>NC_088689.1:129076666-131882500 GCF_028017835.1 Emys orbicularis
CCTTGCCCACAAGAAGAAGGAGGAAAAAACCCAGCACAACATAGATCCCATCCCTTCCTTTTAATTTTCAGGAGCTTCGAAACACATGTTTCACACAGCAG
The DNA here is from genome assembly GCF_028017835.1 of Emys orbicularis. Lineage (NCBI taxonomy): Eukaryota > Metazoa > Chordata > Testudines > Emydidae > Emys > Emys orbicularis. The sequence goes on from NC_088689.1 coordinate 129,076,768, forward strand.
AGGAGTACAGTATGAGAGTACTTGTGACAAGAGATTTGTTAAAATGCATATTGGTTTCCATTCTCTATTTCCACCTAACCACAGGAATTGGATAGATGCTCTGCTGCTTTGTGATGTTTTTCTACTTTTCTTAGTAATTATTAACAGGATGTTGCTACTCATAGCTTATTATTTGAAAAGCCTTCAAATTGACCAGTGAGTATTCAGAGTAGTTAGCAGGCGTTCGTTGGGTCATAACTGTACAGCTTTGGAGTGTTTAATTCTCCTCACATTATATATAACAATGCAACGCTTCAGCACCTGAGAAGCAAGCCGTAATGTTCTGTAGTGATTTGGGAATGCAAAGAGCCATCTACTGTAAGTGCTAATTATTTATGATGATTATTTGGTACAGTGCAGCCTACATGTAGGGGCATGTTCTTTTCCTGCTTGCAGAGATGTTCATTAGGTCATATCCACAGAATTGAGTGACATGGGATCCATGAGAGAGGATGTATATTTGCCTCCACCAGCTTGGATTCTGCTGGAGAGGGGGGAATGAGGAGGAGAGGTTTTAGAGGTCCAACAATATACCTGTACCCTACAGCATGCTCTAAAACCACATAGCCATTCCCTAACTTTAGAGACCTGCTGTGTGCTCTTCTCTGCTTCATTAGTTTGTGGAAGTAACATTGGGAAACTTAAACTACAGGAGAGGAATCTTCTTCTGTCCCCTCACTTGGCTCCCCGAACACCTTGAACAACGTGCTGACGATGCAGTGGGAAAGCAACAAGCCTGATGAAAGAGCATTGGAGCCGGTGCAAACCTTGAAAAATAAGGGCAAGAGAAAGAACCTTCAGTTAGTCCTTCTTTGAGCTGCACATTACTGCCAACCCACAGCATTCCAAAGTCAAGAATCAGGCCCCCCAAAATAATAAGATGTTAAAAATATAGTTGGTTCTTTTAATTTGCCTTCTGGTTTACAGCCTTTCTGGTTTGTGTTCTAATTTTGTTCCTCCATAACCAGAAGAGCTAGGAATTTTTTTTTTTCCAGTGAAATCTAAGTTTTGCCCATAATCACATGATCCCAGGAGCTGGTGCTTTAAGATGAGATTAGGCAACATGGTCACAGGTGTCACCTGCTGAGGAGGAGCCAATACAAACTTGGCAGCTGAGGCAGCCTTGCTGCCATGCAGATAGAGGAGTATAAAGCTCTGAATATTTTTAAGCACCCTGTAACACAACAAAAGTATTTAAATATTTATTTGATGTAATGATATTTCTTGGGCTGAAGGTGTCTCCTAGGCCAGAAGACCACAATGAGAACTGCTGAGTGCTCAGCACTTTTGAAAATTAGGCCACTCATTTAGGTATGGACTATGGATTTAGGAGCCTAACTTCAGAATCCTATTTCTTACAAACTTGCCCTAAGACTATAGTTCTGGTAGCTTGACTAGTGTTTACTGGTCAAAACATGCTAATGTCTAAGTGTAACAGGGTGGCATTCACCTCTCGTGAGCGACTTGTCCAAATGCATGTGCCTGCACTTTCTCTCCAGCTTTTGGTGGGGTCTTAGCGACTCAACGCTCTGGCCGAGTCACACACCGTCTGTATGAGAGATAAAAATCAAACCCTTTCCGGGGTATAAGTCCAACAGGGGGCCTATCTCAGTGCCCTCTGTAAGAGCTCTTTATCTGCAGCCCTATCCCTAGGCTCAGTCTTCAGTCTGCCCAGTAGGGCCTATCCCAGTACCCTGGTTTGGACTGTTTCTCAGCCCCTTCTGGGCTCTCTCAAATTGTCCCTGCTCTTCAAGCAGTCCCGGCCCTGGTGTGGGGCCATGCCCTCAGGGCTCCCTCCTTGGACACTCTGTCTCTCTGGGCCTTTCTGGCCCTAGCTCTCCAGCTGGGCTGCTAAACAGTTCAGTTCCCCTTCCGGTGGTGAATCAAAGTCCAGACTACTTCATTAGTGGCTGGTGGGGAAGACAGGTCTCTTCTACATTCTACTCTGGGTTCCAGTCCAGAGACCCTAAAGATAGCAGCCATCCACCATGTCCCTTTAATTAAGCTGCATTGCTATTATGATTCCCTGGGCCACTTCCCCATGGCCCCAGCATATTCTTCAACCTTACCTCAAGGCCTTGTACTGATTGAGTCCTACCTGCCAGCCTGGAGCTCCTTCTCACTCCCGCTGGTCTTGGCCAGCGGTGTTCTGTCCAAGGTTCTGTAGCTCCCTTAGCCAGCCTGGCACACCATCCACACTCCTCCAGTTCCAGCAAAGAACTGAACTCTGCTTTGCACTGCAGCTCCTTTTATATGGGCCTGCTGGGCCCGGATTGGCTGCTCCCTGCAGCCCCTCTCTGATTGGCTGTGTCCCATGCTGCCACTCTGGGCTGCTTGGAAGACTCCTTCCACTGCCCTTTTCTGGGTGTGGCAGGGCCTTGAGGCCTCCAGCATACACACAAACTGTTCTTGAAGATGTTAGACAAGATGTTCTCCAGGATTATAATAATCATAAAGTTGAAATGTGGAAAGTAGTTTACAAGAACCAGTTGCTATTATGATATCACTGGCAATTTACCTCTGAGATCAGCCAGGAAATACATAGTTTTCTTCAGGTCTTGGTGACATTGATGTAGAAATAAAAGTTTCCTAATTCACAATTTGAAATATTATGCAATGGTTTCTGATAAAGGAATGATAGAATGCTTCACCTCCTGGAATCAATTAATCATTTGCTATTATCTCTTTTGAAGAGTGGAAATCTTCTCTTTAGGAGTAGAGATGAAAAACAGCCTTCTAAGTGTAATATGCCACAGGCAGATTCCAGAGAGGAGAAAGGAATGAAAAGTATTGAGGATAGTGCTACAGTAATTAAAGTTTCAGATACAAAGGGGCAAGATTCAGTACTTAATTTGCAGCTAAAGAGTAAATAGGAGATCCTCCATCGGAGCAGCTGGATCGGTTTCACACCTGTCCCTGGAGTTATGTAGTTAGTGTTACTCAGTTTGGGGGGGGGTTTTGGCTTTCTTTTTTTTAAATATCTGAGACTTTACTTCCTGAATACATAGAGCAAAAAATTGAAAATAAATTACAGGACACAGAACTCTACAGCGAGGAGAACACTGCTGAAGACACGTCTGTAGCTGTATTTGGAGTAGACGCTAACATAGGAAATTGTCTAACATGTCTCATTAAAGCCTGATATGGGTCATTTATGGCCTGATCCTATGAGGAGCTGAGCATCTTCATCTTTCATTTAATTCAGTAGGAGTTGAGGGCATCTGTTGTCTCCCAGGACCATGTCAATAGGGCCTGATCCAGCTCCTACTTATGCCAGTAGAAAGACTCCTGTTAACTTCAATGGGTGCTAGATCAGACATCCAATTAACATCACCTCCAATTAATACCCACATCAAACATGACACAGGTGATGACCCCTAAAATGATCTTGTGTTACATCACCTCCTACTCCCATCCTGTTTCCCCATCTCCTTTCCTATCCTCTAATTAGAATGGTTCTTTCTCGGCCCTCTCCACTTTGCTCTGGTACTTTTAGTCCTTCTGATTTGTTAGTGCTTTACATTACTCTGCACTGGGCTCAATCACCCCACAACGGGTAAGGCAGTGGAGAATCAAACCCTCTATCTTGTTCGGGGGAACTGTAGTTTATGCATTTGAATTTTATCCAGTTTTCCAAACCTAATGTTTATCAGTTGTCTCGGTAAGGAAAGCACTGAAACATGTTATAACATGCTCATCCTTACTTTTCCGTGGAGGGTTTTCAACTAACCAAATGTTTAGGTAACAAAATCGTATTGTGTTTTGTGACAAAGTTCCTCCTCTATCTTGGTGGGTCCTGCGCTTATTGGTGGATTTTCTTGCCTCAGAGATTCACCATGTGGGTTGGGGAACAGCCCAGAGACCTTCCCCTCTGGAAGAACCCACAGTTCAGGTCAATTGGGAGGTTAGGGGGGAACCCAGGCCCGCCCTCTACTCCGGGTTCCAGACCAGGGCCCTGTGGACTGCAGCTGTCTATAGTGCCTCCTGTAACAGCTGCATGACAGCTACAACTCCCTGGGCTACTTCCCCATGGCCTCCTCCAAACACCTTCCTTATTCTCCCCACAGGACCTTCCTCCTGGTGTCTGATAACGCTTGTACTCCTCCGTCCTCCAGCAGCACACCCTCTCACTCTCAGCTCCTTGCGCCTCTTGCTCCCAGCTCCTCACACTCGCACCACAAACTGAAGTGAGCTCCTTTTAAAACCCAGGTGCGCTGATTAGCCTGCCTTAATTGATTCTAGCAGATTCTTCTTAATTGGCTCCGGGTGTCCTAATTAGCCTGCCTGTCTTAACTGGTTCTAGCAGGTTCCTGATTATTCTAGTGCAGCCCCTGCTCTGGTCACTCAGGGAACAGAAAACTACTCATCTAGTGACCAGTATATTTGCCCTCTACCAGACTCCTGTACCCCACTGGTCTGGGTCTGTCACAGTTTGCTTTTCATTCTGTTATCAGAATAGACAAAGGAATAAAATGTCATTTAAATATTATCTTTAACTCAACATCTTGGGATAACTGGTTGGCAGGGGGGAGGTAAACAGGTATACACACTTCACTGTAGACTTCAATCTAGAAAAGCACTTATGCCCATGCTCACTGGAACTGCTCACATGCTTCAATGATTTGCTTGATGGAGGCCAGTGTGCTCAGCACCCTGAGGATTGATCCCCAAGACTATTTTAGCTGCAGGTCATCTGTTGTAATCCATTGCACCTCGTGTAATAGACAACATGATCTCAATGACAGCACCACAGAGACACAAAGATTCCCCCGGGGGTCATGAGTTCTCCTCTTCTGAGGCTAAAAACAGCCAATTGTTATTCTTAACCATTTGGAAGGTCAGGTTTGATTTACAAAGGTCCTTCCCAGCATCAGTGTTCAACCCTGTGACCTCAGGACAGGTGCTCTTCTTAGTCTCACTACGAATGGTCAAATGACGGTTATTTAAAATAAAAAATGTTGGGGTTTTAAAAGTGGGTTTCTGTGACTTCTGCCCTTCTCCACATACAGCATCTATGAAAAACGGTGGTGACAAAGTCATAGCCCTATTCATGGTAATCACAGAATTTCTCCTCCCATTCTGCATGTTCGCAACTGAACACAGATGAAGAAAGAATATGTCTCAGTTAAGAAAATCTACAGGAGAATGGCACAGACAAACATTGGTTGCATCTTGCCAAAGCAAGGTAAGGCATCACAGGAAAAAAAATATATATATATATATTGGCATTCTGCATCAGTGAAGTGGTTTTAATCAGTCAGGAAAAAAACCCAACATGGCATTTTCAGTTAGACTTTAATATAGATGAAGGAGAAAATTCAAGGGTCCTGAACACAAACAAGGTTACAGACAAATATTGAATTTTACTCATTGCAAGCTTGACAACAAGGTTGCAGTAGCTTGCTGGCCTTTGATAATGGACATATGGTAATGGCCTGTACTTTTTATAACTATGGCTTTATTTTTTAACGGATTTGAGGTTCTCATGGCTGATAAATTAATGTGCAGAACACTTTTCCTGAAGTGTGTGACATTTTTATGGAAGCTTTTGTTTCTGTATTTTGGAAATTTGCAACCTGTGTGATGAAGATGTTAATTATTTTTTCCCTGTCTCCCCAAACTGCAGAAAATATTCCCACAAGGAAAGACTTGCTACTCATTTGTGGATGTGAAATATATCATTGTGCTATGGTTCGTAAAGAAATGCGAACGACTTGCTTGAACTATAGTGTTTTCTCTTGTTGCCCACTTCTGTATGGTATGATTTGTCTTATCAGCAAATCAAGCCATACAATCTGCTTGTCTCACCAAGAATGATGTACTTTTTTGGCTAGGAACTTCACTGTTATCTTTATATTGCCAGGAATTCATACTTTCCAATTTTGTTCTGGCAGGACCAATATGATTTTGTTTTGCCAAGAATAATGTAGATTGATTCTTCCAGGAATCTAACGCCTTTCTTTTCCGCTCAATAGGTATTTCAGTTCCTTTATACAATACTGGTATGTGGTGATACATATGCTTTGAGCATATATTTTATTCGTGAAGGCCACATGTGATATCCAGGCTGCATATTTTTTCGTTACCAGGTGTGGTCTGTCCATTTGGAATTTATTTAGATTTCTTCTGGTAGAAATTCAGCCATATGTTTGTATAGTGAGGAAATAACTGTCTTTGTCTTGTCTGAAATTTAAGTGGAATTTGTCTTGCTTGGAGCTGAATTATATGTTTGTCTCATCAGGAATTTTAGCAGGGATTTGGTATTTTTTTTCTTTGGTGTCTTCGTACAGTATTAGCGCTTAAAATCCCTGCTCTCTTAATTTAGTAATTTAGTGTAGTCTGGGGATAAGTAAATCTTCTTAATATTTGCCAGTGGATTACGGTGTTTTATTTTACAAATTGGTGCTGGCTTGGGATATCCTGAATTTACTGAGTTTTAAGACTATCCAGTGTGTATGATGGTAGGCAAGGGGCACAGAGAGAGATGATCATTCTTACTGTAATTCACCAGAAATGCCTGAGGTACCTATCTGCATGTCAAGTGCCATTGCTTGGAACAGTTGAAAATGGACTGGACCAAAGACTAAAAACTAGCAATGCATTAGTGGTAATATTTTGGCAGGGATATGGACTGAACTATCTAGCAGATATTTCACATCTCTAACTCTTATAGGATTCTGTAGTGCAGTTTGGGCACTCCCACCCATGGAAGTGATGTGTTGTGTCAGTTGGAGTGTACGCTCCCCATATGCTTGGGATGGCTGCATTTCTAGCCCTTCACCACTAAAGGAATGTGATTCACCTTTGAAAAATGTGTTAATTGGGGTTGACTTTGTGCCACCAGACAGATTAGCAAATTGCTTCATCCGCCTTCCGTTACTTTATCCCAGCCAACAGCATCCAAGCCTCAATCATTGCCCAGGTCTTCATTAAAAATATCTAATTATTGAACCCCATCTGGGAAAAACAAGCCTTCCGTCTGTGTAGTGTGAGGCCATATCTGAGTGCTCGGACTCCGTAATGGAGTAAAAGCAGCTTAACATCCTGTTGAATTGCTTTCCCAGCTCATCTCCTATTTTCCTATGAGCCCCAGCTCATATCCCCAATGCCTAAATATAGCTGGGATTTGTTTTTTATCAATTTACAGCTAAATGCCATTCCTGTAATTGGTTAATATAACTCCAGGGTTGTATTTTAAATTAATCTAACTTTGCGAACACTATACTTATGTCTCCTTTAACATTTGCCTATTATTTGGATTAATGGCACCTACTCATCGCAATCATTTAGATATTTCACACAAAGCACAGTCAACCTGTGGAACTCCTTGCCAAAGGATGTTGTGAAGGCCAAGTCTGTAACAGAGTTCAAAAAAGAACTAGATAAATTCATGGAGGATAGGTCCATCAATGGCTATTAGCTAGGATGGACAGGGATGGTGTCCCTAGCCTCTGTTTGCCAGAAGCTGGGAATGGGCGACAGAGGATGGATCACTTGGTGATTACCTGTTCTGTTCATTTCCTCTGGGGCACCTGGCATTGGCCACTGTTGGAAGACAGGATACTGGCCTAGACGGACCTTTGGTCTGACCCAGTTTGGCCGTTCTGATGTTCTTATGCACTGGCTTTACAACACTTGTGTTTAAGTTAAAATCCAGTTGTAGACATACAAAGTTTTACCTCTTTAAATAAAATGTAGTTTTTTCTTCTCTGCTGCTATAGCTAGAAAAGATTTCCCCTGTGTATTCTGGGGAGGGGCGGGGCGGGGGGAGTTGCAAGAGGAGTTACAAATGCTATATATGATCCAAAAGGAATGGATAATGGGTAAAAAATTCAAATTGTATCCAGTGATAACTTCTCCCTCAGTATTTAAGTGATCAATTAACAGCTTAGCTCTTTTAAATGAGTTTAGCTATAATAATTGGCTACTGCAGGACCAGAACTAATAACTGGATAAAATTTCCAGATGGTGCATACCCTACTTCATTGTACAAGTCTGGTTAGGAAGGGATAACCCAAAATCCAACAAACTCAATGGGAGTGTCCTTTGCAGAAATACTGCATGATTAGGTCCTTAATCTACCCATATTATAATCCTACATACCTCGTGTGGAACACTAATATCTGACCTTCCCATTCTCCCTTTCAAACTGTACGACAGATGCACACATAATGTGTTGGGTGATATATGGATTCCTTAAAAGAAGATTTGTATTGATACAGAATCCAAGAATGGACCATTTACTGCTCAGTAGTTCCACTAGTTGAAATATGCTGCATCCCGTTATAGCACAATTAATAGGTACAGAGAGCGAGCGAGAGATGTTCAAAACATTTGACGAGATATGCAATGAAGTTTACTCTTTCTTTAGAGGCAGGGTAGTCTGTGAGCATACACATCCCTGTAAGTGTACATCAAGAGGCCAATACAGAGATTATTGTCCATCAGGGCAGCAGAAACTCTTTTTAAAAAAAGAGTTACCTGTTCAATGACTATATGCATATATATAAAATAGTCAGAAGAGCCCTTAGAAGATGATTCTTTGGGTCTGCCATAATAGCAATGTATAACTGATAAAAAATCTCAACCTTAAATCATATTAATAGTCCTTCCATTGATAGTCACATTAAGACCAGTGGGACAATGGGGAAAGGATTTAAGTACTCACAAAAGAAAACAAGCTACATTAACAAAAGGACAATTGACATTTAGGGGTGGATTAAAGCGCAACACAAAGAACAGTATTTTTTTCTTAGCTGATGAATTCAGTGCATCTAAAATTATTATTTACAATAAATAAATAAATAAACTGATTCTCTCAGATTCCATTTATAACTTAATTGCATGTTATACATAGTAAATGTATTTTGCTATACTGTTAACAGCGATTGCATATAGTTATTATTTCTCTTCTCACATGTGGGGCTCTCACAAATTACAATTTTTCATCTTAAATTGAAGATGTGCCTAGAAATGTAACAAGGGCCAGGCTAGCAATGGAGAAAATAAAGGAAAGGTTTTGGCTCTCGTAAACCCTTATCCATAAGTAATTATCTTGTTATGTTAAAGTGGTTCTCTTGAATATTAAAATAATTAGGACCAACAGTCTCAGCTGTCATCAGATGTTGTAATTGGCAGGGTGCGTTAACGAATTAAACATATTTATATTGCCACCTGGCTAAAGGAAAGGATGAAGCACTTGTAATTGCTGAAATTCAGTAAAATCACATATTTACTGCTGAGAATAAATGTATAGATTACAGAATTTGTGGTTTGCAGTGTGGTTGTAGCTGCGTTGTATTTGTGGTAGGCTAATAGCTGGTGTGTATGTGGTCCGTCGGTTCGATGATTACGTTTTCATGCTCTCTCTTTTTGTGGATTCTGGAGTGACTCTGAAGTCCAAAGCATGATGCGCATGCTCGTGAGCAGATCGGGCAGTCATTGGTGAGTGTCTATAGCCGTATGATGCTTTTCCCTTGCAGCTAACAATCGATTATTTCCATCCTCTTCAAAGGCTTGGAAAGCTCTGAGTGCTGTGTGTCACCATGCTGATCTATTTAACGCAGCCTTCTCAAGACCATCCGGTTTTATTGCACCCAAGTGTATGCTGTTCTTGGATACTGTCCATACTTGTTCTCTATTGACTGTATCAAATGCTTTTGTCAGATCCGTGAAAACACTGAACAGATTCGTGTTTTGTTTGATACATTTTTCTTGTATTTGCCTGGTACTGAAAATCATGTCTCTGGTGCTACGACCAGGTCTGAATCCGCACTGAGTCTCAGGTAGATTGGCTTCTGAGACGGATGAAATCAGTCGGTTCAAGAGGACACGAGCAAAGATTTTTCCAGTGAGAGACAGGAGACATATCCCATGGTAGTTATCACAGACCATTTTGCTGCCTTTAGTTTTTAATAAAGGAATAATTTTGGCATCTTTGAAGTCTTGTGGCAGTTCTTCGTTGTCCCAGATGTCAGTAAGGATCCTCTGGCGTGCTGTTACACCTTTGGAGCCGCAGATTTATATATTTTTGTCGGTATTCCATCTCTGCCCGAGGACTTTCCTGAGCTCATCAAACTGATTGCCTTTTCCGTTTCTTCAAGTGAGGGTGGTGAGTCAAGGTGGTGCTGAACAGGCTTTTGAGGTATCTGATTAATAGCACTTTGTCAATTCAGGATGGTCTGTTCAGCAGCTGGCTGAAATGTTCAGCCCATCTCTGTTCCATGCCATGTTTGCCTTTGATGACTGTCCTGCCATCAGCCATCATGAGCGAACCTTGACTAAATCTCATTTTCCCAGCTAATGGAAAGCCTCATTTTTTTCTTTCAAGAGTACTGTGATTTCCTCATCATTTTCATCAAACCAGTCACAGTGAGCCCTTTTCTTCCATCCAAGGACGTCAGTTGCAGTATTTTGTACTGTCTCTGAATTCCTCCCATGAGACAGGGTTATCACCAAGGTTGGTTTCTAGTGCACTTTGTAGCTGGTCTCGATAGGATGCATGGGTTAGTTTAACAATATCAGGGGAGATCTTGATTGTTTTGGGGCATTTCTGGCATGTGGGTACAATGTATAGATTCAGTATTGACCTAAGCATTCTATGATCCGTCCAACATTCTGTTCCATGCATGGCTCTGGTGATCCTGACATCCCTTATGTGTCATTGTCGGACAACGATGTAATCTATTAGATGCCATTGTTTGGATCTGGGGTGCATTCATGTAGTTTTATATTTGCCTGCCTGTCTGAAGATGGTATTTGTAATTGTCCGAGTATGTTCTGCACACTTGCTTAGGAATAGGAGACCATTTTCATTCATTTTTCCAATGCCATTTTTCCCAATGACACCTTGCCAGTTATTGTTATCTTTACCTACTCTTGCACTGAAATCTCCTAGGATGATTAGTTTGTCACTTTGTGGTGTTGATTTGATGAGAGAGTCGAGATCAGAATAGAACTGTTCTTTAGCATCGCCAGGGCTTGTTAAGGTGGGCGCATATGCACTGATGATGGTAGCAAATCGCGACTTATTTAGTGGTAACCAGAGTTTCATGAGTCTTTTGTTGATGCCTGTTGGAAAGTCTTCAAGACATTGCAAGAATTTGGTCTTGATGGCAATTCCCACTCCATGGATTCTATCTTCGCGTGGTTCTTATCCCTTGCAAAAGAAGGTGTAAGCCCCAGCCGGTTCTGTAATAATGCCCTCGTCTGCCAGTCTAGTTTCACTGAGCGCTGTAATGTCAATGTCATACCGGGCTAGCTCTTTTGAAAAGAGAGCTGTTCTTCTTTCAAATCGAGAGGTAGCATCTTTGTCTATCATAGTCCTGATGTTCCAAGCAGCAATCTTTAGTGCCTTTTTAGGTGTCTTTGGTTTTGGACCGCGCTGAGGATGATCCTCCAGCGGTAAAATCACTGGATTTAATTTGGGCAGGCAATGTTTGAGGCACCTTTTCTAGCCCCTTCCCTTACAAAGGGAGAGCAGGGCAATCCCATAAAGGGCTGCTCTGTCACCTGTTGCCGAACTTCCCTGCTGCCCTTGCATCAGGGATGGGCGACCAATGTCCCAGGCCGCCTGCGTGCAGGCTTGTGGCTACGACTGCCAGGAATCATCTTCAGTCCCGTTCTCTCGGCTGCTGAAGCTTGGCCCAGTGGCACAAAGGCTGTTACAACTGGAGGCTCCTTTAGCTGCAGTGGCTAGCCATGACTTCCGTAGTTCCCCATCATGCCTTTCGCCTTCCACAATGCGTTGCTGCACTGCTTTTCAAGCCGTGGGACCCATGTACGGTCTCTTTTGCCTTGGCTACCAGAACAGTCTTTGTATGCTTGGGAGGGCAATCCCTAAATCACCATCCGTTTCCACACTTCCGGTTACCCTCACCTGGTTTAGCCCACCTGACGAGGCAGATTCGGGGTGTGGCCGCTGTCTCATACTTACAGCTACTTGGAGCCACAGGTGAGAGCTGGGTGTATAGTGAGGACCAGAAAGGAAAAGGGCCACTCAAAGACTGTGGAAGTTCCAGTCACTCAAAGGTACTACCTCTCCTGTACACCCCAGACACCCCAATAGCTGGTGACAGTAATCCAAACACATGATATGGGCAAATCCTGTTCCCTAAGCCATTCTGAGATAAGAAGGCTTGTCACAGGGGAATTTCATAGGGCTTGGGTTGTTGAGGAAGGTCCTTTTGAGTATGGAGCTGCTCCATGGTTGCTACTGCTGCCTCAGGCCTTCAAGAGCTACCAGAGTGGAGGGGAACGGCCCATAGATCTGTGTTGTAGCAGAACCAGAGGACCTGCTTTTCCCTCATTCCACCTCCCGTCCGGCACAGCTCTGTTCCCAGTTCAGCCCAGAACCAAGGCAATCTGGGAATTGTAGTTCTTAGGCAGATACTGGGAAATGTACACCCAAGAACAAAGCAAGCTGGGAAGGAGGGTCAGGATATAAGTTCCCTTTCTTCAGTGAGAAACTGGTGAGGAGCAGAGGAGCGATTGTTTAGGGGTCAAGTCAGACAACCATTCCATGGTCCTCAAAGCTTCTGATGACCCTGTACTGTAGAGCACACTGAAGGCTGCCATAGATGACAGGTTCTCAAACTGGGCAGGGGTACAGAATGTATTCTGGGTGTGTGAGAGAAACTTTCAGGGAAAAAGCTTTACTGTGCACATTTTACTCACAGCAATGAGTAACTAGAAAAGCTGATTCCTCCAGACCTATCAGGCCCCTAGATGGCACTGCACATTTTGCTGGATTTCTGTTAAGCTCGCCTAGCATTATATGAAGTCGTTGCCATCAGTACGTTAACCCGTTTGCTGCGACGCGACGTGCATATTTAGCTGTAAGCATCGACCGCAATCGCAGGTTTGCTTTTGCTCTTATTCCAATGGCTTGTTGGCTGTGTTTGAATCAGTGCCTCGCTGTTTGCGATATCTAGTGAGCGTTGCGTGCAGATTTTTTTTATTGGTATATGTACTTGTGTGGTGGGAAGGGGGGCGTAAACTCTGCAGACACAAAGAAGGGGAGGCATCAAACACGTTTGAGAACCACTGCTGTAGACCTCTGACAGGCGTTCTGTGACCCACAAAAAAAACGGGAGTTTCCTTACCCTGGAGCAGGCTACGGTTTTTATGGAACCCTATAGGACGGAAACCAAGGCACCAGCCGTATCTATAACAATGGAAAACTGAAGCCCCCATTGCAGGCCAGTCTGCAGCAGGCTGGGGTGTGCATCCCTCAGATGGGCTGCAGATACGCTGCCCCTTTTGCACAGTGGAGAGCCCTGGCCTCAGTGCCCAAGGATGGGGAGCAGTCGGATTTGCCCAGAAGGCAGTAATATACTGTTCTTTGGCTGCAGGATTCTCGCTGCAGTGTATTGGTTTTGCTGCGGTACTGTGGAAACTGCCTGCTACGAGGGAAAGGGTTAATTCATTTAAGGCAGCCAAATCTGCTTTGAGCGGGAAGTTGCTGTGCTAAAATATTGCACTCCTTGCATACACCAATCTGGGGTCGCCGGAGCTGGCTTAGACTTGCTGGGGCTTGGGGCTGAAGCCCAAGTCCCACCACCCGGGGCCACAGCCTGAGGGATGATTTAGTCCTGGGTGGTGGGGTTCAGGTTACAGGCCCCTGACTGGGGCTGAAGTCCTTGGGCTTCGGCTTTGACCCCTTCCCCGCTCAATGCAGTGGGGCTTGGGCTCTGGCTCTGGCTCCTCCACCTGAGGCAGTGGGAATCAGGCGGACTCAGGCTTCGGTTCCCTCTTCCTGGGGTCATGTAGTAATTTTTGTTGTCAGAAGTGGGTCGCGGTGCAAGGAAGTTTTGAGATCCCCTGCCTTAGAACTACCAGAATGCCACATGCTTGTGTACTAGAGAATACAGCACAGCATAGCCCACGGTGTATTTTTATTTCCTCAGCATTCCCAAACTGCTGAAAGTAAAGGTTTGATTTTTTCAAAGAGCTTGTTCTTGCCATGTCTGAAAGCACTGTGCTTTCACTAGGGCCTCTCTTATGCCAGAGCTCTCCTATAGTTTATAACAAAGAATAAAAAAAAAAAAAAGCCTGTGCAAAACTATTGTCTGATCACATAAAGTAATCAATTTTTGATTTGGCCCCCTATAACTATTTGACATTTCAAGGTCAGCAGGACAACTTTTTGGAAGATTGAAAAGCCGCGTGGCTGGGCCTGGGGTAGATTATAAAACAGGGACAAATAAAAAGATGCTTCAAAGAGTCTCCCTTTTATTTTAATGCCTATAGAAAAAGACAGCAAGTGGAATGGTCGGAGGGGTGGGGAAGAGAGTAACCCTTCGCTTCGCTCTCTCTTTCCCCTTCTAATCTAGCTTTATTATTCCTTTGAAATAATCACAAGCATGGCCATAGTTCCAAAGCCATTGCTGGGATTACAAACCCATCCTTGTACAAAGCTATCTGTGGAATCAATCAATCAATCCTTGCTCTGACGGGTCCATACAACGACACCAGCAGAGACGGGGGGGATCAAAAAGGGTGAATATCTAAAGGGGAGTGAATGTTGCCACCCACCCACCCGCTTTTCTGCCTCCTCTCTTTGTCCTGCTTCTGCCTCATCATCACTTCCTTCTGGCTGACTCCTAGCTCCTGTCTCACCAGCTGTCCTCTCCCCCTCTCCGTTTCCTTCACCTACAGGATTTTACTCCTGGTGACAACACAGAACATCAGCCGTCTTTTTCTCAGCCAGGAGTAGGCAGCAGCCCATTAGCTGCCTCAGGCAAGTCCATCTCCCCTGCTTTCCGCTTCTTTTTAGCTGCCTACTAGATGAAAATTCAGTGCACTCGAAGGGACATATGTTTACAGTCCCACAGCTGGCTAGGTACATGTGTATTAGCAGAGGATGCCAGGGCTGGGGAGTCACATGTCACTTTTATCCCAGAATCCTATTTGGGGCCTAGTAACAGCTTCATGCCTTAATGCAGGGGAGGTTGTTACTGCACCCCGTAATCCTACATGAAGGTTTTCTATTTTAATGTATGCACAGTAATAAAAAAACCACATCTTGGCATCAGGCATTAGGATTAGTACTGACAAGGCTTAAGCTAAAATGTTTTAAGGCTGAATTTCCAAAGTGAATAGAGTAGCTGGCATGCCGTGCACAATTATGTTGGCTTCATGGGTGGAAGGATTTATGTTTAAACACTATTAATAGCTCGGTGACATCCCCAGTATAATAGGAATTTTATTTAAAGAAAAGATTGCGTTCATTTCTGTTGTAGCACTAATCTGGTGTTATTAATTTACTTTATGTTTCTAACGTTGGTAACCTGCTGGATGTTTAACAGGAAATGTCATTTCTAATTTCGATTTTTTTAAAAATTTTTTTAAAGAAAATTGAAATTCCATTGTTGTATATGGTGGGAACAGCTGGTTTGATTTTGAAGGGTGGGGAATGGTGCACTTGGTTCAGTAAAGCACTTAATGACATGGTTAAGTCTCATTGGCATGAAGTTGAGCACATGCTTAAGTGGGTTGCTGAAGTGGGGCTAATGCTCTCAAAGTCTGGCCTCGTGCATTCCAGCGTAGGTTGTGGCTTTTGGTCACAGCCCTGCATTGGGGGTGGCATGGAGCGGCACTGCCCCATATAGCTACAATCTCTCCTCTAGCTTCTACAGGTCGTCTTCTTAGTGTGTATGCATAACATGCCTCAGGTGGCATGTGACCATAATTCATCACCGAATTTGGTCCTCTGGTTGGTTCATTAGCTGCCCCAGCTGGGTACTGATGGGGAGTGCGACATGAATGCTGATCCATGCCCTCTGCTTCTACAAGGGTATGGGGGGGAAGCAATCTGCTCCATCATTTTGCAAATTGCTCCCCCAGTGAAGCAGTCCTGCACCATTGCCCCTTGGAGAGGGAGTTGGAACCCCTCCTCCTTTCTGCCCCCTTTCTGCATCCTGTTCCCCCCCTCCCTGAAGCAAGATGTTACTCTCCTGGAGCACAGGGCATGCTGGCATGTGCTCAATGGTGCAGGGGAAGTTTTTGCTGCCTACCTCCACCCTTTGCATCCATAGGAGATCTGCTCACATTCTGGCCCATAAATTACATAACACTCACAGCTCCAACCCCACCAAATCCTGTAGTCTGGCCTGCTTAGTACTCCCCTCTGGGGAGAACCTCAGGGCTGCTGGGGTCTCCAGATGACACCAGGGCTTAAATTCTCACAGAGGATTTCCTAGAGTCCTGGCTTCCGCCCCACAGGGCATGCTGAGGCCCAGGGCTTCTGCCCCGTGGGAGGGACCATGGCTCGGGGCTTCTGCCCTGCGAGGCGCGCCAGGCCTCGGGGCTTAGCGAGGCACAGGGCTTCTGCCCCGCGGGTTTGAAAATATTTATCGTAACACTGCTCCGGACAGCTCCGTCTGAATTTAAGCCCTGCATGACAACCTTCCCTCTGAGGGAATGAGCCCTGATCCCGTGGCCCAGCGTGGTGCTACAGGGCATGGTGTTTGGGATTAGACCCAGACCACCACAGTCCTGTGGTAACCTGTGGAGAATTAAAGCCCCTGGCACTTTTCACAAATGAAGCCACTTCCAGTTTGGCTAATAACAGCCGCCTGTGATTCCATTTGGGTGTGATATTCCCCTTCTGGCTGGGCCCCAAACTCCCTGGGGGGACGCTGGGTGCTGTGCTCCAGTGCGGGCGCAAGTGAAGTGGGGGCGGGGGGTGAGATGGCACAGAGCATGGCACAGGCGTGCGCTGTCTCCCAGGGCTCCGGAAGGCATGGCCTTGTCTAAACAGAGTTTTTGTGCTGCTTGAACCCTATCGAATTAGAAATCGATAGAGTTAAAGTCGACAGGACCGTTGTGTGGGTGCAGTTACACTGGTAGAGAGGCGCTCATGTCGGTATAGACATAAATTACCATTCTGAGCACCGTTCTACCAGTAGAACAGTACCCGTAGTAACTGAGGTGGACTACCATTTTCTGGGGCGCTGGGCCAGAGCAAGTGGGGGCCCCTCCCATCCCTTCCACCTGCAGCCCCCCCCCCCCACGCTACTGCTGGGGAAATGGGGTCAGGGTGCAGGGACTTGCACCGCTCCACCCACCACACCAGGAATCCTGCTGGGGAGCAGGGGAAGCCACCAACCCTGCTGCCCAGCAGGAGTGCCGAGCGGGTGAGGGAAACCCCCACTCCCTGACCCTGCTCCCCGGCAGGAGTACTGGGCGGGCGGAGTGGGTTGAGGTGTGGGGGGGCGCCACTGCACAGTAAGGGGTTGTATCACCTTAGCTATATGGGTTTCTATTGTGAGATAATTATCCCAGCACGTTGTAGAGCAACCCTAAGAGAGAAGGGGCGGTTAGCACAGACCTGCCCTGGTAGAGACACTTGGCCCAGTGACTATGGCATTGCAGGAGAAAACATGCTACCTTTCTTAAAGGCCTAGAAAAATGCATTCTTGCCTGGGGCACAGGAACTAGGGTTGCTGGGCGTGTGGCTGCTCCCTCTGGTTTGAAGTAATAAGAGCAAGCGAATGCATGTCTCCTGTCATATAGGGGGTTTACGGTTTTGTTCAAAGGCTTTCAGCACCCCCACTATAAAAACATTTTCTAGCACCCCTGTTCTTGCCGCCCTCCCTCAGTATCCAGAAGGTGTTATGCCTTCGTGTACCACCACTCAGGCAGCGCGCCTCCTCCCTGTCTCCAGTTCAACTGTTAGTGTCCTCCCAGTGGAAGATGCATGGGTGGGAATCCGGCATGTGTGACTGGAGGGGAACCCCAGGCTGGATGGGGGATGTCTGCCGGCCTCTCCGAGTCAATGAAAAGACTCCCATTGACTTAAGTGGACACTGGATTGGACCTTAAATGCCCATGCATACGGCCTTGCTCATGAAACCCAGCAAAACTCATACCGTTCTGTTTATCACTGAGTTATGTGCTTGTATGATAGCCACGAAATGCCTAGATACTGGAAAAAGATAACTGCAATGTTGTTTGACCTGAGATAAGCCAATTTTAATAAACTATGTCTAGAAAAAGTCTTTGTTTGTCGTATCTTTCTCTTGTTCATTTTAATTTTATGTTTTTAGTTTAGCAGGGTTTGAACCTAGGACCTTCGGCACCAAAACACAGACTTCTAATATGTGTGCAAAAAAACCCCACTCCACTGGTTGGATAGTACCTCAAGTGCCCCGCCAATAGAGGAGAACGTGGCACACATCTTGCCAGAGGAGTACATATTCACGGTGCCCTTTTAAACATTCCATACTGTATGTCTCGCCCTGTAGCCCAATGTGAGCTGAGAGTTTTTGTATTGCTAACATTTATAATTGCAGAGCATATGAAGAATCAAGAAAGCAATTTCACATGCTACCACTCCCACAGTTGGCAGTTTTCGTCCCCCTGAGATTTTTGTTTTGATAGGAAAGAACCACTTCACCTGAGACAGAGATACTTAAAATCCGCAGCAAGACAGAGTAAGAAGATGAAGGCAATCTTGTTGCCTCATGTACGTACATGTGTGTGTGCAGGCAAAGCACTCTTTTCTATATGCCGCCGTATTCATATTTATTTCCCAATAAAAACATTCATTCTCTGTATACTTTTACCAAAAAAGGCAATAGAAAATACACTTTTATGCCTGTTTTATAGAAAACAGGCGTGTCCTGTGTCAGAGGAAATGGTGTGCTAATTCATCATCTCCTTCTTATTATTGTTTTATTACTTGTATATCGTATGGCAATGTCTAAGGGCCAACCAAGAATGGGGCCTCATTGTGATAGGCCCTGTACGAACTCAGACTGTTAGCTGGTTCCTGCCCCCAAGAACTTACAGTCTAAATAGACCAGACAGACCCAGGGTAGGAAGCCGGGTAGAACACAGCAGCAAAGTGAATGATGTGAGGGCAGCACATGGCCTGTAACTGTCACAATTTCTTTTTTGCAGGGTGTGACATTAATTCGGAGGGGATGGAGGGGAGGGAGACGGGGCCGGGAAGAAGAGAGTGACAGAGGCAGGTGTGGAGTGAAGCTGAAGTGAAGGTACTATAGGTGCGTGTCTACATTTGAATCTCTCAGGCTAGCTCCCAAGTACAATCCTGCCTGACCCCCTGGTACGATCTGGGAATCGCACCTCCCAGTGCAAATCTAGACATAGCCTATAAGAGAGACGGAGGGGGCTGAAGCAAATAGCCAATCAGCACAGGGCAAACGTAGTCCAGGCAAAATGGTAGGAAGGTCTCTGAATCTCCGGAGTCCCTGCTTTGGCTGCTTTTGCTTCTGCTTCCTTGTATCCCTCCACCCTTTGGGTGAAGAGATCCAGTTTGTGGTCTTGCAGAGCTAGGGACATTTTTCCAAGTCGGAATCCAGCCTTCTACCCCAGTCAGGATTTTGGCCCCATTGCAGCAGACTCTGTACTAACAAAGGGTAGGAGGCCAGAACCTGCCCCTTCCATGGACGGTATTGGTGGGGGTCACACCGCTGGCTCACTCCTGCATCTGGATGTCCTGTGCGCCTGCAGAATCCTATTTCCATCCATGGCATCCATACAGGATCCCACGGCTGGAGTGGGGCCTTTTCTGTACCCAAGACAGGAACTTCTCCTCACTCCTATCCGGATGGGTAACCCTAAGGGGGGCTATTTTCCATATAACCTCCCTAGTGCGAGGCATAATTCCCACTGGGTTGGATCCTGCATCCTTACTCAGAGAAGGCTTCTGTTTATTTCAGAGGGGTTTTCCTAGCAGGATTGGTTCCATTCGAGTTGATTGTTTCCTATATAATGCCATGACATTGACTGACAGGAGATTATACTCTGGTATGTTTCCCACATCAGCCCAGGATTACTGCAGTTAATACCATTATCCATCATCTCCTGTGAGGGACAAAGCAACTTTGTGAAAAAGATTGTGCAGCAGATTATTGGAAATATGTATATTTTGCTCTTCATATACAAACCTTTCATGATAAAATGGCTCCCTTGCTGTGGAAAGGCAGTAATATTTTTTATATTGACTATTTTTTCTACTAAGCACTGTGTACACTTCCCCACTCGCCCCATTGATCTTCATTTTTACAGGGAATTTTTTGGGGGTAAAATATTACCAATTTTTTTAAAAGGTAAACATCCGAGAATTGCACTCGAGGGAAGATGTACAATGTAGGCTTAGTGACAACTTAATGGCATATAATCTATCAGTTGTCTTCTCTGCTGCCCCTTTTTGGAGAAAGCATTTTGCTACTGCGTGTAAAAATGTACACCAAAACCACCATACAGTATAGAATTTTTTCCTCTCTCATGTAAAATTAATCATGGCACAGGACGAATGTATGTAGCATGTCTAAACAACAGAATTGTTAATGTGCAAAAATCCAAATAAACATTAATTCTACAATTAGTTTTTATTTGAATTCACAAAACAGTCTGCAGATTAATTATTGTTCCGTTGGATACTATTTACCGACTTCATATTAAATGAATTGTTTTGTTAATTTAATTTCTATGCAGTGTTTTGCAAACAAATCACATTTTCATGTAAGAAATACACATGAAGGATTTAACCTTTTAAGTTTAGCAGAGAAATTAACAGTGTGATATCATTAAGACGCCATATACATTGCAAAATCAACATTAATGCACCATAATGCCTCCATAGTTAAAATTTCGAGGTCTGGAAATGGAAACATTACGTTCCAATAGCAACATTAATTTGGTGGCATGGTGCACCCCATATGTTGTGTGGTAGAAGCTACCATTTCCCTGTCTGAATCCCAGGACCGGCTCTACCATTTTTGCACACACACACACACACACACACACACACACACACACACACACACACACACACACAAAAAGCTGCTCGGACTGCCAAAGCAAAAAAAAAAGCAGCCCGGACTATGCCGCCCCAAGAATGGACAGAGTGCCGCCCCTTAGCATGTGCCGCCCCAGGCACGTGCTTCCTCCGCTGGTGCCTGGAGCCAGCCCTGCTGAATCCGGTAGACCACGCAATGAGAAAATAAAAATGATCTCACAAATAGAGCTACGTGAATAATGGACCTTTTACTTCAAGGGAGGAATTTAAAAAAAAAAAAGGGTTTTGCAGAAACTAGGAATCAAATTAGACTCCGATTCATGAAAAGTTTCGGAACTCCCCTCCTCCCCCAACTGCATTTTTGGTGAAATTTCTATTCATTGAAAAATTTTCACCCAGCATTAGTTACAAAGGAGCTGGAGCTTTGTTAGGCTTCGCTGAACTCTGAGCAGACATCACTGAACATGTTGAGCAGTTTAATTTTTCAATTGCTTATCATAGATTAGGCTTGGAAGAGACCTCAGGAGATCATCTAGTCCAACCCCTGCTCAAAGCAGGACCAAAGCATGCCTTTTAAAGAAAAGAAAATAGCAAAGACACATGGATGCGCTGGATCTTATCCCTTTTCTACATGGGGAAATGGACTGGAATAATTATACTGCACCATAACTCCCTGTGAGGATATTTTATTGCAGAAAGAAGTCACTTCTATTCTTGCATTAGCGTATCCGTACAGGAGTCACACCAGCTTAGCTGTAGTGGTATAATTATTCTGCTATACTGGTGAATTTTCCCCTGCAGACAAGCCCTTGGTGGGGGTTCACTCCCTGTCAAGGTTCAGATTACAGCTGGTTTTACCCAATTTAAATAAAGTATATAAATAAGGATGGCATGTTTTTCCACTGGGGTGAATGTATGCTTTTCATTCTCTTATAACTCAAAATGGTTGTATAATTTTTGCTCACCCTTTCCAGAAAAATTCACTTTCAGGCGAAATCCAACCCCATAGAAAATAACAGCCCCAAAGTCAGAAAGTTATGTCAAAAATTGGCGCTTATAAACGGAAGCTGTTTTGTCACCTTAATAATGGATGCTGATAAATATTTCTGCTAATAATATGTGTGTTCAGTGTGCTGTTAACGCGGATACTTTCGGTACACAGACTATTTACCCATTTTGTTGCTTATTAGAGCTACAAGAATTCTGCAAAGCATTAGCTTAAAATAGGAATTAGGGGAATGCGTTCTTCCCTCACTGTGTCCACAACTCCCATTAATAATAAAATGTTAATGCTAGTTATGTATTCACATCAAAGGGAGAAACGAGCTCTTTCATCTCAGTTAAATCTTGTTCAAATAATTAATAAAAGTAGTTGTATGGGGGGGGGAGGGAGATACTAAGAAATTCCTTTCCAGATCATCTAAAACTCAGTGCCCCTAAGGAACAGCTCCTAGAATTGAGGACACCAACAAATCACATTTAAGAGGATCCATTCCTGCCTTCCACCAGCCTTGAATGCACTGCACTCTCAAAATGTGAAACATGTTATTGGCATTGCAATAGATAAACCGAATGAAATCAAATCAAAAATCCCTGACAAGGCCTGTCTTATGAAAATAATCATAAATCTTACCCCGTGGTAGCTTGGCTCCTGCATTGAGAATTCAGATCAGGTTCCAGGTCAATATAAAAAAGGAAAAAAAGTCACTTGAAGTTCCCAGTTAAGTGCCACGGCTGTTGTCATCCTCGGTGCAAAGAGGCAGTGGATGCTACCATGACACTGCTCAGAGACTGGGCCAGGTTCTGTTCTCAGCTGCATCAGTATAAATCTGGAGTAACTCCATCAATTTCTGAAAGAGGATGCTGGTGTAAGTGGGGGCTGGTCCACACTGGGGCGGGGAATCGATCTAGGAAACGCAACTTCAGCTACGAGAATAGCGTAGCTGAAGTCGACGTTTCCTAGATCGAACTAAGTTTACTTACTGCGGGTCCACGCGGCGCAGGCAAGCTCCCCCGTCGACAGCGCTTCCTCCTCTCGGTGAGCAGGAGTTCCGCAGTCGACGGGGGAGCGCTTCTGGGATCGATTTATCGCGTCTCATCTGGACGCGATAAATCGATCCCAGAAGATCGATCTCTACCCGCCGAATCGGGCGGGTAGTGTGGACCTACCCTACCCTAAATGGAGAATTTGGCACTCTGAATGGTAAACCCAATTCATTGCTCCAGTAGGCTAATATCCGGGAGTCCATACATCGTCTGATATTTGCCTATTGTTTATTGTGCACAATAAAATTAGCCGTAAAGCCACTGCTTCCTGGTAATGAGGATTAAATCTGTTACATTTTTTTTAAAAGGCTGTGCAGTGATAGCGACTAGCCAGCATGGTACCAGATCACCCATTTACAAGCTCTCTCTCTGCAGCCCGGTTATTGTTCACAACGCTCAGACAGTAAGGCATCACTGAGCAGCATTTCCTTGACAGCCACGAACCTCAGTACAAAACATTTCTGGGGGGCAGGCAGCACCAAAAGCCAATGGAGAGAGGCCTGGTACGTTTTGCCAGCTGGGAGGAGCAGCCTATTTGTACAGATTCCGACAACATAAGAAATCTTCGCTTTTGCTTTATCTCTTTTGTTAAACTGTCAGCGACCTGTGTGATCACCAGCCAGAGGTGAGCTCCTGAGGCTCGATCAGATTATTGATCAATTTCATATTGCAAACTTTAAGAACTTTCTGATAAGGAGCTAGAACCTGCTTCTCCTGCCACTGCTAGTCTGCCCCAGCCCCGCTGGGAGTCCATGGATTTTTTGGGCAGGAAGAAAGTGATGGATGGGAGGGAAGAGAACTGAACCCTGGGAGGGGCTAAGCAACATTTATTCAAAAGGCATTGACTGCTTCCTGCAAACAATTTCCAGTATAAAAATCCTTGTGTGTGTGACGCATGTGTATGAAAATGGAGGCTGGTGTGGGATGCCATGCCGTTTAATATTCCGGGATTCAGGACTGGCAGAGTCCTAAGAGAGTTAAGTAGGCCATCGGAATCCAAAGGGAATGAAAACATTGAGTCTGCTCCCCCCCTCCACGATGGCATATGCTGTTTAGGCCACGTTTTTGTTTAAAGCTTCCTCTTCTGTTGCCATTTGCTTTTAGTGCACTGAATACTGTGTAAACAGTGACTGTGTTGATGTGGGTGATGGTGGTTTCACATTATATCACAGATGTAGTACAGAGTCAAATGACATAGTAATTCGAATGCTTGACATATATGCTGTACTGTGAGAAACACAAAAGTTTATACAAACACACACGATTAGGCCAGGCTCCCACAGAACCGTGAGATCCATTGTGGAGGCCTTGGAAGAAGGGGGCAATAATACATTTTGGAACTGTTAAAACTTAGAATGTCTAGAAATGCACATGAAAAGTTCCAGTCATATCACTGCCTTTCAAGGCTGGAAGCGAAAGCTTTGTCCCATTGGAAAAGGGAGATTTGTGGCTTTCTATGGTATGATGCTCCCATTTCCAGCCCTGATAGGTCACAAGAGATTGGGTCCTGTATCTGCCATGGTCTAGAGTACATTCAGTGTGTATAGAAATTAGAGAGACAGAGGAACTCTTACCCATAGGTTGAACAAGTTAAAAGACCATAGGCTAAATGTGTGAAGGTCTTCCCAACGAAAGCCGGTTTATCTTTCCCCCGGGGACGATAAGGTGCTCCCTTTTGGGAAACAAGTTCCCCGGAGAGGTAGCTTGCACACGATTCTGCAGGGAAAAAACTATTCCATTAACACGATTCTGACACCATTTGCAAAATCCCTTTAATGCCAGTGTTGGTGCTGAAAGGGACTTTCCTGTCTAAACTCCCGGGCACAGTTTATTTGTGAGATTTGCTCACTGATTTTATTGCTGTGTGGGATTATGTCTTTCTCTCTCTCTCTCTCTCTAGCAAAGCTCCCTCAGCCTTAGGGGAGGAGGCGTCCAGAGAAAAGAAATAGATTGATTGACAGAATACAAACAGAAACAAACAAGAGACCCATTTTCTTCCTATTGCATATTCTGCCTGGAGAACAGTACATTTGTGCTTGCACTCCCTTTGGCCCCTGCTTCAGTTATTTATCCAACATAGTTGTGTTCACTGACACATGTGACTCACACTAGTTCCTGGATCTCTCCCTCGGGAGCAATTTTCAGTAAGATTATACCATGGGGACGTTTTAAGAGCATTACATTCCGAGTATTGTAGACTGATTCCTTTAGGAGATTGCTTTTTGTTTTCGTTTGTTTATTTTCCTCTTTCTCATGTATTTGTTTCCAAGGAATTTCATTGGACTGCACAATCCTTTGGGCTTTTACCAGTCCATGCAGAGATAATTAAGGTATTGAATAAATCTTATAAAATCATACCACACAGTTGAGTTTTAGGGCCATCCTGAAACCATGCTGCTCCCAAGAGGGCAGGGGCCCCAGTGCTCTCCTTAAAGAAATGTTTACGAAATAAATCTAAACCAAAGCCAACCCTCTGGATCTAGCAAGATTCATGCTAAGCATCACTGCTTAGTTGTCGGCCCCTATAACCTGTCCATATGTTCTGTGCTTAAGACTCACTCCTGCAAGGAACTGATGGTCTCCTTTGAGAGGACAAACACCCACAACTTCCATTGACGTCAAAAAGGGAGAGTACCCATGCTGCTCCTAGAAGGAGGCACTTAGCTTGTAAGCCTTTTAGGGCAAGCACTGTGTCTTTGTAGAACACCCGAGTTTGCACCAGGGCCTGGTTTTCTAATGGGGTGAACACTAGCAGCTCCTACTGGTTTAAGTTGGAGTTGTAGCTGCGCAGTCACTGTGAAAATTGGGCCGTGTGTATCTAATGCAAACTGTATGTTTAGACCCAGTTTCCTTTCTGGAAGACTGAGTTTGGAAAGCACTGAGTGTCATGAAAAGGCATCACTCAGCAGCTACAAATTCAGATAACATATTATTTGCAGAACTTGCTCAGTATAAAAAATTAGGAATACTGACAGCTAATATTCCCCTACGTGGCTAATTGTTGACTCATACTATTTATTAAAACACTATTAAGATGTAAATGAGACTCAGTGATACAGATCTGTGTCTGCTGGTTAGCTCTTATTTGGAACACTCCCACTCTTTCCCCCACCCCAAAGTCTTTAAAATAAGTTATGATTTTTGCATCGTCTGAAGCTGGTTGGAGCTTTAATCTTGCAGAAGTGTAAAAGCCTATAACACCTCAGTCCCCAAATGAGCTGTAAATGAGATCCATCTCACTAGGTAATAAGAAGATTTCTGTTTTGAATATGTATTGTGAACACTATTTGCATGTCCCTCTGCAGGTGTACATTTCACTGTAACTTGATCAGATATGGCAGGGGTGGGGGTTATAAACAAACTTTTGCTAGTTAAAAAGAATGACTGTGATGACCTTTTGTAAGATTAGATTAAGAATAAATAAGAATTACTGAGTATATTGGGCTGGTGACATAGAACAAGGTTATGATGATGTGAAATTATAGCAGGAACTAGAAACTGCATTGATATAATTAACGTTGAAATGCAACTTCTATAATAATGTTCCCCATCCACTCTCTTTTTTCAGTTGCTCACAACTTTCTATAAACAAAAACTCCTCTTGGGCATATTACATTTCTTATATTTAGTGTCAGCACAAAAGTGAAGGGTTTGTATGAACAGAAATTTCATCAAAGTCCATTCAGGTGTTTTTTAGTTCAGCAGGTGTTAAAAACAAACAAATATAAAACTTTTCTCTTATGCTTCAGGGCTTTAGCCGGTCACCTGCAGAGGTCAGGAAGGGACATTTTCCCTCCCAGGGCATTCTGAGAGTGGTGGTTGGTTGGTTGGTTGGGGTCTTTTTTGTTTGCTTTGTTGAAGCATCAGACATGGCCATGCCTGGAGATGGGACACTGGACGGGGTGGGCCAGTGCTCTTAGTCTAAATGTCGTAATTTGTCAACAGGCTTAAATTCTCTCTCATGTGCTTAGTTGACTGGATCTTGCTCACACCCTTGGAGTCTAAATGATCATCATATGTGGGATCGGGAAGGAATTTTCCCTCGAGTCAGATTGGCAGCGACCTTGGGAGTTTTTCACCTTCCTCTGCAGCGTGGGTTGTAGGTCACTTGCCAGGATTATCTGGGTACATCACACTTAATCATTTCCCTGACATTGCCAGGGGCTCGGGCATCGGTGCACCTTGGTCCCTCTTGTTCTCTGCCTGTGGATGTAATACCTTGGCCTAATTTTGGTCATTGGGTTTAGTGTGCAGGTGCTGAGTAGTGTTGGTTGCCAGTGATGATGTGGTGGTCTCTTCTGGCCTTAAACTCTGTAACACTGATTCTTTAATGACCTGGGTAAACAAATGGGCCATAAACTATTGCCTGAAATCAACAAACTCTGGCTAAGGTAAGATAGCAGGAGGAGATGACCAAAAAAATAATCAGAAAGGTGGAGCCTTGGACATAAGCTTCAACCAAAACTTATGACTGCACATCAGGAAAGACCAGTACAAACAAAACTACCACAAGAAAGGTAGCGCTTGGCAACATAGGCATTATTTCAAATGGGCAGGTCACGGTACTGTAGCAATTAGCATTGTGCAGGATACCTTAGGGATACCTGAATTATCAGTTCCATATACAGGCACCTACAGCTGGTAATTAGCACGTAAGGCTTTGTCTCCCCCTTCTTCCCCATATAATTTCTTCCATTGAACTAAAGGAACTCTTCCCTTTTGTATACTAATAGTCTGTAAATGCTTATTGTGTGTACAAATCTTTGTTTTGAACACTTCCTTTTGGCAGGGAGGATGGTCAGAATATTGGTTTAGCAGGCTTTGTATAGAAGAGTAAGAATTAAGGTGATAAATTTTAATGATCTTGTATAACAAAAATCTTTTTCATTCTGCTATAGTCATGTATAATTTTAAGTACAGTTTTTTCTCAGTTCTTCCCCCTATTAACAAATTCAACTGTTACAAAACGTAAAATGATTACTGCTGACATTTTGAAACCATTTTAATTTGACATGAATGACTCTTTCTTCCAAAGTGCTGAGCACCTCTAGCTCGTTCTGAAAAATCAAGCCACTTACTTTATTTTCAAAAATATCCCTGGCATTTGAAGTGGATCAGCCTGATGGAGCTGAGCGGAATCTCGGTGGTAGATTTCCTTCACTTCTTTATAAGATCTGTGTCTTGCAGTCCTGTCAAATGAAAACAGAAGGTATTCTGATCATTTGCGTATGCATTCCTCCAACCGCTTACTGCCTTTACAGCCCAGGCATCCATGAATACTTGTTGGACAAATACTACAGGAATGACTACACTGGATAAGGGAAGGGTGTATATATATATATATATATAGCCAGGTATATCCTAGCTGAAGTTCTTCTAATCTGGAAACAGAGTCTGTTCCACAGTGAGTAAACCACCACCAAAAACACCTTTTCACCCACCTGCCAGGATTTAGATATCAGGACTTTTCACAGGAGCAGCTCCACTGATCTCACCTGGTGACAGAATGATAAGGAAATAATTATCTCTATGGTTCCCAGGACGCAGACCACATGAGGCATTGTGTATTACACCAACACCTTGAATTTCTCTCAGGAGCAAGTAGGAATAGCGCAGCACAGGTGTAACTTGCTCAACGCGGCTCGCACAGCAAACTGCCTGTTGGACTAGTCAATATTTGCAGGAGGACACCAAGGGTAGCCCAACAGAGAGAGCGTTACCATAGTCCCACCAAGAGACAACAAAGCTGTAGAAACCGATGGGAACCAATTGTTCACCCAGGCCCACATCCTAAAGGAAAGGTCTCAAGATTCCGGGTGGATGTTGATGGATTAAAAATAATGGCTTCTATGGTTACCTTGAAAACCAGGAGGAGAGGCAGGCATGCTGCCCTGTCCTGTGAACCTCCCTGACCAGGGCAAGCACACACTCCTGTATAGAGGGACCAGGTAAGATATAGGTCCTCTCCCCTTTCTTAATGTTTTTATCATTATGAGATTATTTCTGTGCCAGTCTAGTGACAGTGGTGGCAACACTATAATAGGCTAGAGTTTGGAGCAGCTTTGGCTAAGCCTGGTAGAGGGTTCAGGGAGCCGTGGAGGGCAAGTGCTCTGTCTTCGCACTCTCCTTGAGCTGCTGTTGTGTACTGAGCAGCATTTCCACCATCCTCAGAGGAGAGAGTGTCAGGTTTTCTTCCCCATGCACAGGTTAAGTGTCATGGCCCCACTCCCACAGAGGCTTGGGTGGCGTGAAATGAGTGATGAATGAAGAGTCCTGTATACCTACCACCAAAATATTGAGGTCCCAGCAATGGGTGCTCCATTCCTATTGACTTCAATGAGAATTAAGCACATGCTTAAAGCTGAGCATGTGATAAAGTGCTGTCCTGAATTTGGGATGCTTTCCCAAATCGGGGCCTAAATCCTTTGACTGCTTTTGTAGCAGGCACTTCTGAGGCTGTGCTTGAGGGCAGAAATCCATTTCCCTCGGATAACTGGTGCATTCTGGGAAGCAGAATGTTATATGTAAAAAAGCAGCTAAGGCACTTACCTCCCTTAAGGGTGCAGGAGGGGAGAGGCAAAGCAGTGTCTCTGCTGAGTGTTTGACTCTGTCATTTGTCAGCATTAGGATGGAATTATTCAATTTTCTCGAGAACATGTCATTAGTTATTTCCCCCCAAGATCCAAGTTTTTGAACAGCTCCGTGTCACAATACCATTATTATGAAGCGTTTAAGTGCATCTCTGCCTTTTGATTAGTAACACAGCACAAGAGGCCTTCCAGTGTGCTACAGTTAGTACATAAATTCCTTGATTGGATCAAAGTGCCTTGATCTACAAGAAATATGTGAGGGTGGGTTTTTAATTGAGATCTTAAATAAATGAATACAAAAAAGGTTCACAAGTTACAGGCGTATTTTCAGTCTATAACCTCTCAGGTTAGAGTAGTTGGACTGAAAACGGTTCATTAACCATAATAGCTTAGCCTCTAGGATCTCCTTATGGTCTGGTGAGCCAGAATTCACATCTCTCCT
The DNA here is from genome assembly GCF_028017835.1 of Emys orbicularis. NCBI lineage: Eukaryota > Metazoa > Chordata > Testudines > Emydidae > Emys > Emys orbicularis. Next base: position 129,106,655 of record NC_088689.1, read on the forward strand.
GTAATTTAGGAGGAGATATGTACACTATTTTTTTCTGAAGGCGGAGGTTTTCCAGTGTTGTATTTCATCTGAATTTTATTTTAATGAGATAACTCCACACAGTCACAAGAAGCTGTTTGCTGAATGATATGGAATTCATGGCCTCAGACGACTTATTTATGAAGTTGCAAATTGTGAATGAAGGTAGACATTGATAAAGAGGCATATTTGTTGCTTGAAAATTTGCTAGTGAAATTTTCAAATTAAAACATTTGTCTACAGATGATGAAGGCTGACAGTTTTCTCTAGTTAGGATGCTAATAACCAGAGTCGTAACTCTTGTAATTTGCATGAAAATGATTGCCTTTTGTTAGGATTTATTTTTTTCTAAAGCTAGACTTCATCTGTCAAATTGCTGTTATGGAAGTTATCCAGATTCAGAAAACTTCATCCTAACAAGCTAACAGTCTGTTTTGTCTCCTTAGTTTTATTTTTTTCCAATGTTTTAAAAAAAACCTCTTTACAATTCATATATTATAAGATTTTTACTTATTTTATATAATCCTCACAATTTGGAAGGAGTTCAATGTTCCTGAAAACCCAATCAGATGAAATATCTTCTTATATCAGGATAGCAGTGTCTGGAATCCTTCCATAGTTATGTTTATTCAAAAATTGCTGAAGAAAACTATTGCAGATAAAGGGGGAAAAATGAATCTGGGACACTGAAGTAGTACCAGGACGTAAATGGATATCTGACAAAGTGTTTCAGGCTGTGATAGAAAAGCTTTTAAAATTCACAGAGAAGGACTTTGTACTTAAGAAAGCAATTCAGAATTCTAAGGTGTTGAAAGGAAAAGAAAATCCATATAGTTCTGACCATCGTGAAAGAAATGTCTTCCATCAGGAAAAAAATTATTAGACTTCGGAGTTTGTAAAGAGAAAAATGAGAGAACTGGCATTAGTCAGCGAGCCTAATAGTGCTGGCTAGAAATGGAACTGAAATGTTTGAGGAGCTGACTCCAACTGAGCAAATGTGAAAAGGTCCCTGCTACATACAGAGGGTGCTGAGTACCTTGCAGAACTGGATCCTTAATGCTAGAGGCCTTCCTATTGTTATTTATTATGGGTTCATAAAGCACCGACCAGAGAGATCAAGTAGAAGAAGACAACATCAGTAGTAGAAGTTACCCCTGGGTCCACCCATTAGTCATCTTTCCTACCAGCACCCACCTACTGTGACTAAGATACCTGTGCCTCTTACAAATGGTTCCAGCCTTATTTAGCCCCTTTGAATGAACACCTTTTAGTCTGATTTACACAGAAGTCAGTCGGTATTTCCATGCTAATAAGTGCTGAGTGAGGCAGACAGGAGACATGATCTGAGCATGATGGGTAGTATGGATGCTTGAGCCGTATACAAAGCTGAAGAAGAGGAAGAACTTGCCTGGCTTTGCCTGTTCTTCATGAACTCCATCCACATTTGCCCAAGGCTTCCACAAGGTTTGTGAGCTTGTGACCAGGTTCAAGCCACTCCCAAAAGGAAAATAGACATACCAGTGCAAATAGAAATTAGAAATACAAATTACACGAGGGCTAATAATTAACAGCTGTCACTTTTAGAAAACAAAAAATGAGCATAACTTTATTGCTGGATTTTTTTAATGAATTATGTACAAAGGTAACCACATTTTGAAATTCTTTTCCAATTTTCCACACAGTAATTTTTTCCCTCATCAGTGTCCCCCAAATTCAGTTAAACCAAAATGCCATTGGAGCATCATTTTTTCCTGCAGTGATTTGCACCAGAACATCTAGCTACAATTAGTAACGGGGATATTGAATCTATATGATTCACATGTAGTTGACCAGTCTCTGAAGGTCCCAACTACAGAATGAACAGATCTATTCATAAATAATTATTAGTAAAGTCATAAGTTTGTTTACATATTTATTCCCATTGTTTTTTTCTATTTAGGACTCCAAGAAAAGCCCATGAAGAAGTAAGTTCAGATAACCCCAAATGCTTGAAACTCCCCAAACCAAACCAAACCAAACCAATCCTTCATCTCTCATTTTCATTTTGCACTGAGAGCTGAAGAGAGAACATGTTTGACTTTTAATCAATAGCTTTATACTTTAGTGTAATATTAAAGACTAATTAAGGTCTGATATTAGCTGAGCATCTTAATAACAAATAATAATTAACACTTCTGTTCAGATGCATAATTTAGATATATAAACAGAAAAAGTTATCTCTGTTACAATTTAAATTTTAACTGCAGTGTGCATGCTTTGTTGATGTTGATTTTAAAGAGGTGGCTTTGATAATTATGCTTAAACCATGGCCCGTCATTTAAACGAGTTTTAATGTGTTTGCATACATTTAATAGATGATAATAATCTTGGAAGAGACAGAATATCACACAAAGCACAAATATAACCTTCAAATAACAGAGAGGCAGGCTAAGATTTACAAAAAAGAGCTGCAAAGTGAAACAATGAAATTGAAAGAATCCATGCATTAAAAGCATGCCAAACCACAGCGAAGGGTCTAAAGAAAGGGTCTCTGAGAAAAGATGTCCTTTTGTAAATCCTATTGCAGGAATTCCAGAACACTGCATGTTCCTATTATATCAGCTGCAATCTGTATGTAAGTAGGTGATGGGAGGTACAGTGGAAATGGTGACAGTTCCTTAATATAGCAACAACTGCTTCTGTAATAAGACATGTGGGCTTTCTAGAGAAGAGAAAAGTAACCACTGTTTTGATGGGTAGGTGGAAAGTAAAATGCAGCTACTTCCATCTCAGTAGTGGAAGCTGGCACTTGGAAATTGTTTGACTTTGCAACTGAAATCTTGAATACTTCAAAAGGCTTTTGTACTGCTCAGTAGCCATTAGAGGCTTGGTTAAAGTAACCTTTCACCAAAACTGCTTTGGACATATCCTGGTATTAAAAATCAATAATTGCAATCATTGGAGTGAGCATTGAAATGAAACGAACAGTGTGTGTTTGTGGTATTAAACATGACACATTCTTCCACTGGATTGTACACTATACATTATTAATGTCTTTGCCATGTGGTAGAGCCCTGTAGATACCTAGAATGTCTGAGAGCATCAAGTTTACACCCTCAGCAGAGTAGCATTGCATATAGATCCCAAGAGAGATTCAATCACTGTCATCAAGTCAATCTAGCATTCACTAGGAGGTCAACTGTAAAAACGTTCTCTGAATGCTTCTGTGCCTGGAACTAGTTTAAAGATACAACAGTGTGTGTGTGTACAGATACATATTCACAGGGCCAGATCTTTGGCTGCTGTAAATTGGTATTGTTCCACTTAACTTCAGTGTAGCTGGTTTACACCAGCCTAGGATCTGGCCCGTAGACTGTAGTGGTAGTTGTAATAGAATATAGTATGCAGGGTGGCAGTCACCTGCCACCATTTTGTGCAAAGGCTCAGAGACCGAACCATTCACCATTTGCACTGGTGTCAAGCAGGGCTGTGTCATTCCTCCAACACTCTTCTCCATTTACCTTGCCGTGATCCTGATTCTCATTTGTGACCGCCTTCCTGACGGAATAGGGATTGAGTATCGTACAGATAGTCAACTCCTCAGTCTTCGACATCTCCAAACAAAGTCTAAGATCACGAGAATTGGCATCACTGACCTTTAGTATGCAGATGACTGTCATTCTTGCACACACAGAGGCCGACCTGCAAAGCACCCTAAATCTTTTTGCAGATGCCTATCACAGCCTGGGTCTCTCTCTCAACATTGGGAAAACCAGCACTCACCTGCACAAACTACTCTTTGTACTCCACAAATCACCATCAGCGGAGAACCCCTGGAAAATGTGGACCATTTTCCGTACCTTGGCAGCCACCTCTCCCAAACAGCCAGCATTGACACAGAAATTGAATACAGGATCCATTGTGCCAGCACATCCTTTGGAAGACTACTCAAATGAGTCTTCAATGATAGGGATCTGCAAACAGGTACCAAGATTTTGGTTTATAAGGCAGTTGTCATCCCCACCCTTCTCTATGGGTGTGAGACCTGGGCAACCTACAGACAACATCTCAAGCGACTGGAGTGGTTCCAACAGCGCTGCCTCAGGGTATTCTCAGGTTCAGCTGGGAAGACCGATGCACTAACATCATCAGCGTTCTCTCTGCAGCCAACATCAGCAGTATAGAAGCACAGGTCATGAAACACCAACTCCGCTGGTATGTGTATGTATGCCTGACACTCGCCTCCCGAAGCAAGTACTCTTCTCTTAAGTCAGGGAAGAAGGGCTCGCAGAGGGCAGCGGAAGCATTTCAAAGACATATTGAAAGTACATCTTAAAAAGGGAGGCATCAACCCAACAAACTGGGAGGACTCGGCGCGGAACAGAACATGGTGGCGCCACACCATACACCAAGCCATAGCTCGCTTTGAGGAGAATAGATGTGCTCATGAGACAGAGAAGCAACAAAGGAGGAAAGAAAGGGCACAACAGTTCAGCCAACAACTATGTCTCCTCCAAGATTACACCTGTCACTTCTGTGGGAAAATCTGCAGGGCAAGAATTGGGCTCCTCAGCCACTTAAAAACTCACCTATGAACCCTCTTGGAAGACATCATCCTCGCATCGAGGGATAGCCGAAGAAGAAGTAGTATGCAGGGACCAGGGCAGAATCATGTAGGAATCCTGGTGATGTACAGTTTCATTCTGTAGCAGTAGAGATTTCCTAACTAAGTTAAAGGAGGAATTGTCAGGCCTGAGGCTGGAATGGCCATGACTAGCTGTCTTCAGCATGAATGCAAGTGGCAGCTCTGGTGCATTGGCCTGCGACCTATTGCTCTTAGCCTGGACTGTCTTCTGCCATACTCATGGCAATGGACACATTCTGGTTCTAGGTAGATATCCTCGTTTCATGGCTCAATCACCACTTCAGCTCAGTAAGGTGGTAGATCTGAAAGGTAGGGTGGGGGTTAATGGAGTAGAACCTTAAAAGCCTCCTGAAGGAGGCTCATTGAGAACTGCCCAATTAGGAAGTGTTCTGTCTGAGTCACAATCATTCAGCTCCAGGTTTTTGTTTTGTTTTTGCGGAACCCTGGGTAAAATCAAAGTATCTTTACTGACAGTATTGTTAGTTACAGGTCAGGAACTGGATGGAATCAATGCTGTTTAAGAATGTGTGAGGAATCTTAAATAAGGAGTGTACTTTTTAATGAGGCAAGCCTGCATTGGAATGAGAGCGATCATTGTAAATATCTTCCAGAGCCCAGCACTTCTCTTTCTGAGAAATATCAATAAGTGAATCCATAGTATGCAGTCATTCAAGCTGTGGGGTTTGCCTCCGTGTTACTATTTGACTTCTGAGAGTGAACAAAATTCATAGTTACCACGGCGATAGTTCAAAAGCTTTTGGTGAGTGCTGTAGTGTGCAGGACTGTATATTACATTGATTTATGGCAAGTTACTGAAAGATAACAGGAAAGTTTTGAATGATCTCTTTTGTAAGTCAGATTGAACCCGTGGAGTCAGAGTCTCAAGGAAACATGCTTGGTTTTAAGATGAAGAGCAAGGGCGATTATTTCTACTGATTTTTGTCTTGTTATTATGGGAACAACAACAGACAGCATTTTTTTTTAAATCCTTTTTTAAAAACACCACAAAGAACAGCCCTTCTTTTTGTTTTATGAAACATCAAAAGAGATTATCCTTCGCTGTGGAGACATAGACTGTGAATGGACTCTCTAATAAAATAATATGAAATTGGGTGCTTCAGAAGCTGCCAGATTCCAAAAACTAGAAAATGTAGGATTTGTAGGGCTTGTTGTTAATTGATCTTCTGCAGCAGTGTGGGTGGTCTCTGTTTTAGGATAAAAATTAGCAAAGCTATGCCAGGATGTTAAACACGTGCACGTACACACACGCTCCGCCCCCCAGCTAAAGATTAAAATCTTGAAACCCTGTTTAAAAATGTGGGCAAAGTGCCTATGACATAAGCTGAGGAGCAGCTTGGATTTCCAATTGGAAAGATATCTTTTTTTTTTTATAAGGTTTAATTCAAGAGGTAAGAACGTTCACTGAGTTTAGACTCTGATAGTTTTCCAAATGCCAACAACGCCCATTCCAACAATCCATTTCAAACAACTAGCAAAGGCTCTTTCATTATTTCATATCAACAAATTTAAAACCAAGGATTACGTTTTTCAAAAATTGGGGCCTCAAGTCAGGATCCTAAAGCCATACCTAGGCACCTAAATAAGTGGGCTGGTTTTTCAGAAGTTGTGAGCACCAAGGAACTCCCACTGACTTTTGAAAATCATGCAACGTTTATTAAGGGGCCTAACTGTGGATGCAGTGTGGAGGTTTTCAATCACTCACACAGCATTTAGGGTGGGGTTTTCAAAAGCACCTAACTGACTTAGCAGCAAAAGTCCAGTCACTTAGGCACTTTTGAAAATTCCACCCTTAGCAATGGCAGGTGCCTATAAGCCATCTGTGCCTTTTAAAAATCTTTCCCTTAGGAGAAGTTTAGGCTTCTGTTTTTGAAAATTGCAGGGCTTCAACCATAATGCTCCGCAACCCCGCAAGATGGAAGATTGCTACCAAACTGCACGCTGCTAAATAGCACTCAGTTGTGGCACATGGTCAGCAGGGCAGAATAGAATAGCTTTACCCTGTATCAAAGGCTCAAATAAAGCATGGAAATGCAGTGGATTTAAAATCCAACAGGCCAGTGCATCAAAGACACTTGACTTGGAAGAGAGGTTTTAAGGAACCAGTATGTAAAATATTAAAGACACAACTAGGCAAAAAATGTAAGCAACTCCACGTGCAACCGCATGGAGAACCACATTATCTGCATGTTTGGATGAAGAATATCAGATCTCTTTTACATAATGAAAATAATACGTCTCTCCTGGATTTACAAGCGAAGGGCCCAAACTTGCAATGGTTTCGAATCAGGCAGACTCCCTTTGTCATCAATGGGGTCCATGCAGCTCACCTCATAAGGTCAGTGTCCAGTCCTGTTCCAGGTGAAGTCAAAGGGGCTGTTGGCATGGATTTCAGTCACAGCAGGATTGAGTCCTAAAGCAAATCTAGGGCCTGATCCAAAATGTATTGAAGTCAATGGAAAGATACCCATTGACTTCAGTGGGCTTTGGCTCAAGCCGCCAGAGAAGATAGCTTACGAATACTCGAGCTATGTAAAATATTCACCCAGAGCCCGGAATCCAAGCAAAGTGAACATGTATTTGGCTTTTGAGGTGTTCTAAACCAGCACCAATCCCAGAACCCTTTGTGGATTGAGACTGAGTCTGTCTACACAGTCCTAGAATCCCCCAGATCATCCTATACATTCAGACTCCCACGTGCACTGCCCCTACCATTGCTTTGCTTACATATCTTCTGTGTGGGCTGTTGACCTGACTGCCACTCCTGCGTCCTAGCAGACAGCAACTCTAGGATTTAAAAGGGCATCTGATGTCTGTTTTCCTCCAGCCCCTCAACCTTTCCTGTGGGATCAGGGAGTCCTCCAAGCAAAGAGCCCCACTGACCCCAATGGATTAGGAATTTCAGGAAGCTGGAAAGCCGGGGAACACTTTAGAAATATGCTTTGTACCTATTTATAAATTCATCCTGTACAATCATCACCCACCTCCAGGCCTGATCCCTTCCCCCGGCACGTCTTCCTGCAGAAGCACCATAACCTTAGGAGACTGATGCTGGGGGAAACTGATTGTGCAAAGCCACTTTTCAATTTGTCGATTGGCCCTGTTGAGTGATGTCATAATGATGCATCAACTCACAGTGGTTCCCCCTTAAAACCCCATCAGGCAAACAAAAGAAACATTTCCCTGTACCTGTTAGCTGATGTAAAATGATGTATCTCCGTGGAAATCATTGTGTTTAATGGATGGGGATGGAGGAGGGTTTTTAAACAATTTATAAATATACCCACACAGCTTTTAACTGCAAACGCTACTTTCCTTCTCTTTCTCCACCTTTACATCTTGGCCTTTTCCCAGGCAGCTGCTGTTCCCTTTCTCTCCTCCCAGCTGCCTCAGGAACTGAATGACTGTGAAAGCCCCTACAATTGACTGTGAATTGGGAGGATTTTGGAGGGAGGAGGCTGAAGAGGGGAAATGGAGGAGAGGGAAATTAGATCGGTGTGAACACGTGCCTCTCCCAACCTGCTCAAAACAAAATCCACACACAGTGTAGAGTCAGAAACTCTTTGTCTTTTATGAACAATAACAGCAAAGATCAGCTCGGGCTGTCTCCCCAGGCAAGGTAGCTCCTTGGGATCATCTCTAAGGACGGCTCAGCCCTCACCCTAGGTGTGAGCTCCATTGGGATTTTTCTTTCACTGGCCCTCCTCTGAACTGAAATACAGTGCAACATTTCTTTGTTTGGCATGTGTCGGATGGTTCCTTGGTAGCTGGGTGAACTGCACACTGACAGAATTAGGTGTTAACAGAACGCATCATTTGAAAAAAAAAATCATCTATTCAGTTTTACACTCATGATTAAGGTATACATGGACACCTAAGGCCTTATCCAGTGCCCACTGAAGTTAATGGAAGTATTTTCCTTTACTTCAATAGACTTTGGATCAGCATACAAAATGCTACAAAGAAAGAATGCTATGAAATATGGAAACTGTTTTTAGACCTTCTGGGGACAAATTTTCAACTGAATTTAAGCGAATCTCCAGTATGTATTCCCTTAAAAATACAATGGTTCCTAAAGTGACTACTGCACATTATAATCTAGTGGTAACTGCTAAGTATCTCCAATCTGAGAACTCTTCTCTGGGAGTATATATTTAGAAAGGTAGATATTTAATTGCAAGTGTTAAACAATACAAAACGGAGGCCAGTTTGTAACATTCTAGGTAGCCAGGAAAGAAAACTTTTCTCTACACATAGTTCAGGAAGGCGCTACTCAGTAGTATTGCAGGTACTGTGCCAGAAACACACACACTGAGGGCTTCAGTCCACCTGACTTGCTCAAAAAGCACATCCCTAGCAAATAAAATGTCAGTCCAGTTTATTGTAAGTCTTGATAGCAAAGATTTTATTTAGCTGTAAATTTGCTAGATAAAGATTCCTTTAATATTTTATAACTCTAGTGGATTAAACCCAGTACAAATCAACAAATTAGCAGCCACAATATATTTATGTTCAGAGGCGCGCCAGTGAAGGTGAAGGAAAGATCACTTCTTCCTGGCAGGTTAACTAAACTGAAAAGCTGACTTGAATGACTTTTGCATGCTCAAAATAGTGCTGAAGGCGGGAGAAGCTAATAAATAATAAATGCTTGCTGCACTTACAGCGGGTGTACAGTACAGGGGATTTTTATTCTTCTTTGAAGTTTCTTTTCTCCCCCTTTGGTCTGTTTCAAAGGTTTTGAGGTGCTATTTTTTTAAGGATTCATGTAAAGCACTTAATATAATACCCTACACACACAAATCTTCTCCTATCTAGATATATATGCCCTCTGTAGCATTCTCAGTCAAGTTTTAATGCAAAAGATGACCAGAAAGGCGACTCCAACTTATCAAAAATACTCACTGGTGCCACACAAGGCTCTCTCATTACTGAAATTTTCTTTCTTTAATAAACAATTTAAAGTAGAGAGAAAATGTATGTGGATGAAAGCAATTAGATTGCGCATGGAGTGTGCTTTGGAGATTGATTTGAAACAGACACAAATGGTCTTCTATATCTTGCAACTGTGTTGAATGGTTTTATTGTATACGCCACCCACATTCTCAATTTGTGCCTTCTAAACAGTGTGCATTGCAGGAGCCGTTCGGTATGGTATAAGTGGCCTTCCTATGAAATACTGTTGCTACATTTCCCACTTCTATTTTGATTGTAATAGAAATGATAGTATGTACCTACATTTCAAATTCTGTTGCTGAATCATTTCCTTGAGATCCTTGAGTAGCATCTTTGGGGGACAGAACCTGAGAAAAAGGTGTGCTAACAACACATGAAAACATTGAGATTAGATTTAAAAATTCAAGCCTTAAGGCAACTAGTTTTCTGAAAACAGAGTACCTTATCGTTGGTAATTTAGAAAATTAATGCAAAAACACCATCTGCTAAACTTCAGATCTATGAATACTCTTTGGTCTGTGGAGAGTACAGACTGTATGCGAGACTATTGATCCCCCATCTGCTTCAACATGATCCTTTACAAATGTTTCTGACTGAATTAAGTGCTACATTAGTAATTTAACATTAGACAGAGCACAGTCATCCAGATCACTCTTTGAGACATGGCATTTTGGGGAGAGTGGAGGAGGATCTCGTGCATTGATGCCATGTTTGGTAAACATGTTCATGGTCTGTGTTCATATGGCCCCTAGCACAATGGGTATCTGGTCCCTGACTGGGGCTCCTTGACAATATAGTAATACAAATGAATAATAATAATATTCTAATAATTTATGTGGGCTTTATTTAATGTTATCTTTCATCGAAATACTATGTGTTCCAGGTCAGGGTTCTCAAACATTTTCCTGGACTGGGCCACATCTTTATAGAAAGATGGTCTCCTTCTGGATACTTCCACTGCCAGTCCCATTCATACAGACAACCTGCCTTCCCATTGATAATTGTTAATATTTAGCAGCTGGAAAGGAGGAAAGTCAGCACCATGTGATCAGCTAGTGAGCTACACACCAGGGTACGTGCACAGACCACTGTTTGGGAACCACCACCCTAAAAGATCTCAGCTTGTGGGATCAATGCTTCTCGGGCGAGACTGACATGGAACTCCAATAGTGTCAGATTCCAAAGTTGTCTGGTCCAGCAGGGGGTGTACGATGCTACACCACCCTCCTAGACTGGAGCATGGTGTGTTCTAGTGCCGCTACCTTTCAGTTTCTTTCTTACTGCTGGAGGAGTCCCTGCACTGCTCTTTGTGGTTTGCTGCAACACCGCTCTATTACCACCCCTCAGGACACACACAGGCTGGGTCACATCAGTAAGTTGAGCATTGTCGGCATTTCCAGACTCTCCGCTGAATGTCAAGAGCCTTTATTTAAAAAGTATGTTTTTTTGCCATTTAAATTGTTTGTATTTTTCTCCCTTTCCCCCCATTACACTGGTCTACAATTTTTGAGAAGTCGTCTGCTTCAGAGATAAAATGTGCTATTTATTATGTATTTTGATGTGCTGAATTCACATATGACAATTAAAACAACTGATTGGCTACTGTTTCTAATATATTTAAGTTTTTACATTTTATGTCTATGTATATTGTGTAGATAGTAGAGTTTTAATCATAAATTGTAAACCTAGGTCTTTTCATGTGTTTATGGTTGCTTTACATGATAATATTTCACCTGTCCTGTTTATGTAACACTTTAAAAATCAGCAAAAGGGTTATATAAATAAAATTTATTATGAAACAAAAGGCAAAAAACTATTATGTACATAGTTTAGTCCTATTCAGAGTCTACTCGGCGCTTCTTGGCTTGTCTCTTGTATTCATTAAATGGAGCATCTCTTGTCACTGTCCAGCAATAGTCTGCAAGCATTGATGGGCTCCATTTGCCCTGATAGCGTTTCTCCATTGTTGCAGTGTCCTGGTGAAATCGCTCGCCGTGCTCGTCGCTCGCTGCTCCGCAGTTCGGTGGAAAAAAATCTAGATGAAAGTGCAAAAAATGTATCTTTAGTGACATGTTGCAACCAAGGCTTTTGTATGCCTTGAGGAGGTTTTCCACCAACAACCTGTAGTTGTCTGCCTTGTTGTTTCCAAGAAAATGTATTGCCACTAACTGGAAGGCTTTCCATGCCGTCTTTTCCTTGCCACGCAGTGCATGGTCAAATGCATCATCTCGAAGAAGTTCACGAATCTGAGGACCAACAAAGACACCTTCCTTTATCTTAGCTTCACCTAACCTTGGAAATTTTCCACGGAGGTACTTGAAAGCTGCTTGTGTTTTGTCAATGGCCTTGACAAAGTTCTTCATCAGACCCAGCTTGATGTGTAAGGGTGGTAACAAAATCTTCCTGGATTCAACAAGTGGTGGATGCTGAACACTTTTCCTCCCAGGCTCCAATGACTGTCAGAGTGGCCAATCTTTCTTGATGTAGTGGGAATCTCTTGCACGACTATCCCATTTGCAGAGAAAACAGCAGTACTTTGTGTATCCAGTCTGCAGACCAAGCAAGAGAGCAACAACCTTCAAATCACCACAAAGCTGCCACTGATGTTGGTCATAGTTTATGTACCTCAAAAGTTGTTTCATGTTGTCATAGGTTTCCTTCATATGGACTGCATGACCAACTGGAATTGATGGCAAAACATTGCCATTATGCAGTAAAACAGCTTTAAGACTCGTCTTCGATGAATCAATGAACAGTCTCCACTCATCTGGATCGTGAACGATGTTGAGGGCTGCCATCACACCATCGATGTTGTTGCAGGCTACAAGATCACCTTCCATGAAGAAGAATGGGACAAGATCCTTTTGACGGTCACGGAACATGGAAACCCTAACATCGCCTGCCAGGAGATTCCACTGCTGTAGTCTGGAGCCCAACAGCTCTGCCTTACTCTTGGGTAGTTCCAAATCCCTGACAAGGTCATTCAGTTCACCTTGTGTTATGAGGTGTGGTTCAGAGGAGGAGGATGGGAGAAAATGTGGGTCCTGTGACATTGATGGTTCAGGACCAGAAGTTTCATCCTCTTCCTCTTCCTCGTCTGACTCAAGTGAGAATGATTCTGGTGCATCAGGAACCGGCAGTCCTTCTCCGTGGGGCACTGGGCGTATAGCTGATGGAATGTTTGGATGATGCACAGTCCACTTTTTCTTCTTTGACACACCTTTCCCAACTGGAGGCACCATGCAGAAGTAACAATTGCTGGTATGATCTGTTGGCTCTCTCCAAATCATTGGCACTGCAAAAGGCATAGATTTCCTTTTCCTGTTCAACCACTGGCGAAGATTTGTTGCACAAGTGTTGCAGCATATGTGTGGGGCCCACCTCTTGTCCTGATCTCCAATTTTGCAGCCAAAATAAAGGTGATAGGCTTTCTTAACCATAGTGGTTATACTGCGCTTTTGTGATGCAAAAGTCACTTCATCACAAACATTGCAGAAGTTATCTGCACTGTTCACACAAGTACGAGGCATCTCTGCTCACTTTGGCTAAACAGAAATGTGTCCCTTTGCAAAATCAAACACTGACAAATAAGAGAGCACGACACTGTATGATTTCTAGAGCTGATATAGGGCAATTTGTTCAGCAGAGTGATGTAAGCTTCGTTATGATTGCATCATCCATGACTTCTAGGAATAACATGATGCAATTCATATCATGTATGACGCAATACCAGCTTCAGATTGCATCATTCATTGTTTTGCCTAAAAAGCAAGTACTGTCCAAACCCAGTCATAGATTTATTCATAGATCCAGTCAAAGATGTATTTTAGTCATTTCTGGTTTAAATTGAGATCCCTTCCCTTTATAACTCACTTATCCTCCGCCATTCCCAAGTCAAGGGTCGTATATACTGACCCAATAGCATATCTTGAAAACTAGAGCCAATCAACAATTTTAAGCATCATTTTCGTTCTCAGTGACCCAGAATTAGTAAAGTTTGACTACATTTATTTCAGAAGCATTTTGGCTGTAGAGCAGTATTATGAATGTTGGGAAAATAGCCACCCAAGAGTTCCTCTGTTCCATTGTGAGAGGACTAGTGTCTGGTTTGCCCTGGGATGGACCATAAGTGGTTGGGCAGCATACCTCGCCTCCCCAAATGTCAAAGGGAGATTTCAGGTCCTGAGGTGAGATTGAAAAGAGAATTAGATATTTTCATGCAGGACTGGTCCATGAATGGCTACTAGCCAAGATGGTCAAGGATGCAACACCATGCTCTAGGTGTTCCTAAACCTCTGACTTCCAGAAGCTCGGATTGGACGACAGGGGAGAGATCACTCAATAATTGCCCTGTTCTGTTCATTCCCTCTGAAGCACCTGGCACTGGACACTGTCAGAAGACAGGATACTGGGTAGGGTGACCAGATAGCAAGTGTAAAAAATCGGGACGGGGGTGAGGGGGTAATAGGTGCCTATATAAGAAAAAGCCCCCAAAATTGGGACTGTCCCTATAAAATCAGGACATCTGATCACCCTAATACTGGGCAAAATGGACTATTGGTCTGAGCCAGTATAGGCGTTCTTATGTTCTTGGCCTTCCCAGTACTTCTTGTTGTGGCTTATAAGGCCTCTGTGCATATGTCTACACTGCAGAGTAAGCCCAGGGTTCAAACTCAGACTCAAGCCTAACCCTCCTCCATTTACACACAAATCGCACCAATTCAGGGCTTGACCCAGGGTCCCAGGACACCCCAGGGGATGGAGGGTCTGAGACTGAGTCAAGCCAGGACCCAGGGTTCAAGCCCCTTTGCTTTGCAGTATAGATGCAGCCCCACTGGACTCGTGTTCTGGGAGTCTGCCAAAAGCATCCCACAATGCCACAGGCTGACTTTTGTCCTCTGGATAGTCAAGTTTGGTGGACAGTCCAGCTTTCCAACACTGCGCCACAAACAAAGGGCTAGAGTAACCAAGTTTTGAAAGGTTGCCAGGAAGTTAGGGATATGGGTGGTTGAACTTTGGCCTGCATCATGCAGTGTAGACACTGGAGCTCCAGGTTGGGACCAGAATTCAACAGTTCCTAACCTACAGTTACAAATAAGTGCACACGCTCACGCCTTAGGTTAACAAACCCAGGGTCTGCTAATTTGAGTTCTACTAACCCTGGGCTTACATTGCAGTGTAGACATATCCTAAGACAAAAGCCTTAACCGAGCCATAATCAAGTCTCCCATTTGAACATCAAGACTATGCTAGTTTCTGCCTGCTTAACCACAAGTGTGGTGTGATAGGCCCTGTGTTAATCCTCTAGTGTTAACAGGTCATATTTTGAAGCATCAACTCCTCTGTGCCTCAGAACAGATTTGGAAAGCAAGGCCTTGCTTCCTCAGATTGAGGGCTTTGTCAGGAGGAACGTACTGAGCTTCTATCCCTCCTTTGTCTCCTAGAAGTAAATGGTGAAAACTTTCAGTGGATCACAATCTCGATATCATTAGCACAGACCATTCAGACCCTGGAAACATGAGAATGTACAGCATGCTTTGCTGTCCTTTCCCCACCGTATTGCTTTGTCTGGTTCCAAGATGTACATGTCTCAGCAGACTAGCCAAAGTACGGTCTCTTCCATAGGCTAGCTTTTCTCGCATTTCTTGTCCATAGGCGCATTTGAACTGAGTCTTCTATTCTGAACCTTGACCCTCTGGACATGTTCTGCACAACTGGAACTGACCCACATTGTGGTAATATCAATGCTCTCCTCTCATGCATCATTGGCACAACCTGCTTTCCCTGTGATCGCAGTGTGATGGTGAGCAGGCAGACCTCCTGGTACCTTAACACAGATGAGCCCGAGGACTGTTCTGATGCCAAGTACATTTTTGCTAGGATGAAGCAATAAAGCCCCAATGACAGCTTCCCACCACTTCATCCTTCCTGAGGACCTAAGTTTCTGAGAGCATTGCAAAAACAGCCAGTGTGGCCCAGAGTGCCTGGTCATCGGTATTCATTGTATCCTTCATCATTTTATACACTGCACTCTGTTTTATTCCCCCAGCTCTTCATACTAAATAATCCCAGGCTTTTCCACCTCTCTTCATAAGAAAATCCCATCATATGTCTAAACATTCTCATTGACCTTTCCTGGGATAGCCAGGAGTTGCCATCAGTATCCATGCACTCAGGTCTACAGTATAACACCACTTTATGCTCTTACAGGAAAATTAAGTTTCTCCTTTGGTGTTTCTTCACAGCAATCAGCCTGTGCTAGAGCGTACTTAGCAATGCTCAGTCTGAGATAGGCACAACGTGAATTTCAGAAGGGTTCCTTGAGAGCACAGAAAAGGAGCTCATTGTATAACTGCAACACAACTGAGCAAGATGATCAAGTGCTAAACAGCGTGTTGCTGAAAAAATACTATATTTCGTGTGCAAAAAGATGAGAGAGATCCAGATTTCCACCCGAAATGCAAACTAAATCTCTTTGTGAGGTTCCGGGAAGTATAGTTATCTTTCAAAACATATTTTCTATTGTGTGTGCCATTTTATCTGCTGTTTGGATGTGGTGCTGGGAGCACTGCTCGGTTTGCAGATATTTGGGTAGTTCCAATAAACTTTGTTAGCTATGAAGATCAGATTTTATATTAAGGTTCTGTTTAAAAAAGATTAATAAATTGTTAATAGTTATTTTATAAATGATTCCTGGATTGTTTTAGGGTCCATCGAGTCAGTAGGTTGCTTATAATCATGACTTATAATTATGTATAATACCTTGTATTGATGAGTTTACATATAACACATCCTATTCATGTCTGTAACATGCTTATAACATTATAGCAATCTTTTATTTACCCTTTACAAACCATTTCTGAATGAAACCGTAGCATACAGTGTGACCCTACTAGTTTTTCAAAAGAATTTAATCCAGCAACTAAGAAGGTAATTATCTTAGAACATATGCACATGGTCCAGGATGCTTCCTTTGAATTGCCTGTTCCTATTGTCTCTTCACCCCTGTCATCAGCAAAAGGCGGTGGTATGTTGGTCCAACCAGTAGCTAACCGGCAGGAGTATTTAATTAATCTGGAGACAGAGCTGAGAAGAGAGCTGCTAGGGATATAGGCTAAGGATGTCTTGGTTCCCACTTTTAAATAAAGATGAGTCTGAGCTGCAAAATGTTTATCTTGTTTTTGAACCTCTCAAAGTTCATAATGATCAATGCCAGATCTAGGGTTTTGGTTTTGGCCCATTTCTCTTTGCAGTCATATTAATGATCCACAGTAGTTTCTAATACAAATTAGGGCCCCGATCCTGCAAATGATTGTGCATGAGCATCCCTATACCTGAAGTTGATGGTACACTATGTGCGTGCAGGGGTGGACATGTGCTCAGCTGATTTTAGGATCACTGTCTATAATAACAATAAGATAAGTGGAAATAGTTTTGTATTTGTTCATCTTACTGTCTTAGAAATCTCCATATCATTTGTTGCAAATCTAAAGCCAGGCATATCCCTCTTTACTAATGAAACACCTATCAAGATCAGAAGCTCGCCGTTTAACAGGTGTAAGTAGTATATAAAGGGCCTGAAAGCACCACATGAAAGTGTTAAAAAGAGAGTAAGGTTGACAGTTCCACTTAATCAGAAACTGCAATAAATTAAATGTTATGAAACGCATATAAGCCTAGGGACTAAGGTGCTCAAAGACAATTACCAACTAAACATTTCATTAATGAAATAATGACTAATTATAATTACTAATTAAAATTCAGGATTATGATGTTGGTTTTAAGCATTAACAGGAGTAATGCCATTACCATTTTTAATGAAATTCCAATAAGAAAAATTATAGCAAAACTAAAAAAAAATAAAAATAAAACCGTACAGGCTGTGGCAAGATTAGAAGTTATTGTTAAACCCAGAGGCATAGAATTTTCCCAGCTGGTGAACTTAAGTTAAGTAAATTTAATGTACTGTAATTTAATTACTAATCATAGTTTTTCTTCACAGTGGGAATTGATACTAGGTTTATATTTTACAAGAACAAAAGACAAAACTTAAATAGCTACTGTATGATGGGTGTTGATATTGTGGCACAGGCTACAAATAAAAGAATATTTTGCTGACTTTTGCATAACATTTGGATTTAGATATATTATAGTGCCATTTTACATAATATTTAATTAATGATTACAGGATTATAAATTAAATACCCTATGCAGATTTTATAATACAGCTACAGTGCAGCCTTTAGAAAGGCTATACGCAGTATAATTTTACATATATAAGATATATCGTCTTTGAATAATTAATACATCGGCATATTAGTAAATGCCAAAGTCCCAAAGGAAGATGAAATTTGACCTACATTAATAAAGCTATTTAGGATTCATTAACTGTAGACAAATTTCTGAAACTATTTGCTATTAGTCACCTTTTCATACATAATGCAACATGTTGGCTTAACTAGAATTCCTAGCTCGCAGACTGTTGGTTGCATTGTTCCTGCAGTTATGAGGTATTTGTCTTTTGTTAACCTGGCTGACGTTTTATCTGCTCATTTTTCGTAGCTCTGAAATGTCAAGGTGTGACAAGTTGAGGCCTCTGGCTGTACAACTTCTGAATTGTGGGTGATATGATGAAATGACTGTGTCCCAGCAAACCTGTATGACTGTGGATCCCGCAGGAGTTAGCAGGTTCTGTCATGTCTCTGCCAGGCCAGACAATGGAGTGTGATCAGCACTCCAGGACAGCCTATTCAATGGGTTTGTTCTACCTGGGAGAAGACACTTTCTCCTCTTGTCTGAAGGGAGCACTGGGAAATTACCAAAAGGTGGAACCAAAGAAGCAGGTGACCCAAGCAGGAGTCTATAATGGGACCCACAGCGGGGGTAGGGGGAGAGACATTTGACACCAGATTAAGGCGAGAGAGGCTGCTGCAGGGGCAGGTTAGGCAATGGGGTGGAGGATCCTGCCCGTCTGACAGAACGCAAATATTCCCTCAAGGGCTCCCAAGGGAAGGATGAGCTTGTGAGAAGGTTGTATTGAGGATGTTGTATTGTGTTGTGTGACCTGTGCTCTCCTCTGTTTTACACGATTAAATATAAACAGCATAAAGATGCTGGACTGTCCAAAGGGAGGAGAGGGGGAGTGTTGCCTGCTTCCCAATTGCTGCATGCCCCTGAGAGGGTTAAGCTGTAAACCAGAGGCTTCTGGGTTGAGTTCTGGGAGAGGGGTATGTGTACGTGCTGGGGAGTCTGACGGGTCAGCACTGCACCCAGAGGGGCTAGGTGCCTGGACAGCAGGTTCCAACACTCGGATGGGGTGCCAGGTAGGTCTGTGCCCTGAGAGCGTGCCTAGAGACTCCAAGATTGGGGCAGCAGCTGGATGCCGTTCAGGTCCCAGGAGCTTGTAACACCCTGGAGATTTGGAGCACAAGGGTTTGGATTCCCCTCACAGCTACCCTCGTGGCAGCCAAGAAGTGACACCAGGCCAACCAGAAGTCAAGTCATAGAGGAGTATGGCACTTTTCCTGGAGCTTCTGGCTCTTTTAAGAAAAGCTTATTGGAATGAATCCAGTCAGGTGACCAGACCAAACTGAGTGGCTGCTCCTGTTTCCCTTGATGCCAATGGCAAGACTCCTGTTGACATTGTGCCGTGTGGGAGAAGAACGGACCCTGAAAAGGCGTCTTTGTCCAGTCAGAGCTGAATGTAAAGTAGATGAAAAATTCTGCAGAATTTTGCCAACCAGGGATAAAAGCATGTAGATAATCGTGTGTTTCTTGTAAATTCAGATGGAGCTGTAGAAGCCACACAGGAAAGGAGAAAGATGGTACATCTAGAATGCTGTTGGGAGCGAGGTTCCCATCCTGAGTTGACAAGCTTGTGCTAGCTCGGTGTAACACCAACAGACCCTGGTGGGCGGGATTGAACCTGGGACTTCTGGAGTTTAGTGCATGAGTCTCTACTGCATGAGCTAAAAGCGAACTGCCTGTTAGCTAAGGCTGTAGAGCAGACTCATTAATCTCTCTCTAAGTGGTCCCAGTGCCACTAAATGGGACAGAACTCCACACCCAGGAGGTGTGTGGGTTACATACTTCGCCTAGCTGAGAAAGTATGTCCCAAGCTTCAGAGACTTTCCAATTGAAATCCTGGATGAGCCCCCACTTGTAACGCCGACAGACCCCGGTTGTTGGCAGGCGGGATCGAACCTGGGATCTCTGAAGCTTAATGACCTTTCAGGGTCCCTTCCAGTTCTATGAGATAGGTATATCTCCATATATTAATGCATGAGCCTCTACTACAGGGGTGGGCAAACTTTTTGGCCTGAGGGCCACATTGGGGTTGCAAAACTGGATGAAGGGTCGGGTAGGGAAGGCTGTGCCTCCCCAAACAGCCTGGCCCCTGCTCCCTATCCACCCCCTCCCAGTTCCCGCCCCCTGACTGCCCCCCTCAGAACCTCTGACCCATCCAACCCCCCCTGCTCCTTGTCCCCTAACTGCCCCCTCCCGGGACCCCCGCCCCAACTGCCCCCAGGGACCCCACCCCCTATCCAACCCCCCTGCTCCCAGACCCCTGATTGCCCCGACCCCTATCCACACCCCCGCCCCCTGACAGGCCCCATGGGACCCCATGCCTATCCAACTGCCCCTGTTCTCCATCCCCTGACCACCACCCCCCCCCGAACCTCCACCCCATTCAACCTCCCCCTGCTCCCTGTCCCCTGACTGTCCCCCGGGGCCCCCCGCCCCTTATCCAACCCCCTGGCCCACTTACCATGCCGAGCAGAGCCTGCGGAGCAGCATGTCTGGCCGCCGCGCCCGCCGGAGCCAGACACGCTGCTGCTCTGGTCGGCAGGAGTGCGCGGCTCCACCGCCCAGAGCGCTGCCCACGTGGCAGCGTGGCTCTGTGGGGGAGAGGGGCCAGCGGGGGAGGGGCCAGGGGTAGCATCCCCGGCCGGGAGCTCAGGGGCCAGGCAGGACGGTCCCGCGGACTGGATGTGGCCCACGGGTGGTAGTTTGCCCACCTCTGCTTTACTGCATGAGGTAAAAGCCAACCGGCTGTTAGCTCAGGCTGTAGAGCAGACTCATTAATCTCTCTCTCTGTCTCGGTGCCACTAGAGGAGACAGAACACCACACCCAGGAGGTGTGTGGGCTACATCGAGCTCTGGCAGAGACCGGGGCAAGCCAGGCGAGTTCAGACCCAGGGAGTCAGGTGGGCTTGGGAGCCCGAGCTGCTGTCCACGTCGCAGCGTCCACACAGCTATGTTTAGTGCACTCGCTCGAGGCTTGTCCCCAGCTGCAATGCAGACATACCCAGAGGCTCCGCCTTAGAGAGACAAAGGGCTTCTTCTTTATTATTCATATTTACACCCAGTTATTTGTGTTCCAAAGAAACAACAACCAAAACGTATAGGAGAGAGTAAGCAATGAGGCCCGAGGAACTTGCCTGAGTTTACCACACAGGTGAGGTAAATAATGCAAGTGGGTATGAAAGCTACACAGGAAGTTACACAAGTAAATGGTGGAACTGGTGAGAAACACAGAAGTATTAATCTATGGCCACACTAGTCACTGGAAGTCAGCTAGACACTGGAAGTTCAGAGGATGTAAGTAGCAGGCCAGCTCACAGAGGAGCCATTGTATATACACAGCTTGGTGTGGTGTCTTTGTTGGCTGGACTATGCTGTTAGTCACAGATCTGAATAAAGGGTGTTGAAAAGAATGGATTTTGAGATTTAGGAGGAAATTCTGGCCCCATTGACGTCAATAGGCATTATTCTATTGACTTCTGTGGGAGCAGGATTTCCCCCATAGCTCTGTTTCTTGTGTTTTTATTTACTCTTGACAATTGGACCAAATTCATCCTTGGTATAAACTTCACTGGACTAACAGGAGAGAAATTTAACTTATTACTTGTTCTTTTCACATAAAGTACTCCAAGTACTAATCATTAATATACTGGACTGTTGCTTCAAAACTATACAGCTGATCAGTGTTTCCATTACCGTTTTAAATTATCCCAGATGTAATTGAGATGCATAAAATAAATGGAGAGTCCACTTTTTCCAAACGAGGCTCCTAAAATTTGTAGTAAACCAACAGCAAAGATGAAGTTGGCAGTTTTGCTCTCTTGGGTACATGTGCATTGTGTACCTTTTAGAGAGGAGTTGAAAAGAAACTTAGTACCTGGAACTGCCTGTCTGTACATTTCTGAATGGAAGAATTTTATGTGCCCAAGGCTGGCTCAGAATGTCATTGATTTAGTCCATCTCTGGTGTTTAGTGGCTAGGTGCTATTATAATCGCAACATTTGCAATTTTGCATTAAAACGAACACAAGGAAAATGTGCTCAAAAAGCAACCCTTAGTTTAGTTTTCTTAGCATTAAATATGGATTCCTTGGTTTTCCCCTTCAGTGCTACGGGTACAAACTAAACTATTTGGTGGAGTGTTGTTAGAGAAACTTAGACTTCAGGAGAAATCTACCAAATAAAAGCACAGAGTAAGGGCCCGAACCTGTTTTTCTTACTAACCTAGAATGGCTCACTGACATGAATGACTCATTGAGGTGTGTGGAGATGTTTGGTTGAGTAAGGACACAAGGATTAGGCCCAATATTTTATCAATTCATGGAATGGAAAACTTACAGCATGTGCTAATTACAGAATCTCCTAATTAGCTCTACTTCTCAGCTTCTAAGCAAGCTGAAGTGGGTAGCATTTGATAATGTTGCTGACCTTTTTAGTGTTCTTTGGGAAAAAAAACTCTCAGAAATGAAGTGTTTGTAAAATTCATCAGCGAGCAATTAATTTGGGCAATTAGAGGAATATAGTATGAGTTAGCACATCTGTGCATATCAGAACATAAATGGACTTAAATATTGCTGCACAGGCATCAGTTTGTATTGAAAATGCCTTATGTGGACAACCAAAGAAATGTATTCATGTAGTACAATCTTTCTTGTTGCAGTTATAAACAAAATGAATGATTACCCCAGAGCAAGTCAGATTCAATTTTATTCTGTGCATAAATTAGATAAGGATTTACTTTTGGAGGATCAATATGGGTTGTGATAGCTTATTCACATGTTCTGTCTGATGTTAAGAAACAAACTGATTTGCTATTCTTTTAATGCCAAGGTCTTGACAACACCTTTCCTATATGGTTCTTAACCTCTGACTGCTTATATACATAAAAATCTTCCGCTTATTCTTATATCCATAGAGAAAGAGTCTCAATCTGATCTCACTTACGTTTCAGTATGCCAAAGCAAGTCCATTGACATCAATGGTATAAAAGCAGTGTAAATAAAGGCAGGAACAGGGCTATCCCAGTTAGCCCTGTGCCTGTGCCCCATGTAAATCATTATAGCCCCATAGAGTCGTTGAAAATATTGTAAATAGCACAGAAAAACGAGAGTGTTGGGTCATCCTAAGGATTTTGTTCACTTTAGAGGCCTATTTCCCAGCCTTGAAAGAATACATTTCTCTTTGCACTGCTGCTGTTAGATGTAACTATTGCTTCTCAGCTAATGGCCATGAGACAGTTAAGATGATGAGAGGGAATTTTAACACCACAATAAGGAAAGGTCTTTGTTTTATGTTGCTAACAGCACAACACTTTATAACATCACTACGTTGTTTTAAGGCACGTGCTGTATATAAGAGAAGTGAACATTTTTCTTTTAAACAAAACAGTAAAAAAGCATGACCTTTGATAAGGGGTTTAAGACCCAAATATGATGAGTTTTCATTCAAACTTTTTTTTCTTACTTTTTAAGCTGTCAATGTCTGTAAAGTGTGATCATTTCCCACACTAGATATAAAGCAATGATGGGATCCTAATGTGGGTTCAAACTCATCAGTTGAAATTAATTTCCATGGTCCTGAAAATGATTATATTCACATTTTTTTCCAGATCTACGTGGATGCACATTAGATTTCCCCTTTGAGGATGTCTGATGTTGTTGCTTAATGGAGTCTACATTTTGTAAATTACTGAAGCATAGCACCAATAAATAAGCCCACCTTAAAGTCTGTGCCAGTCAAAACATTTTTCACAGTTTTATGTGAAGACATACATTGTTTTTATGCAGCGGTCTCTTTCTGAACTAATTTTATTATCATATATCAAGATTTAAAGACCACCTTATGTGAAGATTTGCCAATTTCTTAATACGGTTAAAGTGCTATGTATCCTTATTTATTCTCCAGTATTTACTTATGAACATTTGCAGTGACAACAAAACATACGATCGGCATTTTCAGGTTAAACAAGCATGATTGAAAAGGAAACTCAGTAAGCTGTGGCTTGAATCTTGTCTCCTTCCCCACCCCATACTGATGCTGCAGCATCAGTTGATGCTGCAGCAAACTTTGCGGCTGACACACTCTTAATCAGATAGGAAAGGCAAGAAGCAAGGGCATGACATTCTGGCCCCATTGAAGTCAAGGAGAGTTTTGCCACTGACTTCAGTAGGGGCCAGGATTTCACCCAGAGTTTGGTAAGTTTGATGCCCAGCAACAAATAAGGAAGAAAAGAGAGACTTCAGATTGGCCTAGTCAGTTGATAGTTGAGGTCGCTGTACAGCTGCAGAAGACCATTGTGTAGCTAACCGAGGCAGATGACTCCGTACCTCATTGAGGAAGGTGTCAGTAAGAATGCAAGCATGGAATGGTGAGGCAGTTCACTAGTGTCATAAAATACACCAGTTTTCCAGCTTGCACGAGGCCCTCCAATTCCACAGCAATGGGTACAATGAAACAACCTAGACGGAGGAACTTACGATATGGAAATATGAACTCCCAAGGTATGTGGATGTCCTGGCACGTAACATCAGGGCAAGCGTCTGGAAATACCCTGAGGCATAGGTGGGCAGACCATATGGCCAACACGGTAGTGAAAAAGAAGCTGTTTTTGCCTATGAAGCAGTTTCCTTATATGTGACTTATACTGTTTAATGGTACATTGTGGGATGACCAGCATACTCATGAGGAAAGCAGACAGAATGGCAAGGGTTCTAGGAGATTTAAAAATATGGGTAGCTAACAACTAAAGATTGGCATCATTTGGAGCTCTTGAAGATTAAGGACTCAGAACATTTATAGTTTCTGTGCAGTAGCTTTTGGTATCCCTCACAACTCGATACCAACATCTCTACAGCTTTTGTAACTTCATGAGAATTAGAGTGAAACGTTGGATGTCTCTGGAGCTGTACCCAGGGTTGCGCTTGGATGTCAAAATCACTATCTGAAATTTGGGTTTCCAGTCAATAACTCAGCCCTCAGCATGTGAAGCATATTGTAGATTCTCCCCCCTCCTCCCCTCTTTCTTTGTGTGTTATTTCTCCTTCCTTGCAATCTTCTTTGATGAAATAAATTACCAGTTATTATATTATCAGGAAAGAAACTGTTTTGTTGTTAAAGGTGACCTGCAAAGACAGCATTTCTAGAATTTGTCACTTTACCTTTGCAAGTCTCCTTTATTAGCTCTAAAATGGTAAGAGCTTTCATATTATAAGCGTCTCAGAATTACTTATCTAAATTATGAGTGAGGTGGATGTTATACTTCAAAGGACGTGCTTTCTCCTCACCCTGTTCTCAGACAAAGTACTGTATTTTCCTACAGTGTGGTCTTCTGCATTGCTCATTTTTGGCACTATAATGAGAGATATGCCACTACAAAACTGCATTAAAAGATTTTTTAATGCAGTCGGGAACCACAGCTAACAGACCTTCTATCAGTGTAAGTGCAATAGCTCAAACTGATAAAGAGCTAAATCCCTAACAAGCTCTAAGTTATAGCATTTAAATAGAAAGTCGACTTTTTTCCATGGGCGTTTTAAGTACCTCATTAGTTCTCAATATGTCTGCATGAGCTGAAAGAAATTGATCTCATTACTATGGACATAAATGTGGCCAAGTTCTAAAATTTTGCATATGAGCTTCAATTCAATTTACCAATTTGTTCAAACACAGGTCCCTTCAGTTAACAGGGGAGGCGGGCAAAATATTGGGGGGTCTGTAAAGATGCTGTGTGCTACAACTGGACCATCTAACTATACACATATTCTGAGTCTGATTCTCAATCTTCCTCACTGTGCCGGCTCAATAGCTCAAAAAATCTGCTGTCGTGTTTTCCAGTGCTTGAGCAGTAAGGGTCGTTTCCCCCCAAGATAGGTTGACAGTTGCTCCCAGTTATTTCAGATAAGGATGGAGCCATGTAACAGTTTTGATGCTACTATCATTTAGGGCCTGTCCCCATATAATTAATAACGTTACTTACACTCTATGTTTCTCTAAGGAAGCCATTTCTGGTTGAAATGCACCCCTGGGTAAAGGGGTGATCACAAGTCCTCTCCTCCACAAGCTCCATGAGTTCTCAGCCCTCCACCCCAGCCAGGGTGCTGCTGCTGCCCCTTGCAAAGAGGTTTTGGATCCCACCCTTGCATACTTTGCCAGCCTTCCTCAGAACAGGCCTGGCCAGTGCCAAGAGCATGTCGTGCCCAATATTATGTAAACCGAAGGTGAGATTAGGGCCCTAGAGCAGTGACTCTCAACCTTTCCAGACTACCATATCCCGATCAGGAGTCAGAGTTGTCTTGCGTACCCCCAAGTTTCACCTCACTTAAAAACTACTTGCTTACAAAATCAGACATAAAAATACAAGTGTCAGAGCACACTGTTATTGAAAAATTGCTGACTTTCTCATTTTTACCATATAATTATAAAATAAAGCAACTAGAATATAAATATCATACTTACATTTCAGTGCATAGTATATGGGATAAACAAGTCACTGTCTGTATGAAATTTTAGGCTACGTCCTCACTACGGGGGGGGGGGGGGGACGATTTAAGATACGCAAATTCGACGTATCCGAGCCGACTTACCCCGCTGTGAGGACGGCGGCAAATCGACCTCCGCGGCTCCCCCATCGACGGCGCTTACTCCTACCTGCGCTGGTGGAGTACAAGCGTCGATTCGGGAATCAATTGTCGCGTCCTGATGAGATGCAATAATTCGATCCCCGAGAGATCGATTTCTACCCGCCGATTCAGGCGGGTAGTGAAGACGTAGCCTTAGTTTGTACTGACTTCACTAGTCCATTTTCTGTAGCCTGTTGTAAAACTAGGCAAATATCTAGAGGACTTGATGTACCCCTTGGAAGACCTCTGCGTTCCCCCAGAGGTACATGTACCCCTGATTGAGAACCACTGCCCTAGAGAGATTAAAAATATAAGAAGGAAACAGCAAAATGTGATGCAGGCTGGACAAATGCACCATTAAAATAAGGTCAAACAAAGATAGCTGAGAGTCTCTGGG
Organism: Emys orbicularis; assembly: GCF_028017835.1. Classification (NCBI taxonomy): domain Eukaryota; kingdom Metazoa; phylum Chordata; order Testudines; family Emydidae; genus Emys; species Emys orbicularis. Next base: position 129,133,586 of record NC_088689.1, read on the forward strand.
TGATAACGGATAAAGCAGAGGGTTGATAATGGACATCAAATGAGCTATGAGTTTCCAATATAAAATGGCAGCAGGAAAAACAATGTGAATTTGGGTATCACATCATGGAGTGGAGAAGAGAGACAGTCCCCTCTCTAAAAGGCCCTGCTGAGACTTCACCTGGAATAGTGTGTTGTGGTATCTCAGTATGTGACAGGTGTAGAGAAACCAAAAGGAATGGAGTGATGACAGTGATTTAGGAGCTGGAAGGAATGACATTAAGATAGGTGAAAAGAATGAATACAATGTTTGTAACGTTGGGAAGAGAGGGAAGGTGGCTTTTGCCGTCACAAACACAGTTCTAAATCTCATTGTCTTCAGTGAAAGTTAAAGCCCCGTATCTGAGCTCAGAATTGTACACAAGTCCTTTAAAAGACCAAGGAAAAGACAAGGAGAGCTGGGCGAATTTGGATGAAGTAAGGGAAAGATACATTTAGGGTGAATATCAAGGAAAATGCCTTGTAACTGTGACCTCTTAAATATTGGAATAAATGAAAAAAATAATGGCCTCTCTGCACCAGATCCTGGGCCCGGTTTAGTTTGTTTTCTCAGGGAGAGATTTAAAAGTAAAATGTGGCACTGACCAAATAATGAGTTCTTGATCAGCACCCTGATTTGGTTCTTCTTCAAGTTCTGGCCTTTATGTGTATTCCAGTCGAGGTGTGCATGTGCTCCATGGGCCTCAGACCAGAAGATTTTTCATTAATAGTGTCCATTGGTCCATGCCTGCACCCTCCCCCTCCTCAGGCTCTGGACCAAGAACGTGAGGAGCAGCATAGACCGACCACCCCTCTGGTTCCTTTCTACCGCCCGTGGTCTGTGATAGACCCCGCCCCTCCAGTGTCGCAGCTTACTACGGTTCCTGCTTTGAATTCAAGTATTTCTGGAAATAGTTTTTACCTTTTTCTAGACAGCTAGTTTTTGCCATTCGTTAGTTGTAGACAGTGTTAGTTGTGGTTTGGGGATTCCTTTCCAATTAGTCACTTTCACGATTCTTGCTTATATTGCCCTGGGGAGTCCCACATCCCCTCCAAGTGCAATTTCCTTTCCCCTCTGAACCCAGCAGTCTCAAGAGTTTTGGCTCAGAAGATTCCTGATGGAAGATTTGATGAGACCCCAGTGCAACCCTTCATCGTCTGACTTCTCTACATCAGCTGGAAGTGCTGAGGGAGGCTCCTTCAATCATTGCAATCACCTTCGCCGGAACAGTAGGTGAGCACAGGGTGCTTAGGGTGGACCCTCCCTACACAGTCCTCCACGAGGATAAGGTTTTCTTGCGGTCACACCCCAAGTTCATTACCACGGCTCCCTCCAAAGTCCACATAAATTGTGTCGTACACCCACCTGTTTTCTACACAGAACTGCACACAACCAGAAAAGGCAGGCGTCTAGATGTCCGTGGAGCTCTGGCTTTCTAACTGCAGAGGAGAAAACTCTTCAGGAAATCTCCGAGACTCTTCATTTTGTTTGTTCAGCAGGTGAAAGGAGATGTAATTTCCTCATGGAGACTTTCCAAATGGCTGTCAGGTTGCAGCCAGCTGTGCTGTTAGCTTACAGTTCCTCTCCCTCAAGGTGTGAGAGCCCACTAAACTATACATATAAAATGATGGGGTCTAAATTAGCTGTTACCACTCAAGAAAGAGATCTTGGAGTCATTGTGGCTAGTTCTCTGAAAACATCCACTCAATGTGCAGCAGCAGTTAAAAAAAAGTGAACAGAATGTTGGGCATCATTAAGAAAGGGATAGATAATAAAACAGAAAATATCATATTGCCTCTATATAAATCCATGGTACGCCCACATCTTGAATACTGCAGGCAGATGTGGTCGCCCCATCTCAAAAAAGATATATTGGAATTGGAAAAGGTTCAGAAAAGAGCAACAAAAATGATTAGGGGTATGGAACAGCTTCCATATGAGGAGAGATTAATAAGATTGGGACTTTTCAGCTTGGAAAAGAGACGACTAAGGGGGGATATGATAGAGGTCTATAAAATCATGACTGATGTGGAGAAAGGAAATAAGGAAGTGTTATTTTTTCCTTCTCATAACACAAGAAGTAGGGGTCACAAAATGAAATTAATAGGCATCAGATTTAAAGCAAACAAAAGGAAGTATTTTTTCACACAACACACAATCAACCTGTGGAACTCCTTGCCAGAGGATGTTGTGAAGGCCAAGACTATAACGTGGTTAAAAAAAGAACTAGATAAGTTCATGGAGAATAGGTCCATCAATGGCTACTAGCCTGGATAGACAGGGATGATGTCCCTAGCCTCTGTTTGACGGAAGCTGGGAATGGACGACGGGATGGATCACTTGATGATTACCTGTTCTGTTCATTCCCTCTGGGGCACCTGGCATTGGCCACTGTCGGAAGACAGGATACTGGGCTAGATGGACGTTTGGTCTGACCCAGTACGGCGGTTTTTATGTTAAACCAGAGGCCAGGAAGACAAAGGAACCAGCTTTTGGATTTTGGGAGGGGTTCTGACCTGAGAATTTGGTCACCCCTGTCGCTGGGAACATGTGGTGAGGATTTTCCCTTGAACCGAGTCTAGCTTGTTAAGTTTCAGTTACTAGAAAGTGTTTTATCTTTATTTCTCTTGTGTTGTGTTTAAACTGATCCGTTTGGTAACTCTGGTTAAAGTAGCAAACCGTTGGATATTGACCCCTTGTAGGGGCAATGGGCCTCTAATAGCTGAACTGCTCCGGAGAGGGCTGCACCGTGCAGAACACACACTTGGGGGGGAAATTGGGACTGGGAGTGTGTTGGGATCACCCTGCAAATGGTAACCAAGGCTGGTGGAATCCAGAGTATGGCTGGTGTTGCTGAGAGGCTGCTGGACCAGGGCTGCAGCTGTACACAGACAGCCAGGGTGTGACCTGCGTCCTGTCTGGCTGCTTGTGAGGGGCCCAGGTTGGGAACTACAGCAGCAAAGCATTGTGGGGAACCCAAGGTTACAGGGCAGGTGGTGACCACCTGGTCTGGATTTCACCCTGGATTATGATGGTAATTAACCTTTCTTGGGGGTTTATTTTATTTTCACAATGGTCTGATTGACACTCTTTTAAAATGTGCCTCCTAACGTCTCAAGAACCAATATGGTGACAGATGTTTTGTCTATCCCCATGAAAAGCAAGGTCATTGAGTTTACACAAGCTTCATTCTGTATTGGCCAAAGTCCATGGCTATTGGTCTTTCTTTAATCAGGAAAGTTCTCATTATTTTCAATGGACATTTTGCATTAGTAAGCACTGCAGGATTTGGGCCTGTGGATGTTTGGCTCCCTAAATGTTCTTGGCAAACTGTTTTTCCATCCCCTAGAGCTCTTAACTTCCTAGAACTTTCTGACAAAATGATCTTCTCAGTTGTACTAACATAAAATGTATCTAGAAATATTTATTGTGTGCAGCACTGTTCTTCCTTAGTAATAAAAAATCTGGTGCTTGTTCCACTAATTTTAGCTTTTGTTGTTGTTTGGAGGTTTTGCTTTGTTTTCCACTTATGCCATAAACCAGGTGTCTGCAGAAGCCTCTGCGTGTTTGCGATCATTAGGCAATATTAAAGACGATCATTGAGACACAGACTGGGAACGAGAACACTGGGTCTTTTGCTACCTGCACAGCAATTAAATGATTGCCTGACACATGTGCAGTCCCAGAACTAGCAATCGGCTTTCCCTTGGAATAAGGAACATTGTGTTACAATACAGTGTCTTGCTGAGATGTTCATATTTAGCATTTGCGTTTGATAATTTAATTTAAATACACAGAGAGAACCCAGTTGTAGTTCTTATCATTACAGCAAACTGTTAGTGGAAGACTATTCAGATATGTGCTTTTGTAACTAATTCTGCATTGCTGGATGATTTTTACCTCTTCCATATTAACCTTCACTGTCCTTGCTGAATAAACTAGGAAATGCTGGATATCCTCAAACTCTCAAGCATTATATTTTCCTTTTATTTAATAGCTCTTTCTAAATGGAAACAATATCTAAGTTATCTTCAAGTTTCCACAGGATTGTGAAAAGAATGCTAGGAAACCATAAAAGTCCTAACAGGACTTTCCTGGGTGGAAGCCTTTATGGACTGGAGATCAATTTTCTGATAAGATTCTCTAGTCTGAAAGGATATTTTTAATTTTAGCAAACATGAATACCAGAAGTAGATAGAGCCATTCAGTCACTAGGGTCTGATCCAAGACCCACTGAAGTCAATGGAGAGACTCCCATCAACGTAGTGGGCTTTGGATCAAACCCTCAGGTAGGGGATCAGGTGTCCGGTTTTAGACCGGAACACCCAATTGAAGGGACCCTGGCGGCTCCGCCGTTGACTGTCGGGTTCGTGGTGCCGCGCAGCGGGGCTGACAGGCTCCCTACTAGCAGCCACGCTGTGCGGCTCCTGGGTCAGGAATCAGCCAGCATGTCCGGCTCCTAGCCTTAGGGGCTTCCAGGGTGGGGTCCGCGGGCTGCCCCGCCCCCCGCCTGCAGGCGCAGCTCCCATTGGCTGGGTCAGGGCAGGGGAGGAACTAGCGCGACTCGTGAGCGCTTAGCAGATGGTTGTTGAGGGGTCGCGTGCCTCTCCCGCTGCTGCCCGGCCTCTTCTCCTCGCACACCTCGTGTGGCTGGGCTTGAGCTACAGCGCATGTCCTACCCATCCCAGCCCTGTACCCCTTACAGCGCTCTCCCACCCATCTTCTCCACCTCCCAGAGCCGCCACCCCCTGTCCCTCACCCCCACAGCCCTGCACCCCATTCACCTCCATACACTGCGGCACTCCCATTGTCTCTATACACCCCTGTGCCCCCAACATCCGCATGCATCTGTAGCCTTCTGCCTCCCCCTGCATCCCCATCCACTCCACATACCCCCCACACCCTTTCCTCTCCCCTTCACTGCCCCCTCTCACCCCCACCCTGCTCTCGTCCTTGGCCTCTTTCCCTCCCCATCCTCTCTCCTCCACCACCCCCCTCCATCTTTTCCCCTCCAGCCCACCCTCCTCCCTTCCCGGCTGGGTGCCTCTGTGTGGGGCATGCATGCGTTGTATGTGGGTTAGAGACTGTCTCTCTTTGTGTAGGGAAGTGTGTGTATTGCCGCATATGTGTATATCTGTGTGAATAAAATTTGCAGCCTAAGTCTTTGATTTTTATTCCTTTGCTGGCTTGCGCGCAAAAAACTTGATGACATAAAATATGTGTTTATTCATTTCATAACAAGTTTTTAAAAGAGACGGGAACTCTAAAAGAAATGTATTATTTCTTTAAAAGTGAATGTTGTTGACTAGTAATTGCAGAAGAGACAATGTATCATAGATTCCTCCCTACCTTTTTATGTGTATGTCCAGCACCTAACACCCTGCAGCCCTGATCTTAGTTGGGGTCTCTAGGCACTAAACAACAATTGTAATAATAAATAATGTGGAAGTCTATGTGTTAGTGCATGCTAGATGTGTGCACATGAATACACGTGTGTATCTGTACGTAGGTGTGGGAGTCCGTTTCTACAGATTTATTTATCTGGACAGGTGTGCATTTCAGAGGCTGTGCTCTATGGATTTGTATTTGGGCTTCAGGAGGGGGGCTTTAGTGGACCCATTGCAGCTGTGAGAATATGTGGTCCTAATGGGAAGAGGGGAGGGAAAGAATCATGAAAACCTTTGTGAAATTTCATTTTTTTTAAATTTACCCTTTTTGACTATTTTGCTGCCATGTCTAGCATCCCGTAACAAAAAAACCTGAAATGAGCATAATACATCTATCAAAACAATAAATCTGCCTGCTTGGGCTTTGCAGTGAAAGTGAGCAAGGGTGAGGGAGAGCAAGCGATGAAGCGAGGGGGGATGGAGTGAGCAGGGGCGGGGCCTCAGGGAAGGGGTGGGGCAGTGGGCGGGGCAAGGGCGTTCGGTTTTCTGGAATTAGAAAGTTGGCAACCTTACCCTCAGGGTGTATCTACACTGCAGTTAGAAACCCACCGCTTGCCCCCTGTGAGGCGGGAGGGTCCCAGCGCTCGGGCTCAGCCTGAGCCTGAACATTTACACTGCAATTAAACAGTCCCTTAACCTGAGCCAGCTGGCACGGGCCAGCCACGGGTGTCCCATTGCAGTGTAGACATAGCCTTAATGTCCCATAATATAACAGAGGAAATAACTTTTTATGCCATAGTGCCCCCTTATTATGTTACACTACTATCAAATTCCTCCAGAAGGGCTTTAATCGATTAAGAGGCTATGCCAAATGATTAAAAAACTCTTTGAGTCGTTAGCAATGGCCATGACGTGTTCCTGCATCCACTAACAAGGCCTATTGTCTCTGCTTCAGCCTAGCTTTGAGATTGAAGGCCAATATTGGGCCACAAATGTGGGTTTCTTGACAGTAATTAGCTTCTGCCTGGTTTGCTGCTGCTTGCGGGATCGTAACCCAGCAATGTTTGACATGTTTAGGAGCGGATGTAAAGAGCTGCACAAAGGAAGTCATTTGCAGGGCTCAATAACAAGTTTTATTGGCCCTAAAAAAGCTGGGAACTATGCTACAGTTATCTGCTGGCATGGGATTATTTATTATCTAACTGTTAACATATACACTGGCATAGTGCACCCTCATAGCAACCTGCAGCCATCCTTCCAAGGGGCTCAGTCATGAGCTTTAACTGGAAGTAAGGTAGTTGACATGACAAGGTGGTTTTTCAGTGTGATTTTGGAGAGTTACATGCACAATGCTGCCTCAATTAATGGGAGTACTTGTGCTCGTAACGCCTCTTAAAATTTACTCTCGTGTGTCAAGGAACTGGATTCTTCTGACCCAGCACCAATGTATGCTCTTTTAGAGGGCACGATAACCAGGGGAAGTAGGAATTTCCAATTGCCCATGGATAGTATGGAGGATAATTGTAGAGAGGGGTTCCCATTAGAAAGCCAACGTATGGTTCATTGAGGGGCCCGACCTAGAGCCCTTTGGAGTCAATGGAAAGACGGTCATTGTCTTCAGTGGGCATTGAATCAGGTCCATATTTCCCAATGGCCGAAAGACCATGATGATGTTCGTCCATCGTTATCGATGAAGACCTCAACACCTCATTCTTTCGATGACCGGGCTCTGTGCGTCCAAAGATGACTGATCAGTCCGATTCGGGCATGGAACGTCCTGTCACACGTCGGGCAGACATGTAATGGCACTGTCGATGATGTACGAGCAGCTTTGGACTTGCGCAGCTCACGCTTTTTTTCAGCTTCAGCAATACGCCTCGCCTCAGAGGTATTACTGCCTGTGTGAATGAGGCTGCGCCATGCTGGACGGTTCAGTGCGAAGGTTTCCCATGTGGCGGTGTTGATCTCGAAGGACTTCAAAGAGGTCTTCAGCGTGTCCTTGAACCACTTCTTTTGTCCTCCATGGGAGCGCTTTCCCTGAGTGAGTTCTCCGTAGAAGAGCTGTTTAGGAATGCGTTCATCTGACATTCTCACGACATGTCCGGCCCACCTGGTCTGGGCTCTCATCAGCAATGTGTGAACTGACGGCAGACTGGCTCTAGTAAGGACATCAGTATCGGGCACTTTGTCCTGCCATCTGATTTTTAGAAGCTTTCGCAGACAGGAAATGTGGAAGTGATTGAGCCTTCGTGCATGACTCCGATAGACAGTCCACGTCTCGCAGGTGTACAGCAGAGTTGGAAGCACCACTGCTCGGTAGACTTTCAGCTTCGTTGGTAGGCTGATCCCTCGTCGTTCCCAAACATTGGAGCGCAGTCGGCCAAATGCAGAGCTGGCTTTAGCAATTCTGCAGTTTACTTCATCATCGATTGACACTGCTCGGGAAAGGGTAGTGCCCAGGTACGTGAAGTGGCTCACTGTCTGAAGTTTCTGTCCATTTACAGTGATGGACGGTTCTGAGTACGGAGCGTAGGGAGCTGGCTGGTGCATGACCTCAGTCTTCTTGATGTTAATGGTGAGAGCGAAGTTGTTGCATGCAGTTGAAAACTTGTCCATACTGGCTTGCATTTCTGGCTCTGTACTAGCATTCAGAGCACAATCATCGGCAAATAGAAAGTCTCGAAGTACAGTTTCCTTCACCTTGGTGATGGCACGCAGTCGCCTCAGATTGAATAGTTTCCCATCAGTTCTATACTTCAGGCCTACTCCTTCAGTGCAGTGTTGAAAGGCATCAGTCAGAGTGGCAGAGAATATCATGCTGAACAAAGTGGGTGCTAAAACACACCCTTGCTTGACGCCGTTGGTGACTGGGAAGGCCTCAGATGCTTCACCGTCATCCAGGACACGAGCCATCATACTGTGATGAAATTGACGTACCATTCGTATAAATCTGTCTGGACAGCCAAATTTCGACATGATCCTCCACAGGCCCTGGCGACTGACAGAGTCAAATGCTTTCGTGAGGTCCACAAAAGTTGTGTAGAGTTCACAATTCTGCTCTTGACATTTCTCCTGTAGCTGACGCACAGCGAAGATCATGTCAATAGTCCCACGTCCCTTGCGGAAGCCACACTGTGATTCTGGCAGTAAGCCCTTCTCCAGGTGAGTGATCAATCGGTTCAACAGAACCCGTGCAAGAACTTTCCCCGCTGTAGAAACCAGCGAGATTCCACGGTGATTGTTGCATACCCGGTGATTGCCCTTCCTCTTATAGAGGTGCAAAATGGACGCATCTCTAAATTCTTGTGGAATGGTCCCTGCTTCCAGAAGGACTGAAACAGCTCAGTGAGTTTCCGTAGCAGCACGGGTCCACCGACTTTGTACACCTCTGCTGGTATGGCATCTGACCCTGGGGCTTTGCCACTTGACAGCTGATTGATAGCTTTCCATGTGCCAACAGTGATCCGTGTCACTCTAAGTTTTGTTTTTGTTTTTGTTCGACCGCTTTTGTGGGATCCCCGCCAGCCGCGCTGTGCTGGCCAGGGTAAGGTGGAGCAGGCAATGTTTAGGGCACCTTTTCTAGCCCCCTCCTCGTTCTACGGAGGTGAGCAGTGCAATCCTGAATAGGGCTGCTCAGTCGCTCAAGAAGATGCCGAGCTCCACTGCTGCTTCGGTCAGTGAGGAACGACCATTATGCCTGAGCCGCCTATGTGCAGGTCCGCGGCTCCACCTCCCAGTGTATCCACACCTGCTGCTTCGTCGCTCGCCCATCGCCACAGGACTTGATATGATGTGATATGATATGATATGATGTCGAGACTTGCGCGTGAATTGGATTAAAGTGAGGGAGAGTTGCACGACGTCAGCCTCACTCTCTCTTCCCAGTTCCTATCTGTATCCAGTGGCAGGACAGAAGTCGAGACGGCTGGAGATAGGGCAGGGCACAGTGGATGACCAGCACGCCTACGTGTCTTGTCGTGCTCTTAAGCGTTCCACAACACTTGCTGTCATCGCCTTCCTGACCATTGAACCAGGTTGAACCAGGTTGCCTCAGTCAGCCGGATCCAGCCTTCGCATGCAATGGGTAGACAAGCCCTGACTCACCGAGAGTCTCATACTCATCGGCTACCCTCACCTGGTTTAGCCCGCCAGTCGAGACGGTCTCCGGGGTGTGGCCGCTGTCACATGCTGACAGCTACTTGGAGCCACAGGTGAGAGCTGGGTGTCAAGTGGGGACCAAAGTGGATGAGCTACTCCTAGGAGTACGACTGCTCCCCCATCAGAGGTACTACCCCTCCCTGACAACCCAATACACCCCCCGAAAGACCGTACAGTCCTTAAGAAGGACATTTGTGCTTTTACAAGCAGAATTTCTGTCTTTCTGTATAAAGGCCTCAGTTCAGGTCTCTGGCTCCCCCCCCTGTTGGCCTGTGGAACCATATAATAATTTGTTGTTGGGATTGTCCTGCAGCACAGTGCTGACCTCACCGTGAAAGCAGGGTAGGAATCGTGACTTAGAGGCCCTGTGTGTCCCTGAGTCCCAGTGCCCCCTTTTGCAATGCCTGTGGTGATGCAAATTATGCACCATCCCCTGCTCGGGGCTGGGCCTAAAGCCACGATCTAGCCCAGAGTTTGCCAAATACTTGCTTTTGGACACTGTTTCTAGGGTTATGGAATTGGCATGTTCTTTGTAAATTGTTCTGCACCCTGAAGCATATAAAAGGTGTGACATACATTTGTAAATGATGATAACCTTCTAACGTATGCACCAAACCATCCAGTTAGATACGTTCCTTGCATCGCCTAGTGGACATGTTCATTCTGTAAGGAAGGACCTGGTTTTGCTGAAATATTAAGGTTTCAATCCAGCTGTGACTTTTGGTAGTTATTGTCAGTAAGAAATTAGCCACACATGAAAAGAAATAATGTAATTTCCTTTCTCCATATAGGCAGCAGGGAATAAACATGAGACGTTTAAGTGGTAAAATAGCCATGGGAATGTATTGTGAGGGGATATTGAATATTATCCTCTGGCTGTTTGCCTTGTGGATTCTCCCAGAATTGCTTGGATTGCATTGCTGTTCTGCGAATTCAATACTTTCCACCAATGAGTGCTTTCAACGGGAGTGTGATGATATTGAAGGTTGTGGTTCTGGAAGAGTGCCACACAGAGTGGTTTAGAGAGATAGAGGCCCTGGGTGTGTGCTGTTTTATCCATGCTACAGGTACAGTAGTTGAAAATTGGCAGATATTGTGCAAGTGGACGCCAGCTAGCTAAATCCAGTTTAATATTGTTGAATAATGTACATTGCTAGTTTTTGAATTTTCATAAGAACAAACTCCGTTAGCTCCGTTAATAAATTCTGAACATAAATACTTCATCACATACAGGATAATTATTTTAATTTGTTTTAATTCCATTATTAGTTCTGTTAATAAAAATGTCTATTTAAGCTATTTAAGACATCCACTAAAAATTTCTACAATATTAATTTCATGGAAAACTTCCAACAGTACTCTATTAGTTTTCCTCCATTAAGGTAACATTATGGATTTTTAATGGAGCTCTCAATTATAATGATTTTTATTGACCTAATTATTAAATGAATTAAAATCATTCTCAGGGCTTGTCTAAATGGCGAGGCAAAGTGCATTGGAGGGGTGTGATTTGTAAAGCACTCTAAAGTGGTGTGCTCTAACTGCCCCATATAGAGACCCTGCTGGCGTGCTTTAAAAGGTGCCCAGTTCACATCAGTGAATGAGGTACCTTTTAGAAAGTGCCAGCAGGATCTACACAGGGCAGTTAGAGTGCAACACATTAGACCACTCTACAAGTCACACCCCGCTTGAGCCCTTTACTGTGCTGTGTAGACAGACCCTCTGTTTCTTAAATGATGTGATATACTGTGAAAAGGGAAATGTGGCCTGGTACCACAGAAAGTTTCCCAAATACTAACCTTCATTGTTTCTTGCTCTGATATACTTCACATGATCTATAGCTTTGATTTAGTTTTGCATGAGAAGTTCTGTACACTTCAAAAAGTGACTTTTGGTCTCTGTCTATTCTTATTCTTTTTAATGTAAACCAGAACAATTGATTGCTACGGTCTCTCCCCCACAACCCAATTTCACATACATATAAATCCCAGGACAGAATATTCTAATTCTTTTAATAAGGTCTTTTATGCTCAATCTGTCTATATAAACACACAGATTACTTACAATGGATTATGTTTGTGCGTGGCTATTTCTTTTCCAAATAGGTACTTAATATAGGCACAATATTCGAGATCTCTCTTCTATATTTCATACACATCATTAAATTTTTCTGGGATGTTAGACAGAATTACCTCTTGGTTTGGGATTCCCCTAAGAGAACCAGAATGTGGGTCTTTTTTGCCTCCGTTTTTGATTCAGGGCACGAGCATGTAACTTTCAGTGTGTTTAGGTCTGGATTGCTTTGACAGTTCAGAGTCTTCCCCAGCCCCAGGATCCTTGCACATAAAGGCCATCTCGGCGCAATGTCTCAAACAAAGGATTGTGACTGACAGTATTATAAATGCCTTGTGAAAATGTACATTTCTTCTGGTCATGGGATGATGCACTGTTTATGCTCTATAGGCTTTGTATACTTGCTACATTTTTATGTTCTTTAAGATACTGTGCTACTAAGCAGCCCATGCAAAGGCTCAGGTAATGAGGATTTTATTTGAAAAGGCAAGTTAATGATGTCCTGGAGAATTTTAATGTTTAACTGCAGTTTATTTAAATGCCAGGTTTGGTTATAGAGCTAAATTGCATTGTTTTCAAAGTCCATTTCATCGATGCCAGTTAGGTATACGTTGTTTTGCACCGAGCAGCAAGATTTTTATGGGCTTTTGATTACTCCTTGTGTAGGTAAACTCCATCCGTTCTGCATTTCCTGTACTGGACTGTCATTGCTGACATGACCAGTTAGCACATCATGTGGCACTTGTATAATAAACACTTCTTAATAATGACACATCATCCTTCAAAAATGTGGCATAAACTAAACACTTTTAATTAAATCTAAAGGAATTATTCACTTGCTTATGGGAGCAAGCTATACCTAAGTGATAAGGACACACATTTATGATGTATTGATCCTTAAAATTAAATGCCTGGTACTAGGAAGTGAAGGTTAGGTGGTTAACAGCTAAATCTTTTGTTGTTATCAATTCTCATTAGTTACCAGGGGACTATTTCCACAATACCCAGGGAGATGCTGCTTGTTTACTTTTAATTCCTTACACATCTGATACTGGGTGAAATTCACCGCTAGTAATGGGCCAGTATGAACACTATGCACCACTTAAGTCCTACTTGGGTGCTCTTTTGAGGGCTTAAGTGATGTATAGACCTTGTACTGGGCCTCTGTTTGTACATGGCTGAATTTAATCTACAGCAAATGCTGAGTGCGCAGATGCACGAGAATGCCTGATTTCACATCTCAGAACATTTCTTCTTTAGGAATTGATCCTGCAAACAGTTTCTGCCAACTGTATCTTTACTACATGCACCTAGTCCCCGTAACTTCCATATCCAGTGCTTCACTGAACCTATCCGGGGGGGGGGGGGGGGGATACACATGGTATTATCGGTTTACGTGATTGGGCCTGTACTTTGATTTCTATGGACCCACCTTTAAGGCATCATGCAGCAGCTGGAGTCAGCAGCTTTGCAGGGGTGGGTTAGAAGAGGTCCCCGACTAAGGGACAGGAAATAGAGAAGAACGTGGAAGAGGGACGAACAAGATTTCAAGATGTTGCTGCAGGCATTCCGTGCATGGGAATTTCATTGGTGGGAGCTTTGCCGGCCAAAGAGCTGCATATACAGGCACATCTATTAATCCTTAGTTTACAAGCCTTGCCATTGGAAAGTCAGGCGCCTCCTGCTAGCAGAGGTCAGCAGATGGAGATTTATGTTCAGTATTATTCTCATGTTGGCAGTTACGTGGAGCAAGATGAATCCACATACACTAATGCTGTGTGGTTTCAATTAGCATTAGAAACATCGTTGCCACTTAGTCTGGAAATAAGTAAAGCCTTGCTAAAAAGCCTAGGCCAATTTACCACTTTCGTATTGCTGTTCAGGTCCAGTATCTCAAATTGGATTTAGCTCCATATTTATTTATTATATTTTAAACAGTTGCAGTTTTTTCATATTTCACTTCTGGAAACCTTTAAACAATCAAATGATGCTAGTGAATGGGTGACAGGAATGGATCACTTGATGATTACCTGTTCTATTCATTCCCTCTGGGGCACCTGGCATTGGCCACTGTTGGAAGACAGGATACTCGGCTGGAAGGACCTTTGATCTGACCCAGTATGGCTGCTCTTATGTTCTTATGGTGTGGCTAAACAACACTTCATCTCTCAGTGTATTCTATGCACCCGGGTTCCTATGTATTAAATGTAAAATATATTCTATATACAATTAGAAAAGAGCGAGAGTCTCACACCTCAAGAGTTTCTTGTGACATGTTAGCCATGAGAAAGGACTAGTGCTTCTGACTATATGATTTTGCTATGATTGGTAAATACTGTTGCTATCACCAATAGATACAGTAACTACATAAATATACTGGATGAATATGTATACCCGGGGATGGGGCAATTTTAAATCGAGATCCAGATATCTTTCTAAAAAACATGCTTTGTCTCAGCCACAAGTTATGGGCTTGATGCAGAAATTACTACTGTGCTCTGCAGGAGGTCAGACTAGATGATCATGTGATCATGATGACCTTAAAATCTATGACTCATCACCCACACAACAGCGGCAGAACTGATACGTAATTCAACCTTTGCAAGTCATGGATTTCCAGACTCCAGGACGTGCAGAATGCTGCTGCTCACCTTCTTACAAGCATTACACAGTCTGAACATCCCCAAACAAATCTCTTGCTTCCTTGTTTCAAAACTCCCATGGCCTCGTCCTAGCCTTCTAGACAGATCTCCTCTCTCTGCTTCCAACCTCTAATCCCAGTTTATCTAGCCACTCGCTGTCTCTTTGAATGCAGCATTCCCACTCATGGTGTGGGAACTCTCTGTCGCTCCTACCATCTGGAGCAGCATCCCTGTATCTTTTTGCCTCATCAACTCTCTATCTCTTCAAATTTTGTCTTAAAAATAGATTTTTTCCTCTGCATATGCCTCTTAATTTCTTTCTTGCTTTTTTATTGGCCTTAATTTATTCATCATACAATGTCTTTACACCACTGGTTTCCATAATTTATACCACATACTGCCTGTTTCCTACTATTATTTAATTCTGTTTCGTGTTTTGAGATACAGTTTGTATAAAAGATGGTATATGAGATAAAGTTGTATTATATTGTTCAGAAGTACAGCAACATCTGTCACTGTATGCATATTATAACTTTTTCAGCACTTTTATAACTTTAGTTAATTTGGCTATTTTTGAAACAAATCTGTCCACAAAAATTATTTTCTAGGTTGAGATATAATGAGTTTTAAAATTGAGCTAAATTCAGTCAATTTATAAACCCTTGAGGATAGGGATGAATAACAAACACCATTTTTGCCGACTCTCTTGATTTTAGAATTAACTTCATGATATTTTTCATAAAGCTCCAGCACCAGGAGTCATGTTAAATGAGAATCTCAGCTTTCATTTTAAAAAAGAAAAGTAAATTTCTAGGCCTCATGGTGATGGAGGAAAGCTTGAAAATGTGAACCCTAAGGGCTCAAAAACCAGAAAGTCAATACAAAGAACCCACAATTTGCTATTTTTAAAATCTCATGGTTTTTCAGACCATCTTATGACTGGGAGGTTCCAACTCCAACTTTTTGAAGCCTTGATGTTAGCAATACTGAAACACTGATACAAACAGTGCTTCTTGTAATACTTTTTGCAGGGGAGGGCTTCAATCCAGCCTCTAAGGCCCTGATCCTGCAAGCTGTATCGCATGGGCAGACCTTTGTGCCCACATATAGCACCACCAACTTCAGTATGGTCCTTCTGGGCACTGGGGTCTAGCTGTGTGGACGAGATTGTAGGATCGGGACCTAATTTTGCAGCCCCAAATTTTGTAGCTGCATTCAGATGTGGATGCAATCAGTTGAGCAGCCTCATAATCAAAGTTAGATGTCTTCTTACCTACTTGTAGATGCAGGTAACATTCACGGTTGACTGCAGGCCCCAAATTAGAAGTTAGTCTTTTAACATGCATCACATGAAACAAACACCCGAAGAAGTGGGTTGTAGCCCACGAAAGCTTATGCTCTAATAAATTTGTTAGTCTCTAAGGTGCCACAAGTACTCCTGTTATTTTTGCGGATACAGACTAACACGGCTGCTACTCTGAAACACCTGTGGATTGATTTTGACTATTTGAAATTTAAACTGGGTTGCATACTTCTGATTGATCAAATAAGTCATCTGATATTGTTTCTGGTCCCTAATTAGATGACAATGTAGATACTTCCAGAATAAATGAGATTCTGAACCTTCAAGTGCATCCATCAAGCTCAGGGGTCTCTCTGTGTGAGTGTAGGATTGGGGCCTGAGATGCAAATTTAGTAAGTGCTTAACTTTGAGCAAGCAGTTACCTTCAATGGGACAACTCGTGCTTAAAGTGAAGCATGTGCAGAAATGTTGGTAGGACCAGGGCCGAAATATTCAGTTGCCACAAGTATCTGTGTGTATAACTATGAAATGTACTTTTTATGAAGATTTGTCCTATTATAATTCAATGGCTTACATGTTCATGGAAAGCAAACCACAAAGGATCATGTGTATGGCTGTAGCAACTTCTTTTTTAAGATGGCACCAATATTCATGCATTCTTTTCTTTATTCATCCAGCTGTAACTGTTATTTTTATGAGTTAAAATAGAATAACTAGAAGCAGTTATTTAAAAGAAATAATTTAAATTCTTTTTAAAAAAAAATGAGTTCTGTTAAGTGACAGTGTAACGCTAGGTACTGTATTTGATTGCTAATGAATACAAAGTATTAATCTTAGCAACGAGCAGGAGAGAAAAAGGCAGCGTGCTGCATTAAATCAACTAAATGAGTCAGTCAGTAGAAACCGTTTTAATGTTCTGAATGCAAAATGTGCAACCCATAACAACTAAATTCATTGCACTTTTTCGAAGTAAATTTTGATCATACAGTGTGCGTGATATAACGATGCATAATATTTTGGTCTTCACAGACAGCCATTTTTAAAAATACAATGGCATTAATTGTTGAAAATGAAATGCCCCTGTTATCCAAGCTTAAAAAAGTTCAGCCCTAATGGATCTTCATCATTATTACAACAAAATGACTGATAATCATTGCAATCATTTTAGCAGCTTTCAGATCTGTTACATTTTTAATTAAATTGGCTGTGAATTCCATAGGTGGCAAAGGTTGACAAACGAACACTCAGTGCAATAGCACTATGCCTCCTAGCATAGCTGTCACACTTAGTACTTTTAAGTGCAGGAGTTTTTAAACATTTCATAATTCACCCGCTGCCCCCATCTTAGACATTGATTTGCAAGATTACTTGTTCCAAAATAGAAAAGTAAACATGACTCCAGAGAGCACGGCCCAGCTGAGAGAAATAGCTCAGAGCTGTCCGTACACCAGTGGCCCAGTTTGGAATACGTGTGGCTCTGTAGCCTCTTCCACCCCACCAGCAGTGAAATGACAATTGTTGGTTTGTAAAGAACTTAGCCTCTGTGCTAGAGGCTGAAGAGTCGTGTGTGTTACAGACATGATGACCTAGTTTCTAGTTCAGAGACATCAGTAGGGTCATTTGAACTTATTGTCCAGCTGGCTCTCGGAGCAGCATCTGAGGTCCCTCCAAGGGAGTTGTTCAGATGCTCTTTTAGCCACAAGTAGGGTGATAGGGTGGCAGCTGTGTGTTTGTGGAGAGGGGAGATGAAAAAAATTAAGATCTTGTCCCAGATTCGTATGTCCTCTCTTTCTCTAAAAATACATTCAAACACTGCTTTGAATACTTTTGCATTATTGCGTCTTTTGGGCCACCTCATCTAGTTGCAGACCAGTAAAGCAAAAAGGAGAATAGAGTGTAACTCCTGTGTTGATGTTTTACGTTAGCGCTGAAAGAGACATTGCAGATGAAAGGGCGAAGCAGAGCTTGGAACACAAGTACGGTGTGGTAACATCAATGGAAAATAATGCTGGGAGCATTCTACAGGGGGTCAGGAGACATGCAAGTGCCGAAAGGAAAGAAACTAGTCCACGCTATTCTATATTCCAAGTGCAGATGAGCCAGAGGGATACTGGTAGGGCCCAAATCCTGAAGTCTTTAGTGTTTCCTTGCTCAAGCAAAGCTCTGATTAAGTCAAGGCCCAATTAAGGTCTTCAGGACTCGCCTCTGTATTTTTCTGATGCTTGTGGAAAGAGGAAATCAGTTACTTTCCCACATGCTGTCTCACATTTCTTATTGTGCAGCACATTTCACTCGCTATCAGGCTTGCAACGTCTTATATTTGTTCTTTGGGAAAACAGGAAATGCTGCAAATTTTAAAACAGGGAACATGAAGATTTAAATCCCTTGGCTGGATTCATCATTGTTTGCATAGGCAGGGGCAAATTCCATATCACTATGCCCCACAGCTGGAGGGAACTCACCTTAGTGAAGGGCAGGTCGTGTTTCCCCCAGTGCCCCACTTCGAGGTGACTTTAGTTTCTGTAGGAGGCCTAGTGGTCCAGGCTGTGGTGAGGAGTCACAAAATCAGTCCAGCTCCTGGCCGTTCCCCTGCCTTAGCCAGTTCTCCCAATTCTCAAGCAACAGTGGTGCCTGACAGGCACCGGAGTCTGCAAACCAGAGGCGAGTCTAGCCCTATACTTGAAGTGATTCAGGATTACCTCAAAGCACTTATGTATTCCCTCAAGCGCTCCCTTGTTTCATCTGCAGAGGTAAAGCCAGGGAGGTAAGTCTAAAGGAGACAGAACGGTACCTTAGATTTTCTTTTCGACAGACCGGCATGCAGATTTCAATAGAGCCTGTACAGACAGTGGAAAATCCAGCCGGAGCACTCTGCCGAGGACAGATGTGTGAGAGTGAGGGAAATGAGAAAAGTTCAGCAGATGGACTGGGAATGGGAGGGGAAGGTTTATTTTCAGTACAATACCCCAGAACCAAAGAATTCCATTATCCAGCCCTAGAGAATAACTGCACACATAAATATCAGTGCAGGATGGCGGGGCTTTACTGCCCTGTTGGTATTACGTGAGCAATAACACACAGTCGAGTGGCACATGGGTACATCAGGCAGTATCTTCACACTGGCAGAATGTGCAGTGTATTGGTTCCAGGGCTTTGTTGTGTGTGTGGAGCAAATACTTTTAATTAAATCACTGAATGTTTAGGGGGAGTAATTGCTTTTAAGAAGTGTGATCTGCAGGCTGTCATGAAATGCCATCTTTTCCCAGAGTACAATTGTCAGATTTTGATCGTTTTCATTTGTTTTTATGTCTTTGCAGCACACTGCCTTTCACGCTGTCTTTTTTCTTTCCAGCTCCTCAGTACTTAAGGGGCTGCATGAACCTAATTGCATGTGAGCTGTGAAAGGCACCAACTCTGGTTGAAAGGGTGGGACAGCCCAGGGATGGAGGTTCTATTTTCAATTCACTGTTCAGGCTGCTCTCAGCGAATGCTTTCCCCCCTTCAGATGTTTTTTGTGCTGACCCCTAGTATTTTCAGGGTGGTTTATGCCTAGCTCCAAGCTACTTCCTTGTCTGGTTGATGGTATTTCTCCTTCAAAGGGCAGTTCCTGCAGCTACTTCTTTCTGTGCTAGGAGTTTCGCTGCACCGCCCAAGTAATGAGCATTTATAAAAACAGTCAGCTACCATGTATTAAAAGCTGTTCAAAAGTTAAAAATTCCAGCTGGCTTCTTCCCAGGCTATAAGATGCCCTGGAATCCATGTGTGTGTCTTCCTCTGTCTCTCTGCTGTATGCCTAAAATGTTCTCTCCTTTGTGTTCCAAGCACCTCTCCCTTTCGGACCCTTTCCGTTCATTTTTCCTGAGTGTCTAGACACTTGTTTTTCAGGTTCCAGCTGTGCCAGGCGTCCATCTTCTCCTTGAGTAATTATGTCTGTTGCAACTGCCATTGCCCCCTTGGCAACCATGTTTTGTTTTGGACTTTAATCAAGGCCCAGGGTACTCCCACTACATGCCTCTTCCTCTCTCCTCCTTCCATTATCGTTTGGCAGTTGTCCAGCTCCTGTGATGGGGGCTTGAGTAAAGGGAATGCAGTCTTACTGGTGGCCTGCTCTCCCATGCATTCAGACTTAAAAGAACAGGATAAAATGGAAGATGAACTTTGAAGGTCTGCATTCTGCCTCCAGAATTTAGAGCAGCGTAGCTCTCTCTGAGGATGTAGCCCACAAAAGCAGAGATAGGCCAGACCACCACTCCTGGATGTGGATTAGAACATCTCCAGAGTGCTGGGGGCATTCAGATCTGTGGTCTGGTGTTTCAGCCCTCTATAAAGAGAGGAGCTTTCTACAACCTCCCCATTTGGATTCAGAACTAAACTAAACTTCCGTAAACCTCTGCTTGGGGGCGGACACCACCCTAATCAAAAGGTTAGGCTCCTGTGTTCAAATTGGTTTGAAATAACCCATAACATCGTCTTAGTGTTGCCATTACAAATTATATTTATAACATAAACATTGAGTATAATTGTGCTGAAAATGAAAAATATCTCATTATATTGCACATTCCACAACTGCATTACACTTCCAGAGTATTGTGGAGATGATTATCTTTTGCTGGGGAAAAATAAAGTAAAAGATAAATGACTTCTAAATCAATGCATGCCTCAGCCTGCAAGCTCTGAGTTTATTTGTGAGACATTTATCTCCTTGTATGCTCACCAGGGGGGAAAAAAGTATCATTTAATTAATAAATGTAATAGCCTGAGGTATTTTGATCAATAAAACTAAAATGTGAGAGCAGGGTCTGACACAACAAAATATTGAGCTGTCTGCAGAAAACTACAAGATCATCTTTAAAACTGATCATGCCACCACTTAGTTAGTCAAGGGGACATGTAGTGAGATGTACCACTCTGTTGGCTGGAAATCAAACTGATGAACCAGCCCAGAGAGACTACTTGATATGATATATAATTTCTCTTTCTTTTAATTTTTTTAATGTGAATTTTAAGAGTTTGTGAAATGTATTGGAGATTGACACACTGGAGTCAATGGGTTTTTTCCATTGGGTGTCAGACTGGGTTCTAGATTGGGTTAGATTAGGTAGCATTCTGCTCTCGATATGCCTGATCCAGTTCCCATTGAAGACAATGGAAAGATTTAGTGACTTTAGTAGGCATTGGACTAGGCCCAATTAATAATAGGGGTAAATCAGACAAGTGGTTATTCTAGATAATCAAGAGCAGAAAACCCATAAAAACATAAGAACGGCCATATTAGGTGAGGCAAAGGTCCATCTAGCCCAGTATCCTGTCTTCCGACAGTGGCCAATGCCAGGTGCTTCAGAGGGAATGAACAGAACAGGTAATTTCCTATTGCCTAATCCCAGCTTCTGGCAAACAGAGGCGAGGGACACCATTGCTACCCATCCTGGCTAATAGCCTCCCTGCCTCCCCTGCCTGCAGAAACTGGACTTTGGGTGTCCGGTTAGTAGATCTGACCAGACACTGTCAGGTCCCCTTTTCGACCGGTCTTTCCAGTCAAAAACTGGGCACCTGGCCACCCTATTCCAGCCATGTGCACACAGACTGACTTCCTCGTGCCTCCTTCAAACTCTTCCCTGCTCAAGCCTGTGCTCCTGTCTCCAAGTTCCATGCAGGTTGCTACATCTTTCCTTTCAACAATTGTTGTTGTTGTTGTATCTCTTGTACCAGGATTTGCTGACTTGCTGGGGCCAGAGGTTGCTAGTACATAGCTCTCCCTAGGGGCACGGCCTTTACTGTCAGCCCATTGCAGCCTTTTAGGCCTCAGAGTCCCTAAACCATGCTGACCTTCCAACCAGTCTCCCACTTCTTGTTTGTGTCATTGGCTGTAGTTGGGAGACATGTTTCCATCCTGTTGGTCCTCCCGTATTGCTCATATACCTAATTTCTTCTGACTCTTCTGTGTCAGGCCAGCTGATGGCTGAAGCTATTTCTAAGTCTTGCTGGTCCTGGCCTTGGCCCCATCTCTCTGGGTGTACCTGCTGTCTGCCAGTACTCTGCAGTTGTCTTTGGTTTCCTCTCCACAGCTGCCCTGAGTCTGTAGCTACCTCATGTGACCTGCGTCCCACTGCAGCTTGGGTTGGTGCCTTTGGACATTGCTTTGTGTGGCTACTTGATGGTTGGACTCAGGCCTGTTTCCCGTGTGCATAGGGGACTCAAGTCCTCATCTCCTTTGCTATAGCAAGCTGCGTGATTGTCTTGGCATTCTTTTAACTGCTTTTGTGTTCTATCTATCGCTCTTCTGTTGGGCTGCAGCAAGCGATCCCACATGGGAAGCAGAGTCTGGGTTCTCCAGTCCATCACTCCCTGTTCTGGGGCTATTATCTAGTGCAGGGGAAGGTGTATTGCAATGGTATAATATTGCCAGGTAGGGATCCCGTCCTGTCTGTTTTGCCTTTACCATCAGTCACTTGGCTGTCACTACTGCTGACTCCACCTTCCCCTTGTTTTGTGGGTACCCAGGAGAAGACCAAGACTGATGGATGTAGGTTTCACCAGTTAACCAACTATGGGAAACTGAGGCAGGGACAGCTGCAGTTCCATGGCAGACCACCTGGGGGTCTGAGGTCCCTCACTGACAGTCCCCTTTCTGTTTCTGTCAGGGCTATTGGCTGCTGGCTTTGCATCAGTATTGCCCCTAAGCCGCCTTTTGAGGCATTCCACTGTAGCTCCGACTACTCTGCTGGGCTGTAGGACTTGAGCTGGTGAGCCATACTTATGATTTTCTGTACTTTGTTCTTACTTATTCTTGGGTCCCTGACCATTCCCACACCGCATCATGGTGTTTGACTGGTGCAAGAGCTCACAGGCTGCTGACAGGTGTGTGCAGAATCTTGAAAGATAGTTGGCCATCCCTACAAGTCGCTGGATTTCCTTCACATCTTTTGCTCTGGGCACCTCCTCAATGGTTCTCAGTTAATTGGTATCTTCCTGTAGTCCCTCAAAGGTCAACAGATATTTAATATAGGGGACCTCAGTTCTTCTCAGCTTCAGTTTATCTGAATTCAGCCTCCTACTCCACTCCCAGCTTGGAATCATGGTCCTGTTCCTTGTCATTTCCTTCTCCTACAACAAGAATGTCATCAGCTAGAGTCTTTATGTCTGGAAGATCCTGTAGTCCTGGTACCATTTCCAGTTGCACTCCCTCATTTTTCCATGGAAACCTTTGAAAGATATTGGTTTCATGCCACATCGGAACAAAAGCAGTTGTCAAAATCTCAACATTTTTCATGAAACGGAATTGTTGTTCACCAGCCAGCCCTAACCACAGGTCATGTGGGCAAAGATCACTCAGCTGAGGAGATTGGGATCTACTTTTTCTTTAAACAGAGTAAAAAAAAATCATCGCAGTGCAGAGGGACAGCTCAAGGCCCCAGCACCAGTTAAGGCCATATATCTTGAGTGGTATTTTATTGGTGCCTTAGCCTTCTATTGGGCTTTGCACACAGAGGAGAATTCTACCCATTATAAAATGTCCATATAGGTTTATATTCAAAGTACATAGAAATATTGATCAAGTTCTTGAGACAAATCAATTATCTTTAAAACTCTGGCATTTTGATACAAACAACAGAAGAGATTTCTTTTGTAATAAAGTTAGCTCAGATCACTGGACCAAAAGCATCCCATTAGGTACTTCAGGTTCTACCTAGAGCTTAGTTAAAATCACTGCTGTGAGTCAAAAGGGAGTGTGAAGTGAGATTCAATTACTATGACAGTGAGTGTTGGTCTGCTAAACCCAGGGTTGTGAGTTCAATACTTGAGGGGGCCATTTAGGGATCTGGGGCAAAAGTCTGTCTGGGGATTGGTCCTGCTTTGAGCAGCGGGTTGGACTAGATGACCTTTCAAGGTCCCTTTCAACCTTGATATTCTATGAAAACGGAGGTCACTGAAATCAAATGTTTTCAAAGAGTTTCCTTATGACACATTTGAATCCAAAATGAAGTCCGCTCTGGAAACCAAAGGCTAGTGTCGCTGTGGGGGGACATCAGAGCTAAGGGATAAAATGTTAAAATGTCAAGTATTCTCTGATACAAGAGAAATAACTAGATGGAAACTGTAAGCTGATAAGAATAAAATATTCATCTTGTCTGGAAATATTAAATTCCTCTGTGTGCTAAATTAAACAGATAGTATTGCATTTATTGATTAACTCACATTTTCCATTTTCCTCTATTACTTTTCTTCTTCTTGCTGGAGTCTGTATTTAATTTTTTTTAAGCTCTCAGAATGCACCACAGGGTGCCCTCAATTTGAGTGGCAATAGTGGAAGATTTATTCTCTGTAGTATACTGGCTGTGCTGCCAACAAAGTAAACATCCCCTTAGATAAGATTTGGGTTTCCAGCTTCACTTAATGAGAACATCATCTTTCAGGGCACGGCTTCACTAGTGTAACCAAATAGGCCACCCATATCCCATTTGTTATAAAAATTAATATACAAAATAAACTCTTTATGTAGCTGTATAAACATATACCATTATGTCTCTGTCCTGATCTGTAAAACCTCACTATAATGCCACTCATTGGGTTACAGAAGAAACGACAGTAAGGCCATGTGACACCATATGGGTATATGAATTTGAAACAAACACCTGAAGGAGATTAACTCACATTGCTATACAGTATCTTCACATAGCTGTGGCTGTTAAAGCTTCCCTGCTGGCTCCCTTGCTTTGAACACTATATCTCGTGCATGCCATGTGATGCTCAACTGTAAAGAGAGATCACAGAACAGCAGGAAAATGGACAATAGTGATATTATGTCTGTGCATGACCTCATAGATATACACACACCTGGGGCTTAATGCTCACATGAAATTGGAGGATTGTAGGGGGAAAAGAATATGCTGTACTGATACCCGGATTCCATTATGGATAGCCACACCTAACGTTTCTTAATGCTAAAATGAGATCACAGAAAAGCAGAGGAAAGGAAAACAGTGGCACTCTGTCCATGAGTTACACAGCATGCTGTGATGCTATCAGGATGAAATTTGTGCCAGGCCCTCTGCCCCATCTGAGCAGCAGGTTACCTTGTGCTAGGGTGAATTTAATTCTAAGTATAAAAAAACCCACATTATTAATTGTGGAACAATAGTTAGGACTTTGAGGGGCGGGGTTGCATGATTTTATGTTATTTGAAGTTTTTGACATGTCTTAGGAAGGCAAATTACCCAACTGCAAGGCCATTGGACTGACAAGCTGGTAGAACAGTATGAACCAATACCATCACCCCCTTCCCCTCCTACCTTTTGGACTGGCTGAGAAGATCCCTGACAAACTAAGGCAGAGGAACCAATGGCCCAGAGCCTAGAACATCAGTGTCACAAAACCTGCCCTGAATCCATCTGCCAACAGCACAAACACCTCTGACCAGAGAATCCACTCCGGAAACAGATGCAAGGACAGCCTTACACAGCACTACTGTCACAGTCTCTACATCTCCATCCATGACCCACCAAGACAGGTGCTCTTTTCTGGGACAGTGAAACTCAAAAAGTTTAGGATGAGGCTCAGGAGTGATGTGGATAGGCAGTCTTAATCGATGAGGTTCTGGGTGGAATGAGCTTCCAGATGAGATTAGACTCATCTACAGTTCAGCCACCATTAGTGTTGCAAGACTCTCCTCCTGGACAAAGCTTTCCCACCTGAACAAGAGTGATTTTTGTCTGTCTAATCTAATTTAATCTACACACACACACCAAACAGAGCCTGCTATAACGAGGGAAGGGAGAAGAGTAGAAGTCTCCATGGACTCCAGCTTCTGCTTTGCAATGCATATCCAATGTACCTGGGAAGTACTTAGACATTAGAGGTAGTGACATCTGATCTTATATGACTGATACATAATGCACATGGAATGTTATAGCAATATTTCGTATTTTACTGCAGCTATTTATTTCAATCCTCTACTTGTGTAGAGGTCGATAGCTGGACACAGGCCTGACAATGTATTCTATTTTCCTTTGTGCACCATCAGTTAACTCACAGTGCTTATAGTTCAGATCTTCAAGAATGATACTAATCAGTCCTTTTTCTAATTTAAAGTGTTCAGCTGATGACCACTGTTTAAAACTGCAGGCTCTGAAGAATGGAAAGCAAATTGTAAAATTTGTTAATTTTACAATCCCTCTAAGCCTTTGGAGTACTGCATAACAGATAATTTCCTAGCAATAATTATGTGAAAAATGTAAGACCTTTTTGGTTCCTACATACATCTAAGAAATACAGAGTCAGTGTAAAAAAAAATGTTAATTGGTTTGAGATATAAGCAGGAAACGATTTGCCTGAATTTGTAGAATCAACAAAGTAAGGTACCTCAGCTATTAAACTTGGGAAGGGATTGTATATTTCAGTAATGCAGTTACCCATGTGTGAAATACAGAAAAATGTTAATTGAGGTAGACTTGTGAAGTGAAATTAGTTACAAGAGGACTGTAGATGAGCAAAGGGATTTTTACACTATTGTACCTCAGCCATACTTTGAGGTTAATTCATTAAAGATAATTGGAATGTTAAATTGTTTCCTAAAAAGAGAAGCTGCTTCAGTGTTGTAACAGTATAAGCCCGATTGAATCCCATGCTTATCAGTAATATTTAGAGTCATGCTATACTTATATAAATACCAAACCACCCTGATTACCCCATCGAAGGCTGGTAACCTTGTTTCATGGTAAACAAATGTCCTAGTCCTTATGTCATCTTGGTTGTTCACCAGTCAGCAAAGTGAGTGGGCGTCCTAGACTTCCCTCTTTCTGTAACTGTTAAATGTTTATTCAAAAGGGGTGCAGTTGCACAACTCTTCTGCGTATCTTAGCGGTCTACACTTTGCTAATAACTTCACAACGAAGGTAACAATCCTCAGGGTGTATTTCTTGGAGGGTTTCCCAGAATGTTGCTTCTTCTTCGAGTGATGGCCCCTCTATGTATTCCAGTGGTGGGGGTGCATATGCGTGCTATGCACTGGAGCTGGCAGGTTTTTTGGCAGTGTCCATCAACCCGCACATGTGTCATGCATCAACTTGTGCTCCCAGCTGAAGTTAGACGAGGCCGTGCAGGCCGACGCTGCTCCAGGTCTCTCTCACCGCCGGCTGACCAGAGTCGGAACCCCGGTTCCTCTGCACTCGTAGTGTTACTGCTAAGAGCGTGACTTAGTCCGTGGTTTACCAGTCCTTCTTCGTTGTTTCGGTTTCAGTGTAGATAGTTTACAGAGTGGTTGTAGTTGTTGGTTGTTGGTTACAGACAGTTTCCCCGGTTGGGGTACGCTACCCCATTCCCTGCCACCGGGGAGCAGGCCCCACAATCCTGTCTTTCGTGCCCACGTTCCTTCTCTGTGAATGACAAGCCCCAGCGCTGTCTGTATTGCCGTAGGCAAGCGTATATCACTGCCTCTTGTGCAAGTCTCTCCCACCACAGCTGCCATGGAAGTCCCTGGGGATCTTTCCGTTGACCTCAGTGGGGTTGGTTTGCAAGCCAAGTGGCTCAGCCCTGGGTATTGGTGCCTTTGCAGTATGTAACCAGCCACAGCTGTGTGTCTCTAACCACATGAGCATTTGGGGGG
Organism: Emys orbicularis; assembly: GCF_028017835.1. Classification (NCBI taxonomy): domain Eukaryota; kingdom Metazoa; phylum Chordata; order Testudines; family Emydidae; genus Emys; species Emys orbicularis. Next base: position 129,160,769 of record NC_088689.1, read on the forward strand.
CATAACCCCACTGGCTCACCCTCTTCCCCAGCCCAAGAGGCAGCATCACAGACAGTCCCACCGAGGCACTGTGGCAGGGCTGCTTTGACACTTCTGCAAAGGAGAGAGGTTCCTGCCCAGCAGAGCAGCTGGGACGTGCAGACCTACCCTGCACAGCTCTCCCAAATGGAGCCAGCAGCCAGGATTTAAGTTCTTGGCCCGTAGGTCCATTCCCCTCACTGCCCAAGCTGTACTTTTTGTTATGATATTGGGGACCTGCTCCTAATCCACGTTCTCCCCTCCCCCCATTGTTAAGAGCTTCCAAAGGAAGCCATTTGCAGTACACAACAAGCAGTTGTAGTGGGCCTACAAACCCCAGGAACTCTGCTCTGTGCCTTTGAGTGCCATCTACTTGCACTCTTTCTGCTAACAGTTTACCTATATCCAAACAGAGAGCACTCCTGAGATTAGTGCAGTCTCAAGGGGCGTGACTGCCAAATGCTGGGACTGGGTGACAGGAGCTGGGTGACCTGATAATTGCCCTGTTCTGTTCATTCCCTTTGAAGCACCTGGCACTGGCCACTGTTGGCAGACAGGATACTGGGCTAGATGGACCATTGGTCTGGTCCAGCCTGGCCGTTCTTAGGCACTTACGTTATAATCTCTGTAGTTCCTCGGGTTTAGGACTAGGATCTGCAGAGGATTGCATGGGGAGGTGCAGCTCTTGCAGGAGCTTCAAGAACCCCACCTCCTGAGCAGTCCAGCGCTGTGCTCAGCTCCCTTGCAGCAGGAATAGATTGCCTCTACTTTGTGCCCCAGGCCGGACTCTCTGCAGGATCTCTAAACCCTGTGCAGAGCCTTTTCACTGGACCTTCTGGGGCTTATTGTCCTTAGTCAGCCACATAGCCTCATTTCTATTCATTCCCGATTGCCTCATCTATGCGAGTGGGAAGGCTAGTTGCTTATGGACTATTGTTATTAATAGCTGGCTGACTTGTGTTGTGATCTGAGTCTTACACGGGTGACATGGACATAACCATTTATTTATCAAGCGCCTACTGGGATTCTTTTTTAATTGTCCTATCATTTATGTCTGCAAAGGATAAAGCACGTTAGACCACAGAGCCCGACAATCATGAATTAGGGTGGAACATAATATTCATGTTGTCATCCAGAAAAAAAACAAAGCTAAGCAGGACATTTTTTCCCCATGGAAGTGGAGCCTAGGTAGAGTCTATGGGTGGGGATGGAGAGTCATTTTTTTGTAGATCAGGATCCCAACTAAAATCAATGCCCAGTGTCAGATTTCTTTTACTTTATTTATTAAAGATGACATAAATCTTCTCAGCATATATTTAGCCTTGCATATTTAATATGCCCAGCTGCCCTGCTTTCGTTTACAAAGGCTGATCTTTCTATGCTTTAAATGAATGTTTGCCAGGTCTAGTGCATGTTATCACTGATTTATTGCCTCCTGGCTGCATACTGGTGCCAACAGGCATATAATTAGAATAACTCAGGCTGGGGATCTGTGAACAGTGTAAGTACTTTTATAATTAACCATTAGCCACTGTAGTTTTGTGTTTGAATGTGTGCTTGGTTTCCACAAGGAGATTTCAACTTTCTTTCATCAGTAACACATTTTGTTCTCTATGTGTAAATACATGTAAGCTTTACATTTCAGATCTGATCTCTGCCTATGTTAATTTATTTGATGACTTCTCAGAAATAAACTAATTTTGATTTTAGGGAAACCTTTCACATCACAAAAACAAATTGCCAAGCCCCCCAAATGGAGAAAAACCGAAAAAGAAAGTGTTAGAAACAAGTTATCAGACTTGACTAAGCTGGCAACATAATCTGCAAATTCTGTGCATACTGTTATGATATCTGAAACATAATTATCAAACTTAAGTTAATTAGACTAATGCTTAGAAAATCTGGCATGGCAGATTGTGGCAAGTAATTATATATACTGATTAAAAGATGTAATACAGAGTGAGCAGAGTCAAAGGAAAACTCCACTTGACACAGCCAGTGAACAGACACAATTAAGAAGTCAACTCTATGAACACCGACAAAGATACTGAACTTTGTGGAAGGTTATGGGCAACATGCCATTACCCAGTGGAACAGATTTTATGTACCATCAGTAAAATGTTGTTCTTTTTTTAATAAAAAGCTAAACTACAATTTCCTAACTGAAATATATGATGACTCATTTGTTTTTGCATTATGATTTGTTGAGATGAGTACAAGGACTTGTGCAAATAACAATTTGACACGAGAATACTAACTACGTATACTGTATATTGTAAGCAGGGGTTTGTTTTTTGTTTCGTTTTGTATTTTGAGTGATTCACAGGATATCCTGTGGCAGTATGAAAAACAAAGCTATTAAAATGGTGTCCTTTACAATTTCAGCACCTCCAATTAAATGTATTAATAGTTGTAGGTGAAAATGGATGAGAGCGGTTTGTTTGCCTTTGTGCATCTCAGTAGAGAGTCAGGATAACCTATAGAAGCAGAAACAAATTACGATCTCCAGTTTGTCAGAAGATTGGAAAAAAACATTTGTGAGAATGACTTGAGGAGACATACCCCTTTCCAACAAGCTGCTCTGCACGGATCTGCCCAGCTACTGTTCAAAGCCCCACTGAAATTAATGAGATCGTTTGTGTTCTCCACAAAGAGTAAGGGTGGTGTAATCTAACCCTAACCATAATCAATTCCCTATTAGTGAGACCACAGGTGGAAACCTGAAAATTCCTTGACTGGCATTTTCAGGGCAATGAAACAAACCCATCTTATACATTCCGATGGCTTTTGGGAACCTGACTTTTAATTCACAAATATTAGTGGTGAGCTTTTGGGTTAACCGAGAAACTCCACTCATCTGAGCATGTGCATTATTCACATCTATTGCAAATTTGTCTGAACTCTGTTAACCTCGGCTGCTCCTAAGGAATGGACAAACTGGTTAAAATAAAAACTGAATCAAGACTGAACCTGGATCAAACTATTTTGAGATTCAGGAAAGTGTGGGTAAATTTCCCCCCACCAATTTTTTTCATCATCACATCGCATGTGCACTATCTGGTTCTGTCTTGAATTACTGCATGAAAAGTTGCTCTCATGGTATTCTCCAACCTGATTCGCTATAGGGAGTAGCAAAACCTTACAAGAAAGTATGTTCAAATGACATTTGCAACCGTATGTTACAGTTCCAAGATGTCTGTGTGAAAGAGTATCTTAATTTGTGTGTTGTGCGGCTTTAATAATTAATAATTTTTAAAGTGCTTTGATAGCCTCAGACAGTAGTCTCTATAAAGGTGTAAATAATTATTGCATAATTATTTTTAATATATTTGTACTTGTCCTGGATTGTGTTGGTGGATACAGGCATGGATATGGGAACTGGGTTTACTATAGCAGTTTAATACAACTTGAAATATTTTTAATCAAAATCCCTTCTCCTTTGTAGATTTCAGCCTTAATTAATTGTAACAAGTGCACAGGCATAATTATTTCTCCTCAAATCCACAGGTCCTTTACAAAGGTCAATTGCAGAACATTAGAGCCTCGGACTATGTGGTCATCTACGCTACTCATTGTGGGCGGAACTCTGGTCTCCCCCAAACCCCAAATAAAAGGGTTTGCAAAGAGGCCCAGTATCAGGGCTTTGCCGAGAAGACAATGGAATCCTCCCCTCAAGGGGAAGGCAGGGTGTGATTTCCCCCCCCCCCCATCCAGCCATGCCAAAGCAACTGCTACAGCCCATGCAAGTTTCACCCCAGTGCGGACTACAGGTTTTGGCCCATAATCTTCACCATCTTTCTCAGTCTACTTAGTATAGTTCTGTGACGAGAGCTGCAAAAGCATCAATGAGCTAAAACCATTCCAAGCGAATGAAAGGACAAGCTGATACCTGGAGCAAGAAACTTCATCCTTTGCCCTCTTGTGGAGCACTTGTTCTTAGCTTACACTGAGATGTGCAGGAATAGCGCTGGATTGTATGCTGCTGCAAGTTAAAACGGTCATCATGACAATTCAAAGAGTGTTAAAGCCCCTGGGAAGACCGCATGAAAGGCCAATAGTATATACATGTTCCCACTTCATTTTGGACAAAATCCTGCCTAGGCAGTCTGGATATTGGGGGGAAAGGCACTAAATATCATTGCTTGTCCAGTTGCACTCACATTGCACCAGGGCAAGATCCCCTGTTCAGACACCTTAATGCAGCACCCATTGGAATCAATGGAAATACCACCATTGAGTTTAGGAGGGTGTTGGATCAGGGCTCTATTGGGCTGGGAGAAGGGTCTAGCTAACATCTGTTGCTGCAAGTCCCCAAGGGGCTCGGGTGGTGGGCATGGTCTGCAGGCACTGCGGTTTGGTGAATGTACACATGGAAAGACGTGGGTTTTGCTGTTCCTCAGTGGAGCAATAATAAGTTGTTCCCCACCACAGTTCCTCTTCACTTCTGCTGATCTAGGCCTTCCTGCCATACTATAATAGGGCAAGACAGGGAGCCCTTGCATGGCTCATAACCTCTGTCTCCATCCTCACCTCGTGCCATGGCTAGTGCTGTAAGCAGGATTCTGTGCCTCTTCTGCTATGGAAAGTGAATTTTTAAAGGTTTGTGCCATAAGCGAAGACATTAGTCAGACATTCATGTAGCATCTTTTCAGAAAACTTGGTGCAGAGTTAACTTTCAAGGCACTATTCAACCAACTGGCAAGAACTCTGGAGTCTCCAACTTGTAATACAGCTCACACTTCCATAGCTCTAGTGCCATGCAGTACCCTGCTTCATGTCAGGAAAGGCAATATAAGCCATTGCTAGTTTTTATATGTATTGAAGATATTGAGGATACTTTAATTAATGTTTCATGAGCTGAGTTTGCAGACTTTGGGGCATTTGTCTTTGATAGAACTTATCTGGCTGGGATGACACCAGGTCAGCGTATCATCAACAGATTCTTAATGCTACTTGTATTTTAGGATTTCTTTCATTTTTCACAGCTAGAGTAAATGTCATCCATATTGGCAGATTCTAACGGGAACTTTGAGAGACTAATTATTAAACAAATACACAAGACCTTCTTTGAAATAGTTTGTTCTCCCGACAGTGTGTCCTCGGTATGTCAGCAGCAATTACAAGGTTAGACATCCCTTAAGATGATAGAAAAGGTCGTAATGTTGTCTTTCCAAGCGTGGTGCTTCTGTGAAATATTCATGGTATTACTCGGGTATTGGGATTGGATTTAATGTTTCATTGCATTGCCATCTGTTTTTGTGTTGTTGGTTTCTTCCCCAGGTGGGAGCGGAGGAGCATTTAGGGAGTGAGAAGTGAGGCATACATAAGCATTCAGAGCAGATATAAACAAAGTAAATGAGCATTGAATCTGCAAAAGCAAAATAGTTTGTTGTCGAACTATTTTCTTTTCAATGTTTAAAGTCTTTTTGACAAAAATCTGCCTTCAGGCATGTAGATCATCTCCAGTGCATACTTTCTGCAGCATTCTGAAAGGCTATGAAGCTACATTAAAAGAGCCTTTTTGTATGATCTCTAAGGTTCACCCATAAACACAGTCTAGGCATTGAAGCAAAGTGTTCCTCCCTGCGACTGATGGCATTATCAAGTTTAGAGGCTATGTTTGTCAGCATTTTCCAGAGTCTCATGGTGGCTCAATAAGGGAGGCTTTTGCATCATCATCATCATCATGTTCCCATTACGCCTCTGGCGTTTAGGGCAGTGACGAAGCTCCTCCACTCCTATCCGTTTCTGGCAAGTCTTTCAATGGTTCCCCAGCTGTGCCACACGTTTTTCAGCTCAGCTTCCACAGCTCTTCGCCATGTTGTTTTCAGGCGGCCTCGTTGTTGCTTTGCTGCTCTAGTGATGGAATCAGTTTCCATCCGAAGCACATGGCCAATCCATCTGCAATGCCTCCTGGCAATGATGGTGCTCATATCTTCTTGGCTGCACTGTGTCCCTAGATCTTGGTTTGAGATTGTTCTGGGCCAAAAGATACGAAGGATCTCCTGAGGCAGGTTGTATGGAATGAAGACATGGACATGTCATACTTCAACTTTCTCATTCCCCAGCATTCTGCACTATAAAGTAGTGTTGAAAGTACGCAGCTCTGATAAATCCTGAGTTTTGTTTTGGTGTCGTATTTTGATGATTTCCAGACTGTATTTAAGCTCCTGAATGGACACTCTTCTCATCCCTTGAAGACCTGGACTTCGCAGATGATGTCGCTCTCCTATTACACCCAACACCATATACAAGAAAAAACAACTCGACTCAACACATTCAGCCAGCAAATTGGACTGAAAATCAACCGCAATAAGACAGATATCATGACCTTTAGTATTGCCTCACCATCACCAGTATGGCTACAGGATCATGTTCTCACCAATGTAGAAACATTCACGTACTTGGGCAGCACCATCAGCCAGGATGTTGGAACAAGCCAGGACATCCAGAACAAAATCAGTAAAGCCAGGCTGTTGCATATATAAAGCTAAATCCTGAGAGGTGAAGCAAAGCTTTGCTGCATGTGAAAATGTCCCAGGCGGAGGGGTGGACTCCTCAGCCCCAGCCGGCTAGGATGGCTGCATAGCAGGGCCCTGGCTGCATTCGACAGGATGTGGGAGGGGAGTACCTGACACACGGCTCCAATACAGACGCTCCCAAGTGGGATTCTGTGCCTGTGGCTCCCTGGCCTACCCACATTTCCCCTTCCTCGTGGGGAGTGAGCTGTGGAGTCGTGCCACGGAGATCTCCACAGAGCGCATGGCATATCTCATCTCTGCTATGGGCTTTCCACTGTGCCTCAGATTCACAGCTTTCCATTGTGAATCTGCCCACAGTACCCCAGGATTTGGCTCCCGATATTTTACTGGGATTTCTGATAGCCCTTTTTGATTGTCACATCTTCAGTATTTCCCTCTGATCACTGCTGATTTAAATGTCATGACATTTTAAATGACTAATTATAACAAAACTGTATATAAAACATTATGTTGCCAAATAAATGTAGCCTTATTTTACAAATTGATTGTTATTCCTACATCTCTCTCTCTCTCTGCCTACTCATAAAACCCCATCAGCATAGTCTCTGAGTCTAGCTGATCAGCGTGTCTGTGACCAGGAGTGTAGACTGGTTGGTTCATTTGCTGTGTAGTGGTAGATACTATGAAGGAAACAAACTGAATCAACTTCTCCAACACAAATGTGTCTTCTTTGCCATGTGATGAATCTTACTGAGTTTGTGGCTAATCTTTGCCCAGCCTAAGATTAATATATGAAGTTCTGATTCTGGGAAGCCCTGTGTAGGTAACTAGACCAGATCGCTTCAGTACAGAAACCTAAGGATTGGTCGCACTGTCCGAGTGGCATGGAACATTACTCTGCCTATGCAGACAGCTCAAGTTGCCAGCACTGATTCTTTGGAAGAGCGCTATTTTCCATTGAGTAATGCATGCACACGGACAAAGTTTTTGAATCATTGTGCTTGGTTCAATGGCTGTTATTGACTGAAAACAGAATTCTTCCAGAACAGCAGTGTTGATCAGCGGCCTCTGTAAACAGGATAATAGTCCATCCAACGTCATTGCCCGTCTGGCTGCCGTTTCCTACCCGCGTCCCTCCCAACGTTTCTCAAGCATCCAGCCATCTCTCATGAACACGTATTACTGGGGAAGTTCCACATCTCCGAATGGGGACTCAGCTCTCTCTGACCTTCTCTTCCCAGCTGTGTAGAGGGATGACCTGAAAAAGAGCTCTGTATAAGCTTGAAAGCTTGGCTCTTTCACCAACAGAAGTTGATCCAATAAAAGATATTACTTCACCCAACCTGTCTCTCTAAAAGGATAGAGGTGTTTGAAACAGACTGAGCTAGCCAGGAGGATAATGAGCAGCTCAGTTTCCTTTAATTCCTGTTGAAAAAGTATCCAAACACAACGCACAATCTCCCCTAGACACGTACTGTACTGTAGATAACACGCCGCCAAGTGTTTGGCAGGCTTGGCCTTGCCCCTATGGACATTATGTCAAGTATCTCCCTTACATTGTGTTCTGTTTCCCGGAATTTCATCTCACTTTCAGCCAAACTGGAATTCTGTCAAGATCTGGGATATGTAATGATCCTCAGGATGCAAGCTACATATTTTACTGAACATCATAAATGAAAAGACTGTGCCGTATATACAGCTCCATTCCTCATGTATTGTTTACGAGTCTTTAATACTTTCAAAACCAATTCTTTTAGGGCATTTTGGTTTAGTTCAGTGGCTGGGTTTTCTGATCACATTCAGATACAGTATTGCTATGAAACACATTTCTGAGAGTTAGAAACTTCAGCCCTAACCAGCTGAAGAAGACTCTACAGATGGCTACAAAACATCCTAGAGGTCCTGATTGAGTAAAGTGCATAAACATGTGCTAAAGTCTATGTATGTGCTTAAAGTTAAGTATGTGTGTAAGTGCTTTGCTGAATAGGAATGCAATTACTCATGTTTTCAGAGTTAAGCATGTGTTTAAGGCCATACTCCAAAGCATCAAAGAGAAGAAAATAAAAACTGTAATCATTACAGCAAAGAGTCAATGCCAAAAGTAACTCCCTACAAACACAGCATTGATACACAGTTTATTCCAGTGAAGTGATAGGGATAATATCAGTGTAGGTGAGATAGTGAAGACATTGTCCTTTTCATAAAGATGTGCTGAAATAATGGGGAAAAGTCTCCAGTAGACAGTGGCAAACTGTAGTATTTTATGAAATGCTGATAATTTTTTGGGGGCTCCTTAGCTGTTCACCCTGCTTCCTGTCAATCGAACACCAGCAAGAAGAAGATACCTGAAAACGGTATTTCTGTTAATGCTTTTGCATTACATCCCACTAAAAGTCCTGTTGTAAATGACATAGAATCCTACACAAAACCAGCAGATTGGGAATTCACAGGATGCCAATATTTCTTCTGAAATATAGAATTATAGAGTTAGAAGGGACCACAAGGGTCATCTAGTCCAGTGGGTCTCAACCGGGGGTGCACGTACCCCGGGGGATACGCAGAGGTCTTCCAGAAGGTACATCAACTCATCTGGATATTTGCCTAGTTTTGCAACAGGCTACATAAAAAGCACTAGCGAAGTCAGTACAAACTAAAATTTCATACAGACAATGAGTTTATACTGCTTTATATATTATATGCTGAAATGTAAGAACAATATTTATTAGGGCTGTCAAACAATTAAAAAATTAATCACGATTAATCACAAGATTAAAATAAATCATGATTGATCGCAGTTTTAATCCCACTGTTAAACAATAATAGAATACCATTTATTTAAATATTTTTGGATGTTTTCTCTATTTTCAAATATATAGATTTCAATTACAACACAGAATACAAAGTGTACAGGGCTCACTTTATATTGTTATTTTTTATTACAAATATTTGCACTGTAAAAAAGATTTTAAAAAATATTTTTCAGTTCACCTCATACAAGTACTGTAGTGCAATCTCTTTATCGTGAAAGTGCAACTTACAAATGTAGAATTATTATATTTTTACATAACTGCACTCAAAAATAAAACAATGTACAACTTTAGCGCCTCCAAGTCCACATTTGTAAGTTGTAAGTTGCACTTTTACGATAAAGAGATTGCACTGCAGTACTTGTATGAGGTGAACTGAAAAATACTGTTTCTTTTGTTTATCTTTTTTACAGTGGAAATATTTGTAATAAAAGAACAATATAAAGTCAGCCCTGTACACTTTGTATTCTGTGTTGTAATTGAAATCAATATATTTGAAAATGTAGAAAAACATCCAAAATATTTATAATACATTTACATTGGTATTCTATTAGTTTAACAGTGCGATTAAAACTGTGATTAATTGCAATTATTTTTTTTAATTTAGTTAATTTGTTTTGAGTTAATCGCTTGAGTTACCTGCGATTAATTGACAGCCCTAATATTTATATTCAAATTGATTTATAATAATATGGTAAAAATGAGAAAGTAAGCAATTTTTCAGTAATAGTGATTCAGTAATTTTTCAGTGAGGTGAAACTTGGGGGTACACAAGACAAATCAGACTCCTGAAAGGGGTACAGTCATCTGGAATGGTTGAGAGACACTGATCTAGTCTAACCCCCTGCCAAGATGCAATATTTATTATGTCTAAACCATCCAAATGGCCCCCAGTGGGCTGAAAACAGCCCAGGATGGGGTGGCGCTCAGCGTCCCAGCCATGTCCTGTTTTCCCTGTTATGCTGTCGGGCTTGGTGGGAAGGAAGGTGTCATAAGAGCTCCTTTATTGGTGCTACACCAGGGAAGGATCCCCCACCGATCCCCTCTGAGCCAGAGGCACAGCTTTTAGGGCCCGGTTGCCTTCACACTAGGGCACAAAGCAGCTGTAGCGTGCCAGTGAACTCCCTCCTCATTTGAGTGCAGTCTACTATGGAGCACAAAAATGCTTTACAGTCCGTTGATGTAGAAGTGGAACTTTTAACACACACACACACACACACCCCGGCATATAAAAATCTGACTGTACAATATCCTTTTGCAGTTTGTGCCTCCATGGGGGCATTTGGCTGGAAGGGACACACACTGGAATCCCAAGGCATGATTGTGCTAGCACAGCCAATTGAGTAGTAAGTAATATCTGATCCAAGTTGTGGGACTGGCAAAGACTCAGATCTTTCTTTGGCTACCGGCTTGACAATATAATATTATAATATATAATTGGCTAAGCAATCGAGTTTTGTTATAATACAGTAGTTTGACATAATTAGTTTCCTGTGCTCTGATTTTTCTTGTATTTAAATACTTTGGTGGTTATAAATTCTTAAGCATCAACACTACGTATTCATTGAGAAAAGGAACATTGCTAATTAATAGAAAAGCTATTTTCAGCACTTTTAGCTAGAAAGCAACATTAAAGACTTCTGCTTTTCTTCCAAGGGCGTTGCATTAGTTGAAGACACCTTAATGTAGTCAACACTCAAAGCCGCCTCCAGACCTAGAGCCAGGATCACAATAGCCTGCTGCGTTGTGAATTGAGAATTTCCCCCTGTAAAGGGCAAGACACAGAAGTTCCACAATGTGAATGTATTATAAAACAATACTGTGCTCCCCTTAAGGCTAGCAGTAGTAAAAACATAAACCATTCTGCAGCACTAACAACTTTAATAAAATGACATAAAGCACAGCTGTCAGGTTTGCCAGCATCCTCACACGGGGAGACATGAGTGAGAAAATGAACCCTTTTCACAAACAGAAATATTCAAAAAGCTTCACTGTTTACAAGTAATCAGAACTGACAGTCAGAGTTTATTGGTGGAAGAGCATTTTCTGCTTGAGGTGAAAAAAGAGGATAATTTATCAGGAAACCCAAGAAGTCAGACATCAGAAATGATCTGATTGAGGAAGGGCATACCTTAGCAATAGTGCGTTTATTTGTTCTGCAAGGCAAGGAGATGTAGTAGGTTGGTCAACAAGAGTCTTAGTGCTTGAAGAATGTTGAACAGACACAGTGTGTAATTTCCCCAGCAACTGTGATTTGAGAATTGTGTAATATGTGCTTCAGTGCTGGCCCAGAATTACAAAAAGAGTTTATAATGTAATAGAGTTGGCTACAATCAATGTCCGGTTTCTTTTTGCATTCTGTTCCCTCCTTTGAGAGGATATAACTCAGCCATGCTAATTTGTTCTCTTATCTATTTTATTATGTTTTATTATGTTTTCCTTTCTGAGCCATTCCACTAAACGCTAAGCATACCAAAACCTGATCTTTTCTCTGCGTTCACATAGCTTTGGATTACTGAATGTTACAGCTGGACAAGCCTCTATCTGGAGTGGTGCCTTTGTTACCTTTCTCTTATGGAAATAGATGAATTATTGATACTTCCAAAAGATACACTACAATACAAAGAAGCCTTTAGAGGACAGCATGTCGCTGCATAATGCAACATCTGTGCATTGGTGCTACACTTCCCTGCACAGCTTTCTGCAATCCCTTGCCACTAGCTGTCCAGGACTTGTCCTACAGAAGTAATTATTATTAGTATGTCTTGAGTTACTACTTCCTGCGCCAAATGCTGGTCGGAACTCTGTTCTGAAGAGAACACTTAGTTCTACTTGGAGCATGAAGATAGAGGAAACGTTCTTTCTTTATTGGTATTTGTGAACTCTGATCCTAGCAGGTTAACCCTGGATGCCTCAATGGGTATTTCTAGCTACTTGGTGGTTTTATAGCTCCCTGCTCTTTCTCTTTCCCACGCTAAAGGGGATATATATTTCTACTCTCCACTTGCTCAGCTCATCAAGTGCCAAGTTGCTAGGATTAAAATTCCCTCAGTGACGTGAAGACTCTGTTCCTCCCCAGGACCCTCACCTCACAAAGCATCTGTGAAGAACTTGTCCTCTATTGCACTTGTAGTGAAGTGGTCGCTCATCATCCTCCAGCCACTACTCATCAGAGCTTGCCCCAGCCAATCATAATGTTGACTCACACAGAGCTCTGCTTTCCCTGGCCCTGCGAGCAGCCCTGCTCATCTCCGTTCAGAATGCTGCTGCAAGATCATTCGCTGAGCCCACCGCTTTGATCGCCACACCCCCTTCTTTGAATCCCTGTTCTGGCAGTAGAGAATATTGCATCAAACACAAGCGGCACTTTCAAGACCCTTCACAGTCAATCCCCTCCGTACCTAGCACCTCTCCTTCAGTATCAAACTGTTGATGCTCACCTCCCAGTGGCACATGGGGTCAGCCTCCATCGCCTGCTTGTTACATTTTCAAACAGGCTTCGTCATGCTTTCTTCCAGACTGCCCCTCGTGCTTGGGAGGAGCTCTCCAAAAACATCTGCTGTTTGTACAGCACCAAGCACAATAGGGTCCTGAACCGTGACTATTGTGCCTAGGCACTAGGGTACTATAACTAATAATCAGAGGGGTAGCCGTGTTAGTCTGGATCTGTAAAAAGCAACAAAGAGTCCTGTGGCACCTTATAGACTAACAGACGTATTGGAGCATAAGCTTTCGTGGGTGAATACCCACTTCGTCAGACGCATGTCTAATAATAATATTGTGCTCTTGCAAAATGTACGTGTCTCGTCTTGGTCCCTGAAGGATACTGGACAGACGCTGTATGTCATTTACTTAGCAATGGTGAGTTAAAGATTGTGTAATATCTCAGGGAGGCTGAGTGGTAAATGACGTTCCTTTTCAGTATACATTGACTACCCCTCACTTGAAACGGGCTATTTTCCAACACAATCAGGAGCTCAGAAGTTTGGTTTCAGTAGAGAATAGGGAACCCAAAATCTTTAATTGGATTTAATGTTGCCCTGAATGCTTTTCTCTAAACCCACTAACTATACGAAGTCATTTCTAGAAAAAAAAATACATTCTTTTTGGCTGCAGCACCTTAACATTAAGCAACGTGTAAATATTACCCTCATAACCTTAGGGAAGGGAACTAAGATATAAGGGGGAAAGATGTAAGAATCATTTCAGGTAGATAAAGTGGGATGACTCCAGATAAAATATTTTCCCCAAAAAGCTTTGCAGAAATAGAATCCCCTTATATAAAATCTCTGGCTTCAGTGTGTCCTATATTTGAATATCTCTATGCGAGTAAGGACTTTAGCTCAAGTTCTCCATCTTTATTTGGTCTGAGCAGAAGAAAACACTAGCCTCAGACAGCAGCTATTTTCACTTTTACCTTTGAGCAGCGCCTGGGAGCAAGGGAGGGTGGAAAGCTTTGCTTTTATTGCATGACAGATGTTTATTAGAATGAGCTTAGATGCACCATTGGGATTTGCATTTGTGTCTAAATATGAACACTCTTCAAAATGTGTCTTCACAACAGAGTCTCTCTAGGAAATGTGTACTGGCTGTTAAGCTAGGTTCATACTTGAACTCAAAATCAATCTCATTTAAGCTGAAATGTGTATTTTTTCCTGGCCTGAAAATTAGCCTTTCAAGATGGCAGAGTCCCCTGAAAACTCCTAACAAATAATCCATAACTTTGGCGGGTGCTCTCTCTCGTCAGGATCCTGTGCCCCTTTGGACACAAAAAGTAACTTCACGACTGTGAGGTGCATTGTAGATTCTAAGTGGTCAATTCTCAGAGTCTGGCTCCTGTGAGAATGTAAGCTTTGGATGTAGCATGCTGATGAAACCGCATAAGGAATGTGGCTACCCGAAACTGGGCATCCAGATCCCCTAGGCATCTTTGAACATCTCTGCCTTTGGCCATCCTTACTATGACGTACATGACTAAGAGGTTTTGTGATCGTAATGCCTGTCCAAGCTCAGAAATGACTGTCACTGTAACCCATGACTCAGATCTCAGGGACACTGTGCTGCTAGTTATGGCTATTGTATATTCGAGTGCTGTTGAATGTTAGAGTCAGAATTAAATAATGGGTGAAATGGAACATGTGCGAATTGAACAGTGGATGAAGTCAGCGGTGGACAAACAGGTCAGTCAATGGTTTATTGGACTGTGCCTGTTGCAGCCGAAGAAAGAAAGGCACGGTTTTACTCTCTCTCTCTCTATCGATATCTATATTTGTAACTGTTAGTACAGCCCAGCACAGCAGCACGGGAAAAAGGCTCCCAGGAGCCTGTGGAAGTTATGGCAGCCTCCCAAGGTTGCCCTGTGAGCCATAGTAATGCCTGGAACAACTTGCCGAATCTGTACTGGAAGCCAAGATATTTGAGTCGGTTGGGTTAGAGGGCAAAGGCTGAGAATCCATTGCTACCCTGTTATAGCCATTTTAACCTTCCATCAGAGATTGATTAGTTTTAAAGGTTACCAGTTGTGCAGCTAAATAAAACCCCTCTCTCTTTTGTCAACTTTGAGAAACCATTTTGGACTCTGATTTCCATTTAGAAAACACAGTGTTTTTAGCAAACAAGAAAAAAGCCATTTTCAGTGTTTGTGGATTCCCAGTATATATAGGGTATGTGATTGAGTTATAGGAATCAAAAACACTATTAAAATGTACTTCAGTTTATTCTGCAACCCAAATTACATCTGTTCTGATGAACCAGAATCTGAATTCACCCTTAAATCTTGACTAAATAATAGCATCCTGGAAAGAGAGAGCAGAGGCCAAACAATTTACTTTAACACTGTCTCTTGCTATTTAAACCAAAGCAAAAAGAAAACCAATTTGGTTGGGAGGGGGGCAGGTGTCATGGTACCCATGAGGAAGATGGCTGCCTAGTCCCAGACCGCCTCACTCTCCAAGTATCCATTCACCTGTAATAATTACTTTCCTAGAAAACTGGCAATAGTTTCTGTCATAAAAGATTAATTAATCCCCTGGAAAAATGTCAAACTGTTGACTATGGATTCCAATGAAAAACTGAGAAGCAACAAAAGACTTAAGCCCGAATCACCTCAAACGATGGGGAGAACTCAAGGCCACAGCAGAGCCTACCTCAGGATGTAGTGACACTGAAAAAATTCCTCACAGCCCAACTGGATTCAATCTCAGAAGATATACGTGGCCTCTCTTAAGATGTATGTGATGTAAAATCCTGAATGGCTCCCTTGGAAAATGAGCTACAAGACACTGCCATTGAAACCAGTGAAATTAAAAAAGGAACTGCCTCCTTAAAGCTTAGGCGGGACACAGTGGAAGAAAAACAGGATCACTTCGAAAACAGATCTCAAAGAAACAGCCTTTGCCTCTTGGGCATTGCTGATGGTCTCAAGGAGACGGATATTATCAGCTTTCTTGAGAAGCTGCTCCCTGACACATTTAAAATGGACCCCCAGCTGTCCCCATTAGATATTGAAAGGGCTCAGCGAATGCCTGGTACTAGAAGGCAGGAGTCTGACAAGCCCAGACCCATCATCTGCAAGCTGCTGAAGTTCAATAATAAAGTCATGTTAATGAATGCTGCCAGAAAAGCTGAAACCCTTACGTACAAAGGCCACAAAATTTCTCTTTTTCGTGTCTTCTCAGCTGAGCTTAACAACAAGAGGGCTGCGTTCAATGGCATAAAGCAAATCCTCAAGGGGGCCAATGTCAGATACAGCAGCAAGTACCCATCCACCTTCACTCTGGACGTAGCAGGCTCCACAAGATTTTGCAAACCCTCCTGCGAAGCGTGGCAGAGGCTTCAAAGACTTTGGTGCAAAATTTTGTTTCACAGTTGATTCAGTCGTCTCTAACTTCATGCAAGAAAATAAGCACTCAGTGACTTCAGATACCATCCTTTGGGAAGCTCTGAAAGCTACTGTAAGAGGTGAATGCCACAATAAATATGAATTTCAGCAGGGCCCCTGGGATAGGTGGCTTTGCAAAACATTTTGTAATCAGCTATCGTCTATCCTTTCCAGGGTCTTCATTGAAACATCCCGAACAGGAGCCATGGCTCATGACATAAGAACTGCTTTGATTACTTTAATATTAAAGAGGAACAAAGATGGTCGCAACTGTGGTGACGTCGGCCCCATTATCTTTATTGAACACAGATTGAAAAATAATTGCAAAAATGTTAGCGACGTAACGGGATGTCATCCTCCCATCAAGTATACACAAAGGTCAGGCCGGTTTCACTAAAGGAAGATGGGCTGCTGATAATACAAGAAAAATTTCTCACTTGATCCAGCAAGCTCAGATGTCAGATATTCCCTCCATAGCTCTTAACTCTAGATGCAGAGAAGGCCTTTGTTAGGGCTGAATGGCCTTATCTCCGGCTCGAAGGAACTGGCTTTTGGGGGAGGTTTAGGTTGGATATTAGGAAAAACTTTTTCACTAGGAGGGTGGTGAAGCACTGGAATAGGTTACCTAGGGAGGTGGTGGAATCTCCTTCCTTAGAGGTTTTTAAGGTCAGGCTTGACAAAACCCTGGCTGGGATGATTTAGTTGGGAATTGGTCCTGCTTTGAGCAGGGGGTTGGACTAGATGACCTCCCGAGGTCCCTTCCAACCCTTATATTCTATGATTCTGTGATCTAATGGCTGTCCTAAGAGCATTTGGATTAGGACCAATGTTCCTGAACTGAGTCAATGTATTATACAACTCTCTCCTCACTTTGCTATCAACTAATGGGATTAGTTCTCCCACATTTCAAGAAGAAAGAGGGAAGCAACGGGGTTTTCCCTTCTCCCCTCCTTTTTAATCTGTCTCTTGAACCCCTGGCAATGTATGCCAGCACTCAGCCATGGAAGGTGTGACTGTAAACGGGAAAGAATACAAAATCAGTTTATATGCTGATGACATTTTTGTACTATTGAGGAATCTATCCTCCTCAATCCCATCATTACTGAATGTAGCTGACATTTTTGGAGAGATCTCTGGTTTTCGCATTAACTGAAATAAATCACAAGCAATGGATATATCCAAATGCCCAGGTCCTTCTCAGTTTCAGCATTTTCCATTGCAAATAAGCAACAAAAATAACTTATTTGGGTGTAAAGTTTTGTCCTGTTCTTCCCAAAATTGTTTCTATAAATATGGACTGTATAGGAAAAGAAAATTCCAAGGATGTAGAGAGGTGGTGTCTCCTCCCTCTATCTTGATTGGGGAGAATATAAATAGCCAAAAGGAATATCTGCCCAAGAATGACTTGTATCATTAGCCTATTGCCTTTCAAGGTCTGTCCTTTGCTCTTTTCTCAAATGAATAGGCTTATTATGCAGTTTATATGGGATAAAAAACAACCACACTTGTCATGCAAGACCCTTAAAAAATTCTGGGCAACTGGAGGTATGGGGTTGTCAGATTTGTATCTGTATTATCTAGCATTTCAATGTGTCCTATTGTAAGGTGGTCCACTCCAGTAGCTCTATATGCACACCAGCTGGGTTTGAGGTAGAAAAAAGCTTAGCTAGGCCATTTGGTTCCCTCTCTTCTTTTATATACCTTAAGAGGCTACCTATACCTGTAAGGAAAAATCCAGTCTTTGCATCTACATGGGCCATCCTGCAATGCATTAAGATGGAGACAGCATCCGATCTTACTAATTCTCTTCTCATACCTCTATGGGATAACCCTGTCTCAGGATCAAGGCCAGCTCCACATTTAAGGCAGTTTGGATAGAAAAAGGATGAACAACAACTAAAAATATAATGCAAGATGATAGACTGGCCTCCTTCAAACACGTGTAGAACAAATATCAGCTACTGCTGTCTCAGAGTTCCTTCTTTCAGTGGCTATGCCCAAGGATTCACTGCAGGTTAGGGGACAATTGGCCCATTCCAACATTCTCACCTCTAGAAAAACATGTTAAGAAATACGGAAACAAAAGTCACTTTGTAGGAATTACTTATAGGTGGCTTAGTGCTTTGCATCACCCTCTCTATCTCAGTCTCAGAGAATATGGGGAAAAGAACATGGCTTTACTGTCACAACAGAAACCTGGGAGGATATCTGGTGTAATGTGAAAGAGACTTCAAGTTCTTTATCCTTGTGAGTCTTCCAGAACAAGGTATTAAACAGGTACTACTGGACTCCAGAACATTGTTTAATGCTAGATTGGCAGCACACAGCGAATGCTGGAGATGCAAACAGCCACATGCCAACCTTTCACACATCCTCTACAGCTATCAAAAAGTGCATGTGTTCTGAAACACTGTATTGCTTTCTCAACAACTTTGTCGCTATCTCTCCTTCTCCAAGCTTATGTATTTTAGAAGTGCTGGATGAGTCGGTGTTAGAAATGGATTGCAGTAACTATTTTAGTGGCCAAAAGAGATATTTTGTGAAAATGGAAATCTGCAATTCCTCCCTCATACACAGACTGGCTTAGTGAGCAATCTACTACTGCATTAATGGAAAAAAGGACTCTGTCTAATAGAAATGTTGGGAAAAAATATGAGGCTGTCTGATCACACATGAAACTATTGCATACTCTTTCAGTTTAGTATATAGTTGTCCCCAGCACTCATAGGTTGTGTTCTCACTTATTTATCACTTTAATAATTGATACCCTGCATGACCGCTAAGGGTTCAGGTTTGTTGGTTTGTTTTTTGTTTTGTTTTTTTTCTTTTCCAAGTAATGAAGGTTGAATTTTGTTACTTATACGCTATTTTCATCTTCGGTGTGTATTTATATAGATTTTGTTTCATTATATGTTTGTATTTTATAGAAAACAATAAAAATAAGAATTTGATAAAGGAAACAGACATGGCCCTCGCTATGTATAACCTGTGGCTCTTATTGCTTTCCCTGATCCACCCTTGATGCCACCTCAATGCCCCATTCATCTACTTCTCAGCAAAACATCTTTGAGCTTCCTTCTGGGCCACCCCCGTCTTTGTGTAACCCTTTCCTGAGCTGGCCCACTAAGCCACGGCCTTCTCCTCACTGGTGTCTCTCCAGCCTCTTCTCAAAGCCTACCAGAAATTAGCCAGCTCAGACTCTTAGCTCTGCTGTGCCGTACAGCAGCCTGTGCTGAGTAACCACATGATCCTCTCAATGTTAACCTTCTCCTTGTCACAGTGACCCTTGGCCTGCCTGTCCCCAACGCTAGAGCTGGTCCGAACATTTTCAACTACATTTCATTTTGCCAAAATGTATTGTTTTGTCAGAGCCAGAACATTTCATGGTACTGGCTTCAGCGACATCTTGTACCCTACAGCCAGGTGGCCAGAGCACCAGTGTGGGATGTGGGGGATCCGGGTTCAAGTCCTTGCTCTGCCTGATTCAGAGCTTTTCCATCCCAGGTCCCTCTGACTCAGGCAGCGCAATGGCCCAAGCCAGGCTCTCCCACACCCCATGCTGGTGCCCTCCTCACCAGGACACACACTCGGGTTTCCATCCCCAAATGGACGTTTCGACACAAGGCTGTTTTCACGACCGTGTCTGAAGGGGTCTGGTTTCCAGTGCAGAACGAAAACAGATTTAGAAACCTCTGAAGTGGCCACAAAAGGGAGTTGTCGTCCTCTGGTCAGCTCTCGCCAACCCCTGCGTGCTGGCTTGTGACCCGGCCCTGCATCACGACTGCCAGGAGCTTGTAGCTCCTTGGGGGAGAGAAGAGGGCTCGTGTGAGGTGCCTCGCACACATTTCACCGCTCCGCCGTATAATCAAATTACTTGGGCACGACGGGTGTAATCCTGGCGGTGGCGGAATACATCGGAGCTATGCCGCTATCTTTGCAGGGGCCAGGGTTCCACTCATGGTGTGTAGTGGGGACGAGGAAGAACATGTGCCCCAACTGCTGGTGGTTTCTGATTTCCTCTCTGGCTCCTACGCCTCCCTGCCACATTTCCAGTTTACTGCTTGGCTGCTTTCAACTCATGTCCATCCACCAGCTGCACGAGCCATGGCTCCTTCTCCCCTCCTTGCCCTGTCCCCCCTCCAGCTGCTAATGGGTAGGCAGGTCCCAGAGGAAAGTTTCTGGTGCACACTTTTTTCACAGTTCCTTCTCCTAACCCCACTTTGTTCAGTGTCTCACTGGACAGCTGGGAGTGCAGAATGGTAGCCGGGAGGCAGGCAGTGCCCTGAGTGGCTGGGAGACAGTGGTGGTAATGGAAGAATCAAGATTCTCTCTCCCTCTTAGGTAGCAGTGGATTCAGGGGAGTAAGAGAAAGGGGCAACTGCTCAGGGCCTGGGAGAGGGCACTGACAAGGGGAAAGTCTGCTCAGGTCCTGGAGGCGACCGCGGGAGAGAAGTGGCTCAGGACCACAACAGGAGGCAAGGGCAGAGAGAGGAAGATGCTGCTCAGGACTTCTGGCAATGGGAGAAGGGGTGTCATCAGACAAAAGGGACCATGGAGGGGGACAGCCTGAGGTGTGTGAATGAGATACCAAGAAGAAATTAGCTTCTCCATATGACACATTTGCACCATTAGTAGCTTTGGGGGCTTTAAGACTGATTGCAGGTGTCTCGTAAATTCTTTCTAGGCTACAGCTAATTACCCTCTATGAAACACAGGAAACCAAGACTGTTACCCTAATAACCCCAGACACCTTCACATGCCACCATTTGAAGATGCAGCCTCATGATTACTGGCATTCGTTTAAAGACACTTAACATCCAGGCTTCTCTTTGATGCAAGTCCTGGAGGCAGAAAGGATCTAGGTTGACAACATAAGCAATGTACCTTCCCCTGGTTTTTATACCTTTCTTTCTAATCCTGTGAAATTGTTACGAGATGGATTTATAACGTACCTACACCTCATATAAAAAATGAAAATTAGTTCTCTACTAGTGGAACAGTAATACAGTTTAATTTGCCTACAGCTATTGTATCTGCCTTGATATGGAAGGTAATAGCAGAATATGAAATCTGTGTAGCAGAATGTAACACTGCCTAGGACTTTAGCTGGCAGAAGAATTCTGAGCAGGAGAAATATAGCACAAATAAAAGTATTTGTGGGTTGGATATATGCTAATAATCCTAGTTTATTGCTAAACACGCCATATATGGCAATGCAGTTTGCTTGGCAAATGTAACATTGTTTTCATCTCTGCTCTTAACTGCTTCATTTTCAGGAATAACGTTTGTTCATGAGTAAGAGGTGCAAATTCATTATTTTCTGCAACTGGCTGTGACAACAACAAAAAAGTTGATATTGTAATGTTCTTCTTTGAAAGCACTGATGCGATGAATATGCTCTGCACCGCATTCTGTACCTAGACACATTAAAAATCTGCAATACTTTGGAGCCAAAATAAGGATTTAATGTGAATGTTTTTGATTTGTCTTCCATCCTCAGTAATAATTCTCTTTGTATGATCAGTGGCAGCTATTTTTGAGGCTACATATGTGTGACTAGCCAGTGAAATGAGGTTTTACCACTAAGTCTGACTGTCTCTCCTCCAATGCTGAGTCCAGGACAGTGTTTCAAATGGCCACATCAGCAATGAGCGCACTTAGCACTCACTGTGCAGTACACAGCATTTCATTGTATGCCTATTTGCCAAGCCCTATGCAAAGGTTCAGTAATTCACATGCGTATGATTATCCCCATTCGGATGGGCAACTGAAATACAGAGTGGTTAAAGGCAAAGACGAGGTTTTGTGCCTGGGACGGGGTGTATGTATCCCGCTGTTGGCATGGGGTGGGTGGGGATGAGAAAAAGTGCCTGTATTGAAAAGTGCCTGAATAAACCATTGGTCCTCTGTAGCACGTTGGCAGCTGGGCCTCTCTCTGCAGGAAGGTTTGGGGCCGGGGCCACACCAGCCCGCATGGTGAAGCAAAAACCAGAGGGAAATTTAGCATAAAATTCCTATAAAATGTCATAGCGGTTGCCGCCAGCACAGCTCCCTCCAAAACACTCAACTGTCATCCCAATCCATCAATTACCCCCACATTCACAGTCACTGTTAATTATCCTGTTCCTGACCTGCCTCACTCCAGAGAGTTGATTAATACCTGCTCTTCCCCTCACAAATTAACATCATTGCCAGTCCCTCCCACCCCCAGAATCGAGCAGGACTTCCCCTTCACCATACAGAATCCATCCGTGCTTACCCTCGACCTCCATACCACTCTCTTCCTTGCCCCACGACCGTTGATACCATTCACAGCCTAGCTCAGAGTCCATCCATACCACACACGCCCGCTCCCATGGCGGTTCTGACAGGGGAAGAATTGGGACACCATGAACTAACTCCGCTCTTTGTTTTGTGTTTTCCTACTAAGCTGGAGCGTCACGACAAAGGAGAAGAGGACACCCCTGTGAAGTGGAGGTCTGAGGATGAAATGGCAGCCGAAGCAGCAAGCCTGAGGAAATATTTTCAGTGAAATCCAAGGTAAAGATTCCTAAGAGACGGTACAGATTGATTGATTTATGCAGCACCCAGAACGAGCATCATAGGGTACGTCTACATTGTGAGAAAAGCCTCCCGGCACTAGGTCGCAGAGCTTGCTCAGCTGATGCAGGGCTCAGGCTGTGGGGCGATACAATTGCAGCATAGCCTTTCAGACTTGGGCTGGAGCGCGGGCTCTGAGGCCTCGTGAGGGGGGAGGGTCTCAGAGCCGAGACACCAGCCTGAGCTTGAATGTCTACATTGACATGTTTAGTCCCGCAAGCCGAGTCAACTGGCCTGGGCTCTGAGACTTGGTGTCACCGGTTTTTTATTGCAGTGCAGCCAGACCTGACAGGCACAGACCCCGCCCTAAGGCATTTACAATCAAGGTTACGGGCAGCAAAAAAATGCTAAAAGCAGCAAGAGAGGGAAGGGAGCACTGAGTCACAAAAGGAAGGCCAGGCAGTTTCTTGGGTTTGTTACGTACGTATCACTGTGGTTCCAAAAGAATGTGCTGCGTCCACTACGCTCCTCAAACTCATCAGCACCAGCTTGGAGACATACTCTCTCTCTCTCTCGATATATATATGGAGATAGACACCTATCTCATAGAACTGGAAGGGACCCTGAAAGGTCATTGAATCCAGCCCCCTGCCTTCACTAGCAGGACCAAGTACTGATTTTGCCCCAGATCCCTAAGTGGCCCCATTAAGGATTGAACTCTCAACCCTGGGTTTAGCAGGCCAATGCTCAAACCACTGAGCTATCCCTCCCCCACTCAGCAAGCCCTGCCCAGGAAGCAAGACCCAGCTCACTGAAACAGGCACAATTTGCTAACGGCTTCCACCCAGTGGTGTCTGGCAGGCCCCAGCTTTCCTTATATTCACAATAGGAAATAGTCTCCGTATATGTGGGGTAACTTGATAAATGTTCACGTTTTAGAGAGAGACCACTCTGTGCATTTTTTATGCAAATATATGTATAGTATATGCAAGGCCCAGTGCTAACCCTACTACAAGTGCTACTTTATGTTTGTAAGTCTTAACTCAGCAGTTCAGTTTCACGCTCAAAATAAACCTGCTGGGAAGCTGCACGTTGTGATAAATTTTCCATTGGCCCTAAAAGAAGAAACCGTTTGAAGGGAGGGGAGGAAATAAAAACAGCTTGGCAAGTGCTAACGTTTGGTGCTGTAGAAATTGAGATATTTTCATCTGATACCTGGAGTCCCAGACGTGGGATCCTTCCAATAGAAATGATTGGTCCCCTGGGACCCATCCGAGTTCCGCGAGGATGTATAGCTCTGTGATAGTGCCACAAGTTTCCTCTTCTCTTCCCCGTCAGTCGTTAGCATCGTCCAGCACACTCATTTCTCTGTTGTTTCTAACTGTTTCGTATTTTGTCTCCTAGGGAGCAGGAAGCCTATAAATCTGCCTGCCTTGTGGCTGCGACTTGCTATTTGCAGCACAGCTTGGGAAATCTTTGGCTTAAACTCCACAGGTCGCTCAGCTAATATGTGTGGCCATAATGAGTTTTGATTGTCAGGTTCTTAGCCACTGTGTCACTTGTTTTCAATTCCTCAGATCCTTTTTGCCGTGAACTTTTCCTGGCTCACCTCTCATTTATTCACAAGAGGAAGATGCAATTAGAAAATGTCCAACGTAGGCAGAAGGGAGGTATTCTTAGATGATGCACATTCAAGCACAATTATGCAATAACAAGAGGTTCTGTTTAGATAAGTAATTAACTTACTGCAGCATTCATGCAGACTGGACTTTGCTGTACTTTATAAAAATGGAAATTGAAAAGACTGCTTGGACCCATTTCTTTTCCAATGCAGGCTCTTTCCCTGCTGTATATTTTGTAGGGCTTCTTCTGGTCTAGTTATAAATGAAAGACTCGCTGCGATTTTCAAAGGAGTCTATGTGAATTTGGTGCCCAAATGCTATTGAAATTCAATGAAAGTTGAGTGCCTAACTAAGATTCCTTTGTGTACCAGTCAGATTAATAGATCCATAGATTTCAAGGCCAGAAGGGATCATTTTGATCATCTATCAGACCTCCTGTCTAAGACAGGCCAGAGAAGTTCCCCAAAATAATTCCTAGAGCAGAGCTTTTAGAAAAACATCCAATATTGATTTTAAAATGGTCAGTGATGGAGAATCCACCACAACCCTTGGGAAGCTGTTCCAAAGGTTAATTCATCTCACCATTAAAAATGTACACCTTATTTCCAATCTAAATTTTCTAGCTTCAACTTCCAGCCATTGGATCATGTCAGACCTTTCTCTGTTAGACTGAAGAGTCCATTAATAAATATTTATTCCCCATGTAGATACCTATAACTATGATCAAGTCACCCTTTAACTTTCTCTTTGTTAAACTACATAGATTGAGCTCCTGGAGTCGGTCACTATAAGGCGGGTTTTCTAATCCTTTAATTCTTGTGGCTCTTCTCTGAATCCTCTCCAATTTATCAACATCCTTCTTGAATTGGACACAGGATTCCAACAGTGGTTGAACCAGTGCCAGATAGAGAGGTAAAACAAGCGCTCTACTCCTCGCCGAGATTCCCCCCTGTTTATGCATCCCAGGATCACATTCACTCTTTTGGTAACAGAGTCACTTTGGGAGCTCATGTTCAGCTGATTATCCACCATGACTCCCAAATCTTTTTCAGAGTCGCTGCTTCCCAAGATAGAGTCCCCGTCCTGAATGTGTGGCCTACGTTTTTTGTTCCTAGATGGATACATTTTACATTTAGCCGTATTAAAACACACATTGTTTGCTTGTGCCCAGTTTACCATCCGATCCAGATTGCTCTGTATCAGTGACCTGTCCTCTTCATTATTTACCACTCCCCCAATTTTTGTGTCATCTGCAAACTTTATCGGTGATTATTTTATGTTTTCTTCCAGGTCATTGATAAAAATGTGAAATAGTTGTAGGGCCATGAACCCATCCCTGTGGGACCCCACTGGAAATACACCCGCTCAGTGATGATTTCCCCCTAGAATCCTAGACTTTAAGTTCAGAGGGGGCCATCATGAGCACATACTCTGACCTCCTGCACATCGCAGGCCACAGAACCTCACCCACCTACTTCTGTAGTAGGCACCTAACCTCTGGGTGAGCTACTGAAGTCCTCAAATCTGGATTTGAAGATTTAAAGTTATAGAGAATCCACCATTTACTCTAATTCAAACCAGCAAGAGAACCATGCCCCATGCTGCAGAGGAAGGCACAAAACCCCCAGGGTCTCTGCCAGTCTGATCCGGGGGAAAATGCTTTCTCAACCCCAAATATGGTGATCAATTAGATCCTGAGCATGTGGGCAAGACCCAACAGGCAGATACCTGTTGTAACTCAGAGCCTCTCCAACCACAGTTTTAACTCAGAGCCTCTCCATCTAGTGTCCCATCTCTGGCCACTGGAGATACTTGGTAATAGTAGTCACAGAGGAGCTATATGCCATTGTAGGCAATCTCATCATACCCCTCCATAAATTTATCAAGCTCAATCTTGAAACAAATTAGGTTTTTTGCCCCTAGTACACCACTTTGAAAGCTGTTCCAAAACATCATTCCTCTAATGGTTAGAAACCTTTGTCTAATTTCAAGCCTAAACATACAGATGGCCAGTTTCTATCCATTTGTTCTTGTGCCAATATTGACCCTTAACTTAAATAACTCCTCTCCCTCCCTGGTGTTTATCTCTCTGATTTGTTAGGCTAAACAAGCCAAGCTCCTTAAGTCTCCTCTTGTAAGGTAGGTTTTGAGACCTATCAGTTAGCCAGTTTTTAATCCATTTAATGTGTACCATATTAATTTTATATAATTCTAGTTTTTTAATAAAAATGTCATGTGGTACCAAGTGAAGTGTCTTACAGAAGTGCATCAACACTCTTACCTTTATCAACCTAACTTGTAATCTCCTAAAAAAATGTATCAAGTTAGTTTGACAGGATCTATTCTCCATAAACCCATGTTGACTTGCATTAATTACATTACCTTCCTTTAATACTTTATTAATCAAGTCCCATATCAGCTGCTGTATTATCTTGCCTGGGATCAATGTCAGACTGATGTCTGATTACCCGATGTGAGATTATCTCTGTCATCCCATTTACTCTTTTGTAATGTGCATAACATTAGCTTTCTTCCA
The DNA here is from genome assembly GCF_028017835.1 of Emys orbicularis. Taxonomy (NCBI): domain Eukaryota; kingdom Metazoa; phylum Chordata; order Testudines; family Emydidae; genus Emys; species Emys orbicularis. Next base: position 129,187,654 of record NC_088689.1, read on the forward strand.
GTCTTCTGGAACTGCCCCAGTACTCCAACACTCATTGAAAATCAGCATTAACAGTCGTTTTAGTACTGGCAGCATGAGACCTCCAGCATGCGTCACTCAAACTGATGTTCCTCATGATCACACAGCTCTTACTCCTATACATTATAAATAGGTGCATAAGGAGGCGGTGGTCATCCTGTTCCCTAGTATCACTAGATCCTACAGAAAGGTGCAGAAATGTAAAACCCTAAGCTAGATAGATAGTAAGAGCCCAGCACTGCAAGCAGATCCACTCGGCTGCCCTTCGACCCATGTGCAGAGCTCTCTTAAAATAAATGAGTTTCTGCAAGGGAGCTGAATCAGCAGCCTAGGTCAGCCCATTCAGGTATTAGGGTCTGTTCTTTTCCTAGGCCTGACGCTATTAAATTATTCATTAATGGTATCCTCATCGCAAGAGGGTTTTGCCCAGTTCAAGGCTGTGCTTTTTAGCCTATACAGATGCTCCCCGGGTTGCGTAAACCCGACTTACGGAAATCTGGACTTACGGAAAAAGTTCCGTAAGTGCCTTTTTTTGGGGTGTAATTGTCAGAGATACGTTCCTGACTTATGCAAAACTCGAGTTACACAAGGCGTTCCAGAATGGAACGCTTGCGTAAGTCAGGGAGCTTCTGTAATTCCAAACACCAAGGCATCACTGTCAAACTCTTCTCCCTCAGAGTGTTTTTAATTCTGATGCTAAAATGCTCTGAACTTAATGTAAAGTGCACATCCTTGGAGCTTTTCCTCCGTTGCCCACTCCCTGGACCCTGGTTTCAGCAGTAGGAAGATTGAAAACTCCTGGCAAATTAACAAGGTCACAGAAATTTTCCTTCAGTGCTATTTTTGTTTTTCACCTCAGCAGAGTCTTAGGAGTTCTCCTGGCAAATCGAAGTGCGCCTGGACCCAATTTTGACTGAGATTTGAACATGGCCCATGGGATAGTCAAAAAATGCTGAATGTAGAAATTCTGGAGGCAATGAGCAGTGGTGGTGTAGGCCTCCTTCCCTGTTGTTCTGGTTAAGTGCCCGGCTCTGGGAAATGTCAGTTCATCAAGTTTGCTCATTTTGGCCACTCTGAGCTAATGTGCTTGGTTGATTTCAAAGGGACTGCTCAGGTGCTAAAAGCTAGGCGCCTGGTTAAGCGTATTGCATAGTCAGGGCTTCCAAGGTTCAAATATTATATTTGACACGGTGCCTACGTAATAGTTTTGAATCATTGAAAATATTGAAACTAGCTACCTAATTCACCCCCTTCTTCAGGGTTTCCACCTCATTTGCAGAGCTTTTGGATAACTATTTACTGCAGCGTAACTGTTACATTTTAAACTCGGCAAGTACCCTCTTCAGTCAAAGTCCAAGCGACACTTGATTTTCACGTGAGTGGCTCATGTATATATTGCAGGGTGTACCTCGGAAAGGGAAGCTCCTCTTCCACCGGCCAGCCATTGCTGAGCCATTCTGCCCTGCAGGATCCAGCACCGCTCTGCTTTCCCCATGCAACACAGCCCCAGGAAGCAGGGGTAGGAATTAGGCCACCGTATTTGCCTTTGCTCCTTTCATTTAAAAAATATCCCTTTGGCCTGGGCAGGTTGGGCTTTAAGGGCTCAGAGCTTCCCTAGCTACCCTCAGACTTAACTCGGCCTTTTGCCATTGCACCAGCTGTAATGGCAGCGCTGTGTTAGGCATAAAGGAACCACCTAGCTGTATTTGATAGGCTATACAGTCATTGGGACGGTGTTATCTTTCTGCCCTGCAGTTGTCACCACACCTTAAACTACTCACATTTCCTTTGCAGCACTTCTTGCATGCTGCCTAGAACCTGCCTCCTGGCAATTGCCTGTCCCCTCCTAAACACACGCACATACACACAATTCTGGGCCCTACCATCCTGACCCAATGGGCTCGTGTTAACTGGTTAATTGTAATTCTTACTTAAGGGTACAATAGGTTGGCAAAATGAGATATCACATTGCAGTTAATACTTTAAAAAGACTCAATAGTGATTTCTCTTTCCTCTCATTAATGCATTCCAGTGTCAGCACTTGCAGATGTCTTTAGGTCAAGGAGGACTAAAATAACTGCTGATGGCTTCCTTTTCTATAAGAAAGCAAGAGAAATATCATTTGAATATAATAGGAAGCTCTTAATTCTCTCCCTGCTACATCTGCCAAGTGCTGTTCCACCCCTGACGCTCCTGACAGAGCAGTGTGCTTGAACGTTAGACCCCTGGCGAACAGAAATATCCTGGGGGTTGCTTGAAGAAATAAATACTTTTAACATTTCCAACTGTGTGTTGTTCTATCAGGGATGATAAGAAGATATTTAATTAGAGAAGATACCGGTCCTCTATAATAGATGAGACTAACAGGGGAGTTCAATTCCTAGTCAGTCACTATTATCCGTGTGTCCCGCTTCTTTCACGTCTTTCTCCCCACTTCATTGTACTCCCAGCTGCTCGGGACGCGCCATTATCTCTAGGACACCCCCAGCTTGAGCTGTCACTCACGGAATACTTACAACCTCGCTCCAGCAAAGATTAAGCTCACGAGAAGCTGCAAGTAACTCAGGAGAGGACCGGAATTTAAAGCAAGGGGGGGGTTTCCTTTTTAAGCAATGCGCTGAGCTAGTACAGCTGTCCTTATTGGCTGCCCATGGTGCCACTCACTGGCCCATTTGTTCCCTGAGGGTGAAATGCACCCCTGTGCAGGAAAACATTGCAAGGTCATCGCCCCTCTTCAGTCCACGTAATAGGCTTCAGTGGAACACAGTCTTGGTGCTGATCCCCTGACAGGGGTGAATTTCACTGTGTATGAAAAAGAAGGTTCACGGCCTTCAGTGCATGGCTCTTTGTGATTTCTGTGGTTTCTTTCTGCAGAATCATGTAAAATACCTTTCGATCTGACAGAGGTCCATGCGTCTCCCTGCTGCTCCTCCACCTCCGAAATCTGCCTTATTTAATACTGTCACAGGTCTTGAATCAAGTCAGTGTGTGATGGTCCTAGGCGAGGTGAAAACTGAGCCGTGGACAAAGCCAGACGCAACCCCCTAAATGAGGGGATGTCCACCAGCATCTCAGCCTCTGGGTCTGGTTAAACGAAACCTAAAAGGAAACTACTTTTATGGCAAAGATTTTTTTAAAAATCAGTGCTTCAGATCACAGCAGCTGAGAATTTGCTTAAAATGACCGTCGCTTGGGATGTTCAGCAACCATTCCCATCCGAGTATCAACCACCATCTGATCAGTTATTTATCCCAATGAGTTTTGCAAAATGATGTAATGTGTGAGACAGGATGAGAGAGAAAGTGCTCTTCTTTACAGAGCAATTCTTAATGCAGTGTTGACATTTTAGGATCTGTTTTCAGATGCATCTCTCCAGGTTTCTAACCATCACAGAAATCAGGAGTCTTGTTAGCAGGGTAAATGTTTTGATGTTCTTGTGTCTCCTGAATTTCAAAACACAGCACACTTGCCTGAGAATAGGCTAAAGATTAAAAGGATTCATAGGAAATAAGCTTCCGTTCCTCTTTCTGACTCCACTCCTTGAGCCGAGACAAGAGATGGGATAGTCACAAGTTTCAGTGAGGTTTCCTATTTTATCTGCAAGTGAGGAAATACTTGTATGCCATTAGAGAAGTAGTCAGCCTCAAATGTGATGTCAAAATGTCCCCCTGCATACAGAGGATTGACAGTGATACTCCGTTGCCAACTGCTATATATAGCCAATCGCTTTTAATTGTTTGAACAGGTGAATATTTTAGGTGTCATGCCAAATACAGGATTCTTTTTAAAATATTTCCAAGTAATGCATCCTGCGCCCTGGGGATGGCTCTCTGAGGTAAACCCTTTCCCCCTGCCCGTGGGCAGTTAGTCACCATTCTCTGACCAAGTTGAAAAGACATTCTTCTCTTTCTGGCTCCGAAGGCAGAATGGCTCCCTGAGGGCACTGGTGTAGTTCAGATCCTGCTGTCGTCACCTCCTCCAGGCTAGGTTCTCAGCCGGGTGTCACAGGGTGGGATGGGCCCTTTAAGAGCAAACTGGTCCAGCCCACCTGTGCCTCCTTAACAGCCTCTTGATGGAGCCTGATAGAGGACAGCTGGTCTGTATAAAGAGCCAGAGGGGAATAGGAAATGGGAAGAGGAAACTGTGGCAGAGGTTGAAGAAAACAGGAGATCTCTGACCCTGGGGGGGATGAGTTTGGGCCTGGAAGCCAGAGGGCTAAAGAAGGCTGAGAGCTGGGGAGTGGGAGGGGTTTCCCTGCTGGCCTCCCAAAGCCGGAGAATAGACTGCCCCTCCGGGGAAGAAAGGCATTGAGGGCTGGGGAGTTCCTGCTGGGAGAGCGGGGGAGGACTCCAGCGAGAAGGGGCTGCACATTGAATAGCAGGCTAATCGTGAGGAAGAGCCTCCAGTCTGACAGAAGATGCCAGGGATGAATGCGTGGGGCTGACAGGTAGCTGACAGGGGACGTGGAGAACTCTTTGAGTTTGTTTATAAACCCAGCCCCAAAGGAGTGGCATTACTGGCCGCAAGAGAGCCTCCCGGTGCAGTTATTGATGTATGGAGCCCCAACGTGGAGAAACTGAGGCAGGGTGCTTGCTCCTCTGGCCACAAGGGGGTGCTCAGGAGGTGGCTGCCTTGTAGCAATGGGCATCACTACATCCGAGCTATGCCGAGTAACTGGTGCTGAGACTCTGACCCCTGGTAGCACAGGAAGCCTCGTCTTTGATTGGCATTAAGGCAGTCTATTGTTTATGCTTCCTTCTCCCCCAGCCTCCCTTTCGGTTGTCACTCAGCTCCCTGGAGTCTCTGGAGCAGGGGACAGCTCCTTCAGCTTGGTCACACAGGGTGAAATTCACTCTAGCCATATAAAGCCCAACTCTCCCAGCTCCATGCAGGCAGAAAAGCTGCAGCCGTGAGAACCATCCCCAACCAGGCCCAGGGTGTGGTGCATCTCTGCAGCCCCCACCCCAGCCAGTTCCACAGGGTGCTTGGCCACTGGATCTGCCTTCAAGCGGATCTGATCCCCTGGCCCGCCCCACTGCAGCCTTCCACATTGGGCAGAATTCAGATCCCCGAATAGCAGCAGGAGACTCCTCTGGAGTGGGAAGAGCAGAGGGCAAGGGCAAGGGCAAGCCATGGCCCCCCGCCTGGCTCCCTCAGGCAGGCTGGCTGAGAGCTTATGCTGGGCTACATCTTAGCCCTGTGGCACTAACCACGCTGCATCGGTGAAATCTGACCGTGACTGCACTCAGGCAGTGTCTGCACATACTGTAATCACTACGCAAACACCCATTTTACTAATCAGCTATAGATTTCTACACACTCCAGCCTTAAGTGCCATTAATTATATCACACACTCAACAGCCTCTAAGCACCATCAATTAGAAATCAGGAACTCAGGGTCCCCAGGAAACCATTATGACCTAAGAGAGTGAACCTTAAGCTCCAAAGGAGATAGGTTTCATGAAGGTCATCTTGAGAAACAGCATCATAAGAATCCGTCAATAGACGAGAATGTTCCCAGGGTGTATTTGACGTTATTTTGACTAGCTGGAAAGGTTGAAGAGAAGAATGTGTCATATTACAGGGTCTATTCTTCCCCCAAAATTAGTTTTCCTGCAATAAGAAACAAGTAAATATAAAGTAATCCTTTTTCATTTCAACGGAATGCAAGGAAAAGTTAATATCACCAGAAGCTTCCCGAACAAACACAACCTGGTCTGTGAGAGTGTCATCTGAAGTGTAAAAACTTTGTCTAACGTCTCTTAAAATATTTCTCACATGGAAGATGTAGCTATAAGAGCAATGCAATTACAGTGGCTACTAATGAACCATGTAATGCATAAGGGAAAAGGTTTCCCCATAAGTGTGATGTGTTAATGTATAATGTGCCTACTGCAAAATGAATGTTGATTCTTGTTCTAGTCTGGGTGTGTCAGAATCATTTTTTCCCTTGCAGCCCAGTGAAAATGAAGACTCAGGGGAGGGCAGGCTGAGTGAAATTCACCCCAGTGCAGGGGGGCACCTGAAAGCCTACGTACCCCATCAGTCCTCATTTGAGGATTTAAGTGGTGCACTGACCTAGTGCTGTCTCTGCACAGGGATGAACGTCAAAGGGAACTCTGGGCTTCCCTTTCCCTGGGGTTAGCAAAATTTACTCAGCTTTGCAGGGTACCTTGAACGCCACAGATCAGCACCTAGGTCCTGTGGTTATAGCTGCAGTAGAAGCATCTGCCAGAGAGGCTGTATAAAGTATTACTTTTTTTAGTGTTAATAGTGCAAACTCAGAAGGGTCAGATGTTCTGTTCACACAAAAGCTTGACTCCCAAATATCAACAGCCAGATAGGTTGATCTGGTTTTGTGCTTGATTAATCAGTGGGGGAGGTGGGGAGGGCACAACTTAGGGAGCAGAGCGTCCCGGGATCTTGAAAAGAACAGAAGGAGAGGCACAGGGCAATGATGACGTTTCAGAGAAGACGGATGAAAAGAGGAGTCAAGGGCTTTCAGATCTGAAATGGAGGCTGGAGCTGGGCTCTGATTCCTGCCAACTCATCCAGGGTGTGAGTTACAAGATACACTGACTAAGCAGGGAGGCCCTGTTTAAAGCAGATTCACAAGTAACTTACAGGCTGCCATGCAAGTAGCGGCATACAATGGAGACGTTAGCACTCAAGATGCCACGTAACGGGGAAACACATGTTTCAGGGAGAAGAGACAACCAAACAATGATGTGGGCAGGTGGTAAGACACCAAGCAAAACAGCACACCTAGTGCTCAACTACTAGCCAAGTGCTGTTACTGTACTGTTGGGGGCATAACATGAGAGAGAGATTCAAAGCAGCAATCTGAATATGATCTTGTAGCTGACGTGCTCCCGTATGTGAGTTTCAATAGCCAAGCTGTGGCGATGGCAAGGTAGAACTAGCCGTTCAGGGGAGTAGATATGTGAAAAGGGAGCGATGTTGGACACATTGTACCATTTGTCCCTCGACAGTCACCGGAACACTTTGGTACCCATGGCCACTAGTGTGTATCAGGGTGGGACGTATTGTGTCCTCACTGTGAACATGCAGCTTCTCTCATGATTGCAGATCGAGGACACACAATGTCCCTTTGAGTCATGCTACATATAGCACAGTAAAGGGGTGATGAAAGGGACTATTCCTGCAAAGAACTCAAGGGTAAACTGCCTTTGATCTTTCTTTTGAGGGTGAAATTCTCTGCTTCAGGGCTGGCCCAAGGCTGGGGTATGGATCCATAGGGCACCTTGAAAGTTTCTGGGAGCGGGGGCTCCATCCAGAAGCAGGAGCAGTGAAAGCTTTCTAAAAGCAGGAGGGCCACTGGTGCCCAAAGTGTGGCCCCACCTCCTATGTCACCACTTCCCCCCGAACCCCCACCCTTGCACTGCCCCTTCCCCCGAGACCCCTCCCCCGCACCACCTCTTCCCCCAAAGCCCTGCCCCCGCACCGCCTCTTCCTCCAGGGCCTGGCCCCTGCGCTGCCTCTTGCCCCAAGGCCCCGCCCCCTGCACCGCCCCTTCCCCCAAGGCCCTGCCCCCACGCTGCCTCTTCCCCCAAGGCCCTGCCACTGCACCGCCTCTTCCCCCAAGGCCCTGCCCCCACACTGCCTCTTCCCCCATGGCCCCACCCCTGCACCGCCTCTTCCCCCACCAAGACCATGTCCCCTGCTCGCTCCTCTCAACCCCGCCTTGCCAGATCCTTGCACCCGCATGGAGCCCCACTGACTTCACTAGGACGTCCCATGAATGCCGCAGCATGCAGAATCAAGACTTCTAATGGCACAGAAGGGACTATGATTGTAAAGTGCATTTACAGGAAGCTCTCCGGGAGGCTGGATGGCCCAATGGCTAGGGTAGAGGGCTGACAGGAAAGAGGGGTTCTAGGCCAAGCGCTGCCCGTGGCCTACTCTTGGCCAAATCATTTGGGGCTAGATTCACAAAAGATGCCAAATCTCAGCATCAGGCCCCCCTGCAAGGCACAAAATCCCCCCTCAGGTGCTCTGAGCTCTCTTACCAGGTTGGGCTCTGTGGATGAGCTCACACCAAACAGCTGGGCTATGGGGAGGAGGAGAACATCCTTCATAAACAGCGCTTTTAGCTCCGTGGTTCGTGTACTCAGCTGGAATGCGGAAGACCCCTGGTTCAGGGCCCCCCTGAAGGGGAGAAGGGATTTGAACGGGAGTCTGCCACCACTCACGAGGGCCCTGGCCTAGTCTGATGCGGGGGTCACCCAGCCTCTCCTGGTGAAGCTCTTGCACTGTGAATAAATAATTCACGGCCCACTGGGCCAGAGAGAGAGCAAGCATGGGACTGACGCTGTAGCTGGGTGGTTAGAGCATTCACCCAGGAGACAGAGCCGTTGCTTCTGAGACATAATCCCCCCTGCCCCGATTTAGGCCCCAACTCCCTTGCCTTGGCATCTCCCATAGGCAAGCCCAGACGGGGAGCCGCCTAGCATGCTGGCTTCTGTGACTCCCATTCTGAGGCACCTCTCTCGCCCCGTTCATCGTCTAGAGAGTCTAGACAGCTAATCCAGGCTTCGGGAATTGCTGTGATTTTGTAGCTACCTGAAAGTAAGGTGTGGTGACACTCAGCATGGCCATGCCTGAATTCCCTTCCGAATCTAGCCCTTCCTCACTCTGTGGCATAGTTTCCCTTCTGTAAAATAAACATAATGCCACTAACCTCCTTTGCAAAGTGCTTTGAGATCCACGTCTGAAAAGCACTATATGACCACAAGGTGTTATCACTATTGGCACATGGGCTTGATCTGTATAATATAAATAGATTCCATCCAAATGGAATATTGAAATGACTTGCTATAACCACTGTACAGTTATGGTTCTCCTCTCCAAATACTAGCTGCTGCCATATGAACTGGAATATGCGCTAGCTGGCTTTAACCCTGAATATTTCATTTTTTCTATCATAATCACTGGTTCCCTTTGCACAGTGCTAATCAGCATCTAGCCAATTAACAATAAACAAACTCATTTTATCTTACTAATACAGATCAAATATGTTATGGCATTTAACTTAATGTCTAGTGGAGCTTTTAATGGTCACTATTTTTCAGGTGAGACAATCTGGAACAAATCCTGGAGCATAAGAAAACCAAAAAAGGGACTAATTCGCCAGTGCTCTGTGACATTGGACCTGCAGCTAACCAGCTTAGATGACATTCTACAAACAATGGATTCATCCATGAAACACTTTATTGTACCGTTGGATATCGGCGGGGTTGAATTTCACCTAAGACGACTGACAGACTGGATTCAACACAACCTTTTGCATAATGGCTCAGATTTTTGAATGATGTACTTGGGAGTGAATCTTTTAAAATTGGCCCTGGGCCTAAACTGAAATTAAATATTAGCAGCAATATTTGTCTGGTGTGTTACATTACATTTATCTGGATACATTACAAAACATTGGCTCCATGTTGTGCCTAACGATATCCTGTTTGTAATGTATTGTAGCGCAGAAAAATTACATCTTTTAGTACTAGTTTGCGTCTCAGAAACCAAAGCTTTGTTATAGCCTGGATACGATAAGCCTGGAGAGCTACCATTTTGCTAGATAAGATTATTGAATAAGAAATGCATAAACTTTCTTAAGATCATACATTCCTCTCTTACTTTTAATGTATTGGTACAAAGCTGTAGGGGCTTAAAATAGTGCAATACACTTTAGGGAATTAATCAAGATGTGAAGCTGCTCATGTGATATTCAGCACGTTACGGCCTATGATGTAAGGGTTGTTGCTTGCAACAAAACATGTTAACTTTGGTTGGTTGTTATTCACTTGACGTACTCGCTCAGTAATAAGATCATCGGCAGAGCTGCTCTGAGGCGACTCTGCAGTCATTTAGCTATTTACTGCCAGTGCATCACAGAGAATATGTGGCTGAAGTGAAGGCAAATGGACATCTAATATACTGGCAAGAGCCCTGAACTGAAGCACAGTGGTGGCACTCTTGAACTTTGGGGAAGTTTGGACCCCGATCCCAACCTGAGTTGTCACTAGAAGAAGGCAGCTTTTGTCATCCCTTGCCACACAGTGGTATGTGGGACAACAGTGTTCTTAATGCAGAATGGGAGAGAACGCCGGTAGCTCAGATACTCTGCAGTCGCTGCTTTAAACCACGGCAACTTGTACAGCATCTTTGCAATGGGGTTGACATGGGCCATCAGCCATGAATATACCAGAACTTCAGAGAAGTTCGGAGTCAGATCCGAATCAGGATTCGGATGCCACCAGATTGACCCGACACTACATCAAACAAAATGAAACATGCCAGAAATGTGTAAATAAATAATCCCTCTGGGAGTGTCACAGAAGCCCAGTCTGATTTGAGACTTAGTGAAAATGCCCAGGGTATACACAGTGCTTGGGCCAAAGTCTGGCCAGGACCAGGGATAAATTTGGCCCATTGACTTAGAAACTCTGCTGAGCAAATACAGAGAGTAACATCAGGAGCGAAACAAAGGCATTTGGCTAGAGTTAGGCTTGGCAGAATTCATTTTTTTATACTTGTGACAGATAATAGCAATGTTTATGTGTAAGTATTTTTCTGATTATTATCGATTAAAATTTTCCCAGTTACACAGAATTATGGGGGTTTATGCATTTTTTCAGTATTTATCAATTTACATTTTCACAGTTGCAGGAAATGCTGGGGGAGGAAGCCAGACAGTTATTTAATGACAGGAGAGGTTGAGATTCAAACGGTTAAAACTTTATAACCATCAACATCACATGTCAAACTGTACAAAGTAAATATCCGCAAATCAAATTCTCAAGCAGCATTTCTCTTACTTCGCCTATCAGTACATTTTGATGATTAGCGACGGAAATATTTGTGTTGGTTTGCGTGTGTACGATGAAATTGACATATAAAGCTAATCCTTCCAAGCCTAGCTCTAGTTATTGCTCTCATACTTTGCAAAAGTAGCTCCAGGACGCCTGGGTTTGCTATCACAGATTTAACATGACAGCAGACATCATCCACAGACTTTTGAAAAGCCGCAACCATTCTAATGCGATTTTATTTCCAGTCAAAGTAAAGAGAAATCCCCTTCTGACAGAGTCTGTACGTTTTAGTCCCTGACCAAGCGTTGAAATACAGACAAGGAAGGCACAACGGCAAGCCAGAAAAGCTTGGGAGACTGAGCACTATCCAAGAACCCAGCAAATGAACCAGTCTGAAAGGTCCTCCCTTTGCATTTGAATATGTAAAATAGAGCTGATTCGTCAAGGCGAAGACAATTGCCATTCCATACAGGTAGGTGGACGTGGAAGACCCTGTGCTTCAATTACATTTGCAAGCTATTTTCAACCCTTGCGTTTGATGGCTTCATATTCAGTATGGAATATTCTTGTATTAAATTTTGTAGCCAGCGCTGAAGGCAGGATACCAACCACTTCATATCACGCCTGCCTAGTAGATGACGACTGACCTGCAAGGAACATTTCATTTGTGTTAATGAGGATGCCGTATCAAAGGTCTAGTTAAAAAAAAAATCCTCTTGTGGCATTATGTGCAAAACAACCCCTTGATGCAGTACAGGGGGTGTGTGTGTTTCCCTCCTGTTTTAAAAAACAGAATTTGCACTAGATGGGGGTATACGTTAAAGAATTAGTGGTGGCTAGGGACGGATTAGAAAAGGCAGCTCAAGTAACTCTGCAGTTATATGGGAAGTAAAAAAGCCCTATTTAAATCTAGGCCTGCCACTAGCACCTGGCTCATTCATACACTTCCCACAGCCCTAAGGAGGAGGGGACTGGGAAGACTGGCTTGATGGGACAGACTATAAGGCATAGCAGGTAGGCTGGGAATCATTAGAAAAGGGACAGATAATAAGACAGAAAATATCATATTGCCTCTATATAACTCCATGGTACACCCACACCTTGAATACTGCATGCAGATGTGGTTGCCCCATCTCAAAAAAGATATATTGGACTTGGAAAAGGTTCAGAAAAGGGCAACAAAAATGATTAGGGGTATAGAATGGTTTCCGTATGAGGAGAGATTAATAAGACTGGGACTTTTCAGCTTGGAAAAGAGACGACTAAGAGGGGGATATAATAGAGGTCTATAAAATCATGACTGGTGTGGCGAAAGTAAATAAGGAAGTGTTATTTACTCCTTCTCATAACACAAGAAGTAGGGGGTCACCAAATGAAATTAATAGGCAGCAGGTTTAAAACAAACAAAAGGAAGTATTTCTTCACACAATGCACAGTCAACCTTGGGCTATTAAAAACCTGGAATTAAATGTTGCTGCTTGAGTGCATTTCCAGCAATTTTTTGCAAACCAGTTCCTCTCCCCCCCCCATGCAAACACTAATTGATGCATGGAGTTCTATTTCCTCACATGTGAAAGGACTTAGGTAACTAATTGCACTTTCCACTTGCACCGAAAATGTGCATAAAAAATTCCAGGTATAAAAAAAATCTCTGTCTTCAAAATTGCCAATGCAGGTTTAGACACTGGGTTGGATCCCATTTGAAATTTTAGCCTAATCATCAACTCATTGGTAGCAGTTTGTTCTGTTGCAAGTCCCTGCAGGAATTTTTAATCCCTTGCCACTATTAGCACCTTGCTGTTACTAACATTTCAGAGCCAAGAGCAGTGGAAAAAACCACCTGTTAGAAAGGAGCCATAGTAGCAGAGCACTGCAACATTTGTTAACCTTTTCTTGAAGTCGCAGAATTCGGAGACGCGCCATCTGTCACATCGATCCAAAGCCACTCAGTCTTTGTTCAGTGCTTCGGGATTAAAAGGGAACAAAGAAATGGCCACCTTGGATTGCATTTCTTCCTTTGCAGGTGACTTGTGTTATTCCGGAAAACTCATTGTAAAAAAAAATCCTGCCCTACTCCCTGCCCCCCGCCCCCATTCTGGACTTGAGCGTAGGGGATTTGGGTGTTAGCAACTGATCAGTCCAAGGAAAAGGCACTTGTTTTAATGTGAAGACAATAACAATGCTGCATCGGTGCTAAGCAAGGGCGTGTGCCTGCAAAGAGCTGAGCACGGCCTGTTTGTGGCTGTGTGGCCTGGATGCCCGTTAGGAGCCAAGGATGCCCCGAACCTCAAAGTTTAAAATCAGTGGTAGATGAACAAAGGAGCTGGAGGCGCGTTGGTACCTAGGCGGAAACACACTCAACGTGCCATGGAAAGTCGGGCTTCACTAAAGCAGGCAGTGTCACGCAGTGCTTCCAGCAGGGACGTGAGCACAGTGCGAGGACATCTTCACGTTCATTGTTAGCATTAGTCTAGCTGGAGACTGGGGAGTTTACGTCCCAGCGCCATCTTCTGTTTCTCGGCAGGAGGCCTGTTAACCACCCCCGGTTGCTCAGAGGCATGCACAGGTTGCTGAATGCAGGGCCTGGACACGTGCAGTGTGGGATCCGTCTTCGCATAGCCGTTTGTAAATCTGCTGATCGTTGCTTGTCACACATCCCCGCTGCTTGGCCTCGCCTGTGAATCGATGTGCTCACATAAGGCGGAGGGCGGATTCTCAGCAATGTTACAGAGCGGGTACCATGACAACTCAGTTTGGGAGGGCGCCTGGGTTGAATGCAGGAGGATGGCCTTGTATCTCAGGCATTTGAGTGTGACTCAGGAAAGCCAAGCTCAGTTCCTGGCACTGCTACAGGTGCCCGCTGCCCTTGGGCCAGTCCTGTAGTCTCAACGGACTGCAGTTCCCCATCTGTAAGCGGAGGATGATAGCACTGATCTACCACACACGGCTGTGGAGAGGCTAAACTTTGCCAAGGAGGCAGCGCTGTGTCACAGAGGGGTCAGAATGTCAGAACGTATCAAAATAGTTCAACTGCCGAGAAAAAAAAAAATCAGTTCAATCAGGTAGATGTCTCTGTAACCGCCCTCCACCTCTCTTCTGCTGCTACTCGCCGTGCATGGAGCTGCCGCTTGGCTTATCCTGTGAGCAGAGTTCAAGCAGCCCTGGCCTGAAAACAGAATTTCCTTCCCAGGAAAAAATGTCAAGTGTGCTGTTTCAGCCCGGTTCAGCATGAACTAGTTTTCAAAAACTCAAGTTTTTCCACAGGAAGGAAAATCCAGATCTGTTCATTTCAGGGGGACCTCAATGGAGCTCAGATTCCTGGTAGCCAACTTCCCGGGCTGTCCACCAGACAGGCAGGGAAATGGGCCACCTGGGGCACTGGCTCATCAGGGAGCTAGCCGGGTGGCCTGCTGGGGCTACCAGGGGCAAGGCTTGCCAGTAGGGTGACCAGACAGCACGTGTGAAAAATCAGGACATCTGGTCACCCTACCTGCCAGCCAGGCTGCTGGGGAACCTACTGGGAGCAGAGCTGGCCCCCTGGGGAGCTGAGGAGCCGTGCAGTCTGCCAGGCAGATATCCCCTTACCAGCCTCCCGGCCTGGTTTCCTTTGAATGTTTCCACAGAAGCAACACGTTCTCGCAGAACGTTCCGGTTCTGTAGACGCAGCATTTTCCAGTAGAAAGCTGTTCCGTCCGACGGTTTGCCCAGCTCCACTCATTAGCTGGCTGAAGCCTGCAGCATTGGCGGTTTGCCATGCACACGTGAAGGTACCTGAAAACCGCTTTGCCTTCAGTAAAAGGAAAACCCCAAAGCACAGCCTGCCTGTCACCCAGGGATAAAAATGCCCTGCAAACCAAAAAGAAAACACTGCCTGTTGCATCTCTTTGTGGACTAGGGTTGCCAACTCTGACTGAAGCTATTCCAGGAGATTTCCCCCCCCCAAACCTGATGTAATGTCATTTTCTTAAAATAGCCTATTAAAATCTCCCGGATTGCTTTCAATAATCACCAGGAGATGGATGCTGATTCCGGGAGACTCCAGACCAATCCTGGAGGGTTGGCAACCCTACTGTGGACACACTTACCCCCAGGAGCAAGCAGAGTTCACACTCCCGAGAGGGTAGATTTGAGAGCAGGCAAGTGCTGGAATTTGCCTCAGGGATAAATCTGGGGTGTGAGTGGCAAAGAGACCTGCTGCATTTTTTTCTGAAAGGGCCTGAACTCCCATTGGCATCGGCGGGAGATATGGCTGGACAAAGGCCGAGGGAGGCCGTTGGCCGGCCACTGAATGAGGACGCTCGCGAAATTTGTTTCTCCTGTTTCCTTCGTGAGGGAACTGTCGTATTTCTTTAATCACCCGTCTGTTGCCGCAGTTTAATTCAGTTCACGGGGGCCTACCGCAGAAGTGAAGAGAAGCCATTCAGTTCTCAAGCGCCTGACTACAGCTGCTCTCCGATTCCTGCTGTGCGGCAGGAAACGAGTTAACACCCACGACCAACGGAGCAGCTGGAATGGCAGTAGCCCTGGGGCAAGCGGTAATGCAGAGTCGGGCCTCATCCCCATGTCACGAAACGCTTCCTTGGTAAGCCCTTAGCACTGGGGCAGCTGGGTCTCTCTGGGCTGTTGCTGTGATGTAGGCACTAATGTTTCTAGGGCAGCTAACCTGAACAGACACAAAGTCCTGAATGAAAGCAAGGTTGACCTGATTCCACCCCCCGCCTAAGAGATTAGCTACTGTTGGGCTTCGCTTGGCTCTGTTGTGCCCATGACTTCCTTCCAGCTGGCTAACCCTGTCCCTCGGTGCTCAGGCTTTTGACATTTTATCTCCATAATGACTGCCAGATTCCTGGCTAGCCAACTTCCCGGGCTGTCCACCAGACAGAGTAATTCCCCATTTAGCCACACCTTCACCCTGCTCCCATAAACAGCTGACCCTGCATCAGCCTCTCATTTCTCCAGCTCTCTGTGACCAGAACTGGGTTCCAGGAGAGCCACTGGAAGGCACCCTTAGACCATTGAGCCATCCGTCAAAAGCCCAGCCAGGTCTGGCTCCTCCTGTGGACCATGTTATGCCATGGCAGGCCCGTCTGCGGGAGTGTGACATAGCTCCTTAGCCCAGAGTATTGTGCCGGCTTGCAATGGAGAGGGGTGAAAACCTAGCTTTATGTAAGGAGCCTATTCAGGAATATTGAGTGTGCTTCACATTGTCTGTTTAAAACAAGGAGCATGTGCACATATATATGTAGGTGTGTATGCAGTTATACACCTGCGGGAGGGAGTGCAGGGTGTGGGAGAGGGTGCGGTGTGCAAGAGGGGGCTCAGGGTTGGGGTGCAGGAGGGGTACAGAGTGTGGGAGGGGCTGAGGGTAGGGGGTTGGGGTGCAGGAGGGGCGTGGGAGGGGGCTCAGGGCAAGGGGATGGGGTGCAGGAAGGGTGTGGAGTGTGGGAGGGGCTCAGGGCAGGGAGTTGGGGTGCAGGAGGGGTTCGGGGTGTGGGCTCTGACCCTGCACCACTTACCTCAAGCGGCTCTGGGGTGGCAGTGGCGCGCGGCAGGGCTAAGGCAGGCTCCCAGAAGTGGCCAGCATGTCCGGCAGTGTCTCCTGGGGGTGGGGGGGGCAGGTGGCTCCGCCGCACGCTGCCCTCGCCTGCTGGTACCACCCCTAAAGCTCCCATTGGCCATGATTCCCTGTTCCCGGCCAATGGGAGCTCTGGGGGGCGGTGCCTGCAGGCAAGGGCAGTGCACGGAGCCCTCTGCCCCCTCCCCCAGGGGCTGCAGGGACGTGGTGCCGGCCGCTTCCGGGAGCGGTGCGGTGCCAGGGCAGGCAGGGAGCCTGCCTTAGCCCTGCTGTGCCATGGGGCTGGCAATCCCGCGGGCCAGATTGAAAACCCTGACGGGCTGGATCCGGCTCGCGGACCATAGTTTGCCCTCCCCTTTTCTATGTCAAGAGGGTAGGGGAAGGCATCACAGAACAGAACACTGCTCCTGATTCTCACATTAAGCTTCATTTTGCAAATTTCAAAGATATATTTTTAAACAAACAAGATAAATACCCCAATGTGTTTAAATAATGCTCAGGCTGTTCCAAAGCTGAGAAAGGTCAGGGACTTCAGAATAAAAACTGGGATTAAGTCTTTAACATACAGCGCACTGCTCTTCCCCCACACTGGAATATATTAAAGGAAGAATATAGGAGCCTTAATTTTGAATGTGTTGGCTTTTGTCATTCCCATCACAACATTAACAGTATTCCCACATAATTTTGTGTATTTAATTTTACAATAGGCTGTGCCATTACGCACTGCCTGTAAATATTTGATCACTGCAGCTCCTCTAGGATTATCTTATCAAGAGTACAGATATTAAACTAGAAATCTTGTCATATCACTGCCTTTATATTTTCAGTTGGAGATTTGATTGACGGAAAATGAACTGTCTGGACTAGATCTAAAGTGTCTTTTCACTGAGCGCTCTAATGCCAGCGGCTACAGAAAAAAGGTACAGAGTCATCAGAAACGAATGCTTTGTTGGAGTTATGTAGCTTTTGTACTGCAGATTAATAATGTGGATCTACTAGGGGTCTCTTTCCAAGTGTAAAACAGAGATGGTCTTTTTGTATCTCATGCCATCTCTTCCCAGCCTTAAAAAACATCTTCCCATGGCTTCATGCAGTTTAATATCAGATGCTTCTTCACCAGCAGCTTAGAGACCTGAATTGAAGTTTTGCAATAGTAAGCACTTGACTTATCTAACCTACGAAATTTCTTTTTGGCAATAAAATGGATTGCGAGCTAGGACTGAATGTTCCTGCCTAGCTTGGAATATCAAGCCACTATAGACAAGTCAAGGTTTCGATTTATGGCCAGTTAAAGACACACTGGTAATGCTGTTTTAATGTTGCGAAATTGCTGTGAAATTGTCATGTGTCTAAAGAGCTTGGTGGTCCAGATCTACGGCTGTTCCCTGGAGCTTACTTAAATCTTACACCAGCACAAGTCAAAGGAGTAAGGACTAGAATGCCAATTCAGGAACGCACTTAAGCACAAGCTAAACTCGAATCAGATGTTTAAATTCCATGAAAGGCAAGTTATTTAACTAAGGGCTTTGCTGAAGGAGTGTTTCAGGATTTGGCTCTGGGGGGGACATCACCACTTTGGGCTGGTTAATTAGGTTCGCAATCCTGCAATTCCCCTCCAAGGCAGTTTGTGCCCAATACAGCCCTACAGCCGCTGACTGCCGGCATTCAGAATGACTTTCGCATTGGCCTGTCAGTGGGCATGAGAGGACGGCTTGTTCATGTTCTTTCCCACACCAGTGACAAACTCTGGCCACCAGTGTTAAATCACTGAGGCTTTGTGATGCAGTAGCAAAGTGCCACTGGGGGCTGGAACAATGTTTATAGTGGGGGTGCTGTGAGCCACGGAACCAAACTGTAAACCCTGGATATGATGGAGACCACTTCAAGCCAGGGGGTGCTGCTGCACCCCCCGCCCCCCTAGTTCCAGCACCTATGGGTGCCACTGCAGAATTTCTAAGGATGTTGGAGAAGCCCGGTGAGAGCACAACCTGGAGCCACTCGTTAGCCAGAGCAGGGCTCTCATTTGGCCTTCCAGCATGAACAGTGGCCGTACAGAAGGGGGAAAATTGGACACTCAGCAGACTATTATCTCAGCGGCATGGAAGGGATTTACATGGGTAACTCGGGCGTTCCTTCCATTCATTCCCTGGGTGCTGAGGAGCGAATAGATTGTTCCAACATTTCACTTACAGGAAAGGTCAAAAGTTGTAGTTCTGTTAAACAAGCTCAATATATTCAATTAAAATATACTGGCATTTTCACCAGCTACTCACTGTCTTTGCGGTAGTTGTAATTAAACTGAACCTTATAGATGAAGGGAAATCTTTTAAGATGTGCTTCGATATTCTGGTCTAGCGGACTGAGCCTGGGCCTGGAGGCCAGGATTTCCAAATTCTAATTCTAGCTCCGACACTGACTCACTGTGTGACCTTGCATGAGTCACTTAACCTCTCTGTCTCTCAGCTTCCCTGCCTCTAACAGGAGAATAACAACATTGATTTACCTCTTAGGGTACGTCTTCACTTACATCCGGGTCCGGATGTAAGCAATCGATTTTCTGAGTTCGATTTATCGCGTCTGGTTAAGACGCGATAAATCGATCCCGGATCGATCCCGGAAGTGCCCCGGATCGATCCCGGAAGTGCTCGCCTTCGACGCTGGTACTCCAGCTCGGCGAGCGGAGTACGCAGCATCGACGGGGGAGCCTTCCTGCCGCGTCTGGACCGCGGTAACTTCGGACTAAGGTACTTCGAATTCAGCTACGTTATTAACGTAGCTGAATTTGCGTACCTTAGTCCGAAGTGGGGGGGTTAGTGTAGACCAGCCCTTAGGGGGGTTGGACACAAGATTAACATGCACAGTGCTTTGAAGGTATGTAGCACCATGACATTGCCACATATAGTTAGTATGTATTATTGTCTTAACAACTACAATGACTTCCATAAGACTCTAGTTAAAGATTGCATTAGAGAGGGAGGAAGTTCTTGTGGTTGGAGACTCTGTAGCCTTGGCAAAGTCACTTGGGGCCAGATTCTTAAAGATCTTTCAGCAACTAAAGACCTATAAACATCAGGGCCTTAATCTCTGTGCATCAGTCCCCGTCTGTCATAGACAGCTAATGCTCCTTTTCTCCACCTTCGTCTGTTTAGGTTGTCAGCTCTTTGGAGCAGAGGTGGTCTCTTCGTCTCTGTGTGTGCAGCATTTAGCACAGTGAAGCCTCAATGAGTAATAATGTGCTCCCTTGGCTACAGAGCAAAGCTTCTTTCTGAATACGCTGACGTGTTGAGCAACAACAGGGAATCCACGTGTTACGTCCATGGCAACGGCATGTGCTTCCAGCTGCACTGGGCAAGCACGGGGACCGTCGCAGTCAGCGTCCAAGGCAGCCACTGCCATGAAAAGGAGGTTAAGCAGTTCCAGGATAATAGGAGTAGCTTGCTCCAGCTATCGAGTTACTCTTGTTCTCCTAGAAGCTTGGCACATATGTGTGCCATTGGCCATATTTAGTGACAGGTGAAACCTCTGCAGGCTTTGCCAGCTGATGGTTGATTCTATCCATGTAAATATATGGCCCCGGCACTGTAGTATCTGAGTATCCTCCTCCCAATGCCCCGTGAGCAGCAAAGCGCGCTTACCCCCATTAGACACACAGGCACACTGAGGCCCAAGGAAGATGAAGTGACTTAGCCAAGGTCACAGCGAGGGTCAGTGGCTGACCCAGGACTCGGTCCCAGATCTACTGAGTCCCAGTCTGGTGCCCCTCTCCTTCTCTCTGCTGCTAGGTGGCCTTTTGGCAACAAGTCAGTGGGCTCAGTCTAGTTCCTAGTGGAGACGCGCTCACACCACTTTAGTCCCTAGTGTGATTGGCACCAATTTCCACCTGTGTTGACAGCAGCAGCCAGGAGGCAGTGGGCTGACTGGAGAGCCCCAGATAATCCCAAGACATGGCCTCTCTAAAACAGCCACATGGATGTGCGGAGGGAAAGCTTGTCTGAGGGCTGGCCAGGCTCTGTCTGCTGTGCCGACGGGCAGCAGTGGGTAATGAATTGCACCGGACAATTTTTACAAGCAATACATTCACATTCAAAAAAATGTGCTCACAACTGCAGGGATTAAAGAGCAATCTCCAGTGAGGAGTTCTGCAAGGGTTAGCACCACGCGGCCGATGTTCCCTGGGAGATACTCAGCTAAAAGCCAAAAACACAGCTTAGAAAATTTTCTCCCGCAAGCCTGGAATGCAGACGAGGCCTAACAAAAGAGAGCAGCTCAAATTACAGAAAGGAAATAAAAATAATTACCTGAGCCAAAATAACTCTTCTAATTACATACACAGCAGAACAATGTTGATGGGAAGTGTTGACACTCTTAGGGCTGATAGCAGGGAAATTGAGATCCTAGAAAATAACACGTATTGAAGCATTACTAGTTTTGTGCAGAAGAAGAGGGTGGAGTCAGAAATCAGGTGTGCAGAGAGATGGGTGGCAAGGAATTAGAGGGCGCATGTGTAAAACCCCAAATGCTTGTTGTCAGGGGTCTCTCCGGCAGTTGCTGAACAAAAGGGCCTTTACAGAAGGGTCGCTAATAGGAAGCCACTAGCACCATTCTTTTCTTTTGTAACTTTTCAGGGCAGAGGGGCGCTCTCTCATGCCTGATTAAATCCAGCATAATTAGAGAGGCCAGTTTAGGCTCCTCTCCTTCCCTCTCTCTCTCCTTAATATCCGGCATTTCCCCATGGAGGTGTAAAACAAACCATGCATTTGTATTGTAATGACATTGCTAGTGGAGAGCCAATGATTGCCCTCTAGTGGCTAGACCCAGAACAGCTCAGCTGTGTCGTAGACCCTGTACTGCTAAAAAGACTTGAGCTCTAGCTAGGCGTTCCAGGCCTGCTATCGCTGTAAAGATCTGAATGGTCCACTGTCGCTGCACAGTGACAACCAGGAACTCTGCGGTGACCAAGGATTTTACAAAGTCAGAGACGTGCAAAGAACAGGAGAAAAATCTACACAGAAAACATAAAACCAACATTAGATAAACTAATATGCAAACGTTACCCAGCAGCGACCTCACTAACGGCACGAGAGCGTAAACTTCACACTGGCTTCACATTGACACAGATGTTTGTGTCTCGGGTAAACGGGGCTTTGCAGCTGTCAAGGCTGTTTCCCCACTTTGAACTTTAGGGTACAAATGTGGGGGCCTGCATGAAAACTTCTAAGCTTAACTACCAGCTTAGATCTGGTCCGCTGCCACCATCCCAAAGCTGATTCCCTTCCCTGGGTAGCCTTGAGAGACATTCACCAATTCCCTGGTGAATACAGATCCAAACCCCTTGGATCTTAAAACAAGGAGAAATTAACCATCCCCCCCTCCTTCCTTCCACCAACTCCTGGTGAATACAGATCCAAACCCCTTGGATCTTAAAACAAGGAGAAATTAACCATCCCCCCTCCTTCCTTCCACCAATTCCCTGGTGAATACAGATCCAAACCCCTTGGATCTTAAAACAAGGAGAAATTAACCATCCCCCCCTCCTTCCTTTCACCAACTCCTGGTGAATACAGATCCAACCCCCTTGGATCTAAAAACAAGGAAAAATCAATCATGTTCTTAAAAAGAAGGCTTTTAATTAAAGAAAAAGGTAAAAATCATCTCTGTAAAATCAGTATGGAAAATAACTTTACAGGGTAATCAAACTTAAAGAGCTCAGAGGACCCCCCTCTAGTCTTAGGTTCAAAGTACAGCAAACAAAGATAAACACTCTAGTAAAAGGTACATTTACAAGTTGAGAAAACAAAGGAAAACTAACACGCCTTGCCTGGCTGTTTACTTACAAGTTTGAAATAGGAGAGACTTGTTTAGAAAGATGTAGAGAACCTGGATTGATGTCTGGTCCCTCTCAGTCCCAAGAGCGAACAACACCCAAAACAAAGAGCACAAACAAAAGCCTTTCCCCGCCCCCAAGATTTGAAAGTATCTTGTCCCCTTATTGGTCCTTTGGGTCAGGTGTCAGCCAGGTTACCTGAGCTTCTTAACCCTTTACAGGTAAAAGGATTTTGGAGTCTCTGGCCAGGAGGGATTTTATAGTACTGTCCACAGGAGAGCTGTTACCCTTCCCTTCATAGTTATGACAGCAGCTGTCACACCGAATCTCAGACCCTCTCTCCAGTGTGGCTATTTCCATACGGCAGAGATCCAGTGTGCTGAAAGACGTCGACATGGAGGATTTATAAAGCACACAGCTCAACCCCCCAAGTGCTTGTTGAACAGAGCGGTGGCTAAAACCTGCTTCCTACAGTAGGTGAGCATGGTACTGTCTGCATGCTCGCCTGAAAGTGTGCTCCAAGCGTCGGCCCAATGTTGTGAGCCAATGCCTGATAAATGTCAGTGCAATAATGGACAAAGAAACAATCTCTTAGCCAGAACACTCCTCGGTGCCTGCTGCAGAGGGAAAATCACCTGATCCTCCCTCCCCCAGCCCCAGCCCCCGGGTCAAAGCTTGGCAGGCTCCCTGGAGCAGCAGACATGGTCCCTGAGTGTTCTGTGTCTACGTACGCTTCAGCATCGGCGCCTTTTAGGTCAGGTTCAGGGACCACCCACCAATGAAACCAGAGATGGAAATTAAAGTTTCCATGAGCGCATACTCCCTCTGTGTGCATGCGTGTCTCCTTTGTAATGAGCCTCACTGGTCTGCAAACAACATGGCTGCTGTCGCCACATGTAGCAGAGGCCTTAGAAATGGAAGGGCACAGTGCAGCAGAGGAAATAAAAAGGCAGAAGAATTTGAAGCGAAGTATGCCACAGTGTGCACCAGGTTAGTCTCCAACCAATCAGCTGCTGGAGTATAACTTACAGGAGAGGGAAAAAAACAGGCTCAACCAAGAGCATAGGGGGTTTGGGGCTGGATTTTATTGGAAACACGAGTTGCTGGTGGCAGCTTTACCACCTCCCTAAGTGTAGAAATGCAAATCTTTTTGCCTTGTTTGCAAACTGGTGTTAATTGGAGTATTTAGGCAGAACGGCTTCCTGCATTATTTTGCAATAAAATAGGTACTAGTTCTCTTGTGCTGAACAATGGGCATTTGTCCTAGCAGGACAGATGGCCCCATCCCTGGAACCTCCTATTTTTACACAGCCCATGTAAAGGCCAGAGACAATTACAAAAAGAACAGGAGTCCTTGTGGCACCTTAGAGACTAACAAATTTATTCGAGCATAAACTTTCGTGGGCTACAGCCCACTTCTTCGGATGCATAGAATGGAACATATAGTAAGAAGATATATAGACATACAGAGAACATGAAAAGGTGGAAGTAGCCATGCCAACTGTAAGAGGCTAATTAATTAAGATGAGCTATTGCAATTACAGTTCCTGCATTCAGGGGCACTCAGGAGCTGCTCCCTCCGGCTGCTTATGGAAGGTGTAGCCATGAGTTGCCAAGCGAGCTTGCCAGGGGGCAGAGGGTGACAGGTAACAGCATCTTAAGGGAGCAGGAGGAGGGATTGTACCAATGTCGCTTGGTATTTATCTGGCCGCATGACACAGCATCTGAGCCCCTCACCAATTTTAATGTATTTACCCTCACAGCACCCCTAGGAGGCAGGGCCATAACTGAGGCCCAGAGACATTTGATGACTTGTCCAAGTCGCATAGGAAGTCTGTGGTAAAACAGAGACTGGATTCAGGGCCTCCTGAATCCTACTGCCCATCCTTCCCCGGAATTCAGATGTCCTCTGGGCCACTCCCTAAATGCCACAACTTGGCCTGGTGTTTCTAACCCTTTGTGACCAGCTGTTAGTGCCCCATCACAGCTTTGCCCTGGAAAAATCCTCCGATTCGCTGGATCTAAGGGATCGCCAGTGGCCTTTTAAGTCTAGCCATTTTAACTATGCTCCCTAAAGACCTATTACATTAATAAAAAGAACCTGGAAATAGCCGCAGCGTTGCTCCGTGGCCAAGGAACAATTGATTTCTGCGTGTGATAATGATAGCCGGAGCAAGGTTTATATATAAAAACGCTCTCCCTACAATTCACCGGCGCTTGGACTGCCAGCTCCTGGGGAGGCCTGGAGGTAAGCAGATGAGCTCTCCAAAGTTATTTGGCAGGAGTGTAGTGAAAACTCTATTTCCCAACTGCTCTCCTTTAAGCAGACATGTTTTAATAAAACCCGTCTCGTGCAAGTCAGCTCCGCGTGGAGCAGAGATACAGAGACGAGCCCGCACCGCTTTGGTAATGAACGATAAGAAAGCCTGCAGCTTTAGAGGTGACGCACGCGTACAGCTGGCACTGTTACTCACGGTAGTGCTTTGAGTGTGTCTCTCTGGGGGGGGCGTGGGCGCCTCGTGAGCCCTCGGGTGGCGATTTCTAGCTAGCAGTCGCCGTTCGGCCCATGCACACACCCTGAACCTCCTCATGGCACACACGGAGGGTATATGAGGGTGAACCACCCTCAGTTCCTTCTCTACTCAGTCTTCCCCTAGGGAATCCCCACAGCAGCGGGGAAGGAGGGCGGGACACAGCGCGAAGCACTACCGTCACGTTTCCTTTTCCTTCGAGTGGCAGCGCTGAGGGTGCTCGGCGCCACCTGCCTTCTGAGTGAGATCCCTCTTGGGGTGGGAACAGGAGCCAGAACAGAAGCTAGTACCGCAGAGCCAAGCGCCGCAGCAGACCTGACCGCAGGGAGGCGGGCGTAACGCCTTGCAAAACGTATGGCTTGACGACCAGGTAGCAGCTCGACCTCTCTCCAGTCCTGGCATGTTCTTCAAAACTGCAGGAAGTGTGGCCAGCGATGGGGCTGAAAACGCTCTGTGCTAACACTATCAAACTAACTCGGAAGGAAAAGACAGAGAAGAGGCCTCGTATGCACACAGCAGCCACGCTAGGTTCCATCTTGGGCTGAGGTGGGAAAGAAGGCCCTGAGGGCCGCTCAGCCCTGTAGATCATTGGTGTCTGCTGGGAGGAGGCACAGGGCATGTGCGTGGGCCGAACGGAGACGGCTAGCTAGAAATCTCCACTCCAGGGCTCGAGAGGCGCCCGCACCCCTGAAGGGGCGCCCCCCCATAGGGACACGACTCAAAGAAATATCGCCTCCATTGTCTACATTGCTGAGTATCCCCGAGAAGTCTTTAATTGGAGAGCTAGCTACAGTGTGCACTGGTGGGTTGGATATTTCTCCCAGAATTGTTTGGCTTAACCCGCTGGGCCGTGCTTCCCTGTGACAGGCTGGCACCATGCTGCAGCCACTCCATGCTCAGGGTCGACTCGTAAGTGGAGGAGGAAAAGCTATGGAAAAAGTCACCGGGAGCGGCGCTGGGCACAGAGACACCGGTCCCCACCATGTGCCAGGAACAGGGCCGGCTCTAGGCACCAGCAAACCAAGCACGTGCTTGGGGCAGCACAATTTCAGGGGCACACTCCGGACACTTCGGCAGTTGTGCTCCTGGAGGGGTTTGTTGTTTTTTTTTGCTTGGGGCGGCAAAAAACCTAGAGCCGGCCCTGGCCACGAAGCAGCGCTCCAGCCCTGTGTCCCTGAGTGTGTGAATCGCAGCACGTGGCGCAGCTGCCAAAGGTTGTCTGTTGAAAGGAGTGATTTGGGTGACATCGTTTTCCTTCTGGCCACCCAAACGCAGGCACAAAGCTGGCCAGAAGCCAACCGTTCACTCAGCTCCTTGGTGAACATTGGCGGCAGATGAATTTTTCAGGACTAGCATTAAGAGCCACCGGCCATGATGCCAAAATACCCGCCCGAGAATGAGCAGCTGGTGTGTACTTGTCCTCCTGGGGAAGAGCTGCTGTACGGTGCTGCTTTGCTCTTGCTCATGCTGGGCTGTTTAAAATACCTCTAAACCCATTGGCATCCCCTTCCTCTCCTGACAGGTGCACACGCACCTGCCCAGGCCCAGGCTGCCATATTTCCTTGCAAGCAGATTAGCCAGTCAAATGTGCTGGCCTCTCTGTCCGAACGCGTGCACACGTGGCTCGTGTGGCACTGGGGAAATCTGCCATTTCTCGCTTTCTTCGCTAAAGGCAGCCCAATGACTGACGGGAGGACGTGACCAGAAAAGCGCCAGCCTGGGGCTGACAAGCTAACTGACATTCCCATTGGTTTTAAAGACAATTTTGTATTTGGCTGAAGCTTCCTAAAGGGCGCTACCTTTTGGGGGGATTCTCTCGCTCCCATCATAAAATCATTTCCAAACAAGATGCAAAGGCAACCCCAACCCCCCCCACCCGCTCCCACCCCGGGGCTAAAATGTGCCTATCTGTCTATTCCATAGCTAAACGCTGGCAACTAGCCCAGGGTCTCGCCCGTTCTAAAAGACTGGGGTGAGGCTGTAACTGCTACAGCCCAGCACTGCTTTGGCCAACGAGTGCAGCCAACAGAACAAGGCCGAGAAATGTGACGTGACTACGTAGTGTGTCAGTGACTGGGGCCTGTCAGAGCCATACCTTGTCCAATATGCCTAGGGCAGCAGACACCCTGGAGCCCGATCTGCCAGCCTTGCTAACAGCCACTTCCAGCAGCGCTACCCGGGCAGGTCTAGCCTGACGGTTCCCTGGTAAGAGCTAGGGCGAGAGGGAAAACATGAGAAATGACTCTTAACCAATCAAAAGCTTTTGGCCCATTTTAGGCCAACTCTTTTGTGCACTGGTTTAACCCACCATGAATCTAAAATAGGTGCTTTAGACATGTGCCCAGATCAGCCAGGAGCCAGCGTCTCACTCCATTTAACTATTTCCCCCCTTTATCTGGTAGCTGCTGTTCCCCACTGATCTAAATAGGTGCCATATTTAGGCACTTATAGAGAACAGACGTGCAGGCTCATCCTGGGGCAGCATGAACGTCGTGCCGCACGGTCCCTGCTTTAAGGATGCAGGCAGTTGGCGAGGTAGTTTGCTGGCAGGGCGCGAGGATTCAGGAGGGACTCCCAGGACCAAAGGTGCAGTGCGCATGCTGACCCACACGGATTGCCTAACCTGGGTAAAACTCACCCTCGGGCAGGGGCCCAGCACAAGGCTTTCTGCACCACCTATGCCCCAGGCTGCAGTTTGGCTCCCATTGAACTCAGTGGGGAAAAGACCCTGCACAGGCGCTCTCTGCACTGGGCTGAAATGCATCTGAAATGCCTACTGTGGAAAGCATCTTTCGAGTGGCACTAAATGCGAAGCCAAAGGATAGTGAGAGATTACCTGGCTTTACAGGACTCAGAAATTTCTCTGATCGCTGACCCCTGTCAGGGAAACAGCAACAACAGCCGTCCCCAGAGGCCGGAGCTCTCTACTAATAAAAAGCCCTTTAACAACAGTCAAAGCTGGCTCTGATCTCCTGTAACTGGCTGATTAGAGGTGACAAACCACAACCTAGCATTTGATTTTTGTCACCCCCGTTTTGACGCACCCCCTCCTTTAACAAACATAGAGTTACGTAATTGTCGGTGGAACTATTTGTCCTCCCCATATACGTCATGGCAAACTGCCTCAATTCCCCCCAGTTATCCCAGATCTGAGCCCACTGACACAAACATTTCCTCCATTGGCTAAGGAGGATTGAGCCAGACAACGGTTTTGCATTCATTCCACGATGAGCACAAGAAAGTAGCACTTTGCAGGCGTCTCAGTTAGCAACAGTTCAGGCTGCCTAACGCTTCCATGCAATGCCTTCTTCACAGCCACCCTTAATGAGCATGGCAGCCCCTTTTAGCTTTATGTAGAAAAGCTTAATTCTCTGGTTCCAGCTCAATAGTGAAATTATTAATAGACATACATCAGATACAATTAAAATTGTGCCGATGACTTATTCTGTGCCTCAAGGCAGCGCAGGGGATATTAAGACCCAATCATTAATATTAAGTTAATGCTTTTTCTGACACCTTTTAAAGAAACAGGGTAATACTGCAGCACAGAGAACAGTAGATTAGTATGTGCAGCGCTGCAAGCTATTATCTAAACCCAACTTTCAGAGTTATAAAAACTGCATATTTGTTAGCAATGGCATGACAAATCTGTGGTTATTAGAGCCACTCTACCAAGACTAGAAAAATCCTGAATAAACTGCAATAGGTCAACGCTTTGCCAGAAATATCAGCTGAATCAGGAGGTTGAGGTTTCATCTCATTGGAACATTACTCATTATATGCACAAGAGAGCTCTACATCAGCAGAAAGCTGTGCATTATTTAGAGAGGCTCCCAGCTAGGAACGGCACATGTTTCACTAACTTCCACTCATTGGAACGTCAGTCTTTGTATAGTTATTACTCTTCTGCGATTTGAACCAGCAAAGCAGAAGCGTGAGACTGATTTTGTCCTGTAATGCTAGGGGGTCAGCACAATCTTTCCCGGACAAAACACTGCAATCAATGGAACGTCTCGGCAGCGAGTAGTTTGCTAAATAAGTGATATTTGACACTAGTCGTGAATTGGCTGCAATAAAGAGCAGTAATATTTTCCACCTACTTCTGACTCTCATGGTTGGGAAAGTGTTCTTATAAATGAGGGAACGTGACGGCTATGTTAAATGGTGATCAGTGCTATCAGCTTTGTGCTAAAGAGCAAAATACTTACAATCAAACCTCAGGAAGAGACATACCATCCTCACCAACAACTGAATAACGTCCCAGTGAGAAAAAAGCCCCGAAGAGAGTAATAAGAGCCCTAATTTTGCCTAACTTTTCAGCCAGAAATATTGTATGACAGGAGAAATGTGGGTCAAACGGTATTTCTGAAGAGACGCTGGCTCTGTGAGCGCTGGACCACCACTTGTAAACAGCAAGAGGCCACACCTTCCTCCCACAACCACTTTTTACCTTTGTGTCATTGGTAGCATGGCTGGCTTGTTACGCACGTGAGTTAGTCATGGAGGGTAACATTTTCAACTGCCGCTTTGTGACCCAGGAGGCTATATCTCCCACAGGGACTCTGAACCGCTTTTGACATTTTTACCTGTATAGGTAATGGCTGAAAGCTGCCTCAGCAGTTCTTATGCAAGCTAAATAACTCAAGCTGGTACAGAAAAGTTTTAATAATGTGTAAAGAAAAAAAAGCACCCTGCCAACGGCACTATGTAATGCGTCGTTTTAGTACCTGACTGGAGGCCATGGGCTTGATTGGCCTCTTAATTAGGGCTACAGCAGTGTGTTGACCCCTGAGTGTCCCCGAGAAGCAGGTGGCAGAAGCACGACTCACCACTGGGGCACCGCCTCATGGCTGGGCATAGGAGTGCGTGCCACTCTAACGCCCCCGCCCCGTGGCCCGACCATCGCTCCAGGCCTCTGAAGGGCTCTCTCCTCACCGCTCAGCCCTCTGGCCGGGGCACAGTCCAGTTCACACCCCTACCAAGGTAGTTAAAGCACAACCGAAAGGCCCTAAACATCCCAACACAAAAGCCCCCCCACCCTTGCGCTAGTCCTGGGCCCTTGGGCCTTGAGGCTGTGGCTTCAGCCCCACTTTGGGCTCAACAGCTCTTTTGTCAGACTTGTACCCCCCTTTCTTGGGACTGGCAGGGGAACCCAGTCCCAACACCCCCACCCCACGCTCATGGTTCAGCCCAGGGACCCTGTGTTATGCGGCTGGATCTGCGCCTTGAACTGCACTGCTGTGCTCTTGCGCCACTTCCCACCGCCAAGCCGCTTCCCTGCAGTGTTTAACACAGCGTCCGCTGGTTCCTAGGCCTCTGGCGTCTCCCGAATCCTCCCAGCGCCCTCTTTCTCTGCTGGAGTGGCACCCCCGCAGCCTGCCTTGCTGGGCCTTGCCCCTAGCACAGAGCGTAATGCCATCTCAGAGGCCTTCTTCAGGCTGCTTTCCCAGAAAGAGGCCATTCCCTCCCACTTCGGGGTGGGTCTGGTTTGGGGCCCCCTCCTGTCGCGCTCACCTCCTCCTGTTATGACGAGGACCCAGTTCCTCCCCAGCAAGGTCTAACAACCAGGGGCAGCAGGACGGGCTGAGTTCCCAGAGTTCCCCTTTTTTTCGCCTGCGTGGGTATGACATATGGGGGTGCTGTTGTGTCACCCCTGCCTTGCAGCCTTGGTTTATTAACTACAAAGAGCTAGATGTTAAGTGAGGCATAAAAGTCAGAAATGGGTACAAGAAAAATAAAGAGAAAACATTTACTAGTAGCTACTTAAGAAACTATCTTAGTTGCATAGCAAACTTTCTCACCACATACTCTCACAGATTACCGGCCGAACGCTCAGGTAAGAAACCCGTACCCGATTCCCACCACCAAGTCCAGTGGTGCAATGCCAGAGAATTGACAGCAGGATTTGTTGGGGTAGATGCAGTTTTCTTATAACAAATTACTTCCCTTTCAAACACAGAGTTTTAACACCACAGACAGGTCCAGCTGTACTCATTCAGGGCCAAACACCAGCCTTGCACTGGGTAAGGAAAAAATTGGCCTTCGATAGCAGAAATTCGATTTGGAAGTTCTTAGCTGGCTCCAGTTGGCCACCTGTGTTTGGGAACAAAGCACCGCATCTCATTGTCCAGTGGTTGCTTGGGTAACTGGTCTTTCAGAGACCACGGAGGACCATTTGTGACCCAGATGAAAGGTTCTAATGGAGTTTACTGAAACTTCCAAAGAGCTTTAAAGACTACGGGACTGTATGTCTTCTCCATTCGGATACTGGGCTATTTAGATTTGTGCTTGCAGACCTTTAAGGAAGAAATCTTATTGCAAAATTCTGGTTGGATTTTCCTGGAGCAAAGACGTTAGCAATATTTGAAAGAATCTGGCAACTGAACTCCTTTGGATCCTGTTAAAAATTCCAACCTCAGTCACCGGGACAGAAGACAACAGAATCTGTTGTGTGTGAGTAGCTTTGTGCTAGGATTCTTGTAGACCGGGGTGTTCCACTCTGATCTACTACCCAGAGCAGAACTCAGAACGTCCAGCAGCATTGCGACAGTCGCAAATGTTATTAAAGTAAACTAAACAACAACAGAAAAGACAGCTGCATGTGCAAGCCAATTACATTTTGTATTTGCTTAAAACAACAAATGTGATTTTAATTATAATGGATAAAAAAAGAATTAATCTGATGAAATCACATGTGAGTTGATTTGATAACAACATTTCATTCAATTGGTAGCAAACTCAGGCTGCGTTAAACAAATGAAAAGCACTAATGCATGCTGAAGATTAATTAATACGACAGACTGGTAACAAAATGGTGCTGCACTCTCCACTGGAAATGAGTACTAATAAACAATGCATTTGCTAACACCATCCCCAGAAAATTAAACATGATTTATTTTAAAGAGGAACAATGCAGTTTAAAGATAATTAAATTAAGTATTTCAAATTATATCATGTTACAGATGCAAAGACTTTAAAGCGTAAGGATTTTCTCTTTAGATCCAATAAACTACATTCGACTGTTAATGCATGCACATAACTCACATTAACCTACGATGTCAATGATGAAATAGACTGTTGAGTTGTTCCCTGAACATTTTAATGCCGTCAAGAAATAACTGTTCTTTCAAGGTCTGAGCCATCTGCCACTGAAGTAAACAGAGAGATTCCAGGTAGGACCTGACCAAAACTCAGTATGTCATTGGAAGACATTCCATTCGCCCTAGTGCATCAAATTCTAAGCTCTTCCGAGTAGCCTCTGTATCTTCTTTTATGAATAGAAAGTGCCTTGCAGAAATAAAGAATGATCATTCGGATAAAGTCCTTTCAACACTAATACTGTATTTTAAAACTTTCCAGAGACTCACGTGTTAAAATTCTACCACTTGATTTAATTACCTTTTTCAGATGGTTATGGACGATAATGGCAGATATTTCTCCTAGCTTGTTATGGCCTTGGTCAATGGAATAATCAATCACCTATATTTTAGTGTGAGGCATAATAAATAAAGTGCATAATAGTCAATCAGGTTTTTACCAAAGAAAAGTTGAACAATTATAGTGGTTGTCAATTGTAAACTGCCTCTGATAAGTATGCAAACATTGACCCCAAGTGTTACAATGAGAACATGAAAATTAAAATAATCTATCTTACTTGAGTCAAGGCTTGCTGGATAACAAGGATGGCATTTAAGGAAAATTTTAGTTGGACTCAGATTGCTTCTTTCAGTTAGATCAAAATTAAATTAAGTCAAAACTTAGAAAATACTGGTTTAATTACACTTCACTACCGTATCAATTATACATGAGCCCTCCTGTTGCAAACTATATGCAGGATATTAGATGTCAAAATTATAGAAGATGCCTAAAGGTTAGTTCACTGTTATATGGCTTACAAAGTAGATTCTGGAAATGACTGACTAATTATTGAAGTTTTCATATTAACAACTCATTTTGTTTAGCAAATGTATTCTCTCTGACTTTATTAAAATAATTGTTTCCTTCAGTGGCTTATTCCAAATTTGGAATTGGAAATATTTCTCCTTCCAATATACAGACGCTCCCCAATTTACGCAAGCGTTCCGTTCTGGAACGCCTTGCGTAACTCGAAATTTGCGTAAGTCGGAAACGTATACCCGACAATTACGCAACCCCCCCTCCCCCAAAACCTCCTATTTCTAGCTTTCTGAACTTTTTCCGTAAATGCGGATTTGCGTAAGTCGGGTTTGCATAACCCAGGGGGCGTCTATTCATCTGTCAGTTGAAGCCAGGAAAATTCAAATTAGAATAAAAGCACAAGTTTTACAAAAGTGGAACAAAGAGGACAGAGGGAATTATAGACCAGTCAGCCTAACTCTGACATCTGGAAAGATACTGGAACAAATTATTAATCAATCACTTTGTAAGCACCTGGAAGCTAATGGGATTAATGAGGAATAGCCAGCATGAATTTGTCAAGAACAAATCATGCTAACCTAACCTATTTTCCTGCTATGACAGGGTTATTGGCCTACTGGATAAGGGTATGGGGAGGAGGAAGCAGTAGACCTGATATGTCTTGGTTTTAATAAGGCTTTTGATATGGCCCCACATAACATGGTCATAAGCAAGCTAGGGGAATGTGGTCTAGATGAAATTACTAGAAGATTGGTGCACAACCAGTTGAAAGCTCAAACTCTCAGAGTACTTATCAATGGTTCACTGTCACACGGGGGGCAGGAGAGTGTATCTAGTGGGGTCCCACAGCGGTCTGTCCTGGATCTGGTACTATTCAGTACAGGGCCGGTGCAACCATTTAGGCGACCTAGGCGGTCGCCTAGGGCACTAGGATTTGGGGGGGCGCCATTTTCTTCGGCAGTGACTGCGGCGGCCGGATCTTTGGCCGCGGGGGTCACCGCCGGCATTTAGGTGGAGGGAGCTGGGGCAGTGGAGCGCAGAGAGGGCTGCCTGCAGCAAGGGGGGGGCGGCACGCAGGGGATCTCCCCGCCCCAGCTCACCCCTGCCCCGCCTCCTCCCCGAGCACCCCGTGGCTGCTTCACTTCTCCCGCCTCCCAGGCTTGCGGTGCCTAAGCTGATTGGCGCCGCAAGCCTGGGAGGCGGGAGAAGTGAAGCAGTGACGGCGTGCTCGGGGAGGAGGCGGGGGCGGGGTGAGCTGGGGCAGGGGTGAGCTGGGGTGGGGGTGAGCTGGGGCGGGGGAGTGCCTCAGGGTGGGGGGTGGGGAGCTGCCGCGGGGGGGGAGTGCCTCAGGGCGGAGGGGGGGAGCTGCCGCGGGGGGGGGGCGCCTCAGGGTGGAGGGAGGGAGCTGCCTTGGGGGGGCGCCTCAGGGCGGGGGCTTGGGGACGGGGGGGGGTGCAAGGTGGACGTTTCACCTAGGGCGCGAAACATCCTTCCACCGGCCCTGATTCAGTATTTTCATTAATGACTTGAGTAATGGAGGGGAGAATATGTTTATAAAATGTGCAGATGACCCCAAGCTGGGAGCAGTGGCAAGCACTTTGGAGAACAGTATTAGAATTCAAAACAACCTCAACAAATTGAACGTTAGTCTGAAGTCAACAAGATGAAATTCAATAAAGATAAGTGCAAAGTACGTCACTTGGGAAGGAAAAATCAAATGCTCAAATACAAAATGGGAAATAACTGGTTAGGCGGCATTACTGCTGAAAAGGATCTGAGGGTTACAATGGATCACAAATTGAATGTGAGTCAACAACGTGATGCAATTGTGAAAAAGGCTAATGTCATTCTGGAGTGTTGTGTGGGAGACATGGGAGGTAATTGTTCTGCTTTACTCAGCAGTGGTAAGGCTCAGCTGGAGTGGTGGTGTAACCCATGCCTGCTTGGTGTGGCGTTCTGTCCCCCTCTAGTGGCACCTAACCCAGCTAGAGATTGATGGATCTGCTACAGCCTTAGCTAAGAGCCATGTGGCATTTTGCTCATGCAGTAGACCAGGCCTGCACAACTCGTAAAGCGGCGAGGGCCATATTACTCCAAAGAAAACAGCTGAGGGCTGAAACCCCTCAGCCCCACCGAACCCCCCCCAGCACCGCCCAGCCCCCCCGAAACACAACACACATACCCAGCGCCGCCCACCCCACGGAAAGAAACCCTCCTTCCCCAGCACCGCCCCACCGAAACAGCGGTATTGAACCTTGGTAATATGTTATAGCGGGCCCCTAAGGTAGTATAATTAAGGTAAAAGAAAAATGTCTTTTTGCTAGAAGTAGAATAAGATCGTCCCCCCACTTTGTAATCAATTGCCCTGTTGAATGAATTAGGTGTGAATGAGGAAGGAGTGGAAGGCAGGCACCTCCAGACAGCTGCAACCCTTGGAGAGGGGATGGGAGCCAGACCAGATCAGTAGAACAGGTCAGCCACTGACTCGCCGCTCACCTTCTCAGCCCCCCACCCCCCTGGCTCGCCTACTCAGCCCCCATCCCCCGCCGCTGGCTCACCTGCCCCCCCGCCACTCCCTGCCCGCTCGCCTCCTCAGCCCCACCCCCGCCGCCAGCTCACCTGCCCCTCCGCCACTCCCTGCCCGCTTGCCTCAGCCCCCCACCCCACCTACTCACCCCCTGCCACTGCCTGCCCGCTCGCCTCCTCAGCCCCCCTCCCTCACCCGCCGCTTGCCTGCTCACCCCCTGCGGGCCGCATAGTGAGCCCACGCGGGCCGCATGTTGTGCAGGCCTGCAGTAGACTGAGGTTCATACACTAAGCTTCAGAAGTCCCAGGTTTGATGTTGACAATCAGGGTCTTCTAGTATTACACTGTGTCCAATTTGCTTTACGAAAGATGCAGACAAATTGAAGAGAGTCCAGACAAAAGCAAAAAAAAAAGATAAAAGATTTTTTAGAAAACCTGAC
This sequence comes from Emys orbicularis, assembly GCF_028017835.1. Lineage (NCBI taxonomy): Eukaryota > Metazoa > Chordata > Testudines > Emydidae > Emys > Emys orbicularis. The sequence goes on from NC_088689.1 coordinate 129,223,293, forward strand.
CACTGTGGAAAGGTTAAAAAAACTAGGCATGTTTAGACTGAGCAGGGAGACCTGATAACAGTCTTCAAGTACATTAAGGGTTGTTATAAAGAGGATGGTGATCAACTTTTCTCCATGTCCAGTGAAGGTGGGACAAAGACCAATGTGCACAATTTGCAGCCAGGGATATGTAGGTTACATGTTAGGGAAAACTTTCTAACTAGCAGGGTAATTATGCCCTGGAAAAGGCTTCCAAGGGAGGTTGTGCAACACCCACCCCTGGAGGTTTTAAGAGCAGGTTGGACAAACCCCTGCAGAGATGGTCCTGCCTCAGTACAGATGGCAGGACTTGAAGCCTACTTGAGATCCCTTTTAGCCCCACATTTGTATGAGTCTGTGATTGACCTCTGGAACATACCACCAAGGGAAGTGGTGGATTCTCCATCAACACTGGATGCCTTTCTTGAAGCTATGCTTAGACAAATGCAAGTTATTTGGCTCAATACACCGATAAGTGGGTCAACTTTAATGCCCTGTGATATACAGGAGGTCAGGCTAGGTTCTCTAATAGCCCCTTCTGGCCTTAAAAACTATGACTCTATTCAGGAAAGTACTTCAATATAGGTTTAACTTTAAGCACAGTTATATGTCCCATTAAAGTTAATGGGACATAAGCACGTGCTTACAGTTAAGCATGTGCTTAAGTGCTTTCTGAATCAGGTTCTTGTTCTCTAAAAATTGGATAAATTTTCTAGACAGTTGTAGTCTAAATCCACCAAAGCATTTATGCATACGCTTAGTTTTAAGCATGTGTTTAAATGCTTTGCAGGATTGAGGGAAGGGTGCTTTGCACTTTCCATGTTTGATATTTTATTTCCCTCAAGAGCACATCAGACAGCTCTTCCCATTGTTCTGCTCTTAGCTCCTGGGTTTGTTTTTAATCATTTGAAAACCTTCTTTGAGGCCCATGATATTTAGTCCCCCTCCGCAGATGCCTGTAATTAATTAAAGCTATGTAATGATACACCACTTCTTTACCATTCCATTATGCTCTTTAGAGACAAGCTTGTCTAGAATATTTCCATCTCAGTATACCTACATAGTCTTCATTACTTTTGCTTTGCATAAAGGCGCCGAAGGCAGAATCTTTGGAGTCTCTTTCCTTTGCAGCCACTCAGAGCCATGTTAGCTGGGAGAAGTTATGAGCTAATCTATTGGTTAGCAACGTTGTCGAACATTAGTCTTCTTTGGTCACCTTTAAAAATGTCTGAATTGTTCTAGAAACACCACCTGCTTGTATGTGAGAAACCTCAATTATTTCCTCTTCAATTACAAGGCTGCATTTCAGGAAAGTATCCCTATTCTGGACTGCACTTGATCATGCATGTAACTTTAAGCACGTGCTTAAATTCCATTCTCTTTCCTTCCCCCTCACAATCCTAACATACGGCTCCCAGAGGAAGGAAGCATACATCTCTAGCACCATTTCCTGTACTGGAGCTGCTTATCGAATTACGAATGGATAGTCACCTTTTTAAAAAAAAAGCACGATAAAAAAAGAAGGACCCTAACAAAACCTACCTTTGAGAGAAGAGGTTACAGGGGATAATGAACTGGGGATATGGATGCATCTTGTTCCTTTCAGTAACGGTAGATTTTATAATCAAGGGTTTCTTTTGAATGCTTTAAAAATGCTCATCATCCCCATATTGGCCAAGAGTCGCCAGCCAATGCTGAGGAAGACTGCTGCAGCTGCAGACATGCAATCCACGACTCTAGAGGAAAGAGGTAAAGTGTTATCGCTATTTATTTATTTACATTGCAGTAGTGCTCAGAGTTCCAATCAAAACCAGGGCCCATCGTGCTAGACACCACACCCGGATATTGGAAGACACAGTCCCTGCTCCATGAATGTACAGGCTTGTCTGAACCAGTGCTGAACAATGATGACAACATAGCCTGAAGTGGTTCGAAAAGCGCCTGATACACACGGGGGGAAAGATTCCTGAGCCATATGCCTTGCTGTGGCTATAGCTTGCATTACAACATATCCTGGAGGACCAAGCTTGAATATCTTAATCCTATGAAGAAAGTCGGAAGATCCATCCCTGATTAGAGGAACCTGCTCTTTTGGCTGGTCAGGGCTAATATCGGGAGCGAGAGGGGAAGATGTGTTGTAAGCCTATAATACCGTTTGGAAGGGCATATGGTATTGTCCTATGAAGGAGAAAGATTGAAAGAATTCCAGCTCTGTTTAATCGGTCCCATATTTTACCAGCTGGATAGAACATCGTGTAGCTGGTGCACAACTTATTGTCAGCTTTCCTTTGAGTAGTTCCTTTGATGTGCACGGCTTTGTGAAGGAGCTCCAGCAGCAGCAGCACTTGTCGCTTCCCATTGAAGAAGAGAGAAAGGACGCAAGGCAGCCTGTTTTCAGAAGAAGAGATGTATCTCACTTTAAAGCTAGGAAATAGACAGATGGGAAGCCGTAGGTGTTGGTGACCTAGGCTCTGAGGAGGATTAAAAGAGAATCAATGCAAAAAGAGAGAACCATTTGTGCAGAAGAGGAAAGCCTGGGGGCTAAGAGCGCTCATTTTGTTTGAGGCAGTCTGCCATGTACTTTATGCCTAAACATGCGGCTGGACAGGAGAGATGTTTTAAGGAAAGTAGCAGGAGCAGGAGTGGGCCTGGGAAAGAAACAAAAAGTTTTTAACACAAAGTCAGAAAGTTTCCTTCATGGAACCATAGAAATGTCCAGCTGGAAGGGCTCTTGAGAAGTCGTCTCATCCATCCCCTCACGTTGAGGCAGGCCTAAGTAAACCTAGACCATCCCTGACAGGTGTCTGTCCAACCTGCTCTTAAAAACCTCCAGTGACGGGGATCCCACAGCCTCCATTGGAAGCCTGTTCCAGTGCTTACCTACCCTTATAGTTAGGGAGTTTTTCCTAACATCTAACCTATATCTCCCTTGCTGCAGATTAAGCCCACTACTTCTTGTCCTACCTTCAGTGGACATGGAGAACAAATGATCCCCATCCTTTTTATAACAGCTCTTAACAAAGACTACTATCAGGTCACCCTCAGTCTTCTTTTCTCAAGACTAAACGTGTGCTGGGTTTTTTAGCCTTTCCTCACAGATCAGGTTTTCTAAACCTCTTATCATGTGTTGCTCATCTCTGGACTCCAATTTATCCACATTTTTCCTCATAAGTCATGTGCCCCAGCCCCCTAATCATTTTCGTTGCCCTCCGCTGGACTCTCTCCAGTTTGTCCACATCCTTTCTGTAGTGGGGGACCCAAAACTGGACGCAGTACTCCAGATGTGGCCTCACCAGTGCCGAATAGAGGGGAATAATCACTTCCCGCAACCTGCTGGCAATGCTCCTACTAATGCAGCTCAATATGCCATTAGCCTTCTTGGCAACAAGGGCACACTGTTGACTCATCTCCAGCTTCTCGTCCACTGTAATCCCCAGGTCCTTTTCTGCAGAACTGCCGCTTAGCCAGTCAGTCCCCAGCCTGTAACAGTGCATGGGATTCTTCCAGGACTCTGCACTTGTCCTTATTGAACCTCATCAGATTTCTTTTGGCCCAATCCTCCAATTTGTCTAGGTCACTCTGAACCCTATCCCTACCCTCCAGCGTATCTACCTCTCCCCCCAGCTTAGTGTCATCTGCGAACTTACTGAGGGTGCAATTCATCCCATCATCCAGATCATTAATGAAAATGTTGAACAAAACCGGCCCCAGGACCGACCCTTGGGGCACTCTGCTTGATACCAGCTGCCAACTAGACATGGAGCCATTGATCACTACCCATTGAGCCCAACAATCTAGCCAGCTTTCTATCCACCTTATAGTCCATTCATACAATCCATACTTTTTTAACTTGCTGGCAAGAATACTGTGGGAGACTGTCAAAAGCTTTGCTAAAGTCAAGATATATCACGTCCACCACTTCCCCCATATCCACAGAGCCAGTTATCTCATCATAGAAGGCAATCAGGTTGGTCAGGCATGACTTGCCCTTGGTGAATCCATGTTCCTGATCACCTTCCTCTCCTCCAAGTGCTTCAAAATGGATTCCTTGAGTACCTGCTCCATGATTTTTCCAGGGACTGAGGTGAGGCTGACTGGTCTGTAGTTCCCCAGATTCTCCTCCTTCCATTTTTTGAAGATGGGCACTATATTTGCCTTTTTCCAATTGTCCGGGACCTCCCCCAACTGCCACGAGTTTTCAAAGATAATGGCCAATGGCTCTGCAATCACATCCGCCAACTCCCTCAGCACCCTCAGATGCATTGCACCCAGCACCATGGACTTGTGCATGTCCAGCTTTTCTAAATAGTCCTTAACCACCACTGAGGGCTGCTCACCTCCTCCCCATTCTTTTGCTGCACAGTGCAGCAGTCTGGGAGCTGACCTTGTCTGTGAAGACCGAGGCAAAAAAAGCATTGAGTACTTCAGCTTTTTCCACATCATCTGTCACTAGGTTGCCTCCCCCATTCAGTAAGGGGCCCACACTTTCCCTGACCTTCTTCTTGTTGCTAATATACCTGTAGAAACCCTTCTTGTTACCCTTCACATCCCTTGCTAGCTGCAATTACAAAGCACACTTTACCCTCGGTTAACCAAAATTTGTTAGGAGCTGCCTTACTATGGGTTGGTCACCCTTTACAGCAGGTTTTTCTCACTATGTTATGAGTTATAATTCAATTTAAGAAAGGCCATAGACTAAAACATTCCTGTCCTGCAGCCTTGCTACGTTTCCTGTCCTTTTTTACAGGAATTCAGAGTTGTTCAGGGGGATTCATTCCATAGGATTGACAACCCTTTGGCAGACAGTGGGAGTGTTAAAGCTTCAAGATTGTATCCCTGCAGCTCAGCCGGCTTGGAGGAGGCCAATTTAGGTGGATCACAAAACCCCAGAAATAACAGCTGAAGAGTCACTGCATCTGCTAAAGTCTATTTGTTTGACATGATTATCAATAAACAGAATACAATGAATACTACAGGCCAACCAGCTACAGCCACATTCACTGTGCTGTAAATCGTCGACATTAGTGGAGTTACACCAAGGATTACTTTGGCAAATCAACTTTAAAAGGAGCTGATGATACAAGGAGTTATGAGCAATGAAGGGGAGAGCATGACAGAGAAAGAACCTACAGTAACAGGGAAGAGAATAAAATGCATGACTGTACTCCAGTCTGCTGGTCAGCAAAAGGCTAAAGTGAGTCAAGATACGTTCTATCTGAATCGCAGCCCTTACATTTAGTCAGATAAAGCATCGTGGCCATTTTTAGCTTTCATTGGAGTCAGATTTTGGTTCTTATAGCAGAGCAGATAATATTTATTACTGTTTTCTCTAACCTCTGCTTCAACTTTGCCCCGTTTCTCTTAATAACGGCACAATTTCTGTTATGATCCCTTTGAAAGTAGGTTTTTGGGGTTTTTACATTTCAAGGTGAAGATTTCTTGATATCAAGCAATAGTTAGTTCTTTGGATTTAGTTTACCATAGGGTCAGATTTTATTAATCTGGCTGCAGTGATTATTAAGACAAACTGTTTACCTGTAGTATTTACTTTTGAAGATCATGCACACATGCAGTGACTGCACTACTCCAGACAGATACTTGTGACCTGATCAAAAGACTGTTACAGGCAAGATGAATCTTTCTTTAATGTCAGTGAGATTCAGACCAGGTCATTAGTGCATGATTCACCACTATGTTATGCTGTTGTTAATAGGGCACTTAGTATTAATGATAGCCAAGGTAACCCACTTACAGGATGAATTAAATGTCAGTGTTAGTTTACTTTGTATTTAAGGATATTCCGCTCCTACCAAAATTAGTTACTGTATTACTTCACTGGTCTCTTTACTAAAGAATTTCTGTGCTATTGAGTTGTTTTATAGCCTTGAGGCACTGGCGCTGCAGAAAGCCGCAGCAAACGACTATATTGTTCAGGGCTGGAGAAAGAAATGTGGACATGCTAATGTTCTCTGGCTTTTTGAGGAAAGGGTTTACTTGCTCTGATTGGTAGATCCACAATGTCAGCATTACCTGGCTGCAGGAAGTTGTGGAATGATGATGTCATTCCTGCTGTGTTCACATATCAAGGTTATCTAACAACATATGAGAATCACATCAATAAATGTAATGAATTTTCAATGGTTTCACACCCAAAGAAAAACACAGATGTGTGAGTGAAAGAGCTCGCTAGGGCGAAATGATGCAGAAGTCGTATAACACATAGCGTAACCTCCATCTTTTCCTCAGCACTCTCACTTAATTCAGTGGAGGTACCTGCTTAGAGCCTGATGTCATGCTACGGCTCTAAGAGTTGGGTTTTGGTTAAGACTCCTCCCACACCCGTTTTTCCTGGTGTCCCTCCATTGGCTGTCAGGAGTTGCTCCTGATTTACACTGAACAGAGTGAGAGGTGTGTGATCTTCATTCTTTCATCTGTGTCCTACAGGATGGCATTGATGGCAAGGAATCTCAGGGAACTAGATCATGGTCCAGTGGACAAGTTCGCCCACGGGGAGTGAGTAGACCTGGGTGCTATTCCTGGCTCTGGGGCTGACCTGCTGTGTGGGGATCTGTTTACCCTTCGTCCTTTGTCTGTCTTGTCTATTTAGCTTGTCGGCTCTTCAGCCTAGAGCCAGTCTCTTGCTAAGTGTATATACACTGCTTAGCACAACAGGGCTTCAGTCTCCCCCAGGAGCTACTATGCTGCTAATGAATCACATTTAAAACTAAAAGCTTTCATTGTTAATAACAGATCTATTCATGTTTAAACACTGACAGAGCACAAGCTGATGCAGCACATATTTGGGGGGAAAGGCAGATACCAATCAACTCTAGAACCAAACTACAGCAATAAACAACCAAATCCTTGACCTCGGAGTGTCCTGGCCATTAGCACATAGCAAATGTCCTTACACCACTTTGGGCTAGGTTGTGACTTGGGCCTCATGTCCATGCTGGGAAATAAGAATATCCCTTATACCTTGATGTGGGCTATCACATGCGCACCATCTTTCTGCTTACTTGGTTGGGCTGGGACTGCATGGAGCCAGGGCTCCCCCACCCCCAATGCACTGGACAACAGAGCTGGGCTAGCACCATGGGTTGTGTAATTGCTTGTTGGACTCAGCCAGCAGCAAATTCCTTCCCTCTGAGAGCCACTGGGAAAAGGGGAGGTGCTAAAAGAACAGGAGTACTTGTGGCACCTTAGAGACTAACACATTTATTTGAGCATCAGCTTTCGTGGGCTACAGCCCACTTCTTTGGTGACTCACAAGGCTATCTCTGCAGCACAGCACCTCCTGGGGCTACTCCTGGGGAGGGGGTTCAGATTCCACGGAGCTCCTTGACCCTAGCTGTCTCATAGTAAGAAAAAGTTTATTTTGGAGGGTAGAATTCAGTTCCCACGTGTCCTAGCAAATGTGTTCGAAAACTGCAATTTTCCTTTCTTGGCTATGGCACCCTGACACCAACCCCACATATGAACCCGCATGAATAAGGCTAATCCTGTTGTTCATTCTCCCCCACCCCCCAAGGTTAATGACTATTTATGTAGCCTCTCCCCAGAGGCAAAGCATGGCTCTTCCAAGTGCTCATGATAGTTCCATTTGTTTTCTTGCCAATTTTTCTATTTTTTGTGGTTGTTCTTTTTGAAACCTACAAATACCATGTTTCCAATCAACGTGGATTGTGTGGGGCTTTTTGGTTGGGTGGTTTTTTTGCTTTTTTTTTCTACTCAAGTCAGCGCTTGGAGAATTTCCAAATGGCTTGAATGATTAATGTGGTGCCACTGACTTGTTTTGTGTTTCGATAAAAAAATGCACAATTCATGTTTTCTAAAGAGCCCACTTAGGCGTCGCTGATTGACCATGCAATGTAAGTTTTAAATTATTCTTTGTGTGCACAAAACATACTGTGAAAAGAAGCATTTCCACAAAAATGAACAACGTATTCAAGGTTAGCAATGCAGGCAAAAAAATCTGCTCTCAGGGAACTCTTTATTAGACTATAATCATTACAAAGCCAAGTCTTAATATCCTGCATTCATTGAAAAGAGCAGATTTGTTCTTTTGCTTACTATTTACTTATTTAGATATTTTACCTCTCAGGGACACATACCCAGGGTCTCTCGAGACTGAAGGATAGCTGCTACTGTTTAGATAGTCTACATTCAGCTTGAATAGCAAAACAGGTTTTTCAGCTTGCCTCCATTATCAAGTCATGGTCATTCCCCTTAGAGAAAGATCAAGAGCCTGTATAAAGGGAGAAAAAGTATGGCAGTCCTCTCTTTCTCAAGGATTGATCTCCAGAACATCATTAGCAACAGGTAACAGATAGCTACCCATATTGTGGTGTTCATTGATTTGGGTATATCTTTGAGTATGAAACAAAAGAAAGCAATGGCAACTGCCTTGAAAAATAATGTTATTTTAGGGATGTTTGCAAATAACACAAAGATGTGGTTTACTAAAGGACTCTTGTGAGCACGGGAAACCATTCTTTGGGGCCAAATTCTCTGATGATGTAAGTAGATCATCTACTTGGGCAGCAGATTTAAAACAAATAAAAGGAAGTTCTTCTTCACACAGCGCACAGTCAACTTGTGGAACTCCTTGCCTGAGGAGGTTGTGAAGGCTAGGACTATAACAGGGTTTAAAAGAGAACTGGATAAATTCATGGAGGTTAAGTCCATTAATGGCTATTAGCCAGGATGGGTAAGGAAAGGTGTCCCTAGCCTCTGTTTGTCAGAGGGTGGAGATGGATGGCAGACGAGAGATCACTTGATCATTACCTGTTAGGTTCACTCCCTCTGGGGCACCTGGCATTGGCCACTCACAGCAGACAGTATACTGGGCTGGATGGACCTTTGGTCTGACCCAGTATGGCCATTCTTATGATGTAGCTCTATTGGCTATAGTAGAGTTGTGCCCCCTTCTACTAGCTTAGAATTTGGCCCTTTAAAAATAGGCCTCCAACATTTTAATCATTCCTTCTAAAGTTTGATAGCCTTTAATTAACATTTAGTTATGAAAGGTTTTAATAATTGTTCATGTTTAAGCACGTTAGAATAAAACATTCCACTGCAATCTTATCATTCTGTAACTGTGAAAAAAGAGTCTTCTAATTTAGCTTTATGTCAGCCAAGTGATGTTGTATCAAAAAATCCCTGTTACACATATTCTATTGTTATTTTATACCTACATTTTAAAAAAGAATTATTTTTTAAAAGTTTGACACTCAGTGTTATTATTCAAAATGTTTTGCTGCAGAAAGGAAGCCCATCGTTAGCTGCAGTAGGAAGTAGTTCCGGGAAAGGAAATGACTCTCAGAATGTGACCTCAGAATAGTCAGCCTTCCACTCTAATGCTAAGAGCAGAGTTGTCTAGGGCAACTCTGGGGCAGGAGAGCTGGGTTCTAATTTGGCTGTGCCACTGCAGTGCGACCTTGGCAAGACACTATTAATTTGAATGGGGTCAGGAATAGAACTGAGTGAATCATTAATTTTTTGGTTCGGTGGCCACCCTGAAAATCAGGACAAAATATTAATTCCTTTTGAACCAAAACTGACTTTGGTTTTTTGTTTGTTTTTGCTGAAATGAACAACTGAAAAAAATTCATTAGGGTCAAACAAAATGTTTCAAAAGCTGATTTGATTTGACATTTTAGAAATGAAATGTCAACTGAAAAAGACATTGTTGATTTTTTTGTTTGTTTGTTTTTCAGCCAGATTTGAAAACAGTGTTGGTGCCCTGAAAAATGCATTTTTCGGTGAATTTACTATTGGCCAAAAAAAAAAAAAAAAAATGTCACCCAGCTCCAGTCAGGAAGAATCCCATAATACTTAATGCTTTAGCTATTCCTATGCCACCTGCAAAAAGAAGGGGTTCCAGTAGCATAGAAACCCAAGAAACAGACCATTCGCATGTGGCCGGTTTCTCCATTATGAGTACATGCACATAGCCAATAGATCAGGGAGCAGGGCTTAAGAATCAAATTGTGAGACCCGTTAGACCCCTTAATTACCTGAGCACAAGGCTCCAAGAATTTCTACTGTACAGCAGACTAGTAGGTACCAGTTCCTTTCAAATTCTAGCTCCTATTTTATAGACTGCTAGTTAAACTGGCCAGCTCTGTTAAAATGTTCTTATTGTTTTGGTTTTTAAAGATAGACTTAAAATCAAGGGTGGATCAACTCTCTCCGCACTGTAGAGCAATTGCTCATGACCTGAATGAGCTTTTGCCACCTCCACCAATGTTTGTTGGCAATGTAAATTCCATCTCAGCCTGCCGAAATTTACATAGAGGGATTAGAAATGTCAAGGGGTTTCAGGACAAGAGATTACTTAGACTTGTGGAGTGTTTGACTAAGAGACAGACTGGAGTTTATGACTTGAATTCATGCATTTAAAAGAATGTGATGTCAATTAGCAACGCTCTGCTGGGATATACAGTAGCAGCGAGGCAAAGATTGGGGAATCTGCTTGCCTCTCGGTTCTTGTATTGTCCCTCATCAGCACAATACCCTAGCCCTAAAGGTGAGCCAGCGACTATATTGAGCCTGTGTTGGTAACCAGCTGGGTTTAAATTTTGACTGAAGCCTTCTTTTGACACCCACTCAGAGCGGGAGAGATTCATCCTGCGTGTAGTGACAAATTGCAATGTTGTCTTCCAAACTGCAATTCCATTGACTTCAATGGGGCTTCAGGGATGTAAACTGCACAATATTTAGCCCAGGAAGATTTATTTTCCATAGTGTCGTCCCTGCCAGTTTGCAGGCTTCAGAGATTCAGCGCCCACAGAAGGCAGCACAGAGACTGAGACTACCCACCAGGCGGCCTGCCTTGGCTTCAGAGATGCACAGATTGCAAGGGCAGAAAGCACCACTGTGATCAGTTAGTCTGACCTTCCCCCAGATAATTCCTTTGGAACTACAGCATATCTTGTACAAACATCCCACCCTTGATTCTAAAATGGCCAGTGATCGTTTTTTAATCACAATGTCATGCGGTACCAGGTCAAACGCCGTACAGCAGTCTAAATATGTTACAACAAAGCTGTTACCTTTGTCAATCAAACCTGCCATCGGATCAAAAAAAGATATCAAGTCAGTTTGAGGGGATCTATGTTCCATAAACCCAGGTTGATTGGCATTAATTATATTACCCTCCTTTAATACTTTATCAGCGGTGTCTCATATTAGCCGCTCCTTTATCTTGTGTGCGGAAGGAACACACCCAGCCTGGGGGGGCTGGGCCAGGATCTTGACTGACATGCTGGGGTGACCAACGGCAGGCCCCACAGAGCCTACACGGGGCTGGCCCTGGGGAGCAGAGAGGGAGCAACCATGTGAGAAGAGTGAGAGCTGGAGGAGGAGGAGGCTGGTGGTTGCTCTCCGCAGCAGCAGCAAGAGAAGCTCCTTTTCAACTCTCCCGGTCAGCGACCAGCTCGGCGCCAGCGACTCCATGCCAGAGCGTCTGACCCCAAGAAGCTGCAGCAACTGAGAGAGCTCAAAACCAGCAGAAGCCATTGTCCCCCTGCCCCTTGAACTGGGAGCCAGGGATCCCTTCCGCCAGGACATAAGCGTTGCCAGCTCTACATCCGGAGCTCCAGCCTCGCTGCCCTGGAGCAGGGATGGGGGGTTGTTTTCTTGTACAGATTCCGCTGTGGGCTTCAGTTGTTGCAGACTGGTTGGGGGCCTTGTTTAGTGACCATCCCTGACACCTTTGCTTCCCCCCCCCCCTCCTTTTAGTTTACACCTTCCCTGTCCGGGGATTAAACTCCGTTATTTCTATGTGGCCGTCGAGTCTCTGTGCTAGTTAAACAATATCCTAGAGGTCGTAGGGCTCTTGGTCCTTGCACAGCTGCTCACTAGCAACCCAGGGCCCACTAGTTTTAAGGGCGGAGGCACAAGAGATTCCACCACTTTTGAGGATGAGGGGGTGATGACAGGGACACTTGGGACACATCTCGCATGCATCTCCATTACATCCATTGGAAGGCATAGGAAGCATACCTGCTGGTTGTCATGACTGTGAACTGGTGCCAAATTATAGGCAGCGGGTCTAACAGGTGAGGGGAGGAGATAGAGGAGCATGGGTGGAGGCCGCGTGGGGGACGAGGATAGAGGAGAGGAGGGATACAGGGAGCGGTGGGGGCCTCACAGAGGGAAGGAGAGGAGGAACGCGGCAAGCAGTGGCAGTGGGGGCCGAATGAAGAGGGAGGTGAGGTCTGGGGTGGAATGTGGGTGGGGCTACAGGCAGAAGAGGTGGGACTACGAGCAGAAGAGGCGGGACAGGGAGCTAGTCTCCCCCAGGGACGCTTCACCCTCTGCCTATGCGCCACCTTATACTGCTTGCTCACGTTTGGGGCTTGTTTTTACAATGGCTCTTAAACGAGCTGATGGAAGCACTTTCATACCACACCACAACAATGCCAGCTCCCTCCTTGCGTAGCTCAGGCTCGCTGATGTTCAGTCACTACCATCTCAGCGAAGGCTTTCATGGAAAGAAAACAACTGTTCCAAGAACATCTCTGAACTCAGTGGTATTTTCGTCAATCCACTGTGTCATCTTTCCCTCTGCATTCCTCAGGAGACAATGATAGCCTGCTGGGACATTATGCATAGATTGCTAACTTGCTGTATATACACCGACGCATAGAATGGGCTTTTGTAATTTAAATAACAAACTCTGGAATTGATGATACAAACAAACTCGGTCAGTCATGCAGTTTCAGCATCAATAAACAAAAATCTGAGTGTGACTTGGGTGTGGGGGGGAACATGTGTGTCTTGTTATTAAAGATTTCGAGTATGTTCTATCATCTGATTCCATCGTAATTATTGCACAATATTTTTTGCCATTGTCCCAATGCTAATGAACTACAAACACAGAGAGGCTGGATTGTACCCTGGTCTTACTGGCCTGAGCAGGGAAGGCAAACCTCCTTATCACAGCTGCTCAGCGGCGCAACACCTAACCACATCTGTCGCAGAAGGTGTCCCCCCTACACTCAAGATATTCTTCTCGACAAGTGAGTGGAATGAGGGGGTGGGATCGCGTAGACCACCCCTCGCTCAGAGCTCTGCTTAAAAGCACCAGCGCCCCCCAGAGTACAGAAATGTGTAAGGAGCCAATTAGACTCTGAAGGGGTGTAACCATGCCACGAGATATATCCATGACACAGTTGTATCATAAGGACTGGACCCGCAGATTGGGGTAAATCAGCGCCTCTCCAGTAGAGTGATTGGATCTATGCCCATTTACATCAGTTGTGAATCTGTTCCTAAGGCTCCAAGATCAGGAACACAACCCTGCAATCAGACCCTGCTACCTGCACCAAGACAAGTGTTTTTACCACCATATTGGTGGATCTGCTCTGAGCAGGAATAGACACTATACAGACACCAGGGGCTGCCTGGAGCCATACTACCCCTCATGTCACTGTAGCAGCGGGAAGTGTTTCAGAAAAAAGGCCAGCATACCCCCAGCCCGCGAGCTTCCTCTTTATGGTACAGGCATTCCCCCTAGCGGAGAATGGGCTCCGTGCGGTGTGGTTGTGTGCACATTGGCTGCTGCTGTTGAGTTATAAGGATCTTTTTGAGTGTAATAAGAAATAAACGAGTTATACTGGACACTCTTATGGGAGATTGCTTGTAGTGTTTACATAAGGATGCCACTGATAATAAAAACAGCATTACGTCTATGAACATTATTCTAAATATCTTTTCAAATGAAATCAGCCTCCCTAATCGGGCATGTCTCATTTGCATGGCAAGAACAGCATTTTGTAGGGAAAAAAGGCAATAAATACATTTTGTGTTTGAAAAGAAACAAAAGCTCTGACGAGGCCTTTAATCATCAAATCTTTATCATTTCCAAGTCTAATGTATTATAAACTATGATTATGCAACAACTAATTAAATTAGTACTGACAGCTTTCAAAGGGAAGCTGACTTAAGATACAATCGATACTAATTTTCTGGGTTGGTGTGCCCGAGACAAAGTAAAAGCAAGTGAATTCCATCCAGGAGTGAATGAAAGCACAAGGCCACCCACACGTGACATAGGATGTCTCTTAAGACTAACTGGTAAACGAATTGTCAGTTTAGTTGACTGGCCTGTGACCTGATACTGAATAGTTGTGAGTAATAAAATGAGTGAAAAAACCTTTCTGGCTTAACACAGTACCAGAAATATTTATTGGTAAAGGCTAATGACAGGTACTGTGCAGCTGGTCGGCAGCTACGTACTTATTTTTCACTCTTCTGGCAATAAATTGAGCTTTCATTGTTTGGGCAGATGAAAGGCGCCACTCATCTGCTGGCAGGCGTAGAAGGACTGAATGACCAGTGGCGGGATGAATTGTATCTACGTGTGAGAAATTACAACACAGGCGGCAGGTGGCAGCCCATCCAGGTCTACCACTGTCCAGTGGCCCAGGGCAAGGTAGGAGCTGGGCTGGGGCAGGAGGTGAGGATTGCTGGCAGGTGGAGCTAAATGCCTCAGTCCCAGCAGGTGGGAGCCAAGGTGATGGAGGGGAGACTCTCAGTGGAAGGGGGAAAGGGGCTATCTGAGGTGATGGAGGGGAAGGGGCATCCCAGGAAAGAGGGGGATGCTGAGGTGATGGGGCGGGACTCCCAGTGGAAGGGGGGATCGGAGGTTATGGAGGGGAAGGTGAGTTCCAGGGACGGGGGGGATGTTGAGGTGATATAGAGGGGAAGGGAAGTCCCAGTTAAAGGGGGGGATCTGAGATGACGGGAAAAGGGACTATCTGAGGTGATAGAGGGGAAGGGGCATTCTGAGGAAGAGGGGGATGCTGAGGTGATGGGGGGGGAGACTCTCAGTGGAAGGGGGGAAGGGCTATCTGAGGTGATAGAGGGGAAGGGGAGTCCCAGGGGAAGGGCAGATCTTGAGGCTCCATATCTGGCAGCTTCAGGACCAGAAGGGCTTGGGACATGGTGAAGGGAGGGCCCTGCCTGCACATGAACAGGTGCATCATGTGCCAGGGGAGGGATAGCTCAGTGGTTTGAGCATTGGCCTGCTAAACCCAGGGTTGTGAGCTCAATTCTTGAGAGAGCCATTTAGGGATCTGGGGCAAAAATCTGTCTGGGGATTGGTCCTGCTTTGAGTAGGGGGTTGGACTAGATACCTCCTGAGGTCCCTTCCAACCCTAAGGTTCTATGCTGTGGTGGACTCCTCCGAATGTGCGAGTGGTGAGGGCCAGCAGGCTAGAGTGGGAAGCTGGGCCCAGCCCCACGGGACAGGAGCCAGTAGTGTGGGTAAGTGTGGGGTGGACTCCTCCACCCAAGGAACAGTTTCCCCAGCAGCCTATGCCTAACAATACTCTGTAGCATTTTTTGTGATGATTTGGGGTTGCTAGGCAGCAGATGGGTCCGAATCTGACCCTCCTGGCGACAAGGGTAAAACAGGTTTGGCCGTAGCAGACACACACCAGGTTTCCTTGGAGTAGCTCCCCTGCGTAAAGCGTCACACCTTCATCAAATGGTAGGCCCTGGGCTAGAGCCCAAACATCCCTCAAACACGGCACCTGCGCTGTATGACTCGGGACCCTTTTCCCTTCAGCTGCTGGACTTTTTTTCTTTCAAACCGTTGATGTAGTGACTTTCTCCATGCGGCCTTAGGCTGACCGGCCGAAGGGAAGACGCCGATGGAACAACGCCAAGCAGCGCTGTTTGGTTATTCAGAAGGAAGGTTGTGGCCGGGATGGAATCTCATTCTTCGCATCCACGCTCACATCCTCTCATCACTGCATAACCATTAGGTTTGCGCTGCAAAAGGCCAGCTGTGCTGCCTCGCCGCCCCTTTTGCTTTGCTTTACGTCCCTGCTTCAGAGCAGCGTGAAGCACAAATACGGACAGGAGGAGTTCCCTGAGCCAGCTTAGGAGAGTGCAGAGCCAGAGCTGAAAAAAGTATTTATCGGTTTTTAATTGTCTTTTAATGCTGGCCCATGCCCTTAGTTCAGCGAGAGCTCTCGCTGCATATTCCATTGTCAGGCGTAAAAGGAAGGAAAACGAAAGCTGTTTTCTCCCAACGCTTTGTTCGTGGTCACATTACATCCTTGCAAAGTTTCCTAATCGATTCATTTGTGCATGAAAGGACAGGAGAGAGTGTCCTTCCCTGAAGGGCCCCTCCTAGTACGAGCAGCGGGACTCGGAAATGATCATTAAAAGAAAACTCTCCCCAGGACTTGCGAGTCCTCCAGGGTTACATGCATTTTTTAAAAACAGCTGGTTCTCCCCCCCACCCCCCCTTCCCAGAGTTTTGAGGCTGAGCACTTACGGAGACTCTGCAGCCTTTGTGCAACCGAGTCCCGGGGGTTTGAGGAAGCACCAGCCATCCCAGGTGGCGTTTGTGGAGCAAGTCCACTTCTTCTCCCCCTCCCCCTCTGACTTGTGCTTCTGATGGGAAGCGGAACTGTCAGATGGCATCAGCAGAGCAGACATGGGGGGCCCAGAGGAGGCTGTCACCTTTAACAGCTGGTAAAGTCCATTCTCTGTACAGCACCTTCTCTCTCCCCGCTTGGCGCAAAATGACAAACCGAGCCTAGGCAAACAAAGCAACCGGTGTCAGGAAAGTCCCAGAGCCAGCCTGTATCCCTGCATATTTTATCTTATAATCCACTGCATTAATATTTAACCACCACCTCAAACAGGTGGACGTTTGAGGGCCATTGAGCACTGTGAATTCTCCCAATGCATCACAATTACCAAAACACCTGTGCTAAATAACTTTGCGCAGTGCCACTGTGAAAATTCACAGAGTGCTCAATAGCCCTTGAAATTTCTCATTCCTAGCTTGTGGTGCAGTGGTTGAGTACTCACACATCATGCTGCAGCATATAAAGACACTGGTTCAAGACCTCTTAAAGCCACTTTACCCTCTACCAGGAAATGATGCAGTCCCTGTGCTTTTCAACCTGCACATGCTTTGTTTCTGCAATTATAGTCACTGACCTTTTGTGACGATGCCCCAACAACATCCCAATGCAACAGGGCAAGGGGCTCACTGGGATCTCTTTCAGCTGGCCTGACCTATTCCGTGTACCCCGATGCACTAATGCCATAACCTGCATCTAAAAGGTGGAATGTAAGATACCAGTAAAAACCTAATAACATACCTATCATTAATATTATTGCATGGTGTCTGCAGGGAGGACAATTTCAAAATTATAAACCTATTGGGAATTATGTTATTAAAGTATGTCTGCCAGGCAGGGCTGAAGGTCTGCCACCTTGAAGGTACTTCCAGGGTACATGAAGAGACAATGGGAGTGCAATTGATGTGAAAGGTAAACAAACCCATCAAGCAAACAAGGGAAGGAGAGAACTCAGCAGCATGGCGGGGGGAGGAGAGTGCAGGAATCAATTTGCATTTTAACAAACACAAGTAGGTGAAGAAGCCAGCAGACTCCATGTCACCGTCATGACAGCTTGAATGAACTTTACTTTGGGGAATAACCTTTCGAAGAATCCATTTCAGAGGTTCCCCGCCTATAAAAGACAGGAGCAAAGAACCCCACGTGATTTTTCACCCCAGAAGACAAAGCCACTGGGCACTTTGGACTTTGGGGGAGATCCTGACCACAGGGATGGCCAGCCATCTTGCTGGAAGGCCGTGTGGTAAAAATCTTACCTTGAAGCAGGACTGTAGTTTTGTTAAGTTACAGCCTCAAGAAAGCGTTTTTCCCTTTTATTCACTTGCAACCATTTCTAACTCTATCCTTAATACCTGAAGTCACTTTTAACCCTAATCTTCCTTCGTTAATAAACAAACCCAGCGCTGGGTTTGAACTGAACTGATTGTTAATGCTAGTTAAAGCAATACGTGGTGCATTTTGTCTATTTAAAGGAGCAAACAAACATTATTATTGCTCTGAATGGTGCAGGAAAGGAGTAGACATTGCAGAGCACAGGGCTTGGGGAAAATTGGGGGTGTTAGGCTCACCTTGCCAGGTGTAACCAAAAAGCTGGTGGATACCAGAATGTGGCTGGGAGTTAACAAGGAGGCTGCTGGAGTCAGAGTTGCTAGTCCACATCTGCGTATCATATAGACCACATGCTTAGATGCTGGCTGGGAGCATCCAGACAAGGGACCTGCAGCAGCAGAGCATTTTAAGGCACCCAAGGTTAAAGGGCAGGTGCTGACACCACCCCTCAGTGGCCTGGATTGCACCTCGGAATGTGACAGTGACAAAACCGCAAAGGGGGAAAACAGCCCTGCTTTGGAGTTCATTACTCTGACCCAGCCTCTCACCATCAGGTCATTTGGCTTTCTTGGTACCCACCCACGTCTCCTCTAGTTAGCTGGGGCAGGGAACCCCAATCCTCTTTGTCCGGTGCTAGTTGATCATAACATTAAATGACCCCTGAACCATCTTGGAACTGGAGCAGGATGTAGGGATCACGGTGGATCAATTGAACACGCGTTCCCACTGCGATGCAGTAGGTAAGAACAAACACAGTCCTTGGATAGATAAGCAGGGGAATAGCTAGCAGAAATAGGGGGTTATTACCACTGTCAATGGTAGTAGTGAGTCCCTTAGTGTCCACACTTTAAAAAGGATGGTGACAACTTGGAAAGGGTTCAGAATAGAGCTACAAAAATGACTTTAGGTCCAGAAAACCTGCCTTACAGTGAGAGGCTAAAGAACCTTTATCTGCCTGGTTTCTCCAAGAGACGGTTAAGAGGTGACTTGCTCGTGCTCTATAAATACCAACATGGAAAGACGACTGATCGCGGGCTCTTTAATCGAGCAAACAAAGGCATAATGAGATCAAAGGGCTAGAAGCTGAAGCTAGAGATTCAAAATAAAAATAAAGATGCAATTTCCCCCCCAAACCGTGAGGGTGATTAACCATTGGAAGACTTGCCTAGAGATGTGGCGAGCCTCTGTGACATAATTTTTTAAAATCAGGATTGGAAGGTTACGATACACTCGAGCTCTCGAGCTCAAACAGATGTTATTTGGCTTGATACGGGAATCACTGGGCGAGGTTGTATGGGCTTTGTTATGCAAGACGTCAGACTGCATGGTCAGAATGGTCCCTTCTGGCCTTGACATCAGTGAAAAATGGACAGGGAAAACATCTAATTCTAGTGCTGTTAAATAAAAGCAAAGGGTGCGGGGGAAACCACACATTAAAAAATGGATATCCATGCATCTTGTTAGCCCCATGTATAGTCCTATTGGGTGGGCACAAAGCCATGACACTACCACGCCGATGTCCCAGTTTGCTGCATGGATAGGTGGGGGAAAGGCTGCCCCCAGAAGGGGTGAAGCTCTGTGTGTCCCCACTCATATCATGGGCTATTTGCACAAAATCGTGCACTGTGCTGAGCTGTGTTGTGCAGGGGGCACACTGATTTTGGAAGGATGCGTACAACCCCACTGTTCATGAACCACTGTCACGGAAACATCATTAGGAAGCTCCAGAGGTGAGGTGAAACTTGACATTTTTTTGTGAAGAAGAATTCAGAAATGGCAGCCATGCAGGGTATAAAGGCATGCTGGTTTCCAGGCTTTATTCATTTCATTTTTCAAGGATTATTTGTAGCAATTTTTTAGTTGTATGTAGCCATCCATAACTCAGGGTTTTTTGGGTGTGTGTGGGTGTTATATTTACTGCAACAAGTAACGTACACTATATACATTACTCATTACAGTAGCATATAATGTAATGACCCATCTCTAGCACATTTTAACATAATACTGTTTCAAACAGCACTACAATAAAGCACACTAGCGAACCTTTAGCGCATACCAGCAGGGTCTACATGGACCAATTAATGCGCAACACATTAGTGCACTTTAGAAATCACAACTCCGTATTGCTGCTCTGTGTGTAGACAAGGCCTTAGATTAGCAGTTTCCAAACTATGGGTCACAACCCCAAGTGGAGTTGCTCCATCAGCAGATGGGGTCGCTGCAATCCCGTGCGTGTGGAGGATGGCGTTTTACAAAATGGCATCTTCAGACCGTGTGACCTCACATGCACCGTACGTACAAGGTCACACTGCATGGGGGATGTAATTTTACTCCACAAAATGGCACCCTCCTTGCAGTGGGACCTCACAAATGTGTGGTGCATGAGAGGTCATGCTGCATGGAGGATGCGTTTTTAAATGGCATCCTCCACGCTGTCTGGGGCTGTGGGAAGCAATACGTGTGAAAGTGGGGTCATGCAGGGAAATCTTAGGGAACCGCTGCCTTAGATATAAGTAACCACTTGCGCTGTTTTTCTGATGTTTTAGTGGCTCTCTCTTCCTTTCTTTGGATTGGGGATGTTTTATCAGTCTTTACTGGTCAAAACTAAAAATCAAAAGCCATAAGTATATAGGGGAAGGGTGGCTGCGATTGGAGAAGATCCTTTGAATTTAAAAAAAGCGGAAGGAAAAATTAAGACTATGAGTAGCTATTAACCATGTCTCCTTTTCCCTCAGACAAAATCAAATGTACCTATGAGAATATCCATCACAACCTACACATAGTCCCACAATCCACGCACTCATTTCTGGAATTCTTTGCCACCTAGTATGCCAATATTAATCAACACTTCACTCCTCTCTTGAGTCAGCATATTGCCCAGCCCAGGTTTTTCTATGCTGTCCTTTCCACGTATTTGCTGATAGTTGCTATAGCAGTGAAACTCAACCGCCGCAGAGGTTCTGTCAGTATTGCAACTATAAACCTGATTTTCAGGGATGTTTAACTCAATCACTTATAGTTTCATCACATTTCTTCCAAGCTCTGGTGAGATCAAGCTTCTTTTTTAAGAAATGACATTTTACAGACACTTGGGCTTTTACATTAAGCCTATATTGAAAAAAACACACATGTTTTGCAGCATTTGATACAAAGACAAAGTCAGTTTTAGTGATCGCCATTTAATTGTAATTTAGTCCTAGTGATGTTTACATGAGGTTGGTTTGGGTACATTACTACACATAAAAGCCCAATTTCCCCATTTACTTTTCTAAGGACAAAAACTAGGGGCACTTACTCTAGTACGTTACCATTATTAATGCACTAGTACAAAACTAGTACTAGACCACAACAGCAAAAGTGCCACACAAACAATTAAAATGAAGGGCCAGGCCCTCAGCCTTTGTAAAGCAGTGTGGCTCTATTGATTTCAGTTGAGTAACACTGATTCACACCCCTGGAGGATCTGGTCCTAGGCTTGCTAACCTCTAGGGAACACTGTTAGAAGTGAGAAAGGATAGAACTTCATTTCAGCTACATTTCTGTGTAGTGTTAACGTTTTCCCATTTCACTCATTTCCCTGCCTCCAAACCTATTTTACCTGCCCCAAATTTGGGCATAACACAATTTCCAATATATCTGACATGTGCAGGTCAAATTGACTGACTTCACTGGAATCATGGCAGCAGAGAATTTGTCTCAGAGTCTTTAAGACACATACAAATGTATATACAGGTAAGTGACTGATTTCTGTTTGAATTCACTCAACTAGCTGTACCTTTTATCTGCAGCTGAAACTGGCCAATTCAATCGAAATTCGAAATTTGTTAACCAAACTGCAGCTCAGCTCTCCACACTGTTTCTCACAGACTGTAAGGGCTGGATTCTCAAGGTCTCAAAAGCCACTCTGCACTGGGTGAACAGCTCAGCATCTTTAAAGCATCTGGAAATGACCCAGGGAATTGCCCTGTGCTGGGGAACCCTCCGCTGCTGGCAATCTGGAAGAGGCGGCTCAGAATGAGGGCATAGCGAGAGCATTTCAGGGAAGGAGGCATGACACGGTGGAGCGCCGCTGCAACCTATCCTCAAGTGGCATCAGGTCTCTGAGGAATATTGCCCCAGTGGCATAAATTAGGGACACGCCTGTGCAGCCCTCACTTGCACTGGGGCAGAGCAGCTGTGAATCCGGGACCTGCAACCAGCCCCCAGCTCCAAGCTGAGCTCAGGGAGTATGCAGGAAAATCATAGAATCATAGAATCATAGAATATCAGGGTTGGAAGGGACCTCAAGAGGTCATCTAGTCCAACCCCCTGCTCAAAGCAGGACCAATTCCCAACTAAATCATCCCAGCCAGGGCTTTGTCAAGCCGGGCCTTAAAAACCTCCAAGGAAGGAGACTCCACCACCTCCCTAGGTAACGCATTCCAGTGCTTCACCACCCTCCTAGTGAAATAGTGTTTCCTAATATCCAACCTGGACCTCCCCCACTGCAACTTGAGACCATTGCTCCTTGTTCTGTCATCTGCCACCACTGAGAACAGCCGAGCTCCATCCTCTTTGGAACCCCCCTTCAGGTAGTTGAAGGCTGCTATCAAATCCCCCCTCATTCTTCTCTTCTGGAGACTAAACAATCCCAGTTCCCTCAGCCTCTCCTCATAAGTCATGTGCTCCAGACCCCTAATCATTTTTGTTGCCCTCCGCTGGACTCTTTCCAATTTTTCCACATCCTTCTTGTAGTGTGGGGCCCAAAATTGGACACAGTATTCCAGATGAGGCCTCACCAATGTCGAATAAAGGGGAACGATCACGTTCCTCGATCTGCTGGCAATGCCCCTACTTATACAGCCCAAAATGCCGTTAGCCTTCTTGGCAACAAGAGCACACTGTTGACTCATATCCAGCTTAACAAAGAGAGCAAAACAAAGCAAGCAACCCCCACAAGCCATACTCTGGAAAATTAAACTAAAGCCTTCCTGCTCACCTTTGCAGGCAGTGTCCCCCCCACTGGCAAGCACTCAGGAGTCGCTGGGAACGTGGAACACAAGGAGCTGTAGATTTGGGGGGAAAGGCAAAACAGTCAAAAGAAACATGCAGAGACAGGAGATATGTTTGCATATAAGAAAGATAGCAACCCCAGTCGAGACAGCAGGAGTTTGATCAGCCCCCTAGTCTGAAATAATAAGTGTCCAGATGATGGAGGGCCAGAACTCACTCTTACTGCAAACCTCACCCACCTAAAACTCTATCCGCATGTCTGTGGTAGCTGTCCTCCCACTGACCTGCTCCACGAGAACTACGCCACCAGGTGCTGTTCCCACACACAGCTCTCTGGGATTTCAGCTTTGCAGCCCCTGGCCTCATGGGTCAGGGCACCATGAAGTAAACTCATGCACAGGTTGCAATTGGTCCAGAGCAGTTCCAGCACAAAACAGTCACTACACCCAACGGCAGCCAGACAGCAGCGGTGGCAGTAGCAGGTGGCTTGCTAGATGTGGGCATAAAAAGGGCCATGTGGAACTGGGCTGATGGATTTTATTTGGTTGTTCCACTTGTGCATTGAGCGATTGCTGCTCTAGCTAGTTGCCTTGTCAAGGCGACCAGAGCGTAAAGTCCCTTCACAGTGGTGGCTTCTTCATTCACAGAGCAACGATTTTCTTTTAGCAGAAAATACAACTCTGTGTCAGTGTGGAGACTGACCGAAAACACTCCTGCGTTCCCTTCTTTGCTTGCCTGCCTTTGTGTTCCTTCCCGCACCGCAGGGACGCTCCCGTGTGCTCAGGCAGCTTCTCAGGCCTTTCCAGGCTTTTTGACACAGAAAACAGTAGCATCTTTACTGACTTGGCTTTACCCAGAGTTGCCTCTAGGCTCTCCACGCGTTATGTGCACAAAGAGAGTTCCATGCACAGACTCCTGGCACCGCACCAGGATAAAATGCTCCCAGCCATTCTGGGCTGGCAATGAAAATGTCCTGTGTAGACAAACTCTGGCATCACTTCTCAGCCTGAGGCCATCTGCCAACCGCCGACTCATTCATCCTCACAAACAGCCCATCCTCGCCCTTCCTGGTACATTTTCAACAGGAAAAAAAATCCCTCTGCCTCCTTCTTCTCTTCTAATGGGCCAGATCCACACCGGCTGTAAATCAGCATCGCTCCATGGACACCAATAAAAGTGTATCAGTAACACCAGCTGGGAATCTGGCCCAGCACAGGCAAGTTGCCTTTAAACTCTTTCTGTGTGAAAATAGCACTTCACAGCCAAAGGACCAGAAGGCCTAGACTGGATGCCTACCCGGACGTGTTCTCCCTTTAAGGTTCCTGGCCAAAGCATTTCTCTGATTTGACTGACCACCTGATTTCAGACATTGTCGGTGTCAGCTTTGTGTTGTAAACTCACGTGACCGGTTTTCATACTTCCACGGGAAGTTACTGGGTCAGAAGCAATGTTTGGATACATTTCCAAAGGCTACAATCAGCTGAGCCTACTAGCAAAGACCTACATTTGGACATTTTTCTGACTCATGCTTCAGATGCACTTCGTCCCTCCCTAAACATGTGGGGAGAGAACATGATAATTAATAATGGGCAAGAGCCAAAGCATTGGCAGTTTGGCTAGTTACCAGAACTTCCCCAACTGTATCCAGAGCTCTTTGGTCAAGTAATGAGTGTTCTCATGAGTTTCCAGTTGGCCATAAAGACGGAAAGAACAGCCTGGATCATTTTATTTCACTACCTCTGTGTTTGGAAAGCACCCGGAAGTGCAGACGTGCAAACACTAAACAAATACACTTTTTCAAGCTTTAAAGGTTCCATTTAAATGTGAAGTTTATTGAGTATTCCACCCAACCAGGATTTCCCCAACCTTAAATCTGACTCTTTTCCTTGAACTCCTGTTGGAAGAGGACTCCATTAACGCTAGATAGGAACCTTTCCATCCGCATGGGGGAGTTACAGAGCAGCGCTGGTGAGTACTGCTAATCACAGCCCCTTAGTCTGAGCTGCGGAGTAGTGTAGACAAGCCCTGAGACTGACAAAAATCTTGAGAAGACGTTAGCAGCACTCAGGGGGTTAATGTAAGTGGTTATTGCAGATCCTCCAATTGTTCATTTTTCCTTAGTTGGCGTGCATCTCGTTCTTGCATGGCTATTTCTCACCACTGCTCTGGAGTGGTTTGTGAAAACCTGTTAGAACAAAGCAGAATAAAATACTAAACGATTTGCCAACTTGGCAGGAAAAAGAGGAGAAAGCAAAAAGCCTGGCCAAGTCAAATATCAATCTCCTTTTTAAAAGTTTTTGTTTCCATAAATTATAAATTAGTTGACTTGATGTTTCATTTGTAACAGAGGCTGCTGTGAGTCACATATTCGCATTGCAAACATCTCTGTATGCAAGTAGTAAGTCTATGTGTAGAAGGAAGTGGATGTCAAAATCCGAGCCGCTCTACTCGGGTAGCAGCGTTTGGTACTGCCCCAGTACCACCCTAACTGGGATGTATGGGGAGCACCTCGTCACCTACACAGAATACCAGTCTGGAATATGTTATCTACTATCGCTATAGCGGACGCTGCCCCCTTGTGGCGAGAAGAATGGGAACGAGCTGCTCCCTCTGTAAGAAACGCCTTCCTCGTCACTCAGCCTAGTAAGAGACTGCCTGGCACTGAAACGCCAGGCTCTCTCTGGGGTAAGCTCAGCTGTTTCAGACAGGGTAGAGCAGCAAAGGGGGACTCGGGAACAGCCCTGTCTGTAGCGGCGGTGGAGCTGAGGATGTTGCAGGCTGACTGAACGGCTGCTCAGCTCAAGCTTTTCTAGCAGGAGGGCGTTCCAGACTCCACACTGCTGACCCCGAGGCTCCGGAGCAGCGGAAACGTTGGATGACGACCTAAGTCCTTTGGATTCCTTTGACAGTTTTTTCTTGTTTGAGGTATGCATCGTTGTCTGACCTCACTATTATCCATTCTGCATTTTGAACTTTTTTCCATCTTTATTGCATTTGCTAATAATAACCGTGCTCGTCGGTCTAGAACGACTGTGGAACTCGTGGATGGAGCTGAAGTGATAAACGGAGCACTGTGCACAGAGCAGCCCATTAGCTGCAGAACAACTGGAGCCCTATAGAAGCAGCGCCACCTATTGCATACGACCCCCCTGAACACGCCTCGGGAAAGCTCTTAAACGTGTATCTCTGACAGCAAGAGGGTTGTTCAGTCTGTCACCTCTCAGCCAAGATTGCCCATGGACTGGTGGCTTCAGGGATCTGGGCCTTTTCCCCCAGAGGCCACTGACTCATGTCACATAGGCCACCACGGCTACCAGATAACAACTTCTGTCGCTGCCAACTGGGTCATGAATCCTGCAGGTGGGCCCTTGTGCCCAAGCAAACTCCGTGGGTCTCTGCATAGGCACCACCATGGAGCCAGTGACCAGAGCGGAGACTTGGGATGGGTTGAAGAGTCACTCAGTGGAGAGAGACACCATAGCTTATTACACAAGTCCATTGTTACTATTAATCATCTACATTATAGCAGCACCTAGGAACTACAATCTAAGCTTAGAGCCCCATTGTGCTAAGCTCTGTACAGACAAGTAGCAAAGGCAGTCCCTGCTCCAGAGAGCTCACAATCTGCAAGCCAGACAGGATGCACCAGGTGGACAAACGGGGCAGGGTGGGCTGCGAGGGCAAAGTTACAATAAAACAGAGTTTAGCAAACGAGTAAGAGTCGCAGCTCACCGCTCACCCAATCCTGAACCCCACCTAACCTGGGCTGATTGTTTTAAATACCTATTTGGTGGAAACCGGTTGGGCACCCAAGGGAGTAAAAGCAAAGATGTCAAACTTCTTAAAGATTATAAATGAAGTGCTAATCACGGGCTGCGCTAGCCCGGCAGGGCCTGGTGCAGAATGGGAAATGAGCATTCTCTCCTTCTCTCCAGCTGACTCCGGTGCTCAGAAATGTTGCTTCAGTAGCAATAACCCCGATGCTGAAGAGGGCGTTCAGCAAATAAAAGGCAGCTGGAAATAAGCCGAGCGAGCCACAGGAAGGCACCCGCGATGGAATTCCAGGCAAACTGCAGGTGTTAGGATAATTATCGGAGGTTGGCAGATTGTGGAAATCGTACCGATTCCTAAAAAGGCAACGCATAGTTTAACATTTTCATTGCACATCTGTGCACCACTGCTTTTTGATTTAATAGGACTGAAACAATGGCACAGATACGCAAAGCCTCTAGGTGAAGTTCCGAACAATGAGGGAGGGGATACATGTGATATCAATATGCACTACCATGCTACAACGGCTCGACCAGCTGGTGAGTATGGGAAACAGGGGAACGGTGGGAGGCAACTGAAGCAGGAGGTTCAAAGTGCTGTGGCAGTGCTGAGTTGGGCATTAACCTTTGTTATGAGACTGTGTCAAAACAGCCTCCAAATTAATGCAGCACATCTATATTGCCTGATGAACTTCCCATAGCTACTTAAGGAATCATGGGAGGTATTTCATGCATTTTTCCACTTATCCTCAGGGGAATGAATTAGATAATTTGATAGGTTTTCACCTTCTATGATTTGTTCCACATGATCTTATGCTTTTCATTATATCGCTAATCAATTCAGAATTTGCTGAAACTTCCCAGTAATAAACTAGTCCAGTTTGGAGTCCTGGAAATAAATGGCTCCTTTATCATTTCTTGTCTCTTTCTAGCTTTGATTAAGCAGAATTCTCTTGTGGAATCGAATGCAATGCAGGTTACCAACATTTACTTTATCATGCATCCTGGTAACACACAGCCCAGTTTCCTGTTCATTAATTCTGCAAAGGAGCATTTAGAATGTATTTTAAATGGTTTTCCTCCTTTACAGCTCCCTGTGGCACAGGCGCATTTCAGATCTGAAGAGTGATCAATAAACAAGCTCTGCTGTCCGTTGGGGCTTCTGGCCGTACAATTAGAATAGGGAAACTCAACAGGCTGTTTTATTATACAATGACAGCAGACTGATTTGGCTCTGCAATTGGTGTCAAATGCTGATTTCCAGACGTTTGTATTTGAGTAACAAAGCAGCATCGGCCGGGAACGTCAGCAGGATTGCTGTCTGCCAAACTACATGCACCTTTCTTTTCAGAGGATGGGCGTATATGTTGCAGTAGGTTCGTTACCTGATAGCATGGGGCTTGATGGCTCTTTCCACCACTATAACCGCTCAGCACGGTGGATAGACGTATTTCTGGTTTGTCACGGCTACTGTACAGAAAAAGCTGTTATTAACCCAGTTGTCAAGTAGGTGCTGAAGCGAGCAGAGCAGCATGCTCAGGGCACCTGGTAAAAGGCACGAGGCCACATTCGATAAGAGAAAGGGCCATAGACTACAGGGAAGGGTGCAGCTGAGTAGAGAGCTGCCCGTACGCTGCTATATCAAAAATAAAGGCTGGTAAAAGGAAGAGAAAATCAGGACCTGTTTTTCTACGCAGCACAGATTTCAAAAAGAAAATATGTTTAAGCAGGTTTTCTTTGTGCACCATTGAAGCAGCAGACCCAGGGTTGCCTATATTAACACAAGTGTGGGTCTTTGTCACCCTCTAGTGACTGGTCCGGATAAAATGAAAACAGTCTACTGCTGCAACTAGCTGAAGAAGTTACTCCCTTGGCTTCAGTGGTAGAAATTAAGGCTAACTCTGGACATCCTACTGTGGGCCTAAGGTGGAGTGATTGTCTCTCACACAGCCCTGCTGTGAGATTATCTAATTGCAGGATTGGGCCCGTACTTTATAATAATCCCGTACACTACATATGATTGTCACCAAGACAGGATTTACTGCATTCCAAGTAGATTCAGTGACTAAGAATGTAACCCATGCTGGCAGGGGCATGACGCAGAAGGGTAAACGTGACGCTGGCCAGAGAACAGCAATTCCACTTTGTGACAATGTTCGAGGTTTCAGAATTTGTTTTTGTTGCGCATTGGAATGAAGCCAAAACCTTTAGAACATTTGCACAGAATGGGGTGGTGTCAAAATGTCTTTTCAGCTCAAACCCGGACCCCTCTCCCTGGGAGTGACTGGAGAGTCCACCCGGGAACTCAGAACCTTCCTGACAAAAACTCAGCTGACATCTGCCTGTCTCCACAGAACATTTCGGCTTGGGCAAAATGGCCTTTTATGAGGAACAAAGTGTTTTGTCAGCCGGGTTCCAATCAGCTGCAGGTAAATGAGGAGCCTTGGAAATGAGCTGCTGTCATACCAAGCCCGTGGTGGCAGGAGGAGGGTGACGTATCCTCCAAAGTCCCAGTTTTCCAGGTCTGCCCTCCCATGCTGGTGTCACTGCACTGGCCTGGCTTTTTTGAAACCCTACAGGCTCTGGCCATTGGCAGGAGCAGCCAGCTAGCTGAAGCCATGAAGCTGCCAGTGGGCTGGCTAAGTGCATGTGCATCTCAAGGACGTCTCCTTTTCCCAGACACCCCTCAACATGTAAGCCCTGCTCTGCCCGGGGGGTCTCAAGCCAGACCTCCTTTGCACCTAGAGTGGAAGTCACACTGGAGTTAGCGCAGTGACAAGCAGTCTACAATGGGCTCCGCTTCACAGCCGCTGAGAGCGCACAGCTACCTAGTCTAAACCCAGAAGTCACCTTCCGTCAATAGTCTGAAATACTTGCTTAAAAGCCGTTGTTTCCAGGAGCACTTCTGCCTGTCAACCCCATACCTAGACTGCATGTGGAAAACCAACACGACAGGTGCACAACACAGCTGGGGAAGAGAGACAGCTTGGTAGTTAAGTCCTGGCACTCCGAGATCTGGGTTCAGGGCCCAGATCTGCCTCAGACTCCCTGGCTGAGCTTGGGAATGGTGCTGAGTATCTCTGCCTCAGTTCCCCATCTGTGAAATGGAGGTAATCAGCCTTGTCTATTTAGACTGTAAGCTTTTCAGAGCAGGGACTGTCTGTACAGTGCCTAGCACCACTGGGACCAGCTGAATTATGGTATTCTAGGGGCTACTGCATTCAAGTTAGAAATGTTAATAAAAACAGTTTCGATGCTTCTTCAAAAGTCCTGGGAGCAGATGAGACTGGAA
This sequence comes from Emys orbicularis, assembly GCF_028017835.1. Taxonomy (NCBI): domain Eukaryota; kingdom Metazoa; phylum Chordata; order Testudines; family Emydidae; genus Emys; species Emys orbicularis. The sequence goes on from NC_088689.1 coordinate 129,253,088, forward strand.
ATGGAAGGACCCAAATACTGTACAACAAAAGGGGCTAATCTCCTGGTGCAGCTGATCTGATATGCATTCACAATTACTCTTGGTTGTCTGTTCTGACCAACCCATCCCAGCAGACTTCAGCAGTACAGCGTTCAGATAAGCCCCCAGACTTTGGGGTGCCTCTCTGCACTGAAGCACCAAGCCTTTTGATGTCTGGCCGTTGCTAGTTACTACCATCTCCCTGAGAAAAACCCTTATCTGGGAAAGCCTGATGAAGGGGCAGGGCGCTCAGTGAAAATTCGGTGACATTCTCCTAGATGAACTGTCTTACAGTGCAATATGAATCGTTACAGACCTGCCTGGCCTTCGTTAACCTTCCCCAACTCTTCCACGAGCCCAGCTACCCTGTTGTTATCTGGTGGATTAGTAAAGGCTCTGGGGACTCGCTATCTGGCACTAAGGCACTGCAGGTCACTGTGATTCCCAAGAAGTAAGGAGCCAGAGATCCCTATATTCCTGTGTGTCCTTAAAGTCAATTTCTTTGTGCTATTTTGCCAGGATGGTAAATAACTAGCCGTAACCAGCGGCCTGCCTAGTGTTAACAAACATGTACTGGGCTCCAGTAATATCACCCGTCCAGATCTATTTCTAAGCACATACTAGCGGAGGGAAGAGACCGAACTCTGACCACCAGCTTATCCGTCCTGAACTGAATATCAGGAGTCACAGTCCGAGATCGAAAATTGGCCCCAAACAGAACCGGCGCATCAACGCTTCGAAACTTGGCACAGAAGAGGGGAGAACCCAGTTAGCCACTTGCATTCATGCTGCACTATTCAATTGTGCCAATGCAAGAGTAAGTGGAACTGTTGACGCTTACTGGGGCGCCTTTCGAACTGCAGTGCAATCAACAGCTAAAGAAGTCTTTGGTGTCCCAATTCAACAAAATGTGGACTGGTTTGATGCAAATGACCACAGTATCCAAGCACTCCTGGTGGCCCATCAAGCCATGCACCAAGTTAAAGTGAACAAGCCTCCTCCCTCGCGACTGCAGAAGCCTCCAGGAAATCAAAATCCGAAGTGCAGAAAAAGCTGCAGGAGATGGAGGACGGTTGGTGGAGAAACAAAGCAACGGAATGACAAGCTCTTGCTGATACTAATAACACCTGAGGGTTTTTTCAAGAATTAAAGTCCATTTATAGACCACAAAGAGCCAATAATTGCCCAAGCCTGTCCACTGATGGCACCGCCCTCCTGACTGAGCACAGCATGATACTAGAAAGATGGAAAGAACATATTGCGATTCTCCTCAATCGTGAGTCGGGCAGAAATGATCAAATAACAGACTCAATCAAGCAAAGACCATTTCTATGTGAACTCAAAGATCCATCAACTTTGGAGCACTTATGGAAATGACAAATGGAAAGGCAGCTGGAGCTGATGAAATCCCAGCTGAAGGGCTGAAGCATGGTGGTCCTACACTTCACAAAGCTTCATGAGACTAATTTACTTTCTCCTGGGAAAATGAGGTTTTACGCCAGGATTTCAAAGATACCAAAATTGTAACAATCTACAAGCACAACGTGCAGAGATATGACTGCAGGAATTATCGTGGCATTTCACTCCTCTCCATCGCTGGTAAGACCCTTGGTCAGCTGTTGCTGAAAAGGCTTCAGATTACTGTAGAGGACGTATTCCCTGAATCCCAGTGTGATTTTCGTTCACCACGCAGCACTGACGACATAGTATTTACCATAAAAGCTAGAGCACCTATTTAAAAAAATTAGTGGGTGCTTAGCAACCACCAGCAGCCAGCTCCGTCCCATCTCCCCCAGCTCCTCCTGTCCACCGGAGGCCCTGCCAATCAACTCTTCCCTCTCCCTCCCAGCGCCTCCCACCTGTCACGATCAGCTCTTCCACGGCATGCAGGAGGTGCTGGGAGGGAGGGGGAGGAGTGGGGACGGACGGGGCGCGCTCGGGGGAGGGGGTGGAATTGGGCAGGAAGAGGTGGGGTGGGGGTGGAGCAGAGGCGGGAAGAGGTGGGTGGGGTGGGACTTGGGGGGAGGGTGAGGGTGAGGCCTGGGGCAAAGCGGGGAGGAAGAGGCGGGGCGGGAGTGGGGGTTTGGGGGAAGGGGTCGGGTGGGGGCGGGGCCTGGTGCAGAGTGGGGGGGTTGGGCATGCCCAGGGCCCTAAGAAAGCCAGCGCCTGTGGCATTTACCCTACACCAGTTACAGGAGAAAACTGCTGACTAACAAATGCCCCTGTATGTTGCCTTTGTCAGCCTTTGTAAGGCGTTCGACACCTGCATTGACAAAGAACTTTCATCGCACTTAACGTCAGCTGCCTCAGCCTTCGGTCGTCTACAAAAAAGACTGTGGACAAGACAGGGGGTCAAAGTGTCCCCAAAATGCCAAGTTTACAGAGCTGTTGTGCTTCCTTGTCTTCTATACTCATTAGAGACCGGCCCCCTTTATCGTCGCCATATCCAAAAAATTCACTGTCTGCGACAATGACACCTACGCAGCATACTGGGAATCAAATGGCCTCACAAAATCACCAACAGTGAAGTACGATGGCTGGCAGCCATGGTAAGCATGGACGCCATGCTAGTGGGGAGGCAAATGATCTGGGTCGGCCATGTTCTATGTATGGATAACAACCGACTGCCTACGAGAGTTCTGTACAGTGAATTTGAAAAAGACAGTAGGAAAGTTGGCCGTCCCAAACTCCGCTACGAGGATTGCATGAAGCGGCACATACAGTCTGCTGGGCTGGACTTAATGACCTGGGAGGATACGGCCCATGACAGGCGAGCTCGGCACTCTGCTACGAAGGAAGCAGAATGAGCAACAGAATACCGTTGTGCCACCCTGGCCGACAGTTGGAGGGAACGCAGAAACCAACTCGCCCTGGCACGTCTCCTGAACCTTACACATGGAAACTGATTTCCAGTCACAGTCATACTCGAATACGAGCAACAGTCAATCTCATTATCACTAGAGGAGGGAAGAGACCAGACTCTGGTGCCCATAGCTAGGACTTAACCCTGACGGATGCAAACAAATAATGTGTCTTTACCTTTCATTTTGCAGGTCACACCTGGAATTTCCAGTCAGGTTGACTCTTTCCATTTATTTTCCCATTGTATTTCCCCAATTGTATCCAATATCCAGTAAGTAAAGTATCAACTGTGGGTAGAATTGTGTCTCCCTCTTTCTCCTGAGTGGTTTGATCGTCTTCCATTAAAAGTTTTCCTCGCTGTCCTCAGTGGCTGTCTTCCACCACTTAAACTCTCTTCTACAAGTGTATTTCTCTCCTGAGTGGCTGCATTCTACTTACTGATCTGTCTCCACTACTGTTGCAGCTCTCAGGTGACTGTTCAGTGCTTGGTCCATCTCCACTCAGTGGCTTAGCTACTTTTGATGGACATGGGAATTTATTTCTTTATTTTTAAAATTATATAGTAGTCGGACTGGCAGCTGCATCCAGACAACAATCTCAGAAACTTTAGTGGCATATGGGCCCAGAGGAATTTATCAAGGAAAGGGGGCTCCATGCTGCCTGGAATTGAGCAGAAAAAACAAGCCGCTAAAGTAAAAAATGTCAGCATCAGTTGAAGAAGAGGCTGGGGGAGAAGAGAAATGGGCATAAATCTTTGCTGTGACTACAGGAAATCCATATGCAGATGTTAATAACCTCAAGCTACAGAATCGTTTGGGGAAGAATGAGAGAAACCAACATGCTAAACCATGATTGCCTACTTTTATTCCCAGCTCTACCTCGGATCTCGTACGTGACCTTGGTCAAGTCACTTCACCTCTTTGTACCTCTGTTTCCCTTTCCACCCCTTTTCTTTCTTCTCTCTGGAGACGGTACGCTCTGTCCCTCATTACGTGTTTGTACAGTGCTTTGCACAATGGATCTCCCATCTTGGTTGCGGCCTTTAGCTGCTACCATAATATACATGATTAATAATATAATCATTGTGGTATGAATGCCCAAAGTGGTGGTTTTCATCTGCAGCTGAGACACCTTCATCTCCTGAATCTGTACTAAACCCAGCCCCCATGGAACTGAATCTTGGCTGAATGCAGCCCTAATAAGTAAATAAATCATTTTCCAACTTGCCCCAGCACATTATCCGTCACCAGCAGCTGAGCTGCCACTTCCACTCATACTGATGTTTAACAATGAAAAATACTAACGGGAGCTGTTGTCCATGGATCACCCAGTGGAATTGGCAGGTATTACAGAAGGCATTTGTGGTGCAGAGCGCCAGCGCAAAGACCAGAGAACCATTGCCTTCATATTGCATTCCTTCTTAGGCCAAGTTTTTTTGCAAAGTATTCTGCAGTGTGTACTAAGTTGCTCTGAAGTCCTTCGTGTATGTGTCAGGTAATAACTACATTAGAGAGGAATTGTATTAACCTCTTGTCTATAAATGTAGCCCAAGATATTGCTGCCTCCTGTCCCTTGTCTCTTGCCTGGCCTGTCTGATCAGCTGCAGGTGTGACAGATGAGCTGATACTGTAAGGAATACATCGGAATATGTGGAAACACAGGCATCCATCCATCCTTCCTTCATGTGAACTCCAAGATGTATTTCCCACAAGACTTTAATGCAGCCGTAACTTGAAGTCTCCCAATAGTCTGAAATAAGAATTTTCTGTCACTGACAGTAAATAACTAAACAGACCATTGGTTATCAACTGCGAGTTATGGCACGAGGGTTTTCTGCGTGTAACCCTTCCACCAGGTGCTTTCAGCAGCTAAATGGCAGCTCCATTTTCTCGGGGTTCCTCCTGAAGACTTAAATAACACCAGCTCGAGCTCCCACCTAGAAACCTGGGAACCTATATACAGTACACTCCTGTTTATCCAAACCCCTAGTATCCAAACCTCCGCATGAGCCGCATCCCTTCCTCTGCCCCAGCCTGAGATACAAGTCCTCTGCAGCGTCTCTCTCATGCTGGGGGACAAGGAAGTGATCCCGATAACGAGGCTTTTCGGAAAATAGAGCCCAGACTCCCGGACAGAACTGCAAGGGGGCTCCCACTGCGGCCCTGCCGTCATGGGAGTGAGTGAACAGGGCCATGACAACGGAGCTGCAGAGGACCCCCTGCACGGCTGCAGGCGCAAGGTGAGATCTGGCAGAGCAGAGACCCCCAGCCTGGACCGTGCTCTGTCCTCTCGATTATCCAAAATCCCAATTATCTGAATAAAATCAGCGTCTGCCATGCTAGTCAGATAATTGAGAGGATACCATAGACCTCTCTGGGTGCCCTGGATGGTAATATTTCCCCACTTGCAAGAACAGAATCCAGGGGTTTAAAACAGAAAGAACTCTCTTGGGGAGGGAACAGGGGGGAAACAGAACATACTCGTCAAAGCCAGCAATTCGTAAATTCTATGAGGTAAGACCCCCTCCCCCACGATGTCTCTACCATTGTCCCAACCTCAGCCCTCCTGCAGCAGTTGTGAGTGGCTGGTACATTACAGTCATTTCCTGTCTCCCCACCTCCTCCACTTACAGTTTGTCATCCTGGACTGGTGGAGTCCAAGGATTGTGCCCGGTTAGGGCTGCTCCAGGAGCGCGACCAGCTGAAGTGATGTCAGCTTTGAGAGCTACATAGGGAGGCCTGCATCAGAGTCCCTCAGGTAGGTGGCTGGTCCCTTTAGCTTCAGCCCAAATCACCTCAGCACCGTCACCTGCCTCAGAGCCACCTCGGCTCTGGCCGCTCCACAGCTCAGCGCCCGACCTGACTTTACGGCCTTGGCATAATCCATGGTCCTAAAGCTGCTTGATGCTGAACCTTCTAAGAGGGGGCTCGTGCACAGGAAAGAAGGGAAAAGCTCCTTCCCTCTCTTTTTGGTCCTGTCCAGGCTTCCTTACCCAACTGTGCCTGACTGGTTAGCGGCCAGGGTGACCCACACCCAAGGGAGATCTGGGGCAGTTCTCTCGTCCCGTAATTTCCCAGCAGGGACAATAGCACTGCAAACTCAGGAGTGAACTATATTTTAAACAAAATGTCCGAAATTGTCACATAACTGAAAGGCAGATGAGGCCTGGCCCATTCAGTGATTTTCCCTTGCTCACCAACAGGTGCCGGCTGAGAGCGCTCTCCCGTATGGAGAGCATGGGGCTGCTCTTCTCCCCTTCCCCCGCCAGGTGTTAACTGGGACTTCAGACCACGGGGCTTACCTGTGCAGTCCCAGTCTGTCCCCATTCCTGGCTGCAATAACAGTAGGCCTCGCCACTTGCTGCTCTGCTGGGTTTACATGATTAATTAGAACATTTCGAATTCCTACATGCCACAGTAGGGTTTCCATCTCCCTGGTGTCCACGTGCACTTTATCCCGGGTTAAATCAGGGTGCAGTCATGCTTCTAAAGCAAAGGAGAAAACATACCGCTTTAAAGGAGAGAGAAATAGCTGGCCAGCTGGCTAAGTGCCCAGGATTTCACAGCATTGAGTGAGCGGAAAACCTGGGAGATGTGCCTGCCAGCTCTTCCCAGATAAGGTGAGGTGGAGGCTGAAATGTATTTCTGGCTGGAGTAAATTCCAGAGGTGAGGGCCCACGCTTATGCCTGGCCTCCAGTTCTCATTAGCTTCTCTCTGCTGTTCAGTTACTTAAACCGTCCCTATGGCTGTGATCTCTGAGCTTCACCTTTGGGACACCAGGTCAAGCTTTCTGGAAGAACACGTGGGGGGTCAGAGGGGGAGAGGCCATTGTTCAGGTAACTTGGAAATACGCCTTCGGCCATGGAGGGCTGGGTAGCTAGGGCCAGGCACTTTAAATTGCACTCTGCAGAGAGCATCACACGGGCATGATCTGCTCATGCCACTCTGCCACGCTCAGTGTGACCAGCTGTATTTGGCACCAACTGGAGCTTCTGAAGGGTTTTTCCAGTTTAATCCCCGCTAGGGTGTATTGCAGCAGTCAAGCTTAAGCCCAATGAAGGTACAGATGATGGGGCACGGTACCATAGCTGAGAGGAAGAGACAGTCTCTCAGCCCCAGAGAGACGTTGCTGGCAGTTGATGCCTTCTGTGGATCTATGAGCAAGGATAAGCTTAGTGATACTCCAAGATCGTGGGCAAAATCTCTCATTTGATGTTTCCGCACCACTGCCCATCCTCTCTCAGCATCACCTCCATCTTACCAGGCCTGACCCAGTCCCCACCTGCTATCGGAAGAGCCTGGCGATGGCTCCCCTTTGGCCAGGGAAGAGGGGACATAGCGATCAGCGTCAGAGCTGGTCAGAAAAGAAGGGAAACATTCTGCAAACGTTTCTGTGCACCTTGTTTTCATTTTCCAACTGGCTCTTCTCAATGACCTCTCCAGTCTCTCCAACAGTTTACGGCAGCAGTGGGACCGGAGCTGCTAGCACAAGTAGTGCCCGATATGTGTGAGGAGAGAAGGGAGGCTGAGGAATTCCACTCCTCCTAGGCCAATCCCGCCCTGAGGCCAATACCAGGCCTACGCAGGGGTGACGTTCAGCACGACGGAAACTTCCACCATAGAGGCTGGCCTGTGGGCTGCGAATGGGAAAAGCTGGCTGAGTTCGCTGCCACTGTGGGGAAGAGGGTTGAGCGGAACCCCCTGAAAGGGAGATTTAAACGAGGAAAATAAACACGGGGAAGCACAAACGTTTAAGATCCATTCAAAGTAACCGGGCAGCACGTCTCACACAAAGCTCCCTTTCAGCTTTAGAGCATGTGTTGTTCTAAAATCTGGGCCACAACAAGGCAGGGATCCCAGTGGGGCAGGGGGCAAAGAGAATACCTGATGAAAAAGGAGGGACAAACGAGAGGTGTAAAGACAAGCCAGGCCCCAAAGCAGCCTTACTCGTTTTTTTCCCCACTACAAAACCTGTGTCACAGGAATGTGAAATACAGCATTATGTACTGGGAGTCAAAGACAAAACAGCTTTCATGACGGGATATTGCTTTACAAGTAAGAGATGACTCAAAAGATGACACATCCTCAGTGCCTGTTGAGGGACTCCAAGGGGAACCTGGAACTAGGAAGCTGTTAGAATATTGAAATGTACTAAGGTACATTCATCCCACAGCCTGTACACAAACATATTGCACATCACAGTGTAACCTTAGGGGGAAGCTTTGAAAATCCTGAATTAGAAATTATTATTTCAAGAGGAAAGGAGCTGACTTTGAATGTTGATTCCCCACCCTGAGTAGCGTGCACTGGTAGCAAGGTATGTTATGTTGATGTTTGCTTTGCTTATCTTGGGAAAAAGACTTCAAGGATGTCCATTTATGACACGTTGCCTGCCTTTCAGAGCTGTGGCTAGAACTGTGCTGTTGAAAATTGAGACTGGAAGGTGTGACATTAATGGGAGTCACCAGACAACACCACTGCAGATGGTCTTTCCCAATCTGTTATCTGAATGTCAAGGACTTCAAGCTTGATCAAATGCTTATTGATAGCTAGGGTGCAGTTCTTTTTAGGTGCTGCACAGATCTCCAGTAAAGTCTATTCTTCATTAATCTTCCCCTCCGACTGATTTAGTCTCAAGGGTAGTGCAGATTCCTGCAGAGTATACCCATGCACACATGCAAAGGAAAGTTTAAGTGGCGCATAGCTTGCAAGATTTGTGCAGCGCCAACTGTGACTTTTCATGCACTAGTTAGTGAAAGAGTTCAAGTGAATGAAGTCCTCTGTTTATCTACAGGGTAGCTGCCTGGCAACCTTCCCATCTGCACTGCCCTGGCGCCATGCTTCACCCCGGTCTAAGGAGAGACTTTCTTCATTACAGCTAATGGGGTAGTTTGCTTGCCATGGCGCTTCCACTTTTTGGCCTCTCTGCCAACCAGGGCAAAGTGTGGTGGCGAGTTTGTGATGTGGGAACTGAACTGAGGCCTGGTCTACACTGAAAAATTAGATCGACCCAGCTACATCGCTCAGGGAGTTAAAAAATGTCCACCCTGGAGCACCACAGTTAGGTTGCCCTAAACCCCAGTCTAGACGTTGACCTCGCTACCACCTCTTGGAGGGGTGGATTGACGCCTGCAACCGAAAAACCCCTCCTGTCGCTGTAGGAAGCATCGCGACAATGGCACAGCTGCAGTCCATAGCTGTGCCTCTGTAGCACAGACAAGCCCTGAGACCCTCCAAACTCATCTCACAGCCGGTCCACCAACATCCACTAGATGGAAACAGCTTTTACTCCCCACAGAACGATGCTGGATTCAAAGTGGTGACCTGCCAGCGTAAGGCTGTGCGTTTCATTGGCAATGCCTCGTTCCCCAATAACTGCTAAATGCAAGGGGGGTCCCTATATATGTTACTTGAAGCTTAGCAAAGGAGGCTGTATGCCTGGGATCATATTGACAGTCACAGTCCTGGCAGTGTTCAAACAATGGCCATCCATTTACATGACACGTCCAATTCAAAGTGCAGTGATATGGAAACACTGCAGTACCTGGCAATAGCTGAAGCAGAAACTCAGATATTAGCGACCGAAAAAGACTTCACATCAAACCAAACAATCAAATGATCAAATCTGTAGGGGGGGGGGGAAACACATGCACAAAGACAAAAGATAACATAAGACTAAAGGCTGGTCTAATCTTCACACTTCTATAGCACCTTCCATCCAAAGATCTCAAAGCCCTTGGCGAACACTAACGTGGAAGCAGGTAATAAATTATTATTAAATTATAACTGATAGGGAAATTAAGGAACAACGAGGCTGAGGCCCCAGGTCTCAGAGCAAGTATGCTTTAACCACTAGATGATACTTGTGCTCTGGCCCTGTAGAACACCCCTTGTGATCACACGCGACTGTGTTCCTGCTGCTCCTGTGGCATATGACCGTACAGGGTTTGCTTACAATAGAGCAGACTCCCATGTTCATAGCTATCCTGGCTTCTCGGCGCTCTTCGAGGAGCCTTTGAATTTCCCTCCCTTTCATATCACCATCGTACCTCTGTTTCCTCATTTAATTAGAATTTGCGCTAAATGTAAATACAGAAGGAACCGAAGGCAAGGTAAACAATGAAGAAAAGGCGGCAAAAGATGAAAACTGCTCCAGTCAGCTACTGCTTGGACCCACTTTCTATGCAATGTCCCTTGCCATTGCACACCACAGACTATCTGCGGAAGGATACGCTTTACCCATTGAACGCTATGAAGTTTTCCAATGTATCAGTTATAAAAGCTCCGGTGCCAAGTAACTTTGTGCTGAGCCACAGTGAAAATTCCCAGCATTCCACAGACCCTGCCATGTCTCATTTTGTAGGTACCAATGGCAGACAGGCCTAGTGGGTGCACACGGGGCAACAGTGTGCAGAGTACTGGCCACTGGATTAAGGCTTCCTGTCCGACTGCACTGCCTGAAATGTACATTTCTGTTTTAATTACTGTTTTCATTTATCAGAGGGGTAGCCGTGTTAGTCTGGATCTGTAAAAAGCAACAAAGAGTCCTGTGGCACCTTATAGACTAACAGATGTATTGGAGCATAAGCTTTCGTGGGTGAATACCCACTTTGTCAGACGCATGTTGCTGTTTCCATTTAATCATTTCTATTTTAATGCCTGGCACGTTAAGGGGAGGGTGGGGGAAGTAACCTTTTTATTGTATCTTCGTCCAATGTCTGTAAGGAAAGCAAAGGGTACTGCCTATGTGCAAACTTCAGGGCAATAACACGGCTGATACGGTGGAGCAGGAATCCAGGGCTAACTTTATCCCTAAGGGGTCCTGTCCCCTGGGCAGTCCCCCTGAAGCCAGTAGATTTACAAAGAATATGAGGCTAGAACTCACCCTCACCCTACTGTCAGGTGTCATACCGATTCCACAGCACGCTGTACTATGTGAGTAAGCGTGATGCTTGTTCAATACCCACGAATCAATCACCTACACAGCGTTGCTAGACTGTGGCAGGGGATCCACAACTCGGGCATCCATTGTACATTGAAATGGTTTCCCAGCCCTGTTCCTCCATCACAGGAGACAAGTAACTCCAAGTAAAGACAGTGGGGGTTGACCATGTCCTGCATGGGGCTTCATCTGTTAAAGAGGGGTGGGGAGGTGGGCCGGGAAGCTCTGGCTGAGTGGTATTTCTGAATGATGGATAGAAGGGATGAAGATTAGGAATAGTTTCCTTCCATTCTCCAACTACATCCCATGAGGGTCCATTGCAATGACTAGAAATCTCTCTCTTGACTAGCCACTTTACATATAAATAGCTATAAAAGTACTATTACAGAGGATTGGGCGAGGAATGACCATGCTTCTTGCTGGTACAAGAACTGTGGAGAGGTGGAGGCCGCCTGCTTTGACGATGGAGATTCACCTTTCGGTATTTGAAGTGGAAGATGAAACTGCATCCTCTATAACTGAATAGAGAATGTGTCCTATATCATTTAATAGAGAATGACAAACACTTTCTATAGGGGTTTTGAACAAACCTATACATTTTTATAGCAAATAAGACTCCTGCTATCGAATTCTCTAGGATGGTTTTACAAATCTCATTCAGAAAGGCCTCCGATCCTCTATTAAATACTGCTGGTTTTCAGAGTAATTTATGTCAAATTCAATTGGTTTTATCCTTATTCAATGTTATAGGACTTTCCCATAAGTGGGTAGATCCAAACCAGAGCAGGCTTGAACACCCCTAAGTTTGAGGGTGTTCAAAATCTTGAATCAAACCGTGCAGCTTGGAGTCTATGATTAGATTTCTGTTGTGATTATAATGCCTCACCCTGTATTCATTGGCAAAAACTTGGAGTTTAGGACAAACGTCTTCACATTCCTACATCAGGCTGCTATGAGGAGCTAGAGTGTCTTGAGCCTGGGAGCAGGGACTCAATTTAAAAATGCTTCAGTTGAGCATTCAGTTTGATAACTAAAATGCTCCTCCCCATTTTCTTAATAGCCTCAAGCTGGCCTCTGCATTTGCATGTATAGTCATTTGCACATGTCAATAACAGAACGTGCGTGTCGCGTGGGCAAAGCAGATAGACATGCTCACACGGAGCCTTTGGCTTGACAAAGTCTATAGTATTTGCACAAGCAAATGAGTTTGTGTTTGGACTGACCTTGACAGGATGTCAGCAAAGCGAATGTCCACTCACTTTATGCCCTTGGTCAGGAACACGCAAGGTGGGGATTGAAGCCAGCGCAGGGATGCCTGGGGTTTATTTACTACAACTCAGAATACAAAGAATGCAAGGAACCAAAATATGCAGCATTATTTTCTCAGAGTCTTGCAGAAACTCTTAATAATCGCATAGAATTAGATCCCAACTCAAGCCGGTAAGTGGGCTGGCTGTGAATGATTGCCATGCTCTCCGCTGGCCATTAAAGACGGCAAGCTGCTCTTTGGATGATAAATGCCTGCACTACCAACTTCTTTTTAAATGTTAGGGTGCTTTTGCTTATCCAAAGGAAGCCTGGTTACTGTCAGCCCGATTCTCCATCATTGCTGGTAGAAGCAATTACAACATCCTCAGGGGGCTGAGAATTCTCCAGAGAGGCATTAGCCTGTAGCATAGGTTTGATAACACTGAGGGAAGAGCCAAAATCCCCTTGTTCATATTGGCCCCAGTCCAGCAGGGCACATAAGCACATGCTTAACTTTGGATTCCCATTGAAGTGCCTGGACTGTGGAATTCATGAAGGCCATAGGATTACTCGTGGTGAAAGTGAAGCACATGCTTAAGGGCTTTCCTGGATCAGAGCCATGGACTGCTGGGTGATGTCCTGCACAGTATGAGTACAGGGATCAGAATCTGTTCCTGAGTAAGAGTTATAAATCTTGTACGTCTGTGCTGGTAGTGGTAAATACATTAGCAGCCCTATTTTATGTGTTCATCATAGAGGTTGCTTGTCCTGGAAGAACTAAAGATAGCCTGCTATTGTCAACAGAAAATGCATTTCATTTACCTAAAACTATCAGGAGCTTGGATAACAAAGAGCTTGTTTTCCCCAGTAATATGCTCTTTTATTATTACACTGGATTAAAATTAAATTGCTAACACAAGGACAAGCGGATGAATCAGTAGCTATGATAGCATACAAGAACGCCAGTACAATGTTTGTAAGCTGTATGTCGCTTGGTATTTAAAGATTCTTATCTCCAGAATAATATAAGCTGAAATACAATGTGAGGACCCCAGGCCATTAAGTGTAGCCATGCTGTTTGCATTGCTTTATTTTTGTGTGCTGTCTTTAAACAGACGGTAAACACTATTTTGAAGTGAAAGTTGCAAGAGCACTTTCTATTTTTCAGTGCACAGGGACTCAATTTATTCATTGTTCAAAAAGAGAACAGCATTGTATTTTTTTCTCTCAAGAACCCAGTGCAAACATTGGCAAAATGCTCTCATAAAGATGATCAAATTGTTTACCAGCACTGATAAAATGATTCCATTCCACAACCTGTCTCACAAATATATTTTTGTAGCAGGGAAAATATGTTTTTGTTAGCAAAATAGATGAAGATACCTTTAGAAATATTCACCAAGATAATAATTAGACTGGCGATCAGAGGAATTATTTACCTTTCCTTTCCAAAGGAGAATGAAAATAGAATTGTGTTTATGAAACAGATTGCTATTCTGCAGGAGGAAGTTCTCACATACGACCCCAGATTCCTCCTATAGTTTTTAATACAGTAACTTTTAGTTTTAAAATCTCCTCCTCCTCTTCTTTCTATGGCAGCAGTATGCTGAGGTGTAGTTTACAGGATCAGCTCCAATGAAAGTCACTGAACTCCATTTTCCCTTTTGTTTTTGGTCAGTGCCCGGGAGCTGAGTATTCTGACTCTGTTCTGGAAAATTTGTGTCCCCAAAAGGTCCCATGTCAATTTCAGTCTCACCTCTTGTTTTTTGTTTGTTTGTTTGTTTGTTTGTTTTGTTTGTTTTTGGTTGGTGAATAAAAATGTCAATTTTTTATTTGGTTTCAAAACTCTGCACCAATCCCTACAAGCTCACGATGACAAAAGCCGTTGGCAAAATAATGTCATGAATGTCACCCATTCTGGACAGACAAATGAAATAAACTCCAGTTGTTTCATTTTTCAGATGGAATGCTAATGGGATGCTTTATACCTAAGTAGTCTGTACAACATTGTTGCCCAATAGCGGGAGGCCTGGGAGTGCTGGAGATGGAATTGTCATGAGAGCAGGGCCTAAACTGTGGAACTCACTACCGCAAAAAAATAAACCCCACCAAACTAAATGCAAAACACAGCTCTGCTGTCCCCTTGCCCACACATTTCTGCTATGCTTCAAGTTCCCCTGACAGGGCCAGAAGGGAAAGAATTTGTTCTTTTTCACAGGGAGGCCCCTGAATACAATGGTGATAAGGGCCTTACAAGTGGAGCTGTGTGGAATGCTTTGGTGAATTGAAGAATTTCCACGAAAACTGCTTTTTTCAGGGCACTGAAACTATTCACAAATTCAAAAAATAACTTTGGCCTGCAAAAAAAAAAATAGATTTTTTTTAAAAGGTGAAAACGTTTAATTTCAACCATTTCACAACATTTTGACTTTTCGTTTTGTTTAAAAATATAGCTTTTTAAAAAAAAGATGAAAAATACCCCAAATGCCCCAAAAACAAAACAAAAACATTCATTTGGGTCAAACCAACCTAAAAAAAAAATCAATTATTCGCTCAGCTGTACTTACAACTATCTAGGTAGACTCAGGCATTTTTTGCCACAGTACTGTGAAACCCAGTTCTGATGTTGCTGGCAAAGGGACATAACATTTTCTAGTGTAGTCTCAGTCAGTTGAAGTTTTGTCGCTAACTTCTGAAGAAGTGGGATCGGCCCCTTGGCAGCAAAGTTATTGTTTTATTGTGTAATCAGCTTTTTATTTTTCCCACACACTCTTTAGACTCGGTGCCTCTGTACATTCCTCCTTGAAAAAATATTAAACTAGAATAATAAAAAAAAGAAACTATCACTGGTTGTTGCCTGCATCCCTGGGGAATGTCCGATGAAAAATAATGCAGGACAATATGTGCTCTCACTGTAATGAAAAAGTAAATGGGAATCTCAAACTGACAGCTCCAACCATTTAGAATTAGGCAGCTGACTTTTACTGTCTAACCCAGGATACCAAAGAAAAATTCTGAGAAACCCAGTTTAGGAAACTGCCATTGAAAAAGAAGCTCTCACGTGTTAATTCATACTCCAATACAGCCTCTTGTGCATTCACATAGGAGAAGCAGTATATTACACAAAAGTAATATACCTACCATATTCTACTGCACTTTACGTCATGCACGTCTTGCTTACTTTGAATTTCTGTGATTTCATTAATTGCACTTATATCCTTCTTTATCTTTACTATGATATGCCAAGGGATCCCTTGCTCTCTTTATGAAAAAATAACTTACATGTGCCCATTAAATAACTATACCATTATATCAATAGGTGCAATAGACTCTTGCTCATGTGGTGATATGCCGTAACTACACAGTTAGATCATTTAACAACACTGTAGAAGACCTGCAGAAGACACATAAAGCTAATGTAATGTTTACATAGACTTCCAGTATATTTTGCTTGCAGTGTATTGTGCCAGATCCCGAGAAGTGCTAAGCAACAGCAACATGAGCACCACTGAGAGCTGCTGGTGCTCAGTATGTCTCTAGGTTTAGCCCAAAATCAATACACCATATGGCAAAACAGGCATTTGCCACTTATCATACAGTGTCCTAGAACCATAAGATGATCTTCTTTCTTACAGGATCTTGATGTTACGGCATGAATTCAGGGCAGGATATTTCCTGCAAGACAGCTGGAATGGTAATCCTCCACAACCACGGTTTATAAACCTTCCCATATGCTGCCATGTAAAACGTATATAGCTTAAATACTAAGGCTCCAATCCTGCATGCATTATGAACATGCTTAACTTTGCTCATGGGAGTAATCCCTGCCTTACGGTGACAGACCTAAGGATTCAATCTATTTATCTTAAAAGAGAAGATTAAAGGGGTGATTGTTCACAGTCAATAAGTACCTACATGGGGAATAAATATTTGATAACGGGCTTTACAGTCGAGCAGAGAAAGGTCTAACACAATCTAACAGCTGGAAGTGGAAGCTAGACAAATTCAGACTGGAAATAAGGCACATTTTTAACAGTGAAGGTAATTAATCATTAGAACAATTGACCACAGGGTGTAATGGAGTCTCCATCACTGACAATTTTGAAATCAAGATTGGATGCTCTAGGAATTATTTTGGGGCAGGTCTCTGGCCTGTGTTATACAGAGGGTCTGGATGGCCCCATGATCCCTTCTGGCCTTGGAATCTCGATGGAATAGCTGTTGCCAACTTGCTCTTACAACAGAAAGAAAGCCGCAGGAGACCTTTTAACAGTAACCACTTGTTACTGAGAACCATACAGATAGGTGGTGCTGGCTTGCCTGCCTGGCTCCAAGTGCCATAGCAATGTGTGTCCGTTGATAAGGTCCACTACATCATAATTCCTCCCGTACAACACTGAGTAACTTTGGTTCCTACTCCAAAGTTATTGCTATCATTACATCGCCTCTTATTTTTTAACTATATACAGATCATTTAACTACATTTCAACTTTCTTTAACTTTATCAACTTAATTTAGCATCCATAACTCTAATCTGAATGCTTGAAGAGTCTAGCACACTAGCAGCTTTTCTTAGCTCTCTGCCTTTAGCAGTAGTAACAGCAGCATCAATGTCCCTTTCCCCCCAGTATTTGAATTGACCACTGAAGACTGAGTAGATTCAACAGACTGGTCGGGCATTGCTTGCATTTCTGAGCTGGATGTTGACACAGTTTCTGTTTTTCTATATTTTCATTCCCCTCCCCCAGAAGTCTTTTAGTGCTCTAAATTTTTTTCTGTTTCTTCTATACACATCTCCTTCCTCGGTCTCAACAAGGTAAGATCTTGGAGCAGCACATTGGTCAATCTCCTTTGCAGGTTTTCATACTTCCTTTTGACAAATACAAATAGTCCCTCCATTTTCCAGTGGTGATAAAGGCTTTGCACTTTTGTCAAAGAAAAAAGTTTTACTTTCCTTGTCTCAACTTTAGGTTAGTTTGTAAGTCTCCTTGAATCAGCTTGGGTTGCAACATTTGTGATGAAGTCAGCAATCTGGTCCTTAGTTAAGCAGGAGATCCGAATTCTCCCCTAGGTGTATTCTGATAGCCTGTGGCACTAAGATAGAGATCTGTGTTATCCAAGCTAGAGTTTTTAGAATCCTTTTTACAGTTTGAACTGCTCTCTCATCCATGCCTGTTGGTTCTGGAAATAATGGACCTGTTGGTTGGTGAATAAAGCCCCATGTTTTAAAGTCTCTGGAGCAAAATTGTTGTCCATTGTCACTAATGAATTCGTCAGGTATGCCATACCTTGTAAATGCCTTATTATTTATTTCAAATAATCATCCAGGCATCCAGGCGAACTTGACAGTTGTGACTGTTGACATGTGTGGGATAAGTTTCCCAGGGTGCGAATCAGCCTGGCAGATCAGCAAGGCCATTTCAGTTTTTGTAGCAATTTTTGAGTTGTCAGGTATTAGAGCTTTTTTTTGGTCTAGAGTGGTCCCAAATATTTTATCTCTGTCAGACCCAATTTGCGTTCCTCTTGTTCTGTTGCAGCTTCCTTTCACAACACCTGTCTAGAACTCCCTGGAGCTTTTTCATCATGTTCTTGTCTGGTAGCTCCCCACACCAGTATGTCATCTATATAACATTCAGCACCTTCCAGATCTTCAAGAGTCTGTGGGATTACTCTTTGGTACTCTTCAAGAGCTGAACAGATGCCAAAAGGACGCCTCTACCTGCTAAATGCAGAGTCAAGAATTTTTGTCATCCAGCTGTATTTGCCAAAATCCATCTAAGACAGTGAAAACTGCATCTTTTGCTAAGCTGCTTGTGATTTCTTCTACTGTAGACAACTGAAAATGTTCCCTTCACTTTATTCATATCTCTTGGATCCAGGCATATTCTTATTTCATCTTGACCTGGTTTGTCTACATTACTATAGAACTGAACAATTTTTGGAGGTTCTTGCCTTATTGTTATTACTTGCAACTGTTCCACACGGTGCAATTCTTTTTCTGCTTTGCCCCTTAATGCCACTTGGACCTTTACGAGGTGCATGAATTACAGGTGAGTTCATCTTTATGGTGTGCTTACCTGGCAAGCACCTAAACCTTCAAATATACCCTTGTATTCTTTAAATCTGTCCCAGTCATCTGCTGGTTCTTCCTTTACCATACTGACTCTTTGCTCTAAGTGTAAACTTTCCACCACCTGAAATCCCAGCAAGTCTTTCTTGCCCCGACACTCACAGTCCAAGTTCCATTTATCACACATGTGCAGTTTTTCCCAAAGAGGCTGTCAGCCAGAAATCCAAGCTGTGAATTCATTTGGCCCTTCAAGTGCTGTATAATGTTACCGACATCACATGGGTTTGTCCCCAGAATCTGTTTCAAACTCGAGGTTTTGTGATCATTGCCGAGCAAATCCAGTACTCGGCATACTGAGGAACGGATCTTGCAAGGGCGCATCTGTTTGTCCTGGGACTTTTCCTTTCCAGATTTGCACCTTTGGCCAAATGATTCCGTTTGCCAGATCTTCAGCATGCTCCCCCTTACGTCGGACAGCCCTGGCCCTTAGTTGTGCCTGACTGCTCTGTTGTCATCTCTCTGGATCACCGGCTTTTATTAGCAGCAGGACGCCCTCCAGTCCATGGCTGCACGTCTGGGTGCTAACTAAAGGTGGACTTATGCTGCAGTGTATGCACGTGTTTCCAGCTCACCCAGCCCTTTCAATTGTTTTGTAGCCATTTCATCTGCATGATATATGTCCACAGCGCATTCAAGGGTTAAATTAATCTCCCCCAACAGCCTGACTTGCACTGAGTCAGATGTAATACCACACACAATGGGGGCTTTAAGAAGCAATTCAAACAGGTCTCCACATCTGCAGGATTGTCCTGCCAGTTTTAAATCAGTCACATGTTGCTTTATACTTTCCCCATCTCTTTGACTTCTGCCGAAAACTTTTTGCCTCTCACACATGAGATTTCTTTGTGATGCATAGTATGCCTCAAACTTATTCTTTAAGCCCTGTATTTTTTCTTTATCTGCTGCACCATCCTATTGAAAAGTATTCAGTTCCTCTCTTGCTTCTTCACCTGCCACATGATGAAATAACGCTGCTTGCAGCCATTCATCTTTTTCGCCTGAACCACTCGTGATGCTGTACAACTCACAACCCTGCTTCCAGTCTCTCCAGTTTCCCGCTGCATTTCCTTCAGTCACTAACTTTCCTGGAGCCTGTAGTTGGTCCATTTTTTGTGTGTTTCTCCTGGCTTGTTCTGCTCTTTTCTTACCTGTAGTTTGTTCTGACTCCATATAATAGCTGGTTGCCACCTTGCTGTTATAACATCAGAAAAGATACTGGAGACTTTTAAATTACCAATAAACACTTTACTTAACTTCTTAACTGAGAACCATATATACAGGTGGTGCTGGCTTGCCTGCCCAGCTCCCCGTGCCGAAGCAATGTGCCTGTGCTGATAAGGCTCACTACATAATAATTCCCCCCACACACACACACACACTCACACTATCGGTAACTTTGGTTCCCACTCCAAAGTTCCTATTACCTTTACACTATGAATCTATGTATCCCACTAAGTCAAGGAGGCTATGCTTTGTATTGAAGTTATGGTATTGGAGGCTTCAGAGCTGAGGATCCTAAAGTCTCCCATGTGCGTTGCCATGGGAACAGAGATTCAGATTCAGCCCTAGGGTTCTGCTTCTCATGCCTTTAGCAGGGACAAACCCCCAACCTCTTAGGAGGTAAGTACGAGCCTCTCCTTCCTCAGCTACAAGGCCCAAGGCCAAAGCGTAAAGCCAGTCGCAGACTCAAACCTCTATTTGGGGACAGAGAGCCACATGATGGCTGCATAGGTTACACACCCCTGGCAGAGTGTGTTTGGGTCAACCAAGAATTTACTCATTTCTGGGACCAAGCCACCCTGCTTCTGCACTGGAAACCCCTGCGGCCAAGACTGAAGCCCCGGGGAAAGCAGCCATGACCAGAATTCAGATCGTGGGTGAAATTCATGCCTGGCGCTGGCCCGCCATGCCTGGGTGAATCTCACCCTGCTGTGACATCCCACCTGGAAATTAAGGCAGACAGATTACACCACAGCCAAGAATGACAGGATTTTATTGCACATGGCCGCCTGGTGTGTAAAGCTGCAACCTCCTTGGCAGATTTGCAATGAATCCTTCAAAACTCTCCTTTTCCGTAAGACCTACAAAAATAGTGACCACCGCTAGGCTGCTGGTATGCAGAGACCACTGCCCGTCATGCTGCCCAACACCATCTCACTGTTTCTTTGTACTCCCCCATCTGTCTGGCTCTATCCACCGGTTATCTCTTGTCTCAGACGTAGTCTATAAGCTAAGGAGGGATCGTAATTTTGTTTTGTGTTGGTTAAGCCGCTGGCACAAAGGGGTCCTGACCCGGAGCTAGGTCTCCGAGGTGCTGTGGCCAGACAAAGAGTAAATAATAATCATTACTAGTGGTTTTCTATTAGAATGCGGCAAACTGCTCACACTGATGAGTATGGATTGCAGAGACGTGCCTGATCCCATTTCAAAATTGATGACTGCCTTGCAACCACACATGCAGTATCTGACCCTCTTTTCCATGGTGCACAAATAGAGCGTTCACTTGGTTACATTCCTCTTAGTATTCATTGCCAATAAATGTTTGGTTTCACAGCTCAGTCCCTACCGACTTTTATGACCCTGGACTCTAGCTAGAGCATTCAGTGAATGATGTATTACACTCTGTATTAGTACAGTTCCAGAAGTTATGAAGAACGTATATGCAATTTATCGGTTTCTAAAGTCTGCAGAGCCCAACTGTACAAGAAGTGAGGCTGCTACAGACAGGTTTAGTTACTGTGCATCATTTCACACCTTCATTACAATCTCCACCATGAAAATGGATTACTTCTGGGCCTCTCGCTGTTCTCATTAAACTTTCATTCTTGCAAGATGTCAGAATGGGAAAATGCCTAATATATTCAGTTAATTATAACACTGCTCATTGCTTTAACCTATTCAATTACCTGTATTTTCATTGGCTGACCTGGTGAGCTGCTTCCTACAGGTTAGTAATGCTAAAAATAACAGGGAGTGGGACATCCAGCAAACAGAGGTAAGCAAAACCAAAAAGGACAAAAGCATGCAGCACCCTCCAGTGCCCCACAGAAGATAATTGGGAGAAAATTGGCAGGAACTCCAACCATTTGTACCACCAGGATATGAGATTTCACAGAACATCTGACTCCATTTTATAATGAAGTGCTATGCTAATTCAGGACTCCAAGAAAGGAGAGTGGATACCAGCATGGCTTTCCATCTCCTTTGCTAATGTAGGCTAGTGGTAACCAGGAGCCAGGTGCTACAAACTTATTATGGGACTAGTCCTTGGGGCTGCTTGGGTAATAGCACTACTTGTCTGAGCAAGAGTTGGCGGGAGTTAGCCGTCTTTATGACTTCAGGCTATCATTCATGCTTCAGGAGATCAATTGATTACCAGCTAGGGTCAGAAATATTGTTTCCCTTAGCATAATGTTGTGCTGTTACATGCATACGGAAGCCCCCAGAAGCATCTGGCATGAGCAACTGTCACAGATTAGAGACTGGATGACATGCAGGGCCGGATTAATATTTTGTGGGCCCCGGCGCCTGGACTGTCGCCTCCCCACCCCTGCTCGCTCCCAAGGCCCCGCCGCCACTCAGCCTCTTTCCCCCACCCCCCAGGCCCCACCCACTGCTCACACAGTGGGAGGGGAAGAGAGGAGCGAGCAGGGGCGGAGAGGAGCGAGTGGCAGGTGGGGCCTCCAGGCATTGCATAGGTGGAGCACAGTCCAGGGGCTGGGGCCCCCTCTGAAGGTGGGCCCAGCACCGT
Organism: Emys orbicularis; assembly: GCF_028017835.1. Lineage (NCBI taxonomy): Eukaryota > Metazoa > Chordata > Testudines > Emydidae > Emys > Emys orbicularis. The sequence continues at coordinate 129,275,039 of NC_088689.1, forward strand.
GACACCATTGTAAACCCGGCACTGATGGCATGGACCATTGGTCTCTTGCAATGTGGCAATTTTTAAAAATACGTCTCATAGGAACAAGCATGGAGTTACATCATATCTTTAAACCTTAAAACAAAAAAGGAAGAGGGGTAAAAAAAGAGAAAGTGACCAATATTTCTGGCATATTTGCCACATAGCAGAATGAGCTGCTCACACCTACCTCAAGGATTTGCTGATTTGGTATTTTGGAGGAGTATTTGCAATGGAGCTGACATGCAACGTCCTTTTGCAGCTACACTCTGGGGTTAGCAGAACAAATATGCAGGTTAACAAGCTCCTGTTTCATAAATGGATAGATGATTATGCTCATCTGGTCTGACCAGACAGGTCAGAGACAGGTCAAAGAACCTCACCCAGTAATTCCTTCATCCAGCCCAAAACTTCTGTTTGAGCTAAAGCAGATCTTTTAGAAAGACATTCACAGGGGCGGCTCTAGGCACCAGCAAAGCAAGCACGTGCTTGAGGCAGCCCATTAGCAGGGGCGGCAGGGATCCAGCCTGGGAGCTGAGAACCAACAGGGGGCCCTGGGAGCTGTAGTTCCTTGGTTAGCTCCCTGCCTATAGAGCCAGCCCTGGAGCAGGGAAAGAACTACATTTCCCAGCATTCCCTTGGCCACTACCAACAGGAAAGAGGGGGAGGGAGTGAGGAAGCTGAGACCTCATGCTGCAGCCTGCTGTGAATGGAGAGCTGCACTCTGAAGGTAGGGATACCATATTTTAACATTCAAAAAATAGGACACTCCACGGGGAGGGAGGGTAGCCCCACCCTGCCCCCATCCACTCCCTCCGACTGCCCCCCACAGAAACCCCAACCCATCCAACCCCCCTGCTCCCTGTCCCCTGATCACCCCCTCCCGGGACTCCTGCCCCAACTGCCCCCCAGGACCTCACCCCCTACCTGTCCCCTGACAAACCCCTGGGACTCCCATGCCTATCCAACTGCTGCCTGTCCCCTGACTGCCCCCCCGAACCCCTGACCCATCTAACCCCCCCTTCTCCCTGCCCCTGACTGCCCCCCCGAACCTCCACCCCATCCAACCCCCCCTGCTCCCTGTCCCTTGACTGCCCCCCCCCGGAACCTCCTACCCCTTCTCCAACGCCCCGGCCCCCTTACCGTGCCACTCAGACCAGCGTGTCTGGCTTCGCGCAGCGCCAGATACTCTGCCGCATACATGTTGCCATGCTCCCCTGCGGAGCCACAGCCCCCCCCTCCCTGCCCCAGCACCTGCCTTCCAGATTTGAACACCTCAAAATTTAGGAGTGCTCAAGCTCAGTTTGGGTGGCTGTTACTTCATTTCTCCCAAATCAAATATACTGATCCACTGTAACTTGCTGTAGAAAAAGTAGGATAAAATTGAGCAAGAAATGCTTCCCAGTGGTTATTAGGACTGGAATTGCTATTTTCAACAGCCATTGCCTTTTTTTGGTTTGTTTGTTTAAAAGGAAGACAGTGATATTGCATTGGCAAATTCCCCATAGAAAGAAAGAGTAGAATAAAAGAATAATAAAGGCACCTCAACTTTTCCTCATTTATGTAGGACAGTCTTATAATATGCATCCAGATATCCTCCAATCACACAAGCTGAAAATTGTTCCACTTTACTGCAGTTCTGTAACCATATGGGAACCAATCCTGTCTGTGTTCTGTGCACATCTAAAATTCCTGCTGAATGACCTGCCGTGGGAGCGAGTTACCAGTGACCCAGGGCTGCGGCGGAAGGAGGGTGTAGGTGGGGGAGAGGGGGAGAGAGCCCAGGGCTGGGGCGGCAGGAGGTGTGTGTGGGGGGCAATGGTGGGGGGGGGGTAGGGAGGAGCTCAGAGCTGGGGTGGCAGGGGGGTGCGGGTGGGGGGGTGAGAGCCCAGGGCTGGGGCGGCAGGGGGGTGCGGGTCAGGGGGGGAGAGCCCAGGGCAGGGGGTGCGGGTGGTGGGGGAGAGCCCAGGGCTGGGGCAGCAGGGAGGTGCGGCGAGGAGCCCAGGGCTGGGACGGGGTGCAGCCAAAAATTTTTTTGCTTGGGGCGGCAAAAAACCTAGAGCCGGCCCTGGACATTCAATCCTGATTTGAAAACTTCAAACGATGAGAATCCAGCACACCTGTAGGTAAATTGTTCCAGTGGTTAATTACCTGCCCTGTTTGCCGGGGATAACCTGCCCACAAAGAGGAGATTACATTTTTACATTAGATTTTTCTCTATAATAAAAACAAAACAACTTTACAAGCCTAAGGATTGTCCAAATACCACCCAAATGTGCATTTCATTTTTCAACACACCATGATTTTTAAAAATGTATTTATGAAGAAAGCGTCTGTGCAATAAAAGAACAGTGCATTCTGCCAGAGACATGCTAAACACAACTAAAAAAAGGCATCTCCCTGATGGATAAATCAGAAGATCAAAGTTGTGTTTTATTAGTTGTCTAAAAAGTGTCTTTAGCTCTGAGTTGCAAGGGAAAATTTGCATTTAAATAGAAAGATTAATAACTGTAATACACAGAGCCCATACTGAATAGTTTTGTAACAGAAAATAATTCATATTGTTTCATATAAATTGTGCACCTTAAGTCAAGCTCCCCAAAAGTAATAATTCTAATATTTTATGGAACAATTTTAATACCATACAGCTTTGTTACATTATTAGTCAGGGTTGTAAATAATGCATGTCTGGAGCTTTGGGGAAATCTGGATTTGAAACACTTACCTATGAAAATTCAATAGGGCATGTGCTTTCTGCTCTAAGTGTTTACAGTATGCATGAGTTCCACTTAAAGGGGAAAAAAAATCGATTGAGACTTACAGAACAAACCTTCCCTTCCAGTGCACAGCCCGAGTAGAAAGCTGTGCGCTGCCTTTCCCCAGGTGCCGCAGCAGCCTGGGAGAACATGACGCAGTTGCCACTGTATCCTTGACGCTTCAGTAGCCCCTAGCCCTTCTGAAGGGAAGGAGGCCAGGAAGATTAGCAGATCCTCGAGCCCTGCCCCATCCCTTGCCTGACCAGCTCCATTCCCTGTGTGCTGTCTTTCCCTTAAGACCCTGTTTGGGCCTGATTTGGGTCTGATGGAGGAGCTCTGTGGGTGAAGGAGTTGTGATGCAAGGCCTGCAGATCTGTGACTATGCAGAGGTGCTAACTAGCCTACCCTGTGTACTGGGGCACAAAAGCCAAGGCAGCCTGTGGGATGCAGTAACTGCCTTAAGTGGCTTTCCTGCTGCTCATTGGACTGCAGGGGATGGGGATTCCTTCCCCTTCCCTCTGACACCAGCAGAGACCTACCTTGCCCTTGCCCTCGTCCAACAATCCATCTGGTTAACATCTGGACACAGAGCAGTGCTGCATGCAGCATTCTGAACCAGCGGCTTTACCCTCCTGTGCCCTCAGGTGCTTAGGGTGGCCACCAGTTTCCACCATGTATTTCGGTCCTGTGCTGGTCTGTTCAAGCTTCTGAGAGCTATGTTGACAGATTTAGCTTGTTTTCTCTGCTTTTCTGTGTAATGTTTCTCTAGGTCGCCCTCTTTTTCTCTGTCCAGATGGAGTCCATTATCACTTGATGTGTAAGTCCTGTTGGTGAACATAAGAACATGGTGGCATCCTTAAAGGGTATCCTTGCCGTGTTCGATACCTTAGGCTGGTTTGCGCTCTTTAGAATTTCTGATACTGTAAGAGATTCTTTCCAGGAGAATCTGAAAAGCTTCTGCAGGCATTTACTTTGGAATGAGTCGATCGTCTCAATTTCCATGACTGCTTCATGAAGGATGACAGACATGATGCCCGTCTTAACAATGTGTACGTTTGTCTCAGTGCCAGTTATGCTATTTTTTTCCCAAATCTTTTCAAGCTTATGGAAGTTGTTAGCTTCTTTTGATAGTTGCTGCTCGACATCTAGAACGGTATCACCATTACGGTATGTCTCACTCCCTAGAGCGGTAAAACGAATGACTTCTTCTGGCGTTTCTCCACCTGCACTGATGGTAACTTTGGAGACATTGACAACACTATATTTTGCCTTCCCCATGCTGATAAAGACACCAGCTTATTTTGCTGTGTCTGCCAGAAGCTGGGTCCATTCAACCAGGTGTTGAATTAAGCAGGTCAAAGCAAAGATGAGGTCATCCAACTGTGCTTTAGCATTTTCCATAACATCAACTGATTTAAAGGTGCAAAAACCGTTGCACTCAGCTTCCCCCTCTGGTGAAAGAAAGTGGCTGTTGCAAGACCCTAAAAATTGGCATTTATAATAGGAAAAAGCAACAGTTTCTTCACTATGGCAGCAGCAGCAGCAGGTGCTTAAAGGTTTTCAATTTCTGCAAGAGAGAGAGAGACTTATTTACTGTTACACCTGGAGCTCAGTGCAGAGAACGCACACAGGTTAATTTATTGCTCCTTCATAACATTCCAACCCTTACCCAGAGAGACCTTTTAATTAGAGCAGGAGCAGGAGAGAATTGCCCAGCCTTCCCCCAGTAACGCACAGATAATAGAAGAAAGTAAAATACAATACTCTCCTTAGGAGTACCAGAGTCACTAATTATCCTCCAAAAATTCAGCTCAGGTTTCGCCCTCTGCTCGTTTAATCTTCATCAGTATCACCGCTTTCCAGTTCATCTCGCAGGCAGCGAGTTGCAGGCACAGATGTAATCAAGAAAGTTTGAGATAGCCATTTTTAGTCTAGCAACGGATGTGACGCATCTCTGGATCCCACAGATCCCCGTTGATGGGCAAGTCACTCTGGTAGCAGCAAAGGGTTGTGTAGAAGCTAGAAACCACAAGTGTACTATGCATTATGTGCAACCCACATGTTCTCTGGTGGAGCGGTGAGGGTTAAAGTAAGGCAACCTGGGGCTCTCAGCACACCACAGCACAGAGCTTCTGCCCCAATACTTGGAATGCCATGCACCTCCTTGTCTTCCAGAGAGGTGTGCTATGGCATGGGCCCCCACTCTGCTCCTTGGGAGTGAAAGGAGTCCCTTTGTCCCTGGGGCAGGAGTGGCACCAGCAGCACCTTTTCCCCCTGCCCAAATTCTTACCACAGCAACTGAGGTGCATCAGGTTGAATGGCTGAGCTGGGCCTGTTGGACTCTTCTACAGTCATGCACTGAGCCCCTGCAGGGGATGGTGAGGCAACCTCAGAATTGTAGGTGTGTCTAGACCAGTTCACACCTCTCCGAGCTATTGTTTCAGGCTCTTTTCAGACTCAGGCAGACACCCCTGCATTGGATACACCTGGATCCGATTTTTCAGCTTTTCTCCTCAACCAGGAGACCTAGAATCCCCTCATTTTTTAAAATGAAAGCTGAGATTCTGGTGTAGTGACGTGACTCCAGGAGCTGGGGCCCAAGGCACAATGCCTTAATCTGACCTAGAGGATAGGACATGACTGAACTGATTGGGATAGACAAGCTATGCATCTGGGGAGACTGGGATACCTCCTTGATCATTTCATTCCTTTAAATGTCCCCACCACTTCTGGCGATAAGTGTGGATTTTGTCTTTCATCTGGCCCTCATTACAAGAGCATCTCTCCTCTTAGGCTCAAATTTACCAAGTGCAGACCTGGTGGTAGCTCATTGACAATTACTGTAAATTATAGATACGAGAAATAATTATGAAGCACACCAACGAAAGCCTAAGGTGCTCAGGGAGCTGTGTAACCCAATAAATACTGTAGAGATTCAGACTCAATAAAAACATAATTAAAACCTCCCTTTAAAATGTAAATCAAGGACACAAAGGAGGGGAGAATACGATCAAGAAAGGAGAAAAATAATGAAAAGAAAGGGAGTAAGCACATTACTGGCATTGCAAACAGCACATCTGCAAAACAAACAAGATTTGGGCTACTCAGAATCTGATCTGTAAATATTTGTTAGGAGTGCAGGTCCCTTTCTGGCCTGCCAAGGTTTAGTTAACACTACTAGATTCATGAGAAAGGCGCTTTGCCATACAGCTGGAATGACTTTTCAGGCTGGTGGTGCTGGAATTAAAATGCTAAGCGTTTAGTGAGAAGGGTCCAGGTGGACCAGACAGCAAGGGGAATTACAATTCTGAAGGCCAGCTTTACAAAAAGGGTGTGTCGTGACAAGGGTTCTTACCACATGTTAGTTAACCCAAGGTAAGATCCTAGGAAAGGCAAAGCACTGTGTAGTTTTAACATGAGTTAACAGGTCTAATTGAAAGATCAGATAACGGGTTTTTCACTTTGCTGGCAATTAAAAAAACTTGTTTCAAGTCAAACGCAATGTTTTGTTTGGAATGAGAATTTTTTTAGGTTTTTAAGTTTCAAAAATAAAATGAAAGGAAATCTGGAAATGAAATGTTATTTCAAATCAGAAAATTGAAATCTTTCATTTCAACAGTGTCAAAAAGAAAGATTTTTTTATTTTGGAGGAGAAGAGGGAGGTTCCCCCACATCAACTGAAATAATTCTGTGAAATCAACATGAATTTGCAAAGCATTTCAGTGTCACTAAATCTGTATTTTATGTTGAAAAATCTTTCAGTACAACAATATTACCCCCCAGTTCTACTAAAGACGAGGGGGAAGCTTAGGGTTAATGATGACTTTCTAACTCCTGTTAAAACTACAAACCGCCATTTCTTCCCTCTGATTTTACATTAGATCACGCGAGTTAAGATGACACCTTTTTTCCTAATGAAGACAAGGCCAGATAGGAATTATTTTTCCAGCCAAAGTGGATGTTAACACCAATGGGTCCCAAAGCTTCTCCACTCTGCTTCCAAAACCAGCCACAGTTCCTGATCCAAAGTTTCACAGTAGCTACGGGTTAGTGGGAGAGCATTTGATCAGGAACATGCTGGTGGAGCTGAGTGGAGGTGCTGGGTAGGAGACCTCGGCAAGGGGATATGCTGGGTGCATAGGTGCTGGGAGTAATGGGTGGTGGTTGGTATGGTTGCTAGATAACTGATGTAGACCCCAGCCTTACAGCAAAATCCATGCTCCTTGCCTTTCCCACCTGCATAGCCCGCTGCAGGATTGGGCTTTGAAGGGTCAGAAGGACTGATGATGCTAAAAGCTTTTTGTCTTCCATCCTGCAATGGGCACCTTCTGTTCCTCAAAGTCACTGAGGCTCCCCACACACCCAGGGGTCTACCTACACAGCGCCAGTTGCAAGCGTGGGGCTGAAGTTATCAACCAACGTGATCAAGATGATCAGGGAGTCAAGAGAACTCCTACCTCCCAGTATTTTAATTTATATGTTCAGCTTTTCCTGCAAAAATTAACACCTGCCTTCCGACAGGAATTGGTAGAAATGGAAACGTCTTGGCTAAGGTCATTTGGGCCACAAACTGTGGTTTGATAGGTCAGGAGAATCGCCAAGGTTTGTTTTGAGGGGCAATGTTTTTCACTCCTCTGTTCTTACGTATTGACGTTAATGTGTAGTACTCGTGCTCTGCAAATGTGAAAAGTGGTGAGAGACAGACATGAACATGAACAGAAGCAAGTTCTACACACTTAGGGACCACAGCGAGATTGTTTCCAGGGTTACACTGTTTGTAGGGGTGCACTGCAGCTGGGCGCTGTTTGTGCCCAGATTCCAAGGACAAGGCCCAAGGAATTGTGAGCCTGACGGCTTGTTTACACAGTGGGGCAACGTGCTCTATGGGAGTATGATTGCTAAAGCACAGTAATGTGCTACATAAAAGCACACTAGGGAACCTTAAGTGCACACCAGCAGGCTCTATGTGGACCAATTAACATACAACACACTAGTGGGCTTTAGAAATGACACCCCCCCCCCCATGTAGACAAGCCCTAAGTCAATATAAAAACAACACAAAGAAATGCATCCCGGATCATGTTAGGTTCCCTGCCCTATGTTCCTTGTTGCCTCCTGTAACATTATGAAGCAACTCAGGACAAAAAGATGGAGTCAACTAGTTGGATTCCCCCTTTCAAAAGACGGCAATGTACTTCAGTTACCGAAACGGAACCAAAAATATCCCCCAGCTCAAGGTCACCCCAGCCAAGAACACCCTTCTCCCAGGTGCCTGTGACTTCCTGCTCCTGGGGTAGCTTCTTTTATGGCAGTGGTTCTTAAGCTTTACTGCAGCCTGCACCCCTTTGGTTCTCAAAATCTGTTCTCGCACCCCTTATCAAAAATCATTGAAGTAGGTCAGTTCTTTAAACCTAGATATATCATAACTATAGAATGAAAGAGAGAGAATTGTATATTTATTTTAATTTCGCAGTAAAATTAAGACTACATGAACAATTACACACTTTTTTTAAGTTTACCGACTCAGTGACTCTTCTGCTGTTGCTTTTGTTCAATGATGTTCGAGAAACGAGAAACATTTTTTGAAACTTTTTTTTTAAATCTGGCATGTCTCGCACCCCCAGAAAGGGCATCTTGCACCCCCAGGGGGTGCGGTTACCCCAGGTTAAGAACCACTGTTTTATGGTCACTGTACCTGCAAGAGCTTAGACTGTAATTAACTCTTCAATTGCCAGGGATGGGGCAGAGATTCTAACTCCTGTCACACCGCCATACTGGTCTTTTAATTAACCGTCTGCTTATTATGTTAACATTTACAAGTTAGGCCCTCTGAGAGCAAAATGGACTCTTCTGAAGAGATTTGAAGTTGGTGGGTAGGGCTAACATAAAGCACAAGATAAGCTAGAACACCTTGGGGACCCACAAGGCCTTACAAGCGCTACAGACCATGGAGCTGCCGTTGCCACCTCTCTCCCATGGAGACCCAGAGTCCCAGAGTGAGAGGGAGCAATCCAGTGACAGATATTACCATTGCATTGCCTGTTCTACCCATCCTAGCAGTTTGTCTCCCCTCTGTATATCTTAAACCCTTCTTGCAGGGCATGTCGAGTCCCCAGGAAGTTTTGAGTGTCTTCTTGTTCTAGTCTCTTTTCCATGCATAGATGGGGAAAATAAAAACCAGTCAGATCTTTGCTACTTAAAATGACAACGACAAAGACACTGTAAGGCAAGGAACATGCTGTGGAGAGGCACACACTGTCAATAGGCATTACTCTGTTTTGTCATAGTTCCCCTAGTCTGATGAGGTTAACGCCGAACCTGTTCAATGCTAATGTTCCAAGGTACGTAGAAGGATAACATTTTTTAAAATTTTGCAAGTCAGTTACACTCTGAACATCCAAATTTGCTCATTAAGAACAATTCTCTAGTACCCACACATCTTAAATAGTGGCTACTACAGTCTCAGCCTATTAGGAATTGAGATAATTTTGATGCCTTTAGTCTTCTGATCATGCACATATTGTACAAGCAGAGAGAGAATCTTTTACACTGTTGTCCCACTGCAATGTCTTTGCTCTCATTGCCATCTTCAGCTTTTTTAATGAAGAGTAACCTATGAGAAGTTCCTGCAATTTCTGTTGCCCAACCTCTACTGTTTTCAATATTAGAACTTTTTAATAAATGGAGACATAGATGCTGGGTCCAACTCCGCAGACCTTGGGCAAAACGTCCATTGCAGTCACTGGGAAGTTTGCCCAATGTAAGAAATGCAGGATGGGACCTATGTTGATTATGCTGTCTGCTCTGGGAAACAGAAGTGACATGTACATTTCCGCTTTCATTTGCTCAAAGGGCTCTCTTGCTGCTTATAGGCAGTATATCCTGAGCGGAAGATATCTTCCAAACAAATGATCAAACATTTACACTGCCTGCTCCTGTCTTTTGGCGGTGATACCAGCCGGAGAGCCGTGCCCCCTGGCAGTAGCAGCAGAGCACACAGAGATAAATACAACACACTTGTTTGCAGCCTGGCTTGGATTTGTTACAGAGAGCTGTTCAGAAAAGTCTGATTCTCACCATATCCAATTTAAAGATTCACTGTTGAACTTTTCTTCCTATGGGGCCATCTCAAATGACAGGAACAATCACGTTTCAATGCTGAAGGTCATTCACATCAACCTTGTCCATTTTCTACTTGCCTACAAGTCAACGCACTGTCTTCTGCTTGCCAAGATCATGTTCAGTCCCCTGGTCTGAGAGAGGCTCTGTAGCATACATTAAGGAAAATTCTAATGAGTTGAACTCACGCTGATCTCCCTTCTTTAGCAGCTGTTTTGGTGATTTGTTGACCTCTGCAGCTCACCCAAGAATTTTTCTAGTCTTGACAGGGTGGATAAAGTAGACTTGCATTTTATGTGCCAACTCTGCTGTATTTTCAGCATTGTACTTGTCACATCACAGGACAGTGATGTACAAGTTTAAGCAGTGTGGAAAGCCTGCTGTGTGTATCTATGGTGTCTCAAAGTAGCCTAAAATAATCTCTTCCCCCTGTTAATAGTGATTCTAAACCATGAGTGATGGCTGAGGAGTTGTTAACAGCCAAGTGGAATCTTAATAAGATCTACTTACATTTAAACGGTGCATTTGGGAATGCCCGGAAAGTCTCCTTCCTCCACCCTTACGCGCTAGCTCTATGCACCACTTTACTTTTGTCTGTTAATTATTTTAGCATTGTCTCTGATTGCTGTATCAGCCATCTGCAAAGGGCACCGAGGGGCCTAATCACCTGTGGCACATGTGGCACTTTCCCCTTTATTAACTGATAGGAAAGAAAACCAAAGTAAAGGGAGATTAAGGTCAGCGTCCCCTCAACAGCCAATCGCTGTATAATCCACTGCATTATTGCTGGGCAAGATTATCAGCATTGATACGATCCATTCTTCAAGACATTGAGCTCTTTTGAGGTTTGCTCTGGTGTGCAATACAACAGCCTTCCCTTCCCATCTGAGCAAAGAGAAATTAATCATGTTTTCTGCCACATCCCACCGATGTGCCGTCAGCGATTGTCTTCATGCATATGCTGTGCTAACGGGACGCGTTGGCCTTGTCCCACTGCCGTTCATTGTAGCGCACTGCCCAGCCAGTCCGCTGGAGCTACATATTTACAGCCAGAAGATATGGGGTACTCCTGCAGCAACAAAAAGGGGGTGTGACAGACCCAGACCAGTGGGGTACAGGAGTCTGGTAGAGGGCAAATATACTGGTCACTGGATGAGTAGTTTTCTGTTCCCTGAGTGACCAGAGCAGGGGCTGCACTAGAGTAATCAGGAACCTGCTAGAACCAGTTAAGGCAGGCAGGCTAATTAGGACACCTGGAGCCAATTAAGAAGAAGCTGCTAGAATCAATTAAGGCAGGCTAATCAGGGCACCTGGGTTTTAAAAAGGAGCTCACTTCAGTTTGTGGGGCGAGTGTGAGGAGCTGGGAGCAAGAGGCGCAAGGAGCTGAGAGGGAGAGGGTGTGCTGCTGGAGGACTGAGGAGCACAAGCGTTATCAGACACCAGGAGGAAGGTCCTGTGGTGAGAATAAGGAAGATGTTCGGAGGAAGCCATGGGGAAGTATCCCAGGGAGTTGTAGCTGTCATGCAGCTGTTACAGGAGGCACTATAGACAGCTGCAGTCCACAGGGCCCTGGTCTGGAACCCGGAGTAGAGGGCGGGCCCGGGTTCCCCCCCAATTGACCTGGACTGTGGGTTCTTCCAGAGGGGAAGGTGTCTGGGCTGTTCCCCAACCCACATGGTGAATCTCTGAGGCAAGAAAATCCGCCAATAAGCGCAGGACCCACCAAAATAGTGGAGGAACTTTGTCACAGGGGTAATAAACCTAATAAACCCCAGCATTGCTGCATCTCGACTCCAGGCACTTGGCAGGTGCAGCACTGGTTTACTAGCACCTACATGCAAGGTAACAGGTAGCAGAGCTGAATCAGACCAAGGGTGGGGGGGATCATGTTATGCCTAGGAGGGGATTATTGCAAGTTACCTACCAGAGCAAGAGGGCATGCGAGGGGGACTGTGATTCTCCTCCAGAGGAAGAGCAGATACATAGCGTCCCTTGCACAGGACTGAGCCAAAAGGCACAGTCGCCCTCACGGAGTGATTTGGCTGATATGGAAGGATTCCAGTGGCATTGTTCTGTGGAATACAGATTTCTGAAAAGGTTTAGGACCAGGTTGTGACCCTGTGGGTGAGCAGTTACTCACCTTCATGGTACCACTGAAACCAATGGGATTACTCATCTGAGTAACCACTCACCTGCATACAGGAATAAGGAGTTCACCATCAATCTGGCCCTTAAATAGTCCATCCAATTTCTACTTTCTCCTATTTCCTCCACCATGGGACAAACCCCAAGGTCCTAGCCCAGATTTTATTCAGTTACCTTCAGTCTTCACCCCAACTCACTCCTTCTTGAAGTCAAGGATTTGGCTCCATGATTTTTATGGTCCACTATCCACATATATTAAACAGTAGCTTTATCTATCATAGGTACTTCAATGGCCCTCAGCCCCATGGTATCTGAGCACAATTACCTTTCCCTTATACTCACTGCATTAGATATTTTTGATGTTTTCAATCTAGCACCTATGATTTGTGGAGAGATTAGATACAGTCACAGATGGACAATAGCACGCTGGCAATGGGCAACTCTGCAGGAGAACCCAGCAATGGGGTTGGCAGAAGGGGAGAAAATATCACATCATGAGTGGGAGTAGAACTCCGGAGAAGAGAAGAGCAGGATTCTGAGAGGGGAGTTAACGTAATGAAAGAAGTCAGGAACAGAGAGAGAGAGAAAGAAATGGAGCATCAAGGGGTTGGAGTTAGAAGAGAAGAAGTCAAATGTTTAGAAATTGCTAAAGCAGAACGTATCATGGTCAGAAGATCATAACATGGTGACTGAAGAGAAAACAGAGAGGTAAGGATACTATACGTGGGGGCAATTCTCTTCTGGACAGAGGACCTGTATGAGGTCTGTGTACCACTGACATCCTACTTGGAGGGCTCACGTGAGTCTGAAGTGATGCCTAGACTGTGTGTGTATTCTCCACACTAAGCAGTGTACATCCCGTGTTGTTTTTTGCATTAAAGCAACAACAGCATCTATTGAACAATTATATTGTTTTTATGCAAGCATTACGCAGCACAGAAACCAGACCTGCTCTAATTGGTGAACAGCTACTGCCATGCAAACCTGCCTTCTGACATGGAGGGTGACCTTTAGTAGCGGCAGCCACGTCCCACAGCTGCTCCACCCAGGCCCCACTTGAGTCTGTGCAGCAGTAGGTTGTATACTGGGCTAGTAGGATTGTGCTTGCTAGAAGGAGAGGCTTAGATTCTCATAAGTACTTTGGGTTAGTATGTTATTCTAGTCTCTTCATTCTGTTCTTATGCTGCTCTCCTCACTGTGATATCTGCATTAATTTCCAAATGTGTCTTGTGCTACAGTGGTAATCATTAAAGAACCATCATTTACCAACAGCCTGTGGTATTTACCATCTCACCTCCAATGCTAGGAATAGGGACTAACCACTGGTTTTCAGATATTGCAGACCGGTAACTGGAGAGTGCCAACTTTCAAGGATTGCTGTGCTTACACTTTTAACAGTCTCTGGCTTTTTTTGGTGGCCTGAGTGGGGAGTTCAGAGGTTGCTGGCACCCTTTTGTCTGCGAGAGACGGTGAGAATTGCAGCCTATGCTGTAGATGGTTTGCAGTGTCTCATGGGACTGAATAGTCCAATTTGAGATTTGCATGATCTTTGGCAGTTATTACAAATGTCTGTATCTTGGTTGGGAGCTGCTTGCTTCCTATGCGCTCTTTTCTCTTCAAGCTGTAGGAGCCAACTTCTGTCATGGACTTTGATACCCTGATGGAGACGATGGTGCCACTTGTTACGATCATTTGCCAAGATTTCCCATTGGTCAGGATCAATTCCAAATTCCTTCATCTCTCGCTTGCATGTGTCTTTATAGCAAAGCTTGGGATGTGCTGTTGTTCCCTCTGATAGCTCCCCGTATAGCATGTCCTTGGGTATGCATCCGACTTTATCCTGCCATTTGCTGTTGAGTATGCAGCATAAACAACGTAGGTGGAAACTGTTTAACCTTTTCTCCTGATGAGCATAGGTTGTCCAGGTTTCCCCACCATACATGAGAGTGCTGAGGACGCAGGTTTGGTACACTAGCATTTTGGTCTTGATGGTCAGCTTTGAGTTGTTCCAGGCTCTTTTAGTTAGTCTGCTAAAGGTGGTGGCCGCCTTTCCAAGGCGAACATTTAGTTCTTCATCCAGTGAGAGGTTGGTGGTCACTGTAGAACCTAAACAGCTGAACTTCTGGACGACTTCTAGCTGGTTTGTATTTAAGGTAATTGAAGGATCTCGTGGAACCTCCTGTCCTAATACAGCCATTTTCTTGATGCTGATGGTGAGAGCAAATGCCTGGCAGGCACTTGAAAGGCAGTCCATGAGTTCTTGTAATAGATCTTCATTGTGGGCTATGAGGAGAGCATCATTAGTGAATAGAAATTCCCCGATTAGCACCTTTTTTACTTTGGTCTTTGACTTAAGTCAGGACAGGTTGAAGAGTTTCCCATCTGATCTTGTGTGGAGATACACTGCATCTTTCATGTCCTTAAATGCACAGTTCAAGAGTACTGAGAAGAAGATTCCAAAGACTGTAGGGCCAAGAACACATCCTTGCTTCACTTTGCTTTTCATCTCAGAGCTGTCCGAAGTGGACCCGTCAAACTGGACAGTTGATCTCATGTTGTTGTGCAATGAACGTATACGACTTAACAGAGTTGGTGGGTATCCTATCTTTTCTAGTATTGCAAATAGACCTGCTTTGCTGACTGTCGAATGCTTTGGTTAGGTCCACAAGGGCGATGTACAATGGTCGGTTTTGCTCTCTGCACTTTTCTTGGAGTTGACACAGAGAAAATATCATATCTATAGTTGATCTTTCAGCCCTGAATCCGCACTTGTGATTCAGGGTAGACACGATTTGCCAGCTGTTGTAGGTGCACTAAGATGACTTTTGCGAAAGCTTTTCCTGCTCCACTTAGTAGCGAGATACCCCTGTAGTTGCTGGAGTGGCCCTTTTTGCCTTTGTTTTTATACAAAGTGATGATGTTTGTGTCACGCATCTCTTGTGGTACCTCACCCTCTTTCCGGCATTTAAGTAGCAGCTGATGAAGATATGGTAACAGGCTGTCTTTCCTGCATTTGAGGATTTCCGCTGGGATGCCATCTTTTCCAGGAGCCTTGTCACTTGATAGCAAATCAATGGCCTTGCTTAGCACTTCTACAGTGGGCTCCAGATCTAGCACTGGCATGACCTGTAGAATTGGTATTTGATCCAGTGCTTCGCTGGTGATGTTTCCTTCTTGTGCGTATAGCTCTGAACCGTGTTCAACCCAACGAGACAACTGCTGGCTTTTATCTGTAATGATTTCACCATTGTGCGATTTGAGAGGGGCCACCTTGTTGACAGTGGGACCTAGAGCTTTCTTCAAGCCATCATACATGACTTTGAGGTTTCCTGTGTCTGAGGCTGAGTTCAGAGGCAGGACTTAGAGAACCGGGGCTCACTGTATTTAGCATAGTTTGGACATCCTAAGAGAAAGTGGGAGGAGAGTGACAATTATGCCCTAACTGTGCATTCTCAGCCCCACTACGAAACACCCAAACATTCTATTAACCACATTTTAAACAGTAACCAACATACCTTAAATTCCAGGATAATTCACCTATGTTTGCAATTAGTGTTTGAAGGTAAAAGTGTTTTAAAATTACTTTAATTCGTGGTTTCTTATCCACTACCAGCAAGTTAATGTTGCTCCTCAAGGAGGTGTCTCCTAGCAACAAGACACACTCATAAGCTTTCAGAATGGCTTCTTCCCCTCCTGTTACTTTAGAAGCGGATATTGGATACCTATTGGTGGAAAGAGAGAAGCTCCATCTAGTGACCTCGGCCCATGCACAGAACCCTGACCCCCCCAGGAAGATGGCAGGCAATTCGCTGTGGTTCACTTGTATGGTTCTGAGAATCTCTCTGCCAACTACTGTCCCACCTACACACGTTTAAAACAAACAAAGATCTAATTTACTAACCAACCTTTCACCAACTAATTCCAGTTCAGGGAAGATGGCTATTGATGACTTAGTGTGGTGTGAACAGATGTGTCAACCCTAGGGCTACATCATAGCCTTTCACCTAAAATTCCAGGTGTAAGGTGAATCTGCTCCCAAGCAGGATACATTGCACCGTGGGGCCACACCCAGTAAATGCATAATGTGAATAGTGAGCTTGGGTGTGCTTTAACCAAGCAGAGAAAATCTTATGTGAACTAAAAGGCAACGGTCACCTAGAGACAAGTGCATTTAGGGCCTCATCCTGTTTTCACAGCATGTAGGTGAGAGTGGTTTTTTAGTTACTTCTGCACTGAAATCAAAGGACGATTGCCATTAACTTCCAATGATTATCTGTGCACACCGAGATAGGCCCTTTTGCACTAAGCACTGTGCCCACACAGTCCCTACCTCAAACAGCTCACAGGCTAAACAGACCAGGCAAAGGGAACCAGAATCACAGAGATGAAGGGACTCACCCAAGGTGACCCAACAGCTCAGTATCAGAGCTGGGAACAGAATCCACGTGTTCTGCCTCCTAGTCCAGTGCCCGGTGCATGAGCCATTGCTGCTCCCCTGCCGAGGAGCCAGCACGACCTTCTACAGCTTCTGGAAACCCAATACACAAGCAAGTCTCTGTAAGCTTCCCTCTTTAGTTACGTATAAATCATAGAATCATAGAATATCAGGGTTGGAAGGGACCTCAAGAGGTCATCTAGTCCAACCCCCTGCTCAAAGCAGGACCAATTCCCAACTAAATCATCCCAGCCAGGGCTTTGTCAAGCCGGGCCTTAAAAACCTCCAAGGAAGGAGACTCCACCACCTCCCTAGGTAACGCATTCCAGTGCTTCACCACCCTCCTAGTGAAATAGTGTTTCCTAATATCCAACCTGGACCTCCCCCACTGCAACTTGAGACCATTGCTCCTTGTTCTGTCATCTGCCACCACTGAGAACAGCCGAGCTCCATCCTCTTTGGAACCCCCCTTCAGGTAGTTGAAGGCTGCTATCAAATCCCCCCTCATTCTTCTCTTCTGGAGACTAAACAATCCCAGTTCCCTCAGCCTCTCCTCATAAGTCATGTGCTCCAGACCCCTAATCATTTTTGTTGCCCTCCGCTGGACTCTTTCCAATTTTTCCACATCCTTCTTGTAGTGTGGGGCCCAAAATTGGACACAGTATTCCAGATGAGGCCTCACCAATGTCGAATAAAGGGGAACGATCACGTTCCTCGATCTGCTGGCAATGCCCCTACTTATACAGCCCAAAATGCCGTTAGCCTTCTTGGCAACAAGAGCACACTGTTGACTCATATCCAGCTTCTCGTCCACTGTGACCCCTAGGTCCTTTTCTGCAGAACTGCTACCTAGCCATTCGGTCCCTAGTCTGTAGCAGTGCATGGGATTCTTCCGTCCTAAGTGCAGGACTCTGCACTTATCCTTGTTGAACCTCATCAGGTTTTTTTTGGCCCAATCCTCTAATTTGTCTAGGTCCCTCTGTATCCGATCCCTACCCTCTAGTGTATCTACCACGCCTCCTAGTTTAGTGTCATCTGCAAACTTGCTGAGAGTGCAGTCCACACCATCCTCCAGATCATTAATAAAGATATTAAACAAAACCGGCCCCAGGACCGACCCTTGGGGCACTCCGCTTGAAACCGGCTGCCAACTAGACATGGAGCCATTGATCACTACCCGTTGAGCCCGACGATCTAGCCAGCTTTCTATCCACCTTACAGTCCATTCATCCAGCCCATATTTCTTTAACTTGGCGGCAAGAATACTGTGGGAGACTGTATCAAAAGCTTTGCTAAAGTCAAGGAATAACACATCCACTGCTTTCCCCTCATCCACCGAGCCAGTTATCTCATCATAGAAGGCAATTAGGTTAGTCAGGCACGACTTCCCCTTGGTGAATCCATGCTGACTGTTCCTGATCACTTTCCTCTCCTCTAAGTGTTTCATAATTGATTCCTTGAGGACCTGTTCCATGATTTTTCCAGGGACTGAGGTGAGGCTGACTGGCCTGTAGTTCCCCGGATCCTCCTTCTTCCCTTTTTTAAAGATGGGCACTACATTAGCCTTTTTCCAGTCATCCGGGACCTCCCCCGATCGCCATGAGTTTTCAAAAATAATGGCTAATGGCTCTGCAATCTCATCCGCCAACTCCTTTAGCACCCTCGGATGCAGCGCATCCGGCCCCATGGACTTGTGCACATCCAGTTTTTCTAAATAGTCCTGAACCACTTCTTTCTCCACATAGGGCTGGTCACCTTCTCCCCATATTGTGCTGCCCAGTGCAGCAGTCTGGGAGCTGACCTTGTTCGTGAAGACAGAGGCAAAAAAAGCATTGAGTACATTAGCTTTTTCCACATCCTCGGTCACTAGGTTGCCTCCCACATTCAGTAAGGGGCCCACACTTTCCTTGACTTTCTTCTTGTTGCTAACATACCTGAAGAAACCTTTCTTGTTACTCTTAACATCTCTTGCTAGCTGCAACTCCAAGTGTGATTTGGCCTTCCTGATTTCATTCCTGCATGCCTGAGCAATAGTTTTATACTCCTCCCTGGTCATTTGTCCAATCTTCCACTTCTTGTAAGCTTCTTTTTTGCGTTTAAGTTCAGCAAGGATTTCACTGTTTAGCCAAGCTGGTCGCCTGCCATATTTACTATTCTTTCTACACATCGGGATGGTTTGTTCCTGCAACCGCAATAAGGATTCTTTAAAATACAGCCAGCTCTCCTGGACCCCTTTGCCCTTCATGTTATTCTCCCAGGGGATCCTGCCCATCTGTTCCCTGAGGGAGTCAAAGTCTGCTTTTCTGAAGTCCAGGGTCCGTATTCTGCTGCTCTCCTTTCTTCCTTGTGTCAGGATCCTGAACTCGACCATCTCATGGTCACTGCCTCCCAGGTTCCCATCCACTTTTGCTTCCCCTACTAATTCTTCCCTGTTTGTGAGCAGCAGGTCAAGAAAAGCTCTGCCCCTAGTTGGTTCCTCCAGCACTTGCACCAGGAAATTGTCCCCTACACTTTCCAAAAACTTCCTGGATTGTCTGTGCACCGCTGTATTGCTCTCCCAGCAGATATCAGGGTGATTAAAGTCTCCCATGAGAACCAGGGCCTGCGATCTAGCAACTTCTGCTAGTTGCCAGAAGAAAGCCTCATCCACCTCATCCCCCTGGTCTGGTGGTCTATAGCAGACTCCAACCACGACATCACCCTTGTTGCTCACACTTCTCAACTTTATCCAGAGACTCTCAGGTTTTTCTGCAGTTTCATACCGGAGCTCTGAGCAGTCATACTCCTCTCTTACATACAACGCAACTCCCCCACCTTTTCTGCCCTGCCTGTCCTTCCTGAACAGTTTATATCCATCCATGACAGTACTCCAGTCATGTGAGTTATCCCACCAAGTCTCTGTTATTCCAATCGCATCATAGTTCCCTGATTGTGCCAGGACTTCCAGTTCTCCCTGCTTGTTTCCCAGGCTTCTTGCATTTGTGTATAGGCACTTAAGATAACTCATCCAATGTCCCTCTTTCTCAGCATGAGACAGGAATCCTCCCCTCTTGCGCTCTCCTGCTTGTGCTTCCTCCCAGGATCCCATTTCCCCACTTACCTCAGGGCTTTGGTCTCCTTCCCCCGGTGAACCTAGTTTAAAGCCCTCCTCACTAGGTTAGCCAGCCTGCTGGCGAAGATGCTCTTCCCTCTCTTCGTTAGGTGGAGCCCGTCTCTGCCTAGCACTCCTCCTTCTTGGAACACCATCCCATGGTCGAAGAATCCAAAGCCTTCTCTCCGACACCACCTGCGTAGCCATTCATTGACTTCCACGATTCGACGGTCTCTACCCAGGCCTTTTCCTTGCACAGGGAGGATGGACGAGAACACCACTTGCGCCTCAAACTCCTTTATCCTTCTTCCCAGAGCCACGTAGTCTGCAGTGATCCGCTCAAGGTCATTCTTGGCAGTATCATTGGTGCCCACATGGAGAAGCAGGAAGGGGTAGCGATCCGAGGGCTTGATGAGTCTCGGCAGTCTCTCCGTCACATCGTGTATCCTAGCTCCTGGCAAGCAGCAGACCTCTCGGTTTTCCCGGTCGGGGCGGCAGATAGATGACTCAGTCCCCCTGAGGAGGGAGTCCCCGACCACCACCACCCTCCTCCTCCTCTTGGGAGTGGTGGTCGTGGAACCCCCATCCCTAGGACAGTGCATCTTTTGCCTTCCAATCGGTGGAGTCTCCTTCTGCTCCCTTCCCTCAGATGGGTCATCTAATAATAATAGAGCAATTACAGCAGGCAGCATCCACCTGAACTGTGGAGTCAAAGGATAATGCAAGGCAGCGTAATCTCATGCAGTTATGGTCACCTTAGCTGTTACTTGTAATAATATCAGGTCCAGCATTTTCAAACAGAAATGCAAATTTCAAGTTGCTCTGTTCCTGTAATGACAGACTGCGTGACAAAAAACCCCTGCCAATCCCCTGGACTATTCTGCCAGTTGTCAATGAAGGAAGATGGCAAGTGAGAAACAAACAAACCTTTGCAAGCAACCTATTGTTACTATTTATTGACTTGCATAAGGATGCGCCTTTGTATCTTAAAAAGAGACAGGTAAATCTGAGCAGAAATGGCCTTAAGACATCACCACATCAAACTATCCATCAGCAACAAATCTCCCCTTTGGTCAGAGAGTGCTAGGACAGGGGCCAAATGATGTTTTATAACTTCTTATTCTTTATTTCTAATATTACAGTAGCACCTAGAGGCCACAGCTGAGATCCAGGCCTTGTTGTACCAGGCGCTGTGCAGACACAGAGGGAGAGCTAGTCGCTGCCCCAAAGAGCAAGTCAGACAATGGGGGTGGGGGGGAAACCAGTCACTGAATTTTGACAATTCTGCCTCCTTCTTTCTCATCCATGGCTGCGGAGGTTCAAGAGTTGTCGCTGAGGGGGCTCTGCAGTCGATTTGTAGCCGCTACAGGGTGCAATGCACTGCCCCACCGGGGTCCCTGGCACCTCTCTGCACAGCAGGGTTGGGGGGCCAGAGCAGAGGTGGAGTCAGTGAACCAAACGTTTCAACCCCAGGAGGCCCCAGAGCAGCAGGGGGGTTACTGAAAGCTCAGGGGTGTGGGAGCAGCTCTTCCACTACTGTAGGGCCTTTGTGGAATGCTTCCTTCCCTCTTCCCTCCAGCCCCTGATCCCTGGCCCTACACCTGGCTACCCAGGCTTGACATAGAGCCGTGCATGGAGCACAGGCTGTGCACAGAGCACCTGTTGGACAGAGCAGGCTGGTCACGTGACGCTGGCTCCGCCTCCTTGTTTCCAGCTGCTAAATCACATTCAAAACGCTAAAACTACCTGAAACGCTTTCCCAGCCTTGCTTTCCCATGTGAGCACTGGCTGCAGCTGCCACGGGGATGTCACATCCGTGCAAATGGAAAGGGAGAGGATCTGTGAAAGCATGATGGGGAGGGATTGTCCACAAGGTATCTGGAAGAACAAGGAAGGATGGTCCAGCTCTTGGGGCAGTATCCTGTGTGTGGGGAGAGCCGGGCTCAATTCCCTCCCCTGCCATAGGTTCCAAGGCCTGAAGGGACCAGCGTGATCATCTAATTGGCCCTCCTGTGTCACACAGGCCAGGGAACTTCCCCACAATAATCCCTGGAGCAGAGCTCTTGGGAAAAACATCCAGTCTTGATTGAAAAGTTGCCTGTCATGGAGAATCCACCACGACCCTTGGTAAATTGTTCCAATGGTTAATGACCCTCACGGTCAAAAAGGTATACCTCATTTCCAGTCTGAAATTGTCTAGCTTCAACTTCCAGCCACTGAGTTGTGTTATAGCTTTCTCTGCTTGACTGAAGGGCCCATTATTAAATATTTGTTCCCCCTGTGATCACCCCTTAACCTTCTCTTTGTTAAGCTAAGTCAATCGTGCTCCTGGAATCTATAAGGCTTGTTTTCTAATTCTTTAATCAATCATTCTTGTGGCTTTTTTCTCTCCTCTCCAATTTATCAACATCCTTCTTGAGAACTATCAGTTAGCCAGTTTTAAATCCACTTAATGTGTGCCATGTTAATTTTATATCATTCTAGTTGGTTAATCAAAATGTCATGCCATACAAAGTCAAATGCCTTAATCTAAAGATATTACATCAACCCTATTACCTTTATCAACCAAACTCGTAATCTCATAAAAAAGAAAGATATCCACTGAGCAGAGTAATATCTAAATACCTTTTAAAAGACCTGGGCCTTGGTCCTGAATTGAGCTCTCATGCCAGGTCCCAAGTGGAAATCTTCCTAGTGATGAATTAATATTTCTGATACTATGTGAGTTGTGTTATAATATTCCAATGAATTCCTGAGTATGCCTTTAGGATTGTTTTATTATGTATCACCCTACTTTTCATGCTTGAGTAGTAGCACTAATATATCAAGGTTTCAAGCATTTATGTCATGCAAAAAAGAGATTTAATAAAGTCACTAAATAAAATCATACCTAAAGTCCCCTGTTCCAGAAATGAGAGAAGGTCCAGGTTTAGAATTGGAATCCAAGCGGGTAATCAATCCATAAAAGTGTTAGAGTTGAAATCCGTGTACCAGAATAGTGTATCTGTATTTTAAAAATGCCTTTGGAATTCAGCCTTTTCTCACCTTTAATAAGACCCTGGAAACATTGCTAATCAATCCAAATGACATTAGTGTGGAACTCTATTCTACTCCTCAGTGATCAGATGGCTTTCTATGTTATCATTTGGCTCTGAATTATGGCTTACGTCAATTATAATTGAACACTGCTTCCCATAGTGCCATCAGACTGTGATGAGAACAGAAAGGTAGTGGACATTAGAGGAATATAATCAAAATCGCCTAACTTAATTAAGGAGGAGATTTATTAAAATGGTGAGTTATGTTTCTCTGTTTTAGAGAACAGCCTGGCTTTGTCCCTCCGATTTGGGGTTCTCATATGTTATGGTTCTGGCTTTTAACAAATAAAAATGTTACACTGTAACCTTCAGAGCCAATAGTTTATTGTTTGTAACTAACTTGAAACATAACAACCTGGGGCTCAGGAGGGGAGGCAGGAAAGCAGAGGTGGGTGGGTTAAATGAGGAAAACTAGCCAAAAGATGTGTGCTTTCAAAGGAGATCAGACCAGCCTGTCTCCTTGGAGGAAGGAGCCTGTTCTGGGTGTACAGAAAATGGCTGGAAGGCCATTCCTGGCAGGCCGCGCCAATGCCTCCCTGTGGAGCTGGGCCTGAATGTGCTGAACACGACCCCATTGTGTTCAAGGGAATCAGAGGCCGAGTCAGGACTTGCTGGAGCTGTTCAGCAATTTACATGGAGGCCTGGGTGGGAAGAGGAGACAAAAGGCCCAGAGTTTGGTAGCTCAAGGCTGAACGAAGTCTTAATCCAGCAGCTCCCACAAGTAAAAGAAGATAATTAAAGGAGTGTTAATAGCATGCAGCTCTTTTCTTAACTAGGTCCCAGGCTTGACACAGTGATGGAAGAGGATATTAGGCAAGAAAAATCTTTTCAGAGCCATCACTTTAATGAGCTCCTAACTAATGGCTCTCTCTTACAAGTACAGTTGCTATTATTACAGCATTACATTCAAAATTATATCCCTGCCTGACTTCAGCCAACAGAAAGTTCAGCGTTCTGGCTGAGAACCCTCCCGTACCACCATGTGGAGGTTCAGTGTAATGTAATAATCTGCATCACACACAGCACTGTACAGGAAGTCAGGGCTGTGACCGAGATGGCAGTTTCCCGCAACATCTTTGTGAATTCTCTTGAAAGAGAGTTGAAGTCCATTGCATGATAAATGCATAGTTTTGTCACCAGGGGATTGTATGGAACGTCTCTGTGGGGGAAGAGGGGGGAGGTGTGGCTGGCGTAAACTCTAGGACATGTTCTGACCATCAAAGGACTATTTTAAACAATGAGCCAGACACATAGTGAAGGGGTTTCAAAGCTTTTGAAGTTATACCTTGAAGAGAGAATGGTGTCTGCAGATTGCCTGCACAGATCAAAGCGCCAGGCTGTACACAGGAAAGGCTAACCTATGCACAAGAGTTCTTGTTCTGTAACCACAGAAAAAACCCTGTGTGAGGTTGAAGGACTGACTCCTACCAGAGCCCTTGTTGGAGTTGGGGGGACGTATCTCTGGTAAGCTTCTTGCCATGTATAAAAGTTCTGTAGTGTTCTAATGTGTTCTCTGGAATGCTTTTATCTTAATAAATGGGCTTGCTTAGCAAAGCTGTGTGGTACCGTCTAACTGAAGCAATTACAATCTTTCTAGGCTCTGAGGAGAAAGCAAAAAAAGCAGATCTACCTAGGCCATCTGACCTGCTGGGGAACTTATGGTGTAGGCAGGGAACCGAGCACCTGGCAATACCCTGGTCAGGAGGAAGAGAGACCTGGGTCTCGGCCCAGGAGAGGTAATGGCTGAGGAGGCAGGAGCTTAGAATAGGTGCCCTCGCTGGACCACAGAGGGTGAATATAGGTGCAGCTGCCCTGAACTGTGACAAAGATGCTAGACTCTTAGGGTACGTCTACACTACCCGCCGGATCAGCAGGTAGCGATCGATCCCCGTTCGCTCTGCCGTCGACTCCTGTACTCCACCGCGGCGAGAGGCGGAAGCAGAGTTGACGGGGGAGCAGCAGCAGTCGACCCCGCGCCATGAGGACACAAGGTAAGTCGACCTAAGATACGTCGACTTCAGCTACGCTATTCTTGTAGCTACGCTATTCTCGTAGCTGAAGTTGCGTATCTTAGGTCGATCTCCCCAGCTCCTCCAGATAGGACAGGGTCTATTGTGTGCAATATTTTTGTTCCAGCTCTGTATTTTCCTAGCATCTGCTGATCAAGCTTAGACCTTAAAGCACATTTAGGCTTGATCCTGCAGTAAGAACAGGGCAAACAGACCCTTGTGCTCACATGGATCGCTCCTAACAACACAGTTCTGCCTAGGGTCCGGGTCTGTCCATCAGGACCGTAGCAACAAAGAACGTGGCCCCCTCCGAACATATGTCTCTTACAATGCAGAAACTGGAATGCGGTATTTATTTTGCCACTTTTAGGGGCCCCCTTCCTTGCGGGGCCCCCTCCGGTCGGAGGGTACGGAGGGCGCTCACTACGCCTCTGCTGTCCATGCCGATTTCAGTGCAGGTTGGGATCTTAATTGATATTTTAGCTCTTTCAATCTGCATTTGATTCTGACAAAACCAGCCCTTGGCTCAATATAAACAGTCACTGTGTGAGCAATCATCTTTTTGCACTTTGTCAATTGTGCAGGTTTGTGTTGTTGTTCAATAAAGACATAGCTAGCGCCAAGGAGTAAGGCTCCTAAACCTACATCACAATGTCTAGTTTGCTGCTATACTGTTAAAAAAGCTCAGAAAATCATTTATTCAACAGTTTTAGCCTCTTTTGCTGTTCCCAAGTTGTCAATGAGCACTTTGTGATTTTCTCACATGTATTCACGTTTTGTAAACAATTTGTAAAAATTGTGAGTTGGATCATTTTGATTGGACACATGAGCCAAAAATGTTTACGGTTGGGTCCATTCAAGTCTAATAGATGTACCAGGCTATGAAATGCTGTTGGTAACAGAGATGGGAGAGCTATTGTGAAAAATGTGATTCCCTGAACATTTCCCAACTCTGGAACTTAACGTGGACCAAGTCTTTGGTATGGTTCTGAAGTGTGTGTGACAGCCACCATCCTGGCTAACGCACTGGGGACTGAATCAGAAACCTCGGAGCTGAAAGCATGAGCTACTACAGCTTCAGCTAAAAAGCCAAGACTCTCTAACTGGAGTTGAAACAGACTCGTCTCCTTTGTGGATTGACACCACAGGGTCATTATTTTGTATCCTTCTGCATTTCTGCATTCCAGCCAGGACCGGAGAGGTTCCAAACCCGAAAGATTCAGTTCACACTACTCATGGTCTAGCTGGCAGCAGGAGATGAGAGATGAGAAAGCCCGTTGTCATGAGGTTTCCAGTCTAAGGTTGAAGACAAGAGGTTTACAGTAGATAATTAATGATCACACAGCACTTTGAACATGCAGGCTGGGATTTCCAGAGGAGTTAGGTGCCCAACGCCCTTTGAATTTCAATAGTATTTGGATGCCTAAATCCCTTTGGCTCCTTTGAAATTCCTGGCTGTGAATGGTAGATAATGCTAAGTGTTAGTTAACTAAATTCCACCCACATGCCAGTGCACCAGCATGTTTGTTGTATTTAACTGTTGTATACCATGCAATCATCATACTGGAAATTGCATTTGAAAGAAATATGATTGTGTCTATCTACAGTATACACATAAATGACGTACACAGAGATTCCTAAATATTTCCAGTTCCCTTTAAGGGCCCCAATCCTGCACTCAGGGAAATCAACAACAAGAATCTTATTGACTTCATGCCTGCAGGCACAGGTGCTGGAAGTGGGGTGAAGTGGCTTGAAGTGGTTTCCATCATATACAGGGGTTACAGTTTGGTTCACTGGCTCTCAGCACTATACAAATTGTTCCAGCAGCCCGGCATGCAGGATGGAGCCCCTAGAAAGCTGGATGATACATTTCAAAGGGAAAAAGGCACAAGGTAAATTCCTGCCCATAAGAGAGATCCTGTGGACTGACTAGAGCAAAATTGCTGCTGAAGCAAAACACATTTCCTTCCCGGGTACTGCTATTGAAATCAGGTCTGCAGCAGGGCATTGTCAGTCACCAAGTTTTATCATCAAAGCCACATTAGAGGAGAGCGAGTACAGAATCAATACAAAAAATTAAGGAACTACGGTTTTTATTACAAGGTGATATTTGGAATTGATCCCTTAGGCTTTCCAGTCACCTCAGCTTTATTGTATACATCAGTGAGTGGAGCGTTGTGGGAAGTCGTTAGAATGCAGGGACTGATCAGTCGTAATCTAATTCTAAACGGACCACAACCGAACTGTTACAAAATAAAGATAGGCAGGGGCATCACGTGGATAGATTTCTGTGTCTAACTGGGAAAATACTCTTCTGCTTTTACCTGTGTGCAACACAGCTGATACTGGTTTGGGGTTTTTGCAGGCACGGGAAGAATTATTTTACAGAAAAAATTAACTGTGAAAGGAAAAATAATATTACCAGCTGATCCAGCCCATGCTTGTAAAATGCTAAGCTACAGCAGATAAGTGTATGAACAGCTGACAAGAAGAGGTAGAGGATATCTTACTTGTTCATAGTAATGAGGGTCTGACTATAAAGCCAAAATTGTATTGTTCATAGAACTCCTCGAGTGAAGGTTTTACAGTCGGGCTTTAGGAATTATGAATGAACAAAAAGGTAGTGTTAATCATCAGCTCATTTATAGAAAGATATTGTTGGTGGCTTTCTATAACTTCTCACAGAGCTGGAGTCCTAATTAGTTTCAATCACTTTTAGCTGGTACTTGCCATTTTTTTCTCTCTGTTCATAGGGCTAAACACCTGAAGTTGATCAATCACTTTCGGATTAAATCCAGGTTGCCTCATCGTATGATTCAGTTCTTCAATCACAATGTGGTTTTTTTTACCACTATGGCTGGCTACAAGATTGTGCTGCTGGAATGGAGGGGATTGGAAGCCCCCATTGTAAAAATCAGCAGCTCCCCATCAGGTGCTATGCCAAAGGCAGCTGCATGTAAAACCCCACCAAAAAGCTTTAGTGGTACCTTCTTCATCTCTCAGACAGATTGGTCTGGGGATGGTCTCTCCAAACCGTTAGACCGGGGGAGCTGCAGGTTCCCTACACACTATTAGTTGTGGTCCCCCCCAGTTCTTGGCCCTTCCTGCCAACATTTATTGTGTGGGGGGGTCATATCATAGATAAAGATTTCGGGTGTCCCATCAGACAGACCCTTTCCACAGTAAGTCCCCTTAGTCAGCTGGTGCTGATCTTACATCTGCAGCACCTGCCCCTCCTGCTCATCAGGAACCATCACTGCAAATCCTGCTTGGCAGGGCTCCTTCCTGGCTTGCAGCTTGTGCAGAAGGCAGCAGTGGTTCTGCTTGGGGCTCTGAAGCGCTGGGATCCTGTTACAGCCAAACTGGCAGCTTGATTATCAGCTTGTTTATTTTTAAAGAGCACATTGGCGGAGGACCTCAGTACATTGGAGAAATCCTCTGTGAGCCCCCTTCTGACTGACCTACCTCCATCTATCTATAAGGTACAGAAAGAAACGTTGTGATACCAGTTGGAGGTCTCATGCTGCCACTAGGAAACTATCCCTGGAGTTCATCAAAATAGATAACTTTGTAACAGCAAAAACGATTGTAACCAGCTCAGGGTAATTCTAGGTTAGATCTCATTCTGATGTATAAAGACAAATTGTTCACAGAACTAAACACTGACGGGTGCTGAGGTGCATGACCTAATTTCATTTGTTATGTCTGTGCAAACAAAACATAGCTCTGACCAGTAATAGAGACAGGTGAGGCTTGAAGAAGGCCAGTTTCTCAGAGCTGAAAACAGGCTGAGTGAAATTGAGCAGAGGAGAAATTTAAACAAACATGTGAGTGATAACTGGGAATTTTATTAGATACCAAAGTGATAAAGTCACCACCACTCTGCAATCACAAAAGACGACTTCTTTGAATTAAAAAAAAAAAAGTCCTGGTTAATAACGGCGGTGAAAGCAGCAATGAAAGGTAAAAAATAACAAATGGAAAAATCGATGGAAATTAGTTCAAATCAGCAGCAAGAAAAGTCACAAGGTCTCAATAAATGGCATGGAGTTAAGGAAAACAAGAAGGAAGTATTTAAATATATCAGGAATAAATTAAATCCTAGCAATGGTATACATCCACTACTAGATAAGGAAGATAAAATTGTCAATCACGCTGTAGAAGAGACAGAAGAATTCAAACCTTTCTCTTCTGTAGTTAAAAAGCAGGATGATTTATTCATATCTTACAAAGGTGAGGAACTACTTTCTACTCCCTCAGTAACTAGGTAAGATGTTAAATAGCAACGATTAAAAGTTAAACATTTTTAAACATGCAGGATCGAACAACTCGCACTCAAGAGTATGAAAAGAATTGCCTGAGGAGTGCTCTGAACCACTGATAGGAATTTTTAATCAAACCTTGAACACTGGGGAAGAGCCAAAAGACGGGGAATATGTTAATGTCATACCAATAATTTATAAAGGGAAAATCGTATGACCCAGCTAACTACAGACTGCTTAGCCTGACACTGGTCCCATGCAAAGTCACAGAAAGACTGGTCTGGGACAACTTCAGTAGAGAATTAAAGGAGGAGAGCAATATTAATGCCAGTTAGTGTGGCCGGGGTGAGTTATCTATGAATATGAGGAGTCCTTGCAGTCCTCTTCCACACGCTGTTAGGAAACCCACCATTGCACCTTAGAACAGCTGGCTAACAGCCTTTGGGCATGGTGCCATAGGATGAGTTCCATGCCTCACCTCCATTTCCCCCTTAAAGATATTGCTACATTGTTTTGTGTTTTTTTTTAGCTTCAAAGCCATTTGCTGTATGCTCATTACCCCTCACCTTCCTGCTCCCGGCTCCCTTTCAGCAGTGCTATCTGTTGAGCGTCTAGAGGACAGTCATCTTTTAGTGTTTGAATTGGATCTCCTGAGGACATGCTTTGGCAGGTCAGGATTATGGTGACATTTACTAGTATTAGTAACAAAATCTGAGCAAGGCAGCACTGACTCAGTGCAAAATAAACGTCAAGTCCCAGACAGACACTTGCCTTTCCTTTGTTTCCTGGCTGCTGTTTGTGCAATGGAAGCTCCTGAGAGGGGGACATGAGAGCAGCAAAGCCTTCCCCGCAGGGCAAGTATGACTTTTCTAAACATTTGCCCTCTTGCTTAAATTATGCCTGCCCATCCGCAGACATAGCTAATCCTCTCATTAGCTCGCACACCGATAGCCCCGCTCCAGTGTGCTTAGCATTAGACAGCTCATCCAAGTATTGATGCAGCAGCACTGAGGAGAATGGAGATTGTTTTTTCCCCATCCTTCCTTCTTTTGAAACTTAAGATGTACACTGGAAATAATTTCAAGGGCGGCTGAACATTGCCACTAGGGGAATGCAAGGGGGTTTCAACATTAAGATGAAAAGATGTAGAAAATTTGCAAGTGGTTGCCTTTGAGTTTAGCCTCAAAATAGAATTTCAAAGAAGCCCTATTTAACCGGGCCTCATTCTGCCTCCTCTCCACAAATGCATCTTGTCATTACTGAAGGAGACTGAGAGAGGCTTTTTTTTTTAATTCAAACTAGAGTCCCATGTGATTAAAACACCGGCTCATACAGGGCTGGAAGCTGCAGAGCCCAAGTGCAGACTGTGGCATATAGAAGCACAAGGTTCAGAACCATGAGTGGGGTAGGGAATACAGAGAAGGCCAGCCCGACTGTAGCCGGTAGGGCTAGCTTGCCTTCATTGTATTCTGCCTTTATTAGATTCAGCAGTAATGCAAGGAACCCACAGGGCCGTATCCTGTAAGACATTAGCTTCAGCAGTTAACATAAGGCTTGAGACCTATGAACTTTGGCACAGATAAATGACCTAACAGTCACCCCTACATTTTGGGAACTGTAAATAGAATGTGCAGCGGGGGGGTTTGTTGGAATGTACCATAATGACACCTACCAACCACAGGAACATGAGTCAACCGCCGCAGATGACTGACCACAAGAGGGCCATGGCACCGAACTGACGTATACGATAATAAGTTGAGATAATTGAAACACTAACCTATAGGAGGACACTCCGGCGTTAGTAAGGTGAGGAGATACAAATAAGGAAGAGGGAGAACCCCCCTACTGAATATGCATTAGACACAGCAGTGTCAGCTTAACATATTCTAAAAGTTGCATGCCAGCCTATGGGCAGGAGGAGAGAGAAATGTAGCCCTTGGGAAGTGCCGGAATGATGGCCATTGGGGGTGCTGAGGAAGGTGATAGTGATGAGGAAGACAATGGCTAACATTTCAGGTTGTTCTGCGAGAGGTGCTGTGAGTACATGAATGTTCTGCTGGACATTTTGCATGATTTCTATTTCCCTTACTGAGCTGGAGTGTTTGTGACTGTGCGAAATGTATTAATACACTATTTGTAAACAGAGGAGTTTCTATAGTGTGAGTGTTGCAACCATGCATGTCGGGGTTCCCAACTATACAGTCATTTTAACAATACTGAGTCTAATCTTGGGACAAGAACCTGTGAACCCCCACAGTGATAACTGGGAATTCTTAAGTAATCAACATAATTAATACATAATCTGTAGATCAGGCTACATTACATTGACTAGACCACTACTTCATGGCCACCAGGTTACTCCAAGCGGGGGAACAGACCGCCAAGGTCCTTGTTTGCTTTCTGAGAATCACACTTAAACCAATGCCTCTTCAGATCCCCATCCCCGTCCCCTCCCACATGCCGCACATTTTCTACCAGGCTCACAGACTGGAGACTGAATATTCCTCCCAGTGGAATAACCCTTCACCCTACTCGTCTGCCATGCCTGCACTACAGAGCGACAGCCTGGCCTCCCCTGCTAGGCACTGCACGCAGCACAGCAAGTTCAAGGTCACAGCATCACTGTCCCATGACATCCCTGAACACTGGAGATGACCAAGAGCAGCGGCATGCAGCCACCCGTCATTGTTTATTGCTATTGACTAGCTGTACACAGCAGTACCCAGAGTCCCCTGCCAAGCTCAGGGCCCCCCAGCGCTAAGCACTGTCTATTCCACTATAAGAGATGATCCCTGCCCCAAAGCGCTTACACTGTACACAGACAAGCCAGCCACAGGATGGGAGAACAGTCGTGTTATCCCCACCTCATTTTACAGGGAGGGAGAAGTGCCAGTTCAGTGCCTCAGCCACAGAGCGATTGCTCCTCTCTGCTTCTTTCTAAGACTTTTCTGCCTACTGCCAGGCTACCCAAGGGCATGAGAGTTATACTGTGTTGATCATTAAGGTAAAGTGACTTAGTCTCCAAGTTAGCGCCGATAGGAACCGTTTCTGTACTGCACCTTGTAGTACATTCCTAGTGCTAATTTACATTCAATTAAAAAAAATATAATCCAATCCATTTCATATTTTGACTTCATGTAACCTAACGGCAGCTTAGTAACATCTGCTTCCATGCCATTTCGGCTTTCGCACAATGAATGAATGAGACATGCCAAGTCCTATTGATGAAGAGGTCACTTCATTTTGGTTTGTAAAGCCAAAGCTCCTGTGCTCTCCATAATTGCCAATCAGTTTTACATAAATAGCAAAATTAAGCCCCCATTATTCTCATTTACCACAAAATTAAAGGAATTAATTAAACACGGAAGAAGTGCTGCTGCCTGCCAAATCATTACTTCGGATAGATAAAAACAAATTCAGGAATTACATGAGGGTGGACGGCTTCGCATCCAGAAATGCAGCGATCTGTTGCAAAGGAGAAGCTCTGGTAAATAACACTCTTTGCGCCAGACTCTCTCACAGTGCTGGAGTAAGGAACAGACATTCGTTATTATGGAGAAAGAACGACTCAGAAGCAACCCCCTTATTTTTGTTTTTGCAAGACAGAGAAAGCCCAGGGCCTGGCAACACGTGCGCTGCACAAGAACTGCTCTTTCGAACTTTGATTTGCCAAAGGAACGCCACTTTTGTAATCACCATGAATGAACCCAGGTAAAAAAATCTGCAAAACACAAGGGAAGCTTAAGCATTAGTGGCCAGATCATGACGGGAGTGGAACTCACCAGCTGTACGAGCAGCCGGGGCAGAGGGACAATTTTCATGATGCAGAAAGGTGGGTTTAGAAAATGGGGAAAACTGAAATGAATGCTGAAAAGCTTCGACAATCCGGCATCTAGTGCTCTGCTAACGAAGATACATCAAGAGGCTGGGTTCAGAAGGTACGGTAATAAGACAAACGCATTACTGCGAGGAGTGTTTGAAAGACACTTGCAATTACAGCTGCTATGGAACAATGAAATATATACTGTTCCTTAAATAAACTGAAAAAAATGATAACCTCTTTTAACTGTCGTGATGTAGTAGAGAAATCTTCATATCTTCCTTAATGAGATTTTTATTGCCAGTGTAAATTTGTCTTGAACTGAATTTTTGTCTTGGGAACCCTGAATTATGTTGTACCGAGTTGTTCCTGGTAAGCATGCAGGCTTGCACACATTTTTTGCTGTGAAAATGGCTCCTTCTGGCAAACTGAAAGCAATTGAAGCTCAGTTTAATTAGCTGCCTTCTGTAAATATGCCATTATTCTTCTAGCTCAGTGCTGGAGTTATATTTACAAAGGGAACAGATAGCAATAATTATTTTGGGCTGTAGTTAGTCAGTATTAGTTAATGCCTGAGTGTAATTGAGAGGAAATTAAGACAAGTGTAGTCTTTGGTGGGAAAAGAATATGAGTCAGCCGGTATAGAAACCGCACCTGTATTTTCATTCACAAGTTGAAATATATAGCCCTTCTCTGCAAAGAAAGCAAATATTTGCCCCATGCACGCCGCCTGAGAGTAAATTCGATGGAGTTAGTGATGGTTATTTTAACATTAAAGATTTATTAGATTTATTTTAAATCACCAAGACAAAGTTCTTTTTGCTGAGTTACTATCTGCTTATCAAGCTACAGATTCATTAATTGGCAGCTTGTTGACATTTTACTTTTAACAAAGAAATGGACTCTACTGGGGGGGCCAGAATGGCTCAGGAGGCTGAATATGGGCACAGAGCCTTTCACTGCTAGCTCCCTTACTGGTTTCAATTAAAAAAAATCCACACCACACACCTACCAACACAAGACACTCCACTGCACACGCTTCTCCTCTTGGGACGAGGATGAGAGAACAAATGTGTGACAGATGCTTAATGCACGACTGGAAGCTGCTCAGACACTAGGCTGATGAGTGCCGAAGAAGAGCCTATACAGAAGAGAATCCCAATCCACAAGAGCTAATGCCACTTATTGTGCCTGCTTCACCGCTGCCCTACACCTCGTGTCATCATTCGCACCAGTGCGGGGTGGGTCACGAGTCACATTGGGAGCGTTTTCTACCTCCCCTGCACTGGGACAGGCCAGTGGGGAGTCAGGCCCCATCTCTTTTCACTGACCTGTGTGAAATGAGTTGCTGGGTCTTGTTTCAGTTCCCAAAAGAGGCATCTCAGTCCTTGCACTGAAGCCCATCCACCCCCTTTACTATAAAACGTCCAGGGTGCCAACCCTTAACAAAACGCTGACAAACCATGAGCCAAATGCTGCGGTCCTTAAACAAAACTTGGAGCAAAACTCCCATGACCTGCCGCGAATAAGGGCTGCAGGACTGGGCCCAGCGCTCATGTATTTGTAAACAGTTATCAGGTGTCACATGAGCTAGGAGAAAGTGGATGGTCTTGGGGTTAAGTCACTGGAGCAGGACTTAGGGAATCTGGGCTCAGTTTCCCAGTGCTGCCACAAAGTCTGACTTTGGGCAAGTCATTTCCCCTCTCTGCTCCTCCGGCCCCATCTGTAACATGGGGCTGCTACGACTTCCCTTCTCCCAGCCTCTCTCTGTCCTGTCTACCGACACTGTAAATGCTTTGGCACGGGGCCCGTCTTTTACTAGGGGTTAGCGCAGTGCCTAGCAGAATGGGAAGCTTGGGTGTAATACGCAGCATAAGTTCCTGCCCAGATACCGGCTTAAATACTTGCAGAGGGGAATTACCGGTAAAGAAAACATTTCGCTTGCAATGGGTCCACAGTGCAGCATGGACCTAGACCTCTCAGCAAAGCTCCCACAGGCGTCGTTCTGCCAGTCCCCTTCCTTTAAAGTCACCCTGAAAGAATGAGTTCTGTTGTGCTCGGATGTTTTATTAGCATTGCAAAAAATATGCACGGGTCCCCACTCCACAGGGGCAGGTGAACGGTGCAGGAGTAGCAAGACAGCCGACACGTTGGGGGTTAGGCCGTGTCTATACGGGCAGCGGCGCCGCTGTGCCAGTACCGATACTGCTGTGCCGCTGCAGCGTGTCTGGTGAAGACGGTCTATGCCGAAGGGAGAGAGCTCTCCCATCGGCACGAAAATACCACCTCTGCGAGCAGCAGAAGCTGTGTCCGTGGGAGAAGCGCTGTGCACACGAGTGCTTATGTCGCTGTAACTTATGTCGCTCAAGGGGGTGGTTTATTCACACCCCTGAGTAACATAAATTATGCCAACGTAGGCGGTAGTGCAGACAGCCTTAGACTAGATAACCCTTGTGATCCCTTCTGATACTATGATTCTATGTCAGAAAGTACCCAAGTTTCATCCCCGCTGGTAACTGGTGCGCCCTTTCCACACTGCACAGAGTGCTGCAGCAAACCAAAGAACCTCCAGGGTGCCTATTCAACATATAACACATTCTCATTTGAGCCATTATGCAGATGAGATGCTAAAAAAATATTCATTTGTTCCTCTGAGATACTGGTACTACTATGAAGTGCACAGACTCCAAAATCAAGTAAAATATTCTCTTCTGGTACTTTCATAGTGCTTGGAGTGTATGAACTACATCGCTGTGAAAGACACAATTCAAGCAGAGTTGCAGATGTCCTTCCACCAGGGTTCAGACAAGAAGTATTTCCATAATTCAAAAATCTGTTCTAAGTTTGGGTAGGAAACAGTATGCATCCGGCATGTAGTTACTTAGAAATAGTGCCAAAAAAAAAAGTTACTGTGGATGAATACACAAAGTTCCTCCTTTGAATAAGTTACAGTTCTGGAAAGCCATGACAAAACGGAACTGAACTTTAAATACCAACTATTTCATTCTTCAAGAGTCATAGTGCAGGAAACACTCTCAAAACTGAAACAGGTTTTTGTTTTTAGAAATCTCTGGGCTTATTCATTGCAAAAGCCAACTGGACATTAACTTGATCGTAGATGTAACAGATTTTCCATTTTCCAGTGGAGGTGAAGGTGGAACGTACTGGCGGTGTGTGGGGTGGATTCCCCTCTAGTTGCTGACTAGAGGATAACAACTTGCTGCTTCTACTGGTTAGTGGTGTTACGCCTTTACCAAATGATCTAAAGGTCTGTGCTGTTGTGCTTAAAATCCCCATGAGTCACGTGGAGTGGCGGCTTGTTACAAACACAAAGCTGATGTTGAGTAGCCTCTGGCTGTGTAAAAGTAGTGTTCTGCAGCGTGCCATACCTGGAGCTGCTCTGCACACCTTATAGTATCAGAGCAGCCATAAAAAGTATCACTTGAACTTGAGGACCAAACTAAACCTCTGACCCAACAGTACTGTACAAAGGATATTGAAAGAGGATTTCCCCTCTCTCCCACTCCCTATAAGACACCCACCTTATGATGGCTCTACCAGCTTCCACCAAGGAATAAATAAAGCTGATAAAGTATCCTCTGAGTCAGATACTGTAATGAAGAGCACGTATATCAAGAGGGTCGATCCCAAAATATTGGAGAGACACCGGAAATATTTCTCGACATGGGAAAACATCTGCACTGTATTGTTAGTTGCACAATGCATCGCAGTAAGGTAAGGGGGTCCTCCCAGCCTCAAACCTTGGCCAGGGCCAGTAGCAATCTACAGTCCCAGAGTACCACAGGTGGACATGGCACTTTACAGTGATGTAAAAAGAGATCCTCAGTTGATGTCAATCAGCAGGGTACTATTTACCTGGGCTCTGGCACTGGGCATCTGCCTTGGAAAGCTTACACTCGAAGGGCCAAATACAACCCCCACTACACCCACACAAGCCCACTGACCCCGGGAGAACTTGGAGGTCCCAGAGAAAGGAAGGGGGCTGGAAATGGAGGAAGGTGACAGCAACGCTAGCTAATGGAAGTGATGTTACACTGCGAAGGAAGCTTCTGCATTCTGCCTGAGGTGGAGCTTGAAGAGGGGAAAGAAATGAGCTGTGAGGAGGTACCTGGAAAAGGGGAGTAAGGATACTTGGCACCCAGGAAGAGGAATGCCACTTTGGACGAGGGCGGAAGGCGAGACTATGGCAGCAGCAAGGTGACAACAGGGTGCAGGGGGTGAGGAGGAGAGCAATGGGAAATGGGCAGTCAGGTGTAGGCAAGGGCAGAAAGTGACGGTGAGACGAGGAAGGAAGGCGGCTTGGCCAGGGAGAGATGTTTAATTTAGCTCCTGAGTGTTGTACAACTGAAGAGCTGGCAAGGGGGCCCCAATTGGTCATGTCATAGAATCATAGAATCATAGAAGCTCAGGGTTGGAAGGGACCTCAGGAGGTATCTAATCCAAGCCCCTGCTCAAAGCAGGACCAATCCCCAATTAAATCATCCCAGTCAGGGCTTCATCAAGCCGGGCCTTAAAAACCTCTAAGGATGGAGATTCCACCCCCTCCCTAGGAAACCCATTCCAGTGCTTCACCACCCTCCTAGTGAAAAAGTTTTTACTAATATCCAACCTAGACCTCCCCCACTGCAACTTGAGACCATTACTCCTTGTTCTGTCATCTGCCACCACTGAGAACAGTCTAGATCCATCCTCTTTGGAACCCCCCCTCAGGTAGTTGAAAGCAGCTATCAAATCCCCCCTCATTCTTCTCTTCTACAGACTAAACAATCCCAGTTCCCTCAGCCTCTCCTCATAAGTCATGTGCTCCAGACCCCTCATCATTTTTGTTGCCCTCCGCTGGACTCTTTCCAATTTTTCCACATCCTTGTAGTGCACAACAGAGCAACAGATCTGACTGAACAAGTCAAGGGCAGGGAAATGCCTCTTCATGTAGCTTGAAGCTCTTCCTGCTAGAGCCTAGAAACAGGTCAATATTTAAACACATTGAATGGTGCCAAGAAATACTGGGAGTCAGGCCACCCTTTGCTGCTGTTACAGGCAAAGTGGAAAACTCATGTCTAGGAAAAGGCGACGCATTCTTTACCATGGCTACCCAGCTTCCGGTGCCCCTGCTGAACCTCTGAGGCTAGCTAGGATGTTGAACAGAAGCCAGAAATAGCCCATGTGAAACAGAGAAAAGCTTGCCAAAAAGGGACAAGCCTCGCTGTAATGTAAAATAACCGTCTTCAGTGGAAGCTATTTACATGCCTATTTACTCGGCTTTGCAATGAAATCCCGCCAATGCTATTGAAATGTAGTGTTACCTTTGAATGAGGAGAGTGTCCTGGGCACGAAGAAAGGCTAATGAATGATAGTGGAGCACTGCGGCAGGAGCATCAGCACGTACAGCTGGAATCCACTCACGGGATGCTGGGGAGTAGCTGTCCCGTGGAGAAGGGGACTCTGGAATAATGTAGTGAGCGTTGGGCAAAGGTGTCCGGGCAACAGAGTGTAAGGGACATAAACAGCTGAGAAAATTGGTACTCCAGCACCTACAGTGTAATCCCGGAGACAAGAAAATCTGGGAAGGGCCAAAATCTATTCTTAGTTAGACCTGCGTGAACCCCTCCAATCAGTGGGCCAGATTCTAATCTCTGATGTACTCCAGAGCCAGTGGCAGTCAATCCAACAAAGGCAACGGCGTTAGTCCAGATTAACACTGGTGTCATCGGCAGAAGAATCTAGCCAAATGGGTGTAACAGAGAAGAATTTGGGAGCTCGGCAGAGTCGCTCCAGGCTTACACAAATGTAACTCAGAAGGATCTGGCCATTAGTATTGCTCTGAATCATCACGGATACACCTGCTCTTCTGAGATACAATTCCCCACTAAGAGTTGAGTACATTTCTCTGTCACTGAAGGAAAAACATATTGGTAATTAGGTTTAAGGGAAAGGAATGCATTTGCCCTGCTTTCTGACCCCGTTTTTTTGTTTATTGTTTGGATCCTAGACCATATTTTCTCCTTTTCTCCTTCAATTATTCACTAAGAAAGAAAGAAAGTGCCTGGTTTCTGTTCTTGGTTGTGCCACCGTTTACCTCTGCTGCTCTGGGAATACAGTTAAAGGCAGCTACTGCTGTTTTATAAAAATAATAAAGTGTCCAGGAATCATAAAACAGCAACGTGATCAAAGGATCACTCTTACGCCCTTGTCTGATTAACTGCAAATTGGAGCTCAACTACAAATAAAAATCTACTATACAGCATGAGAACTATAGAAAATCTGATCTATATTTCCTATATCAATTGTTCAGTTAATTTGACACATAATTTACAAAAATCCCACACACAAATTTACAATCTCCTGTGGATTTTTATACAGAACCTTCGATTCTGTATTTTATATATACACATGGGACAAATCCCCAGCTGGTGTAAATGGGTGTAGCTTCCATGGAACTCGGCCGATTGACACCTGCTGGAGATCTGGCCCATTATTTCTAACACAATGAAAAATTTTACAATCACACCAGGCTTGAACAGGAAAACTGCTCCATCTGCTGGCCAACCTGGAGAACTGCTCCTACTACATAATGGATACTAGAGAGACAAGGTGGGTGAGGTAATATTTTTTAATGGACCAACTTCTGCTGGTGAAAGAGACGAGCTTTCGAGCCCCACGGAGCTCGTCTTCAATGTAGCTTGAAAGCTCGTCTCTTTCACCAACAGAATTTGGTCCATTAAAAGATATTACCTCACCCACCTGGACTCCCTAATATCCTGGGGACCAACATGGCTACAACCCTGCGAACAATAATAGAGAGAACAGCCATGGTGCGGTGGGGTGGCTACACTTAAGGCACAAAGGTGCTCATCGTTATATCTGTCAGCTCAACCATTGTCAAATGCACGTAGGTGTGTATCACACAGTGCTGTATTTCTGACCAGCGCTGTATGGACTATGGCAGAGAATAAATACCAGGAACACACATGAGCATTCAAGATGACTTAACTGACTACCTGAGGCTCCATGCAAATGCCATTTCGCTACTCCAATATACTCAACATCCAGTAGTGCCCTATAGGAGACCCACAGCTTCTCTGAGCCAATCCATCTTCCCTCTGCCCCCTTTGGCAGAAGCCCTGTTGCTTGCTGGCAGATAACTCTTCTTCTCACTTCCAGCTCACAGTGCTGAGCACTGCCCTCAGCTATTACTGATTATTCTCTTCCCCAGCCTGCTCTCCACGCGAGCCTCTCATTCATATGGTAAATCACATAGTCACAACAGACCAAAGGGATGACCCAGCAAACATGAGCTCTGCAAGTTCTTGATCTGCCTGAAGAATTTACTTTTCATTGCCTGACACGCATGTGCCTTTAGACACGCCTGATTCCTGGACACTTCATTATTTTTAATAAAATAGGAGTCGCTGCCATTAACTGTATTCCCAGAGCAGCAGAAGTAAAGGGTGGCACAACCAAGAACGGAAATCTTTAGGGGCACACACACGTCAGGTGATTAAAAGCGAATTCCTTCCCGTAACATTGCCTTCCATTAAAACAAGCAGTCGGGGACACTGTTTGAAGGAAAGCGGTTTAAAATCCTACAGTTTTTAAAAATAATTTTCTTTACCTACATTACTAACAGCACCTTCAAGGATTCAAAC
Organism: Emys orbicularis; assembly: GCF_028017835.1. Lineage (NCBI taxonomy): Eukaryota > Metazoa > Chordata > Testudines > Emydidae > Emys > Emys orbicularis. The sequence continues at coordinate 129,315,462 of NC_088689.1, forward strand.
CAAAGGCTTTAAACATTTGCATTTACTTTCCTCTAGTTATGCTGATTGTTTCCTTTTTGCATTTCTAACAGCTGGGCCAGTGAAAATCATGAGATAGTTTTATTTATAAAAAAATATTAAATCAGTTTCTAGTCAATTTCACTTTCAAGTCCTTACGCATTAACACAGAGCTGCGTCATCTGGATGGCCAATGCTGCAGGGCAATGCTTATTTGTTTAAAAAGTATTTCCATTGGAAATAAAAAAAATAATAGAGGGAAGCTTTATTATTAGCCCTAGATTTAATAGAAGATTGTTAATAAAATCTAAAATTTAGGGTCAACTTCTCCTTCACAGTTATAGATGCATTTAAACCAGGGGGTTCAGAACATGAACAGTGCCCCACAAATTATAAGAGGGAACCTCTCAGAAGATGAATCGTTTCCATTAATTGTTGCTGTTCATCTTCCGACATTGTTTTCTGAACAATGCACAAGGATGGAGGGATGCCGTCCAGTCTACCATATTACAAATACAGACTATCTGGAAGCTGGCTGGTCCACTGCAGGAAAACAACTGAATGCGAGCTCAGAGATGATAAATTGAACTATTTTTATGCTTCCAGTTTGGTATTCATAGTAAACCAGCAGTCCTCGGGCCTGTCCCCTGGCACTAACGATTCTCCGTTGTATCAATGGACTGGCTTCTCAGGCAGGAGCCATCTGCCACTTCTGGGGGTGAGAGTAAGTTACCTGCTTACCCCGCTATTGTGATGGGAACATTTAATTTGGTCAGGGGTGCTTTAGTGAGGTACCGGAGCTGTTAGAACACCAGCATGGAAGGTACAGTCCATTTCTGGAAATAAACCAGTGCCTGAGGCCCCAGACTGCTCAGGGGTGAACTCTGCACATGTCAAAGGGAGCAAATGTCAGTGATCCCCGTTCATTGTAGAATGGAATCTGAAAAGGCACCTCCCAGTTGCAGGGCTGTTGCAATAAGCGATAGCGAGCACATGGGAGGGAGGTTACCTGGCCTGCTGAGCACTAGGGAGAGTGACCTGTTGGGGTGAGGGGAGGATGAGTAACAGGAGACAGGGGATCAGGGATTGACCTGGGGGGAAATGAGATGGGGAAGTAGGGCAATTCTCATTGCTTCAGCGTTGCCCGTCCCTGGAGCCAACCACTGGGGCTAGAAGCTTGACTTAGACATAGGCAAGACAGGCAGCTGTTCCAGTTTTCCAGAGGAGAAGAAAAGGCCAGCCCAGCACACGCAGCTCAAACCAGCTCTGGGCTGTCAGTTTTGGGCCACAAACCAGCCAGCTCACATCCTTTGTCACACGCGCTCTGAGCTATTGTTAATGATGCTCCTCCTTGCCATAGGCCTTGCACTATGGCTGGGTTTATTCAGCTGGTCTGAGGAGGGGCGTGGATACTTCTGTGTAGCACATGGTGCTAGACTCAGGGGTGTCTTGGATGGTGGAAGAAGGCAAAAGCTATTGCGGGGGAGGGGGAAATGTTAAAGTCTGCAGCAGTGCCTCATTCTTTTCTTTTACTCGAAAGAGCTCATGAGCCAGTGTTTTGTATCTTGTCTCCTTTAATTGCCCCAGGGGGTTCAACTTGCTGCAGTTTTCTTTTTGTCCTGTCCCTGGACAGTTTCGTGGTGGTGCTGTGTGCTTTTAAAAACAGCTTCCATGTTTCAGCCCAGAGGTGGCTGCATTTCAGCGATGGTTTAACTAATCCTTTCACAGGACCAGAGATGCAGACTTTAGATCTAGTGTTTGTGGGCATTCAATGCCACAGTTTTGGTTCAGCTCATTAGAAACATAAGAGCTATTTGTAAATTTCGGATCTGGTTCAGACTTCAGACAGGCTGGTTAGATCCGAGGGGTTGAGGAGGGCTCTTTGGGACATGGCTTGCCTTGGTTTTGTTCAGCGTTCTGAGCACCTGCAGTTGGAGTTATGGGTATTCGGCATTTCTGAAAGTCAGGGGTTTGTAACTGTCTAAAGCAGCATGATGTCGTGACGCTTGTAAAAGGCACTGTCTAAATAAACCTCGCTTTAGGCAGCGTACTTCACATACAAGCAAATTCAAAACTTTTCCTGCCTTTTCTTTGGCCTGAAGTGACACCGCAAACTCTCCATCAGAATCCGCGTTATAAGAGTCTTGGAAGAGCACAGACCATCTCCAGCCGAGCTTCCAAGAGCTTCAAACCACAAGAACTTGCTCTAGTGGCCAGCTCTGCCCAGAACACCCTGCAGAGATTCCCCCCACCAGTGTCTTATATGGCTGTTCTTAGGGGCAGTACACAGCCCCACGGGTATCGACAGCACATGTTCTTATTGTCACTGTGCCCGAGTACCAGCTGACAGCAGGGGGATAGAAAGGACAAGAAGCTAAGACTCCTCCAAACTAATACAAATTGGTATTTAAATAACTTTTGGGGGTGATTAATGTAAACAAAAATCCCAGGCCTATTGAGATGCTAGTGATCCTGCCTGACTCCTAGTTTGCCTGAGTCATGTAATGAAAAGAAAAGCAAACAGAGAAATTGAAGGGGCAGCCACAGGCTTAATACTCCCACACAGGAAAGCACCTGACAAGACCTCTCCAGCTATTCGATATCAAACGCACTTCAAGTAAGATATTTCTACAAAGCCATCCTACAATCAACTGTGCCGGGTCAACATCAATGGACTGTACAGGTGCTAGCCATGCTGCCACAAAAAGCAGCAGCCCAGTAATTATGGGGCGTAAAAATCAGTTGTAATAAATCAGAACAATCTGAAATTTCAAAGTGACGGTCTAGTTCCCAGAATATTAATTTCCCATTCTGGACTGGGCCAGAGACCGTTCATCTGGCCACCACCGAAGCTGCAAACCCCGCAAGTTAACGAGAGGGGAACTGTTTCAGAATCCAGCCTTTATAACAAATGTTAAGGTTAGAGAGCTTGTCTCTCGCACCAACAGAAGTTGGACCAATCAAAGAGATTCCTTCTCCGACCATCTCTCTCTATGGTCAGATGTAGCAGGAGACCAGGCTTGGAGACAGACGGGTTCTGGAGTCAGGAACTCCTGAAGTCTAACGCTGGCTCTACCACCCAACTCCCTTTTTGGCTTTGGGGAAATCATTTCAGGCAGTTTACATAGGGGAAAAGTCCAGACTAGCTAGTGCGCTTTAGATTCGCACCCCAGCTCTTCCATACCACAGTCCCGCGCAGACAAGCCCCTAGAGTAACAGCCTGACACTGTACGCAGGTGCCCACACTGCTGTTACATCCCTTCGCATCAGGACACAGCCCCGCTGAGGCCTTCACCTCTAGCACTCCCTTGTGACCATGTTTTTGGCTTGCAGTGGCCTGTCTCTTAGGGTTACCATACGTCCTCTTTTTCCCGGACATGTCCGGCTTTTCGGCACTCAAACCCCCGTCCGGGGGGAATTGCCAAAAAGCCGAACATGTCCGGGAAAATGGCGGCTCTGCTCCTCCCCTGACTCTTCGGCTCTGTTTAAGAGCGGAGCTGCCCGAGCGCTATGGGCTTCAGGCAGCCCCCTTGCCTCCGGACCCCAGCCGCCGGCCGGGCACTTCCCCTCCCGGGCTCCGGCGGCGCAGGGTCCGGAGGCATGGGGGCTGCCCGAAGCCGGTAGCGCTGGGGCAGCTCGGCTCTTAAACAGAGCCGAAGAGTCAGGGGAGGAGCAGAGCCTCCAGCCGCGGCGGCTCTGCTCCTCCCCGACTCTTCGGCTCTGTTTAAGAGCCGGGCATGGGGGCTGCCCGAAGCCGGTAGCGCTCGGGCAGCCCGGCTCTTAAACAGAGCCGGGCTGCCCGAGCGCTACCGGCTTTGGGCAGCCCCCATGCCTCCGGACCCTGCGCCGCCGGAGCCCGGGAGGGGAAGTGCCCGGCCGGGGGCGCAGGGTCCGGAGGCATGGGGGCTGCCCGAAGCCCGAGCGCTACCGGCTTCACAGTTTGCCAGGCAGCCTCCAGACCCTGCGCCCCTGGCTGGGCGCTTCCCCTCCCGGGCTCCAGCTGCGCTGGGCAAGCGCCAGCCGGGGGCGCAGGGTCTGGGGGCTGCCTGGCAAACCGTGAAGCCGGTAGCGCTCGGGCAGCCCTTTTCCCGTGGCTGGGAGTGGGAGGGAGGAGGGGGCGGAGTTAGGGCGGGGAAGGGGCGGGGTTGGGGCGGGGCTGGGGGTGGGGAAATGGGCGGGGCCAGGGCCCGTGGAGGGTCCTCTTTTTTTATTTAATAGATATGGTAACCCTACTGTCTCTGTCTACATCAGCCACGGCCGAGCCCTCCAGGCAGGTCACGTTCCCAGTTCAGTGCAACTGGAGACCCAAATAAATCCCCAACCCAATAATTCTTCTGCCCCTCAGGGGCTACCCTGCAGTTCGCTGCTCTTTGCCCCCGCTCCCAGGCCCTGCTGAGTTCTCTTACGCTGCTTCCTCCCAGCAGGTTTCCCCACTGCCCCCCCCCCCCCCAGGACTCTGGCCGTTCCCCCAGAAACCGCCCTGCTTCTCACAGGCCCGATCTCAGGGCCTCCCGCAGGAGCCTGGCCTGCTCCCTGAGGTTCTTTCCAGCCTGCCTTCACCAGGCTCCTCTCCCCTGGGTCTTCTCCCCAGCCTCAGGTCTCTTCCCTCTCTGCGTAGCCACAGCTGGGGTCACTAACCGTAACTGAGTCCATATCAGACCCAGCAGGGGGCTAACTGCTAGGTCCCCCCTTAAAGGGCCAGCCTGCCAGCCTGTGACAGACCTCTTTACTCATGTTGAGTAGCACCTTCCTCAGTGAGCGGTCCCATTGCGTTTGGTGGAACTCTCCTTGGGGTGAGGTACTATTCACCAGGAATGAGGGGATCAGAGGCTGGCTTTTAATGGATGAGCCTCCATTTCCTACCTACAACGATGGAGAGAAGAAGCCCACGGTTACCTGCTGCAGTGCTGTGTCACACAGGTTAATGATACAGAGCCAGACACTCAGCTGATGTAAACCGATCACATTGGAGCCACTCTGATGTACTCCAGCTGCAGCTCTGACCCGTGTGTTTTACCCCTATAAATCCCTCCATTGCTTGGCCCTCCCCCACCATCCATGGAGGGCCCGTCTACCCTCATGTGATTGCCTGGAGCCGTGCTGAGCCCAGGGACTTGAGCAAGGACTCGTGTTTCAAAAAGGGGGTGTCAGGGTTTTCTTGGCGAGGGGCTCTCAAATCACACTGGTGCATTCAGATACCACAGTGCTGAGCGTGGCATGAACAGCTAAATACATTAGCTAGACGGGGATTCACTTCTCCCCTTGGTCAGCCCACCTGGAGACTGCCGAAGCCCACTAGTAGCTCATCAGCGTCCTCAGGCTTTTCAGGGAGCGGAGGACAGCGAAGGGGTGTTGCCGGCACAGTGACAGATTGCAACTGTTCTTCCTTCACTATTGCTGGATTGATTGCTGCGGAGCCGCTCAGAATCTGGCCCCAAGGTCCCGTTCTCCCACCTTTACTCACCATGAGTAGTGCCTAACTCTGCAAGCACAGCAAGAGAACGACTCGGAGAGTAAAGGTAACATCAGGGCAGCAGAATGACTAGAGAGAGAATTCTCTTGTGTCTCTATAGGAGACGTTTCCTTTTGGTCTAGACCTGTGGCCAGGTTTAATAAGGGAAAAGGCATGAGGAAAGAGCAGCAACAGATGCAAAAGCATCTGGGACAGAAAAACATTTCCGACCATAAAGTAGGAGCTTAATAGTAGCAGCCTGTTTTGTACCAAACCCCCCCCCCCCCCATGCTGTTTTGATCCGTCGCAGCTCTGCCTATGGGTGTGCTATCCCCAGCATTTCAAAGAAATCTCTCATCTCTGTGTACCTGTCTCAGAGAAATCAAACCACCGAAAGAACAAAACGGTTGAATGTTATTTTAATTGAATTTGTTTTCAGGAGGTTTTTTTCTAGCCATCTGGGGGAAAACCTTTCATACTCACATTGTTTGATTTGTTTTTAACTTTGGTTCCATTATCCTAATAATGAGCTTTTACGGCATTTAAAGAACCTTGTTTACCAAAAAGGTATCCATGCTGCTCAGATCAATACAGACGAAAAACCATAGAAAGTGAGAAATAAATCAGAAGGGAAGTCAGATCTATAGCAAAAAAAAATGTTTGGGGTTTTAAGAAATCAGGGGTGTATTCTAGTGTGAACTTCTGACTCTCTCCAAAAAATTCCACCATCTCTCTCACTCTCTCTCTCTCTCTCTCTCACACACACACGCGCGCGCTCCGGAAGATTATTTCCCAGGGACCAGCACTACATGCAGGCAGCATGTGGTCTACTTTTGCAAGATGCTCAGCACTTCTAGCTCCCGCTGCTTTCAATGTTCGGCATCGGTACACCTCTGAACGGAGACTCCCGAGTGTGATTAATGGACTCGTCTCAGCGTTCATGCTACAGAAGGTCGGTTTGCTAGGTAGTCGGTTAATAGTTCTTTTCAAGTCTAATAAACACACACTGCGTACAATTTAAGCATTAGTGAAATGCGGCTCTTGCATGTGGAGGCTGTGCCCCAAGAAGGTGGGGGGGGAGGAAGACAACGATTGGCTTTGTGCTTTCCCTTCCAAGCACTCCCACCCATATATCCCAGTGGATATAGTGTATTTAGATTTTCAGAAAGCCTTTGACAAGGTCCCTCACCAAAGGCTCTTAAGCAAAGTAAGCTGTCATGGAGGGAAGGTTCTCTCATGGATCGGTAACTGGTTAAAAGACAGGAAACAACAGGCAGGAATAAATGGTCAGTTCTCAGAATGGAGAAAGGTAAATAGTGGTGTCCACCAGGGGTCTGTACTGGGACCAGTGCTGTTCAACATATTCATAAATGATCTGGAAAAGGGGGCAAACAGTGAGGTGGCAACATTTGCAGATGATACAAAACTACTCAAGATAGTTAAGTCCCAGGCAGACTGCAAAGAGCTACAAAAGGATCTCTCAAAACTGGGTGAATGGGCAACAAAATGGCAGATGAAATTCAATGTTGATAAATGCAAAGTAATGCACATTGGAAAACATAATCCCAACTATACATATCAAACGACGGGGTCTAAATTAGCTGTTACCACTCAAGAGAGAGATCTTGGAGTCATTGTGGGTAGTTCTCTGAAAACACCCACTCAATGTGCAGCGGCAGTTAAAAAAGCAAACACAACACTGGGAATCATTAAGAAAGATAGAAAATATCATATTGCCTCTATATCAATGGTTCTCAAACTAGTGCCGCCGCTTGTTCAGGGAAAGCCCCTGGCGGGCCGGGCCTGTTTGTTTACCTACTGCGTCCGGAGGTTCGGCTGATCGCGGCTCCCAGTGGCCGCGGTTCACCGCTCCAGGCCAATGGGGGCTCCGGGAAGCAGCGCGGGCCGAGGGACGTACTGGCCACCGCTTCCTGCAGCCCCCATTGGCCTGGAGCGGCGAACCGCGGCCACTGAGAGCTGCAATCGGCCGAACCTGCGGACGCAGCAGGTAAACAAACCTGCCTGGCCCGCCAGGGGCTTTCCCTGAACAAGTGGCAGCCCTAGTTTGAGAACCACTGATCTATATAAATCCATGGTACGCCCACATCTTGATGTGGTCGCTCCATCTCAAAAAAGATATATTGGACTTGGAAAAGGTTCAGAAAAGGGCAAAAAAGTGATTAGGGGTATGGAATGAGGAGAGGTCTATAATATCATGACTGGTGTGGAGAAAGGAAATAAGGAAGTGTTATTTACTCCTTCTCATAACACAAGAACTATGGGTCACCAAATGAAAGGGTGATTAATAGGCAGCAGGTTTAAAACAAACAAAGGGAAGTATTTTTTCACACAATGCACAGTCAACCTATGGAACTCCTTGTCAGAGGATGTTGTGAAGGCCAAGATTATAACCAGGCTCAAAAAAGAACTAGAGAAGTTAATGGAGGATAGGTCCATTGATGGCTATTAGCCAGGATGAGCAGGGATGGTGTCCCTAGCCTCTGTTTGCCAGAAGCTGGGAATGGGCGACAGGGGATGGATCACTCTGGGGCACCTGGCATTGGCCACTGTCGGCAGACAGGACACTGGGCTAGAGGGACCTTTGGTCTGACTCAGTCTGGCCGTTCTGATGTTCACCGACGCCAGTGGAGTATGGATCAGGCCCTCAGTCACACAAGGGGAGATTCTCCCGCCCACGCTGGCCCCACACATTGCTGCAGCAGTGATCTTGCCAGGGGAGAGTGCCCCCAAACAGGAGCTGAGAAATACAGCTGCATGCTGCCCTACAGGGTCCCCTCTGCAAACCCACCCGTAGGGTGGGTGCTAGGGGCGGGCGTGGACCGGGAGCAGCAGAGGGTGGGGCCATAACACATGCCATTACGTGCCCACGGGTAGCTGGACTCAGGCTGGTATTGCTTAGGCAGCTTCTCACGTCTGGGGTCACTTCAGCCCCAGAAGCAGCCCTGAATTAAGAAAGTGCAAAGGTGGCTTTTAGCCACCGTAGCCCCCCTCCCTTCCCCCGGGGCTGCGATTTGTGTGCTGCACCTCTGAGAATCTCACCCCTCACCTTGCCCAGGAGGTGACTGGACTTTGCACCAGGCCTCCTACTGCCTACAGTGGGAGGCTGTTCCGATCCCAGGGGCTACTAACCAGTGGCTGAGTGCCTTGCAAGGAAAAGCCCAAACCCTACTGCTCTCCTCCATCCCTTCCTTCATGCACTGCCTCCGGCTGCAACATACCCAATTATATGCCCTTTTCTGCCTCTCTTTTAAGATTATATAAAACGTGTGCTATCAGAAGAGAAAATGAGGGCTTTCTTGTTTCTTAAAGATGTTCCTTTGTACTAAGACAAAAAGGGTTCAGAGTTGATCATCTTCTCTTTTGTGAGCTCTCTTTTCCAAATGATATATGATTTGTGTTTTGAACAGACTTAGTTCATGGTGTTTTTGTGTTTTTTTTTTAACAATTTGAATTTTTTTTTTTTTTAAAGCAACTCTGCCCAAACTTCTAATTCTCGGTTTTTAAAAAAGTTTATTTATACCTCACGTTAATAACTGACTTGGTTTGCGTTGCCCTGTGTTGTAGCAGCTTAGCCACCAAAGAGCTTTTTTTATTAAGAGGATAATATTTCATTATCTGGCACCTGGGCTGTAAAATGAAGGTTGTATCCATTTGTCTAGACCATTTATGTAATGGAAGCTCTTTAGGGTAGGGACAGTCTCTGAAGTGTTTGTCCGACACCTAGCACAAATCCTGACTTTACACCTTCATGTAATATAATAAACTTACCGTCATTAAAATCCCATGGGACTTTTCATACGGCTAGGTGTGTTAGAACAGGTGTCCTGGGCCAATTTTCTTGTGAAATGTCACCAGTCACACCGCACCCTACTCAGAATGCATTCTGGTCAGCCTATCCTAGTAAGCCTGTGGGAATACTTGAGGAGAAAGGTATTACTCACCATAAACGTGGCACAATCTGGCCCAACACAAATGCTAGTGTAATAACATCAGTAATGTTTGAACCTGAGACCTTTCATGCATGAACTAAAGGAGAACTCCATTAGCTGGCAGCAGTAGTAGGCTATTACCCTGTAGCTGACCAGCCACTAGAGAGGGACCCAAAACCACACTGCCAGCGTGTTCTGTGCTAACATGAAATGAGAACCGTTTCCTGCTCACCTCACATAAGTGGTTGTGCATCTGTCCAGGGACAGAAGTGAGTGCTTTGGAGATTTTACTAGAAAGCTCAAAAATGTCAGTCCATGCTCCCAGCCGTAAGGCGTTTGAGGCACTTCATCAACGCCTTCATTTTGGACACCACTCTGAACTGAACCCAGGCTCCAAACCTTTGGTGCTCTGCCCATCCTGAGTACCGCCGGCCTGAGCTAAAGCCGAATGAAGTCAATTGGAGTCCTGCCAGACATCAGCAGGCTTTGGAAGAGGTGCTACATTTCCAGTTCATTGGCCATTGTCCTCTCCTCCAGCTGGAGAACCTCTCTCTCTTATTATTTTTCCATTCAATCATTTTTAGTAGCTGATTATGGAGGGTGGACGCCTGGCTCTGGCATTGCAGGGTGAGTGCTGCTCTGTCACCCTTATCATTTCTTATTGCTCTGAGTGCTGCTACAATTGCTTCTCTTCCGGGCTGTACCACGGTAGCAAGATGTCATGGCTGGCCTGTTTCTCAGCACTGTCCTACAGGAGCACGTTTTATTGCCTTCTGCACTCGCTTGTCATTTTGTGCAGTCACGCTCAGGCCAAGAGGCAGGACACCTGCATTCCAGCCTCCCCATTCCTGGGGCTGGCGCTCATTAGTTACTGTTGATTTAGATGCGCCTACCACTGTCCTCCCACTTCTGCTTTAATTTCTGTCCCCTGCTGTTTGCTTAGTGAACAATGATGCATTACAATATTCAGGTGCCTAGAGCATCAAGTTCTTTTCAAGATATAATCAGCAGAAAATAAGGATGTTTTGCATTGAAAGCCGGTGCCAACACTGCTGCAGTCAGAACCATCCCTGTATAATTAAAAATGAACATTTCATAAAATGTCATCTCTGTGCCGTATATCTGAGATAAAAAAACATTTCCAAGATCAAAAGCAGAGAATTATAATTGGGAAAGGGTGGAGGGGAGGAGGAGGCAGCAACAGCCCCAAGTAGTATTAATATTACCACAAGGCAAAGTTTGCTAAAATGCCAACTGCTCGCCCACAATAGAAGTTTACTTGTTAATCTGCTTAATAACTAACTAGCATTGTACTGGATTTCTTGAAGCTGGGCTTATTGTGTCAATTGATTTTAAGTGCTTCCAGAAAAGAAACCTCAAAATTCTGCTAAAAGCTTTTATAAATAACTAAAAGTAAAAAAGAGTCTCCTGCTAACCCTTTGGGGATAGCTATTGCTATGCTTTATGGAATCACAATCCATCTGAAACCGGAGGTATTTATGAAAAGAAAACAACAATTAATTACAGGCACTAAACACAAACAAGCTTCTACACAGCTTGAGTTCCAGCTTTGTCTCCTTTGTTTACTCTAGTCCATGCCCTATCTGAATCGTTGCAGAACACAGACACCCCTAGAGGCTGAATAATATATTGCAAGTAAGTATCTTTGTAGCTATGACCTTGTTTATATTGTTTTCCTGTTGAGAATTTTAACATGTGAAATATAGATTTTTTTTAATGCATTTTCTGCACTAATTTCTGCATCTCAGACTCTGCCTTAGCACAGGTGCTCTCCCCTTACACAGCCGGTGTAATAGCTGGATAGAATTCCAGTCCCTTCAGAGAAGGGGGCACAGGGCCTGTACCCACCCTCCTTCTCTCCTGGGAGCACAGAGTGCCCCAAATGGAGCTTGGGGGAGGTGGTGCTATGGCTCTGTTCCAACTACCTGCCAGCCAAGATGCCCACCCCTCATTCCCCAACCTGCTGTGACAGGGTTAGAGCTTGTCAGAATATTTTGGTCAAAACACAGGGTATAATTAAAAAAACAGAAAATGGTTGAGCCACAAGGCAGCTCCCTCCTGGGGCACCCCGCCTCTAAGGCTCAGTGCCCTCTTTGACAGGCACCTGCAGTGAGTTGAGTCACAGGTGCGTTGGCCTCTTCCCTCTCGAAGGGCCAGTCTCAGCCTGTGACAGGCTATGTTGACAGAAGTGAAATTTTCATGACAAGCGTCTGCTTTGGCAGAAAACATTCAGGGGTCGACAAAATCCAGGAAAATCTTTCCAAATATGATTTCAATGGCTACCAAAAATAATCCATATTCATCAATGTTTTCCACGTGAAAATAAAAATCCTTTCCTGACCAGCTCTAGACAGTACGTAGCAGAATGCAGTTGGTAACGAAGCAATGCTGTTCTCCTCCCAGCGACAGACGCTCTGCCAGAGAAACCAGCAGAATGGAAACTAATACCTTAACCCAACGGTCAGACTCGGTGTTTGTGCAGGGCAAGTTTTTCTGAGGGGACGGCATGTCAGAGATAGAGATACTGGAGAGGAGCAGGGAACTTTTGGAGATGGGACAGATGCTGCAGATGGTACAAGGTAGGAAAAAGGAAAGGAAAAAATGTGAGTTCTCCTCCTATGGAACTGCAGTATTATAAAATATGGACAGTCCTCGTAATGGAAGAGCATTCAACCAAGCACGTCCACAAGGAACGCACCAAAAAGAATATAGGTATTTAGAAGGGTGGTCACCATTTTTAGCATGCTCAGAGGAGGAGGGCTCCCCAGGCAGCAAGCCAGAATCTTTAGCCAGGCTCTTTGAATGTTAACCGGATCATGACTAAGTAACGTCCGATGTAGTGTGTTAACGTGTTAGTATAACTTTGCCGTAATAAAATGTTGAACAAAATCACCACTTCATGGTAAGGTATTTGGGCCACTGCGGAGCCATGTTGGGTTTGAGCTACTGACCTTCTGGGATAGGGCTCTGTAGCTAATTACCAATTCCCCAAGCCACCCATTCCTCTGAGCAGGTAAGGTAAGATTCTAAGCCCTAGATCAAATGGTGAGCACTTAGACAAATGCACAGAAATCCGTATAGCCTCTCCCTGAAATAGGGGATTATGATATTAAACATAATTATGAAATGACTTTAGAGCTATGAATTCAGCTGGCTCTTTATGATTGGTTTGAAGCCCTGGCACACCAATGTCAATTATCCCCAGCTAATGCAGGAGGATATTCTTGGGGGTGGCATTTTCATTTTACAATAACAGAAAGTCACTAATCTGCGAGCCGGGGCCTCCCAATTTGCACCTAAGGCATGCAGCGATCTCTCAGAAATGCACTCTGCCTGTCATGTCCTATTGCTTAAATAATGTACAGTTTAGATGAACATTTTACCCTAACTTGGCGCCTACACTGTTAAAATGACGGTGAATGAGGAAGTTCGCCTTTTTGTTATCACAGCTGTGAATATTAGCTACCAAGAAGCACTAAATCTTGTTTAAGCTACACTCATTCCATCCAGTGATGAATGTCACTACCTGAATAATTTGGGTAATTTCCTACAGCTCTAGTGTACTAGCAGAAAAATGAATGTTAATTTACTGTTAATTTAGTATACTAACCCTTAATTAGCAATGAGCCAGCTTTGAAACACCAGATTCTGAAAGCTCAGCAAACTTTTACAAACAAACAAACTCCCTTCCCAGCTGAACTCTTCACTGTAGTTGAGGTTATTAGCAAAACCGCTCTGGGAACACTGCTCATTACCTCTTGGTAGGAGATATGTAGACGGCAATGCCCTTATTACCATACTTCTTGTGAAAGCACACGAGAAAGAATCCTGCCTCTGACAGAGTATTGAGCTATTGTGCAATATTGTAAAGTGCTGGGGTGTAACAGCCCAGAGGACATGATGGAAAATGGTACCGATTTTCAAGGTCCAGGGACCAAAAGAAGAGAGAAGGGAAGCTGAATGGGTCTAGTGGGCTTGGTTGTCTCTATCTACAGCAAGACACAACTACATGCATTGGTAGGATGAGTGTGTTGCCAATTGAGCAATCAACTTTTTCTTTGGCCAGATCCTGTCAGCCTTACTCATGTAGTACCATCTCCACAAGCCGCCCCCTGCTTTCAACGGGGTGACTCCCACATCAAGGTGCCCCACATGCGATGAGTGAGGTGGTAAATAGAGGCCAGCACACACACATCCCTGCCTCACAAAAGAGAAGCTTGGCATTGGCTGTGGAAAGCTGGACGTTTGGGGGCTGCTGCTTGGGGACGCTGAATGACTTAGTCAGTGCAGGAGGCACAAGAGGAAATGAAGGCTGTTCTCGTCAGCCGAACAACCGAAGCGAAACCAAACACTCAGCCAGGCCGTGGGCCAGCGCCTGACTTACCCGCACCTGTGCATCAGTACAAGAATGTTTCAAAGATGCAAAGACGAAGTCAGGCAAGACTTCGTATTGTTGGAATCGAGGCTGGCTGATGCCAATAATTCTGGAGAGCTTTGCTGCTGTCCGCTCTGTAGCATTACGCAGAGCTTTATCTCCCACTGCTGGCCTTGTCACAAAGAGAAGGCCTTGGCATCGTGCAGGTAGACTTGAGCATCTCCGTGCTTGGTTTAAAGATGAACTGGAATACCAGTTTGGAGGCCTGATTTAGGGAAAAAGGCAGGGACGGCGAACCACTTCGCTTTAGATGGAGACAGCTTGCCCAGCCCCTGCTCCCTCCGCCGCTTTTCCCTCTTCCTGCTAGCAATAAAAAATAAAATTAATTTGCCTTTCTGTTCAAAATGGAGATCCTTTGCTGGAGCATGACGTCAGCAGGTCAATGGCTCTGATTTTTCACTGGTCTATGTGATGGATGTCAGGTGCAGTTCCTGGCAGGCTGGTGTCCATTTCCCAGACATCACCTCTCTCGGCAATTTCATCTGAAAGGGCAAAGATACAGCTGCAGGTGAAACATGGAGCCTGCTGTACTCCCGTTCTGAGGGGTGCTCACTGCAGAGGAGAGTTGTGACTAATTGCTACTGTGGGGAGGGGAAGCTTGCCCTGCTGCTGCCCATCCTGAACCTGTTGTGGAGAAGGGGTCTGATCAACAGGGCGCTCAGTCTGCATTGTTCACCTAGCTATTCATTATTAATGTGTTCGCTGCAGGAGTCTTCAGGCACCATAATATTTACTGGAACCTAAACCTTGTCCATGCTGGGATGTCCCTAGTTATTGTGCACCTCTGAGCAGGGAGTGGCCAAGGCATGTGAGGTGCTAAGGCCCAGCAGAGGAACCTGTAGGCATTGGGGACTCTGTCAGCAGCCCTGTGAAAGGGTCAAAAGGACAGAGGAGAAAGCAGGCTATGTGTATGTCAGAGAAAAGAAGGGGGAGCCTTCTGAGAGGTGAGGGAGACAAAGGGTTAATAAAGAGCGAAGTGATTTGTGCCACTTCTTGCTTTCTTTCGTACCAGCGCTGCGAGAGCGTCAAGGATCAGAAACCTTCGCACACTTGAAAAACTACAGCTTCAGGGTGGTGTTATTATTCCTGACAATTAAGAGCACATTTGCTTTTTAAAAATGTATACGCCAAAGCGTATGCAAAGAGGCAGCTGTGCAGACAGCACGGTCAGAGAACATCCAAATGCAAAGCCATCCAAAAATGTACCAATGGCTGGGAAAGACAGTGATCTCAGCCGGAAATTAACACACGGGGCTAGACAGAGAAGCTTCTAAACCAAGACAAACCCCCCAGCCTTCAGACTGAGAGAATGATCTAACGGCACTGAAGAGAAAATGCAACCCCCAGCTGAGTCTGTTCTTACCTGGATGCTCAGGGATTTGTGGATGTAGATTCCATTGGTGTAAATCCTCACGCACAGAGCCATGATTCCCTCCCCCCTGCAGCGAGACAAGATTCCAAAGTCACGCACAAGAGTTTGTCTTTGTCTTTTACATTCAGAAACAAAACACGGTGCACACTGGTGATGATCATAAAAATCTCAATTAACCAACCTCCCCCACAAACTCTCTGGAGCAGGTTTTCTACAAACGCTGCCTTCCGGCCGGACAACTAGCAACTGACTGACTGACTGGAAATAAAGATGTGAGAGAGGCCAATCAGCTAATATCAATCATTTTGAATATGGTGCCCTTTGTCCTAAAGGATCCAGAAGTGTTAAGCAGAACTAACTACACCTCTACCTCGATATAACGCTGTCCTCGGGAGCCAAAAAATCTTACCGCGTTTTAGGTGAAACCGCGTTATATCGAACTTGCTTTGATCCGCCGGAGTGTGCAGCCCCGCCCCCCGGAGTGCTGCTTTACCGCGTTATATCCGAATTCGTGTTATATCGGGTCGTGTTATATCGAGGTAGAGGTGTACATGTATAGACAGAACCCAGGAACAGCCCTCTCCCATTTCTGATATTGTGAGGGAAGACGCTCATTTTAGTCCCCAAATCCCCAATTGACAATACAAAATTGGTGTCATTTGTTATTAAAAATTACTTACACTTAAAATAAAGACTCAGAGGAGCTATTTACTAGGGCTGTCAAACAATTAAAAAAATGAATCGCGATTAACCGCAGTTTTAATCGCACTGTTAAACAATAATAGAATACCACTTATTTAAATATTTTGGACGTTTTTCTACATTTTCAAGTATATTGATTTTAATTACAACACAGAATACAAACTGTACAGTGCTCACTTTATATTATTTTTTATTACAAATATTTGCACCGTAAAAAAGATAAACAAAAGAAACAGTATTTTTCAATTCACCTCATACAAGTACTATAGTGAGAATGCTACCCGGAGTTTCCATCTCACAAGGGAGAGCAGCCACTGCTGTAACCTTCTGGGGGGCGGAGCATATTCTCCCACACACCAGACCCATTCTACAGGCCAGGCTGGAGAAGAGGATGGCCAGAACTGTGGTGCAATTGTGTGTATTTCCAGGGAAGTATGGAGGGAGTAGCAGTGTTGTCTACTCTTGTGATTTTATTGTGAGTATCATATTAGTTGGCATTTTTCTTAAAGCCCCATCTCCTGGAGTCCTGTGATTATGTGAGAATCTCAGCTTCCATGAAAAAATAATGGTAAATTTCTAAACTTCATGGTTGCAGAGAAAAGCTTGAAAACACAACCCAACGCTATAGAAACAGAAGGCAAAAAAAAAAGAAGTCCAATGTTTGATTTATTTTAAATCATGAGGTTTTTTTAAGCTAACCTCAAGATATCTGGGGGGCTGGATTCATATCTTTTAATGTCTGGGGTTGGCAATATTGGGACATCTGAATCATAATTGTGCCCAGTCCTGAATCTTCTCCCCTGTGCTGTCCATTCTCATGAGGGACAGCCATAATTTGTCCCAGATTGTGTGTGTGTTTGGGCAGAGGGTGGGCTGGGAATTATGCAGAGCAAGGCCTCTGACTCAGGCTGTAATCTATGGTGTCCAGTCCGTACCCTAGCCTTCCTCCAAACAGGCTGGTTGCTCCTTAATCAGAGATTAGATCTCATGCATCTTAAGGCAAATCACATGCCATGGGTTTTTATTTTCATGTATGTTTTGCCCTTTTACCATTTTTTAAATGAAAAAAAAAGGCAAGATATGCCCTACAATAGCTAAGAACATACACGGTGACACTTGGAAATCACAGAGGTTTTGTAAAGAAAATGGCCCCTTTAAAAGTCACTGCAAATGTTGATTAAACATACAGCATCTTACTAATAAAAGCTTTATAACTACAGGACTAAATCAAAGTGCCAATTTTTTATGCTCTTTACCAAAATCAAACAGACATTCTGCAATCCACCCAGCCCTAGTATCAGTCACTTCAGGATAACCATTTTGTGAAGCCAACAAAATAATGAAATTAACCAGTTTATTGATGGCAGCCGGTTGGAATGATGGCTCCAAAATCTGCAATAATTAAAGGCAGGAAAGGACACAGATCATCCAGGGATGAGCGAAATAAAAAGGAAGGCCAAAGAGATCGCATAAATGGGATGCCAAAAAGTCTCATCTTCTAAACAACCCTGATCACTAACACTGATGCACGTACAGTCCAAGCATGTGGAAACTGGTCAAGAACTGGAAAAAAGTATTTTATCCATGAATTGTAAAGCACCCATTGCCACAAAGAAACATAGGGACACCGAATGCAAACTACTGGAGCCAAGCTGTGGTCTGGAGAATAAGCAGTGCCAGCTGCTTCCAAGCAAGCTGTAAAATCCCACACTGGATGATTATGCAATAACCTGCCGAAGAAGAAAGTTTTGCTTAGTGTAAGGCCTGCAGCAAGAAGGTTGAAACTCTAGCTAGCTGATATTGTTGTTTATATACATCCTATTAGGCCCTTGGTCTCGGTATGATACCATGTGGCAATGAGTCCCATAGGCTAATTATAACTTGGGTTAAAATATTTCCTTTAAAAAGTGTTATGAGGGTTGCCTTTGAATTTCACTTGGTGCCCCTTTTTCGTAGGTAAGAAAGAAAAGGTATGAGCAGCCAGCTCACCTTCTTTATGATGTTCATTCTATTGTCTCTCTCTTGCCGACTGCTACCGATTCTTCTTTCTAAGCTAAACAGACCCAATCTTGGCACTCTCTCCTTATGTGCAAGTCTTTCCACTGAAATCTTTTTCATGCCTTCGATTAGGTTCGTTGCCCTTCTCCAAATCCCTTCTATTTCTGCTACATCATTTTTGAGTTATGGTACCCCGAGCTGAACACCGCATTCACGGGGAGCTCACGACCCCCATTTCTAAACCCAACCTGTCACAGTTTCACTATTATTCTCTCTCCATATATTAACACCATTTAACACATCTGCTTTCCTGAGCACTGCCATGCACTCAGCAGATATTTTCCAATGAGCTCTTCAGTGATGACTAGGACCTTTAAAAAAAAAGAAGAGCTACAATTACTTTGGAATACAGCCCCAGGTACGACGTGTCGTTCCTTCCCATTTCCAATAACTTGCACTTATCTACACTGAATTTCATCTCCCATCAGGTTGCCCAGTAATGTGTCTTTGTTTGGGTACGTCTTCACTACCCGCCGTATCGGCGGGTAGCAATCGATTTATCCAGGATCGTTATATCGCGTCTCGTTAAGACGCGATATATTGATCTCCGAACGCGCTCACCGTCGACTCCGGAACTCCACCAGAGCGAGCGGCGGTAGCGCAGTCGACGGGGGAGCCGCGGCCGTCGATCCCGCGCCGTGTGGACCCCAGGTAATTCGATCTTAGATACTTCGACTTCAGCTACGCTATTCGCGTAGCTGAAGTTGCGTATCTTAGATCGATCCCCCCCCCCGAGTGTAGACCAGCCCTTAGATGCTAATAAATTTCTTCTCAGTCATCTCCACATTTGACCATCTTACTGCTTACTCACCTCTTCCAGATTAGTAGTAAATTGCACACAGTCACCTGTCTGCACACCTCATGGCTGCATTTCTACGATGCAAAGCTTGACCCCTTTCTGCACTTTATATAAAATGTGCAGTTTTGATAACACCGTTTTTTTCCTCTGAAGGAGTTTTGAACTTTAACACTGCTTTTGGCCCCTGAGATTCAAGTCCACATCTCGCTGCTTCCCAGCCCCACTCCTGCAAACACTGATGCACACGAGCAGTCCCACTGACTTCAGTGAGCTACTCCCATGTCTGAAGTTAAACGTGTGCTAAACCCTAACAGGACAGAGGCCTAAAGAACCCCCTTTGCTTAGCCCATTGATGAATGACAATTTTTCAATAGGGGAGAAAATGAGCATTTAAGGATTTTAACGAAAACAACTCCAGGAAAAGCTTTATCGTTGTGTGTACTGCAAGTATAGGTTATGTGGCCTACACATTTACCCTGTAAAAGGTATGTGAAAGCTCATGTAATGTCACAACAACCTATATAACAATAAATGCTGATGCGGAAAGCATGAAAAGGAGACTGACAGACAGGACTAGTCCAAACAAAGAGGCCTTGTGATCACGCCTGGTAAACAAGAACGGCATGAGACCAAAAATCAATTAACCAAAATTGGCATGTCAGATAGTAAGCCTAATGGTGAACAAAACAATGAGGGGATAAACTATTCCACCACCACACCCTTTTGGGAGTCTTAAAGAAAGACTTGGGGGGTGGGGAGGAATTTGTCTACTGAAGTAAGCTTCATCATCGTGCCTGCTACCCCCACCCCCATCTCCTGGAACCCCAGGACTGTGAGGTCCTGACCAGACCAGGCCAGGGAGAGGGGCCCAGATGGCATTGTCACCTCTACTGGCTCCAGCTGAACCCCAAACACCACCTGGGATGTGAGACTTTGTCTCTTTCCATTGCTGCCCTGCCACCCCGCCCATGTGTCCTTTTCCTTCCCCACCGGATGTCTTCTCCTTCCTAGCCCTCTTCTTTTTCCTTCTGTCTAATAAGAATCTGGCTTAGCTGGCCAAAACTGCATATTGTGCAATGCTGCTGAAAGCCTGTGACCAGGAAGAGGCAACTAAAAGCAGCGCCCTGAACAGCCAATGTTGATTTGGTTTGCTTCGCTTCCAAACTGAATTAAGCTAAACAGAATTAAAGTGGTCTTAATTCAGAATAACAGTATTCACACAGCAATTTAATGTGATTTAACTAACCCCCCTCATATTCACACCTGTAGTTAATTCAGATTAATATTCCTGAATGACCGTGTGTAGACAAACCCTAAATCAGAAATGGGAGAACTCTCTTCTTCCGAAAATTTGTGGTTCACCTCACTAGATATTTTACCCTTGTGGTTCTAAACTGTGGCTTAGGGGCTATTTTCCACTAGAGAAGATAATATGAAAAACTATACTCTTCATATCTGATTATTAAAATTCGTATTTGCATTCTCTCTTTTTTTATTCCAGTTAGAATGTTTCCATTTTAGAAACAGCATCAAAAGAGTGGCCTGGTGTTATTTGACAAAGCTGCATGTCTGCTGAGGAGAAAGACCCACCACATTTTCAAGACATCAGCTTTCTAAAAAGAACTGGCTACTTTCCTCTTAGGAAAAACAATACCCTCTACCTCAGCTAAAGAACTCCATCTGGTGTAAGATTTCTGAGTCATTGGCTTATTAGCAAAATTGTCTCAGAGAAGCATAAATCTGATTTGCTCAGAAACCAAATCCACATTTAGACAAAAATCACAATCTGCTCTTCCCCTCTAAATCACATTCCTTTAGTTTCCTTCAGTTCATTATCATCAACAATTGTCAGCTTTTGCCAGCCCACTGTCGGATGAAAGCTACTTCAAATCATACACGCCTTACTTCCCCCAGCCATGAGACTTTCAATCAATGCTGGTCTCGCAAATTTCACAAGAGGATATTGTTTGCCTGATGGGTAGTCCATCCACATGCACTGCAATTTCCACTTGGTGGCATTTATGCTGAGACTCCTTTTTGGCCATGTGTTCAGACAATTCCCATTTGTTTTGTTTTTTCCCTGTTTATCTTCCCAATTTAATTTGCTGTCAGAGCCATTCTTTTGGTTTGTATCTTTTCACTGCTGTCACCGCTCAGCTGCTCTCCAGGCTTCTCTTTTAACGGCACATTTCTCTTCCACTTTGCGCTGAGCTGTTGCAGCTTGGAAGGCCAACGCTGTAGACTTCTTGGGTCAAGTGTGAGATTGTAGGTTTGCTCAGGTTAATTTTTCAGTTGCTTTTTGCTGGTTCCCAGATGAGTCCTGCTGGTAAATCATCAGGCGCATAGAAGGGAACGAGATTTGGGACAATATGCTGCTAATCTGAGGAAGCGTAGTTCACCAACTCTGCATTTATATTCTTTTCTTTTCCAGCTCGGCCAGCCTCTGAACTGGGGAGATGGTATCTTATAACAGCTGCTTGGTAAGAGATGGAATGTGTACTTCAATGTCAGACACTGCACCGGTCACTACAAGTATTTCAAATATATCATAATAATAACGATTATGAATTTGTACAGTGATAGTCACAGACCAGGACCCCACTGTGCTAGGTGCGGTACAAACTCCAAACAAAAACACCGTCCCCGGCCCTGGCTCATTAGGGGCAAGTAAGTGGAAGCATGGTCTTGTGGTGAAGGCCCCGAATCTGGTTCCAGGAGGTCTATGTTCATTTCCCAGAGACTGTGTGAGAGAACTTGGGCACATCACT
Source organism: Emys orbicularis (assembly GCF_028017835.1). Classification (NCBI taxonomy): domain Eukaryota; kingdom Metazoa; phylum Chordata; order Testudines; family Emydidae; genus Emys; species Emys orbicularis. The sequence goes on from NC_088689.1 coordinate 129,337,016, forward strand.
TAAGTTCTCCATCTGCACAATGGGGATGATATTGCTCCCTTTCTCCCAGATTTGTCTGTTTTGACTGTGAGCCTTTTAAAGCAGGGACCTGTTCCTGAACGGTGTCTGTGCAGCATCTGGCACCACGGTGCCTCAAAGTGCAACTGTGCTACCAATGAGAACGATTTGATTCTGATCTCTGGCACACCAGCGTCAAGCCCAAGTAACTCAGTGCATTCCAGTGGAGTCACTCCAGTGTAAATGAAGTCACTGAACTCAGAAACGAGCCCATTCTATTTGGCAGTTTGTTAATACAGAAATTGACTTACAGCCGTTTCCTATTTTATAGGCTGATACAGAAAGAGAGTCGTGCCTAACACGGTTTGAGTTTTACAACTGTTCCTTCGGCACTTCTTTGGATTTTGTTTAGCTCACTTCTGCAACAACAGCTGGGAACCGTATTTCCTTCAAATTATAGTGAGATTTAGTGTTATCTTAATGTGATAGAAGTATAGCCTGAATTATTTTTAGCAGGCAGCACAATATGTACTAATGGATAATAAAGTCTATGTACAAGGGCATTAGCTTGTCTAGGATGGCTCATGTTTGAGCCAATTTTCAACGTTATTAATACATTCGTAATTCATACTGACTCTGCAGTTGATGGTGCCATGTTTCACCAGGATACATTTGGGATGTCCACCATTTTAACATGATGATATGGAGCATTTGGGAAGAGGGCTTTGCATACAGATGTGGGCATGCATTACACTTGAATGGGAATGGGATTTTCCATTCTGCTAAAACTTCAGAAACTCTGGGGTGGGGGGGAATCATCCTGGAGCAGAATGAACAAAACTACTTTGAATTTTTTTCAGAGTGGCTGCCCAGCTCCCCAGTGCCTGGCTGCCCACTCACCCACCCTTTAGGAGAGCAGCTCCAGGGGCTGGCCAGCTGGAAGCCAGCCGCTCAGCTCCCTGGGGTGCTGGGAATCCTTGGGAGAGGTGGGTCCCAGAGAGCGTCAGCTCAGTAGCAGCTCACCAGGCAAGGTGCTGAGGCAGCAGGCAATCAGGTGAGCAGTTGAGAAGCTTGGGAGCCTGCAAGGAACGCTGCCAAGATGCCTGGGGCCAGGGATGTGAGTGTTTTTAGCCATCGTCTATGTAAACACAAGAAGCATGGGCCAGATCCTCAGCTGGTACAACTGGGCGGAACTCCATGGGAGGCCACAGAGATCAGGAGGAGACCTATGGAGGCTGTGATGTTGTCCCCATGCTGGTCCCAGGGTATCAGTGAGACAAGATGAGTGAGGCTATATCTTTTATGGGACCAACTTCTGCTGGTGAGAGAGACAAGCTATTACCTTCCCACCTTGTCTCACCTATGAGGGGAGGCAGATTATTCCACATCTGCTTGCTGGGGTTCTTATACTGTCCTCCAAAGCATCTGATGCTGGCCACGGTCAAGGACAGGTACTGGACTAGCAGGTCCTTCGGAACTGCCATAACGGATCACACCTTTATTCCTACAGTAAACGAAGTAGTACCCGTGATGGACCTGGCTGCAGAGAAGTAAAATCTGAGGCCCCAGTTAGTGTTTAGGTTAGGGTTACCGCATGCGCTTAGCTTTACGCAGTGCGAGAAACCCCAATGAAGTCATGACTTGTACGCAGCTCGCGGGTTTAGAGTACATCACCTGTATAGTGGATTGCTTTCCCTTCCAACACATTAGGCTCAAGGTTCTTTAGGACTAGCCAGCTCTCTTTATGTTTCACAAAGCATCATCATTCTACCATCCAGACCAGCGAATGTTCTGATTTCTGCTACCGGCAAACATCACTAAAGACGGATGCAGCAGGAGGCATACAGTCTCACTATTGAGTGACTAACACCAAGGCTTTATGCCAGCCCATCCAACTCAATGGGCTTCAGTAGACATTGAGTCAGGCCTTTGGAGCTGTCTATATTCTGATTAAGTAAAATAAGCAAAGGGCAAGATTATTTTAGAGCAATGTTGGCTTGAATTTACATTGCTTTATCTACTGAGAAACAAGTGAGCCAATTAACGATGAGTACTCAGTATGGTTGCTAATGCATGTCCTGGCTGGGAAGAATTCTTTGCTATCTGACTTGCTGTGTTAAGGTGCATCACATTAAATCATTCTCTACAGTAATTATTGCTCCCAATGATGTCTCTTTTCATATGAGAGTTTTTATTTCACAAACTATGTTGTTGAGACATAAAAGCACTGCCCTTCTAGGCCCAAAAGGGGAATGTAAGGACACTGAAATAAGGAGACATCAGGGCAACCTTAAATCAGAAAGTAAAATTCTTTTTTAAAGCTATTTTTAAATATCAATTTAAAAAGAAACCTTCCATACCTGCACTTCCTAGCAACTGAAAATTGAAACATCCACGTGAATGTAAGCTGCATGAGAGGAGACCTTTTTCTAAAATGAGATGCCTTGGGTTCAGTCAATTAAGCACTCTGACTGGACAAATTCAAATTTTGTAAGTGAAGCATCTATTGGGTTACACTTTCAAATATGACTCAAAGTACCTTGTAATGAAACATTATGCCAAACAACAATGTACTGAGCTGAGGGAGATGCCCAGTGAGGTACGGCACAGAGAACACCAAGGCCCAAGCTTAGTAAATATCTTCCTTACTGATCTGGAAAAGAGAGCACACTGATGATGCTAGCCTTGAAGGAGTTTCAAATACCAATGACGCCAGAGAAATAGAAGCAAAAGGGCCAACAGAGAGATAAGAAACACGGTTAGAAAATAACAAAAAGGAAATTTACCCTGCGGCGTGGGGGGGGCACGTTAGTACGTGGGGGGGGGGTAAGTGATCAAAAATACAGCTATCCAATGATACAAACACTGGGAAAGCAGCAATTCTGAAAGAGACCTAGGAGTGAGAGTTTAGCAGATCAGACACCAGTTTGCAAGGCAACATTGCAGCAAAAATGGCCAAGGTAACTTTGGACTGTATACAGTCCCAAGTCTGCTCTACAGTACAGCAAGCTGGTGAACAGGCTACCCAGGGTATCCGTGTGGAAAGGGACCCCTGGGGGGATGTAAAACTCTCTTAGTGGCTCTACACCACTCCACAGCTTGGTCTCCAGTGCAGAGGACCTGGCCTTTGAACTCCGCTGACACCCAGCTGCTAGAAAGGTCCATGGGACCTCAGGCAGCCAGGCACAACTCACATCAGCCCTGAGGGAGAATCCTGCTTGGGATATTTAAAACCAGGCAGGGCAAAATACTAGGAAATGATCTGTAGGGAGCAGCCCTGCACTAAACAGGGGACTGGATTGGGTCATTCAGTAGGTCATTTTCCATCTCTAACTCCTAAGTTTCTATTCTGATGAACCACATAGGATATTCTCCTATAGATACACACCCGTATCCCAGATGGGCTGGATAGGTGTGAGTTGATACTCAGTTCAACTACACACACAAGTTCTGCCTGCTTATCTGAGCCTCTCTGAAAATGGGCTGGAAATTCTGCCTATGTCTCTCGAGACTTCTGGCTTTTCCATTTCTGCTTCCAGCTGTGGGCACTCTGATACACAAAATGCCAGGAAAGACTCCAACACTTCCGATCCTGCTCTCTGCTGGAACCCAGGACTGCAAACCTACTGCAAAGGGAAAGGAGACGATTATATGCCGATTTCAGGGGAAAGCGCAGTCCAACTTTGGTTGGTTCTGAAACTGGCAAAGCGTCAGAGCCTGGAGTCCAGGTTTTCCTCCCCTAGTTTGTCCATCTGTACTTTGAACACACCGTCTGCAGAATATTAATGCTTGTGCTATGGGCATGGATTTGTAATGGGTAGCAAACAGAAATTTACTGTAGTCAACAATACACTGTCAGCTGTGATCACGAGCAGGACGAATATGGTTCACTGATTATCTGAATTACTTCAGGGTACCTAAGCAAATCCCTCTAGTGTGTCACATCCACCACAGGAAAATTGAAGATTTTATGCAAACAAGAACATTTAAAATATATGCTACCTAGAAAGGGCTCTTAGTGCTGAAAATCCAAAGGGGTAATGGATGTTCCTTTCTTTTTACATCATTTACGTTTTGTAGGACACGATAGAAGCACACTGCCTTCTGCAGACTCAGTGAAGAAAAAAAAAAACATCTTTGACTCATCTGTTTAGGAAATAGTGACATGTGTCAACCAAATCATTGCTGTACAGAATTCTACAGTTTCAGCTGCTGTCAGCGGGTTTCTTTACTGAAAATAATCAATGGCTTTGACAGATAAAGAGAGCTAATACTCTGACATATTTTGATACATCTTGACAGCTTTTTTGACAGTAGTTTTCCACTGTCAGTCTACCGTATTTGATTTTTAACTGGGACCCATGAGAAATATGCCTGTGGTCTTTAAGACTGGATCCTTGCAAATCAAAAGAGCAGGGGCAGTGCAGCCCTTGTCTAGTTTTTATTCACCATTATCTATCATTTTTCAGTGCTTAATTACTCATTTTTAATACCTTTTCCGATTTTTTTACTCTCGAGAGCTCCTGGTAAGGCACATTTCAACTCCCCTTTGCTGCTCCCTTGGCAGGCGGGCACATTTCATAGGGTTAGAGTTGGAACCGCAGCTACTGTCTAATGTCACCCTGTTCAGATTGACAGTTTGGTTCCATCAAGAGCTCATCTGCTCTGCTCTTCTGAGACTCCAGGCACTTAAAAGAAGTTATTAATATAGATTATGAAATATTCAAACACTTGTCCATGCAAGAGCTTGCGGGCCAAAGGACCCCTTCATTAAAATTCTTTATACAAAACAGTGATTTAATCCGCTTTCCTTCATAAATCAACAAAGGTTCCTTCTCCGAAGTGATATTATACATCAGGAATGAGTCCTTAGAAAGGAACCCAAATTACTGTGCACCGGATCCTCAGCTGATGTAAATCAGCATAGCTCCACTGGCGTTATGTCATTTTACACTGCTGGGATCTGGCCCTTTATGCAAATTGCCTGCAATAAAAAAGCCCCCCCCCCCCCCCCCCCCCCCCAGGCTGAGGACAAAACTCCCTGATATTCAGTATTTGGATAAAAGGCTCGTTCAATAATTAAATTTTTGAGCTAAGGGGTCACCTGAGAATCTACTTGCTGTCATTTCATTTGTTACTGTTATAGCTGCAATTTACAGGTGGATTTTCATCTGTGCTGGTTTGAGGTTTGATCTGAATTTATGAGCTGGTAGAGTTTTGCCTCTAAGTACAGTTTTTGTTTCCAGTCCTAAGTGAATTAGGAAAGTTTACAACACAAGGTGTGAAAATCCCCTTTGCTCTAACAGTTCTTACCGAGAGCTGTTGAGATGAATGTGTGTACAGGAGGATAGTAAATAAAAAGGCTCATATTCACAGCTCATTATTCCATATACTACACAGGGGATAAAAAAATTGCATCCTGGCTTTTGATGTATCACTGTTGGATATGTTCATAGTCCATCTACACTAAAACATAGTACTTCAGTTCCTTTGCTTAACAACACCTGATAACTTGCTTGACATCTCAAAGAGTTTCTTTGGCATCCCTTCTTCCCTGGGCCTCATGAATAAAACATTTATCCCGTCAGCAGCTTTAGCAAAGAGAAACAGCCAAGAGCCATCCATCAACGTCAGCAGCCGAATTACTGAGTGATTTCAGATCCTCTAATAACTCTGTTTCTTTATGAGTCTGTTGATAAACAATGAAATAGTGCTGGCACCTGGCTTTTGATGAACGTTAATTTTTTAGCATTATCAAACCCTGTTAATAGAGCTCTTCCCTATTAATGTTGATATTTCAATTTCAAAAATGCCCGCAATGCTTTTCACCTTCATGGGAATGCATTGGGGTTTATTTCTGATTTGTTATGAAGGTCAACCAAACCTACTCACATTAAACCTGCTGGGACTTTAAAAAAAAAATATCAAGGATAAATAGAGTCTTTACTGCACATGTAATGTGTTTCATTTATCATTGGGAATCACAAAGTAGTAATACACTAACCTTTTTGTAAGGTTGTTAATGGAAACCAAGCATTTGGTGATGAAAACCTATGCTATAAAGCTTCTGTTGTCGGACGAGTCCAGTGAAGCTTGGAGATCTAAGTCCTTTGAGGAAATGGCCTATTGGGTTTCACATGATTCAAGCCTGCAATACTGATGGGAAAAAAACAAACCGTATGAATTCACACCCTATTCAGAATGTGCCAAAGCAAAATGAGGCCGATTAAATAAATATTAATGATACCAGCCCTTTCCGAGGACTGAACATTCGCAAAGCCCCGAGAAGAGTTTCTCATGCCTTACTTAGGGACACAAGCACTTTTGACAGCAAAGTCTCTCACCTGCCACAGGTGCATGCAAAACTCTGGTGCTCAGCCCCGAAACCCCTTACACGGTGAGTGGTGCTTATCCATGGGAGCTGGCCACTGGAGTCAAAAAGGCCACTCGTATCAGTCACGTTTCCCAGGGTTCCCCCAATTTATCTGCACATGGCGTATTTGTTCACCTCATGTAAGTGGCAGAAATGTGCAGACATACTGGTTTGGGCTTCACTCGGAAGATCTGGTTCTAACTTATCCATCTTCAAGCGCTGCAAGATAGGTAAGTAAATATCAACATACAGATTTTGCCGAGGAGAAAACCAAGGCAGAGAGCCGTTGGGGTGAGATTTTCAAAAGTGACTTCGGAGCACAAGTCCCATTGGCTTTCAACTGGATTTGTGCTCCTAAGCCACTGGCGTTTAGAAGTTCTAAGTAATCTGGCCAAGGCGACACACCAAAATCAGTGGCAGAGCCATTATTCAAACACCGCATTTCCTGGCTGGTGACCCTAGTCCAAAGAAGTCTGATTAAAGCAGTCCCCTGACCTGGAACTGCTGAAGTCTTAAGGCTGGGCGAGCTAGTAAGTGTTTGTTACTGCCTGATCCACAGAGGATATGAATCTGCGACAACTGCCAGCGAGGCTCACTGGCCTTTAGCCCAAGCTCTAAAGGCCGAACGCTTTTAGCTCTGGAGATCCTGGGTTCAATCCCTGGTGACAGCTAAAAGGACAGTTTCTGTTCAAGCACTAAACTCCCAGCTGGGGAGCTAGACAGTGGTGGTAGGTATTCCAGGTATGGGAAATCTTAAAGAAAGTATAGGATTCAGGGCCAAATATGGCACAGATCTGTTGACTCAGAGGGTCAATGGGTGCAGTTCCATTAAAGGGCCAGAGGCCAGCCTGGGGCCCAGCCAGCCCTGTACACTGGTCAGACCAGCTGAGCAGGGGAAAGGCATTCCTTATAAAGAGCTGCAGGAAAGGGTGTGTTGGGGGGCGGAGGGGAGAGGAATTGGGGAAGGGACAGTCTTTGAAGCAGGGAAGAGACTCCACAAAGGAAGGCCCCCAAGGAGCAGCCCTGCATCTACCATCTTGGACTCAGGACAGGGAGCTGGGAAGAAACAGGCAGGGACACCAGACTTAATAATCCCCAGTGGGCCGTCATGGTTCCGGTTACTGCGCTGTTTGAAGGAAGACTGGGCACTGAAGAAGAGTCGAGAGTGACAGAGCCCGAGGTGTTCCGAGTTACACCGTGGGCCTTTAGCTGATACCTTGGAGACATGTAATAATAAATTACCCCGACATGGGATTTGTTTGAGGAATGTTTGGAGCGACCCTGAGAAAGGGGGGCAGGGGAGACCAGCAACAGAGACACTGGCCCTTTCATGTTGGCATGCCTCACCAGTCACCTAGCTTCCCTCTCCCCCACCCAAAGCGATAACTTTTCTCCTTGAAGAATGGCTAGAGACTCATTCTGATGGCAAACACTAGTCTTTCAAATTCCGTTCCCTAGGAAGGCCAGATCCTCAGCAGGTGTCAAGGAGAGTCACTGCAGTGAATTCAGTGATGTTACATGGATTTACATCAGTGGAGGACCTGGCCTGATAGTTTTATTCACCATTTTACTTCTCCACATGAAAATAAAATTTCCAGCTAGATTTTGCTGTAAAATTACTCTTAAGCCACAACAATTAATCCACAGCCTCCACTATTCAAATAGCTCCACCAGACAGACAGACAGGGTGAGGGAAGTGGCTAAGATTTGAACTGATCTTCTGTACAATTTCACTGATGCATCTTAAAATGAAAACTATCCTGTTTTATCTAATCTGGACTGGATCAGAGTGTCCTCTTTGGTGAAATAATGACAGCTATTGTTCCGGAGAAGCATATTATTTCTCGTCCTTCAATTGCAGAGGAAAGTGACAGTGAAGAAAAGAAGTAACTGTTGAAGTGCTGGCACGACAGGGTGGAATTCCACCGAGGATACGCAGCTCAAAAGTCTAACAATGACTTTATGTGCTGACAGTGGGTAGGTCACCGGTGAGCTGAGATCACAGTCTGTCGTGCCGACCAGTATTGTCTCACTGTTTCTTTGTACTTCCCCATCTGTGTTGTCTCGTCTTCCACTTAGATTGTAAGCTCTCTGGGGCATGGACTGCTTTCTTTGTTCTGTGTTTGTACAGTGCCAGACACAACAGGGCTGGTCCATGCCTGGAGATCCTAGGAGCTACCGCAATACAGGGAAATAATAATAATGTTGTTACCCCCTGCTCAGTTGTAATTTTCAGGCCCAGAGAAGAGAGACTGGGTCAGAACAGACCAACCTGACAGACGTTGTCCCTGCGCCTCTAGGGAAAAGCTGAGCGCCAGCCCAGATCATGAAGGCAAGAAGTATTTTATTCTTCATCGCAGTTTATGCCTGAACATAACTTGAACGTTTCCCCCACTCCTGTAAAAGGAACAACAACAACAGTCTTTGCCATTGTTTCCAGGTCTGTTTTTCACATATGCTGTGGCCTTGTACAATTGCACACACCTTTCACGGTTCTGTGCAAGATTTGTACCTCTGCGTGATGGGAGAGGGGGAGCTGTGCCCACTGAACTCACGGAAACATGATTTATCCTAGCAAATAAGCTTTATAAATGTAGGTATATTTTTTATGAAGAGCTGCAGGTGTAACTTGGTGTCATTCAATTAACTTCAACCAACTGGCAGCCGTGTACACCTCCTGAGGACCTGGCCCCATAGATCTAATGTTTGCTATGAAATATTCAAGCTGCACACGGCTTTACACATGTTATACCAGAACCAGCCAGGGTGGGACACCACTGTACAAACAAATGGGAATTGACAGTCCCCGCCCCAAGGAGACAAACAAGCGTGTGGGGAGACAAGGGCCTCCCACAGGGTGTACCCGCAGTGGGATCACGAGTCCCCCTCCCATCAAGGAGGCATTATGGGGCAGCAAGTACAGACACCTTCTTCGGCTGGAAATGTCCACCTTCCTAGGCTGGTGTATGGGGCGGCAGGAAGGGTCTGGTGAAGCCCGTCTAGCAAGAAGGGAAAAGAGCGGAAGACATCATCTGCCTGCTGGTGGCACAACGAAAGCAGACATCGGCAATCCTCGGGCAGTTTTTGGAGGGCCAACCAAAACAGCAGTGGCAGGAAGTGCCCCAGTGCCAGCCAGGGAGAAATACGCCGATCAGCTTTAGGTGCCGAAAGGCAGAACCACAAGGAGCAGGCAGGCTCCTGCACAAGGCCCTAAGCCAGGGTCTGCAGGAAACCGGGTGCTCCATGGAACCACTCACAGGATGCTGTTCCAGGAAGAAGGACTGCTAAGCAGAGATAGGGTCCAACAATTGAGGGACATGGAGACCTGGGAGAAGGTTTGGAATTTGGGGGGAGCATGGGCTGTTATAGCAGGGAAAAAGGAGAGACAAGACAGAACTGGGGGGGCGGAATCAAATCAATATCTTAGATGTCTGTATACTAATGCGAGCAGGATGGGGAATAAGCAGGAAGAACTCAAAATGCTAGTAAATAAACACAACAATGACATAGTTGGCATCACAGAGACCTGGTGGGATAATACGCATGACTGGAATATTAGTAGAGAAGGGTACAGCGTGCTCAGGAAAGACAGGCAGGGGAAAAAGGGAGGAGGTGTTGCCTTATCTATTAAAAATGTATACACTTGGACTGAGGTTGAGATGGAAATAGGAGACAGACTTGTTGAAAGTCTCTGGGTAAGGATAAAAGGGGTAAAAACCAAAGGTGGTGATGTGGTAGGGGTCTACTACAGACCACCTAACCAGGAACAAGAAGTGGATACGTTTTTTTTTTTTAAACAATTAACAAAATCATCCAAAGCACAGGACTTGGTGGTGATAGGGGACTTCAACTACCCAGACATCTGTTGGGAAAATAACACACCAGGGCACAGATTATCCAACAAGTTCTGGGAATGTAGTGGAGACAATATTTTATTTCAGAAGGTGGAGAAAGCTACAAGTGGAGAGGCTGTACTAGATTTGATTTTGACAAATAGGGAATAACTGGTTCAGAATTTGAAAGTGGAAGGCAGCTTGGGTGGAAGTGATCATGAAATGGTAGAGTTCATGATTCTAAGGAATGGTAGGAGGGAGAACAGCAAAATAAAGATAATGGATTTCAAGAAGGCGACTTTAGCAAACTCAGGGAGTTGATAGGTAAGATCCCATGGGAAGCAAGCCTAAGGGGAAAAACAATTGAAGACAGTTGGCAGTTTTTCAAAGAGTCATTATTAAGGGCACAAGAGCAAACTATCCCACTGAGTAGGAAAGATGGGAAGTATGGCAGGTAAGCCACCCTGGCTTAACCAGGACATCTTCAATGATCTAAAAACCAAAAAAAGAGTCCAACAAAAAGTGGAAACTAGGTCAAATTACAAAGGATGAATATGAACAAATAACACAAGTATGTAGGGGGAAAAATTAGAAAGGTCAAGGCACAAAACAAGATCAAACTAGCTAGGGTAACAAGCAAACATTCTACAAATACATTAGAAGCAAGAGGAAGACCAAGGACAGGGTAGGTCCATTACTCAATGAGGGAAAAACAATAACAGAAAATGTGGCAATGGCAGAGGTGCTTAATGACTTTGTTTCAGTTTTCACCAAGAAGGTTGGTGATGATGGGACATCTAACAGTGAATACCAGTGAAAATGAGGTAGGATCAGAAGAGGCTAAAATAGGGAAAGAACAAGTTAAAAATTACTTCAACAAATTAGATGTCTTCAAGTCACCAGGGCCTCGTGAAATGCATCCTAGAATACTCAAGGAGCTGACTGAGGAGATATCTGAGCCATTAGCGATTAGCTTTGAAAAGTCGTGGAAGACGGGAGAGATTCCAGAGGACTGGAAAAGAGCAAATATAGTGCCAATCTATAAAAAGGGAAATAAGGACAACCCAGGTAATTACAGACCAATCCACTTAACTTCTGTACCCGGCAAGATAATGGAGCAAAAAATTAAGCAATCAATTTGCAAACATCTAGAAGATAATAAGGTGATAAGTAACAGTCAGCATGGATTTGTCAAGAACAAACCGTGTCAAACCAACCTGATAGCTTTCTTTGACAGGGTAACAAGCCTTGTGGATGGGGGGAAGCGGTAGACATGGTATATCTTGACTTTAGTAAAGCGTTTGATACTGTCTTGCATGGCCTTCTCATAAACAAACTAGGGAAATGCAACCTAGATGGAGCTACTATAAGGTGGGTGCAAACTGGTTGGAAAACTGTTCCCAGAGAGTAGTTATCAATGGTTCACAGTCATTCTGGAAGGGCATAATGAGTGGGGTCCCCACAGGGATCAGTTCTGGGTCCTGTTCTGTTCAATATCTTCATCAATGATTTAGATAATGGCATAGAGAGTACACTTATAAGGTTTGCAGATGACACCAAGCTGGGAGGGGTTGCAAGTGCTTTGGAGGATAGGATTCCAATTCAAAATGATCTGGACAAACTGGAGAAATGCTCTGAAGTAAATAGGGTGAAATTCAATAAGGACAAATGCAAAGTACTCCACAGGAGGAACAATCAGTTGCACACATACAAAATGGGAAATGACTGCCTAGGAAGGAGTACTGCGGAATGGGATCTGGGGGTCATAGTGGACCACAAGCTAAATATGAGTCAACGGTGTAACGCTGTTGCAAAAAAAGCGAACATCGTTCGGGGATGTATTAGCAAGAGTGTTGTAAGCAAGACACGAGAAGTAATTCTTCCACTCTACTCCGCTCTGATTAGGCCTCAGCTGGAGTACTGTATCCAGTTCTGGGCGCCACATTTCAGGAAGGATGTGGACAAATTGGAGAAAGTCCAGAGAAGAGCAACAAAAATGTTTAAAGGTCTAGAAAACATGACCTATGAGGGAAGATTGAAATAATTGGGTTTGTTTAGTCTGGAAAAGAGAAGACTCAGAGGGGACATGAGAACAGTTTTCAAATACGTAAAAGGTTGTTACTAGGAGGAGGGAGAAAAATTGTTTTTCTTAACCTCTGAGGATAGGACAAGGAACAATGGGCTTAAATTGCAGCAAAGGAGGTTTAGGTTGGACATTAGGAAAAACTTCCTAACTGTCAGGGTGGTTAAACACTGGAATAAATTGCCTAGGGAGGTTGTGGAATCTCCATCATTGGAGATTTTTAAGAGCAGGTTAGACAAACACCTGTCAGGGATGGTCTAGATCAGTGTTTCCCAAACTTGGGACGCCGCTTGTGTAGGGAAAGCCCCTGGCAGGGCGGGCTGGGCCAGTTTGTTTACTTGCCACGTCCGCAGGTCTGGCCGATCGCGGCTCCCACTGGCCGCGGTTCGCTGCTCCAGGCCAATGGGAGCTGCTGGAAGCGGCGGAGGCCGAGGGACGTACTGGCCGCCGCTTCCAGCAGCTCCCATTGGCCTGGAGCAGTGAACCACAGCCAGTGGGAGCGGCGATCGGCCGGACCTGCGGACACGGCAGGTAAACAAACCGGCCCGGCCCACCAGGGGCTTTCCCTACACAAGCAGCATCCCAAGTTTGGGAAACACTGGTCTAGACAGGGCCGGCTCAAGGCACCAGCCCACCAAGCATATGCTTGGGGCGGTGCCTGGAGGGGGGCGGCGCGGGGGCGCTCTGGCCCGAGAGCCGGGCACGACTGGGCTCGCCGCCCTCCGGCCGCCGGGGAGAGCGGAGCCGCAGCGGGCTCGCTGCCCTCCCCCGGCGCTCCGGCCGGTTGGGGAGAGCGGGGCCCGGCTGGGCTCTCCGCCCTCCGCCCAGCGCTCCGGCCGGTCGGGGAGAGCGGGGCCCCGGCCGGGCTCTCCGCCCTCCCCCCGGCGCTCTGGCCACCGGGGAGAGCGGAGAGCCCCAGCCGGGCTCTCTGCCCTGCTCCCGGCGCTCTGCCACAATGGGGCTCTCTGCCCTCCCCCCGGCCGGGCTCGGCGCCCTCCCCTGCCACAATGGGGCGGGGGGAACGGTGGCTTTTTTGCCTAGGGTGGCAAAAAAGCCAGAGCCGGCCCTGGGTCTAGATAATACTTAGTCCTGCCATGAGTGCAGGGGACTGGACTAGATGACCTCTTGAGGTCTCTTCCAGTCCTATAATTCTCTCAGCTATCTTTGTCATATCAGTTCCTTGCTTTTCTTCCACTCTGAATTTGTAAATGTAAACTACGTTTCGCTCATTTGAAATCTGGAGTCTCTCCATCATAAATCAATTTCCTTGGGAGTTAATTACCATTTTTTAAAAAATAAAAAACATAGTGAATCACATACCAAGGTACTTGGGACTGTTTTTCTACTTAGTTAAAAAAGAAAAGAAAAAGAAAGCCATCTTCTAGATATTGACAGCAGCTGCAGTTGGAGTTCCCAAGGCCAGAAATGCTTTGTTTGGAATAAAAAAAAAAAAGTCTGTTTTCCCCCATATCCCTACTGAAACATGTTGCATGCTTATCAACTGGAAACATACCTTGCAGCCATTTACATCATATGCTTTGTTATTATAAGTTATAATAAGAGACAAAAGGAGCAGGGTTCTGTGACTGGAGGGCAAACTTTGCAACTGCTAATTTGTTAGGGGTGACATTTCTGATAATGCTGCTATATTAGAGCTACTATTCCATGATGTAATTTCACCATAATATCATATCACAGGGCTTAATAAGAGAGAAAGAGACAGACAGAGACATCAACAGATCTATTATAAAAACAAAGAAAGGCATTAGGAAATTTCTTTGGCTGAGTTGTATATTGACTTCTGGTCAGCTTTTCAAAAGAGTTTCATTAAATTTATGTCATCAAAAATATAACATATGAACTTTCAGAACAGGAACTCATATCAGCAAGAGTAATACAATTGTTTTCCCCCATTTTATGATTTATCATCCACTCCATTATATGCTACACGGGCTATCATTTTTCTTTAAATGGGTTTGATAAAAGATCTCTTGTTCTACTCAGCCAGGTATAATTATTCACCACCATTACGTATGAACTAGTACAGAAGCCAGCTGCAGGTAGAGAGCTGGCTTGGAGACGTAGAATCTTCCTCCTGGTACAGGCTTTCCTCCTGCACTACGCCACAGCCAAGAAAAGGGGCTAATTAAAGTTTAAGCAAACCTTCTCCCTCACCCGTGATTATATACGTGGATGGCATGTGGCATAATTGAAGTGTTTTCCCATTGCAGCAGCAATGCCCCAGCCGTTAATTCAAAGCAGGGCAGCACAGAAGAGAAGTGACTTTGCCATGCCACAGATCAGCATCATCCTAGCTTCTCTCTCCGAGCTTGTGGTGAATTCCTTGTTTTCCATGACTTCTCCACTATAATTGTCAGTGGTTCTTTGCCAGTTCTCTGATTTCACTAAGGGGTGTCACCTGGCCACAGCAGAGTCCCCACTGACTTCTATGGGATCAGGAATCGTACCCATGGACCTGGCTAATATGTATGGCCCCAATCCTAGGAGATGACCCCAGCAAAGAAACAAGGATCTGCTTGCACTATCAGCTCCTTTTTGTTCACAGTTTCTAGGCATTCCCTTATCTGCTCTTAATTACCAGTGGCTATTTTTACACCATTTTCCCCACTTCCTAATTGCCCAAACTTCTTTTCTTGATGATTTTTTGCTGAAGGTGGATTTCAGGACTTCAGTATCTCAGCCAATTTCGAGTCCTCATTAACACGACCCCTCATTAACAAATGCCCTACTTTCTCGCCAGTACTTCTATTCCCCCTGATATGTTTGTAAAAGTCTTTATTATTCCCCCTAGCTCTTTGACGAGTATTAACTCACTCTGCTTTTCTGCTGCCCTTCTCTTTTCCCTGCAAGCACTAAATGCCTGTCTACTGTGGTTTGGTTGCCTGCTCCCTTTTCATGTTTCTGTGCTGGGTATTTTTAACCTCAGGCCTTTGAGCACAAGGCCACACTGCCTGCTTCTGGTTATTTGCTTCCTTCTGTTCCAAAGGAACCAGAACCCATCGCCACGCCATCCTGGTGCCGTTTAGGGTTCCCAGCATTCTCCTCTGGTTGATTTAAGGATTCCTCTCATTGCACACACGGCGCTCCCTCTCCCTGTGTGTTATCATCGGTATGAAGGGTGGCATCAGAGATGCCCCATCATGCTGGCCCCTTACAGACACAGCATAAGAGGCAGTCGCTGACCCAAAGAGCTCACAGTCTAAACAGGCAAGACAAAGGAAGGATTATTAGCCCTGTTTTAAAGGCAGGAAATGGAGACACAGAGAGATAAAGTTATTGATATGATATGATATATATGATATATGATATGATATATGATTTGTCCAAGGTCCCACTGGGAGACTCTGGAGTCCAGTCCAGTGCCTTAGCCACAAGACCCTCCTTTCTCTCTAATCAAACTAAAACGCCTTAGAACTTCATCAGGGTTTTTGCTTGGATAACGGGAGCCGCGTCTGAACAGTAAACCAGAGCCTTCAAAGTTTTCTTTGCTGCAATCTAATCTCCTCACACTGCTGGGTCCTGCGAACCCATCGCTTACTAAGCTAAAGGGAAGTCACTTGCCCGCTTGTTTCGAAAGCTAACCCAGCAAGAAAGGATACGAAAGGATAAATGTAATGGTCTCTGACTTGAACAATATCTGATTAGCTCTGCCAAGGTAAACAACCAGACCTGGGGCATTAATATTATCTTTCATACAAACTTTGTAGGACGCACTGTTGTCAAAAAGTCCACAGAGATTTCTTGTGCTGTACTGGGTGGCACTTCATCTTCCTGAATCTATGACCCAGCAGAAATTACTGTCAACTCTCTGACCAATTGAGGGGTATTGATTCACCTGTTACTATGGCAACCCATTAGTTCTTAGATCCATGTCTCTTATGCACTGCTTAATCTGCCATGGCTAAGCCTAGCATTTTGACACTCTCTCATTCTAATCCTTAATTAGTTTATTTGATGTGGCCTGCACATTGTATTTTTATACAAAGTAGATATTGAAAATACAGTCCTGGTGAGCAGGGAACCGAGGATCAAAATCAGTATGTTGTCAGCTAAACTGGTTATTACAATGAAGGAAAGAAACAAACACTCTGTAGAAAGCACGGTAGGCTCCTAAAGTGGTGTAAAAAATATAAAATCACAGTCTGGCCATCTGTCACCCAACACTGTGCCTCTGATACGTGACCTGTTTTGTACCTACTCTGTCCATGTGATTCCATCAAAATCATACCCAGCTCGCACTAGAGGCACTGAGCAATTCTATTTGATATTTAGCTTCTTGAAGATTCACTCTGTTTGAATACAGAAACCATCCTTTAATACCAAAGTAAACAGAGCCCATTCTCTGAGACTTATCTTCCTTCTGAGAGGACGGCTGTTTAAATTTAAAAGAATGAGGTGAGGTGAAGCGGATCAAGGTCCCAACCAAAACGGAGCACACGAGTGTGGAGATGGTTCCCTTCTCTACAGTGGGCTGAACCAAAACCCTAGATCAAAAAGTTCATTCTGCTCATTTGTCATTTTCTTATTCCCAACTCTGTGCTTTTTCCTATGCAGCCCATGAGAGCATGGGTCGTAGGGGAGCTGGCACTTGGAGAGCTGCAGGAGACAGGGAGATGGGGGAAGATTTTAGTATAACAGTATTCAAGTAAAATTTCTACCCTGACATCATTCAGTGTCTCAGCACGGCACCTGTTAGCACTCTGCTTGTTTCCTGCTTTGATCTTCCCATCACTGCAGGGTACTGCTTTCCAACAGCGAGTTGGGAAAATAAAAACCCTCACCCTAAAGAAAAGTATCAGTTCTAACCCTTTAAAAACAACAGCAGCCTTTTGGTTTACTGTAAAAAAACTGGTAGATGCATAACACCATACTAAGGTCTATTTAGATGTAATAGGCCAGATTCTACACTAAAGTTATAATGGTGCAAATCCCAACTGATTTACGCAACCACTCAGTGAAGTATCAAACTCCAGTTTTACACTAGTGTACTGGAGCTGAGAGCACAATACAGCCCTATATACTCTGTCCAAATTGGTGATTAGGTGCAAAAAGAGTGCAAAGATAAAGAGATCATCGTTCAAATGATTCTGGCATATTTTTAAATGAAACATCACAGTAAAATTACTGACAGAACTAGACTTTTAATATAATCAGGATCATTTCACCCTAAAGTCCTGGAGACTTCCCTTATATACTGACAAAGGAGTTAGGAAAAGATAATATTTCAGATGTTTTTAATGTTTTCATACCTTGGAGCTGAAAACTGTAATGCTGAAATTTTGGCTAATGGTTCATAAATTCCAAATGAAAGGCTTCCAGAGGTCACACAAAGTACAACCACTCCCTCCAAAAAATTGAGTCAAAATAGCTTCCACCAGCTCTGCTGATCATATGGGGTAGGCGCCAGCAAACATGGAACAACAATAGAGACCAGTCATCTGTCATCCTATTTCCACCATGCAGGCAATCTGATCCTAAAAATCTGATCACATTAGATAACATTAATTTGCCCCTCTGCATTCACAACAGGTAGCTTCTGCTGATTACACTGATGCCCATTAGGAACTGATAAATGCGATCAGCAACATTTGTCCACTAAGAAATTAAACCTGAAGCTTATTTCATGTTGATTATTAACTTCCAGCTTTGGGAAATTCAGTTCACGAGTGCAGAGGAGTTAAGACAACATGATATAATTCAGAGACAATCATTCTTATCCACAAACAAAGACAAAGTCCTTAAAGGCCAGAATACGAATGAAAATTATTAATGAATTATTTAATTTATGTATCATAATAGCTCTTCTTTATTCCATCCCACTTCATATTGCCTTCAGTCCTCTTAAGTTATTACTAAATGGAAATAAAAATTCCACATGGATTCCATGCCTGTTTTCTCACTTCAACATTTAAAATATGCAAGCAACTTCATTATGAAGGAACTGAATACAATTATACCTTCCAGCTTTATAGGAAGGACAGTTGTTATGGGTTTGCCATGGGGAAATTCTATCTCATCAAGAATTTGCATTCTGGTAAGTGCCGCTCTTAATAACTTTGCCAGAGACCGTGTTTCGTGAGGTGCTATAAAACTAGAGAATGAGGAGTTAATGCACTGAAGCACTGTTGTTCCACTGATGGTTAAATTACTAACAAGGGGATGATGGAATGACTTTTACTAGATGCACTAGGAACCAACTCAGACAACATGTTTCTTAAACCAAATTTTTAGTCAAAGCCTACCAGGTCTCCACTTTTCCTGCACCCAAACTAGTGTAAACACTGCACTTGGTAGGTATAGGCTGCTTGCGTACTTTAACATTTGTAACACCTTGCATATGCAAATGTCAGTATGTGTTTCTGCAAAACCCATGTGTCCCCATGGGTTTTGAGTGTGCAAATTCTAAGCACTTGGGTGTGCACAAGTGTTCAAGGGTGTACACTGCAAATACACTTTGCATGTGCAAACTCCAAAATGTACAAGCACACAAGTTTAGGGCAGGGATTGAAAATTTTCTCCTGAGAGAAACTAATTAAATTGATTTCATTTGTTAACGAGCTCCGGACCAGTTTTGTGGATTTCCCCTCAAATCTACTTTGTTGAATAGGGAGGGGAAAACATTCGGGGGGGGGGGAGTAGAATTTTACAGTTTTTCTGTTTATTGAAAATAACAGCAAAACCTTTAACGTATGACATACTGTAAGGATTTGCCCCTGCTCAGGTCAATAAAGCCTGGATGTTTGAAAGGAGGCAAAAAGAAACACAAAGTCAAGTCTCATAAGGGGTAGTGCAATTTCTGACTTCATTTTTGCACCCAAGGGTAAAACTTCAAAAGCACCCAAGTCCCATTTTCAAAGGGACTTACACACCTTTGTCACAGTCCGGTTGCCTTGGAGATGGAGTGCTGGGACCAGCGCGCCCATCGCTGGAACTCCCGTGAGCTGCCCTGGAGCACACCTGACTACAGGAACTGCACCTAATGGATAGGCTGGGATGTACTGGAGAGAGTTAAAGGCTAGTGAACTCCTTCACCCAGATAATATCGAAAGCACAGGAAGGAAGGAAGCAAGGATGGAGCCAGGCAGACAGACTGGTCGAGTCAGAGCCACAAGAGAGCTCTCTCCCCCCTGACTCAGGCATTGAGGGCGCCATGGTACTGTTGGAACGAGGTTGCACAGTCGGTAAAGGTGGTGGGAAAGAGGGTCACAAGGTGCTTTACCAGAAAAAGGTCTCGGAGCTGTCTGTGAGCCAGAAAGCAGGCAAGAGCGAGTTTGCCCTGCCATGCAGATCCATGTCCTGGGCACTTACGTCAATTTTGAAAATAGGATTTAGGTGCTTTAGAAAATGTTACCCCAATTGCAGGTCAGAGTGCTCTGACCACCTGATTCACATCCACGTGTGCTGAAACAGCAGTAGGGACTCGGTTCCGACCCAACAGTCAATTGCAGAAGGAAACCTCCCTTTTAGAAAATGAGCTCCACCTTCCCTCCCCCCCGCCCCCAGTGGCATATAGTACTGAAATGCCATTGGCCATGGCCAATGTCCATACAGAACATCTGAGCAGAAAGGTTTCCTACTTTTCAGCACTGTTAGCAGGTTGGGAAGTGAGGAGAGTTGTGAGTACAACACACAGCTGCATCTCTCCTTTACTCTCTTTTTTTCCTTCCCAATTGATTTAATTCCCCAAAATCTGGAATGGGAACACAGACCATTCCTCCTTACCAATTCTAGATCATCCCCTATAGCACATGCCCCAGTGCTTTGTTCCAGTTTAAATGTCTCAAGCAGTAGAGATGAAATGCAGGTAGACAAACAGAACAGAATTTGGAATTACTTTTATATGTGAATCTAAACAAATATCTATTCACTGTGTTGTGAACAAGTTTCTGAAGC
Source organism: Emys orbicularis (assembly GCF_028017835.1). NCBI lineage: Eukaryota > Metazoa > Chordata > Testudines > Emydidae > Emys > Emys orbicularis. The sequence continues at coordinate 129,357,216 of NC_088689.1, forward strand.
ACATCCACCGGATTCATTAGAGATTGACCTAAGATCTTTAAGTGAGTGTTATGGATTGGCTCAAGTATCTCTCTTGTGATGTCACCCATCTTACACAATTCCATATAACTAACAGAAGCAAGGACCAACTCTTTAATCACAACACTGCTCTCCAAATAAATCTCATCCCACCTCCCAGCCTGTAATTTCAAGGATGGTTGAGCGTTCCACCTGTAGGTATCTGAGTCTGGTATATTAATTCAATTAAAATCCACAGTTGCACTAGAGTTGATATTAAACCAGGGGATATTTGATGGCATAAAGATATATCTCACTGTAGGGGAAAAATGCTATTCAAACATTCAAGGCATTTTCTAAGTATTCCCAGCACAAAGGCAATAAAAACTTCAGGTCAAGCAAGTTCAATTGCATCGGAAAAAACCCTCATTTAAAAAAATTAAAGCCACATGAGTTTACAGCCCTATCAAAATCTGATGGAGGATTACAATCAAAGTCAATCCGGCTATTTCCTTGATATAAGCTACACTCTCTGGGCTTGTCTTCACTACCGGGGCAAGTCAACCTAAGCTATGCTACTCCAGCTACATGAATAACATAGCTGGAGTTGACGTAGCTTAGGTCGACTTATTGCAGTGTCTACACTGCGCTGGGTCGATAGGAGAATGTCTCCCATCGACTTACCTTATGCTTCTCGTTCCGGAGCGGAGTGCTGGAGTTGGCGGCGGAGCGATCTGCGGTCGATTTAGCGGGTCTTCACTAGACCTGCTAAATCACCCCCCGGTGGATCGATTGCCGCAGCGTTGATCCACGTTAAGTGTAGACATGCCCATTTGGGAATTGAGGGAATTCTATTTCACAGGAACTCCTGTGCAGCCTACCATATCCAGGCTAACACAGACAAGTTAGTGAAGCATGTGAGTTATCCCATTTACGTCCATTTATATTTGATTACTCACACTAAATTTCTAAAAGCTGTTACCTCAAAAAGAGCTGGGGGAAAACCCCAAATGATAGGAGCAGGTCTCCCAGAACCTAGAATAGAGGCACTTGTACAGGGAGAACTTCCTCATTCATTGGGGCTTGCAGAAAAACGAGAAAGCAGAAGAGACACTGTAGTTAAGTACCAGACTCCTGACTCTTTATACACCATTACACACTCAGTTACCCACAAATAAAGCATATTCCGCACTCATCTTCACATCATTTTTTACTCCGATATATGAATAATATGATATGCCTGCAAGCAGAGGATGGCTACAAGATTATTAAGAGATAGCAGAGATATGGTGATAATGAAGCAGAATTCTTAGGCCATAGAGAAGCCAGCTGTGTGTAATTCATTATATCACGGAATTGTCATATTGCTCAACAGAAAAAACGTGGCTTTTGGCATGCTTTAGATCAGGCCTGGTCTGCACTGAGGATCATGCTACATCTCTGGCAGAATAATGAAGTATACATTAGAGTATCACAAATTTGTCTTTTAAATGTAACTGAATCTCAGAGACATCTGAAGAGTAAAGTAATTGCAAAGACATGGAAACAAGAAGAAAAAAAATAGCAAGAAAGGGGAGGATGGGTGGACACTGCCATTATTAGAAGAGAAGACTGTGGGCCAGATCCTCAGCTGGTGCAAATCAGTGTGGCTCCAGACAGCTATCAGCTGAGCCCGTGGCCCTACATTCTTGTCCACAATAAAATACAATGATGCATTGCGAACCACTGACAGCTGTCAGGTGGTAGGGAAAGCAAAAGGGATGAGTTTGTCGATTTCCCACATACGATCCAAGCAGGTAAGCTGTTTTTCACTAGGCATACATCACCCTATGTCAAGTGACTTGCCCCGAAACATTGTCTTCGTACAGAAATACAGTAGATACTATACAAGAGTATGTAGGTCTTCTAATGGCATCTGGCACTGATTCCTCAGGGCCACAGGTTATCTGTTGCATTTTACTGTGTTATATTAAGATCAATATGCCTAGAGCCATCATAAATACTGAAATGTATTGTGCTAATGAGCAACCATCATGATATCGTAAGCAGCGAAGCAGAAGACAATTACAAATGTACTCACTGCAAATCTCTTTGTCAGCACCACCTCCTCCCATCCGGAAGAAGAATATGCAGTGAGGAAGCTGCACCACGTGACCCTGGAAATAAACCAAGTCTTTGTGGTCTAACAGCCTCTCTAAATACAGCGAATTATGGTAAATACATCTGTGATTACGTTAGATATCCCAGCACCTTAGGAAGATTGGCCTAGTATGGAAATCGGAAAACGATCTCACTAAAGGAGCTGGAATGGGACTTGCTAAATAGGTTCTGCTTGCATATTTAGAATATAGAATTATAGAGCAGTGTTTCTCTGGAGAATCCACTCTACGGAACTGTCTAGGCTCAACCTCCGCTAGTAGAATATCGGATGCTTTACTCTAATGTCACGAGTTAGGTTACAAGGATAAGTTCTTTGTGGTGCTGCACAAATCAGGTCATTTGAAAACCAAGACATTTTTACCATCCTTATGTCCAATAAAGAAATCTACAATGCCAGCTCCGCTGTCTTTATCAGTGTCACTGCGCCTGAAGCTGAGTGTTTATGCATTGCCAGTAGTCCCAAAATGTTACATGATATCATGTAACATGACCGATCATGCATGTGTGCTATCATAGGACGGCCTCTTATAGGCTTCTGGGATTCATTTATTTACCATTCTTATTTAGCTGTGCAACACCATAGCTGTGCATAGCTCTTTAGAGACAGCAGAAAGAAGGCCTGAGGAGATTATGATATAAATTAAACATCATGTGGCTAGGAAATGCAATGAACAATGTGTATAGTGAGGCGGTATGTTAGGCTTCCATGCCTTTTGATGATTGTCTGGGGCCGCAGTCCGGTTTAAATGACAACTCAGTGATGTTTTCCTTCCAAACTTCACTTCTCATGGGAAACAAAAATTAAAACAAAAACCATCAAAAGGATCTGTAGCACAAGGAGGGAAGTGTCTCTGTGTGTGTAGAGATGGGGTCAGAGAAGCACAGATAGATTTTTTTAGCCTGGGTCTATGTTGCATACCATCTCCTCTTCCACTAGACTTTGGGGCCCATGTTTCGGGAGTGTAAAAGTTCTCAAATTTTCACCAAAGAACAAAGCTGCATTCTGTACTGAGCCCAATGAAAGTCAGTGTCACTCCACAAACCCTTCAGTTCCTGCCAAAAAATCAATAAGTCCCATTTTAGTCTGAGCTCTAATGTCTGCTTCTTTTCACCTTTGAAGTGGTTGCTGCTGAGTTCAGGCTGAAGACGCTCTTATGTCAAAGAACTTGTGTGTTTAAGAATAGAAAGTCCTAATTTAAAAAAAAAAAAAACCTATTGTATTTTTTGAGTTCAGAGTGGCTTAAGCCCAAGACAGGGTCATTTCACAGACAGAGCCCTAAGCTTCATTTCAAGTGTATCAGACTAAGAGTTTTTTAAAGTCATTGAGAATATCTAAGTTAAAAATGGAACCTGCGCGTACTCTCTAAGGATGCAAACCAGTGCTCCCCAGGAGTTTTTCCATTAACATCACTGGTGGGCGGCCATCAATCCCTCAAATTATTCACAAGCATTTTAAATCCCCATGTTAGGAGAGGAATGCTCACTCCAGGTCAGGCAGCAGCTGGAGATAGCCACATTTCCCTGGGGCTGGGGGCACTTGATCTTTGCCTGGTGTCTGACAATGCACCCATGAGGGCACTGTTCTCTCCCAGCGGCCATGCTGCCTTTAGTACATTAGAGCTCCTGGGCTCACCCCCTGCCCTGACGTGCACAGCGAAGGGATTACAACGAGCAATAACCAGACCCATTTCTTAAAGATCCCACTGCTAAATTCCTAAGATACCCAGGTACTGTGTGTTATTTTTATTGTAAATAAATAACAGAGCCCATTATGTTACTTTGGTTCTTTTTGTTTCTGTCATGAAAGCCTAAATAATAAGCCCATGGTTAGAAACAAGCCACTGGGGACCGACAGTGTGCATTCATTGTAATTACAGGAGCCTCTTAATTAATTTCTGACAGGAATTTAAAAAACCCTGCTCTCCCCACCCCCAGCTCTCTGTCTGAGCTTTAAAGAGCCCATTGTCTGCAACATGGGCTTTCAACTCTCTTCTTTCCGGCTCTCTTCACTGACAGGACTCTGATAATACTGTGAGCAGCACCGGGTGGCACACCACAGGTCTAGACGCTGCTGAGCAGGCCCCTCCAAGCCCATCGCTGTTCATTAGTCTGAGCTGCAGTAAGGATGAGGCCATGACAATAAGCTGCTAAATCAATAGATTTGCAAGTATAATCTGCTGCAGGGGAAGGAAAATAAGTGGAGCTGGTGAAACTAACAGGTGATGCCTAGAAAAGGATCCTGGCCTCCAAAGTTTAGCGAGGTGAGGCCCTAAAGGTCAGTGGAGGAGTCAGCTTACAGCAGCATCCAAATGTTCAGTGGCTTCTCAAAGGCTTCTCCCAGACTCAGCTGCTCAGGCCGGAAGGGAGCATTGTGATCGGATAGCCAGGCTACCAAATGGCCCCCAGTGACCCCTGCACAGAGCTCAGTCACGGAACCAGAGCAGATCTTTCAGGTACACGTCCAGACTTGACTGAAAGACTCCGGGTGCTGGGAGGATTTAGCACGTCCCAGGTAACCTGTTCCAAGGTTGACTAACTTCGCTGTTAAATAACTAAACTCCTCTCTCTCATGGAACACATACTCACCCTGTCCCGATTGTCATCCCTTTGTGACTGAAACTCTGCTCAGCCTTGCTGTGTCCTGCTCCACCCCAGATCTAGGTGCATGGCAATGTTGGGTGCAGTGACCACCATGGCCAAGGGGCATCCTCTTTCCTCCAGCATTAGGGTGTCACTTTCAGGGGTCAAGCAGGCGGCCCACACCCCACTCAGTGTCTTCTGGAGATAGTTGGTGGCCCTGCTCCTACTCCTCACTTCTCATGTCTTTGGGGGTGGGAGCAGTAGCGTAGCTAGGGGGGTAGCAGGGGGGAGCGGCCACTCCCCACTGAGCACATTCCCCAAAAGTGGCGCCTTTTTAATTTTTACACTCACCCCAGCCGCTCCGGGTCTTCGGCGGCAATTCAGCGGCGGGTCCTTCAGCCGCTCCAGGTCTTCGGCAGCAAGTCCTTCAGTCTTCGGCGCCTTTTTTTTTTTGTTTGCTCCCCCTGCTGGTAGAACCTGGCTACGCCACGGGGTGGGAGGGGTCTTCCCTTTTCCACCCTATTTCTGATGCCCTTGGGCTGTTCCCCATTTTCTGCTTCTGGGGCCTCCAGCAGGTGGCCTGCATTCCAAACGTGAACGGAACTGTCACTCGCTTAGTATTCCAACCTTTGGCACCGCTGGTCACATGGCAATGGCCCCCAGTCTCTGCAGCTGGTGGCCACCCCAGCTTTATTCGTTTTCTATTTCCAGTTCCACCACTGGGACATCTCACAGGTTTGAACCTCAGGGTTCTGGGCTCTGATCTCTTGCTGTCCATCATCTGAAGCACAGCAGTAAGTGTTTAAAAAAAGAAGCTAGATTCTCCCCCGTTCTCCTGTTTATCTAAAGGTGTTGATATTTTAAGCCTCATGTAATTTATATATTAAAAAAACAGAGTCAGGTAGATATTCCATTTATCACTATTATAAAGGACACTAAACACCACGATGAAAAGAAAGAAACTAATTACAAGTCAGAGGCTGCAATAACTCTCTCTGTAATTGTGACCAAAAATTTAAATTAACGTTTCTGTCACCAAGAGAAGTTTGATTAATTTTACAATGGGAGATGCTATCGCCTCGTATTGGAGGGTAAGGACACTTTACTACAGTATCTGCAATTTAGAGGTGGATCATTTCTTTAAGACTCAAAATGTGCCTTCAAGGCACCTTCACACTTTATTAACAGCTCAATCAGTGCCACGGTGAAAATAGTTAGCCAAAAAGCCATGTAGTAAATATATCTGGACTAGCAAACCATGTGAAAAAAAGACATGAAGGGGCTCTGACTCCCTCATAGAAACAGACTGTATTCTCACGTGTACACAGTATCCTGGAGTGGTAGCCCACTGTTGGCTGGGCCGTTGAATTCCGGGGAAACAAAAACAAGTATCCGAGGCTGCAGTGTATTGATGTCGTTTTCTCTTTTAAGGCCCTCGCTTTGCTAGAACAGTGGAGTGCGAAGGTGAGGGATGGAGCGGCTGAATCGCTATGACAGGAGTGCTTTTAGCTAGAAGCCCCAACAGAGTTTGGGGCCCCCTTGTGCAAGGTGCTGTACAGAACATATAGCCAGAGACAGAGATATTAACATCGAAACAGGCAAGACAAAGGCTGGCAGGGAGGAAATATTGTCCTCATTTAACAGATGGGAAAATGAGGCACAAAGACTAAGGACACTCGTGTGCTTAAGTGACTTGCCCAAAGCGTCTCTGCTAGAGAACCCATGTCTGAGTCATCACAGGCCAGGCCTTTAAACCCAAGACCATTCTTCCTCTGGCCCAGCCCAGGAGAGAGGGAACTGGGCTCCGTCCTGCTTTAGAGAGACTTGTGTTCAAATCCCACTGGCTGTACACCACAGGTGTAATGAGTTTGTGGTCTCAGCTGAGTCTACTAGAATTTCTCTTCATTAAGAGCAGTACAGATTAGCAGCCCATCTTCACCACTGGTCAGAATGCACCTTTAAGGCTTTGTACCACATTGTGGGCAGCACAGACTGGCCCCACCTCACGCGACCCTAGGAGGGATGGTTCTTAATAAGCATTTTCCCTTCCCCCACCCCCAATTTTCCTAGGGTATCTGGGGGTCAGCATAGTGCACCAGCAGTTAGGTTGCTGCTGGATGCTCTGGTGCAGAGCGCGGGTGCGATGAGGCAAAAGCCTCCTGACCACCCTCTTTGGGACAATATGCCACTAGAGGCAAACAGTCCCAGAGCTCCCCTGGATGGAGGGACTGTGATTGTCTCTGGTGCATGCTCATTGCGTTTTACCCTCCACCATCGCCCTCCCTAGCCACATGAGAAATCAGGGACAAGCTGGCTCCACAAGGCATGGGGATGGAACAGCAGGGGCTTGCCCATTAAAAACCAGTGGCCCAACCCTGTAAACCTTCCTCAAGTAAGAAGTCTGATGACAGTCAAAGGGACCACTCACGTTATTATGGATTCCTCCTGTAAGTACATTTTGCGACATCAGATGCAAAGCCAAGGAAGTGCAGCCAGTTCCTTGTTGCATTGCTTAGTGAAGGCTATTTGTTTCTTCCCTTCAAAAATACTGTGAATGATGAAAATCTGAAAAAGCCCCTAATGAATCTATTGGATTTGCAGCAATCAATACCATCAGCTTATGGAGGAAAGGAAAGAGAGTTCCCTGTCGGTACTCCACTCCCTACAGCCAACAAGGTTGAGTGTTTCCAGCATGGATCAATGAGCCATTCATTAGGGGAAGTGACCCTGCAAGAATAGCATGCATTTCCCTCCACCAAGATCAAATAGAACTGCTTGGTAAGTTACACATCAAGATTACACTTGAAATCTTTCTCGAGAGAAGGTTTGAGATCTTGAAGGTAGTTTTCACACAACAGCAACAAGTCAATCCATGCAGTGGCAGCCCACAGACTGTAGGGAGGCTTAGGGAGCCCTGGAGAGTCTGTCTACACGGCACTAAGCCCAGGACGTGGAATCTGGGCTTGTCAGCTCTGTTTCCGGACCTGTGCTTCGGCATCCACACGGGACTGTAAGCCTGGGTTTTACAGCTGTGGTAACATGCCCATACTGGGCTACGCAGACCTTCCTACTCGGGTCTGCACATCCACACTGCAAGATGACAGTGCTCGGACCAGAGGCATGAGACTAGGCTCCCGCCAGCAGGGAGTCTCTGGAGAGCTCCCGTACCGGGTCAGACCAAAGGTCCATCTAGCCCAGTGTCCTGTCTGCCAACCGTGGCCAATGCCAGGTGCCCCAGAGGGAGTGAACAGAGCAGGGAATCATCAAGTGATCCATCCCCTGTCACCCATTCCCAGCTTCTGGCAAACAGAGGCTAGGGACACCATCCCTGCCCATCCTGGCTTATAGCCATTGATGAACCTATCCACCATGAATTTATCTAGTTCTTTTTTGAACCCTGTTATAGTTTTGGCCTTCACAACATCCTCTGGCAAGGAGTTCCACAGGTTGACTGTGCGTTGTGTGAAAAATTACTTCATTTTGTTTGTTTTAAACCTGCTGCCTATTAATTTCATTTGGTGACCCCTAGTTCTTGTATTATAAGGAGTAAAGAACACTTCCTTATTTACTTTCTCCACACCAGTCATGATTGTATAGACCTCTATCATATCCCACCTTAGTCGTCTCTTTTCCAAGATGAAAAGTCCCAGTCTTATTACTCTCTCCTCATACGGAAGCTGTTCCATACCCCTAATAATTTTTGTTGCCTTTTTCCGAAACTTTTCCAGTTTCAATATATCTTTTTTGAGATGGGGTGACCACATCTGCATGCAGTATTCAAGATGTGGGTGTACCATGGATTTATATTGAGGCAATATGATATTTTCGGTCTTATTATCTATCCCTTTCTTAATGATGCCCAACATTCTGTTCACTTTTTTGGCTGCCGCTGCACACTCAGTATATGTTTCCAGAGAACTACCCACAATGACTCCAAGATCTCTCTCGAGTGGTAGCAGCTAATTTAGACCCCATCATTTTATATGTATAGTTGGGATTATGTTTTCCAACGTGCATTACTTTGCATTTATCAACATTGAATTTCATCTGCCATTTTGTTGCCCATTCACCCAGTTTTGTGAGATCCTTTTGTAGCTCTTCGCAGTCTGCCTGGGACTTAACTATCTTGAGTAGTTTTGCATCATCTGAAAATTTTGCCACCTCGTTATTTACCCCTTTTCCGAGATCATTTATGAATATGTTAAATAGGACTGGGCCCAGTACAGATCCCTGGGGGACATCACTATTTACCTCTCTCCATTCTGAAAACTGACCATTTATTCCTGCCCTTTGTTTCCTGTCTTTTAACCAGTTACCGATCCATGAGAGGACCTTCCCTCTTATCCCCGACTGCTTACTTTTCTTAAGAGCCTTTGGTGAGGGGCCTTGTCAAAGGCTTTCTGGAAATCTAAATACACTATATCCACTGGATCCCTCTTGTCCACATGCTTGTTGACCCCCCTCAAAGAATTCTAGTAGATTGATGAGGCATGATTTCCCTTTACTAAAACCATGTTGACTATTCCCCAACAAATTATGTTCATCTATGTGTCTGACAATTCTGTTCTTTTTTATAGTTTCAATCTGTTTGTCTGGTACTGAAGTCAGGTTTACAGGCCTGTAATTGCTGGGGTCACCTCTGGACCCTTTTTAAAAATTGGCGTCACATTAGCTATCCTCCAGTCATTTGGTACAGAAGCTTATTTAAATGATGGTTACAGACTACAGTTAGTACTTCTGCAATTTCACATCTGAGTTCCTTCAGAACTCTTGGGTGAATACCATCTGGTTGTGGTGACTTATTACTGTTTAAGTTAGCAAATTGTTCCACAACCTCCTCTAATGATACCTCAATGTGGGACAGTTCCTAAGATTTGTCAGCTAAAAAGAATGGCTCAGGTTTGGGAATCTCCCTCACATCCTCAACCGTGAAGACCGATGCAAATAATTCATTTAGTTTCTCCGCAATGGCCTTATCGGTTTTGAGTGCTCCTTTAGCATCTCGATCATCCAGTGGCCCATCTGGTTGTTTAGTAGTCTTCCTGCTTCTGATGTGCTTTAAACAAATGTTGCTGTTACTTTTTGAGTCTTTGGCTAGCTGTTCTTCAAATTCTTTTTTGGCCTTCCTAATTATATTTTTACACTTCATTTGCCAGAGTTTATGCTCCTTTCTATTTTCCTCACTAGGATTTAACTTCCACTTTTTAAAATATGCCTTTTTGCCTCTCACAGCTTCTTTTACCTTGTTGTTTAGCCTCGGTGGCTCTTTTTTGGTTCTCTTACCATGTTTTTAATTTGGGGGATACATTTAAGTTGAGCCTCTATTATAGTGTCTTTAAAAAGTTTCCATGCGACTTGCAGGGATTTCACTTTTGGTGCTGTGCCTTTTAATTTCTGTTTAACTAATCTCCTCATTTTTGTGTAGTCCCCCTTTCTGAAATTAAATGCTAGGGTGTTGGGCTGCTGTGGTGTTTTCTCCGCCACAGGGATGTTAAATTTAATTATATTATGGTCACTATTACCAAGCGGTCCAGCTATATTGACCCCTTAGACCTGATCCTGTGCTCCATTTAGGACTAAGGGTATGTCTACACTACGGGATTAATCCGAATTTATATAATTCGAATTTGGGAAACAGATTGTATAAAGTCGAATGTATGCGGCCACACTAAGCACATTAATTCGGCGGTGTGCGTCCATGTACCGGGGCTAGCGTCGATTTCTGGAGCGTTGCACTGTGGGTAGCTATCCCATAGCTATCCCATAGTTCCCGGAGTCTCCCCCGCCCATTGGAATTCTGGGTTGAGATCCCAGTGCCTGATGGGACAAAAAACATTGTCGCAGGTGGTTCTGGGTACAGCCTCACCCCTCCCTCCCTCCATGAAAGCAACGGACGGCAGACAACCATTTCGCGCCTTTTTTCCTGGGTGAGCACTGCAGACTCCATACCACGGCAAGCATGGAGCCCGCTCAGCTCCAGACAGCAGTCATGAACATTGTAAACACCTCGCACGTTCTCGTGGAGTTTATGCTGAGCCAGGACCAGAAAAACGAGGCGAGGAGGCGGCGGCGGCAGCAGCGCAGCGACAAGCGTGATGAGGACATGGACATGGACATGGACACGGACACAGAATTCTCTCAAACCGCGGGCCCCGGTGCTTTGGAGATCATGTTGTTAATGGGGCAGGTTCTATCCATGGAACGCCGATTCTGGGCAAGGGAAACAAGCACAGACTGGTGGGACCACATAGTGTTGCAGGTGTGGGATGATTCCCAGTGGCTGCGGAACTTTCACATGCGTAAGGGCACTTTCATGGAACTTTGTGACTTGCTGTCCCCTGCCCTGAAACGCCAAAATACCAAGATGAGAGCAGCCCTCACAGTTGAGAAGCGAGTGGCGATAGCCCTGTGGAAGCTTGCAACGCCAGACAGCTACCGGTCAGTCGGGAATCAATTTGGAGTGGGCAAATCTACTGTGGGGGCTGCTGTGATGCAAGTAGCCAAAGCAATCACTCAGGTGCTGCTACGAAAGGTAGTGACTCTGGGAAATGTGCAGGTCATAGTGGATGGCTTTGCTGCAATGGGATTCCCTAACTGTGGTGGGGCGATAGATGGAACCCATATCCCTATCTTGGCACCGGAGCACCAGGGTACCCAGTACATAAACCGCAAGGGGTACTTTTCAATGGTGCTGCAAGCACTTGTGGATCACAAGGGACGTTTCACCAACATCAACGTGGGCTGGCCGGGAAGGGTTCATGACGCTCGCGTCTTCAGGAACACTACTCTGTTTAAAGGGCTGCAGCAAGGGACTTACTTCCCGGACCAGAAAATAACCGTTGGGGATGTTGAAATGCCAATAGTTATTCTTGGGGACCCAGCCTACCCCTTAATGCCATGGCTCATGAAGCCATACACAGGCAGCCTGGACAGGAGTCAGGAGCTGTTCAACTACAGGCTGAGCAAGTGCAGAATGGTGGTAGAATGTGCATTTGGCCGTTTAAAAGGTCGCTGGAGATCGTTACTGACTCGCTCAGACCTCAGCCAAACCAATCTCCCCATTGTTATTTCTGCTTGCTGTGTGCTCCACAATCTCTGTGAAAGTAAGGGGGAGACCTTTATGGCGGGGTGGGAGGCTGAGGCAAATCGCCTGGCTGCTGATTACGCGCAGCCAGACACCAGGGTGATTAGAAGAGCACACCAGGAAGCGCTGTGCATCAGAGAAGCTTTGAAAACCAGTTTCATGACTGGCCAGGCTACAGTGTGAAATATCTGTTTGTTTCTCCTTCATGAAAACCCGCCCCCTTTATTGACTCATTCTCTGTAAGGAACCCACCCTCCCCCTTCTCCCAGCTTGCTTTCAAAGGAAATAAAGTCACTATCGTTTAAAAATCATTTATTCTTTATTAATAGATTATAAAAAGAGGGAGGGAACCCGGGTGGGGTTTGGGAGGAGGATCGGCGGGAAGGAAAAGGCCACTAAAAAAAGGTTTAAAAAATGACAGCCTTTTGCTTGGACTGTCCACTGGGGTGGAATGGGAAGGTGTACGGAGCCTCCCCCCCCCCCCCCCCCGCGTTCTTACACGTCTGGGTGAGGAGGCTATGGAACATGGTGATGGGGGAGGGTGGTTATACAGGGGCTGCAGCGGCAGTCTGTGATCCTGCTGCCGTTCCTGAAGCTCCACCAGACGCCGGAGCATGTCTGTTTGCTCACGCAGCAGCCCCAGCGTTGCCTCCTCTGATCTTCCTGCCGCCACCTCTCATCTCGAGCGTCTCCCCTCTCCTCACGTTGGTCCCTCCTGTCCTCACGTTGGTCCCTCATGTCCTCACGTTGGTCCCTCCTGTCCTCATGTTCACTGGCTTCTTTCCGATACTTTGAAACCGTGTCCTTCCACTCATTCAGATGAGCTCTGTCACTGCGGGTGGATTCCATGATTTCTGTGAACATATCGTCTCGTGTCTTCTTTTTCCGACGCCTTATCTGTGATAGCCTTCGGGATGGAGGAGGGAGGCTTGAAGAATTTGCAGCTGCTGGAGGGAGGGAAAAAAGGAGAGAATTTTTTAAAAAGATACATTTTGCAGAACAATGCTTATACTCTTTCACGGTGACCAACACTATTCACATTACATAGCACATGTGATTTCTGTGCAAGGTCGCATTTTGCCTCTTAATATTGAGTGCCTGTGGCTTTGCTGCTAGAGATCACAGACGCAGGTCCGGGCAACAGAATTCGGCTTGCATGCGGCCATGGTAAGCCATTGTCTTTCGGCTTCTGCGCCCTCCTTTCCCACATACCAAGCAAAGCCCGTTGAGTGATACCAAGCAAAGCCCGTTGAGTGCTGCGGTTTTCCTGTTAACCTTCAGCAGCAGAAAACAAACTAACCCCCCCCCCCCATCCAATTCTCTGGATGATCGCTTTATCCCTCCCCCCACCGCGTGGCTGGTATCAGAGAAGATCCCTGCAGGAACCAAACTAACACCCCCCTCCCCGCCATGAATTCTCTGGGATGATCGCTTTACCCCTCCCCCCACCGCGTGGCTGGTATCAGGGAAGATCCCTGCTAGCCAAACGCGAAAAGCTCTGGGCCAATTCCCCCCGCGCTTGGCTAACTGCAGGGAAGGATTTCTTTTCAGCCACAGGCAAACAGCCCAGTAGGAACGGCCACCTCTGTCCCCTTAATTAAATTCCCGTATTTCAACCAGGTTACCATGAGCGATATCACTCTCCTGAGGATTACACAGCGAGATAAAGAACGGATGTTGCTTGAATGCCAGCAAACACCGGGACCATACGCTGCCAGGCTGTGTCATGCAATGATACCAGATTACTTGCTCCAAGCATGGCGCGGTCAAGTGTCCTACCATGGAGGACGGAATAAGGCTGCACTGCCCAGAAACCTTGTGGCAAGGCTTTTGGAGTACCTCCAGGAGAGCTTCATGGAGATGTCCCTGGAGGATTTCCGCTCCATCCCCAGACACGTTAACAGACTTTTCCAGTAGCTGTACTGGCTGCGAATGCATCCCAAGTCCTCAGGGCAAAGTAATCATTAAAAACCCTTGCTTTTAAAACAAGTTTTATATTTTAAAAGGTAAACTCACCTGAGGTCCCTTCCATGGGGTCGTGGTCTTGGATACTGGGTTGGGAGGGTTGGGAGGGTACTTCAGTCAGGCTGAGAAAAAGATCCTGGCTGTTGGGGAGAACGGAGTGCTGGGTGCTCTCTGCAAGCTCGTCCTCCTCCTCCTCCTCTTCCCCGTCCGCAGAATCCTCACATGTAGCTGATGAGATTATCCCCACCTCGGAATCCACGGTCACAGGTGGGGTAATGGTGGCGGCCCCCCCTAGAACTGCATGCAGCTCGTCGTAGAAGCGGCATGTCCGCGGCTCTGACCCGGAGCGACCGTTTGCCTCCTTTGTTTTTTGATAGGCTTGTCTGAGCTCCTTGACTTTCACGCGGCACTGCTCTGAGTCCCTATTGTGGCCTCTCTCCATCATGCCCTTGGAGATTTTTTTCAAAAGTTTTGGCATTTCGTCTTTTTGAACGAAGTTCTGCTAGCACTGAATCCTCTCCCCATATAGCGATCAGATCCAGTACCTCCCGTACGGTCCATGCTGGTGCTCTTTTTTGATTATCGGCCTGCATGGTTACCTGTGCTGATGAGCTCTCTGTGGTCACCTGTGCTCTCCACGCTGGGAAAACAGGAAATGAAATTCAAATGTTCGCGGGGCTTTTCCTGTCTACCTGGCCAGTGCATCCGAGTTCAAATTGCTGTCCAGAGCGGTCACAATGGTGCACTGTGGGATAGCTCCCGGAGGCCAATACCATCGAATTGCGGCCACACTAACCCTAATTTGAAATGACAAAATCGATTTTGGCGCTACTCCGCTCGTCGGGGTAGAGTACAGAAATCGATTTTAAGAGCCCTTTATTTCGAAATAAATGGCTTCGTTGTGTGGACGGGTGCAGGGTTAATTCGATTTAACGCTGCTAAATCCGAATTAAAGTCATAGTGTAGACCAGGCCTTAATCTAGAATTGCTTCTCCTCTTGTGGGTTCCAGGACTAGCTGCTCCAAGAATCAGTGATTTAAGGTGTCAAGAAACTTCATCTCTGCATCCCGTCCTGAGGTCGCATGTACCCAGTCAATATGGGGATAGTTGAAATCCCCCATTACTATTGAGTTTTTTATTTTAATAGCGTCTCTAATCAGGGCCGGCTCCAGGGTTTTGGCCGCCCCAAGCAGCCAAACAAAAACAAAAACAAAAAGCCGCGATCGCGATCGCAATCTGCGGCGGCAATTCGGCGGGAGGTCCTTCGCGCCGAGCAGGAGTGAGGGACCGTCCGCCGAATTGCCGCCGAACAGCTGGACGTGCCGCCCCTCTCTGAAGTGGCCGCCTCAAGCACCTGCTTGGTAAACTGGTGCCTGGAGCCGGCCCTGTCTCTAATCTCTCTGAGCATTTCAGAATCACTATTACCATCCTGGTCAGGAGGTTTATAATATATCCCTACTGCTATATTCTTATAATCAGAGCATGGAATTACTATCCATAGAGATTCTATTGTGCAGTTTGGCTCATTTAAGATTTTTACTTCATTTGATTCTACACTTTCTTTCACATATCGTACCACTCTCCCACCAGCACGACCTGTTCTGTCCTTCCGATATATTTTGTACCCTGGTATTATTGTGTATACCCTGGTATTAATGCATGGGCTAGAGTACATGCTACAAGATACAGCTTTTAAGCTACAAATTGCAGGGCAGAGCTACACGTTCTGAGGGTCCTACAAAACCCAGGAATTGAGCTGCATGTTCCTGCGCTCTCTCTACTGGCACCTTATCTGCCCACTAAAGATTTGCATATACACAGGTATGGGACACTCCTGTAACAGTCGTATCCTGTGATTGTGCAAATGCACCGTGGAAATTGTACCAACTCTGGAACTGTAGTTGGAGCCAGCTTTGCTGGGAGTGGACTGGTCTCACGAGTAGACTGAAGGACTGTACCACCTCTCCTAGTCTACTGCAGCCTAAAGGGACGTGTTTTCAGTCCTAGACTTTGTGTTTGGCTGGATAGGCTACAAGGAAATGTCCTCTTCACAGCACTAGTCCAAGAGTAGGGGGAGATAGCCCAAGGGGCTAGGTCCTTAGATGAGGAGATATGTACCAGGTAGGGCTCAGCTTAAGTTAATTTTGCTACTCCTGTGTTTTCATGGAAGTGTTGGCTCTTCATATTTTTATTCTTTGTTTTTCAAGCCTGTTTCTGCTTACAGTTTTCTACTTATAGCCCTTTAAACAGCCCAGCAATAGTACGAGATACTCACATTAAATCTGATTTATTTTTGTTTGTTTGTTCAAACCTATTTTCCAAGCTCTAGGGACATAAAGAAAGGAAGAGGCAGTGTTATGTGACCAGCTGGGAAGCACACTACTCATTATAGAAAGAGGGACCTGGGAGATGACTTTTTTACCCTGAAATTTTTTTAATCCTTAAAAAGGAGGGGGGAGGTTAGCTTGGTAGCAGTGAACTAATATTTTCTCATCTCATAAAAAGGTCCACCAACCTGGAAGGGGATCAGGGCTGTTACAGTCTTTGTTAATGCATATTTGTTGCCAACAGTTCTTCAGCTATTAAGAGTGTTCATCCAGGAAAAACAAGGGCGACAGCTTAGCTAATGCAGTAGCATTTGGATGCATCATTGTACCACTTGACAACTTGTACCTAAAGGACACTTGTCTGACAGTGACATTGATTTTGTTCCCGCAGCGGGTGTAATTTAATGTGATGTTACTAAGTGACAAGGGTAATGTGAGACCCGCATTACACACTGGTTTAAACAACGAGAAAGCCCAAGATGACACTTCTTTTGGCTTCACTGGGCTTTGGATCAGGCCCTAAATCTGCACTGTATGAAGCTTGAAATACAGGAGCTTATGCAATACAGATGCATTGTGGGGGACTGTTGAACTGGTGGAGGATCGTGTTCCTGAAACTTCAGGATGGATTCACGCCTCTTTGTTGGTATTGTTATAAGTGTTGAGAAAGGCTTAGCTGCCTTCTGAAAGCCTGCTGGAAAAGAAAGATATGGAAAGTAAGAAACATACATGTAAGAGGATAATATGGTCATGTGAGTACCTATTGTAGTTTGAGTTGTGGTTGACAGCAAAACAGGACCATCCCACAGAGAACAGCACTGTGCATAATTGTGGACGAAGTAGAACACAGTATCTGCTGACTTGAGCTATTGAACGTACTCTGTGTCACCAGGGAAGCTGCTGTTGTGAGCCAACTAAGAATATCTTCTCCCTGAAATTACTACTTTAGCTTTGTATGTACTGCTGTCTCTTTGGGACAAGTACCAGGTGACGGTCTCCAGTGAGAATTAACTCCCTGTTAGGTGGCGATAAACCTGCTTCTCAGACATTCCACCATCGCCTTTATTATGTACTTGGACAGCACCAGATACCATACAAAATGTCCAGTCATCTGCAGCAAACCAAAGCAGAGAGTCCTGGTAACCCATTACGTCTATCACAGAATCCCATTCCAACGATGCACCTCACAGGAGTAGTGTAGGTTGCAATAAAGCAAGGACTCCGAGATGATTAATAGTTGAATAGTGTCTTTCTTCAGCGTAATCACAGAATCAGAGAAATGTAATGACACAGAGATGCTCGCTTTGCTGCAACTGGCTTTTCTGGCTCCTGTCTTACAATCTTTCCTCTGACTTCCTTTTATCTCCTGATGTTTTCCTTAAACTTTTCCCTCCTGAAATGGAAGTGCAGCTCTACAATAGCTATGTGCAATTCGGCTTAGGCTGGGGAACCAACTTACTTCCTCTTGTAACAATAGTTATTCACCACATGTATATAACAGACATGGAGAAGCAAAACTCGGTTGTGTATTTGACAGATTAAACATTGCCTTGAGCTTCAGTTCTTCAGTAGTGTTAACAAAAAAACAAACCCAACTTCCACTAGAAAAACAGACATTTGCATTTAGTGATTGTCTGCAAAGCGACTGCTTGTCTACTGATGTTCTTTTTGGAGTGCCTCAGAAAGTGTCATTTGTTAAGCCCAATGATATCTGTCTCGTCGTCTCTGCTGATATTCAAAAGTAAGAGCTGACACACAACAGCCCAGGTGTCCCATATGGACAAACTTCACAGAGAACAGGAAGGACTCCTGACAGATGCCAAGCATAGAAGGTTCAGGTCACTCAGGATGCATTAAGGTTGTGTTTTGATATTCTCGATTTCAGTATAACTGTATGATTTTTATTATGCCTCACAGGCCCAGACTAATCCTGAGTCATGGGAACACAGGAAAGGAGAGAGAGCAGATGCAACTCTCCAGCAAACAAAGACTAAAGAGGAAAGTACATAGGATTTTTTTCTGACAGTTCTAGAAACAGCCAGGAACTTTGTGACTCACTATCCGTGTAACCCAGCAGTCCACTACACCCCAAACACTGATGCTTCCAGCCAAAGGAGCTAGACTTTTCAGATGCCTATTATCTAGTTCTAAGGATAACCAAACATCACACACGCAATCTCTGGCTCCCCTATTAAATGTTTTCTTCTTCCAGCTTCCTGTCACAGGGCAACTGGCCCCTTTAAGAGGGAGTGAGGTCAAGTGCACCTGGACTGATTAGCTGCTGCCTAGCTGGGCTTAAGGGAAGGCACCTGGGCCGTATAGAAGGCCTGCAGACAGTTCTGGCAGGGACCTGAGTCAGAAAGGGACGACACCTACAAGGAAAGCCTGTGGAGATGGCCATGCTCTAGGCAAGAGGTGCTGGGAGGGTGGGAAGATAGACCTTTGGGGAGGAGCGTCTTGGCCCAGCAGAAAATGGAATAAGGACTTTCAACACAGAACTCAAACTTACAAAGAGTTTCTGCAGGACTTAGTAAACCGGATGCCAGA
Organism: Emys orbicularis; assembly: GCF_028017835.1. Classification (NCBI taxonomy): domain Eukaryota; kingdom Metazoa; phylum Chordata; order Testudines; family Emydidae; genus Emys; species Emys orbicularis. The sequence continues at coordinate 129,375,876 of NC_088689.1, forward strand.
AGGAGAATGTTTTGAATATCTGGACTGTGTGGACTTTATGGGACCCTGGGTGAAGGGGAAAGTATAGGGCAGGCAAGTACTTTGACACTCCCACGAAGTGAGAGATGGTTTGACTTGGAGGAAACAGGAGAGAATCCACTGACTCTACTGACGGAGCAGATACTTCCAAAGAACCGAGTCCTGATCAGAGAACTCTGAATTAGAACTTACAGCTCGGTAAAACATCAGACCTTGGAGAGACGAGGCTGTTCAGAGAAGAAGAACAACAGCAGCAGCTAAAAGAGCATGAGGGGAAAAAATCACTGCCTGCACCACACACAAAATCCATTTGATTTCCTCACGTCACTTTGCTTTTCTTTCCAGGGAAGATTTTACCATTAAGATGCAGAGCTCTTGGCACCTCCTCAGCCAACACATAAGAAGGTGCAAATAACTTCCTAGGTGAAGAAATCCATCCCCCAGAAATACAATATTTTGCATTAAAATGCATCAGCTAATTTACACTCCCTGTTGGATGTTAAAATGGGGTTGCGGCCAGGCAAAGATCTAATCTGGCATCCAGCATCAGACTGCAAAGGACTGTCGGTTTTTTGTGCCGGTGCACGTGAGTCTAGCCGCACTGTTTGTCAAACTAATGGGCTCAAGATGCCTCATTTCCTGTTCTCTCTACAAGCTTTGTTGAGAGAATGAATAAGCACAAAGTAATCGTGATAGTGTGGAAGAAATGATGCGGTGTTAGCCTAGCACAGGGCAAGGTACTTCATAACCCGTGGATGTTGGGAACGGAAGACCCAGGCTGAAGGAGATGCTCTGACTGGAGTGGAAATAGCCAGCTAAGACTTTACCGTGTGATCTAGGGTGCAGTCTCCTCTCATTTCTACAGGCTGGGCTCAAGTCACGCAGTTGATGAGAGGGTAATTTGATTCCCCATCCATTGCTAGCATGATTCCTCCCCTGCAAAAGCAGCCAGCGTTAGCACCATCATCTCCCCTTCTGGGTTCTGCAAGGAGACGGCGGTGACACTGGCTGAGGCTGCATACGAGAGGATTGGAATCAATGCATCCCCTAAACGCCCAACCCAAACACCTTTCCCCGCCAATACCTTCCAGAATGCCAAGGAGAATGGAGTCTGTGCACCTTGTGCCATGCAAGCCCCCTTTGAAATGGACTTTCCATTGGAGGCACTGCTCCCTGGCGTATAGCAGTGGAGGCCCCGAGGTAATTCAGAACCCAGTGTAGTGTGTGATATCTAACTGGGTAAAATCTCCTCCGAAGGCCTTGTAAACGAAGGGTTGGTAATAATTTCAGATACCAGAGGTCCAGATCCTCAGCTAGCCTGAATGGGTAGGACCCAATGGAGTCACACCACCTTATGCCAGCGGAGGATCTGGCCCATAGACTTTAACTCCAGGTTCGCCTGTCTCAGAGGTACAAATCCCAATGAAAGCACCAGACATAGCTCCTTTCACAGAGCACCCCAGGGGGCTTTATCGATAGAGAGACAAATTCCGCCTGATTTACACCCCACTGACTTCCTTTGGCTACCTCTCTCTCCTAGCTCCTGGGGATCGTTCAGTCACAGAGGTTACATCTGCCTGGGTTCAGAAACCAGGAAACATGCATGAGCAATTCATGTGTCCCTCACATTAGATATTCGTTTACTTCTGTCTCCCTCACTTACCTGTTCTTATCTCACGTTTACAGCATACATTATTGCAGGATAGATAAATTAGTCCCACACCATTAGATTTTCTACCCTATTTTTCCTGGCCCAGTCCCACATGTGGACTCTGGATCTGACTGAAGTATGGGAATACAACTAAAATATTATATTCATTTTGAATTGAATTAGCCAACAAAGACCACATCTGCACATCTTTGTGACAACAAACATTTTCTACAATCTAAAACCCGGTTGCTTTAGCCTCCTGCACTGACCCTTGTCATTTCAGAGACGGATTGTTTTGTTTCAGAGGATATTCCTTGCAGAACACAGGCATAACTATTTTCCTTTACACTGGAATTTCCCAGGGGCTGACCTGAAGATCTGTTACTACCTGACGAAGATTGGGGAAATCAGTCTTTCATGATGTACAAGACTTCCTGTCCTTTTGGTTCACTATTCCTGAGTCACATTTCCCAGAGTCTTTTCTAACAAGAAAACCTGAGAATTTGCATGGTACAGTGCATGTGCTGTGCGTATAGTGTACAGCCTGTGTGAGAGAGAGGATTTGGAAGTGTCTGTAGCAAAGTCCAAGGAATATTATTTTGTAATATGTCTGAAGTCTTTGAAAGGACAGTTGTGTTGTCAAGACCTCATAGTTGTTAAAGTTCAGTCAAACAGGCAGCAGAACCTTACAAGTTAAAACAGTAAATAATTGGAGATCAAGATAAATAGCAGAAATCATTTGAGTCAGTCTTAAGAACGAGTGAGCATCCATCTCCAATCACTCAAGATTGATAATACCAAAGGACAACATCTTGATAATCAGTTTTATCATGATGGATGGGGGGATAGTTTAATGAGTGAACATCAGGATTAGAATTTCATTAGAGAGTTTATTACAGTTAAAAAAAAACCTGCAAATGCATGTGGCAAATCTTCTGCCAGGTTGGGTGCCTTAGAAAACGCAGGCGTGAATAAGTTTCTGTCCACATGATAAATGCTGAAATATCACATACATTTGCATCAGGAGGAGTTTGAATGGAATCTACTGCAGCAAAACGTGTCTTCTGGAAAGATATTATGCCTACTACTATGTAATTTAGCAGTCATGAGAGCTGAGCTAACATAATGTAATTGTATTTTAATGTCTTCTGTGAGATTGAGAATCATTAGTCATCATCTAAGGAGACAACATAGACTGAAGTCACATGTGATTATGGCAAATTTCTGGGCTTATTGTGTTCACCACCACCATCCTTTCAGTCAAATTCCACAGGGTATTTCCACATTATTTCATCCTCAGGGCTTCACAACTGACTTTCCCAGTTGAGGGAAGTGTTTCAAGGCAAAAGTCTCAAAGTCTAAAACAAAACCATGTCAACGTCAGCTTGGCTGCCTAAAATAAGGTCCCTGTTTCTTGGGTCAATTCCTCGGCTGGTATAATTCAGAGGCGCTCCACTGAATTCAATGGAGCGGTGCCAATTAACAGTGGCTGAGGATCTGGCCCCTTTGACTCTAAAACCTCGGCATGCATTTCATAACAAAAAACTTCACGATGGTTTTTAAAGAGAACTTTATTTGCTTTCCATACCATTTAACACACTGGTTGTGCTCCTCCTCCTGAGGTTATTGAGGATTTGTTCAATCATTTAGTTAATTTATTTGATCATTTTACCCATTACATTGAGCCAAGACTATACTCCGTATGAGCTAAGAATGCTAATGAAAATCGTGAAGATCCAGCTCAATAGAAGGTTATAAGCAACAGAAGGGTCCTGATTTTATTATTTTTTAAATAAACCTTACGCAGTAATTTTTACTCAGAGGAAAGGTAGGTTTTTTCCTATTGCTAACCGAAATGCTATAGGCAATGTAAGAGCTAATAACATAGATACACAATGATTAGAAACTCTCTGGTGTTACAATAAATACATTAGCAAGTGAGTGGTTCTCTGGAATGCAAATGAATTTAAATAATTTTTGCTGAAGATTTTTTCCCCCTCCTTTCCGTGTGTTAAAAACCAACCCTACCTGATAAACACAAATGTGACAGTCAAACAAGAACAATCCTTTTATCATTTCTTACCCCTAAAAATAGAGCAGGGGGAAATGTAATTAGATTGCCACTGCCTGGGAATATTTATAGAAATAAATAAAACAGATTGAGGATTTGTAATAGAAAATTTGTATTCATTTTTTTCAAAAAGTATAAGGTGTATCCTTGCCAAATTATAAGTAGTTGTAGGAGATGAGCCCATGACTCGAGTGCATGCTTAACTTTAAGCACTGAAGAAAATGGGAATCAGTACAACTCACATGCGCTTAAGTACTTTGCTCAATAGAAGCCCATGATCCCAAGTCTTGTGGGCTTTAATCTGGGCAAAACTGCAATTTATGAAACCAGACAGGGACTCTTCCCGGTTCCCTCCAGCTCCATCTTCCATGGACTACACACAAGATACTACAGCCCCAGGCCTAATTTCTCGGGGGGGGGGGCAAGACAGGGACATTGTGACCCCCCCTAATTCCTGCCCCCCATATCAAACTCCTCCCCCAGGCCACCCAGTCTCCCTTCCCCCACTCCACCAAGAGCAGACCCAGTATCACAGGGCCAGGCTGCCTCCCCTGGGCGTAGTGCCAGCGTAGCAGCTGCACCCCACTTCTGGTTGGAAGGGGGAAGTTTGTACCCGCACTGTTCTTGGGGTCACAAACTGGCCCTGTGTGTGGTAGATCGGCAAGTGCTAGCACCCCCCATAGCAGGAGGGGAAACTGACACACAAGGACTAATTAATTACGTGCCCAAGGTCACATACATCCTCTATTGCAGAGCCCCTAACAGAACTCAGATCTCTCGGCTCTCAGGCCAGCTCAGGGCCATTCTTCCCCTCTCTCTCTCTCTCTCTGCCATTTAGGCTAATGCAGTAGGCATGGATGCAATGCTCATCCAGAGGAGAATATCACTCTTCGGTGATATACTCCCAGCTGGGTTAGTAGGAGATCGCTCGAAGAAGAGACATTCACAGCTAGAATAATCTAATAGCTAGAGATGTGCTGAGTGTGTTCCCAAAAACAAACAGAAAAACTCCCTGGGCCTCACGCTCCAGAAGCGCTTAGAGGCCCACCGAGATTTTACTAACAGCTGTGCCTTTTGTTAAACTGCATAAACTGCCAACGTGGTTTTTACAGCTTTCCTAGAGCTACAATTCCTGAAAGCAGTGCTTACTTCGGGGACAGAAGTGCCCAGGGCATCCGTGGCCAATGGATATGGTGATGGCAGCTTCTCTGCTAATAAGTTAAAGCTCATCTTTGTCCTTCGACATGAAAGATGAACGGTATCTTTTATTAAGCTATTTAAGCACCTTCCTGCTAGAGCTCACGCTTTCGCACTGTGTCTTGCGAGGGCATTCGGAATGAACGCTAGCTGGCTCCAGGCACCCAGGGGCTGTATTTTTTTTAATTTTGGGGGGGAGGGGGGAGATTTTTTTTCTACAGAATTTAAGCTAGCTCCAGACACAATAAATTCAACCAACCCACCTCTAATGGACTGCATTATTAAAAACATTATTTCACTTTTTTGCATGACAAAGAACATGAGTAATCATTTGATAACAGTTCTATTCATGATTAACAATAGAAATGCAGTATGGAAATCTGTTCAGACAATCTTTTGGGCAGACTAGAGCTTAGAAATGTTCTAGTAAATAGGACTCCTAAAGGTAGGGGACAGAGAGCTTGAAAAAAATCCCAGATTTTAATTAGTTGGCAAACCTATTCAAATAGTTTATTAAATATTTAATATTGCCACAACTTTTTTGTTGAATATTTTTTCCAGGTCACATAAAAGGAAATTGATCATGATTATGATGATTATTTGTCATCATGATTTATTACGTGTATTGCAGTAGAATCTAGGAGCCTCAATCATGGACCAGGACCCCATGGTGCTAGGTGCTGTACAAAACACAAGACAGTCCTTGCCAACAATTCTTTGTGTTTCATAAAGACCCTTGAACCTGATACTTGCCCCTGAACAGCCCTGTCCACAACCCACTTCTGTCCATAATGAAGACTATACAGCCATTTCACGGCTCACTCCAGTAAATTTGGTGGTAGGCCTGGACATACGCCAGAATCTGCAATGATGGTGACTTCTTCCTGTCAATGCATGAAAATCAGGTCCTTGTCGTGCTTTTTGTCCTCTGCCAGGCAGCGTTCCATAGTGCTGTCCAGGAATTGTTGTTGGTAAGACCAAAGAGCCTAGGAGGGGGTGGACAGAGAGGAAACAGCCGAGTGGTTAGGGAACTAGCTTGGAACTCAGGAGATCCAGGTTCACAGATCTATTCCTAGGCCAGAAGGGGCCACTGTGGTCACGTAGTCTGACCCCTGTAGAACACAGGCCATAAGACTGCCCCACAACAATTCCAAGAGCCAATTCTGATTTAAAAATGGTCAGGGATCAAGAATCCACCATGCCCACTGGTAAATTGTTCCTATGGTTAATTACTCTCACGGTTAAAAAGTTACACCATATTTCCACCCTGAATTTGTCTAGCTTCAACTTCCAGCCTTCGGACCATGTTAGACCTTTCGCTGCTTGATGGAAGAGTCTATTAAATGTCTGTTCCCTGTGTGAATACTTATAGATTGTAACCAAGTCACCACTTCTCTTTGTTAAGCTAAATAGATTGAGCTTCTTGAGTCTACCACTATAAGGCAAGTTGTCCAATGCTTTTATCATTCTTGTGGCTCTTCTCTGAACCATGTCCAATTTTTCAATAACCTTTCTGAACGGTGGCCACCAGAACTGGACACAGCATTCCAGCAGCATTCATCTCAGTGCTGAATACAGAGGTGAAATAACCCTTGTACTCCTACTTCAGATTCCACCTGTTTACACACCCAAGGATCACATTCACCCTTTTCACCATAAAAGGCTCAGCTCCCTGCTCAGTCACAGATTTCTAGTGTGACCTGGGACTAGTCAGTCTCTCTGTGCCTTAGTTCCCTACTGCTAAAATAGGGGAAACAGTACAACCCTACCTCATGAGGACATTGTGCGGTAATAAGATTATACAGTGTTGGCAATAAATACTGTATCTACAGAGCTGCTTTGAGTGACTTCCTTTCTGAGAGAGTCCACATTGTTCACCAGCCCAAGGGCTTGCTCAGCACGGTACCTCACCATGAGCACGTGATCCCAATGCACCACGTTCTGTGTTGGCTGCCTATTACTTTCCAGGTGGAATGTAAAGGTATTGGCTTTAACCTGGCAGTATAAAACCTGAAATGGCTGGAGATTTGCCCACTCTTCTGTGTCACAGCTGTGGTCAGCAGAGGTATTCAGACTGGAGGGACCGCGTTAGAAGTAACAGGTCTGTGTGTGGGAAGAGTGAAATATTTATCCGTTTTTGGCTGGCCTATTTTGGCTATGGCCCCAGGCCTCTCAGAGCCCTCAGCCATTGGACCATCCTTCCTGTAACAAACACAGCATTACACTGTAGGACCAGGTTTGCAAGAGCTCAGCAAGCAATGAACTGAGTAATATTGAAAATCTGACCTTAGCTGTCAATGGGAACAACTGGCTGATGAGAATTCTTGAAAATCTAGCCTTTGTTCAGGTGCCTCAAAGGAAGTTGAGCTTTTTTTTTTTTTGAGACTCTGGCGCTAACTGGTTACTTTCATCCACTGTATTATGTTATGCTTTCGTTTTAACTTTCATCTCCATAATATAATATTCCATCAACAGGAAACTAACCTCCACACCTGCTATTTACGATTCTCCATGGTTGCAAGAACTGTACAGGATGACACCATTTTAAGTAAGAGTGGCTTGGAACACTGGCAAATTGTAGATCTTCACTCTCTGGTGACAACATGATGACTTTTTAACTGACTATAAAACAAATAGGTTTAACAGTAGCTTGGTGTGAATTCCTCAGTCTAGGAATATAACTACAAGAAGTTGTGGTCTTCATAAGTGGATAATTGATTAGAAGAATGAGCCAATGATAAAACAGTGAAACAGAGTGCACTGGGATTTAAGGATTTCAAATAAGACTGTCAAAAATATGTAATAATATTGTCAGATCAATTTGCTGTCGAGTACAGGTGTGATGTGATAAAATTTCAGAGTGTTTAGCAGATTACATTCTAGAAACAGTAATTTAGGAGTAACAAATTACAATAAATCAAACTTTAAAATCTGAAAGCATGCACTGTAATAGATATAGAATGTGACTGAAGAGAACGAGCAAATTTAAGCAATATTCTTGAGTTGAGAAAAAGCAAGTGTAACTGCTTTTGAAAGATGATGATCAAAATCTAGTTAAGTACTGAATCAATAAGACTACCAAGGTTATAGGGAAAAGATGACTTTGAATATTGTGCTCTCCACACTTCTACTAAGTGTTCCAGGCGTGGCAATAATCTAAGGTGATAGCAGGATATGTAGGGATGTGTGTATACAAAAATGTCCTCCAAATGAGAGAGAGAGTAGCATAAGTAGAACTGGTCAGGAATTTTTCATCCAGTTTTCCATTGGTAAATGCCATTTCAAGTGAAACCAAAATTCATGAAATCATATTTAGATAAAATGTTGTTTAGAAGAAAATGGAAAAAATGTCGGAACAGCCTGTTTTGACATTTTCAAAACAAAAATTTAGATTTTTGATTTCAAAATGACTGTTTCAAAATTATTATTTTTTTAAATTAAAAGAGTCAAATGAAACATTTCAAATTTATCAAAGCAATGTGTTTCAATTGAACCAAATGAATTATTTGTTTGTTATCTTGCTGCAAGGCAATAGCCTTCCAAATAAAAATTCAACGTCTCCAAGGATAGCTTCAGCTCCTCTTTCCGATTTGCCAACAGATTGGGGTTGGGGTGGGGGGAATCAGATGGTGATGGCTGTTCCTAGCCTGAACAGAGTGGGAAGCTGGAGCATTCTCTTGGTCAGTGGCTCTGAAATTCTCAAGATTTTTCAAAAGTCACTAATGATTTTGGTGCCTCCATTGTTGGATGCCCAACATGATGCATTTTCAAAGGGGCCTGATTTTCAGATGGCAGGAGCTCCGAACTTTCTGAAAATCAGGAGGCCCCTTAAAGCGGTCTCAAGTTGGGAACAAAAAATAAAATAAATAAATAAAAAGCACCAATAAATAAATTAATTATATTATATTATACACCTCTACCTCAATAGAACGCTGTCCTCGGGAGCCAAAAAATCTTACCGCGTTATAGGTGAAACTGCGTTATATCGAACTTGTTTGATCCGCCGGAGTGCGTAGCCCCGCCCCCTGGAGTGCTGCTTTACCGCGTTATATCCGAATTCGTGTTATATCGGGGTAGAGGTGTATTATATTATATTCATTCACTGCTCACTTCTGGATTCTTGTTTCACCTTGTCCTGTTAGCTGGAGTCAGCAATGCAGACTCACAGCCACGGAGCATGTGAGAGTGGCACAACTTTTCCAAACCACCTGCCCAGGCCTGATGTTCTTGGTCTGAAATCAGAGTTTTCCTTCTGCTAGGCAGACTGCCTGCCACAGCTGATGGGCCCCACCTGCCTGATAGAGGCACAGAAAGGGGAAGTGACTTGCCCAAGGTAACCCATCAGTCCGTCTTAGAGCCATGAGCAGAACCCACATCTCCTGAGTCTCCCTCCTGCACCACCTTCACTGAACATGCTGCTTCCCTCTACTAGCCCCAAGGTTCATGTTCTTTGCCGCCCAATTTCCAGCTGAACTCAAGCTGCTGCCAAAATGAATCTAGAACTGATTGGCTTAAAAATGACTTAACGGGTCTTGAAGAAAATGGGTCAAACACCTATAAATACTTGCCGAGTGGCAGAAAGCCAGAGTTAATTTGTGCAAGCCTCTTTGGAGATACTTATGTTTAAAAACAACCCTTTTCTGTTCTGAGTCCAAGCAAATCAAACCACCATTCCCAACTAACAGACTCAAGCCAGCATCAGGAAGTTGGTTTGAGAGAAGCACTTTGTAGATATTAATTTAAAAACTGCATGCTTTTATGTCGGGTCAAAATCCTATGTGAATTCACAGACAAACCAGGAACGATCTTCGGGAGCCATAGCAACTTGCCAGTGTAGTCATAGGCATTGCAAAGACTGTACACCACTGCTGGGCAAAGACAAAAGTTTTGGTCCCAAATAAGAACAGAGCAGCCGAAGACATCACCTTCAGTCAGAGGGAAGACTTACTATTTACAATAGAATCTGGCTTTATAGGCTGCTTTTCATACTAATAGTATCTCCCAAGGCAGTTTAAAAAAAATGAGTTAGATGCTGGACTTGGAGTAAAATGACTTTGCAAGTGAGCATATCAGCACCTCTTTTAAATCGGTGAAAGTTGCCCAGTGCAAGGTTACCATCTGCACTTTTAAATAGCATGGTAGGATCCAATGACTTCTTCTGGGAGATACACCAGATCCAGGGAGAGGGGACCTTGACTTAATGTTTTATACACATGATGGCACCTCTTTCAGCACGGCACCCCTTAGTTTGGTCCGTGCTATGCAAGGTGGAGTTACCCAAGCATACCACACATTCCATCCAAAGGCCCTCCCCCACCCCTGAAAAGGTTAGTGTGCCATTGATACTCTTATTTCCACTCCTTAGAAGGATGGCATCTTTAACATGCTGAAATTCACACCTGTACCAAGAGACAATACAGGACAGATGTATCACTTAAGGCCTAGAGAATGTGGATTTCAGCCACAATGCACAACTCACCTAGCAGGGCACTATAGTGAAATTACTAGTGTAACAACAGGAATCAGAAGCCACATTCTTCTGGACCAGATGAGCAAATGCTATAAGCGGAGTTCTCTTGATTATTGTATTGGTTGTCAGTCAAGTCCAGTACAGAGTAGGTCAACAAATAGTGCTGGTTGTTTCATCCTGTGAGATCATGTCTGACATTGCCTTAGAGGCAAGGGAGCAAAACAATGATTGATAACATCAATCGCAGCAGACAGAGATCAAGTAACATAATAAAAGAAAGTTTGTCTACATCAGTTGGAAGAAGCAGGTCATTAGCTATCTTTATCAAACTCAAGTGGTGTATAGTGAACCAGATTACGAAAATAAATAACCGCCCCTAAATTTCTCTGATCACTGCCATTTTTTCCTAACTGACTTAACTTTGAATATATTCGTTACTGGGCATTCATGACTGCAGCACCTCTCCCCTTCCCGACTGCACATCCCTTTGACAATCGTAGCAATTACTTACACAGAAAAGTAATGGGGGGAGGAGGGAGGATTTCATGGATTTTAGCAATTTATCACCTTTCAGTGCAATTTAGCACGTGGAATCAAGGAACAAGCAGCATGTGACTTGCAGTGCTCCACAGGCCACCAAAAATGGATTATAGTTAGGGGACCATTCACTGCTTGAAAATCGAAGGAATATTTTTCCGTACAATGAGAGCAGGTGCTATAGATTCAGCCAGCTAATGCCCCACAGATATCTACTCGGGTTCAGAAGCAACATACCATTCCTTCTATTGTGTTGTGCATCTTTTTACTCAGCGAGGGAGACAGAGAATTTCACTTTTCTCCTGTGGCGTCGAATCTCTTCTCCCAGCAATCCTTTGCTTCACTTTTTCCCTTTCAAATGTGGGTCACAAGTAGTTTTGCTGACTTCACTTTTTGCTGCAGCGTATTTTACTCAGCTGCAGAATCTGTCGGCATCGCTCCCGTGTCCCTCTCTTTTCAGCTTGGGGTTGGAATTGTTCCACAAAGAGGTGTAAATTACCCAATTTCTGTCAGGATTTCGATGGAAAATGCACTGTCAGTTCGGATTTCTCACATCACCATCTCAAATGGGCAGAAAAGGACAACTAAACTGGCAATCAGTTCCCAACAAGAGAAGGTCAAAAGAGACTCTGCCTCATGTGAAGAACTGTCAGCTATTATGACAACGCCGTAATAGCTCGAGCTAGCCGAGCAGGACATTTAATGTGCAGGTTGGGAGAGCATCACCTACCAAGTTCAGCCCTGGGGGTTCCAGTCTGATGGTGAAACTCACCCCAATGCAGACAGCTCACACAGGAGCCTATATACCAATTAAGTTCTGTGTTAATGGCTCACCTTAAGTGGCTCATAGGACCCTATGTGAACTCTGTTCACCTAGGTGAATTTCACCCTAATTATTTTTATACAGCATACTGCAGAACATGTACGTAATGATGGGTGGTTAGCAGAAATTGAAACCAGGATCTTGATCTAAAAGCAGGAGCATCTACTGTATGAGCCAATGTCAGTGCTCCCATAGCAAATGTATAAACCTTGTCACGTGGATGCACCCGTCTCGGGGACAGAGCCACGCACTGTTAATGTGGGTTACACATACAGCATTATATTAGCTGTCTGGAATCCACCTTCCAGCAGATCCCTGCCCGGATGATAGGAAAGATTTGCAGCTGCTTCACTTTAGCATTGAAAAGAGGGTTTATTCTAAGGGCTGAGCCATACCAGTGCCTCAGATACTGAAAGCTTTAAAACTCATCATTAATGAGCAACACATGTGCTATTTGTAGCTATCAAATAATATAAACCTAAAAATAAAGCTATTCCTTCCGTAAGAACCGACTCCCATAAAAAGAACAAACAATTATTGTGAGTCCACCTATAAGCACCAGCGCAGACAACTATGGGAGTTAGTTTATAGCTTAATTGAGGTTAGATATTGAGGGATAAGACAGAGCAGCAGCAGAAAAAGCACATCAGGTATTTGAAACTTTTCTACAAAAACACTGACAGGGAAAAATTCACCCCTGTGCAAAGGACCAGCAAAAGGCATAGACACTATTTAAGATTGCTGAAAAGATTCTAAGTGCAACAATAAATACCGGAATGGGAACTTAAGAGCCAGGCTAATCTGAGTGCATAGCTGACAATGGTTGTATTTCCAGTTTACATGATTACAGATTCAGAATGGAAGTGTCACCCTTGTTCAAAGCACCACTCTCAGATTCTCTGTCTGCAGGGGAGAGAGGCTGTAGATATTGCAGACAATTTTAATTCAGCCATTGAGCAAAAAAGTGTTGATATTCATCTGTTTGGCAGGGGGAAGGATTAAAACCCCCATACCTTCCTTGCTCCGGGCTAGAAAGCATCATATCAAAGAGAATGGCTACAAATTACTTACTTTGCCTGTTTACTGAACACAAGATTATGCAGTCCCCCATGTCATACAAAACAGCATTTGGTCTAAATGTTAGCAAGCTTAGTGTTGTCACAAACTTTATCATGCATTAAAACTCAATATTTGAGCCCCTCTCTGCACCCAGAAGGTGAATTGATATTGAACTGAAGCCTTCTACAGCTACGAAATAAACCCTTAAAACCAGCAGTAAATGGAAAAACACAGTGCCTGTGGTCGATTGCGTTGTTTTCAGTTCACTAGATTCTGCCTGTGGACCTCCCCCAGCAGCACATGCGCACCAGGCAAGGTGCTGTACTAACATAAGCCAATAACTTTTAGGAAATGGAAAGCGGAGTCTGTTGAATAGATAGGTTTCAGAGTAGCAGCCGTGTTAGTCTGTATCCGCAAAAAGAACAGGAGTACTTGTGGCACCTTAGAGACTAACAAATTTATTAGAGCATAAGCTTTCGTGGGTTACAACCCACTTCTTCGGATACTGTAGCCCACGAAAGCTTATGCTCTAATAAATTTGTTAGTCTCTAAGGTGCCACAAGTACTCCTGTTCTTTTTGTTGAATAGATGTTTCCAATTCCCTACATCACCATTGGAATCTGTTTGAGTCACTCGGCAGATTTTCCAACAGCTCCTCAGACTCCAGTTGATTTCAGACCCATTTGGTAACGTCAATGCAACGTCAGGGCATAATGATTCATTATTTTTCACATCTAAGGGCATGTGAATATAATTGTAGTTTTGAAAATTATGAGCACTTCTTTGCATTTTAACATGGGGAAGTACGGTTATGCGAATCTAATAATTCAGAAAATTATCAGCTACTAAAGCGACCCTCTTTTGCTATTCCCTTTTCCAAACACACTCCCACACCCCTGCAGGATGTTTTGACATATGCTGCCAAGGCTTGAGATTCTTCCACTCGTCTTATTTCTAAATGCTACAGAAAAAATTGCAGTTGAAGAATAATTAGCTGATCGTTTATGTTGATCAAATGAGCTCAGTGGCAAAATAAGCCATCTAAAGAACTCTGTCTTAGCTGTGACCAGAGCACGGTCACCAGTGCAGAGAAGATTACACAGTAGAGCCACAAAGAGCTTTTCTGAATCATTCTTACAGAACTGCCCATTGCACCTAGCAATTACCAACCGACAGTTTTCTTCACATCCGAGGGCCCTTGGTGCTGCTTCAGTGGCACCTGTGGGCCATAAAGCTGGCCAACGCCATGGGGGAAATCAGCCAGCTCTAGTTCACTCCTCTTGGCCACCTCATCCCAGCATAACAGTATGCCCAGGGGAGAGCCAGAGTGTACTGCACTCAAGCAATCCAGCGGGTATAATGGCCTCTTGGGCCTAAGAGAAAGGATGATTACAGCACTAGTCATAGACCCAGTTCAATTCTCTGTTCCACCACAAGCTTCCTAAAGACTGGGATTGTTCAGCGTGGAAAAGAGAGATGACTAAGCCAAGATGGTCAGGGAGGCAACCCCATGCTCTGGGTATCCCTAAGCTCAGAGTACCAGATGTTGGGACTGGACGGCGGGGGATGGATCACTCGATGATTGCCTGTTCTGTTCATTCCCTCTGAAGCATCAGGCACTGGCCACTGTGAGAAGACAGGATACAAGGCTGGATGGACCACTGGCCTGACCCACTATGGCCGTTCTTGTGTTCCTGTGGGACAGCGAACCGTGGCCACCTGGAGCTGCGGGTGGTCATGCAAATGTAAACAAACTGTCTGGCGGCCTGCCAGCGGATTACCCTGATGGGCTGCATGCAGTCTGAGGGCCACAGATTGCCCACCACTGCTCTAGCATCAGGACGCTACACTTTGGTTCTCTTTGTTAGGCCGGGTGGGCATGGGAAATACGCAGCCACATAATCTCGTAGACACACTATGTTCATATCGGGTCATTAGATATTTATTATGAGGAATGAAAAAAAATGTAAAGAAATGAGGACTACTATATGCAACACTGACTTTTCAAATGCTAGTGATGACAAAAGGTTAAAAAAATTTAATTGACTGTTGGTTTTTTTGTTTTAAAACCACAAAGCATTAGCTTACTGATTATACATAATTTGTCTCTCCTGCAAAAATTGCTTGGTATCTGAATCAATGTAAAGAACATTGTTTGCAAAAACACATGAACAGTGTGAAATTCATGAATTATGCATCTATCTATAGCATATGATGACAAGCAAAATTCGATCTCAAGACCAAATCTCCTAATTCGTCAGATCCAGTCAGACAAATACTCCTTATGCCAAAAATAAATTAGATTCATTGGATTAATAAATAGAGCGTGAAGCAGAAATGTGGCCTGACTCTATGCAGAACCACAAGGCCCCTAATCAGACTGCATGGAAGTCAATGGAGCCCCACCAACGCCATTTTAAAAGCAGGACCTCCCATGGATTTTGCACTTTTGATTATCACTAGGGAAGATCTGCTGCCTGACTTCATATTTTGGCAAATGTCCTCTTCATATTCCCCACCTAAAATCTGTCTTCACAACAAAATAATTCCTTCCTTCTTACTATTGTAAGAGGATAAATGCTATTGGCAGCACATTCCACATACAGATTTTGCAGCAGGTGGTTTTACTCAGGTAAAATAAGTATTTGCTGATCTTATCAATAAATTCAGGTATTTGGGGATTGCAAAAACGAGGCATTAGCAAACAGGATTTTCTTCTGATTTGGCTGTGATGTGTGTTAAAAAACACAAAAGATGTCCCAAACTTGAAAGATTTGAGAAGAATTACCCATCTGGTCTGATAATAGGTTTGGATGTATTCTAGTAGTAGTTTACAATTCTCTTGCCGAGCGTATACAGTTAGGTAGGCGAGGAGTTTCTGAACAGAAATAGGAATGGCACAAGTAAACACACTGGGCCAGATCCTCAGTCCCTGCTCTGGCCTCGCTGCACCACTCCCACAATGCAAAGGGGCTGGACATTTGCCCTGCACTGGGCAGCTGAGAATTTCCTCAATAGGGGAGTACTGAGACTCCTTGGCTGGCACAGATCCAACATGGCTGACTAGGCCATCTTCTCCTAGCCCTTTTGGTGCAGGTGGGGTGTCAAAAGGGGAGGGGGCATGATCGGTCATGCTCGTTGACTTTAATGGAAGCTGGTGGCACACCCATCAGACAGCATCAATAGTTCATGAACACTGACTATTCGCTAAAACTTCTGTGCCTTGTAAAAGCTGCAATCATGAAAGGTGAACAGGGGAGTAAGGGAGAGGCGGGCACCTGGTGAGGGCATTCAGCCAGGGAGCTGGATGTGCCCAGGAGTGAGGCAGAGGAGGTCTGGGTGTATAGAAAGGGGACCTGGGGGTACCTAGCCAGGTCTTGTCTAACCTTACACGAGTGGGCAGGTTTGTACTAGAGGAGGAGCAGGCTGAAGGCCAGGTAATATTTTATCTGAACTGAGAGTCAGCCATTGCTAGTGGAAATTTTACCTCTTCTTTCCTCTCCAGCCTATTTGGGGTGGGATGTTCTTGCCCCCACTTCTCTGATTACCTTTCTGCCTTTTGTTCTGTGAAGCTTTAGAGGTTTTTAAATTAGATGGTTACATGAACCAATGCCCCACTCCAGCTCTCGCAAGCCTTGAGCTGTTGCAGAGGGGTCTGCTGCAGAGCCGGCCGGCTGGCCAAGCAATGCTTGTCCTGCTTTCAGTGGTCTCTGAAGTGAGACGATAAGGAAAGCACTTAAGATAACAAACTAGAGAAGAACTAATGCAGCAGCTGGTTTGCTCACCCTCTTCTAGATGTCAGCTGCCTCCACTGCTTTGCTGATCCAAAACATTATTCATTCTTTGATTGAAAAAAAAATACAAAAAGCCTGTGAGAGAGCTCTAGGCACCCTAACAATCAGCGTTACAAGTAGCAAAAAAAAATAAAAAATAAAAAAATCACCCAGCAACCCAATAAAATAAGAAAAATTAATGTACTAGGCAGTAAACATAACAGTAAAATTCCCATCTCACTCCATCCAAAGCCTATCACATAGACAGCTTCAGCAGCGTGTCCTGAAAGCAAATTCAGGTTGTTTCGGGAGGAGGTGGGCAAGAGGCGTCAAATTTGAGTGTCCCGGATGCTCACTAGTGTGGTACACGGAAAGGGGTGGTCCCTGTGGGTGCACAAGAGCTAGAAGAGGGGCCACTTGTCCCCGCACTTGTGCTCTAGGCATCCTAGACACAAACGTATCCTAGGTGCAGCAGTACAAATCAATTGATGGCTTCGACCTGTAACACTAACACCTCAGACACCCACAAGGGCCCTGGCACCATCTGCTCCCAGCAAGACATCCCAGTCACTCAGCAGGCTGCTGCGGTCGGCTGCTGCCCCATGCTCTGAAGGCATACAAGGTGTAACCCCACTGAGAGCACGTGGCCGGAGTTGAACCCCGAAGTGGCACAACAGTAGCCAGGTCCGGGTCAGAGAAAAAGGATACGACTTCTTAAGCTGGTGCAGAGAGAAGAAAGCATTTCTGGGCACTGTATTAATGTGATCGTGCATCAACAGTTAGGCCTGAACCTGATTAACTAATGGGGTGCACAGTGAGGCTATCATCCCCTTTTACATCTCCCCAGGCAGTTCCCCCCAGCCCACCATCACTCCATACAGTTCTGTTGGTCTCGCTTGTCATACAGCATTTAGGACTTGCTTAGAGGGTTTGCTCCCTCCCCTTCCCAAAATCCTGGCTCCGGGCCTGCCTGAGCCTTCCCCTGAAATGACACATGACATACCTGCATCTGGCCAACGACAATTCTGCCTTGTTCAATTTCAATTCCCATTGATTTTGGAGACACACATTTCTGAGATGTATGGTATCATTAGATTATACTGTTTAGCCATTTATTTGGGTCTGTCTATATGCACTGGATTTTTTTCACTGGAGTCTCCATCATTGTTATTCAGGCAGCATCACCATTCATGGAGCCCTGAACTATTAGGCAACATTGCTCCGAGAGCCTCCGAGCTAAGGTAATTTGGGGACTAAATCAAATTTTATCGCTGGATGAGGTTAGTGGATATTAATGGGAGAGCAGGAGTTTGCACTGAATCATTCATGTGAATAAATGGAGAGCTACTGTTTAATACTTAATACCGCAGGCACTAATATCTTCTGAAAAATGGAGAGGATCTGCTGCAAATTATACTTAGCATGCTGGAGGAGGAGTCCCACTTTGGCAAGATGGCCGTTCCCGTACGTCAGCAATGGTTCTACTTTGGAACTGCATAATCAATGCGATTATAAACCAACTATGCACACTCCTGGACTACAGCTCAGTTCTACACACCGTAATGCCATGAAGAGGTTGTGAGACTGGAGGGAATTCAGAGAAGAGCAACAGGAGTGGGACTGCTTTACTAGCACATGCAGAAAAATGAGAAGAATGTAGAGGATCAGATTCTTTTCTGAGTTAAACCCAATGTAAATCAAGGCAGGATTTGACTAGGATCCACCCAACTCAAAGTGAACAAATGTAACTGCATTTGAAGGGCACTGACACCGAGAACTGAGACAATATTTAGGGTGGCCCAAGAGGATGTAACAGGTATTTGGACAGGAATTGATTGTTTATTTCATAGGAAAATCCAAGATTTCAAAAAGCTTTCTGTTCTGAAATAGAACAGAAACAAAAAAATTGTAATTTCCCATGAAATTAAATGCAAGAAAAAATGCAGGTCAATCAAAATGTTTCATTTTGATAAAATTCAAAATATTTCATTCCAATTTTGACATTATTAGAACATTAAAAATGAAATAAATGCATTTTGAAACAACATTGAGAAATTTTCAAAGCACTTTTCTTCAATGGTTCTTTCTAAAGAAACTTTCATCAAAATTGACACATTTTCACAAAAATGTTTTGCTTTCAACCAATCAGCATTTTCCAATGGAAGACCCTTCTGTCAGAAAATTTCCAACTAGCTCTCCTAGTAATAAGAGGGTGAAACCCAACAAAGGGCATTTGGGGCTGGATATCAGGGAAGATCCTGTAAATGTGGAGTGTCCCATTCGATAAGAGATGGAAGTCCCATTGATGTCATCATTTCAAACACTGCACTATGAGAGCAGTCCTGTACTGGCCAGGGACGGACAAACTGACCTAGTGGAGCTGTCTCATGTCCAAGTTCTAGGATTCCATGATTCTTTACAGACCATGGGTCGATTTTCCTACCCATACTCATGTTAATGAGAAGACACCCTCCCCCCCCCAAAAAAAATCCATTGTTATTGGCTCCTGGTTAATTAGAGGAAGAATTCTTCTGTTCTTATGCATTTTGATTTAGCAGAGGAAAGATGATCTTCGCTTCGTTACTGATACAATTTAGTAACTCGGTTTTTCCTTAAAATGTAAATGTTAAAGGACAAAGTTCCAGGATAAGATGACCTGAGTGGCTGTCCATAGAGCACTATGGAAAATTATTATGAAAAAACATGTCAAAGGAGCAGTGAGCTGGATCCTGAGACCCTGTTATCTTGATAGGAATTGCAAGTGCTGAGCCCCTCCCAGGATTTAGCGTCAATTGGGTGGTTTACACTATAGACCAACAGAACAAGTTTCAATAACTTCATATTAAACAAGCTTCATGAAGAAAGCGATCTTAGCCCTGGAGTGAGCATGCTAGGGCTTCACTCACGTTCACTGGATGAACATTCTGCACGTGGCTCTTTGGCTATCAGGATAAAAATGGATATTTATGTTTTTAAACCAAATTTTACTATATTTGGAAACTAGTTTGAAGCTCCAAAATTATACCCTCAATCCATGCAAGCCAAAATTTCAGGAATGGGGTGGGGAGGGTCACACGGCTGCCTAGGCCCGGACCTCCACACTCCTCACATATCAGTTCATCTCAAAGAATTACTCTCCTAGCAAATTGTCAATAAGTTTGTCATAAAAGCATAAAGTTTTGATTCTTTTTGTAATGAAATTTAATCACAATGAACACGCAGCAAGGGAGACTTAGATGAGATATTAGGAAAAGCTTTCTAACGGTCAGGGTGGTTAAGCACTGGAACAGGCTCCCTAGGGAGGCCGTGGAATCCCCGTCACTGGAGGTTTTTAAGACCAGCTTAGACGAACACCTGTCAGGGATGGTCTAAGCAGGGGCGGCTCTAGGCACCAGCAAAGCAAGCAGGTGCTTGGGGCAGCCCATTTGCAGGGGCGGCAGGGATCCAGCATGGAACCAACAGGGGGCCCTGGGAGCTGTAGTTCCGTGGTTAGCTCCCTGCCTATAGAGCCAGCCCTGGAGCAGGGAAAGAACTACATTTCCCAGCATTCCCTCGGCCACTACCAACAGGAAAGAGGGGGAGGGAGTGAGGAAGCTGAGACCTCATGCTGCAGCCTGCTGTGAATGGAGAGCTGCGCTGTGAGTAGGGATTCCATGTTTTAACATTCAAAAAATAGGACACTCCACGGGGAGGGAGGGTAGCCCCACCCTGCCCCCATCCACTCCCTCCGACTGCCCCCCACAGAAACCCCAACCCATCCAACCCCCCTGCTCCCTGTCCCCTGATCACCCCCTCCTGGGACCCCTGCCCCAACTGCCCCCCAGAACCCCACCCCCTATCTAAGCCCCACTGATCCTTGTCCCCAACTGCCCCCTCCTGAGACACCCCCCCCAACTGCCCCCCAGGACCTCACCCCCTATCTAAGCCTCCCTTCTCCTTGTCCCCAACTGCCCCCTCTTGAGACCCCCCCCCTACCTGTCCCCTGACAAACCCCTGGGACTCCCATGCCTATCCAACTGCTGCCTGTCCCCTGACTGCCCCCCCCCGAACCCCTGACCCATCTAACCCCCCCTTCTCCCTGCCCCTGACTGCCCCCCCGAACCTCCGCCCCATCTAACCCCCCCTTCTCCCTGTCCCTTGACTGCCCCCCCGGAACCCCCTACCCCTTCTCCAACCTCCCAGCCCCCTTACCGTGCCACTCAGACCAGCGTGTCTGGCTTCGCGCAGCGCCAGACACGCTGCTGCATACATGCTGCCGTCTTCCCCTGCGGAGCCACAGGCCCACCCCCCCAGCACCTGCCTTGCAGATTTGAACACCTCAAAATTTAGGAGTGCTCAAGCTCAGTTTGGGCAGCTGTTACTTCATTTCTCCCAAATCAAATATACTGATCCACTGTAACTTGCTGTAGAAAAAGTAGGATAAAATTGAGCAAGAAATGCTTCCCTGTGGTTATTAGGACTGGAATTGCTATTTTCAACAGCCATTGCCTCTTTTTGGTTTGTTTGTTTAAAAGGAAGACAGTGATATTGCATTGGCAAATTCCCCATAGAAAGAAAGAGTGGAACAAAAGAATAATAAAGGCACCTCAACTTTTCCTCATTTATGTAGGACAGTCTTATAATATGCATCCAGATATCCTCTAATCACACAAGCTGAAAATTGTTCCACTTTACTGCAGTTCTGTAACCATATGGGAACCAATCCTGTCTGTGTTCTGTGCACACCCAAAATTCCTGCTGAATGACCCGCCCTGGGAGCGAGTTACCAGTGACCCAGGGCTGCGGTGGAAGGAGGGTGCAGGGCGGGGGGGGGGGGGGGAAGAGCCCAGGGCTGGGGCGGCAGGAGGTGTGTGGGGGGGGCAATGGTAGGGGGGTAAGGGGGAGCCCAGGGCTGGGGCGGCAGTGTGTGTGTGTGGGGGGGAAGAGCCCAGGGCTGGGGTGGCAGTGGGGTGCGGGTCGGGGGGGAGAGCCCAGGGCTGGGGCGGCAGGGAGGTGCGGCGAGGAGCCCAGGGCTGGGACGGGGGGCAGCCAAAATTCTTTTTGCTTGGGGCGGCAAAAAACCTAGAGCCGGCCTGGGTCTAAGTATACTTGGTCCTGTCTCAGTGCAGGGGGCTGGACTAGATGACCTCTCATATATTCAGACACCATATGTGTTATCTTTGAGCAATTACCAATAGCTTTTAGCCTGGATCTCATCAATTCGCAGACTAAGGTTTTGCTGACCCATTATCACCCATGCAGCCTCCTGCTCGTGCTGAGGAAATGTTGAGATTCTTGGTAGGCAATATTGACTCTGCTAACCTGGTAAGACCTGAATGGGCTTTGGAACACTTCTGCAGCACTGAATTTCATGTGGCACAAGCGTGAACTTTTGACCAAAGTTTGTAAGGTTCCATACTTGAGTTAAATAAGTAGCTATGCAATCGAGACAATGACGTAGTCAGAGCCAAGCGTTCTGAACAAACGCCTGTAGGAACTTGAATGTGGCAATAGTGAAAATGAGTGTAAAGCGTAGAGGAAACAATGAAACGCTAGTGCACCTGGAGAAAGCTGCCTGGCCAGTCAACTCAAATACAAACCCAGACGATGGCCAGGATGTTCAGAACTGCTCAGCAGCCACATTTGCCCCCGTGCCTAAAAGGCCGCTGAGCTCTGGGAATCTGGCCCCAGTTGTGGGCCCTGAGGGATTTTGAAAGGTCTGACTCCAAGTCAGAGAGATCAATACACCTTTGTGCAGACTTCCTGCGGCTGTTTTAACAGTGGCCATGTCAAGGACAGCAATGGAGGATCATGGCATACTTGATACTGGAGGCACCTGCTAAGTGTGGCGGCACAGAAGCAGCTGAAGTTAGCGACAGCTACAAGCACGTTCCCCACCAATAAACTATGGGTCCAACTGTCCCCATGATCATTCGTACAAACCCTGATTTAAGGAGTAATTTACACCAAGTGAGCAAAGCAGGATAAATTAGACAGAAGCAGGGACACGGGCCTGATGTCATTGGATGCAGTCGGGGGCGTACAGCCACTGCATACGAAGCAGGCAAGTTCACTGGCAGAAGGGAGAGTTGCCGAGTGAAAAGAAGGTATGCGCTCTGCAGAGCAGCATGGCACACGCCTCTCCCCAAGGGGAAGGGATTGCTGTGAGAACATCCCATCTCCTCAGCAGTAATAAAAGGGGAACTTAATTAGCACTTGCCAGCTGGAAGAGACAGATGCAGCTTTCAGTTGCAAAATGGCCACTTCAGAGCTGCTGCTACTTGGTTCTGCCAAATCAAAAGGGCCAGCCCAAGAAAAACCTTCTGGGAAACAAAGTTCCTGAAAGCAGAGAGCCTTGGTCTCGGAGGGTTAAAGAGGACCAAAAAGCCACCCGGGGCTGTTTGCCTTCACAGTGCCTACCACCACTGTATTACGGGGGCATAAGTGAAAGTAGATTTACAACATCCACAAGGTAATATTGTCGAGAGAGTCCATGTCCCATGTAGGCACCTAAATGACATTTCCAGAACTCCCTTGGTTCACAATAGGAGGGGCTGGAGGTTGAGCACGTGAACGTTGGTCACAGTGGGGACTGTGTACTCGTGCATGTGATTGTGAGCATTGTTATTTTAGCGCATGTATAAGCCAGGTGTGAACCATGCTTCATTGCATGGAAGTGCCCATCAGCACTTAATGATAAATTTGCCTCCCAGACATCAAATGCTATTTGCTTCCTCATTGCCACATCCACCACGAAGCTGCCGGTGAGGTGTTACCGCGCGTGGTCCCCATGTGTGTATTCTAACACTGCCTTTCTGCTCTCAGCTAACTCCCAGACTAAATGTCCTTTCACTCCGACTCCCTGTCCTGGTCTGCTTCTTATTTGGGGACAGGGCATTATTAGTTATGCTAGGTCTTGTAGCTTCTAGGATTCTCCCATGGCTGTCGCTCACACCTTGTTAGGACATGTTAGGCATGATGGGACTCCTGCCTTAGCTGCACTTGCAGTCATCTGGTCTTCACATTTTCTGGGGACAGCAGGCAGGTGTGCGCCTTCTGGGGGGTTCACTTTCTTTAGCGCAGCCTTTGAGTGCACCTATGGACAATTGGGGGACACGTCTTCATCAGCCCAAGGGAGCTGCAGTAAAGCCACTGGCATGAGGCAAATTCAACCGGTCATGACACAAAGCTCCAGCACACTGAATTTTGGAAAGGAAACAGGTGGTGGGGATAGGAGAGAATGTATTCATTGCGCCAATTGCTAGACCTCTCTCACACAATTCTGAACACTGGCAAATCTGGTGAAAAAACAAACACACACACACATCCTAGAAATGTTGTTTGGGAGGGAAAGGTAAATATCTGTGACCCGTGTCTCACATTTTCCCTAGGAACCCAGCAGATTCCTCCTGCCTCTAACAGTTCTCCTGGTCTTGTATAAACTCCTTCTGCAGCCTCCTCTCTTTAAGAGCCCTTCACTGCTAGTCACACAGACTTGAGTCTCTGCACGGGGGTTTGTATGGCCTATCTGCTCAAACAGCGCATGCTGCAAGGCCCTCTCCAGGAGTGCGCACGGCACATCAGGTGGGAAAGCCTGGCGCACCCTCACTGGTTCTAGCCCACCAGGTAGACAGAGCTGGTGGGCACTATAACAAAGTTCTCTTAGAAACCGGAAAAATAAATGAGACACAGAGGGGTTCAGAGCACAGGGCTGGGAGACAGGGACTCCCAAGTCCTAGTCTATCCTTGGCCTTGGGCAAATCACGTACAACTATATTTTACCCTCCCCCCCCCCCCCAAATCAAATGTCACATTGAAGTCAATGACATTTTTTTTAAAGAAATAAGGACAGAATAGGGCTAGTTCTTTACGGATTAATTAGGGTCTGTAGTGGAGTTTAGTGATGAACATCCTGATAGCCTGGTTAAGCATCACCCTGAGGGACCAGGCCCCCAGAGGTGGGTGGAGAATGACCAGAGGTTACCAGTAGGGAAGTGCTGAACACTAAGAGCTTGTAGCTGTTCACACACAGTGAATAACTTAAGCTAAGGTACCAAGCCTAAGTCCTACCCCGCGAATCTGCCTCAGCTGGCTAGGCACACCCAAGAGGCAGAACATTCCGTCAAATTTAACGTTTGAAAAACTCTCTCAAAAACAACGAGTTTAGCCTTGCAATCACTTGCAAAGCAAGAATTACTGCCCTCAGGTCCCCAGCCTAGCCTCCCTCACTGAAAATCTGCTGCATTTGTTTTTCTAGGCAATACACTTCATGTACAGCTATATTTTTAACTGCATATATTTTCGCAGTGGTGAGTGCTGAAGCTTGGGAAGTCAAAGCACCACCTATGGCCAACTAAATCATCAGCCTTGTCTCAACTGACCGAAAATTATCTCTGTGGTTCTGAAGAGGACAAAAGCCACAGTCAGCTCAGAGGAAATGTATTATCCCAGGAAGAAGAGGCTAAGTGGAACCTTTCAGTCAAACCCAGTTGTAATTTTCAGATGCAATTTATTTTAAAAAAAAACTAAAAAAAGTCTTCCTTGTTATTTGAGAAAATGAAATCCCTGGTCTTTTTCTGTGTGATGTGAGCGCACGCCCAAATGAGAGAGACTTATAAAAATGCAGAAAGAGATAAAACACTAACAGCTAAAACCAAAAAAAAAAAAAAAAAAAAAACAGGAACATCACATAGCAACAAGAGGAAATGATGAAGAAATGATTACAGTGTAGGAAGGATACAAAAGAGACCATTATAAAAAGACAGATATAAAAAGAATTACATGCACTGGAAAAATATACATAAATAGGGAAAATGCACAGAGATCACGACAATGTTTTATGAAACCCTGAAATCTTTAGTTTTGCACAGAAATGCAGGCAGCACAGAACATTTTACAGCTGTAAGGGTATCATTTGAAGTTCCCAGAATCCCGAGTATCTGTGACGATTCAGGGATCAGATAGACTCAGATTCTGAAGGCTGGACGGGGCACTTAAATCATCTAGTTTGATCTCCTACATTACAAAGATCATGGAATTTCATCTCCTGAGTCTTGCACTGAGCTTAATCTTAAATAAAAAAACCAAACACACCCAGCCATCATTTAAAGAATCCAAGCGATGGAGAATCCACCACATCCCTCGGTGAGTTGTTCCAGGGGTTAATCACCCACTTTGGATACATCTGCACTGCAATGTAAGCCCAGGGTGAGTAGAAGTCGAGTTAGCAGACCCTGGGTTTGTTAACCTAGGGTTTGATCATCTACCCTCATTTGTAACTGCAGGTTAGGAATCGTTGAATCCTGGGTCCCCACTTGGAGCTCCAGTCTACATTGCATTGTGATCTGGAGTCCAGCCACCCTTACCCCAGACCTCCTAGAGCCCTCCCAAAGTGTGGCCACACTGGCCCTTTGTCTGTGGTGCAGTGTGGGGAAAACATGACCGTCAACTGAACTTGACTGTCCAGAGAACAAAGAAAGTTGGCCCGTAGGATCGCAGAATACTTTTGGTGGAATCCCAGAGCACCAGTCCAGAGGGGCTACATCTACACTGCAATAGAGCTTGAACCCTGGGTCCCAGCTTGACTTACGATCAGAGCCTCCATCCCTGTGGGGTCAGGGGTCTGAGCCCCGGGTTAGCATGATTTGTGTGTAGACAAAAGCAGGATTCGGCTTGAGTCTGCATTCAAATGCATTCAAAATATTCCCCTTCCCTTATAGGAATAAGCTATACAGTATAAGCACCTATATATCGGTATCTGCATCCACACTTGGAGTCTTGTCCTGCTTTAACTGCATTGGTACAGTTGTGCAATACAATGTGTGTGTTTAGACAAGCCTTCGGACTCACAAGCCTCTCTCCCTGTAGGTACTTATACACCATGATCAAGTCACTTAACTTTCTTTTTAATAAGCTAGAGCAGATTCAACTCTAAGTCTCTCATGGCCAGGTGAATTTTCCAGGCCAAGAGTCACTCTTATAGCTCTTCTCTGAACCCTTTGTAAAGTGTTGACATGAAACCTGTGGACACAGTTTACATCAACTCCATGGGACTATTCAGATGTATAATTCTACTAAATCGCTGATGCGTCAGATCAGGGCTATTGTTTGTAATGAACTGCTCTCCAGAGCTTCTAGAATCTCAGCATGCTTGCAGTCCTCTAATTGCTCGCTCTCATGCCCCGGTCTTTTGTCTGGATTGTTTGTAACATGCGGGATCCGATCACTCCCCTCAAACTCCCTGATTGCCTGACTGTTTGTTGTGCACAACGAATACCGCGTGGGACCTTGAGGATGACATTCACCACTGGGCAGAGGGCCAGAGCAAGACCATAAGTGATGCATAGGCCTTGCCCAGGAGCGAAATTCTCCAAGAATGAGGGACTGAACAGTCAAAATAATCCTTTCAACTCTATCTGCAAATGAATCAATTTCCAAAGCAATATTCTTACACCAGAAAAGTCTCTCTTTCATAAATCATAAATTCAAACAGGAACGCTGAGAAGGAAAAATAAAATCCATCTCAATGAAAATTATGTAGATGGCTAAACAATAGGAATCATATTGAGAAACATGTCCTGCTTTGTTAGCCTTCTCCACCACATTCCCAACCTAAGGTGTTATATTTATTACTACTGAGGGCTGCTCGTGCAAGCATTCCGACTGGGGGGTTGCACAGTCGAGCCCTAAAATAAGCAACCTGCATACACTTCTCTCGCACGCCCCCTTGCTTATCAAATTTCATCAAAATTGTGCAGGCTCTCTCCAGCCTGCAGGAGGATGGGCAATCTGATCAGACGTGCAGGCCAGCCCCCTGAAGACAGCCGTCTTTCCTGTCCCAAACTCACACAATGCTGAAGAGCAGTGTCCGCCATAAGAAATGCGACAGCATCCTACAGTTACAGTCCAAAACGCCAGCATTTATAGTAGTGATACTTTAGGGGTTTGGTCTCTTACTGTAGTATTTTGATGAAGTGTGAATGATGGCGACACTACTTGATAGCCTTCCAATAGGAGGAGTGGGGTCAAACAACCAGACCAGAGATAAGATAGATCTTGATATATTTAGGAATGGGATTATATGACAGGGCTGCCTGCAACAGCTGGAGACTGGACTTGATGACCCAAGAGGTCCCTTCTACTCCCATGTTAATATGATCACAGACAAATGTGAGTATTTTATATTCATTTTTAGTTCCATTATCCTTCCGATGTGGGGAAAGTTAAACATTTCCTATTTAGCTTTGGATTATGCACAGTAGTGAGTAACAGGGTCATACAGATAACCTAATGCAACGTGGGGGTGCCAAAGGGCTTTGATTGGTGTGGCTGTCTCAGAAAGGATATTCAATTTAGTGTTGTGCAAATGCTGCCGTGATTAACATTTGCTGAAGTGTAATCTTCAAGTCTTGGCCAGAAGTGCAGAGGTTTCACATCAGGGCAGAATCCACCCCTCATACCCTGAACCTGCACTCAAATCCATGAGGACAGACCGCTGAGCCACTGTGAAGCCCCACCGCCTTCAGCGAGATTCTGTGCAGGCATAAGGGTCTGCAGACCTGTCCCGATTTCTGCAATGCAGCACAGTGCTCCTCATTCTGCTCTCTCTCACTAGTGAGAATCCGGAGTAACTATTGATCTGGAGTTATGCTGGAGCAAGTAAAAGGAGAATCCAGGTTAGAATGTTTTTAGATCTGCAGGGTTTCTATAATCAAGCTATGCTTTCACCATTAGAAGAAGGTTAGAAGAGAGGATCTAGGGTTGCCCATTTTGGTTGGACATATTCCTGGAGGTTTAATTACATGACAATCTTTAGAGATTAATCTTTAATTCCTGGAGACTCTGGGACAATCCTGGAAGGTTGGCAACCCTAGAAGGATCAAGTGCAAACGTCACAAGTGGTGCTGGTCCCATCTTTTCTGCTATTGCTGAATTCTGTAGTTATTGGGTCCTTTGTGACGTCTGATACGTCTTCCAGTGCTGCAGTTGGTGTTGAAAATAAATCAACTTAAAAGGCATTTCATGAGTATCTGAGAGTGGGAATGAGTGAACCTCCAGGAATGTCATTTGTCATTTACTGTACTTGTTAAAAGTTACAAAATAGCAGTACTACAGAGGTTACAGAAAGTACAGTGCAGCTAGACAAACTTTCAATCCATTTACCAAATTGCTCACAGCTCGCATTGTCAAGGAAGGTGAAAAAAAAATAATAAATGTAGCGTTTTATTTTAAGTGTCAAAAAATGCGTAACACGGACCTTTCGATTCTTGCCAAGCCCTTATTACTCCAAACCGAGAGACGCTGGATGAATAGTATCAAGAATTTCTCTCAACCAGAAGTTCTTGAACAATAAAGTGTGTAAAGAAAAAAAGATTCCTAGTTAAAGGTCAAGTGTGCTGAACAACAGGAGTGGAACCTTGCTGATTTGCACGAGAGGAAAGTTCACCCTGGAAAGGGGTTAGCACAAAATAGGACTTAAGTGAGATTTAAGCAGAGATGAGGCCTTGTACTAGGCCTCTAGTAAACCTTCTTACTTTCTGTGCTAAAGGCCAGAGGTAGATTCATACATCTGCATGAGGGACGCGGTGCAACGGATTGGACTGTACAGTAGAGCTGGCCAGAAAATGTGTGGGGGAGGCAGGGGGTAAGGGTTTAACTGGAAAAACTTTGTTATAAAGTTTTAAAAGGTTTTGTCAAAACTGGCAGCAGAAAATTTATAGCGTGTTGATGAGCAGTCAAAGCAAAAACAAAAACCAAGGCAGAAGTTTTTGGCCACCTCCCCCTCCCCCGCCCTAAATAAATAAATAAATAAATAAGGGTTTTCCCAATGGAAAACCGAACATTTTCAATCACAGCAAACACTTCCCATTAAAATTCTTTTTTTTTAAACCAAAAATTAAAAAAGTTTGGATGGAAAATTGTTGGTTAGCCCCACTTTAAAGTCCAGTTCAGGGCTTTGGGATTCTCTATAAACTGCAGGGCCCCTTTGGTTACAGTAATAAATATGGGCCTGATTCTCCAAACACTACTGGGTGTAGAGCACAATGCTGTGATCTCAATAGTGAGTGTTTGCAGGCTCAGGCTCTGGATTAAATCAAAGGCCCATACGCCATTATTTCGAAACCTCCAAGTAAAAGTGCTCCCACTACTTCTGTTGCATGCTGGGCCTGACCCAGCACCAATTGGAACGGGGAGTCTTTCCACTGACTCGTTTATTGGGCACTGGGTCAGGCTCTGAATCAGTGCCCAGTGCCCCTGTTCGGGGATTTACGTAAAGCAGTTGAATGAACTCACACACAAAAGTGATGACACACAAAACACCCTGTCACCCGTGGGCAAACACTTTTCACACAACAGTCACTCCATATCAGACCTCTCAGTCCTTGTCCTCAAAGGAAACCTGCACAACACTTTCAAAAGACAAGCCTGGGAGCTTAAATTCATAACTTTGTTAGATGCTAAAAATCATGGACTCAGAGACACTGGTTTTATGTCTCATTACAACAATCTGTAACCCACGAACTCTCCTTGATCTCATGACTGCAGATGTGTTAGTTGCCCACTTCATCTTGAATAATCTCTTGCAACCTGGGTTAACTCCTCATGCAAAACAATCTGTTTCACCGTGTACTTAGCTATGACACTGAGTACTTTCCCCAGACCTGAGGAAGAGCTTGGTTGCTCGAAAGCTTGTCTCTTTCACCAACAGAAGTTAATCCATTAAAAAAAATATTGTCTCACCCACTTGGTCACTTTGAAATAAGCTAATTCTACTAATCCTCTTGGGGCTAAGTATCAGAGGGGTAGCCGTGTTAGTCTGGATCTGTAATTTCTCCTTATTTGTAAGGGTTCAAAGTTGCCTCCTACACATTCACTTTAGTCAGTAGCTACCTTTGGTAGGAGTTTCTGTGCAGTGCAGTTCTAGGCAGAGCTTTTCTGTTCACTGCAAAAAAGTTGAGGGGTGGGGAGGGGCAGGAAATCATTTCTCCGAGTCTGGTGACTGCCTCTGTAGTTACTTGCTGTCAAAATTAAATTACAACCTACTGTGGTTTGCTCTTATAACCCCCATCTCTAGTCTGTTCTTGAGAGTCAGTTGCTGTTGAAGAAACCATATAATTTTGACACTGCTTAATTTGGATACCTATATCCTACCTGACAGAATGATTTCTCTCACTTTATAAATGGTACCATGTACTTCTCAATTGGTATTCACTCTCCCTGCTGCCACAGCACTGGGCTGCTTCTCTAAAGATTTCAGAGAGCGGTTAGTTGTGATCACTCACAATAAAATAAAAATATTAGCCCCTATTTTTCTTCTGACAGATGTTTCAACAATATTTTCCTTCTCCGCTGATAGTTTTAAATATTTATACTGTGTGCCTCCTATAGGTGTAACCTTGCACATGAATAAACATGAGACTAATAATTTACTGCTTTTAGTGAAACACAAGGTGCAGTTGACCTATTCAGTTTACCTTCCTATTTAAGTGTTATATTCAACACAGCAACCATTTAAAATCAAAGAACCCATTGCTTGGCCCTAGTTTTCAGCATTTTCTAAGAGCAGGAAGTGTAGTTAGATAGGCTGGTCCTACCAATATCCAAACAAACCAACACTGTTCACATGTTAGAACACGTATTAAAAAATCAGAGAAATAAAATAAATCCCTTGTCCATAAGTCTTTGATAAGCAGAGCATATTATAGCTAGTTGCTATTTCATTGCATTGGCTTGGATCCGTATTTCCACTCCTCACTGTGGAGTGTTTACATAAATTAACTCCATAAATATACAGGTGCTGAATCTGGAAGCTAGGGTTTCGACCAGCAGTTCAAGCCTCCTTCAAAGCCCACTGCAGTCAATGGAGAGACTCCTGTTGACTTCCATGGCTTTGGATCAGGCCCCCAATGTCTTACATTTATCTGTAATGGGGGGGGCTTTCTCCTCAGTGAGGTTAGCTGCTACACAAGTGCTTGTGCAAGCTCCTTCATGGATAATTCAGGGACAAGCCTTGCCTCACAAGAGAGGTTCTCCTCATCCTTCCATGTGTCTCTGGGTTCCTTGCTCACATCGGCAGCAATCCGGGGACTGAGTTATGGACCAAGACTCAAAGCTTTTTGTGATTCTATCCGCTTCCACACTTAGTACTAATGTGGGTGAAGACTGCAACCTACTTTGCAGCCCCGTATTCATGCCAGAACTCACTCCTACTTCTGGTTCCTCTGAGGTCAGAATCTAACTTCTCTCTGCTGGGAGAGAGGGAGAGAGAAGGCAGGATGTTACTGGTGTGGATGCTGTAAGACACTTCTAAGATTATTCTGTGCCTTGGCATGTATTTTCATCTATGTCACTGCTGTGGAGGCTAGATCCATTGCAACAGCCCAGTTTGAAAAGTGGCAGCTAGTCCAAGGGCTCTGCATCGGAAGGGGTGGCTGATTTATTAGAACGTTGCGTACTTCGTAACTGAGGTAGGCTGGGCACAGTGCGCTATCCAACTGTACGTGCAAGTGGCTTTCCGGGTTTAAAGTCCGTATCTGAGAAGCTATCCAGGGTGCAGAATCTTAGCGTGGCTGCCCCCAGGAACGGAGAATGGAGCTGTGGAGGCTGAGGCTAGAAGAGCTGTGGCCGTCGCTCCCCACTGGAACAGAAGAGATAGCAATGACAGACACTCATCAGGAGCCCATTGAAAGAGGCTCGTCCCAGCCGGCTGAAAGGAAAGGAGACAGAAGAAATCTCTGAGGAGATTTGGATGGGAGTAAAATTGATTGGGAGAGTGATGTGACGTGAAAATGTCTGACAGAAAAGCACGATGTAAATATGTACGTAGCTTCCAGCACAACAATGCAAGCGTAACTATTAATGGCAGCCAATCACAGACTGGATTAAAGCTGATGGGTATGCACCCCACTACTCCCCACGTACAAGGGTCCCCCACTCTCTCTCAATGTCAGAGTCTCATTCCCTCTCCCCCACACCAGGGGCTCTGTGTGTTCCCCCATGTCTGGGGCTAAGGTGACCAGATAGCAAGTGTGAAAAATCGGGATCGGGGGGGTCCTATATGTAAAAGGGCCTATATAAGACAAAGCCTCCAATATTGGGATATCTGGACACACTATCTGGGGGTCTGTTTCCCTAAATTTCCCCCTCCCCCATACAAGGAACCCCGTGTGCCCCACATTCTCTTCCTCCCCGTGTCTGGGGCTCTGTATTTGCCCCCAAAGTACCTGCCTTCCCCCTCTCCAATGGAGGGGACACCCAGTGCGGGCAAGCATTGGGACGGCAGCACATTAAGAGACGTAAGAAGGTATAAAGCCTCCTTCCCTCTCCTGTCCCTCTGCCGCCAGGGGAGCCCTGCTGTTAGGCCGGTCTTAGCCAGGGGGTGAGGAGCAAGGTTTTAAGTGCTAGTGGCTTTTCCAGTTTTCACCAGAATCTATAGGATTCTGCTCATTGAGGCCTAGAACGTGCCCTGAAATGTTGGGCTTGTTATTGCGTTACATCCAGACAATCAGAGAAAATCCCTCAAATTGGGGGTTCAATCTCACTTTGCACATTAGGTTGTACATGGAAAACCAATCAGTCCTGCCCCCTTAGGGTATTTTAGTCCAAGCCACCAAAGTGAAAAACATTTTTCTCAGCCAGAGTCAGAATTTACAGGGAAATGGGTTTTCTTTGATCCTGAACACTACAGACAGCCTGTTTTCCTGTCACTCCCTGTTCAGGATTGGTGGGCTCAGTTGTGCAAACCATTACACAAAAAATTTGTACTCATAAACGCTCACTAATCTGACTAAGAGTTGCACAATCAATCTGCGATGAGGAGATGTGGGCTTTGCATTTCTCCATGGAAACACTACTCAGCTAGGAACAAAGAATGTCGGCCATACTCACACAATGGGGGATTCCATCCTGGGAAGCAGTGACTCTCAAAAAGATTTGGGGATCATGGTGGATAATCAGCAGCACATGAGCTCCTGGACTGACAATGTGGCCAAAAGATCTAATGAGATCCTGGGATACATAAACTGGGGAATCTCAAGTAGGAGTAGAGAGGTAATTTACCTCTGTATTTGGTACTGATGCAACTGCTGCTAGAATCCTGTGTCCAGTTCTGGTGCCCACAATTCAAGAAGGAAAGGTTTAACATGATCCAATAGCTGAAAGTTGAAGCTAAACAAATTCAGACTGGAAATAGAGTGTAATTTTTTGACCATGATTGTAGTTAACCATTGGAACAATTCCCCAAGGGTCGTGGTGGATTCTCCATCACTGACTATTTCAGAGTCAAAATTGGATGTTTTTCTAAAAAAATATGCTCTAGGAATTATTTTGGAGACATTCTATGTCCTGGGTTATACAGGAGGTCGTCACATGATCCCTTCAGGCCTTGGAATCTATGGCACTTGGCCACAGTCTGCTAATGGGGATTCAAAGTATCTCCAACCCACTGAACCCAAACAGAAAGTAGAAGCACATGGCTCTTTGGAGAGAGGGCTTCATGCCTGTTAAATTTTAACCCTCTGCTCTGGATGCAGCATGGTGTCCATTTACCCCATCTCTTCTCACCTCCCTGCTCCAGCTATGACATCCAGTTTAGAATCTTTCTCCCAACATTATGGCGTTTAAATTGCTCATTGTTTTTATATCAAAAATAATAAAATAAATAGAATCATAGAATCTCAGGGTTGGAAGAAACAACCTCAGGAGGTCATCTAGTCCAACCCCCTGCTCAAAGCAGGACCAACCCCAACTAAATAGATCAAAACAAGAATAAAACTAAAGCAGATGACAGTCCTTAATGCTAATTTCCCCACTTAACATTTTTATTTTTCTGGGGTTCTCCCTGATTTCATGCTCATGGACACAATTGCATGAGCTTCAGTTCTCTCCTTGCCCTCTGTCCAACCCAAGACACCATCTACAGCAAGGACATTTAAGATGATGTCAGAATAACTATGTAACTACACTTGTAAGGGCTCCTTGGCTGCAGAGAGTCTCACAGAGACAGCCAAGTTACAGAAGAGCTTTGTATTCTAATTACTGCAAAGGAGGATTCAAGCAGGTATCAAACTAAATCTGGTTTCCAGTTTGAGGCGGTGAGTCTATGAACCCGTAAGTCATTAACTGGACTTCTTGTCAACTTGTAGACAGAGGCAAAGGCTCCGTTATGCCTCCTTAACTCATGCTGCTCCACAAGTCGTCCCAGTGAAGTCGGTGGGACTGCTTTCACAGGAAGCTACTCCTCTACATCAGTAAAGGCGGCAAAGCCTTTAGCGACATGCCCACCATCCCATTCCTATTTTCTCATCTCTGGTCCACCTGTCTGTTCCCCACTATCCCTCCTGGACTGTTTTCTCGCCAATGGATAAAAGAAAAATATTGATACAGAACAGTCTGTAGGTTGGATCCTCTGTTGATGTGAATCAGCCTTACCCTGTGGAAAGAGCTGTAGTAATTTCCACCAGCTGGAGATGTGGCCTTTCATCGCTAGGCCTCTGTCAGCACTACTGCTTCCCAGGATTCCCCTGCCCACTCAAGATTATTTTCCCCAGATGTATTGAGCGGTTTTTCTCCAGGCAGAGTTTTATGTTTTTAAAATATTCTGCCCATTTCTCATCCCTCCAGCAAACTCTCCAGCCTCACCGCTGCTCACAACACTTCCCGATTTAGTTCAAATTTTAGCATACTGTTTTCTTCAAGATCAATAATGAAAGTATTAATTATAACAGGGCCTAACACTGATTGCCACGGCACCCCATTAGGCCCCTTACTCACCAGCCATTCCTCATTCCCCTTTGTTTCCTTCTGCCAGTTTTCAATGCACAGGACAAAAATATAGTCAAACTGATTTCTTCTCTCCTCTCCAATAAGCACAGAAACAAAGGTTAGACCAACTGAGTCCTAGAGACAAATGGAATTCCTTTTCTGAATATCGGTCCTGGACGGGCAAAGAGTAGAGTCAACTCTACCAGGATAACTCTGCATGGTCCCAGAAAATCCGGACTGGATACTTATCACACACCACGAAGCCATCTCCTCCAGACTCACAAATACCTGCTGCAAAGGTAGGAGGCACATAATGGGCTTTTAATTCTTATACTAGCCTAAGAAGGAGCCAAACATTCTAGTTCTTAAACACAGACCGTGCATTTGGGAGTTAGGTAGCAGGATGAGGGACATTTTTAGGCCCCAATTCTGCCAGGAGCTCTGCATGAGCATACCGCTGTGTCCGGGGGCCATTCTCCCTGAGCTCCTGGGCAGCACTTTATGTCCATTTTTCTTAACATTTACGGCCCGAGTTTTCAGGGGGACAGGATGCTGCATTGCTCCTGTTTAAATGAATCTTTCTGAGCCCCAACAGCATGGATTAAAGAAGAAAGTTAAGTTCTTTTTACTCTGCGAGAAAAGCCGATGTGAAAATATAAACTTTCCTGAGATCCAGTCTCTATGGCATTACTGGACTCCATGCAGGGAGGAACCCCAGAATGTCTTTCCAAGAGACTGTTTACAACTGAGATCATTTTTTTTTTAAATTAGCTTTTAAATCTTCAGAGTTGCTCAACTCATTCCAACCGCCTCGTGGTGCTTGCGTTTTATTTAAAGGTCTATCACAACCTGTCAGTGGAGCATCAAGAAAACGCTGGAAAGCACCATTAATCCTGAGCTCTGGACAGGACAGACAAGCTTATTTTACTAGCTGTACTGTATTAATGCCTTGTTAGGGTTTCTTACAGGTCTCCTGCTAATAGGAATAACCTCTGGAGCAATAGCAATTTATCCATATATCTAGCTCACACTGCTTGTCACTGCTAGTAACAATTGCTAACCCTCCTGGGTGGCTTTTCATCTTCACTCTCATTCTAGCATACATTATTTTAACCTGTCAGAACATAAACAGGACAATTACTTAGACCAACGTAGGCAGAAAGTGTTGATAACTAAAGCTAAATCCAGCATTGTCACTCTAATGTGCTCACGTTAAACCAAGCACCGTGTGGCAGCTTGCATTCTCACATGAAAACATTGTCAAGCTCACTAATTCAAAATCGACCAACTACAGAATCTCTTGATTTGCACTACTTGATGACAAGCCTAGTAAAGCCACTGTAGAGACGGCGAGCTGATTATTGGTGCAGATACGCAAAGTTATAACCCAGGAAGAACCAGGACAAATATGTCTCTATGAAGGTATAACTTGCTGGATTCCACTCATAAAAACTGTTTCTCACTATTTATGTACTGCACCTTCTGTAGTGAAAGATCATAAAGTGTTCACACAAACTCTGGGCCTCTTTCTGGACTCCTGAACACCCAGAACTCCTGGTGGCCTCATATTTTGTGGCTCCATGGACAACAAGATAGATGCACTAAGAAAGAGCATTAGTTTCTTCAATAAAAAGACCAGTGGTGAAACCCTGGCTCCCCTAAACTTGAGGGCAAAACTTTCATTGACTTTAAAGAGACCACGCCCCTCCCCCCCAGCCCTCATTTTAAATCATGTCCTAACAGGGAACAATTTAAGGAATCATCTTTGCTGTGCTGTTATTGGGAGCCATTATCAGTATGTTGATAGCACTATGATCCAGTTACATCTTCAAGATCTTCCCCAGTAGACTGGCATATAGAGGCTGCATAATAACTAACTGACAGACTTGACTCATTTAGGACTCAAATATCACTGCTCTACAGCCAAAATGCTTCTGAAATAAATGTAGTCAAACTTTACTAATTCTGGGTCACTGAGAACGAAAATGATGCTTAAAATTGTTGATTGGCTCTAGTTTTCAAGATATGCTATTGGGTCAGTATATACGACCCTTGACTTGGGAATGGCGGAGGATAAGTGAGTTATAAAGGGAAGGGATCTCAATTTAAACCAGAAATGACTAAAATACATCTTTGACTGGATCTATGAATAAATCTATGACTGGGTTTGGACAGTACTTGCTTTTTAGGCAAAACAATGAATGATGCAATCTGAAGCTGGTATTGCGTCATACATGATATGAATTGCATCATGTTATTCCTAGAAGTCATGGATGATGCAATCATAACGAAGCTTACATCACTCCGCTGAACAAATTGCCCTATATCAGCTCTAGAAATCATACAGTGTCGTGCTCTCTTATTTGTCAGTGTTTGATTTTGCAAAGGGACACATTTCTGTTTAGCCAAAGTGAGCAGAGATGCCTCGTACTTGTGTGAACAGTGCAGATAACTTCTGCTATGTTTGTGGTGAAGTGACTTTTGCATCACAAAAGCGCAGTATAACCACTATGGTTAAGAAAGCCCATCACCTTTATTTTGGCTGCAAAATTGGAGATCAGGACAAGAGGTGGGCCCCACACATATGCTGCAACACTTGTGCAACAAATCTTGGCCAGTGGTTGAACAGGAAAAGGAAATCTATGCCTTTTGCAGTGCCAATGATTTGGAGAGAGCCAACAGATCATACCAGCAATTGTTACTTCTGCATGGTGCCTCCAGTTGGGAAAGGTGTGTCAAAGAAGAAAAAGTGGACTGTGCATTATCCAAACATTCCATCAGCTATACGCCCAGTACCCCAAGGAGAAGGACTGCCGGTTCCTGATGCACCAGAATCATTCTCACTTGAGTCAGACGAGGAAGAGGAAGAGGATGAAACTTCTGGTCCTGAACCATCAATGTCACAGGACCCACATTTTCTCCCATCCGCCTCCTCTGAACCACACCTCATAACACAAGGTGAACTGAATGACCTTGTCAGGGATTTGGAACTACCCAAGAGTAAGGCAGAGCTGTTGGGCTCCAGACTACAGCAGTGGAATCTCCTGGCAGGTGATGTTAGGGTTTCCATGTTCCGTGACCGTCAAAAGGATCTTGTCCCATTCTTCTTCATGGAAGGTGATCTTGTAGCATGCAACAACATCGATGGTGTGATGGCAGCCCTCAACATCGTTCACGATCCAGATGAATGGAGACTGTTCATTGATTCATCGAAGACGAGTCTTAAAGCTGTTTTACTGCATAATGGCAATGTTTTGCCATCAATTCCAGTTGGTCATGCAGTCCATATGAAGGAAACCTATGACAACATGAAACAACTTTTGAGGTGCATAAACTATGACCAACTCAGTGGCAGCTTTGTGGCGATTTGAAGGTTGTTGCTCTCTTGCTTGGTCTGCAGACTGGATACACAAAGTACTGCTGTTTTCTCTGTGAATGGGATAGTCGTGCAAGAGATTCCCACTACATCAAGAAAGATTGGCCACTCCGACAGTCATTGGAGCCTGGGAGGAAAAGTGTTCAGCATCCATCACTTGTTGAATCAAGGAAGATTTTGTTACCACCCTTACACATCAAGCTGGGTCTGATGAAGAACTTTGTCAAGGCCATTGACAAAACACAAGCAGCTTTCAAGTACCTCCGTGGAAAATTTCCAAGGTTAAGTGAAGCTAAGATAAAGGAAGGTGTCTTTGTTGGTCCTCAGATTCGTGAACTTCTTCGAGATGATGCATTTGACCATGCACTGCGTGGCAAGGAAAAGACGGCATGGAAAGCCTTCCAGTTAGTGGCAATAAATTTTCTCGGAAACAACAAGGCAGACAACTACAGGTTGTTGGTGGAAAACCTCCTCAAGGCATACAAAAGCCTTGGTTACAACATGTCACTAAAGATACATTTTTTGCACTCTCATCTAGATTTTTTTCCACC
Organism: Emys orbicularis; assembly: GCF_028017835.1. NCBI lineage: Eukaryota > Metazoa > Chordata > Testudines > Emydidae > Emys > Emys orbicularis. Next base: position 129,415,143 of record NC_088689.1, read on the forward strand.
GAACTGCGGAGCAGTGAGCGACGAGCACGGCGAGCGATTTCACCAGGACATTGCAACAATGGAGAAACGCTATCAGGGCAAATGGAGCCCATCAATGCTTGCAGACTATTGCTGGACAGTGACAAGAGACGCTCCATTTAATGATTACAAGAGACAAGCCAAGAAGCGCCGAGTAGACACTGAATAGGACTAAACTATGTACATAATAGTTTTTTGCCTTTTGTTTCATAATAAATTTTATTTATATAACCCTTTTGCTGATTTTTAAAGTGTTACATAAACAGGACAGGTGAAATATTATCATGTAAAGCAACCATAAACACATGAAAAGACCTAGGTTTACAATTTATGATTAAAACTCTACTATCTACACAATATACATAGACATAAAATGTAAAAACTTAAATATCTTAGAAACGGTAGCCAATCAGTTGTTTTAATTGTCATATTTGAATTCAGCACATCAAAATACATAATAAATAGCACATTTTATCTCTGAAGCAGACGACTTCTCAAAAATTGTAGACCAGTGTATTCTGCCTGCCTGTGAACATCACCTCCATCTCACTTGGAATGATATTAAGCCAGTTATTTTTCATCAACATTTGATTTTCTTTGCAGGCTGGGACAGCACGACCTGTACTGTAGGAGAAAGCTGCATAACCGGGTGTCATCTGTATATTGGTGCAACTGCAGTCCCTAGCCTCTCACAATCTCCCCCATAAGGCTGGACATACCTGTTGGATAACAGGGTGCTAGTATTGAGCTCTGGAGGATTCAAAATAGCAGCAACACTTTTTTCTTGTGGAGGGGAAATGTCAAAAGGGGAGTTCGGTATCGGTGTGCTCCTCTGAGCGTTCGTGCATAGATAGGAACAGTACATGGAAGAGTTGGTTAAAAGTGTCAGTGGATCACAAATTAGTTTTTTTCTGTGAAAATAAGCGGCTCTGCAACTCAACATACAGTCTCTGCTATGTTGGATACAGGTGTTTATACACGTACTGGACCAATACTTTGGATTTACATAGTGCTTCATCAGACAAAGCTCTCAAAGTACCTTTTGTAGCTGGGCAAATGTAATTCCTAATTTACAGGTGGAGAAGCTAAGCTTAGAGATGGCCACAATTTCCCACCTCCATCCCTTCTCCCTCCTCCCCCCAGAAAATGTTGAGTTTTCAGTGAAAAAAAATGAAAAACTGAAAATTTTCAACCAAAATGTTTAGGGTAAAACTGAACATTTCAAGTCAGTAATGCTGTCTCAGTGCCTCGTGCCCCATTCTCCTCTAAGAGCTGAGCTGCCTCGCTGAACTACATCTCCCATCATGTTCCAAGGTCTCCCTAGTGTACCACTATGGTGCATCATGGGAGTCCCTGGCCATTGTGGGAAATGTAGTCCGGCTGGAGACCCAAGCCACAGAAGGCAATGTGGGAATGCCCTCTCTCCCCTTCTTCCCATCGGTATGGTTATTGATTCTCCTCGCGCTACATGCCCCTCTCCCCCATCAGAAGGTCTGCCCTGCCAGCCACCTGACTCCCACCCAACACCTGCTTCCTCCGCTCTTGCTCACATATTCCTTCAAAGAGCAAATTGACAAAATGTGAGGTGACCTTCCCCTCCTACAACCGTCCCCTCCTTCTCACCCATCATGGACAGTTTCTCAGCTGCTGTTCTCCTGTAACTCCTCCACTTGCCCCAGTGAGACCCCATCCCTTCCCCTGATCTCCTTCATGCTCACTCTCATACCCTCCCTCACCTCTCATTCTCCTCTGGTTCTTACCCCGCACAATAGAAGCATGGTTCAGTCTCGTCCATCTTAAAAAACAAAAAACCTACAGCCTTGACCCCACTCACCTCTCCAACAGCTGCTCCATCTCCCTTTCATCTCTAAGCTCACTGAACATGCTGTTTACAATTGCTGTCTGGAGCTCCTTTCCATAAGTTCCATTCAATTCCCAATCCAGCTTCTACCCCTTGTGCGCCACTCAAACTATTCTCGCTAAAGTCTAATCACTTCGTCCTTTGCCAAAACCACTACTCCATGCTTATTTCCCTTGAGCTGCCAGTGCCTTCATACTGTTGACTATACTCCTTTTCTGGAGATCTTGTCTTTTCTTGCTTTCCATGACCCTCCTCCTAAATCTCTAATGGCTCCTACAGCATGTTCATCAGAGGATCCCCTCCCCCCCCACACACACAAACTCTCTGTGGGGGCTGCAAAGGGTTCTATCCTTGGTCCCCTTCTCTTTTCCCTCTACCCCTTATCCCTGGGTAATCTCATCTGCAAATACAAACTCAGTTATGGTCTCTATGCCAACAACTCACAGCTCTGCTCCAGACCTGTCTGCTTCTGTCCAAACTAAAAATCTCAGCCTCTGACATCTCCTCATGGACATCCAGCAGTCAACTAAAGTTCAACATGGCTAAAAGGGAGCTCTTCCTGCCTGTCATTCAGGCCCATACCCTGGGTGTCCTCTTCAACTCAGGCCTTTCCCTACAGCTTCATGCTCCAGCTGTGCTTAAACGTTGCATATTCTTTCATCATAGTATAATTTTAGTGATCTCCCCTATCCAACCACACTCCTGAAACTCATGTCCAGACACTCATCAACTTGTATTTTGATTGGGACAACCTTCTCTTCTTTGGCCTTCACAAATGCAGTCTGGCCCCACTAATACCCATTCAAATTCTGCTGTAAAGATCATTTCCCAAGCTTGTTGCTTTGATCACGTCACCTCTCTCTTTGCGCCCCTCCAGCAGCTCCCCTTTCTCCATTATATCAAACAAAAGCTACTTGCATTCAGTTACGGCCCTTCACAGCTCATCCCCTAGCTATGCATCATCTCATTCACTCTTGCAATGTCTCCCACCTCCTCCCTACCCGTGATGCCAGCCTCCAACGCCCACTTGTTAAATCTTCAAGCAAGCACCTTCATGCTTACTAGTATGCTGTTCTTTGCACTTGGGAAGAGTTCCCATTAAACATCTGCAAAGCCACCTCACGGTCTTCCTTCAAAACCCTCCTTAGCATTCTCCTTTGCAGTGGTGCCTTTAAAACAAAAAAACTTAACACTTAGGCAGTTGGTGCTCTAAGACTGCAGCCCTTCATGTTAAACTATATGATCGCCCTGTTTCTGTGTGCTCTCCCCATCTGTTGTCTCTTGTCTTCTACTGAGGTTGTAAGCTCTTTGGGCTGAGACCAGCTTTTTTGTTCTGTGTTGGCCTAGTGCAAGGGGGCTCTGACCTGTGACTGGGGCTCCCAGCCACTAACACACTACAGATAATAAATAATAGTGTGAGGCACCCAATTACCATACTGACATTTGCAAATCAAAATTCTTTGGTTGTCAGATAAAACTTTTCAGGTTTTTTCGGGGGAGGAGGATGTTTGTTGACAAAAAGTAGATTTAAAATGAAATACACAAAACAGATATTTTACCCAAAAAAGGGCCATTTAATTGAAAACCCAAACTGGCCTTTGCAAAAAAGGTTTTCAACCAGCCCTGGCTGAGGTGTAGGGTTTAAGTGACTGGTCTGAGGTCACAAAGTGAGTCAGGTGTCCTGACCCCAAGTCCTCTGCCAAATGCCCTGGACCATAAGGTATGCAAAGTCCATGCACCCTGTTTGCAACAACCAGGGATACATGCACCTGGATATTTAAACACTGATGTGTGCAAGTCGTATTTGATGCTAAATACAAAAAAAAAAAGCTAAGTTACTCTGATGTTTTCATTCTGGTGCACAGAGAGCCAGCGCCAGAGCTAACTAAAGTCACTCGGAGTCTTTCTACTTCCCTCAGTGAGCTCCGGATCAGACTCCTAAGGTCGAATCCTCATGTCAGCATCCAGCTGGGGAACAATCCTGTCCTTCACGTTCCACAGGGCCTCACTGAGGCCACTCCTTGGAGCGGTCACACCTCGCCCTGTACATACCCCTCCCGTGGGGCAGAGGACAGAGAGCTGCATACCAGAGAACCCCCTGGCTCCACTCCCAGTACTCCTAACACTGCCACTCTGGGAGCCCCTTTGGAGCAGAACTCGTCACCAAGCCCACCCCAGCCTATTCCCCTTAAGCAGGGATACCGAACAGAGGGCTGCAGGGGCAGGGTTTGCCCTTTAATGGCTAAGATGTACATGTCAGGTCCCCAGAGAACGATATTAAATTACTGTCTCCGGGTGGCCAAATTTCACAATGAACTCAGGATAAGTATTGCACATAAAGTGAAGCCTTAAGTGTTAACCGCGTTAGTTCTGTTGGGGCTTCTGCTCAGTTCAGATTGCTCAGGGACCCTGGGATTTCCCTGCCACTCGGTCCTGCCTGAAGATTATTAATAGAGTTTTATAGAAATTTAGTTCCGATTGTACCAATATCAAAACACTCCCCACTCTTCAGAGGCAGCTCTGAAACAATGGTTTCTTTGGCACTGAAAACCTAATCTAGTTTGGAAACACTATGGATGTTACAGGAGAATTTTAATATAGCTTACCTAAAGCACACCATCTAGTATCATGCTCAGAGCTTGTTCTCCTGTGCACACAAATTACCCCCTATTGGCTAAAGATTTTATGCAAAAACTCAGCAAAACCAAGCAAAAATGCTGAATTTCTTTTGGGCCACACTGGTCAGTCCAAAGGTCCATCTAGCCCAGTATCCTGTCTTCCAACAGTGGCCAATGCCAGGTGCCCCAGAGGGAATGAACAGAACAGGTAATCATCAAGTGATCCATCCCCGGTCGCCCATTCCCAGCTTCTGATAGAGATATAGACTCAAAGCAAAACATGGCTACTGTATTTGGAGGAGAATTAAGAATCATAACATAGATCCACGTGCGAACTTCAAAACTGGCTCTTATCCCTATAAAGCTCCCAATTTGGAACACCCTGAAGTCTAGTGTATTTAAAATCCCTGATAAAGAACAGGTCCACTTCAAGTTTCTGTGGGCAGCAATAATTAACCCAGTTCTGATTTCAGTGGAGTTGTGCCTGGGGACCAGGGTCTGCTCACACTCATCTGACAGCAGAATTGGGACCTACTACCACCAGTCTAACTATACATCCTTACTTCTGAGGCTTTTCCTCACACTGGACGCTAGTTGTGCCAATGTTCTCAGAGGTCTAAACTTTATTACATTTATAAACAATTATATTTTTGAGTTTGCAGCCAGGCTTAGGTCCACAGTAACCATCTTCTGCATCTAACACTTGGCTCTTAACATTTTTTAGTACAATACGTCAGGCAAGTCATCTTAACAATGAACAGATGTGCAGCTGATTGCTTAGCACCTCTGAACAGACCCCTAACCTGTGCTTTTCAGCAAGACCACTTAATTGGAAAAACAAAACTGAAAATTAATGACCATGAAAGTGTCATGTGAAAATAACTGGAGACAAGAGATTCTGAAGAGCAATAACTTAGCAAGGCCGAAGTGCAAAGCTTCTGATATTTTCAAAGCACATAAGCAAATGAGACGTTGCTTTAGTGCAATATGCAGCTCTGTCCTACTTTAACAATATCAGCACATCTGAACTAGTCAGACTGACAGAAAAGATTCCATTTTAATAAGTTTCAGTCCAATTAAAAGCTCAAGTTTATTGGAAATAAAAGCTGACAGCATAATGTTTAAAAATTAATCAAAGAAATTAGAGCTGGGTTTGTAGAAAGTGCCTTATATGAAAGGCTCCGCTACAGAAAACAGGCCAGTATTGAAGATTTTCACATACCGGATCCCCTCCTAATTCAGGCTGAGCCAAACACTTCACATTTATTGTAAGTAAAGGTCTCCTTCTGCCTCCTGTTCTCATAACTCCATGCTCTCCTTCCTGCGTTTCCTACCTTTTTCCTTCCCATTATTTCCCTCTTTTTTCTATACACTACAGCAGTGGCTCTCAGCCTTTCCAGACTACTGCACCCCTTTCAAGAGTCTGATTTGTCTTGTGTACCCGCAAGTTTCACATCACTTAAAAACTTATAAAATCAGACATAAAAAATACAAACGTGTCACAGCACACTATACTGACGAATGGCTTATTTCCTCATTTTTACCATCTCATTATAAAATAAATGAATCTGAATATAGTATACAGAGCAATATAAACAAATCATTGTCTATGAAATTTTCCTTTGCACTGAGTTCGCTAGTGCTTTTTATGTAGCCTGTTGTAAAACTAGGCAACTATCTAGAGGAGTTGATGTGTCTCCTGGAAGACCTCTGAATACCCCCAGGGGTACACGTATCTCAACCCCTGGTTGAGAACCACTGCACTACAGTATATTAAATTCTTAGTCCACCTAGTGCATTTTCTGTGTGTACTGCTGTAATTGTCCGCTCTGATTGGTTCTTTATAATCCAGTATTGTTTATTATTCAGGATGCCATTAACCTCTTGATGCTTACAGCTTGCTTTCCCTTAATATTTGTTTCAATATTTTCCCAGTGTCCAACACGAGAACTACCATTCTCTCGTGGCATTCCCCTCATCACTTGGTACCTCCCATGTTCTTCATGATCTTTCAGAAATTGTGGTTAGTGGTTTAGCCAGTTAGTTTGCTAATTGCCTTAAGCCCCTGGCACATATATCATCATAGAATCATAGAATCTCAGGGTTGGAAGGGACCTCAGGAGGTCATCTAGTCCCACCCCCTGCTCAAAGCAGGACCAATCCCCAACTAAATCATCCCAGCCAGGGCTTTGTCAAGCCTGACCGTAAAAACCTCTAAGGAAGGAGATTCCACCACCTCCCTAGGTAACCCATTCCAGTGTTTTACCACCCTCCTAGTGAAATAGTTTTTCCTAATATCCAACCTAAACCTCCCCCACTGCAACTTGAGACCATTGCTCCTTGTTCTGTCATTTGGTACCACTGAGAACAGTCTAGATCCATCCTCTTTGGAACCCCCCTTCAGGTAGTTGAAAGCAGCTATCAAATCCCCCCTCACTCTTCTCTTCTGCAGACTAAACAATCCCAGTTCCCTCAGCCTCTCCTCATAAGTCATGTGCTCCAGCCCCCTAATCATTTTTGTTGCCCTCCGCTGGACTCTTTCCAATTTTTCCACATCCTTCTTGTAGTCTGGGGCCCAAAACTGCTGATTTGTATCTAAATTGAAGGAAATGAAAACCCAAGCTTGTCTATGATATTCATAGACAACTCCTGCCCTGACAGACAAAGACAATAAAATCTAGTATCGAAGTACTTTCCCAGTACATGACCTTCATCATTGTATTAGTTAATTATAGTTAGAATATAATTCTTGGCAATAAAAATCAGTCACGGCACAGTCATTTCCATTTAGCCAACAATACCACTCGTTTTTATCCTTATGATACAATTTCCACCCTTCAAGGATCTTCTTTGTTGTTGCATTTCAGCGTTTTACTTTTAATGACCCTATAGTTGTTTACTGTGCTCTCAGAACGGGGCCGTTTAGTTATTTCAAACATCATTCACCAGGGCACAGAAGCTGCAGGAGATACACATCTCACATCCAGCAGGCCCCCTGAGGGGGCAAAGTCTTGCAATCTGACTCCGGTACATCACAAACAACATCGCACAGGTGTCACAAGTTGCCCTTCTCCCCAAAGTACCCACTGCCACACCCAGCCTCTCTTTCCAGGAGGCTTGTGTCCCAAATACTGGCACAGCAAACAAAGAACAGTTCCTCAGCCCACCCCAGGCTCTTGTCCCCTCACCTCTCAGAGGAACTTCCAGCTGCTCCTGCTTCTTGCAGCTCCCTGTCTCTGACTCACCAGGTGTCCTGTCCTGTGCTGACTCTTCCCCTCCCCCCCCCCAGCTGACCTCTTTTAAATCTAACTGGGGTCAGCTGACCTGGCACAAATGGACTGTCCCTGCTCCCTCTTAAAGGGCCAGTACCACCCTGAGACAGCAGAGCATTAGGCTGATAAATGCAGATAGCACTGGAGTGGAAGGGGAGAACCACGTTGATAGAAGAGCTGTGATGTTCTTATTACGCCATTTCACTCATCCAGTCTAACATCTCTCTGCCTCTCTTCACTCATTACTTTGGTTTCTCCCCATTTGTGTGTTTGTTTCAGACACCAGGAGACATCCTGCAATCAGGGCCGGCTCCAGGCACCAGCCGTGGTGGCAGGACGTCCACAAAAGTCAGGATTCCAACAGAGCCAGAAAGCCATGGAATTCCTGCTGCTCCATGTTACAGCAGCATCTTTTGGGGCCAGCGCCTTCGGCCCTACCCAACATGTGTAAGCGTGGCAGAATCTGGCCCTTTCTGAGTGGAGTGACTGGCAATAGCTACATCTCCTCTTCCACTTTCATACCATTTTTCACTGACATTTGTACAGCTGATCTTTACTGCATCAGTACTGAATCCCTCCCCCATACCTCTACCTGAAATGCTTTACAGGGCACCCAGAAAGCCACTGACCAATCCTGCTTAACATTTAGTGAATTGAAGGGAAGATCGTGCCCTGTTCTACCCTTCCCAGTCATCCTCCATGGTGCCACAGAGTTCCCTATAGGGAGTGAAATCTATGGACCACATGGAAAAGAATCACTTGCAATTCAATACGATACAGTTTCAATATGATAGAACTGAGAAAAAAACCTCTGAGCAATAATGAGTGTCTGGAGAGAGACATCATGCCTATCACTAAAGCCCCTGCAGTAGGGCTTTGTGGATCAATGTGCAAACTGTTATTCGCATTGTTCAGTGGAAGAATTACTAAAATCCATTTGCCAGTAAATGTGCCTTGTCTTGTAAATCGTTGGGTCATTAACCTTAACAATGTCAGAGTGTTGGCACTTCCAATTAAATTAAATTACTGACCAAGGTAATACTTAAGAACACAGTCCAGACAAAGGAGTCTACTATTATATTATTACAGCCTAAGAAATGTACTAATCTTTTAATTCTGCATGTGAAAATAAGAAAAAGCGATATATGCTAAGCCCAGCGTGGCGAGACATACCGACATCCTCAGCAGAGGAAGATAAACAAAAGTGGAGGGGCAGGAGAAAGAGAGGGAGAATGAAATATAATACTGAGCAATCTACTTCAATGGGTCATATGTGCATTGTTCTGCATCATAATGCTTCAATATTCTTTGAAGCAAAGAGCTAGAACACAGGAATTGCTATACCAGAGAAGGGCAGTGCTTATTGGTCAGTTATTTCACCTGGTATCTCGCCTCCACCAGTGTCTAACAGCTGATGTTTCAGAGGGGTAAGAATGCTGTTGTCAGCAACTGGGATGGGGATGGTCAGGCCTACTGGTCACAGCCAGAATCAGGAGTCCAGGGAGGAAATGGAGTGAGACAGGAACAGGTGCAGGGCTAGGAACAGGGCTGGGGCAAGAGCAAGCCTAAAGCAGGCTAAGGCTCCGGAAATCTGGTGCCACATCAGGAGCAGGTTCCAAGCTCCTGTTAGGGTTATACACCTGAGCTGGGAGTCCCAAGGCCAGGCCCTGGCTCGTGGATTGGCTGGAGCCTCGCATAGGAGTGACTCATTCCCATACAGCTGTCCCACCACAATCATCTATTTAGCTACATGTGTAAAGTGAATTGTGTATATATGAAAGTAGAATGGATTAAAGAAATGCTGTGTGTTCCTTTAAGCAGGAATGAGGAATGTTGAGATAAAGTTGACAGGAAGAGAAACATTAAGGTATTGAACAATGGGTCCACTTAAGCTGACGGTGGGACATTAACAGGAGATCGGTAAGAGTTAATAAGGAAATAAGATATGTGTGTCTAGCCCCAGGTAAACTTATCAGTTCTGCTCCCTTTGTCATCTTGTTAAGTTTGTGCCCTTTTTATCTGTATAAATAAGGTAGTTTGGGCCTTGCATGGCACTCACATTATCTGGGTGTATTAGCAGAGCGCTTTTGATAATAAACAGAGTGGTCTGACAAATTGTGAGTCCTGAGTCTGACTTTGACATATATAAGGGTTGAGGGGGGGAAATTCCCATCTCCCCTTCCCAGCTGAGCACTGATGCAAGAGTCTGGTTATTATTTTACCTGGCTAATGGTAAAGCAGCCAGGGGAAAGAATTGTAGCTGCGATGGGTGAGGGCTGGTAAGCTGCCCTGAAAACACTGAGAAGTGGCACTTAGACTGACTGGGGCTGCACACTGCCAGGCAAACGTTCTGAATTTCAGACAGCTATCTCCGGGCAGACAACTGTTTCCTTTAATTTTTCCTTCCGGTTCTGTTATCCAACCCTGAACACCTGCAGGCTTTATTAGGCAAAACAATTAGGCTTAAGCAATTTGCCTTGCTGTGGTACCTGTTGCAAAGCTAACGTATTGCAGCAGAGAAATCAGTCCCCTGTGCTACATCAAAGCAATCCCTTTCTGCAACCTGACTAGTATGTGTCCCTTTGAAGTACTCGGGGAGCTGAGTGTCTTCTCTTGCTCATTTCTGAAACGTCCCAAAACATGGAACGTTCCCTGGGGGGCTCCTTATGAACCACGGGTGTGTTTGCCTATTTGTGGTGTTAGACACACCAAGGCCAAGATTTCCAAAAACAGCTTCCACTGACTTCAACAGAAACAGGTAGCACTGAGCACTTGTGACAAATCAGGTAATTACCAACTATGGATTTTACGCTCCTGCCTTTGAAAAATCTTGGCCTGAGCTTTTGTGAACATTTCTTTCTTTGGCAGTCGTAACATGGCTTCTAAGATGAAACAAGGACCTTTTAAACCCCACTGCACAGATTGTTCCCCCTGCATGCTCCATGCCACAGATGAACGGCTCTGAAACTGTGCATTCTCGCAGACCAGGGTTTGTGTCTGCTGCCTACCGTATGTTAGTCACAGAAAACAGATATGAAATCCTAGGCCTACCGTAGCAGGAGTTACGAGCGTTAAGCAGCTAAACACCTGCTCTTACCGACCTGTGCCTCCTTTGCACAGCAGGCCACTGTGTGGGTGCTGCAGCACATTGCCATTAAAACAATTAGTGGCTCCCGTGTGGTGTCCACTGCCTAGCGTGAGGACTAGCACTCAGGAGAGTTTGCATGGTGCACAGCTGGCCATAAACAAAAAGGACGAGAAAGGAAGAAAGTAATCAGAAAAAAAACCTGTCTAGCTTCAGGAGATGGCAGAGCACACCGGTAGTTAAGTAGTGCTGAGAGATGCATCACAGAACAGTTTTAACCCAAAGATGCATGTAAATGACTCAGCTAAAAGCCCTTTTAAACAGTCACTGCCCTGCATCAGAAGCCTGATTTCTTACAGCTGCAGACTCATTCCCCCAGGGAGAAAACAGTGCAGGGGGAAATGCTATCATTTTCCATGAAAAATTTCAAATGAAATTAAAATATTTCATTCCGTCCAGTTTTTCCATTAATTTTTTTCTGTTTTTTGACTAATTTTTTTTTAAATGCAAGCATTGGGGTTTTTTGTCTCTTCCCTCCCCTCCATATTTTCCTTTTCCCATTGCAAAAGGGAGTGAAGGGGTGGGGAGTAAATGTCATGAAGGTATTCCTGGTTGTTGTCTTTTTTTAAAACAAAAGGAAGTTTTGACCAAACTGAACATTTTCAGTGAAAATTTACATTTTGATCACAAAGATTTTTTTTAATTGCAAAAATATTTTTCTGTAAAAGTTTTCACCATCTCCAGTAGAGAGACAAGTACCGGCTACAATTGTATAGGGTTTGGTTGCAGATGAAGAAAATTTTCCATAGCTGCAAAGCAACTAACTTGGACCACATGGAAAACTCCTACTTCTGTCCATGAAAGGATCTACTCCAGGAACGGAACCTGAAGAAATGTACCAGCACACAAAAGCAGCAAAGCACTGATCCATGAATATAACTACATTGAGGGTTGGGTGCCAAATGGGGGCAGTTTTATGAAGAGGGCACAGAAAAAAAATTTATCCAATAAACATATAGAACATGATTATTGTTCACCTATTATAAAGAGGACATAGAATGACACTAAGGGCATAGAGGATACATAAGCATTAGAGGAATTGTAAGGTTACTTAAATGGGAATTTAGAACAAAATAGACAAAATAAAATGCTGACAAAATAATTGCCTGTGGAATATCTGAGGCGTTGCAGCTGCACTCAAAGTTCTGTCATCTTTTGGGAAGTCCTAGCCAAGGCATACAACATTTGAGAGTATATTTTCTATTAGTATTCAGTGTGTAAAAGTGTTTTCTGGATGTATCAAGAAGAGAATATACCCTTTAGAGTCTATCTTAGAGATGCAGACTTTCATTGAGTCAGGGTATTTATAACAAAGGAGCACAAAAAACCCACACAGACACAAAGCAAGTCTCAAACAATGTTCTGTGCCTTTCAAACAACTGCTCAGATACCAGATAATTAACAAGAAATCATTAACATTAACAATAACTGCACTTGTATTACTTTCCTTGCTTTGAGAGCTGGATTTGGCAGCACACTTGAGAGCTTTCACAATGGTCCTGTTTGATAAACTATTAGAGTGAAATTCACATCTCATTTTGCAGTTAACACTCCTCATCAGATCATCTTTTACCAGTCCCAGCCTGCCCCCATTCCTGGCAGCAATCCATTTGTTTTTAATAGATATAGACACTTTCCTTCTAAAAACACAGTCGATGCTAAGGTGCTCGTTATGTGGGAAATTATAGGAAACGGAGACAGCAATTCTAGACCATTACAAAACAGCCGTTGTCACCGTTCTCCCATTCCCTAGTTTGAGGCCTCACAGGAACGATTACAGAGTGTTCCTTAAACATGTTGTCTTCATCCATCGGATCCTGCAGGGAAAGGGCTTCAGTCACATCCTGAAGCTAGCTGAAGGGCAATACCTCAGCCAAAGACAAGTGAGGCAGCTTCCTTGGATAGATTTTCTTCACTGAAATTGAAATTGCTCCAAGTATTTTATTGTTGTTAGAAGAAAAAATGAGAACCTGTCTAGGTCATTCCAGTCTCTAGATCCCGCCGTCAGAATTCTCCCAAGAAAGTCACGCTTCCACCAGACAAATATTTTGCAGTAAATTAGCTTCCAGGTTGTGTTTTGAAAATGCAGCATTCCAAATGTTTATACGGCTTGGCTTTCATCTTAGCCCGCTCCAGAGTGAGTGCAAGTTTTTTAAAGCTCACAAAAAGACCCTGTAGGGAATACAGGTAACCTATTATTATTGTTTGTGTAGTGCTCACAAGGTGCGAGGTGCTCTACACAGACGTAAAAATGTGTCATGGTTCAGGTCCTGAGGATCTAGGTAGGCGACATAATAATTTAGAGTAACAAAGCTGTGTGAATGAGCAGGGCACTGTCCTGTAAGTCCATGATGTTTATTTTCAGGATCTTGTAATTATTTAAACGGAGGCTATGCCGGAATTCAGTACCCCAGCCCCACTGATAGACTGGAGCCAACAATTGGAAGCTATTGATTATTATTGAGATGTATGTAAGAACTAGTGGATGTAAACTGGCCATCAACAAGTTTAGGGTTGAAATCAGGCAAAAGTTTCTAACCATCAGATGAGTGCAGTTCTGGAACAGCCTTCTAAGAATGGGGGCAAAAAAACCAACTGGCTTCAAGACTGAGCTTGATAAGTTTATGGGGGTGATGGTATGATGGGACTGCCTACGATGGCACGTAGCCAATCTGACTGTTAGCAGCAAATATCTCCAACTGCCAGTGATGGGACACTAGCTGGGGAGGGCTGAGTTACTACAGAGAATTCTTTACCAGGTCTTGGTGGGGGGTCTTGCCCACATGCTCAGAGTCTGATCATCATAGGTGGGGTCGGGAAGGAGTTTTCCTCCAGGTCAGATTGGCAGAGACCCTGAGGGTTTTTTGCCTTCCTCTCCAGCATGGGTCTCAGGGCACTTGCAGGTTTAAACTAGTGTAAATGGTGAATTCTCTGTAACTTGAAGCCTTTAAACTATGATTTGAGGATGTCAGTAACTCAGCCAGAGGTTATGGGTGTATTACAGGAGAGGGTGGGTGAGGTTCTGTGGCCTGCACTGTGCAAGAGGTCAGACTAGATGATCATGATAGTCCCTTCTGGCTGGAAAGACTATGAGTCTAGTGCTGCCATGCCGTCCTCACAGGGCTACTATGAACATTAAGGGACACATTCTGCATCTTTATTCACAATAAGCAGGAGCTCTGACTTCACAAGCAGCTCCCTTTATTTCAATGGACCAGAGTCTCCTACATGTTCTCATACCGAGAGCTTCTTTACTCCATGCATCATCTCACTGACGGGCCCTCAATATTTGTTCTGCTCTTAGAAAATGAAAAGTTCCCTATAAGTCCTCGGTATGCATAGCTCTAGATGTCCCTCTGCAACGAACTGCCTATAGCCCCTCCGATCTCCGACTAGTAACGCTCTGCTGCAGGGTTCCTGTCTCCTCTCCTTTTCTTTCATTCCCCTTGTCTCTTTTTCCCTATATCCCACATCTCTCTCCCACCATGTGAAGCCTTCTGAAAATTCAGCCCGAACTGCCAGGCAGCTGGTATCTCCTCCATCTCTGAGCCAGGACAAGATTACCTTGCTTCTCCTCTGCCTCACTTGCACCGAGATTCACCACCCGTGGCTGGTACTCCCCTGCCCCCAGGAAATGAACAAACCTCCAGACCCCGCCAGATCTTCCCCAGTGCCTTAGCAATTGCTCACTCTCCAACGAGCAGAAAGTCCCATTCCCAGGCTTTCCTGTGTGTTTGGGGTTTGTAGAGCAACCAGTGAGTAGGCTGGGGCCCAGTTGGCTTAATTTGCTCCTGCTGGCTGAGCTGTGCCTCTGACATGATTTAATCAGCATCACCAGGCTGAGCTTATAGGTGCCTTGGAATTAGAATATCCCGATTGAACAGGCAGGCTTTTGTCCGTCCCCAGACCCATCCCCTTCAAGCAATCAGAAACTAGAGCACTCAAGGGACACGGCTGCAACTTACCAGGTCTCCTGAACATCTCCTGCACACTCAAACATCTGCAGCGAGGCAAGTGTTAGACAATTCTGACAGTGAGGCGCACCGAGAGCAGGACAGACCCCTGGGTGTCCAATAGCACAAACTCCCTAAAGATACAGAGGTCCCTACCACAAGTTCTCAGCACCTCCAAACATGTGTTCACTGGTCAAACCCTGGGTAGTTTTTCTTCCCACTGTGGGTGAAATCTTGGCCTCGCTGAAGCCAATAGTAAAACTCTCACAGACTTTAATGGAGCCATTATTTCACCATGTGTCTGCAGGTTTAATAGCATGTTCCTTGTCCTTCCCCAAAATGCTTCTTTTGGACGGTAACAGTTTTTCCATGAGGATAATGCTGCTACCATCAGGGAGGGATGCCTTTATTTGGGAGATATGTGGGTGGTGGATGATCAAAAACACCTACTCCTTTCTGAACGCAGGCAGAATTGGCGTGTTTAATTTCAAAATGAATTACTTCCATGGCTATTTTTCTGAAAAGTTATTCACATCAAACAGAGATGTTGCACAAAAGACATAACGCCAGCCTGCTTGAGCAATTATGAGTGTTGTTTAATTACAATATATTTATGAAATGAAACAAGCGTCAAGAGTTCACTCTCATGCAGAGACAATTGTGACAGCAAAGGAGAATTTCAACCCCACCATTCAAGCTAATTCCAGGTACCAGGTTATTGTTTGCATTGAGGTTTTTTTTAAAAAAAATTCCTTTTACATTATTCTAACATCTCAGCAAAATTATACTCATCTTTAATAAATATCATCTCTAACTAGCCATGGAGGTATCATTTGAAGCATTGTTCTGCATGATGAGTGCACAACGTAACGTGATAATACTGACCACTTTCCAAGCAAGAGGTCACAGATATGCACTCTGACTCCAGAAAAACCCATCTATCTGTAGAAATTCAAATCCAAGGTTAAAATCTTCAGCATCTATAGTTCTTAGGGCAGCTCTGTCCCCAGAGGGATATCCATCATGGCTAAACTTGTTAAAATTCCTCAGCTCCCTGAAGCTGGCACTTCACAAGAATTCTAATAAAAAGCCACATTTCAGTGCCATCGGAAGTCAAGTGAGAAATGATCATGATACTTTTCACAACTAGCCCCAAAACTAGAAAGAAAAACCAAAGCTCTGAGGAGATCTTCATAGCCATTAATACAACAACTCCGACAGGCTCATCAACATGACGACCGAAGGCTTTGATACACCACAGCAGTCAGTACCCCATGGTTCACACCAGCAAACGAGCTCCATTGCTAGTGAGGCTGGAACCATATTTATAGTGCAGGTGATGAAGGCAGAAACCCTGCATTTGGGTTATTACTACTTCAAGCCAGGAGGTGCAACAGCACCTCTAGTTCCAGCACCTATGTCCATATCTAGATTACCTGAAGGATCCCTCCGTCTCTCCACTGTCTCATGGCAAGAGAGGGACTGCAGAATTCCTTCCCTTTTCCCCCACAGCCTATTCTGCTCGGTGCTTCCTCTCTTTATAGTAACCACCCAGCTCGGCTTTATCTTTAAGTAGGTCTGGCCCACTCTTCAGGTGCAGTCAGGTGGGTTAAGTGACTTTTCAGGCCCACATTAACCATTTCACCACCTGTGTGGGCTACGCAGGCTACCACATTATGCTATGGAGTCAGTTCAATGCATTATGGATGAGCACAGTACTAGCAGAATGGGGCCCCAGCTGGAGCTTCTAGGCATCACTGCAATACCCAAAAAAAAAGGAAAAAAAAGAAGAAGAAAAAGAAACTTTTTAGAGAACTTACAAAAGACAGAATCCTTCCAAAATGAATTCCCACAACACTACCGCTCACAAACAAATGCTCTATTCATACACATAAGAATAAACTCTCTACAGTTTCTAGATTACATGGAAGCCACAGGAATAAACATCCACCGTAGCTCACAGAATTAAAAGATTCTCTTAATCGGATTAAAAATAAAGGCATTTATTTAAAAAAATCCTAACGTTAAAGAAAGAAGCCGATTTAAATTGCTGTTGATTGGGAAATGGAATGGGTATTTTTATTGTAACATTCCGCATCCATGGCATGGCAGGTAACGCTCATTATACACACAGGATGCATGTTGCACAGGAGCATGTCTGAAAAGCAGGGCATCTTGTTGAGGAACCAGGGCTATAACATTCCACATCCTCTGTGCTGCAGGTCCATGATCCTTTGTCCTTTCCAACAAGTCCTACAGATTCCTCTCAAAGCTCCTATAGAACTTCAGAATTCTCTCCCGATGGGTTCTCATCCCCACACCTTCCAACGTGGAGTATAACAGATCTGCAGTCTATCTGACAGGCCAAAAGCCAGATTCTGGTTCAATTTTGGTGCACTCTCAGATTTTTTAACTGAAGGCTTCTTACATCTCTTTTCAACCATGAAGTGACAGGAGGCCTCAGTCAGGCCCCACAAGTGATGTGGGGTTGGAACATAGAGATGGATGGGAAGACTAAAGGCCCACCAAGAATTTGGAAGGCAAGCGGTTTACTGAGGTGTTGGGGGCGAGGGGTGAGAATTATTCAAGCCAACCTGACCTTTACTTGATTTCTGGGATAAATTCATGAAGGGCCTGATCCAAAGCCCATCAAAGACTCCCATTGAATTCAGTGATCATTGAATCAAGGGAATAGAGCATGTCGGACAATGGGAATGTAGGGCCTGAAAATATGACAATTCCTGAGCCATTAGTGAAAGGACAGGAAAACAAGAAACTGTCTCTTGAATGGAAATAACTTTGCTTCCACTGATACTATTCTTGACATGAAAGTAACTACACAAGTTACTTACCATTCTGCATGTCAATGATAAGTGCAAAGTAATGCACATGGGAAAACATAATCCCAACTATACCTATAAGATGATGGGGTCTAAATTAGCTGTTACCACTCAAGAAAGAGATCTTGGAGTCATTGTGAATAGTTCTCTGAAAACATCTGCTCAGTGTGCAGTGGCAGTCAAAAAAGCTAATAGAATGTTAGGAATCATTAGGAAAGGGATGGAAACAACACAGAAAATATCATAATATCACTATATAAATTCATGGTATGCCCACATCTTGACTACAACGTGGAGTTCTGGTCTCCCTATCTCAAAAAAGACAAAATTGGAAAAGTACAGAGAAGGGCAACAAAAATGATTAGGGTATAGAACTGCTTCCATATGAGGAGAGATTAATAAAACCGGGACTGTTCAGCTTGGAAAAGAGACGACTAAGGGAGAATATGATAGAGGTCTATAAAATCATGATGGGTGTAGAGAAAGTAAATAAGGAAGTGTTATTTACGCCTACTCATAACACAAGAACTAGGGGTCACCAAATGCAGGCAGCAAGTTTAAAACAAAAAAAGGAAGTATTTTTTCACACAACGCACAGTCAACCTGTGGCGCTCGTTGCCAGAGGATGTTGTGAAGGCTAAAAATATAACGGGATGTCCCTAAACCTCTGACTGCCAGAAGCTGGGACTGGATGACAAGGGGTTGGATCACTCGATACTTTCTCTGTTCTGTTTATTCCCTCTGAAGCATCTGGTACTGTCCACTGTCAGAAGACAGGATATTGGGCTAAGTGGACCACTGGTCTGACCCAGTCTGGCCATTCTCATGTTCTTAATATAGAGATGATACACAGCTCTACATACTCTTCAGTCCTTCAACACATGGGACCACAGCCCTGACACCAAGATGGCCCAGTGCTTGGATGAGATCAGCTCATGGATGAAGAACAGCTGACTGACCCTGAACCCAAAACAAGGCAGAAGAGAGTATTTTGAAGAGTGCAGTCACAGTACTGTCTCTGTTGGTTGAAGCTACACATCCACAATTGGTTAATGCTGTCCATAGTTTAGGCGTACTCTTGGATTCCTTGCTGATGCTGAGCTCTCACACAGAAGCATCTGTGAGTAATGCTTTCTACCACCTCTGCTCGGCTTGGAGACTTTGTCCCATCCTGATGACCTGGTCACCGTTATTCATGCCTTCCTCACCTCTTGGCCAGATTACAGCAACACAATATCTCTGGGCAGGAATCCTTCAGCACTTAGGAAACTCCAACTAGTACAAAACACTGTGGTGCCATCTCCTCAGCAACACAGGCTACTGTGCACACCACACATCTGCCCTCAGCTCTTTTCATGGGTTCCCATAGAATTTCTGTACAAGTTCAAGGTCTCAGCCCTTATATTCAAAGCACTCCATGGCCTGGGCCCATTCTGTCTTAAGGATCATCTAACACTCCAGGATGAAGACCATGATCAACAAGTATACTCCTCCGGCACAATGGAACTCTCACCAGTAAGAGTAAAGCTCATCTGTGCGGGAGACAGAACTTTCTCCAGGGGCGATCAGAGACTGCGGAATGAACTCTCCCAAGATCTAAGGACCATTACAAACCTCACCATCTTCTTTTTGTGTCTTCTCTAACACAGAGCAACAGGTATATTTATTTAAAAAAAATAAAACCCCACCAAGACAAGACACTCCACTGCACATGCTTCTCCTGAGCAAAGGATGAGAGAACAAAAAGCACATGACACGTTAGTCACATGGCTTAATGCATTACTGGAAGGAGCTCAGATACTACAGTCATGAATGTGGTATAAGAACCTATTAGGGCTGTCAATCGCAGTTAACTCATGCAATTAACTCAAAAACATTAATTGTGATTAAAAAAATTAGTGCAACTTACAATGTAGATTTTGTTACATAACTGCACTCAAACAAAACAATGTAAAAAACTTTAGAGCCTACAAGTCCACTCAGTCCTACTTCTTGTGCAGCCAATCGCCAAGACAAACAAGTTTGTTTACATTTACGGGAGATACTGCTGCTTGCTTCTTATTTACAATGTCACCAGAAAGTGAGAACAGGCATTTGCATCGCATTTTTGTAGCCGCCATTGCAAGGTATTTACGTGCCAGATACGCTAACCATTCATATGCCCCTTCATGCTTTGGCCACCATTCCAGAGGACATGCTTCCATGCTGATTACACTCATTAAAAAAATAATGCGTTAATTAAATTTGTGACTGAACTCTGGGGGAGAATTGTATGTCTCCTGCTCTGTTTTACCCACATTCTGCCATATATTTCATGTTATAGCAGTCTTGGATGATGACCCAGCAAGTGTTGTTCATTTAAGAACACATTCACTGCAGATTTAACAAAATGAAGGTACCAATATGAGATTTCTAAAGATAGCTACAGCACTTGACCCAAGGTTTAAGAATCTCAAGTGCCTTCCAAAATCTGAGAGGGACGAGGTGTGGAGCAAGCTTTCAGAAGTCTTAAAAGAGCAACACTCCAATGTGGAAACTACAGAACCCGAACCACCAAAAAAGAAAATCAACCTTCTGCTGTTCTGGTGGTGACATCTGACTTAGATGAAAATGAACATGCGTCGGTCAACACTGCTTTGGATCGTTATCCAAGCAGAACCAGTCATCAGCATGGACGCATGTCCTCTGGAATGGGGGTTGAAGCATGAAGGGACATATGAATCTTTAGCGCATCTGGCATGTAAATACCTTGCAATGCCGGCTACAACAGTGCCATGCGAATGCCTGTTCTCACTTACAGCTGACATTGGAAACAAGAAGCGGGCAGCATTATCTCCTGCGAATGTAAACAAACTTGTTTGTCTGAGTGATTGGCTGAACAAGAAATAGGACAGAATGGATTTGTAGGCTCTAAAGTTTTACATTGTTTTATTTTTGAATGCAGTTATTTTTTGTACATAATTCTACATTTGTAAGTTCAGCTTTCATGATAAAGAGATTGCACTACAATACGTGTAATAGGTGAATTGAAAAATACCATTTCTTTTATTTTTTACAGTGCAAATATTTGTAATAAAAATAAATATAAAGTGAGCACTGTACACTTTGTATTCTGTGTTGTAATTGAAATCAATATATTTGAAAATGTGGAAAACATCCAAAAATATTTAAATAAATGGTATTCTATTATTGTTTAACAGCACGATTAATCATGTGATTATTTTTTTTAATCACTTGACAGCCCTAGACCCTATATAGAATAGAATCTTTCTAGCTCTTTTGAGCCTCTCGGAGTAGAAACTACAAGTTTAAGTCACCTTTGGCCCCCTCGGTTTTGCACCGAGTGCAGGCTGTCTGAGCCGACAATCAGCCCCTAGGATGCACATGCAAGTAATAATGTTTCCTTAGTCAAATATTTGAAAAGTTGCTTTTACCGAAAGAAGCTTTTTTCTTCCCTTGTATTTTTCTGTAAACTGCTTTTAACAGAGTCTCTGGCTGATGCATCGCTCACATCGTGCCATGCAAATGGCTGTGACCCATCATGATAATGCAACCTCCACCCTGGAAATCTGAAATGAAAACAAATCTCATTATGGAAAAAACATCCATATGTAAGAGAAGGAGGAGTCCTTCCTGGGTAAAGGCCATGCAGGCTGTTCAAGATAATTTAGATGTAATTAGCATTTCAAATAGCTACATGAGAGGCACGTTCGCAAATCTCTGTTGAAGAGACCTCTGCCTGCACTTCCCGCATGTGCTGCTTCACAATGATTCAAATGTCATGAGCGTTCCACTGACTTGAAAGATGTCAATGTATATTTACCACCTACTTTCGTAAGCACCATATTTTTCGGAAATCTCCGTGCGTGCCCATGAGCTGGGGAGAGGAGGCTCACACTTGTCAATGACCCATTCGTTTTCCATGGGAGCTGCTTTCTTGTGCTTCAAAATGTATGCTATCAATTTAAAAAAAAATCAGTCATCTGCCCTTCTGGTTACAAAGATAACCTTCAAAATGTGAGCCAAACCTCACAGGTGCAGTGCTGCCTGCCTGAGTTAGCAGGGAGCTGAAACAATAGCTCTGGGGAAAGCATGAACTCCCCCATTCATCTCAGTGGGGCGTTAATTCTGAACCCAACCATCAGCATTGCAGACTCGTTCAGCTCTGATCAAAGCACACAAGAAAGAAGCTGGAGGGTGATATTAGGAAGCTCTATCTGATCTACCAAGTGGCATCTCAGTGCGGCATCCATGAGTGGGGTGGAGCATGTCAGAGCACCATCACTTATCTGTTTATTTTACAGTCTGACCCCTCTGACCCTTCCAGCTCTGAAAGGATTTTTACAAGGAGAGAGCTGTATCCAGGCAATCCTGTTATTATTCATGATAGACCTAAGGTGATGTTTGCCAAAAACCCACCCCTCCTTGTACAGTTGCTACTGGGTGGGTGGGAACAAATCTCTGCATTTAAGAATGCGCAGCCAATGCTGGAATAAACTTGAAGAACTGGTCTAAATCTCACCCCAAGCTGAACCCAAAACCTTTCTAGATATTCAGCTAATTCTCGGTAACTCATGCTGTACCTTAGCCAAGATTTCTTCTGAGGCACTTCTTATTGGCTCGGGATTCCCCAGGGACGGAGGGAGAGGTTACTTACCTTGTACAGTAACTGGAGTTCAAGATATGTGTCGCTATGGGGGTTCCCCTTCTGGATGTGCGCATGCCCATGTGCTCTTGGTGAGTTTTGCTAGCAGTGTTAGCGGGTCTGTGCCTGCACCCTATACATCCTTGTGCTCCGGGGCAAGAGCATATGTGGGGTAGACCCACTGCCACTCCAGTTCCTTCTCAGACATGAAGTCCAGTCAGAAGACTGAGGCAGAGAGGAAGGAAGGCAGGTAATGGAGCATCTATTAGGGAACACACATCTTGAAGAACCTTGTACAGGAACTTGGATAAGTAACTCTCCTTCCAGTAGTGTCCCTGTGGTTCCTCCAGCTTCAGGAAATTCCTGAGCAGTACCTCAATTACGGAGAAGGGTGCTGAGGAGACAGATTCAGTGTGGACTACAGAGTAGCATCGCCATAAGCTGCATCAGCTCTGGGAGCAGATATGAGAACACAGTGCCGGGGGACAGTGTGCACAGAGGCCTAAGTGGCTGCCTTGCCCATATCTGGATGGGCATGTTTTTCAGTAGGGTGAGAGAAGTAGACTGAGCCCTGGTGGAATGATCAATCACCCTGGGAGTGGGATGAACCCCAAAGCCCTCATAATACGTTAGGATGCACCCCAAAACCCATTTAGAGAGTCTGTGAGTAGAGAGCGGGTGCCCTTTCATTCATTCTTCAATCAAGATGAACAGCCTAGGGAGAAGCCCTAGAGGGCTTAGTCCTGTCAAGGTAAAAGGCAAGCGCTCTTCTTACACCTAGTGTGGGTAGGCTCACTTCATCGCTTGCAGAGTGAGGCTTGGGATAATCGCGAATGTGGAATTCTGAAGAAACTCTGAGCAGGAAATGACGGTGTGGGTGTAGTATCACCTTGCCGCAACAGAACACTGTGTTCAATGAGTCAGCCATGAGCAGGGCCGGCTCCAGGCACCAGGCACCCAAGCTGGTGCTTGGGGCGGCACCTGGAGGGGGGCGGCGCGGCGCTCGGGCCGCCGGGGAGAGCGGGGCCACAGCCGGGCTCGCCGCCCTCCCGCCGGCGCTCTGGCCGCCCTCTGGCCGCCGGGGGGAGAGCCGAGCCCCAGCCGGGGCTCGCCGCCCTGCCCCCGCCGGGGCTCGCCGCCCTGCCCCCGCCGGGGCTCTGGCCGCGGGGGGGGGGGGAAGAGCCAAGCCCCCGCCGGGGCTCGCCGCCCTCCTCCCAGGGCTCCGGCCGCCCTCTCCCCCCCGGCGCCCTGCCCCCGGCCGCCGGGGGGAGAGCGGAGCCCCCGCCGGGGCTCGCCGCCCCCCCGGGCTCCGCCCCCCCCCCCCCCCGTGGGGGGGGGCGGCGGCCGGAGGCTTTTTTGCCTGGGGCGGCAAAAAAGCCAGAGCCGGCCCTGGCCATGAGGGCTCCCAGCTCTGCTCCCCTCCTGGCCAAGGCGATGGCGATGAGGAACGAGGTCTTGAGGGACAAAGAGAGGAGGGAACAGCTCCTCCTAGTTCAAACAGGGATTTCTCAGCCCGTCAAGGACTAAGTTAAGGTCACATGGTGGAATAGGTTCTTTGACAGGAAGAAAGAGCTTGAGCAGACCCTTAACAAACCTGATGGGTGAATGAAGACTGAACACCTCTCAATGGAAGGGGGGCAGGGATGGCAGCCAGGGGAACCTTCTCCGAGCTCAGCAATAATTCTGTAGTTTTTTTAATTTAGCAGGTAACCGAGAATGTGTGTCAGACGAGATTCAAGAGGAGTTACAGACCGGTGGCTGCACCAAACCTGAAAGCGTTTCCACTGCTGTCAGTAGATTTTCCTTGTAGTGGGTTTCCTACTATTGAGCAGTGCTGTCTGCAGCTCTGCAGAGCTGTCTGGTTCTGGGCCAGAGAACCATCTAGTCACTGGGCCTTGAGATGAAGTGACAAGCGGTTGTGGTGAGTGAAGAGGTGAGGCAGCTGTTGAGACATGCAAGACAGTTCTGGAAACCAAAC
Organism: Emys orbicularis; assembly: GCF_028017835.1. NCBI lineage: Eukaryota > Metazoa > Chordata > Testudines > Emydidae > Emys > Emys orbicularis. The sequence continues at coordinate 129,439,473 of NC_088689.1, forward strand.
TGGTCTTGGCCACAATGGTGCTATGAGGATGGCTAGTAATTTCCCCTGTTTCAACTTGTTCAGGTCCTTGAACAGTAATGGCATCAGGAGACGGGCATATAGTAATACACACGGCCGAGGGATGGCGAAGGCATCTCCCATTGAATTGCAGTCCTCCCCTTGAACAGCATCATCTGCTCTTCGCAGCGGATGGTGTCATGAAGAGATCTATCTGCAGACGACCCCAGGTGGGACATATCCTTCCGAATACCTCAATCAGCTCCTGCTCATGGTCGAGGCAGAAATGCCTGCTGAGGGAGTCCGCCACTGTGTTCTGCAGTCCTGGTAGCTAACCCGCTGAGGTCTGTATGTGGGGAGATATGCACCAGTTCCATAGCCCTACGGCTTCAGCGTGTAAGGACTGGGATCTTGCTCCTCCTTGTTGACCAATATAATCCATTGCTATTCTGTTGGCCACCATTATTCTGATTGGGTGACCCCGGGCTGGGGAAGGAAGTAGTGACAAGTGTAATGGACTGCTCTGAGCACTAGTATGTTGATATGTGGGGGGGTCACTTCCTGTGGGGACCATTTGCCCTCAGCTGTGACTTCCGGAAAGCTCGCACAGCAGCCTAGCAGGGAGGCATCTGTAGCGATGATCCTTGTGGTGAGAGGCTGTGAGAATGCAATGCCCACACAGACCTTTGGGGCTCTTTCCACCCACCCAGAGATCCCCCAGCATCCATTGCCTCTGCCTGCAAGACCCCTGGGCTGGAAAGGTGGGAGCTAAAGGAGACTTATTTAAACTAACCAGAAGATTTAAAATCAAAATCTGAATTCTGAAGCTAAGGGAAGCCCAGCTAAGCTTCCCTAGCGCAGTGATTAGACAGACTAAAAGAAGAGAACACCAACACATTGCTTCATTCTTCCCTGACTAGCTATGTTTATAAAAGGTAGAAACTTGATAAAGAAAATGAGAGAGTTTCTGCAATCTCTTTAGACCACCCCCTTCTGGCCTTACTGCAGCTGATACAGCATATCTGAAAAAAATATACTGTCTTATTTACCTTGTCAGGAAGACACTGTAGGGGAGGGACAGTCATTTCCAGGGAGAAGAACACATTGGCACTGAACTAATATGAGTGCTCCTCAAAGTTTGAGGCTTTGATGGCATATACGGTTAAAAAACCAAAATACAAACTAAACCCAAAGGCCCAAATTAAATCATATTTCCTTCATTTCACATGATATTTAAAAATCCTTTTAAAAAAATTAAGCCATCCATCAAGGAAGGGTCTGAGGCATGACACGGTTGATTTTGTTCCAGCAACACAGCGGTTAAATAACTCCTATCTCACAAATTCACACAAGCATCCTGCCTTCAGCTCCCGTTCAAAATAACCATTATGGAGGATGCATAGAGGTACTGACTTAGCTATGAGTGCCTGCCATATGGTGCCTATCCCATTTGTCCCCTCCTGTGTTAAACTTTCTTGAGCTGATAAAAGAGCAGTTAGTAGCTCTTTGTTAAATAAATGTCAGCCAAGGCAAGCAGAGTGGAAATTTGGTGGTCAGATGTGGGTGGTCGATCGCTGCTGAAAAAGATTACTTAGCTGATAGAGAATGATATTTACCAGCTGCCTATGGTGTCAGGAGTTGGGGAATGGTACTGGCCTAAACAAAAATGTCTTGGAATAGTCCCCTATTGTTTCCATCAGGCTTTTCAGCTTGGCTGAAAAGGAACCTGCTGATCCCAACAAGACAAAGAAGACCCTTGAAATATTTTAAAGCCCGACTGAATCCTTAGTACTGCTTTTACAGCAGCACTGCGGGACGCCTTTGTGCTGAAATCTAAGTTGCAGAAATATAGTTTGCTTACAAGAAATGAAACCAACAGCCACAGATTCAAGCATCTCGCCAAACTCCTAACCTCTGACAGGGATTTAGCACAGGTTTGCAAGCAAATCTTTTCCCAGGATGGTGGAGCTTGCAGCCCCCGTTTTCAGTATCAACATTCTCCAAAGGAATTGCAAGAATTCTTAAACACCCTGGGTCCAGCTCCTGAGCTGGTGTGAATTACAACTGCTCTATCAAATGGAGCTGAGGATCTTAACCTTCTATGTAACAGATTTTCTGCGGAACAAAATGTACAGATCCTTGTGTGGTGCAAGGTTCATCAGAACCATTTCATCCAGCAACACACATAGGATATTCCTGGATTGAGTCTAGATGGGTCTCTCTTTTCAATATTGTTTGGCTTATATTTGGGGTCTGATTCTCCTGACTTACAGTGGTGTAAATCAGAAGTAATGGTGTTACACCACTGTAAAACTGGGGTAGGTGAGAACCAGGAGTGTTTCTGGGTGCTGAGTTTTGTGATATGTTTGTTTCTCTGGTGTGGTGGGATTTGTTTTCGCTGGGTTGTGTTTCAGATCTATGGCCCAATCTTTTGGATGCAGCATGCGAGCAAAACAAACGTACATCTGTGCACACCTGCTGGCGTGTCTGCGCCATGGCCCTTGCAATCTGGGGTGCTGCGCTTATGTGTATTTGCAACTCCTGTTACACACATTCATTGGGCAAAACTGCATGTGGACATTTGCAAATGCAGGCCTATGTTCTTTTTGGATCATTGGATCATGGTTGTGTGTCAGATGCCAGCTTGGGCCAAAATGGGGACCTTCAGAGCTAAAATCATGAGCCCTGGTAGCTGCAGCCAGACAGCCGGGCTCTATGACTGGGGCTGTAACAAATTCACATACTCTGTGGAGACACAACGCACTCGGACCAATGGGTTGCACTTACTTTTAATTTCTTAGGGTGGCATCTGAGTGCCCTGAACATCAATCTAAAACAAATGCATTTAAATAAATGTGACTCACTCGAGTGGGTAACTCACTAAAATCAAACACTAACCCCTTACCAACAGGAATAGTTGGTAGCTAATTAAAAGCCAGACAGAACAGGTGAGCCTTAAATGGTGCCTTGCAGTTTGTCCAACTCAGGCTTGTGCTGAGCGGCAGAGCAAGCATGTTGCATAGACGAGGCCATACTGGCCAGAGACACTTCCCAGAAAATAGCAAGCGTGAATGTCCCCAAACAACCTAAACATGGCAGGCCAGATCCCCACCCCTTCCCAAGGCCCCAGTTGCTCTGCATAACCTGCTCCCTGTGGGTTCCTCCCCGATGGCACAGAGTTGGCAAAGCAGCCCAGACGCACCTTCTGTTGTAGGGAGAATGTTAAGAAAGGGAGTATCACTGGAGCACCACTGTGCTCCAATGAACCCAGCTGCCAGAACAGCCTCTTGGGTGTAATTACAGCCAGGCACAACTTAGAGCAGCCCTTAAACTGCTCTACATTATACCAGGGGTAAAACAGTCCCTACCTAGCCTCGGGATTGAGTGGGGGGCAGTGGAGGTGGCGTAACAATTCTCCTCCAGAGGTGTCGGGTGCAGCATTGGTATAGCTGAGGATCCCACTCCCCTGCCCCCTGCCCCCATGGGACCTAACTGTACGTCAATGTATTTTTTCTCTGCTCTTTTTAATTGATGTAATTCCACCTCTCTTACAATTCAATTAAGCATGTATCCTACATCTAAATGAAAATGGCTTGGGTGGGCTTAGAGATTAGGAGGTGATAAAGTTTCCTGGATGGGAAAACTTCCTGGCATCACATTAAAAGTATTTCTGAGCTGCTGCAGAAACAGATTCTAAAGCAAACCAAAATCTAGTCTACGCCCATTCCCAGATTCTGGCAAACAGATGCAACCCCCTTATGTTGACATTCTTAGCTGTGTTTAAGAGTGCATTATATCAAATTAGCCTAAGCCAACTGTCTAGCAACTTCACCTGCATTGTGTCCACATGGGAGATTTGCACTGATTTAGTTCATTTGGTTTCTAGACCATTAAAACTAAATTGGTACAAATTTTCATGTAGACAGGCCTAAGAAGCAGGACAGAGGGGGATCACAGTGCTACTAACAATCATGATTTTATCAGGAATCTCACCATAATTAATGTTTTTCTTAAATCCCCAACTTTTGGAGTCATGTTATTGAATGGGAAACTGGCAGGGGCATTGTTCATGTGTTTTGTTGTTGGTTTTGTAAACAAAGAAAGTTTCTAGCCCTCAAAGGTCCAAAGATAATGTGACCTGAGTGCACCCTAAAGGCTCAGAAACTAGAAGGCAAATGAAAAAAACTCCAAAAGTATTTTAATGTGATTTTTAAGCCAATATCATGATTTTTGGGGGCCTGACATGTTTGTTTGAACGTCTGAGGTTGGTAATACTGAGCTTAGGAGTAAGAGGAAAGAGAAAATACTTGCTCAAAATGCAAATAAATGGCTACTTTGGCACCACATCTAGCATGGGCGTAAAGTCCAGTGTCTTGGAGGGATTCCATTTTTGGGGTGCCAGGGTTGACAAAACATGGGAATCTATTGTCTTTTAAAATCATGCCAATGCTTTCACTTGGTCCCTGCGTTGTCCCTCCTTAGGCTTGCAGACTGGGCATCTGATTTACTGGGCACTCACAGCAGACTCACACCGGTGAATTAGTCTTTCTGGCAAATTTTCTCATAGCTATTTTCAGATTCCACACTTGACTCTCTCAATCTCCCTGTAATATGGGGCCGTTGTCTGTTAGCGCCCCCTTGCGGCAGGATGGGATGCTACACCAACCTGACTCCTGCCCATGCGCGATCACACGCAGTTCTGTATTCTTCTAGCCCTTGTTATGACCCTCCAGCCAGGTCCTTAATAGTCTCTGCTCCCTTCAGGGTAATGGAGAGTTGGGATTCCCATGGCTCTGGTGGGATCGTGATAGCCAAAGGTCTCCTGAGTTTAGAACCTTCTTCTCCAGCATCCTTAGCTGGAGTAGGTAGGGAAACACAGGCCACCCACTCCACCAGGTTCCAACTCAGGGCCCTTGTTTGGAACAGCCAGAACCAGTCCTGCAGTCCCTCACTGCTCCCTGAGCTACTTCCGACCTCTCCTTCTCTGTAGGCTTCCCCCGCCTCTTGCCCTGCTTTTCCCTCTTCATAGGGTTGGATTCTCTGGCAGCGTCTCCCCACTCTCCTGGAGGGATCCTCTCTCTGCCATCCCTCTGGTAGTGTCCTTTCTCCTCAGGAGCTCCTTCTCTAACTGAGGTCCTTAGCCTCTGATCATGCCCAGGTTCTTCCCTGCTTACTTAACTGCCTCCCGTGACTCAGTGCTATCGACACCCAGGTGAACCCGAGCTGCCTCCTTCCCCCTTGTGTAGCTGTCAGAGGTAGGCTGGGCCCTGACCCCTTTGACACTCCCCTTATTTCTAAATTTAAATAGTCCCACCATTGACATCCATCACCAGAGTGTGGCTTTTCCTCTCAAGGGACACTGGCTGCCCTGGGCTCAGGCCTAGTGTTGGTACATTCATGGGTTCAGTACCACTTACTGTACCACAGCTATAGACACTCATATACTGTGGTGATGGGGCCAGGTAGAAACCTGGCCAGAAAGAATCCTGCAGTCCTTACTTGGTATATACGCCTACTGATGTCAGTGACCCTAAGGGACTTGAGGATTGAGTCTGTACCAAGTGGGGTCTACACCTTCTTCACACTGGTATTCCCCCTTCCCTAAGCCTTGGCAACAGGCCGTCTGGAAACTTCCTACTCCTGTCCGGATAGCCAGCGATACGTCCCCCATAGTCTATGTGCCACATCATTCTGTCCCTGGCTACACGCATGCTTCAATTAAAGATGTGGGTGCTATCCTCCGCTGGACCCTTATGAATGATTTGCCCTAACTCTTTGTGCTGTGATTTCAGACTCTGAAAGCTGTGAATGTTTATGCTTCAACAGTTCCATTAATAGGTATTAAATAATGTTCCTTTAAGCTACAGTAACTACTGCAAAAGGTTCAGTCTCATCTGTATGGGTGTCTTGTCATAACGTCTAGAATTATAGACATTCCTGCCATATGCCTACCTATATCTGCGAATTACAAAATATTCAGATTATTTTCGGCTGAGAACGCGCAAATATTACTTTTCATTCATGGGAACCAGAGGAGTTGAAATCAAATCAATTCTGCTGCCTCGAGTTTGAGATGTGCAAAGAGGGAGATACCAACTCTCCTCAACTCTTAGCTCAGGAGCTTTAAAATGAGCTCCCTAGCGTAAATTGTCAGCAAACGCACAAATCTGATACCTTTTCCCCCTTCTGCCTACTTTGCCCACCAAAAAACATGACTGAAAACTCCTGTTGACAGGCCCACTCTGGGAACAGAGGTAGAACATCTTTGGCAAGTCAGAAAACACGGGATGCTGTAATCAAGAGTGTAGCTCGCAATTGGAAATGGGCACACATACACACACACTGACAGCTTCATTGTGCCCTCTCTAGCAAATGCTCATCATCTCCCACGGAGATTGTTATTCTGAATTCATTACAGTCTCCTGCTCGCTCATCTGAGGGAAGGCTACGATGCCTTCACAGTGCCGCTCTATGCAATTTTGTGTCTGTCTCGGGTACATATGCAGCCCTTATTGCCAGTCTGTTTAAGGCTTTCAGAATCTTCAATGCATTTACCCTCACAACACCCCTCTGAGGGACGGACGGACGGGCTATCATCCACACTTTACCAATGGGAAACTGAGGTGCAGACAAACCAGAGGCTTGTCTATGCAGGCTGTTACCACGCAGCAAGCCAGGGTGGGAATGTATGGCACACCAGTTTGCTGTGCAGTGATGTCCCATATGGCACTACTATCACCCAGAAGTCCCAGAGTGTGTAAGTCAAGCCAGGCACCAGGACTTTCAGTGCACGGCAGCAGTGCCATACAGGACGGTCGCTCCCTGGCTTGCTGTGTAGGGCTCATCTACGTGGCAAGTTATTCAGTGACTTGCCCAGTGTCACAAAGGGAGTCTGGGTCACAGCAGGGAATCATTGCTCAGTCTCCCAAGTCCCAGGTTAGCCCACTAACCACTGGCCCATCCTGCCTCTCCTTCCCTTCCTTATATTATCCCCCCATCATGACTCTCCACTCTTTGGGCTGTAAGTTCCCAATCCTGGGCACTACTGCAAGACAAACAAACAGGGCCGAACTGTCACTGCAGCCAATCGAACGTGCAGTTCAGCATTGATATCTTGACAGCCGCCATCATGAATAACACACCAGGAACTGAGCCAGGGAACTCATGAGCAGCCAAAGCTCCCTGGCTCAGGCCTGTAGCAACTCATCCCCTCAGTGGATCGCACGGGGCGGGGGACCCGTCACACGCACCCACCAGTGAGTTACAATATGTAGCAGTCCTTTATTAAAAGGATCTGGTGACGAATAAAACAGATGTGCCAGGCGCCATAAAAATGTGGAGGTGTAATGAGAGTTCGCCGGTGTGGGACGCTGCGAGACAGATATCAAGTAGGTTGGGGGGAGGGAATGAGCTTGTTTCTGCTCTCAGAGACATGAGTGCAAATCTAGAGCAGCCCTATTGACTGCAGTGGAGATACTGTGTATTTACAGTGGTGACGACCAGAGCACAATTTAGCCACATGGGTCTTCTACAGAGAATTCTCTCGCAGGTGTCTGGCTGGTGAGTCTTGTCCACATGCTCAGGGTCTAACTGACTGCCATATTTGGGGTCGGGAAGGAATTTTCCCCTGGGTCAGATTGGCAGAGACCCTTTGGGGTTTTTTGTTTTCCTCTGCAGCATGGGGCACAGGTCACGCGCAGCTTTAAATTAGTGTAAATGGTGGATTCTCTGAAACTCGAAGTCTTTAAATGATGATTTGAGGACGTCAGTAACTCAGCCAGAGGTTATGGGTCTATTACAGGAATGGGTGGGCGAGGTTCTGTGGCCTGTGATGTGCAGGAGATGAGAGTACATGATCATGATGGTCCCTTCTGGCCTTATAGTCTATTAGGGCTGACAAAACCCATCACTTAAGAAGGCCTCAAGACACTGCAGTGGCATTTGTTAGTGCTTTACATGTATGAGTGTGTCTCCAGGAGGACAGGGGTCTGAGCACATGCAGTGGACCTACTCCAGCTCCTGTTGAAATCAATGGACATTTTGGTTATAATCTCTCTGAAGCTCAGTTACCTTCAAAAAATTCCCTTAAAAAGAAATGAGAGCATTTGCACTCCCTACGATGGTGTGCTGTGGACTGCCGGTGGCCCCAGCCAAGGCCAGCCTTCATATACACTTATCTGAAGCTGCCACATTAGAATGGCTTTAGAATGTTATAGGCTCTTCTGCCCAGCCGAGAGCATAGAGTACAGTTCTCCTTCTGCACAGACTTGCTCATCACTTGCTTTCTACGTGATAAACGGGAATCTTGAAAACACATGGGGGAGGCACACTGGAGCTCGATAAAATTAGATGACATCCTCGCTGCTCTGCAAAGGCCAAGACAGATTTCTCACTGAACTGTAGCAGTAAAACAACATGATAAAGGAGCTAAAGCAAAAGGCTATGATATGCTTGAATCACTTCAGCAGAAAACAAACGCTGTGCATAACTAGGTAAATAAATAATTAGACAAGCAAAGGAGCACTGCCCCCTCACTCACTTCAAATCGGAGAAGCCATTTGCCACCTGCTCCACCCATTTGGAACCAGCACTGGGGAAAATTTTGAAACCACCCTTGGAAAGAATAAAAAGGTTGCATCTAACACAGAACTGTGCTCACAACAGATACATATTCCAAGTATAAACGGATACCCCAGCAGGACTAGTAACAAACCATCTTACAGACCTGAAGAATGCTGTCCAGTGCAGAACCTGGCATCTTCTTGGCACTTGGCTCCATGCTAACTAGGGGTAAAGTCCCACTCCCGTACACTCAGCTGGTTCAAATGTAATTTCCATACAACATGCACTGTGCTTTGGGACTGACTTGTTTTAACCTTCACTCAACGTGGTGCTTACTATGCAAATACCCTGCCAACAGATTGTACTTACCAACAAAGGAAAGCGTCTGAAGTCATCATGAGAGGAAAGAGCTGTTTGATATTTGTGCCCTTGGACACCCAGTGTCAAAACCCATCTAGAAGCTCACAAACAGGCGAAAACTTGACAGAGAAAAATCTGGCTTGGCAATGTTGCCTGCAGCATTCTCAAAAGGGGGAGTGAAAACATATTCCCCACAAGGGGCAGGCACTTAGTGGTGGGAAGAGGATCTTGTAAAAAGTAATACAATTTCCTCCACCTAAATTGCATTACCTTGTCTGAGTATAAAGCCAGAAATTGCAGCACCTCAGAATAAGATATAGATAAAAAAAGTTTCCAAAGACACATCCACTTAAAAGTCATGGCTGAGAAAGACCAACTGTGAGAGAGACTGCTATTTTTCGACAGGCACAGACATTGCAACAGCCGCATGGCAAGGATATCGGGGAAGAGGAAGGAAATGGCTTTATAGCTTTGGCTCTACTGAACAATCTATCTATACATCTTAGGTCCTTATAGGCCCTCTATCACCATGGTTACCGAGCACCTTCCAACCGAGACGTTGACTCCCACTTCCAGCTGTCCCATAGCACTAGCCCCCATCACCTACTTCTTCCATTTTCAAACAAGCTCCTTTATGCTTTTCCCCACGCTGCCCCTCAGACCTCCCCTGAAACAGCCACAAAACTAACTCATTATCCTCCTTACAACTTCTCTGACGTGATGCCTATTAAAGCCCTGACAAAAGCTAGGCCGCTGGTGAGCTGTGACCACTGCCCGTCATGCTGACCCGTATTGTCTCATTGTTTCCTGGTACTCCCCCTTAGGTCTATCTCTTTTCCTAGATTGTAAGCTCTTTGGGGCAAGGAACTTTTTTGGCTTCTGTTTATACAGCACCCAGCATATAGGGTCCTACTCCATAACTGGGGCTCATACGTACTAAGGTAGTACAAATAATCTCAGGTATTTATCCTCAGAACTCCGCTGGGAGGTAGACAAGTGCTATCATCCCCATTTTTCACGTGAGGCCCAGAGAAACTAAGTAACCCACCCGTGGTCGCATAAGAAGTCTGTGGTTGTGCAGGGAATTGATCGTGGGTCTCCCAAATCCCAGATTAGAGTCCTAACCACTAGCCTATCCTCCCTCTCTACAAGCCAAGCCTGACTAGTGTTAACTATGGGACTGGGCCCCTCTTTCTAACGTTGTGAGCCTGGATAAAACAGAAGTTTGGTTTGAAGGAAAGCGATGGCCATTAGATACTGGCTCTGGGAGCTACCCAGGCTTTTAAATGGGCAATCTTCTGTTATGTGCCTGCTGTGGGTTTCTGAGATGGTCAATAAGATGTGTGAGAGGCATAGAGAGGCAGGAGATACCTTAGGGCACGTCTTCACTACCCACCGGATCGGCGGGTAGCAATCGATCTATTGGGGATCGACTTATCGCGTCTAGTGAAGACGCGATAAAATCGATCCCTGATCGCTCTGCCATTGACTCCGGAAATCCACCGCGGCAAGAGGCGGAAGCGGAGTCGACGGCGGCGCGGCAGCGGTCGACTCGCCGCTGTCCTCACAGCCAGGTAAGTCGACCTAAAATACGCAACTTCAGCTACGCTATTCACGTAGCTGAAGTTGTGTATCTTAGGTTGAACCCCTCCCCCCCCCCGTAGTGTAGACCTTTAGAGAGGGTAGTTGAAAGTGAAAGGAAGATGAACTCAGAGCCAATTTATAGATATACAAAACTCATACCGACTGACTTTAAGCGAGGTCAGGAAGGCCCACAAACTCTGAGGAGCCTCTAATCAAGACAGAGACAAATGAAACAACCCCGTGAAGACATAACAAAATCAGCCAAACACCCCGCGTACGTTTAAACCCACTTCTCCGGCTACAGAAACCCTTTTCTTTAGGGGAAAATGAAACATTCTAGCAACGTGTGCCATTTCTTTAAAGGCCTTTTTAAAAAAGTTTTGTTTCATAAAATATCCGCAGCTTTGAAGCAATCCTTCATCCTCACTGGCACCCAACCTGACTGTCACCACCCACCCAACCTTAACTTTGTCTTCTTGTTTGGCCCAGGAATAGAAATGTGCTGTGGTGTGTATCATATGGACAGATGATTTGTTCTATTGTTTATGAAATGTGCTGTAAAGTTTCCTAAAGAAATACTGACCCAGGGGACAGAAAGTCTACGAGTTCTGTCAGACTGTGGTATGCTGGTGGGATGGAAGACATTTTTGGTATTAGAAGGGTTGTTGTTTATGGTGTTATGTTTATATGAGGAGATATAGGGCTTTCAACTTTGTGTTTAAATATATTGTGTAGCAACTGCCATGTGGGAGTTAGTCATTGTGAGTAGGATTTTAGTATATGTTAGTGTTAATGCATTTTGGAAAGGCATCCCTTAAAGAGGAAATGGGATGTTATAATCTTCTAGGACATAGGAACCACAAGACTGATCAGACCCAAGGTCCATCTAGCCCAGTGTCCTGTCTCCGGCAGTGGCAGCACCAGATGATTCAGAGGAAAGTATAAAAGCCCCTCTGTGGACAGATGAGGGATAATCTGCCCCCACATGAATCTCACCCTGGTCTCTAACAGCTATCGATTGGCTAAAATCCCGACGCATGAGGCTTACTAGCCTTTCCAACATTTTTAGCAATTTGCACATATTTTGGCCAATTTTAAGAGTCAAAATACAGGTGAAAAATCAAGTGGCGTAATTCAGAAGTTGAAGGAGTATATACACACCCATACACATGCCTACGTCTAGAAAGCCCTGCATGGATACAAAATCTATCTGCATCCGATCCCCCAACATGGTCGGTGGAGATCAAGAAGAGATCACAGACTTGCAGGGCTCTACAGACACATACATCTATCAATATATATGTATATGGCAGGGGGAATTAGCTACATCATTTAACTGTTTATTTCCAGGCGTTCTAACATTTGGTGGGTTTTTTAAAATGTCTACAAGAATTTCTAAGAAGTGTAATTCAGGAATGGGGAGGGACTTGTCAGCTGGAGTCCTTGTGGGCTGTAACGGGGTATCTGACTCACCACTGCGGCACCTCCTGCTGGCCATCCTGGGAATTAGCTTGGGGGTTGCCAGTACGCCCTCTTTAGCTAGTGTCTCACCTGTCGTCACGTCTGTCTCCACCTCCAGGACCCGCATCGCTCCCCAGACCCCGTCGTCCTCTTCTGGACACAGCTCCCAAGCTGTGCCCCAGTCAGTCCTTTCCCCCCTCCCGGGGGACCGACAGTCCTTAGTCCAACCACTTGCCTCACTGGCAAACTGCAGTCCCGATTCTAGCCACTCGTCGCAGGGGCAAACTGCAGTCAATTCACCGGCCACTCCTCTCAGTGGCAAGTGGGGGCAAGGAAGGGAGGGGCACCCAGGCCCACCCGCTACTCCAGGTCCCAACCCAGGGACCCTATAGCTGGCAGCCACGTACTGCCCCTCCTCCAACTCTGCCGTCTCCTTCCCTGGGCCCCTTCCCTGCAGCCCCAGCATCTTCTCCGCCCTTGTATCAGGGCCTCAGTCTGGCAGCCCTCAGTCTGGAGCTTTCTCCTACTCTGCTGACCCTTCCCAGCACTGCTCTGTCCATGGTGCTACAGCCCTCCTCCCTCACCCTTCAGGGAGTGACTGCCCCCTCCTCTGCTCAGCAGCCCCTTCTTATATGGGCCAGCCTGGCCCCGATTGGCTGTTCCAATAAAGCTTCTCCTGATTGTCTGGCACGATAAGCCTTTTCCTCTTTGGCTGCCTCCCGCGTAGCCTCCCCAGAGTGGCTTTAACCCTTTACCTACCAGTGAGGGACAGCCACCGCATCACATGGGCAAAAATAGGATTCATGCAAAAATGCATTCACACTTGTGAAAATCTGGCTCTTGGAGCACTGAGTGCAGCTTGAGCTTCTCATTAGAAGAAATACATGGCTGCACTGGACAAAGCTCAGAGGAAGGCAGCAAAGGGTCCTAGGGAATGACCAGGGAAGCAATATTCAGAAAACTGCACGTGTGCAGCTAAACGGAGGACTCAGAGGCAGCACAACTGTACAAATAGCAGTAGGGATCCAGCATCAAAGCAGGGCGTTCGTTAGGGAGACTAAAGGCGGAATTACAAGGAGCAATGGAAGGAAAGGTTTGGGCTAGACGTCAGGAACAGTGTTAACCTTAAGGGCAGCCGGACAGTGATCTGCAGTGCGTTACATAACAACATATTTAAAGATCTGGCTAACTTTCATCCCTTACCCTCACAGGGAACCAACACTGAAGAGGCCTTTTTGGCTTGGCAAATAGATGGCTCCTTTAACAAAGTGTCATTGGGCTCCATCCTGACTCAGCAAAGAGCCCAATCTTGTCTGAGGTTGTGTGCCTACTGTGCTGTTGTTTCACTGTCATTTCTTTGTAAAACGATTTGCGATAACGATCTATGATTAAAGAAATAATCTCTAACAGCCTCTCTTTACTTTTGCACTCAGGCCAGAAACTGTCAACCTTATTCATCTTTGTCAGGACTGTGAGTCTGATCTGAGTGGGACGATTCATGAATTAAGGTACTACTCACGGCAAGTAAGAGTGGCAGAATCAGGCCGCCAGGGTGTGGACGATGCATTCAGAATACACCATGGGATAAAGTGGCTCTGTACAAAAGCATCATCTGCCCTCAACATATACTGAGGATTTTCCTTTGCAGAGCTGATGCTGCTTCTCGGTATAGTTCGATCCTAGCTTGTCAATGACTTCATAAAAGTGCCAAGAACCCCCATGGCTTCAAGTATGTGTGCGGCAATATGTCTTAACAACCACTCGCACAATGTTTCTAATCCTTTAAACTACCACACTGTTCATGCAAATACACCATAGCATTTCAACTTGCAGGAACGTTAGATCCATGCATGAAGGTGCCCCATGCACTTTGGCACGAGTTGATTGGAGAGTGCTTTGATAAACCCTGTGTTTGACATTCAGTTACATAAAAATACAAATCTTAGGGACAGCCTAGCATTGAGATCAAGCTGAAAAAGGGCAACTGTTTCCAAGCCTTTGTTTTCTTCCACTGTCACTGGCAGAACCTCCTTGATGTGATAGGGAGAAAGAAGTAAAGCAAACGTCCAGAGGAGATTAGACAAATCCAGAGCCTGGCCATGTTCGTGTTTCATAAAACTCTTCCACATAGCTGGAATGACATTCACAGTATCAGCCACTTTTCCTCTCCTCTTTCCCCACCCCCTAAAAAAACACCCCATCCCAAACACGCCTGCTAACGGAAAAGAGCTAGACACTCTATGAAGTTATGGGGGAGGTCTAGGTTGGATATTAGGAAACACTATTTCACTAGGAGGGTGGTGAAGGACTGGAATGGGTTACCTAGGGAGGTGGTGGAATCTCCTTCCTTACAGGTTTTTAAGGCCTGGTTTGACAAAGCCCTGGATGGGATGATTTAGTTGTTGTTGGTCCTGCTTTAAGCAGGGGATTGGACCTCCTGAGGTCTCTTCCAACCCTAATATTCTATTATATGCTAAGTTCACAAGGGACTTTATGCCTTATGTAGAAGGTGTTCAGATACCATGGTAATGGGTATTTGTATAAAACCCCGTAACGGGGTCAGCACTTGATTCTCGCGAGTGCCCCCTTCTGGCCGATACGTAATCTCTGTGTTTTGAACCAGATAGCGCCCACCTCTCACGGGTGCTCCCTTTCTCGTTGGGTGTAAGCCTGCTTTTCTTTCAGTTCTTATAACAGGGTGGCACCAACCTCTCATGAGCACACCCGCCGCCCCCGCCGGCTGATGGTTGTTTGGCAGGTCCTCAGTGACGCAGCCCTCCATCCAAGACACACACACTGTCCCCCCCTTCCAGGGTATAAAGTCTCTAGTTCTTGCTCATGGCCCTTGTATGGGGCTGTAGCACCAAGGCTTCCTCCTGGAGACACTGCCTTCTCTAACAGCCCAACAGGTGCCCACCTCAGTACCCTCGGTAGGTGTGCTGTCAGCAGCCCTCCCTGGGCTCAGTCTTCAACCGGACCAGCAGGGCCCATCACGGTACCACCTCCCGGTCTGGCTAGGTTCTGGGCTCAGCCTGCCCGTGGTCCTGCTGCTCTTCCCGCCAGCCAGGCACACAGTCCTCCTTCTTTGATGTCCAGGCAGCAACTGACTGGTCTGCCTCTGCTGCTTCCTTTTATGTGGCCCTTCGGACCACTGATTGGCCACTCCAACAGGCCCTCTGATTGGCTGCTTCCCTTGCAGCCACTCTAAGCCACCTGGAGTACCTCCTCTGCTCTTTTCTGGGGCGGGGTGAAGCAGGGCCACAAGGCCTCCAGCAGGGGGCCTTCAGACCTAGTCCACCCCATCACAAACCCAAAGAGAGAGAGAGAGAGAGAGAGAGAGAGAGAGAGAGAGAGAGAGAGAGAGAGAGAGCACAATATGGATGGTGAACTCCTTTCTGGACTCACTCTCTCTCTCTCTCTCTCTCTCTCACACACACAAACACACACACACACACACATCAATCCTCCCACTGCTGCTGACTATTTTGTAACTTTCCTTGCAGCAAATAATCCAGGACTCACAGTCTCCTCTGAGAGTCATGTTAGTGATACTCCATTAGCCTGGAAAAGATGCTCTATTTATTGCAAAGTCAGTAACTGCCTCTCAAGACTTGAACTCCTGCTCCCAGGTTCTGCAGAGAAAGCCCACAGATCTCTCTGCAAACCAGCAGGCTGCAGACCTTATCTGGGATTCTCCACTTGCATGCAGGTGCTGTGGAGCCCGGGTTCCATTTTAAGCGCACACACACACACAGCTGCTTCTCTTGGATACACTTGATCCAAGGCAGAAGCTATTGTATGTTTTGGAACAGATCAGAAACCCATTATGTGTGCAGTAACTATAACATAGGCATAAATCTGCCCCAAGCGTGGGTCTATCTACCCTTTCCCAACCCTCCCTCTAGCCACATCCTTTTCCTGATTCACCCCTCTTCCTTTCCTTTCTTTGACTCTTCCTGGCTCACTGATACCTGCTATCATTTGCTAAACACTACTGACGACTTCTTTACAAAAAGCTGCTGGGCGCAGCACGCAGTAATTATTCTCGGGGATTGCGACACTGATAGTAAAGGAAACATCCTTAAGAGAGAGGGGGTGGCAGAGCGTGCAAGTGAAATCAGGCAGGGCCGCCCGGGGGGGGCGGCAAGTGGGGCAATTTGCCTCAGGCCCCGGGCCCCACAGAGGCCCCCACGAGAATATAGTATTCTATAGTATTGCAACTTTTTTTTATGGCAGGGGCCCCCAAAATTGCTTTGCCCCAGGCCCCTTGAATCCTCTGGGCAGCCCTGAAATCAGGTCACTAGTGGGCTGCAGAGAATGTCCATCTTACAGAAAAGTTTCCAAGAAAACCTTTATACAGAAATACTGACTCCGAGCAATTTCCTCTTCTAATGACAACCAGAGTTCCTCTGGCTTCCTTTCGTCTGCTTCCGTTTGCTCCCCCTGTTCGTCCCTTCTGTGGAGCAGGGTCTCATGTCTGTGACCTCTCTTTCAGCTAACCTCCATAGGGAATGGGGCCTTGACCCACACCCAACATTGTAAATGCAAACTTGTCCTAAGACTTTTATAACTACCAAAGACTGAATGCATATCACCATCCATATCATGTGGTAGGGGGATTGCACACTGTACCCAAAGCAGTTGGCCTACCGTGATAGTAAGGATGCATTCTTTGGGCACATACATCAACCTGCATTTTCTACGGAGGCTTTATATTGTGGTCTCATGCCCAAGAAAATCTGTTACATGATGCACTACAAATTACAGCCAGTATCATTTCAGCCACAACCAGCCCTGTGCCCGTCCCAAAAAAGTTCAGATCCGTTTGCACTGACCTAAAACAATGTGTGTAAGTTCTCTCCTTCTCCACTGTGAAGCACTGGCTCACCCCCCTCTTGTAGTCAAGAAATACAGCCTGGGACAAAATGCTAAAAAATATCAAGGTACATCCTCAGCTGGGCCATGTCAGCATAGTTCCAGTAAAGTCAATGGTGCTATGCCAGTTTACACCATCTGAGGATTTGATTAATCATTTCTTTTCAGCCTGTTACTGGCTAATCACTTTGAATGGCAGCTATCTGATTCAAATTTGCTGGAGTTCATTGGAGTGAGTGAAAAATATAGTAGTTACTACTGTTCTCTGGACGCCAGTTAATATCTTTATCTCTCTTGTTAATCTTTGCAAACATCAAAGAGAAATAATAGAAATCATTTAAAACTGAAACATGTTAACATTTAAAACCAATGACCAATTAGAGACTTGAAACCTACTGAATAGACCCACTATTCAAAATGCCATCCAGCCGTCTGATTATTCCTTGTACGTGCTTTTTAATGACAAACACATCAAAGAAGATTAGGACAAAACTGTTTTCTTCAGAAGGAGATCATTTTTACCGTGCGTAGCTGCTGCCAGTGCTAGGCAGGACAAACAACTGGGTTCCAAATAGAGATGCCTAAAGTGAGGTTAGTGAGTTAGGCTTTTCTCCAGCTGCTTTCTTTGTGCACACTTTCCAACCAATATCTATTCAGTTGCCATGCACAATGGCAAGTGTACCTAAACCTGTATTCGAATTTCACCCCTATTATAGTTGTGTTGACACTTCATCCTAGAAGATATATGCTGAGCTCCAGGTAGATCATTTGTAACCCTTATAATGATGATGGCAACAAATATAGCACCGTGCCCTCCAACTGACACGGAATGGATACTCAATTCTTCGCTATTTTGCAATGGATAAATTGGTTGTCAGCATATGCGCAGCAGCAGTTTTTCCCCCCAATTTAATGATCGTACATCCATGGCTTAGCGGATCTCTGTGTACTATAATGATCAGGAACGCTTGATTGAAAGATTTTAGAGTGGAATTCAAGTCAAAGTTGCAGCCACCATGGAAAGCATCTGCATGAATTGATTTCTGGGTTTGAGAGACATTGCAGCACTGTTTCACCTTCAATAGAGGTGACCTTCATTAAAACACAGTTGTCTTTTTGAACAATATGATAGTGTCACAGCTTTATCACATAACCAGATGCAATAACCACATTTTCCCATGACAATTGGGTAACTATAATCAAATTACCTATTTGCATGGGCAGTTATATTTTGGGCAATGCAGACATCCTTTTATGTACCCAAATGGTGGTTGTGCATAAGAAGTAGGTACATGCACAAATGGTGACCTACACCCCTTCTCCAGGACAACAGGTTCATCTAAAGGAAGGCAGTGTGTGGTTGCCATTTCCATATGTGTCCTACCTCAAGAAGTACCTTAACCTGGTGCGTAAGAAGTAGCTGAGTGATGATGGGAAAGTGAATAGCCCAAAAGTTCTGTGCCCACTTCCATGAGGAACACCATGGTCTCTGAGGGCTTCAGCTGAAGAATTACATTCCCTGACACCAGATGGAGCAGAAGGCAGCAATTCAGTGGGATCCTACACTCCACAGGTGCCCAGCTCTTTCAGTGCCACACAGCTACAAAGCGTTTCCAACAGGGCTGCTCAAAAACATTCCGCTTTTTTTGAAGAAAAATTATTTTTTGAAAAAAAACAAAAATTTCACAGAAGGTGCCTGCTTTTTTCAAATTTTTTTTTGGGGGGGGGGGGGGGTTTCAAAACACCAAATATCCAAAAATTGAAAAAATGTCATGTCATTCAAAAACCAAAATATTTACAATTTCCAAGCAAAATATGTCTTGGTTTTGACTGGAAAAGTTAGTTTTCACTTTTTCAACAAAAAGTAAAAAAAATTAACGGAAAATTTTGACCCAAAAGAAATTGTTTTATTGTCATCAAAATTTTCAACAGGGATTTTTTTCCCAATTCAGTCTAGCTTCTAATGTTTGTGGTTCCACTCAGACCTAAAACAACAGTAGTCTGCAAATAGGGGTTGTATGGACACCCTGATACCCTTTAGAAATGCCACTGAGATTTCAGTAACCTTTAATTCCTCCTTCCATAAATATAGAATTGGAATTCAAGGGTTGTTTATCAAATCTAACAGTAATTTTGACTGTACTTATAAAATAATAATTTAAAAGAAAAACAATGCACCATACTGCAATTTGCAAATTGCTTGGTGCCTAAGGACATAAACAGATGATACTGAAGTGAACTCATAATTATACGGCAATCCAGTGGCAAGTCTTGCTCAAGATTATTCATTAAGGGTAAAATTCATCCCTGTGTAGAAGGCAGAGCTGTTTGAAATGTTGGGATTTTTTTTCACAAAAAAATGTCTAAAGACAAGTAACAATTTTAATGTTGTTCATTTTTTCCACTCCCCCTCCCCCATCCTGCATGTTTCAATGGAAATATATTGTTTCAGATTTCTAGGGTTTTTCTCTTTCCTTTTTTACCTTTCCCCCCACCATTTGCACTGGAGAAAATTGCTTGCTTTTTTACTTTGTTTACCTTTTTGTACTTCCTAATGGGAAAGGGTTTTTAAGTGAGAGAGAAAGTGTATGTGTTTTCCCCACTTTCTTGCTTTCCTGCCTCTTCCCAATATTCTCCAGTGGGAAAATGGCGGGGGGACGACTGAGAAAAATGTTTTTTTCCACTATTTAAAAAAATATTTTTGCCACACATTTTTCATTTCAAACTGTTTTTTAAGTGATCAAATAGATTTTTTTGCCAAAAAAAAATCATATTTATTAACCCCATTTTTCAACAAAAAATGATGCCGGGGCCTGCCTCAGACTGCTTGTTTTATGGAAAATTTCAACCAAAATGGTTCAGCCATTTCTCAGAAAGAGTTGGGGGGAAATATATTGTTTTGTCCATGTTAAAAACAGTCTGCCAACCATTTTGTTGAAAAGCCCTGGTGGCCCCATGCTTTGGAGCCAGGACTTGAACTCTGTCAGAGGATGGTGTTTGTCAGGGATGCAGCTATTGCTGCCCCCATGAAAATCTGTCCCAAATTTGGCCAAGTTTTAAACCTTTGAAAAAAAACACAGTTTGCACATGCTTAGTAGATACTTTCTAGATTTTAGCAGCTAAAGTCTCCAAAGATTCCATCCTCACTGAGCATGCTCTATTTCCTCCCTGGGACCAGACTGTGCATATGGCATCCCCACAGAGTGACTGAGCATGCTCCAGCCCAGGGCTAAAGGAGCAAAACCAGACCTTCCCTCTAACAGCTGCTCTGGGGCATGATGGCACCAAGCATGAACTGAGAGCTGGGAGCCTGTCCCTCCTGTGCTCTCAAAGACCACCTGCTGCTGCCCAGGCAGCCTGGAGGATGAGGCCATCCGATCTGAATGCAGAGGGAAAGCCTGACCAGGGGAGATTGGAACAAGGAACCTGGCAAGACTGGGCCTGGGTGGGGGAAGAGAAACTTGGAATGGCTGGGCAAGAAGATTAGGCCTGGGAGAGGAGGGGAAGATGGAACTGGTTGGGTGGAGAGGCTGAAGCTGGGAGCCTGGGCAACTGGGGTGGAGGGAGTGGCTGGGACTGGTTGGGCAAGGAGACACCCCGGTATCCCGGGAGGGCAGGATATAACTGGGCTGGGCTGGAGAGGGAGGACTTGGAGTCAGTTGGCTGGGGGATAGGGAACATGGAGATTAAATGAGAAGCTGGGGTGGGGGGGATGGAACTGGGATGGCTATACAAGGACAGTGGAACTGGGATGAGAAGCCTGAATGGAGACTGAGACTTAGTAATCAAGGAGAATAGGACTGGGACAAAGAGCCAAGGTGGGACAGAGACAGGTTGAAGAGGGTGGGGCAGAAGGGTTCAAACTTAGCAGGGAATGTGCCCACTTGAGAACATTCCCCTCCAGAGCCTGAAATGGAACCCAAGATTCCTGAGTTTTACTGTTCCTCCCCCACTAGCAAACTATGGTCTCCCCCTCCCCCCGAGGATACATATGATGATACTGTCTTTAATTACATGATCACATTCTCTCTTCTCCACAGGACACCTGCCTCGTTCAATGCACAGGCTGGGCCTGCTCTGGGGATGAATCAGGGCTGCGTGGAAAGGAGGCTATTGTCTGTAAGGGCCCTGCCTCATTTGTTGCAGAAGTTGGGAGAGGTGTAGTGAATGAGTCAGGAGGTTGCAGGAAGAGTAGGTTTGGACTCAGTGTCCAGGGGCGGCTCTATGGTTTTTGCCGCCCCAAGCATGGCAGGCAGGCGGCTTTCGGCGGCGCGCCTGCGGGAGGTCCGCCGGTGCCATGCCATCGGCGTCCCCGCCGCTGAATTGCCGCCGAAGCCGCGGGACCGGCGGACCTCCCTCAGGCATGCCACCGAAAGCCGCCAGCCTGCCGCCCTCACAGCGACCGGCAGGCCGCCCTCCGCAGCTTGCCACCCCAGGCACGCGCTTGCTGCGCTGGTGCCTGAAGCCCCCTGTCAGTGTCAAAGCAGATAAATGCTCCCCTGGAAAACTGGATTCTATTCCTGCCTCTGCCACCGAGTTCCTGTGTGATGCTGGGCAAGTCACTTAGGACACACTTTTCATGGGTGGTCATAAAGTGTTTGTTTCTCATTTTCTGCGTGCCCAACTTGATACCCTAGGGTCTGATTTGCAGAAGTGCTGAGCACTCAATAGGAGCTGTGCTTTGAATGTATGAAGTCTATCTAATGGCAAGTTCTCTGAAAAACCAGGTCCTAGCATCTCAAATTTAGCACTCAAAATTAGTGGAAATATTTGTCCTTGATCTCCCTGTGCCTCAGATCCTCATCCATAAAATGGGCATAACCCCTCCTCATCACCTCAGTGCAGCAGTGTGAAAATTAAACTTTGAGCACCACTGAAAAGCTCAGGAGGAAATTAATAATTCTGCCTTCAGAGCCGGGTTTGACTAGGACATTCCAAGGGGTTGGCATAAACAACTGAAACACCTCAGGCTCCTAAAGGTTAAGTGAGAATCAGTTGCAATTTAGTTCTAGAAATGGGCAAAGGTTTGGAAGGGTTTCTAAGCAGTCAATTTTCAAATCTTTGAATGTAATAACTCTTCACGTCTGACTCCGCACACGTTGCACCACTGGACTGGTTAAGGCAAAGACACAAGAGGGCAGGGTGAGCCATATGCCTGGGCACTCCCTGAACTGAAGTGGACAGTTTAGATCACCTCCCAGAGGATTGTGTAACAACAAGCAATTTGGTAGCTATCTGAAATACCAGTAAGGTTTTTCCATAGAGTTAGCTGCCGGGATGATTTTTAAAACTATTGGTAAGTATTAAATTTTTTCATTTTTTTCAGTCATAATTACATTTCCTTTGCACAGAACATTTCCCAAACAGTCTGAAAATGCAAAATCTTTCTTTGCTTTCACATGCCTGAAAAACTGTAAACATGCTTGGTTCCCTTGCTAATTCCCACGGCTCTCTCTTCAGTTAATTACTCAGTCACAGTTCTGTCGAGTGAAAAATGAATTCTGTCCAGTTTCCATCCTGAAAAACATACACATAACAAATAGGAATCTCCATCATTCTTCCAGGGATGGGGCTGTGGACCTAACAAACACAGCATGTGAAACAAATCAATATTGTAATCACTAAAGCAACCAATCAAATGAAACGTTAGACCAATCAATACCATATCTTCTACTGATGACAATTGTAAGACAGAAGCCTTTAACACTGTAAAGATACTTTTCTTCCCTCAATGTGAGAGGGACCTTGAGAGCATGTTCTGTATTTAGTGTTGTCTGGATTTTAAAAAGACAACAGATTAAGGGAACTATTTCTTATGATGTCTCTTGTGTTTGAAGTAAAGATTTTCCCTCCACCTGGAGCCATTCTCTGTATTTTGTGTAGTAATCCCTCACCCCCACTCCTGGATCGCAGCCCAAGCGGCGGAATCAGGACAGTCCTGCTGCTCTTTGTTTTTGCACATTGGGGAATATCACAAACATTTCACGGTTGAACTGCATTCTCCAAAACTAAGCATTTGATTGGCCACACGCACTCTTTTGGCATCGTCCAACAATGGTTCCATTGTCCAGTTACGTAAATCACAGGGGTTCCCTCCCTAAGGCCAGCTCAGTAGGCATACGCCATGTGATGAGCATGGTCTATGTAGTTGACATGAATGTTGTGCATTAGTTGGCCGTG
The DNA here is from genome assembly GCF_028017835.1 of Emys orbicularis. NCBI lineage: Eukaryota > Metazoa > Chordata > Testudines > Emydidae > Emys > Emys orbicularis. Next base: position 129,462,492 of record NC_088689.1, read on the forward strand.
GGGACTCTGCTGGCATGCAGTAGTGGACACGCATGTAAACTACATCGACACGCATGAGGGAACTCTTAGTGCACACAGCAGGAGCCACCAGGCCAGTTAGCGTGCAACATGCTAACGCACACTAGAATCGAATCCTCTCTGAAGCAGACTTCCGCACCATGTAGACAATCCCAAAGTGATTTGCCCAAAGGCACACATGAAATCTGTGACTGAGATCAGAATTGATCCCAGCTCCCAGTGCCCTATCAACCAGACCTTCCTTTCTACCCCGACACATGATCAGTCTCAGACTCCTTACTCTCCTTTCAATGAAAAAAGGTTTTAATAGTGAAATGTAATATTCAAAAGAGAAGATGTTGATATTTTAGACCATGAGCCAGCAGCCTGCAAACCCTTTATCCCAGGGAGAGGGTCTCCCAGACCACAGTGGGACTGCTCATGGGAATAAAGGTGAGCATGTGTGATTTTGAAGCATGGGGTCCTATGTTTGGAAAGTCCAAGCTCCTAGCATCCTGGGGTTGCTACCACAATAATGTAATCGGTGACACCGATTACTATTATTTCACATTTAAAAACACAGAGAGAAAAATGTAGGCAGAAAACTCGCTGCTGAGAACATTTTGACTTCCTATTTACTTATTTCTTCAGAGTTTAAAAATATGCCTCGAGATGCCCATCCAGTCCTTTGCGCCCAGCCTGTAAATTACAAATGACATCATACAGTGCCACCCTTTACAAGTGTACTAAGAGCATTGGAATGAAAAGTGAACCCTAGACATTGCAGAGGGAAGAGACCGTTAGAACTTATTTCTTATTACGAGGTTTTTGTTTCCTTTGGAAAGGAGTGATTTCTCTGATACGTAGATTTTAAAGCCAGAAGAATCTACTATGATCTAGTCTGGCTCCCCAGTCTAACATAGGCCAAAGACCCTCACTCAAGATTCCTGCATTAACTGAAATGCTTTTTGCAAGGCACACTCACTCGGAATCAATGGAGCTCTAGGTGTGTGCAGCAGTCTGCCCAGTTCCTATCAGTTGCAGGATTGGAGTGTCTAAACTGCCAAATTCTGCAGTCCTTACTCACTTGGTTCTCAGGCAACCATCCCACTGGCTCCAGCAGAAGAGATGCCTGGGAAAGGACTCCATGAGGGCTGCAGGGATCTGGCCCTTGATTTGGGATCTGCAACAGACATCATTGATTTATTTTTTTTAAAGCATTTGTGTTTGCCTTTAAAACAGGAAGTCCAGGGCTCTGCTGCCCCAGCCACTCAACACCGTACAAAAGCCCCTTTTGCCAAGAAGGTCCTTTCATGTCTCTGCTGTGCACGTTTTACGCAGAGATTGCTGACACAAATATGACAGCGCAGCACTTTATTTGTGAGGGTTTCGTTTTTTTCTCTCAGTTTTAACTTTCCACTCCACTAAGCAAAGTTTAACAGAATTCATTTCTCTCAGTAGAATCCTCAGGGGAAGGCACCGTTCTGTTGGCTTCCTTTAGTTATTTATTGCCTGTCTCCCACATACTGCATATGCTAAAAGATGTATTACTAGCACTGAAAAATTAATCCTATTGCTGTGAGGAACATGGAATGCTACAAAAGCAGCAACAAGCTGGGCCGCATGAAAAGACCAAGTTCACGTGCAGAGCAGGGTCCCAGGATTCCACGATGCTAGAATCCAGTGCAACACATTGGTCAGTTCTAAATCCAAAAACTCACCTCAGAAGTGTCTGCAGGTAGCTTTCAGCTCTGATCGCCTGTGCAGGAGAGAGCCTAGTCACCACTCAGCTGGGAGACCGCCACAAGAGCTGGAGTTGGTGGCTCGGCTCACCAGATGACATTCCTCCCTCAGAGTCAGTACTATGCGGATACCCCAATAGAGTGCTAAGGCATTTTTCTTTCAAGTGAGATATAAAACCAAAATCCCCGACCATTTGTGGTCTTGAGCAATCCCACAGCCCTTTTCACATGACTAGGACCATTAAACTAGAGTCCTGGCTACATTCCATTCTGCCGACATAAAGCAGTCCAAACACCACTCACATCATCCCACCACAGCTAACAGCACCTATTATTTTAAAGACAGATTCTTTTGAAATATAAAGTGCTAGTATGAGGCACAAAAGCTGTCAAATGATTTTTATGCTTACACAAGCCGCAGCAGATTCAAGGGCAGCTGTGAGTGACACCTGGAGTACGTTCCTGGCAGTCTCTCTGAGTGACAACCCAAACACTTTGTGAATGGCAAAGACTTCCCTGTATCTGGGGAAGGGTTTTAAGCACAAAGGGACAAATTCCATCCTGCCCTGCCCCATGTGTCATCAGTCACACCAGTACCAACTGGGTACAAAATGATACTGATTCCAAATCAATATTTCTCTGAAATTTCTGTTGCACTAAACGTTTCAAAATTTTGACTTTTTTGTCCCACTTCACAGAATCATAAAATGTAGGACTGGAAGGACCACGAGCAGGGCTGTCCCTAGCTATTCTGGGGTCCTACACAGCCCCCCCATGGGGGGAGGGGCAGGCCTCCGCGGGGGGGAGGGGGCTTACCCCAAGCCTCCGTGGGGGGGGGGGCGGGGCTGGCTTGGGGGTAGGGGGGAACCGCCCCCCAGCACTCACCGGCTGGGCAGCTGGGGCCGGGTCACTGCACTTCCCACCGTCGGTGAGTGCAGGCCTGGCCCTGCTGCAGTCCTCAGGGGAGTGGGGGCGGGGCTGTGGCGGAGCGAGGGCGGGAAGAGGCGGGGCTGGGGCGGAGCACGGCAAAGGCTTTGGGGAAGGGGTAGAGTGGGGGCGAGGCTGGGGCGGAGCAGGGGCAGGAAGAGGTGGGGCGGGGGTGGAGCATGGCAGGGGCTTTTGGGAAGGGGTGGAGTGGGGGCGTAGCAGGGGTGGGAAGAGGTGGGGCTGAGGCTGGAGCAGGTGTTCCCCGAATTTCCTGGTGCCCTACACAGCTGTGTACTTTGCGTATGGGTAGGAACAGCCCTGACCACGAGAGGTTCTCTCTTCCAGCCCCCTGTGCTGAGGCATGATCAAGTAGACCTGGACCATCCAGACATGAGTTTTTCTAACCTGTTCTTAAAAACCTCCAATAATTCCACAGCCTCCCTTGGAAGCCTGTTCCAGAGCTTCACTATCTTTATAGTTAGGAAGTTTTTCCTAATATCTAACCTACATCTCCCTTGCTGCACATTAAGCCCATGACTTCCTGTCCTACCTTCAGTGGACATGGAGAACAAATGATCAAAACGTCCCTTATACACATCTGAAGACTTATCAGGTCCCTCCTTGGTCTTCTTTTCTTAAGAGTAAACATGCTCAGTTTTTTTAACCTTTCCTCATAGGTCAGATTTTCTAAACCTTTTATCATTTTTGTTGCTCTCCTCTGCACTCTCTCCAATTTATCCACCTCTTTCTTAGAGCGTGGCACCTAAAACTAGACACAGTACTGCAGCTGAGGTCTCATCAGTGCCAAGCAGAGTGGGACAACTATCTCCCATGTCTTACATATGGACATTCCTATTAATACACATCAGAATGATATTAGCCTTTTTTTGCAACTGCATCACATTGTTGATTCATATTCAGTTCGCGATCCACAAGAACCCCCAGATCCTCTTTAGCCAGCTGTACTACCACTTAGCTGGTTATTCCTCAGGTGGTATTTGTGCATTTGATTTTTCCTTCCTAAGTGAAGTACTTTGCAGTCGTCTTTATTGAATTTCATCTTGTTGATTTCAGATCAATTTGTCAAGGTCATTTCAATTCTAATCCTGTCCTCCAAAGTGCTTTCAACCCCTGCTAGTTTGGTGTCATCCGCAAATGTTATAAGCATACTCCCTATTCCATTGTCCAAGTCATTAATGAAAATATTGACTAGTACTGGACCCAGGACTGACCCCTGCAGGACCCTACTAAATATGTCACTGAACCAGTGATAACTACTTTTTGAGTATGGTTTTTGAACCAGTTGTGTACCTTACTTATAGTAATTTCATCTACACCACCTTTCCCTAGTTTCCTTTTGAGAATGCCACATGAGACTGTGTCAAAAGCCTCACTAAAATCAAGATCTATCACGTGTGCTGCTTTCCCTGCTATCCACTGGGCTAGTAACCCTGTCCAAGAAGGAAATTAGATTGATCTGGCATGATTTGTTCTTGACAAATCCATGTTGGCTCTTACTTATCACCCTATCATCTTCTAGGTGTTTACAAATGGATTCTTTAATCATTTGTTCCTGTATCTTTCCAGGAGTTGAAGTTAGGCACGATGAATTCCCTGTGGGACAGAAATTGAGTTTTTCAATCAGCTGTAGAGCGAGCTGAGAAAGAGAAGTTCCCCAGCACAGATATTGCCTAAGGACTCCCATAATGCATCATGGGAAATATAGTCCAGTCAGGGAGCAGGGCACGTGCAGAAAACAGAGACACGAACGGCCCAGAACCACAACTCTGATGAGGCACCACAGCAGCTCAGGTGGACAGAAAACAATGTCAACTCAACCCAAAATGAAATATTGTTTTGATTTTCCCCATTGTCTCAAATTCTCAAGGAGGCCGAAGCCAGAGATGGGCCCAAACCCAAAATTCAGAGCTAGGTCTGGTTGTGGATTTTAAGCCACCTTCTCCTCCCCCGCCCCCACAGTTTGGGGGCATTCAGGTTCAGTTTTACAATTCAGCCTCATTTCTAGGGAAAATAGTTGCATCAGGAATAACTGCTGCCATCTAAATGCCAAGAGCCATCAGGCAGCAAAAAAACTGGTTTAAAGATAATGAAAGGGTTCAGCACCGCAATTCTCCACCCTCAAGCCCTTCAAGGCAGCAATTCGCAGAATGAACTATGGACGGAAATGATTTCAGAGCCAACTCAGCTAGCACAAACTAAATAATAGCCTCACTCCTGAAATTTTGCCTCCAGCTCCCAGACGGTACCAAGCAATGCAGGAAGCACATGAAAGGACAAGCAGTGGCAAGGAAATGCTACCTCACTGTGCCCATTTTTGTTCAGAGTCCATTTGCGTTTTGGACTTTGGTTCAGGGTAGTTGTGACTGCATTTGGAAATGGCTGCCTTTAATGATGGCCTATGTTTACAGAAATAAGAATCTCACATGATTCTGCTATTTGCTCACTAGCAAATTCCAGACTTGATCCAAAAGACATTGACATCAACAAGCATCTTTCAGGTGACTTGAGTGGGCTTCAGATCAGGCCTCCCCGTTACCTAGGAGACAATCTTTACTAGCCCACCTACTTGAGAGAGCTGTGAATTTTTACTGCACCCATTACTAGAGTTCGGTCATGACCCCTGAGGTAAATGAAGAGTCTCTCTCCTTAAGGGCTTGATTGTGCACCACTGAAATTACTGGAAGTTTTGGCATTGACTTTTATGGGAGTAGGAGCAGACTCTACAATGGGAGCAGCTCACATATGGATCCCACTGAGGTCAATGGGTCAAGTTCAGCACCTGGCATAACGAGGTGCATGCAACTCCATCAGAATCAGTGGAATGCACTCGTTGACATCAAGGCTGAGTGTGGCCACATGGAGTCCCATCCATGCAACCCAGGGCAGTATTTCCTGTTAAACTTTGGTTTGGAATCGCCACCATTTCTGCAGCTCGGAATTCCCATCCAAAGCCGGTGATTCACGGCTAGGTGCAAATGTGTATTTTGAGTCTGATTTCTCTCTACTTCACAGGCGTCTGTCAGCCTGGAACGCAGATCTAGACATCTAGCACCAGACATCCATTGACAGGTTTTCTAGGTGGGTTACTAGAATCAAAAAAGTAGTGTCGCTAGTCTGTGCAACTTTCAAGGCATTATTAAAGCAATATTTTTGATATTACCAAGGTCTAATGCTGTTTTGAATTTGCAGTTATGGAGTTCATTTTAGAGCACTTGATTATACTTTGGGAAGAAATAGTCTTACAGTACAAGTCATTTTCTCAAGTACACTCAAAGAAAGGATAGTCTATGGCTCAGTAAATACAACAGTCTGAAAAGTTATGAGCTATCAACCTAAGCTGAATTGACTTACTGATATTACCTGCAATGAATGAGTTTTAGATAGTCTCTCATAAATAGAAGGCTACAGAGCCTACGATTTTATGGACGTCTTGTGCTTATCAATATATATGAGAAATGGCGCTGTCAGGTTTTCGAGGGGATACTGTGTGAACCACACCACTGTCAATTTAATTTTTTATGATTAAATATTTGGTGCTGTTAAAGGTTATTTAACATTTAATATAGCTGCTCTTCTACATAGCTGATAACTGTCACCTTTACATAATATTGTAGCTGAAAATGGATGGGGAAGGCATATTTTTAAGACGGTCCCTATTTTTTTTATCCAATTTACTGTTAGATTTGTTCCAGTAATAGGATAATATGAGGTGGGTTTAAAAGGCTTTCAATATTCAGATGTTCTGAGGCCATTGTATGTTCTTCCACAGTGGAAAATCTCTCTAAGCCTGGATTGTGAGACTCTTCTGAGCTCACATTCCAATCAGGTTTTCTCTCATTAAAGGGACACTATCAACTGAAAGATCACATTTCTGGCTGACCACCTTTTGTTTTTACCTACTATTATTAAAACACCCAAGGGGCTATAAATGAAAGATTAAAAGACAAAACTATTTTTCTCCATTTTGTAGGATGTTTACTTTGTGCATGGGATAGAATTTGACAATGGACAACTGTTTCCTTCATGTGGTCAGACACCCCCTATCCTGCAATACTTGGATAAAATCCTGCCTTCACTTGGGCAGATCCAGTTACAGGTTCTAACTCCTACATAGGACTACGTACGTATGGAAAGTTAAGCGTATGCACAGGTGTTTGCAGGATGGTGCCCACTGTTGGCATGGCTCTTCCATGGGAGACAAAAATGTTTACAGAACTAGGAAGATGGGCCTTTTTAAAATCACCAAAATTGTCAGGTAGCCTCAGGGACAGCTGTAATACCTTGAACTATTTTTATTTTATTTTATTTAATTGGCAAGTGCCCAAGGTTGGTGTGTCCCTTTATATAGAGTCCAAAATCATTCTGGTCTTTCTGGCATTCATCCATCATGAAGACAAAGTTCTTTAAGATACATACATAGAAGGGATTCATTTTGCAATAAATTAAATTAAAATTAAATTAAAAAACCCAAATGCTCAGTCTGTGCAGCTCGATCCATTCACAGAATCTGGGCCTTGGTTTTGCATTCAGTAGTACTTGCTATGATATATTTACTAAGAAACCTTTTTATCACCTTTCAGTGACTGAATTATTTTCTTGGGCAATAAAACTCTTTATGTGGATTTTCCCTAGTAAAGTGTGGGTATAAAAACATTAGTCCTTCCAATCCCCAAAAGACAGGACTTGATTTTGACACAATCTATGATCTGTTGTGTCATGAATTTACCGTCCTGTGTCCTGAAGTTAGTGTACCACAGGTTAGCTCCCAGAGTTTGCCCTGGTTTAGTGCTCAGAACACCTATATAAATGAGCATTTCTGGAGCTGTCACATCTTCTCTGTAACAGTGCTTACATACTACAAGGTCAGTGCTTCAGAAATGCAGACCGATGAGAGACAGGAATACCACTTGCTAGGAATTATACCTTTGCAGTGACATCAAAAAATATACTTGTGCCCCTTGTGGTAGGTAAAGGTACTGATATTCAAACACATAAGCCCTGACTTTGTGCAGGCATTTTTTCCTGTGCAAAGTGTGCATTAAATGCTACTCTTCTAATCTGGTGGCATTTTAGACATACTTTGCAGTGAACAACAGTATACACGGCCATCTATGACTCAGGAGAACCCTAACATTTCAGTATTCCACTAGATCTTTAGAAAAACACCATGCCAAAGTTATTAACTGGCAACTACTGTATATTGCACTTGTGAGACAACAGGTGCCATGATGCCACATTTGCTGCTCTTTCCTCAAATTAAAAACATAGGTGTCCAGATCCTCAGCTGGTGCAAATCCAGCCATTTATCCTAGAACTAGGACTCAAATGGTGACTATTTTGTGAGGGGAAAAACAGGACTCTTCTTCCTTCCTCTTTTCATTATCTATATTAGACTAATTCCTTTTAACAAAGGGGTGATTGGAGGAAGTGTTTGCCATTCAGCTTGGGCTCTGCCTGGAATCCTGTGTTTGTTCGATGGCATAATGCCAAAGAGAAGCAAAATGTGTAGCTCGGCAGAGAGAATAACTTTAGTGCCCAAGAAACCCGACCCTTTGCCCGTTTACCAACCCAGCCCTGCACTAATGGGGAGCACTGTTTAAATGCCCATGGTGCAATATGACCCTGTAACAGTCCCTTATTTTAGAATGTAATAACATGGGGAAACTTCCAAATATACTACGGACAAATATGATTTGTTGCCATTGACAATAATCCTAACTGAGACCAGGCGGACACCCACCAGACAGAGAGCATCAGCAGCAAGGCAAGGTGGAACCCGAGAGCCATCACGATTGAGTATTCCCCCATGGCTCCATCCCCAGAGCCCCACCCTCACTGGGATGCCACTGCTCACTTGGAGAGGTTGTGACTGGGCTCCTTCAGAGAGATGGGGCATTCGCATGGAACCCCTTCCCGCCCCAGCAATGGCAGAAGGGATCTCCTCTTCCCCTGGAGAGGGAGGGGATCACAACAGAACCCCAACCCCTGCTTAGTCCAGCAGCTGGGGTGCATGTGTTTGGATGGGTGGGCCCAGGACACTGCACTCTCCTCCTGCCACATGCAGAGGCCCCTGCTCTGGTTGGAGATGCCACCCAAAGTAGTGGGTCTTGGCATTAACACCTCATTGAGGCAACTGAGGCAGTTTACCCCTCTCAGAGCTGCTGCTTTGGTCTCTCTGCAGATGACACTGCACTGGTTTCACTCACGTCATGGTTCCAAGCTTCAGTCTGCCACAGTCAGGGCTAGAAACTGATTTTATTTTTTAAATGAAAGCTGAGCTTGTGCTGTAATCACAGAAGCTGGGGGCCTAGGCATGAAGAGCTTAGCTCTTCAGCCAGGCCTGGAGGAAGGCCTAACAGTGGTAGGACTGCTTTCAGTTCACTGCATGTCAAAAGGAATAACAAGGTATGGGGACCACCATTTAAACCACTTAGAATTAGACGTGACCCTGTGCAGAAAATTTGGCTCCAGACATGAACTTCCCCAGAGTCTGGAAATGTTTGAATCAGGGATTCTGGTGGGAGGCATCCTTTTCCAAGGTAGCTTTATTGGGAAAGTGCATGCTGATTTCTGATACTGTACAGCCTAACAAAATTAGATCTTAGTAGAAACAGACATTTTCCCAGGTATTCAAATTACATTTACATACTGCCAATGAAATACACTCCCTTATGTTAGGCCAAACATATAAAATAAATAGGGCAGAAATACAGATTTCTTTCTGCATAAAACACCCTGAGAAATTTTTGATGAAAATTCCTGAGTACTTTAAAGGCCTCTTCTATCTCTTTGCAGCAGAGGCGAGAAGGGCAGCAAATTATGACCCAGTAATTATGATGATGGATGTTGAGGCAGTCCATTATATTAGATACAGTGCCGGTGCAAGACCCAGCACTACCGATCGCATACTTCACTAAGCAGGACACTCGAGATTCTAATGGGCAATATAGATTTACAACATTAGGTTAAAGCAGGATAATTATTCTTCTTTTCCATTTCCTTTCCCATGGACCTGCTTCTGCTTTACATTTCTGTGCTTGTTTCCAGGGCATAATCTGTATTTCAGGCAGGCAGGCACTCGACCTGCTATTCCACTCACTCTGGTGCAAATCAAACGTAACTCCATGGAAATCAACAGGCTTGGAAACCAGTGTAAAAATGGGGTGTGAGCAAAGAATCAGCCTTGATAGCTGCTGCTAATTAGAGGTGGTGATGTGCTTGCTTCTGTCTCCTACAAACAGCAGGGAGGACAGATTGATTAAACTCTGGAGATGCCTATTGTGCGTCAGTATAGGAATGTAGTCGAAAGGCCTGTCTCAGTACAATGCAAACAACAAGCCTGCTGTTATAAAAGTGAGCTCCTTGCTTTTATTTGTATTAATTACTTCATCATTTGGGCAAGACTGAGAAAAGATGACTGTTTTTCGGGTATGTGCAGATTGAATACTGTTCTATAGCAGGTTTCAGAGGGGTAATCGTGTTAGTCTGTATCAGCAAAAACAACAAGGAGTCCTTGTGGCACCTTAGAGACTAATACATTTATTTGGGCATAAGCTTTCGTGGGCTTTAACCCACTTCATCAGATGCATGGAGTGAAAAATACAGGAGCATGTATAAATATACAGCACATGAAAAGAGGGAAGTTGCCTTACCAAGTTGGGGGGACAGTGCTAACGAGGCCAATTCCATCATGGTGGATGTGGCCCATTCCCAACAGTTGACAAGAAGGTGTGAGTATCAACACAGGGAAAATTACTTTTTGTAGTGACCCAGCCACTCCCAGTCTTTATTCAGGCCTAATTTGATGGTGTCAAGTTTGCAAATTAATTCCAGTTCTGCAGTTTCTCGTTGAAGTCTGTGTTTGAAGTTTTTTTGTTGAAGAATGGCCACTTTTAAGTCTGTTATTGAGTGTCCATGGAGATTGAAGTGCTCTCCTACTGGTTTTTGAATGTTACAATTCTTGATGTCTGATTTGTGTCCATTTATTCTTTGGCATAGAGCCTGTCCGGTTTGGCCCATGTACATGGCAGGGGGGCATTGCTGGCAGTACCCAACTTGAGAACCCCTGGGCATGATTTTCAGAGGTGCTGAGCATCCCGGATTCCCATGCAACTTCACCTGGAGCTGTGGCAATCCGCACCTTTGAATGTCAGTCCCTGGGAGCAGGAGCTGCAGCAGGGGAGATTTAGGTTAGATATTGGGAAACACTTTCTAACTCTAAGGAGAGTTAAGCACTGGCATAAGCTTCCAAGGGAAGTTGTGGAATCCACATCACTGGAGGTTTTTAAAAACGGTTTGGACAAACACCTGACAGGGATGGGCTAGGTTTACATGGTCCTGACACAGCGCAGGGGGCTGGACTTGGTGGCCTCTCAAGGTCCCTTCCAGCCCTGCCTTTCTATGATTCTATAATTTCAAGGAGTGCTGAGCAAGCCCATCTTCAACTGAAGTCACTGGGGGCTGCAGATGGCTCAACATATTAGAACACCAGGCCCCAGGTATCTCAAGCTTGACACCCAACATTAGAGCATAGTTTGGAAAAATTTGGCCTTCTCCTTTGGAGGCACCGCCTTTGAGTGGCGCAGCACTAACCCCTAACCCAGGCAGTCAGACTGCAGCATTCAAGCCAAGCAGTGGAGAGATCGCGATGCAGGTATTGCTGTCTGAGCCACAGAGGCTGGGCTCCGATGCAGCAGTGGAACCAGAAATGCAGCAAGTACTTAGGGCAAAGTGTATCCCTGTGCAGAGGAGCAGCACCAGGTTTATGCCATAGGCCCACAGGAGAGAATTTCACTGGCTGTGAATGGCTGTGGCAGTCGTGGAGTACAGCGGCTTGTGTGAGGCTGGAAAATGATGTTATCTCTTCTTTATTGTACATGCCTCTCGGTGCCTTCAGCTGTGGAGCACCAGGCCCGTTGAGGGGATTAGGGCCATCTCACCCTCCTATAGTGGCCAGCAATGAAAAAGACTTGACCAGTGCCGTAGCTCATGCATCATTCCTTACAGCTCACATGGCGGAGATCTGGGGCTCCCTGCACTTTGTCCGGGAAGCATCGTGTCTGTGCATGTCACATCCATGAAGCTGTTAAAGAGAGAGGCGATGCTGGGGATCACTGACAGGCCAGCCGCACAGGGGTAGTTTAGAGGATAAGTGCAGCAAAGATTGTTTTTCCCCGCTGGAGCCCGCGACGCTCTATGAAGTGCAATGTGATACTTCACTGGCTTTCTCACCTGAAATGAATTGTTAAAGCTGACCAATTACAGGAAAGGTTTACCATGTGTCTTGGCTGCAGCTCCTATTAAACATTTAGCAGCATCTCATTGCATGGGAAAGTGGAGTCCTCAGACTCTAATCGGATGGGATGGGTCAGCCCAGCATGTTCCTAAAAAAGAGAGTGAAAGGCCCACTGGCATTTGCAGCAACCCCGACAGAAAAGTGCTGGGAGCCTTCAGGCCCAAGCAGGCTGAACTGCCTAGCAGCTGGGCTTCTGCTGCTGCTGCTCCCCTCCTACCTGGCACTAGGCCCAATGGATCTTCACAATGTGCAGACCCAGCAGCCATGCCCCCGGCCTGCGCGGGGTAGGGAGTTCTGCAGCATGGAGCTGTGGCGATCCCACGGTGCAGGGGGTCTCCTTTTCCCTGCTCAGCCCTATAGCCTTTTAGCAGCCAAGATGCATCTTTTCAGCTGTGTTAGTGTCTTAGGCCCTAATGATACAATCTCCTGATTTCCCCATGACAGAGGTGCCAAGGGCTTGATTTTAAAGGTGCTGAGCACCTGCAGCCCCCACTGACTTCCACAGGAGCTGAGGGTGCTCAGCACATCTGAAAATTGGCTCCTAAAAGACGCTTGTGCAGTCGAAGTAATCCCCTGATTAGGGGGCAGACAGGGCAGTTTGAGGTAAAAGGAAATAGATAAATTTGTCCCTGGAAAATTGGCTGTAAATTACTCATCCAATATGTGAGACTACTGGATAATGTTGCAGTTATATATCACTTAGCACCTGGAAAAGGTCACGCAGAGAAGAGACTGGGCTCTGAAACCGTACTAGTAATAACAAGGCCAAGCACCTCGACAGCACCTTCTGTGCAAGGATCTCAGAGCACTTCGCAAAGCTCAAGGGAGAACTCAACTCTGAATGCACAAGCCCCGGTGCATGATTTTTTGTGCACTAACTCCTGCACGCACAGGTGATGGGCGTGCACACGCATATTCTGTCACCTGGAAGAGGGGCTAGTTCTTGAAACATGCATGCGCAGGTGTTTGCTTGTGCAAAATTGTGCACACACAAAAAGTTTGTCTCTCCACTGCCAGAGGTTACACAGCAAGTGTAGCCCACACACCTCCTGAGTGTGGTTCTCTGTCCCCTCTAGTGGCACCGAGACCACTTAGAGATTAATGAGTCTGCTACAGACTTAGCTAAGGGCCATGTGGCTTTTAGCTCATGCAGTAGAGGCTCATGCATTTAGCTCCAGAGGTCTCAAGTTCGATCCCACTCACTGACAACCGAGGTCTGTCGGTGTTACACAAGCAATAGTCAGAGCTAGGAAGAGAACCCAGGTCTACTACTGCCCGTTCCATTCTCTGCCCATAAGACAACACTGCTGACACATACATAGATATAGTAGGAAGTAGAGTCCCCACTTCATCGTTCATGTTGCCAAGAAATCATGAAGCATGTACATATCGACAAGCTGTCTGTCCAGGCACCAACCTTTAGAAGAATGCTGATGGGTCCCATGGATACCTAGCTTTGAGCTGAAGGACAGCTGTTTTAAGGAGTGACTTATATAAGGCCTGGTCTACACTACACCTTTAATTCGGATTTAGTGGCTTTAATTCGAATTAACTCTGGAACCGTCCACACAACGAAGCCATTTAATTCGAATTAAAGGGCCCTTTAATTCGATTTCTGTACTCCACCCCGACGAGCGGAGTAGCGCCAAAATCGAATTTGTCAATTCGAATTAGCGTTAGTGTGGCCGCAATTCGATGTTATTGGCCTCCAGGAGCTATCCCACAGTGCACCATTGTGACCGCTCTGGCCAGCAATCTGAACTCGCATGCACTGGCCAGGTGGACAGGAAAAGCCCCGGGAACATTTGAATTTCATTTCCTGTTTGCACAGCGTGGAGAGCACAGGTGACCACAGAGAGCTCATCAGCACAGGTAACCATGCAGGCTGATAATCGAAAAAGAGCACCAGCATGGACCGTACAGGAGGTACTGGATTTGATCTCTATATGGGGAGAGGATTCAGTGCTAGCTGAACTGCGTTCGAAAAGACGAAATGCCAAAACTTATGAAAAAATTTCCAAGGGCATGATGGAGAGAGGCCACAATAGGGACACAGATCAGTGCCGCGTGAAAGTCAAGGAGCTCAGACAAGCCTATCAAAAAGCAAAGGAGGCAAACGGTCGCTCCGGGTCAGAGCCGCGGACATGCCGCTTCTACGCTGAGCTAAATGCATTTCTAGGGGGGGCCGCCACCACTACCCCACCTCTGACTGTGGATTCCGAGCTGGGGATAATCTCATCAGGGACACCTGATGATTCCGCGGAAGGGGAAGAGGAGGAGGAGGAGGAGGACGAGCTGGCAGAGAGCACCCAGCTCTCCGTTCTCCCCAACAGCCAGGAACTGTTTCTCACCCTGACTGAAGTACCCTCCCAAGCCTCCCAAGCCAGCACCCAAGACCATGACCCCATGGAAGGGACCTCAGGTGAGTTTACCTTTTAAAATATAAAACATGGTTTAAAAGCAAGCATTTTTAATGATTAATTTGCCCTGAGCACTTGGGATGCATTCGCAGCCAGTACAGCTACTGGAAAAGTCTGTTAACATGTCTGGGGATGGAGCGGAAATCCTCCAGGGACATCTCCATGAAGCTCTCCTGGAGGTACTCCAAAAGCCTTGCCACAAGGTTTCTGGGCAGTGCAGCCTTATTCCGTCCTCCATGGTAGGACACTTGACCACGCCATGCTAGTAGCAAGTAATCTGGTATCATTGCCTGACAGAGCCTGGCAGCGTATGGTCCCGGTGTTTGCTGGCATTCAAGCAACATCCGTTCTTTATCTTGCTGTGTAATCCTCAGGAGAGTGATATCGCTTAGGGTAACCTGGTTGAAATAAGGGAATTTAATTAAGGGGACTGAGGTGGCCGTTCCTACTGGGCTGTTTGCCTGTGGCTGAAAAGAAATCCTTCCCTGCATTTAGCCAAGTGCAAGGGGGGGGGGGAGGATTGGCCCAGAGCTTTTCGCGTTTTGCTAGCAGGGATCTTCCCTGATACCAGCCAGGCGGTGGGGGGAGGGATAAAGCACTCATCCCAGAGAATTCATGGCGGGTGGGGGGGGGGGGGGTGTTAGTTTGGTTCCTGCAGGGATCTTCCCTGATACCAGCCACGCGGTGGGGGGAGGGATAAAGCACTCATCCCAGAGAATTCATGGCGGGTGGGGGGGGGGGGTGTTAGTTTGGTTCCTGCAGGGATCTTCCCTGATACCAGCCACGCGGTGGGGGGAGGGATAAAGCACTCATCCCAGAGAATTCATGGCGGGTGGGGGGGGGGGGTGTTAGTTTGGTTCCTGCAGGGATCTTCCCTGATACCAGCCACGCGGTGGGGGGAGGGATAAAGCACTCATCCCAGAGAATTCATGGCGGGTGGGGGGGGGGGGTGTTAGTTTGGTTCCTGCAGGGATCTTCCCTGATACCAGCCACGCGGTGGGGGGAGGGATAAAGCACTCATCCCAGAGAATTCATGGCGGGTGGGGGGGGGGGGTGTTAGTTTGGTTCCTGCAGGGATCTTCCCTGATACCAGCCACGCGGTGGGGGGAGGGATAAAGCACTCATCCCAGAGAATTGGATGGGGGGGGGGTGTTAACCTTCAGCAGCAGAAAACAAGCTAACAGGAAAACTGCAGCACAACGGGCTTTGCTTGGTATGTGGGAAAGCAGGGCGCAGAAGCCTAAAGACAGTGGCTTACCATGGCAGCATGCAAGGTGAATTCTGTTTCCCCGACCTGCGTCTGTGATCTCTAGCAGCAAAGCCACAGGCACTCAATATTAAGAGGCAAAATGCGACCTTGCACAGAAATCACATGTGCTATGTAATGTGAATAGTATACACCGTGAAAGAGTATAAGCATTGTTCTGAAAAATGTATCTTTTAAAAAAATTCTCTCCTTTTTTCACTCCCTCCAGCAGGTGCAAATGTTTCAAGCCTCCCTCCTCCTTCCCGAAGGCTATCCCAGATAAGGCGTCGTAAAAAAAAAACGAGAGAAGAGATGTTTTCCGAAATCATGCAATCCACCAGGAATGAAAGAGCTCATCTGAATGAGTGGAAGGAGACGGTTTGCAAGTATAGGAAAGAAGCCAGTGACCGTGAGGACAGGAGGGACCAACGTGAGGACATGAGGGACCAACGTGAGGACAGGAGGGACCAACGTGAGGAGAGGAGAGACGCTCGAGATGAGAGGTGGCGGCAGGAAGATCAGAGGAGTCGGGAAGCAACGCTGGGGCTGCTGCGTGAGCAAACAGACATGCTCCGGCGTCTGGTGGAGCTTCAGGAACGGCTGCTGGAGAACCGAGTGCCGCTACAGCCCCTGTATAACCCCCCTACCTCCTCACCATGTTCCATAGCCTCCACACCCAGACGTGTAAGAACACGGGGGGGGAGGCTCCGTACACCCTCCCATTCCACCCCAGTGGACAGCCCAAGCAAAAGGCTGCCATTTTTTTAACCTTTTTTTACTGGGCTTTTCCTTCCCGCAGATCCTCCTCCCAAACCCCACTCAGGTTCTGTGCCGCTACAGCCCCTGTATAACCCCCCTACCTCCTCACCATTTTCCATAGCCTCCACACCCAGATGTGTAAGAACACGGGGGGGGGGAGGCTCCGTACACCCTCCCATTCCACCCCAGTGGACAGCCCAAGCAAAAGGCTGCCATTTTCTTAACCTTTTTTTACTGGGCTTTTCCTTCCCGCTGATCCTCCTCCCAAACCCCACTCAGGTTCTCTCCCTCTTTTTATAATCAATTCATAAAGAATAAATGATTTTTAAACAATGGTGACTTTATTTCCTTTGAAAGCAAGCTGGGGGAAGGGGGAGGGTGGGTTCCTTACAGAGAATGAGTCAATAAAGGGGGCGGGTTTTCAGGAAGGATAAACAAACATAAATTTCACACTGTAGCCTGGCCAGTCATGAAACTGGTTTTCAAAGCTTCCCTAATGCGCAGCGCTTCATCGTGTGCTCTTCTAATCGCCCTGGTGTCTGGCTGCGAGTAATCAGCAGCCAGGCGATTTGCCTCAGCCTCCCACCCTGCCATAAAGGTCTCCCCCTTGCTCTCACAGAGATTGTGAAGCACACAGCAAGCAGTAATAACAATGGGGATATTGGTTTGGCTGAGGTCTGAGCGAGTCAATAAGGATCGCCAGCGACCTTTTAAACGGCCAAATGCACATTCTACCACCATTCTGCACTTGCTCAGCCTGTAGTTGAACAACTCCTGACTCCTGTCCAGGCTGCCTGTGTATGGCTTCATGAGCCATGGCATTAAGGGGTAGGCTGGGTCCCCAAGAATAACAATTGGCATTTCAACATCCCCCACGGTTATTTTCTGGTCCGGAAAGTAAGTCCCTTGCTGCAGCCGTTTAAACAGATTGGTGTTCCTGAAGACGCGAGCGTCATGAACCCTTCCCGGCCAGCCCACATGGATGTTGGTGAAACGTCCCTTGTGATCCACAAGTGCTTGCAGCACCATTGAGAAGTACCCCTTGCGGTTTATGTACTGGGTACCCTGGTGCTCCGGTGCCAAGATAGGAATATGGGTTCCATCTATTGCCCCACCACAGTTAGGGAATCCCATTGCAGCAAAGCCATCCACTATGACCTGCACATTTCCCAGAGTCACTACCTTTCGTAGCAGCACCTCCGTGATTGCTTTGGCTACTTGCATCACAGCAGCCCCCACAGTAGATTTGCCCACTCCAAATTGATTCCCGACTGACCGGTAGCTGTCTGGCGTTGCAAGCTTCCACAGGGCTATCGCCACTCGCTTCTCAACTGTGAGGGCTGCTCTCATCTTGGTATTCTGGCGCTTCAGGGCAGGGGAAAGCAAGTCACAAAGTTCCATGAAAGTGCCCTTACGCATGCGAAAGTTTCTCAGCCACTGGGAATCGTCCCACACCTGCAACACTATGCGGTCCCACCAGTCTGTGCTTGTTTCCCGGGCCCAGAATCGGCGTTCAAAGCCTATAACCTGGCCCATTAACATCATAATCTCCAAAGCACCGGGGCCCGCGGTCTCAGAGAATTCTGTGTCCGTGTCCATGTCCTCATCACGCTGGTCGCTGCGCTGCAATCGCCGCCTCCTCCTCCTCCTCGCCTCTTGTTTCTGGTCCTGTGTAAGCATAAACTCCACGAGAAAGCGCGAGGTGTTTATAATGTTCAAGACTGCGTTCTGGAGCACAACGGGATCCATGCTTGATGCAGAATGGAGTCTGCAGAGTTCACTCAGGAAAAAAGGCGCGAAATGGTTGTCTGCCGTTGCTTTCAGGGAGGGAGGGGGAGGCTGTACCCAGAACTACCTGCGACAATGTTTTTTGCCCCATCATGCACTGGGGTCTCAACCCAGAATTCCAAGGGGGGTGGAGACTGCGGGAACTATGGGATAGCTATGTAAAAGCTACCCACAATGCAACGCTCTGGAAATCGATGCTACTATGGTAGCTTGGACGCACACCACCGAATTAATGGTGCCTAGTGTGGCCGAATACATTCGAATTTATAAAATCGGTTTCCTAAATTCGAATTATATAAATTCGAATTAATCCTGTAGTGTAGACATACCCTAATATTTGTGACTATATGCTCTGGCTGTCCCCAAATTTGCATCCTCGCTACTGGGCATTTTGAATGGAGATGAACGTTGTGTACATAACTCCTAGGAGTATCCCCTAGGCAAGGCAGGGGTTCTGGGAAAGGCCACAATCAAGACCAGCAGGAACAAAGGGGGAAGAAAGACCACCATGGGGGGGAAGGGCCACGACAAAATGCAGAAAAAACCCTCTAGTCCCCCAAGGTTATTCTAGTGCCATTAAAAAGAAGGGGGGAAATCCACCAAAGGGAGTTAGCAATTACTTTGTTCTGAATGGACAGGAAAGGATTAAAGAGTGGCCTTGCCTTGGGAAGTGACACCTGCTGCTATTGAGCATGTCACATTGTAACGTCCCCCACCTGGGCTGTCAGTGGGATTGCACTCCAGGACCTTCATTGTCAAAAGGATGATCTATACTGCTTGAGCGAAAGACCTAACTCCTGTACCGGTGACTATCGTAGACTCTTATCCTCTTCTGAGAGCCAATCACTAGAAGGAGAGCGAAGACCCACACTCTGCTAGTGTGGGTACATCCATGGCTCAATGCGTACCAGGGGAGGAGCCAAATGAAAGCAGGTGAGAGAAGTGTCCTGGCTCAGTACCTTATTCTCCCACTTGGGACAAGTTCAGCCACAGAAGCTTTGTTCTTGCTTCTGTGTCCAGCACATTTGTCTCTACCACAGATGCCTCCACAGACCTAAAGCCTAAACAGCCTAAAGAAAAGAAATCTGTGAGTTAGGTGACAGAGACTGAAAGGCCTGCGGATTACTTGTGTAGTGTGTTATCAATCCTAAGGACTGAAGATAATAGAGATGATAATACAAAAACCAGGCTTACCATGAATTTATGAATTGATAAGTCAGTTTCTTATAACAGCACACAGTAAATCACTGCTTGCTCCTACTTGTCTGTGACCGTTATGTACTCCCTACTTTCTGTTTGCTTTTATCCTAGTCTGTGCTTTATTTTGGGGGGAAGGGGAGGGTGGGAAATCAAGATTTCTCTTAAGTCAACTTGGTAAAACTTTGGCCTTCAGTCCTCTTGATTCTTGGAGGGGAAGAAAAGTGATTTATTCTTTAAACCTATTGAATGGCTATGTCTCATTTTATTTTTCTGTAAAGTCTATTTGGTCATTTTAGCAAGCTGAAAACATGGGCATTGAAATTTATCTGTCTAGAAAGGGGAGGTGGTCTGGGGGTAAAAGCACAGGCAAGGGGTTCAAGAGATCAGTGTTCAGTTCCTGGCTCTATCACCTTGGTGAAGTCATCTAATCTCTTTCAGCCTCCGATCCCCAGCTGTAAAGGAGGAATGATAATTCTTCTTTCTCCCAACCCATTGTCTGTCTTGTCTTCTTAGATGGTCAGCTCTCCAGAGCAGGGAGTGTCTTTTAGTATGTGTATGTACAGTGCCTAGCACAATGGAGTCCTCATCTCAGCTGGTCCCTCTGAGTGCTCGCAAAATACACACAGTAATAGGTATTTATCTGGCCCCCTTTCACTGTAGGTTCGGAGTGCCAAACAGCTAGTACTTTGCTGGGAATATTGTGTCTATTTTGTTTGCAAAACTTGTGTACAAAGACACCTAATGCTAATTCCCCATTGATATCCTCTCCAGCATGGGACACTTTTACTGCTTGTATGATATCTTTAGTATGATATCTTTCCTATCAACTGGAAGAATTTACCGGTTCAGTTCTTTTTCCAGCTTAACCTCACACTGCCAATATTACTCTGCAGTTCTGTAGGATGAAAGTGCATATAGCGTACCCATTATTTTTACCAAAGATCTGATTATCTTTGTCTCGTCTGTATTCCCTCACCTCTTGTGTTTGTCACCCTTTCTTAATACATTTGTAAGGAAATTATTTGTCCTGTCAAGAGCTCTGTTTCTCTTTAATAAAGAGTAACTAAAGTACAGAAATAATAGTGCTCTATTTCTCTCTCTTCTTTCAGCAGAAGTAGCCTGATTGGTTGAGAAAGAGAGAGATCGTAAAAATTATCAAGGGAAAGCCAAGAGTTGATTTTCTGCACAAGGCCTGATATCCTGTGACAAGAGTGGGGCCAAGGTTCACAAAAGTGACCTGTGATTTTGAGACCCCTCAAGTGGGCCTACTTTTCCTGAAGTGCTGAGCACCCACGCTTCAAGATGCCTCGAGTTAGGCTTTCACTAGCCCTTTCTTAAAATCTTGTCCCAGACTTTGAGTTGTTGAGAGCAGTTTAAAAGTATATAAGGAACCTCCAGCACAAACACGAGAAGCCATGCGTCCTCCTTGCAAACACGTTGTCCAGCCTCTCCCACGGATGTTGTGGCTTAAGCCTCTGCCCTGGCACTTGCTACTTGGAGTGACTTCTCCCCTAGCTCTCCTCACATGGATTGGGTCCTGGGTTCTTTTTTAACGGTGCCTGGTTCCTCCAACCAAAGTGACTCCTCCTCACTGTGCTTGAGACACAAGGGGTGCTTCCTTTGGGAAAATGAGTAATGCTACCCCTGCCAGCAAGGAGTATAAAGCCCAGTACATAAGAAACAACAATGTACATCAGCACAAACCCTAGCAAAGACATGACACACCCTAAAATAACAATATGACACAGGAGGACTTTACTGGGAGCAGGAGAATCGGATCTGGGGAAAGAAAGTTTAAGGTACTTACACATCAACGAATTCCCACCCTTCCAACACTCCCAGCTCTTCCTAATCCCCAGGTCCCTCCCTGGCACCTTGCCAGGCAGACGGGATGCTGGGGATGAGTCCAGAGACCAGTGCTGCAGTGCTGTGAATGTTCGCTGGCTTCAACAAAAAGGGTCCCCTTATGGAGTCTTCACTCCTGGGTGGGGCAGGGTCCTCTTATCTCCCAGATCTGGAATCCTGTGGGGTCTATGTTGGCTCTTGGGAGCCTGCACTGGGTTGGATCTCTGCTCCTCTGAAAGCTGGTCCCCACAGGGCTGGAACTGCCTGATCCACTAGATCCCACAGCGGTGCAATACAGAGGATGCTCGGTCTATTCTTTTACTCCAGATCAAGAATATTCAATGGTTCTGTTATTTAAGCCATTGAAAAAAGGAGCAAGTGACTTGCCTGAGTAACCCTAAAAAGTTGCAGAGAAAGCCCTTTTCTTGGTGGGTTTCTGGGTTCCTAACACCCTGGTTGCAGGGATTAGGATAAACACTTAGAAATAACGTTGTTTTGGAAAAGAGGAGTTGTGTCTCCTTGTCTTCAGACAAAGAATCCTGCCCTTGTATGTTGTTAATCAGCATTCTCAGGAGGGCACCATTTGCCCTCTACACTGTCCCAGTTCCAGGAAAAAGTTAGCAAGTCCTTAGCTGTCTCTTCACTGACATTGAATATTAAGGCTGTAAAGGGTTAATAAACGATTTCTAGCTGTTGTAAGCCTATCATAGATAGCTGTATATCTTATAGATGGTTAGAAGTACATCAGCAGAAGATGTTTTGTATGGTCATAAGGAATCTATTGGATCCTATACCAATCTATGATTAACTAATTATTAAAACATCTGTTAATCATTTGTTAACCTTTTATAATATAAAGCATGACTCTCTCTTCTCTGTGTCTGTAAAGAGGAAGGTTTTGTTTACATGTAATAAACTATTAAGTAATACAATGTGGCCCTGGTACTACACAGGTGAGTCTGCCCAGTTACACTGGGTAGGTTATTCGGGGCCAGGTCCTAAGAGGGGCTGCGCACAGTCAGCTCACACTGTTAGTTGGCAGCTAGTCAACTCAGATCTGTGGTCCCTAGTTTCCTTCCGGATCAGTTCTTGCATGCCCCCAGAACCACCATATGAACCGAAAGATCCTTCTTCATTACAGTTGACACATTGTGGTCACGGGCAGTTCAACTTACACCTTTACTGTTGAGGCTGCTTGAGCTCCCCCATCCTCACCCCTGTGGAGCTCAAGAACAAACAGCAGACCTGCTGGTCATGGACTGCCCTCTTTCTCATCTTGACAGCAGATGGGTGTGCTTGATCTTTCCAGATGCCGTGGCCATGAGGGAGCAGCTGCATCACTTACCCAACATCTAATTCATTGTTTGTGCCATCAGATGCCATGCATCAGAAGTTGTCACACTGTAGTCAGTGGGTTTTATTAATTAATTAATGGAGATATCCTATCTCCTAGAACTGGACAGGACCTTGAAAGGTCATCGAGTCGAGTCCAGCCCCCTGCCTTCACTAGCAGGACCAAGTACTGATTTTGCCCCAGATCCCTAAGTGGCCCCCTCAAGGATTGAACTCACAACCCTGGGTTTAGCAGGCCAATGCTCAAACCACTGAGCTATCCCGCCCCCTGAGGTTACAGACATCAGCACCAATCAGGATCAAGCCACTTGTGTATTTTATGTCCTTGTCCACCACTCAGACAACATGCCAGTAGAAAACACAAGAAACCAACTGTCAAGATTTACTGCTCCCAGGAGTTTACACATTCAAAACAAAACCCTTTGTTATTTAAATGTAGTCAGAATTAAATTCAAACCACAATCACAATGGTGAGAAGGTCACCCATTGTCACCTTACAAAAACAAATGGCTTCTCAATTTTCTTACTATGGTACTCACTAGTTATCCCTTTCCCCAAAAGAAATCTTTGTTGATCTTCTTTGTTTCATGGCCTCTTTATAGTCTGCCTCTGTTTTGATATAGTTGATTCACTAGAGTCTTGTTTTTGAGACATGGCCAGGTTTGGTGGGGTTTTATTTTGTACAAAGTGCTTCCAGAGAAACCCTCTCTTACTCAAGCAGTGAGTCAGGTAAGAGATAACAAGGTCTACTGAGTCCCGACGGAGCAGAATTCAGGGGGGTGGGGGGGAAGCTTTTTTTTTAAATCCCCGTTGGGAAGGTTGTTAATCCTGAGACTCAGGAAGGAAAGTGACCCAATTGCCTAGTGAACCCAAGATATGCAAACGTGACTCATCATTCATGTCATTCTATCTCAGCCTTTCCAACAGAACTGGGATTTGAACCACTTCTTGATGCTGCGGGTCAATTCACTAAGGGGAACCACAACAGAAATAACATTTTAAAAGGTACTGTGCATGACTGATTTCCTTGCTCTGGTCTGTGCCCCATAAGAAGATATTTTTTCTTTAAAAACATCCCCATAAATAACTAACCAGAAGAAAGGAAAGAGGGGAAATGGACTAGATCTGATTGCTTTGTTTTGATCTCTACATTCTAGAAATAAAAAAAAGCAGCACCGAATTCTTTTATATTTAGGTTCATAGTTTGCAAAGAAGACAACCCATTTAAACTACACTGTTACCAAATTATGGGCACTTGCATTTCAGATTGGGAACATTTATGCAACCAATGATGCATGATTGCTGCAATTTTCATCATCTGTGCATTATATTACTCTTTGCCTTTAGATGCTGTTTAAAACTATTCCAAGAGAATTTTTGTCTATCGTTTACTTTCACCTCTCTACCTATAGTTACCATAGATAAGCACTATGGTGACTCAAATAATAATAATATGCATGCAGCGCAGTAGTTTGAAGAGTACATAAAACACTGTTTACTTATCTTCTGCCAATATGCTGTCATTTATATGATGGGTATGGAAGATAATCTAATTTAATATTTAGAGTCAAAGTTAATTAAATTTCAGAATGTTTGTCTGAAGTCATTTCAGGAGCCTATGTACGGTATTGAGATTTTAAAGAGTTCATTGAACTCTGGTAAAGACAGCTAGGAAATACACTGAACTTTGTAACTGACATTCACTACATTCCATAGTTTACATAACAATAAATTCGATTTATGCTGTGTAAAATAACTGAGAGACTAATTGTTCAAAATGTTAAGTAATATCCTAACAATGGATACAATAGTAGCCTGGAGGGCATGCAAATACTTCAGTGAATGAGAGTACTACACTCCTGTCTGGTGTCGCTCGTCTCACACAAGGCTGGTCGATGGAGAGCTTAACAAAGCTATGCGTATTGTTACTGGGACTTTATGTGCAATTCCGTTGCCATGGCTGCCAATGCTTAGTAACATAGCACCGTCCCATATTCGCCGTGAGAAGGCCTCTATCTTGCTGCTGGCCAAGATCCATGAGAATAGCGACCTGCCTTTGTATGCAGACCTCTTCAACCACCCGCCAGCTCACCTGTCTTCTAGATGCCCTTTATGGTCATTTATGCCACCATAGGACATGATGATGGAATCTGCTTGGTGTAATGAGTGGTCAGCAATGACGGTTGTTAATCACTCTCTCGTCACTGACCCAACCGGCTGGCCACCAGGTTTTGATCTGCCAAGGCACCTGTCATCATCTCTGAACTGGTTTCAAATAGGTCAGGGCAACTGTGCAGCCAATCTCTTTAAATGGGGTTTTTCTAATGACCTGCAATGCAGCTGTGGTCAACCTCAGACTATGTCTCATATTCTTGACGAGCGCCCAGTGACTTGTTTCGATGGCGGGCTACTGGCTCTCCACCTGGCTGATGATGTCACCATCAAATGGCTGGGCACATTGCACATAGGCTGAGAGAGTGGTCTAACTTCAGTAATTATTCAGATTATTTGTTACAGGTCTAGAATAGTCTCGAACGCAAACATTTTGAAATCTCAGTACAGGGGATCTGAATGCACCTTGTATGGTTTTGGGTCAGACACTGAACGAGTATCTTGATCCAAAGCTCTTATAATCAATGGAAATCTTCCCATTGACTTCACTGGACTTTGGCTAACACCCAGTAAAGATCGATTTCCCAGTTCCTGATCGCATTCATGTGGATTACGTGTTGGGTGCTGACAATGTTTTTGCACCATATAAGACAAAAACACAGATACATCAATTCTGTCCCCATTGCAGTCAATGGGTGAATTGCCACAGACATCAATGGGAACTGGAGTTGGCCCAGATATTCCCTGCCCTGAAGACTTTGTGATATAAACATGACAGAGAGGGTAGGCAAGACACAAGAGGAAGTGCAGAGTAGCAAACAAGTAGATCTGGATTGTTCTTATTGCTGTTTTCTTGTGGGGATCACCGAAGAAAGGACTCTTGCAGAGGGATTTGGACAATGTGGCGATGTGTCTACATGAGCGCATCAACTCCCCCCATCCTGCATGTCTCATTTTCTTAGACCAGAAGCTCGTGGAGCAGGGGTAATGTCTTCGTATATGTTTGTAGTGCCCAGCACACTGGGGCCCTGATCCTGACTGGGACGCCCAGTCGCTATTGCCATATAAACATTAAATAAAAATGAAGAGAGTGCCAGAGACATCAGTGACACAACTCATCCCCTTTGTATAATATCTGTCCCAGCTCACCCTTTCTGCTGATGGAGCGGGTGCTCATAGGGGGAATGAGAAATTCCATGCGGTTCCTGACGCAGGCTTTACTCAAATTCTTCCACTGGGGCAGAGGATTCATGGACACCGGTGGATCTTGGAAACCTGCCAGAGACCCAGCCCCGCACTGCATGAAGACCTATCGAGTATTAGTCCTGCCACGAGTGCAGGGGACTGGACTAGACCTCTTGAGGTCCCTCCCAGTTCTCTGATTCTATGCACTACTCGTGGGTGCCTGTCTGGTCTCCTTGGCAGCACAGTATCACTGGAGCTGCACTGCTGGGGACTCCCTAGGCTGTGGGTGTTCACAGAATCCCCTCCAAAGGGAATTTGCAAAGTTAAAGGGATCTCCCTAAGGAAGCACTAACTTTCCTGAAGATTTCCTGCTCCATTGATGGTATGGTGCACCACCCTGTCCTCAACCCTCATAGAGGGCTGTCCCCTGGTCCAGGGCAAAGGGGATTCAGGCCATGGGAGCAGCTGAACCTTCTCTTCCATACAGGCAGCATCAGACAATGCACAAAGGGCCCTGGGTAATTCTACCGACCTCCACTGACATTGCACCAGGGATTAATTTGCCTCCACTATGTTTGACACATGGAGATGAGCAAAGTTCCTTTTGCGGGTATGGACTGTGAAATCAATTATGGCATGAATCTTACATGGCCCAAAGAAATGGATTTCAAACACAGAGGCGTAGCTGTTATCTTGGAGACGAGAGTCAATTAATATCATAATATTGAACCAGGACTCAAACCCTTTGCATTCATGCCAAATTTTGAGCAAACAAAACCAGACAGGGAATAAAAAGAAAAAGGTCCATAAAAGAAGGCTGAACTTTCAATGAATAAATAAATAAATGCATCATGCATTTTTTAAAGTCCTGATTGACTAACAAAATATTGACCCTGGCTGGAAGAAGACATGGAGTGTGCTGATCCTTTGGATTTTAGGAACGAAGGGCTTAGAATCAGGATTTGTATTGAAGGAAGGAGTGAACATCTGCTGCAATAATTAACATTTCAGACCTTGAGCTGATTTCACCAGCAGTTTCTTGTCCTGTAACCATTGTACTCAAAATGTTTAAGGAGCTGCGGAAATCATCTGAGTGAACCAAAGCTCTTCATGGTAGGTGGCTACAGTGTGGAAATCACAAACATTAATGACAAAAAAGTCAACAAAAACGTAGATAGAACAGGGTATAGGGAAAGACTGGTCCTTTCATTGCCCCAAAATGAAGAGAGGATTAGGGACACTCTGGTTCAGGATTTAGCCTGAAAATAAGTGAATTAATCCTTTGACTTGATGAATACAAATATTTTAAAGTGGTCTCTGAATATCGAACACAGGAACATAACTGTAAATGTCTCACACCTAGCAGGAATCCACACACAATCTGTTAGCAGAGTTGACAGTGTGCAAGTGTATTTGGAAAAGAAAAGATTCATATGATCTGAAGGGAAACCAGAGCATTCCTCATAACAACACAACACATTAATTTCCTCACAACACCTCAAGCGCTAAAAAGGCAGGAAATTCCATGGGCAGGCGATCCCAGCCAACACAATCCCAGTCTCCAAGTATTATCCCACTCCTCTCCTGGCAGTAGGGCTGGTTGGAAATGTTTTGATGAAGCCAGGTTTTTGTTGGAAACCATCAGTTGTTGTAAACACAAATGTTCACGGGAACACGGCGTGTCTGACAAAATTTCCATCAGAAAAGGGTTCTCAGGTCCAGGATGGAATTTCTGGAGATCCACCCCAGAATAGACCAGCAGGAAACATGGGTTCAAGACCCTACTCTGCCTGATTTGGACCAGGGACTTGAGCCCACATCCCAGGTGAATCCCCCAGGGGGCTATTCTGGGGCATGGTGTCTCTCCTTTTTCTGTGAAGCAGCAAGGGCCCAGCAGCCTGACAAGCTCTGAGTACTGGAAGCTCGAGCATCACTGAAAGCTTTTGCCACTGCGCTGGCTATGCTTCACCAGCTCCCTCTTCCCTGCACCTAGCCAGTGCAGCTCCTGGGACCCTCGGCCAATTCCTGTCTCTCCTTTAAGCCCTATACAGACACATTCTGTAGCCCCCGCTACAGTCCCTGGCCCACTACCCTGCCAGGTTTTCTCCTGGTAAGCACTAAGTCAGAGTGGTTAATGGCAGCAACCCCTACTCTTGAATAGCAGCCTTGTAAGTCAGCTATCTTCACCCTACAAACAGAGTCTTCTCTCTTCCTTCCCTCCTCACCCTCCAACAGACATGGGCTGATCCCAGCTCTGGCAGTTTGCGTATGCTGCTGCTCATTGCCTGCATACCCCTTTGGCCGCTGGGACAAAAGGGAGACTGAGTGACCCAGCTCCTCTGCCGTACTGCAGCTGACTCAGCAGCCACCTACGTGGCCATTTCAGTTTTGTTTGCCTCGGAATCGCTCGACATTAAAATTGTAGCAAAATCACCCCCAGTGCATGTTCCCCAGACCCAGCACTGCCCTCCCAGATACACCTGCCAACAATTCTGTCAGCCAGTTGCCCCAGGAGATCTGGGGCAAGGTGTCAGAGATCTTGCCTCCCTAGATACTGTACATGAGGAAATGGACACACGCTGCCTCAGGCAGAGCTGGCAGAATAAGGGTTTTTTGTTCACTGGCAATTCTGAAAAATTAAAAAAAAATATTTTGGGTTGAACCAAAAATGACTTTTTTTGAAATTTTCAGTGAATCAAAAAGTAAAAAAAATCATTCTGGGTCAAACAAACATTTTGCCACGAAACGAAATGTTTTGTTTTGATTTCAATCTGTTTTGTTTTGCAGAAATTGTGTTTTCCATTGAAAAAACATTTTGATGGAAAATTCCTGGCTTCCTGTAAGGAACAGGACCGCTTGAGAAAGGAGGTGTCAAAGCCGGTTGGTTCTTTGATGCCCCCGCCCACACTTTGCTGAGCAGACCTCGGGGTAGGAAAGAATCTGGTTGTGCATCTAATTTTTTGCCTTTCTAAATTATGCTCTACTATTTGCAGTGTGATTTACAAAGAAGGGCCCAGTGGAAAGTGCTTTTACATAGTATTCAGTATAAATTATGAAAACACAGATTTACAGTTTAATCTCTGCATGTGCACTGATGTGTATTAAACATATTCTGTTAGCCTCAGAAAAAGTTGTAAATTTACTATATATCTTACAGAGCATGGCTCACATTACTATCAGTACAAATTACTTCCAGGGTGCTTAACATCCATTTTCCCCCACAGCACTACTTCTTAGATGAGCCAGGATTAGTCTCATTGGAAGAAAATTTAATTTTCCTGACCCTCTCTTCATTGTGGCTCAAAGCAGCAACAGCCCACTTAAAAACAAGTTAGTGGTTGATTTTTCTGAGCAGGTTCTACCCTATTGGTCATTAAGTAGCAAACTGTTTACTCCTGTAAAGTATCTGTTTCCCAGGGATTATTAATCATAGTTTATTGGGAACCAATCAGTTATTTCGTTTATTTTCCCACCCCTTTTAAAATATTAAAATGCTGAGATATTCATTTTTGCAATGAAAATCTACTCAGTAAATTACCATATTTATTTTTCATTTGTGGGGGAATAATCTGTTTTAATTAAGTCTAACTGAAGAACTTTTATCAGATGTAATTATCCCTTTCGATAAATATGTCTCCACTAATTACATTTAACCATGGGATTTATAGCTCTTAAGTCATTTTGTAGGAAACATAATAAATCTTTAGTAATACATGCTAAATTACTATAAATTAACTCAAATCATTAACATAATAAACAAATTAGGATAATTTCACTTAATTAGTTTGGGTGGTTAACTCAAAATCTCCTGTAAAACTTCATGGTAATCAAGAATTTCACGAGTATTTTTGGAGAGAAATTTTTGTAACAAGACTATTTGAATAGGTATATAAGAATCAGATCACTGCTGGAACACAGTAAATCCATATTCCTGTTTACCAATAAAGCCTTTTAATAATAATAGTCAGTGATACAGAGCAATCTCGATCACTTAGTAAGCTGGGTGCAAGTAAACAATATGTGTTTTAATATGGCTAAATGTAAAGATATACATGTAGGAACAAAGAACGCAGGCCATACACGAGGGGGGAGTCTATCGTGGGAAGCAGGGACTCTGAGAAAGATTTGAGGGGTGTGGTGGATAATCAGCTGAACATGAGCTCCCAGTGCAACGCTGTGGCCCAAAGGGCGAATGTGATCCTAAACAGGAGACTCTGAGTAGCAAGAGAGAGACTATTTTACCTCGGTATTTGGCACTGGTGTGACCGCTGCTGGAATGCTGTGTCCAGTTCTGGGGTCTAAAATTCAAGAAGGATGCTGAAATTGGAAAGGGTCCAGAGACGAGCCATAAGAATGATTAAAGGGTTAAAAAACCTGCCTTATAGCAACGCAGCACCTTCATTCTATCTATTAAAGCTTAAACAAAGAAAAGGTTAAGGGGTGGCTTGATTACACTCTGTAGCTACCTATATGGAGAACAAATATTTGATTATGGGCTCTTTAATCTAATCGAGAAAGGCATAACAGGATCCAACAGCTGGAAGTTGAAACTAGACAAAGGCACTCTGGCCTGTGTTCTACAGGAGCTCAGATTCGACAATCCCCAGGGCTCCTTCTGTCCCTGGAATCTATGAATCTATATTTCCACCCTTGGGACCCACTCCTGAGATCCTTGACTTCAACAGGAGTTTGGACCATGTAATGTCTTCAGGAATTGGGATGCGGGGTGAAAATCACTTCTGTGGCCAGCTCAAGGCCTATGCACTACATAAATCCCACTTAAGATCAAAAACAGAGCTTAAGTGGGACTTACATGGTGCATAGGGTTTGATCTTGCCTTCTTCAAAAGGAGTGAATTACACCCAAACTGAATAGTTTTAATAAGTCCAGCACATTCTGTCCCCTTCCCTCCTCTGATAAAGATAAATTACAGATACTGTATTTTACTTAGCATAAAGATACAAAATCCTATCTGTATCCCTGAACTACCATGTTAACTTTCTTCCCATTTTACTTAACTTGTTTTCCTTAATCATATTAATTGCTATATAATAATATTAGACAATGCTCTCTAACCATTAAGTCCCAAAATAATGGTTGTGTTAAATCAGAGTTAATTAGTATGTCACAAATTCCAGTCCCACTACAGGGTGATGACTTAATGAAAAAATGCAATGTCACTTTACAAGAATTACATATACAATTTTAAAAGGTATTTTAAATATTTTTCTTAATAGCTGTCAACAGAAACGATGGAATGTGATTCTTCAGAGAGCATTTCTCTTTGCTAACTATAGGCAAGTGAGCTATCACAAGCTTTACACAGCTGCAGAAAACAGATTTAACATTAATTTATGAATAGCTGAACTTTTTCTCTTTAATGTTTAATAGTGAATCATGCTTTAAGCCATTTATATTTCACTGCACATCAGCAAGACTGTCAGGAGCAAAAGATCAGAAAAACATAATTCTTTTGGCTTGTTCTCATGCACTCTCCACCCATTCCTTAAGAAGTCTGAATAATTTTGAAAGCAAGATACTTGGGGTAGCAATGTGAAAGGAGTTGCATTTTAAAGGGCCTTCAAGTTTTGAAAGTAGGACTCTCAGGTAAAATGACAGCTAGGATGCATTCACTCACAGTCTCTTATAGCATACAAGCAAATGAGGGTCAGTTGACTAACTGTGGCCATTGACCTGTACCCAGGTGAGAGTTCCATTCGCTCACAGGGAGAATAGTGCAGCTTTCACAGCATAAGGGTGAATGCCCTCTTGCAGTGCTCAGAATTCTCCCTTTCCTAATCTGTTTTCTAACGCACTTAATGCCCCGAATAAATTATAT
Organism: Emys orbicularis; assembly: GCF_028017835.1. NCBI lineage: Eukaryota > Metazoa > Chordata > Testudines > Emydidae > Emys > Emys orbicularis. Next base: position 129,494,221 of record NC_088689.1, read on the forward strand.
ACAGCTATGCCAATGCATTAGCACCTTGTGAGTCACGAAGCAGGCCTGCCAAAACACGAATTTTAATCATTGCTATCTGCAGATCACAGCAAATTATGGATTCCCATCATTTTAACCCTGATGTCTCTGTGATCTAGAGCAGACATTGACAGCAGAACTGCACTTTTCATTATAAAGCCGTCAACACTATTGGGGGAGTCTTCCAGGCTGGAGGAAGTGAGGGATTAGGGCCTAAAACCCTGGCCTTGCAAAGGACTCTCAGTGGCAGACCCCTGCATTTGTCCAGGGCTTTTTGCAGAATTTGGGCCATAGTAGTGGTTTGGGTTTAGTTTTTAAGGCTTGAAGTTGGCCTCAGTATGAATATACGGGAGCTTGTATTTCCTCTTTGGGGTATGTGGGCAGCCCTACTTTGTAAGTGGGCCCACCAGAAAGAAACTGTAGGGTCTAAAATCTCCATTTAAGAGAAAACAATTCCCTCCCCCCCAGCACTCTTTGGAAGAAATATGTTCCCCTTTTGCTATGAAAAAAAATGTCAACAGGTGCGTCATAAGGCTAGCCGGGTCATGCAACTTATTCCTAAAATAGCGGTACTCAGACCTAGCAGAGCTGCTAGCACTTGTTATCACATGACATTGCTGAGTCTGAACATAGCCACAGCCCAGCAGCCTCATGGTGCACTGTAATGCCTGTTGCAATGTTTGAACAGAACAGAAATGCAACATCAGGACACAAAGACCACAATGCACTGTTAGAACACTGCACCATGAGTTTACTGTTGCTGTATTAGACATTCTCCTACTCCCCCGGCTTGGCTTTTCTTGTCTCTAGTTTCTAGTTTCCACTGCTGCCAGCTCCGTCCAAACAACATGCTGCTTTGGAACCTCTGGAGGGTGCAGAGAGCATCCTAGACTTTGGCCCTGTCTTGCCAGATATTACAAAAATAATAACAACTGCACAATGCACTGTAGGAAGTTGTCCTTCCATTATGTTTGTGATGGTTTCCCTGGATACAGATGGAAACATTTCAAAATGGGTTTCAGTTTCATTGCATAATATGCAAAAAAAGGAATTATAATGGGAATAATCTTTGGACAGAGGACATCATCATTCATTTAGATTTATGTGTGGGGAAGGGGTATTTATCCTGGACATCATTTTAAAAAATATACTGAGCTTACAGAGCCAGAGACATAGGAGAATCCAAAGCTCTAGAGACACACTCTGGTTAGGTTTACGACCTGACTAAATTAAGTCCAATGTGTTGAACTACCGCACATTTGGTGCCATGTTCAAAGACACGTTCTGCTAATCCAGGCAAGCCACTATAGTAGCTTTGAAGTGCTTTCACTGCTGAACTTTGGCGAATGAGCTGTGTTTATCCATCATCTGAAAAACCAAAGCTCCTTTGATTAGAACTGACAAGACTGACTGTATCTAGTACCTGATGGGGGAAAGGATTCATTGCTCAGAAGTATAACATGGGCTCCTATTAAGGAGGTGACCTATGGTACTTCAAATGATGCAGGAGGAAAATGAACCCTTCGTAAAGACTCCTGCAGTACACTTAATGGTAGAACTCTACTCCCTTATCAAGCAGACAATGGAAGAAAGGGGAATGAGAAAGAGGCCCTTGTGAAGTATTTATTACCAGCATGGGTTTTCTTGGCCTACTGTACATATTTTACTATTAGGTGTATGGCCACCCATCATTTTCAAGATTAAAATCTGGTCAAGGTCGGACATAAAAGAAGTTAGTTTGTTAGGTTCTGATATCACACAGTATTTCCTGATTAGCTGAAAAATGGGCCATATACTGTCAAGAAACAACCTCTTATCTGTCAGCGATAACAAGTGCATCCAACTCTACCACAATCTTTCCTCCTCAAGTGCTATTGGTATGAACCATTGATTATAACTGTACAAAGTCATTGGGGCTGGTTGTTATATTAGGTAATGATGAGATTGTTAGAGAACTGTGTATGGAAAGCAAATCCTCAGGCTGGTACCGTATCTAACAAACCTGTCATTAATTACGGAGGAAAAACTTTCTACCTCTTAAATAATTTATACAGCTGGATCTACAGTAGCAAAAGATTAAACATAATTAAAATGGAAGCATTAAATTCCAATGGGTTGGGTGGCATTAGAAATCCTGCAGCATAGGCAAAGGCTAGATAAGGGCCACTGCTAATGATGATCTAGTCTTTAGGCAGACAACAGACACTGCCAGAGCTCATCCTGGAGTGATGGTTCTTTTTATAAAGTAATTTAAGATAAAGTGCAGTAGAGACCTGTTAATCTCAGACTTGATGCACACAGGATGCCTTCCTTAAGCACTTTATCCCTATGGCAGGCATCTCTTTAGAAGAGCTTCTTTGTCTTAGTCTTTGAGGTTTAGTGAAGGGAAGTGTAATCTTTCAGCGGGGTTATTCCCTCACTAGGTTTTGATTTAATTGGGCTGCACAGTAGTTCAAATACTATGCATTTTATTTTTTAAAACTGTGGGTGAATTCAATCCATATAAAGAATCTAGTCCCCTAATATGTAAAGTAGTATATTATCGCACACTGGCATTCTTCTTTCACAGGGAACTGCTTTTATTACATTGTATTTTAAAAAGGGAAGTAACATGTAACAAATATTAATCACATCATTATGCTTCATTAAATCAGCACACTGTCTCGTCTGGTGTGTTTGAGCACAGATAAGTAGTGCCCCAGTTTTCAGATCTCTGAAGTTTAACATGAGAATTGTTTTTATTCCAACCTAATGACACACACAATTTACAAGGCATCTAGAAGTGCCAAAATGGGAGTGCCTTCCAAATTCTCAGACCTGTCACCTGACCAGAGCAACGCTGGCGTTTTCAGGGTCTGTCCTTCCAGTGATGTGTGGGAAATTGACATACACACAGTGAGTCCAGTTACTCCAGTAAACAAAACTACATTAATCCTTAATTCATACAGCCCCTGCATAGCTGGTCAGATAGACCTCCAGAGCAATGACAAGGAATGCCCATTTATTGTGGGGGGAGGAGGGAGTTTAAAGCAGTATTGCTTCATAACTCTCTAACCTACTATGATATCGTTCTCTGAAGTAAGATCTTTTTCTCTGGTAGGTCAGCTAGAGACGTTCAATATCTTATTTTGATTGCAAACTTCTCATCCTGAAATCACATCAATACCACCCTGCTCTGTATATTTCCTGTGGGTATTGCTTCGTGGCTCTGTGCAGCAGGGATCTCGTCTTGCGCTGGATAGTTCCCAGCAGCAAGCCCAGTGTTGGGCCTCAAAAACCCAGTTTTAGGATTAGTTTATTACTACTTTTATTTTTACTATTAAGGCTGCCTGACAAATGTTATTCTATAGAATGGGCCAAAGGTATCGGTAACATTATTTTCAGGCTATATACATAATTCTTTACACAACATCCGTACATGCATTTTGCAATGATATTGATGACCAGTGTGACACCGGCTTTTCTTTAAGACCTCACATGACTTTCTTTGGTGAACCAGAATGTACATACCAGACTCAGGAGAATTTTGCAACCCCTCTGCACTCCTCCATGTGCCTCTTGCCAGTTGCCAGTATCCTTGTTCTAACTCCATGTAGCTAATGGAGTTACAGCTGGGTTAATTTAGTCCTATGTGTCCAATATAAATAAGCAATATGTCCCCAGTGCTGTTAGTGCTAACCCCAGCAACTGTTGACTTCACGTGATCTCTGCAAGGGTGCAGTAGTCCATGTTAACAGACCCCGATGCAGGATTAGGACCTAAAATGGGGGATTTATTATTTAATGTGCATGTTACAGTAGCGCTCATATGCTCCAGTAAGAATCAAGGCCCCATTATGCAGAGCACTGCACACTAAAGAGACAGACCATGCCCAGAACAGCTTACAATCTAAGACTGGGGTCTCAAGCTGGGGGTACGGAGCACCCTGCCTTTCCAATCATGCTGAATGGGAAGGAGGTGCTGGCTAGATCTTCTCTAGGCAGGAGGAAGGTCTTAGCTAGTTACTTGCTAGATGGAGGTGGTGGCCCAGCATGGAAGAGGTTGAGACCCCTTCACCCTCACTCTAAGAAATGTGATGTAGAACCACCGTGGTTTGGGCGAGCTATAAAACCCACGACAAAGGTCATTATTCAGCGCTCCCGCTGAGTTGTCTGAGCTGGATTATAATAGCTGTGTTGCTATTGTTAAGAACATAACCAGTGAATTGTTGGGATTAGCCACTGACAGGCCAGCTGCACATTGACTCGAGTACTAGTCCCTGAGCAGTCAGAACAATACACACGGCACCACACATTTCCAAGGGGCGTTATCAATGCTGTCAGCTCAGGAACAGCAAGCTGACAAGCCATCTCCTTCAGTAAACAATAATTAAGGAATTACTACTGGCAGGAGAAAATAACCTTTGCTTTGATTTACAGCTTGATAGATTACCCCTCCCCCCCAGTCTTTTTCTTTTTAAACACACATCAGTTTGCCTGGGAAGATCCCATTTAGTTTTGTTATAATACCCCACAATCTTCACTGGAAAGCTAACCACCCATGCTGCCATAGTTGTATTTCTTTTTAATTCCCAGAGAAATGTTGTCCACATCCGAGGGGAGCAAGACACATCCTGTAGCCACTGAGATTAATCAGGGGAGTTTCTCTAGAATAAGAAGAGTTTACTCTTTACCTGATTTTTGTATAAAAAGAATGCCACCTGTAGCCTACAGCCCCCATCTTGCAATCAGATCTTTGTAGGCCAATCTTTGTATCTATGGATACGTCAACACTGCACTGAACTCTTGTGGACTGCTTGAGCATCCACAGGGCGTTAGAAAGCTGGGTTTACAGTTGCTGGACCCGTGTCTCACAGCTATGCTAACAAATCCATGCTGCACTACACAGACCTTCTGATTCAGGTCTGCGGCTTGACCTGTGTCCACAATGCAAAACGACAGAGGGCTTGGACCAGAGTCCCAGTGGGACTCAGGCTCTGACCCACCCCACCCCGCTACCAGGATACTAGGACCTGGATCCTGAGAGCTTGCTGACCCAAGTCAGACTGATGTGTGTGTGTGGACGGAAGCAGGGGCGTGGGCTCAAACCTGAGTCAGAGCCAGGGCTTAGTGGGCAGTGTAGACATACCCTATCTGGCATCCCACTCACTTCAAGGGGACTCATACATGATGTCCACCAAGGTAGCATCCTTGAAGCCAATGGGCTCCGCACAAGCACAAGGCTACGTCTATCCCAAATCAATTGCAGAATCTGGTCCTGTATTTGTACAGTTATTGATTTTCACACAATCTAGTCTTGAATAGTCCAAATCAAACCCTGGATCCTTTCACCCCACAGGTCTAGGAATGTCTGGAGCCAAATTCTGTGATTCAGATCCGACTCTAGTTTTAAGGGTCCTAGATGGTTACTTCAGTGGTAAAGTCAAGTCCTTTTTTTTTGCTTTAATTTTTATTAACTGTGCTATGATAAATATTTGTAAAAGATTGGAAGTTGATGTTCTATAGCTGAGCATTGGCACTGCCTGTTCTTTATTCATGACCCTCTTTACTTGTCTGTCACTTAAATATTCAAAAGATTGCGGTGATAAAAATTCATGTCACAACACTTTGCTAGTTTCCTGACCAATCAATGTTCTATTTTCACCTACCATGGATGGCAGATTCTGCTTACTTGTTGCATGTGACTTCTTAATGTGTTAATTGTTTTATTGAAACAATAAGCTGTCTCCTTTTAATTGTTACACAGTAATCAAGTTGCCTTTCGATGCTGTTAATTTATGATTTTGCAGGTGATGATCTTCCCACCAATATGCTAAACTCATTTACCTGGACTAATTCTGCTGTAATTTTATCATTCAGTTTTTGCTGAAGTATTCAGTTTACATTTAAAAAGCAATCAATACAGGTTAATAAAATTGTGTCAACTGGTCATTAAGGAGATGTAAAACTGGCATAAAATAACCCTACTTTCTATGGGTCCACTGTAATGGGATTTCAGCTTCTTTGGCTGCTGATCAGAGAAGCTCATAGGCTACTCTGCCTTTAACCCATGGAGCCAAATCTGACCCCACATGGACAGGACTTCAGCTTTAGAGCTCATCTGAAAGGTGGTACCTCCATATCCCCCTAAACCAAGCTAGAGCATTGAGTCACTACCAACTCACAGGTAAAAGGATCACCAAGACCATTTCTTTACCCCTAGACTGATCCCATCCAACACAGACCTAGAATGACCTTGCTTAGCCTGTGAAACGTGTGAGACTTCAGCCTGTGGTGGTAGAGAGGGGCTGCACGCTATAAGACAACTGTAACTTTCCTGAATGAAGGTGACAGGGTGCATCAATATAGAGATATGTGAAATTCTGTCTTACAGTTCTGCTTTGCAGCTATTTCCATGTGAAACCTGCAATTTCCATGTCTATACTGAAACACATGGGTCTCAGAACCGCTTTCCACCGGGAAGATCTTCTTGCAATCCACTGTTGCTTACTGTGCTCCTTCCAAGCCTGTATTTGACGTGTACCACTGATTACCAAAACGAATACAATAGGGAGCTCTGAGGACTAGCACGTGACTGGAGTTTGAGTGTTAATACCAAGCCAGCAGACTGGGCAGACGTTTGACACCCAAGGACAGCATCTCAATTCACTTTCCAGCTCGAACCTACAAGAAATCGGACAAGCTCCTTTTCGGGTTGATGTCTGGTGAAGTTTCGCCTCTAGAGGATCAGGGTGAGTGAATGGAGGAGGGGGAAATCCGTTCCATCAAGCCTCAAACACAATAGGACAAACTGTGCTGGCTTCAGTAGAATTATGCGAGCTGATCTTTGGGCCTCAGAGACGGACTGTGAGAGCTCAGCCCCCCCGAAGTCTTGCCACTGACTTCAGTGCGGCCAGGATTTCCCCACGATTGATCATTCTGAACCTCAGATGAATTCCCAACAGAATTTTCTTCCACCAGGTCAATGACCTCCTCAAGTGTCCACACGTTACTGCCACGGAACTGGCCCCTGGAGTAATTAACCCCTGACCCTGCATATCAATTCAGCAATAAAGGCACCAAAAAGTTGTCATTAATACATGCAATTTGTATTTCATGTAATTGCTTTGGCTGCTGTTTAGTGCCACTTGTCTTTTTTTATTCATCTCCCCGCTCCCAGCTGCCTTACATGTTGAGTTGCCATATGCAATAATAGGCAATTTGGTTGCAGACTGATTCCTGAATAGCTTACTGAGCAGCATTGCTCTCCAAAGCGCTCCCATTTCATGACTGACATGGAGTGTCACGTTGTTGTACACACACCCTACCATTTGCTTTCTTGCTTTCCTTCCCTGCAGGAGTCGGACTGTCCCCGCTCAACCGCTTTCCCCCGACCCACTCTCTGCTGCAAAATTAAACCAAGAGATTAAAAACCATCTTGCCTCAGATTTGTTAATAACATTAAAAGGCTAAAGTGAAGCAGGAGTATTGAAGCGAAGACTGACAGCCCTGAACATTCAACGCGGGAGCGAGTGCCAAGAGGTAATCACCTGCAAACGAGAACAGCTCGACAGGAAAACCAAACACGCATGAATGGTCTTATTCTGCCACCCTTAGGCACACTAGTCCCCATGGGTGCTCAGCCCAAATTCAGGCTCATTAATAAAGATGTGAAACGAGAGATAATGCTAATCCCTGTAGTACCTCGCTATCTTTTCCCCATAGATAGTATTAATTTTATCATGGATCTTTATTTTATGAAATTCAAATATGGTCCAATCTCTGCTCCAACTCCCATAAAAGTCAATGGAAAGAATCACATTGGGCCAGATCCTCAGCTGGTGTAAATAAGCGTAGCTCCATTGAAGTCAATAGGAAGGGAAGAGTGTTTACTCACTATTCCAGTTTACACCAGCTGAGGATCTGGTCTGTTGACTTTAATTGGAGTTGGATCAGGTTCACAATGCTGTTAATGTTGAATGTCTGTAACCAGTGTATACTATTAAAACTAATAAAACATTTAAACAGAAAAAACCCAAAAGGAGAGATGTACTTTAATCTCTTAAAATGCTTTAATCCCCCACATCTCTGCATATGAATTTGTTATTAGTGAATTAATTGCATAAGCATTAAGGGATGATGTTACCATTCCCAATACATAAATTCCACCACCCTTATCTGCCACCACTGCTTTCCCAATGCTAATTTAGTTTGCCAAGTACTGTTTGCAAGTTCTATACTGAGAGTCTCCTGGTACCTTATCTTACAGAGAACACAGGTCTTTTGCTTCATATTCACCATATACTTTTTTAAGAATTAAAAGTAATAAATGCATGTTTGAATTGTTAAAGAGTATGAATTCTAATGGCACCGACGTAGCTGAAAGGTCAGTACTGAGAGCATCTCACTGAGCATGGTATAGCAACTGGGACTCAGATGTCTAGACATGGTAAGATGTATTTTCAGTAGAGCCAGAATAAACTCTAGTATTCTCTCGAATTCCAGGCTGCTATGGAAATGTTTTACTTGTCAGTGCCTTTTTTCCTAAATTATTTTCATATGTACCAGTACCTTACAAATTTGCTTCATAAGAGCTAAAATCAGGTCCTTTTCCCATGGTATTTTTGAACATATAGCTTGGATTTTAAGTTGTGACTATTTGCTGTTGAAATCAACATGCAAAATCATTGTAAAATGTCTGTACATTAATATTTCATTTATAAGTTTTGTGTAATTATATCTTGTACATAATTTATATACCCAAACTAATCTAGAGCAAATAAAGGTATTGGTCTGAAAGTAATGCCTGCTTCTGACCTCCTTTGACTTGAGGTCAACCCCAAGAAATTTAAACAATTTGAAAAGGTGTTTTCCAGACTACGTAGTTCACAGAAAACTAAATCAAAGTATTTTCACTGAAGACACATACTCCAGTCTTCACTCAATGTACGGGGTGGGCAAATCTTGTTTTCCCCCAGAGTTGTGAGCAACTGAGAACCAAAAAGAATTCAGAACTGATGAACCACAGAATCCACCTTGGTGTAAATGCTACAGTCCCTTTAACATTTGCTGCGCTTCTATCTGTTGCCATTAATTCTGCTCCGATGCTGGCTGTCTAGATAGATTACTAACTGATGGCTGACACAGTGCTCTCTTGGCCAGTTTTGTGACAGTCCAACCTTTGTGATATTTGAAAAATTCATATTCAATTATCCTAAATATTCAAGAGCAGAGACATTCTTCTGAGCTGGCAGGGAGCAGTTAGCAGCTCTCTTAACATCAGCCCTTTCCTTTCATGCCCTAAGACTGATACAGCCATATAAAATAAAACATTCGGATAAGGTGGGCAAAGATGATATTATGGTCCAGTTAAATGCAGAAGAGGAAGCACAGGTAACATTTACTACTCCTCTCAGATGCTGGGGGCCCAGGTCAGGAAAGCACTTAAGCAGGTGCTTTAGTCCATCCATCTTGAGGAGAGCACAGAAGCATGTGCCTAACTTTAAGCATGCCCTTAAGTCACATTATGTGCTTACATGCTGCCCTGTGTAGAAATGTTTTCCTGAATCAGGACCTTGACAATTTCACACTTACAGTGCACATAAAGGCTTGATGGACTGAATCCACGCTCCACTAGCATTGATGTCACTGCACTCAGCACCTTTGCAAGATCCGCACAAAATGCACCAGGGGGTAAATACCAGGGAGTGGGGAGAAGGGGGCATCTATTTAAGGCAAAGGACAATGTTGGCATGAAAACAAATGAGGACAAACTGGTCATGACCAAATTCAGATTGGAAATTAGAAGAAAGTTTCTAACCATCAGAGGAGCAAAGTTCGGGAACAGCCTCCTAGCAGAAGATGTGGGAGCAAAAACCTAACTAGTCTTAAACTGAAGCTTGACATGTTTATTAATGGGATTATATGATGGGGTTACTTGGGAAAGCAGCAGACAGGTCTCAACGACCCAAGAGGTCGTTATGTCCTATGTCCTTATTAATAGTACAAAATGAGAAAATTTGTTTCACTTCCTGGAAATTTTGGTTCTGGGTAGAGGGTGGGTCCATACATTTAGTAGTGATGACCCCCATGCTGTGGGAGACAGAGGCAGATGTTTTTGATTGGCTGGGCTGACTCTCCAGATATCTCTTCCCACTGAAGAGTCCCTCCAGAGAGATGCTTCCAAAGCTGAAGGTTGTCAGAACTGAATAAAACATTAATAGCTTATACATCTGCCCAACAACTAGGAAGTAGAACTGTCCAATCTGACAGATACATATAAACTGGGATAACCTCAAGGGTCATCAATTAACTGTAGAAATGTGATTATCCATCAGATTTCTCTATAAAAGAGAAAAAACACAAAACAAAACAGTGCAAAACTATTGAAAAAACACCTCCCGGTAGAAGGAGATGAAAGGAACAGGGTGCAATGTCTTTATGGACCCATCCCTCTACCCAGAATGGAAAGTCCCAGAGAAGTGAGAGAGATTTTCTCATTCTCACAGGGTCTATAAATTCAGGAGTAATGGGATTTTTCTAGCAGTACTCCCTCCCCACAACTCCACCGCCCCTACTGATTGTTGGGTGAGCTACAGATTGCAGAATCCTCCTGCCGAAGTCTGCTTCACTTGACTGAAGTCTCAGTCTTATAAAAGATTGTGAATATATGCAGGGATGCCCAAGATTTGCACCCAGCAAAACTGTTCATAGGGTGCATTGGACCTGTCAGCCCATGAAGTGGCCACTCCCCTCGTGGAATGGGCTTTAGTCTGAAATGGAGGAGTTACCCCCTTGGCTTTACGTGCTGGGAAAATCCCCCCTCCCTAATATATCTTGCTATGGTGGATCTGGAAGCTTTCTGTCCGCTGACCCCATGGTGTATCAGAATGAATAAGAAGTCCTTTACTGAAGGACTTTGTTCTCTTAATATAGATCTGAATTGCCCTCCAGATGTCAAAGGTGTACCAAATCCTTTCTTTGGGATAGGCTGATTTGAGCAAAAAGAGAGGGACAAAATCTCCTGGGATTGGTGGAAGAGGGAAATTCTCTCAGGAATGAATGAAGGGTCTGTCCATAGTACCACCCTGTCATTATGGCAAAAAAGCAAAACAAAAACCACAATTTTGAAGGAGGACAGTGGGATTCCATCTCTGATACCTTTCATGCAGGTGTAATGGCCACTAAAAATGGACACTTCAGGACACTTCAGACAGGATTTCAAAAAGTGGAGCCAAGAATGCACTAAATATTAAGAGATCCCATGGAGCTACCTCATGAGTGGGAGGAGATCTGATTAGGGTGGTAGTTTTGAGGAATTTTGTGACGTGTGGGTGATGGGGTCAGGGACGCCAACTCTTAATTGCCAGAACTGAGGATATAACTTGACTCTTGAGTGCAGGTGTAGTGCAGCCCCAGAGATGGGCCTGCTTGTAAAAATTCTAGGAACAATTTGACCAAAGCTGAGCCTGCTGTGTATCCTCTTGATGTGAACCAGGAATCAAACCTTCTCCATATTACTATACACAGTACTAAGAACTGGTGTAAAACTTTCTGGACTTTCTGGAGCCGAACCTCTGGGCCCTTTTCACAAATGGCAGAAAGCAGGGACTCATTATGGGCAAGTACTTCTCTAGAGTGACCTCTGTTGAGCACTAAGGGCTGCTGAGACTGCTTCATGGTCTCTGTGGGGAGTTGATTCCATCCTTCTGTCACTGAAAACTTTGGGTAGGAAGTCTCCTAGATAAGGGTTATCAAGGCTGCATCCATTTTAGCTAAAGCAACCAAGAACAACTTTGATGGGTGGATGCTTTCTCTTTACTGGATTTTTCCTCATTCTTCCCTTGCAACCTTAAGCATGGCGGCTAAAATGGGAATGTAAAGGTCAGTTTTAGAGCCCACTGGAAAATATTTGTGGGTATCTCCTCAGCCCCTTTTTTATCCTTTTGGCTGGAGTGCTCAGGGGTGACATCAAAGAAAAAAAACAGAAACAGAAACAGAAATGGGGGGAGGGAGGGATAGCTCAGTGGTTTGAGCATTGGCCTGTTAAACCCAGGGTTATGAGCTCAATCCTTGAGGGGACCACTTAGGAATCTGGGGCAAAATCAGTATTTGGTCCTGCTAGTGAAGGCAGGGGGCTGGACTCAATGACCTTTCAGGGTCCCTTCCAGTTCTGTGAGATAGGTATATCTCCATAGATTATTATTCAGAAATAGACTCAAAAGAACTGTGCAGAGACCAAGAGTTCCTGGGCATCCTCTAGGATGTCTGTGTTTATGACCCTTGGTCTGCTGACAGGGAGGACTAACAGGAGAGAGGGCTGAGGATTCAGAATCATAAGGATCCAGACAGGAAAGCCTATGCCTGTGCTTTCCCACTGAGATGGCTGCTGAGAAGTTAGGCCAGGAGCTTGTTCCAAAATGGCTGCTTGTGGCACATAGCTTCCAACTCCAAAATGACCACCACAGCCCCACTCTGAAGGGAAGAGGGACAGTGGCGGGGAACTAATTTATCTGTGCCTCTGACCTCTGGTGGTCTCAGGAGCTCAGAGGAACAGAGGGGGTGTCCTGACCACAGCATGCCCAATGGTGGGGGCAAGTCCCTGGTAATGCATGTAGCCCCACATCACAATACTTTGGCTGGTGGAGGGGAGGAGGGAAGGTAACTGGGGACCTAGGGGTTCACTGCACCAGATCCACTGGCTGAAGCTCCTGAGGCCTCCACAGTTCACCCAGCAATCGGGCCCCCATTGACCTCCACTGCTCTGGATGCTCTGTTCATTTCCTGAGGACTCCATGGTACACTCGCTGATGGGACCAGTCTGTGTCAGTGGCCATGTGACACCAGGGCCCGTGTTCAGCTCCTGGGATGGGACACCTGTTGTGGAGCCTGATCCACATCAGTGGTACCGATCGAGTCCCCAGTGTCAGTGCTTTGTCTTTCTGGACCTCGTGTTTGTCCACTGCTGTGGACGTGCTGTCCTACTGGACCAGACTGGTAGCCTCCTTTCTAACCACAGCAGCTCCAAGGTTGGGGGGCCAAAAAGTACACTTGTCCCCTTCAACACACTCAGCCAACACTTTAACATTCTCCTGAACACTTTATTACTTCTTCTACCCCTGACTATTTAGACCCCTCCGAGCTGTGCACTGTTAATTTGTACCAAAGCTCCTCTTAACTGCCCACACTATTAAAAACATTTTACTGCAGTTTATTATTATTTAATAAAACACTAAGATTTTACTAGTTACTGAATTTTGACATTGTAACTTGATTTTATTTTTTAGAATAATATATATTTTAGCTGACTTTTTCCATGGCTTTAAGCTTATTTATGGTTTTTACACTTATTTTTTAACTTTTTATACTTTGCTGCACGGCTGTACTCATCAAATACAGTCCTTGAAAGATGGCTGTGTTTTTTAATTTGGATTTATAACAGACATCGTGTTCTCCCTGACTTTCCAGGAATTTTTTTTAGTTAGTTTGGGGATGTTTTATTTATTATTTTGACTTTCTCTTTAACAAATAAATACAAAAAAGCATAAGGTGGCACATTTTGTCGGTAACGTTTTAGCTTTTAGAAATAATCCTTGTAAAACTGCTGGCTTGATTTGGCCTTTCTTTGCCTTAGGATAAAAAAACCTGGTTACTAGTTTGTCCATGGCTGCCAATGGGTCCTATTTTTTGAAAATATTAGTGGCAGACCTTTGCCATATTCTGCCAAGCATTTTTTAAAAAATCTAATACTACTTTCTGCATAATGGGGCCTCGATTCTTACTGGAGCATATGAGCACTACTGTAACATGCATATTAAATAATAAATCCCACGTTTTAGGTCTTAATCCTGCATCGGGGTCTGTTAACATGGACCACTGCACCCTTGCAGAGATCACTTGAAGTCAACGGTTCTCTCAACACCTCTTGCACTTGGCTCCCCACCTGGCTCCAGTCTTGTCACTCAGAAGAACATAAGAACGGCTGTACTGGGTCAGACCAAAGGTTCATTCAGCCCAGTGTCCTGTCTACCGACAGTGGCCAATGCCAGGTGCCCCAGAGGGAGTGAACCTAACAGGTAATCCATCTCCACCCTCTGACAAACAGAGGTTAGGGAAACCATTCCTTACCCATCCTGGCTAATAGCCATTAATGGACTTAACCTCCATGAATTTATCTAGTTCTCTTTTAAACCCTATTATAGTCCTAGCCTTCACAACCTCCTCAGGCAAGGAGTTCCACAGGTTGACTGTGCGCTGTGTGAAAAAGAACTTCCTTTGCTTTGTTTTAAACCTGCTGCCCATTAATTTCATTTGGTGGCCCCTAGTTCTTATATTATGGGAATAAGTAAATAACTTTTCCTTATTCACTTTCTCCACACCACTCATGATTTTATATACCTCTATCATATCCCCCCTCTTAGTCTCCTCTTTTCCAAGCTGAAAAGTCCTAGCCTCTTTAATCTCTCCTCATATGGGACCCATTCCAAACCCCTAATCATTTTAGTTGCCCTTCTCTGAACCATTTCTAATGCCAGTATATCTTTTTTGAGATGAGGAGACCGCATCTGTACGCAGTATTCAAGATGTGGGCGTATCATGGATTTATATAAGGGCAATAAGACATTCTCCGTCTTATTCTCTATCCCTTTTTTAATGATTCCTAACATCTTGTTTGCTTTTTTGACTGCCGCTGCACACTGTGTGGACGTTTTCAGAGAACTATCCACAATAACTCCAAGATCTGTTTCCTGATTAGTTGTAGCTAAATTAGCACCCCCACCCCATCATATTGTATATATAGTTGGGGTTATTTTTTCCAATGTGCATTATTTTACATTTATCCACATTAAATTTCATTTGTCATTTTGTTGCCCAATAACTTAGTTTTGTGAGATCTTTTTGAAGTTCTTCACAGTCTGCTTTGGTCTTAACTATCTTGAGCAGTTTAGTATTATCTGCAAACTTTGCCACCTCACTGTTTACCCCTTTCTCCAGATCATTTATGAATAAGTTGAATAGGATTGGTCCTAGGACTGACCCTTGGGGAACACCACTAGTTACCCCTCTCCATTCTGAAAATTTACCATTTATTCCTACCCTTTGTTCCCTGTCTTT
The DNA here is from genome assembly GCF_028017835.1 of Emys orbicularis. NCBI lineage: Eukaryota > Metazoa > Chordata > Testudines > Emydidae > Emys > Emys orbicularis. The sequence continues at coordinate 129,509,331 of NC_088689.1, forward strand.
TAACCAGTTCTCAATCCATGAAAGGATCTTCCCTCTTATCCCATGACAACTTAATTTACATAAGAGCCTTTGGTGAGGGACCTTGTCAAAGGCTTTCTGGAAATCTAAGTACACTATGTCCACGGGATCCCTCTTGTCCACATGTTTGTTGACCCCTTCAAAGAACTCTAATAGATTAGTAAGACACGATTTCCCTTTACAGAAACCATGTTGACTTTTGCCCAACAATTTATGTTCTTCTATGTGTCTGACAATTTTATTCGTTAGTATTGTTTCAACTAATTTGCCCGGTACTGATGTTAGACTTAAATGTTGGCATTACATTAGCTATCTTCCAGTCATTGTGTACAGAAGCTGATTTAAAGGACAGGTTACAAACCATAGTTAATAGTTCCGCAATTTCACATTTGAGTTCTTTCAGAACTCTTGGGTGAATGCCATCTGGTCCCAGTGACTTGTTACTGCTAAACTTATCAATTAATTCCAAAACCTCCTCTAGTGACACTTCAGTCAGTGACAATTCCTCAGATTTGTCACCTACAAAGGATGGCTCAGGTTTGGGAATCTCCCTAACATCCTCAGCCGTGAAGACTGAAGCAAAGAATTCATTTAGTTTCTCCGCAATGACTTTATCGTCTTTAAGTGCTCCTTTTGTATCTCGATCGTCCAGGGGCCCCCCTGGTTGTTTAGTAGGCTTCCTGCTTCTGATGTACTGAAACATTTTGTTATTACCTTTTGAGTTTTTGGCTAGCTGTTCTTCAAACTCCTTTTTGGCTTTTCTCATTACATTTTTACACTTAATTTGGCAGTGTTTATGCTCCTTTCTCTTTACCTCACTAGGATTTGACTTCCACTTTTTAAAAGATGCCTTTTTATCTCTCACTGCTTCTTTTACATGGTTGTTAAGCCACGGTGGCTCTTTTTTAGTTCTTTTACTGTGTTTTTTAATTTGGGGTATACATTTAAATTGGGCCTCTATTATGGTGTCTCTGAAAAGTGTCCATGCAGCTTGCAGGGATTTCACTCTAGTCACTGTACCTTTTAATTTCTATTTAACTAACCTCCTCATTTTTGCATAGTTCCCCTTTCTGAAATTAAATGCCACAGTGTTGGGCTGTTGAGGTGTTCTTCCCACCACAGGAATGTTAAATGTTATTATATTATGGTCACTATTTCCAAGCGGTCCTGTTATATTACCTCTTGGACCAGATCCTGTGCTCCACTCAGGACTAAATCGAGAATTGCCTCTCCCCTTGTGGGTTCCCGTACCAGCTGCTCCAAGAAGCAGTCATTTAAAGTATCGAGAAATTTTGTCTCTGCATTTCGTCCTGAGGTGACATGTACCCAGTCAGTATGGGGATCATTGAAATCCCCCACTATTATTGAGTTCTTTATTTTGATAGCCTCAGATTCCTTTATTTGGCATACAGCAAAGCTACACAGAGTTGATCATACTCAAGCGTAGGGGGTGGGGTATACCACACATCCAAAGTTACACCGCAAACCTCTTCCATTATATACACTTGCATATTACATTCCATCACACCTTTTGGGATTGGGTTGGTCACGCTGTATGAACCAATCCCTGTACAGCACACACTGTCCATGCACAGCTTACTCTTTACTTCGTCTTTGAAGGCAGAGAAAATTCTGGAGCAGCTCTTCAGTGGAAGGAATTATCTGGAGAGTCACCCCCACCAAACAAAAATATATGACTCCGCCTGCTACAGCGTGGAGGACTGAAGAACTTGCACTGCTCTACAGCCAAAATGCTTCTGAAATAAATGTAGTCAAACTTTACTAATTCTGGGTCACTGAGAACGAAAATGATGCTTAAAATTGTTGATTGGCTCTAGTTTTCAAGATATGCTATTGGGTCAGTATGTACGACCCTTGACTTGGGAATGGCGGAGGATAAGTGAGTTATAAAGGGAAGGGATCCCAATTTAAACCAGAAATGACTAAAATACATCTTTGACTGGATCTATGAATAAATCTATGACTGGGTTTGGACAGTACTTGCTTTTTAGGCAAAACAATGAATGATGCAATCTGAAGCTGGTATTGCGTCATCCATGATATGAATTGCATCATGTTATTCCTAGAAGTCATGGATGATGCAATCATAACGAAGCTTACATCACTCTGCTGAACAAATTGCCCTATATCAGCTCTAGAAATCATACAGTGTCGTGCTCTCTTATTTGTCAGTGTTGGATTTTGCAAAGGGACACATTTCTGTTTAGCCAAAGTGAGCAGAGATGCCTCGTACTTGTGTGAACAGTGCAGATAACTTCTGCTATGTTTGTGGTGAAGTGACTTTTGCATCACAAAAGCGCAGTATAACCACTATGGTTAAGAAAGCCTATCACCTTTATTTTGGCTGCAAAATTGGAGATCAGGACAAGAGGTGGGCCCCACACATATGCTGCAACACTTGTGCAACAAATCTTCGCCAGTGGTTGAACAGGAAAAGGAAATCTATGCCTTTTGCAGTGCCAATGATTTGGAGAGAGCCAACAGATCATACCAGCAATTGTTACTTCTGCATGGTGCCTCCAGTTGGGAAAGGTGTGTCAAAGAAGAAAAAGTGGACTGTGCATTATCCAAACATTCCATCAGCTATACGCCCAGTACCCCACGGAGAAGGACTGCCGGTTCCTGATGCACCAGAATCATTCTCACTTGAGTCAGACGAGGAAGAGGAAGAGGATGAAACTTCTGGTCCTGAACCATCAATGTCACAGGACCCACATTTTCTCCCATCCTCCTCCTCTGCACCACACCTCATAACACAAGGTGAACTGAATGACCTTGTCAGGGATTTGGAACTACCCAAGAGTAAGGCAGAGCTGTTGGGCTCCAGACTACAGCAGTGGAATCTCCTGGCAGGTGATGTTAGGGTGTCCATGTTCCGTGACCGTCAAAAGAATCTTGTCCCATTCTTCTTCATGGAAGGTGATCTTGTAGCCTGCAACAACATCGATGGTGTGATGGCAGCCCTCAACATCGTTCACGATCCAGATGAGTGGAGACTGTTCATTGATTCATCGAAGACGAATCTTAAAGCTGTTTTACTGCATAATGGCAATGTTTTGCCATCAATTCCAGTTGGTCATGCAGTCCATATGAAGGAAACCTATGACAACATGAAACAACTTTTGAGGTGCATAAACTATGACCAACATCAGTGGCAGCTTTGTGGCGATTTGAAGGTTGTTGCTCTCTTGCTTGGTCTGCAGACTGGATATACAAAGTACTGCTGTTTTCTCTGTGAATGGGATAGTCGTGCAAGAGATTCCCACTACATCAAGAAAGATTGGCCACTCCGACAGTCATTGGAGCCTGGGAGGAAAAGTGTTCAGCATCCACCACTTGTTGAAAATCAAGGAAGATTTTGTTACCACCCTTACACATCAAGCTGTGTCTGATGAAGACCTTTGTCAAGGCCATTGACAAAACACAAGCAGCTTTCAAGTACCTTCATGGAAAATTTCCATGGTTAAGTGAAGCTAAGATAAAGGAAGGTGTCTTTGTTGGTCCTCAGATTCGTGAACTTCTTCGAGATGATGCATTTGACCGTGCACTGCGTGGCAAGGAAAAGACGGCATGGAAAGCCTTCCAGTTAGTGGCAATAAATTTTCTCGGAAACAACGAGGCAGACAACTACAGGTTGTTGGTGGAAAACCTCCTCAAGGCATACAAAAGCCTTGGTTGCAACATGTCACTAAAGATACATTTTTTGCACTCTCATCTAGATTTTTTCCCACCGAACTGCAGAGCAGTGAGCGACGAGCATGGCGAGCGATTTCACCAGGACATTGCAACAATGGAGAAACACTATCAGGGCAAATGGAGCCCATCAATGCTTGCAGACTATTGCTGGACAGTGACAAGAGATGCTCCATTTAATGAATACAAGAGACAAGCCAAGAAGCGCCGAGTAGACACTGAATAGGACTAAACTATGTACATAATAGCTTTTTGCCTTTTGTTTCATAATAAATTTTATTTATATAACCCTTTTGCTGATTTTTAAAGTGTTACATAAACAGGACAGGTGAAATATTATCATGTAAAGCAACCATAAACACATGAAAAGACCTAGGTTTACAATTTATAATTAAAACTCTACTATCTACACAATATACATAGACATAAAATGTAAAAACTTAAATATCTTAGAAACGGTAGCCAATCAGTTGTTTTAATTGTCATATTTGAATTCAGCACATCAAAATACATAATAAATAGCACATTTTTATCTCTGAAGCAGACGACTTCTCAAAAAATTGTAGACCAGTGTTATCGACCCATTCCCCAAAGTAAGATATTAATATTACATACATGCTGGGTCAGAAATTATTGCCAAAACTATTGTTTAAACTTTGAAAGAAGATAAGTGTCCAATAGCAAGATTGTTTATTTGTTCAAATTCAACAAACTGCACAGAACAGCCAGCCATTTTTCTTGGGAAGAAGCCAGCCCAGTATCAGAAAGTGTTTTCTCCACTTCGTATAAATTCATCATCCTCTTAAAATTAAGGGAATACACTGTGTATCTCTCCTGGACTGGCAAATACATTATCAACCACACTAGGCCAACTTTCAGCTCTTGGTCACACCTCAGCAGACCCACTGAAACCTGTTGGGCTGCACTGGTGTAAACTGAACAGAATCTGGCATGTTGAGAGTATCATAACCCCAAAGAGATAACGTGCACTGTCTTTCCTTTGTCTTGTAACAGACAGCAGAAGTACTCCACTAACCAGCAGAGCAATTAGCAACATAATTTGGGAGGATTTGCACAATTAATTATGTCTACATTCTTCAGAAATGATTTCCCCATACAACCAACTTGATGTGCCTGGTTTCAGACCTAACCTCATCCCCATTTCCTACCAAAAAGAAAAAGAACCAGAAGTGTGTGTGCAGGAGCTTGCGCATTGTATTCCCTATTAATGATAAAACTCAGCATAGTTCGCCTTTTGCCATCTTGCAGATAAATGGAGAGAAGCTAGGAATGAAAAATACCCCTTAGTAACCATGACGTTCTGTACCAATTGCGTTTTTCTAAAAGACACTCCTCCTGAATCATCTGAGACAGAGCTTATGAGGTTTGTTATTTCACTGTTTTCTAAAGTTATTAAAATTCAAAGTAGTAATAGGGGTGGTGCAGCTTTTAAAATGTAGTGTGAAAAGTGTTGCCTTCAACTGTTTCAACATTCTTGGACAGGAAGCCAGCTTGCCAACACTTTAAATTGATACACACACTGGATCCATTCACTCATCTCCATCTGGCAGGATGGCTCTGCGCCTACTTACAAGGTAATATGGCAGTTTAAATATTAATAGAAGGTTCCCTGCAAATAATCTCAAAATGTGATAGTGTATCTGCAAAAGGTTTCAGAGTGTTACATCTCTGAATCAAGGTAATAGCTATTGTCCTAGAGGCATCATTTTTTTATCTTTTCAGAAGGATGATAGAGGAGACATGCTGCCACATGAACTTACCTCTGCACAATGATCTGCACAACCAGCATCACCATCCAGGAACCCTGATATTTCTTGTCACCTCTGAAAAAAATAAAAATGGGGAATTGACTTTGGCGGCCTAGCTTCATAGCAGTACTGCAAGTACGTCAAGAAGGAACCTCACATTATTTGTTCTTTGGTCTTGGATACAAAACATGATACCAGTTTCTGACCATAAAAATCTTACCCCCGTCACACATGACCAGCATGCTTCTGTTTAGGAGTACCTGTCTGCAGAGGTCTTTATCATTATCATCTATTACTTATAAAGTACTAAAAGCGTGCTGAGTAGTGTACAAAATATGGAAGATGCCAAGCTTGTACCAAAGAGCATACAACCAAAGTAAGATGATGGTCATAGTCTGCCTTGACTTCCAGCCATGCCAAACTACTGAAGACCATTTAATATACTCAGGCTGAACAAAGTACAAGGAAATACATTGAAGGACATGATCCTGTCCTGGGCAGGAGGATGGACTAGACAGTGGCAAGGGTTAAGACCTGCTGGACTACTATGAATACTACAAAGAAAGAAAAATGTGAACCCTTCCCAAGGGTAACTCAATGAGCTGATTAACAAGGGACCTATTGCCTGATGGACGTCATGAGTAAGGCTGCGAGTTTGTCATGGAGATCACAGAAGTCATGGATTCCGTGACTTTCCGTGACCTCCGTGACTTCTGCAGCGGCCGGTGCCCTGGTTCAGGGGCCGCTCAGGCAGCCCCTGCGCCAGCCATACCAGCCACGGCTGAGGAAGTCTCTTGGGCCACCATGTCCCCCTTCCCCACGCCACCAGCAGCAGCACAGAAGTAAGGGTAGCAGTACCGCAACCTCCCCCCACACACACAGTAATCTTGTGACCGCCACCCCCCCCCATCACAACTTCCTTTTGGGTCAGGACCCTACAGTTACAACACTGTGACGATTCAGATTTAAATATCTGAAATCATGACATTTACAATTTTTAAAATCCTATGACTGTGAAATTGACCAAAATGGACCATGAATTTGGTAGGGCCCTAATTATAGCCATTAGCTCTTGGAAAGTCTGTATCTGAAGTTACTAGTCAAGTTTCACATTGGTAACTGCAAAATCAGAAAGAAAGAACAAAGTTTTTAGTCTTTGTAAGACTAGCGGGAAAGTCAAAAACCTCTCATCTAGTACCAAAGTATGCAATGTTTTTGACACAGTATGTGAGGTAAGGGTATTATATGCAGGTAACAAGATACGTGACATTACTCAGACTGTGGCATTTCTAGCTTGGCTAGAGTTGGTACCAAGTAGACCATATTTCAAACTACCTAAAGCGAATAGAACTATGTAATGCAACACATTTTGAAATGGGCATTTGCTAAAAGCACCTTCTGTACATGCATACAACCCTGTTTGCAGTCATGTGTCTAAACTGCACTATTTGAAACATGCCTGTGTAAAAATCTAAGCCAGCGCTCACTGGGTGTAATGCACAAGATATTTTTAAAGGCAAATGTTGCTTGATCACGTTGGGATTCCTCCATTTATAGAAGGGATGGGAAGGGAACCAAGTGTCACAACTATGGAAATAATGCCAGAGACATTTCCATAGTATAGTTCACCAGACAGAAAGCAGGGCAATCACTTCTCCGGTACAAAATCAGCTCCATTTTAGTTTAGCTACTATGCATATTCTGATACCTCAGGGGATAGGTGGTGGGAAGAGAACCTTTCGCCTCTAGGTGGCACAGGTAGCAATAGTGACTAAATGTCACTGTCTGACCGCTGTTTGGCAGGCGCTGTGACATAAAATGAAACTTTCCATCCAGATCCTGGTGTACAAGAGGCCTAACTCTTAAAACTGCCGTCATACCTGGGCTCTTCTCTCCTTCTAGGACAGACGCCAGCAAGGATAAAGAGTCTAGACCTACCACACCACTATTATACTTACTCCGCTACTCTTGATGGTCCGAGGTGCTGGCACTTTTGGTGCTGAAGACCCCGAATTCAATCTACAGTGATGACCAACCATCAAGCAGCCAGACTCCAGCCAGCCGTGGCAGAAGCAGCCAAACAGAGACCTCTGGACATTCAGAGAGCTTTCTACAGTTTTGACTGGACTTCTCTGCCAGGTGCTGATTGGCTGTTTCCTCTAAACCTCCTGCTCCTCCTCTCTCACAGTCTCTTCACTTCACCTTGACTCCACCACCTGTTTCCCTCTTTTCTATCTGCCTTTCCCATTTAGCTAATCCCGCGCTAACCGTATCCACCAAAACCAGTGGAACTAGCATGCCATTTGCTGCCATCACATTGTTCACTCAGCTTGTGTTCCCCTTCCTTCCCCACCCCTTCCTCCACGGTATGTCTGTCTTGTCTATTTAGCTTGTAAAGCTCTTCAAGACAGGGGCCATCTCCTATTCTGTATTTGTACAACGGAACCCCATTCTTCGTTGGCCCTTAATCAATGCCATAATAAAACTTACTAAATAATACTAATGCTGTCTGTATGTGTCCGTGGCTGCAATGTGTTCCACATAGATTTCTGTTGCCAGACCTGTCAGTCTAGTTCTGTTCACAAGTACCATTTTTTCCTTCTAATCCGGATGGATGCTTCATTGCTCTGACTCAAATGATGAAAGAGAATAGTAAAAATGCCACAAAATTAATTCCTCCCTATGGCAGGTTATCATGGGAAACTGAAAAGATACAAAAATAGACCCATTCTTATTAGTGCCATAAGACTGATAGGTGAATCTTATTCAGAGAAGGAAACTGTAATGACAAGAATATAAATGTTAATGTGAGGTTCAAATGCAATTTTAATATTTATCCTGTAGAGGTAAATAGCCCTGGTGCATATCTGAACAGTAAACACACACTAAATCAATTCAAGTGCTTGCAAACTAATCCATTTTTAAATAGGTTTCCTTCAAGGCAAAGAGTCTGCACTGCCAAGGACCCAGCCCTTTGGTGATGGAAGCAGAAAACAGAGGCACTAATCTGTACCATTGTAAAAGCACCATTCTGCTGCGTGCAGCTGTCTCCACTGGGCCATCGCTCATATCAGAAAGCACTTATACCGTCCTTTATGCTTTCCCGGAGTCTCCAGTCATTGCTAAGACTTTTGTTGTGTTAACAGCTAAGATTCATCATTCTGAACACACACAAAATCCAAACACCTTTGAAATGTAGGGAGGTTCAAAAACCATACCTGGATCTGGACTAAAATTTGATAATGGCTCCAGTCTTTATACCAGGCTGACCCCAACTGGAGGATCTGAACACAACAATGCTTAGGACCCAGGGCCGGCGCTTCCATTTAGGCAACCTAGGTGGTCGCCTAGGGCACCAGGATTTGGGGGGGGCGGCATTTTGCCGCCCTCGGCGGCAATTCAGCAGCGGGGGGTCCTTCCATGCTCCGGGTCTTCGGCGGCAGTTCTGCGGCGGGTCCTTCACTCGCTCCGGGACCCACCGCCGAAGTGCCCCGAAGACCGGGAGCGTGGAAGGACCCCCCCACCGCAGAATTGCCGCTGACGACCGGGAGCGCGGAAGGACCCCCGCCTAGGGCGCCAAAAACCTTGGTGCCGCTCCTGTTAGGACCCACTGAAGTGAATGGAAAGATTCCTACTGACGTCAATGGACTCTGATTAAGGCCCATTGAAGAAGCGATACCTGTAATATCTGCATGGTAGCAGTTAGGAAATGCTGATTTTTTTTAAATGGTTCCCACCATACATGTTTTGGTAGCTGATTTGCAGATCTTCAAATATTTCATGACTCTTAGAGCTTTGGAAAGCAATATCGTCATTTCAGATTGTGCTCAGCTGCACATCTGATATGTGACAATATTAATCAGACAAACACGCAATGGGTTTTTGTCTCCCTCCCCCACTTCAATAAAGTACAACACATGTATAGTCCAGAATATAACCTGTGAAACATGTTTAATGCTTGGTGTTGATGTGTAGGAATTAGGTGATAACCTCAGGGATTTGCCAGAGCATTGGTCTCGCCTCCAAAAAGCCACGGATCATGATTTTAGGAAATCGAGGTAGGTGTTAGTATATAGGTCTGTTTGTTAGCTTGGGATAGAATTTTGGGTTTGACTTTTTGATACTCTTATATCTTATGCTAATATGTGTAAACAAAGGACAAAGATGCTGTGATGTTGCTTCTGCCTAATCAGATGGATTTGTTAGTACAATGGCAACAGATAAGAGCAGTTAAAGTGTTACTCCACGGCACACCTAAAAGATTGCCTCAAGCCCTATCTCAAGGGAAGGTCAAGCAACCAGTCAGGAGGGGCAAAGGGGGATGGGGAGAAGGTATCAAACACTAGAAGACCAAAGAAATGCCTGTCCCTGACCGCAGCACAACCTCACTCCTTACCCCTCCCACTGGGTACAAAAGGGGTGGGACTCTAGGCGTGCATTGCAGGTATATTTGGGCCTGCTAAGGAGGAGGAGATGGGGAGGGGGAAATGAGGAACAGGGACACAGGCAAGGCTCTGCGGTGTCAGAGCTGGGAAGGGGGACACGGGGTAAACACTCTGCGGTGTCAGAGCTGGGAACGGACTGTGCTGGCGTGTAGAACTATGGATGTGTTTGCTTGGAACTAACCCCAATAAACATCACATTGCCTGCACTTCGACTTCTGGTCTTCTGCTTTCTGTCTGCATGACAAGAACCAGGGAGGGGGTGAAGGGAAAGCCTTCTAACAGTAGACATCCCTTTAAAATATGGTGGGAGTCATTAAAAAGCCAACACATGCCAGGCTTAACTAGTTATCTCCTATTCTAAGAAAAGGTGAACATGGGCTTCCCACCCACCCCCTCCTGAAATAACTGCTGAAGAATGCTGGCCCTTGGCCATACGCCAAACTTCTGACAATTAGGAAGAAGCTTTCCCCCCTGTGGACAGGTTTCCCTGTAACTGCCAAATGCAGGGTTTCTGCCACCTTCGGCTGCAATAGGTGGGCTGGCCATGTAGGAGAGAGAGAATACTGGACCAGGGAGGCCACTTGTCTGAGTCTCTCTGGCAATTTCTATATTCCTATGTACTAATGTCTGCACAAAGTAAAACTATTTCCCCATGCTTATTCCCCTCCCCCTCCCCCCCCCTACAGTTCCTCACATCTCCTTGTCAATTGCTGGAAATGGGCCATTTTCATTACCACTACACACCGTTCTTTTTCTCTCCTGCTAATAAAAGCTCACCTTAACTGATCACTCTCCTTATAGTGTGTATAGTAACACCCATTGTTTCATGTTCTCTGTGTATATATATATCTTCCTACTGTATTTTCCACTGCATGCATCTGATGAAGTAGGCTGTAGCCCACGAAAGCTTATGCTCAAATAAATGTGTTAGTCTCTAAGGTGCCACAAGTACTCCTGTTCTTTTTGCGAATACAGACTAACACGGCTGCTACTCTGAAAAATGTCTGCACTGTTAGATTACAGCCAGAATGCTTTCAATTGCTTTGTTTCTAGATGCAATCGCCAAATTATTCTCAATATTGTTATATTTACAATTACCTATCATTTAAAGGTAGCACATTCGTTCTTAATACTTGTGAATTTCAAACAAAATACTATAGTTTCAGCCTCTATTTAATATCGTTTCCTTTTAAATTTGCTAGAATCTCTCAAAATCCAATAATGGTACATGTTATTGCTGCTGGACATTACCTACAAAAGAATAAATGGGATGTTCAATGAAGACTGATTAATCAGTGCTCTTTGTAATTTCACAGTATGCCAAAGAAGAGTAAATCATGTAAGCGTATCTAATTTTCCACTGCATAATGTCACTAATTATACAACAATTCTTGGATTAAACAGATCTTATGTAAACATAATGATCTCATTTGCAGTGAATTCCCTCAGTTTAGTTAACCAATTGCTTTTGTAATTCTGGAGGTATCATTAAAACCTTTCTAATTTAAATACAAACAGATGTGTATCATAATACCATTGTCAAATGTAACCCTTGATACTTTACTAAATAAGTGAAGGAAAATTATATATTCCTCATGTGATATTTAATTACATGATTTGAAGAGGAAATAATAACTCCTAATGATGGAATTAAAGGTTTCAAGATCTAATTTGATTAAGCTATGTGCATATTGGCATATATCTTGCCAGGCAGCAAAATGTATCATGATTTTCGCATTCACAAGGGAATTAAAGCATTTTTGTTGTAAGAGACACTCACTCCGAGTGTATTATTAATACTGGGTCACTTTTCCAGAACTGCAGGAAATGCCTCAGCTACAATACTTTGTGGTACATGTACAATCACCAGATGCTGCCCAAAACGGGGACCCACTGGCATCTGAGCAGAAGATAAAAGGTACTTAATGGCTCAATATCAGATGTCTTTGGAGCATGAAAATGCTTGTTTTTCAGGATGTTATTATGCTAATAGATTAAAACAGGCTCTTCTAAGCTCTTTTACAAATGTGTTTACCCCTGAAGATCATAAACAACTTGCTTTGCAGGCAATTCTCATGAATTATTACAGACTCTAAAAACAATTACAGTGTTATCTGTTCAGTTTTCATGTTCAGTACAGTTAGCCAACATATAGTAAAAATAACGAGCAATCTACTAGAAAATATATATATAATAGAGGAGTGTGAGATTGATTAGATAAAATAAATTAAAGTAGATTAGATTAAACAGATACTTATTCAGGAAATGAACTCTTATTCTAGGCACCGTGTACTTTCTATCAAGAAACAGATTCAACAATAGCTGTTAACTTAATATCTAATTAGATGAGTCACTTTTCCCCCCCCTGTTACCGCCCGTATCCACAGCCAGCTGTTTTGTACCTCCAGGCCTCTAGCACTGCCACCTCCCCTTTTTCTTCTCAGCTGTTCTTGCATATGAGATCAGGAAGATGAGAATAAGACAAACAGAGCAGCCCAAGCTAGCAACAGTCCCTGGAGGAACCAATTTCAATCAAAACCCCTCCGCATCTGTTCAGCTGACTCCCCTGGGGTTACGAATCTCACTTGAGAAGACCTGCCTGAGGGCATGCAGCCTGCATGCTGTGACAGGCATAGATTGGGTTTTATGGACATATGCCGCACATTCTTCTGCTACATCACCCTTCAATTAACAGGTATGGTTCTTGGCAGGCATCACAGTATGCTGCACGGGGGATTAATATTGAACTATATTTTAACAAGGGGGTTTTCAGCTACCCTAAGGTACCTGTACATAGTTAGACCCTGCCTCAGTAAGAGGTGTGCTGCTCATACATGGGCAGTTGCTGAAGTACAGGACATGGAAACATCTAGGCCCAGTTTACAGGTAGAATTTGAAAGCAAAACATTAACACTGCCATGAGCACAGCTCCCATTTCCATGTGTTAGGCCAGATTGCCGGCTGCTGTACTCCACTGAAGTTAGCAGAGTCACACCAGCAGCCAGTCTGGCCCAGTAATTTCTACCATTCTTCAGCTATACAGATGATAGCTTCTGTTATGCTGCTCTCAGTGTGGACGTGACTCAGTGCCCATTAATGCCATCAGGGTTTACAGACAATGAATGGGAAGATTGTATCGTATCTCACGTAGGCAGATACCCAGGTAAAATCCTTATACTGCACAGCACCAGTGGTCACCGTCTAGTAACAAGGGCACATGCAACAGGCAATGACCAAGCTTTAAAAAAAACCCATGAGATTAAATTTAGGCTACTGGATCCATAATTAGCAATTTAAGGACTGAGCGAAATCCTACTGAAGGCAGTTGGCTCTTTCCCTTGATTACAAGGGGCCTTGGATCAGGCCCCTAAACAAGGGCTCTGACTTTCAAAAGTGCTAAGCCCCCAATAGTCCCCACTGAAGTCAGCTAGAACTGCACAGTACTCAGCATGTTTGAAAATCAGGCCTCTTATTTAGGTCCTTAAATCTGCATTTCAAAACGTAATGTTTGACTCCTAGTTTCGACAATTTTCTGACTCTAGGATTTGAAATTCTTGGCTCTGTTTGCTGTACATATAAAACTTCCCTGAATAGCTGCAGCACTGCAGATTTTCAAAAATGAGATAAATTCATCTTCTTGGCTCTTTGTATGCAGTTTCCTGATTTGCACAGTAACCATCCATTCAAATTAGGGGCCACAAGTACAGAACTATTTGGTGCCTGGAATAGTGCACATAAGGATTTTGAAAACATGGTACTTACTGTGTCCTTTTATCTGCAACTAATGTCACTTATTTGTGCATGGAAATTATTACCCAAAATGTTTCCTTAGGGGAACTCATGAACAAACATTGTACTTGACCATTTTGTTAACATGCTTAGTTTCTTTTCAACAGCAGCAAACAGAGAATTAATTGGTCTTAGGCTTATTCCACCCCACTCAGATATCCTTGGTGAGGAATAGTAACTAATTAGTTAGACTAGCTGACCCTTGCGATCCCTTCTAGCCCTATGGTTCTATGAGTCTATGAATTAGGCAAAAGATGATAAGGTTAGCAGCTGCATTATCTCTTCTTTTTGGGTGATTACAGATTTTTATTATTATTATTGAAGTCACTCCTGTGCTATTATTTGAAAAATGATTACATTATAGCCCTTTTCAAATAAACAGTATGAATTAATATTAACAGAGACCCTTCTCTTAACTTCTTAGTCAATCATTAGCAGCCTACAATGCCAAATATCAGTGGTTCAACACCGTGGTGTTTTTCTTTATTTGCATTTTCTGCTGAAAAACTAAAACACAAAACCAAGAAAACACAGTTGCAATGACTGGACTCTGAGGATAAAAGGATGTTTCACACTCTCCCTGAGGACACGGTTACCTTGAGAGGCTCCTCATGCTATGACAGGTCAGGTTTCTCAGGAAGGTCATTTTCTGACATTTGGTAATGGTACGTGTTTGGTACGCCATTAGGCGGCGTGTACAAGACACTAGACATCTATATAGCTGCATTATGAGAATTAGCCAGGACATGTCAATTTGGTAAGCTTGCTGTAATGAAATGATCGATGACCAACTGGTGGGAAAGATCACAACTCTACAGATCTGTACAATATTACTCTCTGAATCAAATCTGACATGAGTAAGGCAGGAACATTTCTCCTCAAGTGGAACAAGACTTCAAGGAAGCCAAGACACTTAAAAATCGGAATACAAGTGTAGAAGAAGTTGAGCCACAAAGGAAAGGTTTGAATTTTTTGGCAGGGAAAAGAGGCAGAATCTGAATGACCCTTAAATAGCTCGTATCACACTATGATGGATGTGCCAACACCCCTCCCTTGCTAACACACATTTCAGGAAGCGTAAAGGATATTTGCTTATTTTTTAACTGCAAGAGCATTCCACAAATTATGCCATTCTCCTGAGTAAGTTGTAATTAGCAAGTGTCCTACTGCCTTTCAGGTTTATTACAACACTACACATCACAACACTGCCCTAACAAGGAAATAAAAAATAATCGAATTAATCTATGCACTGGAGCACATCTCCCAGGGAGGCAAAGCTACGGTGCAAGTAAAACAAGGCTCCAGACAACACTCGCTCCCCTTTATGACTGAGCGCAAGACGCTGCACTTGGCGCAAGACGTAAGAACGTAGCAAAGGTGGCTGGTTCTGAAGATTCCCCTGATCCTCGGCCTGGCCAGGGCATGAGTCTCTGGGGTAAATTAGAGCAGCCTTGCCCAGCCATGCCCCTTGCCCCTGGCAATAGCACTAATGGCAGGGGTGGAGCGTGGTGATGTAGGAGCCACTACAGCAGCTCTACCCCACCCGAGGACCCCATAGGCAGAGGGAATTTCCTTAAAGGCTGCTTTTGTGCTGGGGCCATGATCTGGCACAAATGTTCCAGCTCCTCCTCCTTAATCTCCTCTGCTGTTTCCTGTTCACATGCTGGTGTTTTAATAACAGGAGAGATACATGCCAGGGTTGGTTCGGTGTCCTGTTCAATACATATTTGGGATGAAAGCCTGGCCCCATTGAAGTTACAGGGCGTTTTGCAATTGATTTAAGTGAGGCCAGGATTTCCAAATTTTATCAGCAGATCTCATTATCTTTACGAGGTCTGAAAGCTTATTAATGTTTCTGCTCCAAGATTGGCTAGAGGAAAAGTCAGTCACAATTCACGGCTCCCCACTAACTGTAATGGTGTGCTAATCACCCTTTGCTCCTCCTCCGATCACTAATTTCAGTCAGAGTTTGTTTGCCTTCACGTCACATCAGAAACCCTACTCGCTCATCAATGCGAAGGGGGCAGTGGATGACAGCAAATGTTCAGGGTGGGAGGTAGGTTGAGTTCTTGGTAGCTGGCCGTATCATCATGGGCTATTTGATGTGGTCTTGTGAGACAGGCATCTCTACTGAACTGAATAAACAAACATACAACAACTTAATGTTAAGCAATAGGTGATGAGCCAAAGCTGGCTGAAAAGATAGCAGCAACGTATTTGACTGAATCTTGGGCAGTACATGAAAAGGTTAATCCTGCAATCTCATTGACAAAGTAGACATAGTTCCTCCAGCAGCTTTTGCCTTGGGAAGTGCAGAAAACATGTCCTGGCCATGAGTTGCCTTCAGTCTATCCTTTTGAAGGACTCTTCTTGATATAAAGAACTTACTAAAATTCACTGATTCAGCTAATAGGGAAAAACAAAGTTCCCAAGAAAGTCTCACCCGGAAAACTGTGTAAAACTATGAGCTTTCACATAAAGCCTGATCCAAACCCGTTACATCAGGTGGAAAAGACTCCCAATAAATGCCTTTGGGTCAGGCCTTTAGTGGCTTTATTTAATTGCAAGATTAAATTGGGGGGATGGACTAGATGACCTCCTGAGGTCCCTTCCAACCTTGATAATCCATGATTCTAAAATCTGAGATTTTCCAAGATTCTGTTAATTTGGACCAGGGTGAAAGTTGCACACATTCCACCAGGCCAAGATTTTTAAAAATGAGACACTAAAAATCAAGCTCCTAAATCCCTCTATAGGCTCTAAATACTTGGTCTGATTTCTGGTGGTTTTACCAACTACTACTTTTACCAAAGTCAGTGCTCTGGTATGTTTCATTTAAAATCCATCTCTGCTCTGAGGAGTGACTGTAAAGTGGCTTTGTGGTGTTCCATGTATTTCAGAGCCAAATTTCCAAAGAGCTCAGCACTTTGGTCAGCACGGGGTGCTGAGTTCATTGGGAAATCTGGCCCTCAGTGACTCCATTTCAGAGGTGCTCAGTTTACAAAGAGGAAAAAGATATTGGATCTGGTCCTGACATGGTGTTGCTTCCCTGACTTAAATGGAGTTACGATAACAGCTGACACCAGCTGAGGATCTAGCCCATTTTCAATAGCTGCCAACCCAGCAACCTCAAACTGGATTCTGAAATGCAAGCCGGATTATTTCCTTCTCATGTGTCATTATCACCAGTGATAAAGATCCCAAATCCTGCCCTCAGTTATCCTTGTGCAGTCCTAGGGCTTTCACTGAGATTGGAATTCAGTAATTACTGATTAGAATCGGTTACACCTGTGCAAACAGCTCTGCAGCAGATGCACAAGAAGGATCAGGATGCAGTTCGTTCTCTTTACCCATTTGGCTCTACAGAGCCGGCAAGAGGAACAAAGTAGTAAACACTTATTCTTGTCAGTAGAGTGAGCAGATAGGCCCCAGAATACACCCGACGAGCAGAACTGCTAAATAAGAAGGTCCCATTTTTATATAGTCATTTTCCAGACTAGAACTTTAAATATATGGTTTGTTAATTCTATGGTTTAACTCTAGTCTAGTACAGAATATGTTGTCCTAGGCTGTGTAATTTGTTGGGAGGTCCTTCTTCCTCCTTCTCAGAGCCATTCATCACTTCCACCAACGTTGGAATAACACTGCCTCTCCCATGGACCAGGAGGCATGCAGTGTAACTTTATTTAGTGTGGTTAATTGAAAGACATCAACACCATTAACTGAGGCTGCAACTGTACTTTCTTGGTTAGCCACATTCGTTTCTTGGACACTTGTTGGCAGTCTCAGTGACTGATCCCTTCTTCACTCCCTCTTATGCCCACAGTCCTGACACACGTCGGAAGGCAAAATATCCAGAATAAAGGCTGGGCTATTCTTGGCTTGGAACATCACTCAGTGAAGGTCTCTGGCCTGTGTTATGCAGGTCAGATGAGATGATCAGCATAGTCCCTCTGGCCTTGAAATCTATGAAATGTCTACGCTATTGCTCTCTGGACAAAGGGCATAGGCATGCCTAAAACATGTTTTCAGTTGTAAAAGCAAAATGCAATATTTTTAATATCTAGATCAATATTTTAGGACTATTTGAGTCTAACTGCCCTATGTATGTCAGTGCAAATGTACCTCATTACTGATTTGCAGTATGTAAAGTCAAAGGACACTTTCTGAAAAAGAATACATCCTTTAAAGGCATGTGAGACTCTTATTTGTCTTCAGTCTTACAGTAAATAGCTGACCTACTTATGGAGGAGAAAAAATTACCCTTGGAATATAGCATCAAGTTTGTACTCAAGCAACTAAGACAACCTGTGTCTAGTGTGTGCTGGTTAGCAAGGTCTCTTTATTATAGCTAAACAGCTAAATATTGACTATGGAGGGGAACAAGGAAGCAGATGCTTTATCTAAATTACTTCTGATCAGTTGATGTGAGGAGGCTGGTGAAAATAAAGTGGTTTGCAGAATTCACATGAATTCAGCGCGCGCGCGCACACACACACACACACGCCTATCTAAGCATGATCAGTAAAACCCTCCCAACAAAGATCACAATCTTACTGGCAATGAACTTCTGTCCTAAGTGAGTGGCCTATTAAGAACACATTGAGACAGATTGCTGTGACAAGCTGTCGATAGTACGGTATTTACACAGAAAGGAAGGTTTTCTGCTCCTTGCTTTACTCACGTGAGTGGTCCCATTGGCTTCACTGACAATACTTGGCTGAGTAAGGCAGGCAGAACTGGGCATGGAATCGTGGCGCAGTGTCAGGAAGGTGGATGTAGCTTTTGGGTGCATTGGCTATCCAGAAATATTGTGTCCGGTATGGAGAAAGGGAAGGGAGGAAGAGGCAGGTTCCTGTGAGTCCCAATTATACTTCAAAGGAACTGCAGGGGCCAGACGGGTTTCTGAACAAGGAGGTTTCCAAACACCATAAATAACAAGGCCATGTAGAGAAATTACTTTGGGTGTGTTTCTCTTTTAACTCAACACTCCACTGCAGCATCCTGAGCCCCTCTCAAGCACCCTGAAGACTGAAATACCTCAAAAGATATTGTCATGTCACGCTCCCCTCTCCCCACCAATGGCTGAGTTAATCTCTTTGCAGAGGCAGGGATGGCTTGTTGTCACCACACTCTGTTGCATCTTATTTAGATTTAAAACTAAAATGGTTTGCTCTAATAGCATTAGTGTTAATGGAGTTGTATGTTGCGAATGGTTAACAGTCTCTCGCTGTTTATATTTCAGCAGGAACTCATTATACCACCCCCAGGTACAATCCTATTAACATTATCTCTTAATTAGCTAAGAATAATTTATTTAAAGTACAGAGATGAAAAAATATTCTGGGCCTGATTCTCTTCTCACATGAAAGGGAAGTTACTTATCTTATTGTAACCGGAGTTCTTCAAGATGTGTGGTCCATAGCTGTATTCCACTGGAGGGGTGGGGCAGAGGGGAGATGGACATGCACTCCAGGTGCTTCAGACTAGAGAATTCTTGCAAGCAGGGTCCGTTGGTCAATGCCTGTACCCCTGCTTTCCTCATAATCTGCGGGCACAAGGGGTGGGGTGGACTGACCGATTGTCCAGTTCTTTCTCTCCTGCAAATCTTGTCAAGTTCCAAAGAAGAGGGGAATGAGGATGGATAGTGCAACACACATAGGGACCACACACCTTGAAGGTAAGTAACTTCCCTTTCTTCTTTGAGTCCTAGTCCCTATGTGCATTCCACTGTGAGTGACTGACAAGCACTACTCAGAGAAAAAGGGTGACATTTTCTGCCCCAAGGCTGGAGCTCCCAGCCGCCACCTCCCCACACTGCTCCCAGCCCCCCTCCCAGACGCAGTGGGTGGCAGGGGACACCAGAAGCTGCCCAGCCACGGCAGACAGCAGGGGACCCTGCACCTCCCACCTGCAACAGGCGGCTCCCCCTTGTTGCAACAGTGGGGGACCCGGAGCCGCAGCAGCGGTGGGTCCTGAACCTGCCTCCCTCCCCATTTTGTCAGGGATATTTTTAGTGAAAGTCAGGGACAGGTCATGGGCTGTCCATGACTTTTACTAAAAATATCCATGACAAAATCTTAGCCTTAACCATTAATAACTGCTTCTTAGAGCAGCTGTCCTGGAACCCACAAGAATCAAATTCTTGATTTAGTCCTAAGTGGTGCAGAGGATCTGGTCCAAGAGATGAATATAGCTGAACCGCTCGGTCCTAGTGACCATAGTGTACTTAAATTTAACATCCTTGTGAGGGGGGAAGGGAAATACCAAACAAGCCCACCACAGAAGCATTTAACTTCAAAAAGGGGAACCACATAAACATGAGGAAGCTAGTTAAATGGAAATTTAAAAGAACACTCAGAAGAGTGAAATGCCTGCAAGCTGCATGGAAACTTTTTTAAAAAACACCATAACAGAGGCTCAAATTAATGTATATTCCAAATTTAAAAAAAAATAATAAGAGGACCAAAAAATGCCAGCAAAGCTAAACAGAGTAAAAAGACTTCCTTTAAAAATTGGAAGTCAAATCCTACTGAGGAAAATAGAAAGGAACAAACTAGCAAGTCAAGTGAAAAACATAATTAGACAGGCCAAAAAAGAATCTGAAGAGCAACTAGCAAAAGACACAAAAACTAAAAGCAAAAAAATGTTTAAGAACATCAGAATCAGGCAGCCTGCCAAACAATCAGTGATGCCACTGGATGACTGAGATGCTCAAGGAGCACTCAAGGAAGATAAGGTCATTGCAGAGAAGCTAAACAAATTCTTTGGATCAGTCTTCACTGCAGAGGGTGTGAGGGAGATTCTCACACCTGAGCCATTCTTTTTAGCTGACAAATCTGAGGAACTGTCCCAGACTGAGATGTCAGTAGAGGTGGTTTTGGAACAAATTGATAAATTAAAAAGTAATAAGAGACCAGGACCACATGGTATTCACCCAAAAGTTCTGAAGTAATTCATATATGAAATTGCAGAACAACTAACTGTGATAGTGTAACCTATCACTTACATCGGCCTCTGTACCAGATGACTGGACAATAGTTAATGTTACACTTATTTTTTTAAAAGGTTCCAGAGGCAATCCTGGCAATTATAGGCCAAGAAGCCTAACTTCAGTACCAGGCAAATTGGTTGAAACTATAGTAAAGAACAGAATTATCAGGTACATAGATGAACACAATATGTTGGGGAGGAGTCAACACGGCTATTGTAGAGGGAAATCACGCCTCACCAATCTACTAGAATTCTTTGAGGGGGTCAACAAGCATGTGCACAAGGATGATGATCCAGTTCATATAATGTACTTGGACTTTCAGACAAGCCCTGACAAGGTCCCACAGCAAAGGCTCTTAAGCAAAGGCAGGCATAGGATAAGAGGGAAGGTCCTCTCATGGATCAGTAACTGATTAAAAGATAGGAAATAAAGGGTAGGAATTAATGGTCAGTTTTCACACTGGAGAGAGGTAAATAGCAGGGTCCCCCAATGATCTGAACTGGGACCAGTGCTGTTCAACATATTCATAAATGATCTGGAAAAAAGGAGTAAATAGTGAGATGGCAAAGTTTGCAGACAATACATACTTATATAAGATAGACTGTGAAGCTTTACAAAAGGATCTCACAAAACTGGTGACTGGGCAAAAAATGACAGATGAAATTCAGTGTTGATAAATGCAAAGTAATGTGCATTGGAAAACACAATCCCAACTATACATGCAAAATGATGGCATCTAAATTAGCTGTTACCACTCAAGAAAGAGATCTTCAATTCATTGTGGATAATACTCTGAAAACAGCTGCTCAGTCCACTGCAGCAATCAAAAAAGCTGACAGAATGTTAGGAACCATTAGGAAAGGGACACAAAATATCCTAATGACACTATATAAATCCATGGTATGCCCACACCTTGAACATTGTGTTTAGTTCTGGTCACCCCATCTCAAAAGAGTTATTAGAATTGGAAAAGGTACAGAGAAGGGCAATAAAAATGATTAGGGGTATGGAACAACTTCCATATGAGGAAAGATTAAAAAGACTGGGACTGTTCAGCTTGGAAAAAAGATGACTAAGTGGGGATATGATAGAGGTCTATCTACTCATGAATGATGTGGAGAAAGTGAATAGAGAAGTGTTATTTTACCCCTTCACATAACACAAGAAACAGGCTTCACCCAATGAAATTAAAAGGCAGCAG
This sequence comes from Emys orbicularis, assembly GCF_028017835.1. NCBI lineage: Eukaryota > Metazoa > Chordata > Testudines > Emydidae > Emys > Emys orbicularis. The sequence goes on from NC_088689.1 coordinate 129,531,261, forward strand.
GCTTAAAAACAAACAAAAGGAAGTATTTCTTCCCACAATGCACAGTCAACCTGTGAAACTCATTGCTAGAGGATGTTGTGAAGGCCTGAAGTATAACTGGATTAAAAAAAGAATTAGATAAGTTAATGGAGGATAGGTCCATCAATAGCTATTTGTCAAAGTGGTCAGGGACACAACCCTATGCTCTGGATGTCCCTAAGTCTCTGACTGCCAGATGCTGGGACTGGACAACTGGGGATGGATCACTGGATAATTGCACTGTTCTGTTCATTCCCTCTGAAGCACCTGGCACCGGCCACTGTCGGAAGACAGGATACTGGGCTAGATGGACCATTGGCCATACTGGATCAGACCATTCTTATGTTCTTATGTCATGTTCCTTACTGGAGGAAAGATTCTGATCAGACCCTTCAAGAACCTGGTACTAGTGGGTGAATAAGGATCAAGTTACCATCCATTGATGGGTGAAACACTCTGATTGCCAGCAGATGAATCCGTAGTGAGTTAAGGGAATGGCCTGCCATCTTGAGAGTAAAAATATAGTCCAAAATAGCAGAAATATTCCCACTGTCTTTGGAAGGTAAGGGTTGTGGCGGGGCCAGATAAAGAAATTTTTCCACTTTGCTAGGTAACATTTTCTGGAGTCTTTTCTGCTGTTAAGAATAATTTATACAGATTCAGAGAAGGAACGTTCTAGGCTTGACACCTATCCAAATGTCAAGCCACAGAACAAGAGCATCCAGGATGTGATGTCTGAGCCTGCCATTTTCCTGGGTCAAGAGATCCAGGAAGGCCCTAATGCTGATAGTGGGCAGGATGAGCTTTGTAGAAGCCTGGGAACCCAGAATTGTCTGGGCCATTTGGGGGCAATGTGGATGATTCATGCCCTGACCAATTGACTCTTTTGTAGCAGCTGAGGTAGTAGTGAGGAGGAGGGACTACTAGTGATCTGTCCAAGGCGGTAAGAGAGCGCCACCTCTGGAATACTGTCTCATGGAGCACTATATATTTCAATTCCTGTTTGCCTCTGAGGTGCCAAACAGGAGGACTGTGAACTGGCAGTGGGTGTTCACCACAAACCTGAGGTACTTCCTGTGGGACGGAGTTATCGCTATGTGAAAGTAAGCATCCTTCAAGTCAAGGACAGCATATCAGTCCCCTGAATCCAAGGAAGGGACGATGGAGGCCAAAGAGACTATTCGGATTTTGAGTTTCTTCACAAACTTGTTGAGTTCTCGCAGCTCTAGGATGGGCCTGAGCCTTCCTTTGACTTTCGGTATTAGGAAGTACCGAGAATAGAAGCCCTCGCCCTTCTGCTCCTGAGGAAACTCTTCCACTGTCCCTAGCGAAAGGAGCGAGTGCACCTCCTGTGTAAGGAGTTGCTCGTGAGAGGGGTCCCTGAAGAGGGATGAGGAAGGGGGGGGGGGCGGAAGGACGGGAGGGCAGAGAATTGGATGGAGTATCCCCTCTCTACCGTGCGAAGCACCCAGCAGTCTGAAGTGATATGGGACTATGCACAGTAGAAAGGGACAGTCAAGATGAAAAGGTAAGGCGGGGTAGATCCAGTACTCGATCTGGTACACCATCCTCATGCGTGCCTCCAAAAGGCCTGTTTCTGGCCCGCAGAAGGCTTGGTCTGGCCAGAGCCCTGGCCTGAGGATGGATGTGGCTTCTTCCTGCCGCTCCTATTCCTCCTCTGGGAACCCGTCCTGTCCGTTTTGCTGGTAAAACCACGGAGGAGGTTGCGGCCTGAAATGCCTGTGTTGTGTAGTGGGGGGGTGTATACCCAGGGACTTGAGGGTAGCACTCGAGTCTTTTAAATTGTGCAGTCTCCTGTCTGTCTTTTCAGAAAATAATGCCTCACCTTCAAAGGGTAGGTCCTGGATGGTCTGCTGGACTTCATGAGGTAGTCCAGAGATTTGGAGCCAAGAGGACCTCCTCATGGGCAGCCCCATAGCCATGGTACGGGTGGCCACATCCACGCCATCAAGAGCCATCTGCAAGGAGGCTCTAGAAATGAGTTTGCCTTCCTCCACCAAGGCCTTAAATTTGGAATGGGAGTCTGGCGGCAGCAGCTCAGCAAACTTGGCCATCGCTCTGCCGGAGTTAAAGGAGTATTTGCTAATGATGGCCTGTTGGTTTGCAATTCGGAGCTGCAACCCACTGGTAGAGTAGACTTTCCTCCCGAATAAATCAAGCTTTTTGGCCTCCAAGTTTTTAGGGGAGGGTCCCTGGAACCCCTGGCCCTCCCTTTGGTTTGCAGCATCCACCAACAGGGAGTCAGGTGGCGGGTGAGTGTACAAATGCTCATACCCCTTTGAGGGGACGAAATAGCATCTCTCATTCCTCCTCGCTGTGGGGGGCAAGGAGGCCAGGGTCTGCCACCAAGTTTTCGTGGTTTCACTTATAGTTTTAATAAATGGCAGCATGATACACGAGGGCCCAGAGGGGGCGAGGACATCCACCTGGGATCTGCATCCTCTACCACCTCCTCTGCCTGGATCCCCAGGTTCTGGGCCACAACTGTTGCAGGACCCTACTGTCCTCCAAGGCCGGGGCCGTTGACATGCCCGCAACAGCCTCATCTGGGGAGGACAAAGACGAAAACACCGGCCCATGCCCCTGGTCATGGCCCTTGGCACCCAAAGGGTCGTGGTGCTTGTGGGGCTGGCGTGCTGATTGTGCCGGGATCGTTGGCGCCGGGATTGTCAGTGTGGAGCTCAAAGCAGCAGGCAGGCGGCGTCGCTGGAGATGGACCTGGTGCCAGTTGCTGCGAAGGGCTGACGGATGTCGATGCGATCGATGCCAATCTGGATCTCGAGGCCTGGCTCGGACCCTGGGCCTGATGGTAAGGCCAGGGAGCCTTGATGGTTGCCATTGAGATAGCCATGGTGCCAGATGAGGCTGGCAGTGTCGCCTAGATCTAGACCTCCTGCCAAATGATTGGACTCTGCCTTGGACTCCGAGGTCTCCGAAAAAGAAGACCACGGAGGAGCGGTACTGGGTGGTGCTGAAGAGCGGTGCCGAGCCTCTGGGGACTGGTGTGGTTCCCCCCCCCCCCCCCGTGGGCCAGTGCCGGGGAGTGGCGCGCCGGAGATGGGGAGTGGTGTGACATCATCGCTGGCTTGCTCCTAGATGGAATAGGCGGCCAGGCTAACACCGGTGCCTCATCCCTCCTTGGGGAAGGCAGAGCCGTCAGGCAAATAAGGTCCTGCACCACCTCAAAAGTCTCCGGCATGGAGGGGAGTTGAATGTCCCGGCCATGATGGGCCAGAGAACGGCAGTGAGCCGGACTCGACTGGACCCCTTGCGGGGCAGGAGTCGACGAGCCCCTTGGAGCTGCCGGGCCTGAAGAAGGCTGGATAGGCTGAGTTCTCCCTGCTGCTGTCTCCTTAGGCTTAGGAGCGGGAGAGCGCCCCCTCTCCTGCCTCTTTTTCTTCTGGGGCACTGGAGATACAGATCGGTGCCTACCAGAAGTCTTATGTTCGGTGCCGTGTTGATGTCGGGAGTCCTTAGTCTACTTTCTAGGGATTGGTGCGCTGCGCGCAGAGGAGGAGGTGCTTGGCACGGGCTCCACCGACCTGGATTCGGATTGTGGGCGGAGGGCTGCCTGCATGAGGATAAGTCTGAGTCTCTGCTCGCGATCCTTAAGGGTCCTTGGCCGAAACCCTTTACAAACGTGGCACTTGTCCTTTTGGTGACTCTCGCCAAGGCACTTCAAACAAGAAGTGTGCTGGTCACTTTTTGGCATCAACTTTCCACAGACGTCACATAGTTTGAACCCTGGCGACCGAGGCATGCTTTTCCTTTTAATCTGGCCTTGAAATCTACCATGTAACAATCACAAACATTAAGTTCAGCGACAAACCCTAATACAAACATCAGCTCCAGAGGATGTTATGGAATTTACTCACTGAAAAGAATAACGACTGCCAGCTGTATCCCCATTCCTCCACTAAGGAGCTGCTCTGGTTTATACCAGGTGAGAATCCAGCCCTGTATCTATACACAGGACATTCAATTATTTTGCTGCTCAAAAACCTACTTTCATTGTGGATAGAATCATAGAACTGGAAGGGACCTTGAGAGGTGATCTAGTCCAATCCCTTGCACTCATGGCAGGACTAAGTATTATCTTCTAGATGGTCTACATCCCTGACAGGTGTTTGTCTAACCTGCTCTTAAAAATCTCCAATGATGGAGATTCCACAACCTCCCTGGGCAATTTATTCCAGTGCTTAGCCATCCTGACAGGTAGGAAGTTTTTCCTAATGTCCAACCTAAACTGTCCTTGCTGCAATTTAAGCCCATTGCTTCTTGTCCTATCCTCAGAGGTTAAGGAGAACAATTTTTCTCCCTCCTCCTTGTAACAACCTTTTATGTACTTGAAAACTGTTATAGGATAAGCTTTCGTGAGTAAAAACCTAGCATCTGAAGAAGTGAGGTTTTTACTCACGAAAGCTTATGCCCAAATAAATCTGTTAGTCTTTAAGGTGCCACCAAACTCCTTGTTGTTTTTGTAGATACAGACTAACACGGCTACCCCCTGATACTTGTTATAGGATAGATATCCAATGATGTGCATGTTGCGCAGGATTAGAATTATGGGTAAAACCCTGGCCCTATTGAAGTAAATGGTAAAACTCCCTTTGATTTCACTGTGGCCAAGATTCCAGGATGTATAATAGGAGCATCTGCAGTTTCCTACCAAGGACAATGCATACTTTAATGGATCGAGAGAACATATGCATTCAGGTCATTGGTTATTGTATACACTAGGTATCCGGTCTTCTGTTTTGTATTTTTTATTGTATAGTACTTGTGTGTTGTCAAACTTTTTAAACTTGGGTAAATTATAAAGGTAATCAGCTGATCAAAGGAGGGGGAAAGAAAGAGTAAGAAAAGAATCTCCTCCTGTGAGCTAGGTGAATTATTCTGTTCTAAAAGGTTTTCTACCATCCAGTGTTGACCACTTTCGAAGTCGGCATGCTGGATTAAATGGGCCACGGCTCTGTTCCAGCATGCCAGTTCCTATTAAAATTAGTGAGGAAAACAGAGTGCTCCAGGTTACTATGGTATTCCAGACAGCAGCCCTCAAAGTCCTATGCTAATGATTTAGAAGCCTAATGTTTACATGCTTAGTTTAAAAGTAGAGTGATTTACGAGACAGCAGGATTACATCAGTGTAATTGAGAGAAGGATTTTGCCCAGAGGCTCTATTTTGAAATTAGACATATCACTTTTAAAATATGCCCACTAGCGTTTTAGTGCACCGTTGAGAGGTTCCTGCTCTGATGCTGCATCAAAGCAACATGGAAAGCAGGGAACATGCAGGTTTTAAAGTGGCTAGATGAGAAAAAAACCTTGGTTACCTAAAGGAAAGGATTTGAAGGGTTGATGCCAATATACAGAAGTACTTTGTAATCCAATCTAATAAATCTCTCTAAATGAGTGTTGAATCCCAAAGCCCCTCACCAGGGAGAGAAAGAGCCTCCCCCAACGGACTCAGAATAGCAGCGAACATGCTTTAAAACAACAGGCAAGCGAAAGGCGCAAGATGCGACCCTAGTGGGGGAATGGAAGGGTAAAGACAGCGTTTTGCCTGCAAGCCCGGGTGGGTCTGCTGGCACAGCTCAGATCTCCAGCGAGCTGTTCAGTGCTGCTCTACTAATACAAGACAAGAGACAATGATCACACTTGAAATATAGGCTGTTTTCCACACAGCCCCTTTTGTTTTGTCTTCCAAGGGCAATTGGAAGAAGATGCTGAAGATTCCGGTTACAGGTAATGTTACTGACATGTTCAGCTGTCACAGTTCTACAGTTTCAACTTTTTTTTTTAATAAAGTTTCCCATAATTATTACAAGTTTTTGGTCTAATTCCAGCTGAGGCTTTAATGGGACTCATTCTGACAAGATATAGGATATTGTCCCAATAGAGTCTCATTTGGAAATGGGCCACTTGCAATTACCAGTGTGCAGAGCTGTGCAAGATTAAAAGCACAGGCAGTGTAATTTCTACCTTGTGTCCCAGGCTCTGTGGATTTGTTACTCATCCAGGCTGTCCATCTGGGGAGCAAACAGCATGTACTCCTTGATGAGAAACTCTGGCCAACCGACCAGCTGTGAAAAAAATAGATTACTCTTGTCATTTTTTTTCCTAGGTAATTTGCTGGGAGTAAAAATATAATTTCTTTGAAGGTGTGCGGTTAAAAGAAAATTCTATGGATGGGTCTGATTTATATTTAAAAGTTCACTACATTTATTTGTTAAATCTAATTTTTAAAATGATACCACTGATGGAACAGTGTGTCCGGCCATTTAAGATGCTAGGAAAGTGAATTTCTATTATTTGAAGTGGAGTTTAAAAGCACAATGGTTGCTGAAGGAAAGAGTTCTTTGTAAATGCACTGTTGCACTCTATAAAGGTAACGCAGACATTATTAAAAAAGTATTAGGAAAATGATGGGGAAAAAACAAATGTTCCTACTGCACCCAGGAAACTGAACTGATATATTATTCTCTGTTATTCAAGAGTATTTCACTAATTCTTTGCAGGATTCAAGAGTTCATTTGAAGTCTTAGGTTAAAGGTAGGCCAAGTGACCCAGAACTGCTGTGGAAAGGGAGACTGCTGATACCACATTAAATAGTGATACAAATACACTAGCGGCGTTTTACATGTAGAGATCACAAAGGATAAAGAGGATTGAATGTGTCAAATTGAATTGAACTGTTCAGTGTGGATCCAACAGAGTTAAGGACAGAATTTGAAAATAAAAGATCAGCTATAATACTTCCTGCACAGTGAGTTACAAAATATTCAGACAGCAATAAGCAGTGCAGTCTATTAACGGCTGCTTGCTCGCTAGAATTTAAAACCTAGATGCAGCAGCCAAGTGTGTTTGGGTTACACCATCCTTTTGCCTTCGTTATAAGCTAAGAGAAAAAGACCAAGAAGTTACACATTTGCCCGATAGAAGTCAAGGGGCTTTTTCGATTCAGAAATTATTATAACATTTAGAGTAATACTTCCAGTTTCAATGATGGTAGTGTGTGTTCACCTTTAGCTCAAGTGGTAGAGGTCTGTGCAGCGGTAGAGGAGATCCCAGATTCAGAGTCTGTGGACAAGCGTGGGGGTGTTTGACAAAGAATATTGATCTGTACTCCAAACGTGACTTGTGTATTGGATGTCTGAGATGGTGTGTTAGACTAGCAGACTCCTTTCTCAGAGTACATTCAGTCACAAGACCAGTGATTTCAAGCCATTAAAGCTGAATGGGTCTAACTGCCAAAGAGTGGAGCAACCATCACTTATGGGGGCATTCTCCTGGCTGGCTGGCTGGCTGGCTGGGAAAAACTAGCCTGAGGCTGAGGGTAGCCTTCACACCTGGGTCCTGTAACAAAGACCACGGCGCATTCTGGTAATTAGGCCCAGACACAAGGAGGGAGGGGCCTTTCAGAATGTGGGAGTTAAAGTGAGATCAGGCTGGGTCCCAAGAACTCCTGGGCTTCCGAAAGAAACGTATGTGGTTTCTGTTCTTTTAACTGAAGAAGAAAGCCTACCCAACTGGGCTACAGGAGTGTCCTGATTCTGGTTCACACTGGTCATTCACATCATTGTGAAATGTACAAACAGATGCTATGTAAGGAGTTATGTATGTAGACTGAAAATATGTTCTTAGAAACTGTATCAAGGTATGAGTCACCAGCAGAGTTGAAGAAACAGACAAGAGATGCTTATTCACCTCTCTCTATCAGATGTAAATTAAGCATTGTACTCTAACACGCTGGATGCCTGATTACATACAAAGCTATTGACTAGATGTGAAGTCCCCAGGGAATCAGTACACAGGAAAGACAAGCCATGGGTGGTTATGCTGTCTGAGTGCAGACAGACCTTGGGGAGTATAAAGGAGAAGGTAAAGAAGATATCCCCTTATCAAGCACCTCGCAAATAAATGGGCAGTGCTTTTACAGTCATGAAAATGGGATTTCAGCCAACCTTGGTTGAAAACATTCCAAAAGCACTTTGGGGTCAGATAAATTTCTTTAGACAGGAGGTTAACCTGGGAAGTTTAGTCTCTAGAAAGCATGTTATGATTTTTATATGTAACCATTTTTTCCCAGTATTCTTACTCACTATCACTTAAATCTTTGGTAATAGATATATTTATACTGAAAACAAAGATAAGTTTAAGTGCTGTGATACTAAGCAAGGAGTTGAATCATACAAGCAGTTTTGTACACTGTTCCTTTTGGGACAGCAGACCTGGTATTTCTGCGAGTGTCCCATGGACACGACAGGGGAATGCTGCAAAGGGACTCCAGGACTGGGCTGTACCTATTGTTAACCTGCAAGGCAAAGGGAGGGCTGGCAAGGCCCAGAGGAGAGTGTGTGGGCAGCTAACAGGCTGGCAGTGCAGTGTCAGCTCCCTGTCAGTGAAGCAAAGCCATTCTCCCTCATATTAGAAGCAGGGGATAACAAGGTGACTCTCAGTCCTGCGTACCCCGAGAACCATCCCAGGGTGTTGTGCCCAGATTTTGGTCTAAGAATGGAAAAATTCCCATTTGGGCTTACAACTGCCTTGCCTGACTGGAACTGGGAGCGGTGGGTTGGAATGTGAAAGTCTGGATAGTGTTACTGGGACAGTGGCAGCTACTGCAGAACCTGGCATGGCTTCAGGGGCCAGAGCTTTCCCTGACTACGTGAATCTCAGGTCTTTCACAACAGGATGGAACAGATGAAGAAGAAAGTGTTTTAGGAACGGGGGCTCCGTCTGCATCAAGCCCCACTTAGGACTGAGACAGAGCACTGAATCTGGTATACCCAGCGCTCTGTAAACAGAACGAATAGGTGATCCCTACCAGCCAAAAAGCAATACATCTTCCAGCTCTGGGAAGCTAACTGCAAATAGCTGGCGAAGGGGGTTTTACACCTCCCGCCCATCCCCTATGACCTGCCAAAGATCTCAAGTTTAAAAATGAATCTCGTTGCCTCGTTTTGCACTGAAGTGAGTTTTATACAGAGCAACGTTTTGAAATGGAGAGAGAATCCTGTTCTCCCTCACATTTCTCATTACCGCTGCCTTATGCCACAGAAATGCCTCTCATTTTCTGTGGCCAATGTCTATTCTGTGCAAGGGGCTGGGGAGAGACAGGGAAAGAAGAGCGGGCAGCCACAACAGGAGAATCAGCGCTTGCTGTGCGTAATATAGCTATCATTAGCCTGGCCTGACTGCCAGAGGTCACTTGGAAGGTATGACTCCTGGTGCGATCTGATGCCTCTGACTTCAGGCATCAGACTCTCCCAGACATCAGAGACAGACACTTTAGAACAGTCTGATATCTTCGATGTTACAAAGAGAGCCAAAAGAGCAGATGTATTCCCACTGACTGGTAAAACCTGACAACAGCCTAGCTGTCAGAAGGAGATGATTGCAGGGAACCTGCATTACAAGCGAGTGTACCGATTACTTCCCTTTGTGAGGTCAAAGATGGAACATCTCAGGGGACAGAACTGATCCAGCATACTCAGTCCTAAAATACTCAGAGAGACAGGACCTTATTCTGCAGCAGAGATTACTTCAGATTAAAGAAGAACTTCCTCTTCTCTTAGTTATAAGATAATTTGAAACAAGGAAATAGGGAAAGAGGTATCTGCAAAGGACATATATTTCATCTGGTCTTTAACATTTGTATATTTCAGTTTATCACAGGCAGTGAAAAACCTACCTGATAGGAATGAGCACAAAGCGTGAAGCCCGATAAAACCAGCACATTTTCTAGGATCAAAAAGCAGGACATTCTTGATTTTAGCCCCCTAAGGAAGGCAAATAAATTGAAACACATCAGAAGATCCAGGAGGTAGACCGCAATACCTTTAACTCCTCAAATCGTCTGATTTCAACTACTTTACATGAATGAGGTGATCACAAAGTAGACATAATATTTACATGCTAGAACTCATATTGCATCAACGGGGTTTGGACAAAGATGCTCATTGAAAATACGTGTTCAGATTCTACATGCTGCCTTCTTTGAACAGAAATTCAGCTTTTTCATCTTTTTTATAGGACTTGATGAATTCTGTGTTATAGAGAATGATTGCTATGAGTCATTGCTTAGTTTGCATCAAATATTTTCAGTCAGCAATCAGCTCAACACTAAAGCTACGTCTATCTCATGTTGTTACTACTGATAGGTAACAAATCTGTATTCTCCAGTACATTAAGTACACTGGATTAATAGAAACACAAAGACTCTCTCAACAAAGGGTCAGATTCACAGCTGGTATAAATGAGCGTGGCTCCATTGAAGTCCGTGGATCCACACTGATTTACAGCTGCTGAAAATCTGGCCGCCTGTTGGGAAAATCAGGATACATCTGTTGACTTCAACAGAGCCATGCTGATTTGCACCAACTGAGAAACTGGTCCAATCTCTTACTTTCTATTAGGCCTGGTTTGTTTCTGGTAGCGCCTTCAACATGCTGGGTACTGTAGACACAATCTCTGCTCCACATTGGTTACGCACCAAACTTCCAGGGCCAGACCCGTAGCTGGTGCAAATCAGTGAAATTCCACTAATGTTAGCCCATGAATGTTAAGGACTCAGCCTAGAAAACTGGGATGTCGCATGTTATCTTGAAGCCAACAGCATCTGAATGTATGTATGTGTAAAGTTACATACAGACAAATAAAATGTTCAGCTGGGAGTCAGACCAAACCATGGCTTACAGGTCTATAAATATCGAACAAAGCATTTATGCTGGCAAAAGTGTTTTTATACCTAAATGCCAAAACACAAAGAAGTCTGACAATTTAATTATAGAGACAAAATATTTTGTAGCTGTTATAGTTAAGGATCTGTCTAACTAGAGAACAGGATTTTCTTCACCCAAATATATTTCTTCATATTAGACAGCTTTTATGAGTGCTATGTAGTACCAAACCACATTTATTCTTTGTGCATTTTCCTTTTTACCACATTGGAATTCATGCCAAGTAAATCATATTCTACTCACTGTGGGTGAAATTCACCCCAAGCAAAGGAGCCAGCACTGAACCATTTAAGACCTCAGAATAGGCCTTGTGCTGTTGCTGTTTACAGGGATGAATTCCATCTAGCAATGGTAACACTTTAACTGCAGAAGGCCACGTTTTCAAGTAAAATAGATACAAGGCAACGTGCCCAAAACCTACCATGTTCTGCTGTTACAGGGAGGGTAAAAATATTTGGCCAAATTGTTTGTTGGCATAACTCCACTGACTTGGAGTCAAAGGAGTCATAGCAACAGAGAACAAGGCCTATTGCTAACAATTAGCGGCATATGAACTCACTGCACATATAGCTTTCAGATGACTAAACATGGAGAATTCCTGGTGTGTTCCTAGTTACAAATATTTCAGCTCATGTGGTATATGGTATAGCTCAAGCTATAAAAGTCTTGCATGTAAACTTATTGGAGCACTTCCTCACAATCAGACAGTCTAGGAGAATATGGCATCAGCCAGATCTGCAGCAAGTTTCCCCGATAACCCCAGAGACAGTTCCACAGCCAGCTGTAAGGAGTCAGCAAAGAAGTCAGGCAAGGAGCCAACCTAAGCCCAGATGCTGCTATTGGGAACATTCCAGAGCTTTGCATCTGGATTCTGCCCTTGCCAAACACGCCCCATCTGTGGATAAGGTGATAAATTCACCTCTCAGAGGAAGAGCAGTGAGAGGAGAACACAGCAGGAGGAAGAGAACACCACCAGTCTGAGAGATTGGTTAATACTTGGTCGGTATTTAAGAAAAACACATTGGCCCCAGCGCTGTTATGCTTCACAATCCCACACCGAGAACCAGAAACACTGCAACAAAAATGGGGACATTGAAAAGTAAAAACTAGATACGCCACATGTGAGGACTAATCTGGGTACAGCTTCAAGGAAAGGATATGCAGAAGACTTAAAGCAACATGGTCCATATCTACACTGTTCTATGTAAGGCTCAAATAAAATTATGTGGGAAGAGTTATCAAGGAAGCTCAGACCAAAACCTGGAAACAAGATTACACAAGAGATTAAATCAATAGAGAGTGTTGTCATCGGGGAGAGTTGTAATTCTTAGACGGGATGAATGGGGAACTTAGCGATATAAGAAGCAAATATGGTTCTTTGCATCCGTGAGCACCAGGGAGAAAAGGGAAGTTGCACGAGAACAAGACATATATTTACCTTTGGGACAGCACGTCAAACTGCTGAAACTGAGGAGAGGCTCAAAAGTGATACAAAAGTTAAGGCAAGTAGAGCCATGAGGACACCAAGACTGGACAGCCTGCACCTGAGAATTGTAAAACAAGGAGATGCAACTGAAGTAGTGACACCAGCGATTTCCAAGTATACCTGCTGTAGGGTATGTACTACAGCTGATCTGAGCACCGTCCATGTAAAGTAGATTGACAATAGCAAGGTTCCTATTGGACTTTAGGGAATCTCTACAACCCAGTATTGGAGAAGACCCAGAAAGCTCTGCTTGAGGTAAAGTCCTTTCTGAAAATAGGACAAATACCTCCCTTATGAAAAATAAAACCCCGCAGCATTGAACAATTCAAAGCACTCTTGTGAGCTGCAGTGGTTTGTACCATCACCTTAGAAAATTGTAATTATTTTTCAATATGGGCAGAACATTTGAGAAAGGCTGATGTGATACCCATGTCAAAAAGGGAGTTAAGGGAGGAAGTGGGTCCCTACGGACTTTTAGTACAGGCAGAGATTCTAGACTCAGTGATAAGGGTTAAAACAGGATAAATCTGAGACTACTTAGAAAATATCAGTTTGGAGAGGTGAATACTTACAATGCAAAAAATGGTAAGCTGATGGTAATACAACTGTGCAAAAACTAAGGCAAGTAAGACACAGCCTGCCTGAATTTTCAGCTGAACAAGCACAAGTATTGCTTGGAGGGCATTTTAACTTACATGCCAATTTTTTCCAAAAAATTATAGCAAGAGAACACATATATTAGAGCCAGTTAATACCAACTTGGCCCTATCTAGAACCATCTCTCGTCAACATACTTTGTAGATATTAAGAAATCGATGCATTCAGGATTGCTCAGAACCCACCAGAAATCAGCCCAGGTAGGTGGGTGAAAGATGCCCAACACATCCTGGCCACAGAATGGTGCAAGAAAGACACGACTTCTACGGGAGTACTAGGATCCAGGCATCATTCTCTCTCCCTCCAGCCACGTGGCCTGTGGGAAAGAAACTATCAGGAGAAGCCAGGCACTGACTAAGGCTGGCAGACCACTGTTGAAAACAGTTCAAGCCAGGAAGTCTGATATTGTCAGACTTTTTTCTGCAGATTCCATCCCCCATACTGTCTGGCTGTTTGCTCCAACCCCTCCCCGGGTTTCCCTTTCTAGCTAGCTTATCCCCTCTTAACAGAACCCCACAGAACGGATTTAAACAAAACAAAAGCAACAACAAAAATCCTGGCATCACTTTGCACTGATCACTGCGGGGGTGTTCTACTCCCTTCCCCCACCCTGGATCTGCCTTGTCTATTTAGCCTGCAAACTCTTTGGGACAGGGACAGTCTGCTCCTCTGGGTTTGGGCAGGGCCCAGCCCAATGGGTGCCCGTTCTTGACAGGCCCCTGGGCACTATGGTAATAAACGGGATACTAACAGGGCCGGTGCAACCTATTAGGCAACCTAGGCGGTCGCCTAGGGCACTAGCATTTGAGGGGGCGGCATTTTCTTCGGCGGCGACCGCAGCGGCCGGATCTTCGGCTGCCCCAGTCATCGTCGGCATTTAGGCGGAGGGAGCTGGGGCAGGGGGGCGCGGGGAGGGCCGCCTGCAGCAAGTAACGGGGGGGCGGCATGCAGGGGAACTCCCCGCCCCAGCTCACCTCTGCTCTGCCTCCTCCCCTGAGCACGCCACCCCGCTCTGCTTCTCTCCCTCCCAGGCTTGCAGCGCCAAACAGCTGATTGGCGCCGCAAGCCTGGGAGGTGGGAGAAGTGGAACAGCGACGGCGTGCTCGGGGGGGAGGCAGAGCAGAGGTGAGCTGGGGTGGGGGGCTGCCGCACGGCTCCCCGGGGGGGGGGGGAGCGTCAGGGTGGGGGGGGTTGATAGCTGCCGCAGGGCTCGGGGAGGGGGCGGAGCAGAGGTGAGCTGGGGTGGGGAACTGCCGCACGGCTCCCCGGGCCGAGGCGGGTGGGGAGCTGCCACAGGGGGGGCGCCTCAGCGCGGGGGGGGGGAGCTGCCGCATGGGGGGCACCTCAGGGCGAGGAGCTGCCGCAGGGTTCGGGGAGGACGCAAGGTGGAAGTTTCGCCTAGGGCGCGAAACATCCTTGCACCGGCCCTGGATACTAAACATACCTGAAAGCAACCCAACATTGGTTTAATTCTGTTTGTGCAGCACTTCGCTTACCACGCTACCGCCTCTGATACTCTCCCAGCACGGTCCCTCCCCCAATAGCAGATATACCTGTCCCCCACCTGCCCAGCTCCTCCACCCACATAGAGCTCATGGGGCCGGAGGTATTCAGGAGACACATGGGGAGCACTCCCCTGCAGCATAAGAATCAGACCATGTTAGTCCTAGACTTTCACCTATGGAGACCTCACATCAGTCTGGAATCATAGAATATCAGGGTTGGAAGAGACCTCAGGAGGTATCTAGTCCAACCCCCTGCTCAAAGCAGGACCAATCCCCAACTAAATCATCCCAGCTGGGGCTTTGTCAAGCCTGACCTTAAAAATTTCTAAGGAAGGAGATTCCACCACCTCCCTAGGTAACCCATTCCAGTGCTTCACCACCCTCCTAGTGAAATAGTTTTTCCTAATATCCAATCTAAACCTCCCCCACTGCAACTTGAGACCATTACTCCTTGTTCTGTCATCTGCCACCACTGAGAACAGCCTAGCTCCATCTTCAGGTAGTTGAAGGCTGCTATCAAATCCCCCCTCATTCTTCTCTTCTGCAGACTAAATAAGCCCAGTTCCCTCAGTCTCTCCTCATAAGTCATGTGCCCCAGCCCCCTAATAATTTTCGTTGCCCTCCACTGGACTCTCTAATTTGTCCACATTCAGTAGTGGGGGGCCCAAAACTGGATGCAATACTCCAGATGTGGCCTCACCAGTGCCGAATAGAGGGGAATAATCACTTCCCTTGATCTGCTGGCAATGCTCCTACTAATGCAGCCCAATATGCCATTAGTCTTCTTGGCAACAAGGGGACACTGTTGACTCATATCCAGCTTCTCGTCCACTGTAACCCCCAGGTCCTTTTCTGCAGACCTGCTTCCTAGCCATTCGGTCCCTAGTCTGTAGCAGTGCATGGGATTCTTCCGTCCTAAGTGCAGGACTCTGCACTTGTCCTAACCATAGAGCTCCCAAAGGGTGGAAAGAGGACAGGATGACTCCCATGGACAGGGTCTCTGCATGAGGCTCTTAGCCCCATTATACCTGTGCTCTCTGGGGCTCTGCCCCATTTCCCTTTCAGAGCTGTCAGCCAGCTCCAGTTGCTCCAAGGGCTACTTGGCCCATCCAGCATCTCTCCAACTGTCACTGATCCAGGGAGATCGTATCTCCAGGCTGGAACTTCAGGGAAATCTCTGCCCCCCACCCCCGATATAACTCCCCAGTGCCCCGACTCGTCCCTACAGCCCAATGTCACTACAGGGCAGAGGCACAGACACTGCCTCTAAGGGAAGCCCTGGGTCAGGATTTGGCCTGATCTTGTGAACATGGGGCATGTCTGTAGCCCCTTCCATACAAGCATCTCAATCCACTAATTAATTCAGCTTCGTTGTCCCAGGGAGCTGGGGAAGTGAGAACAGAACTGGGCTTTCAGAGTGCAACTGTGATTTTTTTTAATCATTTAATACAGACAGATTCATTTTTGTGCCCTAGAGCAGGAGTGCTAAAGGGAGCTGCTCGATTTTACGATGCTGAAAGCCAAAGATTTACATCCTTTAATGAAAAGTCAAAGTCACATTCCCAACAAGTCAGCAATGCAGCATGTTGCCAGGAGAGCAGAGGTGCTTAGTGCCAGGGCAGTACTGCAGTTCTGTGCAGGACTGAACACCATTCTGATGTCATGGAGGAGCTGTGCTGCATTCTGTCCAGCAGCCGGTGGGAGATTAATACCTTCTGATGTGAGACTATTGCACACCACAGAGGGCTGATTGACAGAAGCATTAACTAATGTCTATAACATGATGGCTTTACAATCCACTATTTTCATGTCCTTTTAACCAAGGGCTCCTGAATGCAACAACACCATGTCATTGTGGTAAGCCCCATGCCTGACACACAATATTGCTGTATGCAGAGAATCAGAGAAACGTTGGGCTGGAAGGGACCTTGAGAAGTCATCAAATCCAGCCCCCTGAGCGGAGGCAGGACCATGTAAACCTAGACCTGCCCTGACAGGTGTTCGTCCAACCTGTTCTTAAAAACCTCCAATGACGGGGACTCCACAACCTCCCTTGGAAGCCTGTTCCAGCGCAGAGCTACCCTTATAAAGATTTTCCTAATACCTAATCTAGATCTCCCTCGCTGTAGTCCATTGCTTCTTGTTCTACCTTCAGTGGACATGGAAAACAAATGATCCCCATCCTCTTTATAACAACTCTTCAGATCTGTTAAGGAATATCAGGCCCCCCCTCAGTCTTCTTTTCTCAAGACTAAACATGCCCAGGATTTTTTAAACTTTTCCTCATAGGTCAAGTTTTCTAAAGCTTTTATCATTGCTGTTGCTCTCCTCTGGACTCTCTCCAATGTGTTCATAACTTTCCTGAAGTGACACGCACAGAACCGGACACAGTACTCCAGCTGAGGCCTCACCAGTGCCATGCAGAGTGGGACATTTACGTCCCTGTTTGTCCCCACCCAGGCCTGGTCTACACTATGAGTTTAGGTCGACTTTAGCCGCGTTAAATCGAATTAAGCCTGGACACGTTCACACGACGAAGCCCTTTCTTTCGACTTTAAGGGCCCTTTAAACCGGTTTCTTTACTCCACCTCCGACGAGGGGATTAGCGATAAAATCGGCCTTAGGGGGTCGGAATTGGGGTAGTGTGGACGGAATTCGACGTTATTGGCCTCCGGGAGCTATCCCACAGTGCTTCATTGTGACCGCTCTGGACAGCACTCTCAACTCAGATGCACTGGCCAGGTAGACAGAAAAAGCCCCGCGAACGTTTGAATTTCATTTCCTGTTTGCTCAGCGTGGAGAGCACAGGTGACCATGCAGAGCTCATCAGCACAGGTAACCATGATGGAGTCCCAGGA
Organism: Emys orbicularis; assembly: GCF_028017835.1. Classification (NCBI taxonomy): domain Eukaryota; kingdom Metazoa; phylum Chordata; order Testudines; family Emydidae; genus Emys; species Emys orbicularis. Next base: position 129,548,548 of record NC_088689.1, read on the forward strand.
TCGCAAAAGAGCTCCAGCATGGACAGAACGGGAGGTACAGGATCTGCTCGCCATATGGGGAGACGAATCACAGCTGGTTGAACTCCGAAGCAGTAAACGAAATGGCAAAATATTAGAAAAGGTCTCCAAGGCCATGAAGGACAGAGGCCATAACAGGGACGCACAGCAGTGCCGCGTGAAAATTAAGGAGCTAAGGCAAGCCTACCACAAAGCCAGAGAAGCAAACGGAAGGTCCGGGGCAGAGCCACAAACATGCCGCTTCTACGCGGAGCTGCATGCCATTCTAGGGGGTGCAGCCACCACTACCCCAACCGTGTGCTATGACTCCCTCACTGGAGAAACACACAGGGAAGCGGGTTCGGGGTACGAGGAAGATGAGGATGGAGAAAATGTAGATAGCTCACAGCCGCAAGGAAGCGGAGAAACCGGTTTCCCCAACAGCCAGGATATGTTTATCACCCTGGACCTGGAACCAGTAACCCCCGAACTCACCCAAGGCGTGCTCCCAGACCCTGAGGGCACACAGGGGACCTCTGGTGAGTGTACCTTTGTAAATATTACACATGGTTTAAAAGCAAGCGTGTTTAATGATTAATGATTAATTTGCCCTGGCAATCGCGGCCAGTACAGCTACTGGAAAAGTCTGTTAACGTGTATGGGGATGGAGCGGAAATCCTCCAGGGACATCTCCAGAAAACTCTCCTGGATGTACTCCCAAAGCCTTTGCAAAAGGTTTCTGGGGAGGGCTGCCTTATCCCGTCCGCCATGGTAGGACACTTTACCACGCCAGGCCAGTAACACATAGTCTGGAATCATTGCATAACAAAGCATGGCAGCGTATGGTCCCGGTGTTTGCTGGCATGCAGACAACATCCATTCCTTATCGCTCTTTGTTATCCTCAGGAGAGTGATATCATTCACGGTCACCTGGTTGAAATGGGGCAATTTTATTAAGGGGACATTCAGAGGTGCCCGTTCCTGCTCCGCTGAACAGAAATATTCCCCGCTGTTAGCCACGCGGTGGGGGGGAAGGGTGAAGTGATCATCCCAGAGAACTGGGTGTGTGGGGGAGGGGAGTTAGTTGGGTTTGTGCTGCATGTTAACCCTGAAACCGCAGCCCCTCCTTTTACATTGCAAACCCATTTTAAATGGCCAACCCAACGGGTGCTTGGTATGGGAAATGAGAGCACTACTGTTTGAAACCATTCCCACATGTTAAGAAGGTTAAAAAAGCCAAAAGACTGTGTCTTACCATGGCTGCCTGCAAGCTGAAATCTGTGGCCTGGCACTGCGTGAGTGATCTCTCACACCAAACCGGCAGGCCCTCAATATAAGAGGAAAAATGCGACCTTGTAACGAAAGCACATGTGCTGTGTAATGTGAACAGCAAAATTTAACGTGAAAGAGTGTACCCATTGTTCTCTAAAATGTGTCTTTTTTAACCACCTCTCCCTTCTCCTCCACCAGCTGCAAATGTTTCTCCTTCACAGTGGCTAGTGAAGATTAGAAAGAGAAAACGTAGGACACGTGATGACATGTTCACAGAGCTACAGATGTCCTCCCACGCTGACAGAGCACAGTAGAATGCATGATCAATGACTGATTACAGAAAAGCACAATATGAACGAGAGGAGAGGTGGCGTGCTGAATCGCGGGATGAACAGAGCAAGTTGCAGGCTGAAGATGATAGGTGGCGTCAGCTTGCAGACAGAAGGCAAGAGTCAATGCTCCGGCTGCTGGAGCATCAAACTGATATGCTCCAGCGTATGGTTGAGCTGCAGGAAAGGCAGCAGGAGCAGAGACCGCCGCTACAGCCCCTCTGTAACCAACAGCCCTCCTCCCCAAGTTCCATAGCCTCCTCACCCAGATGCCCAAGAACACGGTGGGGGGGCCTCCGGCCACCCAGTCACTCCACCCCAGATGATTGCTCTAGCATCAGAAGGCTGGCCTTCAATAAGAGTTAAAGTTTTAAACTGCAGTGTGTCCTTTTCCTTCCCTCCTCCCCCACCCATCCCGGGCTACCTTTGCAATTATCCCCCTAGTTGTGTAATGAATTAATAAAGAATGCATGAATGTGAAGTAACAATGACTTTATTGCCTCTGCAAGCAGTGCTCGAAGGGGAGGGTGGGGTGGTTGGCTTACAGGGAAGTAGAGTGAACCGGGTGGGGGGGGGGTGGAGGGTTCATCAAGGAGAAACAAACAGAAGTTTCACACTGTAGCCTGGCCAGTCACAAAACTCGTTTTCAAAGCTTCTCTGATGTGCACCGCGCCATGCTGTGCTCCTCTAACCGCCCTGGTGTCTGGCTGCGCGTAATCAGCAGCCAGGCGATTTGCCTCAACCTCCCACCCCGCCATAAATGTCTCCCCCTTACTCTCACAGATATTGTGGAGCGCACAGCAAGCAGCAATAACAATGGGGATATTCTTTTCGCTAAGGTCTGAGCGAGTCAGTAAGCTGCACCAGCGCGCTTTTAAACATCCAAATGCACATTCCACCACCATTCGGCACTTGCTCAGCCTGTAGTTGAACAGGTCCTGACTCCTGTCCAGGCTGCCTGTGTATGGCTTCATGAGCCATGGCATTAAGGGGTAGGCTGGGTCCCCAAGGATCACGATAGGCATTTCAACATCCCCAATGGTTATTTTCTGGTCCCGGAAGAAAGTCCCTTCCTCCAGCTTTCGAAACAGAGCAGAGTGCCTGAAGACGCGAGCATCATGTACCTTTCCCGGCCATCCCACGTTGATGTTGGTGAAACGTCCCTTGTGATCCACCAGGGCTTGCAGCAGCATTGAAAAGTACCCCTTGCGGTTTATGTACTCAGTGGCTTGGTGCGCCGGTGCCAAGATAGGGATATGGGTTCCGTCTATGGCCCCACCACAGTTTGGGAATCCCATTGCAGCAAAGCCATCCACTATGGCCTGCACGTTTCCCAGAGTCACTACCCTTGATATCACCAGGTTTTTCATTGCCCTGGCAACTTGGATCACAGCAGCCCCCACAGTAGATTTGCCCACTCCAAATTGATTCCCGACTGACCGGTAGCTGTATGGCGTTGCAAGCTTCCACAGGGCTATCGCCACTCGCTTCTCAACTGTGAGGGCTGCTCTCATCCTGGTATTCTGGCGCTTCAGGGCAGGGGAAAGCAAGTCACAAAGTTCCATGAAAGTGCCCTTACGCATGCGAAAGTTTCGCAGCCACTGGGAATCATCCCACACCTGCAGCACGATGCGGTCCCACCAGTCTGTGCTTGTTTCCCGGGCCCAGAATCGGCGTTCCACGGCATGAACCTGCCCCAGTAACACCATGATTTTCACATTGCTGGGGCCTGTGCCTTGTGAGAGGTCTATGTCCATGACAATTTCCTCATCACTCTCATCGCCACGCTGCAATCGCCTCCTCGGCTGGTCCTGGTTTAGCTTTGGCATGTTCTGGCTCTGCATATACTCCAGGACAATGCGCGTGGTGTTCATAGTGCTCATAATTGCCGCGGTGATCTGAGCGGGCTCCATGATCCCAGTGCTAGCTATGGCGTCTGGTCTGAAAAAAGGTGCGAAACTAGTATCTGACGGACCAGGGGAAGGAGGGAGGGAGGGGCGAGTGACAACATGGCGTACAGGTACAGGGAATTAAAATCAACAAAGGTGGCTGTGCATCAGGGAGAAACACAAACAACTGTCACACAGAATGGCCCCCCCCAAAGATTGAACTCAAAAGCCTGGGTTTAGCAGGCCGTTGATTTGACGGAGGGAGGGGGAAGCAAATGAATACAGAACAAATCTATTTTTTACATCTTAAGACGACGGTGCAGCATGACTGATAGCCCTCGGCATCTTCTGGGTGCTTGGCAGCAAATACTGGGCGCTTGGCAGTTAGTGTACTAAGACTGATAGCCACATTTTTCCTGTATGATGACGATGGCCTTCAGGCCTATTGCACGATCTGCTGCTCAGGGAAGACTCTGCTAATGTGCGATGATCCAACTTGGAATAGGTAACTACGACTGATAGCCATCATCGTCATTGTGAAGGCAGCAGAATATGACTGGGGGGATGGGGGACTGGGGGACATACGGAGTTCCAGCCACTGCTGTACGATGACGACGGTTACCAGTCGTAATACACCATCTACTGCCAAAAGGCAAAAGGCAAGGGGCTGGTGCAATGCAGCCCTACGGCTGCCAGCCCCACGGCTGCCAGCACCCAGATCGCCGATGAAGGCTACCACTCATGCTGCACCGTCTACCGCCAAAAGGCAGTTAGCTGCTGCTGCTGTGTAGCAATGCAGTCCCACGTCTGCCGGCACCCAGATGACATATGGTGACGGTGAGCTGAGCTGAGCGGGCTCCATGCTTGCCGTGGTATGTTGTCTGCACAGGTAACCCAGGTAAAAAGGCGCGAATCTATTGTCTGCCGTTGCTCTGACGGAGGGGGAGGGGCCTGACGACATGTACCCAGAACCCCCCGCGACACTGTTTTGCATCATTCGGGCATTGGGATCTCAACCCAGAATTCCAATGGGCGGCGGAGACTGTGGGAACTGTGGGATAGCTACCCATAGTGCAATGCTCCGGAAGTCGACGCTAGCCTCGGTACTGTGGACGCGGTCCGCCGACTAGAGAACTTAGAGCATTTTTATGTGGGGACACACACAATCGGCTGTATACAACCGATTTCTATAAAACCAGCTTCTATTAATTCGACCTAATTTCGTAGTGTAGACATACCCCCAGACAATTTTCCACAGCCCTTCCCCACTTGGTGGGGGAGGGGAAAGGCAAGGAGACAGGTTTCCTTGTTGCACAGGGACTTTGATCCACTGGGTTTTCATTTACATTTCCTTTAAGAAAAGGTTTCACTGTCAATAAATGTGACTGTTCAATTTACTTGTGTGTAGCCCCTCGCTGACTACGACAGACGGGATACTTTCCGCAGGGAGAGCTCCTGACGATTCACAGCGTATGAATTGGATTTCTGCAACTCCCCGGTGCCATCCCACTGCAAAGAGTTCCCCGACTGTCACATGCCCACTTTTCTCTCTCCCGCCCCAGGCCCTACATAGCCTACTGTCCAAGCAAACAGCAGAGGGCTAAGGAGAGTGAACTGTGCTCAGAACTAACTGCTCCTGTCACCAGCAGCAGAACTAAAGACAAGAAAAGTTCACAGCTCTATGGCTTCAATAATACAGTAACTGACCGCACACAGAAAGGGAACAAAATTAAATTAACAGCAAAGACACCCAACAACGAGCAGTGCTGAAACAGCCCTCCTGCCCCACCTCCACCAAACCTTCGCCACTTTCAGCCGGGGGTGTAGTCATGGAAGACAGCCAATCGATGCTACCAGGGAACAGTGTAAAGAAGGACCTTCTGGTGCCCTTCCCAGAACCGTTTTGACAGTTGTTGCCAATGACTGAGTGCTCTCCACAAGCCATTCCTCAGCACAGGTGTTCGCCTAGAACAACAACATTGCACAGTGATGGCAACAGAACCGCAGTGCCACCCTTCACAGCACAAACCCACAGCCAAAAGGTGTTCACCTGGAGGAGGCACCCTCACAATCGTCTGCGGTCAATGGGTACAGAAGCATCAGCTGCAGGGGCTCAAAACCCACAAAGATATGTCGGCACACAACTAAGTGATGATGTTGTCTTGGGCTTTCCATGCAGCAGCACAGGGTGGCATGTCCCTTGGCAGTCACAGCAGTGACCTTCTGGTTGCCTGCTGTTCCAGGATGTGCGAGCATGTGTTGTGCTGGATGTCCCTTGCCTGCTGGGAACCTGGGCCAGTGTGCACATGGGTGGGATTTTATCTGTACAAGCTCTGCAAACCGGTTCTGCCCTGGGTCCACTCCATATGGAAGTATTCCCCTTTATCCTCACATACGTTGGAAGACACAACATGCCACCATTATGCTAACCACGCTGGCGACATTGGCATCCAGCTGGGTGCACAGGCATCACCAATGGCATTCAGCCACTGAAACGCCCATTCAGCAACCATTCTGCAGCTCCCAGTCTGCGGTTGGATTTCCTTTTTGCTGAGGCATTGATCTCAGGGTACAGCTTCACGAGCCAAGTTAGGAGCGGGTATGCACGGTCCCCCAAAACTGGGCACAGAAACACCAAAGAGAACCACGATGTTTCTGGGGAATAACCTTCCTTCTTCCCTCCTGAAGTACAATCCCGATCTCCAGTGCACCCTGGCGTCATGAACGGTTCCTGTGTGCCCAGTGGTGTTCATGAGCCAGCCTCTGTGGTCCACTAAGCCTTGCAGAACAAATTAATAGTAACCTTTTCGGTTCACATAGTCACTCACCCCTTTCAATGGGCAAAGGATGGGGTTGTGGGTGCCATCAATGGCCCCTGCACAATTAGGAAACCTCATCCCCTGAAATTTCTAGTCACTGTACTTGAGTTACAGCAACCACCCGTGGGGAAGATGACAGGGTTGATACCTGGCAAACTTGTACAGTCACCACCCAGTCAGTGGATTTTCCAACCCTGCACTGGTTTGAAAGTGATCGGCAGCTGTCAGGTATTGCCAGCTTCCAATGGGCAATAGCCACCCGCTTCTGCACAGGTATGGCTTTCTGAAAGCGAGTGGTCTGGTGCTGGAGGGTTGATGCAAGCTCCTTGCACAGCTCCATGAAGTTCTGCTTCCTCATTCAGACATTCTGGAGCCACTGGTCATCCTCCTGGGTTTCCAAAATGATGTGATCCCACTACACTGTGCTGGCTCTGCTGGACGAGACTTGGAAGTCCAGCCATGGGCCGACCATGGTTATACCAGCAAGTGACAACATCTGTACCATGGGACCACACTGGATTGTCACTCGCCCTCTCGGTCAGCTGTCTTTGGCATCTCAGAAAGTTTTGGGTCGCATCGGTCCAGTATCTTGTGGATAGATACTGCAGCATAAGGAATAGCAGGAGCAGAACCACATGATCCTGCACGTGCTCCATGTCTTCTGGCAGATGGAAGAGGTGAGAGGCAGCTGCCATTACCAAATGTGTGAAAGCAGAGGATGGTTCCAGCAACACTCAGCAAGGCGGTTTCTAGAGTGTCTCCTATGATGCACTGAACTCTGGGATACCACCCCTGAAATGGTACATAGTGCCAATGTCATGTACCAGCAAGGGGCAGTGTGGATGTGGGTATATGTGTGGACACAGAGTATACACATACCAGCACAGTACATGGACAACTACCTGTGGACACACACCAGAGGAGACATAGCCAAAGAAAGAAATTAGGTTGGTTTAGCATGTTTTGTTCTCGACAAATCCATGTTGGTTATTCCTATTACCCCGTAAATGCTTACAAACTGTTTCATAATTTGTTGCAGTACCTTTCCAGATGCTGCACGTGGGCGTGTTTCTGTGTGCATACAATGTCATGTGGTTGTCCCCCGAAAGGTATGTTACTAATGATTAGCTTTAAACCAATAGCTCAGTGCACCAGAAACTCCAAGAAGATTAATTATTGCTTGTTAGGAAAATAATTCTATTGTGAAATTAGGTCTTTTCCTGAGCGGGAAAATATGATTTGTGAATCTAAAGCAGCTGTTTTGAGGCTTGTGGAGTTGTGTTTAAATGGTTTTTAGCAAACCATATTTTGAAGCTAGTACAAATCCTCCTCTGTCAATCAGTGGTCATTTTAATTTCTAGCGAACTCAAATCCAACTCACAAGTTGTGAGCTCAGATCCCATCTTTGATTTTTGTCCTTTGTTGCATAATTAAAATTAAGCCATTTTCAGTTTAGAGGAGAAGGAAAAAAACATAAAAATCTTACGGATTCAGGCACTGGTTTATGCACCTATTTTGACAAAAAAAATATTTTTCATAGTCTATGATGAACTACTCTGAGCTAGATTTTTCTCTTTCATTAAGTCTCCCCTTATACATAAAGCCTGGGTTTGCAAAACCATAACCCATCTGCTTGAGTTAGCAAAACTAAATCCCAAAACCACCTCTGGTTTTCCTCGTCTCTCATACAGACTCATCCACTAACAACTAAAACCAACACCATCAGCTGAGTTATTTCCACAAGCCTGTGAAAAGCTCATGTTGGTGAGGACTTTCCATATGAACTGGTGACTTAGAAGTGAAAGGCATAGGACATGATCAACAAGCCACTGAGCCATCCAGCACCCCATTGTAGCTTCAGTGTAAAATTTCCAAAAGCACCTAAGTGATTTAGAAGCCTAAGTCATGTTTTCTAATGTGATTACCTATTTCAGAGCCTAAATCTCATTGAAAGTTGATGGGACTCTGGCTTCTAAGAGCCAAAGTCTCTTTTAAAAATGTGACTTTGGATCCTAAGTCACTTAGGTACCCTGGAGACCTACAGATTAATGGTTCCAGTTTTGACCTATGTCTGTTCTCATGCAGACGTGGGCAGAACTAGAGTTGGTTGGGTGTTGTAAAACCCTACGTGACTCGATGTTATGAAGGTTCCATTTTAACTGATCCCTCGCACGTTGGAAGAGCTGTGCCAGACAGGTGGCCCCAGCCTGAATCCATCTCTTCTTTACATCACAAAACCCACTATGGCAACTGGATGCCCTATTAGCGGTCAGGGGCCGAGTGGGCATGGAGAATGCCCGGCGCAGCAATCCCTCTTGAAGCTTGGTATCGCAGCTGTCCAGTGAATAAACAGATCTCGCCCTTTTGCCAGCACCGAGTGCAAATAAAAATATTTGACATTTTGAAAATGAAGTCAGGCTCTCCCGAGTGATATGGACACAGCCTGAGAAGGTTAGCAGCTGCTCTTGTGACAATTCCACGCAAATCAATCCTGGAAGAACTTCTCTTTGCTAAGTATGACTGCATGGCATCATTCAGCCTCGAAGCCTGGGAATGTTGGCATCAGAAAGACGGTTGGAAATTGATGGCTTCCCTTGCACATGCTCAGGAGTAACACCCAGGCTCGAAACAAGATTTCTCTCGAGTAGTCACAGCTCCTTACCCTACATCCTTGCACACACCATGCTCCCACTGATTTAGGCCACATGCTCCCTCCTGCCCAGAACTGGGAACAAGCTAATGCAAAAAGTGCAGCACCACTGAAACCCCCAAGTCCCAGGGTCCCTTCCTCCCATGCCACGGGACCAGCAGGGTGGGGGACGGGGAGCGGGGGATGGGGATCCCAACCCTAAGGAGCTCAGGCAGCTGCGTAGAGGAATGACCCTCGTAGGGTTGCCAACTTTTTTATTGTAAAAAAAAATAATAATCCTCGCCCCGCCCCCATCCCACCCCTTCCCTGGGGCCCTGCTCCCACTCACTCCATCCCCCCTCCCTCAGTCGCTTGCTTTCCCCCACCCTCGCTCATTTTCACTGGATTGGGGCAGGGGTTTGGGGTGCGGGAGTGGGTGAGGGCTCCATCTGGGGGGTATGGGCTCTGGGATAGGGCCGGGGATGAGGGGTTTGGGGTATGGGAGGGGGCTCTGGGCTGGGGGGGATGGGGCCAAGAAGTTCACAGTGTGGGAGGGGCGCTTTCCCCCACCCTCGCTCATTTTCACCGGACTGGGGCATGGGTTTGGGCTGAGGCAGGGGGTGAGGGTTCCGGCTGGGGTTGCAGGCTCCGGGGTGGGGTCAGAAATGAGCAGTCCAGGGTGAGGGAAGAATTTGGGGTGTGGGAGGGGACTCCAGTCTGGGGCAAGGGGTTGGGGAGCAGGGGGGTGAGGGCTCCAGATGGGGGTACGGGCTTTGGGGTGGGGCCGGGGATGAGGGGTTAGGGGTGCAGGAGGGGGCTCCAGGCTGGGACTAAGGGGTTCGGAGTGTGGGAGGAGGTGCGGGCTCTAAGAGGGAGTTTGGGTGAGGGAGGGGGCTTAGGGCTGGAGCAGGGGGTGGGGTGCGGGCTCTGGACCGCGCTTACCTCAGGCGGTCCCCGGAAGCAGCCAGCATGTCCCTGCGGCCCCTAGGCAGAAGCGCAGCCAGGTGGCTCTGCACGCTGCCCCCAGCTGCAGGTGCTGCCCCCGCAGCTCCCATTGGCCGTGGTTTCCGGCCAATGGGGACTGCAGAGACGTGCCACTTCTGGGAGCCACGCGGAGCCAGGGCAGGTAGGGAGCCTGCTTAGCCCCACTGCACTGCCAACCAGACTTCTAACGGCCTGGTCAGGGTCGAAAACCGGACACCTGGCAACCCTAGACACTCACCATTTGACCACGCAGATCCCTGTTCAATCAGGGCAACGCATCCGGTTCGGCAGCGGTGCATGCCTTTGGCACAGTGCCCCCATTATGCTTAGGGTTGCCTGGCTGTGCTTCCGTCTAGGGGCCGCAGGGACATGCCGTCCGCTTCCAGGAGCTGCTTGAGGCAAGTGCTGCCCGCACATCCCCCCTCACCCTAGTCCCCTGCCCCAGACCTGAGACCCCTCCTGCACCCAAACTCCCTCCCGGAGCCCGCACCCCCTCCACACCCCAACCCTCTGCCCCAGCCGGGAGTCCCCTCCCACACCCCAAATTCCTCATCCCTGGCCCCACCCCAGAGCCCGCACCACCAGCCAGAGCCCTCACCCCAACCCCCTGCCCCAGTCCGGTGAAAGTGAGCAAGGGTGGGGGAGAGTGAGCAACGGAGGGAGGGGGGAAATGGAGTGAGCGGGGGCGGGGCCTCAGGGAAGGCACAGGCCCAGGGGCGGGGCAAGGGTGTTCAGTTTTCTGCAATCAGAAAGATGGTAACCCTAATTGTGCTCTGTTGTTCATGAGAGGTGAGTCAAAACAGGCAGAGGCCTGGTAACACCGGGCGACCCTTGCCTGGAGATCAGCCTAATGTGATGGGGAGCGTGCTGTTTCCCATGGCACGGTGCACGGGCTCTGGGCCCTGCCCCCTGCAGGAGTGGGCCGGGGGAAACAGGGTGGGTGGATAAAGGAGCATCCCTTTTTGTCCCTTTCCTCCTCCACACGGGTCCACCACAGAGCTCAGTAAATGGCAGTCAATTCGGTTCTGCTCCAGTTCCTCTATTGCACCCATCACTGCTGAGGGACCTAGTGGGGCAGAATCTGTGCCTAGACTAACAGAACACAATCAGAGACAAAAAAAGCTCGATTCAGTCATCTAGCCCACTCCCCTGCCAGTGAGAGATTTGTCAAGCTCTACCCCTTCTCCCAGTGCCAGCTGGGCTCAGGTTTCATTTCCCCATTCATTTGTAGCATGTATTTGTAGGTGCATCCTTTAGATCAGTGTGATTCCATTTCGCTGTCACTCTTACTAATCCTTCTCCATACAGCGCGTGCGCTGTGTTTTTTCTGTTTGCATGACAGGCAGGTTAATACTGTTTGCTTTTTATAATTATAATTAAAAAGTGACTATTTTTAAAAAGAAAAAAATCCAAGTGATCGCAGAGCATAGTTGTCCAATTCCAAACGGCTGATGCAGCCAGACCATTTGTCTTCCATCTCAACGTTACAGAAAACTGCATGGCAGGCATGAGAATAAACCTCCATTTGTGTGTGTTAAGTTCAGCTTCTTTCTGTTCTCTGTGATCTTCCTGCTGCTCTCTTCAGCCTGCTTTGTTGCTGCTTTTATGTTTTATTAAGGGGGGGAGGGAAGTTAACTGATTCCGGTTCTTTTTTTCCTAGCCGCGGTTCAGATGGGGCATTGGAGAGGATAATGCATTTGGTCTTGTGGGAGTGGTTGGGGCTGAGGGCACTTGCTCTCTTGCTCTCTTCGGGGCTCTGCAAGTGATGGACTGAGGATTGTGAGGAATCACACATGAAACGATGCGTTTTAAGTTGAGGTTGAAATTAACTGATCAGACTGTCATCTGGAGGGTACCATTCTGCCTTTTCTTACACGCTCCCTGCTGTGGGAACGAATCTCTGCAAAGAGAACAAAAGTGCTACTCATTGCAACTCAAAAAGGAATTCTTTGAAACTGCAAGCTGTTAATGTACATACTAAAGATCATTTCCCCATAGCGTTTGTCAGCCAGTTTGCCAATCATTTTAGTTCACAATATCGCTTTGCTTTTTCTTGTAGTGGTGACTTTCACACACTTGTAAGATTGCAAAAGAAAGGAAAGTCTCCTACACTTTCATCAATAGCTGGAAGAAGGTAGCTGATCCCACATGAAACCTGGGTCCATGAACGGAAAGTACATTGTCTGTATCGCAGATCAGCAAGGTGCTGAGGCTTGGAATAAGAGCACTGCCGAACACACAGATGAAAACCTGCTGCTACAGCAGCCCCGGGGAAGTGTTCACACACACTGTAAGACCAGGGACATCGCATCTTTTTTATTTTTTAGTGATCCTATGGAAATAGGGAGAAATTTTGCCTTTTGCCTGGTGCAAATAATATCAAATACTCAAATGACTGCAGCAAACAGTATCCTTGTGGCAGCTGTACTGAATACCTGAATAAAGTATTGGGGGTTGGACTAGATGACCTCCTGAGGTCCCTTCCAACCCTGATATTCTATGAAAGGACCCCAGTACATTTCAGTCACCAAGCAGCAATTTTTTTTTACCAGCTAAATGGAAGGTGCCATGGCACAAAGATCAAGAAGGACCAAACTGGTCTTGAAATGAGTCTTCTCCAGATTGGAGCCAGCACTCACTTTCATACCAGGGAGACCTTGCAAGGGGAAAGTTCCAACATGGGCACCAGGAGGAAAAATACAAGAAAAGTCTTTTCTGAAATGGTCAGAAATAGGCTGAAGTTACCTTCCCCGTTGTGACAAAATCCTGATCGAATGAGTTAATTTAAGCTTTTCAGTTTGTCAGCAAGCAAGTACATGATAGCCCCAGATAAAGAATCAGCAATCTAGATTTCAAATCCCCCTTATAAAAGGCAACGGTACAAGCATTGGCTTAGAGCTGAATCTAAACAAGGCACTCAGCTCAGGCGAACCTGCCATCAGGACCTGCTAGATGACTGATTAGACAGGTTGGCAGAGATGTAAATGCCAAGATATAATGTATGTTTCCCTGCATATCCTGAACAAATCCATCCCTATTTGGATGGGGACAAAGGAAAGATGTTACCCTAAGGGACACCAACATAGATCTATGGCATCTCCTGACAGAGTGGAGGAGAGGCAGGGATGCTCAGTGGGTGTGTTTTTGTGCCCTTGAGGGGAAGGGGGTTGGAAGGCTGTTGAATCTGGAAGGAGTAAGGCCCCCAAGCCATGCAGTTCCCCAGGATCCAAAGGGAGAGTACGCCACAAATCTACAGAGCCCTGTACAGACAGGGAAGAAGTCTTACAACATGAGAAAAGGGCAAACAAGGAATGAGCCAGGGGAGAAAGTGAGCAGTGCCAGAGAAACCAACGCCTCCTGGCTAACAGAATGAGCAACAGGAAGGTGAATCTGTGCATGGAGCAATAGCATCTCCTTCTCCCACCTTGTTCCTAATGCCCTCCACCTCATAACCCCTGTGACCTAGAAACCCCTGTTGGGAGTAGTGCCAGAGATCCCAGCAAAGAGACACAAGGAAGAAGCAATGACACCAGGAGTGCTACTGCTGTAGCAGGCAAATTTAGTGACACTATTCCTAAAAATAGCCTGCCGTGGCAGGGAGTAAAAAAAATAAAACATGTCCCAGACAGAGCAAGAGACCACAGAAAGGGGCCGTTCTTTGTGACACACACTCATTCTCTGAGTAGGAAAGAGAGAAGGGAGATGATATTGTCTTGTCATAGTCCTAGACCATGAGCTCCCTGGGACTGGGACTGTCTGTGCAGCATTGAGCACAATGGGCCCCTGATCTTGGATGGAGCCACTCACACTACTGTAACACAGACCATAAGTGTTCGTAACAAGAAAGAAGTGACGGTAATGGCACCGTCAGCTTTGCCTGCCAGGTAAGGGAATGTGAAATACCCAGTAGTTTGTAAACACCGTTCAGAACCATCATCCGAAGGAAAGCATTCCCCAGACTCTGGGAAAGATCTTAAAAGTTCAAAAAAACCTTCAGAGATAACGTTAGTGTTAAGAATAAAAATACTGGGTTTTTCCTCAGTTGAAATATTCCATTGCCTTGCTGACTGACCACGCACTGATCAATGGAGGCTTCCATGAAGTAAGCCCATTATTCTTTACAGGCACGTATGAAAGATTCCAAACAATGCCTTTTCCCAGTTCGATGGTATAAACCGAAAAGCGCACAGACTTTCAGAAACACGGTGCCCAATGGACTTCAATGGAAACCAATGGCAAAATTCCCATTCACTTTACTGGAAAAGGGATTGGGCCCAAGGGCATTAGAGATAAGCCATCAATATTCCCTGCCAGTGCTGGATTGTTCCTTAGAATATATTTCATCTGCTTTGTCCAGTCTAGACGACAAACTGAGCCTTCTACCACATCTCTGGGGAACTCCCCACCGCCACCAGTATATCAGACCTCCCCACTGAGAAATATTGCTGATATTCTTCCCGGATCAATCTTCTCTGTTTCAACCCATAACTCCCATTTACATTGTTTCGTCATGGGCATCCCTCAGCCCTGTGGTTTACCCCCTTGAATTACATCTCAATAGTGAGCATCGCCCTTAATCATCATTTGCACAAGCGAGCGATGAGATTTTCACCTTTTCTCACTCCTCACCTGGCGATCCCTCCAGCGCCGGAATTCTCCTCTTTCAGACCCGACGCCTCAGTGATGGGCCCAACCCCGACCCACTGAAATCAACCGGAGTTTTGCCCCAGGCTCTATTGGAGGCAACAGAACTGGGCCTCTACTTCTCGGTCAGTGGGACTTGAGCAGCAACATTAAAATATCTCTGGGCCTGGTAGCAGAGGCGCTTTAGGTCGATCGGAGGCGGGTTTTAATGGCAAGGGAGAGCTGGGCTGGGGAATAAGTGCAGGCTCAGCATGGCACAGGGAGGTAGGCCCTGTCACAGCAGCAGGGGCAGGACAGAGTGGACTGCAGGCAGCTGGGTCATGGGTCAGTCCTGCCCTGGCAGCCTAGAGGAACTGCTTCTGGACAGGAGCAGAGGACGGCAGCCCTCCTCTGCGTAAGGGCCTGGGGACTGTCCCCCAAGCTGGCAAGGGCTGGTGCCTGGCTAGGACAGCGTACAAGCAGGCTGAGCTACCATCGCATCATGTGCATTGAGCCTTGCTCAGTCCTTGGTGTCTGAGCTGAGGAGCCTGGGGGGGAAGGGTCTGAACTGCAAGGCGTCTCACATTGAATTTTAATAGCTTTTCTCCTTTAAAAAATTACTTTTCATCTCTTCACAGTTCACCTTTAAGCCCAGCGCATCACAAGGGGAAAATCCTCTGTGGTGTTTGAGAAATGATATCCCAGCAAAAGAGCCAATGAGCCAGGTATGTCTGAAGGGGGAATTCATCGCTGCCGTTCTTGAGGCCCTTTGGTCATGAGGTGACTTCCCACGCAAGGCGCAGTCTGTCACAAGCTTGGTGGAGACGGTTTTCAGCTCAGCACTCATTTGGACTGGACCAATGTGTCATGTCTTAGAACACTGTCAAATTACATTGGCTGTCGGTAGTGGATTATCCATTTTCAGGCTCATATATTATGTGATCTGAAGGCTGGTATCACACATATTTGTGAGTTTGATACATATTTAGTATTTGGGATTAGTCAGAGGGCTTTAGATTAAATTTGGGCTATCGCCTTCAACCACTTGAGAGCACGCACTCAGGCATGCAAAAGATGCACAGGCCCAGGACATTTTAAGACACTGAAAATCTTTTCCTGGCCTCTTTTGCACAAAACCAGCATTATATCTGGGTATGCATAGGCATCCCTGCTTTAAAAATACCGGGTTCCTTTCAGAGTGGCAGAGAAAGTCACAACCCAGATTTACTGGCTCTTTAGAAGACTTTACATTCAACTGTCTCCTCTCCCATTCACTATGGCCATTAATCACATGTGCACATGCAGTGCTATCATGTATCCTTGCACATCTTGTTTAACTGCCTCCGCGGCGGGCCTCTGGCCAGGGAGCATGTCACTTTTCACTACAATCCCTGCCAGTCACAAGCAATTTAGTTGTCGCATGTACTTGCTGACGCCTAGCTGGGGAAGGTGCGGTAACATAGATCCTTGTCCATCTCATTCGATTAATTGCCTCCCTGCCAAGCCTCTGGCCAGAGTAATCTGGGGAACTGCACCGTTAAGTGACCCATACCATCATATTTCACATATCGCCCCAGTCCATTTATTGAATTTACCAGTCACCCATTTTCTGTCACCATCCGCTGTACTCCCTGCCACTCAAAGAGCTTAGCAGTCACACGTGCGTACTTGGGCCTCCCTCCTATCTCCCTGCAATGCGGTGGGCACTGTGTTCCATGTTCTAGGGCTGCCACAGATCAGGCAGGATGCTTTTCTGCCTACACTTGGCCTCAAGTTAAGATCTTGGCTTAAAGGTCCTAGGTGGAAAGTCAGTATTAATGATTAAACCATTGAACAATCTAGCTTCTTATATCGAGGCTCAGTCTGACATTTCTCATTCATCCCAAATGTCTCTGCACATGCGTGGGAGATTTGGGTGTGCAAGTGTAACCGCTGGTCAGTGCGTGCCTGATCCGGAGGATGGGGTCGGTTAGAGATCCCAGCTCAGGCTCCAATGTAGCAGCACATGAATGGTGGCTCGTCCAGGAACCTCCAAGCTGAAAGTTAAAGACTCTACAGCTTGTGCTAAAGAGCCAGGCTCCGTCGCTGGGACTAACAGAGTCACAGCCTCTGTGGATCAGACACAGAGGGGAAAAATGCACCACACAAAGGATGGAGGATTTGGATCCTGGGTGAATTCCTGCTCCCCACTAAAGTGAATAGGAGTCTTGCTGTTGACTTCAGTGGAGGCAGGATTTCACCCCAGAGTCTTTATCACTCTCAGCTGATTTTAGGAAACCACAGAATAGTGAACTGTGCATGTTTGCTTCTAATTTCTCCATAACAGTGATTAGTCACCGGCCTCACTCTCTCTGAGAAATGAAAGTCGGTAATGCAGAAGTGCCATGAGAACAGGATTATGAATTGTGTATGATAAACAGTTCTGTCTGACCGCCTAAGATTATGAGTTCATAACTTATTACTCAACTCCAATCTCTACATTAGAGTCAGCTAAAATCTTCTGGAATATTATTTCTAGGTAATTTACGGGGAAGGAAATAATGAAGTTTCAGAAAGGAGACAATACTGAAAAACCTCCAGCTCTTAAACGGATCGTGTAGCAGGTGTTCCAATACTGTAGCTCATTCCTCTATGTGCTTTTCATCTCTGACATTATTAAACACACAGCTTCTCATCGTTCAGCAAAACTGCACACGCCACTCCTTGAGTTAAATTAGGTAAACTGTGCAATCTGAACAATTACCAGCCAATCTCAAACACCTGTGCAAACGTTCGGAAGAATGACCAATGCAGACACCACTCACATCATGCCCCCAGAGTAGATGTATATACCAGTGAAATTACTGCTTTTAATTCTGGATTTAGAACCCACTGGATTCAGTGCAACTATAGTAGTATAGCTCTGTGCATTGGGAATATTGGGATTTCTCTAGGTACAAGCCAGAGAGCTTTATGGAGCTTTATTTATTGATTTACCCAAGGTTTTTGATATAGCTGATCTCCATATTTTTATCACAGCAATTGCAGCGATATAATTGGTCACTGGATGTTGTCGGCAAACTGACCCTGGGCTGTTTGGGGGCCTAGAGAGGCCCCCAGTGTATCTTAGATCACCCTGGGGCCTAGTTACAATAAGGCTGCCCTATGGGTCACAGCCCTGCTGGGTTTCAGAGTAGCAGCCGTGTTAGTCTGTATCCGCAAAAATAACAGGAGTACTTGTGGCACCTTAGAGACTAACAAATTTATTAGAGCATAAGCTTTCGTGGGCTACAACCCACTTCTTCGGATGCATGTCCCTGCTGGGGACTCGGCAGACAGGGGCTGTGCTCCACCATGTCCCTCCACCCGCCTGCATATCTGCTACACCAAGACTTGAAAGGGGGCCCTTGGAAGACAGTCTTATGGGGGACTGGAGGACCCTTCTCTGGCTGGTTATGGGGCTTTTAGGATCCCATGATGTTGCTCTGACCCTTTACCCATTGGGGGCCTGGAGCTTTGCCAAGTTTCAACAGGCATTTTTGCTGTAGCTTTCGTTGTGGTGGTGGGGGGGGTTGTTTTTAAAAAGGTGGCTAGAGCGTTGTTTAAGTGGGAAAAGTTCACTTGTTTTCCTCTCTCCCATAACTTACAGGGCTGAAGTGATTTTGCAAAGTAAACAAAAGCCCATAGAACCAATGGAAATTTTCAACACAAAAGGGGGATATTTTGGAAAGTCACAGGCATGTCAGAACAAAGGTTTGCAACTTTCAAAATGCTAGCAGATGTAACCAGAATCTATTAGAATACTGTTTGCTTAGGAAAGATGGCCTGTTTAAAATGTTTCCGCAGTTGCACTTTGCCCTTCTGAAATAGGATTTGTTTCTATTTTAATTCATTTAAAATGTATCTATGGATTATACACAAAATGGTGCAGCAGACCTCCCTAAATACTCCCTGATTAAAACACCAGGCTGTGTTCCCTGAGTATTTGCATATAAGACAGCTGAAGGTCCCATTCCAAATTATATGTACTTACTGAAACCAGATCTAAAGTGGATAGAACTTGAGATCACAAGTTTATATTAATTTTAATGTTCCAAAGATTAGTCAGAATTTTTTAAGCAAATCATTCGTTTACTTGGATCCTTGCTTCACATTAGAGAGGCTGGTCGTTCAGAGATTTTAAATAAATTTTGGATTCTTTTCCTACTGAGGATTACACTTGCTGATTAAAGGGGCTTTATGTTAATTTCAGTAAAGTTTTGCCTCCCGAACATCTTCTCATTTGCCGTTTTTAAATGCAATGGGATTATTTTGTGTAGTCTCTGTAGCTTGGAGCTGGAGGTTGGGTATCAAGATGCAAATCTGCAGGCAAGCTGTGTTTTTAATTTCTGTCCTGACTGTTCCATTAATGGCCCCTTTAACCCTGTCTATTGGAAGATTCCCTTTCCTGCCCCACCAATCTAGCTAAATATGTTGTGTGACAAAATACGATTGAAAGGATGAATTGCCAATAGACCCCTATGGCTAACAGGAATTACCCTCATTACAGCTAAGAGAAAAAGCAAACAATGTTAAGTAAAGGAGAGTAATATAATTAATGCCAGTCAGCATGGGTTATGGAAAATAGATTCTGTCTAACTAACTTGACATCTTTTTTCCCCACTGAGGTTAAAAGTTTGGTTGATAAAGTTAATAGCGCTGATGTAATATACATAGACTTCTGTACGGTATTTGACTTAATACTGCATAACATTTTGATTTTTAAAAAAATACTAGAAAGAAATTTAATATGGCACACGTGAAAGGGATTAAAAGCTACCCAACATAGGTCTCAAAATGTAGTTGTAAACAGAATTATCATTGAACAGCTGTGTTTCTAGTGGGGTCCTGCAGGAATCTATTCTTGACGCTACGCTATTTAACATTTTTTATCAGTGTCCTGGGAGAAAACAAAAAACACTGACAAAGTTTGCATGACACAAAAATAGAGGGAGCAGTAAATAATGAAGAGGTCTGGTCATGGGATAAGAGGGAAGGCTCTCTCAGGGACTGGTAACTGGTTAAAAGATAGGAAACACAGGGTAGGAATAAATGGTCAGTTGTCAGAATGGAGAGAGGTCAATAGTGGTATCCCCCCAGGGGTCTGAATCTTAACTGGTACCTAGGCAATGGCCTGTAAAGTCTGTAGCATTAGAAAGCCTGTTTCACTTTTATCTGTAATAATTTCAGACTTTATCCCTTATCCATGATCTCACTTAAAGCCTCTTTGTAATTCAATAAACTTGTTTTACTTTCCCTTTGCTCCTCCTTTACAGTCCAGTGAACATCTGAAATGGATTCTTCTGAAGATTAGCTCCCAAAATAAAGTTCAGGCAAGCTTTGAGGAAAGAGATACGGAGTCTGATGGAGAAGGAAATTCCAAGCTGGTTTCTTCTCCTGCTGGTGTTTGCTATAATGCAAATTGATAAGCACATAAGAACCACTGTACTGGGTCAGACCAATGGTCCATGTAGCCCAGTATCTGGTCTTCACAATGCAGGTGCCCAGAGGGAATGAACAGAGCAGGGAATCATCAAGTGATCCATCCCGTCGCCCATTCCCAGCTTCTAGCAAACAGAGGACACTTCAGAGCATGGTTTTGCATCCCTTCCTATCCTGGCTAATAGCCATTGATGGACCTTATTTCCCATGAACTTATCTAGTTTTGGGGGTTTTTTTGGTTTGGTTTTTAAACCTTGTTATAGTTTTGGCCTTCACAACATCCTCTGGCAAGAGTTCCACAGGCTGACTGTGTGTGGTGTGAAGAAATACTTCCTTGGGTTCGTTTTAAACCTGCTGCCTATTAATTTCATTTGGTGACCCCTAGTTCTTGTGGTATGAGTAAATAACACTTCCTTATTTCCTTTCTCTACATCAGTCATGATTTTATAGACCTCAATCATATCCCCGCTTAGTCGTTTCTTTTCCAAGCTGAAAAGTCCCAGTCTTATTAATCTCTCCTCATGTGGAAGTTGTTCCATACCCCTAATTGATCTGCTCCTGCCCACTCCTTTGCAAATGAATGGCCACTTGCCATGATTGCCAATGGACTGATGAATCTTGGCTGGAGACGCTGGCTTGTCATTTGTCTGGGAGAAACCCATTTCCCCCCTCCCCCTACAAGTCTGGGGAACACATTTTACTCCCACATTTCCTTCACATTTGTATGGTCCCTGGGGCATTTACCATACAGATACCACACAGGAATATGAATGATCAGTGTGGTGTTCGTTTTCCAAAAATACTTTACATGACACAAATCTGATACAATTCATGACATTAATGAATAGGGGTGCACTGAACTGGTCAGGCCAGGTGGAACAGATATCAGGGAGCCCCTTGCCCTCTGGCATTGGGATGCTCTTAGGTTACGCTGGTCTCTAATGCAAAACATGTGTTGCTTCACACATTTGTTCTGCTTTGGGAAGCAATAGGTCACCAGGGCTCCTAGGACCGCTGTGAGGCTGAAGGCAGTGGACTTCTGGGCTAGGTTTGTGTCTGAAATCCAGGGCTCTTGGGCTGCTTTACAGGGAGATCCACGGTTCATGGTGCCAGCTGCTGCCCTGCAGAAAACTCAGCTCTGACACCGGCACCATGTTTCATTCACTAGCGTGAAGCTGAGTGCACTTTAAGTTTGAACAAGTGAAACTTTATTAAATCCTGAGCTGCTCTGTCCATGTGGCTGAGCTGCTCCCAGCCCAGCTCCCCACATTCCCTGGTGTACCATCAATAACAGGCCCCCCAGGAACACTGGCTATCTGCCCATTAATCCATCTCCACGGACATCAAAACTCACAAACAGATTTTGGGGGCGGGGGACAAAAAAACCAAAACAAAAAACGAAGAGATCTTGTGTCAGTCAAGCTGCCAAAGGAACTTTTCCTTCTTTCCATCAAACCTGGAGATTTCCCCTCAAAGAGAAACTGACCTGATTCAGGACGAGGCAGGCAACACACAAAGATAGCCCAGTGGTAAGTTTAAAGTCACTCTCACAACTGCACGGCTAGAAGTGGGAGCTCGAGAATGCTGAAAAGGGGAGGTTCTCAGCTTCCTAATGAAATACGCAGCACCTGCCTCTAACCCTGGAAGTTCTGAGATCTCAGATATATGTGTGGAAAAGCTATTGCAGGTCATTTTGAAGGTTTTACGGCTCCCAGGAGCCCTGTGCACTTGGATTCAGGTCAGTATTACTGAGGGAGCTTGTTACATCAGGTTTCAATTGCTCTTTCTTCAAACTGGAGCAGTTTGCTCCAGCTATTACAGATGGGCATTGCTGAGCAATAAAAAAAGGATGCAGGTTTTCCCTTGTAGTGTCCAGGGAGTTTTCTGTGCTGCAAACAAGCACTCCCTCTGTCCCCATCCTGCACAGAGTTTGTAGACCCCTGAACCACGGTCCAAACTCACCCTTCTTCCTGGTGTTTGCCTTTATTGGTAACTTAACAAGTCTCAGCCTGAGTTGAGCGGTTTCTCAGGTTTCCACCCATCCCTAGTCCCCACTCCCTAGAGAGCCCCTTATACTGCAGGTGGAGTTAACAAGCTGCAGCTGTCCCCACGAGCCAGCAGAACATCAGTAGTTCTACGTGGGGCTCCAACACCTGCTCAGAGGGTGGGTCAACAGCAGTGGTGCAAGTAGAAATCATTTCTTGCCAGTACTGCACTCATGGGAGGGACACAAGGGGGGGCATGGGACCCTCCATGCAACTCTTCCCCTTCCCGCCCCCAGCCCAGGGTCCCCATGCTCTCCCCATCCCCTCCGACACCCCCTTTACCTGTCTAAAAATTTAGAACTGCATCTGTTAAACAGATGCAATTGTAAAATGATGCTTCCAGGTGTCATTGAGGAGTCAGCAGCACCCCACATTGAAAGAAGGATAGGAAGGACAATCACCCCACTTTCCCTTAACACACTATCAGTGCCTCCCTTACGTCCAAACTAAGCTTCTGCCAGCTTGCCTCTATCTAAGTATTGCTCTCCGCCAGGCACTAGGAAAGCAAAGATGCTGCACCATCTGGGTTTGATGGAAGAGAGGCATAGAACTGTGTGTGCCATGTACATCTTGATAGAACTGCGCCCAAATTGTTTTATTTTCCTCAGCATGACATACAGGAGGGGCAATCAAAATCAGCCTGGCAGAACGTGCATGAGAACTGTCTCTGGCCAGATGAGCTATTGATCAAAATCACATTCTCTGATCTCTTGGGGCCAAATCCTGTTCCCATTGAGATCAAAAGGAGTTTTGCTATTGAGTTCAATGGGAACAGGCTTTGACATTTGGAGAGGAAAGAACAAAACCACTCAAGCAAGGGCTGTGTTGCCTATACCACAGGTACCAAAGGCTGCTGACTCATGGGAGAAAGTCATCAGACATCTGATCTTTGTCCATTGCAAGGGAGAAATCAGCAATCAATGAGACTAGAACAGTCTCTGTACTATATCCAACTCATAGGTCCATCTGCAAAGGATCAAGGAAATATGAAGGCTCCAGATTACCTTAAAGTCCTCAGTCCCTTGGTTAGAATGCCCCATTAGTATATGTTCATAGTCCAAATGCTGGAGCAGGAAAGAGGCAAAATGGAGATGTTTCCAGGCCAGGACCTTTTAGCTTCTGTCAAATAAAGGGAAATCTGTTCTCAGTGTGAAAGATGGTGTTTGGAGTCACATGGGCAAGTTACATGTCCATCATCCCCACCCATATTCTAGTTAGAATGTTCACAAAAAGTGTAGACAGGTGTTTTCCAGGGTCCATTGTGAGCTAAGTGTTCCTTAGTGGGCCATTCAACTTGACTTGTCCCTTCATGTGCTGCCTAAATACCTTGTCGGCGTTAACATGTAGTAAACATAGCTAATACTCATAACTTCAGATACCAAGATGAATATACATGCATAGAAATAGCATAATCATAAGTACCAGCTATTTCCCGTACATGACTATTCCCAAAAGAGATTCTGAAATAAAAAAAATAAATAAATAAATAAACTCTCAAAGAGGCAGAAGTTCACAGATTTGCAAACCTAAAAACCTGTGTTATGCTTTACACCACCTGAGCACATAACTTTTTAATGTTCGTAAACCCGGTAACGGCAAAGGAACACTGAAGCCCATTAACCTGAATGTGTGCCAGCCACTATGCCCTCACTGACTAAAGTGGTCCATAGTCATGCAAATCAATCCCATTGTCTTCAGTGGGATTGATCAAATGATTAAGGGTTTACAGAATTAGGTTCCAAGTTTGTAAATTGTTCTGGATGAAACTGACAATGCCTGAGCTGTCAGATCAGAAGGAGCTTCATTCGAATATAAGGTGGGCAGATGTGTGATAAGTCTTAGATCCATTGCTAAGATGAAGAACATATTTTCAGCAAAGTTCTTGGCAGATTCCTGAGTCAGCTGGTTTAAGGCAGTCAGTGTCTGGCATTATAATCTTCATTTATAGTTCTCTCACCCACAAAGCTGGAAAATGAGGCATCTGTTTTCTTTGTTTTGCTGCACCAGTTCCAGGTAACAAAAAAATGCATGTTAGACTAGTTTGGCTGCAAAGAAGAATTCTATGTACACTGGGGACAACACCTGATTCCCGTCAGGCTGAAGAACTGGATTGACATCAGAATCCAAACATCATCTGGTTAGTACAAGCAGAGGCATTCCCCTCATGATTTGGACTTGATGTGATGCAGTATGGATGTCATGGATAATTCAGACCAATGGAGAGAAACAGAATAAAAAAAAACCCCACTGTTTAAACACCTTCTGTCCCCCCACCCCTCCCCTCTCCTGACCAACTTAACAGCACAATACATATGCTAACAAACTTAAACAAAGCCTAACCCTAAGTTTAAGTTTGTTAGCATATGTATTGTGGGTTAAAGCCATATAAAGAATGAATGCCCTCCCTAGCACTAGTATCAAACATGCAGAAGCCTGTAACTGCAATAGAAATTGAGCAGGTGGAGATGCTAGGGATTGTTCTCCAAAATTAGGTGATAAAATCCTCTGTTTGCACCTAGGATTACGGAGTCTCTGTCAGACCAAAGCTCACAGCAGCCTTGCCATGGACGGGAGTTCTTCAGACACCTCTGCAGTTTTATCAGATTTCTGCAGTCACTTTCCACCTCAGTTTGCATTAGACTCTCTGACTTAAGGAAAACACGCTCTGTTCTGTGCCACTGCTGCCATCCAGAGCCAGTCTGAATCGTTGTTGTTTCAAAAAATTAACTCCAGGAGCACGGATTTCAGCTAGAGCTTAATGCTGCAGTGGTTGTAGCAACTAACACCCAGCATTTGCCATTTTTTTTTTAAATCAATGCAAATTGACCAATAGAGAACATACTTTGAGAAAATGGCCCTGCACGTTTGAGTGCTTTGAATGTTCTGCTCAAGGATGGGATATTTGGATCTCTTGATAGAACAAAGTCATTGGTTTTCCTTTGCTGTCACCTTTTGTGAAGTGCATGTCCAGCTTCATTTACATTCCTGTCAACATCCCTCTCCCCTTGCTTAGAAACAAGGAGGCAGACCACAGAGCTCAGGCAGGAAATGGAAAAACAGTGATGCATCTTTTTATGTTTAGGATTCTTTCAATGAGAATGGGCTCATACCATGGGGTGACAAGAGGGCTAAATAATCTCTGCAGTTACTTTAAGACTTCTTTTCTACCTAAAACCAAGCTATTCTAGACACTTAAGCCCATCATTTTCAAACGTGGGTGCTAAAACCTAAAATCCAGGTTTGGGCTCCCAGCTAACTGAAATCATTTTCTTCAAGTACCCATAGCTCTTATCGACTTCCATTGAAGTCACATGGGCATCGCAATCCTAGGATTTAAAAAAGAGCCACTTTTATTTAGGGACGTAAATTAGGATGTGCACACTTGAAAGTTTTGCCAATTCTGCCCACAGCTTCCTGAGCACAAGTCCCACCAACTTCATTATATTCCAAGCCCAGGGGCGGCTCCAGGCACCAAGCGCGTGCCTGGGGCGGCAAGCCGCGGGGGGCAGCAGTCAGGTTGCCTTCGGCGGCATGCCTGCGGGAGGTCTGTGGGTCCCGCGGATTCAGCGGCAATTTGGTGGCGGGGACGCCGAAGGCGCGGCACCGGCGGACCTCCCGCAGGAATGCCACCGAATCAGCGTGACTGCCGTGCTTGGGGCGGCAAAATACATAGAGCCGCCCCTGTCCAAGCCTGATTGATTGCAAGGCTCATCAGTGGCAGTGTTCATTCATAGCAAAGCTTCATTCCCTGAACTGACTGTCTCGGAGGCAAAGTTCCGCAGGACGAGACTTCAGAGCGGAGCTGGATGGGGCAAACTTGCAAGGCCAGTTCAATACCCATTGAAGTCAGCGAATATCCTCCACTATTTGAGCGAGCCTTGGATCGGGCCCTCAGTGCCATCCTGCCCGTGAGGATTGCATATGAACATTCTGTCATGCAGGTGTTGGAATCTTTTAGAGGAGAGCACCATGGTAGTGCACCAAGGAGTGTATACAGGGGGAGAGAGGGTGCAAAATGGCATGCACACTGGTGGAGGTTGGATTGAGGCCCCAAAGTCAATCTAGTCATGGATGTGTACAGTGTCATTTTACCTATTGTGCTATCTTGTCCTCCCTTCAGTGTGAAAATGCATAGGCAGGAAGGTTTATCCATTACATGCCAGTGGCCTTTGCTTCCTCCATGTTCCATTGAGGACATCCCTTTGCAGCTGGCACGCCTAAGCTAGGACAAGTGCTAGGCAGCAGTGACTTCCACAGACACGATCCTTTGTGCCAGGCCACAACCAACTTTGCAGTGGCAGAAAACTGGGAGAGTCAAGGGTGCAGTTGGGAAGATGGATAGGAGCAGCCCTGCTCCTGGTCCTGCCAACTGCCTCAGGTTCATAAACCCAGTTATTCCTTCAGACCTGGAGCAATAAGATGGGGTGCAAGGCAGCCAGCCCACTGCAATACCCATTTTCAGCCCCCCCGTTCTAAGCCCTTTCTTTCCTTACCATGGCACAAGCAGGAGATGGGTGAGGCAGGTGCCTGCAGACCAGGCAGTACTGTGCATGCACAGGAAGTGGAGTGAGAAGTCCACACCTGCAGCGTCTGCACACACCTGCAGTAGTGCAAAAAGCTCTTCCACACCATGCAGGAGTAGGTGTCCATGGTATCCAAGCCTAGCACTATGGTCGTGGAAACCTCTAGCTTTGCCCACTAAGCAGCCATTCTAGGTTGGTTACTTTGTCTTGCACACACTACTCATGATCACAGGATCATGCTTTGGAGCAGCAGAGCACTTCATGCCCCATTCTCCAGCCCTTACAGAGCAATACCTTACTGTACCAGCAGCCCCAGTGAAAGGAGCAGAACCCCTTGAGGAGGAGATGCGAGGCATAAGAGTGAGGCAGAGTCTGGCCCATAATATAGATCATTGTTTTAAGTCATCGATAGGCAATGTGGGAGCTGCTGTTTCAAGCTGCTGAGAGTTTTAATGGCATTCAGTCACTTCCACAGGGTGCCTGTCTCACGACAGCCTATAGCGGAGCCACTTCTAGGCTTGTTTGATGGTGTTCTTGGATCAGCATCAAACTTGTCTAAATGCCAAAATTCAGCAGGGAAATCTAATGCTGAAAGCAACCCAAGAACACTGGCACCTAACAGACAAGTCACTCGCTATTAGAATTGTAGTTCTAATTAATTTTGGTACACGTCTACACTAGAAATAGCAGAAAATATGTCTGTCTTAAGAGAGGACATGGACAACATCACTTCTTGGCATAATTCAGGGGACTACATGTGCACTTGCAAGAAGCTGAACTTAAATGAATCTACTGTGCCCTAAAATTGCCATTTAACATAATTTTACATTACCCATGGTGTACCCTATAATCTACATGAGAAACCACTAGTGAGGGGAGGGAGGGTTTTATCACAATATGTTGTGACGGGTTGGGTCACAGAAACCCCCTTGGGGCTGCCAACTGATGTGCTGAGACTACCTCTGAGCCAGCTTGGGACTTCAGTACCTTGTCTAGTTGTGCCAGGCATACTAGCCTGCTACAAACACAGCCCCAGATCTGAACCACGTCCCCCACAACTGCAGGCTTAACTGAAAACAGCTTAAGAAGCGCTCCTGTCTCCAACATGCGGGCAGGGGACTGGACTCGATGACCTCTTGAGGTCCCTTCCAGTCCTAGAGTCTATGAATCTATGAATACTCAGATACCCAGTTCCCAATGGGATCCAAACCCCAAATTAGGGTGACCAGACAGCGAGTGTGGAAAAAAAATTGGGACAGAGAATGGGGGGGGATAATAGGAGCCTATATAAGAAAAAGACCCAAAAATCGGGACTGTCCCTATCAAATCAGGACATGGGCCGAGGGACGTACTGGCCGCCGCTTCCAGCAGCTCCCATTGGCCTGGAGCGGCGAACTGCAGCCACTGGGAGCCACGATCGGCTGAACCTGCGGACGCGGCAGGTAAACAAACCAGCCCAGCCCACCAGGGGCTTTCCCTGCACAAGCGGCGGAACAAGTTTGGGAACCACTGCAGTAGATCATAACCTTTGCAAATATATGTTACATGGCATATCTAGCATAAAACATATTACAGCTATGTCATATTTACACTCAAGCATATTTCCATAAAGCATTATGGAGTGCAAATGTCACATATGTGTACACAGTGTGTGCACTAAGACATGGTATAGCTGAGTGTTGCAACAGAGGATGTTGGTATTGAAGGAGAAAAACACCCTTCAAGTATAGCTGCATTATGGCAGACATCACCAGGTGGTGCTGGTATGCATAGTTTCACAGTTTCATTTTCTTGGCATGCAACCACTGGTCAGTTTTGAAGAAACACTATGTTAGTTTTGCAATGAAGTTTCTTTTTGAAGGAGCTGTTGAAAACAGCAGAAGAGTTTGTTCTCTGCTTTAATCTCTGTAACTAGAGTCAATTCTTGGGGCCGAGTAACACCGAGGAGCTAGTGTTTGGGCTGAAAGCCCTGTAAGAGGGAATTGGTGTGTGCTGTTTGTGAGTGCCTCTGTTCCAGGACTGGTGTGCACATGTAAACAGAACAAGTTGCACTAAGAATATACTGCATCACTTATCTCCTCCAACAGGAAACCAACCTACAAAGCCCTGCAATAGGCTATCACTCAGCAGGGGGGCCACACCTGCACTAGTTCAATGGTAATTAAATGTGAAGGCTCCAATTCTGCCCCCATATGTTGAGTAGCACCTTATTCCTCAAGTAATTCTACTGAAGTCAATGGATCTCTCTCAACTGGAATCAGAACCCTGCCCTCACTGCACAGCCAGGCTAGGAAAGAACATATATACTACAGGATGTATACAGGCAGCTCAGTCAGAGAGGAGGAGACCCGGGTGCATCATGGGAGATGTAGTCTGCACAAGGAGCCCATCCATAGGAAAGAATGGGCCTGCCTCATGGGCATTACAGTTCAATGTGGCACCATACAGAGCTGCAATTTAATGTTGAATTGACTCAAAACTAAACATTTTGGTTCAGTTAAAAAATCTGAAATATTTTGATTTGGGTCCCATCAGCCAAAACAAAAAAAACGATTGTTGAGATTTTCCCCTCAACTGTATTTAAAAATTTCTGCAAAACAAAGTTCACAGGAAAATTTCAATTTGGCTGAAATCAAAACAAAAACAAAACAATCAACAACCAAAAAAAAACTTTTCCATGGAAAATTCCCAGCCCAGCTCTACCAGGTCTCTGCAAGTGCAATGCCACGGCCCCAGGGTGATTGGCTCCAGTACCAGCCTGGCCGATTCAGAGGGAGGGACAGCACCTGGGGCTATTGAGGATAAAGGAGAATCAGAGCTAGGGGGAGAGCCCCAGTGAGAGACTCCTGGTGTGTTACAGCTGCCTGAGTGGGAGGCAGGGGCAGGAGAAAGCTGCCAGGGACCAGTGGCAGGCCCCAGAAAGAAGCAGAAGATGTTTCTTGGGGGAAGGCTGATGGAAAGGAGAGCAGCAAGAGGGGTTTGCTGACTTCCCTAAGCCAGAGAGCAGGGCCAGAGGGCTGAAGCAGGGAGCAGCTTCCCCGCTGACGTCTCCATGCCGGACAGCCAGACCCAGTGAGAGGGCTGCGGGGAGCGAACGATACTCCCAAGTAAAGCTCTCCCAGCAGAGAAGCCATCAGGGTTCCAGCGAGGAAGAGCAGGGTTGCACTCCAGTTAGTGGGGCTAGAGCGACCGGCCTGGCAGAAGGACAGAAGAGGATTGATGAGGAGCCTAGCTGTGGCAGAAGACACAGGAGCCTGGCAAGGCAGAGAGGCTGCTGGGGGTGCCTGCTGGGAAGAACTATATACACTGGGTGTGGGAAATGAACTACGTTCGGGATTCTTGTTGAGGACTATTTGAACTAGGTTTTTGTAATAAGCCACAGGATAAGCTTGGATGGAGTTACTGGGGACTCTTTATGGTGAAACTGAGGCAGGCGTTCGAGCTCTGCCATGTTAAATGTTCAATTCCACACTGCTCTATTGAATCTCAAGACCCATGACAACATTCTTGTTAGAAGGACTAAATTGGTCCAAGTTAGTTCATATACAGGACATAGGCGAGGAAGAGACCTCTGGGCCACAGAGTCCAGTCCCCAGCTGTCACAGGCAACCCCATCCCTTTCATATATTTAATCAAGCAAATGCATTTTCTAGATTTCTAAAAGCTACATCCTCGCTGGTGATTAAACATCTTGTTCATACTGGGTGAATTGCACTAGGCTCTTAGCTACGTGATACAAACCTAAGCCTCCTTTATTCTCAGGGGCTTATGTTACTCTATATTTGTATTACAGAGCACACAAGCCCCAGTCGAGATTGGGGTCCCATCATGCTAGGCACTAACACACCGGAAGAGACAGCCCCTGTTCTGAAGAGCTTACTATCTAAACGAGACAAACAAGAGGTGGGCGGGGAAAACAGACACAGAGTGAAGGTGAAATTATGTGCCCAAGGCCACAGCAGATCAGCAGTAGAGCTACCTATAGAACCAGGTGTCCTGACTCCTAGTCAATAAATCATGGGGCCTCTAGTGTAATATCATAATATAGGTTTGTGAAGTATGGTCCCTTGGGGAGTTTATGCTCCCAAATGCATTTCTTAATCAGAGTTCCTATTTGTCTCCTGTAAGTAGGACCCCAGGCACTCCTGTATTCACACTGTACTCTCTACTGCAATAAAATCTGTACAAAATATCCTTGTGAGGTATCATATGAAAGCTAACATGCTGGTTATTAATCTTTGTAAAATGCATGTGTTAATGTTATATGTGGAGTTATGCATTCCCCTCGTATAAAGTTACTAGAACGGGTTTAAGACAAAATAGCCTAACCTACGGAAAGGTGATAAACTGGTCCATCCTAGACAAAGAAATGTGGGTTTACCTCCGTTTACATATGGAGCAGTCAAAGCTATTGAGCTAAACCAGCAAGGGTGATCCTGATCCTGAACTCAAGAGGCAGAAAATTATCGTGGCTCCTGTACCACAGAGGCCATTGTACATCGCCTTTGTGGACCTAACCAAAGCATTCGACAGTCTGCAGAGCAGGTCTATTTGCAATATTAGAAAAGATAGGATGCGCACCAACCCTGTTAAGTCATATACGTTCATTGCACAACAACATGAGAGCAACTGTCCAGTTTGACGGGTCCACTGCGGACAGCTCTGAGATGAAAAGCAGAGGGAAGCAAGGATGTGTTCTTGCCCCTACACTCTTTGGAATCTTCTTCTCGGTACACTTGAACTGTGCGTTTAAGGACATGAAAGATGGAGTGCATCTCCACACAAGATCTCTTCAACCTGTCCTGACTTAAGTCAAAGACCAGAGTCAAAAAGGTGCTAATCAGGGAATTTCTATTTGCTGATGATGCTCCCCTCATAGCCCACAATGAAGATCTATTACAAGAACTCATGGACTGCCTTTCAAGTCCAGTCAGGCATTTGCTCTCACCATCAGCATCAAGAAAACAGCTGTATTAGGACAGGAGGTTCCACAAGATCCTTCAATTACCTTAAATACAAACCAGCTAGAAGTCGTCCAGAAGTTCAGCTGTTTAGGTTCGACAGTGACCACCAACCTCTCACTGGATGAAGAACTAAATGTTCGCCTTGGAAAGGCGGCCACCATCTTTAGCAGACTGACTAAAAGAGCCTGGAACAAATCAAAGCTGACCATAAAGATCAAAATGCTAGTGTACCAAACCTGCGTCCTCAGCACTCTCATGTATGGTGGGGAAACATGGACAACTTATGCTCATCAGGAGAAAAGGTTAAACAGTTTCCACCTATATTGTTTATACCGCATACTCAACACCAAATGACAGGATAAAGTCACCAACGCAGGGGTTTTTCAAAGGGCAAATTTACCAAGCATGACAGCCCTGCTCAAGCAAAGACTACTACGCTGGCTGGGCCACCTGAGTAGGTTGGAAGATGGACGTATACTCAAGGACATGCTGTACGGGGAGCTATCCAAGAGAACAACCGCACATCCCAAGCTTTGCTATAAAGACACATGCAAGTGAGAGATGAAGGAATTTATCCTGACCAATGGGAAATCTTGGCAAATGATCATAACAAGTGGCACCATCATCTCCATCAGGGTATCAAAGTCCATGACAGAAGTTGGCTCCTACGGCTTGAAGAGAAAAGAGCCCATAGGAAGCAAGCAGCTCCCAACCAAGATACAGACATTTGTAATAACTGCCAAAGATCATGCAAATCTCAAATTGGACTATTCAGTCCCATGAGACATTGCAAACCATCTACATCATAGGCTGCAATTCCCACCGTCTCTCACAGATGAAAGGATGCCAACATTATTGTACCACAGAGACACACAGGAGATGGAATCCTGACTTGTAAGACAAAGGCAATTCCTTTGGGGATATAAGGAACAGAGACTCCATCTTTACCCTTCACCGAGGAGACAAAGAAGCCAAGTGATTTGTGCTCTGAGGGGTCCTGACCTGGATGGCCAATAAAAAGCTGGAAAGGAGACTGAGGATGAACAAAGACTGTCTTTTAGATGCACGTTTTCACTTTTATTTACTTGTAACCATTTCTACCTTTCTCTCTTATTTGGCATCACTTAATCCATGTTCTATTGTTAACACACTCGTTTTGCTTTTATTATAAGTCATCGGTGCCATAGGCACCGACTCCGTGGGTGCTCCGGGGCTGGAGCACCCACGGAAAAAAAATTGGTGGGTGCTCAGCACCCACCGGCAGCTCCCCATGGCCCCACCCCCCTGCTCCACCTCACCTCCGCCTCCTCCGCGAGCACGCCGCCGGATCCTGCTTCTCCCCCCTCCCTCCCAGCACTTGCACCGTGAAACAGGTGATTTGCGGGGCAGGGAGGGAGGGGGAAGGAGAGGGAACGTGGCACGCTGGAGGAAGAGGAGGGACCGGGGCCGGGATTTGGGGAAGGGACCCAATAGGGGCAGGGAGGGGGTGGAGTTAGGGCAGGGACTTTGGGGATGGGGTTGGAATGGGGGTGGGGCCAGGAGCGAGGATGGGGTGGAGTTGGGGCAGGGCCAGGGGCGGGGAAAGGGGCGGAGGGGGCAGGCACCCACCGGCACCGGAGAAAGTTGGCACCTATGATCAGTGCTGCCCAAGTTGAGTAGAATGTGGGCTTCCAGAACGCTGACAGCGTGGAGTGTTTTACTGTGGAGACAGCACACTTAACACCATCTCTGTGAGGGTCCAGAGAGAGGGACTGGTCCCTGCAATAGGACGAGTTTGGGGCAAATTCAGGGCTGGAAGAGTTTTAAGGTCAGCATGCAAGGCATAACGAGATTGGGCAAAAACAGGGAGAGGCTTGTGAGCTCCTAGCAGACTGCGGGGATCAGAGCTCTGAACTAAAGTCATACAGCAACAAGACATCCAGGGTTACAAGATAGACGGTGGCTGAATCCCTCACTGGCCAGGGTGAACCCCAAAACGTCACAATAAGCTGCAGCGGTAAATTGTCCAATATGGACTAGCCATTTTAATAATTTGCATGTGACCTCTGACATGGTAGATAGCAGCTGTTCCTACTGGAGAACTGGGAGCTTTGTAATGGTGCAATCTCATCCAGCAACTTGACACTCAAACCCTTCTTACAGTTATTGCAAGACACCCAACACTTCCCCTCTCCACGTGAATGGCTACATGAAGACAAGTGTCCAGCCTGCAGCACAGACTGCCAGGAACTTTTGATGCTGCTCTTTCACCAAATTATGTCTACAGGTCTGCTCCTTATCTGCTTATTTTCATTGCCAAGGTCTAATCAGATCACAGCTTTAGTTCAAGCTGTTTTATAATGCTGCATTACATAGCTTGTAACCCAGTGTGCTGTGTATATCTGCATATTACTTTACATTGCAAGGGCCGAGCTGCAAGTCTACTATAGCTCAATGTGATCCAATTTCTGACGAAGATGAGCTCTGGACTCTAGAGCAGCGGATGGCTTACATGAGGTACATGGTCATGAAAAGCCAGTGGAAGAAGACGTTTGCAATTAGAACCCACAAACCTCCTGGGTGTGGTGTTCTGTCCCATCTAGTGGCACCGAGACCACTTAGAGAGATTAATGAGTCTGCTCTACAGCCTTAGAGAACAGCCAGTTGGCTTTTAGCTCATGCATTTAACTCCCAAGATCCCAGGTTCAATCCCGCCCACTGATGACTGGGGTCTGTCGGCGTTACAAAAGCAGTGCCTCACAATGCTACAATTTTTGTACAAATGCCACCTTTCTTTATGAGACATCCAAGTATCTACCAAACATGCAAGGGTCAAGCAAATGAGGAATGTGGGTGAGTTGGCGGGGGGGAGATGGTGAACACGGGTTTTGAGGAAGCATTGAGGGTACATCTACGCTGCAATGGAAAATTCACAGCACCAAGTCTCAGAGCCTCAGAATCATTGGGACTCGGGCTGTGGGGTTAAACATAGCAGTGTAGCCATCCCCACTCGGGCTGGAGGTGGGGCTCGTATACTCAGTGACGGGGAGGGTCTCTGAGCCCAGGCTCCAGCCTGTGTGGGTAATGTCTACACTGCTGTGTGTAGCCCCGCAGCCCGAGCCCCTCGAACCCGAGTCAGTCAATTGTCTTAGGCTCTAAGACTCTGCACGGTGGGTTTTTCTTTGGAGTGTAGATGTGCCCAGAGAGGAGGGGAGTGGCTGGACAAACTGCCCCTTTAAAGATAGCCATTTGGGCCTGGCAGGGGGGGAGGGGGAGGAGACAGACAGACCTGGCTGGAGAGGGGTCAGGTGAATGCCTGAGCACCTCATTCCTCCGAGGGCGGAAAGAGCACAGCTGGCAGGAGCTACAGGAAGTGGGTTGGCTCATAGGGCCAGCCTTGGAGCAGAGGGACTCCCAGGCCGATGACCTGAAGGGGGAAATCGGGAGAAGAGCTGCTAGGAGCAGAGAGGCTGTGGCATGGAAGCACCAGGGGCAGGGAAAGTTAGCTGTTGGGTTTACATCAGACTGTGGGTTTTGGGGGGGGGGGGGGCGAGGGGGGGGAAGGAGGGCTGAAGATTGGCAGCCATTAAAGTGTGCCCTGAAGAAAGGGCCTGAACAGTCCGTGGGTGTGGTATTAATCCTTCCTCAGCTGGGCAGACAGACCAGCTGCCTATAGCATGTAATAATTAGGAAATAATTCAAGTTCCTGGATACCAGACAGATGAATTGTCCATCCAAAGATGTGTCGAGTGCTGTGAATTAGCACTCTCCTTTAAACTAATGTCCATTCTACAGTCTCTGGCACTAACAACATCGGTCACCCTCAAGCACAATGTCATACAGTAGCTGTCCAGTAATTTTGAAGCAAGTGCCTCACTCTCAAGTTTCCAGTGACTGATGTGGGACACAGCTGATTATTTTCCTGTGTTTTTTTACCCTTACAGAAAGGAATCAATATATGCAATCAGAGGAGTATGTGAACAAAGGAATAGGCAGGCACACTTTTGTACAGCATTCAA
Organism: Emys orbicularis; assembly: GCF_028017835.1. Classification (NCBI taxonomy): domain Eukaryota; kingdom Metazoa; phylum Chordata; order Testudines; family Emydidae; genus Emys; species Emys orbicularis. The sequence goes on from NC_088689.1 coordinate 129,584,080, forward strand.
AGGCCAACATCAGGCTGGCTTGCAATATTTTAGAGTAGCAGGGTATGCTGGGCTGTACGCCATATGAAACAATAGCATCTGCTTCCCCTCCCCTTAAAAATTCAAATTCAAATGAAAGCATAATCCTGACTGTTTCAACCTCTATCAAACTCAAATGTTCAGTACAGCATTAAATAGTTTGAAATAAAGGCTCTTGGAGGACTGTGCATACTGCATGAAAGCATTCATTAAGTGCAAGTTACGGTTACTTTTGCTGTCAAGTCAACAATGCTCAATCAGTGGTTGCTGAAATTTTGAGCTGGCCTGTTTAAGTCTTACAAATCGCCTTTCAGCACAAATAAATTCTGTTTCCTGCTAATGACGACAAATTATATGTCACCATGGGATTAATTTCTTTTACATTTGCACCAAAAAAAATAAAGGGGAGGGAGAAACTTCCCACAAATATGACTTTGTGAAAAACGTGTCACGTTTTCTGCTAGCAGCAGTGTTTCTGTTCTCATGATTTTGGTTCTGCTTAAAGTTTTATACAGATGGAGCTAAGGTTTCCACTAAGGAATATTTGGATTCAAACACCTCTCACCTCAGCTGAGAGAGTCAGAAGCTAACCCCAGATCTGGATGCATGTTCTGCTAGTGCTCCTATCCTCACATTGGTCTCAACTGGTATGCAGGACAGAGCATCCATGAACTTGGGGGTGTACAAAATCTACATCAAATTCTAGGGCTTAGATCATCTGTAGTTAGGACAGCCACCTATTGTACCCAGAGCATGTTTCAGAGACCATAAATGTGAGCTAGCTCTGTTGCTATTAGATTTTAGTGAATATACTGCTTAACGTTAAGACAACTCCTCTTCTCTAGCCTTGGCAAATGCAAACGTAGCCTTTCAAAGCACTACTATGAAGAGCATTCTCCTGACCTGTCTCTTTGCACCCCTCCTCCATTATATCAAACAACTTGTCTTCACTTCCAAGGCCTTTCATGGCCTAGGCCCACCCTGCCGTTGTTGCCAGCTTGCCCACCCATTACATTTCCAATGGTGTCTCTGGTTTTATACTCAGAGTGTAAGTTCTTTGTGGCTGGAACCATCTTTTTGTTCTGTGTTTGTACAGCTCCTAGCACAATGGGGTCCTGGTTCATGAGCAGGGCTCCTAGGAATCACTGCAATATAATAATAAATCCAAATAAGAAGGTGCTATGCACAACATCTCCTTATTTTGTTGCACAGGGGGTTTGCCCAGGTTAATGACATCACTGCTAGAGGGAGGTAGGAAAGCATGGGAAAAAAATCTTCAATAGAACAAGAGATCCCTAATCTGGCCATGTATTAATAAATAAAACCAATATGGCAAAGTAGTAATGAGAGCTCCCTGGGCCAAGCAAAGGATTAAATGTGCATATAAGGACTGGAGTGTTGCAATTTTTGCCATTTCTAACAACAGTTTATATTAGTGCTTTGACGCCAGCTGCATCATCATAGTATTGTGTGTGCTGTGCTACATTAGTTGCTCTAGAGAGACATGATTCAAAAGACTGAAAGCTGGGTTTCCATGGAGTCCTTAAAGATTTTAACAATGTATTAAAACATATACGAAAGCTTTTGTTTAATAACTGCTCCAAGAAAACCCAAGTGTCCACTTCACCATTAGTCACTGGAACGGTCTGAGGAGTGCTACTCCCTCGCAGGAGGGGGACAGGACAAGAAACACAGGGGCATTCTGCAAGACGATGACTTGCTTAAGCTTTGACAAAGCAAACAGATTTCCACACTTAAAGGCCATGATGGCTCAGCTAGATCCAATTCCAACAAGACACTGACAGAGCCCTGTACCCGCACAGAACCCTCAGGGGTCAGGAACACGAGCAGAAGGTTCTCTGTGGGATGCACTCTACATCGTGGCCACTGTGTGAGAGACCAGGAGGCTGTTTGTTTCTCCTTTTATGAGCTACTGACTTATGTAGTTTGATGTGATCTGGGGTAAATCCTGAAATGTGACTCTCAGACAACAGCACAGGGAAAGAAGAATGCTTTGAAAGACTGGTATTGCACAGAGGCTTGCTGTTCAAAGTTATTTATTGAGCCCTCTCTGAAGAGAGTAAATATTCAGGAAGCCAATTATATATTGGATAAGGATAGTAATTATAAAAGAAGGACCTAGATGTGTTGATGTGGAAGCCAGTTAGGTGTTTGATTCTGCCATGGGAAGCCGAGTGACCACTGCCTTAAGTTTCCCCACCCCCAATACAAGTTCCTAATATTACAGCAAAAGGCTGGAGGTTTTGTGTCTGTGAAACGGGTGAGAACTCTGAGAACTTCTTCTGGGAAATGTGTTTTTGAGGGAGTTGGGTGACTATTTTGTTCCTGGTGTGTCCAACTGACACAATTAAGGAATGTGATTTTACAGAATTATTTTTGTATATTCAAAAGGGGTCGTGAGTTATCTGATCAGTTTACATCATGGGAGAGTAAGTGGGGTGTTTCTGAATGAAAAAGGAGACTTCTCTTTAGGCTAGGGATTATGGGTAATTCCTTCCTATAAAGTGGACTGAACTAGAGAGCTATGGGGTCCCAGTTTGGGAAGGCTCTGCTTGGGAAAGCTTGAATAGGATTGGAGAGAACATAGCAGCAGAAGAGGACTGACTCTGAACCATAAGCTTTCGTGCATATGCTAGTGTATTTGATGGGGAGTTACTTAAACTGGCCTGTGGTAGATTTTGGTATTTTGTTTAAATTTCCCTTTTTAATCTTTTCAAAGGAAAAGCAGCTTTTATATCCATATTCCCTGATTCCTCCTGGAGATAGCCTACTGCTTCACAACACGTCCCTGATTCCTCAAGGAGATGTCAGAGCATCACACAACAGGGGTCTCCACCTTTCTTCAAAGCCAAATAACTCCTAGCATTTCAGTAGGCAAATGAAATAATCCACTCAGTTTTAGCTATAATAGTTTTGAATAAATTTATGGGGAAGAAGAGGTGGGAAAGAGATGTACAGCATGACTGATTATATTAGCATAGAACAGGCAGATAAAATGTTATCCAGAAAAAGCAGTTTAATAGCAACTCTGTAAATTAGACTTTGTGAAAACAGGGAGCAATCACTTTAAAAAATGTAAATACATATTTCTAAAGGAAGTAGCATGTTTCAGAGGGTAAGACTTTCTCCTATCTCACTGCATATGGTAGATTCTGATTATTTTCCCCATAAAAAAGGGAAAAATTATTTGACTGTTAATCAAAATTCCCTTTAGCTTCAGAGAAAGCGCATTGAGATATGAACCAGGGAAGCATTAGTTCAAATCTCATTGTGAGCTCATGTGAGCACCCCAATGGGCCAGGTTTGTCTGCATTTGTACTCTCTCAGCTTTGCTCTGCTGTGGTAACCCCTGTTGATAGTTAAACTTCTAAAACAGGCTTTCAGTGCCTCGGCCCTCTGGCTGAGTCACACGGTGCCTATAGGTGTACAAACAAAACAGATCCTTTCCACGGTGCAAGTCCAACAGGGCCTCTCACGGTACCCTCTGTAACATCTTGGTCCATAGCCCTGTCTCCAGACTCAGTTCTCAGTAAGTCTAACAGAGCCTATCACAGCACCCTGACTAGCCTTGGCCCCGCCTGGGCTAGCTTCCAATGCTACCTACTCTGTTAGGGAGCAGTGCCCCTGGGCCCCTCCCTGGAGACTCTTTGCTTTGAACCTTCCTGACCCTAGCTGAGGCATTAGTTCAGTTCCATCCCCTTCAGGGGTTAACACAGTTCAATTAAATGCTGACACTGTTTGGGGTCTTCTGTCCCCTTTTCTGGGCTTGGTTAAGCTCCTTCTCTGGGCTTAGGTCCCTCTGCCTGTGGCAGGGCAGGGGGGAACCCAGGCCTGCCCACTACTCTAGGTACAAACCCAGGGACCCTAAAACTAGCAGCTGCTGACTGCTTCCCTTTAACTACTTGCTACTGCATTTCCCTGGGCCACTTCCCTTCTTAGCCCCATCACATTCAGCTTCACCCTTACCTCAGGGCTGAAGTCTTGCTTGAGTCCAAGTCATCAGCCTGGAACACCTTCCTTACCCCTCTGGCTCTACCCAGCAACTGATCCGCTCTGGTCTGTCCAGCAGCTCCTTTTATATGAGCCTGCTGGGCTCCGATTGGCTGCTTCTCTGCAGCCTCACTAGGCAGCCTGGAGGACCCAGCTCTACTGCTCTTTCTTGGGGCAGGGTGTAATAGGACCACGAGGCCTCCAGCAGGGGGCCTCAAAGGGCCTGATATACCCAATCACACTCACCTATTCCTCTCATTGATCAAGAGGAATAGTGTGGCTTTAAAAGTTGTAGGATGTGAAGCTCAATCTCTGCCCAGTTTAGTGAGATCACACAAGACAAGAGGTCAAATTCCATGCTGGCGTAAGATGCCTATAAAGTGGTGCCCTCTATATTACACCTGTGTACACCCGCAGAGAATTTGACCTATACAGTCCATGTTATAAACCTTGCAATTTGCTCTTTGTAATCAGAGCCTTGCACCTACAAAGAGGCACATTGACTTCAGTAGGTCTGAGGTTAGCACACGGAGCCACCCAGACAAGATATCTTTTTATAAGTGAAAAAGGCCACCTAAATCTGCCTTGTGAACTTATATGAACTTGGTCACATTATGAAAGTTGGAACCATGTTTATTTATGAAAAATTTGTTATTGGATACCCCTTGGAGCCTGAGAAAGAGGTGAATACATAGTCTATGTCCACAGGGCATAGATTCTTGACGTGTCATGACATTACAAGTGAAGGCCATAAACAGACAAGAATGGGGAATGGAGAGGAAGGAAAAGGGTGCTGTCAGGAAGATCAGACGGCTACTCAGCAAGGCACATGCAAGTTGTGATGATTCACATCTGTTTTTTTTTTTTTATTCCCTCCTTCCTTTTGTCACTTCTTGTGGGCTTGGAGGCAGAATTTGAGGGATGGGAATGCAGTGAGGGAGGTGCTTTGGTAAATAGGTTCAGAGATTATGTTCCAAATATAAAGAACAGACTAGAAAAAGGGGACAGAGATGCCGAGAGACGTAGCTAGATGGGATGTTAAGACTAGTGATTGCCATTTGCAGAGCAGAAAGGGTGGGAAGATCATAGAAATGTAGGGCTGGAAGGGGTCTTGGGAAATCGTCAAGTCTAGCCCCTGCACTGAGGTAGGACCAAGTAAATCTAAACCATTCCTGACAGGTGTTTATTCAACCTGTTCTTAACATCCAATGATGGGGATTCCACAAACCGTCCTTAGAAGCCTATTCCAGAGTTTAACTATACTTACAGTTAGGGTATGTCTACACTACGAGAGTAGTTCGATTTTACTTAAATCGAATATGTGGAATCGATATTGCAAAGTCGAACGTGTGTGTCCACACTAAGGACAGTAATTCGACTTTGTGAGTCCACACTAACGGGGCAAGCGTCGACATTGGAAGCGGTGCACTGTGGGCAGCTATCCCACAGTTCCCGCAGTCCCCGCTGCCCATTGGAATTCTGGGTCGAGCCCCCAATGCCTTCTGGGGAAAAAAATGTGTTGAGGGTGGTTTTGGGTAACTGTCGTCATCCAACCGTCACTCCCGCCCTCCCTCCCTGAAAGCGCCGGCGGGAAATCAGTTCGCGCACTTTTCTGGTCAGTGACAGCGCGGACGCCACAGCACTGCGAGCATGGAGCCCGCTGCGACCATCGCTGCAGTTGTGGCCGTTGTCAACGCCTCGCAGCTTATCATCCACCTTTCCCAGAGGCAGATGCAGATAAATCAGGCGAGGAGGCTACGGCACCGCGGTGAGGGCCTGAAGTCTGAGAGTAGCACAGACCTGTCAGAAAGCACGGGACCCAGCGCCGAGGACATCACGGTGGCAATGGGTCATGTGGATGTTGTGGAACGGCGATTCTGGGCCCGGGAAACAAGCACAGACTGGTGGGACCGCATAGTGCTGCAGGTCTGGGATGAATCCCAGTGGCTGCGAAACTTTCGCATGCGGAAGGGGACTTTCCTTGAACTTTGTGAGTTGCTGTCCCCTGCCCTGAAGCGCAAGGACACCCGGATGCGAGCAGCCCTGACTGTCCAGAAGCGAGTGGCCATAGCCCTCTGGAAGCTTGCAACGCCAGACAGCTACCGGTCAGTCGCGAACCACTTTGGCGTGGGCAAATCTACCGTGGGGGTTGTTGTGATGCAAGTGGCCAACGCAATCGTTGAGGTACTGCTCTCAAAGGTAGTGACCCTGGGAAACGCGCAGGCCATCATAGATGGCTTCGCCGCGATGGGATTCCCAAACTGCGGTGGGGCTATAGATGGAACTCACATCCCTATCCTGGGACCGGACCACCAGTCCAGCCAGTACATCAACCGAAAGGGCTACTTTTCAATGGTGCTGCAAGCACTGGTGGACCATAGGGGACGTTTTACAAATATCAACGTCGGATGGCCGGGCAAGGTTCATGACGCTCGTGTTTTCAGGAACTCAGGTCTGTTTAGACGGCTGCAGGAAGGTATTTACTTCCCGGACCACAAAATAACTCTTGGGGATGTGGAGATGCCTACAGTCATCCTCGGGGACCCAGCCTACCCGCTAATGCCCTGGCTCATGAAGCCCTATACTGGCGCCCTGGACACTGAAAAAGAACTCTTCAACTACCGGCTGAGCAAGTGCAGAATGGTGGTGGAGTGTGCTTTTGGCCGTCTCAAGGGGAGATGGAGAAGCTTACTGACTCGCTGTGATCTCAGCGAAACCAATATCCCCATTGTTATTGCAGCTTGCTGTGTGCTCCACAATCTCTGTGAGAGCAAGGGGGAGACCTTTATGGCGGGGTGGGAGGTTGAGGCAAATAGCCTGGCTTCTGATTACGCCCAGCCAGACAGCCGGGCGATTAGAAGAGCCCAGCGGGACGCGCTGTGCATCCGGGAGGCTTTGAAAGCTAGGTTCCTGAGTGAGCAGGGTAACCAGTGACTTTTCAGTTTGTGTACAGAGAAGCTGAACCTGCCCCCGTTTCTTTACCCACTAAATGTTCAGTATCCTCTCCAGTTACATACCCCGTTCCCCCCCTTCCAACACACGTTTAAAAATAAAATCACTTGAATTTTGTTAATGAACACCGTTTTCTTTATTACTGTTTTCGTGGGAAAGTGTTGAACCTGGGACGCAGACTGTGGTGGGGAGCGGGTGTAGTGTAGTGATGCAAATGACGCTTCCAAACTCCAGGAATGACAGGCTCCGCGGTGGTGGACTGGTGGTTTCAACGGAGCCTGCCACCCCTCCTGTTTGGGACTCTGTGTGTGGGGGGGCTATGTGACTTTGTGGCAGGGGGAGGACGGTTACAGATCCCCTGCTGCGTGGCTCTGTGATCCAGGATAAGGACCGCCGCATAAGATCTGTAACTGCCCTCCCCCGCCACAAAGTCACAGAGCACCCCCCACCCCCCACAGAACACTAAAACCACCTCCCAGACTGACCAGGGTAACTAGTGACTGCAATGTGTGTGTGCCCTGCTGCTGAACCTGCCCCCGCCTCTGTACCCTGCTAAAGGTGACTGTCCTGTCCAATTACCATCCCCCTTCTCCCCCTTCAGACAGACTCTCCTCTAAAGAACATGATGGAAACAGTAATTAACAGAAACGTATTTTTTATTATCAACTACACATGAAACTGGGGGGTGAAACTGGGACGGGGGCTTGGGTGAGGCGGGAAGGAAAGGACTTGTCAAATTTTGGGGAATGAGAGCCTTCTAGTAGTAGAGCAGTCTGCAGGGGTGGAGTGAGAGTTTTCACGGACTCTGCCGCCCCTCCTTCTTTGGACTTTGGGTGAGGGTGGTATGGGACTTGGTGGCGGGGGAGGGCGGTTAGAGATACACTGCAGCGGGGCTCTGTCCTCCTGCCTCTGGTCCTGCAGAACATCCGCAAGGCGCCGGAGCGTGTCCGTTTGCTCCCTCAGTAGTCCAAGCAGCGTTTGAGTCGCCTGCTGGTCTTCCTGCCGCCACCTCTCCTCCCGTTCCATGTGTGAATGGTGCATTTGGGACAAGTTCTCCCTCCACTGGGTCTGCTGTGCTGCCTGGGCTCGGGAGCAGCCCATAAGTTCCGAGAACATGTCCTCCCGTGTCCTCTTCTTCCTACGCCTAATCTGCGCTAGCCTCTGGGAGTGTGATGCCAGGCTGGGTTGGGAGACAGTCACAGCTGTGGGAATGGGAAAAAGGGAGTGAATTCCTCAGAAAGATAAATTTAGTTGTGAACAAAGAACATAGTCTTTCTCTGTAAAGAAGACCATGCACAGCACCTATCACATGCGCACTCAGGACAAGGTCGAATTTTCGGCCTTCGCATTCAGTGCCTGGGGTCTTGCAGTGCAGATCAGAGAAGCGGGGCAGGACACCGGAATTTGTGTAGCAGGCCGACATGGTAAGCCGTAGACTTGTGGCTGCTTAAAACTTTAATAGTTGCACTGGCCTCCTTTCACACTGAAAGCAATGCCAGTCCCTGCTGCCAGCAATCCGGCAAGCATGAGCTCTGCCCCTGTCCCACCCCCTCGCGGCTGTCCCAGGGAAAGATCCCTGTATGCTGCCCCTCTCCCGCCTCCACCGCGTGGCTGTAAACCGCCGGTTACAGTTCTGTAAAGGAACGGGCAAGCAGTCCCAATACTAACATTCCCCTACCTAATTCAAAGCAGGTCACCATGAGCGACATCACCCTCATGAGGATCTCAGACACGGAAAAACAAAGAATGCTTCGGGAAAGCATGCAAAGACCAGGGCCGTATGCCGCCATGCTCTGCAGGGCAATGATCCCGGAGTACTTGCTTGTCTCCTGGCGCGGAAATGTCTGCTATTACGGAGGACCCAATAAGGCCGCTCTCCCCAGGAACCTGATGCAAAGGCTTTCCAATTACCTCCAGGAGAGCTTCGTGGAGATGTCCATTGAGGATTTCAGCTCTATCCCCGGACATATAGACCGCATTTTACTGTAGCTGCACTGGCAGGGACTAAACAGTAGAGCGGCTTGGGCAGAACAATCATGCAAAACCGGACATTGTTAGATTTTTTTTCAATAGTTGCACTGCCCAGGACTGAAACGTTAAGCGCCTAGGGCACACTAATCATGAGAAACCCATTGTTGTTATTGTTAATATTCCTGTTCTGTTAAAAATAAATGTTTAGATGTTTAAAACACTTACTGGATGATCCTTCCCCTGATTCTGTGTCCGGGTTAACGGCTGGGGACGGTTGGTAGGGGATCTCTGTAAGGGTGATGAAGAGATCCTGGCTGTCGGGGAAATCAGCGTTGTAAGCGCTGTCGACTGCCTCGTCCTCCTCATCTCCTTCCTCATCTTCCCCGTCCGCTAACATGTCCGAGGAACCGGCCGTTGACAATATCCCATCCTCAGAGTCCACGGTCAGTGGTGGGGTAGTGGTGACGGCCGCACCTAGGATGGAATGCAGTGCCTCGTAGAAACGGGATGTCTGTGGCTGGGATCCGGAGCGTCCGTTTGCCACTTTGGTCTTCTGGTAGCCTTGTCTCAGCTCCTTGATTTTCACGCGGCACTGCGTTGCATCCCGGCTGTATCCTCTCTCTGCCATGGCTTTAGAGATCTTCTCGTAGATCTTTGCATTCCGTCTTTTGGAGCGCAGCTCGGAAAGCACGGACTCATCGCCCCACACAGCGATGAGATCCAAGACTTCCCGATCAGTCCATGCTGGGGCCCTCTTTCTATTCTGAGATTGCACGGCCATCTCTGCTGGAGAGCTCTGCATCGTTGCCAGTGCTGCTGAGCTCGCCACGATGTCCAAACAGGAAATGAAATTCAAACTGCCCAGACAGGAAAAGGAATTCAAATTTTCCCGGGGCTTTTCCTGTGTGGCTGGTCAGAGCATCCGAGCTCGGACTGCTGTCCAGAGCGTCAACAGAGTGGTGCACTGTGGGATAGCTCCCGGAGCTATTAGCGTCGATTTCCATCCACACCTAGCCTAATTCGACATGGCCATGTCGAATTTAGCGCTACTCCCCTCGTTGGGGAGGAGTACAGAAGTCGAATTTAAGAGACCTCTATGTCGAACTAAATAGCTTCGTGGTGTGGACGGGTGCAGGGTTAATTCGATGTAACGGCGCTAAATTCGACATAAACGCCTAGTGTAGACCAGGCCTTAGAAAGTTTTTCCTAATATCTAGCCTAAATGTACATTGAGCCCATTACTTCTTGTCCTACACGGACATGAAGAAAAATTGATTGCTGTCCTTTTTAATAACAATCCTTAACCTATTTGAAGACTTATCAGGTGCTCCCTCAGTCTTCTTTTCGCCAAGACTAAAAATGCCCAGTTTGGGTTTTTTTTAAACCTTTCCTCATAAGTCATGTTTTCTAAAACATTTATCATTTGTTGCTCTCCTCTGGATTCTCTCCAGTTTATCCACATCCTTCCTGAAGTGTGGTGCCCAGAATTAGATACAGTATTCCAGCCGAGGCCTCAAGTCACCAGTGCCGAGTACAGTGGAACACTTACCTTCTGTGTCTTACACATGACACTCCTGTTAATACACTGCAGAATATTAGCCTTTTTCACAACTGCATTACATTGCTGACTCATACTCAGCATGTGATCCTCTATTACCCTCAGATCCTTTTCAGCAGTTCTACCATCTAGTCATTTATTCCCCATTTTGTAGTGTGCACTTGATTTTTCCTTCCTAAGTATAGTACTTTGCACTTGTCTTTATTGAATTTCATCTTGTTTTAATTCAGACCAATTCTCCAATTTGTCACAGTCATTTTGAATTTTAATCCTATCCTCCAAGTGCTTGCAACCCATTCCTGCTCAGTTTTATCTGCACATTTTACAAGCACACTCTCAACTCCATTATCCAAGTCATTAATGAAAATATTGACTAGTACCAGACACAGGACTGACCACTGATGGGCTCCACTAGATATCCCAGTTTGACAGTGAACCACTGAAAACTACTCCGAGTTCAGTTTTGCACCTTCAACCAGTTTCGCACCTACCTTATAAGAATTTCATGTAGACCACATCTCCCTAGTTTGCTTAGGAGAATGAAATGTGGGACTTTGTCAAAAGCCTTACTGAAAAGCAAGATATATCACATTTACCGCTTCCCCCATACACTTGGCCAGTAACCCTGTCAAAGAAGGAAATTAGGTTGTTTTGGCATGATTTGTTCTTGGCAAATCCATATTAGCTATTCCTCAAAACAATATTATCCTTTAGTAGCTTACAAATTGATTGCAGTATCTTTCCAGGGACCAAAATTAGGCTGACTGATCTATAATGCCCCAAGTCCTTCTTGCTCCTCTTTTTAAAGATAGGTACTTTTTTATTTTCAGCTCATTAAAGAGCTCCTGGTGGAGCCATATTGACCTCTTGCTATTCTGCCTATCTTTCCTTCACATTGGGATAGTTTGCAGTTGTTCCTTTAATATCATTTCTTTGAGAAACTACCAGCTCTCCTGAATTTTTTTTTCCTTAGATTTTCTTCCCTGCCATTTCTCTGAGTTTCTTGAAGTGTGCTTTCTTGAAGTCCATTGTCCTTACTGTGCTTCTCACTCTTTCCTTTCCTCCGAATCATGAAATCTATCATTTCATGATCACTTTCGCACAAATTGCCTTCCACCTTCAGCTTCACTAACAATTCCTCCATGTTGGTCAGAATCAAGTCTAAAATGCCTTTTCCTTTGTTACTTCATCCACTTTTTGAAATGAAGAGTTATCCACAATACATTCCAAGAACTTATTGGACATTTTGTGTTTTGCCATATTACTTTTCCAATAGATATCTGGGTAGTTAGTGTCCCACATTACTACCAGGCCTTGCAGTCTGAATATTTCTGTTACTTATAATAGAATCATAGAAGATTAGGGTTGGAAGAGACCTCAGGAGGTCATCTAATCCAACCTCCTGCTCAAAGCAGGACCAACACCAACTAAATCATCCCAGCCAAAGCTTTGTCAAGCCGGGCCTCAAAAACCTTTATGGATGAAGATTCCACCACCTCCCTAGGTAACCCATTCCAGTACTTCACCACCCTCCTAGTGAAATAGTTTTTCCTAATATCCAGACTAGACCATTGCTCCAAGTTCTGTCATCTGCCACCCCTGAGAACAGCCTAGCTCCATCTTCAGGTAGTTGAAGGCTGCTATCAAATCCCCCCTCATTCTTCTCTTCTGCAGACTAAATAAGCCCAGTTCCCTCAGTCTCTCCTCATAAGTCATGTGCCCCAGCCCCCTAATAATTTCCGTTGCCCTCCACTGGACTCTCTAATTTGTCCACATTCAGTAGTGGGGGTCCCAAAACTGGATGCAATACTCCAGATGTGGCCTCACCAGTGCCGAATAGAGGGGAATAATCACTTCCCTTGATCTGCTGGCAATGCTCCTACTAATGCAGCCCAATATGCCATTAGTCTTCTTGGCAACAAGGGCACACTGTTGACTCATATCCAGCTTCTCGTCCATTGTAATCTCCAGGTCCTTTTCTGCAGAACTGCCACTTAGCCAGTCAGTCCCCAGCCTGTAGCCGTGCATGGGATTCTTCTGTCATAAGTGCAGGACTCTGCACTTGTCCTTGTCGAACCTCATCAGATTTGTTCTAGAAATGCATCATCCACCTCCTCTTCCTGATTTAAATAAATAAATAAATAAAGATATCCTATCTCCTAGAACTGGAAGGGACCTTGAGAGGTCATCAAGTCCAGCCCCCTGCCTTCACTAGCAGGACCAAGTACTGATTTTTGCCCCAGATCCCTAAGTGGCCCCCTCAAGGATTGAACTCACAACCCTGGGTTTAGCAGGCCAATGCTCAAACCACTGAGCTATCCCTCCCCTTTGATTTGAAGGTCTATATTAGATCTCTACCATGACATCACCCCTCTTTTGACCCCTTTTATGTCTTTACTCTGAGACTTGCCAACTGGTCTGCCTCTCATCTCATTCTGGACTTCAGAAAAAAATATACATATGAATAGTAATATGGAATATGACAGGAGATTAGGCCTCAAATACAGACAGGGCCTGCACAGTGTAGGGCCAGGAAGACAACACAGGAAGCTTGAATCGGATACACAAATGTACCTAAATGATATACAACTTTGCGGAGAGTTACTTGGGCTGAAATTCATTCCTTCTTGCACAACACTTTGTGCCAAGCACTAAAGGGAGACGGGGGAGAGAATCCACTCCAAACCCCTGAAGCACCACTCTGAGCTGAACTGATAACCCTATTCCAGCTCATGAGCTTAAATAATGTGTGCAGTTCCCCAGGATCCTGTACTGGGGGAGCCCCCTGCCAAAGCCTTTAAGAAAGTGCTGTGGCAGAGGCCTCACTCCAAATGGCTCCATGTGCTCCGTGCTATTTGCAGGTAGGGAGGACTCTCCCACCAGGATCCACAGAGTTTTCATAGCTTTAATGCCAGAAGGGACCATTATGATCATCTATTCTGAGCTTCTGAATAACACAGGCCACAGAATTTCACCCACTGATTCCTGCATAAAGCCCATGACCTCTGTCTGAGCTACAGCATATCTTCTGGAGATTAAATAAAAACTGAATGTAAGATTTCAAGTGATGGACACTTCACCAAACCCTAGGAAGACTGGAACAATGATTAGTTACTCTCCCTGTTAAAAATGTGCGCCTTATTTGTAATCTGAATGTGTCTAGCTTCAGCTTCCAGCCATTCGATCTCATCTACCTTTGTCTGCTAGACTTAAAAAGCCCTCTATAACCAGAAATGCTTTCCCCCATAGGTACTTCCAGACATTAGACCTTATTGGAGGGATGAGTAAGCTCCTCTGCATGATTTGTCCCTGTGCTTCTCCAGCACTATCATGGTGCTTTAATGGAGTGAAGGATTCGGCTTTGCACAGACCCATTGAACAGTGCCCAGTGTAGTCACTGATTGTTTTCATTTGTGCAAACTCGCACACTAGTATGGAAAAGAAGGCATGGGTGAATGTGCACGAGAGAGAGACTATAACTAGCCACAGTGTACACACAGGTAACCACTGAGGAAGATGAGAACATGAAAAGTGAAGGAGACAGTGGAAGAGAAATTCACAGGTTACTATGCGCCCCTCTGCTTTTGAGCAGCATCAGTCACAATAGGCACCATAATAGAACTTTTGGAACCAATGTTTTTAGTCTCATGCCAGAGCAGACAAGAGTTGCATGACCTATTCTTTGGGCAAGGCTACAGCATGCTTTTCAATAGTCATTTAGTGGAACTGCCCTTTTGTTTCTGCCCCTTTCCGACAAAGCTTGCTAACTGTAAGCAGGGCAAAAGCATTCCCATAGTTCTGCCTTCAGACAAGTCCTGGGTCCCACCCTACAAGGTGTGAGCACCCTCACTTCCCACTGATGAGGGAGTTTAGTGTGAGATGATGCTCAGAACCTTGCAGGATCAGATGCCTTGTTTATTAGCTATGGAGCTTAGCAGATAAAGCAAGTTGTATCAAAATGCCATACCTTCCCCCATGTCTAGATAACATACTAAGTCTATGGTAAATAGCAAAACAAAATTCTCATTTTCTTTTGTTGCCTCACAATAGTGAAAAATAGAATTCAATCCAGGGAAGTGCCAAGGAACGCCAACAACATTTAAATGAAAGTTTTCTGTGACTTGTTGCATCCAACTTTCTTGTAATCACCCATGAGACTTCCCACTTTGCAGACATCCCAGATGCTGCTAGAAGAATATGGGTGATTGATTGGGGCCGCAAGATTTAATGTATTCACTGAACCTTGCTCTGCTAACTGCTCATATTCATCTCAATAAGGATTGAATCAGCAGGTCACACTATGCCACCAGGATAATTACAGGCAGAATGTATGAGATTTTTAAAATCCACCCGTTTTAGTTTATATCAAGCATGAATGACAAGTAAGGTCTGAAAGGTCATAGCAAATGCTTAGTACAATAAACAGACTGCAGATTGTTATAATATCGGGGCCCAATCCTGCAGTATTGATGGAGACAAAACTCCCATTATTTTCAGTGGGAAGGTTGTTTTGGGGGGAGATATTTGCCTAAATAAGGACTTCAGGATTAGGCCCTTACCAGACTCCTGTACTCTGAAGAGACAGATATTTCACTGCAATTTAGAGCAAAGCCCAAGTAGCTAACACACTTGTAAACTATTTATTAAAAGTAATCACTGCTACAGTGCACAATTTCCACACTTTGTTTGGATCTCATTTCTCCATGTTTTGTTATTTATTTGGTAATTTTGGCAGTATCTGGCTTTCACTAAGGTCCTGCTTTTTACCCAATTATCACAGCTAGGGTCCTTGGAGCAGAAGAAGGTCAAGTAGGCAACTTTGATGTTCTTAATATGTTTGTTTTCAGTTTCTGTAGATTTTTTTACTCATGAACGTGAAGGGCTAACATCACTGGCTTTAGCTAGGTACATTGTGGACAGACGTAGACAAAATCAGTGGGATGGACATTCTTCTAGTAGCCCTCTGGCTCCCAGTCAATGGCCCCTGTATAGGAGCCTTGCTCATCCCACATTTGGAAGGGCTCCACTCCAGTAAAGCGCTTAAGCACATACTTAATCTTCAGCACATTTGAACTCCCACTGGCTTTAGTACGACTACGCGGGTGCTTTTAAAAGCAGGTTTAAGATTTAAAGCAGATTTAAAACAGGTTTAAGGTTTAAAGCAGGTTTAAAACAAATACAAGGAAGTTCTTCTTCACGCAGCGCACAGTCAACTTGTGGAACTCCTTACCTGAGGAGGTTGTGAAGGCTAGGACTATAACAGCGTTTAGAAGAGAACTGGATAAATTCATGGTGGTTAAGTCCATTAATGGCTATTAGCCAGGATGGGTAAGGAATGGTGTCCCTAGCCTCTGTTTGTCAGAGGATGGAGATGGATGGCAAGAGAGAGATCACTTGATCATTGCCTGTTAGGTTCACTCCCTCTGGGGCACCTGGCATTGGCCACTGTCGGTAGACAGGATACTGGGCTAGATGGACCTTTGGTCTGACCCGGTACGGCCGTTCTTATGTTCTTATGTTCTTTACGTTAAGTACATACTTAAGAACTTTGCTGGATAAGGGCCAAGGATGGGATTGCAATAGGTTTTGTAGCGCTTCTGGTCAATGCTCAACTCCCCATTCTGCATATCTGTGTGCAGGCAGCAGGGAAGGGGTGCTGGTGAGGTAACAGGGACATGAAAGACTTCTCCAATACCAGGCTTGTCTTCACCAGACCAGTGGTTCTCAACCAGGGGCCCAGGGCTGCAAGCGGGTTTCAGGGGAGCCGCCAAGCAGGGCCAGCATTAGACTCGCTGGGCACAGGGCAGAAAGCCGAAGCCCCACCACATGGGGCTGAAGCCCGGGGCCCTGAACACCGCCACCCGGAGCTGAAGCCAAAGCCTGAGCAACGTAGCTGCGTGGGGACCCCTGTGGTTTGGGAGCCCAAGGCAGGTGCCCGGCTTGCTACTCTTTAGCGCCAGCCTTGGCTTTTATATGCAGAAAACCAGTTGTTGTGGCACAGCTGTGCCGTGGAGTTTTTTTAGCATGTTGTAGGGGCCTCAGAAAGAAAAAGGTTGAGAACCCCTGCACTAGGCCATTAGAGCATGGCCCTGAGGGACCGTGTTTAATAGAATTCAGCAGGCAGTATAGACAGGGGCAAATCGTATTTAACATGAATAGGTTTCATAAACAAAACTGTTCAATAGTAATTATTGGCTGTTTCCCCACATAGACTTCCCCAGTTTGTGGCTGTTAGATCATTTTCAGTGCAAAGTATATTTTAGTACACACACAAATACCTCTCTTCCTCTCTTCTCATAGAGATGACTTCTCATTTTCTGCAGCATAGCAGTACCAAAGGCTATATCTCAAGGCCGTCCCCTTGGGGTGAAGGCAGACACCTCGCTTACCTCCTAAGTCATTCCCTGCGACAGCAGTCCTGTGGGCCAGTCCCTGGGTAGGAGGTATAGCCCTGTGGCTGTACCTCTGAGCAAGTCCACCCACTTCCAGAATGTGCATAAGTAAAACAGTCCAAACAAGAAGGGAAAGCGTTCCAAGGCCCATGAGGGGCCAGGGCCCTTTCCTCACACAAAGAAGAGGAAAGCAGGCTTTCTAGGAGTCTCGGCTCCCATCCTTCTTCTTGGTTAAAGGCCAAGTTAGTCTTGGGTGTTTCAACAAGGAAACAGACCAGCCCAACTCCTTGCCTCAGAGGGCTCAGGCTGGCGGTACCCCCAAGCCACTCCTCAGAAAGTAACCCAGTGCCATGCTCTGGGAGCCCTGAGCTCAGGTTCTGCTAGTTTCAGAGTCTTGGGGCAGCCCCATTCACCCTGTTGTGTCCCAGTGTGGCACTGTAGGTGTGCCCCACCTTAGTTTCCCCCAGCAGGGGCAGCCATAGGTTCACTTTAACAGCCACGGGCAAGGAGACGCTAACAAATAGCATGTCCCCTTTCCATCAGGTTTCAGGGCCGGAGCAGTTATACCACATGGTTCATAAGGGCCTCACCTCAGGGCCCTGGTTCAGAGCTCCCCAAACTTAAAGTCTCCAAAGCAAAGTCTCTGAATCTGGTCAGGCTGGTCTTCTAGAGCCTGAGAGAGAAACTACCACCTACCGCAGCCTGCATGGCTTCTAGTCCCTCCTCCCTAGCTTCCCTGCGTGTTCCTGTTTAAATAGCCCAACCCTAGAGTGGGGCAAGGCATTGCCTCCCTTTTTACACTCCAACCTATCCCTTAAAGGGGCAGCACACCCTTCACACACCCTCACCGGGCTGAATTTCTCCCTTTTAAGGGCCTGCCCCCAGGCCTGGCTAGCCATACAGGTGCAGCAGGGTGTGGCTGATGGGGACCACAGGAGTTCTTTTAAACCTCATTGACGGAGGTGTAGAGGGATGGCATCTACCCCGCCACAGGCGTGAAAAGTACAGGTGCGTCACCAGGACTCCTCAGAGCCAGAGGAGAATGGCAGCCCTACAGTTCCCCCCCAGATGCTCACACCATCTTCACACATAGACGATTCCAGTCCCAGAGACAAAAATTGGCCATCTCCTCGCTGTCCAGCAGGATAGGGAGGCTGCATCGTGGCAGACTCTGCATACAGCAGGCACATCTTAGTCCTGCAGTGTTCAGCCACTAAGTACCCAAGATGTCTCCAGCCCTCCTACTTATATTATTTCCCCCATTGGCTCAGCTCTCAGATGGTGAATGTGTGAGACTGTTCGCCCTCAATAGAAACCTTCTACCCAGCTTTAAACGCAGCTACGGAGCATGTCTGGTAACTGTCCCTCTCCCCACACGTCTGGGTGTTTCTCAGCTGTTGTAACTCATTTGCCTTGCCTTGCTGTCTGTACCCGTGCAGAGGCACAGAGGATTCAGCTAAAATCCATGTCTCCTCCCCACTGCTTCTCCCTTTCAGGTGCTTGCAAATCAAATCCTGCAGAGTAAGCAGATGGGGTGCATTACTATGGCTGCTAGTAGGCATTCTACAGTCCCGTTTCAGCCCTGTCTGCAATACGTGGATGGCGGAGATACATTAAGGAGACTTCCTCTGCTTCAGAACAGAGTGATGGTGGCACTTGGGGACCCTCTTGCTGTGCCTGAATTAAAACTCCAAAGTATGTGTTTCACTACAGGATAAGGTCCCATTTAAGTGGAAGGGGCTCTAGAGAAGATAAATGTTGGCTGTTACAACTCTGTTGAAAGCTTTGTTCAACTGTTATCCAAGACTTTAGTTATTTGGAGACATGTAATGAAGGGCTGCATTCACTCACAGAGCTTGAACAGAAATACAATATGTGGATGGGGAAATCAATCCTGTGCTGAGAGGCACTACTCAAAAAGAAGCTGCACCCATTTTACTCAGCTCAGCATCTTCATAGTTCACGTGGCGAGAAGTTCTTCTCCTCCAGTACAGACCCTAAATTGTACTGGAGAATAACGTTTTGAATCAGCATCTCTGAGGCGCTTTGCGGCAGTCCCCTAATGGCTGACAAGTGACCTCATCTGTAGCAGTGACAGAATGCTGGAGCCCAGTGACGGAGACTGTAATCCACTTTCCATCCTACTTTAACAATCAGAACAAGAACTTCATTGCTCACAGTTAAACAGTGCTGTTACTGCTGATAAGGGGTTTCAAAATATGAAATTTCAGGATTCTATACAGTGGATCCCATTTAAAATAAATCAGGATCTGCCTACAGTCACCACAGCAGAGTATCTGAGAAATCTCAGGTAAACTGCTGTGGGAAATGTTGATTGGTTAGTAGCTGCCACAATAACTGCACTGTTTATTAGTATTACCATACTACATAGGAGCCCTAGTCATCATAGGTGCCAACTCCATGGGTGCTCTGGGTTGGAGCACCCACAAGAAAAAATTAGTGGGTGCTCTGCACCCACTGGCAGCCAAGCTCCCCTCACCCCTCGCCCCACCTCCTCCCCTGAGAGCACCATGTCCCCGCTCCTCTGCCTATCTCCCAGTGTTTCCCGCCCGGCTGCTGCCAAACAACTGTTTGGCGGCGTTAGCACCCTCCGGGAGGGAAGGGGAGAAGTGGGAACATGGCGTGCTCAGGGGAGGAGGCGGGGACTTTGGGGAAGGGGTTGGAATGGGGGGGGGGAAGGGGTTGGAATGAGGCAGGGCCTCATGGAAGGGGTGGGGTGGGGGCGGGGCCAGGGGCAGAGGGGGCGTCGAGCACACACAGGAAAGCGGGGAAGTCGGCGCCTATGCTAGTCATGCACCCACACCCCATTGCACTAGGCTCTATACAAACACAGAACAAAAAGACAGTCCCTGCCCCAAAGAACTTACAATCTAAGACTCCAAAGACAGACAACAACAAATGGATACAGACAGTCGGATGGGGAATACAGGAAACAATACTGGTCAGCCTGATAAGCAGTGGTTTCAGCACACCAGCAGCCTGACCATTATCAAGTTTTTTGTAGGTGGTCATGGCAAAGGAGAGTTGTGAGGAGGGTTTTGAAGAAGCATAATGAGGGGGCTCTGCAGATATTTGCGTGGAGAATCTCCCAAGAGCAAGGGGCAGTGTAGGAGAAGACACAAAGGTGCTTGTTTGAAACTGTAATAAGTGGGCGAGAGAAGCTGGCATCAGGAGCCGATCAAAGGGAGGTGTTGACATTTTGACAGCAAATGAGGGACAAAAGGTAGGGTGGGGATAGGGCCTGAAGGTGAAGCCTTCTTTAAAACTTCTTTGGTACAAAATTCACATCTTTGAATAAGAGATGAAAAGAAAGAAGGTGTTGGTGAAAAACTAGTCTGGTACAATGTTCAGCCTCCCATTTCCCAGCTGATGGAGATGGCAGAGAATAAACAATCTGTCTTCGTGTCACGCTTTCACAGTAAAAAGGTCCTTAATGCAGAATATCATTTGTTCTTGATTCTTCTTCAACCACAAGAATCTGAGTGAATTTCTCAATAATCATGTTTGCTTGAGAGAAACACTTTGAGAGATTTCTCCCATTTATGTTCTTCCTTTCTCGCTGCTCCTCATTTCCAGAGTACTTTGAGAGCTGGCGTAGGTTTTCACTGATGAATGGGCCAGACCATTTTCTATTGTCATTGTGATTTTTTTCAATTTTCTTTTTTAAGCAATCTTCACTTCTCAAACTTGCCTTCTCCTTCAGTTTTTCAGTGTCTGCTTTTTGTTCCTGGCCTGCAGTGGAATACCGCTGTTAACATTTGTGACTAGGGATGGGCAAACTCCTTTTGTCTGTTTTAAACGTTGTGAGTTCAAAAGTTCAGCTTGAACTGGAATGCTGTTGGGCTTGTGGGAGAAACAGTGATAAAAGAACAGAGGGGGGAAATGCAGTAGAAGAAACAGGATAAAAATGGAACACAGAGGAGGAAAGAATAAGTTCTAATGAAAATGTAGATACACTATAACTAGCACATACAACACCCTCATCAAGTGCAATATGTCCCCCCTCTGGTGAGCAATCCACAAAGAATAGCTGCCTGCTACTTCTTCCAGCTCATGTCCTTTAGTTCTCATGCTAGAGCTTTGTACTGCAGCGATTCAGAGATTAACACCAGAAGGGCCATTGTGATACTCTAGGCTGAACTAGATAACAGAGAATTTCACCCACTGATTCCTGCATTGAGCCCAGTAACTTGTGACTGAGCTAGAGCATGGAGATGGAGTGTACTATCTTTTAAGGGCCACACAGGAGCCACAGTCAGAGCCATCTGCATATAATCAAGGCGGGTCCCTGCTGCACTGGAGGGCTGCCCTATTTAACACAGGAAGAGGCAGCTGAGTGCGTGTGATATTGAGATTAGATGGTAAATAATTGGTATGGGATGGTGATCTCTGGCCCAGGCCCTTGACAATTTGTCTGACCAGGCCCAGGGACGTTATGTTCTGAGTAATCCAAATCTGTGCTCTGAAGCAAGAGTCTTTTGCCAGGATCCCAACAAGCATAGTCAGGGCCAAGGGTCAAAGCAAGGGCAAGTCAAACCTGTGCAGAACTGCAATTAACATTGCCCTTTTACAAGCATAGTTTTTAGAAAGACGTCCATTCTTGCTGTAAAGATCCAAAGTGATGGAGAATCCACCACATCCCTAGGTAAATTGTTCCAACGGTTAAATACCTGCACTATTAAAAATGTGCACCTTATTTCTGGTTTGAATGTGTACTGAATATTCTGGGTTAAAAATGACTAACGACCCATGTGTGTGTGGGAGGGTCATTACAGCACTTTCCCATGTGCTCGTCTAGCTTTTGGGGAGGAGGCAGTTCTACCTTAGCACAATATTCCCTTTAGCTAGCAAAAAAAATTACCCTTTAACGGAAGTGACTCTGCAATTAAAGAGTTCACACTAAATTACATGAAATGAAGGTCTGCAAACCTGAACTAGTTTTGTGAAGGGAAGTCATGCTTTACCAATCTATCAGAATTCTTGGAGAGTGTCAGCAAGCAGGCGGATAAGGGTGATCCACTCAATACAGTGTACTTGGATTGTCAGATAGCCTTTGATCAGTTCCCTTGCCAGAGGCTCTAAAGGAAACTAAAATAGTCATGGGATAACAGCAGGGGCGTGTATAAGGGGGGCAAGCAGGGGCACGAGGCCCCCCCAATAATCGGGGGCACAGAACTCTTCCGCCGCAGCCAAGTACTTGTGGCTACATTTATTCAGATGGCTCCATGGCGCATGAATTTTCATTGAAATGGTGAGTGTACTGCTGTTTATTTCTATGCATATGATGTATCTGCATGTGTTGATATGGTTTAATGTGTATACTGTGTGTGTTTAATGTGCCCCTCCAAAAGCAGTCAAATTTAAATTCCTGTGCACACCCCATCTCAAAAAGGATAGAGTAGAATGAGAAAAGTTTCAGAGAAGGGCAACAAGGATGATCCAGGGTATGGAAGCCATTCTATATGAGGAGAGACTAAAAAGATTAGGGCAGTTCAAGTTAGAAAAGAGAGAACTAAGGGGGGATATAATAGAGATCTATAAAATCATGAAAAGTGTGGGAAAAGTGAATAAGGAAACGTTATTTACCCTTTCCCACAATATAAAAACCAGGGATCACCTAATGAAATTCATAGGCAACAGGTTTAATACAAACAAGAAGTATTCTTTAATACAACACACAATTAACCTGTGGAACTCATTGCCATGGGATAATCTGATGGCCAAAAGTACAACTGAGTTCAAAAAGGATAAGTTTATGGAAGATAAGTCTGTGACAGGGTTCACTCACCAGAGCAGTGCCTCCTGCTGGTTGTGTCGGGGATTAGCTCTGTGGCAGTAGAGAAAAGGATAAAGGGAATTTGAACATAGAGATCTTAGTCTCTAGGAATAGAGCAAGAGTCAGGCTAACAAAGTCAGGCTGACACTGACTCTAATAACGCGAGACTTGAAGGCCTAGGCAAGTGGAAAGCGAGTGGAAAAAAAACTGTAAGAGATACTGTTTTTCGACCTTGTGTTAGATAAGAATGGAATACAGACTGTAGCAGGAACTGCTCAGAAAGAGTAAGATATCAGGAAGGAATATGTATAAACAAGATGCGGTTGTTGATCATTATTGTCTGTAACAAAAGGTATAAATGCTTGCCCTAATTGTTTATCTAACGGAGACCTGCCGTGTGTACTCTCCCGTGCATATTGCAATTGCTCGAAATAAATCTGTCTCTGGCTTGTTGCTCCAAACTCAGAGTGAGGACTTTGTTTTCCTCCACAGCTCTCTCAGCTGCCACACCCTCTCTGGTGGTGCCTCTCCTGCCACCTTTTCCACCCAAAGACCCATCTCAGCCCAGGAACCACAGCATCCTTTTCATGCCTCATCCCTCCGGCCATGTCACCATCTCTGGTTCCTCCCTTCCAGGGGTTAGGTATCTCAGTCCAACTGTCAAGCCACTTCCACAGTGGCGGGGAGGGGAGATCTGGGAATAACAGCAGTCAAGTGCCTTGAAACCACAGGCTTTGGTTCGAAGCTGCCCCCGTTAATCTTCAGTAAGGATTCTTCCTAGAAGGGCACCAACTTGCAAAATATTAAATTGTTTGCAGATTTGATGCAAGGAATCACCACAAAGAAAAAAATCTGATATTCCCTGCCTGCTTTGTATTTCTGCAGTTGACAAACTCCCACCAACATTCTGCTGTCCATTCCCAGAAGTGAGCCTTTATCTTTCACATCCCAGCCCACAGACCAAAAATCCTCAGATACATCCTGTACTGTTGCCTACATATGTATTTTTAATGAGTTGTAAACTTGGTTCAGGAAAGAAAATTAGTTGATGTGTGAAACCCAGAATTTTAGCAAACTATAACACACCAATAAATGAGAGAGTTGGAAAAGTGGATCTGGAGAGAGATGTCAAATTGTTCTCGTTCTCAGTTCTGTTATCAAATTCAAGTTATGTGCTCACTGTTTTCTTTTTTATACTACAATCTACCTTAGTTGGTTGCTGGGAGGATTAGTTTTGAAAATATAAATCAATATATGATTGCTAAGTAGCTCTATACATCTTGGGCCCCAATCCTGCAAAGACATGTGTATACATTGCCTTCAATGAGACTACTCAGAGTATAAGGTTAGGCATGTGCATTAGTCTTTGCAGGATCTGGACTTGTGGCAGTAGCATCTGCCGCATTTCAATCCAGAGGCATATCTGGGATAAAGACATCCCAGACAATGTTGTTCTTTACTCTGACGACAGCTTCCCATAGTTCTGACTGGGAACCCTCTCATATCCTGCCAAGTTCCATGGGGAGGGAAGTTTCATGATTAAAAGCCCCATTTCCATAGGCTTTATTATTATTATTTAACATTGACATTGTGGTAGTGCCTAGAGGCCATAACCAGGTTGGCCCCTATTGTGCTAGACAACATAAAAGTATGAAATACAGGGCAGACCCTGCTCCAAGGAGCTTTGAGCCACAATTCTGGCCCTTTAAAGATTTACCCTTCATGTCTCTTGATCTGCACTGGCTTTACATCTCACTTTGTACTGGCCACTCCAGCACTTTTCAAAGCATTCTGCCTACCCTGCCTGTCAAGGAAATGTGCATTGACCTCCAACAGGAAAAGGTAGCGTACCTTAGTGGAAAGCAATTAAGTTAATAATGAAAATAGCCACGCTTTGTGTCGCTCTGCCAAAAAACTGAGATTTATTAATAGTACATTGGATTGGAAATAAAAGTGTTAAGCCCTGTTTAGGTGGCTTTTATGTGCCTTTTCTACACATTCTGTTCTTGGGAAATCTGGGGAATTTAACTGTACTAATAGATGCCCATTAAGAGTGCATGTGTTGTATCCAGAAAACCTTGACCTCCGTACAAAGGTTAATCAGTCCCAGCTACCCAGCAATACAAATTGCATGGAAGTGTTTTCAGCTCCACAGACTGCTTACAGTTCATAAATACACCTCTACCCCGATTTCACACGACCCGATATAACACGAATTCGGATATAACGCGGTAAAGCAGCGCTCCAGGGGGGTGGGGCTGCGTGCTCCAGCAGATCAAAGCAAGTTTGATATAACGCAGTTTCACCTATAACGCGGTAAGATTTTTTGGCTCCCGAAGACAGCGTTCTATCGGGGTAGAGGTGTAGCAGGAAGAAGAGGAGGGAAATAAAAATCTGAACATCTTCCAAACAGACAGGCCACAAAACACTCCAGGTGTGGAAAACAGCAGGAGCTGCAGATCCCCCAAGTGTTTCTTTGGGCCCACTTTGCCATTTCCCGAAGGCCCCGTTACACTGCTCATATGATACATAAAGCGCCCTTTAAAGTGCCTTCATTGTAAGGAGATTCTCTGGCCTGCAAAGAGTGTGATGGCTCTATACCTGCTCCCTCCAGCCTAAGGAGCATACCAGAGCACATTGGGGAAGGGAGACAATATGGCCTGCTGCTGGGAGCATGTCTCCCAGCACTGGTTAACAGACTTGGGTTAGTGGGGCTCTGGCTAGTGCTCTGAACATACCAATGTGGACATTCTGTCTCGGGCTGGAGCTTGGGGTCTCAAGCCCACCTGACCCCCATGGCTCCAGAGTCTGAGCCAGAACATCCACACTGCTTTTTTGTTTTGTGCTCTAGCATCAGTCCTGTTAACCAGTGCTGGGAAACACGCTTCCAGCAGCAATGTAGACATACCCGAGGGAGTCCTGGGCATCCTAAGCATGTCAGACCAACCTTGCAGTGTCTGACTTCATAGGGACCCAACAGGCCCCTGACTGTCTCAATAATAAAGGACTTAGAGCCATCTTTGCCTTCTCTTGCTGCATTCCTGCACAGGCATAGAGAATCAGGGCCATATAGTATTTTGTACATTCTAAGCCCACTTGGAATTAGCCCTGACTCATAAATAAAATGTCACTAAGGCAGATTTGGGGTCATGATATCTACCTAATATTCCATATATCTTTGTGCAGAAGTAGTCCTTGACTAGTAGCCCACCCATTTACCACATAGTTTCTAGTAGAAGTTGCCCTCATTCAATATCTGCTCCTTTACTATGCATCTTTCAGTGAACCTGCAGGAGAAAGCAATAAAGCAGTGGCTCATACACAAAGCTATGCAGGATGTTCCCTCTGCTAACGTAGCTGAAGGCCATGATTCCCATTTCTAACCAAGGAAATGCCCATGTGTATGATATTACAAGCTCTGAACCATGATGTGCAGACAATTCAATGATACAAGCCTTATTTATGCTGTGAAACAAGCTGTTACCTTGATTGCAATTAGATAACCCGCAATTCTGTGGCTGCTGTGCAGGTGATCTCCCATGGGTTTGAGAAGTGGTTGCAAATACAGCGTAGCGGCAAGTAGGGGATGTTGACTTGGATCATTCCGGGCTCTTCATTGTTGATTTTCAAGTGTGCAGCACCCACAACTGAAATCTTATCCTCAGCTGAGCTCAGCTCTCCTTTGGGAACCTACATGGAAAGGTGAAGGTTTCAGATTTGCTCAGCACCCGAAGAGCTGAGCTCTTTTGAAAACTTGGCCTTATTAGACAGGCGAGTCTCATCTTACGCTGGGGTTACGTTCCGCTGTCAGCGCGTAAAGCGAAAATCGCGTAGAGTCAAAATTACATTGAGGGTACGTCTATACTTACCTCCGGGTCTGGCGGTAAGCAATCGATCTTCTGGGATTAATTTATCGCGTCTTGTCTAGACGCGATAAATCAATCCCGGATCGATCCCGGAAGTGCTCGCCGTCGACGCCGGTACTCCTGCTCTGCGAGAGGAGTACGCGCAGTCGACGGGGGAGCCTGCCTGCCGCGTCTGGACGCGCGGTAAGTTCGAACTACGGTACTTCGACTTCAGCTACGTTATTCACGTAGCTGAAGTTGCGTATCTTAGTTCGAAGTGGGGGGTTAGTGTGGACCAGCCCTGAGTGTAATGGCAGGCGGAATCGCCCACACTACAGGTACAGTATTTAAATTGTTATTTTTCTCTCTTTTTTTGGTTTGGTTTTGCCGACCGCGCAAAGCTGAATTCGCGCATGTTAAATGCGCGTAAGATGAGACTCGCCTGTACACTTCACATACCTCTGCCTCAGTTTGTTTCCCTGTAAAACAGCGGGGATAATGTTTAGCCACCTTTGTGGCTTTGGGGATGAAAGGGACTAAATATTATTTTTAAGTAACAGTATAATGTAATTATTATAATAAAAACTTCAAAAGTTTGAAAATATATTGGGCCAGATTGTTGGATACGGTATAGCCCTTTGTGCCACAGCACCAGCCAATTGTGGCCACTGAGTTGGCATATAAGACTCCAAGAGGATCACCCCAGTTTGCAAGGGGAACCTCCAGTGGCATAAAGCCAGTGTGGACTCCTACCCTCCACCTCCCTACTGCTATTATAGGGAACGTGGTTAGAGGAAAAGGAGCACAGCTGGGGAACCCCTATATTGCCCTCCTCCCCAGTTGTAGTTTTGGCTGCTTGGGGCACAAGTGTAAGTTGTAGGTGTAAGTTAGAGCAGCCCTAGGGGTTGCTCTGATTTACAGCAGGGTACCAGCTCTGAACACAGCAGTCCTTGGTTTGGGGGAGTACAAGAATGCACTTTCTGCTGCCTTTACAAGCTGAGCTGTGTGCCCCAAGAAGCTGTGAGATTGTGTTCCTCTCCGTTTGTTTTTATTGTGCAGACTCTCATTTTACCCTCTTTCATCCCTGTTTGTGGCGCTAGAGCTTTAATTAGAGTTAAAACCACCACTAATGCTACCACTCTCCCGGTATTAACTTTCATTTTGGCTTTAGCAAAACAGGTGTCAGGAGGAATGAATATGATTGCATTTCGCTATTTAATTAACAGCAGAATGGTAAAATTGGAGTGGTAATGAGTAAAACACTACTTCAACATTTAGCAGCATCCCAAGTTTTGGTAAAAATATGCAACACTAATAAGTTGTTATAATCCTTGAGGGTTGGGACCAGAAGTTGAATCCTTCATCATCCAATCAGAATCCTACTTTTGGCCTTGTCACTTTTGTAACCACTCTGAGATGTGGCTGCAGCCTTCTCCCTTCCCTCCTCAGGGGTGTGGGTCTTGGATTCACCTATAGGGGCACCTGGTACCTCCACCCAAGGAAACACCTCCTAGTGCAGAGAACACAGAGGGCCTGTCCCTTGGGAAAATATTCAACACCCAATCTCATGCAGAGTGCCAGTCAGAGCACACAAGAATAAAACAGCTATCACAATTCCAAGAGTAATTAAACAGTAACTGAGGCTTTCTTAGTTATGGGGAACTCCGGATAAGGGACAGTGCAAGAAAGAATTGGGATAATAAAAGACAAAAACAATAATACATAAACACTAACCATTCCAACATTTACAGCCAGTACAAACCACCCTGTGCTCCCTGCCAGCACCTGTCTGGGCAAAGAGTGAGTTTAGGTTCAGGCTTTGATGGGTGGTGCAGCACTGAAATCAGTGGCCAGCTTAAAACACAATATCAAAATAAATAAGAAGGGATGTTCTTACAAAGTATCCACACCAAGGATAGTAAGATTGTCTTTGTGGCACTCTGGTCCGGATTCAAATGTGGCATTAGAGTAAACTAACATTGCCATCGAATATGCCACAGAATTAGAAGTGCTTGCTGTGGAATTTGGTCCCATTTTGCCATGGAGTACCTGGGGCCGATACTGGTAGTTTAAAATGAGTCGAATGTGCAGAAGTGTTATAGAAATCAACTTGGGAGCTGCATGTGACCACCGATTTTTTTTAAAGAACTCTTTACATATTCAGTTCAAGATAGAGATACAATGAACAAAAATGCCAAAATACAACCTATTACAAGATCTTCATAAACCACAAAAGCAAAATTGTGTTTGAGAAGCTACCTACACTCTGATGTTTCTTTGGATTAAAGGTTTGACAAGAATACACAGTTGGAGCAAAAGGGAAGAGGCAGAGTAAATCTGGATTTCCAAAATTATGTATCTTGAAAATTGTTCTGGAATTCAGGAATGTGTCTTAGCTACACTTCCACTCCTACTCCCACTGATGGCAAATTTCCCATTGACTTTGGCCCTAAATTCTGTAGTACCTTTGCATTTTTAAGAGATTGTACACTGCTCATCTGCTTGGTGAAATACCAGCTGACAGCCAGGAGAACTCTGGTGGCTTCTCAAAAGAGAACGGGTGCCAGAGAAGACTGGCACAGCCACATAGGATTAACATTACTCTGATGAGCATCCAGCAAAACTGGCAGTCCTATCCAACGGCAAGGAGAACTGAATGAAAACTCTCCAAAAACCCCAGGAGAGGAGAATAAAGGGTCTGGTAAACTAGGTCATGCTGATAATAGATTGCTGGGACGAGATTATGATCCACAACGAAAAATCTGTGTATGTGACAAAATCAACATGTACTAAACCAAAATCTGCATAAGTGAATGTGGTTTACAAGTGTTTGAAGTAAGAATGGGCTATAAACAACAGCATGTACACTACATGAAAGAACAATATTGAGCCCAGGCAGCTGGATTAGTGCAGAAGTGATGAGATGCTAGTGGGACTGAATCACGATGCCCTCTGCAGAACTCTCATCCACATACCTGTAAATGTTGGACCATGAGGTGTCTAGGAGTAAAAAGGGGAGGAAAAGTCATTGGCCAGCCATGAAAAAAGCTAAAATATGTAAACAGATGGGGAGTTAGTCATTAGACTACAACAGCTTAAGAAGAAGTGGCAGAATTATTTGACAATTATGTGCAGTCATTCTTCTGCCAACTTTGTTCTTTGGTTTAAACAGCTCTTCTCCCTCCCTGGTGTTTATACAGTTCCCCCTCCATCATCTATTTATAGAGAGCAATCAGATTCCTTCTCACCCTTTGTTTTTCTAGGCTAACCAAGCCAAGCTCTTTCAGTCTTCTCCCATAAGCAGCAGCGGCATTAGGCAGCTGCAACCCATGCAATTGCAGGGAGCCACAAAGCAACGATGGGGCCACCGGACATAGTATCTCAGGTTCTTGTCCCTGGTGACAAAATGAAAACCAAAGTGAAATGCATCCGCTCAGCGTGATCACATGATGACACAAACCCCACCCAGCATGATGGGAGGCAATATTGGCAAAATTGAGTTTGTAGGGGACCACCATGGGACAAATGCGGGCGCTGCTCATAAATAGGCTCTCTGTTCCCTTGATCATCTAAGTAGCTCTTCTTGCATCTGTTCCAGTCTGAGTTAATCTTTCTTGAAAATGAGGACTAGAACTCTACACAATATTGCAGATGAGGTCTTACCAGTGCCTTCTACAATGGCATTAATACTTCCATATCTCTACTGGAAATGCCTCATCTGATACATCCTAGGATCACCTTTATCTTTTTATGGCAGCAATATGCTGGTGGTTCATAGTCACCCTGTGATTTACTCAGGTTGTTTTCCTCTGATATTTGCTACTGATGAGTTACCAGCTTACAGCAGAAATTCTTGTTACTAGTCCCTAGTGCATGCCATTGCACTTTATACAATTAAAATTTCATCACATGCATAAGCTGGGTCATTTTAGGCAGTCTTCCGACAACTGGTGCCTTGTTCTGACTGACCAACAAAGAACAGGCTTCCCAGTCAATACTTCACCTGATTTAACACAGAGCACAGATATGACCCTTCATTTCTTTGCCAGGCAAAATTCCCATTGAAGATATAGGCCCAAGTATGGGACAGTTGCTGTCAATAGAATTTTATGAGAAAACAAAGCTTCAAGCAGTTTAGCCAAGCTAGGTATAACCAAGAAACATTACATTGGCTCCTATTTCCCATTTCCTGTTACAATATGTGATGACTTACACAATGCTGGTTAAGTAAATGAATAGTATTATCAGGGGGGGGGGGGGAGTTGGAAAGAGAGAGAGGGAGTGTGTGTGTGTGTACGCACGTTCATACGTTCTGGGGGTAAAATCCTTGCCCCGCTGAAGTCAATAAGAGTTTTGCCATTGACTACAATGGAGCCAAGATTTCACCCTGAAAGAATTACATTAAATGGTTTACATTTATATTAGAAACTCCTAGTAAATAAGTTCATATCATCTTAACTAAAGCAGATTAAAGAAAACGATACATATGGATCAGTATAATATGTACATTGGTTAATGTAAGTGGAAATGTATTACCACTTATTTATTATATCATTGATATTTCAGTCTTTTAATGGGTATTACAACTCCATAAAATCCCTTTGAATACTGAATATGCTATAAGTGGCTGTTGTTTTAAAAGGATGTAGCCAGAGACACATTTGTGGAAAGGTTTCTTTATGTCCTTTTGTTTTTTATACAATACAGTCAGTTTTTCACATGCTTAAATATATTAAGTGTACAGAGTAGTTTATAAAGTATAATTTCAAACTTAAGAACAGCCCTCAAAATTACAAATTAAACTCTCAAATTCAAAGCAACTTCACTTCCTTAAGCTGACTGTTTTCTGCCTCCACCCCAACCACTACCTTTTCTAAGAGAGAATACATAATTAGCCAAGCAGAGAATGTACTTTAATTACTATCCCATTTGAGATTCCCAGGGGGAGTTCTATGTCTGTATGTCATAAAGGGCATTCAAATGTCACAGAAAGTTTCTCTTCTGCTTTGTGTAGCCAATTACTTAATTTTATTATTCATTTATTGTGGGATGTTATGATTAACTAACATGTCATGTCATATATAACCATTGTATGTTGAATAGAATTAAATTGTAGGATTATAGAAGGATAGGATTGATTGGTAGTCAGAAGTGATAAGTATATATTAGTTATCTAAGTAAGTAGGGCTGAAACGCAAGGCTTACAAGCTGACGCCTGTCAGATTTTAGCTTAGCCATACGAGGCCTTAGGCTTAAGAAATGCTTGACATAAGTAAGTAACCAAAGAATAACCCGATGCCACAAGATTATGGGAAAAGATGCACCAATGGGTGGCATTGCGAAAAATTAACCACCAGATTAATTTTTGATTACAAGATACCCAGTAGTCACATTTTTCTAACACGTGCCCTAACCGTAGGGTACACGATGCATTAGGGTATTAGGTATAGTCAGAATCACATTATAAAAGAGGATGCCTGGAATGGGAAAAATCAGTTACCTTTGGAAATATTCCAGCAGGAACCACCTATCTATTGATGATCAATCTGTGGAGGACCCATTAGACCTTAAGACTATCTAGGAGGATGTGAGTATGACTATAGCTATAACTTATGCATGGATATTTTTAGGATTTATATATGCTTGGATAATGATAACCTTGATGGAAACTTTAATAAAATTGATAAGGCAGACAAGACGTTGTGAATGTCTGTTACTTTCCTTGATCTTCATGTGTTCCTAGAGACTCTAGAGCTGAGACAAATGGCAGAAGTAACTTTCACTCTGAGCTTAAAACTCTACCCAGTAGAGTCGAACCCATGGTGGTATAATACAAAATTACTGAAAATAGTAAATTAACTAAATTCACTTTATAAGGCTTCTTTTGTGTTCAACATATTGTTCGTTCACACACTGCGCTGGACATCAGAATTATCCATTCTGCCACGGAAGGTTGTGTGTCACTTTTCCAATGCCTCCAAATCACATTTAGCAGACATATGAGCTATTTTTAAACTAGATTTTATAAAAATTCTAACCCTAAGGTGTGATGCACTGAGCTTGAGTCCAGAGAGAGCTACAACTTAATGCCTCAAATATATTCCAATTTGTGTCATGATTTAGCCCCAAGTTAGTGAACTGTTTCCCAATCACAAAAGGGCATAGTATCCTCCTAACCTTGTCTTTACAATCTCCAGCATAATCTCTCAGTGTTGTGATTTGTAAAGGTGTCTGTAGTGACAAAAGTAACCAGAAAAAATAGTCACCTGGTAGAGAAACTTAATTAAAGGGTGAACAAAGTCATGCTGGAAGCTTCCAGACACTTCAGCCGCTAAGGGCCTCGGTACGACTCTCTAACTGCTTTCAAATGTGATGCTCTTCTCAGGGCCCCAGATACTCTGTCTCTGAGACCCACTCCTCCAAACGGCCATTAAATCTTCCCCTGCTGGCCAATTATCACCCTCCGCAGCAGAAGAAAAGAACAGAATCTGACTTCTGCTAACCAATCACTTGCTCAGTTCATTTATCACAAGAGATGTTCTTCTCAAAAGGGCCATCTGAGAGCAACCTGTTCCTTCAGCCCCCACAAGAACAATGGGAGACAACAGCTCTTCATGGAAGTCTCTGGAGCATCACATTCTTTGTCAGCCTCTGCTGAAGGCGAAACTCTCAGTTATGAAGAATAACATGGAAACATTACAATTAATCTTAAAACACACTCTTCAACTGTAGTCTTCCAATGAGATTTTAATGAGTTTACATTGTTTGGGAGGTGTGAAGCATCTGTGTTATTCTGCTATTCAGAACCAAAAGAAAAAAAGTCTGACACAGGGTGTGGAATTTCCTAAAGGACCCATTTTAAAATGAATTTAAACTGCTAAAATACTTTACAGATTGAATTGTAAATTCTCTGAAAATGTGTTCTATGCTCAGAGATTAAGTGCTGTAATTCTGGGAAGAATATGCTATAATTTTCTTATATCTGAAACAGGTTGAATCCCTAGTTTAAGTACAAAATTCCACCTTAACTACTGAACTGCAACTAGTGCCTACATAGTATGTATATGAGCAGATAAATAGCGCCCCATTCATTGGCATATAATATGTAGCATAGTTCATAAACTACTAGGTTTAATAAGGCGGTTATGCACTCCAACTTAGTGCGGGGTAAAATTTTTCAGATTTTTTTTGCCAAAAAATACAGCTTTGGGTTGACCAAAAACATTTAATAAACTCGTGAGAAATTTGCAACATTATTTTGGTCAAAAAAAATTGAAAAAAAATTGTTCCGTTTTGACACTTTAAAAAAATCAAAACATTTCATTTTGAACTAGAAATGTATTTTCATTATGAATTTTAGTCTTTAAACTGATAAACCTCAAAACAAAACTAAACATTTTGCTTCAGGTCACACAAAACATTTCATTTGACCTAAAAATTAAATGAATTTTTTTGGTTCACTGAAAATTTTGCAAAAAGTACTTTCAGATTGACTCAAAACAAAATTTCCCCCCTGGGTTGGCTACCAAACCAAGAAAAACCAAAAATCAGTTATTTGCACGGCTCTACTCCATATGGCTTCCTAATTAAGCAGGTCTTAACAAATGAGACCAGGACCAGGCCGTCTATGGAGGACATTAAAGCTGCTGTAGAAAGTAAGCAAGCAAGAGTGCAAAGTCTCTTTAAATCAAAAGAAAAAGTGCAGATTTATAATTGTTTTAGAGCAATTATGTGATAAGTGGGGATTTCTTTTTTGAGCACTGTCCAAAATATTATCTGTGCTTTCGTTAGGGACAAAGACATGTAGGCAAAAACGAGCACTTGATATCTCTGGCTGATTAGAATGCATTCATCTGACAGATTAATTTTTCAAGCAATAATAGCAAAGCACTGATTAATGCATAAGAGAGAGTTTTATACTTTTATAAAGGTCATATTAAGCTGCATGTTCTAGTAAAGATTGTCTCCTACTGAAAGCTCTTTACGTGCTTATAAATGTGGAGAAGAGACATGGTGGTAAAGACTTGAGAAATGTATTACAACAATGTACATTTGGCAACATTGTTTACTTTTCAATGAATTTGCTGGTTAAATTAGCCAGAAAGGAGTGTAAAGGTCTAATATACTCAAACAACCATTCAGCAGAGCATGCAGTAATCATTTAACATTAACATCAAGAGCAGAGATCTAATGCAGTGGTTCTCAACCAGGAGTCTGGGGCCCCCTAGGGGGCTGCGAGCAGATTTCAGGGGGTCCACCAAGCAGGGCCAGCATTAGACTCATTTAGGCCCAAGGCAGAAAGCCGAAGCCCCACCACATGGGGCTGAAGCCCGGGGCCCTGAGCCCCACCACCCGAGGCTGAAGCCAAAGCCTGAGCAATGTAGTTTTGCAGGGCCCCCTGTGACGTGGGGCCCCAGGCAATTGCCCTGCTAGCTATTCCCCAATGCCAGCCCTGGCTTTATATGCAGAAAACCAGTTACTGTGGCACAGGTGGGCCGTGGAGATTTTATAGCATGTTGGGTGGGCCTCAGAAAGAAAAAGGTTGAGAATCCCTGATCTAATGAATTCTTTCCACAATGGAGAAAGTGAAGTGGTAGGATAAACAAGAACAGAGATGGCACATGATTTTGCATAGCTAGTCAAATTATTTGTTGTAATCTTTGTTGTGAATTTAGTTCTTTCTTCTTGGCAAACCAATCCTGATTTCTGCAAAGACATTCATCATTTGGACAAACAATTTTCAGCCTAGCTTATTGCACCCTGTTCACTTTGAGGATTTGCTATTCATTATTCATAGTGTGTGATTGGTCACTTAAGTCATATGGTATTGTAACTACTTTCTGATTAGATTACTGAAACTTTTTAACGTAGAGAATGAGGAATACCAAATAATGGACTTTTAGCATGAATTTTTGAGTGCATATCAGTTTGTGCTAAAAATAGTTTTAAGATTCACAAACAATTTTGGGATTCACTAACACCTTGTATGGAGATATACCTATCTCATAGAACTGGAAGGGACCTTGAAAGGTCATTGAGTCCAATCCCCTGCCTTCATTAGCAGGACCAAGTACTATACCTGACAGATATTTTTTTGCCCCAGATCCCTAAATGGCCCCTTCAAGGATTGAACTCACAACCCTAGGTTTAGCAGGCCAATGCTCAAACCACTGAGCTATCCCTCCACCCCTTGTGACTAGTTGTTCGCATAGTCACACATAATGAACCTTTTAAGATTCATGCGCACCTTGTATTTCATGTATTCACACAATTCTGTGTCACCAAAAATAATATAAACCAAACTCAAAGCTTTTATTTGTGAAAATATTTGCAAACTAATTTCTTAAAATTTGACTAGCCCTACTAACTACACAGTTTCAGCTAAATACAATATATTATTTGGGGGAACTAATCTGCCTATGCATCATGGGGCAAATGCTCTGGTGATATAAATAAGTAGAATACAAATGAAGTAACTGGAGGGATTTACACCTGCAGAAAATTTGGCCTAGTAACTCCATCAGAAAAAATGCTAATTACAGCAAAGTGTTGCAAATTACTATTTCTAAGTAATGTATACATAAGATGTGTTGCGTCGCTAGACTTTATTTTAGAATAGGAAATCTCATCATTTGATACTGGTAAAATGTTTGTGTTAATTTATCTTTTAATCAAACTCCAAGATTCCTAATTGTCACTTATTTGAGAAGCAGTGAAAAAAACCATCAGTATTTTATATTTATACAATGATTTTCATCTGTTTGAACTCCATAGCACTATACTACAAGCTGATTCCTGAGCAATGGGACAGTATAATGGAAGGCTCAAGAAGCACTCTGACAGTAGGTTTTGAAATATATACCACATATATTGAAGGTGGGGAACTATCCCACAAAGTTTGAGGTCTTATTCTCATTTAAAACAAAAAAGGGTTGTAGAACATAACTGGTACACCGCTACCTCGATATAACGTGACCTGATATAACACGAATTCGGATATAACGCGGTAAAGCAGTGCTCCGGGGGGGGGGGGGGCTGCGCACTCCGGTGGATCAAAGCAAGTTCGATATAACGCGGTTTCACCTATAGCGCGGGAAGATTTTTTGGCTCCCAAGGACAGCGTTATATCGAGGTAGAAGTGTATGTTAAAAGTCACCTCCTTCCAAATACCTGTCAGATTTTGATTGCTTCTCATGGAACACAACAAGGACTTCCTGACTCCTCCTGAAATGAGAAAGATGACTGTTAATTACTGTGACTATGCAAAATTACAGTTCATCAGTAAATATAATACCATCAGTGCCTCTGGTATGAAATTAATCTATCATCACTACACAGTATATAATTCATTAATTGTTAACCACTGTCATATGTAGCAGCCATGAAAAGGAAGGCATCTGCAAAGCAACAGCACATATCTGCAAAAGAAATGTCACCAACAATCTTATAAAAGTGGAACTTTGATTAAAAAGACATAAAACGTAATAACTGCATCTTCCAGTTACCTCTGTAATGGAGGATCTTAAAGCTGGGAAAATGCAAAAGAAAATAAACTGCTAAAGTATGCTGAGAACAGCCATAGAGAAGAATTATAATGTCGGAAGAGGGAGGAAATCGTCAGTACAGACCCTACAAAGCAGACTACTTACTTATATCACAGATATGATGCAACCTACTAATGGCAACACCGCAGCTAAAATACTGGAGGAGAAGTAGAGAAACCAGAAACAAAGATAAGGTGCTAAGAGCGTAAGAACTAAGAAACAAGGAGAAAAAGGACAGGAAAGCAAAGCTTGTGCTAACACAAGAGACAGGGAACTGATAGATCAAGCAAAAAAGATTTGAAAATATCAAAGCAATGAACCATGCTGGCAGACACGGCATGAGCTCCTTATGGTGCTAACTCTAGCAAACCTGGAGCAGCTAGTTTGCTAAATACTGGAGATCAGGGTGGAACATAACATATATCAAAGCAAAACCATCATATACAAGTTATGTTTTGCCATAAATGAAGAGCAATCGTTTACTTTCAGACTCAAATTACTTACTTTAGGCTAAGGGAAAACACCACAAGAGAGAACAAAAGTATAGTCTGCAGAAGAAAGATGATTCTGGGTCTGAATTTTGGGCCTTGCATCCCTCCCCTAATATAGTGGGAGTCACACTCATACTGATGGGTAGATAGCTCTTCATTCCAACCATAGCAGTCCTGCCAAAATTCAGATGTTTTAATTTTTATTGAATGAGTTATAAAAGTCCTGATACATTCAGAACCATCAAAATACATTTCCTCTGAGTAAAAATGTCTATAACATTCATATATATCACACAAAAACCCACTTCTCCCCCATGTAAAAAGAACATTAGGGTTGCAAAGTCAAGCACTCTAAAGTTAGAAAATAAAGAATTAAGCTTGCTTGTGCAACCTTAATTCAGCTGCCTTGTGCATATGCATTATGATATAGTCTTTAATTACATGATCACATGCTATTTTTTCCATTGGACCTCTTTCCATGTACAGGAGGGACAATGCTCACTTAATGAGCCGCTATTCAATATTTTGTTTTCTCCTCATTCCTCAATATGTGGATGCTGCCTTATTTACTGCACACTTCAAACCCTGCTCTGAAGATAGAATTATTAATTTCCTCATGGGCTTTTCTATGGTGCTTATTGTTATATTATCTGAGTGCTTCCCAAACATGAATCTATCTTCACTATACCTCTGTGAGGTGTAGGGTGACCAGACGTCCCGATTTTATAGGGACAGTCCCGATTTTGGGGTCTTTTTCTTATATAGGCGCCTATAGGCCCCCACCCCGTCCTGATTTTTCAAATTTGCTGTCTGGTCATCCTGGTGAGGTGAGGAGGTGGTGTCATCTCCATTGTACAGATGGGGAATTGAGGCACAGACAGATTAAAGTCAAAAATATCCTGTATCTGTGTGCCCAATCTGAAACATGTAGGATCTGATTTCTTTCATAGATTCCAAGGCAAGAAGGGACCACTGTGATCATCGAGTCTGATCTCATGTATAACACAGGCCAGAGAACTGCCCCAAAATTATACCCATTTTAACTGAATCATATTTTAGAAAAAAATCCACTCTCGATTTAAAAATTTTCAGTGATGGAGAATCCGCAAGCTTTGGTAAATTGTTCCAATGATTAATTATCCTCAGAGTACTTAGTATTATACATCACTTTATACGTTCAAAGCACAGCCCCCACTGACTTCATTTGCGGTTGTGAATGCTCAGCACTTCTGTAAATCAGACCCCAGGGTATAAAATTGGGCACCCAGAAAATGAGGCACACACAGTTAGTGTTCATCTGTGGAAAGTGGTTTAAACATACATACCCACTATCACATAGTGACAGAGGCAGGGATAGAATCCAATTCTCCAGGGCAGCTTTCAACTCCCTTAACCATGAGACTGTCCTTTCTCTTTCTGTAAACTTCTGCCTCATTCTCTACACACCTTCCAACACCTGTAGCAATTGAGGCAGGGATCCTACAAACAGCCTCCTTCACTAAGCTCAGTTCATCCCCAGAACAGGTCAATCCTGTCCACTCGATAAGGCAAAGGATCCAGTGCAAAAAATAGTATGCGATCACATAATTAAAGATTCTATCGTAAAGTGTATGCAAAGTTGTGGCATTTCCTTACACGTCAGTGCTTGACTTTGCAACTTTGTTATTTTAATGTCATATTTTTGTGTCATTTCCAAGGCTTTTAAAAAAAACCTGACAAAACCCAGAAAGTATGTCATGAGGCATCATATGATACCCACGTGGATCATCAGCAGAGTTGGAATCTTTAGATTCACCACACAGATTACTGCTACTTGAGCTAATGCAGTAACTGGTGGCAGTAGTAGGTTGTCATCCTCTATATGGACCAGCACTAAAGGCGGATGAAACACTTTGCCAGTGGTTTTCACATATATTTGCTGACAGCAGAGGAATGGTGAAACTCAGGAATTTTGGGTTCGATTCCAGACTCTGAAGGGAGCATGCTGTAGTGGGCACACACTCTTCTGCCATTATCCCCTAAATGTGACCCATTCTGACCTCTCCCCTCCACCCTCTTTCTATCCCAGCCCCACTTCTTTCCCATCCTGGCTCTCTGTCTTAGTCCTGTTTTTATCTAGCCAGTCCCAGTCTCCACTCCTCAGGCTTCTCATCCCAGCCTCCTTGCCCAGCAAATTCCAGCCTATTGCTCAGCTCCCAGTCACAGTTTCCCCCTACCCTACTCCTCATACCAATCTATTCCCCACACATAGTCCTGGCACTTATCCCCTCTGCATTCAATCAGACAACTTCCTCCTTCATGCTGCCTGGGTTCTGCACAGGGTTCATTCAGAGGACAGCAGAGTCTCTCCATGTTCTCATTTCTGGTGTCTGGGTCTGGCATGGCTCCCAGCCACCCAGAGCTGTAACTGCTGGGAAAGTCCTACTCAGCCCCAGGCTGCAGCATGCTCAGTACAGATGGAATCACTGGAGTATTTACCTGCAAAATTGGTAGGTAATTTTCACAGGGACAGCAACAGGCACATCCCTGACACAAATGCCACTCTGTGCCAAATTTCAAATGTCTGCTCCAAAGCATGGGGTTGCTGGAATTTCTTTTAAAATGGCCACCAGAATTTTCTATCGTGGGCAAAACAACAATTTTTCACGAACCTCATTCTTGGAAATGGCTGAACTGTTTTGGCTGAAATTAAAAAAAAAAAGTGTAAACTGTATAGGCTGAGAACATATACCACTTATTCACAAATAGGGTAAAAATGACTGAGTCACTTACAGAGTAACCTGAAACCAATGGGTTTGCACAGGTGTCAATGAGGGCATGATTTGGCCTGTAAAACCTTTACTGCTGGAGATGATCTAGGAGATGGAAAGCACCCAGCTTGACTCTCAGAGCCTAGGGACAGTCTGTGGGCCTGGCAGTAAGGAAAGTCATGTGTGAAATGTCCTGTATCCATCCCCTACGCTTGAGTCTAATCAGCTCAGCATAGCTTTGCTGCATGCTAAATAAAAATACCTGAGTGGTGAAATCTGTAGTCAAACTGTGTGTTTTGGATCCCAGAGCATTGGATGAAGTGTTCTCCCAGAACTGGAAAAGGTATCTGGATAAGCCTAATGGAAAAGGTCTTGGAGGGAACCCCAACAATATTCTAGTGACAGCTGATGTGTTTGTAAAGGATGCTACTGTTATATTGTGTTGCCACCATTATGTTGCTGCTGTGTCCTCAGAATTCTTGCTATTATCCCACATTAAAATAAGATCCTTCATAAATTCCAGCTGTTGATTAAGGACTAGACTCTTCCACTCCTTACTCACAACGAGTAGTGCATTCCTTTAGGAGTTGTCCCCTGGAAATCAATGGGATTACTCAACACTAAGGTGCTATCAATGTAATCAATGTAAGTGATGGAATCTAGCCCAGTGTAACTTGGTCCCTGATATCCATACAATAATTCTGGTCAAATATTCAGCCTCATCAACCTTAACCCATTTATTCACCAAAGGTTTTCTACAGATGTACTCACAGTAATATATTTCTTTCTTTCTGAGTGTACCCAAGCAACAAACCAACCAACCAACCATGCTGTCAGGTACCTTTATTGCCAATTTCTTTAAAAAGGTCAGGCTAGGTACCAAAATCTAATTGCCTCAAAAAACAACCAACATTAGCAATACTGCTGGTGTGAGTAATGTGCTTGCTTTGAAAAAGAACTGGGGGAGTGAAGAAGGTTGACTGTAATTGTATAATAGGTGTACAGAGTCTGCTATGTGCACTTCTGCCACAGAATGAGAATGAAGGAATCAAAAATGCTTTGCATTTTCAGGGCCACGGTGCCAATGTGCAGAGATCACAGTGAGGGGAACAGGACAAGCCAATACAAATGCGGTTTGCTTTTGTAGCTCTTTATAGAGATCCCTTTCAGGTTTCAGCTCAGTACGAGTGGCCTTAAATCTATATTCAGACTATGGTCTGAAAGGCATTTGATTTTGTTGACCGGCCCCTGAGGTATTCTCCCCAGCCGTTCCTAATCATCCTTTGATGCAGCTGCTGCTACGAGAGCCATAAATGAGCAGTATCCAGCACAGCAGAGGTGGTGGACTAGTTCTGCTTTCAGTCAGTCACCCTGGTGTAAGTTCAGAATAATTCTTCTGACTCCACCTGGAGTGTTCTGCATGCCAGCTTCTTTGCATTGTTCTAGTGGCTCAAAGCAGCCTTAAAGTCAGTGTGGTCAGTCTTTGGCATATGGCCTCTACAGCAGATCTTACGCCACCTCAGTAATGGGGGCATTTCCAGTGCGTCCTGAAGTCACAGAGATTCCTGGCTGTCAGAACAGTCTCTGGGGGGGCAACACATATTAGATCAGCTTTCAGGTTGCTCTAATTTACAGTGGGCATTGGAACAGCAGTCACATGGCCTCAAACTGGTGGAGGTATAAAGGATTCTACAGTGCCCACCTTCAGCTGCAAATACAGCTGAGGATCTGACCCTCTACAGGGGACTGAAGCATGAAAAGAATGTCTGTAAATAGCTACAAAAGCAAGAAGCATTTTGTATTGGCTTGTCCTGCTCCTTTTGCTGTGATCTCTGCACACTGGCATCCGGGCCCTGACATATGCAAAACGTGTTTCATTGCTTCGTTCTCATTCTGTAGCAGGGGTACACATGACACCGAAATTTATAAATGTAACAATCAATAATCCTCAAATTCCATTTCAGAGCAAACATATTACTTGCAAACGGCACTGCTATTGGGGGATTTGTTTTTAGAGAAAATTCAGTTTAGGTACCCTACCTTGAAATTTTGCAAAGAATTAATACAGGCTACATGTAAGATTTGGGAGCGGGGGAGTGGGGATTAGTGCCTTCAGGTAGCAATATTTATTACCAGAATCTTTAAAAAATGCTTGCTGGGTAAGACTATTTGGAAGGTAAGATTGGCCTTTTTTAAGACCAACAAAGGGAGAGTCACGTATTCAACATCTTCAATGTATACAGGATTCTATTCCCGTGGATTTACTCCAGATTTAAAACAATATGCCTGACAGCAGAATTTGACCTGCTAGTTTGTAATATGATGGATTGTGTAAACCTACAAGACAACAGCAAGATGTTTTTGGGTATTTCTATGAAAGATGTATGATGTTACCTGGATCTGTTAACTTGGCCTACAACATACAAGGACCATATAAAACATATGCATGATGATGTCAAATTGCCAGTTTGGATAAAGCATCACAACAAGGAGATCAGGGCAAGGCAATTAAAAATATTGCTTTTTCTGCCAAATCAAATTTCTGCCTCATGCTGGGAGGTGAGTACAAGCCAATTAAAAATATATATTTATTTAATG
This sequence comes from Emys orbicularis, assembly GCF_028017835.1. NCBI lineage: Eukaryota > Metazoa > Chordata > Testudines > Emydidae > Emys > Emys orbicularis. The sequence continues at coordinate 129,627,007 of NC_088689.1, forward strand.
CTGCTTTCGCTCTCTTCCCTTTGTTATATTGCCATTTGTTATCTGGTGGGCCTGAAACATATGGAGCTGTTCTCAAGGTACCATCACAGCCAGCAGCAATGTTTATTTTATTAGGCTCCCTGAAGCATCCCAGGGCACCATGCCATTTCCACAGTGAGATCTGCTTCTTTTAAGTAGTTTACTCCATTGCTCTGTCTTCTATCTTTCCTAAACCCTAAGTTAAAGAGTATGAAATGTAAAAATGAAAGGAAAGTCTGGGAATTCACTGGGCCCGATTCTTTTCTCACCATCACAGGCTTTACAGAAATGTAATTCCCACTGACTTCAGTGGAGCTGCTCCCGATTTACTCCAAGAGTAGGGATAGAAGAATGGCATTAACATTGCACACTAGATTTTACAGGCCAAAAAATGACTGATAATTTATGAAAAAATAAACACAGCAAAATCCTCTTTTGACCACTTTAAAGTTTTCTGCATTTCTTTCACTCCTTGTGAGTTAACTAGACCCAAGCAACACCCTCTTCAGGACTGACTACTTCAGATTCACCTTTTTTCCAGGCATTGGAATATCACAGGTTTTTAACAGAACCTAGCCCAAATTCTATTGTCAGTTCATAGATTCCAAGGCCAGAAGGGACCATTGTGGCATCTAGTATGACCTCCTGTACAACACAGGCCATGTAACATATAATTCCTAGAACAAATCTTTTAGAAAAACATCCAATCTTGATTTAAACATTTACAGTAATGGAGAATCTACCACAACCCTTGGTAATGGTTCCAACAATTAATTAGCCTCACTTTTAATAATTTATGCCTTATTTCCTTTGTGAATTTGTCTAGCTTCAACTTCCAGCCATTGGATATTATACCTTCTCTGCTACACTGAAGAGCCCATTATTAAATATTTGTTTCCCAGGTAGATACTTATAGATTGTGATTAAGTCACCCCTTAACCTTCTCTTTGTTAAGGTAAAAATAGATTGAGCTCTTTGAGTTGATTACTATAAGGCATGTTTTTTAAATCCTTTCATCGTTCTCATGGCTCTTCTCTGAACCCTCTCCAATTTATCAACATTGTTCTTGAATTGTGGACACCAGAACTGGACACAGCATTCCAGCAGCAGTCACAACAGTACCAAAAAGAGAGGTAAAATAACCTCTCTACTCCTGCTCAAGATTCCCTTTTATGGCCACAGCATCATACTGGCAGCTCATGTTCAGTTGACCCTACTGAAGTCAATAGAATTTTGCTCCTTATCTTTACTTTAGGTTTGCATACTATTGAAAGGGGTCACATTCTGGAGTGATTGCCCCAAGGGTTACATGGGATGGGGACCCTCTCAGCTCACCAATATACAAAAGAGGGGGGAGCAGTCCACAGCAGCCTTCTCTTTTCCCCAGATCTCATGAAGGGCAAATATCTATGAAAAATTGGGCCCAAGCCCCGCAGAGCTTGGATCATTTGCTATAATCATGATGCCTCTGCACAACTCACAAATCACCCCTCACCCACACACAAGCCTTGAGCATGTTTCTCTCTTGTACTATGCTGCCATTAGATCCTCTAGCATCCTGTCCTGTATGATTCTCCCCTGCCAGTAGATAGTTGGAACTCCTGGCAGGGAAGTTAATGCGTGAAAATATCAGCATTGATGTACACAGTAATTTGCAGCTTGACGTTTTCTGCTTTGCAAGGAAAGCATGCTGTGCAGAACAGGTGCTCCCTCTCCCACCCTCGCTGCAAGTTTCTGCAGGTAGGGAATTAATGCAACAGAGCTGGTGACAAATCACTACAGGGTGGAAGAAACTGCCAGCCCTCTTTTAACTGGCCCCCAAATCCTAATTCTTTGCACTCGTTCAAGCTACCTAGTGGAAAGGAGAATATAGCCTTTGTTGTTCTAGATCTGTGAAATCCTTGTGAAAACTCAAATAATCAGTCCACACAAACAAGGGTTGTTGCTGTTATCTCTAATAATGTAAACTGGTAAGCAAGCAATGTTTCTCTTCACCTGCATTATCTCTTAACAGGATAACTACTCATGCATAGCAGCGGCAGAGTACCTATAACACTGAACTCATTAATTTAAAGTGGGCCTTATAGTAATCCATGTTATTCACACTGTTTTTTGTACAGCATAAGCAATTAATCTAAAGCCACAATTGATTCATGTTTTCCAAGTGAACAGTGTATTCATGTCATCTTGCCTGCTGTTAAGCAGCCTGTGCATGCATGTGTGGTTTTATAAAGGGTATGTAGTGAAAACTTTGTTTCAGTGGGTATGGCCTTTGTTCATGCTCCATGACATGTACATTTAAAGAAAAATTGCCAACTTCCTGTTAGAAACATTTTTATGGCATGTACATTCTGGCTTAAAACAAATGCAGTCACGACTTACAACATGCACTCACTCCCCAGGGTACACCTTAGGTCAGGTTGTAGAGACTCTTCCACTCCAGCCCTCCTTATTGTTCCTGGTTCCTCAATGGTTTGCTGTTACTGTGGCCAAGCCCTCCACGCAAGTCACCTCTCAGTCCAGACCTCTTCTGCAGCTAACAAAATACAAATTAAATCTCAACTCAAAATAGCCAGCTGGGCATTAAACTCTATAGTATTTAAACACTAGCCCTTCCTAGAGATCCATGGCTGGTGTTGTCAAGGTTAGGTCCCTCACTGGGCCAGGTTACTTAGGTAAGGACAGGAACACCCTTGCCTCTAATGGCTTCCTAACTGGCACCTAATAAAAGCGGTCCACCCTTTTTATCTGGCCTGCTGAGCTCTGATTGGCCTCCACCTATTTCTGGCCCTTCTAGGTGCCAGAGGACCAACTCTCACTGGTTCTACCTGCAGTTGATCATGGAAGGCCTCTCTGGGCAACCCCTGGAGGTCTGAACTCACTGCTCCTCCTTTCCAGCAGGGTTCCTTCTTAGGGCAGGGTGTGTCAAGGCAGTGGGGCTGGCAGGAGGGGACAGCCAAATGCCTGTAGGCCCCACCACACTTAGTAAAAAAAGCATATAATACATGTGCCTTGGCCTGTTTTTACCAATGACTGCTTTTTAGTACAGAACTGACTGTCTGGAAGAGGAAGTCCGCACCTGTTTTGCACACAGATCCAACCCATGAGCACATCAGAGGACTTGGATTACTGACTACTCAGTTGTAACACTGTAAACGAGAATTTTTATTCCATGCCACAGAAACAAGCAAAAAGACATGTTTACACAAATGTTGCATAACAATGTATTAATATCAATGTAGGACTTTAATTCAAGCCCTGCATTATCAGGAAAAGATAATCTCCATAACCATATAGGTACTTAATAACACAAGTCTCCCCTGCAGCTACACAAAATCTTTCCCTTATAAATCCACAAATCCACATATTTCTGTTATCCGTAGTGTGGAACACTCTATACAGTTAGTAAAGATTGAGGGACAGAGGAAATCTATGAGAGAGAAGACAGGCACATGAATGTTCAAAATCCACTGCATCCATCATCTTTTGAAAGAGTAATCTATAAATACAAAGTGAATTACCAGAGCACAAAGCAGTTTAGGGAAACTTATTGAACCATATTAAAAGCGACTTGAATACTGATATTGCCTATACGTAACTATTTATATCAAAAGTGTATCAGTCTCATATGCACTACATTATTTCATGAAAAGTTACACTGGGTTTAAACTCTTAATTTATTTTCATATTGTATTTTATTTTATATCAATTCCATGTTACCGCTTCTTGGGCTTGATTCTATAAGGTCTTGAGCACGCATAACTCCAAGGAAGCCAATAAGTGCAGATGCTCACCATTTCTCAAAATTTGTCTTTGAGTTTGTATATTTATCTGCATTTCTATGTGTGTGTTATTTGACTGCACTTGTGTGCTGTGTGTATGTTATCTTCACCAAAAATTTATTCAAAGATATCACAATAGTCCTCTATATGTAGTGCATAACATGAGAAACTTTAAACCATAACAATGTGAACAAGAGATAAGTAAAATAGCCTTAGTTTTTAGAACTGTGTAAGTTAGATGGATGAACTAAACCAAACTATATGTTGGCCATTTTTAAAAATCTTTTCAGTGAAAAAATGGTATGATGGAAAGAAGACAAAAATCAAAAATTTATCCTGTCTTAGCACAAAAGAACATAGGAAATGCCACGTAAGAACAGACCATTTGGGGCTGTCAAATCCAATATCCTGCCTCTGATATACTTGATATTGCTTCAGAGGAAAACCTCCATAACACTCTTCTCCATTGTTTAATACTGTGCCATAAAAGGTGAAGGAACTCCTTTTTGACTCCAGATAGTACTCAGTTTATGCCCTCAAGCACAAGGATTTTTAACCTTGCTAGTGTGACTGCAAATATTATTTCTCTTCCTACAAACGCCTAACCCCTTTTAAGCTTGCTAAACTATTAGTGAATTTCACAGATTAAATAAATACATTGTATATATATAAATCCATGCAGTGATCAGATAGATAAAAGCTCTATGGCAAAGCCATCCATCCTTTTTAAGGCTAAAACCTTCTGAAATATTGAGGGTAAGATGAAAATAGTTTATTTCCAGACTGACAACTCTACTGTACAACTTACAATAGACAATGTACTTAATGTATCACATAAATTAATCTAAACCAAGTTCTAAAGAAATCATGGGAAATTTAACTGCATTATATAAAGATCAATCATATAGCATTAAAATGGCTCCATTGGATAGACAAAAGCAGCTAATGCTATTTAGAGTTCCTACTGATTATGTGCTTTTTTTTAGTAATCTAAACAATCATAATTATTTAGTACTCAAGTTGACATCAGTGAAGTAGTTTCAAAACTCTGAGTTAAATGAGGGCTAACAGACTCTAAAAGGGATGATACGTCTCCTGATACACTATAAAAGCTGAAATAAAACTATTGATACACCAATATAGTTACGTGGTGTCAGAATAGGACTATAATTACTCTAATAGCATCTTAACAGCTGCAAAGAAAACTCTTAGCTTTAAGGTAACTACAAGAACAAAGCACAGATTGCCCCTGTAAAATAGTAAAACAAGATAAGCTGCCACTTTTCCTAGATGCTCTCATACGCTGGTATATACATTAATGAAATGCTCTGAAGGGACAGAGTTCATTACCACAAATGTTGCACAGAGCTGTTAGATCTTCTTTCAGTTAATGATAGCAAGTTTATCAGCTATTTCCATACTTTGTTAAGCAACATACTTGTAAACAAAAACCTGTTGCCCTAAACTAAATGAATCACAAGTATAATTGAGGAGCTTAGTATTTATTGCTCAATGCAGTTTCATACATCCAAGAAAACTTCCCCCAACAACTGTGGCTAAAGGGTCTATGTTTTCTTGTTAAATACTTGCTGCTCCTGGTTTTCAAGGTTTAAAAGTTTGCTGAATAATTAACTGAGCTGAAATTTGGCAAATATGCCCTCATCCTGAAAACTGATACATGTGGGTGGACCCCTATAAAGTCTGACAATACGCAGATCTCAATTACGCTTTCTAGGACTGTGCTCCACATTGGAGTATTACAAAGATATTTAGTGCCCAATACCTCCTGGAGTAGAGCACGTTATCTTTGTTTCACTCAACTGCAAGTTGCAGCGTGTATTCTTCTCTGCACCTGGACAAGTTTGTTGACCACTGCAGAGAGGAAACAGAGACAGGGACCTGCTCCCTCACTATCCTTTCCTGCTCACTTCCAAGGGGCTAGTTCCACTTTGGGTGCTAAATTCTCACACTCAGGGGAATACAAGAGTGCTTGGCCAATGCACTGGAGTGCCAGGGGGTGGGAGGGGAGGAAGGGCGGGGCTTCTTGTGCCTTTATCCCTTCTTGAGCAATTCCCTTGAACCTAGTTGTTCTCAGAACCCTCTCTAAGCAAAAGTGTGATTCCACAGCATGGAATCAGGAAACCTGACCAAAACCAGATCTGCACTAAATTTGCTAGTTTCCCTTTTGGAAAGTGGCCTAGCCACACTCCCTCCACAAATCTGAAGATCTGGATCACACAGAATCCCTATAGAGGGGTTTCTGTGGGGTTTAGTGAGAAGGGGGGAAATTCTGTAAACTTAGAGCAGGTCTACACTTAAAATGCTGCATCAGCACAGCTGCACCAATGCAGCTGTAGTGCTTAAGTGAAGACATTTCTAGACTGACAGGAGAGCTTCTCCCGTTGGTGTAGTTAATCCACCTCCCTGAGAGGTGGTAGTTTTGTCGATGGGAGAAGCTCTCCCATCAACATAGAGCTGCCTAGAAACGGGGTTAGGTCAGTCTAATTGTGTTGCTTATGGGCGTGGATTTTTCACACTTTGAGTGATCTAGTTATACAGATATACGTCTGCAGTGGATTCCCTCCCCTTTTCCACACCTCCTCAGCCAAATCTTGATTTCAGCTCCCCTCTGCTTAAAGGGGAGAATGGGGCCCTTAGAAAGAAAAGTATCATTATCTTAAACTAATAGGGAAGGACAATATATCCATTTCCAGCAACTAGAAAATGTTTCTGGTCTGAAAGCTCAGGGAGAGCAGATAAGGAAAATGCAGCAGTGAGTTCCACCATTTTATTTATTTACAGTAATTTTAATCTGAGAGCATGTTACAAATAAAAATAAGACAAAATTAAATTTGTTTCTATTTATCTGTGATGGCTGCAGTACTAAAATATGTGCAATTCTACTCTAAACTAAAAATCAGGACTTGTATCTGAAATAACATTTACATACTCCATGTGATTAAGTCTCTGGACGTTACTTTTTTACTGCCATTTGTCTCCTAGAGATGTCACTTCTTTCCACAATTCAAAGCTCTATCTTTGTCCTAGAATTCTTTTAATCAAATCCAGAGTCATATTATAGGGATGCCTATTATAAAGGTTGCAGATAATCTTAATTATGGCATTTCCTAACTTTTGAGTATTTGACTTTGCATCCTTAATAATGTTCTTTCAAGATAGCTTTGTGTGTGTAATATAGCTTACCTGTACATAGCATAATAACTGAGGATTAGTTTTGGTTACTAGGATACACACCAGTCAACGAGATCAACTGAGATATTAATCTCAGAGATTTTTTGGAAGCATGTTGCCTGCCTGGAGCCAGCACCCGAGACATTACGGAAAGGTTGCTGAGATTCATGGGTCCTTTTGACAACTGCCCCATGCTGCTCATCCATGTAGACAGTAATGATACTGCCAGGTCTGACCCTAAGCAGATCACCTGTAGGTATAGGGCTCCAGGAGCAAAGATGAAGGCGTTAGGGATGCAGGTGTTCTCACCCATCTTCCTAGTTGAAGATAAGGGCCCAGGCGGGATACACATATCCTGGAGATGAATGCATGGCTACACAGATGATGTCAACAGGAGGGTGTTGACTTCCTTGATCATTGGATGCTTTTCTGGGAAGGACAATTGGGAAGAAATGGGGTCAATCTGACCAAGAAGAGGAAGAGCATCTTTGCACACAGACCTGGCAATCTAGATTAGGTTCAAAGGTGGCAGATGACAAAAGCCCACTAGTAGGTATAAAAAAAGGTGACCTTAACTGAGGGCTATGTGTGGGGGTCCGAGGGAGGGACACGGGGGCCAGGAAAAGCGGGACACCGGTCTGCAGAGGGCGCTTTGACAGCTGGAGAGCTAATTTCCAGAAGGTACCAGCAGGAGGCGCCACAGGGGTGATTTCCGTACGGTTACAAGGGACAAAATCAAAAGCTAAGGCACAAACTGAATTGCACCTAGCAAGGGATAAAAAAGACAATAAGAGATTCTATAAATACATTAATAGCAAGAGAAACACAAAGGAAAGCATAGATCCTCTACTTAGCAAGGAAGGAGAGTTAATAACTGATGACCTCAAGAAGGCTGATGTTCAGTCATCATTAAAAGGTAAATAGGTTAAGAAATATTTAGATAAGTTAAATGTGTTCAAGATGGCATGGTCTGATGGAATTCACCCTAGGGTACTTAACGAGTAGCTGAAGCAACCTCAGAACCATTAGCAGTTATATTTGAGAATTCATGGAGGACATGTGAGGTCCCAGAGGACTCAAGAAAGTCAAACAGTACTTATTTTTTAAAAGGGGAACAAAGAGGACCCAGAAAATTATAGACCAGTCAGCCTAACTTCGATACCTGGAAAGATACTGGAACAAATTATTAATCAATTTGAAAGCACCTATAGGATAAAAGGGTGATTACAAATTCATATTGGCTATTATTTAAGAACAAATCATACCAAACCAACCTAATTTCCTTTTTTGGCAGGGTTACTGGCCCACCGGATAGGACTGCCATAGACGTGATGTATCTTTCTTTTTTTTAGAAAGGCTTTTGGCACAATTCCACATGACACTTTCATAAGCACTAGGGAAATGTGGTCTAGATTAAATTACTATAAGGTGGGTGCAAAAGTGGTTAAAGGACTGTACTCAGAGTAATCATCGATAGTTCACTATCAAACTGTGTTTGTGGTGGGAGGAGTTCCACAGAGGTCAGTCTTGTATCCAGTACTATTAAATATTAATGACTTGGACAAGGGGGTGGAGAGTATGCTTATAAAATCTGTGGGTCACACCAAGCTGGGAGGAGTTGCAAGCACTTTGGAAGGCAGGATTAGAATCCAAAATAACCATGACAAATTGGAGAATTGGTCTGAAAACAACGTGATTAAAGTCAACAGAGACAAAGTGCAAAGTACTACACTAAGGAAGAAAAAAGTCAAATGCACAATGGAAAATGGGGAATAACTAACAAGGCAGTAATGTTGCGAAAAGGATGTGAAGGTTATAACAGATCACACTGAATGAGAGTCAACAATGTAATGCAGTTGTAAAAAAGATTACTATCATTCTGGGGTGTATTAACAGTGTCATATGTAAGACACAGGAGGTAACTGTCCCACTCTACTTGGCATTGGTGAGGCCTTAGATCAGTGGTCTCCAACCTTTTTATGCACAAGATCACTTTTTGAATTTAACATCAACCCAGGATCTACCCTGCTCCTTCCCCGAGGCCTCGCCCCACTCACTCCATTCCCCCCTCCCTTCATCGCTCACTCTCCCCCTACCCCCGCCTCACTCACTTTCACTGGGCTGGGGCAGGGGTGCAGGCTCTGGGCTGGGGCCGACAGGTTCGGAGTGTGGGAGGGGGCTCTGGGCTGAGCCTGGGGCAGGGGATTGGGGTGCAGGAGAGGGTGAGGAGTGTGGGAGGGAGTTTGGGGCAGGAGGGGGCTCCGGGCTGGTGCAGGGGATTGGGGTACAGCAGGGGGTGAGGGGTCAGGGTGGGAATTTGGATGCAGGAGGGGGCTCCGGGCAGGGGAAGGGGTGCGAGGTGTAGGCTCCGGGCAGGAAGTGTTTACCACAGGCGGTTCCCATCCAGTGGCGCAGCAGGGCTCAGGCAGGCTGCCTGCCCTGGCCTCATGCTGCTCCCAGAAGCAGCTGGCTGCTGGCACGTCTCTGCGGCCCCTGGGGGGGAGGAGGGCAACAGGTCTCCATGCGCTGCCTGCAAACGGTGCTGGTGTCAGGGCATGGAGCTGCCGCTCCCCTCCCCACCCAGGGGCTGCAGAGATGTGCCAGCAGCCAGCTGCTTCTGGACACAGCGTGAGGCCACGGCAGGCAGGCAGCCTGCCTGAGCCCTGCTGCGCTGCCAGACTTTTAGTGGCCCGTAAATCATGCTCGACTGGCAGAGGCTCCAGGATCAACCAGTCGATTGCGATCGATGGGTTGGCGACCACTGCCTTAGATAGAATATTATGTCCAACTCTGGGCCCACACTTTAAGAAAAATTAGGACAAATTGGAGAGAGCCCAGGGGAGAGCAACAAAAATGATTTTAAAAAAAATTTAGAAAACCACACCTATGAGGAAAGGTTAAAAAAAGACTGGGCATGTTTAGTTTTGAGAAAAGAAGACTAAGGGAGAACCTGATAAGTCTTCAAATATGTTAAGGGCTCTTAAAAAGAAGACAGCGATCAATTGTGCTCCATGCCCACTGAAGGTAGGACAAGTAGTAATAGGCTTAATCTCCACAAGGGAGATTTAGGTTAGATATTAGGAAAACTAGAAGGATAGTTATGCCCTGGAACATGTTTCCAAGGCAGGTTGTGGAATCTCCATCACTGGAGGTTTGGACAAACACCTATCAGGGATGGTCTAGGTATAGTTGGTCCTGCCTTAGCACAGGGAGCTGGACTAGATGACCTCTTGTGGTTTCATCCAGCCCTACATGTCTATGATTTTATTATGTGATGAGAAGAGACATGATATGACTCTTGATTTTGTAAAAATAAATTAATATCCAGAAAGAATAACTCAATCCATTCACAGATGGTATTTCTCTTTACTTACTACTTCAAAGGAAGTTTGAAGTTTCCACTATAACTCATAATCCACTGCTCTAGCCAGTGACTCAGTAAATCTGGAATGATAGCACAGAGCTTTGGGACCTCCTGCAGGGTGACAAGATGCTTTCTTACTTTGTCATTAGGATTACTATTTATTAGTTATGGTGCAATATAAGTGTACGTGGCATTGTACAGGAGATAAATTGCAACAGTCAGATAAGGGAATCCCAAACTGGAAGAGATGACAGTCTGAAAAGGCGCAGGGCCAATTCAAAACAATGCAGTACAGAACAAGCTGACAAATTGTCATTACAGCTGAAATGGAGCTTTACACAGCAGGGGAGGCCACTTGGCATACATTAACTGGCAGGCTGCTCCAAGCCTAACTGATGCTCTCAAATAAGTCTGAGTCAGGAGTGGGTGAAGAAAATTACAGTAATATTCCCATGGATACTGAGCCACAATATATCAGTGGGGGCCTTTAAAGAAGCCTGTTTTTAATATCACACATCAAATATTCTGCAGCACACTGAATAATCTAAATTAAGTCAATTCAGTTCCCAACATAATGCCGCTAACATTTGTATTTTAATTCAAAAGACAGGAGAACTAACCCCACATTGTGCTTGGGGTCTTTCCATCAGGAAGGGGAGTCCATATGTTGGTGTTTCCTATTACAGATGCCCCCTGACTTACGCAATCATTCTGGTCGAGAAAGCCTTGTGTAACTCGAATTTTGCGTAAGTCGGAAACGTATACCTGTACGTTACACAAATTTCCGCAACTCAAAAATCCTATTTCTGGCTTATGGAACTTTTTCCGTAAGTGCAAATTTGCGTAAGTTGGGTCTTGCGTAACCCGGGGAGCATCTGTATATATTAAGGTAAAAAATGTGTGTTCATTGAAACAGGTTGTGAAGTGAATTGGGTTAAGTTTAGCGCATAGTAGGAGTGAACCAGAAGGTAAGACAGACAAAATGTGCATTTTTCTTAAAAAAATTATTCTTCAAGCACTTACCAAAAGCTAAATACATCCTTTTTAGGAGTTCTAGTCAATGTATACTGTATAGTGGCATAATTTCCAATCCTGATGTTTATACATCATTGTCATGAAGAATTAGTAACCATGCAATATTTAAAGAACAATTCAAATATAGCAGTAAAGTGAGCAGTTAAAGAAGAAAACTGTGGTCTAAATCAGGTGAAAATGGCTACTGAACTAACAAGACAAATTCTATAGCAGTCATTGTTATAAACATATTGCTACCAATCACACCTCAGAAGCATGACAGGCTACTTAGTCTACACTGGGGCTAAGTTTTATGATGGTTTAACATTGATTAACTGTAATTTTTGAGCCACAAGGTGCCTAGAGCAAAGGTTAGGTGCCTTTTTGGTACAAACTGGTAGAAATCTAAATAAATACATACATTACAATATGATTTTCCCGCTCCCAGTCTGTTTAATTATCAATCATTGCGGTTGGCAGAAGGCCTACTGGTCAGTTTTGTCCTGAGCAGGCACATAGCTGCTTCCCCACCTCACAGCTGCTTGCTCCACTTATCTGATTAACCTCAGGCTTTCTGCCTGAGTATCAGCTTTTTGTGGAATTTTTCAGGACTTCAGGCCCTGCCTTCCTGTCACATAAGCTTCAGACTCTTTCGACAGAGTTGTGTGAAATGAATTTTAACATCACTTTAGCTTAAACTACAGAGTTCCACTACCATCTGTTGTCTCCCCAAATCAGCCTAACAGTTCCTTCACCCTTCTTTTGCACCTAACATCTTCTCTCTTTAGTCCTAGCTCTGTAAACTATTTTTGTTGTTTAATAAACTATCAATTTTTCCATTAAGGTTGTCCTTAACTTCTCAAAATATTAGCATTAGAGAAGGGCAACAAAAATGATTAAGGGTGTGGAACAGCTTCCGTATGAGGAGAGATTAAAAAGACTGGGACTTTTCAGATTGGAAAAAAGATGACTGTGAGGACATATGATAGAAGTCTGTAAAATCATTAATGGTATGGAGAAAGTGAATGCAGAAGTGTTATTTACCCCTTCATACAACATAAGAACCAGGAGTCCCCCCAATTAAATTAATAGGCAGCAGGTTTAAAACAAACAAAAGGAAGTACTTCTTCACACAACACACAGTCACCCTGTTGAACTCATTGCCAGGAGATGTTATGAAGACCAGAAGTATAACTAGGTTCAAAAAAGAATTAGGTAAGTTCATGCAGGATAGATCCATCGATGGCTATTAGCCAAGATGGTCAGGGATGCAACCCCATGCTCTGAGTAGCCCTAGCCGCTGACTGACAGAAACTGGGAATGAACGACATGTGATGCCTCACTAGATGATTGCCTGGGCTGTTCCTTCCCTCTGAAGCACCTGGCACTGGCGGCTGTTGGAAGACAGGATACTGGGCTAGATGGACCTTTGGTTGGACCCAGTATGGCTGTTCTTATGTTCTTTAACACCCAACAAACTCTAATCAACACAATCTATGATGTGATAATACAGAACAAGCTACGATGTCTTCTAAAATCCCAAAGTAACATGAGACAGCCATATAGGTTTCATAACCGATTTAACTCTTTCCCTCTCCCTACCCGGACTATACTATAATTGTACCCTACTCGGAAGCTGTGGAAGTTTAAGGATTAAAATTTAATCATCAACCAGGGATGGGTTACTGAATTATGAATAATACTTCTCACAGTAAGAATGATCCTGTATACCTAAGAAAAAGTATTCAAATTATATTTCTATGAAAAGGCAATAAACCTTTAGGAAGAAGTTGAGCTATCAAATGAACTGCCATTACAAGAACAGGTTTCTGAGTAGCAGCCGTGTTAGTCTGTATCCGCAAAAAGAACAGGAGTACTTGTGGCACCTTAAGCCTGGTCTACACTAACCCCCAAATTCGAACTAAGGTACGCAACTTCAGCTACGTGAATAACGTAGCTGAAATCGACATACCTTAGTTCGAACTTACCGTGGTTCAGACGCGGTCCACACGCGGCAGGCAGGCTCCCCGTCGACTCCGCGGTACTCCTCTCACCGAGCTGGAGTACCGCAGTCGATGGCGAGCGCTTCCGGGATCGATATATCGCGTCCAGACCAGACGCGATAAATCGAACCCAGAAGTTCGATTGCCAGCTGTCGAACTACCGCGGTAGTGTAGACCTGGCCTTAGAGACTAACACATTTATTTGTTAGTCTCTAAGGTGCCACAAGTACTCCTGTTCTTATTACAAGAACGTTGGACTAAAATCTGAGTCTAAAAATCTGAATCAAATTTGTTACCCAGGATCCTGATTCAAATGTTTTTGAAGTGATCAGACAACGGTCACTACGGGAGGGTTGCTATCCGTGTCGTCACACCTGTCATGTCACAGGAAAGGGGCCTTTCTTCTCCAGGCTTCTCTCCTTGGAGAAAAACACCAGGCACCTGTAGGTCCCTTCTAGGGCCTGGGAAGCCAGCGATCTCCGGCTAGCCATGGCAACTGGGCCCACAACACACGTGGGCAGGGCTCGGCAAAGCAAGCGGGAAATCGGTCAGGAGCTGGCAATATAGTCCCTGAAGCCTCTCCGCCCCGCTCCTTGCGCGCGGTGCCGGGCAGCGTTAGGGATGTGCCGCCTGGTCTCCTCAGGCTGCCCCGCTGAGGGGCGCCTGCTCCCGGCGGTCACCCGGCTCACGAGGGGGTTAGGCCGGCAGCCGGAGGGCGCAGGGGCCAAGTCAGCCCCCAGCCCGGTGATTTCCACACCAGGCTCGCCCCCGCCCCCGCAGCCGGGCCGCTCCAGGTTGGCGCAGGCGATGGCTCCTGAGGAGCCCCCGGCTCTGGGTGGGGGTAATGCGGGGCTGGAAGGAGGAGGGGACCACTGTCACCCGGTGCTGTGCTGTGCCTTCCCGCTAGGCTCCCCTTTACCTCCGCCCCGGCCCGCCTCCCCGCGGGGCTCCTCTCCTGCCCCACCCTCGGCAGCCCCGCCGCGTGCGGGCCGAGCCCGCTCCCCGCCGCCAGCACCTCAGCGGCACGCAGCGCGCGCGGGCTCGCGCACCTCCCGCCCTAGGCTGTGCCGGGGAGCGGGCTGGGGGCGCACCCGGAGTTCCCGTTCTCTTCGCGGGCTGGGGGGAGGACTGATGCTGGGGCCTATCGATAACTCGGCGATCACCCCCTCAGTCACGCGTTCCCGCACGTCGCCATTTTAAACGGGAGGGTGGGCGGGGTGGGGGGCACGAGCTGCATCAAGCTCCGCCCACCCCAGTCGGCGCGCAGGCGCAGCGCGTAACTTCTGCTGTGGCCGCAGATTCCACCGTGAGTGACGTGATTCCCCCAGTGAGAGGCGAGCCCCCGTAGGTGAGGCGCCGCCCCCCCACTCCCACAGGTGAGAGGCAAGCCCCCGTAGGTGAGGCGCTGCCCCCCCACTCCCACAGGTGAGAACCCCCGCAGGTGCAGTGCATGCCCCCCCACTCCCTCAGGTGAGAACCCCCGCAGGTGCGGCGCATGCCCCCCCCCACTTCCCCAGGTGAGAACCCCCCGCAGGTGCGGTACATGCCCCCCACACACACTGCCCCAGGTGAGAGGCAAGCCCCCGTAGGTGAGGCGCCGTCCCCCCACTTCCCCAGGTGAGAACCCCAGGTGCAGTGCATGCCTCCTCCCACGCACACAGGTGAGAGCCCCCCGCCTCCTCTCACACTCTCTCAGGGAGATATTCTTCCCAGCTTCTCTCTCGCACACCTCCATGTGAGACCCCCCCCCCATCCTTTCATACATTCTCCAGTTTAGAGACTCAGATGAGATGCTTCCCCTTCCAGATACAGTGCCCCAAGTGAGATGCTCACGCACTCCCCAAGGTGAACCCCCCCCTTGCAGGTGAGATCTTGCTTGGTGCTGTCCTCCCCCCAATGGTCCCCACAGGTAAGCCCCTCCCAGCCCCCCAATATTTCCCCACATGAGCAGTGGTGGTGGGGATATTAACCCCCTCTGGGATCAGGCCAGGCTGTGGTGAGACAGGTAGTTCAGCTGTTCTTCAGTACTGACATGGAAATGTATGTGCTCTGCCATTGCAAGGGGGTATTTTATAGGACGGCAGCCTGTTGCAATTAAGTGTAATGGCGGTGCCTTAAAATGTCATTGCTGTGTATCAAAACATCATTCTGTTGAAATGTGTGGTGAAGTGGTCTAAAATGCCTATTCCTTTATGGGGAGGGAGGCATAAATATAAAATATAACATACAAATTAAAATATGGGATAACACCCCCACCCCAAAGAACTGTTACTGAAATGCATAAATACAGTATGTACATGAGATAAACTTGAGCCATAATATTTGGATGAGGATCCAAAACTGTCCCCCCAAATTGGTGTTCAGCTCTGGATTTTGGTTTGGGCTCTCTCTAATTCAGTATTGCACTGTACAATGCTGAAAACAGATAAGGAGTGGTGTGTGGATGTTGTCCGTTTCTAGCTCCATGCTTATGGAATGCAGGATTTATATGATTCCAGAAATCATATCAAGGATGGGAGTGACAACTCAACCTACTGTATCCTATTGCTTGTGCCAGGATTGTTCTCTGCAGTCTAGTCTTTGGTGCTTTATCCTAGTGTTAACGATGAATCCAGGTTTAGTAGGAATCTTCAATGCTATAAATGTAATCGGTGAAACTTACTGTAGATTTATACAGTATGGATGACATGACATGTTATGTTCATTAAAATGTTTCATTTGCTGAAAAGCACAGTAGCACTCATCCAAAAGCTTGAGTACTTTGTAGAAAAAGAGACTCATTTATTTACTGGTATTGGTGTTTGAGCTCATACGTTACATGTATTGCAAACAATTGTTCGTAGCTTTAACTTATAAAATAAACATGTGTTTCATTGTTATATCCTGCAGTTTTCTGTAAAGACAATTGTTTTTACTTTGTTTTTATATTGAAACATTGATAGTCTTGGTATGGATAAAAAGGGATAGTAATATACATCTGTTATGTTAATTTGTATTTTGAGAAAATATATAGCAATGTGATGGACGTAGTTTTAAATATTCAGTATGTAGACTTCATTTGTCTAGAAGATTCTAAAACCTTTCATCTATGATTAACTGCTTTCTCTGTTGTGTTCCAGCCTATCATAAATCAGCATTAGCTTTAGGACTGTAATGCTGAGTTATATATATTAACAATCTTATACCTAAGTCTCCTTTCCCTATCAAAATTACTTGCTACAAATTCACTTTGTAGCATAATTTCAACAAATACTATTTACTAAATTCTAGAACCCCAATCTTCCAAACACATGCACATAACTTTACTCCTGTGAATACCCCTATGGAAGTCAAGGGGACTGTTCATATGAGTCAAGTTAAGCATGTACACATGTGTTTACAGGATTGTGGCATAAGCTAATACTAAACAAGTATAGTTTTTTAAATCCTGTTTATCTGTGGAAAAACAAAATAAAGCTTATCTTTTACTCTACGTGTAAACTGATCCTTCTTCCAGTTATGATGTCAAGACCTAGTTGTGGATCAAAAACTTGGAATTACACAAGAAAAATAGTTGAGGAGAGCCAATAAGTAAGGCTACGTTTTAGTCATGGGTATTTTTAGTAAAAGTCATGGACAGGTCACGGGCCGTAGACAAAAATTCATGGGCCCGTGACCAGTCCATGACTTTTACTAAAAATACCCGCTGTGACTAAAACTGGGGTGGGGGTTTTCTGGGGGCGCCGCGGGTGCTGGGGGAGGTGACCCGGGATCCCCACTGGTACGGGGGAGAGAGGGTTAATGGGCCTGGCAGGGGCTACCTACCGGGTTCTGTGTCCCTGCAGCTCCTAGGCGGCGGAGGCAGGGGCCAGGGCAGGGGCTCCTCCGCTGCTCCCACCACAAACGCTGGCTGCTACAGCTCCCATTGGCCAGGAACTGCAGCCAATGGGAGCTGCGGGGGTGGGGCCTGCGGGCGCAGGCAGCGCAAGGCGCGGAGACCCCCCCCTGCCGCCTAGGAGCTGCAGGGGTGCCCTCCACCCCAGGTAAGTGCACCCGCACCCCCCAAACCACTGCTCCTAGCCCTGAACTCCCTCCCACACACCCAAACCCCTGTTGCAGAAGTCACGGTGGAATCTGTGACCTCCATGACAGACTCGCAGCCTTACCAATGAGATACGGAATTCATTTCTTGCACATAAATGGTGATCGATCATATAACTAAGGTTATGTAGCAAAAGTTCTGATGTAAAGAGTTAATAGTAGGGGGGAAATGGCATCGGTGCTGGATGGATATATATTTGGGTCTAAAATGGAGGTGATGGATGAAGGTAATGAGGGACCCTAGGGTATATACTATTACGTTGGAGTGAGTGAGTCGGGCCATGACAGCAGAGTTTCAGAGGGCTCCCTGCACTGCCATTGGGCCGGTGAGACCTGATCCCTGCAGTCGCAAGGTGCAGGTGGGAGAGTCTGTGGTCCCAACAGGGCAAAGCAGAGACCCACAGCCAGGGCTGCGAGGAGGAGGATGACAACAACAAGCCCCTGGTTCTGAGGGAGACCACCCACTGCTCTATGGCTCCTGCACTAGCTCTATAGCTCCTGGGAAGCTAATGATTTAAAAAAAAAAAGTCAGTGTACAAATGAGGAGCACTGTAAAATAAGTCCTAATAGGGTTTACGTGTATGAAAATGAATACGTTTTACAGTGTGACATAATTTGATAAACTCCATTCCTGATAGTCTATCATTAACTTTGATGCTGCAGATTCTGTATCCCGAGTTGGGCAGATGCACTATACTAAAAGTACATGCTGTAGGGCAATAAAATAAGAATTTTGATCCCTGGCTGAAAAATGAGAGAATACTTCTTTTTTACAGCATCCTATAAAGATGTTATATCTATTTATTTGAAAAAATGTTTAAAAACTGGAGGACTTTAAATTTCACGATACTGTAGTTTTTCCAAAAAACAGAACTCTAGTCTATCTGGATTTTAAGCATTTTTGTCGGTCCAAAAATTAAGATTTTTTTTTTTTGAGAGGTGTGGGGACAAAAGAAGGTGCAAATCTCAGTTTTCCTAGATTGTTCTGCTTAAAGCATATATTATGATAACTCAGACAATCCCATTAAGTGTTGTGTTTCAGTCCTGGCAATGCATGAATTTCATGCCCAATATAGGACTATAGTATTGAAACCAATCTGGGAAAGTCTTATGTTCCACTAGTATTTGCAGTGTAGTTGTATCTGTGTTGGTCCCAGGATATTCGAGACTAATGACATTTAGTGCCTCACAGATGTGCCACTTAGTATTATCACAGTAGGTATGCTATAAAAAATTGTCATTCATTTTATGTTTAGTATCTCCAATAACTACCAATCCTCATGCAGAAAATAAAATAATTGTAGTCTTTTCTATTAAGTTAATGCAAGCACTCAAAAGATTACAAGTAGGTAATATATAAGAAAAAATGTATTGCAGTGTGTTCTGCTGTATATTTATGTTTTAGAAAAAAACTATCATTTCATTGATATGTTCACAGCAATAATAAAGCTGTGTGAGATGAGTGAGTTTATGTAGTTTCACCAGACACAAGTTTGCTTACCCTCTTTGGGCTTGAAGTAAGTGAAAAGACTCCTTTTATTAATTAGGACCAGCATAGTTGTTAGGTTTTTTTTTTTTTTTTTTTTTTTGTGGCAGCTCCATGTGATGTTATGCAAATTATGCAATGGACTAATTTGCATATCGCTAAATTTCAGCTTTTAAAAAATTGTGTGGATTTAGTACTGGTGAAAGGCATTAGTTTCATCCCTAGGTAATGAAATCATCTGTTTCTCTACACAGCAAGCTTCCAATCCACACTGCCCTTCCACCTTGCCTTAACCCGGATATGGGGGAAACTTCCTCCAGGTCCAACCGTGGTAGCCTCATCTCCATGGCCTTTGCAGTTCTTGGCCTCAGCTGAGTCTGCCAATTAGTGGAATGTGCGGTGGTGAGTTTATGATGTAGGAGCTGGAAATGAGACCCACCAAACTCCCCTTGTAGAGTAGTCACCAAATAGCCATTCGATAGAAACAACTCTCAAGCCCTACAGAGCGCTAGGCTGAATTTAAACTGGTGGCTTGCAGATGAAAGATTCTTTAGTTCATTAAAAATGGGTATTCCGGTGCCCCAGTAAGTGCTGACTTAAAAGAAGTTAAGTAACATCAAATTTCCAAAGACAAGCATCGGAATTAGGGTTGTCTGGGCAATCTTAATTCTGCCCCTTGTGTATCTGCATCATGATACAATCTTTAATTACATAAGAATGGCCATACTGGGTCAGACCAAAGGTCCATCTAGCCCAGTGTCCTGTCTTCCGACTGTGGCCAATGCCAGGTGCCCCAGAGGGAATGAACAGAACAGGTAATCATCAAATGATCCATCCCCTGTTGCCCATTCCCAGCTTCTGGCAAACAGAGGCTAGGGACACCATCCCTGCCCATCCTGGCTAATAGCCACTGATGGACCTATCCTCCATGAATTTATCTAGTTTTTTAGTTTTTTTTTTTTTTTTAAGATAAATTCATAATAATCACATACTGTATTTTTCTCTGCATGAGTCATCAGCAGAGTTTGAACTAGGACTTCAGATCTATGACACAGACCTCTTCCACTTGAGCTGCTGCTAAAAAATTAACTGGTAGCAGAAGTAGGCAGTTATCCTCTATGTGGATCAGTCCCTAGAAGGGGAGAAGACAATTTGTCTGTGCGTTACACCTCTATTTGTGAGACAGTAGTGAAGTACTAAGTATAATGATTCCTAGGTTCTGATCCTAGCTCTGGGAGCAAAGTGTGGTCTGCTGGTTACAACTGTGCTTGCAGAGAGTATAGCCAGCCACGTTGCTAACTAGCTTTGGCATGTTCATTCTGAAAAGTAGAATGGCAAAGGGGATGAAATTTGGGTCCCTTATATTATAGACCAGAGTTCCGTTCCAAGGTGCATAAGACCATGTTCATCAATAAGGGCGGTGAACAGCAAAAATATTAACAGCACTCTATGGAAGAAATGAGACAAGAACTCATTGCAACTTCCCCCTACACCAATCTTTTTTATTAGGGGCTCTCTGCGTTGCATATCTATGTCTGACATTTCCCCTGAAATGCTGGAAGGCATGACAGAAGTACCAAATGACACTTGGCAGATCTGGTCCTGATCTTTTGAAGCTGCAAGCCTGTGTAAAAGGGCTTTGCTCTGACAAAAACAAACAAAACACAGCAACAGCAACTCAAACCCTTGGGGGATGGAATCCTCAACCCCAGACTGACAGGGCGCCTGCACATCTGGGTCACAATAATAAGTACATTATAAATACTTCCTGTAAGAGGACATAACCTGTGCTATTGCCCTTTCCCCCACCACCTGCTTTCCATGTGAATTTTGGTTCAGCAGATCAGCACATCGGTCACTGTAAGATTTGCTTCAAAGTACTGTATTCTTGGCTAAGGAATTATTTGTGGAATGTTGAACATTCTTCTGGTTTAAAAGCCCTGACTAATAGCAAAGATGAGATCTGAATAGAGGAAAATAAAAATTAGAGCAATAACATTTTCCAGAAATTGTTAATGTACTGCCAGACTGCTTTATTTATAGAACAAAGAAATAGTATACTACTTCCAAACTTGTAAAATGACTAATTCATGGTTGTCAATTGTTACTTAATATAGTTATTAATGTGCCTTTCTTAAGTAATTATACCAGTTACACTATCTGTTTCAGTTTCTTTTACTGACATATAACTTGGTTGTAACAAATAGTGTGGTTTACAGTATAATACAAGCTATGCATCAAAATACTAGTAGACAGTATTGAATCAATACAATTAAAATATTAATCAGTTAGCTCTCTAAGGCCCTGATTCTGCAAACATGAATGTGAGTAACTTTACCCATGGAACAACTCGTGCATAAGTGTATGAAAGATCCGGGCATACATTTACTAGTTCACCCAGAGTTATGTACCATTGTATAACATTTAAAAGCTTTTAAATGCTTTTCAGTTCTGAAAGATCAGTATTTTGGCTAAGCTAGTTCTTAAAATACATTGTACATGTGATTTGGCGAGATACTAACCCTCCCTAATTTTCTGTAATCCTGATTTTTACATGTAGTTACCAAATTACTAATCCAGGTTTATTCTACTATTTTGCAAGTGTGCGCACACATCCAGAGTATATAAAAATGTGTGCCACTCGCCACCATTTATGTCTGACAAACACAGCAAAGAGTGCCACAGCCATGAGGGGCATTATTTTCTACCACCTCTATGGCACATGCACAGACTGCAATGAGGGTCTGATAGGAGGCAAGCTATAGCAATTTTGAATGGGTTGGAGTGCTGCTGGATTCACCTCCCAAGCCACAGGCTGCACGTTGCACTATGTCCCGTGTGGACCCTGCTGGCATGCTCTAAGTACCTAGAATATGTTAACATAGTCCATCAGTGTCCACACAGCCTGTAGCTTGCTGCCTGTCAGGTCTTCATTGCACATTCTGGAGGAGAGGAGAACATGGAGGGGCAGGAGGAGGCAGTGGTGGAGGAGGAGAAGGAACACAACAAACAAGGAAGAAGAGGAGGAGGATCATCTTGGGAAGGAGGTCAGACCTGGGACTGGCCAAGGAAATTAAAGGCCATATTTGGCAGAAGAGGGCAGCATTCCTGGGGCCAAGCCTTCCCTTCTCCCTGTTCGGGGGTGGGGGATCACGGATGAAATGAGGAGTGAGGACTAAGGAGCCAAGTCCCCCACTCCTTGTGCATAGATAGTGAAAAGACTGGAGGGAGGGGGCAGAGAGAGAGAGCCTGGTTTCTGTGTGGAGGGGGAAGGAGAGGGAGAGAGAGAGAGAGAGAGGTCCAACCAAGATCTCTAACTCTTTTAATAATCATGCTTAAACATCTCAGACAAGGATGACATCTCTGAGTTTGCTGGTAGGCATGTTATTTTGGTTCACTAGCAGAACAGTTTCAGGATCTAAGATGATCTTGGACATGGTGATATTTCCTTAATTCTCCATCCCTGAATGTAAACACAAGTGGACATTGCCAAAAGATGTACACTGTAGGCACAATCCTGCACCAGTGCCCCCTGTGAGTTGGTGAGTACTCTCAACTCCCACAGTGAGGGCACTTGCCACCTCTTGGGATTGGGTTCTAGATTAGCATTTAGGGCTTAACCCTGCAGGTGCTGAGCATCTTTTGAGAAGCGCAGGGTACTCTCAGTTCCCACTGAAGTCAATGGGAGCAGTGGGCACTCAGCACCTATTGGGAAGTGCTTGGGTGTTTGTGGAATCAAATCCTGAATTCACCATAGTCCTCATTCTCTCAAGGTGCAATGCATCCTTAGTTCTCATTGGCTTCAGCATGCCTCTAGATAGGCACCTCTGCCATATATTTGGTTTGATACTTACACTAGCCATCCTGAATGTAGAGTGATGAAATTTTTTAAAAAGTAACTTGTGGAATAAGTCTCTGCCTCACATCTCTGGTTGAAAATGAGGTTTCCATTATAGGTAGTCCATAAATTTCTGTTTTTCTGTATTAAAGGCAAGGCTTTTGTTTAATAGATTTTTAACCTTTTCCAGTGAACACTTGGTAGCAGTAAGAAATAAACAATACATGTTGAAGATATATATTTACTCATCAAACCTTTCTGAACATTTTAAAAAGATAAGTGGATCCTCCTTTCTTAAAAATAAAGGCTAGGGATAGAGTGGCCATTTTAATTGGTATATCTGGAAGGTCAGGCTGAATGGTGGTTATGTAAAGAAACATTGCTCAAGAGACACCAACAGTATAAATCAGTTTTCTAATCTTAATTCCTTTGTGGTAACTTTTTCATGCTGAAGAGTTACAAGTTTGCTGTAATGAACAGTATTTTAGAAATGTGCTAATTGACTTTTAAAACGTGGATTTCTACTTGATTATAGGGAAACTTTTTTGGTGTAATAATGTCTAACAATAAAATCTCTGTATTTACAGCAACATCCGTAAGTCTTGAATTACTCACTGGGGTGCTGACATTATTTTCGAACTGTGAAATATCTGCAAGAATGTTCAGAAATGAGTATCAGGTAAAGCAGAAATTGCTATTTTTTTACTTCCTTTTATTTATGTCTTCCAAAGCTGAAACGCATGTTGAAACCTTCTTGGGTGTTTAATCAATCTATATTTGCTAAACCTTCTTTTCAAATATAGGAATAATAATTAATTTGCAAATCATATCGGATACAAAACACACCCAAGTTTGTTTTTTCAATGTCTGAGATCTTGATCCTTCAGTCCTTCCATATGTGGCTAGTTCTGTTGACTTCAGGTTACCAATACAGTAGGTTTTGTTTGTTCCCTGTTTCCTCCATCATGAATTCTAAGAATTTTACTGGTGTTTTCATGTAATGCCATTTTGCACCTTCTCTGATTTTAGTAACTGTAGTCAGTGGGGCTAGTCAATTAAAAGCTGATCATTTTTGCAGAGGACACAAATATTGGGGGAATGTTAAATAATGAAGAGACCAGGTCACTGATCCAAAACAATCTGGATTGCTTGGTAAACTAGGTGCAAGCAAAAAATATGTATTCTATTCTGACTAAATGTAAATGCATACATCTAGGAACAAAGAGTGTAGGCCATGCATACAGAATGGGGAACTCTCTCATGGGAAGCAGTGACTGAAAACAATTGGGGGTGAGGATCATGGTGCATGATCACATGAACATGAGCTCCCAATGTAACGCTGTGGCCAAAAGAGCTAATGCAATCCTGGGATGCATCAATCCTGAGTAGGGGGTTGTTTTGCCTCTGTATTTGGCACTGGTGTGATAGCTGCTGGAATACTGTGTACAGTTCTGGTGTCCACAATTCAAGGATGTTGATAAATTGGAGAAGGTTCAGAGAAGTCACGAGAATGATGAAAGGATTAGAAAACCTGCCTTATAGTGATAGATTGAGCTTCTTAAATCTATTTGGTTTAACAAAGAGAAAGTTAAGGGGTGACTTGATTGCAGTTTGTAAGTATTTATATGGAGAGCAAATAATTGATAATGGGCTCTTCAGTCTAGCAGAGAAAGGTGTAAAACTATCCATTCGCTGGAAGCTCAAGTTAGACACATTCACACTGGAAATAAGATGTACATTTTTAACAATGAGGGTCATTAACCATTGGAACAACTTCCCAAGGGTCATGGTAGATTCTCCATCACTGACAGTTTTTAAATCAAGATTGAATGTTTTTCTAAAATATATGCTCTAGGAATTTTGAGGGGGCAGGTCTATCACCTATTATGCAGGAGGTCAGAGTAGATGATCACAATGGTCTCTGTGGCCTTGGAATCTCTGAAATGAGCCCTTAATTACTAAACTCAGTTAAAGTGCAAAGGTGGCATCTCAAAAACCATCAGCAAAGTTCTGTTATGATTCATGATGGTTGAAATATTGAAAAATCAAAAATCCACTGCATTGGCCACATCTCTTTACTAGAAACTAATAGATATTCTTCTGTTTAATCATTTAGCTGAGCATGATTCAGAAAATCCTTTTAGGGTGAGTTGCAGAAATAAAACATATGAAGAAAATATCCATTCACCTCTTGCATGTTTTTAATATTTTTACATGCCATGCTTAAGAGTTTGGTGCTTTTTTGTTTTTTGTTTATTTGTTTGGTGTTTTGGCTGGCATGTAAAGAAAGGACAATAGTCAAAACATATCCTATTTCCTTTATCAAAGAAAGTAGTGTTGTAAGTAAGCATGGACTCTGATGCTGCAGTAAAATCAGACTATAAAGTCAAGAGTGCCATTTGTTAATTGCGGTTGACTGTGGTCAATAATATTTATATTAACCAGGGTTAACCATTGTTTCATGAGGGTTTGCTCTGACATACTCAGATTGAGCAAACTGTGCTCAATGATGCTGCTGTGCTCAGCACCTGGCTAGAGTGACGTATCCTTAAACAATTTTATCACAGGGTGGCCCATTTGTTGAAATATTCAGTGCTCAAGGCAAGAATCCAGGAGCAAAATGGAAGATCTTTGGCAGTCCATCAGCAATTTGGAAAGTAAGTTTTATGGGGGACTTATACGACCTGAAGTATAAACCGTGGAAAAAAGTACATGAAGCTTAAAATTAGAAGGTAATGAGGGCTTTGACCTGACTATGGAAAAGTTGTCACTTGCAGTTCTGTCACCATGACAGAATAAATGACCACTTAAATTAGCACTTCATGCCTGCTTGCAAACTGGATTGGTCACAGCTGTAGTTTTATAGCTTAAATATTTCTAGTGGAACAAAGCTTAAAATAGTTTTGCTATTCTGATAACCATTGGGTCAAGTCTGGGCCAGTGGATCATGAATCACATATCTGTCAACCTATTTTATTTATAAAATATATTACAAAAAACCAGAAATTTACTGAGAATATTATTACTACCATCTTTGCATTGTTATAAAATTCTTGTTGCTACACTCCTCTTGACAGTCTTAAGAACAATCAAAGTAGTCTTACACTTTGGCTATAAGTTTGGGTTTTTTGCAGTTTTAGAATCATAGAACCATAGTTAGAAGGTTCAGCAAGGCTCATTCAGTCTAATCTCTGCCAAGATTCAGGGTTTGTTGTGACTAAAGCATCCAGATGGCTATCCAGCCTCTCTTTGAAAGCCTTCAGTGAAGGAGCTTCCATGTCCTCCCTAGGCAGTCTGTTCCATTGTCCTACTGTTCTGACAGTTAGAAAGTTTTTCCTGAGATTTAGTCTAAATCTGCTGTGCTGTAGTTTGACCCCATTGCCTCTTGTCTGCACTCTGTGGCAAGAGAGAACAACTTTTCTCCATTTTTTTTTTTTTATGGCAGCCTCTCAAGTATTTGAAAACTGCTAGCATGTCCCTCCCCCCAGTCTCCTCTTTTCCCAACTAAACATACCCAGTTCCCTCAGCCTTTGCTCACATTCCATCCCTTTGATAATCTTTGTCGCTCCTCTCTAGATCCTTTCCTGTTTTGTTACATCCTTTCTATACATCGGTGACCAAAATTGGACACCGTACTCCAGCTGAGGCCTAATCAATGCTAAGTAGAGCGATATTATCAACGCCCATGATTTTCATGCTATGCCTCTGTTAATGCAACCTAAAATTGCATTTGCCTTTTTTTGCAACACCATTGCATTTTTGACTTATGTTGAGGTTGTGATCTACAACAACTCTCAGACCCTTCTCTGTCAAGACAGCTATCCCCCATTCTTTATTTGTGCATTTGGTTTTTTTTCCCCTAAGTGTAACATCTTACATTTGTCTTCATTGAATTTCATTTTGTTGTCTATAGCCCAGTTCTCCAATTTATCAAGATTCTTTGAATTTTAGCTCTATCCTCCAAAGTGTTTGCAACTCTTCCCCCCTAGCTTTGTGTCATCTGCAAATTTGGTTAAGTCTTGATTAAGAGACTGATAAAAGGTTTATTTTTTTCACTGTTTCTTTTTGTAGGAATTTGATAAAGAAGTAAAAGGCTTTGTTTTTGTCCTTGAAGGAAGCAGTCAAACAAACAAGATTCAGCTACCAAAGGAAACTAGACAAACTCGTAAGTATTGAGGCATTATAAATATAAGATGTTGTTCTGTACTAATCCAGTATTACTGCAAGATGTAGCTATTTGCGATATTGTCTCTTCTTTTGGGCAGCTCCTCTGTCAGCGGACTGAAAGGTCATTTTTCAGCAAAACAGCTGTTACCAATAAGTAGATGTTTAGAAATGAGAGATGCAACTAAACATGTTGGGGCAGATCCTTAGCTGATAGGTTTGACCTTGGGCAAAAAACACAACTTAGGTTCTGCTCCGGTAGACGTTGTTGTCAATAAAAGTCTATCTGTCAGCAGGTATTGAATGGGGCTTTTAATCCCACTTTCATTTTATTCTATAAAATGGTGATATTTACCCACTTTATAGAGATGTGAGGCTTAATTGTTTGATAAAATGTGCTATATAGTCTGATCATTTCTGATTACTTTTTACAAACAGTTGTTTAGGTCCACTATTTTTTTTAAGTTAGAGTAGAAAAAACAAGGGGTGAGAAGTTATTCAACAGACTAAAACTTCAGTTTTGCAGAATTTCTCACTTGAATATTTTTCATGTGATTTCCCCCCCCCCCCCCCCCACTGGCTCAGGGAACTTAACAAGCAGTATTACAGTCAAATATATATCTTAACATTTCAAGAGATAGCTCGTCAGCTTGTTTAAATCAGCATTGCTCCATTAAACTCAATGGAAAGACACTCTGATTTATACTACTTGAGAATATGGCCCTAAATTATATATACTGTACCTGTTTTGAAATCTGCTAAACTAAACAGCGAGTGCTAGAAGAACTGTTAACTTAAGCTCCATGTTTGCTCCCCCTTCCAAAGGTGTTGGATTTTTTTTTTGTAGACTCAGGGTGGGTGGTCAATGGGAACAGAACTCCTACAGGAGCCATGTTGTTGTGGATGAGGGAGTAGCCCAGGCAACTGTTCAGAGGCAGTGAGCTTTTGCACGTATGATCTTGGCTTCTGAAGACATCTTGAGATCCATGTTGCTCTTGGAATAATACTGCTTTAGGATCTTAAAATGCCTGCCAATTCAATAAAAGGCCAACTCTCTCCTTCACTAATGGAACCAATAAGAGGAAACTACAAATTTCAACTCATGGATACCTGTATACCCTACAAGTGTGTGGCTTTTCCTGAATAGGATAGTATTTTTAAAAGTTTTTCTTGTTTGCTCCCCAATTAAGCTATATTTCTACTATTTTAAACTTCAGAACTAGATCTGCCTCATCAAAGCCTCATAGATTCTAAGGCCAGAAGGGAACATTGTGATCATCTAGTCTGACCTCCTGAATAGCACAGGCCACAGAATTGCCCTAGAATAATTCCTTGAGCAGAGCTTTTAGAAAAACATCCAATATTGATTTAAGAATCATCAGTGATGGAGAATCCATGGCAACCCTTGGGAAATCGTTCCAATGGTTAATTACTCTCACCACTAATTTTTTTTGCCTTATTTGCAATCTGAATTTGTCTAGCTTCAACTTCCAGACAGTGGATCTTGTTATACGTTTCTCTGCTCGATTGAAGAACCCACTATTAAATATTTGTTCCCAATGTAGATACTTATAGACTGTAATCAAGTCTCCCCTTAACCTTCTCTTTTAAGCTAAATAAATTAAGCTCCTTGAGTCTATCCCTATAAAGCATGTCTTCTAATCCTTTAATAATTTTCGTGGCTCGTCTCTGAACCCTCTCCAATTTATCACTATTCTTCTTGAACTGTGGACACCAGAACTGGATGCAGTATTCCAGCAGCAGTCGAACCAATGCCAAATACAGAGGTAAAATAACTGCTCTACACCTGCTCAGGATTCCCCAATTTATGCATCCCAGGATCTCTTGAGCTCTTTTGGCTGCAGCATCACACTGGGAGCTCATGTTCAGCTGACTATCCGCCCCAATTTCCAAATCTTTTCAGAGTCATTGCTTCCTAGGATAGAGTCCTCCATCGTGTAAGTATGGTCTCAGTTGTCATAATTAGGATTGCATTTATGATTTATTGATTTTGATTAAGTAGTGAGTAATTGCCACGTGCTTTTATAATAATCTTGATGTGAACTTTTATGTGTCTTTGTGGGATATGCTGTTTACATGCTCTCTGAACACAATGAAGAACTGTAAATAAAAAAAAATTACATTGCTTTTATTTTCATAAAAATTCCACCAAAACCACAAATGGGACATTTTAAAAGGAACATTTTTATTACAGTTTGATTTGGTTTTCTTCGATTCTTTTCTGTTTTCAAATGTTGTGTGACCCTTGGGAAATGGTATTGCAGCAGTATAGCTATACATCATTGAAATGCTAAATGGTAGAGTTTGCTTTGTGTGTGTATCCATAGCTATATATTTCTTTGTCTCTGTTTCTAGTTGGACTGATCCAGCGGTTTCTGGTACTTCAGATTTATGTGCCATTGGGACAAGACTTCTCTACTGAATTGCTGTAAGAGATGCAGAACTTCATAGCATATTTTATGTATAGTAGACACTTGATCAGGTGAACCAATACCAACAGCCATTAATTGTGTGTGGCAGATTTCGTGTCGAAGAGCGGTGATTTATTATATCAACATGAAGTAATTAAGCTAATTTGAACATTATTTGTCAGACACCTCTTTTTTCTGACCTTTCCCTGAGAATAGAAAGTAAATTCTATTTAACAAAACTTAAAATAATTATTATTGTGACAATATGCAGACTAAACTAGATACAGCTAGGTAGAAAAGATGGGTGCTTGAAATTCCTCTTAAACTGCAGAAGAGAATCAAAAGTGGTGTGTATTAAATATTTAGGTCTCCTTTAGGAGGGAAAAAAAGAAATACTGCTTAGTTTAAGAACATTTGGGAGAACCCAGTCAGTTTAATTATTTTTGTACCTAAAGGAGAAAAGAATGAAGGTCATTGACTTTGTTTAGCTGTCCATTTAGTAAGATCAGTACATTACTAATGTAGCATATTGGTTCTTTTGGATGATACTTAAAACCTTCCAGGGTTGCCTGTTGAATTGTTGGTAGTGAAGCTAGATGGCGAAATTTACAGATTCACTGAAGTAAAAAGATTCTGCCTCAAGCCAAAAACAGAGTGATTGTTCATTTTCTTGTCAGTAAACTGATTATTTGCCTAGCAAATGGTGAAGGGGAAAAATGAGTTTCTCTTAATGCTGCTTCTCTCAACTCATAGTGTAGCTCTCCTGCTAATCCATTGATTGAGAGATCACATGCCTGATTTAAATGGATGTTATGCCTGCTTACATCCAAGGCTAAATATGACATGTTGTATTTAGTGAATAATGTCCTGAAAATCCTAAATGTCTTTATTTTTGTCCGCCAGCCTGTTGCCAAGAACTACAATAAACCAAATGTTGTGTAGGACCAGGACCAAGACAAAAATGAATCTTTGTAATGTAGACTTGATTTGTAGCAGGACATGAGCTGTAATATCAGACTAATGCTATTGCCAGAGCTGTGCTTATGTTATCAGAGATGCTGGTGCACAAACAAACCTTTGTCTGCAACACAGGAAAAACATATTTACCAAATGGGAAAATACAACATTGCTATGTATCAGAGGGGTAGCCATGTTAGTCTGGATCTGTAAAAAGCAACAAAGAGTCCTGTGGCACCTTATAGACTAACAGATGTATTGGAGCATAAGCTTTCGTGGGTGAATACCCACTTCGTCAGACCCATGCGTCTGACGAAGTGGGTATTCACCCACAAAAGCTTATGCTCCAATACATCTGTTAGTCTATAAGGTGCCACAGGACTCTTTGTTGCTTTTAACATTGCTATGAAATTTCATTTACTCTTTTAAGAGGGCATTGCAACCAGTAAAAAGCTTGTAATGAGGCCTCACACCTCTCGAGTCCTTTGGCTTTCCCCCTGCTGACCATAACCATACGTTCCTGCTACTCCATTCCTTATGCATCTATCACCTTCCTCTTGCTAACAGGTCTTGGATGCTTTTGGCCTTAGACAATGTTTAAACAAAGGAATTTGGATTTTACCCGCCACATTAACTATATAGAAGTAACATAGGTGTTACAATACAATGGATACATAGGCTTAGTGCAAGATCATAAGGAAATAAACAAGAGTTCATGTGTAATATAAAATTATAAAGCAGATGTAATGAATCCATCACCTACTACAAAGAGTTTCAGAAGCTGGACACAGAGTTCTTAAAGGGTAACTCTAAAAGTCTAACTTCCATAATTTTTTTTAATTTATTGGTTGTTTAAAAACTGAGGGCTTTCTGTAATTTATTAATAATTCCTGAGGGACTGAGAATTATCAGTTCGTTTTTTACATTTCCACTCATGGGAATGGTGTTCTATGGTATCTTGAACACAGAACCTCTTTCCAAAGCCTGTGGGGCTTCATTTGAAGTCAGAGGCAGTTTTGCTTCTTGGGACTGCAAGATTGGGCCTTGAAAGCATAGCTTCTGAAACAACTATCTTACAACTACGATAAATGCATTTATGCTACTTCTAAGCAGGATATTACTGAATATGATCTTTTTTTCTGCTGTAAGCTTAGCAAATGTAGATCCTTTGGTATTTGCCTTCCCTGACCTCAATATTTTGTTATGTAAAGGGGCTTCAGTAATGTTAACATTCAATAATGTTAACATTCTACCATGTTTCCAGAGTTACAGCCATGAGCCAGCTTCAATAATGTATATTTAACCTGAGAAGCCACAGTAGAGTTTCTTGCTTCTAAGTTTTCCCCAGGTGTTGACCTATTTTGTAAAGGTAAAACTAATATATATGAGTAGCCTTTCATTCTTGAATTCTTATCCCCCAGTGCCCCTGCTTGTGGATTTGAGTTACTGTCTCAAAACTTAACAAAATGTATAGGCAGCTTCCTACCTGATTTGCGCAATTGGGATCTTCAGTATGTGATGGGGAGATGATGGAGGGTAGGGCACTACTCTGAGAACCCAACAGAATCATGCCTGCAGCTAGGCCCTCATGTATTCTGAGATCTTGCAGCTGCAGAATCCACATATACCTCAGAATTGTGCTCCAGAATATAACCCTTTATTTACAACAAAACAAACAAACAGTACTTGTAGCATTCCGGGTTGCAAAGATCACTTTCCAAATACGAGTCTGGTTTACACTGATGCAGTGTTGTCTACTGGCTCTGAATTATTGCCTCTGAGAGACTTGAACTGTCCCATGCATATCAGCGGGGCATTAATGCTGGAATTTAATTCTCATAATGTAGTTGTCAATATTAACTGAATCATTAATTGTTTTGGTCAAATCATCCAGTTGATATGCCTATCCCACAATCCCAAAGGACCTCCTCTGCCTGCTTTGGTGGCAAAGTCTCCAGATATGCAAATCTAGTTCTCCTCTCTTCTGCCTGCAACTCCCCCTCCCCCCCCCCAATTGACAGTGTATTGTTATGCACCATTCATGCATTATGTTAATTTTATACCAAATTCAACGGCACATTGACAGCTAAAAATTTAGATGCTGCATAGAATTGAATTTAGTGCTTTAAGATATTGTAGAAGGGTTCGGTTGGGGTCGCCCTTCTCTGGGACCGGTGAGTCGGGGAATTAGCCTGGTGGGGCAGGAAACAGTCTAGAGCTCAGGCCCTCTGGCAGGGGCTGAGCAAAAGAGTTCACTATCAGGCCCAGGCCCTGGGTCCGGGAGGGGCCACACACACAGTCAGGAGCTCAGGCCCTCAGGCAAGGGCTGAGCAAAATAGTTCAATATCAAGCCCAGGCCCTGGGTCAGGGCGTCTGGGAAGAGGGGGAGACTGCCACCCGTGAGTGGGGTGGCAGGGGGGGACGCAGGCCCGCCTACTCCACTGCGTCCCAGCCCGGGGCCCTAACAGCAGCAGGCAGCCTGCTGCTGTGTCAGTGGGGATCCTGGCCGCAACACACTGACATCGGCTCTGGGTGTACCACAGCCAGACTAGAGTCGGCTGCCCCCGGGCTACTTCCTACCTCCCCCTCTAGAAGTACCTGCGTCTGGTCGGTGTCCTCCACGGAATCAAGCACCATGGGCTCCTCAGGGTACTCGGCGAGCGGTAGGCTTGGCAGCTCCTCTGGGTCGCTTCTCACCGGTAGGCTTAACAGCTTCTCCGGGGTCTGGTCGTCCTCAGGCCTTGACTGGTATGGCCAGTCCTCGGATCGGTCACAGGCTGCAGGAGTCTCCCCTGCGGGAGCTAGGCCCCCAGCGTCTGGCTTCTCTGGCGGCCAGGCAGCTTCTGAGCCCTGAGGTGGGGCTTTTATACTTCCTGTCCTGCGCTTTGACCTTTGAGGGGCGGGCGCAGGCTCCAGTGGCTCCGCCCACTTTGGCATCCGGAGGGGCTCGTCCCTCTCTGGGGCGGCTGGGAGCCAGGCCGCCTCACTACAGATATATTTTACAGATTTGTATTCCTATTTACTGTAATAGTTCTTTGGGTTTATGATTTGTGAATATGGATTTGGGATATCTCAGTTTTTAGGTGCCCAATTTAGGACACTCCAAAGGGCCTGACATTCAGAGGATGGATGCTCAGCAATTTCTGAAGAATCAGGGCCCTTTTAGAAGTCTTAAGTCAGGTACTCAAAACCGAGGCACCAAAAATTGGTAATCACTTTTGAAAATCTGGGCTTAAATGCATAGGAACATAGGAATTACAATACTGGATCAGATCTCCTTCTGAACTGAATTAAAATAAGTTAAAAATACATAAATAATTTCCTAGTATTACCCTGGCATTCAAGCAATTGCTGTGGTTTACAAGAATGTTATGCAAGTGCAAATAAGAAGAGAGGTAGTTCACACAAACTTGACTGGAAGAGCGGTCTCTACAAGGCAATCTTTCTGTTTAGATGAAGTCCAAATTAACAACATTTAAAACCTCTGGTCTAGAATATTGCTTGAGGCAAATACATTAAAGTTAGATTTTTTTTTTCCTAATGAGGGAGTTGACCACTTAATTGTATGTGAATGTAGTGTTTGTAGAAGAGAGGAAAATGAAGATATATAAAATTTCCATAGCACAGGTACAGTGTAAGTAGTATTTGTGAGAGGAAGTACCAGAATGTGTCAAATATTGTAAAAATAGGATTTCAAGCTTAATAGCTCCATTTTCTTTCTTCCTGTTTTTTCTCTATTGTGTATACCTTTTGTCTTATTCCAATTGTTTCCTTACTGTCTTAGTGCCTGTTCTTTCTGTATAATTGTTCTTCAGTCCTTTCTGCCTTGCTTTGCTCTCTCTTTCAAGGTTAAAAATAAAAGGACAAATTGTAAGAAACTTTTTTGGTTTGCACTGCATTATTTAGCCCACTGCACAAAAGATTGCCTGTCTTGAGCATTTTTAATAAAATTGTGTTAATTTTAATTTTGTTGTTTGAAACTTTAACAAATTGAAATTGCCTTTAGACCACTATTAATTATCTGTTTTTATACAGTGGTTAGGTATTTCCCTCTAATAAGCACAGGACAAGAGGATTAGAGCAAAGTGTATTCACCTGCTTCCTCAGCATGGGCATACCACGCACAGCTCTAAAATAGTCTTCCCTCTATTCGAAGTAGAAGCAATAGAAATTAAAGTGCTGTGAAGTGCTTTTAATCGCTACTATTTCATTGGAGGGGGTGGAATTCAGCTAAATGCCTTGTTAGGCATTTTGAATTCCAACTCTGCTGTGCTCTAATTTTTAAAGGAATTGTAGAACAGGAGGCTCCCTTTCTCCACCCTAGATGGGTTGTGATCCTCACCTACGTGGTGGTGATTAGTCATAATATTTCCTGAGTTGATTAGACGACCATCAGGAAAGAAAACAAATTCTCTAGAATATTTCAGAGTAAATGGGGAAAGTAGGAACAAAGAGAGAGGAAATCAAGTCCTTTAAATAGGAGAAGAAAACTGTGTGGAATGTGAAGCACTTTTGAAAGAAAAGGGGGAAAAAATAATATATAAACATGTGGATGGTAGGATGAAAGTAAATCCTCTCCTTTTTAGATATTAAAGTATTGGAAATCAGAATGGTAAAGAAGGCATTAATCACATGAGGCTAGAAAATGATGAGTCTCCTTGTAGTCCAGGAAACAGACCATGTGAGTTGCTCACTTTATTCCAGGCTAGCAAAGTAATGTTTAAACTTATGCTGAGGTGCTGCACATTTTTTCCACGTATGCTGAAATGCCCAGTGTATCCCATTATCATTCCACTACTTGTTATATTATAAAGTCTGCTAACTAATGACCACTGTATTTAAGTCTGCAAAATAGCTTCCGTTAAAACACTCACAATTTACTGAAAACTTAACTTTTTAGGTTGAAACTTTCCATAGTTGGTGTATTGTCAGTATGAATATTTTTGAAAGTTTGAGGAAACTCCTGTAAATCACTTTTGAATTAAGGTAAAACTGAAAAAATCCACTTTTCCCTTTAAAGAATAATTCTAACTGCACTTTTTGGCCCAACTCTCAAACTTGGCATGTGAACAGTCCTCACAAAGGCTTTATTTATCACTGAAGTTTGAAGAGAATAGGATTTATATCTCCAAGTTGTTTGAAAATTGCATACTGAGCAATCACAGGGGAGAGAGAGAGACTGACTCTGTTCTTCCGTAGCTCGGGAAGTTTAGATTTTTGAAAACAGAATATGAGGCATTTGACTGGGAAAGCCTAAATATGCTCTTAACTTGGACCCACTAACATCCTGGCTAGCCCTCCAACTATTGGATCACACATTTAATTTAATTTTCCAGGTCTCCTGAACTTTGTACCACAGAATTGACTGGGGCCTACAGAACTCAGGATATATGAAGTGAACAACTGGGGAGTAAGTACAACTTGCTCCTAGTTGGGAAGCAGCTGTACAGTATTTTAGGCTCACTGGTGTAGAAGGGTCCCGAGGCTTATCCCTATCCCACATGTCTCAGAAGGTAAATTCCTAATTAGGTCTTGACTGACTGACAGAGGTATGGTTGCAGTCCTTTTAAAACTGAATGAGTGCTTTAATTAAGTACTCAGTCTTTGAAATACACCTTGCAGTATCCGTCCCATAATTTCTACTATTTAATACCTCAAACTTGTTGGCCATCTAAAAGTCTGAAAAGCAAGAGGTGGTTAGGGGAGATCTTCTCAACTTTCGGCCTGCATGTAGTGTACTCCTTTGTGTCTGTATTCAGGCAGAGTTGCATCATATGTTGTCATTAGCATTGTGGAGTATTTTGGAACTGTGAGCACTAAATAGAATTCCTTGCTCTATATCCCTCAACAGCAACTTATGCCTCTTCATTTGAGCATTTCCTTTTGTTTTGTTGGTCATTATTTGTTTCTTTAGATTTGTTGACTTCATAATAATTTTGTTAGAGCCTTGGCTGAGTTCCCGTTATGGGACCTAGTTTTTAGATCTCATATGTCTTCAAGCCAGCTGGGTCTGATCAGTGTTCAAACTCTATCTCCCAAGTCTAGCCTCTCAGGCACACTCCTGGTCTGGCTGTGGGGCCCTACGACCAGTGCCGAACTCCACAAATACCTGCACACAAACGTTTGTTACCTCAGTTTGCCCTCAGTTTCCTCACTCCTGACAGCCATTTGGGATTTGGGTCAGTGTCCTTTAGGCATTCTAGGACCTTCCTGCACCCCACTCCTGCTCAGTCTCCTCTTCCTTGCAGTGATCTTTCTATTGCTTAGAGAGCATGACTCTTTAAAAATCAGTCTTTGTGACACCTTTTCTCTTCTCACGGTGGGATTTTCCATGCTCCAGGCCTTGAGTGAAACTAGTGGCAGAAGGTTGTTAAAAGTTAATGGCACTGCCTGTAGCCTCCATTTTCCTGCCAGAGCAAGGTTATTCAATTTTGATAACGCTTAATGGCCTTCTCATTCAGACACCTAGGCACTAACTCTATTCCCCTCCCCCCCCCTTTAATGTGAGAGGGTTTATACAATCTGACAGTTACAGTGTAGCACATAATCAAGCTGACACTCAAAATGGAGGCTGAAATACCACATGGCTTCTCACAAAATCGAACTGGGAACACTGACATACTGCCCAAACTCTCATAATTATTACTTATATTGCAGTAGCACCAGTCAGAATCAGGCTTTATTGGGGAAAAAACCCTACAGAAGTAGACACAGTCCATATATTGAAGACCTCAGTCAGAGAAGACAAGTGACATACATAGAGTGGAGGGAGAGGGAAATGCCAAAATCTATCCCATTTGTTGCACTTTATAGCTCTGTCTTTTTAAAGAAAAAAAAAAGCTTCCCATTGCATGCAAGTTTTAACTTCTAAATCAACCCTTTGGTTACACGCCTGAAATAGATATAATTGTTAGTTCCTGGCAATTGTCCTAAGCATTTGCCTTTTTCTCTTGGACTGCATTAGTGATCTTTCATTTAAATATATTTAATACTTCACTTTTAAAATGCTGTTATATATAACTATGTTTGAGACAACCACAAGTATGTACAATGCAGATTTTAGTTAAGTGTTAGTCACATTGCAGTTACCAGTGATCAAGAGCAGATTCTGTCATAAACTTTCCCCAAGGTTAAATGCCAATAGTTTATAACTATGGCATTAAAATGGCTATTGAAGGAATGGCTGTTCGAATACACACTTGATGTGTTAAAATGCCCTAGCAGACATCCAGTGAACTTTGACATGACATAAAAACAAATTTAGTCAATTTTACACGATAGAAATGGCATCTTCATTTTATTCTTTTTAGCATTAAAGTTTCTGCAGTACCTGGTATATTCAGTGTTTAGTTTAATCTGTAAATGAACTAAGCTGTGTGATCATGAGCGACTTCAATTTGAGCGACATATACTGGAGGTCTCGTGCTGCCAGTATTAAAACATCCTTGGAATGTCTAAATATTATAGATGAAAATTTGCTAACTCAAGAAGTATTGCTGCTAACATGGGGGGATTCTGTATTAGACCTAATCTTGACATATAAAGAGGAACTGATCCCAGAACTAAAAATTACTGGTAGCGTAGGTGTAAGTAATCATGACTTGATCACATTTATAATGTGCAAACAGGATGAAGTCCAGACCAGTAATATATATACTTGATGTTTTAAAAGGGCCAGTTTCACAAAGCTGAAAACAATAATGAGCCAAATCAGCTGGAGGAAGAATTTAATCAGAAAAATATGAATAATTGGGAATTGTTTAAGAACACTACTAGATGCTCAAAAAGTCACAGACCCACAATCCCAGAAGAAAGCTGTATTGGTTAAATATATGAAACATAAAAATTTCTGATAGATGGTTTAGTTTTGATGAACTTAGAAGAGGACAAGAATCAGGCTTATGATGGAAAGCTAATCATTACTTAAAGCTGGGGAATAGTTACAATATTTCCATAATAAAACTTAAGTAGCTCAACCCCTTCTGAGGGCCAGGGGTTAGGGAAGATGGGGGTGGGGGAAAGAGGAGGAAAAGAATCATCATACTTTCAGGAAACTATGTATAATGGGAAAAAATAATTTCTGGGGTAACTCCATTGACTTTAATGAAATTAGACCAGAGATTATTTTGAAGAATTATAATTTTTAAAAAAATGCAAAGAAAGAACAATTGTATATTTTCCAGTAGTGCTGGGGTGAGTGGGCATCAAAAAAGCATTGCGGTTGATTCTGTCCCTCTGGCAAAGGAGGGGTACAGCTTACACATCCCAGGACTGGGGGTTGCTTTGTTATTTTGGGAGTTCTGGGAGGAAGCATTGCTGCCTTTCTCCAAGGTTCTTCCAGGAGAGATACTGTGGATAGGACTCCAGGGCATTTTCTTGGGCACCCTGGCCAGGCTGCCAATTCTTCCCAGCAGAAAAGAGCTTGTCTTCCCAGCAGACTTTCCACCACTGGTGCCTCTGCACTTTGAACTGCTCCAGCAGAAGGTGGTAAAACCCAGGGCTGAAATAAACCAGCAATCTTCCTTTAGCCTTGACAAATGCAATCTTGCACCACTTGTATCCATTCAGAATGCTGCTGCAAAGATCATTTTTCTAGCCTGTTGCTTTGAGCATGTCACCCCTCTTTTTGAATCCCTCCCCTGGCTCGCTAATCTCAATTACATCATAAATTGATTATTTTCACTCTCAAGGTCCTTTATAACCTGTTCCCTCCCTACCCATCTCTCATTTGCTATAATAGAATATGAGGGTTGGAAGGGACCTCAGGAGGTCATCTAGTCCAACCCCCTGCCCAAAGTAGGACCAATTCCCAACTAAATCATCCCAGCCAGGGCTTTGTCAAGCCTGACCTTAAAAACTCCTAAGGAAGGAGATTCCACCACCTCCCTAGGTAACCCATTCCAGTACTTCACCACCCTCCTAGTGAAAAAGTTTTTCCTAATATCCAACCTAAACCTCCCCCACTGCAACTTGAGACCATTGCTCCTTGTTCTGTCATCTGCCGCCACTGAGAACAGTCTCGATCCATCCTCTTTGGAACCCTCTTTCAGGTAGTTGAAAGCTGCTATCAAATCCCCCCTCACTCTTCTCTTCTGCAGACTGAACAAGCCCAGTTCCCTCAGCCTCTCCTTGTAAGTCATGTGCTCCAGCCCCCTAATCATTTTTGTTGCCCTCTGCTGGACTCTTTCCAATTTTTCCACATCCTTCTTGTAGTGTGGGGCCCAAAACTGGACACAGTACTCCAGCTGAGGCCTCACCAATGCCGAATAGAGGGGAATGATCACGTCCATCGATCTGCTGGCAATGCCCCTACTTATACAGCCCAAAATGCCGTTAGCCTTCTTGGCAACAAGGGTACACTGACTCATATCCAGCTTCTCATCCACTGTGACTCCTAGGTCCTTTTCTGCAGAACTGCTACCTAGCCATTCGGTCCCTAGTCTGTAGCAGTGCATGGGATTCTTCCGTCCCAAGTGCAGGACTCTGCACTTGTCCTTGCTGAACCTCATCAGATTTCTTTTGGCCCAATCCTCTAATTTGTCTAGGTCCCTCTGTATCCTATCCCTACCCTCCAGCGTATCTACCACTCCTCCCAGTTTAGTGTCATCTGCAAACTTGCTGAGGGTGCAATCCACACCATCCTCCAGATCGTTAATGAAGATATTGAATAAAACCGGCCCCAGGACCGACCCTATCAAAATGTCCCACCTCCGATCGGCCCATGAAGTCAGCCTCCACCACACACTTGTTAAATTTTCAAACAAACACCTTTGTGCTTTCTCCCCTGCTCCCCTCATGGTTGAGAGGAACTTCCCATAAACATGTACCTGTCAACATTCAAATCCCTCCTTAAAATTCTCCTTTATCATGATAGCTTCCAAAAAAACCCGCCCAAAAACAAAGCTTTACAAGGGGGTAGACTGGTGGTGTGCTAACACCACTGCCTATCATGCTGACCAATATTGCCTCCCCTGTCTGTCTATCAGTCTGTTGTCTTATACTTAGATTGTAAGCTCTTTGGGGATTTTTTGTTTTGTGATTCTACAGCACCCAGCACAATGGGGTCCTGGTCTCCTAGGCATTATGGTAATACCACCAGTGCAATAACATGGTACCACTAGAAATATTAAATATCAGACAAATAATTTACTACAAGGAACAGAATTACCTGTTGTATGTGGGTTATATATGGCCATCCAACATCTTGACAAATGAAAGGAGATGTGACAAATTTTGGTCCGTCAGTGGTGCTTAGCAGTGGTATGGGAAAAGAACCTGATGTGCGAGCGCAAACCTTCCCACAGTGGCTACAGGTCCACCCAAAAGATGGAAGTATATAGGAAAACAACCTGAGCCCTGAAATTTAGAATTTCAGAGCACAAATATAGAATGAGGAGAGAAGGGATTTAAAATTACTATTACATAACTACTTTTTCTGGACAGACAGTTCCTACTTCCTCCTCTCTTTTTCTGTGGTAAAGACTCGTTTCCTAAACCAAGAAGAAGGGCAATAAAACAAACACCATGAAAAGTGAAAGACATATGAATGAATTGCAAATCAAGATCAGAGTCTTAATGACGAATGTCTGGGGTGACAAAAAAGAAAATTTTCTAAAATGTTATATTTTTCTGCAGACTCTAGGCACGTATTCAGTAACTGAGCACTCCAATGAGGTAACATAATAAGCATTATTGACTTTTAGAACTTGTGGAAGCCAGTGGTGAATGAATCCCCAGTTTGGGGAGAATCCCAGCCAAAAAGCATGTGGCCTGCTTTTGTCTGTGCTAGCATGTTGATAGGCATATTGGGGGGAGGGATAGCTCAGTGGTTTGAGCATTGGCCTGCTAAACCCAGGGTTGTGAGTTCAATCCTTGAGGGGGCCACTTAGGGGTCTGGGTCAAAATCAGTACTTGGTCCTGCTAATGAAGGCAGGTGGCTGGACTTGATGACCTTTCAGGGTCCCTTCCAGTTCTAGGAGATAGGTATATCTCCATATATTATTATATTGCTAATTGAACCTTAAATGGGGAGGTGGAAATGTTTTGCAGGATAAAGGGACATAGTCACCACACTGAAGAACGTACATGCTGTCATCACCATCTTAGTTAAGCCAACAAGAGGTCCAGCACACAGTGGGTGCCTGGTGGAGGAAGTAGCAAAAAGCAACCAGCAGCATGTTAAGATGGCTCACCATTTGGAATTTTGTCTAACGCAGACAGGTATAGTCCTGATTTTTTTTTTTCCAGGTCCCAGTAGCCTGCACCCACTGGCATGACCTCGCATGTACGGTTCATGCAAGGTCACACCGTGCAGAGGATGCCATTTCTGTATAAGGCCCGGAACACCAATGAGCACAGACAGGATTCTTTTTAACTAGAAAGCACCTGCCAGTGACTCTGCACCACTTTGCAATATTGTGAGACATACAGAGCATTTTGTCTTAGCATGTTCCTTCTAATTGTTAACAGGCAACGTAAAAACCAAACAACCTCTTTTTAGTATGGTATGTTACTATGTGCTGCATTTTCTAAAGAAACAGTGCAAGGGACAGTACAGCACATTAAGAAACAACTTTTCCCCTTTGTGCTGGTCCAGAGCTCCTCTTATTACCAGTTGTATTTTATGTTATGCTTCTCCAGGCATTCAGTATTCCATGCATTCACCATAGACAACAAGATTTTCCCACTGAACAAGCAAGTTTTATGCCAATTGTCAAATAATATATTTTATTTACATTACAGAAAGCAAACAATTAAAACCCTTTGATTTTATTTTATGTCAATTTTAAATTAACTTGTTTCAATTACCTGTATTTATTCAAATTTATTAAGTCAATTAAATAGCTTAAGCACCAAAGAACTACTCCATAGATTTACACTGCTTGAATTTATATACAGATATTTTGGGGTTAATATTACTTTTATGATATAAATACATATATTTCAGAGATAATTTCCACACATTGGTAATGGCAAAAATATCTGAATGAAGCTTTCATGTTTTATAAACTAGCTTATGAGAAAATAAAAACTCTAAAGAAAAAATAGATTACAAAATGGATGAACCACGAAGCAATGGCAAATCCTTTCACAATGCTATTTGCAGGCTATTGCTAGCATTATATTCATTTTGAAATTTTTATCAAATTCAGTTCAGTAAATGACTAAAAGTATAACGGGACCACCCTGGCTACAGCAATACTGCATACAATAAATGTCTAAAAATCAAGAATTAAATATTGGTCAGTAATAACTGAACGTAGTGAACTGCTGATGGCTGTTCACTGCTCTGTGTGAAGTGAGGTGGTGGTCTACCTTTCTGGTCCCGGTAGATAGGTATCTACATCACAGAAGACTGTGAGATTAGTACTTTGCTGCCAAAGGTGGAATAAACTATGGGGAATGAGCTAGTCTGTCAGTCCTCTAAGTGATCCTTCCTGAACAGGTTTAACCAAAATGTCAGGACATGAAAGCAAATTTCTACTGTGCTACCAATGCAGTATCTGTTCCATGAATAGAGCACATCAGTATCTGGAGCTAAGAGTCCAGCATCTTCCAAAAGCACTAAATATCACTTTAAAACAAAATTAAGACAAGGCTACCTGTATAAGATGATTTTTGATCAAGGGTGGTATAGATTTAATGTCTGACATGTCATATCCTTCCAGGTGATATTATCCTGTACAGCAGGCGTAGGGAACCTTTTTTCCACTGACCCACAGAAAAAATCAGTCGTGGACCACACACAGCCCTGCGGGAGGGGCGGGGGCAGAGGCTCGGATGGGGCCAGAAATGAGGGATGCGGGGAGGGGTTCCAACCTGGGGTAGGGGGTTGGGGTGGGGTCTGGGAGGGAGTTAGGGTGCAGGAGGGGGTTCCGACGGGGTGGGAGGTTCGGGGTGTGGGTTCCGGCCGATCGGCACTTACCTCCGGTGGCTGACGGTCGGCGGCACACCGGGGCTAAGGCAGGCTCCTTGCCTGCCCTGACTCCGCGCTGTTCCCAGAGGCAGCTGCCATGTCCAGCCCCTAGGCAGAGGGGCCAGGAGGCTCTGCGTGGTGCGCACTGCCTACGCCTTCAGGTGCCGCCCCCTCCGCTACTATTGGCCACAGTTCCCGGCTAAGGGAATCTACGGAGCTGGCGCTGAGTGCAGGGGCAGCGTGCGGAGCTTCCCTGATAGCCCCTGCTCCTAGGGGCTGCAGGGACATGCTGGTTGCTTCCGGGAGCTATGCTGAGCCATCCTGACTTTTAACAGCCTGGCACCTTAGCTTCACCCCATAGAGGGGTGAGCTGGCACTCGCAGCTCCAGCCCCAGGGAGGGGATGCCGAGGCTTGAGGCTTCCGGCCCCCGGTGCGGAGACTTGCCACGGGCCGAATGAAATCAAGCAGCAGGCATGATCCAGCCCACAGGCCGTAGGTTCCCCACCCCATATTCATGGAGATGGACTTGATAAGCTAGTAGATCTTTCCAAACTCATTTTCACTATTAAGCATTTTATAGCATTTCATG
The DNA here is from genome assembly GCF_028017835.1 of Emys orbicularis. Classification (NCBI taxonomy): domain Eukaryota; kingdom Metazoa; phylum Chordata; order Testudines; family Emydidae; genus Emys; species Emys orbicularis. Next base: position 129,670,843 of record NC_088689.1, read on the forward strand.
TGTTCAAGTGTATCATACAACTATTAGTCATAATACCACCCCAGCAAGGTAGGCCGGTAAATATTATTATTCCCATAATACAGATTGAAGAATTGAGATTTTAAAATAAAATTAAGAAAATGCTACTGAGATGGAAAAGTGAAGTGACTTGCCCTCGTCATGTTGCCTTTCTACTAGGAGTGTGTTATGCATTTTCGCACATGAACAGGTTTACTTATTTGTTGTAGAACTTATCAATTATAATATGATTTGCCATTTTCACAGCTTACATGGAAACTGACATGTAAAATAAAATCATCTGTTATAAATTGTGACAAATGACTGGCATCATAGTTAGTACTTCAAAAAGAATGAATGTGTGTACACTTGGTCAGACTCCAAGCAGCAGAAGTATTCGCACCTGCACATGCCCCATATTTTGGAGCATTTACCAAGATTGCCAGTGCAAGCCAGATGCTGTTTTCTTTCCTACCCAAATATTTTCCAAACATTGAGCTACTTTTGTTATTTCAAAAAGGTAGCAAAATTTCTAAAACTGAGTGTTAAGCAATTGGCTACTATATTTACAGCAGATGGCTATACCCAGTATTACTAACAGCCTTGCTATTATTTGCTTCAAAAAGGATGCATAAATTACACGCTCTGATGCTTTAGTTCTAATTTTTTTTACTATGTTTAGGGATTTAAAAAAAAGTGTAATCAATTTAAATATTTGCCAGCCAGACCAATACATTGACTCCTAATGTGACAAATGTTAACTCAGTATCCTCCACCTCGTGCCACCATACAAAATATCAGCCTATATTTCCAATGAAATTGCTTTAAAACAGATAGGACAGCTAATTTAAACAGTTGTTTGCACATTCAGTATTTATGACAGGAATCTCGCATGACTGGCTGGTAGCGGCGAGTTAGAAGGTTTAGCTCAGCTGCTGCCACAAGTGATGGATGGCCCTGAAGAATTTCTTGTTTGTGATCAGATCAATCACAGAACAGAATGCGAAAAAGGGGATCAGCCTCAAACTAGATTCATAACATTTCCATCTGTATGCAAAAATGGGACAGGAAGAAATGTACCATACAGTACAGCTATTAAAAATTCACAAAGAACTTTTTACATAAAGCATATTTGAAGGTAAGATAGTTGATATGTCTTGACTTTTCACGTAGTGCTATCCAAAGATTCAGATGTAAGAAGCATCCTGTGACTCATAATGTCTTTATTTTGTATACACCGCTACCTCGATATAACGCCACCCGATATAACACGAATTCGGATATAACACGGTAAAGCAGTGCTCCGGGGGGGGCGGGGCTGCGCACTCCGGTGGATCAAAGCAAGTTCAATATAACGCGGTTTCACCTATAACGCGGTAAGATTTTTTTGGCTCCCAAGGACAGCGTTATATCGAGGTAGAGGTGTATATTTGCTAAAACCAGAGGAATGATGTGAACTCAAACTCTGGAGTTAAAACTCCAGACCTATCTTTGATGGCACATAAGAAATGTGCGGTCAAATGTTGCTGACTACTTAGTGTATAGAAGAGCCACCAGATTATATGAAGTTTAAACTGTCCATACATAGCCTGTGGACAATTACAAATTAATGGTTTCAGAAAATTTGGAAAGTAGTTGTAATACTTAACTACTTCACAAGGATGGTGCACAAGGTGCCAGAATACAGGGGCAGAGTTAAGGTTGTGTGTTGAACCAGATTTCCAGACTTTCAAGCATTTGTTTTGTTTTTTAAAAAAACTTTAGCTTAGAATTTTCTGGCTTTTAAACACTTTAGAGCTAGAATATTCTAAGGCAGGAGTAGGCAACGTATGGCAAGCGTGCCGAAGGCGGCACACAAGCTGATTTTCAGTGGCACTCACACTGCCTGGGTCCTGGCCACCACTCTGGGAGGCTCTGCATTTTAATTTAATTTTAAATGAAGCTTCTTAAACATTTTTAAAACCTTATTTACTTTACATACAACAATAGTTTAGTTATATGTTATAGACTTATAGAAAGAGACCTTCTAAAAACGTTAAAATGTATTACTGGAACGCAAAACCTTAAATCAGAGTGAGTAAATGAAGACTCGGCACACCACTTCTGAAAGGTTGCCGACCCCTGTTCTAAGGTATTTTCTGAAATAATTGATAAGGTTTAATGAGGTTTTAATTGTCTAGGAATTTACTTTAAACTTGAATTGTTTGCTATCATAATTAGTCTTGTAGTTCTGAGGATAGTGATATGATAAATTATTCATGCTTACTGTAAAGACACAGCATGTTTTCAGATATAATGCAACAAAAAATACGAATTTCATGTTTAGCCTTGTTGAGCTTAGAATGGCCTTGTAAAATTAGAAGCAGAAAACATGATAATTCCATCATTTACTTTTGACAGCATTGAAGATTTTAGATACAGGGTGAAGGTAAAAGTTCATTGAACAGATTTAGCTGGTGAGATCCATTTGAAATTCAAAAGCTGGTGGTTAACTTTTAATAGCGTGTAGCTTGCTCTTTCGATTTTGCGAAATAAGAATGATATGTGGAAACAACTTTTTTTGAAGTAAATTAGGGACATTTATTTCTATAATTTATGAAAAAGATGAACTCATTCATTCACAAGTATTGTACATAGAAAAAAATCTCTTGCTGTTGCCCTAATGAAAGGGACAGCAGTACAAATCTGATAGTAATGTAGAAAACCGATATTCCAAATGAACGCTTGCAGGTTGTCTTGCTTGGCAGGTATGTGAGGATTAATGCAATTTATTATGGAATTAATAGTAATAGGCACAGTCGCAGCTGAAAAATGAGCCTCTGTTGTGATTAGTATGTAGTCTTAAAGAAGATGAACACTTTTTTCCTCCTACTCAGAATTAATTTCGTAGCTTCCCTTTGGAGATAGATGCCTTTAATTCTTGGCATTTGATCACATTCACTCTTCCCTTGTCTGGGAATATGTTCAAATGTTGCATTTTTATGAGGTGTTCTTAAATTAAGAATCATCTGGTTCTTTCAGTTCTGTTGTATAAAATGTTAAGCAAAACCTGTGGTATTACTGAAGGGTCTGAAAAACTTATTTCCTGGCTACAAAATATATCTATGTGGATGAGACCTTTTCAGAGTGATGGGGAAGAGGAAGAAAGACTACTTTGTGCATCTCAACCTCTTAGTTATCCTCCATAGAAACAGTATCTTCAGAGTAAAAGCGGTGGCTAAATATAATGACCCAATAGTCATTGCAGTAAGAGAAATACAGGGGGTACAGTTAGAAGATTGGAAGGGCATAAAAGGAATATATTTTAAAAATAGAAGAGACAGGTTGAACTATGAGAGAAGTTGCATGTTAGTCTCCTCCTCTTTCCCTGTCATACAAAACTAGATACTAATGGACAGCATTATAGATCTACCTACCAGGAAGCAAAAAAGCAAAAACATTGTCATTCAAGGTTAGTATAAAGGAACCATCCTACACATTTCGTTCAGACTTTTAGCTTCCGTCATCCTGACAGCTCAAAGCCCATGCCAAAGTCATATTTTTCCTCTCCATGTTAACCCTGTCTTCCTTTGAGTCATCCAAAGGAAAATAAGGAAAAGGGGGGAGAGGGGAGAAATCAAATAAAATATTTTACTCTAGAGGTTTTTCTAACTAACCTCCTTTCTAGCAAAATTTTCTTTAACATATCTGAGGAGAGTGCCCGCTTAGAGGTGCCTTTCTCCAACTCTGTGTCCTTGTACACATCCAGACTTAGCCTTTGGCTAGAAATGAAACCTCTGCTCTTCAGCACTATACAGTCTCTTCGGAAGTCAACAATTCCTACTTCTCTCCTCTATCTACCTAAGGTAGGCGTTACCTCTTTGAGATACTTTTCCTCTGACAAGTCTAAGTGAGGCTGCTTCTCAGCAATAATTTATTTATTTCTTAAGTCCCCTTGGTCTAAGACCTCTTTAAGCCAGGGGGCTTTCCTGCCAGATTTCTCTTGCTCTCATGTCCCCTCCAAATGCAGGCGCATTTGGAGTAGATTACTGGACATATTAATCAGTCCTTGTTCCCTCAGGCTTCATTTATCAGCAAGTGGTGCTTAGTGTACTCTGCATGCTTCCTCTCCTTCTGTCCTCAATTTGAGTCCTTGTTGAGTTTCTAGAAGGTATCCAAGAGGGAATATGAGTGGGGGTAAAACAGATGCAAAATGATACAAATATGGAATTGAGGCCTTCTGCTGTATTTGAATAATAAATGATTGGCTGAGCCCTAACTTCACTGGACATAGAAAGTCCTCCAAAGTCCAACGGATAAGCATTTAACAAAGCTGCTCTGAAAAGGCACTTGGTATCTCACTTTTTGGCCATTATTGGACAAGAAATGTCTCATTGGACAAGTCTGTTTTTCCCACAATTGTGAGGAAGGGCCTCAACTTTTCAGAGGGTTCAGACACATTTCTCATCGTTTGCCATGTAGAGTCTTCTGTCAAGCACACCGTTCCAAGATTACTCTATCAACAGACACAATGACTTCCATTCCAGATATAACTGAGCTATACAGACTGAACTAACTTGCAGAATTATATTGGGCTGTTTGAGCCCTAAGTGGCTGTACTATTTAAATTTGTTCCAAGGGCCATTCAGAAGAGTTTGGAGAAACTATCCCCTAACGTGTCCATGGCAGTGGCCTGAAAGCAAGTTAAGTGTATTTTTGGAATCTGTAGAACATACTTCTTTAATGCAATGCAGTTTTTGAAAGCATATGGCTGGCAGCTAGGGCTCTGAGCTCTGCCACCAAAGTCTAGGATTTGTGACTTGGGTACTAAAACCTAAACTGAGGATTTAAGTCCAAATGTCCCTTTCTGCCACTCCAAGCAAATAAGCTGTTTGAAGACATAATAACAGTCACTGAGAAACACTATCTGCTCTCTCTTCTTCTGTAACTATGAAACTCACCTGGGTATTATACAGAGGGGTATCTCTATTGTCTTTCCTGTTTCCTGCTCTTCTTGTGTTTCTTCTTTCAGGAGGCTTCTTCGGAGCTAGGAGTTCTCACTTCTCCAATAGAAGAAACTGTTTATATAGATGGGACTCTCCCAACCAGAAACGCTCCCTTTTCCCATCTGAAGTTCTACTGACCATACTGTTTTGTGATCGTCTTGGTCCTTTCGTCCTGTAGGAGTCTTACTGCAAGGGTTTTGAGGTTTTTTTGTTTGTATTTTTTAATTTAAGAGTGGGGAAGAACTTTGGATGCTCTCTCTTGAGGTTTCACCCTGGGATTTCTCCTAGCTTGAGTTCCAGAGAGAATGGCCTAGCCTTTATTTCAAGGAACAGGGCCTGGAGTTTTATTTCTTGGTATTTCCAAATTCATAAGAGGGTTTTTCCTATATTGGATCTGCACTTCCCCAGTATTGGTAGATGCAGACCCTTTTCTGAATAGAAAATGTAAGGTTCAGGTCTTTATTCCAGGTGCTGTATCTGCTTGGCAGACTGGAGACATGCCTACCTGCATGCTTACATTTGCCCTTCCCACCAGTGTTTCCTCTATTGTACCTATGAAAAAGACATCAGCTTTGCTCCCTTCCCTTTAGAGTGTCCTCAGTTTAAGAATATTAGTGAGAACACAACTGCAAAGTAGCCATCGTAAGGGGACAGTTCAAGAAAGTTGATGATAAAATGCTTTAAAACTTGTCTCTCAATATGTACTTTACAACATTGTGAATGAGAGTTGCTAGGCAAATTGACTACTACCAGAAAGTATGCACTATATCATAAGTAATGTAGCCTATTCTAATCCATGCTGTCTGAATTGGTGCACTGATTGTCAAACATATTTTATTTTTCTCCATTATATACTTAACAAAAATGGAGGCATGATCGTTTTGTTTAATATTATCATTTGTAAACCTAAGTTGCCTTTTCTTCCTAATTAACCACTAGCTAATAGGTACTAATAGGCTTTGTCTTCCATTTTTCATTTTCAGTGCAGTCTGTTAAAAGCTTATGATACAAAACAAATGTGTGGAAAATGACCTACTAAGAGCTCTAGACTGTTGACATCAAGACTGGAAATAATTTCTCAAATGCACACTTACATCTACTCTGCCAAATGAAAATTTAAATAGCAAAATGTCAACACCTTGTGCCTTTTGTAACGTGTAATTTTTTTCACATTTTGGAAATTAGACTGGCTAACATTAAGGAATGTGTAATGCTGAAAACTAAAATCTACTTAATCTGTTTTAAACTTAAGCCTGACTCAGAAGAATCTCCTTTCTTGTATGAAAGATATTTTTTCTTGGTCCTCTGATTCCTAAAATCTTTTCAATCAAAAGCTGCCACTGATGCCAAATTGTATCTGCAGATTTATGTCACAGACTAAGGACAAAATCCTTCCTCTGGGGACGTGCATGAGCAGATCTCCCTATTTTTCTAAAGATCATTGCAGAATAGAGTAACAGAAAATGGACCTCCTCTTGCCCATGTTATATCTTGTGGAATATCCTATAACATTTTGCAGTCATTTATGTTAAGGTGATATATTAAAGAGATTCATGACTGTCAACATAGTAATATAATTATCTCAAATAAGATTACCACCTATGGAGAGAATTTTATTGTCTGCTGGAAGTGAGGCAAAGCAACTACTTAGTATTTAGAAAAAGACATTCCAAACAGAGAGGAAGGAAGGTAATGAGGACATTGGTGCTGAATAACCATCCTAAAACATTGGGAAACTGATCATGCCTGCAGAGCCAGATGGCCGAGAAGTGGGGAGTTGTCATCGCCAGCTACTATGATGATTTCTTTAAGTATCAATAAATGGATCAAACACCAACCTATCTTGCTAAGAACGTAGAATGGGAAAGGGTGAAGTAGAGCTCTGTGTAGCTCAAAAGCTTCTCTCTCTCTCTCTCTCTCTCTCTCTCTCTCTCTCTCTCTCTCACCAACAGCAGTTGATCCAATAAAAGATATTACCTCACACACCTAAATCAAGCCCGAGGTATTAAAAACTAGTACTCCTCTTTCACTACCTTTTCCTAAAAGACAAGGAACATACCTCACCATGTCTTGATCAAAAGGGCAGAGACTGAGAACAAGTTCTTACCATAAGATTTGTCACTGGCACAGTTGTGGTCAGACAGACACACGTATACTTAGACTTCTGTAAGATATAAAATTAACTGGCTAACTGTACTTGTAAACGGGGAATCATCAGGGGGCAGGTTGTTTCCAGTGGAGTCCCACAAGGATAAATTCTTGGCCCTACATTATTTAACATTTTTATCAATGGGCTGGAAGAAAACATAAAATCATCAATGATAAAGTTTGAAGGGGACTGCAGCCAATGGGAGCTGTGGGGGCGGCAGCGTGCATAGCCACCTAGCCTCTGCCTAGGAACAGCAGGGATAGGTTGCTGCTTGTGGGGGTCTGCCCGAGGTGAGCGCCCCCTGGATCTGGCATCCCGAGCCCCCTCCTGTGCCCCAAACCCCTGCTGCTCCCTCCCTCCCAGAGCCCGCATCGCTTCCCACATCCCAGCCCCGCACCCCATCCCACACTCGAAACCCCTCGTGGCCGTTACTCCACCCAGGAGCAGCAGGGACGTGTCGGCGCTTCCGGGGAGCCACGTAGGGAGGCGCTGGCCCCACACCAACCGGAGTATCAACTGGACTTTCTATGAAGATTAGAAATGCTGGTTTATAGAGCATCCAGTTGGTACAGGGCTGGATAACAGAGCTTTTACTGTATACACTATTACCATTTTAAAGAAAACATTGCAGATTTTGGTTATCCCAGAAGCCAGACATTTCAAAGGATAATTTCTTATGAATTTTCATTTTTTTTCTTATATCAGAGGGGTAGCCGTGTTAGTCTGGATCTGTAAAAAGCAACAGAGTCTCCTGCGGCACCTTTAAGACTAACAGATGTATTGGAGCATAAGCTTTCGTGGGTGAATGCCCACTTCGTCATGCATCTGACAAAGTGGGTATTCACCCACGAAAGCTTATGCTCCAATGCATCTGTTAGTCTTAAAGGTGCCACAGGACTCTCTGTTGCTTTTTATATTTTTTTCTTAAATTTATTCATGATAGGAGATGCTGCTTCTGAAATTTCAGCTAGCTGTCCTGAGGAAAATGGGTACATGTGTCCGAGTACTCAGATACTATGGTGATGAACATGATATAAGAACCTATATAGAATAGCATAGGGGATATAGAAAAGAACCCTTCCAGTGACTGGTGGGGAAATAGCTAGATCCCTGAACTAGAAATTGTCACCGCTGCCTTTCCTATAGGGACTGTGGAGTAACTCTGTCATGAAGGAATGGGGCTTGGTTCACTTGCAGATGAGGGGGAAAGGTCAGCAAAGAGTTGAGGGTTTGTGACCATTTGCTCTGGGAGTTGAATGGAAATGTCAATGGACTTTCCATTACACAAATGTGTAGTGAGAAAGAGAAATAGTCTTCCTGACTAGTGATTTAAATCAAATCCACCCTGATGCCCTGTTCTGTTCATTCCCTTGGAAATATCTGGCATTGGCCACTGTTGGAAGACAGGATACTGGGCTAGATGGACCATTGGTCTGACCCAGTATGGCCATTCTTATGTTCTGCTCCCATGTGACCCTATCTGAGAATGCTGCCTGACCTGATGTGTCCGTGATACTGGCGGTCTCTTAGAAAACATAATTTGTATTCATTAGTGCTGGAGCTCAGATAGACTGTTACAGCTGTTGGTATCTGTATCGTCGTCAACAAAGATAGAGACAGATTTGCCAGGAGCATGTTTTGAATGGGAGTGTCATGAAGAAGTTGGAGTTGGGGATGCTGGACAGTGAAGGGGACAGAGTGTGAACGGTAAAGTAAAGAAAGCTTCCTGGATGCCACAATCCTACAGAAGGTAGAGATCCTAGGAAAGGATGTTTGCAGTTTGTCTACCCTATTGGCAAGGTTAAAATGCCCTTTGTTTCTGTTTGTTCTCATATGTATATATTGTTTTAGTTCCAAAACAATTTGCAAAAAATTACGATCATATCTGTTTCTCATTAGTTTGGTATGTAGGAGGGGAAAAAAGCATTCCAAAAAGGGCTTTTTAAGGTAACATAGCAAATTATAATTTGGAAATGCATAAACTTAATTTTGACATGTAATTAGACAAGTAATCATATTTTGCAATGGGTGAAAATTGTAATTGCATGCTTAAATAGCGGTCCATGCCCCCGGCCCACTCAGTTGTTTCTCATTTGGTCTCACAGTAATCTTTGCTACTGAGTGCCATCATGCCGAAAACTATTAAACGGAAAATGTGACTTATATACCCATATAGACAAGGCTAGAAGTAATAAGTGAGGTCCTTGGTTGTTTAGATACATAATTGTGAAGCACTTTATGTATCCTGAGTTTTCAAGTACTCCCAAAATATGTGTGATCATTGCCTTGTTCACATATTGAAAACATATTTTAAAAGCCCTGACAAATATTTACATGCCCAAAACTGCTCCTATTTCTTTGTTCCTTTTGTTCAATAAAAAATACATACATGAACAATATTCCAGTATCAACAGCTTTATTTTTAAACGATTGATTTTTATTGCTAGAGAACTTGAAAAAATCCAGTTATTTTTGAACACCAAAGGTATAATGGGTCTTTTTTCTTTTAAATAAGCTGTACATGCTATGTATATTGATGTAGATTTTCATACTATATAGGAGAGTGTTTTTTCTTTTGCATCTTATAGATAAGGCAGTTTTATGCCAAGACAAAGGTTAGGAGAAATCTAAGGTTACAATCATGTGTAAAACTTACAACTCTTCTAAAATAAATGTGTGTCACAAACAATAATAAATTCCATTGTAGTTTTAAAAAAATAAAGCAAGCTTAATCTATGAAAGGTTGAATATTTGTTTGTGAAATGCGTGGCATGGGAGAACAAAACAAATATAAATAATTAAAACTATGACTTTAGGGGTAAAAAGAAATCCCACTGCCTTGTAATTGTGAAATTAAAAAAAATCCCACAACAAACAGCATATAGAAATACATAAAATCTAGCTCTAGTATGAACAGAAATGGCCACAATGTTTCTCTGGCAGGCTAAACTGAACATAAACAGCATATGTGAGCATACAATTTGAATGGGAAGGGGGGGAGAAATCCCTGGTGTTTTTGTTCAAGTTATGCTACAGATTATGGCCCCAATCCTGCAATCTGATCTGTATGAGCAGGCTATCAGCATGAGCTCAGCACAGATGAGGATTGTGACTTAAAATTTATCCAGTAACAATTTCAAGTATTTTATTTATTTTTTTAAATCACTTGACAAAACCATTTCACTTACTGCTTGGATCTTGGGATAGTCATTTCCCCTGTCCATCTAAAGAGACCAGAGCAAAAATGGGTACACAATAGTTCCACGTACTGTAGCCTCATATCAGATTATTTTTTTAAACTGAGAATGAGGGAGGGTTAACACAATGGGCAACTGAGGATATAAACCTTGATTTGAATAATTTTGCTGAACAATAAAGGAAACAGAAGAATGCAATCGACATACAGTTATAAACTCTTTTCAATGAAGGAATGAACAAGAATTCTTATTATATGTTTCCACTTCCACATCCTGCCTTGAAATGTCTGTAGCTCGCAATACAACATATTAAATATATTCAAGGATAGCTCAGTGGTTTGAGTATTGGCCTGCGAAATCCAGGGTTGTGAGTTTAATCCTTGCGTGGGCCACTTAGGCATCTGGGGCAAAATCAGTACCTGGTCCTGCTAGTGAAGGCAGGGGGCTGGACTCAATGACCTTTCAAGTCCCTTCCAGTTCTAGGAGATAGGAAATCTCCATTAATTTATTTTATTTATAAGGTGCTAGTTAACCCCACTTAGGCTTTAGAGTCTAGACTAACAATCATCATTTACTAAAAGTACCAGTAATCCTTAAAGTAAAGTGCAAATGTACCTTGATTATGAAGTTAATGACATTTTAGCGCTTATTGCTAGACCTTGCTGTCTCTATAAAGTGTCCTTTTAAAAAAAAATCTAAATATCAAACTCTCGCTTATGATGGCCCATAATCCTAATCAGATGTAAGTAGATTGGGGGAGAAAATATATGTTCCCAGTCTTTCTGCTCCAAAGTCCTCTCAGTGCCTCAAATATGCTTCTTTGGGGAAATTCTCTTTGGGTCCTTAAGGGTTTCTGGAAAATGTATATATTATGCAGGGGTGAAAGTAAAATTTCTCTTTTACCGGTATGGGGGGGGCAGATTTGCCCCCCCAGAAGGGGCAGGACCTCGGGTGGAAGGGGTGGGGCTGGGGGGGGTCAGCATCCCCCAGCCAGCCCGCCTGCGTCACCCCGGGCCCTTTTAAATCGCTGGCCCCAGGGTAGCTGTTCCTTTTGCCCCCTCCCCATCGGCAGCCCGGGGGGGGGCAAAAGGGGCAGGGACGTTAAAGCGCTGCCGTGCAGTGCTTTAAGCAGGGTCCTTTTGTCATGGCAGTGCTTTAACATCCCTGCTCCTTTTACACGCCCCCCCCCCCCCCCCATCGGCGGCCCTGCCAGTAGGGACCCAGCAGGGCTGCCGACGGGGGGGGGGTGTGTGCAAAAGGAGCAGCGCTTTAAGCAGGGTTCTTTAAAGCATTGCTTAGGCAGCGCTTTAAAGTCAGCAGTATGGGCCAGTACCGGCGGCCACTCTTTACCGGTACGCCGTACCAACCCGTACCGCCTTACTTTCACCCCTGACATCATGAACATTACCATTCACGTACAGTCCAGTTGGGTAGAATGACGCACAAAAAAGCAATGACCCAAACTTGTTTCACATACTTGTTTTTGTTTATGCCAAATCACCACTGCTTCCAGACCAAGCCTGAGCGCTTGTCTATACACCGAGTTAGTGTAAGGCAAGCCAGTGTGTGAATCTACAGTGCACTAACATCCTGTGTGGTCACTGCTCAGTTTAGCACTAAGAGAAGCTCCATGTCAGCTTTGGAATAAGGGGCTTTGGAGGAAGGTGCTTCCCCTTCCAGGTTACTGATCCTCCGTGGGTGCTCTTACAGCTCTTGGGGTTATAGTTGGGGTGTGTTGGCCAGAGTGCACTGCACTCTGGCAGTTTGCAGTTAGCGCAACACCCGCTTGGGGCCATTTAAAGCAAGCCTAAAATAGAGTAGACTTTATGGGGTGATAAAGGTAGTAAGCAGCCACTTTTCCAGCCTCCCTTCCTCCCCCACCACCCCAGGTCTTCTGCCAGGCACAGCTCAGCCCAACCCAAGGATCAAGGCCATGATATCTGTGTGTTGTCATATTCCTACCTAATAGTCACAAAACTACCCTAGAGATCTTTACATTGTAACTAATAGAATTTCATCTTTGATGAAGTATATCCCAAAGCTCTTTGAGTTGAAATATGAAATGTTTTGCTTCCCCTTTGATAAGATTTATGCTGTTCATTTCAATGGGCTATAGAGGTAATTCTTTATAATGGACTTCTTTAGTTTGCTTGGTATGACTCATAATATCCCTTTGTCAGATTATGTTCTGATAATACCACAAAAGAAATTATCTTTTAACATGGACTCTCCAAGGGAAAATTTTTTATTTATGATATAACCTTCGTTGGTGGTTCAGTTTAATGTAACATGGAAGGACGATTGACTGCTGTTTTTTAAAATTAATGTGCTGAATCTGAAACTTGAAGATGCAGTGTTAGTAAAAAAAAAAAAAAAACGTAGTATGGCTGTTTAAAGGACAAGTTTGTTAGCAATTCATAATAGAAAATAGCTCAGCAATTAGAACTGAAACACAACTTATGTGGGAGAAATATCACCATACTTATAGAAGTATTATATCACAGGTGTGAATTTAACCTTTTCTTTGTCTTTAAACTTGAAGGGACAGATTGTCTTGTGAAAAGATAATTTTACAAAGAGAACAAAATGGAAGAGATAGCAGCCAATAAACAAAAGAGAAGAACCAACAAAATTAATTAGAATCATAAATAGCCATATTTTTAGGCATAACTAATCTAGGTTTTGGAAGAGATGCATGTGCTGAACATTGCATACATTTATACTCATTACTGTATCTTGTCCGGACTGAACAAATTAAAAGCTATTTTGTGGAATTATATTTTCCTAGATTATTTGACACAGCTAGCCAGGCTTCAAAAAAGCAAATCACTATGCCATAAAATTGAATTTGGAAATATTTGCAACCCAAGAAAGGAGGCATTGAGCTGAGCACAAATCCTTTTCAAACTCACATTTAATAAATTGAAATGAGAGAGATGAATCTGAAGGTGATGGAGTTAGTTTTCCCAGAAACACCAAACCCACATTACTGTTGATCTATTCACAGTATTTTCAATTTATATTAATAGGTTTGTAGCATCAACCATAACCTTATGATCTCAAGGCCTATGCCAGTGGTTAGTATCTGCCAAACCAAAACCAAATGTGTATTCTCCATTATGTTTTGCCAAAGATCCATTGTTTGTATGGGTATTCATATGGCCACCATCACAGGAGTATTTGAGCGCCTGCTTATTTATATGTTTAAAACATGCTGAAGGACTTTGGGGGATATTTGTTTTACTTAAAAAATACAAAGCAGAGGACTAACACAACATATTGTTACAGTATTAAAAATATATGCTTCCAGTTGCAGAAAATGAAACTACATAGTCATGTTCCTTCAGAAAGTTAGATTAGATCTCTCTAAAATCTGCTTGCTTATTATTCAAATGGGAGATAAGCTAGTAAAATGCTGTCAGAACGGTATAGCTGTCCAAACTATATTCTCTTTAGGTTTTAAAAATATTAATCATTTGACCACTAAACCTGTTTTAACAGAAACATTTCCTGTGACTTGTTTACATTTGACAGATTCCTGAGATTGTCTCAGATTTAATGTAGTAATTCATTTTAATGAATTAATAGACCTCTTCCTCTCCAAATTCAGTGATTATGAAAACTGTCCTGATAGTTTCACAGGGCCACCATTTATCGCTTTTTAATCTGCCCAGCCCCACTCCCCATTCTCCACTTGGTTCCTTTGCCTCTGGAAGCCTCCCCAAGCCCTCAGTAATACACCCACTCCCTCTCGTATGTCTTTATGCCTTCCATAATCCTCCTGCCATAGTCTCTTCCCGAGACCAGCTGTTCAAAGTCCCCATACACTTTCCAAACAGTATAGCTTGGAGAGTTACAGCCTTGGTTCGTGCTATCAGCATGTACTCAAAATGTGATTCAATTACAACTCATACATTCAGTGAAGAATTATTGCACGTAAGCAAGTACACTCTCTTCCCCCACTCTCATCCTGCATAAATAACCCTTACTGTAAACTTACATAGTATGGATGGCTCAGCACAGGTAGTAGAATTTGCCTTCAGGTAACCAGGTGGCTCTGTTCTTGAGGCAGTAAAGGCGAGGCACTAAAAAGGAAACCAGCGAGTAAAAGGAATTAAATAAGTATTTGGAGTTATTTATCAAAAGGCTTTACAATATACAAAGTTGTGAGAGTAGTGAGAACAACACCCTTACAGAAAATTACTCCTGTTTAGTAACTGTATCAGGGTCATGCTTTCAGGTCCTACCTTAAATTGATGTCATGGATTAAAAAGGCTTATAGGGAGGGTTCATGACTGCCCATTCCTTTTGATTTCATAGTTGCTCATATTCTCAAAGTGCTTCCATGTGTCAACTCCTTCTAGACACTCCGCTTTGTGGGACTTGATTCTTTCTGAGGCTTTGCACCAAAGCTGTTGTCTTTTTATGGATACTAATTTTTTTTATTCCCTCAAGAATACGTATGAGATCCATGGAGGGGAGATCTCATGATGTAAAGAACAAGGTCCCTATTCGTAACTGGAGTTCACTAGATCTGTCACGTATCAGCTATCTTGAGTATTTTAGTTTGTAGAATTCTGATGGATTGTCAACACAATTAAATCTGTGATAGGGACAGAACTAAATGCTTTGGATTTTAGGTCTTCAAAAACCAGTTAAATAATTTATTATACAGCTTGTTGAGATATCAGGTTATATACAGTGCATAAAATAAGGCACTAAGTAAATATAAACTATTGCTGAATGAGAGAGTTGTGTCTGTGACTTTAGCAGGTCACTTCACCTTTCTATTCCTTGGCTTCTGTAAAATGGGGATGATGCTACTAACCTACCTTTTTATAAAGCACGTTGTGATCTATGGATGATGAAAAGCTCATCAATGGGTTAAGTGCTGTTAAAATATTAAAACTAAACATTTGTATCCTCATACCAATAATTGTCAAGTTTTACTAGCTGGCTCTCTATCGGAGTACAGAACAAAAGTTTCAAAGTTTTAAATGAACGGTGAATTATATGGGAGTTCCTTTTTCACATTAGTGGAAGAAGATTTTGCTTTCATACCTATTAAGTTTTCAGGTTGAGTCATTTAAAAAGAGCGGAAACAGCTTCATATTTAGAACAAGTAAGTCTAATAAATGAAGCATCCCTTCAGCAGCCTAACATCAATTTTTTTTCCAAGTTCATTTTAAGCCTTGAAGTGAACATTAACAAATGGTTGTAAATTATTGTCTATACAGTAGCAAAGTGAATAGGTAATCTGAGTAGATGAGTTTGTCTATACTCGTGGGTAGTTACTACCATTTACTCACATTCTCACTATAGTTGCCATTGTGAGGAAAATAGTCCATCAAAATTGAAGATATAAAATAGAATTGAAAATTGAATTGAAAAGTAATTTTACTTTCAAATGGTTTGCAAATGTAGATGTTAAGTGTGAAATGAATGTCGTTAATGACCATAGCTGGGAGAGTTATGCACCTGCTGATCACAGGAATATTATTATAAATGAGGTTGATTTTCTTGTTGACTACCTCATTTTTTCTCAACGTGGTCTCATTACTTTTCTATCGCGTGTCTGACCCTTAAATATGAATACTCAAGCACAGACACAATAAAAACTCTTATATGGCTTTTTTCATATGTCTCTGAGTACAAGGAGAGTAATGCAGATGTTTCTTGTCTTCATAGGTTAAACATAGGTTATGTTTTTGATAGCAAAAATAAAGGCTGTTTCACAGCACGTACCATACAAGTCATTTTGCAAATAAGATTCCTAAATTCTAATCTCTCAGTATCTGCATTGTCCCAAATAAGAGCTTCTTGATGGATGTGTTAACTGTTCAGACCTCTCAGTTTAGTTATAGCCTGCAAGAAGTACTGTAATGAAAGTATAAAAAGCTATACTAAATCTTAAATAACAATCCAGTTTGTTTCCCAAAATAAATTACTTTTACAGCATATTAAGCAATGCCTGTTTCTCCAAGTCTACCTCTGACTGTTCAAATGTAGTCCCTGAACAGAATATAAATATGTACGTGCAGATTTACAATTTATTTCAAGAAAGAACAAATATTTCTTCCGGTGTAATTATAATCACATCTCAGTGTGTTACTGTTTATACCACAAATATGGTCATGGAAACCATCACATTTAACTCCAGCATTTTACGGCGGATGGTGTAAAATGGTGGCCATTATCCGAATGACTGTGCTTGCACTGCACATTTGGATATCACTGAGTTACACCCGCCAATGCAACCCACCGGCTTCTTTATTGCTACAGTAACTAATATATTTCAGAGGGGAAAAGACTAAAAAAACAAATATGAATAAAACAGGATAAATGATTACTTTTAAACATATGTTGCAAACAAATCTTTAAAGATGTGGGGTACTATTATGTTTTTATTGCCACTCGTTTGGAAAGGTATGCGTAACTTACTCATAGGCTCTCACTTTGATCCAGTCTGACTCACAGTGTTTTGCCATTGGCTTCATAGGGAGCAGTACTCTCCATTGGGAATTGGGCCGTTAACTTCAATGGGAGTAAGATTGGGCTCTGTTTAAGTCAGTGGTGCCCAAGCTTTTCCTGTTGCACCCCCCCCCCCTTACCAATAATGGAATCTGTCCGTGCTCTCCTCCCCATCCGCGTGCCTCCTGCCCCCATTACTGGACAGTTTCCTCAGCAGAGGAGCTTAGGCTGAAGGCAGAGCTGGGGGAGGAGCTGGGGCTAGAGGTACTGCTGGCCTGGGGGTGGAGAGGTAATGAGGGCAGAGCTGGGCTGGGGATGTAGCAGGGGGTGGAGTGGAGCTGCAGCTGGGGCCAGAGCTGGGCTGAGGACAGAACAGACCTGCGTCCAGAGCTTGGTGATGCTCCCTCCTGCCCACTATGGGGGCTGGCCCAAGCCCCGCCGCGTGCCTCCCCACAGTTTGGGGACCACTGGTTTACGTAATGTGGACATTACAACTAGTGGCCTCTCATATTAGTTGTTCAATTTTAGACACCAACAACCTGATCTTATGGAAGCTATGCTTACATAGAAGTACCTCCAGCCAAACAAGAAGAACAGCAAGGGTGTGAATTCTCCTTCCCCAGCCCATAAGTGTAGCTCCTTTCTCTGCAATGGTTGGGGTCCTGTGAGGGCTGCTGCAGAGGGAGCAGCTGTTGAACGGTTGCTTCCCCTCTGTTTGGTTTCCCTGTGGGTGCTTGGGATAGAAGGCTGGAGAAAAAGCAGAGGGTGCTCAAGGGAAAAGCAGAGGAACAAGTTGGGGAAATTTGCCAAAAATTCCATCATTCTTGTAGTAAGCTGCCCCTAATACTAGAGAACAAGGAAAGTAGCTAATGGGTGCTCTGAAGCCACTCCTTCACATACCCACTTCTGTCTGCAGCCACCAGCAGAACCCTCTGAGATTCACATCGTTAGGAGATGTGTTGTGTTGAATCCATTTTGGTTGAAATTTTAAATTGCCCAAAGTGGGTGAAAGTCAAGTAATTTTAATGTGTAAACATGTTATGTAAAACTTACTGTTGAAAGCACAGAACAAAGTGAAAGAAAGGATGTGAACTGAGTTTTTTCAAACTAAAAACTTACGATTAGGGGTTTTCAAAGCTTCTGGTGAGGTTACAAAACTATTCTAGGAACAGAACAAAACTGTTCTAGGAAGAGAGAAGGTCAACAAATATGATTAGGTGTATGGAACAGCTTCCATATCAGGAGAGATTAAAAACACTGGGACTTTTCAGCTTGGGAAAGAGATGACTAAGAGGGGATATGACAGAGGTCTATAAAATTTTGACTGGTGCGGAGAAAGTGAATAAAGGAATGTTATTTATTCCTTCATATAACACAAGAACTAGAGGTCACCCAATGAAATTAATATGCAGCAGGTTTAAAACAAACATAAGGAAGTACTTCTTCACGCAATACACTGTCGAACTGTGGAACTTGTTGCCAGGGGATGCCGTGAAGGCCAAAACTATAAGAAGGTTCAAATAAGAACTAGATAAGTTCATGGAGGATAGGTCCATCAGTGGCTATTAGCCAGGATGGTCAGGGATGCAATACCATATTCTGAGTGTTCCTAGCCTCTCTTTGCCAGAAGCTGGGAGAGGACGACAGGGGATGGATCACTCGATGATCCATCTGTTCTGTTCATTCCCTCTGAAGCACCTGGCATTTGCCACTGTAGAAAGACAGGATACTGGGGTAGATGGACCATTGGTCTGGCCTAGTATGGCTGTTCTCATGTTCTTAGACCATAACTATCTTAAGAGAAAAATAATTATCTATATATGAATCATTGGAAACTTGTTTTGATTGGACAAGTCTGATGGGACAAGGATGTCACACCTTTTAGATATTTCTTTAGTGGGAACCTTCTCAATGTTGCAGTGAGACTTCAGTATCCGTATCAACCCAGTAGCACTATTATAACTACTACCATCACTGCATGGCGAGAGACAGGGGTTTGCCATCACACTATTCGGCCTTCTCTTTACTGAACCCGAGAGATGGCCTGACCTGATGAGACAAGGCAGTTCTATCTTCTACACTAGGGACATTTTTCAAAATTTGCCTAGCATTCCTAACATTATGTTCAGGGTCACTATACAGATGATTTATCTTATTCCCCGCCCAATGTCTGAAGTACAGGCTGAGGTTCAGATGGCTGAAGGCTCTCACAGTTCTGAGGGAGCTGATAAGTTTTAGTTTACCTTGGGAAGGTTGTCTTCACAACTAACAAAGAGCTACAAACTGTCTTCTTTTTTGTAAAATCAAAGCCTAAATTTTGCAGAACAGAAGGGAAAGACCTGACATATGTGAGGGACAGTTTCTTGCCATTTGAAACTGTAACACTGCATTTAGATTTCACATTTACTAAGTAGGTTTAAAAAGAAAAAAATCAAAACTCTAAACATTGATTGAAAGTTGACTGTGAAAATGAATTGTCATCTTCTTAGGGGGGCTGTACATTTCATGAAAATTATCAGTCTGGTAGAAATACACAACGTTGTTTTAAAATAGCAAATGAATGAATCTTGATTTCCAGGTATAAAATATAGCCTTTAAGGTAACATCAGTTCTCAGTATAACCGTGTGGGACAGGTAGGGAGATATTAAGCCTGTTCTGTTACCCCTGAGACCTGAAGGAAGCAGAACATAAAAATGAGCCTCTTTATCAATTTTAAGCAAACCTAATCTTTGTGATCATGGCTGTGGTCTAAATCTATTACAGATGTTCAAATTCAGTCTCCTTGGTGTCACTGGGAGGTGACCTGAATAGTGAGCAATAAACTTATGTATTATAATGCAGGTTTAGAGATATGTGCTCAAGAAGTGAAACTGACAGACAATGTTTTGTGCTATCTTTAAGCCAACAAAGAGCCTATATAAAATGACAGGTGCATTTTTAGGAAAAGAAAGCCCATAATGTTTTCCTATTTAGTAGGTGACAGTGTGTCCCAAGATAACACAAGCTTAAGGGACCAAAATAAGCATGATTATTAGAGGCTAGTGGCTTCTGAGTTCACACAAATTGAATTCTTTCATAGGCTGAAGGGCTGTGGGAATCCAGCGAAGAGTGTAGAGCTCTGAAATAAAATTAGCATGTAAAGTGATTTTATATATGCGGGCTTGTAGCCACTAAGTTTGAATTTGAGAAAGAAATCCTATTACTTATCTTGTAAAAAGGTAATTCTTAAATTCCCCATTTGCTATCCCTGATATAAAGGTTTTGCATATGAATAATAGTTTTCTGTGGTTGCCCAAAGATAGAGGTTATTGAATTGACTAAGATCCATTTCTTCCTCTCCTCCCCCCACCCCGACTTGCTCTTTACAGGGTAACTGATTTAGGAAACATTAAAAGAAGATTGTATTTATCAACGGTCCATAAGGAGTTATCTGTAACCCCTCTGCATGCAAAACTTCCTCTTTTTATGATCAAACGCAAAATAGTAGGTATCTTGGATATGTTACTTAAAGTATTGTTGAACAGAATATTTCTGTTTGTATCAGAAGACTTCATATATATAGCTTTACAGACCTGATAAAATCCTGTTGACTCAAGACACTTGAAAGAAAGCTTTGTCTAACCGAACAGGAGATATGCAATATCTGGTGCATGTGCCCGCATTTGTGTAGATATTTTTATGTATATGTAGAACTGTTCTCTACTTGATGGTATCAGAACTGCTTATAGTGTGGAGGAGAAGAATCTGAGTTCTGTCTCCCTTACCACTATGAAGATCTGAGTGATAATCAAAATCTGAGGAGGCTGTGGATCTGTTATAATTGGTGCCCTATATCTAGTGTAAAAACTCTGCCTCTTCGTATTCTCCCACAATCCATTTCTTTTTTGGTGCTTTTTCTCTACTCACAGATCTCTTCATCACCTCTCTCTGTCTTCTCCTAGCTACTGGCTATTGGTCCTATTCATGACCTTCTCTGCATATAAACCCACAACCTCCCCATCTCCTTACCACCCTGGACTCCCTTCTTGTCCTTTAGGCTCTGTTTTCTCTAACCTTGTTGCTGTCTGTTGCCCTCCCACCTGCTGTCCTTCCCTTCCAATACATTTGGAATTCCTGCTCTGTTTCCAAGCTCACTACCATTCATGACCTACTGATCTCTTACAAGCTCCATCTCCTCAACATGGCTGAAACATATTGTTATCCTTTCTGATTCTGTTTCATTGGCAGCCCTCCTTTTCTCACCCACCCTCGCCTGAAGTTAACTTTATCACCTTCAGTGGAACTCTGACTAAGCATTAGCACCCACTTTGAAATGTCACTTGTTTTTACATAGAATTCTACACAGGTAGCCACAGGATATAAGACTGGACATAAGCAAAAATATTTCATAGAGAACTCTAAAATTATTAAGGGGTTATTTTATTATCATTTAGTTGAAGGCAGTTATGTTAATTTGTACTTCTAACTTCCCTTAGTTTTTTGGCAAGAGCTGTTTTTAAAAAATTAATATGCACCAGGCCATACCACTGAAGTAGTCATTAATTCAAGATCCATTGAAATAAATTATTTTTCTTCAATACAATTTCAATTAGTTGGTCTTGGTGTCAGGCTAACACTAATGTGTCAAGACTAAAGTATGCATTAATGTACAGTAAATTAAATTCAATCAGAATATGAACTTCAATTACAGGGTTTCATTCAGATAATAAATCTTTCATCAGAGATCTGACTCAATAATCTGATCAAATACAATGACAAAATGTTTTAATAACCTTAACCCCGGAACAGCCATTGCTTGTTAAAGAATAGGTCTTAACTCTGTGAGCATTGTGAGTACTTAACCATTTTTTTTAAAATCTGATGGTTAGCTGCCTTTTAATTGTGGCAGATGTTTAAAGAGGGGCGTGTTTGTTTTTAGTAATAAAAGGTTGCTTTTCTCCACAGCCAAGGTTGCATGACCTTTTTAAAAAATTTATATAGATGCTGATGATTAATACTGATATCTACTGTGTTCAAATGTAAACCCCAATATTTGTATTGAACTTTTAGTCCCTTAATCACACCTAGCTCTTATATAGTAATTTTCATCTGTAGATCTCAAAACACATTGCAAAGGAGTAAGTATCATTTATCGCCATTTTACAGATGGGCAAACTAAGACACAGTGAAGTGACTTGCCCAAAGTCAAGCCAGTTGGCCGGTGGCAGAGCTGGGAATAGAAGCCAGGTCTCCTGAGTCCTAGTCCTGTACCCTGCACAGCTCTATCCAGTAGGCATTGTATTTTTGTCATGTGTAATTCAGTGCTATTTCCAAACACTTCTTCTTTTGTGTTGAAACCAGACGGAATGTGGCTTACATTCTCATACGTAGGCTTCCTGTACTGCCATTTTTACAAATGACTGCAGTTCTTCAGCAAGGTGACTGCTCCAGTACTAGACTTAGAAATGTCAATTATAATTAAAAATTGTGTTTTCATTAACTTGCATAGTTTATTCATAATACATATTTCTTACCTTTTGAACTTTCAGATTTAGGAGCAGAAAAATAATGGATGCAGTTTTCTTTTAAAGCTGCCTGGGATTAAATTTAATTTGTGCACTCAATTTTTCCCCCCAATATGTTTTACATTTGGCATGTAGATACTGGGTTTTTTATATATATTGGACCTTTTAAATTCTATTTTTCTAGGGAAATACTGATTTTTATTATATTCAACATGATATATGTTCAACTACTTATATGTCTATATTATACAAACATCATCTTTATGCACAGATGTTAAGTTCTCCTTGAATAAAATTGAAACTGACAAAAGTGCAGGAGCTATTGGAGTAATATAAGAAAGACTAGTGCCATAATATAATACAGTTTTTGGCTGTCTTTTTTTACCTAGTGGAAAAATAATCACCAAGGTCTTGTCTGTACTAAGAAATTGCATTGTATTTAAACACTATTTAACACTGGTTTTAACCATCAAGTTAGGTAACATAATGCTGACCTTGACTTTGCAGAATGTAGACAAGAACAGGACAAATTCAGTATTGTGTCATAACTACCTGACATGATGCTGAACGTAACTTGTTCTTGTTAAAGTCATGGGTGTCACCGTGTTAGCTAACTAAATAGTTTAAAAAATTGTTTAAATATAGTACAGTTTCCTAATACAGACAGAGCACTAGTCACCGTGTACCATTGTTTTGGAGGATGTGAGGGGACAGCACCTGTTGCAATTCATGGGGGACTGTTGATATAAGAAGTTACCAAAAAGTTTTTAAGCACAGTCTATAAAAGTAGTTAAAAAGCTACAGTGAAATTAAGCAACCTTTAAAGTATTGAAAGTAGCCAAACTTTGTATCAAAACACTTGCAGTTAACAAATTTTTCTCATAATTTGCTTCTCCAGTTGTGTCTGCAAAAACAACTTTGTGAGGATACCCTGGATAATTGTGCTCACTTGAGCATGCAGTCACCAATTTTATATATGCAATTACTAGTTTGTATATATAAATGACTGTTGCATGTGTAACTACTGCAATGGTAACAGATTATTTTTAAAATAGTGAAATATTATGCATAAAGGAAAACTGTCAGTGAGTCCAATCCCATACTGCAAGTTTAGTTAGAAGAGAGCTAGACAGTCTTCAAATATGTTAAAGGTTGTTGTTAAGAGGATCATGATCACTTGTTCTCTATGTCCACTGAAGGTAGGACAATTAGTGATGGGCTTAATCTGCAGCAAGGGAGATTTAAGATATTAAAAAAAACTTTCTAACTGTAAGGATAGTTAAGCACTGGAATAGGTTTCTAAGGGAGGTTGTGGAATGCCTGTCGTTGGAGGTTTTTAAGAATAGATTAGACAAACACCTGCAAGTTATAGTCTAGGTATAGTATAGCACCTCAGCACAGGTTTTGGACAAGATAATCTCTCAAGGTCCCTGCCAGCCCTCAATTACTGTGGTTCTATAATTTTTACTACACTGCAATAGTTTATGTAAGGATTGCACTAAAAATGTTTTGCTTCTCTGTTCTAGTGGTGCAATTTGTGCATTGACTTGGTAGCATTCACCAGTGAAATATTCAAAGGAGCTGTTTTCCAGTCTTTGGATGGAATTATCATCTCAGCTAACTGTAAACTGAGAAAGATCTTCACTTTGAAATCAAAGCCTCAAGATACAGCTGAGGAAGATGGTGTGTTACAGATGATATTATGCTATCTCCGTCATTACTGTTCATATTGTAAAAACAAAAGCTTCTTGACCACAATCTTTGAATTAATCATTTGAGAAATTATGTGATTTCATGAAAACTGAAGTGTGTTTAGGTCATACACATCTAGTCTTCTTGGACAATAGATGACATCAGGTAAATGTAGCTATGTACATTTTATAGAGTGCCAGCTTCATTAATACTGTCCTGTGGGAAAGATCTCCTCTTTCGTTGCATGCATCCGACGAAGTGGGTATTCACCCACGAAAGCTCATGCTCCAATACGTCTGTTAGTCTATAAGGTGTCACAGGACTCTTTGCTGCTCTTTCATTTAGAACACCTTTTTAATACTTTTCTGGAAAAACTCTATGTAGAGGTATTTTATCATGTAGTTTGGAAGATAGCTTCTTGCTTAATTATCAGTGACTGCTTCTGCTGAAAAAAAGGAGATGTCATTCCCCAAGGTGGCTTCTGGTGAGGATGAAAAACATGTAAATTAGCTGTACTCCAGCAGTTCCTCGATTACCTCAAGCTTGGAGATTTAACAGCTGATGAAGGCTTTCTTCTTTAAACAATTCAAGGAAATGTTAGTTGGGAGACTGCAAGTCACTCTCCTACTTCCTGATGATCTTAAGGTGCATTAAACAGAAAGGTTTTAATGTAGCTCAGTCCTAGATTATTAAAATTCTAATTGCAATTTGAATGCCATCTTCTCATGGCAAAGAATCTAAAGAGAACTGAAAGTGGCCCAATGTGGAATCTACTCTTCTCACAAAGACTGCAAAAAAGGGAAATTATACTGAATGATCAGAGATACTTACGTGGTCCCTGTTGCCATATTATCTGAGTGCCCCACAGTCTTTATTGGATTTGTCTTCAAAACATCCTTGTTAGTTAAGGAAGTCTTATTCTCTGCATCTTACAGGTGAGGAACAGAGGCTGAATTACTTTCTGAAGGTCACTCAGAAAGTCATAGTGGAGCAAGACAGTGACCCCAGGTCTCTACAGTCCCAGGCTAGCACGCTAACCACTAGACTGTCATTTGCCTGGTGAGACCGATTCATCCCTTCACCACACCCAGCACAATGGATGGGAGGCAACTTGCACCTCCCCTATTTAGGGGCTGCGCAAGGCCAATTTAGCCTCTTATGCAGGCTAGGGCATGGGCCTTGTTGCACTGGCATCTATGGACTGTTGCGGTGTCTTCTCTCTCTACCCCCACACCAAAAAAATCCCTTTTCCATTAGTCTGTCCACAGCCCACCACAGAACACCCCCTATGAATTATGTATTGGGTACCACCGTTCTACTTGGCCTTGCACTAAACCTAGAAGAAAATAGGGTCCCTGCCGTAGGATTACAGTATAAATTGGATACCTGGTACCCCAGATAACAAGATGACCAGTTCCAAACCAATAGAGATACCAGTAGATATTAGGGATTTATTATATAGAGTTATGTATCATAAGTTTCTTTGGGAATTAACGTTGAAGAACTTCACGTAAGAAGTGTATTTTCAGGAGGAATATGGAGAGAAAGTACTTGATTACTGTACTAGAAAAGTGTTCCACGCAGAAAGGGAGAAGATATACAGAGAACATTAGGAGAGGGATTTCAAGGAAGAGGCTAAGTAAATGACTTGGCAGGGCACAGGGAACAGGAAGAAATGGTCATAGAGATTTAGGGTGGGATTTTCAAAAGCATTCTGTGAGTTAAGTACCTGACTCCTAGTGACTTTCAGTAGGAGTTTGGCACCTAATCTGTTTAGGTGCTTCTAAAAATCCCAACTTTAGACAAGAGCAGAGTAACGCAGTGTCTTCAGTGTGAGCAGTAGCAACTAAAACTTGATAGTGAAGTTAAATGAGTGTAAGTATTCACACTGTCCAAGAGGTGGAAGAGATCATGTGTTTAGATAATGTATTGTAATTATATTAATTTTGGAACTATATAGTCAGTGCAGATGTGCCAGTGATTTAAATAACTGTACCTTTGTGCTTTACCAGACTGACTGCAAAGAATTCCAATCCATATGAATTATTGTCAAAAAGACACTCTGAGGGTATATTATTTGAATTTGTAAGTGTTTTTTTCTGACAGGGCAATGGTTGTTACAGAGCAGTGATGTGTGTATAGGCATCCATTTCACTATCTGTTAGTTAGCTGATTTTTATGTATCTCTCTGAAAGTATGTCTGTCATATTTAAATTTTTGTTGAGTAGCTTTCATGAGAGTGACAGCTAAACAGGGGTTCTACCATCTGAAAAAAAACAATTGGCAATGGTTTTCAATTTTGATTGACATAAAGGGGGATTGTGTATGTACAGAATCAAAGCTGCCTTATGATAAATTTCTCTTTGTTTATTATTAGATTAGACAGCAAGTGCCTAGAAGATAACTAACTGGTATTGGTGGTGTATGATGTGTGGAGAGTGGTGAAATTATCTTCTAATTCAACAAAACAACCAGTCAGGGGGAGAAATGTGAGGTCATGAAGCTACTTCACATTTTTGTTTTGGAAAGCATAGATCAAATTGCCCGTATCAGAATTAACCATGAACCAGGGAGAGAATCTATTATATACTCAGTTGGCAGAAATTGCACTAGAGGTACTTGTCTTCATTTAGTTTCAAATTAACAGTGCACATGGTTTCTCCCTTCCATTTTCCACAGTTTTTAAAAGTATACAAAAATGGCCTAAACGAGTTGCAAAATTCCTAGTGTAATGTGGTTAATTTAGTGAGGAGACAGTTCTAATAAACTGCATTCACTGTAGTGTATTGCATTTTTAATGAGTGGGATTATCACATTCTGTGATTATTGTACAGTTGGTGGGCATTAATATTTTCTGTACAGTTATGAATTTTCCTTATCCAGACACATTTTACAATTAGGAAAATGCCCCAAATTTAGTTGCATTAAAATACCATACCACATTCCAAAATTATAGATTTATTACTTATTTATTTATTAACTTTCAATTAACATTCATGTCTGATCAAAGTTACCTTGCTCTTCTTAGACAACTAGGCCCAAATATTTAGATGGTATAAATCAGCTTAGCTCCACTGAAGGCAATGGAGGTATAAAGATTAATCAGCGTTGAGGATCTGGGCCCTCGCATATATAAGTGTTCGGTGGTTGGCACTCTGGTTTCCAAGCTCGTTGTTTAATATTAGTTCTTGGAAGATTATTTTCCATGGGAGATAATTTAGGTGCAAGGGGGGAAGATTTACCTACATTGGCAACATGATGTGCACGTGATCTTTGTGTTAAGCCTTCTCTCCAGTTTCCATACTAACCTATTTAGATAATATGTACAGCTCATTTGAGTAGTGGCACTTTTCCCATTTAACCACCTTGAGATATTGATTATTTATTATTGTAAATCAGTAGAGGCCTCGAAGGGTTTACAGTCTAAGTATGAGATGAGACAATAGGTGGATACAAAAAACAGACAAGCGAGACCAAGGTAATGATGAAACCACTGTGATCAGCATAAGCAATGGCCACAGCTCACCTAACCATTTGTCAAGTTTTTATGGTTTTTTTAAGCATCATACGAGGGGAGAGTTTTACAGAGGTATTTGAAGAAATAAATGAAGTGGTTTTGCAGATATTTATGGGGGATCCTCCCATGCATAAGGGGCAACATATTAGAAAGAGTAAAGGTGCTTGTTGGGAATTTTTTACAAATGGGCAATAAATATAACACCATCTTTGTGGAACCATTTTGGAACAATGCAATCTACTTTTTAGGACTGAAATAGGAAGTTTCTGGACGTCTGGCTCCTGCCCATTGGTGAGGCTCTCTCCCTTGCTTTCACAGATGTTGTGTAAAATACAGCAAGCAGTTATCATTTGAGGTATATATTGCTTGGCAGCTTTCAGCCTCCTCATGAGAAAAAGCCATCTTCTTTTCAACCTTCCAAATGCACACTCTGCTATCATTCTGCAGCTACTCAGCTTGTAGTTGAACAAGTCTTTCGTCCTGTCCAGATGTCCAGTAAAAGACTACATAAGCCAGGGAAACAAAGTGTAAACTCAGTCTCTCAGAATGAGAGTGGGAATCAGAACACCATTAATGTCCATAGTGGTCCTATAAGCAAAAATTCCTTTTTTCATTAAAGAAAATGGGTGTGAGTTTCAAAAGATCTGAGCATCATGGACCTTTTCAGACCACCCCACATTGTTGGTCAGCCTGTTTTGGTGATCAACCAGGCCTTAGAGCAACGTGGAGAAATACCCTTTTCTGTTTATGATATGTGAAGCCTGTGGAGAGCAAAAAGAATAGGCATATGGGTCCCAGCAGAGGCCCCAATACAGTTTGGGTACCCCAACCCTGCAAATCCATCAGTCTCTTGTGCATTCCCAAGCTCTATGATCCCCACCATCAGCACCTTCTTTAGAACATCACACACCTCCTTGACAACAGCCCTGACAGTCAATATACCAATAGCAAATTGGTTAGCTACTGACTGGTAGCAACTGGAAGTGGTGAGCTTCCAGTTGGCAATGGCCACATGCTTCTCCACACAGAGAGGAGTTTTCATGTTAGTGTGCTGCTGCTGCAGCTTTGAGGTGAGCTCCATGCAGATGTATTGGAAAGTACCTGCTGTTATCCTGAAATTCTGGCACCACTGCTGGTCATCCCAGGACTGCATCACTATCTTCTCCCAGCATTGCTAGATGCCTTTCTGAAAGATATGCTCTAGCTCAAACAAAAGTTATGAGCTTGTAATGTGTCTGGATAACAAACTAACAACTATCAGAGGGGTAGCCGTGTTAGTCTGAATCTGTAAAAAGCAACAGAGGGTCCTGTGGCACCTTTAAGACTAACAGAAGTATTGGGAGCATAAGCTTTCGTGGGTAAGAACCTCACTTCTTCCAGGACTGAAGAAAGTGAGGTTCTTACCCACGAAAGCTTATGCTCCCAATACTTCTGTTAGTCTTAAAGGTGCCACAGGACAAACTAACAACTATGTTTTTTAAAAGTTGCTATTGTGGGGGGTCTACAATTTCTTCATCCAGACTGAAGCATTAAAGTAAAAAGAAAATATTTATTTTTACAAAAGAAAGAGGTAGATTTTGAAACACGGACTCCCATTTTTTAACCAGCATTTTCCAGATGTAACTACTGCAGTGCTCTCTATACGGAGCTACATCATGAGACTACACAGAAGATGTAGTTGGTGTAGAACAGTGGCTCTCAACCCTTCCAGACGACTGTACCCCTTTCAGGAGTCTGATTTGTCTTGTGTACTCCAAGTTTCACCTCACTTAAAAACTACTTGTTTACAAAATCAGACATAAAAATAACAAAAGTGTCATAAGAACAGCCACACTGGGTCAGACGAAAGGTCCATCCAGCCCAGTATCCTGTCTACCGGCAATGGCCAATGTCAGGTGCCCCAGAGGGAGTGAACCTAACAGGTAATGATCAAGTGATCTCTCTCCTGCCATCCATCTCCACCCTCTGACAAACAGAGGCTAGGGACACCATTGTATATCACAGCGCACTGTTACTGAACAATTGCTGACTTTCTCATTTTTTGCCATATAATTATAAAATAAATCAATTGGATTACATTTCAATGTGAATATAGAGCAGTAGAAACAAGTCGTCTGTATGAAATTTTAGTTTGTACTGACTTCGCTAGTACTTTTTATGTAGCCTGTTGTAAAACTAGACAAATATCTAAAGGTGTTGATGTACCCCCTGGAAGACCTGTGTGTTTCCCCAGAGGCATGCATACCCCTGGTTGAGAACCACTGGTGTAGAAGGTGTCTTAGTTAGGTATTTCAACATCTCTATGGCCTTAATAGTGGAAACTACTAACTGGGAGCTCAAAAACAGACCCAGTTAATCAAGGTGGAAAATTTGGCCATTAGCATCTGTAGAACAAACATTCCCTACTAAATCTAAATGGTTTCAGGGAATAGTTGCACCTTGCTAATCTGCTCTCACACCTTTTTTTTGTTAAAATAGATTAATAAAAACTACTGTTTGTCCCTACCTCAGCAAAGTTTAATACTAGAGTTTTGCAGTATTTACTAAGAATTCAATATTTGCTACTTTAGTAAATGTGCCAGCGATCAGTACAGTATTCTGATGCACAACATGTCAGAAAATCAGAAAAATGAAGTAGCATAGCTGAAACTAAACGTTTGTCAAAATAATGAACGAAGAACATTTTGTGACAGTAGCTTTGTTTACTTACTAAACCACAGAATTCATTTATTCACCACGGTTATCCCAGTTATTTGCACAAACTAGTAAGTGTAACTGTAGTTAACATTTGGGCCCTAATCAACTTGACAGTGTTGTTTTACAATTAACAAGAACATTCTTTGAAAAATCAATAGCTGCACAAGGTTTTCAGTGACTACAACGTGTTATAAATATCTGATCATATAAACTGGCCTTTATAGCCCAAGTAACAAATAATTTAATCATACTGCATTTCTGACCATGTTAGTTATAAAAAAGTGAAGCCTTTGTCTTTAAATTCCAGATATATTTGGTCTTCCATTCACAGCTGATGACCCCACAGATACTATTCCTCGAACCTGTCAGCTAAATACAGATGTGCCACAAGTCACACAACTGCTGAACATGACTAAACTTCGCCAACCAGAAATAAGATTTGGAGGGCGTCCCTTAACTTCATCAGAATCAGGTATGCTGTCTTACTAAAATTACTGTGTGTGTGTGTGTGTGTGAGATATATAGTAATATAATGTGCATACAGGTAGATACAGTTTGATGTGTCCTATAACACATTTTAAGGGTCCAGTTTTCTCACCTAGGCACCAGTTGTACATGCCTGAAATTGTATGCACACACAAATGCACCTACATTTTGTAGGTGCAAGGATGCGTGCAGACTTAAACAATTCTAACACGCATGCTTGCAAAGTCCTGGGATTTAGAAGCACAAAACCCATTAGAATGAGTTTTGTGGGTGGAAATTCTAATGTTTGTATGCTCAGTTGTTAGAAGTTTACAAGTATACACTTGGGTGTTTTGCGAATAGAATAACAAAGCATCTGGAAGATCATAGAATCATAGAAGATTAAGGGTGGAAGAGACCTCAGGAGGTCATCTAGTCCAACCCCCTGCTCAAAGCAGGACCAACACCAACTAAATCATCCCAGCTGGGGCTTTGTCAAGCCGGGCCTTAAAAACCTCTAAGGATGCAGATTCCACCACCTCCCTAAGTAACCCCATTCCAGTACTTCCCCACCTTCCTAGTGAAATAGTGTTTCCTAATATCCAACCTAGATGTCCCTCACTGCAACTTGAGACCATTGCTCCTTGTTCTGTCATCTGCCACCACTGAGAACAGAGGAGCTCCATCCTCTTTGGAACCCCCCTTCAGGTAGTTGAAGGCAGCTATCAAATCCCCCCTCATTCTTCTCTTCTACAGACTGAACAAGCCCAGTTCCCTCAGCCTCTCCTCATAAATCATGGTCACTGCTCACTAATCATTTTCATTGCCGTCCACTGGACTCTCTTCAATCTGTCCACATCCTTTCGGTAGTGGGAGGCCCAAAACTGGACGCAATACTCCAGATGTCGTCTCACCAGTGCCACATAGAGGGGAATAATCACTTCCCTCCATCTGCTGGCAATGCTTCTACTAATGCAGCCCAATATGCCATTAGCCTTCTTGGCAATAAGGGCACACCGCAGACTCATATCCAGCTTCTCATCCACTGTAATCCCTAGGTCCTTTTCTGCAGAACTGCCACTTAGCCAGTCGGTCCCCAGCCTGTAGCAGTGCATGGGATTCTTATTCTTTCATCCTAAGTGCATAACTCTGCACTTGTTCTTGTTGAAACTTTTCAGATTTCTTTTGGCCCAATACTCCAATTTGTCTAGGTCACTCTGGACCCTATCCCTACACTACAGCATATCTACCTCTCCCCCCAGCTTAGCGTCATCCGCAAACTTGCTGAGGGTGCAATCCATCCCATCATCCAGATCATTAATGAAGATGTTGAACAAAACCGGCCCCAGGACAGACCCCTGGGGCACTCCACTTGATACCAGCTGCCAACTAGACATCAAGCCATTGGTCACTATCGTGGAGCCCGACAATCTGGCCAGCTTTCTATCCAACTTATAGTCCATTCATCCAGCCCATACTTCTTTATGAACTTCATGAACTGCTGGGTTTAATCAGCATGGATTCTGAAATGGAAAATCATGTCTCTCTGATCTGTTAGAATTCTTTGAATGTGTCAGTAAAATAGTGCATGAAGAAAAGCTTTTTGACATAATTTATTTAGACTTCCAAACGGCATTCTATAAGGTTCTGCAAAAATGGCTAAAAGCTAATAAGGACACTAAGTAATCACAGGGTGAGAGAGGCAAAGTACTGTCTTAGATAAAAAACTGGCTAAAAGACAGAAAGCAAGGAGGATTCAATTTTCATCATGGCAAGAGGGGCTTCAAGGTTCTAGGCTAGAGCCTGTGGTGTTGTTCAATATATTTATTAATGACCTGGAAAGGTGAGTGAATAATGAGGTAGTAAAATTTGCAGATGACATCATCATTTAGGTTGGTCAGAACCAGAGAGGACTGTGAAGAACTTGAAAGAGACCTAAAAGAGCTTGGTGAACAGGCAACACAATGAAGCTGAGTGTCAATAAATGCAAAGGGTAATGCACATTGGAGGAAAAAAATTACTCTTATACCTTACTAGTTTCTAAATTAATTCTTTCAACCCAAGAAAGGGACTGAGCATCATTATAAGGAGCTCAGTGAAAATGTCTGTTTAATGCACAGCTGCGGTCAAAAAAATCAAACAGGATGTTAAGCTGCATAAGCAATGGGATGGAGAATAATAGCAAAAATATTATAATGCCTTTATTTAAATCAATGGTGTATCCTTACCTAGATTCCTGAGCAACCCATCTCAAAAAGAATATTGTGGAACTAAAGGGGTTCAGAGAAGAGCAACAGAATGATCAAAGGCCAGAGTTAGCCAGTCTCTAACTATTAGAGATCAGGATGAGACCAATAATGCGTGGGCAGATTGTTATGCCTACTTCAGGGTTCTGCCGTCCTCTGAATGATATGGTTCTGGCCACTGTCAGAGTCAGGATACTGGACTAGATGGACCCTTGAAATGTTCCCGTCTGGCAGTCCCTGTGTTAATATATTTGCATTTGCAAAGTGCAGGGGTATGTATGCAAAATGTTGTGTATACCAAGTAGAGGTTAGACAGCTGAAAAACTGACACTGAAATTTTTATGGGAAATATTGTAAAGGTTAGCACAAAAGTTGTTATGGGTGAAAAATTTTGCAAATTGTGTTGATGTCTGGAAGTATAGCTGTGATCTCAGCATCCTCACTACAGAGGTAAGTAGATTTTAGGTCAAACCATTTAAAGAGCCAGTGCTTGTCCACAAAGCCACACTTCCCTTAGAAACCCTGGGTGAAATCTTGGCCCTATTTAAGTCAATTGAAGTTTTGGCATTGACTTCAGCGGCGTCAGGATTTCACCCCAGGTCTTTTAATATCTTGCTACAAAAGAATGAATCCTCCTTTTAAACAATTCTGTAATGTTAAAAGATCTTTATTAAAGAACAGCAACAATATCTGAGCCATTAATTTAAAGTTGTATGTCAGTACTCTTGTAACTAATATGAAAGTATTCATAAACAAAAAATAACAGGACTATTTTAAAATACAATTTCAGACAAATACTTAGATAAATACTGTAATTATTTGTTATTTTTATTCCATTCTTCATATCAAAGTCTTTTCTAGTTTAATTTTACAAGAAATTTAATTATATGTTTGAATAAATATTCAAAGCTACACCCAAGAATTTTAAGTGTCTTTTTGTTTTAAAGTTCAAGGACACCATGATGCATTGCATTAAAGGGCACTTGGAGAACTCTTGACTGCATTATTAATTAATTTTTTTATACCTGAACTAAAAATTCTTGATAGAAATTATAGTTGAGCCTGTCCATTGATAAGCAGATGTGCATCACTACGTGTCTGATCAAGGATCTGAACATGGAATCTCATTAAATAATATCCTCCTTTTCATTTCATAAACACCTACACACTATTTAAATGCCATCTAAAGTATAGGAACTCCCATGTTCTGGTAATCACTTTTCAGGCCTAATCCTGCTCCCACTGAAGTCTGTGGTAAAAACTCACATTGACTCCAGAAGGAGCAAAAGTAGGTCCATGGTGGTGTACACTTTTATTGCCCAAGAATAAAGACTGATTAGAATACAAACTTAAAAAACAGATGACCTTTGAATGTCATGAGTGAATATAAATGAGTATCTTAACTTGTACAATAGCATACACTTGCATAAATTGTAATGTTTGCTTCCAAATGTACATGCAGTATGAGAAAAATCAGAAAATACTGGCATGCACATTGCATGGGTCCTTTTTCAGGATTTTTATTTCATTAACAGATAACAGTTTTTCCAAAATTAAGAGCATGTTGTCACTTCTAGGTTGTCATGTAGGAGTAATTTTCTTGAATTACAAATAGAGATGTAACCTGTTCAAGAGCAAGAGTGTTTTGAATGTTTTCAATTAAATTAATAAAACCAGCATGTATCCAGTAAATCATTGTGTCTAATTTAACTAAAAATTTACACTGTTAATTCCTTCAATTCCCAACCCACATTAAGTAATGACTGTTAGTCAATGTAGGACTGTAGGAAGTAATTTTTTTTTTTCATTAATGGGACCTCAGTTTAATTGAACACAGAATCAAGTCTGGTTATTTAAATTGAGTAGTTCAACTCACTAATGACAAGATGTAGTGGTCCACTAAGCACAGATCAAAACTAGTAATTTACTTAAAAATCAGTACTCTATTTGCCTGAGTGCTTTCATTTCTACAGCAGCAACAGTGTGGGTTGTTTTTTTCTTTGTTTTAAGTAAGGGCAGCCATGTTTCTTTTGGACTGTACTCTTTGACTGTAAGGGGGGGGAAATGTATCTACCCAGTATAAGTATTTGTATCAAAAATAATGGAAATTTTAATGTTTTCTGGGTCTACCTTGTCATATAACTGCATATGACCCAGCTAATTTAAAATAAGAGCTTGTTCGCATTTTGCATACAGAGCACAAATATTGTAGGCAGATAGTTTCAGTTCTTTTTCTTCCTCTTAAATTAAATGTTTTACAGATTTTTAGAACTAAGTAGACTTCAGTTCCATTCCCACTGCATACATCAAATAAACTGAGACAGAAGAAAAACATTCCTAATTAAATTTTACATTTTATAAATTTGAATTTCAAAAAATTGTAAAAAACCAAACGAAAAACAAACAGGCATAATCTGAGTTGGCGATTATGGTGTGAACAAAGTTGTACAAACTTATCCATCCTCATATTTCTGTATGTCGATATGAAACAGGAAAGTGTCCTGGAACATGTTGTCTAGGCACCTCTTCTAAGAAATACAAGCAAGCTATGTTTGCCATAATGTGTTTTGAAACAAACGTGCGTAGAGAATGGGCAGATTCATATGTCCTCCTACAGGAGATTTTTGTTCCAATTTTTTTTCAGTTTTCCCTATCTCTTCACCTTTTTATGAATTTATAAACTTTTCAGTAACCAGATAAGGTAGTAAAAGATTATATCTCAGAAATAGAACACATATCTTGGACATCTAACATAGTGAAAGCCAGTGAAAACGAGGTAGGATCAGAGGCTAAAATAGGGAAAGAACAAGTTAAAAATTACTTAGAAAAGTTAGATATCTTCAAGTCACCAGGGCCTGATGAAATGCATCCTAGAATACCCAAGGAGCTGACTGAAGAGATATCTGAGCCATTAGCGATTATCTTTGAAAAGTCATGGAAGATGGGAGAGATTCCAGAAAACTGGAAAAGGGCAAATATAGTGCCAATCTATAAAAAGGGAAATAAGGACGACCCGGGGAATTACAGACCAGTCAGCTTAACTTCTGTACCCAGAAAGATAATGGAGCAAATAATTAAGCAATCAATTTGCAAACATCTAGAAGATAATAAGGTGATAAGTAACAGTCAGCATGGGGGATTTGTCAAGAACAAATCGTGTCAAACCAACCTGATAGCTTTCTTTGACAGGGTAACAAGCCTTGTTGATGGGGGGAAGCGGTAGACCTGGTATATCTTATTTTTAGTAAAGCTTCTGATATTGTCTCGCATTACCTTCTCAAACACAAACTAGGGAAATGCAACCTAGATGGAGCTACCGTAAGGTGGGTGCATAACTGGTTGGAAAATCGTTCCCAGAGAATACTTATCGGTGGTTCACAGTCAAGCTGGAAGGGCATAACGAGTGGGGTCCCGCAGGGATCAGTTCTGGGTCCGGTTCTGTTCAATATCTTTATCAGTGATTTAGGTAATAGCATAGAGAGTACACTTATAAAGTTTGCGGGTGATACCATTGTGACGGGATCCCCAGGGTGCAGCCTGGGACCATGGTACTGCTTTGCCCTCTTAACTCTCCAGCCTGAGCTGTCTCTCACAATACTTTGCTAGTCGCAAGCAGCAAACCACTCCAGGCGCTGTTATCACTCAGTACAACCACAGGTGGAGCCCCACACCCAGATAGATTGCATGAATGCTCCCAGAGCCACTCATGAATCACACAGAGAAAGGCACCAGCCAAATCCCCCCCAGCTCCCAGCCTTGTACCTCAGGAATATACCATCTTGCACTGCTCAAGACCCTTTCTTGAGCAATGCAAGTTTATTAATTGGTTCACCACTTCAACAATGGAAAGTGGATATACACCAGCCTTTGTAAACCTGAGCAGATTTACCAAGCAATTCAGGCAAACTCACTGATAAAGATAAACAGTAAAACAAGTTTATTGATTACAAAAGATATATTTTAAGTGATTATAAGTGATAAGCAAAGTCAGAGTGGCTGGCCGGGGAGCAGCCCTGGAACCCACTGGGCCCTCTGTGGGGCCAGCTAGGCTGGCAGCTCCAGACCCCGTCGGACCCTCTGCAGGGCCAGCTGGGTGGCAGTCCCGGACCCCGCCACATTGGGATGGCCGTGACCCCGACCCCGCTGCACCATGCCCTGTCCAGCTAGGCAGCCCGTAACCCAGACCTGCATAGCCCACGGCCTTTAGCACACAGCTGGGCCGCAGATGTGTGCTAATTGGGCCTCATGCAGCCTACGGGCTGCGGATTGAGAACTGCTGATGTAATGGCAGCATAGCTATGACAGTTACATTACAAAAATAATAGAAATCAGATGAGAGCCATCATGTTAGCTCATTATAGTATTTTGGCTAAATTTGTAATAGGATGACCAGACAGCAAATATGAAAAATCGGGGGGTAAGAGGTGCTCATATAAGAAAAAGCCTCGAATATCAGGACTGTCCCAATAAAATCGGGACATCTTGTCACCCTAATTGGTAACAAATGGAGTCTTTTTGCTATTCACAATATTTGTTACTAGATTATTCTAGATCATTGTATTTTGTTTAATTTCACTTCTTTGTGGATGCGGATGAAATCACAGTATACTAATCCTCCCTTTTCTATTATATCTTAGGTATCATACTTTACAAAATCCTTGATCTATAATATCAGTAGCTATAATTCCTGTAGCCAAAGGATTATAATATTGCTTACTTTCATCCTCTAAAATATATGCAGTATGTATTTTTATGTAGTTACATCTAGAACTTAAGTGGATGATTTGTTGTGATCTCAAGACTTTTTACCAAACTGAGTTGATAGGCTGAATACAGAGAAAATGTTTCACATTGTCTCAGCATGCATGACACACACCTGACCTTCCAATGAAAGCAGTGTTGTTGGGACCTTGTGAGTGACTCTCACAGCCAAAAAGAACATGGAGCTAGCAGGGTGGTATTAAAATCCTAGAAATTTAGGGTTGGAAGAGACCTCAGAGAGGTCATCTAGTCCAAACCCCTGTTCAACAGAGGTCGAACTCCAACTAAATCATCCCAGCCAGAGCTTTGTCAAGCCGGGCCTTAAAAACCTCTAAGGATGTAGGTTCCACCACCTCTCTAGGTAACCCAGTCCAGTGCTTCACCACCCTCCTAATGAAATAGTTTTTCCTAATATCCAACCTAGACGTCCCCCACTGCAACTTGAGACCATTGCTCCTTGTTCTGTTATCTGCCACCACTGAGAACAGCCTAGCTCAGTGGTGGGCAACATGTGGCCCGCGGGCTACATGTGGCCCGTCAGGGTAATCCGCTGGCAGGCCACCAGACAGTTTGTTTACATTTGCATGGCCGTCCGCCGCTCCCAGTGGCTGCAGTTTGCCGTTCCTGGCCACTGGGAGCTGCGGGGGCCATGCAAATATAAACAAACTCTCTGGCAGCCCGCCAGCAGATTATCCTGATGGGCCACAGATTGCCCACCACTGGCCTACTCCATCCTCTTTGGAACCCCCCTTCAGGTAGTTGAAGGCTGCTATCAAATCCCCCCTCATTCTTCTCTTCTGCAGACTAAACAAGCCCAGTTCCCTCAGCCTCTCCTCATAAGTCATGTGCCCCGGCCCCCTAATCATTTTCGTTGCCCTCGCTGGACTCTCTCCATTTTATCAACATCCTTTCTGTAGTGGGGGGCCCAAAACTGGACGCAATACTCCAGATGTGGCCTCACCAGTGCCAAATAGAGGGGAATAATCACTTCCCTCGATCTGCTGGAAATGCTCCTACTAATGCAGCCCAATATGCCGTTAGCCTTCTTGGCAACAAGGGCACACTGTTGACTCACATCTAGCTTCTCGTCCACTGTAATCCCTAGGTCCTTTTCTGCAGAACTGCTGCTTAGGCAGTCGGTCCCCAGCCTGTAGCAGTGTATGGGATTCTTCCTTCCTAAGTGCACAACTCTGCACTTGTTCTTGTTGAACCTCATCAGATTTTTTTAGCCCAATCCTCCAATTTGTCTAGGTCACTCTGGACCCTATCCCTACCTTCCAGCTTATCTACCTCTCCCCCCAGCTTAGTGTCATCCACAAACTTGCTGAGGGTGCAATCCACGCCATCCTCCAAATCTTTAATGAAGATGTTGAATAAAACCGGCCCCAGGACTGACCCTTGGGGCACTCCGCTTGATACCGGCTGCCAACTAGACATTGAGCCGTTGATCACTACCATTGAGCCCGACGATCTGGCCAGCTTTCTATCCACCTTATAGTCCATTCATCCAATCCATACTTTTGTAACTGGCTGCCAAGAATACTGTGAGAGACCGTATCAAAAGCTTTGATAAAGTCAAGATATATCACGTCCACCGCTTTCCCCATATCCACAGAGCCAGTTATCTCATCATAGAAGGCAATCAGGTTGGTCAGGCATGACTTGCCCTTGGTGAATCTATGGTGACTGTTTCTGATCACCTTCCTCTCCTCCAAGTGCTTCAGAATTGATTCCTTGAGGACCTGCTCCATGATTTTTCCAGGGACTGAGGTGAGGCTGACTGGTTTGTAGTTCCCCGGATTCTCCTTCTTCCCTTTTTTAAAGATGGGCACTATATTGGCCAGGTCCACAGTTCCTCAAGAAGCCTCCTGATTGCATGGCACAAAGGTAAGACTCATGGCATAAAGAGAGAATTCCTCTTCCACATTGGTAGTAGACAAAGGAGCATGCTGGGACAGGGACTAATAGGTCAAAAGGAATGCCCAGTTTGCAGCGGCAGTCATTTCTGTAATTGTCCCTTGAACCTGCTTCACAATGAGCTGCGTGAACTACAAGAGCTCAGACAAGTTGATAGGCCAGCCAAGCCCGCTTCCACCCTTCTCTTATGGCTCCACTGCCCACAAGTTATCAGGAGTAGGGGGTTCAGCCACTCTTGTTTCACAGGTGAGACCATCTGCTCTGGAGCAGCTGGAGTGGTCTCATGGAGTTTAGGTTTCCTGCCTAGGGTGAAGTTGCTGTAACAGTAATGCTTGAAGCAGGAGCAAACTCTTGCAGCTGAATACTGGAGCACTTCAACTCTGCTCTGCTTTCTGGCTGTCCCCTGCAGGATAGCAGTTCAGGGTTGGGAACTTCCTGACCCCACCACTACTTGAGACTTATATCTGAAATTAGGGGTAAAAGGGTCAAGTAGGATGTGCACATTTGGAATCCTTCAGTGTTCAAGCTACTCTTAGTACCCAGGTGTGTTCGGGACCCAGTTTCATAGCTTGTTCTAAAGAAGTTGCCGCCTTTCCTGGCACTTGAACCAAACACAAGTCAGTGCTGTACATGCCCTTGATAACGTGGGAGAAGGGATGCTTCTAAAATTCCCTTTAAAACTGACTCCCTTTTATTTTAACCAAGGCTTATACTGTTTTCCTTACTCACAAAGCTCTTTTATCACCTGCACTTAGTTTGTATCTAATGTCAGATGCTTTTGCAAATTCTTAAACCTTTTCCTTGTGCTGAATCAACTCTCAGTCAGTGAGGGTTCAATCCTACCCTACTGAAGTTAATGGGAGTTTTTTATTGTAATCCGAGCAGGTTTGGGCCCTTAATAGTTTAAACTGTTTTTTAACATCTTTTCATATGCAAGTATATTTATTTGAAAATCAGAGTAATATTCAAAAACAAATAATATTTGTAGTGTTTTTTCCCTCAGAAATAGGCAAGCCAAAGTTCTGGTAAAAAGTTTCATTCTAATTTTATTGTTAGATAGCAGAGAAAAGCCTGGAGTGTGACCTCTCCATGACAGTAGATGAAAAATCAGCACTTTTTGTTCAGGCTTTGGGTGAGGAGGATGTAAAAATTAAATGACTAAAATAATGAGAATGGTGTATCTAGAGAGAAAAATGAATGTTTATTTAAAAAAGGACAATTAGACAGTGAGCCCTCAGGTTTTTCTATCTAACTACAAAGGAATATAGCCCTTGGCAAAGTAGTAAAATAATTAATGGTAACATCCCTGACCTATGCAAAGTTTTGGTTTTCGCTAACTAGAGAAAATGAAATGCCTTGAGCTGCAGGTTTAATCTAATCTTTGTTTTTAACCTTGTACTATGGGGTAGAATGTGAGTTCTCCCAGACACTCCT
The DNA here is from genome assembly GCF_028017835.1 of Emys orbicularis. Lineage (NCBI taxonomy): Eukaryota > Metazoa > Chordata > Testudines > Emydidae > Emys > Emys orbicularis. The sequence continues at coordinate 129,711,876 of NC_088689.1, forward strand.
TTCAAAGATGAGAAATCAGGCTTTCCTGCAAATGGAAGCTTTGATAATTTTAAGCTTCAGTTTAATTAGAAACTTTTTCTTTTTATCCACTAAACTTTGTTTTGTTTTCCTAATCAACTATTTTTTGGCCATATCTTCTTTTAACTGCACATATTTGTGCACTGTGGCAGATGTGTTGATGTAGGCAATTAATTGCAGTCAATTAATATGAACATAAACAGAGAATTTTCATGTTAATCAGCTTTTATAATTGGTGCGTGGGCAAAAGGCATCCCAAAGTAGTCAGCAAATTAAAAAAATTGACAGTAAACTGAGCGGGTCATCTAAGCTATGGAGATGGCAGCTGTTAATAGCAACTGAATGTCACTTCAGGAAGAGGAGAACAAGGAACTCCTGGCCTACAGGGACTTCTTTTGTTATGGGTAATACTAGTGAATGATGCTAGTGACTGGTAAATATGTGGACTTGTTGAAATTTCCTAGCTGAAAATGAAAGTCAAACTGATTTGAATTCAAATTTAACCAGTTCCACCATTATAAAAATTATAAGAGAGACTCTCAAAAATATGCTTTGGCATTACTTTATTGTTTTACAGAAATATCACATCTCAAAACAGAAAATTAGATGTTAAATTAGTCTATGTTAAAAGAGAAGAGGGTGAGGGGAGAATGCTTTGTTTCTTTTCCTTAGAACAGCATATTAGAGTAACTTTTTCTTTCTGATCTGCAATATTTTGTTGCCGTGACATCCTAGATCTTTATCTGCTCCTGAAGTGGTGATCCAATGAAATAAGAATCTTTGGGGAATCTTTTTTAAAGCGCCTTACCTACAGTTGTTCTCTGAAGATGAGCTATATTCCCCTGCATAACCACTTACCCATCTTTCTCCACACGACATTTTCAACAAAAATTTCCATCTACCCTTTGGCTTGGTTTGGTTTGGTTTTTGACCAGCTATCAAGCTGGTTGACATTTTTCAGTTTTTGAAAAAATTTGACAAAATTTTTCAAAGAAGTAAAAAATTTGAGCTGAAAATTACCTGTGTATGTAAGTATTTGCAGGATTGGAGCCCAAGTGTTGAAATTGAGGTGGCTCTGTATCTTCAGATGGTAAAATTACACACAAGTATTCTTGTATCAGATGCTTTACAGAACTTGTCATTGATATCTTGACTGGCAAGCTACAGCTTTTATCTGAATTCTTTACGAATTTGAGCTGTTTCGTCTGCCTGTTTACAACATAGGCTTTATATTGTATTCCTTCAGTGATCAAGCAGAGAAAAATGATACTTTTATTTACTTCTAACTCAGTTTTTAAACCACAGTATTTAAACAACTGTTTCAAGCTAAGAGTGTACAGAAATAACCTTATCATGTTGACTTGCTTCAAGTTGGGGTGTCAGTTGCCGAGCTAACTGCACCTCTGATTCATTTGTGACCTGCTTGAAGGCACATCACTTAGAGCTCAGGCCTCTAGCTGTCATCTTTCTCAGAGTGGAGTCCCGTGACACATTCCCTTCTTGGTTGAGAATTTAGGCTGCAGTTCCTCTTCCAATTCACTGTGATCACCTCAGGAAGTCTGACTTCAGTTCAGCACTTGCAGTCCAGCTGTCTCAGGGGCAATGACAGAGTTAACCAATGACCAGCCAGCCTTCATAAAGAAAAGTATTAATTATTCAGAACAAAAATATTACACAAAAATATACCTTAAAAACAATAAACAGCTTATATGTATGTCTACCTTACCAGGTATCCCCCACTTTCCACACGGAGACCCTAGCAGTTTTCAGAGTACTTCAGAGCCTCTCACAGGGGCCTGTCCCTTTGGCCACAGTCTCACAACAGTTCTTGGTTCACGTGAGAATGAGCTCTCCCCACCCACATCAGGGTGGTCATTTTATATCATTTTCATTTATTTGTTTGCCAGCCTCTTAAGCTGGGTCAAATTATTATTGGCAATTTCCCCAGGGGCTGAGGCTTCTCCAGATTTGCTGCCTGTTTAAATTACTCCTGCTGGGAATAAAAGTTGGGAAACAGAGTCACGACCCCACTCAATTTAGGCTAAATCCATTTTCACCTTTATTTATACAATTTCAGAAAGAATTATTGTCAATAATAGTGTCTGCATGTACAGTTGTACCAGATAAATAATAAGACAAGACCGAATTGGTAAATGGGTCCAAGTTACCACATTCTGGGGCACCAGGAAGTTCTTCTACCTTCCATGATAGTCATCACTGTCTCTGATCCCTTGGTCTGGTCGTTCAGTCCCGTTCTTCAGTTTCTGGTCTAGTGTTTCTCCAGTTTGGATCCACGTTCACTTAGGTCTTTCATACTTTTCTGTATTACAGATTGCGATCTTTATCCAATAGGCTTTTAGCACATCAACCCTCTTGATTTTACGTAACCCAGACATTACGCATGTGCAAGCTTCAATTACCCAAATTCTGTATTTTTCCGACTGGTTTTGCAGTTTCTGGGTCATGTTTTTGTGTCACCCTGCCCTGGGTCTGCCCAGAAAAAAAAAGGTGGAGGGAAGTATTTATCATTACATGCTATATCTTCTTACTTATCTCTTCCAACACAACATGTGACCTTTATTCTGTCACCAATAACAGTTTAAGCAGATTAGAAATTCTGTGTAAAGGATGAATTGACAAAACCACACTTATGCCAGCAAGGACTTGACATCAGCATTACCTCATCTGTACTCATTCACTCCACATAATTACAAATAATTAAAAATATAGCTATCGAAGCTCTTAATCTTACCATTAACAATTCATTTTCTATTTCAATGGTATAAGTCAGTATATGTGTATTATCCTTTCTGCCCTTAATTATTAGAAAGAGGAGGAGGAGTTATGGAAAACATGATGATACCTTATTGTCAGCATTTCGTATCTTCTTTAAACATGATTTTTTCTTTCAAAGTCCAGGGCTTTGCTATTGAGTTGCTTTTAATGATACCCCAATACTCCCCAGTGATTTTAGTTCCTGCAGGAAAACCTGTAACTCCCGCATGGAGCCAGAATACAATCCCTAGCCCATAAAGGTACATGAATCATTTATAACGATGATATAATATTCTTTGACTATTCCATGTGTTTATAGTATCTGTTGCACTGGGCACACTGTCAAATGGAGAAGGAAGGGGATACATTTGTATTTTGTCAGCAGTAATATATATACCTGTTGTGGTGTTAGAAAGATACATAATTATTTCTTGGAAGTATGATTTTTTCCTATATGATTTATGAAATAATTATTTAAATGAATAGAAAAGCAAGAATGAAGAAATAAAAATTTGCTATTGTGTCAAATACTGTGATATATCATGCTTATAAATATGTTCAGTCTAAAGCATCATGTTTGAAAAGGTGTCTTTTTTTTTTTTTTTTTTTAAGTAGACCAGTTAATTAATAGAGGACAAGGCAGTACACACAACAGTAAAAATCAAGATGTGTCTCACATTGCATTTGGATCCAAGGTCCTTGGACCACCTCCACCTTCTGGCAGAAGATTCAACTCCAGGGTATCTGGAGAGGTAGGAAGAAGGGTTAAACTATCACAAACCAGTACCACCTATCTGAAAGGAACAATTGCAGTTATTATCTCTTGAGAGCCAAACTCCAGATTGTGTTTGTATATGATGGAAGAACAAATGTTTTGCAAAAAGGTTTTCTTCGGAATAAATTTTTTTTCTCTTGAGAATATTTATTTTTCTCATAAAGTTTATTTTTAAAGTGCTAAATTTTTATGTTTTTGTAAGTAAAAGTAGGAGTGAAGTTTGACAAAAGCAAGATTTTTCCATGTGTTTAAGTGGAATCTTTCCATAGTAAGAGGGCCATCATGCAAGAGGCAAACTCTGCATTCACATATGTAGTGAGTGGGTGATTCATTGTGACAATGAATAGTGCTTGGGCTATGGAAAGAGAGCAAGAATAACTCTGTAGCTTGGTGGTAGAGCGTTGACCTAGCAGATGGGAGACCAAATTTCAACTCCCTAGTCCAATAATTATTTAATTATTTATACACAGCAGAACACCTTCAACAGGAGAGATTGAGAGAAACCAGCTCCTCCAGAGGAGCAGTGGTTCTTGAGAAGGGAAAGGGAGGAAAAATTGAGGTTCTTAGTCTGCTTAATAAATTGTAAAGTGCCTTAATTGGTTCCATATCAAAATCTGAAGTGTTAAAACGATGAATGATCAATATGTAGCAGACCCACATAAAAATATTAAATGCATTCTAATGGGTCATCTATGCTACTATAACCACAAAAGATATCCCCAGCCTCTGCATAATAGTAGCCTCCTATTTGTAGCTTTTCACAACAGAGAATCCTCTGGTAGAGGTCACACCAGTAATGTCACTGGTTCCTTTTATAGTTTCACCCATATCCTGATGCACATCTGTGCTTCTCACCAACAATGTCCCATAAGATGCAGTAAACATCTCCCTGCCTCTAGGGTATATGTCCCAACAACTCAGGACAAAACCTCTATGCAGAGGGAACCTGCTACAGGGTAAAATGCACTGTAAGAGAAACTCCTTATAAACCTCAGTGACTGTCATAATAACATGATGTTGTTATAGGCTTGAAATATCAGCTTTGTACGGATGAGGAATGGAATCAACTTGAGCATCGGCTTAATTTTAAATTAATTCTGGCATGGCACATCTCCATCTTCCTTTGCCTCCATTTCTTCCCCTCTCCTGTTAATTTTTCCCTCCCTTTCCCGACACACAGTTCTCTCTCTTATTTTCAGAGTGTTTACTCCTTTGCTGAAAAAGTATCTAATGGTTACTTTTGGCACTGTCTGTCATTAACCCAGATGCAAGCACCGTAGAGATCTCAAATTTTTTGAGACACTCATTTTGCTCAGCTGTATCCTAAAATGCATTTTACACTTAGGCAAAACTTGGTGGAGCTCAGGATTTTTAAGATGTCAGGCATTGGGTTTACTGTGAGAAAGTAGCCCTAAGCAAGGAAGAGGTGACATGGGTACCTAGATTTTTTTTTCCTGCAAAGTTAATGTAAAAAATAAAATAGGCTGAGGAAAATCTATTGTGAAAAATAAACTTTATCCAAAAAATGTTTTTAGTTTAGTTTAGAGAGCTAATTTTAAAGCTGTTTCATTACCTTTCATTCAGATTTTTTTTCTTAAAGATAACAAAGTCCTTGGGTAGCCGAAGTAGCAGATCATGCCAACAACTGACATTAGAAAAAGGAAGCGAGTCAATACGAGATACCAAGAGATCTGGACTGTCTCCCTCACTGTTCTGTACGGCTTTTGATCAAGGAGACAAAGAAAATATTCACCAAACAAATCAGTTTACAAGTCAAAACGGTAAGAAACTAATGTGAACAATCTGCAAAGACTGATCTATAGCAATAATATCTAACTGTTTAAAGCCATACTTTCCAGCTGCAAAAAGCTTTCGCATTTCACTTAAACGTGAGTCTCTTAGTCTCTTGATTTTCATGTTTTTGTCAAGCTTGCTAATTATTGAAGACACTTGTGGTAAACAATGGTTTGTTGTCTTCGTATTTGATCCTACCACGAATGAAATCATAATGCTGATGGTGATATTATAGGCAGAGCTGGTGATGTTAAGGATGCCTGACACTTTCCATTATAAGCCCCATTCTTTTCAGTTGCATATAACTTTGCCAGACTTTAACCACCTCAGCTAAAAATTTCCAGGCTTGCCTCAGGCTGAATTATTTTTGAAAGTCAGTGAAGATAGTTCTGCAATCTCTGAAAATGAAGCTAGGGGAAACTAGGATGTTTTACCAGTGTTAAAAATGTTTCTAACCATCTATGTGAAGAGTTCTAACACCTCCATGCTTTGGAGTAAGTATGTGAGATTTGGCAGGGGGATACCTGTGGGGGCAGCGAGGTGCCTTTTGCTGTCCTCAGGAAAATTCAACCCTATTTGGCCAAATTATAAGAGGCTGACTGATAAAAATCTCCAAACATCCCATCTGCTGTGAGCCTCCTCCCAGCTCCAAGGAACTCCCTATATGACTCTAGGTAGCACACAAGCAAAGCAGCAGCTGCAACATACTCTCTGATCAAGAAGAAAGTATGCTGTGCTGGGATCCAGGAGACCATGAATTCTAGCCTAAGCTCTTCCACTAAATTGCCAATAATTATGTTCACTTCACAGCCCTTATTATTGAGCAATGCTTCATACCTCCTATCTTAGAGAAAAACAAGTATAATTACACACACACACTGTAGGTGGGGTAACTACAAGGTACTCTCTAGAACTACAACCTCATCTCTAATATGGCAAACCCAAGTCTCATCCCCTTTGCAACACTACTTTTCAGAAGGAATGTGCCAAATCTGTGTGTTTGGCTGTGCTTCTTGTAACCACTAGATAACACTCTCTTCCAGAACAAGGAATAGAACCCAGCAATCCTGACTTCCTGCATTCTTCTGCTATCTAGCAACTAGTTAAGTAAACCGCTGGAAAAGGGTGTGTGGTGTATCCCTCTAATGGCTTTTCCACAGAACACAGCATCCTACTACTGCTAATAGTTACTGCTTTAGCTGCATACTATTTGTGCAAAAGTACCCTGCTTCGTTCAGTGTATTGTGGAGGGACAGCGAATGAGGCAGAGGTTTGCAGGAAGAGAATGTTATTGTGTGTTTAAGTCATCGGATTGAGATTCAGAAAAGCTTGGTTCTATTCCTGACTGTTCCTCAGACATCCTAGGTGATGCTGGGCAAGAGTAATGCAAGTTATTGGACTCAGTGCAGGGGTAACTGGGTGACATTTTTTGGCCTATGAAGAACAGGATGTCAGACTAGTTGATTTAATGGTCCCTTCTGACCTTAAACTGTATGAATGTATGATGTATGTGCAAGGGGGATGAATAAAGATTTCACAATCATCTTTAATTCCAGCATTTTCTAATTCAGTGCTTGACCTTGCAGTCTTATTGTTCTTTTAACAAAGTTCTTTTAGATGTAATTGTATTCATTTCTTTGGTAAGAAATCCAGCAGGAGAGTCTGTGTTGTGAAGGAGTATAATGTTGTTAAATCACAAATATCAAAAAGTAAGAAATAGATACAGGACTAGCTAAGGGCTTGTCTGCACAGTAAATTACCGCTCAGCAAGCCAGGGTATGAATCTATAGTGCACCAGCTTGCTATGCTATATGGACCCTGCTACATCACTCTGAGAACCATCAGCACACAAGAATGGACGGAGAAGATTATGTTTTTAAAATGCTGGCAAAAAAAGACCTGAGATAATCAATGGTATGGCACTAATTTTATGTTATTTTACATCTCTGTTCTATCCAGGGTAAGAAACTCTCTTGTAGCCCACGAAAGCTTATGCTCTAATAAATTTGTTAGTCTCTAAGGTGCCACAAGTACTCCTGTTATCTCTGTGTGTTGTAAATTTCAAAGGATTCTGAACCAGTTCACATAAAATATAAATGTGTGTGCTGCAGGGATTATGGAAATCAAACACTGTGCAACAGAATTGCTTTAGAGCATTGATAAAGATTTTCAGGATTAAACAAAGTGTACCAGAGCAATGCGTAAATAAAAAACCTCCATGCTTTCATGATTAAAGAGAAGGAACTAAAAATAAATTATTCTTTAAACCCTTATTCAATTTAACACCAAAGAACCCAATCATTAAGAAAGTTGGAACTTTTACTCATCCTAGATAATAGTTTCTGGTTTTAATTCTTATGGTGCCTGCATAGACCCAGTTTCATTTTTTAAAGCTGAGTGGTTAATACATATTATACCACTTACTTGTTAACAAAGAGTCAGGCCACTCATTATGTCTCCTGTTGTCTTCCTTTCCCTGCCAAAAAGCTTTTCATACACTTTCATACTTCTCTTGCAGTGTCTAGACAAGCATGTTATTGTGACAAAAAAAATTACCTTACAGATACCTAACCCCAGTGTGGACAGTACCTCAAACATACTCAAACTGAGACAAGGGGAAAATCATCGGTAACGCAGTCTAATATATCTGTATTTTGTTTGATGCTCACGGTGTTCTCAAGGGATTTGATATTGCCCCACTGAGACAATAGTACTGAAACATAATTTCCATTATGGCTTTCAATCATTGTTTGCCTCAAACACCCCTTAACAAAAGATGATCCTTCTGAAGAATGTTAAATGAATCTCTGTTTACCTGGATTGTGAGCAATATGGGTCATGGATTGTCTTTTTATCATTTATTTGTTTAGTACCTAACACAATAGGGCCATAAGTATTAATGCTTGTTACTCTACCCAGATATAAGGGAGGTAGAAGTGGCTCGAGAGACAGAGAGGATCTAGGGCAGAGGTGGGCAAACTACGGCCCACGGGCCATATCAGGCCCGCGGGACCCTCCTGCCCAGCCCCTGAGCTCCTGCCCCAGGAGGCTAGCCTCTGGCCCTTCCCCCGCTGTTCCCCCTCCCCCGCAGCCTCAGCTCGCCCCGCCGCTGGCGCAATGCTCTGGGCAGCGGGGCTGCGAGCTCCTGGGGCAGCGCAGCTGCAGAGCCTGGGCCTGACCCGGTGCTCAGTGCTGCGCGGTGGCGTGGATGGCTCCAGCCGGGCGCCTGTCCTGGTGCTCTGGGCAGCACGGCTCTAGTGCCGCCAGCCACTGGTGCTCCAGGCAGCGTGGTAAGGGGGCGGAGAGCAGGGGCATTGAATAGAGGGCAAGGGAATTCGGGGTGGTGGTCAGGGGGCGGGGGTGTGGATAGGGGTTGAGGCGGTCAGAGGGCAGGGAATAAGGGGGGTTGAATGGGGGCAGGGGTCCCGGGGGGGGCAGTCAGGAAGGAGAGGGGGGATTGGATGGGGCAGTCAGGGGCAGGGGTTCCAGGGGCGGTCAGGGGACAGGGAGAAGGGGTGGTTGCATGGGGCAGGTGTTCCGGGGGGGGGAGCTGTCAGGGAATGGGGGGATTGCATGGGGCAGGAGTCCGGGGGGAGGGGCGGGAGCGTCAGGGGGCGAGAAGCAGGAGGGGATGAGGGGGCATGCCTGGCAGTTTGGGGAGGCACAGAGTCCCCTAACCGGCCCTCCATACAATTTCCGAAACCCGATGCAGCCCTCAGGCCAAAAACTTTGCCCACCCCTGATCTAGGGAGTGGGGCTGAGCAGTCCAAAGGCAGGAACTGTAGGAGCAGCCAACCTGGGGAGAGGGCTTGAGATGCATTTTATTTTATTGTTAATTTATGTGTTAATAAAACAGTGCCAGGAAGTGGGGTAAATTTGGATTCTGCATAGTGTGGACTATATTTGAAAGCAGGCCTGAAAAGGCACCGAACCAGCCAGTAACTTCTGTTCTCTAAGATAGCATGTCTAGCAATCCCAGCCTATCCTCATATCTTGGCTGATGCTTTCGGCACAGCTAGCCCAGTTCACAAACTTGGGTTTCTTTTCTATATATGAAGAAGTTTTAATGTGCATAGTTGCCTTTATCGTTCAGCCCTGTGATAGTCTATTTGAAAGGGATGCCAGCAGGTAGCTCTTTTGAGAAGGGGAGGGGCCTTCTGCTGGACTCTGCTCTGACCTGCTTTCAAAGACTGCAGGTAGGACGGCCCACCCACCATGAGGGACTGACAGGCAATCTGTAGGAAGAACCATAAACAGAGAAGGAGTCCGTCCACACATCTCATTTGAAAGAAAAAATATCCAATAATGAATGTAGAGCCTCATCATTTTAAATAAAACATCACTGCTTCACAGATACAACCTTAGAAAGGAAATTTGACTAGTTACTTAAAAACACTGTACAGAAACTACTTACAAAAGAAAGGGAAATGCACCTATATTACTGGTATCAAATCAAAGAACACAAACACCTCCACCCATCTCTGACCAAATTAATCTCTTTAACATTTACATTTTAAAAACAAACAGTTTTTAAAAAATGAGCTAAAGAAAAAAACGACTCTTAAAAACATTACTATATTCTCATCAAGGCACGAGACATTACAGGAATGAAGATAAGCCAACAGTTAAGCTCTCTGTGCTTTCGTATAAAAGAGTGAACAGTGTAGAAACACTAAACCTCAGATTGCTGCAGCAGTCACTTAACCAAACAGGTTAGAGTTTCCAGAGTGTTTGTTTTTATTAACCAACCTGTCACAATACTCATCTGCTTGATTTTTTGCCTTTTTCTTCTTGTTCATGAAAGGTGCTTTTTAAATCTTTTAGTATGTTTTAAATGAAATCCTCTTTTGGTAGGAAATAAATTTCGAGCCGCAGTTACTAACCTGCAAATAGATCATTAAAAAGGGTAAGATCCTGCTGCCACTCAAGTCATGGGAAGTTTTGCCACTGACTTCAGTAGGAAAAATTGGGATCAAGCCCGTACTGAAAAGGCTGCCTGAAGAAGAACATATTTTACATTTTTCAGTTCTCCATATAAAGAAAATGTGTTTTATGTTGCCCTATACAGAATGAAGGTTAACATTTTAAATATCACTAGTGTTTTTTCATTTGTGATTGTCTCCTATTAAAGGATCCCCAATATTACCTTGTGGTGTTGCCATTGCTGTTTATAATGGAAATTCTTCAGATTTGTAGCAGAGACCACATAAACATATCTTCCCTTGCAGGTGTGCAGTACTTTTACAAAGGTAAATTGTTTTTGAGCGAGGGAAGAAAAAAATGAATGAATATTGTTTATAGTTTGTCAATCTTATTTATACAATGGTGAAACCTTCATTAAAATGTTAGGTTGCAATTAGAAGCTCTAGCATAAATCTGACTGTGTAGAGAAACTAATTAGATGTTTAGGTGATCATTCTTGCATTTATCTTGTTTGCTGCAATATTGTGATTACACAGTAATTTACATATTTTCCTAAGATGATATACCAAATTATTCATTACAATTGATATGGAAATACTTGAGGTAAAAAGAGATGCCAGTATAATTAGTGGGTGAGAGATAAAAGGATTTGGTTTGGTCTAGAACACCCCATCTCGTTCACTTGAAGACAATTAATGATGCTGCATTAGCCACAGGTCTCACAAGTTGTTGAATTACATAACCAGTGTAAAATGTCATTCTACAGTCTTCTATATTTTCATATTTTTGCACTGCATATTACCCTAGATATCAATAATATAGTAAATAAGCTAATATATTTGCAGTGTGTTTGTGCTTAACTTATTACTAAATTGAGTGCACTTAATGAACATCTCTGGAGAGCACCATTTGGCTTTTCCAAAAAAGTTAGACTTCCTGATTCTTAGCAAACAAAGGCAGTCTAGTGAAAGCAAAGCATTAGAAAAGTAAGGTTAAATGACCCTCTAGATACTAGATATTGTAAAGATCTTTTACAATAGTCCTTTAAACTTCTGCATTGCCTTTTGATATTGGGATTTCAAACACTTTTTACATACATTCAAGTATGTATTATTACATCCACTGCACTGAGTAAATGAAATACAGAGAAGTTGCTAAATAATCTGTCAGGTGGATGGATTTTAATCATGAAACCTTGATTTAAGCAGGAAACCCTGATTTAAATCATCAGTTTTAATATTGCTTTGCCTTTCTACTTTTTAATTATTTTCCTAAAGAAAAGCTGATTTTTGTTGGTTGATAACCATTAAAACATGTTGATTTGCAGCTAAATATAGCCTTTACACTAAATGTTGTGCTTCTTTTTGCTAACCAGGAGGATAGACTATAGCCCAGATTTTTAAAGCTAATGAGGCATTGCTGCGCTCACCATTGAACATCGAACAGTTTTAGGAGCCTAAATATCATTGGCAGTCAGTGGGATTTAGGCTCTTAAGTGCCTAAATCACTTCTGAAAATGAGATTTAGGCTCCTCAATGAGATAGGTATTGCGGCACTGAGCGTAGCAACACCTAATACCTTTTGAAATTTGTGCCTATATCTATATATATTTATTTAAGCGACTGTATAGCTTAACTTACATTGATTCTGATTCTTAATATTTACATTTTTATTTGTTAGAAATGGTGAATGATGCATTTTTTTATTTACTAGATTATTAATTTTTTACTCGTAATCTGGGTTAAAACCTGCTTGGATAGAAATTAAAATGCACAAAAAGCATTTTAAGATTTTTTTTATTAGTTAAATAAAACTACACTTAATGTGCTGTATAAAAAGTAATCTTTTTTTCATATGGCTGATGTAAATGTAGAGTAACAACTACAATTTTACATTTAGATGGTTAAGACACATAATTACATCTGTGTATTGATGTGATGCCTCCTCCATATTTGTGAATTGGACATTGAGTTATTATATGTTCCATGGTCTGTTCTGGGTGACCTCAGTCGCACATTGGAGAGTCTTTAATTTTCCATTAGTATAGCAAGTATCCGTATCTGCCATGGTTTGTGTGGATATGGTTTAGGGTGGCCCATGAGCTTTGTGGGAGATCGAAATTAGGAATCTTCTGCGTTGGGTCTTTCACAAGGTGTTTATTTATGACTTCTTGTGAACTGTGTTCAACTTTCCAAGCTTCATCAGGGTTGAAGTTGCATTGTTGAAGGTTAAATGCGTGGGTCCAAAAGGGCTTACGTGACTTCAAGCAGTGGTGAGGTTCATTGTTAAGGTCCTGGTGGATGGGAAGATGTTCATTTTCCAAGATCCTCTGGAATTCCCATAGGGTTGCAGCATTGCAGTGAATGGATGGGACAGCAATGTGTGACAGCACTGGAAGACCAGTGTGTTGGGGTCAATTTGAGGGTTCTAGTGATGTACCACATTGCAATGGTTAGTTGGACATCATCAAGTCAAGTATGGCTACTTCTGCTCCATATCTGTGTTCAGTACTCAGCTAAAGAGTATACAAGGGCTATGGCTGATGTCTGTAACACTGATGCTGATGCTCCCCAGCTTGTGCTTGCCAGTTTCTGGACCAGGTCGACATTGTCTTCATCTTGGCAGCTACCTTCTTCAAATGGTCGTGGAAGGTTAGCTTCACTCCCAGATAGGTCGGAGTGGGGTCATGTCACACAGAGTTGCCACAAAAGGTTACTTTCAGGGCACTTAGTGTTCCTGTTTTTCAGATGGAATGCAGTGACTGTTGTTTTTGTGAGGATTTGGCTTGAGCTTCCATTTCTGGAAATATTCCTCCATGGTGTTTAGGTCCTTGTTCAAGGTGGACTCGATGTCACTGAAGGTGGCTGCTTGGATTGCCAGGGCAACATCATCCACATATGCAAATTTGCGCGGCTTCATTGGAGGCATGTCACTCGTGTAAACATTAAAAAGCGTTAGCGCAAGATGGCAGCCTTCACACGGCCCACTCTGTTAAGTAAGAAATCATGACTAATGCCATCAACCTGGTGATCGAACATTGATCAACAATCTCCCGGTCTTCAGAGCAACAACTCAAGCCACCATAATGGCCATCTTCAGGGCCACGTAACATGCCAGATAGGTTCTGCAACAAGGATCCTCCAACTTAACATTTCCTGGGTGAAGTGTGAGTATATTGCAAACACATTGAAGACACATAACATCGACATCCTTACATTCCAAGAAACCCACGTCTCCAGCGATCAGCAGGCTAGCTGCTACCGTATCCATCCATTATCAAAACATATTTTGCATTTAAAAGTGTGATTTGTTAAACAAAGGAAATATTATCTGTAGATAGGAATTGAACTGACAGTTTCTGATCAACATGTCCTTCAAGATTTTAGAAGTTGTAGATTTTATCCTCTCACACCTAGTTTTTATTCATAGATTCAACTGAACTAGTTGAATAAACTGACAAGAAGAAAATATTCTCTCTGCATTTTCAGAAGAAGCCACTGCTGTCACAAGCTGGTTTGAAGTGCTTAGCCAGTGATTTCCACTAGTTCAGTGGGTTTGAGTTTCTTTTAAAACTTGCCAGCAAACATGTACTGCTTAATATTTTTAAAAATTAATTTAAATTATTGTAAAATATATATTATAATTTTAGGCCTTAACATATGTTATAGTAATTCCAAATTAATTTTAAATAGGTTTATTTTTTTAAAAAATAAACCTGTATTTAATTTAAATTTTAAAAACCTGATATTTTAAAAAATCATAGATTTTCATCCATCCTGGAATGTGTCTGACAGAGCCAGGTATAGGACCCGGGAGTGTGGCCTGTTGGCCAGTTCCCCTTCTCTAACCACTAGACAATAGTTCTTACTGAAAGTTGCCTTTTTATATTTTGATCCTTCATTTATTCAAGATGGGCTTGACTCCAGAGCCCCACTGCCTCATGCGGTCTTCACCATCTTTTCTGCCGGTAGTTTTACAAGTTCTGACTTTATAACAGATCTGTACTGCAGCTGGAAAACTGATTCATTTATCTGAAAATTTTAATTAGCTCTGCAGCCATTTAACACATTAAAATCTCTTCCACTGGGCTCCTTCCAGTGCTCTTGATGTAGACATGTTTTAATCATTAAGGAGTGAACACACAACAGCGTTGCCCCATGTCAATAAAACTTGATAGTTTCAGATACAATTTCATAAAGTATTCGTGGTGAGAACTGAGTTTTACCTTTTGAAAAATTCAGATTGCTGGAAAGAGTAAAATGGCTGTGATATTTTTCTTCAAACCTCTATGCTGTATGGATGAGAGTTACTCTTATACACACACACACACACACACTCAAGATAATGTTGTCTCCAGCAGAATGTTTTATTTTCTCCTCACATAAACAGTTCAGCTTGGTCAGTGCACCTGTGTCTAAGGATGTAAATATTGGCCAAAACATGTAAATGATATAAAATCTCACTTCATTTATTTTACTGCATAATATAATTTTTTTGTAAGAATGAGAGGGTTTCTTTTCCACAGCTTGCATGCATTTGAATCACTTTTACCACACACACTCAGATAAGTACTGGAGACAATCTTTTTGGTTGTATCACGTTGAACCATTCAGTGAGTTGAAAACTTTAATACCACAGGCCAGGAGTTTCATCACCTGGGTTCATAAAATCAGGCATGTTTTTTTGTGATGATCCCAGTCCTACAATCCTTTAGGTCACATCCCATAATCCATTGTGGCTGCAAAGGATAATGGGACTGAGATCCTGGCAAAGAAAAAGGGGCTAGTTTTCTTAGAGGGTGCTGGGTGCTGCTGGAGAGTAGATGGTGCTGGGAGAAATTTGGATAGTAGATGCTGGGGCCTGGATAGAGGGGGTGGATTCTTTGGGATGGTGGGTGCTGCTAGGGTGTTGGGGGAAGGCAGTGGAGCTTCAGTTCATCCCCTCTGGTCACACTGCATTCTGCTTCAGGGAAATGCCACCTGAAGATGGTAAGGAACGCATGAGCTACGGAGTCAAGGCAAGTTGCTCCTCATCATCTTTAAGCAGAACTTCCATGGAGTAGAATAGGCCTGGGCATGAGGTGAGGAAGAATAAGAAGCTGTAGCAGAGCAGATATGGGGAAGTTGTAGCAGCAGCAGAAGGAAGTAGGATGTCTTATTTCCTTTCCTTGTTCTGTCTCCATGATTCCTAGCAGCCACCTGACGGTGATTTTGCTGCAGTGCCCTGCTCATTCAACCCGTGTCAGATCCCCAACTTCCAATTTGAGAAAAGTGGTCATAGTCACTGTGCCTAGCATGCCTGATTGGGAGCTGATGCTGCTGATCCAGCAACCCATCTGCAAATCATTCTGGATATGAATTTTGACAAGTGAGCTCAAGTAGGTGAGATCAATGGCTCCATGTCTAGTTGGCAGCCACTTTCAAGCGGAGTGCCCCAAGGGTCGGTCCTGGGGCCAGTTTTGTTTAATATCTTTATTAATGATCTGGAGGATGGTGTGGACTGCACTCTCAGCAAGTTTGCAGATGACACTAAACTGGGAGGCGTGGTAGATACGCTGGAGGGTAGGGATCAGATACAGAGGGACCTAGACAAATTAGAGGATTCAGCCAAAAAAAACCTGATGAGGTTCAACAAGGACAAGTGCAGAGTCCTGCACTTAGGACGGAAGAATCCTATGCACTGCTACAGACTAGGGACCGAATGGCTAGGTAGCAGTTCTGCAGAAAAGGACCTAGGGGTCACAGTGGACGAGAAGCTGGATATGAGTCAACAGTGTGTTCTTATTGCCAAGAAGGCTAATGGCATTTTGGGCTGTATAAGTAGGGGCATTGCCAGCAGATCGAGGAACGTGATCATTCCCCTTTATTCGACATTGGTGAGGCCTCATCTGGAGTACTGTGTCCAGTTTTGGGCCCCACACTACAAGAAGGATGTGGAAATATTGGAAAGAGTCCAGCGGAGGGCAACAAAAATGATTAGGGGTCTGGAGCACATGACTTATGAGGAGAGGCTGAGGGAACTGGGATTGTTTAGTCTCCAGAAGAGAAGAATGAGGGGGGATTTGATAGCTGCTTTCAACTACCTGAAGGGGGGTTCCAAAGAGGATGGAGCTCGGCTGTTCTCAGTGGTGGCAGATGACAGAACAAGGAGCAATGGTTTCAAGTTGCAGTGGGGGAGGTCTAGGTTGGATATTAGGAAACGCTATTTCACTAGGAGGGTGGTGAAGCACTGGAATGCGTTACCTATGGAGGTCGTGGTATCTCCTTCTTTGGAGGTTTTTAAGGCCCGGCTTGACAAAGCCCTGGCTGGGATGATTTAGTTGGGAATTGGTCCTGCTTTGAGCAGGGGGTTGGACTAGATGACTTCCTGAGGTCCCTTCCAACCCTGATATTCTATGATTCTATGATCCCAGCCCAGAGGTCTCCTCCCCAGGGCACAGGGACCAAGAACTGGAATTTGGGATTCCAAGATTAATGCTAACTGCAAGAAATTGATCTCAGAAGTTATTTTTATTATTTTAAGTGGTGGACAAATAAAAGTGTTATTTGTATCTCCTCTAAATTAGCGAGTTAATTCAAAACTCGTAAAATCACAAGCCATCAAGAAATGATGAAGAACTGTGATTGGTTGAAGGGGACCCCAGACACACCCCTACTAAGTGATAGGCACTAACCCCCCTCCACAAAGAGAGAACTTATCCTCCATTCAGAAAGTTAGGTTGGCAGTTGCTATTAACGGTAACAGTAATAGCAACTCTTCACTCCCCAGGAGGGGGTTAGAGTGTATTTACATCAGCAGGGAATGCTGTGCTGAAGTGCAGAGGAGAGCAAGTCAGCATTCATAATAGCCTTAGAGAGTGTTGCCTTAAAGTATTTAGTTAGGGCAAGATATTTCTTGATTCCAAAAAATCACAAAATCAAATCTGGTGTTGAAAAAAAAAAAAGTCTCAAAATATCTTTAGCTCTAGAGCATCTTGACAGCAACCTCTTGTGAAAAGTTCATGTAATTTCAGTATTC
Source organism: Emys orbicularis (assembly GCF_028017835.1). Taxonomy (NCBI): domain Eukaryota; kingdom Metazoa; phylum Chordata; order Testudines; family Emydidae; genus Emys; species Emys orbicularis. The sequence goes on from NC_088689.1 coordinate 129,729,178, forward strand.
TTTTGAGGGCTTTTTTAGAAAGAATGATTATTTTAAACAATATAGTTTTTAAATATATACTAAAATGTAGTGACTATCTCTAGAAACTCAGAAACGATTTGTTAGTGCAAGATGATTAGTACTGTAGAAATGTAGAAAGAAAGTTAGTGTTATCTCTGATGGCTTCATCGTACAGCTTTGGGTAATGTCTAATTTTAATTTCCACTTGTGTGACAGAGAAAAATGTATGCAGTGTTGTTGTAGCTCTGTTGGTCCCAGGATGTTAGAGAGAAGGTGGGTAAGATAATGTCTTTTACTGGTCCAATAAAAGATATTACCTCACCCACCTTGTCTCTCTAGAGAAAAATGTGTTATCAGATAATCTTGAACTCATTTTAGGTTAGCACAGAATGGAGAACTTTTTTTTCCCAAAGACTAATACCAGGTGATCTCATAGACATGGGTCAGAGCAGAAAAGTATCATACTTTGCACAAGAGATGAAAGGACCCCCAGAGTGTTCTCACTTATTTGACATGGCTCCTGAAAGAACAGTCTAGATTTTTTAAATCAAATTAAAGAGATTATTTGGGTAGTCATCTCACATAGATGCTACCATATCTTAGATCCCTGTTTTGTTTTGTTTTTTTGCCATTTACAGATATGCTATTTCTGCATAATTTCTAGACAGTAGACTTTTTTAGAAAATGGTACTTTAGATTACCTTGATTTATAGGCCAGCCTTTATCAACTTGATCTAAAGAGATTTCTGAAAAATATCTTGGGCTTCTGAATCTCATAGGCTATGGTTTAAAGAGACCTTCAGACAATCTGTCCTTGAACAAAGCGGTTTATTGATGTGCCAGGGACAACTCATGTATAAGACAAGTAGAGAAGTAGCTGGTATTAATCCCCCAACTCCTTTGGCCAGTTTACTAGTAGAAATTATCTTTTAGAGTTAGGTTCCTACTCCCACCTCACCTGGAGTCTGGTAGAGGTAGGCCCTTCTTTTGTCGATCACCAGTTTGAATAGTACTGCAAAAATCACAGCAGGTATGGAGCAAACCAGTCAGAAGATAGTTACTTCTCCAAGCTTGCTATTCATTCTGGATTTCTCATCCAATTTTCTTCAGCTGCTTTAGTCCAGAAACCAAGGGTTTCCAAATAGAGCTCCTGTAGCTGCTCCACCTGTTCCCTGAGCCCGCCTGAGCGGGTAATTTGAATATGTTGTTAAACTATGGAGAGTAGCTTGAATTCCATATTAATAGTCTAATCTTTGTTACTCTCTTCAGCTGTAGCAAGGCATGTTGCTGCTATTTAAAGGGCTACTTCAGCCCTACAATTTTAGCACTTTATATTGAGGTTTATATTTTTATGTTGGTGATGGTAATGCTGGTTATGAAGCCAGTGAGTTTCACAGTAACTTATCCACACAACACTACATTTAATGAAGAGAAGAGAGTGTTGCATACTTGAACAATTCTCCTTTTCTCATATGCTATTTGAGATCCATCTTAATCAATCAGATTGACACTTTTTTCTCTACTATCCAAACAGTAAAATATATCTTAACAAGGTGAGTGTAAAAATGGGCTTTACGTGTTTACACCATTTTTCAGCTGAGCTGTAGTTTCATATTTAAATTTAAACTAGTCTTCTGGGCCTAAAACAAAGTATGGGATTTTAGTGGAGGTGGGAGTGGCGGGTTAAATAACTTTTTGAACTTTCTGCATAGCACGTGTGACTTTTTAGAAAATCCTGTTCACAACAAATCTATTTAAAAACACCATCAATGACAAAGTATAATAAATATGCTGTAATGGAGCTACATAGGATTCTTAACTGTTAGAGAGGTGTTAATTGTAATTTCAGATTTGTAAATTCCTTGCATATTATTACAACTGAAACAGACTATGGCCTGCAAATTAATTGCCTGGAGCCGTGACCAGTAAAACATTTTGTTAAATCTTTCACACACTACAAGTTTACTAGAGAGCAGCATGACTTTTTTCATGTCTGCTATATGATCTGGTTTCCATCTTTATAAGCATAAGTGCGATAAAGGTTTTTCCATGACATCTATTTGCTGTATAACTTTGATATTTTGATGCTATAGAGAGTTTATTTAAATACTATATGCTAAAATAAACATTTTAATAAACATCTAACCTTTTGTAAATTTCAGATGACTGGGTATTTCCTGAAAATTGCAGTGACAGTTTTCAGATTGATTCCAATGGACAGCCAGTAGCTACCCACAATACATCCTGCAGTAATTTATCCCTGCCACCAAATACTGATGTTGAAAGTGAAAGCAAGCAAACAGGGGAACACCAAATAAGCCATAAAGAGATTTTCACATTTTCGTCGAGGCCTCGATCAGCTCCTCATGGGAAGTCCCCGAATATGTCGCCAGAAGGCTGCATGTCTCCTTTGGATTTAAATGAGGACAGTGATGGGTTCTGTAGAGGAGCCCAAATGGAAGATGACTTTTATGGAAGTGACAGCAATGAAGAGGTGAGCCGCTCTATACATGCAATACTTGATAAAGCACGCTTCATCCTAAAACTCTGAGGGTGAGATTCTGCCCTCAGGCTCATGGTTATACAAGGGAGTGAAGCCCTCTCCACCCCATATCCTCTCCTGATTAGCAGCAAGTTAATCTTGCTCAGTTTGTGTCTGTGGGTGCAGGGGAGGGTGGGGAAGCTAGAGTTCTGTCCAGTTTCCAAGTTGGGCAAGGGAAGAGGAGTAGGATTCACCCCTCCCCATCACCCGCAACCTACAGGGCTGAGCCTAAGAGCTTAATCTAGCTCTTTATACATGTATACAAAGTATGCATAGGAATCACTTTGCTCACCATTACTTCAGAATGCAGCCAAGACAGCTCAGTGGTTTAAAGGCACTCAGCAACACTGCACAGCGTTTTAGGTAAGGAAGTGAAAAACACTTCTTACAACAAAAATTACAGGGGAAGTTTAAGTAGGCAGCATGTGGTTTAACTATGCTGAAATTTGACCAGAAAGCTGGGTCTGATGCTTGATTTCACTCACTGGTCACCACTTCAGTTTTACACCTCATCTGAAATGTGGTAATGCCATGTATAGTTCTGGGTTTGTATTCTGTTGCAATGTGAAAATTTTTGACCACTTGTATTAGTGAGAGAAAAGAAAAAAATCATCAGCTTCTAATATATTTATAAAAATGAAGCAGATTGTCATGTCAGTGAACAGTTGCATCAAGTTGTTATGGTAACTGCCTTTATTAACATTCCAGTCTATTTCATTTTTAATTAAAGAACTGTTTCTTATCATTCTAATCTTTTTCTCACAGACTGGGAAGGAAGTACAACAGAGTTATGTGATAGCAAGACAGATAAAACTTTGCAAAAATACTGTTCCATTCCTCCTGGGAAATTATTTTACAGATGCTAACTATAACCAATAGAAAATCTCAGAGGTGGTGTTGTTGTTTTTTTTTTGTATATTTTGTTTTCTTTTCACCTTAGACCTGTCAGACCTCATTATTTCAAATATGGTCCCAGAATTTCAGGGTTAAACCAATTAAAGTTGAGATAATGAATCATGAACAATGAGGGGGTCTTGTCTCTACCATATGGTGTCTGTTTTGGAACTCTTTAAAATCCATAGAGATTTTCTATGTCAATTATGCTCAAGAAAAGTCAGACTGGTTACTAACTGAAGCTAGATTAAGAAGACAGTTCTAAAACACTTCATTGTGGTAAACTTTTCCCTGTGTTGTAAATCTTGGTATTTGATTCCTACACACTTTTATAACGTGTGTGTGTGTGTGTGTGTGTGTGTGTGTGTGTGTGTGTGTGTAACACAATGAAGAGAAATTCTTTTCTTCTTAATTTTAAACCAAATTGATTGCAAGACTCGTATATTCCAGTTCAAATATCTTTTCAATGTACAGAACCAGTGTTTCTGCTTACTCTTATTTAATATTTTGTACCACCATAGTGCTTAAAAAACCTCTAATCCCCTGGTTCTGCGAGGTTTTCTGCTCTCTCACACCTTTGACGTTAATATTAGTGGAGGATATATGGCATTGCTCAGGATCAGACTCGTAGCTCTTTATATAATGTGAAATAGACCTGAGGGCATATGGCTAACAAGAGTGTAATGAAGGAAAATTTCATATATTCCTATGTATCCTTGAGCTTTCAGTTCATATGCTAAAAGGCATCGTTGGCTGTGCTTGCAAAGGCCTTACACTCAACTTAATAGATAAGGTGGGTGAGGCACTTCTGTGTTTGTATGTCTGTATGTAACACATTAACTTTGAATGCCACTTCTGTAATTCAGGGAATGTTCTAGGCATCAGTGGCAAAACTCACTGATTTGGGGAAAATTGAGAAACCAAAAAGAGGGGAAATGGGGGACAGTGGAGCCAATGCCATCTGATTATCACATCCCCAGATAATTGCACGGGTGCTTGAAGCTATAGATCAGTGGTTCTGAACCAGGGGTATGTGTACCCCTTGGGGTAAACAGAGATCTTCCAGGGGGTACATGGACTCATCTAAATAGTTGTCTAGTTTTACGACAGGCTACATAAAAATGACTAGCAAAGTCTGTACAAACTAAAATTTCATACGACTTGTTAATACTGCTCACTATATTATATACTGAAATATATTCCAATTTATTTATTTTGTAATTATATGGTACAAATGAGAACGTAAGCAATTTTTCAGTAATAGCGTGGCTGTGACACTTTTGTAATTTTATGTAAGCAAGTAGTTTTTAAGTGAGGTGAAACTTGGGGGTACACAAGACAAATCAGACTCCTGAGAGGGATACAGTAGTCTGGAAAGGTTGAGAGCCACTGCTATACTCAAACAACTGATAGATGGCGCCAATTAATGCTTTCTAACATAACAATGTCCTGCTCTTCCTGTAGTTTAACATGTTAACACCCTGAATGTCTTATCTCCCAGACAAGGTAATGGGGGGGTGCACACAACCCTTGGCATGGGGGGAGAATGGGGGGGCACTGGTAAAAGGGGAATTGGGAGGAAGGGGGAGAATGGGGTTGCACATAAAGCCCCTGCCATGAGAGGGAGAATGGGGAACTCTGACATGGGAGGAGGAGAGATTGGGGGGAGGTGCAGGGAGTCCCTGAAACAGGTTCAGGGAGCTTGTGGGGTGGAAGGGAGGGATGCAAGGCACCACTGTGGTGTGCAATGAGCTTGGCCTAGAGACACTACAAAGCATTCAACCCCCTAGTCCTATTGACTTGTGTGCAAAGTTACACATGTGTAAGTGTTTGCATGATTGGGACTTAATACTATAGGTAAAGGCTTAATTGTTAAATATCTCTGAATACTGAACAAAATGATTAGCTCGGTAAGGTGAAGGTAGATTTCAACATTTCATATAATCCTGCTTTATACAACATTGCTAAACTTAAAAACACCTAAAAGAGTGTGTGCTCTGGGAGAAATTGTGTGTGATCCAAAAGCTTGCAGCCACACTCTTTGATCTTGTCTGTTCTCATGAAATAAGCAGGATAGGAGATTCTAGGTCAATACTTAGATGAGAGCTCACTAAGGTGCTGGAGGAGGTGTGGGTGATGATTCAGCGTCACTCTCAGAGCCTGTACTTAACCATTAGAATCCTAGAATATCAGGGTTGGAAGAGACCTCAGGAGGTCATCTAGTCCAGTCCCCTGCTCAAAGCAGGACCAACACCAACTAAATCATCCCAGCCAGGGCTTTGTCAAGCCGGGTCTTAAAAACCTCTAAGGATGGAGGTTCCACCACCTCCCTAGTTAATTGTCTTCGCAAGGTGCCTTTTTGTTCAACTCAGATAGAAAACTAAGGGCTGTGGTCATTAAAAATCCCATGTCATGTTCATAAGAAGGGAAGTTATCTTTCCTAAGAAATATGGTATCATTTGGTTCCCTGTAGTAACCTTAATAGTAACTGTTCTCACTGCCCAAAATGACATACCAATAGTTATTTTTTACTTCCAAAGAGTGAGTCTATCTTAAATACAGTTAGAGAATTCTATATGCTGCATAATGTTTCTTATTATATCATCATAATCATTGTGTTTTCCGAGGTGTGTGGCAAATGATCAGTTAGCTGACAGGTGCATGTACAATTATTCATGATCCCTTTAGAAACTGGAGGTTATCCCTTCTTGTCAGGAACAGAAGCTTTTAAATATTGTATGAACCAAAAACTACCGTATGGCAGTAACTACAGAGAAGGACTTTCAGTTCATTTATTATCTAATGTGGATTATGTTAAATAATGTCAATATGACAGCTAGCAAAGCACTACATGTACAATGCTAAAAGATAATTTAAAATAAACAAACCTACATTACAATAACAATTATAGTTTTTGCTTAATTTCACTACCAATTTACTAATTCAGAGTTAAGGCTTTCTTTCACATGAAAGAAAAGTCAATGAACTAGATAATTATTTAGTGTTTATATTTTGCTTGTATTCTTGCACTAATGTATTTTATATTACTTCTGTAGTCAGCTGTATATTGATACTCTAGGTGCTCATTTAATTTTTCAAATCATTCTCTAATTTGCACTGCAAAAACAAACTATAGAAAAATGTTTTATAGTGGGCTGTAAAGTTAGGACTACCACACCTGATCCTAAAATAGGACACGAGACTGCTGACTTATAGTACCCGTTATATTAGCACAATCTAAGACATTCTTGCAAAATCATCATGAATATTTCTTAACCCCGAGACAGTATCTGTTCACCCGACTTTGCCATTATTATAATAAAAAAATGATATTTACTCTCCCAGTTAAGCTGCATTTTTGCAAGCCTACTCTAAAAATATCTTGAACCTGATATGCTGAAGATACTAGATGTTTACTGTTTTTCGATATGTTTGAAAATCACATATAGTAAATTTATATCTAATTTAAAAAGTCACAGAAAAATATAAATACAAATAAAATATATTTCTTATCTGTGGGTCCATGACTTCTAGCCTTCTCTTTTTAGGTTAGTAGTTTTGGGCATGTCACTTTTGATTGCTTTGTACTGTGCCTGGTATTCTGATTCCTCGGTTTGTATGATTTTATACTCATTAAGATAGATTTACTGAGTGCACCTATGATGTCAGCTAATACCATCACAACAGGATAAGTAAGCCAGCTATGATAAATTGCTTTTTCGTGGGGAAAAAAAATTTCCAGTCATGTTTATTTTACAGTTGGTGACTGTGGATTGTAAACTCATAGACACGTGAAGCCAATATTGGCAGATAGCTGGGTATTAAGAACAGACTGCTAAAATAATTTTCTGTTTGATAGTTCTTATAGATTCTGGCTCCTGATTTCTCACCTTGATTGAAACATTTGGGATATACTGAGCAGCAGGGGGAAATTATGCTGGAATAAGATATAGCTAGGATAGAAAGAAGAATGTTCCCCCTTTCCTAAAATTACTGGCATTAATTGATTTTAGGACCATCACTTTGAAGCATCTTCCTGACAAAGAATGTTTCTGCTGAGGAACAAAGGTCAAGCCTGTAGTGCTTTGTAAAGAATGAAGCTTCTGCACTTCTGTGCAGCCCAGATGTCTCAGGCTGGGAGAGAGGTCCGTTCCAGAAAGGAAATCATCAGGTCACAAATTTTCCACTTTAAGCTCTAGGGACCAAATTCCGATCTCACATCAGGGTAAATTTGGAATCAGTGGAGCTACTCTGGCTTTATACCAGTGGAAGTAAATCAGACTCCGGCCCCAAAAATTGTATGTTTATGGAAGGGAGTTATGTACTTGCAACTCAAGTAGTGAGTATCAATGCATAAAGACTCACTAACCTACAAGTAGGGCCCTTCATTTTTGTTTTTTATCAAAATCCTCCAAAAAAATTCCCAGGTTTTAAAAAATCCAGTATTTGGATTTTCTGACAGAGCCCCCATCCAGCCCCCAAGCTGCGAACAGGTCACTCCAATCTCCCTGCAGCCGCAGAGGAGCACATGGTGTGGGCAGTGTCCCACCTGACTCAGCTGATGTAGAGAGAATATTTTTAAATTCAGCTACATCCAAGACCACAGGAGAATGCGCCTTGGAAAAGACACTTTGAAAAAGCTTCTGTGAGCCTGTGGAATTCGCCCTGAAGCCCCTTGTATCAAATACAACTGCGCAAGTCACCAACAGTAAACTGGTTTTGTTTGTGTAATGGGGATTAGAGATAATGGTTTCAGAAACAATGCACTCTTCCTTTTTTCTATTTGTTGCTTTTTTTTCTGTCCCCCCTCTCCAGTATTAACCCTGATAATATGTGCAATTAATTTTTCATTGATTTGTCACCCGTTTTTTAATTTTTTGAAATAAACACAGATAAATTCCCAGGAAATTAATAAAATAATGCCAGAAACGAAGGGCTTTACTTAGGAGGCATGTGAAAGCCGGGCCAAATGGCTGTGCTGTGAGCTAAGTTTCAAGGAGAAGGGATCTTTGAATCTCCTTATGCTGTGGGCTGGAGTCCACGGAACACTCAGGAGTGCCTATCCATGCATAATAATAACTTTAGAGAACCTACCATGTATGGAACTTTCCCTTCTCTGCCATCCGGAGGGAAATATTTGGGTTTGCAAATTAGTTTTCAAGCTGGAAAATGCAATCATTTATAAATACCGTTTGTGGGTAGCTAATTAGTCATTGAAACAGTTAAGTGCTGTTATTAAACTGCCAGTCCCAAATGATCAGAAAACAGCAAAACAGCTTCTTATCTTGCTGCAGCTTACCACAAGTGACTTATTCTATATTTGTTCAAGCGGCCATACTTTCAAACTGACAACTACATTCTAATGTATATCTCTCTTCTGTCATAGACACTGTCTAATTAGACTCAGCTGTTGGCATCCGCCCATTCAGTCAAACCTAGAGCAAAAGTCAGAACTCTTGCCGGTTTACAACACAGCATAACAACTGCAGTATCATACAGCGCTATCCAAAATGTTTTGGATATAACAGATGAGCTCATCTGGGAAGCCTTCAATTGAGTCAGGAAATTTTCTGCTCTTACATAATTAAAAGAGCCAGCATAATACAATTAAATAAGACAGTGTACTCTTGCAAAGAATACAAATCAGTTTTACCCTGACTTTTTGACATTAACACTCTGCATACAGAAGGCCTGTGTCCCATCTGCTCCAAGTAGATGGCCCTCAAGAGTCGTTAGAATGATCTTCTTAAAATTACAACCCAGCAAGAGCAATCAATTTTAGATATCCAGAAATTATTGTGCAACTGCCCATCTGCATGTTCTTTCAAGGAATGTAGTACAGCAATAGACATGCTAGCTCCTCAGGGAAATCATTCGCGTCTTCAGTATACATATGCTGTGCTAGAGTTAATCAGACAAACTTTATTGATAGTCCTGGCACAATTTATTATTGAATATTTAACAAATAAAATGATTATAAAACCCAAGTTCAATAGATAGGTGGGAGGGATTTAAGTTTAAGTTAAATCAGGATTATCCATTTGTCTCCAATATGTGAAAATAATGTGACATGTCCTTTAATAATCTGTCAAATTACAGTAATGTGACTTAATAGTGCAGGTTTATAGCATAGGTTTTAAAATAACTGTGGTGTGGCAAATAAAAGTCTGGAAAAAAGAGAAATGTGTCTTTGTGCCTCAGTGAAATCCCAAACTAGGGAAATAAAGTAATATTTACAACCTTCCAAAATGCATATAACTTCAGCAGTAACAAAAACAAAATGAACAAAAGCAGCATATTAAGTGTTTATAAATTTTAAAGGCATTTCATAGAACTGTAAATCTCATGTTGTGCACATAAAACCTACAAGAAAAATAAATATTGTCGAAATGGCTACATGTGTGAGGTTTCAGATTTCTTCTATAAAAATAGTGCATATTAATCTCTTTTCCAGTTATTTGCAAGCTAGTAGGGGTCAGTGATGCTAAACTAAGATATTGTTATAATCAGAGTTTATTTTCATTTACCCTTCCTTATACATCCTGTACCTTAATACAAAGAGAGAGATTTTCAAGGTGTTAAATGGCTTATGCCATGGAATACATTAATAAAATATTATGAAGTGTTGTGCATACATCCATAGCTCATTGATTCATGCAGGTGTTTCACAAATCACATTTAGAAAGTTTAGCCTGAATGCATTACATTCAGCCTACTTCCTTCATAGTGTGGTGGATTCTGTCCTTCTTAACGTCCTGTTTGCTTCCCTGCACGTAGCTCCTCTAAGCCTTAGTTCAGAAAAAAAGCTTATGCATGTGCTTAACTTTAAGCTTGTGCTTATGTCCCTCTAAAGTCAATGTGCGTAAAGCATGTGCTTAAGTGCTTTGCGGAATTGGGGCTGTAATCTGATTTTAAATTGAATTCCACCCTTAAATAATATACATTATTATAAATTTGGCTTTCACACATCTTTCAGGATGAATTGGGAAGACTGGTGATTATGGAAACCATATAGAACATTAATGTTTGCTTTCATTCGACTGTTTCAGGGTTTATGTACTTTCTCATAGCACTGAGCTGATTTAACACATCCTCATCGTAACCTTCACTTTCTTATATTGCTTCCAAAAAGATGCTGGATGATAAAACAGGAAAATAGGAACCGTCTGTACAGAGATTGGGGAAACTGAGCGCATTCTAATTGCATTTTTAAATTTATAGTCTGAGGAGATAAAAGAAAACCTTGCAGCCAAAAGGCCTCCAAATTTATTTCCTGCTTCTGTTATTTACTTTAACACTTCAGTGTTTTATATTTGCAGCTAACCTACTAATCTGCTTATAAAGTGTCATGTACATTTACAGCACTGTATAAAAAGGTTTAATAAATAATATAGGTCCCCTTTTTTTCTGGATTTTTATCCTTTAGAATTCTGTTTTTAAGGGAAAATAAATACTTTGTGACTTGAGCACCCTTGATAAAAATATTAATGAACAATTGATTGTTTTGGTCTCCATGTGGATATGGTTGCCGAAAAGCTGCTTAGCTCATTTTATAGGGAAAGCCCTGTGTGATTGTGGGGGACGAGAGGAGAGACCATTCTGCCATAACACTTTTTTCTTTTATATTAAGAACAAAATCATACAATAACAACAAAAACCCTATAATTGAGAAAGACCTGTATGTAATCATTATCCTCTACCCACAAAATGTTCACTGCTCATGTCTTATGTAAACCCACTCAAAGAAAACGTAAAACAAAATAAAGCAATAGGAGAGAAGTGTATTCTTCATGAAAATATATAATACAGTGCTACTATATTTCTTGGAAAGATTATTATATAATGAAGGGTTTTCTTTTAAATATGAATTTCCCCTTGTAGGGTCTAGTCCTGGTCCCAGTGAAGTGAATGACAAAACTGCCTTTGATTTCAGTATCAGCAGGATTGGACCCTAGAAGGTGAAATATGCATATTTAAGGATGCAACATTCATGTTGTAGCCATCCTTCCAACAAATACAGTAGTGCTGTGTTGTGCCTGTGGGGGAGAGGAAGTGTGGCACCTGATTGGATAAGGATGGGAGGCCTCCATTTCCCCCTCCCCTGTGTCAATAAGGACCATGGGTTGACCATCCCTAGTTTACCCAATCGTTCCTCCTCCCATATCACATGATTTTCTGCTTGCTGTTTATTTTTGAATTGAAATTTAAGGGAACATCAGAAGTGTCATTCTTGGATGTTTTGTATAGACCTTGTTTGGAAGAAGAATAATGGATTCATAAAGTATTCTTAAATGTTATTTGCTACATGATTTTTTTAGTAACTTTCAAAGAAGGGCAAGGTGATCTCTGCAGACAGATATGTTTAGGATTTATATACAATATGTTAAAGTGTCACCTACCACTACAGTAGTCAAGCGGATATCAACATTGTAGACTTTTCTACCTTACATCCATGTTATTGGTCAGCACAAGTTTGTAAACCACATTTCACTAAGAAGTATATTTATGATGTACAGACTTTTGGGGTTTCCAGCAGTCTGAATTAGAACAGGAATTTAGGCTTATATATTCAAAGCAGGCTGTCATTTTGGGGTGCCCAACTTGAGATACATAGACCTGATTTTTGTAAAGGTCCTGAGCACCCAACGCTCCATTCTCCTTCACTGGGAGCAGGAGATGCTCAGAATCTTTGAAAAATCTCAAGTTAAGCCATCATAATTAAAGAGCAATTTTGAAATCTTAGGACTAAATATATGCAAACAGATCTTAAACAAGTTGAGGGTAGTTTCCTCTTAAAATCACTGTTGTTTTCTTTCCCAAATTTAGGATGACCCCAGTGAATTCATCCAAAGTGCTTCAAACCTCAAGACCAGCCTCAGTACCTCAGGGTCATCTGATTCTACAGTTTTTAAAGTGATCCCCTTAAAGATGATGTCAGGAAGTCCTGAGCACTGGAAGTATAAAGAATATAGCAAACATAGCCACCTGGAAACACTATCATCAGCCCCACAAGATTCGGTTGTGAAAAAAGTAGAGCCTGATAATATTCCAAGAAGCTGGATGCCTACCCCCTGTCTTTCTCCAACTGGAAGTAAACCTGAATTCTTTAAGGAAAGCCCAAGCACCTCTGAAAAAACAAAGGATACATCAGTGAGTCAATTAAGAGCATCAATAAGTAAAAAGTCCCTCAAAGAAATCTTAAGAGAGAATTCAAGTCTGAAAGCTGAGACTACTGTAAGTGATTTTGCTCTGGAACTAAATGATTTACATTGTTTGAATAGAAAGGCTGTAACAGGGTCCAAACCTATACTAATATATATCTATTGGTTTTTAGTAAGGGTTTTGACACAGTCCCATATGACATTCTCAACAGCAAATGAGGAAAATGGGGTCTAGGTGAAATTACTATAAGGTTTGTGCACAACTGATTGAAAGGTCGTACTCAAAGAGTAGTTACCAATGGGTTCATTGTCAAACTGGGAGGATATATTTTGTGAGGTCTAGCAGGGATCAGTCCTGTATTATTCAATATTTTCATTAGTGACTTGGATAATAGAGTGAGAGAGTACGCATATGAAGATTGCAGATAACACCAAGCTGGGAGGGGTTGCAAACACTTTGGAGGACAGCATTAGAATTCAAAACGATCATGACAAATTGATGTGGACACCGGCAAAACGAGGACAGACACTTGCATGGAAATAAGTGCCAGGCTGCAACTTTTATTAAACGTTAACAAAGGAGAGGGGTGCTACTAGCCCAACTCCCATATTCTCCTATACCAGGCGTTTAATTGATTCCAGTGCAGGGGTTACATATATGGCTCCGTACCATATACCCCATAACGCGTGGTAGGCTCTCCTCAGCCTCGCCCCCTCCCCCAGGTCTCTGCTCTCTGAGTCCTAGCACCCTTCTCCCCAGGAGGGGGACAAAGAGTGCAGCAGGGTGGGGACCTTGGCCCATGAAGGCCACAAGGTCTCACCCTATCCCATGAGCCCAAGGCCCAACACCAAAATCCCCTGTCTTTTACCTCTGGGAATCGTTCATTTTATTCCCTTAACCGCACTGGAAATTGGCCATGAGTTGGCAATGAATAAACATCTCTGCCCCGGTACCTTGGTTAGGTAATAAGTGCGTCCCTGGTTAACCCACTGTGGCTTGAAGATGCTGCAAAGGAGTCAAAAAAACTCCATGGTCTTTTGCCAATTGGCCCATGATTGGCTAGACCCGCAGCGTCTGCCAGGCCAGGTTCCCATTCCTAGTGCGGGTGGGTAGGGCGGGCTGCTGGAATGGAGGCTCCACATGGCCCTTAATGCTGGGCTAGATCCTGACAGCTGCGGACTGCTGGCCAGTCAGCATCCCTCTCTCCCAGCTGGCCAATGGGTGCCAGAGACTCCCAGAGAGAGGAGATACCTATTGTCCCTTGGCGAATGTCTCTCTCCCTTGCTACTGGCACTGTCCCCCTTTCACCACTGGCCCCATCAAGTTCCCTCACACATTCTTGCAAGTGGGTGGCATTTGGAGAATTGATCTGACTGAAAACAAGATGAAATTCAATAAAGATAAGTACTAAGTACTTCCCTTAGGAAGGAAAAATCAAATGCCCAACTGCAAAATGGGGACTGACTGGCTAAGTAGTAGAACTGCTGAAAAAGATCTGGGGGTTATAGCAACTCACATATTGAATATGAGTCAATGGTGTTGTGCAGTTGTGAACAAGGCTATTGTCATTCTGGGGGTGTATTAACAGGAGTGTTGTACATAAGACATGAGAGGTAATTGTCCTGCTCTACTTGGCACTGAGACCCCAGCTGGAGTATTGTGTCCAGTTCTGAGCACAACACTTTAGGAAAGCTGTGGATAAACTGAGGATAGTCCAGAGGAGAGCAACAAAGATGACAAAAGGTTTAGAAAACCGGACCTATGAGGAAAGGTTAAAAAAACCAGGGAATGTTTGGTCTGAGAAAAGAAAACTGAAGGGGGACCTGATAACTGTCTTAAAAGGTGTTATGGGCTGTTATAAAGAGGATGGCGATCAATTGTTACCATGTCCACTGAAGGCAGGACAAGAAGCAGTGGGCTTAATCTGCAGCAAGGGAGATTTAGGTTAGATATTAGGAAAAACTTTCTAGATACAGTATAAGGTAGTTAAGCTGTGGAGCAGGCTTCCAAGGGTGGTTGTAGAATCCCCATCGTTGGATGCTTTTAAGAACATATTGGACAAACATCCGTCAGGGGAGGTCTAAGTATATGTGGTCTTCACAGGGGGCTGGACTTGATGACATCTTGAGGTCCTTTGCTGTCCTACATTTCTATGATTCTCTAAATCATTAGCATCAGTTGAGAAATAATAAAATAGTATATTTTTCATCCAGATATACGCAAATTATATTTCACCATATCAGTGTTTAAAAAGAATATTTCAGTTCCCAAGTTCGGGTTCTTAAAGTTGCATTGCATATAAAATAGCCCTGTACCTACAAACAGAAATCATTGAGGTTTGCAAACAAAAAGATAATAGGCTTGAATAGTCATACAACTCAGGTTCTCAAAGTGTGTGAATTACAAATGCAGGCATAGTTTTGGGCAGAAAGGCTAGGAAGGAAAATTGATAGAGTTTCAATAGCAATCTACAGGAAAAACCATAAAAAGATCACTAGTCTGTGCACTTCATAGTCTCTCTGCAGCAGTCCTGAACAATAATCAATGATCTGATTGAAGGCTAACAGTAAGGCAGTGTCAGAGACTAAATCCCCAGGCTACTTTGGGGACTGTGTTCAAGTCCATCAAATTGATTTTTTTCCCCATGTGATTTTATTTTTTTCCTTCCTTTATTCTCCTTATGGCTACATGCAGTGATTTGAGAATAAATTAGCCTATTTCGCACAAATGACAGGACATTACTTAAGAGTTAAGGATTTTCTTCCCACGTTATATATTAAAAAGTCTGCTTTGAATAAGAAATTAGAGTTTTACTTTCAAGCACATTCTATAGGCAGCAGATCAAAGAGCATGTTCTTATGACACCCTTTGGGCAGTGTCATACTTTGCTATTTGGAATATAAGGCTTCTTTTTTTCCCAGCTCCCGGCCCATCCTCAGTCCATTATAAATGGGTTGCACTTCTTCCTGAATTAACGGGGGGTAGTCCAGACATGTTACTCAGGCTTCTGAGCATGGCCTCTCTCCTTTCTTCACCCACCAGAACTTCTGCCACTGGAGGTGAAGATGTGACAGTGGCACAACCCTCCTATCGAGCATCTCTAAAACCCAGCTATACAGTTGATTTGGGGACTACCTATTTTCTAGTTCCTGCCCTTCACAGAGTCACAGAATCTTTCATGAGGGCATCTGTGTATTCCCACTTGTGGGATCTTGCACCACAGTGTCAAATTGCAGAACTGCCTTAAAAAGCCATCTCTGCTGGGAGGCAGGGGGGTTCACAAGAGATCTTGCATGAGGGGGGTGGCATTGTCCCATGGTGTATAAGGTAGTGCCACCCCCCCCAAACAACTCAGTCCTTCTCCCTAATTGCAAATTCCTAATGTCTTCTAGCGTGCCAAGCTATAGGGGAAGGAGGGCAGGTAGTATGAATGCACAGAGATTACTCTGGAAGAACAACAGTTTCTGCTAAGTAACCTCTCTTTCTTGTTTGAGAATCTCTTTGTGTGAGATTAGCAAGCAGTGCTATACCAGGAAGATGGTAGGTGAGGAGTTCTAGCTAAATATGGATGTCTTGTTATTATTTATTATTTTTATTACCGAAGACCTCTAGTCATTATGCTAGGTACTGTACAAACAAAACAAAACACAGAACAAAAATACAGTCCCTACCCCCGAAAGCTCTTGTGGCATGGGTCTTTAAACCAGGATATACTTCATTCCTGGTTACATTTTAGCTATGTTCTGTACATCTCGGAATCCAGTGAGAGAGTCTCTAATCGGTAATGAGGTCTCCCTGGCATCTATCCCCATATGCTACAGATAACTTGGATTTTTTAAAGAGCTTGGTCTTTTCCAGGTACAGACAGAGTGCCCTCTTTACATCTAGGTTATAGAGGCAAGTTTCCCCTGGGTGGGATTGGGGACTGGGGAAGAACACAGAGAGAGAAATACATTGAGATAGGAGGAAATCCAAGACCACTGTAGTTGTGAAGCTGGGATGTGGCCTCATGATGACATTGTCCTTGTGAACCACAGTATAAGGTGCAGTGGCTATCCAAGCACAAAGCTCACTCACTCTTCTATCAGATGTAACTGCTGCAGTTGATAGAATACAAATCAGCAGTTAGGAAATGCAGACAATTGATGAGGGGAGCTAAAGGTATCAGTGAAAAATCTATGGCCAGTAGCCTTATATATAATAATAAGAAATTCCTTAAATATATCAGGAACAAAATCAGGAATCTTCTCACATGAGTGTGGGAATGCATTTTTTGGAGCATCTGATAAAGCATTTTTAAACCTCTACCATTTATCATTCACATTTTTATGTTTAAAATTTTCTACCCATTCAGTTTTGCTCATTATCGATTTCAGCTTCAGGAAATTGTTCCTTTTAATGCACCAAGTATGTATATTACTGGTCAGAGCTATTTTCTGCTTGCAAATAAATTAATTAGCTCATGATCACTTACTAGTGGCTTTAGTTTTAGCCCTTGCTCCATGGCTAATAGCCTTGTCCATTACATCCATCTGTCTATTCACGGCTGTTAATTTGTACATGAATGAAATAGTGCACACTCATATATGCCAGCTGGTCCCTTCAGGAGTGTTAGTTTCTTCTAATGTGTAACAAAGTGCATGGCATCTGTCACCAACAGGCATGTGACCCATTGTTCTTACAGCAGGTCATCGATTCCAGGTATTCCCAGCAGGAAAACTAGTGGATCCCACAATTGCTGTGTTGAGATAATATAGGAACAGATAGCTTCCCCAAAAGGCTGTTTTAGTGGTATTCCCACTACGTGTGGGCAAGGAACCTATTGCTCCATAATTTCTCTAGTAGTTTTGGGGTTATTTGTCCTATATTGTTTTCAGACTCCCTGAAGTGATAGGCTATTAGTATAATGTTTTGTAATGCCTTTTCTGGAATATAATGCAGATCGTGGACTTTTTTTTCAAGATATCTTCCCAGTACATCATTGTAATTCTTTTTCTACAGTCCTTTCCCAAGCTACCATGTACCATAGATCCCAGGGCCAGAAGGGCCCATTGTGATATCTAGTCTAAACACAGGACATAAAACTTCCCCGAAATAATTTCTAGAGCAGATTTTTTAGAAAAACATCCAGTCTTGATTTTAAAATTGCCAGTGATGAAGAATCCACCATGCCCCTTGGTAAATTGTTCCAGTGGTTAATTACTCTCATTGTTAAACATTTACGCCTTATTTCCAGTCTGATTCTTTACCTTCTGTTACTTGACAGCTACCTGCTCTGTTTCAGACTCGGAGGGCTTTGATGCTAAAAGGAAGTGAATTCCTTTCTATGACTAGCGCTCCTGTACAAGTAAATTGTTGGATAAAACCTAGAATCTAAATCTTAACAAGACCTAAATCTCTCTTTGTTTTTTTGGCTCATATCAAACTTGCAGAGTGTTAGAATTTAAAAAATATCATTCTTATCCGAGTAGTGGCCCTATGGGTGCTCCAGTATAGGTGTGCTTGCATCCCTGTGCTGCTGATCAGGGAACGTTGGTAGCAGTTAGGTCTCGCCACGATGCTAGCCAGTGCGCACGGGCTAACCCCCCTCAGTTCCTTCTACAGGGATGGGGCAACACACGCTGGGCAACTCTCTCCTTCCCTGGGACAGGGACCTTCTCTATGCCCTTCCTCCATGTCCCCTACTGTTGAAAGTCCTATTAAAAATAAAAAGAGAAGGAGAACATGTCATACTGATTGTTCCTATTTTGCCAAAACAGACTCGGTACCGTTACCTGTCACAACTCGCGACATGCCCACTGATCTCTCTCCAAACTAGTCCAGCATACCTCCTCTCACAGAATGAAGGATGTACTCTACATCCCAACCTGGGGATTCTCCGCCTCAAGACTTGGCTCCTTTGTGGTTCCAACACATAGAAAGCTCCTGGTTGGAGGAGGTACAAGAGGTATTACTACACAGTAGAGCAGGGGAGGGCAAACTACGGCCCGTGGGCCAGATCCGGCCCATCAGGGCTTTCAATCTGTTATCAGGGTTTTCAATCAATGTTATCAGGTTCACAACATGACATCTCCAGCTGGTATTTGCACACTCCCGAAGGTCCATCTCCACATCAGTCATCTTCCTCAGGAATGGCCCTATCTCAGAAACCTATAAAATGGTGACTTGGGCATTATTCCATCCCTTCGCAGAACAGTATGCAATCACTGGGGACTCCGCCTCTCATGCCATCTGTGACTCCACAGTCAGTTACAGCTCCACATCTGTAACTGACCGGACTCTGAAGCCCCAGCCCTCTACTGGGGATACCGCTCAGGAGTCACCAACAGTGGAGCACCTATAGGGACACTACTCGAAGAAGAAGAGGAAGCTACTCACCTTGTGCAGTAACAATGTGTGTCGCTATGGGTGCTCCACAAGCCACCCTCCTCCCCTCTACTTCAGAGTTCTTGTCTGTGACTGCGGTAGAGAAGGAACTGAGGGGGGTTAGCCCACGCCCGCTGGCTAGCCTCATGGCGGGACACAAGGAGAGACAGCACATGTGTGGGCCTAACAGACACTGCTACCAAAGTTCTCTCATCAGCAGCGCAGGGGCGCAAGCACACCTACCTTGGAGCAGCCAAAGGGAGACATGTCTCAAAGAACCATGGTTACTTCCTCTTTCATGGTCCTGATCCTCTGTAAGGTGGACTCAGTGAGACAATTAAAAACGGTAGCACTCAGACAATGAGCACATGTCGTCATTGGGGCACTTCAAGTGCAGTGAAAGAGGAGTCATGCTAAAAAGAGAAACAACTGAAAGAACAGGACAGCTACATCGGGGGTGGAGAATGAAAAAACTCTGCTAATCGTCCTTCCTCCCCAATACCTTCTTGCTGCAGCTGAGAGTAAGAGTGGTAAGCAGGAGAAAGTTGTCTAGGTCCACAGCACATTGGGGCAAACTGAGGAATCTTGTGAGACTGTTTTTATTTAACTGAAAATTTCTTCCCACCAGGAAGGTTTTTTCAAATTCTCAATGCCCTATGAAACAAGTTAATTTCTGCAGCTTAAAAAAGTACATACGTGTGTTTTGTTGGCTGAATTGGTTAGTTTTTAAACATGGAAGGGAAGAGCTGTCATTTTTCCTTTGCTCTCAGATGTTTGGTTACAATTTCAAACAGAATAGTTACACTTACTGAGAGTACTCCTGCGTGTGTAAAGTTACCAACATGCATAAGTGTTTGCAAGATGGATGGGGTGGTATATGGATGGCTGAGATGATTTTTTTTATTGCCACAAAATATATGTATAGCGGATCTGACAGACTTACTATTATTTATTATTATTTGCATTACTGTAGCACCTAGGAGCCCATTGTGCTAGGCGTTGTCAAACAGAGAACAAAACGGTGGTCGCTCCCCAAGGGTCGTACATTCTAGGTATAAGACAAGAGACAACAGATGGATACACACAGAAGGGGGGAGTACAATGAGACAATACTCATCAGCATGATAGGCAGTGGTTTTGACAGACTTATGTGTCTAGTATTTGATCAAAGTTTGAATATATTTTTTCCACTCGGAAGTCTTTATTTGGTAGTCCTCTGATGCTTCTCTTTGTGGTACTACGGTTCCACACTGTGTCCCAAAAATTGAAAAGATGCTGATTCGCTTTCAGTATTGCCTTGTTTTACCATTAGAAAACAGGCTCCATTAACAAATAAAATCTTATATTTTTCCTGATATTAGAGTATTATAAAAATATAGATCATTCCAGGCATTCTAAAGCTAATAGAGAATCATAGAAATGTAGCCCTGGAAGGTCCGCCCACAGCCCTGAGGCAGGACCAAGTAAACCTAGACCATCCCTGATAACGTGTTTGTCCAACTTGTTCTTAAAAACCTCCAGTGATAAGAATTCCACAACCTCCCTTGAAAGCCTGTTGCAGAGCTTAAATACGCCTATAGTTAGAAAGTTTACCTAATATCTCATTGATATCTCCCTTGCTTCAGATTAAGCCCATTCCACTTGCTGTACCTCCAGTGGGCAGGGAGAACAATTGATCACCATGTAAGGCATACATTTTTAACAGTGAGAGTAATGAATCTTTGGGATGAAATTGGATTCTCTAGGAGTTATTTTGGGAGAGGTCTATGGCAGTGATACTCAGACAGAGGGTCATGAGCCATAAGTGGCTCTTGAAGGTGTCTCCTGCGGCTCTTTGAAGCACACGTGTGATGAAACCGTCCTCTTTATAACAGCCCGTAACATATGTGCAGACTGTTATTCGGTCCCCTGCGTTCTTCTTTTCTCAAGACTAAACATTCCCAGGTTTTTTCATCTTTTCTTGTTGGTCAGGTTTTTCTAAACCTTTGTTGCTCTCCTCTGGACTCTCTTCAGTTTATCCACAGCTTTCCTAAGGTGTAGCACCCAGAATTGGACACTTTACTCTAGCTGAGGCCTCACCAGTGCCGAGCAGAGCAGGACAGTAATCTCCCGTATCTTACATACAACACTCCTATTAATACACCTCAGAATTATATTAGCCTTTTTCGCAACTGCATCACATTGTTGACACCTATTCAATTTCTGAACCACTATACCCCCAAAATCCCTTTTAGCAGTAGTGTCACCTAGCCAGTTATTCCCCCTTTTGTAGTTGTGCAGTTGATTTTTCCTTTCTAAGTGTAGTACTTTGCATTTGTCTTTGAGTTTCATCACTATGATCTCAGACCAATCCTCTAATATGTCAAGGTTGTTTTGAATTCTAATCCTGCCCTCCAAAGTGCTTGCAACCCCTCCCAACTTGGTGTCATCTGCAGATTTTAAACGCATACTCTCCACTCCATTATCCAAGTCATTAATTAAAATATTGAATAGTTCCAGACCCAGGACGGAAGGACCCCACTAGGTACGTCCTCCCAGTTTGACAGCAAACCATTGATGATTATTCTTTGACTACACTCTTTTAATTAGTTGTGTACCCACCTTATAGTAATTTCATGTAGTCCACGTATCCCTAGTTTGCTTATGAGCATGTTATGTGGGACTGTATTAAAAGCCTAACTAAATCAAGTAGGGATGTAAAATGTTAAACGGTTAAGCGATCAGCATTAGTCTCACTGTTAATATATTGCAGTTAATGTTTAAAACAGACTGGTAAAATAATTTTGTGATGTAATACCTAATGTGCACATTAAAAACTCCGCAGCAATCCCCGGGGGGCACTGGAGCTTGCACAGCTCTCGCAGCTCGTGGCACCGCTGGATCAGCCTGTGCCCGGCGGAGAGGACACCGCTTGGGGCAGCCCAGCAGTCCCCCGCCCCCCGGTTCTGCTGCTCTTGCAGCTGGCTGCAGCAGTGGGTCTGCCCAGGACCCACTGGATCTGCCGGAACACTCGGATCTGCCCTGGCACCGCTGGTCTCCCGGCAGCGATCTGCCAAACTAGCTGCACTAGGCCGTGTCTAGTAACTGGGAGAGCAAGGGGTGGGATCAGAGCACGCCCAGCCATGCACACGCAAACGATCCCCCAGCCCACCGTACTCCACCTCTGCGGAGAGACAGCAGGGTGCCCCCCTCCCCCAAGCCAGGGGTAGATTGTGAGCTTGTTAGCGATTAAATGGTTAACCGATATAATGTTTATAGTTTAAACAGGTAGTTTTTTAAACGATAGTTGCATCCCAAAAATCAAGATGTATCATGTCTACTGCTTCCTCTTATCACCTAAGCACGTAACCCTGTCAGAGAAGGAAATTAGGTCTGTTTGGCGTGATTTGAGATGAGAGATGATTTGAAATTGACTTTTCTGTACATTATTTTAAAGTCAGAACACAAACAGTCCTAGAGCTAGGAATGTTTTTACATTGTATACACCGAAAACCTAGGTTCCCATTGAGTTTCAAGAAAACATACTGGAAGGGAGACATTGCTAAGTGTAACCAGACAGTCCCATTTTAATATGATTGTCATTGGTCACCAGTCTTTATATATTCCATGTTGAACATGTTTCAGTGTTCTGAGAATCCAAAAGGAAGTGAAGTAGCTTTATGACACAGGTAGTTTCATGTCAAAATGAGAGTTTACATAGAAGCATTCTCTTCTGTTCACCTCATACAGAGCACTGGTAAAAATGCTTAAGCAACTCTTAATGAAATTGATTTGAAAACTACTTAGTAAACTTTAAGGACCTGGTTGCTTGCAATGTTTTATTCATGTTTTAATAGAGTTCTCTATTATTATGTTCAAATATTTTTTAATTAAGAAAGAAGTACAGCCCTCTGGGTAATATTGAAACCATGTAGATAGCTGGTAATTAAACTTTTCCGCACGTATAACTGCATTCAAATAATACTGAATAAATCACATGAACCTAGTACAATGCAAATGTCATTACATACATCTTTAAACTGAAAAAATGCCTTTAAATAACAGGTTTTGTCAATCCAGCAAAAGTTTAGGAACTTAATAAATGTTTCATATCATAAGGAGAGGATATACAGAAACACAAGATAAACTTTTAATTACTAACTGAAGTATTCAGCTTAGAAAAATGTAAGTACATGGCAAAAATATTTTTACATCAAAAATGCCTTATAAAATAAAGTGAACTTCATTTCAAATTCAATTTTCAAATTCTCTCTTTGAAAATCAACTAAGAAATGATCAATCCTATCAAAGCATTATATGGTAGGCATCTGAAGTGGCAAAATAATTTCCCCCCAACTGTTTTTTATTTAATAATTTATAAGGAAGGATAAAGGAGAGAGAAAATGGGCCGGTCCTCTCTTCTCTAAACATGTTATTGGCCTGAAAAATAAGTGTGTTACTGGGAAGGGAAACCAATTGCCAACACCTTGATATTTTCAGATAAGCACAATAAGATTCAAAAGACAAAACTGTGCTGTGTGTTTTGAATTCTTATAAAAAGATTCCATTGTAAGCTCTTTCTGTCTAGACTTAAGAGAAGAGGCAAATGACAGGACAAATAGCAGTTTCCCCTTAATTAAAGGGGGAGGATAGTGACCATTCTATTATGTGTGCTCTGAAAGAGACTGCAGGTGTTTCATGAGTTCATGGCATCTGAATAACTCCATGCCAGTCAGTCATTGCATAAAAGGATTGACAAACATGGTGGAAGTTCCTATAAAATTATCAAGTGATATAAAACAAAAAGTTCATCAATGGGAGAATCGACAGAAAAGCAGGTTTTTTCGCTAATGTCTTGATGTTCAGATTGTTGCATATGTATTATATTCTGTAAGAGTCTAGAGAATCTGGCTTGTGCTATTGTAGGATTAGAGCTCAAAATATAATGTTCAGGACAGTTGTTACCCAGAAATCATAAGAATGGATGCCTTTAAAAATAGATTAGAAAGACTATCAGGTGCAAAAATTCCTGGATTAAAATTTGTCCAGATACAGCTAGTTCACAAAGGTGAGTAGAGGGCCAGCCCTAGACCAAATAGCGCCCCAGGCAAGGAGCATCTTCGGCAGCCCCCCGTCCAGTTGTTAAACTTTTGGATACCTTATTTTTATTGCATTTGTAGCCTATTTCACGACTTTGCATGCTTTACATGCACAATTTACATGCCTGACTTATCCCTGTCATATAAGATGATAAATTTGCACGCTAGGATCTGTACATCTGTATTTATATCTCACTGACTGGCAATGCCCCGCCCCATATATACCCAGGAGGGAATGGCTGGCAACATTCCAGGAGGTTCGAAGAAAATGTAGTTCTCAGAAAGCCTGGAAGGTTCCATGAGATTCTATAAAGGTCCAGAACATTCTAGGAGGTTAGTGAAAAATGAATCCACATACGGAATACGTGAAACATGTTACTTCAAACATTCTATTTTCCCTTTTGTCACTAACAACAAAAATAGGTTGCCTGGGTCGTCTGCCCCTAAATCTGGCCCTGGGTGAGTATCATCTCCTCAGGTAGGAGACCTTATCCAGTTCATCAGAGAAGTATAGAGAAAATTGATGCAACTTCTGTGCAATAGTATGAAACCAAAGTAATCTCCCCGATCAGGACAAATATAGCTAGTTCTGCATTGATTTCCTAAAAGTCACTGGTTAACCATAAATGTTTGAGACATGTGACTATTCTGAACATAGAGAAGATTGTTTACGTCCCATTACTTTTCCACATTGGACTTAACAAGGGAAATTCTTGTAGATCACATTTAGCCTCAAGTGATAACAGTAATCTTGCATGTTCACATCCCTGACTCCCACAGATTCTGCAATGATGTAAAATCTTATGGACCATGGAAGACTTGGCAAGACTACCTGGCTGGCTGTGTCAGAAAATAGTGTCTCAGTGTTTAAGACTATTTTGTAGGAAAATCTGTTAATCCAAAGACGTGTTCTCTACAGAGGAATATGGCAAAGGGCTTGAGATGTGTGATAAAAAATGGAGAATTTTTAGCAGTAAGGCTTTAGAATTAGATGTCATCCCCTAGTGCCCTTCCATTATAAACCCTGTATTGCAGTAATATCTTGACCACCTCAGATCACTTCAGACTGAAACTTGGCTTGCTGGTTGTCAGGTTGCAGGCACATTTCTTTTCCCCCTTTCAAAAATTGTTTAAATTGATTCTGCTATTTTGATGCAAATCTCCTTTGGATCAGAGTGTCAAGCACTTTTTGACAGTAATGAAAGAGGCTTGGACTGAAAAAAACATTTTAATACAAAATTTACACTTTTTAAAATAGGTTAACATAAATTTATTCCTAAAACTGCCGTTCCCAACTGCAAAAGCTACTACAGGTGCTTTATGATATAAAGACACTTTAAAAACAAACACTCCGTAAAAACATTGATAAATTGTATACAAATGAAACAAATTGAGGTCGTGCAACACAAGACAAAAGGCTGGCAGAGGTGGTGGGTAAATAGATAAGGGTAAAAAGACAATAAATACAATAACAGGAGCAAAGGTGAAAGACACAAAGAAAGCCAAAATTATATAATTGACTATAAACTTGGGAAAATGGACAAGGCTTATTTGGTTGTTGTGTGTTTCAGAAAAACTGCAAAATGTGTGTATACGTGCACTTGAAGAATCAAAAAGCTGAAAAACTCTAGATCAAAGTATTTAAAATGCTTTTTGGGGCAGGAACTTTGGCTTTTTAAATGAGGCTGGAGGGATACCTGCTTCCCAAAAGAGGAAATCTAAGAACTAATGGGGACTTCTAAAGCTTTAATTTCATTCAAAGGTGGGTTTTCATTTTATTTTTTTAAAGAGCTGTTTGTTGGAGCTTCAAAAGTGACTGAAAATTTTTTACTTAAAAAGTGAATCCAAAATAAAGGCGAAGACTTCAGGTACTTTAAATTCCTACAATATGGCATAGTGCTGCAACCCACTTCAGTGGCTGCACCACAAAGTGAGTTAGTAATCGTAGTGCAGTTCCTATGAACAGATCTTAACATCAGAAGTAACAATTGCTGTCATCCTTACTAGTCATTTCACCAGTGACGTTTTGGTAAACTCTCACATGACAGGCAGTCCCATCAGGCTGGATTTGAGGCACACTGGTGAGGCAGTGCAAGGAAACTTGCCTTGACACTTATATTGTGTTTGTTGTATTGAGAGATATATCAGCCTCCAATGCCATCAAACTGGCACCTTCAATAAGCTTCACATTTGCTTTTAAGCATTTCTGTAAACATCTAAGGGCCCGATTTATTAAAAGATGATGATATGGGCTCAAGTAGTGGGCTCTGCAGACGCCTGAGATGTACAGTACAAGTTTCAAAAGATTTTGCACACTGTCAGCAACTTCCCCTCTCTTTAAAGAGATCAAGAAAGAAAGGGAAATTGGATCTCCTAGATTTGTACCCAGACTGCTTAGCTTTTCACATGCAACCAACTGTAAAATGGATCACTTTCACTAGAGATGATTACATATCACTCAACAAAGAAAATGATTTAGAGCTCCATGTGGGGCATTCCTCTGTCTTGGATGATTACCAGTACCTCTGAAAAAGAGTCCTTTACGGAATACAGGGTTGTTGCCAGGAACAGCATTATTGTCCCTCTGCTCCCCTTCCATTCTAGGTTTTATTGTCCTCAGGATCGATTAGCTCAGTGCAGAGCCAGACACTGCAGGATTATGGGGATAGTACACCACTGCCTCATAAAAATGAGTGCTGGGATATGGCCCTGTGTACTGAAGCACAACTACACAGCATGCAGCACACTACACAACAACAGGGGTAAGGGAAGTTTGGGTGAAGGACACAGGGACAAACCCTTTTTTTACAAAATGATCATACAGCAGACATGGCCTTACTTTTAACTCAGTTTCTAGAATGCTATTGCTTTAATATTCAGTTTCAAAGACAGTAGGTACATAGCATTGTGGTCACCATTAAAGAGTCAACAGCTACCACCCAATGGTGTCCAAGATAATGTTGTTTCCTATTTTAATTACCGTGACGAAATTATGGTCTCTGTTGGCAAACGAAACATTTTTAAGGGTGATCACTGTTTTACTATTATAATATGGAAAGTCTGAGCTAAATCTTTTGTAATTTCTGGATGCTATGCAACAGTCAAGCTCAAAAACTAGAGGCAAATAAAGAGAACCCATTTATTATTTTTTTAAAACCTCATCTAATTCAGCTAATCTTACCATTTTTTGAGCCTGACTGTTGCATTAGCTCAAACTTTCCATATTATAACAGTTTAAAAAAAAAAAAAACATCCTACAGTGCTCTCATCCCATTGATGGAGTCACAGTGCCCTAAATTATGCCCAGCAAAATGCACTCAACTCTAAAAATCACAATGGCAAAAAGCTGAAATATATAAGACCAGATATATTTCAGAACATCAAGATCTTGTTGAGTTGACAACTAGTTATTTCCTGGCAGTTCATTCTTGAAAAAAGCTTTGTAAGCTGTAACATTTAAACTTGCTGCCCCCTCAACTTTTTCAAAAACAGCTAGTAAGTCAATGACAACCCTTTATATGTGTCTCTTTGCTCGTTGTTGTTATTATTATTATTTATGTACAATTAACACCCACAAAGTGCTAGGTGGTATTCACATACAGAAACTTTAGTTTTCTCTGAAAAGCCTATTTCAACACAGGTAATGGTGAGCTTTCACATTTCTATCAGAGATTTCCAGTGTGCCACAGGTCAGCCTCACGAATGTAGTGCAGGCCACACAATAGCTAATGGATGTTTGCAGCTCTTTAGAAATCCTATGAACCAACCTTTTAAGTAATTAAAAATATGTTGAACTAAAATGTACATTTTAAAATAAATGTCACTTTATGCTACCAAGTGGCCAATATATCTTTCCAGAATCCAGATCTGTCATAAAAACCCTGTGCTTGCTATAGTTTGTGTCAGACGACATACATTTTCATTTCTGTGACCTTTATGACAGCATGGTAAACGTGTGGTTGAGTCCAAGTTAAGATTGGAATGTGGACATTTTAGATACCTTGATTTTTTTTGTCTAAATCTTATTGTAGTCTATATGAGGAACAGTAGATTCACCACGCACTATATGAGGAACAGCAGATTCACCACGCACTGTTGATTCAACCTGCCCTCCATAGCAGTATTTGTTTTTATGTTGCTTCTTATCTATGAATCTGTGGAAGTATTTATGCTTGATCTTCAGAGTGGAACCAGGAGTCTGTTCATTAACCCTGTCTAATAAATATTTTGCTTTTCTCCTTCTAGGTTAGTTTCTTCTTGAAAATATATTTGATGCTTATCCAAACGATCTGTTTTGTTCATGTATTCTCTTCCATTATCCTTTCTAGAGTATTAAGTGTTGCATGTGCAATGTTATTTCGTAGGAGTATGACTGGAGAAACTACCAGCCAAGCAGATTGAGTGCATCTGAACTACAGATGTTGGCTAGTATGAAGAGACAACAAAACGAAGAGCTAGAGGATAATGGGATCTCACATGGACTGAGTGCATCTCAGATTGACAACTGTAATGTCAGCATCAGTACAAGCAGTGATGACACAACAACATGGAACTCTTGTCTCCCACCAGTAAGTTTAAACTGATCTTAGAGTGCTCCAAAAACGTTTACATGAATGTTCAGTAAAAGTCTTCACCAATTTTGAGGTACAGTAGACTTTCTGAATTAAAATTCCTGTGGGTATCACTACAATGGTATCTCTCTCACACTTTAAGCGCTTTTGGCGCCCATTTAAAAAAAAAATCATCAAAATGAACCAGCAGCCAACACACCAGCACCCTCCCCCCCAAAAAATAAACCCATCTCTCTCCAAAGCCTGAGAAAATAAATAGCCTTTGCAGCATGCCATGATAGTGGGAACAACCTGCAGATGTGCAATATGGGTTCTTAAATTCAAAACTGGTTTCAGAATTCAGACCCAAATATACCAGCCAACAGCTGGCTTGCATCCTGAACAATGGCAAACGATTATATTTTTCTGATGGCACAATCTAACCACTCAGCAATGAGCTGTTTAAAGGACAGGACATCATTTGTGTAGTCACAGAACAACATTTCAGCAATCATACAAAGATACTTACAGAAGCTACCATAAAGTTAGACAACTTCTTAGTCCACTTATCTAAACACTTCTAGTTTTTATTTAATAGACTCATAGACTTTAAGGCCAGAAGGGATCATCATGATCAGTCCAGCGGTTCGCAGCCCGCGGGCTGCATGCGGCCCAATTAGCACACAGCTGCAACCCAGCTCATCTGTGTGCTAAAGGCCGGCCCAATGGCCCCCCGGGGTTGGGCGTCTGGGGCTGCCACCCAGCCCCACACAGTGGGGATCTGGGGTCCAGGGTTCCCGGCTGGCCCCGTGGGCTCCGGGATCCTGTGCTGCCGCCTGGTCCCGCAAGCTCCAAGATCCAGGGCAGCCAGCCGGCCCCATGCGGTGGGGGTTTGGGGCTCCGGGCTGGCTGGCCTCACAGGATAGGGGGTCCGGGGCTGGCAGCCTGCCAGCCCTGTTGGTGGGTGTCCAGGGTCAGGGTTTGGACTGCCACTGCCCTGCCACCCAGCCCCTGTGGCCCAGGTAACACACTGTGACCCGCATGTGTTCCCGGCTGCCCGGCGCAGTCAGGTCTGGGCTGCCCCGTCACCCAGCGATATGCGGATATGCGGCCCACAATGATAAATAAGTTGAGAACCACTGATTTTAGTCTGATCTCTTGCATATTGCAGGCCAGAGAACCTCGCCCACCCACTCCTGTAATAGACCCCTAACCTCTGACTGAGTTACTGAAGTCCTCAAATCATGGTTTAAAGATTTCAAGTTACAGGGAATCTACCATTTACATTAGCTTAAATCTGCAAGAGACCTGTTCCCCATTCTGGAGAGGAAAGCAAAAATCCTCCAGGATCTCTGCCAATCTGACCTGGAGGAAAATTCCTTCCCGACCCCAAATATTGCAGTCAGTTGGACCCTGAACATTTCGGCAAGACCCAACAGCCAGACACGTGGGAAAGAATTTTCTGTAGTAACTCAGAGCCCTCCCCATCTAATGTCCCGTCACCAGCCATTGAGGATATTTGCCACTAGCAGTCACAGAACGGCTACAGGCCATTGTAGGCAGTTTCATCATACCTTCCCCTCCATACATTTATCAAGCTCAGTCTTGAAGCCAGTTAGGTTTTTTACCCTCACTGCTCCCCTTGGAAGGCTGTTCTAGAACTTCGCTTCTCTGATGGTTAGAAACCTTCATCTAATTTCAAGCCTAAACTTGTTGATGGCCAGTTTATATCCATTTGTTCTTTTGTCCACATTGGCACTTAACTTAAATAACTCCTCTCCCTCCCTGATATTTATCCTTCTGATATATTTATAGAGAGCAATCATATCTCCCCTCAGCCTTCATTTGGTTAGGCTAAACAAGCCAAACTCTCCTCTCATAAGGTGAGTTTTCCATTCCTTTGATCATCTTAGTGGCCCTTCTCTGCAGCTGTTCCAGTTGAATTCATCTTTCTTAAACACAGGAGACCAAAATTGCACACAGTATTCAGATGAGGTCTCACCAGTGCCTTGTATAATGGTACTAACACTTCCCTGTCTCTACTGGAAATACCTCGCCTGATGCATCCTAAGATTGCATTAGCCTTTTTCATGGGTTTATCACATTGGTGGCTTATAGTCATCCTGTGATCAATCAATACACACATGTCTTTCTCCTCCTCTGTCATTTTCAATTGGTAAATCCCCAGCTTATAGCAAAATTCTTGTTATTAGTCTCTAAGTGCATGACCTTGTATCATCCACTATTAAATTTCATCTCATTTCTATTACTCCAGGTTTCAAGGTCATCCCAGTCTTTTTATATGATATTCCAGTCCTCCTCCATATTGGCAATACCCCCAACTTTGTGTCATCCACAGATTGTATTAGCACAGTCCCACTTTTTGTGGCAAGGTAGTAGTGGATGAAACCATAATAAACATTGAAAATGCCCCGTGGATAAGAAATAACGCAGAACAGCCCTCAGGTGCAGGCCCAGTCTTGCATTAGGTGCACTGGGGCCAGTCCCCACCATAAGTTATTGAGACCTGAGTAATGCTCTAATTTATGTAACTACCAGCAACCACGAGGGGCATATATGTGGACTGGGATTTGCCAGAATGCAGAATCATTGTAGCAGTCTTCCATAATGAATGATCAGTGCTGCATTATAGCTTTGTGGTGGACTAGAGAATAGAGTTTTAAAGTGAACAGAAATGTATTGATAAATTTGTTACTGTCCTAATAAAAGTCTGATTTACAAACTAGTATTTTGGGGGAAGGCAGATAAACATAGCTTTCGTCTAATTGTTCGTAGGACACTGACACTGTGCACTTCCTTGCGTCCCAAGTCCAACATTTAGTTTTCTTAGTACTCACTTGATTAGACCCATGCAAAGAGCCTGATCCTTAAGTGCCTATTCGCATGAGCAGTCCCATGGAGCTGAATGGAACTGCTTGTATGAGTAAGTCTGCAGGATTGGACCAGTAGGTTTCAGGTAAATGAAGAACATATAAAACTCATTAATTTTTGAGTAATTAACAGGAAATTGATAAGGTTATTTAGACATGTCAAGTTTGGTTTTACATGTATTACCATGATTAAAAGAAAGAAAACTTTTACTATAAAATGTACTTTTCCGATATTTAGCAAAGCATGGTGTAAATGCAAAGAGTGTTCTTTGATCCCACTACTTTGATCATCTTCTGAACATTTCAGACTAATGTCTTCAGTTAAAAAAGTGTTTAGATATAATTAATTAGTCATTTAAAATTGTAATTAGATATAGCTGTAGTTATTCAGAATAGTCTTTTGTAGCCATCTCTGTCTACGTAAATCAAACCTATAAGGAAATGTATTGAACTTTGGCAGAGACAGATTTCTCAAGGTTTCTAAATGAAGAGCAAATACAATTAAAAATAATATTTCAAACACCTGAAGCATGCAAGACCCAAGTAATGAATTTGGGAGTCTTATCTGTGCAGCTTTGTGTAGTCGTCTGCTCTACTCTCTGCAAACTGGGCAGTGGGGTTTTAAGGTTGTTAGATTGTAGTGGGAGGTTTTTTGTTTTGTTTTAATTTAGAAAGTGGATGTAATGTTTCTGAAAAATGACAGCTGGACATCACTAGAAATTTTATGCAGTGTTGCTGTAGCCATGTCAGTCCCAGGATGTCAGCGAGATAAGGGGTGCGAGGTCATATCTTTTATTGAACCAGCGTCTGTTGGTGAAAGAGACAAGCTTTCGAGCCACAGCTGAAGGAAGAGCGCTGTACGGCTTGAAAGCTTGTCTCTCTCACCAACAGACATTGGTCCAATAAAAGAGATTACATCGCCCACCTTGTATCACTAGACATTGAAAGTCTTCATATACCCACCCAGCCCCTTCCTTACACTGCTCTAATAACATACCTCAGCCTGAGCCTAGGGGAACATCCTGTAGCAATAACATGGTAGTTTATATCCATGCCCATTCATTCAATTATTGTTGTCTTTTCTGAGCTAGCTGCCAGGGTGCCATTTAGTGCCAATTTTGATCATAGCTTTTGGGGTGTGGACTTACATCTACTAGAAACTGGTCAGAAATCATCAACTGTTATATACTTATGTATTTGGAAAGAAGGATAATGTACTTGTATCACATGAGGATGATGAATTACTTTGCAGTCCATTCGTAACTAAGGAGGATGTTAAACAGCACCACTAGGGATAAACATTTTTAAAACATAAGGTCTGGATAGCTTGCACCAATACACCAAAAAGAGTTTGCTGAAGAGATCTCTGGCCTGCTGATGTTAATTTTTAATACATCTTGGAATATTGGAGAAATACCAGAAGGCTGGAAGAGTGCTAATGTTGTGCCAATATTCCAAAAGGGCAAGCAGGATAATCCAGGTAATAGGCCAGTTAAAATCCCTGGCAAAATACGGAAAAGCTGTTACGTGATTCAGCTGATAAAAGAATTAAAGGATGGAAATATAATTAATGCCGGTCAATGTGGTTTTATAGAAAATAGGTGTAGTCAAACAAACCTGATTTAATGCTTTGATGAGGGCACACTGTCACAAAATAGGGAAGATACCCCAAATTGGTGATATGTTCTATAATTAGATTTCACCAACCCGGTAACAAGTGAGAACTCCTGGATCACTGTACCAGTCTTACCATGGAGTCACAAACAGTCCCCTTAGACTCTCCAATCTATCTTGCCACCTGGACTGAGTGATAATGATCACTTACACCAAAAATCACATCACATTTAAGTTGCTCCCAGACCCAAAGACTACTCATTTGCCCCAGATTGATTGGTACCTTAGATTTGACACCAAAGACAACGTTGGTAGCCAATTCTATAGTAAACTAACTAAAGGTTTATAAGCTAAGAAAAGGAAATGAGAGTTATTGAGAGATTAAAGCAGGTAAAATATATGTACGGGTGAGTCACAGTCTATAATTCCAAACGGCAGCAGAGATGTAGTAATCTGCCAGTTTCCCAAAAGTCTCTCAGGGCTACCCAGAATAACTCTTTGTTCAGTTATTCCACCCTGTTAGAATCCAAACAGTCCAGAGATGAAGGATCTTTCCCTGAATCCCTACTTGTAGCTTCTTCTCACAGAAAACAATCTGACAGGGTCACCACCCACGTTGGCTCTTCCTTTGATGACGGAGAATGAGGACTGCATTTAGAGTCTTTGACCTCCAGTTATATCACACAATCACCACTTGCTTTGAAATTTAGCACTTTTCTGCTAAAGTTTTTCGTTTGAATTCCACAAGGCTTCTTTCTCGTTCGATGGGTTATTTAATTACAGGGGTATACATAATGTAAATGTTTGCTACTATATTATAATAGGATACAGGTACGTGAAAACAATGCAAGTAACATCCCATTAGTTTTCATGGAGTTTAAACACCAAATACACTCTTATACATTTAACAATCACTTTGATTTATGCTAATAAGTGAATTGGCCTGGCTTCCAGCCATCGTTTGTAAACATTCCGTGAGGCCTGGGGCTTTGGCATGAGCTGACACCTAGTTTGCCAGCGTCACAATGAGATTACATGGTTGGTTGATCAAGTTGTTTTGTAGCGGTTATTAATATACTTAGGATTTTGTACAGCATTTGATTTAGTACCGTATGACATTTTCATTAACAAATTAGCACTATACAGTATCAGTAAAGCACATTTTAAATTGTTTTAAAAACTGGCTAACTAACAGATCTCAAAAAGTAGTTGTCATCAGGAAATTATCAAATGATGCAGGGATCAGTTCTAAGCCCCATGCTATTCAACATTTGTGTCAATGATCTGGAAATAAATATAAAATCACTGTTGAAGACACAAAGATTGGTGGCGTGGAAGATAATGATGAGGGACAGGGAAGTTAGAGTGATTTAGACCCGTTGGCAAGCTCAGCACAAACAAATGTGTTTTAATACAACCAAATGCAGTCTAGGAACAAAGAATGCAGGCCATACCTTCAGAATAGGGGTGCTGTAGCTTGGAAAGCAGCGGCTCTGAAAAGGATTTAGGGATCATAGTGGGCAAACAGTTGAACATGAGTTCCCAGAGCAATGCTGTGGCAGAAAGGGCTAATGTGGTCCTGGGGTGTATTGACAGTGGAATGGTGAGTAGAAGCAGGGAGGTGATTTTACCTCTGTGTATGGCATTGGTGAGACAGATATTAAAACATTGCATATAATTCTGGTGTCCACATCCTAAACAGGATGTTGAAAAATTGGAGAGGGTGCAGAAAAGAGTCACAAAAATTATTCCAGGGTTGGAGGAAATGCCTTACAGCAAGAGACTTAGCATCAGTCTGTTTAGTTTATCAAAAAGAAGATTGAGAAGTGACTTGATTACAGTGTATAAGTATCTTCACAGGGAGCAAATACAAGGTACTAAAAGCTCTTCAGTCTAGGAGAGAAAGGCATAGCAACCAGTGAGGGGAAGCTGAACTCAGACAAATTCGAATTAGAAATAAGGCACACATTTTTAACAGTGAGGCTGATTAACCATTGGAACAAGGTTAATCTCTTTATATCTCCAGATTAAGACTGGATGCCAGCCTGGAAGATGCTTTGGTCAAACACAAGTTATTGGGCTCAGTACAGGGGTAACGGGGTGAAATTTAATGGCAGTATATGCAAGAGGTCAGGCTAGATGATCTAACAGCTTTAACATCAATTAATCTATGAACTAATATCACTTAGCTACCGGACTGAGTTGTCATTGAATCCAGACATTAAGCAAAACTCAAGTGTGCAGTATACTTGTGCTACTCCATGGTCACTCAGGGTAACTGACAGATCAAAATTCAGCTTATTTGGAGTCCACGTGGAGCCCCCTTCTGAAGTGAGCAGAAAGCGTTTGCAGACTGTTCTCTCTTCCTTGCATTGTTCTGCTGTATGGCTACAGGTGAATGTCACCCTATATGAATAAAGGCCTTCATTTCTTCAGCTTCCATTCTGTGTTGAAGTTCAGAATTTGTATAATTAAAAGCTAGTTCATATTTACACGGGGATTATTTTCATTACTGAAAATCAGTCCCAGAGAGTCAGGGGGAGCTGCAGATGCTAACAATCAGGACCTTAATAAAAATTATATTTATGTGCAAACCACAGAAAGGCTACAGTGTACCTGCATCCATCTTCCATTAGTACACATCAGCAGGGTTCATCTGCACAATGTATAGGAATCAAATTAGAACTAATCTGTACATTATACTTTATAAAATTAAGGACAATCTGAAAAATTGTCCCTAGCCATGATTAACCTTGAGAGATTACTTCATTTCTAGGTAGTCTCCTTCTGTTGATTTAAAGCATTAACATCTTTTCCTCTCTATTAAATTGATAATGTTTTTTGCAAATCATATTCCCCCATTAAGTCTATTCTTATTTTTCCACAAAAATTATCAACAGCTCTTCCCCAAAAGGTAAGCCTTTTTGTTCTAAATGCTGGGTAATTTTATATAACCTCTTTGTCCCTTGATGTAATCTATAGCAACAGCACCACCAGAAGGCATATTTTATATCCTTTCATTTTTGGAATACACTTTATTTTCTATAAAGTAGTATAGCATATAAGTATGTTACCTAGTAAATGTATGTAATAGTTTACTTGTAACATGATTTTTGTGACTTTAAATTTTCCATCATTTTGCATGTTTTAGTCTGATTTTCGGCTTCATTTAAAAGATGCCCACCTATTTTTGGCTTTAATGAGGTTCAAAAAAACCCCTTCTGAACTGCAAAGATATATAGATCATATTGCTAAGCTGCAGTTAAAACAAATGAACAGATGTTCTTATACAACTATAAAATTGATCTACTAAAAACTGAATTTTATGGCTAATGATAGTTTTCCAAGAACTGAAATGTAATATCTATGCTGTCAAAAGAAATTGTTGAAATATAAGTTGTTTAGCAGCTGTTCTAAACTGTGACAGCCCTAAAGGAATAAAATAGCTTTAGGTACTGTACATTACGCAGCATAGCTGTCAGATGTAGATATTTTTTAAAACATTGAATTTTACCTTGAAGGTGATTGGTAAGGGTTTATAAAATGTGAAAAATTAAAAATTGCTTAGATTCCAAATCAGTAATAGAATATTTATGTAGAATTAAAAAATATAAGTATTTTGAAAATGAAAATATTGTACATTGCATCCCGCTTGACCTTTTCAGAGAGATGAAATACACATAAAGGTGTTGCACAATCCTGTGGAATATTTGCGGCTGTACACTTCATCCTCCTATTCCAAAAAGTCAAAATGTCTGTATCTGGCCTGCCTCCACCCAGAAATAGGCCTTGCTGGCAGGATACCCCATTTCTCAGACAGTTGGTGCCAGTCAATTTTAGACAGCAGTGCAGCATTCGCTGTCTAGAGATCCTCCACATCCCCTTTGTCATTCTGTCTCCAACCTTGGGAGTTGACAAGTACTCAGCCAGATTGAAGAAGCTTTCTTATCTCCTAGAAATAGCAGCAGTCGAGCTTGTCTCTCACAACAAAAGATGCTCAGGGCTCTACTCCGTATTCTTCATCGTAACAAAAAAAATCCGGGGAGGGGGTCTTGGCCATCTGATTTCTCAAAAGCCAGAAAAGGTTGATGAAGATGAAATTCAGGATGGAGACTGGCTTGCACTATCATATATATATGTCCCCAGCAGATATTGATGTACCTAGCAGAAGCTTATCTGGATGAGAAGTGCTATATTAGAGCCGCTGCTTATCATCTGTGTATTCAGATCCAACCCAATAATCATCCATTTTTTGGCTAACCAATTAAAATTGACACTATCACTACATAACCATTCATCTGTTCTCCACTCGCTAGCCTGTTCACAAAGGTATTGGTAGTGATGATTGCTATTCTTAAATGACACACTTACCACAGCATCTCCAGGGGCCTCTCAAGGTCTCTAGGCACGCAAGTTCACAATACATTTAAAGCAAAGCTTCCTCGTTCCCTCTGAGGTCTGTTCGCCTAGGAGTTGAGTTACAAGAAAAGCTAGTGTTCTCAACTCAAGAAGGGTTCGGCAAGATGCAGACCCTGATCTCTAAGGTGTCACGGAATTGAGTATCATTAATCCATCTTTATCATAGTTACAGGGCTAGCTGGTCTCTCTGACTGCACCCCCTCTCCAATGCGAGGTCTCTTGTTCTTACCTGTGTCAGGACAGAATCTCACAATCCTTCCATTCTTAGGGCATGTCTACACTGCACACTCCGTACGGCAGTGTGTAACGTAAATACACTCCATGCCCCCCTAGCACTGATAGAAATAGTAGTGTAGATGGTGAGGTACTGCTTTGGCAAGTACAGTAAAGACACACCTAGGCTCTAAAGCAGTCGTTGTCAACCTGTTGCTTACGGGCCGCTTGTGGCCCAAACAGCACACAGCTGCGACCCATGTGACATCATCAGGGCCATAACTACAGCAGGTGCGGGAGGGGCACTTGCCTCGGGCGCAGAGCCAGCAGGGGTGCAAAAATGGGGCGGTGCAGGATTGGATCCAGTGTCAGTGCCCCCCCTTCCCAGGATCAGGGTGCTCAGTGCTCCCCACAGGATCCCGGGTTCAGTGACCCTGGCTGGAACAGGCTCCCCGGCACTAAGATCTCAGCAGCAGGCAGGCAGGGCAGGCTGCACAACTGAGCTCTGTGCAGCAGAGGTAGAAGACCAGCGGGTGCAGGGAAGAGGGTGCAGGGGTCTAGGGCCACGGGGAGGGGGATGCCACTGGTATATGGAGAACAGACTCTAGGTCGGGGGACTGTTGGCTGGGGGCAGTCCCTGGATGGGGGGGTTGAGTGGTGGAGAGGGCAGTCCTTAGGGGACTGCGTGCTGAGGTAGGTGCTGGGAGGCAGTCCCTGGGTGGGGGACTGGATGTTGGAGGCAGAAGTCCCTGGGGGTGGGGGGCGTCATTCTGCCCTGGACAGGGCACCCTGTCTCTGCAGGGACACGTGTGCCAGCCCAGTGTTGGGGGGAGGGTCTGGATGCTGGCGGGACAGTCCCAGGAAGGTTGGGTGATTGAGGGCAGTCTGGGGAGGGGCTGAAGGGCAGGCCCTGAGTAGGGTTGGGTGCAGGGGGTGCAGTCTCTGGCTGGGGCGGGGGGCTCACATCAGTCAGGGCTCCCTATCTTTGGAGGCGGGCTCCAGGAGCTCAGCCCAACCATGCCGCCAGCAGCAGTGCGGAAGTGAGGGTGGCAATACACCACGCCATGCCACCCTTACAGTAAATTAATTAATTTTAACAGTTAATGTTTTGACTGACTTTGCTAATTTAAAATGCTCTTGATAGATATTTGGCAGTGTTGTAATGAAAGGTACGATATCGATTTGAATCGTATTGCTGTCATATAACAAGCACTAAACTTTTTTTTTTTTTTGTAAATGTACAACTACACCTCTACCCCGATATAACGCTGTCCTCAGGAGCCAAAAAATCTTACTGTGTTATAGGTGAAACCGCGTTATATCAAACTTGCTTTGATCTGCCAGAGTGTGCAGCCCCTCCCCCCCCCAGAGCGCTGCTTTATCGCGTTATATCCGAATTTGAGTTATATCGGGTCGCGTTATATCAGGGTAGAGGTGTAGTATAGATATACAGTAGAACCTCAGCGTTATGAACACACACACAACTACACACCTCATTTGGAACTGGAGGTACACAATCAGGCAACAGCAGAGAGGGGGAAAAAAGCAAATACAGTACAGTACTGTGTTAAATGTAAACTACTAAAAAAATTAAGGGAAAGCAGCGTATTTCTTCTGCATAGTAAAATGTCAAAGCTGTATGAAGTCAGTGTTCAGTTGTAAACTTTTGAAAGAACCACCATAACGTTTTGTTCAGAGTTACGAATATTTGAGTTACGAACAACCTCCATTCCCGACGTGTTCATAACTCTGAGGCTCTACTGTATTGTGCATCCCACATAACACAGAGGGAGCTGCATATGCAGCCCACAATGGTAAATACGTTGAGCACCACTGCCTTAGAATATGTATCCTACATTGCTGTCTACACAACCAAGCAGTGCTTCCCTGTCTCCACGGTTATTTTTAGCAGTGTAGTGTCCCACTGCCGGCGTCTTTCCCTGCTGCAGGGAAAGGCTCTGGCAGCTCCACACTGCCTCCCCTCTAGCAGAGCCTTTTACTGACGCATACATGTCGGTACATACAGTTTTCTTTTAACTGGGACCCAGGCACACTAACCTATGTAAGCCAACCACTTGTCACCCTGTAGAGCTGACATAGTTTCAGGGACCTCCATTTCCTCTCTTTGGGGATTAAATGGCCAGAGAATGAATATTCCCAGACAGCCATGTTCCTGAAAGCAAAGAAGTAAATGTTTGGCTAGGAAGAGAGTATTTTAGAAAAAGTATTGTATGTGTATTCATCAGGATGGGCAGAGATGGTGTCCCTAGCCTCTGTTTGCCAGAAGCTGGGAATGGGTGACGGGATGGATCACTTGATGGTTACCTGTTCTGTTCATTCCCTCTGAAGCACCTGGCATTGGCCACTGTCAGAAAACAGGATACTGGGCTAGATGGACTTTTAGTCTGACCCAGTGTGGCCGTTCTTATGTTCTTAAGAATGTGGGAATTTTAAAAATGTTTTTGTGATCCACATACATACCTCAGTCTCCCTGTGGGCTTTGTACAGCCATACTTTGAGTGGAAAGAAAAGCAATGGGGTGTTTGAGCCACCTATGTGTCTGGATGGAAGCCAGAATCATTAACAAGAACTGAATAGA
Organism: Emys orbicularis; assembly: GCF_028017835.1. Classification (NCBI taxonomy): domain Eukaryota; kingdom Metazoa; phylum Chordata; order Testudines; family Emydidae; genus Emys; species Emys orbicularis. The sequence goes on from NC_088689.1 coordinate 129,769,506, forward strand.
ACCTACACATGTGAATGACGGATTTGGGACTGATAGACAAAGGGACGGGGAAGAGCGAAGGTGGAGTTCACGGAAAGAGGGTCTGAAGAAGCCATGCTTCCCCAATATACACTCTGTCCTAAGCCCACTTTCCTGATGCTAGTCCAAAGACTTTCAGACATGCAATTGAACATGAGCTCCCAGTGCAACACTGTGGCAGAAAGGGCTCGTTTCAGAGTCATGGAGACTACAGGCCTGCTCTTGCAGAACAGCGTGGATCTCTGGGGTCCACTAAAGGGATATTCCCAGGAGACTGGTTGAAGGCCAGGGCATAGACCTGACCCCGTGAATGCATGACAAGAGGCATTTAGGAATAATGCCTGAACTATAAGTGGAAACAGTTAAGTGACCACCATGAGACCTCTTTTCCTTCCTGCCCTGAATACCCCAGTTGGTCCCCTATGGAAAGACACTTCCTCAAAAATATTCATACTAATATACTATGCCAGTGGCAGATGCAAATACTGATTCAGATACAGCACCTCTATATTTGTCACCTCAGCACTCCTAGACATTCTGGGCTTCCTCGTATGTTCCCAACAAGAGATGAAAAGGAAAATGATGATTCCATTTACACGGCTCAGTCACTCCCTTGATGGAAACAGGAAGCCCACCTGATGGTAGGATACTCCAGGCCAGATTTTAAAGATACTTAAGGACCTAGTGAGATTTTCAAAAGCACCTCGGCACGTAAACACACATTGATTTCAATGGGTGCTAGATACAGGGCCAGCTCTAGGCACCAGCAAAACAAGCTGGTGCTTGGGGCGGCACATTTTTAGGGGCGGCATGGCCAGCGCCAGAATGCCGTCCCTAAAAATGTGCCCCGGCCGCCCTAGCTCACCTCCGCTGCTGCCGCTCGTGTGCCACGGCGCGCGAAACAGCTGATTCGCGCGCCGCTGCTCCCCCTCCCTCCCAGGCTCTCAAACCTGGGAGGGAGGGGGAGATCCCGAGCGGCCGCGGTGCACGAAACAGCTGATTCATGCACCGCTGCTCACCCTCCCTCCCAGGTTTGAGAGCCTGGGAGGGAGGGGGAGACGCCGAGTGGCCACGGCGCGCGCGCCGCTTCTCCCCCTCCCTCCTAGGCTTGAGAGCTTGGGGGGAGGAGGCAGGGCTGGGGATTTGGGGAAGGGGCGGAGCTGAGGCGGGGCCGGGGGTGGGGTAAGAAAAAAACGGGGGGGGGGCGGCCAAAATTGTTTCTGCTTGGGGCGGCAAAAATCCTAGAGCCGGCCCTGGCTAGATAACTAGATATTATGGAAAATTCCACTGGGGCACCTAAATACCTTTAAAAACCTGGCCCTCCCTCTGTAATCCATACCCCCAAAATATTCTGACCACAAATGCCTGCCTTTCAGGAGGGAAGCACACCTGGGCCACTCTAATAAACTACTTCCAAAACATCCCATTCCTAACAAAGAGTAGTCTGGTTGGCTCTTTGAGATTTCAGGGTCAATAGAAAGAGCATGTTAGGGTTCAATCAGACAACACTCTGTGACTGCATCCGAGGTGCCACAAGAAGTTCATCTCTAACTTCGGGACTCTTAGCCTCCATCATGGCGATACACAGAAAGGAGCCACTGAACACAAAAATACTCCCATCCTCTTCTCCTTAGTCTGTCTCTCTCCTCTGGCTCTTCCCCCTGACAGTACATGCATGCTCTAGTTTCTCCGGTCTTGAAAAAAACCACACTTGACTCCACTTGCCTCTCTAATTAATGCCCCAGCTCTCTTCTCCATTTCATCTCTAAGATAATTTAACACACTGTCTACAATCGCAATCTCCTCCAATTCCATCCTAGACCCTGTCCAGCCTGGCTTTCAAAGACCTCTTCCTAGCCAGATCTCAGAATCAGTACTCCATCCTCATCCTCCTTGACCTGTCAGCCACCCTTGACATTGTTGACCACGCTCTTCTTGAAATCTTGTTCTCCCCTGGTTCTCCTCCTACCTCTCTAATCACTCCTTCAGCATGTCCTTTAGAAGATCCTCCCCTACTGCTTTCTGCAGGGTCTCCACAGGGCTCTGTCCTTGGTCCCCTTCTCTTCTTCTGCTACTCCTTATTTCTGGATAATCTCATCCACAAACACAAATTCAACTACCATCTCTAGGCTGGTGACTCACAGGTATACTTTTGTACTCCAGACCTGTCTCCTTCTGTACCAACTAAAATCTCAGCCTGTCTCTCTGTCATCTCCTCATGGATGTCGAGCGACAAGCTTAAGCCAAACAGGAATAAAACTGAGCTCTTAATCTTCCCTCTCCTGCCAAGCCTTCCCCAGTACTTCCATTCTCCGTCAAGACCACCAGCCTGCCTGCCGCTCATTATTTCCTTGTGCTCCCCATTGGTCTGTCTGTATCCATGTGTTGTCTCTTGTCTTATACTTAGATTGTCAGCTCTTTGGGGTAGGGACTGTCTTTTTGTTCTGTATTTGTACTGTACAGTGCCTAGCACAGTGGGGGGACTCGTTCATGATTAGGTGCTCGTAGGCACTATGGAGATGCAAATAATATATAATACATTATAGGATGTAAGCGGACAGACAACAGAAACTGATCTTTAAACCCAGACATATCCCAGCTGATATCTTAACTAGGTCATCCCAAGGCGGATATATTCCCATCCAGTGAAAATGTAAAACCCAGGCTATTCTTTACTGGAGAACCAGATCAAAGATCACTGGGAACAGATGTTATGATTCCTGGATAGCCTGACTGGGTGCTCTGTGTTTTCCCTTCTCTCCTACTACCCTTTTTTGGGATGTTCACGATCACAGTTTGATCAGTGATATGAACATCACTCCCCAGGGACATCTGTTTGATCACATCTCTCTCCACTTCCAAAAATCATGGGAACACACTCATTTTGTTAATGTTGGTCCCTGTTTAAGACCCTATTCCTTTAATAAAGCTGCATGTTTGTTTTTAGTATTTCTCATTTCATTGTGTATTGACAATGTTTGTGTATGGTTATGTTTTAATTTATCTGTGTCATGCCCTGAGTGCTTTGGGTGGAGCTGGGTGCTTTGTAAATATAATGATTATTCTTCTGTTACCTTGCACTGAGACAAAAATATATTCCTAAAATTTAGAGCTCTTGGATTTTTTTATATCAGTTTGTGAACATTCGTTTTTTATGTTAAATACACTGTTTCTTTTAACTAAAAATATGATCCACATTATATAACATTAAAACTGAGTAGGACACCATCATGGAGATAAACATTGATAAACTAGAGTTAACAACGTTTCATAGGATTTGCATCTACTTTGTGCAAGGTGATCAAATCTCATGTAAATGCTTATACTGTAACTCAATGTACAATGTATAGGCATATCAACCAAGAAAATCATCAATTTAAAATGTACTTTTACAAAATTGGAACCTGAATACCATTTTTGAAATTCCACCTCAGTGATGAAGACCATAGAATTCTAATATATCAGATACTACAAATATATTGTTCGCAAAGGATACTCTCTTATACCTCTAGATATATTGAAAAAATATTTGCACAGTTACCGTCTCACTACTGTTTTTTGTGTTTTTCACAGCCTGTCAATCAAGGTCATCACTATCAAAAAGAAATGAACCCACTTCCTCATTCCAATCCAAGGTAAGATTCTGTTTATGGGCCAGGCAGTGAGAATTCAGTTAGAATATTCTGGCTAGTAAATGTGTCTTTCTTTGATTTCATCTTAGATCGTTTTTTCAATTGTTACCTCTTCATAGCGTTTTCCCACCGCTCTTTTTCTTCAGAGTTCTGTAACATTGCAGTGTGACCACATTATCCCAGGGTGCAGGACAGAACTCCACTATATGTAATAGCCATCTGCACATAGTGTCATGCATGTAATGTAACCGATGTAGGCCCTGATCCTGTGAAGTGGTGCATGACACAGTAGGACTTTGTGTGCACATCACATTGCAGGACTGGGGCTACAGTCATTTAGGGGTGTGGGTTGGTTTGCGTTGGGGAGGGCGGATTACATTCCTTGTAGTCAAGGAGCCCCATTCTTCACAAATGATACATGATTTTAACATTATGGAATTAGACAGGGCCTTTAGTTACACAGCACTTTCAAGAGTAGAGTATTATGTAATAGTACTGGGGCATTTGCAGATTTAGTCTGTCTATAACGTATATAAACTATTCAAGTTTGAAGTTGTGTCTGTTCGCATTGTAGTCAGGACCAAAACTCCCCTTGGCTTCAATGGGACCTTTTGAAAGAGAGAGAGAAAGAGAGAGAGACTTGTCCACTATCAGAAACCTCTTAAACTACTTTATCTGTGAAATCTTACGATCCTTTTGTCACCACACCTGTCGAGCCTCCATATTGAACTGTAGTTCAGACAGACAGCTGTGTCCACACTTCACAGCAGCACTGAGAAAGTTTTGTAATAACACATGAATAAGTTTATTAACAAAGAACATAGGTTTAAGTGATTTCAAGTAAGAGTATGCTGTGTTGTTGTAGCCATGTCGGTCCCAGGGTATTAGAGACGAGGTGGGTGAGGCAATATCTTTTATTGGACAGACCTGAAGAAAAGCTCTGTACGGCTCAAAAGCTTTTGTCTCTCACCAACAGAAGTTGGTCTAATAAAAGATACTATCTACCTTGTCTCTTCAGGTAAGAGTGAAAGAGATATGAAAGGTTACTAACAAAACATGCTTTTTAGTGACTAAAACTTAATGTCGGCAAGTTACAATCTTTGTCTAAGCGGGTCTCTCACCTATAGTCCGTTCCCAGAGACGTCAACCCCCTTGGTTGAAGGATCCACCTTTCTCAGATTTCTAGAGCTCTGGCCTCTTGTGTCCTTTAGTGGCCAAAATGTTTTTTTGTTTCTACTTATAATTCCTAAAGTCCATTGTCTCTGTTTCAAGAGCCAGGAAGGCTTCCTAGGGGTATAGCTTCCATCCCTCTTGTGAATGCTAAGTGATCATCCCCCCCGCTTGCTAGTTTGATAGCTGCGTTTACTGTATGTGTAAATGTACTTCCATTGTTTCTGGGCTTATCAGGCTCAATTTACATTGGAGACGCAGTCAAGCAGGCAAAACAACATTTCTTTGTCTAGGACAGGCTGGGTTTATGCATGCTTGACAAACACCTTTTACAAACATATTTGCAGCACACATCTATAATTCTTTATACTCTGCATGTGTGGGGGGTGGGCAGGATAGCTCAGTGGTTTGAGCATTGGCCTGCTAAACCCAGGGTTGTGAGTTCAATCCTTGAGGGGGCCATTTAGAGAAGTGGGGTAAAAATCTGTCTGGGGATTGGTCCTGCTTTGAGCAGGGGGTTGGACTAGATGACCTCCTGAGGTCCCTTCCAACCCCGATATTCTATGATGAGGTATTTGTAACCATTTGTTTCTCAGGCCTGGATTTCAGCACTGTCATCCATGCTTTTGTTACCCTAACGTGAAGTGCATGGGACTACTCTTGAAGATCCCTCGAAAGCATCAGCTAGTGCACTTGGCAGCTATCTGCATTCTTGGTGGTCTTTGTTCAGAGAGCATATTACAGCAGTTATTTGTTAGCAGGCTTGGCTTCCTCTTCTCTTTCATGTGTACATCAAGGTGTTGACTTTGGTCTACAAAGGCCATAGATAGCTTGGGACCTGCTGACCTATCCCAGCTCCCCAGATATAAATGCCAGGTAGCTAGTATGTGGGCATTCTGGGTGCAGGGCCCTTAATTCTGGAATTGATTTCTCTCTCTGGTCTGACAGTGCTCAAGTCTTCTATTTAGGGCATGGCTCATGGTCCACCTCTTTTTGCAGGCTTTTTCCCAAGGGAAGGGTGAGTAGTTCATTTGTTAAAAGTCATGCACAACATTTCATATACTGTAACAATATGCTCAAACACTTTAGTGCCAGGTGCATTTTATATACTGAAAAACTTAATAAACTCCTTTATCATACACATAAGATAAACATTTTTAACATACCAGGTCAGGTTAATATGTTCAAGAAAGTTAGTTTGTGTTTTATATACAGATTCAAAGTCAAATTTTCTGGGCAAAAATTACTACCAGCTTTTGTACCGCTGTTTAATCTGTCACACAGTAATCTTTAATTTTTTTACAAAATCATTTTTGACAAATGTGGGCAATCAAAATACCTGTAAAATACCTGACTTGCAGTTGCCTCATAAATTCAGTATCCCTTCTGAGCTCCCAGAAAGGCATTATTGGGCTGTAAACATAGAAGACAAAATTTTGAGGTCAGCTTGCATCAGGATATAAAAACTGGAGAAGATGTATGTAATGCAGGAGTATTTTATAGCCTGTGACTGAAAAATCATGATTCACATTGTTACATTTTATTTGAAGATGGAAAACTTAGAAATGTTGTTCACCATGGAGGAAAGGGGGACAAGTAAATGAGAAGAGAGATAAAACTGATGGTGATTCTAAAATGAGTGAGCTCCTGAACTATTCTTTAAAACCAGTTTTAACAAGCACTGTAAGAAAAAATGTGTATGTAACCTATGTAGAGGGGAGGCAAGTCAATTTACTTACCAGTCCTTTCAAATGAAAAATATAACACAGGCCTAACCCCAAAAATTGTTATAAATAAATACAGCGATTGGGTCTTCTGACAATCTGGGATCTTCTGCTTTCATGTAGGCTGAGCCTGGGTATTCTATTGACAATTAAATAAAGCATTTAGTTATACTGCATAACCAGTTGTTTCAGCATCCATGACACTGAGCACATACACAACTTCAAATAAGAGAAAAAAACTTGACAATTACTGCAGCTGTTAGGCTCACACGCTGTCGTTGGTTCAATGACATAACACATCTCACAAAGACGTTTGGCCTCTGATCTGCGATTGTTCCTTTACGATGTCTTCCCAGTCTCAATCTCACTGACTTCTGTAAAATTACAGGAAACCATATTGAGATCCAACCCACAGATTCAAACTGGGTTATCCCTGGCAGCTCTATCTGCTCCCTACAGAGTTGGCGGGGGAGGATGTGTGTGGATCTGACGGGTGCTGTGCCAGTCAGGACACAGGGCCATGCTTTGTGTCTCAATAACATACATATTCACACAAACACAAGCACCCGATTTACTTAATTCTAAGCTTGCTTCTTAGAACAACAAGACCAGGGCAGGAGCCTTTTAGGCTAGTAGCAAACTTCCCTATCCCTTTAACTATGACCGATTGCTATATTTAAAAAAAAATACTTATTTTCCTTCTTGGGACTAAGGACTTTAGAGATACTTGAACATATAACTGCTGCAGACCAATAAGGTCCAACTAACCTGTAAAATTACAGGAAACTGTATTGAGATCCAACCCACAGATTCAGTATGGGTTATCCCTGGCTGTTCTCTCTTCTCCCAGCTGGGCTAGATCTGACTGGTGCTCAACATGACTGACAGTTTTGTATCCCTGACAGCGCTCATTATTGATTGGCCAGGAGCTTCCAGCTTCTAACTAAAGGCAGGAGGATAGGGGGATGGGATGTGTCCACAAGCAGGCGTGTCTGCCCTTAAAGAAGTCTTCCACATCAGCTTCAGAACAGCTACTGAGCATGGTTAACAACTTGCACTCCCTCTAGTGTGCTGAAATAGCAACTCCTTTGTATCACTCTGTTGGGGAATGTTTCGGTATCAGCTCAGAGCAAGTAGAAACGGCAGCTGTGATTACAGCAGTAAGTTATTGGCTGAACACCATGAAATAAGAAAAAGAAAAGGGGGCTCCATCTGGACAGTTGGGAACTATCTAAATCCTCCTAAGCAGGCAGTAGCTGTTGCAGAGAAGCAGGTAAAAGAATATTTGAAAAATGGATCTATGCTGTGTAGATTAGCGGATGTGAATGATATCCAACGTAATGGTATTGAGACAATCAGCACAAGCAGTTTCTTTTTGAATAGTCATGGACCACTGAGGAGGTACCAAATGACTGGGAAAAAGCATGGGTGGTAATGTTATTCATAAAATACAGAGAGAGTGATCACGGCAGTTACTATCCAGTAAATTTAACTTCTATCCCTAACCAAGTTAAGGAACAGATATGAAAAGGAAACCTCTTAAAAGATAATGGCACTGAGCGCAATAAACAGAAAGGGCTAGAGCTAGACTCAATCGGCAGGGGTTCCACAGAGCCCAGGTCAGAAAGCCACCCTGGAATATCGGTACAGTCACACCAGACTGTGCTCCTCTGTGGGGTCCAGAACCTGCTAGCACAGTGAGCCTGGTTGGCTGGGAGGGCCAGGGCCAGGCCCACCCGGAGATATGCTGGATTCCAAGCCCGAGCCAGACAGTTTCCATAAGTGGGACTCCTGTGACGTGCTGGCTGGATTTTAAAGTTGTTCTCGCCCAGCTGAGCCCAAAGAGGAAGGCAGTGGCGTTGCTGCCACTACCCTCACCTAGGAGTGATATCTCCTTCGAGTGCAGAGGGCTGCAAATTGCCACCCACCTTGCATGCAGCTGGTACTGCTTCATCCTCCATCAGCTTCATGTGGCATGGAAGGTTTGAAAGTTTTATAAAAAGAAACGCTAAATGAAGAGAAATATTGTACAGGCTTTCAGGCCCTGCAGGGCTGTAAAACATGGCACCGCTCTCAAGAAGGCATTGTGAGCCAAGCTGTAGGCACTGTATGGACAGACTTTTTGAAGTTTCTACAGACTCTTTTCAGAAAATCTGTTCTTTCCAAAAAAGAGCCGATTTTCTGTCATTTTTTTTTATTAAAGTTGAAAACGATTGCTATAAACACTGGCTCTGCCTGGGACTCACCAGTTGTCACAACATTGGCATGGTGGCATACCAGGCTCTTCCCAAGCCACCAACTGAAATTTATGCACTGAAGTTCAAACAGCTGGTTTCCCAAGTAACTGCCTAAACAAGCTAAGATGGGACATAAATATTTCAGCACTTAAACAGGGCTTCCTGTAATCAGAAACATATTTTATACCTCAGTAATCTCATACAAAAGATGCACAGCCAGATTTTCAGTCAGGCTTCAGCTGGGCTTGTGACTTTGCACCTGTCCAAAATAAATAAACAAATGTACCCACAATAAACTGTGGGCACAGATATTTGTAGTTAGATGTCTACCTGCTTTGGATTGTGGCCGCAGCATGAAAGGCCAGGACTTAAAATCTGACCCATGCTGTATGAGAGAGTTCTCTGATTAGGGGGACCAGACAGCAAATGTGAAAAATCGGGACAGGGGGTGGGGAGTAATAGGAGCTTAGATAAGAAAACAACCCAAAAATCGGGACTGTCCCTATAAAATCGGGACATCTGTCGGTAAGGTGGCTGGTCCATATCAGTGAGTTATGGGTATCGCACCTTTAAAAAGCATTTATGTGAAAAACCAGAGCAAAAACTAGAATGTTCGAGAGCCAGGAATTTAGGAGTGAGGATTCCACTTCTCAAGCAAGGCACTGAGACTCTCTCAGATAACTACCACAGCTTTCACTCTGCCCCAGTATGGACCAGACAAGCACACTGACAGCTGAACACCTTAATCCCAATAAAACTGCAAGATTTAGGAAGTTTCCCAAAAGTCCCCAAAAGCCTAAACAGAATTGTCAATCTCCCAAAGACCCTGCTTAGGCTGTTTGGGGAGGGCGGGGGAACTGACAAACGTCCCTAGACTAGTTGGGATCTCCTGGGCTTAATAAGGCTCCCATTGACTGGGAGTGATTTTGAAGGGCTCTTCCATGCCCCTACTAAGGCTTGGGGGTGGGGTAAGGGCTCTGACCCCTAAAGATCCCAACAAGTCCAGCAGAGTCCGTAGGAGGAATTGGAATGCCTTTTCGCTATGCTCCCACCTCCCATCCCCTTTGCTTCACTGCTCTCCTTCCTGCTCCACGTCTCTTCCCACTCAAACTCCATGTTCTCCCCAGCCTGCCAATCCACCTTCCTGCAGACAGTTGCTATGGAAAGTATCTCTTTTGTAATTACTCTGTTGACTTTATAGTATTCAGTCCTACCCTCAGATATGTGGGGATAAAGGCACAGTAACTGATTGAGTAAAATAAGCAGCGGTTGCATTCAGTAGCACAGCACCCACAATCTGTTTCTTCTTTACTAGCATGTCTTGTGTTTATTTTGGCTTTGTTTGCTAACTGTTTACAAAAAAGAAAAAAATGAAAACTAGCCAAGGTTCTAAAACCCTGAAGAACTTATAAAGTATTTACTAAAATACCTAACTGGAAATGGATGATGCTATCCAGGCCAGCATTTCGTTTAGATTTCTATTTTATCTATTAAAAGTGTCATTGCTGTGCTATGGTTTAAATTCTTTATAGCTTTTCCACTTGTGGTTGTGATATAAACATCCTTCTATCTATAACTGGCTGATAAGGGCCTGCAGTCTTTGACAAATGATTAATAGCCACTGACCTCAGTTCACATTGGTTCAGTATAGGCTGACTGACGCAAGCTGTCTTGTCATCATAACCTACATGTATTACATTGGACTGATCAGGATGTCATCATTTTTCTTTCCTTTACAATCTCAAATATTTTTTTGCAACCAGTAAGCATGATGTTTTCTCTGTCTTTTGGTGAATGAAACTTTTCAAACAGAAACAGATAAAGTGTACAGATCAATAAATTACCAAACAGAGGTTACATTGTATATCAGCTTCAGTTGTTTAATGTTATAATAAAATCTCAACTGATATGAAATTTGTACCATCCAGAATTTTTTGTCTCAGTGACTTGCAAATCAGAACATTTTAAGAGATTAACAACTTCAAAAGATTAGAAAAAAAGTTATGTGCTTCTTCCTGAACATAACAGAACCAAAATCCTTAATTATTACTTAATCACAGCATGTGATTTTCTAATTTTTGTTATGTCTGTCTACAGTAGGTAAGGCAATGAATCATAAAAATGGATAAGCTGCTTTCTGAATTCATTTTTTAGCTTAGTTTCAACCTTGAGGCCCGGAGGCTCAAATAAATGTATGATGTTGAAATCTTAACTAGAGAAACTTTTAAAAAGGAAACACACTTGCTCACTCTACCGTAAATTTATTCAGATTAGGGGGGCACTCCAGCTACCTGCAGAGGAAGAACAAACTAGTGATTAAATCCCACAATAATGAAAATCAGGAGATCTAGTTCTTTCCCTGACTCTGCCAGACTTCTTGTGTGATTTTGGATAAATCACTTTACCTGGAGGCCCTGGTTTCCTCATATGCAAGATGTGAATAATTAGGGTTACCATCCGTCCGGGTTTCCCCAGACATGTCCGGCTTTTTCAGCTTTAAATGGCCGTCCGGGGGGGATTTCTAATAAAGTAGAAATGTCCGGGATTTCCCCCTTCCCCTCATGCAGAGTGCGGCGCGGCTGATTGGACGGCTGGGCCTGATTGAAAGCCGCTCGCAGCCACTGGGGCCTTTAGCAGCCAGAGTCCCTCCCCCTCCCCCGCTCCCTCCTCCCCCGCAGAGCAGCGCCAAAGTGTTTGGCTGCACGTGGAGCTCGCAGCTCTCCCTCGGCCTGGGGGGGGGGCAGGCAAGGGACAGGGAACAGGGGGGGTTAGATTGGTCGGGGGTTCGGGGGGGCTGTCAGGAGAAGGGGGTGTAGAGAGCGGTTGGGGCAGGCAAGGGACAGGGAACGGGGGGGTTAGATTGGTTGGGGGTTCGGGGGGGCTGTCAGGAGAAGGGGGTGTAGAGAGCGGTTGGGGCAGGCAAGGGACAGGGAACGGGGGGGTTAGATTGGTTGGGGGTTCGGGGGGGCTGTCAGGAGAAGGGGGTGTAGAGAGCGGTTGGGGCAGGCAAGGGACAGGGAACAGGGGGGGTTAGATTGGTCGGGGGTTCTGGGGGGGCTGTCAGGAGAAGGGGGGGTAGAGAGCGGTTGGGGCAGGCAAGGGACAGGGAATGGGGGGGGTTAGATTGGTTGGGGGTTCTGGGGGGGGCTGTCAGGAGAAGGGGGTGTAGAGAGCGGTTGGGGCAGGCAAGGGACAGGGAACAAGGGGGTTAGATTGGTCGGGGGTTCTGGGGGGGGCTGTCGGGAGAAGGGGGTGTAGAGAGCGGTTGAGGCAGTCAGGGGACAGGGAACGGGGGGTTAGATTGGTCGGGGGTTCTGGGGGGGGCTGTCAGGAGAAGGGGGTGTAGAGAGCGGTTGGGGCAGGCAAGGGACAGGGAACGGGGGGCTTAGATTGGTCGGAGGTTCGGGGGGGGGGCTGTCAGGAGAAGGGGGTGTAGAGAGCGGTTGGGGCAGGCAAGGGACAGGGAACAAGGGGGTTAGATTGGTTGGCGGTTCTGGGGGGGGCTGTCGGGAGAAGGGGGTGTAGAGAGCGGTTGGGGCAGTCAGGGGACAGGGAGCAGGGAGACTTAGATAGGGGGTAGGGTCCTGGGGGCAGTTAGGGTGGGGGAGGGTCTCAGGAGAGGGCAGTCAGGGGACAGGTAGTGGGTAGGGGGATTCTGAGGGGGGCGGGAAGTGGGAGGGGGCGGGGCTAGGGTGGCACCCCATGTCCTCTTTTTTGATTGTTGAAATATGGTAACCCTAGAATAATACAAATTACTTCACAGAGTTATGGTGAAGCTAAATATATTTAATGGTTATAAGCCACTTGGAGATCCTCAAAAAGAAGGCACTTGAGTACAAAGTATTTATTATGGTTTATCTGATACATCCTATCAATAATGTTGTGACATTTGCCATATGTTAGCTGCAGTTTTGATTATACAACCCAATTTTTGAGTTTATAATTCAATACAAAAATGAATTCTGGCATGAACTGTTCCCACTCAGTCACAGTAGCAGTAAGGTAGCTCAGAGATCAACAGGTAAGTGTTTTTTACAAGTATGTAAAATAAAGGAGGAAATCAGACTGATTATACTCAACTAACACAACTTTCAGTGCATGACTCCTGCCCACCCTCTGTGTTTAAGCTGACTAAGTAAGCATGTGGCTTCTTCTCAGTTTCCTTTACCTAAAGCTCTCTGTTACAGAGTTCTCTTCACAACTCCTCATTTCCACAGGCATTCAGCATCTGCCCTTATCAGACAGCCTGAAATTTGTAATGGACATGCAAGATTCTGCTGCATGGGTCGGGTGCAAACTCCATGTATTGTCTTGAAACTAAAACCCAGGGGCTCATTAAGTGCTGAGATTGCAATTCAAGCACACTTGTTTGCCCCAGCTAATGAAAACCAAACAGACCAGTCCCTGGTGTGCACTCCCTGTTGGTTTATCCTTAATCTTGCTGCATCGTTCAAACGTCCTTAAAAGACAGTGCTGTCACAAAAGGATTATATATATATATTTGCACTTCAACCGAATTTCACTAATCTGCATGCTGTCGAATTCATACATAAACAATGGGTGTCTCACCCTCTTCCAAGCACAGATTTAATAGCAAAATAGCTCAAGGTTGAAAGTGTAAGTTAAAAAAAATGAGTGCAGCAATGCAATCAAAGAAGCATATTCATTTTTATGATTCATTACAAGAGCAAAGTCATACAACTTCATTGCTTTTACCAAACAGACAACATTACATTATGAAGTATTATAAAACTACACTGCAGCTGTCAAAATAAGCAAACGGGGATAATGTATCACAAAATGTACTTTGCTTTTTCATTAGGCTTGTTCACTTACTCACTCATTCACAAAATTCAGTAATTTACAGTGGGTCTCCCAGTCGTTAATCTGAATTAGTGAAATTCTGCTGCACTTGTCAGGCCACAGTATGCACCAAAGGTACCGTGACAATAAATGTGGGTTATATAGAACACACCTTATTAAAAACTATCTTAGAAAGTTTCGATAATGCTGGCGAAACAGCTGGCTGCCAAGGGGTTCTCAAGAACTTGGTGCCCTACAGGTATAGAATATGTGAGCGAATCCTGGTGAAAAACACATGGCTTCCCATTGTCTGAGTCTATATACTCTGTCTTCCACTTCCCCTCCTTCTCTGGAAGATTTGACCAAGATTTGTCAGGCTTCCCCAGCTGGAGTATTCAAAATTACTTTACCATGGAATCCACCTTTTGCATACCATGTGCAGCTGAAGTATCATCTTTTAGTCTTGTCTCCCACGCTCCAGGAAGCAAGTACATGTATGTTGCTTCCTGCCTTTTCATACCTCTAAATAAGCCTGACCAATATCATAGAAGATTAGGGTTGGAAGAGACCTCAGGAGGTCATCTAGTCCAACCCCCTGCTCAAAGCAGGACCTAATCCCCAACTAAATCATCCCAGCCAGGGCTTTGTCAAACCTGACCTTAAAAACCTCTAAGGAAGGAGATTCCACCTTCTCCCCAGGTAGTTGAAAGCAGCTATCAAATCCCCTCTCATTCTTCTCTTCTGCAGACTAAATAATCTGCTAAATAATAAATAAGCAATCAGGTTGGTCAGGCATGACTTGCCCTTGGTGAATCCATGTTCCTGATCACCTTCCTCTCCTCCAAGTGCTTCAAAATGGATTCCTTGAGGGCCTGCTCCATGATTTTTCCAGGGACAGAGGTGAGACTGACCAGTCTGTTGTTCCCAAGATTCTTCTTCTTCCCTTTTTTAAAGATGGGCACTATATTTGCCTTTTTCCAATCGTCTGGGACCTCCCCCGATCACCAAGAGTTTTCAAAGATAATGGCCAATGGCTCTGCAATCACATCAGCCAAGTCCCTCAACACCCTCAGATGCATTACATCCAGCCCTATGGACTTGTGCATGTCCAGCTTTTCTAAATAGTCCTTAACCTGTTCTTTCACCACTGAGGGTTGCTCACCTCTTCCCCATACTGTGCTGCCCAGTTCATCAGTCAGGGAGCTGATCTTGTCTGTGAAGACCGAGGCAAAACAATCATTGAGTACTTCAGCTTTTTCCACATCCTCTGTCACTAGGTTGCCTCCCCCATTCAGTAAGGGTTCCACACTTTCCCTGACTTTCTTCTTGTTGCTAACATACCTAAAGAAACCCTTTTTGTTACCCTTCACATCCCTTACTAGCTGCAACTCCAATTGTGCTTTGGGCTTCCTGATTACACCCCTGCATACTTGAGCAATATTTTTATACTCCTCCCTAGTCATCTGTCCAAGTTTCCACTTCTTGTAAGCTTCAGTTTTGTGTTTAAGCTCACCAAAGATTTCTCTGTTAAGCCAAGCTGGTCGCCTGCCATATTTGCTGTTCTTTCTGCACATCAGGATGGTTTGTTCCTGCTCCCTCAATAAGGCTTCTTTAAAACACAGCCAGCTCTCCTGGACTCCTTTCCCCCTCATATTAGCCTCCCGGGGGATCCTGCCCATCAGTTCCCTAAGGGAGTCAAAGTCTGCTTTTCTGAAGTCTAGGGTCCGTATTCTGCTGTTCTCCTTTCTTCCTTTTGTCAGGATCCTGAACTCGACCATCTCATGATCACTGCTGCCCAGGTTGCCACCCACTCCTGCTTCCCCTACCAGTTCTTTCCTGTTTGTGACAGCAGGTCAAGAAGAGCTCTGCCCCTAGTTGGTTCCTCCAGCACTTGCACCAGGAAGTTGTCCCCAACACTCTCCAAAGACTTCCTGGATTGTCTGTGCACCGCTGTATTGCTCTCCCAGCACGTGTCAGGTAATCACCTCTCTCCTCAGATAAATCCCTGGCTCCCTGTTCATTTCACAATGCAGTACAAAACTTCCCACTTCATACAGCCATCCTCGGACTTGTCCTATCTCGTTGCACAGGCCTTGGCCCTGATTATGAGCAGTATCCTGGATCCTTTGTGCTGCTCCAGTGGCTGACTGCCCTACTGAGGATGACCCACTGCCTGAGGGAAATTATCCAATTGCAAAGTACCCCTTGGGGCTGCTCGAGCTTGCACAAGGGGCTCACCTGGCTCCTGGCAGCCCGAGATCACAGGAGATCCAAAGGATGCATAAACCTGAGCTCAGCTACAGGCCAGAATCAGCGCTCTTAACAATTTCTACCCCCTTTCCCTGCTCCTGCCTTTCTTCTAGCATCAGCCTCATCTCTGTCCCTTCACTTCCCACTGCCCGTTGCTGGGGTGAGCCTTTCTCCTGCGCAGCTCCTGTCTACTCTGAAACCTGTCTAGACATGCTTTTCTCTGTCCCTCTGCTGCCACCCCATTTCTTCAGAATTGTAACTTGACATGGAACGTTGTCTGCCCTGCTGAGACCTCTTCAATTCTTCGTCCCGCTGCTATTTAGTACTTATCTCTGTGAAACATTTGGACACACAGTTGATCTGTCTGCAAGACACTGTCAAAGTGAGGCTGTACTTCATTGTTTCAGTAACTAGTTGTACCCTAAACAGCTTATTCTTATAGATTAGCCTCTTATTATGCCACTAAAACCGTGTGAAGGTTTAAGCTAGCTCAGTGTCAACACTGTGAGCTATAGCTCCAGAGATCTACAGTAGGTTGAGGAGTGACCTCTCACTTCCCAAGGCATTGTTAAGTTCAGTCATGTCATCAAGTTGACACTCCTAGGTTCCACTGAGATCCAGCTGCTTGCAGTACACAGGCATCTTTCTAGCAAAATAAGCCCATTGTTACCCTTGCAACATAAGAGTGTCCCGGTGGGTGTAGGGGTGGGATTCATGGGGTTTCTTTGAGTCTCCATTGAAGCAGACTGCCAGGCAGCCAAGGCAGAGCAGGAATTCACTTACATCCTGATCCTGAAGTTGTCTCCACACAGACATAAGGGTCACCCACACAGAGACAGTTACAGGATTAGGGTCCTACGTCCCTCTTTCCAGGATGATATCAGTCTCATGTAACTTCCAAAGTTCACTTTCCTTTCAGAAAAGCTATTCCTTTTTATAATTTTCTCTTTTTTTTTTACAACGGTAAATTATACATCTGCTCTGCTACACAAAAGCGTTTATTACTCAGGATTCCTTTGTAGTTATCCTATTGTTACTGGAAAAACTTGCTACTTTTAAAAGCAGATTACACTGCAAAAGCATAGTTTTTGCCACATTGATTAAATTTACAGCTTAATTTTACACTGTTGTTATATCAAAATAAAACCAGGGCAGTGTAATTATATGCCAAAAGTCCAGTGTTGTCTTGAGTGTATTTGTTTAAATGATTCCTCTCACAGAGAAGGAAAAGTAATTTTCAGGTTTTGTTTTCAGCAGCACACCTGTTAACTAATTTGATTATATTAATGTTAAAGTTATTGTTCCATTGAGCTGGACTTGTCCATTGATTTTTAAAAGCCCCTAGCTCCCTAGTCATCCATTAAGAATAAATGGGATGCAGTCTATGGCACAGGACAGCAGAATCCTGCTGGGGGTTGACTGTATGAGAGAAAGCAAACGATGTTAGCCGCAACAAGACTAGTTAGAAGGCGTTTTATGAATTGATGAAACATTAAAACGTAATTCTTAAAATGAAGGGTTTGCTTGTGTTCAGCCTTTTAGCTCTATAAAACCCCCACTAATTGACACTTTGTTAAATGTTTGGGCATTTGAACTAGCAGACAAGTGAAGATAGTGGATAATTGATATGCTTTATTACCGTCTATTTGACTGAGATTAAATGTGAATATGCAGGAATTTTGCCAAGTAACTTATTTCCCTTTAAAAATTCCTTACTGCAAGTTATACTGCCAATACACTGATAAACAAATGAATCAAAGTTAACAAAGAAGAAAGGGCATAATATTTTTAGTTAAATTAGGTAATAAAACATTGTTTTTCTCTGTTGGCATCATTTATAATGCCAAAAGAGCAGTGAACACCAAGTTTGAAATCTAGCCAGCAAATCACCAGTATAATAAAATGGAAGTTTAGTCTTTAAGTAAAATTGCAATTTAGCTCCTACTAAACGTAAAACATAATGGGAGTTGTGCGTACTTCCTTAAGGAAGATCTGACAACCAAACAGCAAGATCTATTAATTATTAAATGATTATTAACCTGCAAGTCAGGTCTTTCGCTACTGTTTTCAGCCTAATGTAAATGAATATGCATGTGTTCTTTTTGCTTTTAATAAACTACTAAAATATATCCATCAACAGCTGACATTGAAAGAAAATCCTGTTAGTTTAATAGGCTAGATTCTCAACTGCTGTAAGCCAACTGATGTCAGTGTGCCTACGCCGATTTACAGTGTTTGCACCAGCTGAGGATCTAGCTCCATGTGTAGCCCCCCCGGCTGACACCCTGAGAGCGAAGGGCTATGAGGTGCAGATGGACGCCCTGATTGTCAGAGCCCTGGGAGCCTGGGACCCCTGCAACGAGCGTGTGCTGCGGACCTGCGGGATCGGTCAACGCTACGCACGTCTCATGCGGCGCCTCATGGTCTCAGACACCATCCGCTGGTCCAGGGACATCTACATCGAGCACATCACCGGCCACCGACAGTACCAGGAGGCGTGAGCCAGAGTGACATCGTTCTCCCACTACGAGAAAGGGACCAAGTGACCTTCTCCATTGGATTATATGAACTGGAACCATAAACTCCCTAAACATTAAATCTCACCAAATGAGGGTCAATCCATCCTCATCATCATATCCACTCATTATACTCCACACCCGAACACAACCACTCTATGAACTTCATACCCTCCTATCTCAATGTCTGTACTTTGACCCATCAACCGTTTACCCCCAATCAGGGATATTGCAGATTATGTATTCCTTATGCCACCTGATCTTAAACCAAACTTTGCACCCTCGATAATCTGTATGTTATTCCCTGATAACCAGAAACATCTATGCTCAAACTCTGTTCACTATTTATTTATTTTTAACATCATCTTAATAAAAATTTTAAATCTGTTCATGACTGCTTTACTCTGTCTGGACCTGACTCTGCTTCCATGGAAGCTAATGGAAAGATACTTTAATAAGAGCTGAATTAGGATCTCCATGTACAATCTCACTTGTACTTTTATCGACCTCTTCTTTAATTAGTCAGTCATTAAAAATTAAATTAGTCAGGTTTAAAAATAAAATCTCTTTGCTTCCTTTAGGATTACTGAGCATTTAGTTGGCCGTGTAACAGACTGACAATATCCTGTAATATCCTGAACAAATCTTATGGAATTTAGATAAACTTTATTGAATTAAATTAAACCTTATTGAATTAGTCTGAATACCTTTGGGGTCCATTTTGTTAAAGATGCAATTGTGTATGTGTTATTGTGGCACTGTATGTACCTTCTGTTCCCTAGTAGGAGGGGGTATGCTAATTTGCTACCTCCCTTATGAACACTTTGAAGCCACCTCCTGGAGAAATGTGCATATACTAATTCAAACTGGATTCTCCAGCGACCAACAGACAAAGAAAGGGGTTTGGATAAATAGCCTGGTTTTAAACTGTTGTGGGGCCTTTTCTTCCTGATCCAGCAAATAGACAGGACCCCTGGTCACGGCGGGCCCCAGTCCTCAGGGTATGGTAAGGACTGGGGGCTTGTTCTGAGCTGAAGCTGTGATGAACTCATGACCACAGCAGACGCCCCGTGGGTGGGGGGGTTGAAGCACTGATCCTACCATGTTAGGGTTGGGGTCCGTTCTGGTAAACTTGTTAATATGTGTAGTTTCTTTTAACGTTTTTAATGTTTTCTTTGTAGTACCTTTTACCTTAAGAATAAATTAGGCTTCACTAGGAAGTGCTGTGTGGTAATTTACATCTGTAGCAATTACACCTGTTAACCGTCTCTAAACAGAAAGCCAGTAGGTGTCCTTGGGCAACTTGTCTGTGCTGGGAAGTAGACAGTAAAGACAGGGAGCTTGCAGCCTGGAAATACCCCAGTCAGAAGGGAGAGGAACGCAGGTCTCCACCCAAGACAGGCAGCAGCTGGGGATCTAGAAGCCCGAAATTGGGTGCCCTGTGTGGTCCACTGAGGGGAACTACTAGTGCAGTTGCCCTGAACTGTGACCGGCTGGATTTGCAGAAGTGGTGGATAGTAGGCAAGAGGCAAGACCAAGAGCTTGTGACATTCTGTAAATTTGCTTGTGATTTTCTAAATCTTTGTGCTAGCAAAATAGAAAGTTCCAGTAAGGCATACAGTAAATGAAGATATTATGTATTAGGGATGGAATGAATCTGTCACTTTGACGGATTGTGAGGCAAAGAACAGATTAACAGATTACTCATAGTCAGAATGCAGCTCCCTGTGAAAAATGTGCAGGAAATGATAAGTGTTGGTTTGTGCTGATTTAATGATATTTTAAAACTACAATAACATTCTAGGAGAGTAATAAAATATAGCTCGTGCCTTGCATTTTTTAATCATCAACATATTGCCAGTTTGACCTTAAAATAATTGTGATATTTCTTTTTGAAATATATCTTTCAAGTCATACAAACTTGTATTGCAAAATAAAAATTTGACATACCAACATATGTATTTTAGTCCTGTTTAAGCATTCTATTAAAATGTACACTTGAAAATCTTTTTCCTTGATTTGTGTATATAAATATACTATGTATCTTTGTAGGTAATGCATTCTATTATTCTTCGGCACATTCTCTCTATTATCCATCATAGAAATGTTGTTTTCTGACCTGGAGTTGAGAAAAAATGAACAGTTATCTCAATTAGGAATTTATTTATAAACGCTATTGAATGTCTCATGGTTTTATGGCATTTTTGATTTAAGTAATTGTGAGAATGTTCAAATAGCAAAACTGAAGTGTTTTAAGAGGCAGTAATGGACAGTTTAAGACTAAGATGACTGCAGCATTATTATTGACATAGCTGATGGCAGTAACTGAAATTTGATTTCAACATTTTGTATCCCCAGAACAGATATAAGATGAACCAGAAGTTACATACACAGCACAAGCATCTTTTCTTGTTGTTCATTGTTAATGGACTTCAGAGCTCCTAAAGTCACTGTAAAACTAGTTTTGAAGAGCACACATTTGTTATTTTAATGGAACTGTTACCGTAAAACAAGATGACTTCTCCAACTACATGTACATTATACATTACAATGTAAAGCCCCAGTCATCCAAATGCTTACACATGTGATTAACATTACGCACATGAGAAATCCCATCTACCAAGTGCTTTATGGATACTAACCAGAGACATAGACATTTTGTTTCTGTATTTCTTCAAAATATATTTGTAGCTTTGGCCCACAAATTGGGGTGTTTTGACCTAATGTAGAGTTAGTGAAATTATTCATTGCCAATGAGTTACTCGACTAATTCAGCCCTTTTCATCTGCTTGTGAATCATTTATGAACCTGTCCTCATCTGTTGTTCCTAAATATTCACGAAATAGGCTGATATTTAATTGCATAAACTATCAGTTATTCCTACATAAGTCCTCTTCAACTATTTACTGTTCATTATTGTCAGTGTTTGATTGGTCACATAAGTCAAATGATATTTTTTCTGCTCCTTGATTGGACAACTCAATTTTTTTATGCAGAAGAATAATCAATAGCACATAATAACTAACACACTTTCTGTTTGGATTTTGAGACAAATGTGCTAAAACTTATATAAAGTTTGGGCTTTACAATAATTTTGAGCAAATAAACCAGTTTTCTGAATACTCATAAAAACAAATATCCGCGGAACAAATATGCCAATATTCATTCACAAATGTACTTATTAATTATTATTTTTTTACTATTTGACTAGCTCCAGCCTCACAACTATGCAAATCAGGGTATGAAGCTATGATGATCTGGGAAATCTGTCTGTACAATTTCTGAATTTTGGTTGATTCTGTGAGGTCGTTGTTATGAGGTTGCTGTATCAGCCACTGCGTCTCTATCTGTTTTGTATCCACCATTACTGACAAAGTTTAAGCACATCCCTCCCTGACCAGGTACAATGGTGGGTCATTAGAACTGAGCAACTGCCTATCCAGAGTGAAGCACCGCAGGACAGTGGGTTAGCTGGAGCCTAGGAGAAGCTACTTCCTCCTGCTTATCTGTAGGGAGGGGAGAGTGAAGTGTGGAAAGTTCCCAACAAGACAAAGAGACAGAGGCAACAAAGCAGGCATTTAAAAAAGACACGCAGAATTACCAAGGAAGCTTTGGGCAGGAGAGAGGAAGGGGACGGATTAGTCAGAGAAGGCTGGCTGGTGAGAGGAAGTTCCACATTTCAGAACACAGATCACGTGCTGCAGCAGAAGGATCCTGAATGCCGCTAGACAGCTCTGCCCTAGCCCAAAGAATGCTTTGGAGTGGTGAGGAAACTGAGGCGGGAACATGTTTGAAGGATTTATTTTTGTATAGATATTTATATTCCTTGGGTGATTAAATAAAGAACAATGGTGTTAGAATCCTGTGCAAAGTGTCTGTGTTTTCTGTGTTACACCGCTGCATGTGCCCTTGGAGAGTTCCCTTGGGACCCAGAACGTTCACACAGCTGGAGCTCTGGGAGAGGCTGTGCTTAAGCTACAGGGGAAGGGGTCAGCCTGGTTCCAGGGGCTGGGCAGTCGGCAGCATGGTTGCAGCTCTCAGGAGGGGTTGCTAAACAGAGGGTGTACACCCCAAGAGTGTCTAGAGACCCTGGACAACAGCAGAGTCTAGTCTCAGTTCAGATTCTGGAGGTTTAAAACACACAGGATCCAGCAGTTGTATCCCCTCACAGCAAGCAGTCTGGTGAGTGTCCAGGAGGGGGAGCTCGTCCAGATCTGTCTACATGGCGTGAAATAGGTACCTGTTAGAGCACGCCAACAGGGTCTACATGGGACTGTTAACTTTACAAATCACACCCCTGTGGTGCGCTTTCCCACATCGTGTTGGCAAGCTCTAACATTTCAAGAAGGGACCTGCAGTGCTCCTGAATTCTGCTATTGCTAGCAATCTATTGTTAATGGTGACAATTGTGATATGCTACTGTTACTGTCACTGGCAAAGGCTTTGTATCCATGCTAGTTATAAAGTATTGGCAAGGTTTCCCAAGCATACTTTACTGATCGGCACAATTTGTTGCAAAGATTAATTAAGTTTGTCACATAGCTATAACAGAAGCTGTTTACAGAAATACAAATGATCATGTTCATTTTTAAATGCTACTCAACTATCTTGTGATTTTCAGTATATTATAATTACTTCCTGAATCTATAAGACAGATTTTCTGATGCAAATATTGGAGGAAAAAAGGAACGAGATGGTAAAATTGTATAGTGCATGCTGTTACGTACCTTGACATGAAAAATAAGTTACAGAATGACTGTAAGAATCTTAATGCCAAAGTCAGTGCTAAACCTAACTTTGAATGTTTATGAAAACTGCCACTTCTGGACCGTCACATAATGTGACTCACAATGTCAAAGAGTGTACTGTTTAGCATTCAACTTTGTTATCAAGAAAGCCATAGATAGGTCCTGGCATGTTGATTGTATTGATTACAGCTTGAGGTCTTGATAATAGCATAAACAGAGGGTGTCTCTAATTAATCAAAATGCTTGATTAGTTTTTCTGTTTTGAGGAGATAAACTGGCTTCTTTAAGAAATTCACCCTAAAACGATTCTTTCTTCAGTGTAAGATGAAGGATAAATTAGACATGCAGCCCACAATCTACATTGCTAAGCATTCTAATGACCAGTCGTCTGCTGGACTTCTTATTTTATACAAAGATATAAAAAAGATTTCAACAAGGAATGTTATAAAAAATGTAGCTCACTTATACTCTCTCCCGCTCACACACACATGCTGTCTTAGGTGCTTCCTTGAAAGCTGGGCCCCAAGAGGTTACAAGTTTCATGTGTGCCTAATGCCTGTCTTGACTGCTAGAGCAAAGCATCTGTCAGCATCTCTACTAGAAACCCACTTTTTAGAGGTTTATCAATCAATTGCAAATCTTTGCTTTCTTCTGAAAGTTGGCAGACAAGATCTCAGCACAGATATGAATTTTGTTTACCAATTTTGGAAAAGGTTGGGTTGGTCATGTGTGGAAATATGAGATCAGTTTTTAACATGCATTTGTTTGAATGGCTTCAACTTTAAAAGTAACGTTTGGCCAACAAGAAGTCCATAATATTAAATTGAAAAGAAAAAAAATTAAAAGAGCCAAGCTATTGCAGTTTAAAAATTGGCCATTGCACCAGCAGGGTATGAATAGGCACCTGCTGGAGGTATTGTCTTTCAGATGAGACACAGTCTAGTCCTATCTCTCTCTGGATCTGACCCACCACTCTTCCTTAAAGGTTTTGTGGTGTTTTTTGCTGGTGTAGGGTATTAACATGCATGTTCCAGCAAAACATTGCATTTTATATTCTTTCGATTCCCCCTGTAACTTCTCTTGGAGCTTGTCTTCACTCAGAACATAGTGGTGTTTGAATGTGATTGTGAAGAGTCAAGTTAGCTGTCATGATGCTTGATCGTGACTGACCACACAGCACGAATCTGGTCAAATCTGAGACTAAACATCATGTCAGCTAATTATGATTAAACCCTTGTCCCAGCAGTAGCACAAAAACTCAAGAACTTGTGCTTGAGGTAGATAATACCAGAAATGCAAATTGCAGCAACTGAAGTGTTTTTAGCTGTGACTCTGTGGGTTACAGTGCACTCACTTACCTCACTGGCATTCTGTGACACTTCGGACACTTGGGTAGAACTGGATACTCTTTAGGGTGTTTTTGGAGAACGTGTGTGTGGAGAGTTGTAGTGAGAAATGGTCATGAGCATGGACTGGTCCTCACGGCCAGTGGCTGAGTGGTAGCAAGGACTGGTTGTGAAGTTGGTCATCTAGGTGCAAATACAAGGATGGTATGAAAGAACATTTCAAATTTTATTTTGTACATATTAAAATGATGGAAAATTCAGTATCTCTCTCTCTTTAAATCTTCTATCATACTTGGTGAAGTTCTGCCCCAGCAGTTGTGTTTTCTGAGGTGGAAAATTAGGTTTTTTCATCTTGGCTGCAAAAGAGCAGGTGTATGTCCCCAGATTCACCCCAGATTGTGTGTACATACCAGCAGCAGATGATGTGGAAGCAATAACATGCACCAGCAGCACAAGAACCAACTGAGAGAAGGAAAGCAAAGGCATATTTTAGCAGCCACAGCAACCAACTGAGCTCTGCCAGGTTTCTCTTTCAGAAACAAATCCTAGCCTGTGTTATCTCAGGTCGGCATGGATTTGCAGAAAGTACTGTAAGCACCAGTATCTTACATATTTATTAGGTGCCAGATCATGGGCCCCAAGCTGGCAGCAGAAAGTAGTGAAAAGCCAGCAGATCTGGCTGGCTTCATGAGCATTCCCCTAGCCCAGAGGAATCCTCTTCCTCCTGGCCTCCGGCATAGGGACGTGCCCAGGACATCCCTGTGTCTGGCTGTTGGAACAGCCCATGTGGACCATGACCAATAATGTATTAGTTACAGCAGCCCTGAAATTGCTCTGACGTATGCCAGAAACCCACCCAGTCCGAAGCCAGCCCCAGCATGAGGCAAACATAAGGGGGGCACCTTTAAAGGCACCTTTGTCCCTTCCCTTCCCTCCCTCCCCCGCCGCCTTCAGTTTTGCACTGAGCACAGCTTGACCCAACAGGAGGGATCTAGGTTTATGTCTGGAGACATGGCCTTAATCTAATAAAGTAGGATTGGTTACCAAGGTCCACATCAGGATTCCATGTTCAAATGTCAAGGCTTCTAATGCATTTAAGGCTAGTTCATGGTTTATGTGGAAGTTTTGACAAATACCAGAGATCTGCAGTAAAAACGGATGGGCCAGTTTACTTGTAGCTGTTTTTCCATATTGAAACATAGCCCCCTAGTGGTGTGCAGGAGCTGGTTTGATTGAAAGAACTGCCCTGGTAACTGGAGCATGCTGATGCTGCGACTTCTGCCCAAATGCTGTTGGTGAAAACGTCTGCAGCTCAGTCTGCAACCAAAAAACATATTTCCCTAAAGGACTGTTTTATTCTCCATTACCTGAAATATGATGCTTTCTGTCATACCACATTCAACTGCAACAAATGGAGTGCAGTATAGGAACAACTGGATTTGGTATGAACACATGATAACCTGAAAGTCATTTCACAAAGCTTTAGAAAATACAAAGTGCAACAAAGGCATAAAAAGCAGGTCAAGTTAAATAAGGGATAAATTAGCCATCCGTGGATTACCTGGCCCAGACTCCCTTCTTAATTACAGAAGGCCCACCAAATCTTGTGCCACCACTGCAGCAGCTGGGGCCAGGGGAAGTCTTTCTCCAGAGTCTTCTAACTCTATATATTCAGCCAGTAAAATGTGTTCTTGATTTAACTCTGCATTTCTTAGCTCTGTGGTAATTATACAAAAAGGTGTCCTAGTGAATGTATGTGTACGAATTATTGTTTGTACTGCAGTAGCACCGAGGGGCTTCAAGTCCATTGTGTTAAGCATGGGACCAACACGTAACAAAAAGCTGGGCCCTGCCCAGAAGAGCGTACGGTCTTACTGTGATTGTGCTACTACGCTCTCTTCCTCTGCCATCAGGGATTGTAGGTAACAAGACTTATGCTACTGTTGTATAATTTTCCCATTTATAGGGGTCTGGTACGTTATTATTCCTTTCTCCCCCCCCCCCTTTTTTTTTTTTTCTTTTACTACACTGAGCATTCTTCTTCCCTATCACTTTTGTTGGATATATTCTGGAAATAATAATGCAGTAAATAAAAACAAATGTTCCTTTGAAAATCAGACCAAACGTGTATACATGTGTAAATATGTGTATGTATATAATTATGCAAGTATATTCATAGATTGAACTAACTGTGTTGCAGTTTAATATAAACCTGTAATTTGCTGCCATATAGGAATTTTTCTTTCTGCTATAATTAGAGAAACAAAATCAAATGTCGTTAGAAAATGCTCCATTAGCAAGAAAGTCCATGAGAAGTCTTTATAGATGTGTTGTTATGAATGTGTTTTAATGTGTATTTGTCTGTGATTATGAAATTCCATTATATAGCATGTTAACTGTGCTTATTTCATTAGTTTTGGTTTAGTGCTTGGTGTTAGCAGTATCTCAAAATGCAATGCACATAAAATGGGCAATTTTAAAATAGAGGTGGGTTTTGTTGTTCAGATATTTTCTGTTATAGTTAAATGCACATATTCGTGAATGTGTTTACTTGAAGGAAAATTACTTTGTGAGCTTTAGGGCTCACTGTAGAACTGCTTAGAAATTTCTACCTAGGAGATACTCGTTTTGCTGCTAAGCACACCTTAATTTTCAAACTTTTGAAGAGTGCTGCTATTGAGTTTATTAAATGTGAAAAGCACATAATTTATTTTGTTTCACCACACCTAAGATGTTTATGAAAAGTTTTAACCCTAATTGTGAGATTTAGGGAGGAACAAAACAACTTTGTTCAGAATGACTGACATTTGGATTCATCTTTTTCAGGGACTGGTTAAATGTGTTCAGCCCCCCCATAATTCTTCCAAGCCAAGAGCTAGCAAAGCATATTGAATCTTCAGCAAGTCTAAATATTCCAGGTAGGAATTTATAAAAGTGGGACAGTGAGGAGAATATGTGAAGAATGTGTAATGATTTACGAATTGTAACAGAGATGTATTGCTCAATATTGTTCTCACACTGCTGTTAAATGCGGACTTCTGCAAGGAAGTCAATGTGGTCATTTGGTTGCACTTCCATGGAGTAGATTCTGGTCTGACTCTTTTAAGTCCTCTGATTCTTACTCTCAGCTCAGACTGGTAGAGTCAGACAAGGACACTTTCTGTCTCTGATAAGTGGAGAATTCATTTGCATAGTGACTGTTGTCTGCTAATCAAGAGCAGTATGGATTAGCTCTGGAAGGAAATGCATCCTGTTCATTTTGAAAGAGGACGTTGCTGCTGGAGGAGAAGGAGGTAGGAATGGAGAGTCCATGAAGGAGAGATGTGTAAACGTGAGGCTGCAGCCTTTACTCATGCAAGTAATCCCTACACACAAGAATAGCTCCATTTAATTAAACGGAACTACTCTGATGAGTAAGAATTGCTTATGTAAGTAAAGATTTCAGATCATGTCCTAAATGAAAGCTTGGTGTGGCTCTTGAGCACTGTTAAACAATGGTGAGTCATCACCTACAATGATAGCAGCACCCATATGTTACAGTTCTTCGCTGGAGGCAGGTCTGGTCCTAGACCAAATGGTGCTCCCAGCGAGAAGCGTCTTTGGTGCCCACCCTCCATTTGTTAAACTTTGACATACCGTATTTTTATTGCAGTTGTAGCCTATTTCATGACTTTGATGCACAATTTGCATGCATAATTTATCCCTGTCATAGGCTCTGTAAAATTTGCCCCTTGCTGCAAACTAGATTGCAACTGAGCTTTTCGCTTCCTATACTGAGCTCCTGAAGGCTTCTTCGGGGGCATCTTTTATTTTCTACGGGGGAAAACAGACAGTATTAGGGAGAGCAAAAGTCTGTGTTCCACAGTCTTAGAAAGTCATCAAACATTACATGTTAAGTATAGCAAAAGAAGTAACGGTATTTCTTTTATATTGCTGCATAGACAGGGGTTTGACAGATACCTCTGGCGTCTCATTAAATATGTCCTTTATTAGTTGCTACTTACACTCTCCAAATCTTAAAACACAAGTACACTTTCACAATTACACAATAAAACAAGGTTCACAATATCGCAGCTGGGCTCTCACTTCGTTCTTATGCCTCACTGACTGACTAGCGACGCCCCGCCCCTTAGATACCCACAGGGGCATGGATGACAGCATTTTAGGAGGTTTGAGGAAAATGTATGCTCAGAAAGGCTGGAAGGTTCCATGAGATTCTACAAAGGTCCAGAACATTCTAGAAGGTTAGTGAAAAATGAATCCACATACGGAATACCTGAAACATGTTACTTCAAACATTCTATTTTCTCTTTTGTCGCTAACAACAAAAACAGCACTCCGAGCCTAGCATCCCTAAATCCGGCTCTGGCTGGAGGATGACAAAGAACGTGTCCTGAAATAGGACAGTGAACAACAATAGAATTAAAATAAATACATCTCTTTCCACAAAGGTCCTTTTTTCTTTTCTGCTACCCTAGGGAATAGAAGAGGTTCCTACATTTTTCACCAGGTACAGAGAATTCAGTGTGAGATCTCATAAATCTCAGCTGTGTATTTTGGCTGCCCAAGGGATGAACATGTCTCAGTGATTTACTGTCTAAAATAGATTTTGCCCCTCAAATTGGGAATCTTTTCATAGGTGTACATTTGTGATTGCTTATGACAGCAAAATAGAACTCTGCTGTCAAGAGGGGACCTTGCTTTGAAGAATCGAATAATATGTTATGTTAAGTGGCCTAAATAAACCAAAGAGAATGGGACAGTAATCCTTGAGTTAAAAGCATGTTAGACATATATTTCTGATAGGGGCCTGAGATGATTCTTGATGTCAGTATTATGGAATCCAAAACTTGCTGCAGTAACCCTAGAATTTCCATAAGGTTGAAAATTGAAAGATTTAGTTCAGAAAGTGGCACAGAAGCATATTTGCTAATTTGTTGTTTTTTCCTTATTATTCTCACTAGAATCTCTGACCAAGGTAATTTGTGAAATGCTCATAAATTAACTTGCTTTAATGATAAAATATTTTATGTGTGTGTGAGTCGATAGTAGTGTTTAAATGTACTTGTAGCCATCTTGAATGGACAAACCCCTTACAGCTGCAAAAACAAGACAAAATTGGACCTGTAAGT
The DNA here is from genome assembly GCF_028017835.1 of Emys orbicularis. Taxonomy (NCBI): domain Eukaryota; kingdom Metazoa; phylum Chordata; order Testudines; family Emydidae; genus Emys; species Emys orbicularis. Next base: position 129,799,082 of record NC_088689.1, read on the forward strand.
GGTAACTGGGTGTTTGCAGTACTTTGTATGAAAGACATTATACAAAAATGTCCTATTCTGTTTAAACCTGTTAGAGCTTTAGTGCGATGCATGTTTTTTTCCCTTAATCCTTTAACTCAGGTTCACTGACAGAAGAACTGCATGCTACTACTTACCCTTAAATTCCTGAACTGCTTGGTGAATGGGATCAGAATGTTCATACCAACACCCTCTGCTCTGCAATCTTTATTTTAAACAACATGTTAGTTTAATAATTAATTTTCTAATCTATCTTGGGAAGTTGTACAAATAGCAACGCCCAGTCTTCAAGAATTTGTGTTTCTAAAGGTTTATATTTATTGAGGTAAAATTATAATGCAAAGTTTGCCTAATAACTGAAAGCACAGACAGTTTTTATGACTCTGAAATCATGAATACCCAAGTGCCAAAGATAACAAAATCATATCAGTAATGAACACCTGTAATTATTTATAACTCATACAAAATATCCTTGTCATCTTTTATATACTTCTTTAACAGTATCCTAAAACAAAAAAGTCAATATAATTTTGCTCATGTTAATAAAAAATTTGGAAGATATTCTTTATTTTGGGCATAACGCAAGGGAAATACCCAAATGGCAAATATTCCATAAAAACCACTGCACTTTAAAGTTTACAATACATTCTTAAGCATGTGCTCCTTTAGAAACATATCCAGAGATGTATCCAGGCGTCACAAGAAATAGACTTCTAGTCAATAGTGTTGCAGAGATGTAATTGAGAGCAAAATTTGAGCCAATATGTTTGATATCTTTAAAAGTTTTATTTTCCTTTGGTCATTGATGTTTATGATTTAGAATCCATTAAATTTTATTTGATATCTTTCATATGAAAAAATTGGGTAGTAAATGACTCACATGTAAAACTCTTTGGAACTTGCCTCTTTTTTCATCAGTTTACTTGCCTTAACTGCTCATAAAAGAGAACTCTAAGGGCCATGCTAAACAGTCTTGTTGCTCAGGCTGCAGCTCTTGGCAGTATTTATAAATTAACTCTGAAGCACATCATTACAATACAGGTCTGAGCACCTTGCCTATTGTCAAAGATCATATTGGACAAAACATTAGGGATATTCTGCTACATGTGCAGCTCATCTGACAATGGGTCCAGTAGAGTTACAACCACAGACACCAGGTCAAAATTTGGCCCATGTTTGCCTATAGTGAGCAGTTTTCAGGTACTAAAACCTGGAATAGAGTGAAAACCCTTTTGTGTAAAATAGGAGGCTGTCTTTATACCTGTGCTCTAGGCTCTGGTAACTGTATAAACATGGCAGCACTATTGTCATTCAAACAATAAATAATGAAAAGCTTCTGCCTCTGAGTTTAGAGAAGAATTAAAGCCAAATTTTCAGAAATGGCCTCGGAGCACCTCCGTTTTTAGATGCCCGACTTCAGACATGTAAAGTGAGCTTGACTCCATTCAAATCAGTGGCAAAACTCCCATTGATGTAAATGAGGCAACATTTCATCCATTCAGCCTCGTTTTCTGAGATGCTGACCAGCTGGAGATCCTGTTCCCTTCAGTAGGAGATGGGGGAGCTCAGGACCTCTAAAATCTCCCAATGTGTTTGGATGTGATTGATGTTGTCAGGTAGGTCAGAGAGCCTCTCAATGTGCTGTTGCTGAAGGGTCCCGTGACTAGCGTGATTTTGAAGTGCCTTGATGTTAAATCTCTTCCATATTCCTTTTAGTTGTTTACAGTGTTATGGTGCAAGCCGCATGTTCATGATTGATCTGACTAAACGATAGTCTGTCCAGCAGTCATCCGTAGCTGTCATGGCTCATGTAATATGGACATCAGTATGATCACAGGCTCTGACAATGACAGTCAAGAAGATGCCAGTGTTCGGAACATGGGTGTTTCCAAGTGGTCTTATATGTGTCCCTCTTTCTAAAGATGGTTTTGTGATAAGCAAATCATGTTGCACACATTTGCTGAGGAGAAGAATGCCATTAGAGTTAACTTTCCCCAGCCCGTCTTTCCCAATGGTGTCTCTCCAGAGTTCAGGATGTCACCCATGAAGTCACCTATGAGGATAAGCTTGTCTTCCCTGGCTGTGGCAGTGAGAACTTCATCAAGAGCACAGTAGATCTGCTCCTTGTTGTCTTCGTCATCATCCAGTTTGGGAGTGTACACACTAATGACCATGGGAGACTGGTTGTTACTGAGTTTAAGATGAAGAGTCATGAGACATTCGTTAATACCCATAGGGAGTTCTAAAAGCTGGTTAGCAATTTTGTTCTTGATGGCAAAACCAACCCCATGACTATGCCTCTCTTCAGATGTCTTTCCTTTCCAAAAGAAGGTATAGCCACCTCCATCTTCTTGCAGTTGGTCTTCATCTGCCCAACGGGTCTCATGTAGGGCAGCAATATTGATGTCAAATCTTTCAAGTTCTCTAGTTATTATGGCAGTTCTTTTTTTAGGACAGTCACTGTTCGGGGAATCCATGAAAGTGCGAACGTTCCAAGTGGTGAACTTCATTATTTTGCTTTGGATGTTCTGAGCATAGATAGAGTAATCCCGGTGGACACGGCCAGCCAGCCAGGAGAGCATTGAGACAGCCTATGTTCAGGGCACCTTTTCTAGACCCTTCCCCTTTCAGGATGAGCAGACGGGATCATGAAAAGGACTGCTCAGTCACAGTGGCAGCTGCCGAAATTGCACTTCTGTCTCACAAGTCCAAGTGCAAGATGACCAACACACGGCCGCCACCTGCATGCAGATTTGTGAGTAGGGACTCCCAAAGCTCAGTGCTTCTGTTTCCACCACCACTCATCCATCACCACAGGACTTCGATAGTGAGAGATGTTAACACCCTTGGCAGAGGCCTCTGCATGACATCTTTTAACGTGGGGGAGCCAGTGTGCAGGCAACAACCTCACGAAACTTGACAGGAAGGAGCCCTGGACCCAGTGGCAGGGGAGTCTGAGACAACTGGAGGTCTCCGTCCTGCTGCAGCTCTCATCCGCCTTCACAGATGCAGAGAACTGACAAGTTCTCAAATATGCCTGTTCCGCTGTTGTGGCCCTCAAGATAGTTAAGTCCAAAGCAAACTGCAAAGAGTTACAAAGGGATCTCACAAAACTGGGAGATTGGGCAACAAAATGGGAGACGAAATTCAGTGTTGAAGAAGGAGAGGTTATTTACCTGTACAGTAACTAGAGTTCTTCCAGATGTTTTGTCTCTAGAGGTGCTGCTCCACCTGCCCTCTTTCCCTCAGATGCGGAGTCCTGCTGCTGGGCTTTGTAGCTGAGAAAGAAGTGGAGCGATGGCAAGACTACACCTCCCTATATGCCCTTTTCCAGACCACAAGGCTGTGTGGGGTGCAGGTGCAGACCCACTGACACTGTTGATGAAAAATCTCTCATCAAGTGTGCCCTGATGGGGAGCACCCACGAGGACAAACATCTCAAAGAACTCTAATTACCGTACAGGCAAGTAACCTGTATTTCTGTGCGCATCTAACACACCAGCCTATTTTTTGGCCACCTGATCATATAACCTATATATCGTAGTGCAATCCCAGCTGTAAATAGATTCTGAGTGTTGTGAAACTGGTGCTGTTAGCATAACAGGCTATTACTTATTATGAGGTAGCAGTGCATACAAACCACATGATTTGCATTACTGTTCTGAGCAAGAGGCAAACATTTAGGATGAAATGCAAGATACAGATTGCATTCAACTGTGAATTGTTTCCTATCAAAAAGTTATATATCATAACTTACATTTAGCTTTTATAAAAGACAGAACTGAGAAAAGAACTTTACTATACAAAATGTTTATAGTACATATCCATCTTTAGCGCTATCAGTGTACTTGTACTTGGGGCTAAAAATTGATTTCCATATCCTAAAAACATTCTTGCAGTTAACATAATGCTCAAAATATTAGATTTAAACTGATTTATTAGCTGACTGCATCCTATTAACTCTTCGGTGCTGAGAGTTTTCATACGCCCTTCGCCTGTAATGGATGATGGGCTAGAAAATTCAGACTTCTACATTACAATCTTGTACATCAGGGTTAATGTACAAACTGACATTCAAGAAATAGAAATGTTGAATTGCCAGAAAGCAGTAGAAATATTATAAAAATGTACTCCAATTCCTCTGTACCTTGTATTTCAGTAGTTGTTGGAACTGAGGTAGACCCAATTCTTATTGGCTGTTCTGATACCTGGAAAAAAAATCACTAATGGCGTTATCTTGCAAGATGCAAGTTTTTCTACAAAATGTCTAACATACTGTAAAGTCTAGGAACCAGGAAGTTGTAGTAAGGGTGCATATTGCTTGTGTTAGCAGTAACAAACTTCTTTAGTGTTAGTAGAAACTGAATTGACGTTAATCCTTTTAGTGAAATGAAGCATTGCTAAATTTTCTTGCGTGTCATCTGACCATGTTCTCTAGTAGAGTTACTGGGTGAAAATCTGGCCCCATTGAAGCCAATAGCAAAAGTTCATGGAGGATAGATCCATCAATGGGTATTAGCCAGGATGGGCGGGGATGCAAAACCTGGGATGCAAAAACTCTGAAGTGGCCCTAGTCTCTGTTTGCCAGAAGTTGGGAATGGGCAACAGTGGTTAGATCAGTGGATTCCATGCACTATGTATCTATACGGCGTAACTGACATCAGAATTTGGCGCACATGATCACCAAACTTTTGTTTTTGCATTGTAACTTTGGTTTCCAGAGACTTGCACTGACATCTTTTTACTGTTATAACAAAACTGTAATGCACCTATAATGTCATGATGTAATGACCAGTATGATGTCAAGACCGTGGGAAATGCAGTCATCATAGTGCATGTGTAGAAATTAATTTTCGGTTACATTTCTTGAACGTTTCATAGTTTATTTGCTGTGGGTTTTTTTCAAAATGGTGCACTGCCTCACTATACTTAAGGACTAATTACTTACAAATTTTATACATTTTTTAAATGAACCCATTTTTGGTTTAGGGATAGCAAAATCTGGAGCAGGATCTAAATTGTTATTTCTGCTGCTCTATACATAAAAAAGATTTATCAGAATAACACTATCTCTGGTTCCCAAACCAATAACATTTTGGATAAGTTTGTTTACCAACTTGAAGCGTGATCCAATACACAAGGAGTTTATAGTCAAAGAAATGCCAACTTTACCTATTACAGCACTACTGACATTGTAATAAATTTGTTAAATTAGTTTTGACACAGAATTTCTCCACCCACCTGTTTAAAGCCAATTAATGAAATATTTTGTACATACTTAATTACTTATATTTAATGCATTTATAACTTTCAACAACAGAAATCTGATCAAATTAAATAATAAGTTAGCAAGCTTAAAGGTAAATTGTCTGAGACAAGCATAGCAAGGATCAAATCTCTAAATCAAGACCTTTTGCTTTACGTTAGATTATCTGATTCTTTCATCTATAACATTTTCATGGTTAATGCAATTTCATTTTCACAGATTAAGAGCTGGTTCGCTGTACTTTTTTATGCATACTATTATACAATTATTTAAGCAATTCTTTGAGAAAGATCTCCGTTAGGAGTACTTTGACCCATTATCAATAGATAGATTTTTAGACCAACTTTTAATATACTATTCCAGCAAACTGTCTGTGCTTTCAGTTCTTAGGCAAACTTTGCATTATAATTTTACCTCAATAAATATAAACCTTTAGAAACACAAATGAAAACAGGAATAAATGTTAACCTCAACGGTAACAATTTTAGTATTTTGCACAAAAACCAAGAGATTACACCCTCCTAAAGAGGCACTCTGCCAGATTGTCATCTGTGATAGAAGGGTGCTTTTGCTGTGTTTCAAGAGTGACTAGCAGGGTAATTTTACTCTTATTTTTCTCCCTTCACACAGGTGAAGATGACTTCAGTGCTGAGGAGGATGAGGAAGTTCTGACTCTTTTGTATGATCCATGTCTAAACTGTTACTTTGATCCAGAAACTGGAAAATACTATGAATTGGCTTAGCTAATTCCTGGTTCAGAGAATATTGCTCTCCATCAGAACAGAATTAACATCTATTTCTCTGTAAAGTATTAACCAGAATGTAACATTTTATTGCGTAATTTAAAAGTTTGAATCCGTAAGTCATTTTGCAAGCAAATGAATATATTTTACAAATAATGTAACATCTTATTTTTGTAGTTTTGTGTTGTTATAATACAGTAGAACATCACAGTGCACAAGCTCTCGTGGCTTTGACAGTTGCTTGTGAGAATAGTTTGTTTTATATTAAATATTGAAAGATTCTGTGTGTGAACAAATTAGGTGGAATCAAAAGGTTTTTCAGTGTTAATATGTAAATTATGGCTTCATACAAAGACAATGTATTTTTTCATTACTGCTTATCAGATGTTCGTTTAAATGGATTCCATGATACCTTAACTTTGTACTCCAGGAAATGGCGTGTGATGTTCAAAGGCATGTGCTCCACGGGCTCTCTCTCCTTATTCACCAAAAAGAACATCATCTTCCTTCCTCTCCAGGAAAGTCTCCGTACTGATTAAATGGCATTAGAGTAACTGCTTTTGAGAAATCTTATCCACTTATAATCGTTATAAGGTTACTGTAATACACTGGATTACTGCTAGCAGATTTAAAGCCTCTTCATTTCATATTTTTGGGTTGTATGAACGTTTCTTGGGTTTTGTCACAATCCCCTCATTCGACTGTTTGGCACAGAGGTACAGAATCCAAACACTCGAGTGGTATAGTTCATACAGTGCAATGCTGTTCAAAGCTGACCCAGCATGTGCATGGTCAAGGTGTGACTCCAAACCACAAGAGAGATTTGATATCTGACTGGAAAACTCCCTGATCCCCCCAAGTGTAGTGATGAATCTCACTTCACGGATTCCCTCTTCCAAAGGGTGGGGGTGGGAGTGGTGTTCCACCGGAGCTATGGATAGACGTGGGTTCCTAGGGAGGAAGCTGTGTGTAGCACTCGTATGTGGAGATGCACTCTCAGCACACTTTTCAAGTGCACGTACAGCCGCTGTGTTACACCTCCCAGCAAAAGATGGGATCTGATTAAACCAAATTGTACTTTTTGCTCTGTAATTACTCTGGGGAAGTTCTCCGGCCCGTGCTACACAGGAGCTCAGGCTACGTAATCACAACAGTCCCTGCTGGCTTTAGAATCCCTTAAAAAGTTATTGATTTGGATTTACCCACATTTTGCACTTTCTAGCTTATGTAGCCATGTATTTTGATTACTCTTCCTGCATCTTCCCTCCTGTTGTGTGTTGCTCACTTGCCTTAAGTTAGGTTATAAGCTTTCAGAGCTGGATGCCCTGTCTGCGTGTCTGAATTTGAACAGCACCAAGCACAAGGCGCCCCCCAATCCTGATTGGGAATGCTTTACTCCCTGGGCAAAAGCGATCTACAGGCATTTCTAGTGTTCTGCCCCTCTGCTTGATTATATCTATGCTGTAGCACAACAGTCATTTGCAAGATGATTATTCTGTGAATTTTTGCTAAGAATAAAGCATTCTAAGGTCAGGTTTAGGTTACAACTGGCAAGTGATGGAAAATGGTGTCTCTACATTCTTTGTAATTATGGATCCCAGTTAATGAACATCCTGGCATCAATAGAAAATGCAGTTGTTAATAGGAGCTTGGCATAAGATCAGATCATGTAGTCGGCTTCCTTGGCAGGCTTAAGCATACCATCACAAATGGATTCAAGTAAGCGTGCCAACAGAATCTGCAGGAAGACAGATACTGTACTGATGTAATTCACTTACTCTGCTTCAACATATTTCTGCCAACCAGTTTTAGACCCTTTTTTTGTGACTCCTATAGTCAGTTTAAATGTGCATTGAAATCATGTTTCTGACCTTTGAGAATTGCCTTGGCTGATCCTCACTTATGGGATAGTCACTTCCTTCTAGGCTATAAAAGGTTGTGCAGACCCAACCTCCCTCCTTCCAGCACCATTTAGCTCCGGGCATTCTGAGTCTCTCTCTCTCTGTAGTGCCCACTGTATTTCTGGCAATTGTTCTTAGAAACACATTGTTCGTTTCAGGACAATTATGGGGGTTTATGTTGATCTACTCTCTTCTCTGGTGGTTTTTGAAACCAGATCTTTTCTGTCCCTTGTATTGCCTACTGCCAGGGCTGCCTTGTGATCAGGCCTTGTTCGCTGCTGGTTTTGAACCATGGCTTACCGTGGCAAAGTGGCTGGCTGTAAGAAGTGTCCATCATGCAAGAGTCAGAGTCTGCCACGGACCAATGTATTTGCTGTGTTCCATGTATCTTGGTGAGAGTCACTCCCCAGCAAGGAGTGTTTGTAACAGCTGCACTCAGCAGGTGCTCTGTGACGATACAGTCTACAAATATTGTTGGATGGATACAGAGAATATGGAAAACCGGAAGAAGTATCTGAAGGACTTCCACTTACAGGAGGCATTGATAGCTCCATCCAGGGCCGGCTCCAGGCACCAGCTTAACAAGCAGGTGCTTGGGGCGGCCAAGGGAGAGGGGCGGCACCTGCAGCAATTCGGGGGCGGCAGGTCCCTCACTCCCTCTAGGAGCGAAGGACCTGCCGCTGAACTGCCACCGCCGATCGCGGCTTTTTTTTTTCCAATTGCCGCTGCCGGTCGCGATCGTGGCTTTTTTTTTTTTTTTTTTTTGCTTGGGGTGGCAGAAATGCTGGAGCCGGCCCTGGCTCCATCCTTAGATCCCTGCCTATCTAGTAAGGCCATACTCAGGGTGAGTTGTCCTTTCTTCTAGGGGTTCCTGCCATGTTACCCCCATCTTCAGAGCTAGCCTGTAGGTGTAGGTATTTGCCAAGGAAGGCATAGGTATAAGTTAAGGCAGGAACCCAATGAGCCTACAAGCCTCCGGGCCTGTCAGACATAGTTTAGCTAAAACTGATCAAGGCACAGGGCCCAAAAAGCCTTAGCATAAGCAGCTAATGAGGAGTAAACCTGGATCATAAGTAAGGCTAAGATTTTGTCATGGGTATTTTTAGTACAAGTCAGGGACAGGTCACGGGCAATAAACAGAAAATCACAGAAGCCTGTGACCTGTCCCTGATTTGTACTAAAAATACCCGGGTGAGGGGGACAAAGAGAGCGGTGCTACTCCTGCAGCAGGGGCTGACCCAATCACAGCTGCTGCTCCTGCAGGCTGGGGACTGCTATTCCGGCGGCCCCGGGGCTGGCCACCAGACAGCTGTTCTGTTGGCCCCGGGCTGACCGCTGATCAGCTGTTCTGGCAACTGCTGCTCCAGCAGCCCCGGGGCTGACAGCTATTCCAGCCCTGTCCCAGAAGTGGTCCTCGAAAGTGACAGACACCAGGACCTCCGTGACAGAATCGTAGCCTTAATTGTAAGATCTCACCAGATAGAATGCTGGACTGACTAAACTGCTGACAGGTAACCTCACAATGTCAGTTTATACCAGCTTGAGATATTTTCAAGTTGGAACATCAGCAGATGTCTGAGCACAAGAATGCCATGGCAACTAATGGACGTACATGCTAATGAATTTGAGGTAAAAGGCCTAGTAACATACGGAAGAAGGGCATCCCAACATTAGTAGGGTGTGGAAGTTCAAATAAGGAAAAGGGGCTGAAACCCCTATTGAACATGCATTAGGCATAGTGGTGTCAGCATAACCCATTATAAAAGTTTTATCCTGACCTGTGTGCCTTGGGAGATGCCAAGACAACGACCACTGGTGGTGGTGGTGATGGTGAGGATGACGAGGATGACTTTCAGGTCTTTGTGCAAGGGATGGTGTGAGTATATAAATGCTCAGATGCTCATTCTGTATTATTTCTATCTAGCCTTGCTGGGTAGGAGTGTTTCCGAATTTGCTAATACTGTTAAAAAACCTTGCAATTACGGAAGGCTTTTCCTAAGTGTGAGTGTTGCAACCGTCTATGTCAAGGTTCCCCACATAATAGTAATTCTAACACTGGGCCTGATCTTGAGATTAGACCCTACCAAACCTCAGTGTTTCCTAATACTGAGATTGGGATTAACCTGGTCTTTTGGATTATAGGTTGATTCAGCTAATCATAATGTACTGGAATGGAATGTTGTGGTGTATTGTCAATTCATATGTGAATTGTATTCTTTTAGGATTCTGTTTGGGTATATAATGCCCTTATAAAATGTTTGTCCTTCTGGTATTTGAGGGTTTGCCTGCTCAAATGGTTCACCTCTTACACATCCCGCTGTTATGTTGTATTAGTGTTTTAGCCTCTTGCCCTACCAAGCCCCTTTATGTTCTCAAGGTAGAAGGTCGAATGGACCCTCTGTATGTCCAAATAATAAAGCTAATTTATTCTCCAAAAAGGGATCATATGGGTGTAATGTAAACAGACTCTTACATGTTTGTGATCCAACCTGTCACTCCCATTGAATTTCTTTGATTAAGGGAAGGCAAAAGGACTTAATCCCTAATTTTAAATCCTATACAAGGAAAATAAAATATTGTAAAACCAACTTTGCAGTTAAAACTCTCGGTGTAAATGTTCCCTTTGAAAGACATCAGGGGACCAATTAAGCCCTCTGAACTGATTTTGTGGGACCACTCTCTCTTACACAAAAGGTAGGAGGTAGTGGATCTCTTTCAAAGTGGGTGAAAGCAATTCCCTTAAAAGGTTAACACAGCTGTTCTGCCACTGCTAAGGCTCTGGTAGAAGAGATGTTTCTTCGCCAGGGACGCGCCATCAAAAATAAAAACACACCCATGTATTTTTTTTAGTTAATCGCATGAATTAACTGCGATTAATTGACAGCCCTACTAATAACCAAGATATGGGATAGTTCTAAGTTTATAACCTGGACTAATGAGACTACTTTAGCCATAGATTAGGTGTCAATTCATAGATGGGAAAAATATGTGTCTGAAGGTGCCCCGGTGGGCAAATCATTTCCCCCTCTCCAGTAGTACAATCAAGGGAGCCAGCCCCTAATAAGCCCTGTTGTAAAGGCCATAATAGGCAAAAGTGTATTGCTCGGCTATGAGCTAGTGGATGTAACCACATCACCTTTGGTATATTGGAAAGAGGTCTTTCCCCTAATCAGTAACTCCAGGCGAGGAGGCAACTACACCTATAGCAGGAGTATTAATCAGCCGGGTTCAATTTATGCACATTCCCGTTGGGCTCAATTTGTCAAATTGGCATGGGGTGAATTTAATTACTGTGGCTTCTTTCTTCTCAGTGCTCCTTGGATCAGGTTACTGCTTATCAGCAATGATGAGAGAATAGTGGAAATCATTTGTTCTCCATATGGTAAATGTGTTAAACACCATCAGGAACTCCCTATAGTATTTAGAATTGGGGAAAGTCCCACATTTAATCAAAGATGAGTACATCTTAAATTGGTATTGACCAAAATATTTTCATGAATTTGTTTAAAATGCTTGTCAGAAATTGTTGTGACCTGGGGGTGGGCTAAAGTTCACTTCACTGTCTCTCTCCTAGAGCTTCAACAGAAGATGTCCTACAGAAAAGCACACGGAGACCCAGAATTGAGGGTTTCAGCAAAGATTGCACAGGAATTTATTTTAAACTGAATCTTGTCTCCATCCACCTAAAATTGCAGTTAAGTTCACTGGGTAGCAGGAAAAGTGAATGAGGAGCTTCTGGGTACGGCTCAGCAGCTAGATGCTCAGATACTATGCTGCTGGCAACAATATAGAGCCTAAATAAAGTATAATCGGGCCAGCGGAGGGAGGAACTGTGTTGTACTCAAAGTACTATACAGGATCTTTTCAGGGGGATTAAGGCAAAACGCCACATTTATTAGTAATACCGGTATTAATTAATACTCTACAATATGCATATGAGATATATATCACAGTCATGCATTCACACACACACACACACACTCCGTCTTGCTGTTGTTACCAACTAGTTGCTCCCCTTAACTGCACTGGCCAGGTGAGTTAGATGGGGGAGGGGTGGAGCCGGGCTTCTGCCGATCCGGATCGATGCTCCGATGGTGACAAGACGAGACCCGGGGTCCTCCTGCAAGACACCTCATATTTATAGCAGCTTCCCTTTTATGCAAATCTAGACCAGATTCAAAATCTGGGTCTGTGTTCATTGGTCTGTGTCCGTTGGTCTTTGTGCTGCTTTTTTCTGGGTGTTGTTCCAATGCTGCTCAAAGAGGGTGTTTTCTAAAGAAGGTGCTTGCTTCTAATCCCTGAGGCCGTCAATATGTCTGCTCTTCTTTGTGGGGCCCACTTGACAAGTTGTATTGTCCTTTGCTCTGGCTCTCATTCCCTCTGCAACTGTTGTAGCTGTCTGGAGGTGGGTGTCTTCCAAGCCTCACTCATTCACACCTCATTCAGTTAATAGGGCAATTGATTACAGAGTGGAGGGAAGATTTTATTCTACTTCTAGAAAAAAGGCTTTTACTTTAACTATACTATCCTTAGGGGCTATAACATTTGATACAAAGTTTTTTACCAATTTTTTATATAGGGATCTAATACAAAGTTGTATAAAAATAGAGAGGCACAATGCCAAGTCATATGAAATACAAAATAACATCATGCAAGATGCAATGTCATAAAGATACTTAATACAAAATGTTATAAAGAAAAATACTTAATACAGAATAACACAATGCAACATTATAAAGATTTATAGAGATAGTTAATACAGAGATTTCTCTACAACTGTATACAAGTCTATTGCTGCTTCAGAGGGGGATGTTGGCACATTGTTTGTGTTTCCTGTCACTATGACATGTATTTTGCGTGTGAGGAATGCACTCCAATAGCATTATGTTGGGATGTTTGTCCTTTTTGTCTTAATGAGCAGCATTGTCTGTTTGACATCTTGTGGGCTGCATTACCATCATAATGTGAACTCCAGCACCGTGTACAGACCCACACAAGGCGTAGCTGCTGTTACTGACATTCTTCTTCATCATCATTCTAAGAGCCTCGAACTAAAGCATTACTAAGGTGGAGCATGTTATTGATTCTTTTCTTCAGCCAATTTATCAAAGTCAGGATTTATGCTGAAAGTGGCAAGACTTAAGGAAACACATAGATTTGCTCCTAGCAGTTATGTACAATGTTTTGATTTGTGATTCATAAGAATTGTATAATTCACACTAGGGTGTGCTTCCAAACACATAAAAATTGTGATGGGATAAGATTTCCAGGCTATCTGCAGGCAGCCCAGCAACTGATCTCTGAGCATAGAGAAGTTTTGAAATGCAATCAGTTTTAATAATGCCTCATCAATGCTTTCTAGATGAGCTGTGAAGTTGCAAGAATCAGCTAGTTTGGTAGATGCTGTCTGCGGTTGGCAAGTCTTGAATGAAACGCATCAGTCAAAGCCCTTGGACCCTGTGTCTATAGCTTGTACATGTCACGTGTGGGCTTGTTTCAAACTGGTAAGGTTGGCAACCCTCCTTTCAATCAACCAGCTTTTAAAGGGATTGGGGATTTTTTCTTTAAGTGCTTGTCCATATATATATTCCACTCTTGGTGTGGATGTGGCCCAGGCACTTGAGATCAGAGTCTTTGCACCTCCTCCTCTATTCAAGGGCAAAAACTTCTGGTTCCTCAGATGACAATGTCACACCCCAATGGCCCCCTCCCTCAAGGGGTCCCCTGGGGAAGGCAGATCAGCATTGTATATTGCTAACACTGTTGCAAGCATCGCGTTTTGGGAAGGGTCAAAGGTGTGAGTGAGTGTGGAATGGAAGATTCCCTTGCAGGGAGCAAGAGGCCAAAGGGGGAAGGAGGAAAAGAGCAGAGAACGGGTTAACTCAACACTCCAGCTCGCTCAGTCAAAAGATAAAGCACCGACTCCAGCCCAAGGCCGCAGCTCACAGCCAACGCTCGGCTGCCTGCCAAGAAAGAGGGGGGCCTGGATCCCCCCCCTCAACCAGCCATGAGAAAGGAGAATTCAGCTAAACAGACAGACCTGCGGAAGCAGCCCAAAATGAACGAGACAGCGAAGGCCAACACGGGGGGAAACAAAGTCCCACCGGTGTGTCTGGAGCCGATGTGTTTTGGAAAAGTTGAGACCACAGAAAGCCGGTTTGGACTGGTACAAAGAGCACCGGGAACAGAGGTCGCGGAATGAAACACCCCCAAAGGAACCCTGGACTTAAAAGCCTCCTGAGAGCTGGAGCAATTTGGAGATCGCAGCGGACCCCAGATAACCTGGGCCCAGGACAGAACTCCTATCCACCCTTCCCCCTCTTCTTACGTTACACCCAGGCTTGGCCAGCCTAGGGTAGAGCGTGTATGAGTATGAAAGTGGCTTAGGGCTTGAGGCACTAACGCTTTCTTCCTTCTTCTGAGTGACGTGGGGAGCACCCCTCACTCTCCACTGTTATTTTATTAATAAAGCTTTAAACTTAGACCCTTGGTGTGTTTCGTCATCTCCTCCCCTAAAGATCCTGTGGCTTCAGCCTGATCACCTGACACCTCAGGCAGATTGGAAACAGAAATCTGTCACAACCACACATGATCCTCAGCCATCAGAGAAAATTTCTTAGAAGGAGGAACGAACTCAGAGTGGAGATTTACAAGTGCCTATGACTGTGTCGTCCAAAATAATTCCTAGAGCAGAGCTTTTGGAAAAACATCCAATCTTGATTTCATAATTGTCCATGATGGAGATTCCACAGCAACCCTTGGTAAGTTGATCCAACAGTTAATTACTCTGACTGTTCAAATTTTTTGCCTTATTTCCAGTCTGAATTTGTCTAGCTTCAACTTCCAGGCATTGGATGGTGTTAGACCTTTCTCTGCTAGATTGAAGAGCCCATTATTAAATATTTGTTCCCCATGTAGATACTTATAGACTGTGATCAAGTAACGCTTTAACCTTCTTTTTGTTAAACTACATAGATTGAGCTCCTGGAGTCTATCATATATGGCATGTTTTCTAACCCTTTAATCATTCTCATGGCTCTTCTCTGAACCCTGTAGGTATAGGGTATTTGCTGAGGAAGGCAAAGTTAAGGCAGTAACCCAATGAGCCTACAAGTCGGAAGGCCTGTCAGACAATAGTTTAGCTAAACTGATCAAGGCATAAGGTCCATATGTACAGCTAACCAGGAGTAACTTAGATCATAAGATATCACAAGATAGAATGCTGGAATCAACAAGTATGACTAAACTGCTGACAGGTAACCCCAAGATGTCAATTTATACCAGCTTGAGATATTTTAAAGTTGTAACGTCAGCAGATGTCTGACCACAAGAATGCCATGGCAACTAATGGACTTGAGGTAAAAAGCCTAGTGACCTATGGAAGAAGGGCATCCCAACATTAGTGGGGTGTGGATGTTCAAATAAGGAAGACGGGCTGAAACCCCTGCTGAATATGGATTAGGCATATTGGTGTCAGCATAACCCATTATGAAAGCTGTCTCCCTGCCTGCATGCCTGGGAAGATGTCAGGATGACAACCACTGGTGGTGAGGAGGAGGAGAAGGAGGTTGACTAACATTTTGGGGTTTTCTGCAAGGTATGGTGTGAATATATGAATGCTCAGATGCTCATTTTATATTATCTCTACCTTCTTTCCTGGGTTGGAGTGTTTGTGGCTTTGCTAGTTGTGCTAAATACAATTATTATACAGACAGAATGCCTTTCCTAAATGTAATCTCTCCTTCGTGCACACCAGGGACCTCATCATTGTAATAACTCTAATCCTTCTGGGTCTGATTGCAGGATCCTGCCAACCCACAGAGCATTAACTGGGATTTCTAGTTGATCAATATAATTAATAAACAATAGATCAGGCAACAACCCTCTCCAGTTTATCAACATCCTTCATGAATTGTGGACACCAGAACTGGACAAAGGATTCCAGCAGCGGTCGCACCAGTGCCAAATACAGAGGTCAAATAACCTCTCTGCTCCTACTCGGGATTCCCCTGTTTATGCATCCCAGGATCACGTTAGCTCTTTTGGCCACAGTGTTGCACTGGGAGCCCATGTTCTGCTGTTTATCTGTCACCATCCCTCAATTTTTTTCAGAGTCACTGCTTCCCAGGATACTGTCCCCCATCCTGAAATGATGGCCTGCATTCTTTGTTCCTAGATAATACATTTACATTTAGCCATATGTGACGGGGTGTACCTACCCCTCACCAGCCCCCAAAGGGTTAACTGTGCTTTGCAGGCTGAGGAAGCCCCACCCCTCCAACTCTGCTGGGCATGCTCAGGCTGGAGGCAGAGTATAAAAGGAAGCAGCCCAATTCAGTCTAGGCAGGCTACTGAAAGGGGAGGACGCAAACTGCAGGCTCTCTCCGGAGCTGCTACAGGCCCCGACTACAGGGCCACGGCACACAGAGCTCCAGACAGACTCCAGGCAGCCTGATGAACCCAGAAAAGGGACCACGCCGGCAGGAGCTACGCCACTGGAGGACCCCAGAGACCCGGGGGAACCGTGGAGCCTCGCCAAGGGGGAAAGGGTAGGAAGCAGCCCAGGGGACTTAGACTTTTCTCCAGTGATTGAACCGGGGAACCAGTGAGCATGTTTCAGAAGGATCCCCGCTGACTCGGAAGTGAGCACTGCCAGGGCCCTGGGCTGGGACTCGGAGGAGCAGGGAGGGCCCAAGTCCCCCTACCCTGGTCACCACACACCCCTAGGTGGCGCACCACTTCCCCAGCGAGCCAATAGGCCACCCAGTACCCCAGAAGTGGGTGCCTTTATTGACTCTGGCCTTCAGGCCACACTGCCCTGAGGAGAAGGGCCACCCTTATTGACTCTGGCCATTAAGCCATGCTGCCCTGAGAGGAAAGGCTGCTTTATTGACTCTGGCCACCAGGCCATACTACCATGTTTTATAGTCAGGGTCATGAACACAGAACCTAATTGGCTGCTTTACATGTTTTTTCCTTCTTCTCACCGTACGTGACCCGGCACCCAGGGCAGAGTGTACCTACCCCGCAACACCATATTAACATGCATGTTGTTTGCTTGCGCCAAGTTTACCAAGTGATCCAGATAGCACTGAATCAGTGACCTGTCCTCTTATTTATTTACCACTCCCTCAGTTTTTGTGTTATCCAGAAATTTTATTACTGATGATTTTATATTTTCGTTCCAGCTTTTTAATCACAATGTGGTGTGGTACCAAGTCAAATGCCTTACAGAAGTCTAATTATATTATATCTCACTATTACCTTTCTCAACCACACTGGTAATCTCAAAAAAAGATATCCAGTTAGTTGGACAGGATCTATTTTCCATAAACCCATGTTGATTGGCATTAATTATATAGACCTCTGTAGCAAAGTGAAACTCACCGGTGCAGCGCCACCTGCTGGTTGTCATGGGAATTATCTCGATTCCAGCCCAGAGCGCCCTCTACAGGCCGGGGGTTCACCTGCCTCAGGCCCTGTATCCCTCCCAGACCCCGGTGCCCCTTACCCTGGGGTTCTGCCCCAGCAGTAATGCCACGCTCTGGGTCTCCCCTCTCAGGGGAACCCCCAACCCTGTAAACCCACCTTGCCTCAGTGGCTACTGCCAGTCACCATCTAGCCCCCGCTCACTGGGGCAAACTGCAGTCTGTAATGGCCACTCATCATTGGCATGGGGGTTGGACCTGCTCCCTTTGCCTATTCCCAGGCTGTATCTCTTCACCAAGGCCTGCAGCCTGGGGGTTTACCGGGCTGGAGCGCCCCAGCTCCCTTGCCCTTTTCCCCAGCACTGCTCCAGTTCAGGTACCCTCCTCTCAGGCAGCTAGCCCTTCTCCCTCCAGGACTGGAGAGAGACTCTTCCAGCTTCTGGCTCACAGCCCTTTTATAGGGCCAGCTGGGGCCTGATTGGAGCGTGGCCCCGGGTGTGGCTGCGTCCCCAATCAGCCTAGCCTTTCTCAGGAGCGGGGTAACTGCCCCGCTACACCCTCCTTTAATTCTTTTGTGATGCTTTATTGGACGCTACAAAGCATATCTGGCAAATACCTGTGACTGTAACCACTACCCCCAAAGAAAGCTGACAAAAAGGTACCAAGTGCTGGCGGTTGAAGTAGAATATCTTTATACACACGGTGGTTGTGGCAGCTAATGAGAGGAGCAGACAGGGCCAGCCAAGACTCTGTGCAAAAAGGAACAAAAATGACTTAATTTATTTGGTCACAAATGTGACTCCCTTGCCAGTTTACAATTCAGAATTTCAAATTACTAGGAATTGTTTGCACTTTATGATTTTCTAAAATACAACCAATTAATGGATTTTATAAGAAAATAAAGAAGAGTTTAAATCTCTAGTTTTACAAGGATAATTGCCCGACCGTCCTTACAGCCAGCTCTAGACGCTGCTGACACTGCTGCATACACTATGGCAAAATCAGCAGTTATCAGGTGGGCATCTTGGCTCCAGACATTCCAAGAGAAGTGCAGTCAACTGTGGAGGATTTTCCTTCTCAGCGCTTGGGTTTTTTTTGCCTCTAAAACTGATGTTCTCCATACGTTGAAAGATTTTGGAGACACACTTCATTCTCCTAGTTTTATACACCTGTTACAAAGAGAAAACCAGGGAGACGTCGTGCATATTCTAAACAGAATATCAGTGCCCTTTGATGAAAGAAGGTGCCAGATGGCGCTCCCTAGAAAGAGGCATTGTTGCCAAAGAAGAGGACCTTCTGCTTCAACAACAACTATGTCCCATCCTGCATATACGAGCAAACAAGTGTTTTGATGTGTTAGTCAGGAGTCACACCACAGCTGTTCTTTTGAATCTAGATCTTTCTTCTCTTCTCTTTGGAAAATGTCTCCAGTTCTTTGAGGAGTCATGGAACTTGCTGGGGAGGGATAGCTCAGTGGTTTGAGCATTGGCCTGCTAAACCCAGGGTTGTGAGTTCAATCCTTGAGGGGGCCATTTAGGGATCTGGGGCAAAAATCTGTCTGGGGATTGGTCCTGCTTTGAGCAGGGGGTTGGACTAGATGACCTGCTGAGGTCCCTTCCAACCCTGATATTCTGTGAACTTGATAATAACAGAGTGCTGGGTCCTGGAGATCATCTCAGTACAATGTGCTCTATATTCCATTCTACACCTACCCCATGCCCCACTTGCCCCACCCTTTCCAGGGATCCCCTGTCACAAGAGACTGACAGTAGGCAGTAGATTTGCTTCTGTTTCTTGGCGCAATAGAGGGGGAGAGATTTCTACTCCAATGATTTCCTCAACTTTTCCCTACTGAAGAAGAAGGGAAGTTGACATCCAGTTGTGGATTTGAGAAGGCTCAACACCATCATCTGACACTTCAGATTCAGAATGATGATCTTAGGCCACCATAATTCCATCGTTAGAGCCATCAGGTTTCTGGCTCTCAGCCTGCAGGATGCCAACTTCCACATTTCCATACATCTGGCACACAGGAAGAACTTAAGACTCCAGATGGGACAAAGCCACTGTCAATACAGGGTCCTGCCCTTTGGTGTCTCTACAGCACTGAGGGTGTTGACCAGGGTCCTAGCGGTCGTCGCTGCTCATCTGAGAAGACAAGGCATAACATGTACCTGGATGCCTGGCTCATCCGAGGAAAGTCTCCACAACAGGTGGAAAGCTCCACCCATCAGATTCTTCAACTCTTCATGATGCTCAGCCTAAATATCAACAGAGAAAAGTCCCCTTTAATACCAGCACAGCAAATACAATCCATAGGGGCAGCATTAGACTCTACAACAGCCATGCTTCTGCTGCCATGGTTAACAGGTGAGAAAACATAAAATGTCATTGCTCTGAAAAACTTCCTATTTGGGGGCAAGTCCATCAAAAGGCAAGATTGTGAAGACTTCTTGCCTGAGAACATTTTAGAAAATCATTTTGCATAATCATATTCTATACTAAGAGGACTTTCCCCGCTGTCTTTGTGGTATGTGTTGGGCTGATTGTTTTAAGCAATGCTCTACACGTAACAAAAATAAAACCAATCTGTCCTATGTGGCATCATTGCTAATTTCCACTTTCTCCCATGGTTGCTATAGTAACTTGGCCTCCTCAACTGCCACCTTTTTTGGCGCTAAAAACTCTTTAAAATCATCCCCTGCTAAGCCGATGGCTCTGCTTCAAGGCACGCCAGGGGCTGTGTAACACCAATGCTTGCAGTTTTCATAGCTGGGGTTTAACCTGCTTTTTAGCAGCTGTACAAACAGCTGGAACTGGGATGTTTCAGACCCTGCCCCAGATGTTCGAACCAGTACACACCCTGGAGCCATGAATGAAGCTTTGGAAACTGCCAGGAACTCCCCTGAGCCACATTCGCCAGCCTGAAATGCTGAAGACTGGCATAGGCTGACCAAGCCGAGCCTTTTTCTATCCCAGTGCCCCTTCAGAAGCAGCCCGGCTTCCCAGTTTGCTAACCGTCAGGAAAGGCAATGACTTGTGGACATTCGCTCTCTGCTGTTTGGTCTGTTTTATGGCAACTGGGTTAGAAATATGGAGGAATCGGTGCTTGCTTTAAACTTCCTGCTCTATTGGGCATCCCCTGCCACGTACTCGTGCCTTGGAAAGCCCGGAGTCGGCAAGGCCAGATTTTCTCGGGAGCTCTGCCATGCACTATGGAGCCCAGCTAAGGGGAAGCTGGATGTGGGCAGCACCTCAGAGCTCAGTGAGGGGCTGGCCCAGACCTGCTGAGCCCTGCAGCGGGGCTGGGGGATTGGACTGACGAGGGAGTAGGGCTGCTGCCATGGACTGGAGCATCACGGCAGCCCAGGGCAGGAGCAAAGGCTGGGTTTGTGGGAGCCTGCCGCGGTGACAGAGCTGAGGGCTGGGTCATAGGGCTCGTGTAGTGATATCAAGGCTGGGCCTGGATCATGCCTCGGAGCCTGGACCGAGTGCAGTGCTCCCACCAGAAGGGGCAATCTGGGTGCTAAGCCTTGGGCGTCTGGGTTTAAAGCAGCAGTACAAAGCGCACTCAGGGGACGCCTACACTGTAATTAAAAACCCGTGGCTGGCCCATGCCAGCTGACTCGGGCTGCGGGGCTGGTTCAGTCGAGCTGCAGGGGAGAGGGGTCGCTCGTTGTGAGAGGGCAGCAGCCAAGACTAGACGTGCTGGACAGGATGGGTTAGTTCCTTGGTCACATTCACAACCTCCAGAACGATTCTAACCAATTGGGTGTGTCGGGTCCACCTCCCTGCTCTCAACCCCCTGTAACAGACTCGAGACCAGAGCAGATCGCAAGGCACAGCCAGCTCTAGCCTCATTACACAGCTGAGCAAGCAAGTGGCACCTACACCCGAATAGCTATTTGTGAGGCATGGGCTACATGGAAAAGTAGTGACCCTGCTGAGCTCCCCCCAGGATGGGAAGTAGACACAGAGCTTTGCGGAGGGTCTGGAGTTTCTCTCTCTCCTCATTCAGTAGGTCAGCTTTCTTGGCCAGCAGGGAGCAGACATTTAAACTCTAGCTCCCCTCTGTGACTTTCCACTTGGCTCCGCAATGCAAAGCAGTTACAGGGTCTTCCAGAAATGACTGATCCCAAACCAGGTGTTGGTGCCAGATCACAGTGTGGGCTGCACACCGGTTCCCCACTCAAGCGTGTAGGTGGGGAATGAGAGGATCTTTGCCCCCCGCCCCAAACATTTCCGCTGGCACAGCTGGGCCAGCATGCAAGGAATTCACCTGGCTTGGACCAACAGCAAATTGCCCTGAGGCGTTGCTCTGCGAATGACATGCCGGTGTGGTGCCCCTAATCTGGGCTCAAAGGAAAGAGACACCGTTGGCCTTGGTGTGGTGTGTCGTTTTCATGAACTCCCAGCAGGATCAGGCCCACGGTTTTCTGCTTTCTCGTATTCCCAGTTGCTAAGAGTCCTGAATTAAGAGTCCCGGTAGCAGACTGGCTGGAAAGGGGGGGCGACAGTTTTTTAAAGACAGACTTCTTATCTCCGATTACAGCTGTGACTAAACTAGTAACGCAGTTGCACATCGAAGAATGTTTACGTTACACAGCTTAACTTTTTTCTATTAAAAAGTTTAATATTGGGTGATTGTGCAGTTTGTGTGGGAGATAAAAAAAAATCTTAGCTCTCAGAAATTGCAAATGTAGTTTTAAAACACTGCATATTTATTAGGCCATCTGCTACCGCAGCATTAATGGCAAAAATCTTACTAGAGGCAATTTATTCACGACTACAGTTTTACCACCTGATGTGCAAAATAACAAAGCTCTACTTGCATTTATTATTGTGCTGAGTAATTTTCAAATGAATTCATAAAGCTTAAGAGAGCACCAATGTGAAAATTTCCTTTAAGGTTGGGGGCTCCTTCTTCACTGTAAGAATGACGCAAATAAGCCAGGATTTTTCGTGCCTTCTATGACCCAATCTTGGAGCCTGGAAAGGACTGTAAATGCTGGAATCCCATTGTATGGACAAGTTTATTGTGCCCCGCACATGACTGGCTGGGGTTGAATTTTGACATTCTAAATTTTACAAGGCAGCTTTTGGTTAGGTTGTCTGGGTATTGAGGACGGGAATCTGCTGTATGTTGCTAACAGGCCAAGGGAAGCCCAAGTGAAAATGGCTGGTGTTTTGCCAAGAGAGAGAAACCACATGTAGCTTTTCAGAAACAACTGCCCCCAAAGTACCAATTAACGTCTGGGTGACTTTCAGGCAAAAGAATAACAAAAAATTATCAAACCTTTTTTTTTTCCCCCTCCTCTTTTCCAATAACCAGAGAAGTCTTTAGAGCGTGTGTCTGTCACAGCCACGTTTCTAGTGCTGACCTGCACATTGCGCCCAGAATCTGTGGCATATTTGCAAACGAACAGCCCGTGAATCTTTATCCAGTTTAATTACTGTGCCGCCTCTGATTCATTTGCACCCTGTTACTGGAGCTGGACTCACAGAGGGACAGAATAACATTTGCCGATGGGGCATAGATAAGTGGCTGGGTTCAGAAATGTGGAGGCCTCGCGATGGAATTGAATGAGAGGAGAACAAGTTTAATGGCAGTCTCTAACTCAGGAATACACCACAACTTTTTTGGTCTAGCTGCTAATCGTACTAATCATTTGTACTCCCCCTCGTCTGAGTGCTATATCCCACTCCCCCGCCTTATCCGCTTCTGCCTTTGCAGAGTGTCAACTCCTCAGGGCAGGGATTGTCGCTATGTGTTCGTACAGCACCCTGCACATTGGAGCATTATTGTAGGCTACCAGTAACCGGAATCCCGAAGTGCTTAATGGTAACAACCCCCAAGTGCTTAACAAAGGTAAACCTCCAGGTTCCAGCATTACATGAATAGCGGCTGAGGGACAGAGCTCTTGAGAGGGAGAAGAAAGGGAAAGGAGGTGGAGAAACAGTGCGTGGAGAAATATAGAAAGGCTGCTCCAGACGGCAAGAGCAGCAGAGGAGAAACTACTAGGTAAGACTGTGGGAATGGACAGAGAGAGAGGCCGGTCTACAAGGGTCCAAAGTCCAGGGAGGTGCTTCAGTTAACCCCATGCTGGACTCCAAATAATTCCTCCTCCAAAGCATTCCCCAGGGATTCGGCCAGAAGAACCTGCCCCTCGGTCTCTGGTGCCCCCCTGAAGCAGCTGAGAGATGAGATGCCAGTGACAGGAACAGCAGTCATCACACAGGGAGCCAGCTTTTGGGAAAGGGGTTCTCTGCCAGGAGGAGACGCTTCCTCTTGGGCCTGCCGAGGCTCAGCCTGTCTGTTATGCCAGGCTCCCTCTAGCCACTCTCAAGAAAACTATTGCGGAATCCTTTGCTTCACCAAATGTCCAAGCTGGAATGGCTGCAGGCTGCCTAGAACCGTCGGCTCCGCCTGTGCCTGTGGTGAGGGCTCGTTACCTGTGTGCCACTGACCTGTTACTGTACCGCGCCCTGGGCTCTGTTGGTGCAACAGACAATTTAAAGTAAGACGGTGACTCCATGTGCCCATGGAAAGCAGTGCCTGGCGCACATCCCTGTGGGTCCTCCGGGACAGTCTTTCTCTGATTGCCTTTCCTTGGCTTGCGAACCACCAGCAAAGCTGAACCAAGCAGCAAGGCAGGACGCTGGTGACCTGCCTCATCTCTATCCCTCCATCTCCCACTGTCTGGTCCCTACACGCTGCCGGGTGCTCCATCTCCCCAGCACCCCGTGGCTTCTCTCAAACGCACAGCGAGAACAGCGGGTGGTTGTATCTATTTCCAACCACCCCCATGCCCAAAGGAGAGGTATAAATGTCTTCCTCAGTGGGAAGTGTGGCGTTTAATATTACTTTGTGCACTAATTACGCTGAATGTTATAGTGGGAACACTTCGACACTGTAAAGTTAATGACCCATTGCTTAAAGAGGAAAGGCACGTTTATAGTCAGATTTATAGTGTGAGTCGTAACGTCGAACCATATTAACCAGCCTGAGGAGCCTGTTTCGAAACGCCCCGAAGCACCAGCTTTGAAATTACAATAACGCTAGGATGGCAGGAATGCCCTCTAAGTAATTGATCGTTTGCAGGGAAATTCTTCCTGCCTTGGCCCATTCCTGCCTCTCCGTGAGTTACTAGGAGTGGTTGCTAATACGGGCCTGAAGGTGCTAATTCACAAAGACATTTTAGCTGCACACAGTGATGAACTCGCCAGTCGGCCAAGGAAACCTTGATAGGTCCCAGCAGCTGGCTGGAAAGGTGCAAAACCAAGCAGTGTGTTTGCTAGCCATGGAGGGCAGCATGGGATGCGGATGATGTGAGGAATACCAAGGAACATGCCAGCATGTGGCCATTTAGCCTGCTGGCCAGAAACAAAAAGCTAAGGGAATTTGACACCCAAATCGCTTAGGCGTCGTGAAAATACCAGCCTAAGAAGTATCATCAGAAGGGGATAGAGACAGGTTGTGCCTTGAGAAACTTGAAATAATGCCAGTACACGTCTAAGTGCCTCATTTAAACCTGTCAGAATGCCACAGCATGCCAGTGGTATTCATAAACTCCCAGATTCACATCCAGCAGCCTTCAGACCTTACCTTGGGCAAGCTCACTTTGCACTAGAGTCAATGGGAATTTTGTCTGCGCAAGGTCTGCAGAGTTTGACTGCCTGAGTGTCGCTGTGTGGTTGATATCCCATGTTTCTGACAGTGCCTCTGTCCTTCCGGGCAATGAAGCTAAACACAACAGTAATGTCAGACACCATCTTCACTGAGCATTAGAAAAAAATCCCAGAAACTGCGATTCAAATGACCAGGGTGTCTGTGGGGAACAAACGTGCCATTCTGTTAAATTCCTTCAACACATTATAAAAGCGCAATAATAGTCTTTAGTCAATCTTCAGGAGTTCTTTACAAGATCGGGAGGCAACTGGTGCTGTCTCTCTCTTCCGCTGCTGTAAAATTCCAGCTTTTTCTTTCTCCATCCAGGTTACAAATGGCCTAGGGCAAAAAATACACACCTGGGACAAATTCTACCTTCGCAGCACAAGGCTCCAGTTATCTCAATGGGAACTAGATCTAAAATCACATATTCAGAAACATGTTCCCTGTAGGTGATGGTGAGCTGTGTTGGCTGATAATACGTAGCAGCTGTGTAGCTTCAAATTCAATCTCAAAATATACCTGTATGGTCGATACAGGCACACAGCATTGTTATCCCCATTTCACAGGGGACAAAGCTGAATCCTGGAAGATAAGTACCGTATATACTCGTTCATTAACCCGTTCATTTATAAGCTGACGCCCCATGATGGTTAGGTAAAAATAGCAAAAACTGTATGACCCTTTCATAAGCCAACCCTATATTTCAGGGGTTGGCAAACTTTGGCTCCTGGCCCGTTAGGGTAAGCCGCTAGCGGGCCTGGATGTTCTGTTTACCTAGAGCGTTCACAGGCACGGAGCTCCTCAGCTCCCAGTGTCCGTGGTTTGCCACTTCCCGCAGCTCCCGTTGGCTGGGAACGGCGAACCGCGGCCACAGGGAGCTGAGGGGCTCCATGCCTGCAGACGCTCTAGGTAAACAAAACGACAATGTATTAGATATTCAATTCAATGATTCCATAGAGTTTAAAATCATCAAATTTTGGTGTAGACCCGTTTATAAGCTGACCCCCGCTCTTCGATGCATCACTTTTTTACCAAAAATATTCGGCTTATGAACGAGTATATACGGTAATTCACCCAAGGACACAGCGTGTGGTTGGTGTCTGAGCCAATTTGAACAGGCAACACCCTGTCTTCAGCTCATCGGGCCTCACTTTGATGTCAGGTAAGTGACCCGATTTCCACATCCAGACATTTCAACTCCTATGACTTAGGCTGGCGGTTCTCAACCCGCCACATGCAGCCCAATTAGCACACAGCTACGGCCCAGCTCAGTTGTGTGTTAAAGGCCGTGGGCGCTGGGCTCCCAGCTGCCCTGCCGTGCGGTGGGCTCTGGGCTGCCGGCTCGGCACAGCGGGGTCCGGGGTGCCAGCTGCCACCCAGCCCCATGCGGCGGGCTCAGGGTCTGGGGTCCTGGCTGCCACCCGTCCTGGCACAGCAGGATCAGGGTCCCGGCTGTTGCGTCCCGCACGCTGGAGTCCAGGGTTACGGCAGGGTCAGGGGTCCCCGCCCCGCGCCCGGCTTTCCGCTCCTGGCCCCACTCTGAGGAGGGGTCTCTGGGCAGAGGGCACTGGGCATAGGGGTTTATGGGGCGGGTTGCGGGGGGACACTATGGTTCTCAACCTGCGGCCCAGGTAACACCTTGTCGCCTGCATATGTGGCCCACGATGATAAATAGGTTGAGAACCACTGACATAGGTGGTTATACGCTTCCCTTTCCAAGGAGCTTTGTACTTCTATTTTTCCATGTATATAACACAACCATTGTTTAACTCCAGGTGCATTTACCATGTTAAAAAACATCTTGCATCAGCTAAACCAGTATTAACAAAGGAAAACAAACTAACTGCCCCGCACCAGCAGCCCCCGCAGCCTTTGAAAGCGTTTACACGTGCGGTCTGTCAGAAAGGAGCTCGACAAGCCAGGGAGTGAATTGCAGACCGGGGGGCCTACCTCTGACCCCTGGCCATGCAGATTTCAGCTGTGACATTTGATTGACATTCATGCACAAACAGCTGTTTGGTTTCCAGAGTAGAACCGTTGAGTTAAATGAGAGTGACCAGTGGAAATGTGTGCCTTTGATTTCCGGGATCTGTCCCCAGCCACCTCCCCTCCTGCAGTCCTCCTCCCTCTGTGCTCCCTGTGCTATAAACTCTTCTCTGTGTGGTTTAAATGTACGCTATTTGACGCCTTGTAAACCACATAAAATATGATCTGACAAGGCCCCTTAACAATGAAGGATTTTGCACAAAATCTTCAGGCACTAATTCAATTTCAGGGCTCTTTTCCCATTAAAATCAGTGCATGACGCCACCAGAAAGCCTTGACTGAATTATAACCTTGTATTTCTTATAGGGCATTTTTTCCTATGGGCAACAAGGTTTTTTATTTGAATCAAAGATTAGCATAAAAAAGCTGAAGAGATTCCCGTGTGCTTTAATGCTGGCTTTGTTTGCTTTGGGAAATATGAAACACTGTGGCTCCAAGAGAACAACCATCTTCTCTTCCAGGGATAATAGAGTATTATTGTTATACTGTGGAAATTATTTTCCAATAAACATTGAGTTTAGTTTTTCTCTCTCCCTTTGCCAGTGGTTCCGCAATCCTCTTCTCTTGCATCACCAGTGAACGTTCAGGGTGAATCGCTGCACTTCTGGTTTCTGATTCTTGTGTAACATTTCTGAGGATTGTTTTTTATGTCCTGTATAAATCAGAGTAACACACGGCAAAGCCCAAATGCACTGAGTGGCTTTGAATATTTAAGCTACGGTTTAAGCTTCCTGCAGTAGCCCATAGCAGCCTTTTAAGAGCGGTGACGATCGTCTCTCAAGCACATGTACTGGCATTTTTTTGTGACTGGATTATGGATGAGACTCTCCCAGCTCTGAAACAGCTTTCACAGCCTATCATCTAAATCCCTCTTAATTCACGGCTTATTGGCCATAATGGTTCTGAATAAATATTTTGTGCCAATCTCTCTCATGTGGGCACCAAGTCACCTGCTACAAACTATCCATAAAAATGTCATAAGTCACACGCTCCTGGATAAGACGACCTTAACTGTTCTACAACGTCATATTCTGTTAAAATGTCAGCTAGATTGCATGGGAGAGTATAAAGGGAGCCCTGATTTCAGCTCACCCCCCACCCATGTAACTAATGCATACCGACTGCCTAGTAAAAATGGAACTTTAGCTACCAAATACAGGCACTATTGGCAATTTTCTGTATTACAACAGCATCTAGCTGCCCCAGGACTCCCTTGTGCGCACAGCTAGTGAGAGACAGCCTCTGCCCATAGAGCTGACAATCTACATTGACAGCACGGGTGGGAGGCGAAAACGGCAGCAGGCATTGAACGCACCTCTCCGGGGTCTATGTTCCCTCTCCACCTGGCCACGCTGCCTCGGCAACAGCGGAAGCGTTCTCAAGCCTGACATCACTAGGGTAAGTTGCACTGCATTGTTAGTGTGATTCCTCCAGGTCAGTAGCTGCGAGTGTGAAATGTGCGTCACCATGCCGAGGAAGTCGCCCTGGTCCCTGCCGGGCAGTTTGTTTGTGCAGGCCCCACACACCTCTGCCAGAACCAGTGCACCCACGTGGCAGCTTTCTGAAGGCATCCCCTGCCTGGGTGGGGGAGGGTGCGGGCCACCCAGCGGGTGAGGGGATCATGTTATCCCCTTAGACAGACTCCGGATTGCCACCGGGCAGGGGCAGGATCATTATCCCACTGGACCTTTATCAGCTGAGCCCCATTTCAGCACTAGCAGCTGGGGGTGGGGAGACTTATTCCAGGCATTACACACCTGAAGATCCTTCCCTTGCTTCCTGGCTCAGGGCGGGAACAATCATCTGCCTGCTAGAACGTCAGAGGAGCACTGAGCACGTCTCTTCCGGCCTGAGCATGCTGAGGGCTTCCCTGAACCCCACCACCTAGAGCCCAATGGCAGGCGGTGGGCTGGAGTCCCAGACTCATCTCCGGGGGAAATGGAAGTCACCAGCTGACACATAAGAACACACATGGCGGTGTCCAAAGGGAACACCCCGTGGGCACGGGCCCTGCAGAGCTCTGGAGGTTCCCACAGTCGGCACTGGATAGTAGCCACAGAAGCCATGTATCGATTCGCTTGTGTTTAATGGCATTGCCCTGTGTCGGGGATGAAGGGGCTTTTGGCTCACTTTCCACTCTGGATTTGTGGCCTGTTTACTTAGATGCTTTGTCCTGGTTGCTAATGTTGTCATTAAACCTTGTGAAGGTGCCCACAGCCTTCAGGAATGTGGTATTAATTTGTTTAATGCCTGTGCTTATTCTCAAAGGGGCAGATAGTGCCTGGAGAGGAGGAATGGTAGTCCCCCAGCCTACGGTTCCTTCTCACGAATGCCTGGTCTGTCTAATGAATGAGAAGGGGGATTTTATTCCTAAATCAAATTGTAATACTAAAAATTTCAATTGCTGAGCCCAGCGTTTATCTGTGAAGCCCAAATTAATCCATGGAGAAGATAATTTGCAGCAGTGAATTCCGTCACAGGCTGATTGATTATTAGCCATTTATTAAGATATCAACGACAAATGTTCTTGTGGTGGTTTGATGACGAGGTAGAGTCAGGGCCAGGACATAGCTTAGCGCAGGATGCGGGGCTGGGTCCCCATGCTGGCTGGGGTTCAGAACCAGAAGGGCAGGAACCGAGGTCAGGAACCAAGAGTCGGATGTCAGGAATCAGGAGTTAGGGCCAGGAGACAGGAGCAGGTAGTGCTGGGTGAACAGCCCAGAGCAGCGGCTTGCCCAGTTGTAGGGATGACGCCCTGTTCCTCCTCCTGACTTAAGCAGGGTGAGGGGTCCAGTGAGGGGCTCTGGTGTTGCACCAATTGGGACCCCGGGGCAGAGCCTCCTCTCTGATCTGGGCTTCGTGGAACCCTGGTTCTAGCTGTCAGGTGGAGGGTTGGAGCGTGGTGACCCTGCAGACCCGGGTTTGAGACCGGGGGGTCATGACGGAGCCATTCAGGGAGAGCCGCATGGTTCCAATGCACCATGAGATCCTGCTGTGTGGGCCTGATCCTGCCAATGCCAATATTAGCGGGGACTGCTCAGGTGAGCCCCATTACTCACTCTCACCTAGCCTAGCAGAAGACCTCTGCCCCCGAACGCGCTCCTTGGGCTAAGTACATTATTATACATTTCTAATAAAAGAATAAAATATTTAAGAGTCTCCATTCTCTAGGCCTGAACCCTTCCGTCCACCTCTCGGAGATGAGTGCAACAGAGCGCTCTGCACGAGCCCTGGGGTCCCGGGAGGTGGCTCAGGTAGCAGAAGGGGAAGGTGGAGATCAGATGGGGACAGGCTCCTGGGGTCGCCGGCGCAGTAATGCCGGGAAGAGGACAGCAACGGACCCTTGGCCGGTGCAGCATAAGAAAGAGTTACAAGTGATTTAATTGGCTCATTCTTTCACTACAGTGATTGCGGGTCTGACCTTCTGGCCCTCATCTCTCGCCCGTTCCTTCGTGGCTGCAGTAAAATTGCCAGTATCAATAACTGTCTGCAGGATAAATAGCGCAGGGTTTGTTACAGAAACAAATGGCAGGAATTATTCAGAGTAGTTAACCGAGAACAGGCAAGAATAACAGCCTGCAATAGGGACGGGAAGGTTCGAGTTCGCCATGGTGGGGAAAAGTCTCGACTCTGAGGTCAATCGGGCAAGGGGAACATTCCTCCAGGAGCGTCATTCAGGAGAGAATGAGACGTTACATCTCAAAGAAGGGAAACAGAGCAGAGTCGGGATTTACCCTGAGCCGCGGACGTAACTTCTTCACCGCTGTGCGGTGACCCTCTCATAATAACACTGACACCGACTGCCCCCCTGTGTTAACTGAAACCAGAACTGGTCAAAATGGAGACGAGAATAAAACTGGCATGTTCCGTTCCCCGTCGTTCCTGGGTTCTGAATAGTCCTGTGAAGAAATTCCCTCCTGCGCAGAGGGCCACTGGTCCCAGGGTTACGCTCTGCCCCACTTCGATCCTGATGAAGCCATATGGGACAGGCAGTGCACCAACCCTCTGCACGGAGTGGAATTGCAAATATTTGGACAACTGCCAGGGGTGCATGAAACTGTTTGCAAAGCCCCCTGTAAGGTGCTAGCTTGTCCCCAGCCCACGAAGGACCCACTGCCAGACCCAGAGTCTCTTTCCGGCCACAGGTTTATTTTCCAGACATAGACAAAACCCCAAAACCGTCCCTCCAGGGCTACAGCTCCCGGGTGGTTTTCCCCTTTGCCCCTCTCAGTCCCTCCTGTTTCAGGGCCTCCTGCCGGATTCTTCCCAGCCGTGTTTGCTAAGACCCCCTGCCCAAGGCTGTCTCCCTGGAGTCCCTTTTCCCCAGCAGATTCCCAGTGACTCCCCTCCCAGCGAATGCCCTGCGGCTCCCGCTTTCCTTCTTACTGACAGCCTGGCTCCTACGAGCCCCAGCTGCTCCCCTACCCTCTGAGTTGGCCCAGCTGGGAGCAGCTGTTCTCGCACGGGGGCAGCTCCCCGGTTACACTGGTTTCGCACAAATGAGTGTCCTAAAACACATCTCCAAATTGCACCACTGGCCGGTTTAAAATGTGCTCGCCGTCCCCCAAGGAGAGGACACAGTGATCACCCAGCCACTGCCCATAGCCAATACCTGAAGTGGGCCAATCCCAAGCAGGCAGGCTGCAAATGACTGGGCAAACGCTTCAGCCTGAACCTTCCTGAATGTTTGTTATTCACCAACCTAATCGGGGGCTACGCTCTGCAACAAACTCTATTAACGCCGAACGGTTCTGTCAGCTCCAGCTGAAATCCGCAGCATCACCGCTGGCTATCGATCACTGTCACAGCCAATGGGATTCTGTATGCGACGGTATTTTGTGCCGTGACTGCTTTCCACCTGCGCTGGGGCTTATTTCTTTGGTACGAGTAACAAAACTCATAGTTATGGTGACCCAATGCATCTTTTCTCTGTTGTTGTTTTGATGACGATTTGACTGTGAAATTTGAATGACAGCTGAAAACGAAGCAAGTGCCTTGCACTGGGGTCACAAGCATGTACAATTTCCAGGGAGTATTCAGTACTAATGCAAACGCTCTCTGGGTTTTCTTCTGTGGCCATCACTGTAGTAGCTAAGTGCTAGCAGAGTCTTATACTGTGTCCCAGCCCCCATATTGATACAGCCCACACTCTCCCCTTGTATCAGAAAATCTTTGAGGCACTAATCGAATGTAGGGAACGAACGCTACATCCGTTGAAATACGGAGCAAGGACAAGGTCCGTTACCAGAGGTAGCTGATGAGCTCAGTGAAATATTGGAAGAAACAGCAGATGAAAATATTAATAATGATTTTCATTATTCATGCTATTATCCATGGTAAGGCATCGGACACCTGAAACAGCCAATTGATAAGACACAGCATTTATTAATTCCTATCACGGAAACCAATACGGCGCCCATTTCAGAGAAATACTTCCCGTTATCTAAAGGTATTTTAGCTTTTCAAAATACACCAGATCTAGCACAGGAGAGTCAGCAGTAATTAGCTCCCTGGTCAGTTCCAGGAGGGACTCCACATTGATGGTCAGAAAGAACAAAGGCATTATCCTATAGCCCGGGGGAAGGGACGGTGCCTTGTACTCTGCAGCGCTCAGTCTCACTGGTTTGTAATTACTTCGGGTTGAAACTCACCACTGGGCAGGGGGCCACATAGGCGTAAATCCTATTGTGGAAGTTTAAAGGCTCCCTGTGCTAGCCCTCTGCACAAAGGCGCTTTCCAATAGTGCCACATCGCAGAAAGCGTCCACAGCAGCTGGGGTGAAGAAGACCTCTTCAGTGGAGTAAATAAGGGTGCCCCAGTCTCTGAAGAGAAACAATAGGCCACGGTACCACCACATGAATTATACACTACAACAGAGCCACAAAACCTTGTCCTGGCTTGGCCATTTATCCAGGTGAGAGAAAACATGGAATGTTTCATCAGACAGTATTGATTTTTTTTGGTCAATATCAATTTTCATATCACTAATTCATGGTTGCATGTCATGCAGACAGATGAAAAGCTCTAGCCTGCCGGTGTTCAAAAATGGCTTTAAATCCCAGGGTGCTCGGAGGCCATCCTGGTAACAGATCGTCATGTCCACGTTTGGTCAGATGGAAAGAAAGAACACCATAAAATAAAGCATTCTTCGATGTCTGGTGTGGGACAGCGACCGCGTGCCATAGCTGAGAGCCCTTTCTGTAATTACATTCAATCCAGGGCATTTCAGACAGCACCTCTCCGGATTATTTTGTTTTTATGTTTAAACTTTAGGGGCCTAAGAGCGAAGGCAAAGATGCTGTCTGGAGGTAAGGGTACGGCTCAGAGCACGTGCTTTCTGGGACAATGGGGGTGAGGATTGTGTGGGTGATAAGCCCAGATACTAACATCTGTACAGCCAGACACCAAAAGCCGTGCAAAGTCCTTCCATGAACACACAGCTGAGCTGTAGGCTAGACGCTGCCCCTCCGGGCTGTGGGTGGGTCGAGGAGCCAAGACCAGCACGTACCTGCCACACGCTAGAGAAGAGTTAACCAGAGCAGTGTCCTAAGGAAACTCACTCGGTGAGTCCAGCCTGGGGCAGACGTGTTTTCCAAGCCACACTGGGGTTTGCAAGGAAACCTCGTTAAGGCTTTGAAAGGCCAAGTGAATGACCTCGCCTTGTTGTTCAGAGCTCCTCTCTGAGTGTTGTGCCATGTTTAATGTAACCATGTGTACATAAGACAGTAGCCAGGTCTGTGTGTGAACTGTACAACTTGTATTATATACATCAGCAGTGTCCTCAGTCGTCTTCTCTTGCCCTCCCCTGCCCCCCCGCCCCCAGCCACAAATTGTCTTTTAGGCTGCTCCTTCGTATCTGCCTTTTACCCCAGGCCTCTTTTTGCAATTGGCTAGCAAGTACTTCACTGGATGTTGATTGGCTTTCCAGCCATGTAAATTGCTTTGAGCTCACCTGGTCAGAAATCCTCACATTTTGTCAATGCTGTGCTAGCTCCTTTCAGCCGCTGGTCTTTGTGTCGCACTGTAGACAGTCGCACCATTCTCCTGCAACAGGAGAGACACCTATATGATTACAGAATGGACTCAAGATCAATAACTAACCAGCTCTTCTCATAACCCAACAGACGTTGACAAAGCCGAGTGGATACCTGTGCTGTGCATCCTAGCCCACGGATGGTAAAGTATTGACAACTCAGTATCATCTGTTACTTGCATTCTGCAGTTTTACTCCAAGTTTCATTTGGCTATGATGTTAGCTGTGCCCAGGGCACCCTAATAAGCAGGAGCATAGGCACTCGATATTTCAATTAACAACTTTGACTGTGCTTTAAAACTCCTGCCCTGTCTGAGCACAAAGGTGAAATGTTAACTCGAGCATCTTAACAAACGGTGAACACAACACAGAGGCTTTGTGAACATGAATGTTCTAGAGCATCCCTGAATCTGGACTGTCCCCCTATTGCTTGACGCTAAAATCTGGGTGGCAGATCCCTGACAGTCCTAGCCAGTTGTCTAGCCCCAACCTGTAGCTCTGTTCACACCCTAGGTGGGAAATGTTGCCTCCAAGAGTTGCACTTAGAAAATAGTTTTTGGTCGATATGTATGTCATGCACACAGAGCGTGACTGTCAGCTGCAGAAAGGGGGGGGAGGCAGGTTACTTTTTCTGAAGTTAGTCTGAAAGTGTTTCTTTATAGCACTTTTGGGGCAATTAACCAGCAGTATCAATGGGATTGTGGAACCTAGAAATCCTAGAAACAAACTGGTTTGATGGCCAAAATAGAAGTCAGTGAATGTTAAAGCCCACATTTTTCAAATCGATGCATGCAAACCTGCATACATATTTTTCAGCTTGTCCCGTGTTGGTGTGCAAATCCCCGCAACGTGTGTGTGTGTGTGTGTGTACATTCCCTCAGCTGCATGTACACATTAGGGACATGTATGCCTAAAGCGGGCACATGCAGAAGTGGATGCACACTTTTGAGCATGCGCTTTTGAAAATCAGGCCTATGCATGTAGCAGTAGTGTCATGTTAGAGTCACTGAGCCTGCTTCTCCTGGCACATACCGTAACTCACCATGAATCCAGCCCCCCGGGCACAACGGAGTTACTCTAGTGAAACCCAGTGAAAGTGCAAGGAAAATTATGGCCACTGCGTTTGTGTGAGTTAATGGAAAATGTAGCAAAGCAAAAACCTTAGAGACCAACTTTAAGGGAAGTTCAAAGAAGAATGAGAGAAGTTCATGCAGGACAGGTCCATCAATGGCTACTAGCCAAGATGGTCAGGGATGCAACCCCACGCTCCAGGTCTCCCTAAACCTCCAACTGCCAGAAGCTGGGACTGGATGACAGGGGTGGATCACATGATGATTCCCTGTTCTGTTCATTCCCTCTGAAGCACCTGGCACTGGCCATTGTCAGCAGACAGGATACTGGGCTGGATGGACCTTTGGTCTGACCCAGTCTGGCCACTCTTACGTTCTCAAGTTTAACCACAAGTTATTGAACTTGATAGTGTCATTTACATAATAGGGAAGAAAAGCTTCTTCCACTACCAGAGTTATGGGTGAACTTTGAAGCCCTGTGTTATGCAAGAGGTCAGATGAGATTATTATAATGATTGCTTCTGGCCTTAAAACCTATGGGGGAAATTGAGGCCAATGGGAGTTTTCCATTGACTTCAGTGGCACCTGGATTTCACCCTATGGGCCAAATTATCTGCTGACAAAACTCCCGGGGCGTCAGTGAAATTATTCCAGCAGAGGAGTTTTACCCTATGAATGCCGACTGCAGTCAACAGAATGACGAACCTTCATTTTTGTGCGGCAAGTCTGTGGGAAACCAGTACAGAATTTAAATCACAGGCAGAAGAGAAGAACAAAGAATCTGAGGTGACCCCAAAGATCATTGCCACCTCAGGCTGTGGTGGGAAGGATAAACCACCATTCATTTAAAAGAACTTTTACAAATCAGGAAGATGAGATTTGCATTCATGCAAAAGCTATGAGGAGCCAAACTCAAGATTGTTCAGGTACCTGTCCCAAGGGCCAGATCCTCAGCTGGCGTAAATCCATTGGTCAGTGGAGCTTTGCTGATTTTCACCAGCTTCTGCAGGTGTGTGGCCATTTATCCGCTCGCACCGTAACATTGTTCTGAATTCTTTTTTTCCTTCTGAAACCCCCCATGTGTTGGGCCCAGCAGAGTCTATTTCATGTTGTTTATTAGGAATAGCTTTCAAAAAGTTAGCAAAGAGACAACTCTGTTTTCTCTCTCTTTTAAAATCTATTTTCCCCTCCCAAGATATTTGTTTTACACAAGTGTAAAGGCTAAATAAACATATCTAAACAACTGAAAAACATGTCAACATTCAACTTCAAACTAGAACTCACTGAAGTGTAAAATTACACCCCTTGTTCCACAAATCTCTAACAAACAGCGCAGTTATGTAACCCGCTGCGCACTTTGGCATGGCAGAGTTTAACACACCGTGCAAGCCACACAAAGTAATTACACTGCATCTCAACAAAGCAAAGACCTGCTCAGTCACTCTTCCCACCCGCCTTCCATCTCAGAAAGGATCAGAGGCAACTCAGTGGGTGCAGCTTTTTTTCGGGTGATCAAACCAAAGCAGGTCACTGATGAAATGGTAACATAGGCTCCCAATGCAGGAGATGTAGAGGGGAAAGAACCAGAGACGTCATTGAGATGCTCTCCAACCTTTGATCACCCTGGTAAAACTTTTTCTCTTTCTGAAACTTCCTGTGATTTATCTTCTGCCAAGAGAGCTTTAAAAATGCCAACTTCACCTTGAACGGGGCATTCCCCTTTTGTAATGGCCACTGGAGGGGTTACGTGCCTTGCAC
Source organism: Emys orbicularis (assembly GCF_028017835.1). Taxonomy (NCBI): domain Eukaryota; kingdom Metazoa; phylum Chordata; order Testudines; family Emydidae; genus Emys; species Emys orbicularis. Next base: position 129,836,017 of record NC_088689.1, read on the forward strand.
CCAATCTCCAGCTAGCGGCTAAAGGTGAAAGAGCTCTGGAACGGATGTGCATGAGCGAAGTTTGAGTATGTGAGTGACATTCGCCCCTGTGCTGAGTCCACACTACTCATATCCTGTGGCTGTGGAAAGACCAAAGGGACAATAAAGCCAGCTTAACCAGCCTCCTGAGGATCCCCGGAGGCTCCTGTGTGTAGAGCCATTCTATACCTCCCTGTCTACTCTATCCCTGAGTGCGACTGGAGCACCTCTGCACTCCAGCCATCCCCAGCCACTGGCATGACCCCATGGGACCACACACGGCTCTAAGTTGCCCTAGGGGCTGAACTAGCTCCATGATGACACAAAGTCACCTTTACCCCTCAACCCCTCCCCATCACAGCCCCGCTGGTCAGAGGAGCTAACCGTAGAACTTGATCCTACTTTAAAACGATGTTCCCTCTCCTTCTGCGAGGTTTGTGGATGAATTCTGACTGCTCAGACGCTCTGGTGAGTCAGAATGAACATGTTATTTTTTAAGCAGGTCCCCTTTCAGCCAAACTAAATTTATCTGTATGCCCAATAAGGACCAATTAATTTAACTAATTAATCTATTGGCTGTCCCTGAAATAAACTTCCAAACCTTAATTAGACCATTGTGATTGACTGTAAGAAATGGAGCCCCGAAGGCAAGTCAGCTAGGAATACATTTACTCTCCTTGATTGCCAAAATCCGGAATGGGAGCAGGAACAGACAGCTAAAGTTAATGGGGAGAGAAGTTTTACCTTAAAACACACTGTGTGACTAAGACACAACGTACCATCTGCCAAACCAGGCACCACAAAAGAGGAGAAAACAGAAAGACAAGGTTGTAAAGAAGGTGAACGAGTGAGCAAGAGACTCTGCAGAGGAGGTGAAATGAAGAGAGATCTTAAAAAAAAAAAATACAAGCTTTAGACCATAAAAATGAGGGTGCAAATTATTGTCTGCAATGTACTGTATTTATGGATCGCCTCAGAATGGCATTAGGATGGAACTGGGCCATTGGCTATAATGACATTTCAGGGAGTTTTGTCACAATGGGAAGCTTGCTGATGTTAGTTGGTAAGTTCAGTATTTTGTCTTGATTCATTTCAAACTGTTGTGTCTGAGTTAAATTTTCTTTTCTTTGTTTATTTGGGTCTCAGTCTTGCACTCCCTTCTTAGTCAAGCAAAACCGCCCCCTGATTTAAATGTTGGACTGTGAAATGCAGTGGGCAACGCATTCAGGCAACTGTTACTGCTTCATAAAGTGCAGGACAGATGGTAATGCGGAAATTCTCTGCTTTGTTGGATCGAAACTTCTTGGCGTGGCATGTCCCATGTGCTCTGCTTTTATACCTGCAGTGCAAATGTGTGTATTACACAGCTCCCCGGGCACCGTGCTGAGCTGGAGATCTGGGGCACTCCCTTTTTTGATCCACTGTGCACATAGAGGTTCAAACGAAAAGATCGGGCACATGTATGGTACGATGGTGTCAGTGGCTGGCGTGACTAAGAGAGTCCAAGTACCAGCCCAGCTTAAACTGGGCTTTGGTGCAAAACACAAGATCTGACTGGGGATGATTGTGTTGTCTGGGTGAAAGCTAGTCTGAGGGGTGTTGGGGGAGCAAAACAAGGCAAAAGCAATGAATCAGGGGATCAGAATGTGCAGGAGAAAGAGTTTGAGGCTGATATGGTGGACAAGGGAAGCAAGACAGAGATTTAGTTTTTGTAGCATGAATCACAGAAGTGTAGGACTGGAAGGGACTTCGATGGGTCATCTAGGCCAGTCTCCTGCACTGAGGCAGGACTAAGTATTATCTAGACTATCCCTGATGTATTTCTCTCACCTGTTCTTAAAACCTCCAATGATGGAGATTCCACAAACTTTCTCAGTATTTTCTTCCAGGGCTTAACCACCCTGACAGTGAGGAAGTTTTTCCTAATGTCCAACCTGAACCTCCCTTGCTGCAATTTTAGCCCATTGCTTCTTGTCCTGTCCTCAGCAGATAAGCGGAACGATTTATCACCTGCCTCTTTATTACATCTTTTATGTCCCACTCTCAGTCTTCTCTTCTCCAGACTAGACCAACTCTGTTTTTTCAATCTTTCTTCATAGGTCATGTTTTTTAGACCTTTAATCATTTTTGCTGTTCTCCTCTGGACTCTCTCCAATTTGTTCACCTCCTCCCCAAAGTGTGGAGCCCAGAACTGGACACAGTACTGCAACTGAAGCCTTATCAGTGCTCAGTAGAGCGGAAGAATTACTTCTCATCTCTTGCTTACAACACTCCTGCTAACACATCCCAGAATGATGATAATTTTTTGCAACAGTATTACATTGTTGATTCATATTTAGTCTGTGATCCACTATAACCCCCAGATCCTTTTCCGCAGTTCTCCTTCCTAGGCAGTCACTTCCCATTTTGTATTTGTGCAACTGACTATTCCTTCCTACGTGTTCTATTTGCATTGTCCTTAGTGAATTTTGTCCTATTCATTTCAGATCATTTTTTCCAGTTTGTCAAGATCATTTTGAATTCTCATCCTGGCCTCCAAAGCACTTGCAGCCCCTCCCAGCTTGGTATCATCCACAAGTTTTATAAGTTTTATAAGTGTACTCTTTTGTGCAGCCCGCCAAGCTCCCCCCCCGCGCGCCCCCCCGCCTACCCCGTGGCGCCGCGAGCCCCACACCGCTCCCTGAAGCGGCTGGAACTATGTCCCTGCAGCCCTGGGCGGGGGGGGGGAGTAGAGGGCTCCGTGCTCTCGCTTCCAGGCACTGCCCCCCGCAGCTCCCATTGGCCAGGAACGGAGAACCGCGGCCAATGGGAGCTTTGGGGGAGGTACCTGAAGGAGCAAGAGCAGCACATGGCGCCATTCCCTCCCGGGACTTCGGCTGCTTCCTGGAGTGAAGCAGAGCGGGGCCAGGGCAGGCAGGCAGGGAGCCTGCCCTGGCCACGGTGCGCGGTGCTGCCACCCCGGAGCCGCTCTAGGTAAGCGGCGCCGGGCCGGAACTCGCACCCCGCACCCCAACCCCCTGTCCGGAGCCCCCTGCCACATCCCACACCCTCCCGCACCCCAACTCCCTGCCCTGAGCCCCCTGCCACACCCTGCATCCCAACCCCCTGCTGCACCCCTCACCCCTCCTGCACCCCAACTCCCTGCCCTGAGCCCCCTGCCACACCCTGCACACCTCCTGCACCCCAACTCCCTGCCCTGAGCCCCCTGCCACACCCTGCACACCTCCTGCACCCCAACTCCCTGCCCTGAGCCCCCTGCCACACCCTGCATCCCAACCCCCTGCTGCACCCCTCACCCCTCCTGCACCCCAACTCCCTGCCCTGAGCCCCCTGCCACACCCCGCACCCCTCCTGCACCCCCTGGGGGCAAGGAGGGGGCAGAGTTGGGGTGAGGACTTCGGGGAAGGGGTTGGAATGGGGGCAGGGAAGGGGCAGGAAGAGGCGGGGCAGGAAGAGGCGGGGCCTCATGGAAGGGGTGGAGTGGGGGCGGGGCCAGGGGCAGCAAGGGGTGGGTGTCAGTGATGCGGCCCTCGGGCCAATGCACTAGTCCTCATGCAGCCCTCGTGGTCATTTGAGTTTGAGACCCCTGGTCTATGCCATTATCCAAGTCATTGATGAAGATTTTGAATAGAACCAGACCCAGGACAGATCCCTGCAGAAGCCCACTCAATATGCCCTTCCAGCTTGACTGTGTGAACCATTGATAACTACTCTCTGAGTATGGTTTTCCAACCAGTTGCATGCCCACCCTCTAGTAGCTTTGTCTTGGCTATAGTTCCCTAGTTTGCTTTTGAGAAGGTCACGAGAGACAGTAGCAAAAGCCTTACTAAAGTTGAGATATATCACATCTACTGCTTCCCCCCATCCACAAGGGTTGTTACTCTGTCAAAAAAGGACATAAGGTTGGTTTGACACAATTTGTTCTTGACAAATCCGTGTTAACTGTTTACTTATCACCTTATTATCTTCTAGGTGTTTACAAACTGATTGATTATTTGCGCCATTATCTTTCTGGGTACCAAAATTAAGCTGACTGGTCTATAATTCACTGGGTTGTCCTTATTCCCATGTTCATAGATCGGTACTATATTTTCCCTTTTCCAGTCCTCTGGGATTCCCCCGTCCTCCACAACTTCTCAAAGATAATCACTAATGGCTCAGAGATCTCTTCAGCCAGTTCCTTAAGTATTCTAGATGTATTTTGTCAGGCTCTGCTGACATGAAGAAATCCAACTTGTCTAAGTAATTTTTAATTTGGTCTTTCCCTATTTCAGCCTCAGATCCTACCCCATGTACACTGATGTTCACTAGGTTAATAGTCTGATCATTGCTAACCTTTTTGGTGAAAACTGAAACAAAAAAGACATTGAACATTTCAGCCATTACTGTGTTTTCTGTTATTGTCTTTCCCCCCTCACTGAGTAATGGGACTACCTGTCCTTGGTCTTTCTCTTGCTTCTAATATAGTTGTAAAATGATTTCTTGTTATCCTTTATGTCCCTAGCTAGTTTAATCTCATTTTGTGCCTTGGCCTTTCTAATTTTGTCCCTACATGCTTGTGTTATTTTTTTTTTATATTCATCTTTCAAAGTAATGAAGGAAAAATCATTCTAATTTCTATGTAATTTAAAATATATCCTAAGAGCCCAGTCTTTTTGTTCCAGATTCTGGTGATCTCACCTGCACTTTCTACTTTTCAACCAGATGACACAATTTTAACAAATTGAAATAGTGTTTCTTACTGGCAAATGTGTGCAGATTTATATTCCGCAGCAAGATGAAGTAAAAAGCGGATTCCTTTAGGGTCAGCTACTGTATACTGGCCACAGAGTTCTCCGGCCACAAGTACTGCATTTGACATTAAAAAGACAACAGTTATTTCCTATTCTGTGTATAGGGGCATCAAAGGCCTGGTCTACACCAACCCCCCAATTCAAACTAAGGTACGCAACTTCAGCTACGTGAATAACGTAGCTGAAGTCGACGTACCTTAGTTCGAACTTACCGCGGTCCAGACGCAGCAGGCAGGCTCCCCCGTCGACTCCGCGTACTGCTCTCGCCGAGCAGGATTACCGGAGTCGACGGCGAGCACTTCTGGGTTCTGAGTTTCCTTCTTTTATCCAGACACCTAATAACTTGTACAAGTGTCAGACAGCAGCGTATGTCTATCTTTTATTTCCTTAGCAAGCTGAAATCTTCTTTGAGTGTCTAAGATACAGCATGGGAGGAAAGATATTCTCTCTCAATAGAACGGTTCTGTTTGACAAATATTATAGACTGGCATACAAACAATAGACACAATATTCTAGGGGCTCTGCTCCCATGAGAGGGTTAATTTCTGTTGCGCTTTTGAACAACAAGCTGAGCTGCACCGTGATGTTTACTGGAATGTTAAGTTTCATTAGCAAGGAAAGGACAAAACTTTATTTTCCGAGAGTCAGTGCAGCACGAGGGGTTCCGAAGGCTTTTAACTACTTGGACTGAGCTATAAATAAATACAAATAATGGGCTGCACTAACAAACGTATCCACTCGGAATGGTTGTCTATGGGCTTGTGGTACAGCCTATATCCTGCTGATGGGAACCTTGGTGGAAAGTATTTAGTGCCCATTTGAAATAATGGCTAGGTCCTTAATGGAGCAGCAATATAAATAAATTTCACTACGATGTATAATTTTCTTTTACTTATTTATTCATTCACTTTATTGCCTAGCAATCTAGGGCCCATTAAGAATTTTGTGGCCATGTCCAGTGTTTGGAATGGCCTGGAAGTTGGATGCAGGCTCGGCCTAGGCGGAGTTTGGGCAGCAGTCAGAGTTTTGATTGCTAGTCACAGAGAGTCGGACGTGACTGAGCGCTGCCAAGGACTGACACACACGCCTGCTGCAGCAATGGACCCAAAGCGCTAATTACTCCTGCAATGCCTGGTTCTGTGGAAAATCCAGGGAAATCGATCCCAGGAGTCACGCAAGACATTTTCACATTCTGAGCATGCTCAGGAATGCCAGCCTTAGTGCAGCTTGGAGAAAGGGAGAACGTGAGGAGAGCACCCCTAGCAACCGCAGGGAGAGGACAGGCAGGGGAAGGACTCACAAGCCCTAAAATGAAGAGCTGAGAGGATGCAGGGGAAATTGCCTGGGTCCCAAATAACCATATTTCCTAACTATACACAGCCACGCAAGGCCTAGCTACAGACACGCTGCAGCTCTGACTGGTTTCTGGTGGCTTCTAAAACCCAGCGAGCGCCACTAGAGGGGTCACAAATTATTTAAAGGGATACTACTGTATTGCCCTACAGTACTGTAGCAATGTGAGGGGTGCATGGGGCCCTGGGGTCCCTTTCTCCCTTCCTTGAGCAGCACGACAGGGGAATGAACTCGGCAGGTAGGAGCAGCTTCTGCATCTGGCACCCAGCTGGTTCTCCTGCCCTTGGGGCTGCTGCTCCCCTTCTCTCACGGGGGAGGCTATCGCAGGGGAGCAGGGCCTACAGGAAGCACCAATTGCTGCATCTGCCTCTCCTGGCGAACTGCAGCCAGATACCTGCAGCTTTGGCTCCCAACAGAACTGCAGCATCCGTTCCAGTTCCGCCTGAAATCCTGAGCTAGCAGGGGCCTCTCTAAAGACTCTGAGAAGGAAGCAAAATTACTCCACAATCATGAGACTCTTGAAAATCTGATGAGAGTTGGCCAGTGGGAGTTCCTTTTCATACACAAAAAGCTCATAGCAACAAGAATTACCTTCCTCGCAAAATGCAGACATTAACCCTGGAAGGTCCAAAAGCCAGTGTATAGGCTGTGCACTGGGGGATTTCTGGGGGCTGCTCTTTCTTTATCTGTGAAAGGCGTAATACATAAAAGCTACATTTGCTACGTTTACCATATCATTAACTTCTCCTCAGCACTGAGAGAGAGTTCCTCTACATGTGGATTGTTGCATAAAAAGACACAGGAGGACACGAGAATTCTCGATAGAAGGAACAAAGCCCGGCTAGAGCCGAATCTCAGCCCCAGGACCCAGACAGTCCGTAGAGTTTAAGGTTTGTAGATTCTTTCATCCGCTGAGTCAAAACAAGTTAAGTTTTACAAAGGACTTAATGGCTGGTTCATTCTATATTGATTGACAATAAAGCTACAGTTTGGTTAAAAACTCCCTTGGTAGCGTCATGCTGCCTGCTTGTTCCAGTGCCACCCGCTCCCTGGAGTTGATCCCCAGCCTTGCAATACTTGGGTGTTTTTCGTAAAGATCCAGTTGTGTTGTGTTCTTCACTTCATCTCCAAACTGTGTGTACATGGCAGTGCTGTGTGCCGTTAAACCCCTGCTGGGTTCTACCCCAGAGGAAGCTGCATTTTATTCCTGGCTGACCTTTAATCCTACCAGTCCCTTCCCTATCTCTCAGATCAACTGCAGGGAAAGGTTGTAAAGCACTTAGAGAAGTGCTGGTGACAGGCCCTGTAGAAGGGGCGATTAAGAAAAAACAGAAAGCATACAAAGAATGGAAGAGGGGAGGGATCAGCAAGGAAACCTACCTTATTGAGGTCAGAGCATGTAGGGATGCAGTGAGAAAGGCCAAAAGCCGTGTAGAGTTGGACCTTGCGAGGGGAATTAAATCCAATAGTAAGAGGTTTTATAGCCATATAAATAGGAAGAAAACAAAGAAAGAGGAAGTGGGACCGCTGAAGAATGTAGATGGAGTGGAGATTAAGGATAATCTAGGCATGGCACAATATCTAAATGAATATTTTGCATCGGTCTTTAATAAGGCTAATGAAGGGCTTAGAAATAGAGTGAGCAGGACAGAGGGGAATAAAGGAGGGGGGATTGACATTACAGTATCAGAGGTGGAAGCCAAACTTGACCAGCTAAACGGGACTAAATCGGGCGGACCGGATGATCTTCATCCTAGAATATTGAAGGAACTGGCACGAGAAATTGCAAGCCCCTTAACGATAATTTTTAATGAATCTGTAAACTCGGGGGTGGTACCGTTGGACTGGAAAATAGCGAATGTGGTTCCTATTTTCAAGAAGGGGAAAAAAAGTGACCCGGGTAACTACAGGCCTGTTAGTTTAACATCTGTAGTATGCAAGGTCTTGGAAAAAATTTTGAAGGAGAAAGTAGTTAAGGACCTTGAGGCGAATGGCAATTGGGACAAATTACAACATGGATTTACGAAAGGCAGATCGTGCCAAACCAACCTGATCTCCTTCTTTGAGAAAGTAACAGACCTTCTAGACAAAGGAAATGCGGTGGATCTAATATACCTCGATTTTAGTAAAGCGTTTGATACTGTGCCGCATGAGGAATTATTGGTTAAATTGGAAAAAATGGGGATCGATATGAAAATCCAGAGGTGGATAAAGAACTGGTTAAAGGGGAGACTGCAGCGGGTAGTACTGAAAGGTGAACTGTCAGGTTGGAGGGAGGTCACCAGTGGGGTTCCTCAAGGTTCGGTTTTGGGTCCGATTTTATTTAATCTATTCATTACTGACCTCGGAACCGAATGTAGGAGTGGGCTGATAAAGTTTGCGGATGACACAAAGTTGGGAGGTATTGCCAATTCGGAGAAGGATCGGGATATTCTGCAGGGAGACTTGGATGACCTTGTAAATTGGAGTAATAATAATAGGATGAGATTTAATAGTGAGAAGTGTAAGGTGATGCATTTAGGGATGACTAACAAAAATTTTAGTTATAAGCTGGGGACGCATAGGTTGGAAGTGACGGAGGAGGAGAAGGACCTCGGAGTCCTGGTTGATCGCAGGATGACTATGAGTCGGCAATGTGACGTGGCTGTGAAAAAAGCTAATGCGATCTTGGGATGCGTTAGGCGAGGTATTTCTAGTAGGGATAAGGAGGTGCTGCTTCCGTTATACAAGGCGCTGGTGAGACCTCATTTGGAGTACTGTGTGCAGTTCTGGTCTCCTATGTTTAAAAAGGACGAACTCAAACTGGAACGGGTACAGAGAAGGGCCACTAGGATGATCCGAGGAATGGAAAACCTTTCCTATGAAAGGAGACTCATAGGATTTCAAAAATCATAAATGTCATGATTTCAGCCATTTAAATCTGAAATTTCATGGTGTTGTAATTTTAGGGGTCCTGACCCATAAAGGAGTTGTGGGGGGGGGCCCGCAAGGTTATTGTAGCGGGGGTTGGGGAGTTGCGGTACTGCTACCCTTACTTCTGTGCTGCTGCTGGCAGCGGCGCTGTTTTCAGAGCTGGGCAGCTGGAGAGCAGCGGCTGCTGGCCGGGAGCCCAGCTCTGAAGGCAGAGCCGCCGCCAGCAGCAGCGCAGAAGTAAGGATGGCCTGGTACGGTATCGCCACCCTGACTTCTGCGCTGGTGCCTGCAGAGCTGGGCTCTCCGTCAGCATCCGCCACTCTCCAGCCGCCCAGCGCTGAAGGCAGCAGCACAGAAGTAAGGGTGCATGGTATGGTATTGCCACCCTTACTTCTGTGCTGCTGCTGGCAGGGCGCTGCCTTCAGAGCTGGGTGCCCGGCTAACAGCCGCCAGGGCCGGCTCCAGGGTTTTGGCCGCCCCAAGCAGCCCCCACCCCCCAAAAAAAAGCCGCGATCGTGATCTGCGGCGGCAATTTGGCGGAAGGTCCTTCGCTCCGAGCGGGAGTGAGGGACCGTCCGCCGAATTGCCGCCGAATAGCTGGACGTGCCGCCCCTCTCCGGAGCGGCCGCCCCAAGCACCTGCTTGCCAAGCTGGTGCCTGGAGCCGGCCCTGACAGCCGCTGCTCTCCAGCCGCCCAGATCTGAAGGCAGCGCAGAAGTAAGGGGGGCAATACTGTGACCCCCCCAAAAAATAACCCTGTGGCCCCTCTGCAATTCCCTTTTGGCTCAGGACCCCGAATTTGAGAAAAGCTGATCTCCCCTGTGAAATCTGTATAATACAGGGTAAAAGCACACAAAAGACCAGCTTTCATGGTCCGTGATGCGTTTTTCATGGCGGTGAATTTGGTAGGACCCGGCTCACCTGTCAGTACAGCTGGTTTGGTAGCTAGCAGCAGAGCAGGGCGTCGGTGAGTGAGGGACACACCAGCCAAATGGTGATTCGGAGAGCGGTGAATCCATTCTCAGCCCAGCGCTCGGTGGGTTGCTTGGAATACATGGGTTTATTCCTGCTCGCACGGGGCAGCCTAATCACCCATTTCCCAGAAGAGAGCTGTGTTCATCGCAGAGAGAAAACAACCACAGCATTTGCCTGTCTGGCTTGCGTCGTTATTTATTTAAAATGTTGCTGACTGAGACGTGTGTTTTATTTTCCCTGGGCTCCCAGGGGAGCGCAGTCAGACAGGCTCCTCTCCAACACGCATTGTACAGGCAGCTTTGGCATAACTGAGACAGCACCAGTGCTGGGAACACACGGGGCCTGACCCTGCGCGGTGCTGAGAACATGTGACCCCAGTGGGGTTAGGGCGCTCAGCACCTTTGAGCTGCTCTCCCCCAAGGCCTGTGTGTGACCTGCTGCGGTTCTCTTTCATGGCAGCTGACGCTGCTGTGACGCTCTCCTACACAGCCACCCTTTGAAGGGACGCTGCTGGTGGGATTGTCTGGAGATGGCGGGAATGAACGTGCCATCCTGCAGCATCTAACCACTAGCCCAGGGCAGACCTCTGAAGAAATGGCCAGCTCCAAAGACACGAGGAATGGAGCTAATGCTACATGTTTAACTCCTGGGAGAGAGCGCTGAGTCCATGAGTGTCTCTTTGCACTGGTGCTACGCACAGCAGAAGACAAGACTCAGTTGTCTAACCCAGCTCCCGGTCTACACGCCAGCTCTCAGCGCTGGTGGCACCTGGATGGGAGAAACAGGAGAGGGAAGTTTTGTGGCAGTGAAAATATTTTCACATGAATTTTACAATGGAAGCATTTGTGTGAGAAAGAGATAGCCAGAGAGGGGTGTGCGAGGGGACTGTGTACAAAACATCATCACGGGACCCCTTGCTCATCTCACAGCATATCAAGGGGAGCATTGAGATTAATATAATTTTTGAATCAAGTTTCATGCTCTAGACAACAAATGCAGAGAGTTATGGCTCCACACGCAAAGAACAAACCATGAATTATCAGCCTAAAAATGACCCAGAAGAGAGAACACAAGCGCGATCTGTCAGACAGAGAGCACAGGGGGGGTGTCTCCAGTCTTACACATGGTGGCAATGCTGAGAACAAAATGGCTCCCTCCCGTCTTTGCGGGCAGGCAGTATGGTTAGAAGTTTAAAGGTGCAGTACACAGAAAACACCACCCTGATGACTGGGCATAATATTTTGCACTTCCATAGCTGGTTCTTTTCACCAGTTCTCATCGCACATTCACTGGCTGATTCTAATCACATCCCCCAAGGGAGGCAGGGATTACACCCATTCTGCAGATTAGTAACTGAGGGGCGAAGAGGTTAAGCTGGCTGGGTGCCAGTGAGCTGCACAGGATCAGACGAGGAAGCCACCTTGCCATGGGCTATTGGACAGGTGTGGCACTTCTTTGCATCAGCTCCTCGGGCCTGGAAGCTGGAGTAGATCCCATGGCCTTAGCACCTCTCTCTGCACCCAATACAGGGAGAGGATTGGAGCAACAGGCCACCCCTCTACAGCCTCACTATAACGGGTTCTTAGGGTCCCCCAGGTAGCTGGTCTCTGTGCTGGGCAGGGAGAAATAAGGAGAAAATGGGAGAGGTTGACGGAAAACCCGTCACCCCGCTCTGTGGCACGGGGACATCATAACCAGCTGGCTCGTGTACGCAAGGGCAGTTCACAGTCTGTTCCTCACATGGTCCAGGCCCCTGCCCAGTCCCCGGCTGTGCTGCAGAGACGCTGCGGGTCGGACACTTGCTCTGGTGGTGGACACACGCCCTCAGGCTCTAGGTGGCAGGACCCTTATTCCCAGTGTCAGCCCCCTCCCCCGCAATTGGCCTGCAAGGCCTCTTGGCTGGGGGCAGATCCCTGAGCTGGGCCTGCTGCCCAGGGTCCCCCCTCGCTCTCCCCAGCTGGTCACCGCACCCGGCTCCGGACTGCTCCAGCCCCAGCTCCCCTGTGCCTCTGGCTGCTGCCGCTCTGCCTCCAGCTCATCTCCCTGGGCTGCTCCTTGGGCTCCTGCCAGCGCGGCTCTGCTCCCATCTCAGCTCGGGCTCCGGCTCCGGCTCCGGCTCCGGCTCCGGCTCGCCCCTTAGCTCAGCCCTGCTCTGGCTCAGGCGGAACCGGCTCACGCGGAGGATGGGACCCACTAGGTTTCAGCGAGGGGCCAGCAGTCCCCTTACACAAATACTGGAAGAAGAAGGAAAAACCAGCAAATTTTATCAAATAGTCAGTGACTGTTCCTTTCCACCGTACGCCTCACAAAGAGTGTGGGGGAGTGTACACATTGACCCAGCCCTAACTCTGCTAGGGCGGAAGGCCCTCACCAATGAAAGGTTAAACCAAACTCTCCACTGACTTCACGTCAGTTGTTTTATTTCAGCAGAACAAGGCAAGCCCAGTATTTGGTGTCCCCAATACACAATAATTGCTACCACATTTGCTGCCTAATCCTCAGCGCTCATAATACCAGAGGTGTCATAAGTGAAAAACCCTCGCACATCAAATGAATTTTAGGACGTTAAAAGAAATGTGAAGCGTGTGGAGATCAAAGACTTCTGAATAGGTAGGAATACAAAACACCCTAGTCTGCCAGCTTTTAAATCATTAAGAGATATTTAAATGAACCCAAAGTTATTCATACTGAACACTATGGGGTCTTATTGCAAACATAGGTTGTTTCACCAGCTGCCGACCACCCAAGGGTGGCTGAAAGTACTTAATTTAACCTCCTGCCTCACAGCTCATTGAAGATCGTGTAATAGATAATGAAATCTCATCCTCTTTTTCTTTTTCCTCTAATTATGCTTAAATTGAGCATGCTACGTTGCTTTACCTGAATCAACGTTCAAGTTCTAACCTTGTTGGTGTTAGATCCACTGATGACACATGCCAGGGCAATTTGCCCAGGGCTGTTAGTTCTGCCGTCTCTTAAGGGATCTGTAGACACTTATAATGCCTCCTGAAGCCAGTTATATTATTGTCTCTTCCAATCGTGTCAGAATTTGGGATGCACATGGGTTAGGGTAATGGGGAAACATGCTCTGGATTACGCTCTCATTCACATCAAGGACCAGCGAGTGAGGTTAATAGGGCACTGGAGTCAGCTGACATCAGGAGGGTTACCTGTATCCAATTCAGGAGAGTAGCGTAGAACTTTAGAGGTGTAGGACTGGAAGGGATCTCAATAGTTCATCTACTCCAGTCCCTGGCACTCAAGGCAGGACTACGTAATAACTAGACCATCCCTGGCAGGAGCTTGTCTAACTTGTTCTTAAAAACCTCCAATGATGGAGATTCCACAGCCTCCCTGGGCAATGTATTATATGGATCTTTTCCCATATTTCCCCAGTCCTTTCTCCAGTGGGGATTTGCCCCAATCCACGCCGTCAAAGGCCTGGCCTCCACAGCAAAGTCCTGGCATAGACAGGCCAAGATGCTATTTACATTGAATGAGCTTACCCTGCTTGAAACCAGGATATGCTGTACCAGTTCGGAGAATGCAGAGAGGATACGTCTATACAGCAAAAAAAACCCACGGCTGGCCTGCCCCGCAGGTGCTAGCGCCCAGTACCAGCCTGAGCCCAGAAGTCTAGGCAGCAATGAAACACCCTGCAGCTGGCACGGGTCAGCTGTGTAGACAGACCCAGAGTAACTGCTCTGGGCCATCGGTTGCTGGAATTGGGGCGACAGCAGTGTGATGGAAGACGGGAGTATCTTTTTATTAATACATAGAGTAAGGAGTTACAGAATTAATGGGAAAAGTTGAACAACAATTTGGACACTTCCCCAAATCTTTTCTCCATTCCCCACCGCCCCGCATTCAGCTCCCCGTCTCAGACTGCCCCTGCCGCAAGCTGGACACTGCTGATCATGGAGACAACACGCAGCCTGTGTGTGGTACATAGAGCAAAATAAACAATCCACCGAATGTTTTAAGGCCCTAACCTGTCTCACCTGAGCTCGGGGGCCAGCACCTACAAGCGTGACCTGCTATTCAGCCCTAGCATTATGCAAAGTCTTTAAGGAGAATGGACTCCCAGGATTTGAGCGGTTCATAATGCCGTCATTGTCCATCAAGATCTCAGCAAGTTTCCAAGCCTCTCTCAATGTAGGGCCAGTCGGCCTTTTGCCAAGGCTCTGAGCTAAAGGGTGATTGGCCCAGCTGTGATCTTTCATACAGGGACGTATCCTGCCTTATGCTTTGCCCCAAAGCAGCTGTGTAAGGGCCAAATGCAGTGGACGTGTCATGTGGCCACTATGCAGGGCGGGGGGCTTTGTACCTCCCTGCTAGGTGCAGGGCCAAGCCGTAAGGGGGTGTCCCTGCCGAATCATGCAGGGCGGGTTGTGGGGGGTGTATCTGTGCCCAGCTCTGACCCAAAATGCCCTGGCCACACCCTGCAGCGAGGCAGAGAGGACACTTCCGGGGGCAGGTTGGGACTGCAGAGCAGTATCGGAGGGGGAAGGGAGGAAGTTTCCATTGTTCAGCCTCCTGCCATTCATCCGGTTCTTCCGTTGGCCCCACTGACCCCACCGCACGTGTCTCTTGACCTGGGAATCTCGTATTGGTTTCATTCTGGAGAAGCGAGTGGCAATCGGGAATGCCTCGTGCTCCCTAATTGCACCGAATAGCAGGCAATTTCCTGGCATTCAAAAGATCCATCCCCACCGTCCCACTCTGTCTGAAATGCTAAGGAAATCTGGCCAGCACAATCTACTGCTCATTTGAATATATCTTTTCAACACAAAAAGAAAAAAAAAATCCCAACTCAACTCGCCCGGTTTAAAAGCCTCCAAGGACAACAGCCTGTTATTAACATTTACAGGGCTGTGGTTGCAGAATAAAGAAAAGCTTCTGTGAGATTGGTGCTAATGTAACAGTGATGGCACTTAAATTCAGTCGTGTGCGGAAAACGGTAGGCACCAGAATGGTCCTTGAGAGGAAATGGACAAGGACATTATGCCGGCCCTTTTGTGGCGCCAATGAGTAAGTTCGAGATAAACTTTCCGTTCCTGCAGGGTGTCTTCAAGGGCTCTGCCTCGCCCGCAGAAGAAGGGACCTTGCTGGTCATTCTCAATGGGAGCTGCTAAGCCCAGCTGATGGCACAATAGAGGTCTTTAGAGTTGGTTACATTTTTGATGTGGCCATTTCCATGGTGAGTTATTAACAAGCTGTTTGTGCAGAAATTGTTACGCTTGGCAACCAAACGAGAGTTTGAAACGGTCACATTTGCAACGCGATGCCAGTATTTTTTGTCTCGCTGCCAAATTATTCTCTGTCCTACACTGTCATTCCACAGCTTTATTTCTGCACGTCAGCCTCATTGGTAAAGAAGGCGAGAAATCCTCTGGCAATGGGAAAATCTCCCAATTAAAAAGTGTACAACACGCAAAAACGTCAGAAAAGTCTCGAGAGCGGTGGTAAAAGCGGTCACCTCTTGTCCTCAATTTATGCTATTTCCTTCACCCCGGGCATTATATTTGTGCTGACAAGGATCAATTTAACCCCTGTCTGCAATCTAATAAAAGCTTGCATGGGGGAAGCATGCATAATCTTTCTGCGGTGTCTGAGGGAACGCACACGGTAAAAAACTGCTGCCGCTGCTACGTGGCCAGAACTCTGGGCTGAAATAAATAGGACCCTGCCTGTTGCCTGATGCAGACAGTGAGACGTGCTCTCAACAGGAGACTGCTCAGAAACCCCTGCTCCCCCTGCACTGGGACAAGCCCCCACGTCGGGGAGTGGCAGCACCATGAACTCCAACTCATGCAGCTACCACCTGATTCCTCTCCTGAGGAGTGTAGCTAGCCTTTCCCCCAGCTGCCCTCTCCCCCTGCCCCCTAAAAAAGGGGGTTCAGCCCCCAGACCTGCCCAGCTTGGGGGAATCTGGCAAAGGGCATCTACACCGAGTCCGCCTGCCCGCCCCTCGCTGGAAGGAGCTGTGCTGCCCTGTCCCCTGGTGCTGCTACCCTGATGGGCTTCCCCGGCTTGGGAGAACGCCCACGAGTTGCTGCGGGCTAGGGAAGGGCAGTATGCGGCCTGCCATGCAGGCGCTCAGGTACTGCAGTGAGGTGCGTAGGAGCCAGGCCTGCTCTGGAACAACGTCGCAGGGCAGGTCCCCCCCCACCCCGTCCCAGCACCACGGCCGCAGGCTCTGCTCCGCCCCCCGCTGAGCTGCAACGTTTTCCCTGGCGCTCCGGAAGCCACGGCGTAGGGAGAGGACAAAGGGGGGTGCGGCTCACCCTTGCGCTCAGCAGCGCTGCGTTCAGTCCCCAGCTTCTGCCCAGACCCCTGGGCAAGACACCTCACCGCCCTGGGCTTGCTTCCCCATCTGTAAAATGAGCTTCCTACTCCTCCCGCCCGGTGGCTGACGGGTCTGGTTAGCCTGCCAGCTCGCCTGGGCAGGGGCGGTCTCTTGCCGTGTCTTTGTCCAGCGCTGAGAGCAACTGGTCTCTTGGGGTGCAGCTCCCCAGCCCACGGCAGCACCCGTCCAGCCTGGAGACTCCGATAAAAATAGCCGAGCGGGCTGGAGCTCGGGCTCTGAAGCCTCAAGAGGGGGGTGGGCTTGGCGCCCGAGCCGCAGCTCACTAGTGCTATCTACGCCATTGGTTTTGGTGCAGTGGCACGGGCCTACCCTTGGTGCTGCTCCTCTGATACCCTTAATAATCCGCAGTGCTGCTTCCTGCTGCTTACCACCAGCACCGAGCTCTCTTCCCAGCCTGACCTCCAAGCATTCGGCTGGCAGGACTCGCCCCGCCAGACTTCCCATCATTACTACCCCCAGCAAAGGCAAACGCGCGGCAGGCGCTGCCCTTCCAAATGCTGCCCTCAGGAAATGGCTGGCCAGTTCCCATTCCTTTCCCCTCATCATTAATTGACCAACGCCAGTGTTGCAGTGTTAGCATTGTGCTCTATTACGCTCTGCAATAAAAACACTGCCTGTGCATAAGAAACAAATTTAATGATATGATACTAATAGGGTTAGAAATTTCCTGTGCCAGCATTAATAATTTATAGCTACATTCATTTTTTAATGCTGTTTGTGCTTCTGTACCATGAAAATGCTGCGGCGCTAGTCGATCAATCCCCCGTTTATGTTCTCGTCCAGGGGAAGAACAGTCGCCAACGCACCGGAGATAAAGGGCCCCGGAATGAAGCCACTCGAGGTGCAAATTCGCCATTTGGAAATAATGTGAATTGCCTTGTCCGTAGTTTAAAGGAGAGACTGTGCTTAAAATGTGAACATTCCCATTATTGGCCTCACTCTAGCTACTTTAAATGCTGGATATTCATTTGGTCTGAATTCACCCAGGAGCTGCTGGGATAGTTTGGGGTTTGTCTATTATTGGCTGCATTTGTTAGTGCAAAAATCATCGTCAGAATGCTGCTGCCTGGTGCACGGCTGAGGGGCCGGCTTGTCAATGCCCTGCTTTCCCCACAGGAATGGGGCTTTTAAGGGCAAATCCTGCAGCCCGGACTCAGGCTGAATTAGCTTGTGAGGGCTTCGAGGCAGGTACTATCTTGATGGTGCCTGTCTGGCGCCTGGGGCAGTGGGACCCTGACCCCTGATGGGGGCACCAGGCCCCACTGAGAGAGGAATTATCATCGTCACAAATAACCTCTCACTGAGGCTAAGGAGGCTTTGCCTGGCTGCTCCCTTCTGCTGCTGCAAGAAGAGGGTAAAGGCAAAGCAACAGCTTTGCAGCGTGTTACCTCCCGTTTCCATCCGTCCGCTCCCCAGGGACCAGGCTGCATCTGGTGACCTCCAGGCTCTCCGCACTCCTCTCTTCCTAATCTGAAGGGAGCAGAGGCTAGGAAACAGCAATCAGCAGATTTGCAAAAGGAGTGTCACAGGATACTCAGGTAGCAAAGCGTAGCAGAAAAGGGTCGCAAACTGCTGCATGGCTCCCAGCGAGAGACGGGCCCATTCTAGTCTATTCTGTTGGATTCTCTGTCATCTGAAGCCTTTAAATCAAGGCTGGAAGTCTTTGTAAAGGTAAATCTAGCTCAGGCCAAGGTTATAGACGTGATGCAGAAATCGCTTCATGCCCTGTGCTTTCCAGGAGGTCAGACTGGAGGATGGCAATAGACCCGCCTGGCCTTAAAATCTATGACTCCATTGTGTGCTTTGTTCTTCAGGTCTTTCTACAGCCCTCCTCACCCCTGTCCAAGCGTGAAACGACCAGCAGCTGTGCCACATGTGCTTCTAAGCCATAAAATCGGGATCCAGGTTTCAACACTCCAAACTGGAATCTGCAGTTCCAGGGTGGCCCATTATTTTATTTTATTTTATTTTATTGGGGCCATTTGCCCAGCCCTAATCCAGATTTGGGTCTGAACTGTGAACACCCACAGGGACGATTGCATCTAGGGTGTTGAGTCAAGCCCCGCTCTGCCATCGCCATCAATACTCTGGGGCCAGGAATGATCACCGACAATGGGAAATAGACAGCAAGCATCACGGCTGTCCAGAGAGCAAATGGAAACAAAGCTGCAGTGGCTGCTTGCTGTGCAGAGTGCTCAGTGGCCACTGTGTATTTTTTCCAGTATCTTTCAACTGGATCTGGTGGGAGATTCTGCCCTGGGCAAAACTTCACCAGACCCCGTCTTAGACTAACTGCTGAAAACTGGGTAAATAGGGTGTGGCACTGCCGGTTACCTCCAGACTTTCTCCTTCTATGCCCACCTCCCCCTCGGTGCCACTTCGTATGCTTTTAACTTGTCACCAGCAGCCAAGATGCCACTCACATCACTTTTACACACCTGTGGCAAGGAAAGTGAGACATCCATCCTGCTCTTGGAAAATGCCAGGCAAGCCCCTCTTGTAATGAACTAACAATAGCTCTAGAGGCTGAAACACAAATTGACAAATTCAATGTCAAATTAGGTGACCGAGAGGAAAACCAACAGGAATTCAGAAGATGCAGGGCCCAGAACCTCAGCTGAACCCAGAGGTTTGCAGCACAACTCAGAAAGGGGCAGCTGCAGAGGTAATCAACCTCCAATAACCCCAGAGCCAAGGCATCTGTCTAGGGCTGGTTCAGCCAGTTCTTGGATTCAGGCCAGTTAAAAACAGATAGACTTCACACGGTTGAGTAAATCTTACAGGTCTGTGGATCTTTTGTACTCAGGTGAAATTGCTCCTGTCCAGCGAGGCAAATCCTAATGTTACAAATGCCATATTAAAAACCTTGTGTAAGTGCCAATGTATAATGAAGGTTTGGATGCATATGGGATGGCACCTAATTTCCCCTCAAACCATGATCAAACCTCCAGAATTGCATAGGATGATTCTCAACTGTTGTTCTGTTGTGTCGGTCTGGAAACAGACCCATTGTCTGTGGCATAGTGGGAACAGTGCAGTCTCAGTCTTATAACGTGCATGTTTTCCATCAGAACAAAGAAATGACGCCAAATTATTGACGTCCAATGTCTGTGCTCAACCCAGTATTTCCTAGACAGTGAGAAACCATCTCAATGAAAGAATTATAGCATCTTTTCTTGGGAAAACTTTTATACTAGAAGCTAACGCAACATTTCTTGCTCTCTTTATTTTGTTCTGCGGAGGCTAACTCATAAACTACTACTGGACTACACTCCCCAGGCTCTCTCAAGGATGTCAAGGAACCAGCAATGTATTTTCTATGCTTTTCAACTGTTTGTGCCAGAGGAGGGGAAAAGGCACTTAAAAACAAACTTACGGGAGGTCTCCAAAATGGGGTCAATACCAGTCCTCTACCCACAGGCGGGTGTGAGGCTAAACACAGTAAAGCTTGTGGAGCACTTTGAGATCTGTTCTATAGGTCACCTAAGGGCTAGGTATTATTATTTTCCATAAGAAGCCATTTGGTATCCTGGTGTTAGCGTGTGTTCTGTGTAATGGGACATGGCGGTTACGATGACAGTTTAATTGCACGCTGCAAATGAGAGCTAGTGTCCCTGATTCTCCACCGCTTTGCACCTGACATAGTCACTTACGCTTGTGCATGGTCACATGATAGTATTTCCCACCCACTTTGCACAGGTATAAATGGCACCAGGGGGAAGCAGCTCAGTAGCTCTTGTATGTTGTAAACAGAGACGGGGGTGTGCTGTGCGGGTGCCTGGAAGAACCATTCAGTTACCCAGGCCACAACTGTCAGTCTTAACTTCATGAAGTTGGGCATCTAAGGCCATAGGTTGGCACCTAAGTAGTAGTGACCTGCAAGTGTGAGTCTCTGCATCTCTAGGTGCTTCAGTCTGACATTACTGGTAAGTGCCTATATGGGCAAAGCCTGGGCCTCAATGACTGATTGTCTCCATAATTAAACTGGGTAGGATAAAGCCGTGGCCTACTGTTTGGATAACACCTGGTCTCTGTCCTCGGCCTGAGGCTAGTCCTCAGCAAACTGAGCAGAACTTGGCTGGGGTACATAGTAGGGATGGTGTGGGGGGGTTACATTGAAAATAACCTTTTGGGAGTAAGCAACATAAATACAGGGTGACGAATGAGGGTTTGATAAAGTGAAATGGAAGCTAATTTCCTAGGACGTGCATAATTGCAGCAATTCAAAATGTTAAAAATGCAAAATTAGTAATAATCAGTGGCTGTTTATGATCTGTGTCTATACTCTGTGAATCCAACTAATATGGAGTAATTACATTCCTCTAATTCTAGGTATTTATCATCTTTTGGTTGGAGAGGACTCCTAAGAAACAATGAAAACAGATTGCTCTGTATTTGGCTAGCACAGCATACTGTGCAGTTGGTGCTGTATGGACTAATTTCTCTTTTAAGGGTAAAACCGTTATTATTTGGCTTTGCTCACATAGCTGTTACATACATGCATTCAGAGCTCCTCTAGCGTGCAGCAGCTGATCAGTTGCACAATAGCACCACCAATAGACAGTATCATGGCATTACAGAGAAGACACTCAGATGTTATCTCTTGGCTGCACAAGTTAAGACTGCTGAGTGTGGTGCAGAATAATACTTACACTTTATTTGTCTACTATCATATATTTTTATGGAGCATTTGCCTTTACTTATTTTCCCCCTTTAGTCCATAAGGGGACTGGGATCGCTGTGCTGCTACCACTCGCAAATGTTTGCCAGCAGAATGAAGTTACTGCAAAGAGCCATTCCAGCTGTACTGCGGTAATGCCCGATGAATGTGTGATCAGTTTGCTAATGTGGGTCGTTCCTTAGTTGAATTAATCATTTCATTTTCCCCGTTCCATATGCGTGTACTCCAAAAGTGAATCAGAGAGCTAAACACCTGAGCGGGCTGAGGTTTGCTTTTAATGGATGATGTTCGTTCTCAGCCCCGGAAGTGGTAATCAGAGACGTTACTTATCAGAGGCCAGTAGCAAGCCTGGATGGTGATGAACCTATCTCTTGAATGTGTGACTCACAGGGTGATGTGGAACCAATGACGTGGTTGTCTGGCTTATGAGCTGCTGTTAATTGGAATGGGTTACCTAGGGAGGTGGTGGAGTCTCCTTCTTTGGAGGTTTTTAAGGCCCGGCTTGACAAAGCCCTGGCTGGGATGATTTAGTTGGGGATCGGTCCTGCTTTGAGCAGGCGATTGGACTAGATACCTCCTGAGGTCCCTTCCAACCCTGATATTCTATGGTTAGTCTGAAGGGTCCCTCTGGTGGAGAAGTGTTTCTGTAGCTTTGTCCTGCACTCAGCAGCCTGAACACATATTGTTGTTTCTCAGTCCCTGTGACATGGTGTTTGTAATAAGTAGGGCTGCTCAAACTATTCTTTACGGGTGGTATTTGTTAGGCCTTTAGCACATCTTGGTTAGCAGACTGTTAGCAAAGCAATGCTGCCTGTGTATGCTCATTGAATCCTCTGCACAAAACAGTTCACAAGCTCTGTTGTTTGACTGTTCGCTGCTTGTCTCACAAGGTTTGTCTCATGGCCTGGTCTCCTATATTAACGTAGATGAATATATGGACCCAAAGGTGTTAACATGACCATGTAACTGTCCAACATTAAGCAGTTTTAAACAAGGTTCGGGGTTTGGAATACAGAGACCTCAGCCTGCTTCGTAACATGGCAAACACACCTTAAAAATCCTTTTAACCATTTATTAAAGATACAGAAAAAGAAGGAAAAAACATTAAGGCATATGAAATGTAAAGTATTATGTAGAGCTTTTGTTTGAACCATAACCCTTGTTCCTTTCCCTTTAACTGGGGAGTTTTTCGAAAGAGCCTCCTCTCCTTCCCCCCCCCCCCCCCGCCCCACAGCGCCGGGTCTGAGAGTCTCATAGATGGTATTATAGAGGGTAATAACTGTCCTCATGGGGAATAGAGAAGAAGTTAGTTAAGATGGGCTGGAGCGCTCCTTATTCCTGTTGTTAAAGTCTGATCCCATTTCCTAGAAGACACACACACACACACACACACACACACACACACACACACACACACACACACACACACGGAAAGAAAAGAACAGCAAAGAGGGAAAATGCAGCTTCTGTCTCCGGTGCTGACTCTCACTTGCAGCCTGCTGCTGGAAAAAGACAAGCACAGCACACGGTCTGATCAGCAACTCTGAGACCTGGCAAACTTGTACCAGCATTGGGCTGTTTGAGGTATTACGTTTAGCTGCCTCTTTCTGGACACAGACTTATAGCAGTGTTGCAAAATGTGCACGCTTGGCTGGCTCGCCAGACTCTTAGTGGGCAAAAGGGAAAAGGACACGTGGGGATGGGGGAGACAAGGTCTCACATCCCAGGTAGTGTTCAGGATTTAGCTGGAGCCGGTGGACGTGGCGGTGTCAGCTGGGTCCGGACATCTCTCGGGATCAGGGTGAAGAAGGCATCTCAGGAGATGGTGGGGGTGGCAGCCGGGATAGTGAAGTTTGCTCCTTTCCCTTCTCTTGTCCTTCATTCAGCCAGCGTTTGCTTCCAGCCATCCGTCTTCCCCCCCAAAGTGTCTTTTTTAAAGACCCCCAAAGGAAATGAAGGGCGGAATAGCCTATCCCCTCGTTATTTTGTTCACCAATTTGGCCTAACTTGTGACCTACTCTTTTTAGTTCACTAATTTCCAGTCCTACACTTTTCTTGTTTTCCACACACGAGCTTACCAGAGTCTGTGAATTATACCATGGGGTCTTTTTGTTAGAACTATTTCAGCTTTTCTGTTTTCCTTTTGCACCTTTTCCCATCAACACGTGTTGTTACAGGGCACTCGGATATTGTAGGAACTTTAACTCACTTCTCACAATTTGGGTAAATTTGTAGGCCCAGCGGTTACAAGAGGCCCTGTCCCCTGACAAGGTGACTTGAGTGTTTCAAACAGGAGAGTAATGAACACGGCTGAGCAAACACACGATGCCTGGGTGTAATCATCCTTTATACTAACATCTCTGCGCTCACCAGTGTTTCACTAGGAGCTGGTGGCTATTTGAATCCATGTGAGGAGAGGGAAATTTGTCCCTGTGCAGACGGGACCAGCCCAAACCCTCAGCACCACTAACCCCCCTGTGCTTCTCCACAAATGAACCCAGTTCTATTCAACCTTCTCCGGCAGTGAGTGATGCTGTCACACTGATGATGGGGCTATACATCATTGTGTTCAGAGGTGGCTGAGTGACGTGTCTGATTGCCGAACATGCCTTCTGCTAGGAGATGCTCCTCTCTTGGTAAGGGGGCAGATCGGGAGTCACCAAGTCACCAAACTTCTGCCTCCACAATACCTACAGGAGGCTTTGTAGCCATTCATATTGTCCTGACCTTTAACTGTGCGTAAAGCCCCTGGCAGAAGCACCAAGGAATAAAACTCTCCAAGGCCCCTCTGGCCCCCTCCTTGCTGTCAGGGGGAAAAGACAAAGTGAACAAGCTTCATTTGCAGGTTTGTTACCCACCATTTCACGGGGAATATTTTGGCTAAAATTCGTAGCGAAATACAACTATCCTTGTTGTGTAACCAAAAGGCAAAAGAACTGCACTCAATAGAGGTGACGGGGTCACCCTGATGCAAACCCCAATCTTGCATGGCTGGGTTGTGCAGCGTGGACACAGGTATGGAAGGGGGGAGGGGGTTTTTTTCACCTTGTGGTGTGAGGCCTGTTCTAAGAGGCGAGGACCCTCTCCAGCAGCCCAGCATTGCCCGGGGAACTCTCAGCTTGAAGAAGGCGACATGGACTAGCTGCAGCAAGAGCAGCACAGAGCTGAGCTGCTCTGGTGAGAGGCCATGGCCAGCCCAGCGATGCAGGCTCTTTGGAGAGGTGACGTGCAGCGGAGGGTGCACTCAGTAATGACGAGCTGAAGAGCCTTTATGGGGCCTAACCCCCCTGGGGTCAG
Source organism: Emys orbicularis (assembly GCF_028017835.1). Lineage (NCBI taxonomy): Eukaryota > Metazoa > Chordata > Testudines > Emydidae > Emys > Emys orbicularis. The sequence goes on from NC_088689.1 coordinate 129,860,417, forward strand.
GGCTAGCTGAACCCTGAGCTGAGGTGCAGCCATACCCAAGGGTGGGACCAGGCCAGGCAGCTGTCACGGGAAGAGCCAGGACCGGCGAGGGAAGCTGCCCCTGATTGTCCCTTGTGGGCACCAGCCGGGAGGTCAAGGAGGTGGACAGCTAGTACTGAGCACACATGGTGGCTGCGGGGATGGGGAGATGAACCGACTCCTTGCAAGTCAGGGGGCTTTTCTTCATTTTACCTGCGTATCTAATAATCTTGGGTTTCCCATGGTCTCTTGTTTGTGTTCCCTTTCCCTACAGTAAAGTTCTCTGCTCCAGCCCAGCCGAGAGCGCTTGCTAGAGGAGAAGAACCGCCTGACAAGAGTGACTAGAGAGGGCTTTGTTTTATTTTGTTTCCCAGAGCAGGAATCCCAGTGAGACTCTGGGTGGGACCTTGGGCCAGCATTGCTATCAGCAGGCCAGCCCTTGCTGCTGCCAATCACACCTGGCAAAAGAGTAACACATGGAAGCTTGACTATTATCTTTAATGGCTACAGGATAATGCTGCTATTAAGATGGCACGTTGTTGTTTGCATGGCACATTATTCATTCCCCTGCCTGGCAGCTTTTCAATATCACCTGTATGTATTTATTTTTAATTCCTCCTTGTCCTTAAGAAGCGTGAAGGATTCTCCCAATGGGAAGACTGCAGCGTGAGCCTGATGCCATTCCATTCCACGGCTCTGGTTTATTATTTGCTACGTTGCAATCAAGTTAACAATCTGCTCCTGCAGTTTGATGTATTGACATGTTGAGTAATGTTGTGCTTCATTTTAATTGTACCTTGCTGTGGGTCACTGCAGTACAAGATGGTGCCTGAGCTCCCCAGGTGCAATCCTGGATATGAACTTCCTCCATCAGTTTTGAGGCATCAGATGCTGAGGATTTAGGGTCCAGCCCTTCCCAGGGGGACTTGAGAAGAAATTGGACAGAGTTAATGCAATGTAATCACTTGACGATTCCCTGTTCTGTTCAGTCCCTCTGGGGCACCTGTCTTTGGCCACTGTCGGCAGACAGGACACTGGGCTAGATGGACCTTTGGTCTGACCCAGTCTGTCCGCTCTCATGTTCTTAAAATAGGGGAGAGTTGTGCCCTCTTTTGCTTCCTTATGATGGCTACAGTCGGTCTGCTATGAAGGTCTTTGCATTTTAAGTTTTTCCTCTTGTTCTTGCCCCTGGAGGTGTCTGGTGCATTCAGGCTAATCCTCTCCCTTTTTTTTTGTTGGAGGGCCTTTTGGATGACCCAGAAATGTGTTTTGGGAGCTGTCGGAGTCCTCGGTGGAAGGCAAGGGGGCGGGGGAGGGAGGAGCAGTCCCTCAGAAAACAAACTCCTCTCCCAAGTGTGTCCAATAAATAGGCGGCAACCAAAACTAGAGCCGTGCAGTCTAAACACACTGAGGACTTGATCCAAACCCCACTGAAACCAGCCCCTTGACTAAACTGCTTTCACTTCCTTGGTGCTTGTGATGTCTCAAGTGTTCTCCAGTAGAATATAGAGTCTCCCTGGGTAGTTGAAAACTGAATCTCTACCGTAAGAAGCAGAGGGGGAAAACAAACGCTGTTTTTGGAAACCCCTTTCAGATCTTCATTCTCCACCATAAAGAAGCAAAACTGGGTCCGGGCCCCATTTCCGTTAACTTTGCAGGTGACCTTTCAGCCGGTGATATTTTGCCCTGTGACGTCGTTGATCGTGGATGTACGTTTCCTGCCCATTCAATCGGATGCTTTCAGTGTTTAAGCAATTTCTGCTGTCGCTTCAATCGTCCCCCCACACCTCGTCCTCTCACACCAACACGATGCGGCCTCTAGCCGCGGAAGTGCCCTCAACCTTTTGCAGAGACTGCTTGGCCTCACTTTCTTCGCTCATCTTATTCAGCCCCATTTGGGCCCTTTTCCCTGTTACAGGCAGACAGAGGAGAGGAGCTGTTGCAAGGACATCCTGAGCGTGCTCAGTGAACCCTCTCACGCTCTCGCTCTCAAGCATGACTTCCCCAGGTACGAAGAGCGGCTTGGGGACCCCAGAGGCTCAGGGCTGGAAACCGCCCAGCAGCCTCAGGCCTCCTTCAGCCAAAGCCAGGCTTTTATCATTACAGCTTCCCAAATTAGGCCGCATCTCAGATGCTGCTGAGAGCCAGGGAGGCCCGTAGGGCTGCAGCATGCTGGGGTCTCTGAGGCTGTTTGTTATTGAGCAGAGCCAGTTATTACCAGCAGCTAAACAAACTAATAGGAAGGATATTTCCCTGGAGAGGGAAGAGGCTGCTGATTGAGAATGTGCTATTTAAGCCCAGATTCTCGCTGCAGCTAAAATTTCCATCTGAGGCCGACGAGCATCAAAATGCAAAGTTCAGGCCTAGATTTCTGTTCGTTAAAGCGATCAGTGTGAAAAGAGCCGTGACGTGATTTTACAGCCCTGCAGTTACAGAGAGGGGAGGGTTCATCCCCCCAGCCCCGAAGGGCCGTTTGGTGTCCAGATGTCTGTGCCTGAGCCCATCAGATCACAGAATCATAGAAGATCAGGGTTGGAAGGGACCTCAGGAGGTATCTAGCCCAACCCCCTGCTCAAAGCAGGACCAATTCCCAACTAAATCATCCCAGCCAGGGCTTTGTCAAGCCGGGCCTTAATAACCTCTAAGGAAGGAGATTCCACCACCTCCTTAGGTAACCCATTCCAGTGCTTCACCACCCTCCTAGTGAAAAAGTTTTTCCTAATAGCCAACCTAAACCTCCCCAACTGCAACTTGAGACCATTACTCCTTGTTCTGTCATCAGGTACCACTGAGAACAGTCTAGATCCGTCCTCTTTGGAACCCCCCTTCAGGTAGTTGAAAGCAGCTATCAAATCCCCCCTCACTCTTCTCTTCGGCAGACTAAACAATCCCAGTTCCCTCAGCCTCTCCTCATAAGTAATGTGCTCCAGACCCCTAATCATTTTTGTTGCCCTCCGCTGGACTCTTTCCAATTTTTCTACATCCTTCTTGTAGTGTGGGGCCCAAAACTGGACACAGTACTCCAGATGAGGCCTCACCAATGTCGAATAGAGGGGAACGATCACATCCCTCGATCTGCTGGCAATGCCCCTACTTATACAGCCCAGAATGCCATTAGCCTTCTTGGTAACAAGGGCACACTGTTGACTCATATCCAGCTTCTCATCCACTGTGACCCCTAGGTCCTTTTCTGCAGAACTGCTACCTAGCCATTCAGTCCCTAGTCTGTAGCAGTGCATGGGATTCTTCCGTCCTAAGTGCAGGACTCTGCACTTGTCCTTGTTGAACCTCATCAGGTTTCTTTTGGCCCAATCCTCTAATTTGTTTAGGTCCCTCTGTATCCTGTCCCTACCCTCCAGCGTATCTACCACTCCTCCCAGTTTAGTGTCATCTGCAAACTTGCTGAGAGTGCGGTCCACGCCATCCTCCAGATCATTAATGAAGATATTGAACAAAACCGGCCCCAGGACCGACCCCTGGGGCACTCCACTTGAAACCGGCTGCCAACTAGACATGGAGCCGTTGATCACTACCTGTTGAGCCCAATGATCTAGCCAGCTTTCTATCCACCTTATAGTCCATTCATCCAGCCCATACTTCTTTAACTTGCTGGCAAGAACACTGTGGGAGACTGTATCAAAAGCTTTGCTAAAGTCAAGGAATAACACCTCCACTGCTTTCCCCTCATCCACAGACCCAGTTATCTCCTCATAGAAGGCAATTAGGTTAGTCAGGCATGACTTGCCCTTGGTGAATCCATGCTGACTGTTCCTGATCACTTTCCTCTCCTCTAAGTGCTTCAGAATTGATTCCTTGAGGACCTGCTCCATGATTTTTCCAGGGACTGAGGTGAGGCTGACTGGCCTGTAGTTCCCCGGATCCTCCTTCTTCCCTTTTTTAAAGATGGGCACTACATTAGCCTTTTTCCAGTCATCCGGGACCTCCCCCGATCGCCATGAGTTTTCAAAGATAATGGCCAATGGCTCTGCAATCACATCCGCCAACTCCTTTAGCATCCTCGGATGCAGCGCATCAGGCCCCATGGACTTGTGCTCGTCCAGTTTTTCTAAATAGTCCCACTTCTTTCTCCACAGAGGGCTGGTCACCTTCTCCCCATACTGTGCTGCCCAGTGCAGCAGTCTGGGAGCTGACCTTGTTCGTGAAGACAGAGGCAAAAAAATCATTGAGTACATTAGCTTTTTCCACATCCTCTGTTACTAGGTTACTAGGTTGCCTCCCTCATTCAGTAAGGGGCCCACACTTTCCTTGACTTTCTTCTTGTTGCTAACATACCTGAAGAAACCCTTCTTGTTACTCTTAACATGTCTTGCTAGCTGCAACTCCAAGTGTGATTTGGCCTTCCTGATTTCACTCCTGCATGCCTGAGCAATATTTTTATACTCCTCCCTGGTCATTTGTCCAATCTTCCACTTCCTGTAAGCTTCTTTTTTGCGTTTAAGGTCAGCAAGGATTTCACTGTTAAACCAAGCTGGTCGCCTGCCATATTTACTATTCTTTCTACACATTGGGATGGTTTTTTCCTGCAACCTCAATAAGGATTCTTTAAAATACAGCCCGCTCTCCTGGACCCCTTTGCCCTTCATGTTATTCTCCCAGGGGATCCTGCCCATCTGTTCCCTGAGGGAGTCAAAATCTGCTTTTCTGAAGTCCAGGGTCCGTATTCTGCTGCTCTCCTTTCTTCCTTGTGTCAGGATCCTGAACTCGACCATCTCTTGGTCACTGCCTCCCAGGTTCCCATCCACTTTTGCTTCCCCTACTAATTCTTCCCTGTTTGTGAGCAGCAGGTCAAGAAAAGCTCTGCCCCTAGTTGGTTCCTCCAGCACTTGCACCAGGAAATTGTCCCCTACACTTTCCAAAAACTTCCTGGATTGTCTGTGCACCGCTGTATTGCTCTCCCAGCAGATATCAGGGTGATTAAAGTCTCCCATGAGAACCAGGGCCTGCAATCTAGTAACTTCTGCGATCTAGTAACAGATGATTACATCTGTCAGCCCTGCCCAGCCACAGCACCGCACCCTGGGTCCCGATCCTGCAATCGGATCCACCCTGCGCTCCTGCCCAGCAGTGGCCAATGGACTCACCCAGCAACAGATGTGCAGTGGCCTTCCCCCAGCCTCTCGCCTGCCTGCCTGAGCCCAGCAGCCCCCGGCAATCAGTGAGTATTAAGGACATTCCAGCCCCTCAGCAGTCCTGAGGAAACTCCGGGCTGTGGATCAAGCCCCCGCCGTAGCACAGCAAAGGGAGACCAGCAAGGAGAACTGCTGGAAGGAAAGGGGGACAAGGACACGGGAAGCAGGGAGAGGAAACCCCTCCAGAAGAGGGGCAAGGAACGGAGAGCCGGAGTGGGCTCTGGGAAGGGGGGGAGAGGGCGCCAGATCCGGGGGTAGGGGAAAGACTGAGGGCAGCAGTGCAGAACGTTTCCTGGCTGGTGCTAGACTAAATCGAGACAGAGAAGGACGAGGGGCTGAGGGGAAAGGAGCGGGAGACAATGAGCCCAGAAAACCCTGAAGGAGCAGGAGCGAGCATAGAGAGAGGCGTGCAGCAGCGCCCAGAGGCGGCAGGGCGATGACGGGTGAGAGATGCACAGCCAGCAGTTAAAGGGGCATGTGGCGCGGCCGGCTCCAGATCTTTCATTTGCAGACTGGTCCCCTGATGTGCAGCGGCCTCTACTCGAAAGTGCTCAGGGTCACGGAAGCCCAGCCAACCCCTCACAGAAAACGGCTTATGAAAGAGAGGTGGAGACAAACGCTGGCATGAGCTGGGCTGTTTAACCATGCTAAGGGGGGCTGAAGGTGCCTGCTAAAGTCACAGGTTGGCCTGGCCATGGCCTGCAGAGTCCAGAATGGGAAGCCATGTGTAGTGGGGCAGTCACTCCGCTCCAGCCCTGAAAGGGTTAAAAGCCAGCCCTTGGAGAGGGCTGGGGCAGAGAGCCAATAAGAATAGGCTGATTGGGAAGCAGCCACAGCTGGTGCCATGCCCAATTAGGAAACAGCTGGCCCTATAAAAGGGCTGCTAGCCAGGAGCTGGGTCAGTCTCTCTCTAGCTCTTGGGAGAGAAGGACCTGGCTGCCTGGGAGCTCAGGGTACAGGGAACAGAGCAGGACTGGGGAAAGGCAAGAGGAGCTGGGAAGCTCCAGCTTGGTAAATCCCCAGGCTGTGGGCCTTGTTGAAGGCCAAAACAGGTACTGGTGTTGTACAGGCTGCAGCCTGGGGTGGGGCAGAGGCCTGGTCCAACTGCCTTGCCAATGATGAGTGGCCATGACAGACTGCCGTCTGCCCCAGTGTGCGGGGGCTAGATGATGACTGGCAGTAGCCACTGAGGCAAGGTGCGTGAGAGGGTTGGGGGTTCCCCTGGGAGGGGAGACCCAGACTGTGGGTTACTGCTGGGGGCAGCACCCCAGTGCGCAGGGGCACCAGGGTCCAGGAGGGACATGGGGGCCCTAAGGCAGGCAAGACACCGGCCTGCAGAGGGCGCTCTGGGCTGGACAAGAGTAATTCCCAGGACGACCAGCAGGAGGCATCGCGCCGGTGAATCACACTTCACTACACCATGTTTATAGTCCAGTCACCACAATGTGTTTGCTTGGTTCATGCTAACGGACGAGGCCAGGCCCCTCCTTGCACGCCAGGTGTCGGGGGCACTGGCTCTCTGCTGCTTCCGCAGCGAACGTAGCATGAAGGAACCACACCGGCACTGTGTTCAAATAACTGTGTTCACGAAGGGCTTGTCTACACTTGCAGTGCTGCGGCTGCACCTCTGTAGCACTCAGTGCCGACACTACCGACATCGACGGGAGAGCTTGTCCCATGGGCGCAGGGACTCCGCCTCGCCGGGGGGTAGCCATGTGGACAGGAGAAGCTGTCCGGTGGACATAGCGCTGTCACAGGGTGTTAGATCGGTATAACTGCGTCACGCCGGGATGTGGATTTTCCACACCCCTGAACAACATAGTTACACCGACAAGTTGGTAGTGTAGACCAAGCCTGACTGTTCACAACATGCCGGGCCTAGCTACGTACACGCACTGCTGTGCTGCCTGGAGTCTAGGCTCAGACCACAGACCGCACGGCTAGAGGGCTCACAAGCTATTTAAAGGGATAATACCCAATTCCTCTATACTATGGGGGTCGTTACATGGGAGCAGTGGGAACCACGGACGGGAAAAAGTGAGCTTTGTCCCATCCTGGCTGCCACCCCATCCTCTCCTGGGACTCTGGGATGCACCATGACACCACTGGGCCTTGACCGGCCTGAGTATGAAAGGCATCCTGACCCGACCGGGCCTGAGAGTGGGAATCAATGAAACTGGCCCCGGCTTCAGCAAATCCTGAACACCACCAGGGATGTGAGGCTTGGGTCCCCGCTCCCTTGTCTGTCACCTTCCTTCCCGACCTTCTTTCTCCTCAGTCCAGCCGCTCTCGTTGCCTCTGTTGAACAAGGGGTAGACAGCCAAGATGGCGCCGCCTTCTGCAACACTGCTGTGAGCCTCTGACTGGGAAGGCTGCTAAGGGCAATGCCGTGAGCCCGGTCACGGTTTGCCAGGCTTCGGCACGAGGCTGCAAGTGGAAGGCAGCCCCAGAGACAGAAGGGGCCTTTGCTGTCCCTGCTGTTCTCTCCTCTCCCCTCGTGAGTGCGTTGGCCTTGTGTTCGCTTGAGTTTCATCAGCCCCAGGCCTTGCGCACCTTCCTCGTGCAGGCCGAGGGGACCGGCAGAGCCACGCCGCACAACCATGGGTGGGCTCAGAGCACTCCCGCTCCCAGCTGAGTCCGATTAAAGTTGGATTTTCCCGCCCTCCTCAAGCGTTCAGCAAACGCCATCACTGATATCTGGATGCCGTGGTATCCGACGGGATTATTGCCGCACGTGGGGGGCTAGGTTGTGCCTGAGCTTTGCGATAAGGGGCAGGGTAGGGTACAGGCACAGCTTGCACTCCATGCCCTCTCCTGCCCGTCAGTCTCCATGTTGAGGCACCGTTCGCCTGTTGTATACAGAATGCTTTGACTGTGGTTGGTTTTTACAGTGTTACAGAGCACGGGGACGCCAGAGGGGTTTTCCTGTTATAGTCCTGCTATTTCAGAGCTGTCCTGCTGGCAACTTCGGGAGGGGTTCTGCCACCTTTGCTCACATTGAGCAGCACCTCCATTCATGAGTAGTTCCACTGGAATCAATGGGACGGGCCTCGGCATCTGGTCCATAATGCACAGAAAGGTCAGTCCATACCCCTTCCCTTCTCCCAAGGAGAGCTAGCTGGGAGGACCCCACTGCACCATTCACAGAGTCCAGAGGGGTCTTGTAGGACATTCTGAGCCGCAGATGCCTTGTACAGAGCGAGAGCCGTGTCTGGGAGTGAGGTCACCAAACATTCAATATTCTTGTGCTGCTCTCCCCGCTAGACCAGAAATCAGGTGTGATGAGGTCACAGGAGCAGATGAAATGGTCGTTTTTGCCCTCATCCGGTGCGGGGAAAGTCTGTTCATCTGAGCAGCAGACTGTTTCTGAAGTGTCACTTTAGGCTGCTTCTGCCTGATGCAGGGATCAGGCCTGATTTTTAAAACATCAATCAAATAAACCCTTTGCTGTCTAGAACTCTTAAGCAAGCAAGAAATCACTTGCCTGCCGCTGTGTTTTTGTCTGGTGATATCCATGTGCAGTCTGTAATAGTTGTGTCTGTCTGCTGAAACCTAAAACCAGGCCTCTGACCGCTTGTGATCATCAAGCTCCTCTGCCTCTTTTTGGTAAGACCAAGGGTGTTAACCTCAATATCCTGGCTAAATTCTGCCTACTAAAAATCCCCATGCAGTTGCAACTCGATGCTGTGTTCTTTTTAACTGCCTATCCCGATAGGGTGACCAGATGTCCCGATTTTATAGAAACAGCCCCGATTGGGGGGGGGGGTGGGGTTGTATGGGCTCCTATTAGCCCCGGTCCCGATTTTTCACACTTGCTATCTGGTCACCCTATATCCCGAGCTCTTGCATGGTGATGGAAGAGCTGCTGTATTTCATTTTAGGGGCAGCTGCGTTTCAGGCCTGGCTGCTGTGGGCCCTGTATATCAGGTGAGGTTTGAGATCCTGGAGGATGAAAGGTGCTATATTATTGTCCGTTGGCATTAGGAGCTAGTCCAAAGCCCACTGAAGTCAGTGCAAGTTCTGCGGGCTGCAGTGGGCTCGGGATCAGGCCCTACTAAGCAACTCAACCCAACCAAAGAGAGAACAAATTGCAGAGCTAAAATAAATGTCAGGAATACGTCCACAGGCGCCCTCTTGCTGTGGTCTCCTTGCACAGAAGGGAAATCAGTTTATGGGGAATAAGAGGTCAGGAAAACAAAACTGCCCAGCAGATAAGAAACTGCTTTAGCAAAATTAGTGGCATTGAGGTACTAGCGGCACAGACTCTGAACTTGTGTTAACCAGGCCGGCTCAGCAGTGCAGGCAGGCACGTGCTCACCTGAGCAGCTCCCATGCTACCTGCAGTTATCTCCCTAGGGAACAGGAGCAACACGCTTTCTGCCCCGTCGCTGTGAGCTGGGATGCAGAGTGGGACATCTGTCAGCCTGCCTGGGGCCTGTCCCCTCTCCCCCTGAGTCTCTCCAGCTGGGCAGGGTGTGAGGAGCTCACTTTCTCACGGCCACGCGTTTCCTGCAGGTGAAGGGCTAGTGCAGTCTGGGCAGCCACTGGGCGCGTCGCTCCATGCTGAGCAAGGCAATGCAGGCTGGGAAACCTGGGATCTAATGCCATTCCCACTGAAGTCCTTGGGCTGGAGTCTCACTTACACTAAAGTCCCTTGACACCACTCTAAGGCTGTTTGCACTGCCCAAGGCTGGTTAATGAGCCTTAGTGTTCCTAAGAATCAGGCCTGTTGACTTTAATGGGGGTTGGGATCAGGACCCTGGTGGTTAACTGTATTAATAAAGTATCCAGGGCTGCATTTGTTCAGGGGAAGGAGTGCAAGACAACTGTACGCAAAAGTCCTGGATCAACAGGGAATGCAAAGAAAAGGGGAGTGGGGCAAAAATCTTTCTGCACAAAGCAGAGAACCCTTAAAGGGCTAATTAGAGCTGAATAATGTCCGCCACAGACCAGGTGCTGCTTCTGACCTCAGACGAGTGGGGGCCTCGCTGTTCCCATTTCCCATTACAGCCCGGCTGGAAGTGCTGCTCTCGTTAGGGTTACGTCAGCAGTATTTCTATTACCAACCGGCTTTTCGGCTGTAAAGCTTTGCTCTGGGTGATATGTGGGATCTAAGTCGTCATGCTGAAAATTACGTTTTGAACCTCTAAGATAATCCATTGGGCTCTAAGTGGTGGGAATGAAAAAGGAAAAGGCTCCATTCACCATGTGCCAGGTGAATGGGGCCTGGATCCTGAAAGATGTATATTGCATACAGCGCACAGTGGAGAACCAGCCCCTCCGAAGAGCTGTTCCTGGCATCAGGCACATAAAAGTAACAGCTGCTTAAAAGAAACCTGCCTAAATACATATTTGCCGTTAACTGTGGGCTCCTTAGGAAGCATTATAGTCTTTTGGAGAAATAGGTGCTTACCCAAGACAAACGGTACAGTTTCATGTGAAGGTGGCAGGCTGGATTCTGCTCACAGTTACACCTGTGTACATTCAGAGTCACTCAGGTCAGCAAATGGGGTTACTCCAGATTTACACCACTCTCAATGAGACCAGAATCCGGCGGATCTATTTTATAACCATCCAAGGACACTTTCCTTACAGATTTCTGTAACTAAAGACACCAAATGATATTCGACTAAGACGAAAGGTGGCACAAAAGAAGGAACGGTAACAAAGTCCAAATTAAGGCTGACACGCTGTCCGTGATGCCCACAGTATCTTTCTTACACAACTGTGTAAGGTTGGAAACTGCATCATGAGGCCACCCAATTTAGGCTTGCTCAATTTTCACCTTTATTCATAAATTTTCAGACAGAATTATTGTCCCTTATAGTTTCTGATCACATAATATGATAGACCATAAAGAAATAAGACGGAACAGGTAAGAGTTCAAGTAACCGAGTTCTGGGGGACTGGGAAGTTCTCCTGAACTTCATGATGGTCTCTGGCCTCTGAGCTGGTGTTTTCCTGCAGTCTCTGGTCTGCTATTTCCCTGACTTGGGCCTTGCTCCCTTGGTTTCTTATTTCTTTCCATATTACACAGTCATTAGATTTCTTCCAATCAACCTTATGTAACATGACGCATACCCAGTTGGACATTCACCCCAAACTTTCATAATTGGTTTTTCATGCTCCTGTCTATGTTGTTATAAATCATTAGCATTACACTAGCATTAAACATAGCCTTTATTTTCTACCATTCAGCCATTTCCTTTATGTTTCGATGTCATCGTTCAGTGCATGTGGATCATCAGAACCTTTAATTGCTATTAAATAAGAATAGGAGAGTTATGGGAACAATATGACCTGACCTTAATGTCAGCATTTTATTATCTTTTCCAAACTGCGTCTTCATAGAATCGTAGGACCGGAAGCGACTCGAGAGGTCATCTAGTCCAGCCCCCTGCAGTCAACGCAGGACTAAGTATTACCTAGACCAGGAGCAGGCAAACTTTTTGGCCTGAGGGCCGCATCGGGTTTCGGAAATTGTATGGAGGGCCGGTTAGGGGAGGCTGTGCCTCCCCAAAGAGCCAGGCGTGGCCCGGCCCCCACTCCCTACCCCCCCCCCTGCTTCTCGCCCCCTGACGGCCTCCCCCCGGGACTCCTGCCCCATCCACACACCCCTGTTCCCTGTTCCCTGACCGCCCCCAGAACCCCCACCCCTGACTGCCCCCCGCTGCCCCATCCAACCCCCCCTCCTTCCTGACTGCCCCGCCAGGACCCCTGAATCCATTCAAACCCCCCCCCCATTCCCCACCCTCTGACCGCCCCGACCCCTATCCACACCCCCACCCCCTGACCACCACCCCGAACTCTCCTCCCGTCTATCCAACCCCCACTGCTCCCCGCCCCCTTACCGTGCTGCCTGGAGCACCAGTGGCTGGAGATGCTAGAGCCGTGCTGTCCAGAGCACCAGGACAGGCGCCCGGCTGGAGCCATCCACGCCACCGTGCAGCACTGAGCACCGGGTCAGGCCCCAGCTCTGCAGCTGCGCTGCCCCAGGAGCTCGCAGCCCCGCTGCCCAGAGCATTGCGCCGGCAGCGGGGCGAGCTGAGGCTGCGGGGGAGGGGGAACAGCAGGGGAGGGGCCGGGGGCTAGCCTCCCGGGCCAGGAGCTCAGGGTCCGGGCAGGAGGGTCCCGTGGGCTGGATGTGGCCCGGAGCCATAGTTTGCCCACCTCTGATCTAGGCCATCCCTGACAGGTATTTGTCTAACCTGCTCTTAAAAATCTCCAGTGTTGGAAATTCCACAACCTCCCTGGGCAATTTTATTCCAGTGCTTAATTCAGGGGGACTTTTTGCTCCAAGTCTAATATCATGCTTATAAATCAGTAAAAAAAAAAAAAAATGGTTGGTAATTTTGCCTGTTGTATTTTGAGGTGCTTTTTATTTTGCGGCCTTGATGATCAGTTTTTTTCCCCAACAACTGCATCAGACTTGAATGTTGTGTCAGCCGTCCCTTTGACATTGTTTGCTCCCCTGGTACGTCTTATTTCCTATGTAACAAACTCCACACGTGCTCCCTGCACGGGGGGCCAAGCTCAGAGGGTGGACGATGGTGTAAATTAGATCACCCCCTCACACTAACTTAGCCCCCGCTTGAACAGTGGTTCAACTACATTATAAAGTCACGGAGCGTCTCACAGAGAAAATGTTGCTTTATTTCTCTGCCGTAATTTGGGGCCTGACCCTGCAAAGTTTTACTTAGGCAAGTAGCCCAATGACTTCAATAGTAATATTTATGTACCGGCAGGTACGTGCTCATATCTCTCATCTGTTGCAATTGCTATGTGAACTACTTTGAAACTGAGCAGTAAAGAGGCACATGAGATTCTGGGATAGGTCCTGCATCTTCCTGTGTTTATATGTTGAGAAAGAAATGGGGTGGAGGCCAGCTAAGTATGAATAAAAGGCCCAAAGGAGGAAATGAACTAAACAAAGGAATTAGCCACGTTTGAGCAAGATCATTATGACTGATCCCTTTGTGTGCACACGGATATTTTTGTCAATGCAGAGCTGAGCTTCCATGTGAATAACCTCACAGACTTCCTTGTTCTTGTGGTTCGTTCTGAGCCGCTGAGCTGTGTGTAGTCGATTTAACATTTTACTAGACCAGCAGCACAATGCACACGGAAGGTGTTTGTGGTGATTCACAGAGGGGCTGGGCTGTACCATGGACTCAACCCAGTGGATCACTAGACTTACAAGCGTTAGTCAGAAGGTGTCCTGTCCTCTCTCTGACAATACCCCATTTGGAACGCAGCCTTCCGAGTGAAGAGGCCTGTCGGACGGTTTCCCTGGTATGTACATTTGAATTCAGTCCACAAAAGAGCTCTGATACCTTTGTGTGGCTGGAAAAATGCCTGGAAATGCCTGGAAAGAGGGTTTTTTAAGTGTAACTAAACTAATAGATTTTTGTCCTTTATTTTGGTTACCATTGTAGATGTTTTTTACAATTAAATCTGGCTCAAGCAAGGGTGATTTCAGTAGCTGGGTGTAAAATAAAACACAGCTAGTAGCAACCATTTGGGACACATGTTTATTTATTATCCCTTCTTATAACATGGGGAAGTTGAGAGAGAAATCGGATTAGCTGGTGTACTTTTTACAGTCTATAACCTGGGGCCAGGTTTCCTTCTTTCTACTCTTCTCTCTGTTCTTACCCTTCTTTAGTTCTATGTATCCGCTTTTCCAAAGGAAAATTTTCCAGCCAGGGTTACTTGTACAACACTGTTTATGGCAATAGTTAGTTTTAAAGCCCTGAGCGGTTTCAGTTTCTGCGTGTCCATTGACGAACTGGAGATAGAACCTATTGTCTGATGTGTGTTCTGTGCCAAACGTCTTTATCGTTTACCGATATCAGAATATCGCTAGATGTATTTCTGAAAGAAACAGGACTTTTTTTAGTACCAGCGCCAAATGCTGTGGCTAATAGTCGAAGGGCCAGTTGTTATTGCTGAGTATTGATCGGTTGTTTTTTGATAGCACCTGAAGAGATCCTTCTGGGTCAGGCCCTCCCAGTACTACGTGCTGTACACACATGTAACAGACAGTTCACAATTTCAGCACACGACAAGGAAACAGGCAAAGAGAAACAGGAGGAGTCGAAGAAGACAAGGTACCCATGTAATGATCAGGTTTCGCTCTCACAGGCTGGATAATAATGAACTCTTCACTGTCCGACAAGCGAAATCTTTTAATATTCTTGTTCAAAAAACCCAGAGCTGAGCTGACCATAGCTGTACATAAAGCAAATGGGTCTGTAAGCTGTAGATCTGTGCAAGCTTCAGCGCAGACTCTTTAACTCCGATGTGCTGTAGGGGAGGCTTTGGGTCCGATGTATCCACACATTTTATTATCTTCTTTAGCTGATTTTAAATTCATCCCCGGTGCAGGCAGTTCTCAACAGGGCTGTTGTTAACAACGAGGACTGCCAACATCGTCTGTTGGGTTTGGTTCTCCTCCCCACCGGTGCACAGCTCAGCCAGGTGTGCAGGAACATCTGGGAGCCAGTTCCAGCTCCTGGTTTGGCCCTGCTGAGAGTTAGGGCTCCTTGAGCCATTGACTCTGGGTCCTTAGTGGAACAAAGCCTGCGGCCGTACTTACATAGCCGGGGAAGCAGTGACTGTGAAAAAGCTTTAGGGATAATCAGCCGAACATGAGTTCCATTTGCAATGCAGGGGCCAAAGGGCTATGTGATCCCTGGATGCATAAACACGGGACTCTTCAATAGGAGTAGAGAGGTTACTGTACCTCGGTATTTGGCACTGCTGCGGCCGCTGTTGGAATACTCTGTCCAGTTCTGGTGTCCACAATTCACAAAGGATGTAGAGAAATTGGACAGGGTCCAAAGAAGAGCCACAAGAATGATTAAAGGATTAGAAAACCTGCCTTATAGTGATAGACTCAAGGAGCTCAGTCTATTTAGCGAAGAGAAGGTTAAGAGGTGACTTGATCACAGTCTACAAGTACACCTCTACCCTGATATAACGCTGTCCTTGGGAGCCAAAAAATCTTACTGCGTTATAGGTGAAACCGCGTTATATCGAACTTGCTTTGATCCGCTGGAGCGCGCAGCCCTGCCCCCCCCGGAGCACGGCTTTGCCGCGTTATATCTGAATTCGTGTTATATCGGGTCGCGTTATATCAGGGTAGAGGTGTATCTGCAATGGGCTCTTCAGTCTTGCAGAGAAAGGTCTCGCGTGATCCAAGGGCTGGAAGGTGAAGCTAGAGAAATTCAGACTGGAAATAAGGTGTCCATTGTTAACAGTGACGGGAATTAACCACTGGAACAATTTCCCCAGGGTAGTGGTGGATTCTCCATCACTGGCAAAGTTTCAATCAGGACTGGGAATGTTTTGAACAGGTCGGCTCTCGGGCTTACGGGGCGCAGGTCTCTGGCCTGTGCAATGCAGGTCTGACGAGACGATCACAGTGGCCTGGGAATCGATGAAGCTCTGGACTCAGCACAGTGGAGCATAAACGTAGCACAGTCGCCCTCTGACAAACCCCTCCCCACGCATCCTCACCCCCCCCCATGCCCCTTACACGACAGGGGAGGAGAGCAGGTTGCAAAGCCACTGCTCTCTGGCTGGTCTGAGCCTGGAGGCCACAGGCAACTGGGCATGAATGAGAGGACCTCTGAGACTGCTCTAACTGATGCCAGGGAGGGGAAGGTCCCCGCACAACCCCCAGCAGTCTGGCCTGCATCTTTGTAACCACCACCCTGCTGTATGCTGCTCTTTACTCGCAATCTTCATGCCCATTCTAGAATCTGCAGCTGTCCAGAGCGACCCTGGCCCCTCGTCTGCCTGTCACATTGATCCAAGAGCTCAGTGCAGTCACAGCAGCAGTGTACCTCATGGCCCAGACAAAGGGCAGGGTAGGTGTGAGAGCCACCTGCAGTGTGCCAACACTGGGCGTCAGATTCCTTTATCTCTCTGTTTGCCTTGGTTTCCCACCTCTTCATTTCCTCCTCTCCGTGTTCGTTGCTCTTTGATATTTGTTTTCTCAGCCTGCAGAAATCGGTGGCTGTGCTGAGGAATTGCAGTAGAACAGGTTCTTCCAATTGACCTGCCCCTTGCTTTATCCCCAAGCCTGATCAACTTAGGGCAGGTCTTGGAGGGTGGGTGCGGGGTGCCATAGGAACACAGCAGCTGCCAGATTGGGTCAGAGCCACCTAGGCCAGTAGCTGGTCTCTGATGGTGGCCAGCACTAGCTGCTTCACAGGAAAGTGCAAGAACCCTGCAGCAGGCAGCTCCGGGAGAAATCTGCTGCCAGGGAAAATTCCCTCCCAAGTCCCAGTAAGTGGCTGGTTTATGCCTGGAGCGTCAGGTTTCATGTCTGATCCCTGGCGCGGGAAGGGTTTTTTAGCACGTACCATTCTAATTCTGGGTATTCTTGGTATCCATAGAACTGTCCAGTCCTTTTGTGAATCCCGCTGAGCTCCCGGAGGGACTGACGTAGCTTTAATTTACCTCCAGGCCCCGCTGCAGGGCTTGATGAAACGCACTGTGAGGCTGAGTTCATGGTGGTTTGGGTCTTGGCTCCGTGATGGGCACTGAAACTGGACAAAAGGCTGAAAATCAAGGATAAGAAGACAATAACCACATTCTCAGCCGCTGGGAATCGCGTAGCTCCAGCTGGAGTCAGTGGAAGTCAAGGTCTAGCCCAGTGCATTGAGCTGGGGATAGCTGTCTAGTGGGACATGGCAGACTTTCTGTTGAGTCCTGTCACTTGCAGGCGATCCTCCTAGGCCCTGCCTGCCGACCCCTTCTTCACTGAACCAGCTGACCAGCCCCATCAGGGTAGGAGAGGAACAGCAAGAAGGAGCAACTGGACCCAGCGCAGAGAGAACACAGCAGAGCAGGTGGTACTGGAAGCCATGGCCGGTGCCCTATTTCCTCAATGGCCCCATCACCACCATAGGGAACAGTGGGTCCCAGATGCATTGTCCAGCGCGAGTCTCCCTGTGAGCAGTTCTCCAGCACAGCGGGCACCAGGGTGAGCAGGGTGCTAAGCCAGGTGAGACGGGGCTGGGACCAAGCCCATCCAGGCGAGTTCCTGGGAAGAGGCGTATTTAGAATAGCTCTTGTTAACAGGGCTGCCCCACAGCAGGAGGGGTTCCTGCCACGTTCCGGCCCCAAATTCACCAGAGGCACCTGCATCTTCTGGGGCACGTTCGTACCCATGCCCTGCTCTAGAGGGGCAGGAATTCCCTCACTCATCAGCCTCACCTTTCAGGACCAGCCCACAACAACTAAGAGAGGGGCAGGGCCAACCTAAAACTCCACTGTGCTGTGTGCAGGGACGGAGCCAGGCCATCATCGCTGTGGTGTTGACCCTGGTGACCTCTGAGCCTTCGCCCTTGCCACCTCCAGGAGCCTTCACACTGCCTGCCCCTTACTCCAGGCAAGCCACAGAGAGTGCAGTGGGCTACACTTGTTTGGCTTCCAGACCCTTTCCCAGCTCTGGGCCAGATTCTCAGCTGGAGCGGGAGGGCACTGCTCCATTGACTTCAGCTAGAGAATCTAGCTGCTTGGCTCCGACCTTGGCCTTCAACCCTGACACTGTTCACTGAGTAACTATTTACCCACCACCACTGTAAATTCTTCAAATGACTCACATCTAATAAGCCTTTGGCCAAACATCTTTATGAGCTGAACAATATATATATTAAAAAAAAGCCATCTAGCAGGTAGCATTTGCCTATGGACTAGCCCAGCTAATCACATTAGCCCCCACCCTTAGCACAGGTAAAAATACATTTGTTCCCTGTCATTATAAAACAATCCAGCCCCAGCCCTCTTATCAAATTAGTTTTGATGCATTTGGTTCAGTTTTGCCGTACAAATGTCAGTATTTAACCTCCTCGGCGTTCTGCAACTCAGAAGAGCCTGGGATTGATTGGGCCAGGAAGTCTCCTTAGAGACCCATTTGTCAGCCAGGGTTTTCCCCACTTCTGCCAAGCAAGATTGCATCCCCCCTCCTTGACTTGCAAGAAGGAAAAAAGGTTTAAACTGACCACCCTGAACATCCTCCCAGAGAGCAGTGATGCTGACGCTGGAGGGGAGGCTGCTGGGGAAGATGCTGCCTCCTCTTTAATACACAATTAAGGCATGAACACGGGCTCACTCACCTGCCTGCTTCTCTGAACTGCCAGGTATTTCTGAAGTCAAAAACAAATACATTTTGCAAACGCTCTGAGCATAACAATGATCGTTTCAAAGCAAATTGCATCTATCTGTTCAGCTAGAAGGCCTGGTGTCGGATCCTCAGCAGGGTGAAATTGGCACGGCTGCATTAAAATCAATGGAGCATTGCTGATTTACACCAGTTGAGGAGCTGGCCTAATTTTTTCCAAAGCTGCACAGTGAATGTGAGAGACAATTCAGGATTTGGGTCTGTCTTTTGTCTGTGCTACTTTTCTTTTGATTTCTTTGAAGGGAAAATCCTTGTCTTCCATGTTTCAGTCCGCTCAGTAGCTAGAAATGTCTACTGCCATGAGCGTGGGTGTGAGCGTGTTATCTAAAGCCGGGTTGCTGAGCTGAGGTCATCAGCCTGCCAGGAGAGAGAGAAAAGTGCAGCAGTGAAACGAAAAGGAAAGAAGAGAAAGCGGTGTTTTCCTTGGGAAGCTAACCTGAGTTTTTCTCCACTATTGAGAGGAGAATGTGAACATTCATCAACTGGAAAGTGTTGACTCTCTGAACCCCTCTCTAAGAATATGCACATTTCATGACATTTCTCTTCCAAAGGACTGACTGCTGCAAACAATATCTTGGAAAGATCCAAGATCTATTCTAACAGGTAGTTTCCTTTAACGTCAGTGTCTGACAGGAGTCCTGTAAAGGAGGAAAAGTGTGGCCTGGATAATGTTTATTAAGAAATCGATTTGTTCTGGGAAAGGTTTTTAATTGCTTAGCCAAACAATCTGTACATTTCACACCCCCACCCCCACCATCTTCCACAACTTCTTCCTTTCTTCTCTCTCTCTGGCTAGTTGCTTCCTCTTCCATTGCATTTCAGTGGATTTTCCAAAATCAATCCATACAATTAAAAGGGAACATCATAGAAATAGTGGGATGAAATGGTCCCTGGGATATTGCAGTGACATGCCGGGGATTTCACCAGGGGCAGATTTGAGCCAATGAGTTTCATTTGGGGTTACATCAGAGACAAAGGGCACAGACAAGTAAATGATTTGCTGAAAGATGTATTACTTATTGGCTTATATGCCGTTTGTCTCTCTGCAAACACGGCAGCAAAATCAACAAGAGTAGAGATGAATACACCTTGTGTGAGGGATAACAGCTGGCCAAGGGGAGGAAGCAATTGGTTCCCTACATTATTTTCCTGGGAGTGGTTCGTCTCCTGTTAAGGTGGGATTTGGGGCCAGTTAGAATGGGGTTGTGTTGGGTGTGAAGCCACTGCCAGTGCAAAGGGGAAACGCAGGGGGGGAAAAGCCGCCTTGGAAACACTCCTGCCCCTGGCCAAACTCCTAATTCGTTGGAAGATGGAGCTTGATCATTTTATGAAAAGATGAAAGGACGAGGTTGCCTGTGACAGCAGGGAATTGAACTTGATGGCCCAGAAGGTCCCTTCCATCCTACGTCCTTATATTTTCTGCACCTCCCTTTCCTGGTTTCTTTCATTGCTAAGGATATTGGTGTGAAAACAAGCACATGGATTTTCAGGGCTCCATCCCCTGTTTTATGTTAGTGGTGCCAGCAGCATCCTGGCTTCTGGCAATACTCACAGCAGGGAGAGGAAATCTCCACAGGATCCCCTCACGGAGAACCCCCTCCCCCACATTGTCCCAGAAAAGGCTGCATGGCCCAAAATCTGGCAGTGCCCTGGGAGGGTGGAGCCATCTCCCCCCAACCCCATCTGACTCCCTGGCTTCATGCTCCTCCTCGTAGACACAGAGTTCTGGTGACTCAGTCATGGGCTGGGCAGGGTGGGAGCCCAGAGCTCAGAAAGGCTGAGGGTGGAGGAAGCACGCGTTGTGTTTCCAGACACGGCTGAATTGAAGTCGGGGGGACAGCGAGGAGCTGCAAGCCAGAGACTGAAAGCGGCGTAGGCCCTGCAGAGCAGGTCTGACCGTTCATGGGGCCCGTAGCAGTCTCCAGGCCTATGTGCTATTCCTGGGACACTGGATCAGTCGCATTCTCCTGCGTGCCTGGGACCTGTGCTGTGCGTGTTGGTGCCACAAGAAGGTGGAGCTGCATGTCTCCTCCTTTCTCTTGCCTTTGCCCGAGGCACAGCAGCTACAGCATGAGGATGCGCTTGCCAGGGACCTCGTTTGGCTGGCTGATAAATAACCTCTGTGCCGCGCCGGGCCTGAGACTGCCATGCAGGGGACTGTGAGGAGGAGAGTGCTCTGTGTCCATTGGCCCAGTGAACTGCAGAAAGCTGGGCCAAGTGCCAGAGCAATGGATTGAGTCTCCAAGACAGAAGAGAAGGAGCTGGACAGCTCGGGCTGACGCTTCTGCCCCATAACCCCCTTTTCTTCTTCCGGGCCTGGCTGTGGCTGGCAGCTGCAGTGCGGGCCTGGTTCTGATCTCGTGCGCCAGTTTATCGCCACTGGCAGACCGAGCAGGAGGGCTCCCACGAACGGAGCCATTCTGGAGAGGGGCCAGTCTGGCTGCCTATACTGGTAACTCCCCGGCACATGCGGTGGTTGCCACTGAGATCCTTAGAGCTGTCCATTGGCAAGTACCCTATGCTTCGCCAAAAGGGCTTGACCCAGCCAGCTCCTGGGTGCGTTTGAAATCCGTGCAGCTCCCGGTGAAAAGCAGGACTATTCGTGAGGTTAAGTCTTGGCCCTTGGAGCTCGAGATCCTGGATAATTAGCTGGGTGAAAGTGTGCTGACGTTAACAGCGGTGCGGAAGACAGGCTGAGAGGTTTGTTTCAGGCTTTCAGCAATCTGACCAAACTACCAGCCTTTGGTCAGGGACCAGCAGTTCCAGCCAGGGAACCCAAGGAATTGTTGAGCTTTGTCTTTCTGTTCCAAATTCTCCAGCATCCAGCTCAGACATCTCTGTGCTCTAGTCAAGCACACGGTGCTGGGCTGGATGCAGGAAGCACTGGCTGCAGTTTTGCTGCCTGTGAGATGCCGGAAGTTCTGCATCAGCAGTTCTCAAACTGTTAGTCACGACCCCATTTTAATGGGGACTTGCTGGGGCCCACACCGCCTGGGGTAACAGAGCTCGGTCTTCGGCTTCAGCCCCCCGGCCTGGGGTGGCAGGGCTCAGGCAGGCTCACGCTTCGGTCCGCCCTCCTGGGGTTGTGCAGTATTTTGTTGTCCGAAGGGGGTCGCGTTGCAATGACGTTTGAGAACCGCTGAACTAGATGATCGTAAATGGTCCTAAATGGCTGGACCTCAGCTAACGGCTCATCCTGTGGACATGCTAAGAATAGGCAGCCAGCTAAAATCTGGCAAAGTCTCTTCAGTTTCCATTGTCTAGCGATTACTGGGAATCAGAGATGGATCTATGGGGGCAGTTCTCCAGTTTCTTGGTTTCTCCCATTATAACAGGACTCCAGTAAAACAAGTCAGGATGGAATTTCCTCCTTTTTCTTTCCTTGAAGGTTGAAGCTGTAGAGAGGAATGTGTCTCCGACATTAACGCCAATCCAGAGAAACACCTACAACCTCGGTACTGGCTGAAAAGCAAAAAATTGTGACTTTGGCCCCTGTTTTCCTTGATTCATATAGTTAAGGCCAGTGGCTGGGGCATGAACAATATTTCACTGGAGTAAATTAACTGCCAGAATATTATCTCTTGTAAATAATGGCTTCTGGGGTCAGAAAGCCCTACGGTGCTGCTAACTGCCAATACATTGCTTAACAAATATTTATCATGTTAATAATAAACCTAGATGTGAGGCAAACACACATAGAGCGAGCGTTGGAGCTCCTTGAAAATGCGGCTAGCGAAAAGGCCAATCTTTTGTCCCACATCATGGCTTGGGCTGGTAAGCACGGTGTCATTAACTCTTCCTTGGCATGCTTCAATAGTCGCATCAAGTAAAAGTAAAACCAATACAGCCTTGTAACTGGGTTGAAACCCTTTGGCTTAGCAGAGACTTGGGGAGGGACAGAGTGGGAAGAAGGGGCAATAATTTGCTAAGAATATAAGAACTTGCCCATCCTAAATGCAAGGTCTTGTGGGTAAGGCACTCGGCTGGCCGGGGGCTCTGGGCTCATAGCTGGGCCAAGAAGGCAGGGCTTCTCTTTCCCTCCAGCTCATTTCCACTCTCCCTGGGCAATACGGAAGTTCCTTCTCTGGGATCCGATTATGCATTGGTGGGGCACTCCAGCTCCCCACTGATCTCCTGCAGGAATGCAGCTTTGGCCCTTAAAGGACCTATCTCTAGATCTTCGCCAAAGGCCCAGGGGGTGGAGTCCTGGACAGGCTGGTTTCTGGGAGGCACCACCAGCTCTTAAAAAAGCACGTTGGGATGCAAGCAAAATCATTTCATACATGCTCCGAGGGCTGGACGGCGCCTTGTAGGCACAGAGCCACGTTGGGAGGTGGGCAGTGGAGGCCAGAGAGGCAACGAGCTTCAAGGAACCACAGCGTCTCTGGGCGCTCACTGGCTTGCACTCGGGGCATGCATGCCCCTCTGTGGGGTGCAGAGAGAGGGGCCAGGCCAGGCCCCTCCACACCCACTTTGGGGGGCTGGAAACACTTGCAGTACCAACCTGAGGACTGAGGTAACGCTCAACCCTTGCGCAACAATGGAACCATTGTCCGAGTCTGAGCAGGAAATGAAAGATCCGGTTTGCCATTAACTCTTTGGCCCAGTGATTACATGACCAGTCAATCAGGTTATGGGCGGGTCAGTGGAAAAAAGGGAGTGACTCGAGGGAAGGATCTTTTTTCTTCCCTCTTTACATAAAAAAGAAACGCACTCTCCTTCCCCCGCAGCTGGGCAGCAGCGGTCATTATGTGCCCGTCAGACAGGAGACCCGGAACCTACCACAGCTCGTGTATGACATTTTCCAAGGAAGAGCTAACAAAAGTAGCATTTGCTCCTTTAAGGCTGAACAAAGCAGAGCTGGGGGCACATGTCAAGCAGTTAAAATTAGCCTCCCAGCTCCAGAGCAATCACAAGTGGTAAAGCAGGAACTGAGGTGAGGGATCCGTCCTCCACAGTCACCTGCATTGTGTGTGTCCAATCAGAAGCAGCAGCATGGGGATAGGCAGCAGCACAGGAGGTAAATGGCCCCTTTCAGGCTTCCTTTTACCACTGATAAGGAGTTAGCTTTGGAATAGACAGGACAGACAATCCCATTCATTGTGGACTGAAGGTGCTCAAAGAGAATGGTAGTGAGGGCTTATAGGAGGAGACAGACAGACCATGCTCAATCCCTCTGTAGGCAAAACTCCCAGAAAAGCCAATGGGACTTGTGTCTCAGTAAGGCTATATAATCTCATCCTGGGGGACAAACGCTGATCTTAGTCACTCCACTGCAAATCCAAAGTACTTGGCAGACTTCTGGTGTCACCCCAGGGCAAGTAAGAATCGAATTTGGTCCAGTGTCTTTATTTATTTAGAAATGATCCTAATGAACTTTAATAACTTCTTATAGTTATAGGCCTCATTTGGTGGGTAGCCAAAAAAAAAAAGTATCAAATATGTGATGCAAAGAATGGAGATCTACATGAGTATGTAATATTTGCTTGTTACTGTTTTCAGTTATTCAAATATTGTGGTTTCTTTGATGGTATTGATTTGTGACAATAAACTTTCCCTAACCTGTCAAGGCCAAATCTTGCCATGTCCCCACCTGGTGGTTAGCACTCCTTAGGATTAGAAATGCACTTTGCATTATCCAGCTATGAAATGCAACAAAACGGTGATTTGAAATATTCTGTAATAAAGAATGTGCTATACAATTTTCAAGTAATTTTAAAACTCATTATTCTTATTATAATCGTCAACAGATAGAAAAAAAATTGATCCATTTTGAAGTAGAACATAAAACATTACTGGCAGGTTCAAAGAATAAGTGGCAAGTAGCCAGGGATGGTCTTAAAAATAAAGTAAGTTTAAAACAGTGTAAGCTGGTCGCATATAATTGAGCCCAAAATTATAAAAATTCTGAACATTATAAAAATGACTTGTAATAGCTCTAGAAGAGCCATCACAGCTGAATCAAGTCTGTGTGTAAATATATATAATGGGATGCTGCTTTGGTGTGACATCTTGTTGCAAAAATACTCCAGTAGTGTTACTGTAGCAATTAAGATCTTTAATCTAACACTCATCTATTGCTTCTGGAGGACAGTTACATTTGAAGATACTTTTTCTGTTTCAGCAGGTTGAGCTGTGAGCTTTGATTGGAGCCCAGATTCCGCTGTCCCTGAGCGCTACAATGAGGTGGACAGGTAAGAGGCCAGAGGATATTTGTCTTTTATAATGATTATAAAAAATGCTCTTTGTTCCTATTCGTTGGGTCTGTTTCTCGTTCGCAGGAAGACTCTACATGACCGTATTCAGCCGGAGGGGGCTAAAAGGATCTACATGTCAATAAGTGTGCAGCCTTGTTTTTAATAACTTTTATACAGTTCAGTCTATTGTCCTTTTTCCAATGAAATCCTCCAGACTGGGGAAGAGGTGACTGTGGAGAGGTTCTTGGTTCCAGAAGCGCCATTCACATGCAATATCAATGTTTTCTGCAATCATGTTTCTAAGGCAGGGAAAGCGCATTGTGCTCCACTGACCGTTGCTTTAAAACCAAACCCCAATCAGATTGATCTGAACAGCTGTTCAATGAGCGCTAGTCACTAGTTGCGGGGCTCAGGAGCCTCCCAGCTCTGGGAACTCAAGCAGGACTTGGATTTACGTGGCTTTTGAACGCCTCGGGTTTACTCTAAGACAGAGAAGAACATGAGTGATGCTTTGCAGTTATATAGCATCTTTTGCCCACAGACCTCAAAGCACTATAGAAACATGCATTAATAGAGCCAAAGATTTTTAAGGCCAGAAGAGACATTATGATGATCTAGACTGACCTCCTCATAGCACAGACCAGCAGCTCCACCCAGTGAATCGAACCCAGCCCCAGTAACTCGGGCTAAGCCCCATGAGGCGCATATTATTTGTATGTAAGAATGGGGAAACTGAGGCACAGGGAGACCAAGCGGCTTGCCCAGAGTCGCACAGCAGGCCAGTGGCAGAACATGACTCCCAGTCACGTGCGCTGACCACTCGATCTCTTGCTACATGCAGGCCCCATTAAGCAAACCCACTGGAGCTCGTGAGGGCCGTGCCCCGAGCTCTGAACACCCCCGAGCTCTGGAGAGGATTGGCTCTAGACGTTGTGGTTCGGGCTCATAGCTAAGTGAACGCTGGTGAACGCTGCTTGGCCAGCCCTCTGCAGCACCCTGCTCTAGGGCCGGGGACGTGGAGGGCAGGCACAGCCAAACGTCGGTGCTGGTGGCCTACCTAACCCCCAATGCTGGTGATTACTTGGGCCCCGGCTCCCCGGGGGTGGATGTCTGCACCAGTGCAGGGCCACATCAAAGGGGCTCTGCGTGGGGGTAGGGGTCTGCCCCCCTGGCTCTGACTGCAGGGGGGGGCTCTCGGGAAACTAAAGAAAGAGAGTCACGTTTTACTTCGCCAAAGGTCGGAGGAGAATTCTACCAGGGACTTGCTTCCTTCTCGGAGAGTGACCCGGGGTCCCCGGCAAGCAGCGGGAAATGAGCTCCCCCTGGCCCTGGTAAGGGTGGCTGTGCTGCTCCCCTCTCCAGAGCGCTGCGACTTCCCGCGCTATTCTCTGCCTCCCATTGCAGGGCTGATCCGGATAGCGGCCGTGCTGTTCTCGCTGGGCACCGCCTGGCTCTTTGTACAGACGTTCTTCAACACCGGCTGGAAGGTCGTCAGTCTGCGGAGCTGGCTGGGTACGGTGATTTAGCAGGACAGCTGGGGCCAGTCTGGAATACGTCCGAGGCTTCCCCTTTGAGGAAATAGGGGGCTCCCTGGGATCTGTAGCGATACTGATCCTATCAGCCGCCGTGGTCCTGCCTATGGCTGGACAGGGTATTCTGCCCCCCGTCCCCTCCACGGAGCCCATTTACTTGGGGTGCATGGTTTGCATTGTAAGCTCTCGCATCCACCTCTGCAGTGGGTCTGTGTGGACAGCGGGCCCGCCACTCTGCTTGCCCACCTAGATCACCTGCACCGAGTCCTCCAACTCTGCGTCATGTAATGCCCACAGCGGGGCCATAGGCCACGGGCGTGGCACATAGGGCACGTCCGCCCAGCAGGAAAAGACCCGTGACAGCAAGTCTCAGAGCCTGGGTCAACTGATTGGGGCTTGCGGGGCTCGCACTGCAGGGCTATAAAGAGCAGTGTAGACATTCCAGCTTGGGGCACAGATGTTTGCCCCTGCCCTCACTGGCTCTGCGTCCAGGGCATCCGGTCAGTTATTCCATGATTAATCATCTTTTCTCATTTACACTCATGGACGTATTTCTATGAAGTGGGTCTCCCCAGCCGGCCCCGTTAATCCAGAACTCTGGGTTGGGCTTTGTTTAGCCAGACCCCCGCCTTCCTCCTCCAATGGCTTCCTATGCTGCCCAATCCCTCTTTCGGCTCGGCAAAGGGGCGGGGGGGTTTCAGAGGCGTAATGCTGCTGTTTGTGTCTCCCCAGGTTCCGAGCCCGACCTGCCCAGTGAGTATACGAGTGCGCCGTTCTCATGGCAGCCGCACGGCGCTCTGAGAAGTGCTGGCAGAACGAGGGAGGCAAAGCAAGGGGTGAAATCCTGCCCCACTGAAGTGCCTGGGAGTTTCTCCGGTGACTCCAGTGGGGCCAGGAGTTCAAACCCAGGGCCTGACTTGTTGCCAAAGATTCACACCAAGGCCCCAGTTCTGCCCCCCTTATTGCTGTCAAGTGCCCCCCTCCTAGGCGAGCCGTCCCAAGCACGCTAACTCCAGGCTGGGTGTCTTTGCACTCTAGCTCACACCGAAGTGCTGGGCTGGACGCGGGAATCCCTGGGCGAGGTTGTCTGGCCCATGCGATGCCGGAAGTTAGACTAGAGATGCTCAGAATGGTCCCAGGTGCCGCTGCACGACAGCTCATGACAATTGCAGTGATAGCAACAGCCTCTGCTCGACGGACATGCTGTGTCTGTGACTCGCCTGCCTGTTGAGACAGCCGCTGGGGGAGGGAAGCAAACCCCTTCTGGACGCTGCCCTCTGCTAACGATTACAAACGATTCACTCTGAACAAGCATCAGACAAGCCTGCACCAGGCCCTGCCTGATTCACCCCCTCCGGATACACCGATCCCACGTTAAACCATCAAATGGACTCGGCTAAACGAGCCTTTTCCTCAGCGACCTCCATTTCACTGGCTACTGGAGCTTACCCCAGCCCGTCTCTTTCCTTAGAGATGCTGCAGTTATTTCAGACACCCTTTTCTGCCCAAAAGAGTTGCGTGCCAATATCAGAACAATAAACTCGAGTGGTGCTCTGCCACGGGGATGCCCCCCCTCCTACAACTGTGCAAGGATGATTTCACCCAGTGCCCCAAACACTGAAATCTCTGCTCAGGTTAGATGCAAACGCCCTCTGGTGTCTAGAGAAACCGAGTCAGTCCCCTCAGGATTTGGCCCATGTATTTCAAACCCTCACCAGATTACCTATGTTAAGAAATGTCCAAAGGCTGCCTGTGCAAGGCAGTACAATTTACAGTCTGCTCTTCATTCCCTTCAGAGACCCAGCCCCTGCAAAACAAGTGTGGTAATGACAAAAGTTGTCCCGAAAGCACTTTTGCATTTAAAATCTCGAGTGGAGCAGCCAATGTTGTTGGGCCTTCTATGTGCTTTGAAAATACGATGTAAGTACTGAACCAAAAGGCCATATTACACTGGAGGTAGGAGGGACTCTCTTGGGAGAGGACTTGGGGGGTGGGCTGAGCAGCCTTGAGGGAGGAACCTTAGCAGCAGCCAAGCCTGGGGAGAGGGATTCAGCCGCTCTTTGTTATGTTGTTAATTTCTTTGCTTGATAAAGGCAGACTCAGGCAAGGGACAAGTTTGGACCCTACACAGTATGTGGGCTGTGCTTGGGAATCAGCGGGGAAAAGCGCCTGCTCACAGAACAGGGGAAGAAAAAACTGCTGGGTAACAATGCTGACAGGCATAGGTATAAACGAGGTTGAAAATCCTTTGACAATAGGCCTCCCTGCTGCTATGTTCATGACTATTGCAGCTGGCCTAAAACGAACCCCGCAGATGCCCTTTTCGAACAGCCGTGCAGGACTCGTCCCTTTGGACGGACATTGCTAGCAGGATGCTACTTGCCATTTGATTCTCTGTGCTTTATTTCCAGTATCATGAGTGGCGTGAAGAACAACGTTGGCAGAGGGTTAAACATCGCACTAGTAAACGGTGAGTTCTCAGAGTGGGAATCATTCTCCTTTGTCCACAGGGTGCCCTGTCTCGCACCGACTGCAGTGGGAATATTGCCTACAGCAGGGCTGCAAGCTCCGGCCATTCTGAGGCATTTGAGCAGCTACTTGTCAATGGGAAGGAAATGATTGTATCAGTGAGATCAGCAATGACTCCTTGGGCTCTAGGTTTATAGCTAGTTACCTATTTAATTAACTAATGCTTGCCCAGCAAATATCCCAGCTAGTGGAGGTCAGCCCAGGTCCAATGACTTCAGCTCACACCAGCTGCAGATCTGGCTCTTGCATTGCAGAGCCTTAAGTAACACTCTGTTGGGCCCACTCCGGAAGTCCTTCGTCAGGCAAACTCCTGGTGAGCAGCGTTCACTCCGTTTTCATCTAGTCTTGCTGGGGCAGGGACCTCAGGGTTTGGCCCCTTATTGGCTGCTGACCAAAAACATATTGATTCCTGGAGTAAACCTCGCTGGCCATTTAGCTTTTCTTTGGACTCTCCCTGTTAGTCCCAGCACCCCCTGCTGAGTTTCCCAGAGTGGGCAAAATCACTGGCGCGATGTCAAATTTGGCACAAGCCCCAGAAACGCAGACCCACCCTGCTGGCTGGAGACTGAACAGAGCCAACTCCCTCGTCCTGCCAGTCTCCAGAAAGATACTGGCAATGAGAAAATGGCTGGGAGGTTCAGAGCTCCCACATAAATAACAACCCCCGCTAAAAGCACAGAGCTTTAACCAGGTGGCTCCCCAGCAGGGAGGAAAGCAGGCTAAGCAAGCAGCGCCCTGGCAGAGTTAATGGAAGCGCTCAGGTATCAGTAGGTTTGCCCTGAGTCTCTCCTACTGCTGGACATAACACAGCACCCCCTTAGGAGCCCATTTAGCAGGAGCTGGGGCATAAGCCACTGGGACAGACAATAAAAGGCACCATAGCTTTGTCTCTGCACTAACTGGCTGTCCTTAACTCGAGAACTGAATTCTCCAGTCAGCATTTCAGGGAAAGGGCCCAGCTCCGGCTGCCATCCCCCCCAATGGGAGCTCAGCTCGGCATCTTGAAGTCAATCTGACAAAAGGCCGATTATTGGAGAACGTCTCAGGTAGAAGGAGAGACCCCGGGGGCATCACTGTTACTCTGCCAGGGTGGTTAGACTATCCAAGAGCCTTCACTTCCCGCCTGGTCTAGTTTGTTGCTGCCCGACTGGGAGAGTGGGCAGCGGTGTGATAAAGACAGAGATGGAGACAGCCCGACTGCTCCTGAGCCTGGCTACAGACACTACAGATGGTCAAAATCTGCCCACACGTCCCCCTAGCCCCACACATGTCAGGGGGTCGCATGGGTGTCAGAGCAGAAGTGGGTCCAGTGAGGAGGCCAAGGGTTTAACGTAGGGGGTTGGTCTTAGGGAACCTTGCATTCCTCCAACGTACTGAGAACCTTCCCTGTCATTTATTAGCAGCATCTCTGCAGATTGACGGACTCTGCGGGCTGTGAATTTTGCACTTAATAATTCCTAGGAATCGCTCAAGCAGGCCTGGGACAATCCCCATTGAGCTTTTCCTAACGGAATTGTGTGAGATCAGCACTCCCCGCTTTCCTTCTGCTGCTGTCATTTCTCTCTTTGGCAGCTCGGGCCATCTCCCTCGGATCAGGGGGTGCTGCCATTGCCTGATTTCATGTTTTCATTCCACATCATGGTCCCAGTCCTGCAATCGGGGCCACCAGCTCAGACTGTTCTGGAGCCCCATTGAGCCTCCTCTGTGGCACAAGGATCTGTTCTAGTTGGTCCCTTTTGTTGGACTGGGACCTAAAATGAACCAATGGCCATTCAGCCTGGTGTCACTTATTTTAGCAGCTCCGCTCACTCATCAGCACTAGATCCTTTCCCGACGACTAGATGGTTGTGCTGATCCCATTGCTCCAGTCGTAGGCAGCGTGTCCTTTACAAAGTGCAGGATTGCATCAAGGAGCCATTCTGCACATAGTCCACTGGATACATGAGCTGAACAGGACTAAACAATGCATTTCTGTCACAACGCTTACATTATAGAAAGTAATTGCTCTATTTCATTTGCCACCTTTAGGAACAAATGGCCAGCTCATGAAAACAGACTCCTTCGACATGTATTCTGGAGGTAGGGCTTTGCTTTCACTAAACACTCAGCATCTACCAGTGCTTCACATTATAGTAAAATCCAGAGCATTGCAAGCAGTATTGATAACTAGCTCCTTCTACCTTCTCCTCTGTGTTTACTCACTAGTAAAATGAAGTGGACCTAAGCAGTGCTGCCAACTCTTGCTATTTCTTTTGGTGTTTTCCTTAAAGCCCCTATGCCTGGAATCATGTTAGTATGTGAGACTCTCGGGTTTTATTATTATTTTTTTTTAAAAGGGCATTTCTGGCCCTCATGGCTGTGGAGAAAAGCTTGAAAACGTGCCCCCAGATGTCTTGATAGACAAAGCACATAAAAAGATCCAAATTTATTATTTTTAAAGCCTTATGATTATTAAACCAATGAGACCTGACTCATAGTTTGTGAACACTGGGGTTTGGCAATCTTGTTTATGTCGCTTGTTTTCTTCCCCTCCTATCACAGAGTAAATTACAGATTCAGTGTATGGATGCTAAGTAGCTTTCTGCATTAATCACATCCAGCTAAAAGCATGTTTTTAAAAAACAGTCTTTATCTTCCTATAGAAACCCCCCTCGCTCTGCTCACATGAATTATTCTGCTAGTTTTAATGGGATGACTCTTGTGGTGAACGGGACAGGACTGGGCCCACGTTTTGTGTCATGTAGACACTGCAGTGCCCAGATGCCAGCCCTTCTGAGACATGTCTCTAGCAGTTGGCCGATCACAAAGCGCAGAGTACGTGTTGTTAGCGCGGTAAGAAAGCTCATCCGTAGGTTGTATGCTGAATCCCAAAGGATCTGTTCTCTGTCAGGAACGTCATTGCTCAGTGTCTTCCAGCCAGAGACCTCAACCTGCACTCTGATGGGGGGAAATCACTTAACTGCCACCGCACTATTTGCTTTCAAACATGGTTATTCCACCTGTCAGTATCCGAGAGGCCAAATTTTGCATGCAGGTACACCGCTACTACCCTCTTGCAGCCAGCAGAGGGCAGGATTGGGCACTGCGGGGCCAGACCCTCAGCTGGTGTCAATCAGCGTAGGAATGTTAACAACAGTGGAGATGCACCAGGTTACACCAGCTGAGGATGTTTAATTTTAAAGCGATGTGGAAATAACAGAGGGACAAGTCACTTACGCTCTGTGAGGGCAATTCACCCTGTGCGGGGAGACAGCACTAGGGACAGGCACCACTCAGAGGGGCTTAACTGGCTCTTGGGGATTGTTTCTGGCCTTCTGCATTGGATGACTATCACTCTCGGGGGGTAAGGGCTCGGTGTCTCCTCTCAGCCCTCCTGGACGTCTGGGTGCTCAGCAGTGTACAGGATTAGACCCGTCCTGCTCAAGAGCTAAAGAAGTTGCAGTTTTCGGCTAGGTCCCTAGACAGAGCCTTACACTGAAGAATCTCAGGTGACTAGAGTAGGTACCGGTAATGGTTGCAATGGAGTCACAGAGGGCTAGCGAATCTGCACCAACTTTATGTAGCTAACTAGGGTCTCAAACATGCACCTCAGTGTATCCAACTGCAGGATCAGGATCCTGAGCTATGTGTTTAGTTCCATGTGCCATTAATCTTAATTTCCATTGCTACCACCAGACTCATGCTAGGGAAATGGAATTCCACAGTTACTGAGCAAACATTAACAAGAGATGCCGGCTTCCATCGGTTCTGCTGGCAAAGACGGCTTTCCATGCCATGGTAGTGGGAGAAAATAGCTGAAAGGGCCCAATCCTGAAAAGTGCAAGGGACCTTCTGCAAATTGCTGAGGGTCTTCGAACCCATTGAAGATAAAAGGTGCTGAGGGGGCGTTCGGCACCTGCTCCGATCCTACCCGGAAATGTGGAGAAATTAATTTTCAGCTGGTTTTCCCCAAGGCAGAACATTCTGTGCGCAGTTGTTGTGTGTCTGAGGCCCAGTCATTAACCCACTCCATGGAACAGCCCAGTGGGTATGTGAGGGGGGGGGCAGTTGTCTTTGATCCTAATGAGTTTAGCCCAGTCGCTTTTAGCTGATTGAGCAGCAAGGAGGTAGTTTATTAATTAGCCGAAATGCTGCTGTGTGATGAACTTTGATTTAAACCAGGTTGGATAGGAAAACTATAAATAATACTTTACAGAAATGGGCTGATTTGGCTCACCAGGGAAACCCAAAGGAGAATAATTGAAAAGGAAATTATTAGTGGAATTCAGACACCATCTTTCAAAAACCATAGCCTTTCCATACGGTCAGGACCTCAGGATCCGAGTGCTAGTCAAACAACTTCAGGTTCATTGCAGTAAGATCTCTGTGCAATATTTTTCTAACATAAAGCATGATTAAATGAAACCTGTCTGCATGTTATGCCGGGCAAGTGTAATTGTGTGGAAGTTACATTGCTGTCTATTGTCTGAAACAGGTCTGTTCTCTTAACGTCAATTGCTGTGAATTCAGTCTGACTTGGAAAATGCTGTTGTACTCTATGGGTGTGTGGTGTTTAGACGCTGCATGTGATTATTAGAACTGGGAGCACTGACTGTTGGGAGTCTGAAAGGACAGGAAACAGGAAGGATCTTGGAGTCATCGTGGATAGTTCTCTGAAGATGTCCGCGCAGTGTGCAGAGGCCGTCAAAGAAGCAAACAGGATGTTAGGGATCGTTAAAAAGGGGATAGAGAATAAGACTGAGAATATATTATTGCCCTTATATAAATCGATGGTACGCCCACATCTCGAATACTGCATACAGATGTGGTCTCATCATCACAAAACAGATATACTGGCACTCGAAAAGGTTCAGAAAAGGGCAACTAAAATGATTAGGGGTTTGGAACGGGTCCCATATGAGGAGAGATTAAAGAGGCTAGGACTCTTCAGCTTGGAAAAGAGGAGACTAAGGGGGGATATGATAGAGGTATATAAAATCATGAGTGATGTGGAGAAAGTGAATAAGGAAAAGTTATTTACTTATTCCCATAATACAAGAACTAGGGGTCACCAAATGAAATTAATAGGCAGCAGGTTTAAAACAAATACAAGGAAGTACTTCTTCATGCAGCGCACGGTCAACTTGTGGAACTCCTTACCTGAGGAGGTTGTGAAGGCTAGGACTATAACAGCGTTTAAAAGAGAACTGGATAAATTCATGGTGGTTAAGTCCATTAATGGCTATTAGCCAGGATGGGTAAGGAATGGTGTCCCTAGCCTCTGTTTGTCAGAGGATGGAGATGGATGGCAGGAGAGAGATCACTTGATCATTGCCTGTTGGTCCACTCCCTCTGGGGCACCTGGCATTGGCCACTGTCGGTAGACAGGATACTGGGATAGATGGACCTTTGGTCTGACCCGGTACGGCCATTCTTATGTTCTTAAGGAGTGGGGAGGAGTTGAAGAGACTAAGTGAGAGTTACAGAGGGTGCAGCAGCTTCTTGGTAAAGAGGTTTCCACTGTAAAAATAAAGTCCTGTTAAGTTTGTTAGTACCTTGCCTGGTTGATACAACAGGGTGAAATTCTCCTCTGCAATTCACGCTGAGGGCTCTCCCAGGACCGTAGGAGGTACAGTGCTTATGCTGGGGTGAATTTCACCCTATCCCTGTACAACATCTGTTGGGAAACTGGTTGTGGCTGGGTACCAGGCAGGGCCGCCCAGAGGATTCAGGGGGCCTGGGGCAAAGCAATTTCGGGGCCCCTTCCATAAAAATAAGTTGCAATACTATAGAATACAAATTGCCCCACTTGCCCCCACCCCCCGGATGACCCTGGTACCAGGTCTGTTAGCAGAATGTCTCTGTTGATTTTCTTTTCTTTACCAGATATCAAGCTGCTACTGGACTTCCTGAAAGCCATCAAAAGTGGCACCATAGTGATAGTTGCCTCCTACGATGACCCAGCAACAAAGTAAGTACAATCCAAGGAGGTGATGTTTGATTTCCAAGGGCCAGTCCTTCACCTACAGAGTCAATGGCAAATCTCTCGTTCGGTTCCGGGGTAGCAGGATCAGACCCCAAGTCTATACAGACAGTCCTTGCATTGCAATCAGAACTGGATTAGGATAATGTGCTCTACAGGGAGCTACCCCTTCAGACCATTCAGAAGCATCAGATGATGCAGAATGCAGCTGTCTGCTTGCCAGTCACCATGTGTCAGGGGGAGAACACATTACACCATGTGTCAGGCGGAGAACACATTACGCCATGTGTCAGGCGGAGAACACATCACACCATGTGTCAGGGGGAGAACACATTACACCATGTGTCAGGGGGAGAACACATTACGCCATGTGTCGGGGAGAACACATTACACCATGTGTCAGGCGGAGAACACATTACACCATGTGTCAGGCGGAGAACACATTACACCATGTGTCAGGGGGAGAACACATTACACCATGTGTCAGGCGGAGAACACATTACACCATGTGTCAGGCGGAGAACACATTACGCATTACACCATATGTCAGGCGGAGAACACATTACACCATGTGTCAGGCGGAGAACACATTACGCATTACACCAGTGCTCAGGAAGCTGCACTGAATGTCCAAGGAAGTCCCCCAGGAGCTACGGACCATCACGAACCTCCCCACCTTCTGCCCCAAGTGCAAGACCTGCCGTCTATAACAAACATATAACAGGTGTATTACCCAATCATTATAAACTTTATAACGATATGGTTTTAAAAACTCCAAACCCAGCACTCCCCTGCACACACTTCTCCCCCGGAGGAGACGATGAAAGAACAAATAGGTGACAGACGTTCGTCATGTTGCTTAATGCCCAACGGGAAGGCTCCGCGCTCATGCTGATGAGCATGTCGCACCGATCCAGAACCTGACTCGAAGGGCAGTGCGGGCTTCCCTTGAGAGGGTGAGGGAGCTGCCACCCAGCTCTCCCGTTTTCCTTTTTTCTTAGGCTGAATGATGAAGCACGGACATTATTCACCGACCTGGGAAGTAGCCATGCGAGCAAGCTGGCCTTCCGAGACAACTGGACTTTCGTAGGCGCAAAAGGGCTCAAGGATAAAAGCCCCTATGAACAGGTATTTTCCCCTCTCCCCCAAGAGTAAGCCTGTGACCTTGGTTAGTATTAGGGCCACTTCTGCCTGAGCTGCTACCATTCAGGCTGCCCTGTCTCCTGCTGGTATTCGTCTGCCGGGCCTTGCATGCAAACGGACAAATCAAACGTCCCCTTCTGCTGCCCAATTCCTGTGTCCCACACTGAGACAAGGCGCAGGGCTGAACGCCAGCAGGGCTCTGTTCACACACGTGCACTGGAGAAGCCAGGGCCATAGGGAAAGTGTGAGGCAAAATGCTTCTGTCCTAATTCCAGCAGTATCCAAAGCCGCTGATTGTCAAGCCACTGCCCAGGCCTTGCAGTGACCGGAGCTGTGCAGGAGCAGAGACCGGTCCTGTGTGCCCCAAGGCATGACTGTCTCCTCTGTATTCCCCCCTCCACGCAGCTGTGTGCTGCTCCCGCACATACAGTCTGCACAGGCGGACGGGAGCCTGGAGCCACTGCTGCTCCTTCCAGCACACACTGGTGCTGCTTTCACATGTGTGGGCAAAAATGTATAGAGTCAGAACTGGGTTAATAATTCTGTAATGGCATAAGCTTTATACCCTACATGGTGAATGGACAGCACCTGAACTTTCTACACTAGGAGCAGTTCTCTGCGCTGTCTGCTGAAAATGTACCCTTCATCTTGCATATACAATTCACTAACTAAATGGCAGGGCCACTAAAGGACAACAGCCTACTACCGCTACCAGCTAATGGAGCTTCTCCTTTAGCTCAAGTGGTAGAGCTCTGTGCTGCAGGGCTGAACATCCATGTTCCAAGCCGTGCTGACAATGCATGTAGGGGAGATGACATTATACCCACATTATACTGATTATCTGTCGTCTTGTAAATCTGACATTCCCTTCTGCCATGCCAAACCCTCTGCTTTATTTCTTTTTCCCCCCTCCAAAGCACTTAAAAAATGAAGCGGCAAAAAACAAATATGACGGCTGGCCTGAAGTTCTGGAAATGGAGGGCTGCGTCCCAAAGAAGATGGATTAGCAGTGTGCTGAAGTCAGAACAACGCCCGCATCGAGCCTTATTTAACAATACATTCCTGTTTGGCTGGAAGAAGGCATTTCCGACTGAATCCGGCATATGGACTGATCCCAGCTTCATGACAGTACCAGCCAACTGGCTGTTTTCAAATCACCAGCCAACTTACAACGGTGTCTGAATGCTGCTTTAAAAACCTGTAGGCTATGGTATACTACACCGGCTATGAAGTCATAGCAAATGTCTAATCTTTCAGCATGCTGCTCTATTACATTAATAAGGCACATGTTGAGGTGAAGGCAGTAATGTCAATATCAGGCATTTAATTCTCCTGTCTGTCTCAAAACAATAAGTGCACAACACCACTTGGGAAGAAATTGCTTCAGCTTCTGCTTCTTGAGTTGCTAAAAGTGATTTTAACAGTTTAAATCCTCCCACGTTGTTTCCAAGAAAAGAGATCAGAGACCAGGGGGCTTTTCAGCCTTGCTGACAAAGGCAGAACAAAATCTAGTGGCTGGAAGTCGAAGTTAGATCAATTCAACCTTGAAATAAGATGCCATTTCCTAGCAAGGAGGGGGATTAAACATTGGAACAACTTGCTGGGGAGGTGGTGCGCTCGCTGTCACTTGGAGTCTTTGAGACAAGTTTTGATCTCTTTTTTAAGTATACACTTTAACCCAGCTTCTAGGAGAAATTCTAAAGCATTTGCGGGTGGGGGGGCTGGATGTCATGGTGGCCTTGGAATGTGGGAATCCTATGACTCCCCCTGTTCGTTCCCTTCCTTCATGGGCCACGGGGAGGCCAGGAAGCTCTGCACTGCCCTCAGCGTGCTCATAACACTTGCAGTTCTGCATTATGAGAATAACTGTAATCAAATCTCATGCACCAAAATGAGCCGAGCATGTCCCTGAAATGACCCATGGAGAGAAATCAGGATTGGATGTTTCTCTGAGCTATTCTCAGCCAGAAGTGAGGAGCTTAATGCAGGAATTACTGGGTGGAATCATGTTATATGGGAGGTCAGATCATAACAATCCCTTGTGACTTTACAAACCTATCAACCTTCAGCTACATGCTTCTTTATGGCTGGAGCCACTGGACACCTGCAAAGAGCACATGGGGGGTTAAACTCCATGGGCTGTGGGCAGCACGAGAGTTGTTTCACTCAGTTCTCTTCCTGGCTGCAGATTTTCTTGCCTACTCATACATGTAAGCAAGAGCCAGCATGCAGCCTGGGATGTGAGTGACGGGGAGAACTGTGGCATTACAGATGCTGGACCCCAGGGGTTTGATGCTCCTCTCACACCAGTGGAAATCAGAACAACTCCAGGGAAGCAAAGTTCCAGTGGAGTTACAGGGGAAACGCCAGTGGTTAAAAAAATAAAGGAGTCGGGAGAGAATCCGGCACTGTTCCCCTTCACTGAGAGACACACTTGTGGCCATTGAGAAATGAAAAGTCTGAAAGTGATAAACCTATTTAACAAGTTGTAATTCTAGGTTCGAACCAGTAGGTGGAAACCTTCCCGAAGGAGAACTGGGAACACAGGCTGTCTGGATCTCTACTGGAAAATCAAAGCCTGCTGTCCCAGTTCACTAGTGATTCATCTTGTGCTTCAGAGTCTCACTAGACATCTGCTGCTGACTAAAGGTCACCAGGGTCCCCACGAAGAGAGATTTCATGTAGAGACGTGACTCCCTGTGTGTGCTGTGGATCATATGCATGGCAGAGCTGCCCAGAACGCAGGGCTGCCTTTGTCGGAGCCCCGTTGGGAGCGGGGCAATGTCTGTACAAGTTCAACGGGAGCCCCAAAGCCCTATTTCACAAACACATACGGCAAAACAGGCCAGCCCAGATGTGGCTCAGCTCAGCTCTTGAGCTGAGCCACATTCAGATCTGAAACACCCGTGTGCATCAAGTGTCTAAAGGCTGGGAAGATGTCTGGCCTAAAGCCTCTATTAGACTGCCCTCTGCCTCTTGAGCATGGTCCGGGCTAGGAAATCGAATGGCATGGGAAAACGCTTGTCAGCAATCAGGTGAGCTGATGGGGGAAGAACATGGTTTACCTGTAATTGTAGATCACGACAAACTGTGTTCATGATTCTATAGTCTTTAATTTCATGATCACATCTGATTTTTTCCACCGGTCCTTGCCTCATTCGGTGCACAGCAGTGGCGCTGGAACAGCTTTTGGAGTGGGGGTGCTGACCTGCACCCCTCTTACCCCATCCACGCCCCTCACCACCCCCTAAAGCTGGGGCCAGGAGCAGGGATGTGGCTCTGGGAGAGGGGGACATGGACAGGGGTAAGGCAGCGGAGGCTGGGCCCACGGCTAGTGGGGTGTAGGGCTGGTGGCCGGGGGGCCGGCGGCCGAGCAGGACCCTGGGGCTGGCAGTGGAGCCCCCGGGCACAGGGTCGGCGGGCGGGACCCTGGGGCTGGCAGCAGAGCCCCAGGGCCCCGGGGGCCGGGACCGCACATACGGGCCAGCGGACAAGTGGGACTCCAGGGCCAGCAGATGAAATTCAGTGTTGATAAATGCGAAGCAATGCACATTGGTAAATATAATCCCAATTATACATATAAAATGACGGGGTCTAAATTAGCTGTTACCACTCAAGAAAGAGATCTTGGCGTCACTGTGGGTAGTTCTCTGGAAACATCCACTCAATGTGCAGTGGCAGTCAAAAAAGCAAACAGAATGTTGGGAATCATTAAGAAAGGGATAGATAATAAGACAGAAAATATCATATTGCCTCTATATAAATCCATGATACACCCACACCTTGAATACTGTGTGCAGATATAGTTGCCCCATCTCAAAAAAGATATATTGGAATTGGAAAAGATTCAGAAAAGGGCAACAAACATGATTAGGGGGATGGAACAGCTTCCGTATGAGGCGAGATTAATAAGACTGGGACTTTTCAGCTTGGAAAAGAGATGACTAAAAGGGGATATGACTAAGGTCTATAAAATCATGACTGGTGTAGAGAAAGTAAATAAGGAAGTGTTATTTACCCCTTCTGGTAACACAAGAACTAGGGGTCACCCAATGAAATTAATAGGCAGCAGGTTTAAAACAAACAAAAGGAAGTATTTCTTCACACAACCCACAGTCAACCTGTGGAACTCCTTGTCAGAGGATGTTGTGAAGGCCAAGATTATAACAGGGTTCAAAAAAGAACTAGATACTTTCATAGAGGGTAGGTCCATCAATGGCTATTGGCCAGAATGGGCAGGGTGCAAAACCATGCTCTGAAGTGTCCCTACCCTCTGCCAGAAGCTGGGAATGGGCAACAAGGGATGGATCACTTGATGATTCCCTGTTCTGTTCATTCCCTCTGGGGCACCTGGCATTTGCCACTATCGGAAGACAGGTTACTGGCCGTTCTTATGACTGCAGGAAGGGAAGGTCTGTTCTAGTAGATAAGATAAGATAAGATAAGATAGTTGAGTGTGACCCATGAGAAGTGGGGTCTACCCCTGGCTCTGCCATATGTTCCTGTGAGAAATTGGGCAAGTCACTTAAACCAGCATTTTCAACTCTCTGTGTGTGCCTCATTTCCTAGGTGCCCAGTGAGAGACACCTGTGGTCTAATTGTGAGGAGTGCTAAGCACTCAGATGTGTAACTGATGTCAATAAGAGAGGAATGTATGCTCGGGGTTCTACTGATCGCCATATTTGGGGTCGGGAAGGAATTTTCCTCCAGGGTAGATTGGCAGAGGCCCTGGAGGTTTTTCGCCTTCCTCCGCAGCATAGGGCAGGGGTCGCAGGCTGGAGGATTCTCTGCGACTTAATTTAAAGACTTCAAGGGAAAGTGGGTGGGTCAGCTTTTGTGGCCTGCATCATGCGGGAGGTCAGACTAGATGACCATATTGGTCCCTTCTGACCTTAAAGTCTATGAGTCTATGAGTCTATGAGGAAAAAATCAGGCACTCTGTGGGCTTTTCGGAGACGGACATGCAGCATTTATACAGCCTGGCGTATGCTTTCCTGCAGGCTGCTCTGTGGCATTCCTGGGTTCATGCAATCTGAGGAGCTCAATCACACAGAATTAAGGCAATTTTGTTACATTACAGAGAAGCTCTTTCTGTTGCCTGGAAAAGAGGCCTAGGCCAAGCGAAAGAATAAAGATCCACAGATCAATGCAAAATACCTAATCCCCTTCTTAATAACCTAGCGCAGGGGGCGCACTCCTGAGCCTGGGCCTTTGGCCTCCACTTCGAACCCTACATCCCCTAACCCTGAAAACAATTAGGAAAAGGAAGCCGCAGTTTCTTTTCTTAAATACAAATAAAAGCAAAACTCCCCTTAATAACTTTCGAAGGTTATTGCAAACAGCCGAGAGAGACTCATGAAACTATTTAAACCGTCAGGCGCCTGCCTGGCGTTTACCCTCGTACCAAGAGCCCTCCGTGCTTTTACAATACGTTTCAGGAAGTCGTGATTTCTCACAAATAGGTCCTCAACTGTGCTGTAAAAACACTGCTGTTAAAGCCAAGTGCTCATGCACCCCCCGTGTCAGCGCTGAGAAACGCGGTCCGTATAACCACCGCTGTCGCTTTGCAACTAATACCCGCCTCGTGCCTTGCCAGCGTCGATAGGCCAGCTGGTTTACTTCCCATCAGCAAGCAGGGACTCCATGCTAGGGCAGATAAAATCCAAGCTGTAAATATTTCCCACACGGCCACAGTGTCTCTCATAAAAATTCTATTCAACCCTGCCATCAGCACTGGGGTTGTGCTGGTTGGATGGGAAGGTTTTCCAAGGGGCCCTCATGTTTCAGGCACTGTACGGAGACTCTACTTTTGATTCTGCGACTGAGCAATCAGTAAGGCAGGTCAAAAAACTGGGGCTTTAAAGTCAGGCTCCTAAATCCATATTTCGGCAGCCTGATGAGCAGGCAGATTTTCAGCAGTGCTGCAGGCAGAGCGGCTCCCCCTGGAGGCCCTGGACTCTAGTGATCACCCAGCACTTCGTAAAATCTACCCATTGCTTTAGGTGCCTCCCCGTGGCCTTAGGAGCCAGTCACTCGAGTCACTTTTTTTACAAAAACGTTTGGCTGTGGTAGCTGCAAAAGGGGTGGGGGGTGCCCCATGGCCTCCCGTCACTAGCGGTTTGAAAGGATTCTTTATGACTGAGATCTTCCCTGGTGAGTTTATTAAAGCTCATTGACAAGTCTCCGGAGTGGAACTGAGCCCCCCCATCTCACACTGACTTTAACAGAAACAGAGGGTGTTCAGCACCCCCCTGGATTGGCCCTGGGGGCTGATTTAGCTGGGCAGAACTCCAGTGCAGCTGGAGCAAGCGTGTAGGACAAGGCCTTTACCCGGTGCAGTTCGGCGGGGGTACCCACTGGGGCTAAGCCACACGCACACGTCACGTTATGTAACATCTTTGTTTAAGATGCTTGTTTGTGAGCAGCCGCAAGAACTTGCCGAAGTTGAAGTGCTGCCTGATTGGGAGTGCAGGAGCCACAGCCTAGCAGCTGAATAATAAGCCTGCATTCTTTCTCTGAGAAGTGGGGAAATGGGCTTATTTGTCAAGGCGTCTCCGCCAAGCCATCGTGAAGTGCAAGACAAATGGCTAGAGAGGATGGCACAAATCCACGAGCAAACAAGGAGCTCCTAGCGCTGGGGCCCAGCCGAGCCCAGCAGGTCGAATTCTTTCCCAGATCAGCTCTGCATTCTGTGACATCTTGGTCTGTCAAGTACAATTACTATAATCTTCCACAGCCTTTCAGAATAAGGAACCCAGCTTAGAAGCCAGGCATCTACAGGATGAAAGCTGCCTTTGTGCTTGGTCAGACACTGTGTGCAAGTCGGACATTAGGTATACAGAAGTGAGTTCTTTACGTGGCGGGAGAAGAAGTCAAAGGAAAACTTTGATGCTCATCTCCTTTAAGATCCTGCTGATTTTTGCCTGCGTTGCTCTGTGGAATAAACTGGAGCTGTCAGGGAGCCAGGAGCCGTGTGTTTGCACATTCCCTAGTGTTTAATGCAGCCCATGCCTCTCCACAGATTGTGTGGACAACACCACAGAACGACACAGAGCCTGCGACTCACCACAAGCGCAAGCCAAGAGGACAATTCGGAGGGACTGCCGGAGATTTGGGGGAGGCTTCCTGGACACTGAACGTGTACTATGGGAGCAGCTCACGGGAAAAAGGTAATGGGATGCCTTTATTCTTTGATGCTTAAGCATTGGTGCCTTTGAAGAGATGACCCTTGTCTGCTCACATGTAGCTCTGATTAACCCCTTTGTGCACTGCCCAATCCTTTCAGGAGTTCAGTGGTGGGTTAGAGACAAGGAGTGGCTGGTGTGGACACAGGTGTCAAACGCTGTCAGCTGGATGAAGTAATTCGATCTGATCAGATTGATAATTGGCCTTCCTTTAGGGAGCTCTCTAGAGCCAATGAGGAGCGTGGGGTGGGGCTGAACAGTGATATGTCTGGAAGCTGGAGAGCTGCACACACGCACACACACCCCCACAAACCAGGCTTAGTTTTTGCAGTCACTGCCAATGACGATGTTCACTCACATATCTGATGTTTTTAATCTGGTCAGGCAAGGTCAGCAGAGTTTTACCGACTTCACTTGTGTTGTGACAGTTCTAAGCGACGTTAAAAGCAGGGCAGCATTTTGCTTTCTGGCGCCCTGGGGAGATGTGTAAAGTGAATGGGTGTGCAGGTCTGTAAATTACATTCTCTCTAGATCTACAGCATGATTCCAGGGGTCCATCAGCAAGCCAGTGCCAGAAGCGAAGGAGACCTCTTGGGATTGTTCTACTTGCTAAACTCAGCAGCCTGGCGTCTTGCGTCACTAGGAGCAGCTCACTGCATTGTTTTTTCATTTGATTAGTGTAAATAAAATGTGAACTTATTCCCCTGTAGTAAAAAGCATTCCTCTCTGGCCGGTTTGGCATGCCTGCCTTCACATTTCTGATCAGAAATGACCCTCCACCTTGAGAAAACACGTTAGAGGCTACAGCTGAGCAAATATTCATCGCAAATCAGTTCTTTAATGTAGCCTCTTGTCTGTTGGAGAATCACCTGCAAGCAGCTCAGAATTTCCCGGGATGTATTCACTGGGCAAAAGCATGACTGGGTCTCAGAAATATTTCTTGCCCCGTAAATTGTTCACAGCTCACTCGCCACCAGGTATGCAAGGCCGGATTCCTCTGTCAATGAAACTCAGCTGAGGTCTCTCCCTCCCCTCATCTGCCAGGAGGACGTGTTTGTTTTCCTCTCTTTCTCTTCTCCCATTAACTCCCCTTCCCACTAAGGGCACAGTCAGCATCAAATGCCACTGGCAGAGAATAGAGGCAGCAGCAATTACAGATTCATAGATTCCAAGGCCAGAAGGGACCACTGTGCTCATCTTGCCTGATTCCCCGTATAACACCGGCCAGAGACCTGCCACCAAAACAATCCCTGCAGCAGAGCTTCTCAGAAAATGTCCCAGCTCGATTTCAGAACTGCCAGTGATGGAGAATCCACCACAACCCTCGGGGAACTGTGCCAGTGGTTCATGACCTTCACTGTCGAAAAATTACGCCTTATTTCCAGTCTGAATTGTCTAGCTTCAACTGCCAACCATTGGATCTAGCTAAACCTCCCTCTGCTAGACTGAAGAGCCCATTATTAAATATTTCTTCCCTGCATAGGCACTTATAGACTGTGATCAAGTCATGCCTTATCCTTCTCTTTCTTCAGTTACATAGATGGAGCTCATTGAGTCTCTCACTATAAGGCAAATTTTCTAATCCTTTCATCGTTCTCATGGCTTTTCTCTGACCCCTCTCCGATTTATCAGCATCCTTCTTGAATTGTGGGCACCAGAACTGGACACAGGATTCCAGCAG
This sequence comes from Emys orbicularis, assembly GCF_028017835.1. NCBI lineage: Eukaryota > Metazoa > Chordata > Testudines > Emydidae > Emys > Emys orbicularis. Next base: position 129,905,008 of record NC_088689.1, read on the forward strand.
CGTTCACACCAGTGCCAAACACAGAGGCAAAATAACCTCTCTGCTCCTACTCGAGATTCCCCTGTTTATGCACATTAGCCCTTTTGCCCTCAGCATCACACCCGCAGCTCATGGTCAGCTGATTATCCAGCATGATCCCCAAATCTTTTTCAGACCTTTCCCCGGTAGAGTCCCCCATCGTGTAAGTACGACCGACGTTTACATTTAGCTGTATTAAAACACACGTTGCTTGCTTGCACCCAGTTTACCAAGCGAGCTAGATCACTCTGAAGCAGTGACCTGTCCTCTGCATTATTTACCACTCCCTCAATTTTTGTGTCATCTGCAAACTTCCATAAATTAGCCTTTTCCTGACCTATCCCATACACTCCACCGCTGTGACACAGAGTATAGCTGCATTCGAGCTGCACAGTGGAACTTCCTGCTTGAGGAGACATACCTGTGTTAGCTCTGATTGAGGGGAGCCATGGTGCTGGGAGGGGATAGCCACGCCAACCATGATACCATCGGAGCCCCTACGTCCATGCTCAGAGCAGCTAGCCCCTCCTGCTGCTCAGCCCCCGCGGCTGTACTTCTAGCTCCATCAGGGATGTCTCCCGGAGTGGGAGTTTGCACCTGGCTTGAATGATGATGTACCCGAAGTCTGCGGGATGGAGGGCTGAATTTGTACCAAAGTAGCCCTGAGACGCGCTTCAATGCCTTCTATGTTACACCAAGCCGTGCGCTAGGAGCTGAGCGGGGACAAGGTAACAGCGTTTTTTAATTTAACGATAAAATCCCTCTCACGAGTGCTGCCATGGGGCCAGTCCCCCCCAATCGCCTCCATAACCCCTGCACTGTAGCTGGTGGATGGCAGCGCCCACAAAAGACGAGCGTTTCCAGTACAGCAGGCTTGGCTCTGGCACGCTTCTGAAAGATGCTGGTTTGGAGATGACTTGACTTGGGTGGGTACAAACAAGGTCAGAGATTTCACTTGCATTTCAACAACCACAGCGTTGCCTGGTTAGACAAAAGAATGTGGCCCTGGGTAGCGGCCGTTAAGCAGGAAGAGCCGTTAAAGACTAATGACTTGTGGGTCCATTTTTTATTGTCTAGAATGAATCTGATGGCGGTGGAAGGGAAAGCCCCTTTTCTCCTGTTTCCTAGGTACAGTTAGGTTGTGCGTTTCCTCCAGCACTGAGTTAACGTCTATGTGCCCGAGCAGAAGCTAGCCTGGCTGAGGGGCTGTAATCAGGGGTTCCCGAGTGCCGACCTCCTTTCTCTGGCGTCCTTCACAGGCATTTAGACTCCCTGCATGTGTTCAGATAAAGTTTCGCCTGATACATACAAGCGAAGCAGGAGAGCCAGATTTAACACGGCTGCCGCAATGTCTAGTGAGTAGCTCGGCCCGGAAAACAGAGGAACAAAGGACAAGGGAGAGGCCTAGCCAGCTGTCGGAGGACTGGCCCAGGGCCGGCGTAGCAGCCCCTGTATGCCATGCCTCTCTGCAGACAGTATCGGGGCCGTGGCCAGGATATAGCGACGCCCCATTGACAGCCCTTTGTGCGTCCTGCCAGCTAGCCCCAGTCGTTTGCTTTGTGGCGAAGTTTGGCCCTGGTTATCTAGGTAGGACTTTCATCCATCCCTGCAGTATCTGAGCCCCGTGCCCGCGCTGCTGGATTCAGCCTCCCAGCCGTCCTGTGAGGCAGGGACTTCAGCCGTCCCATGTTATAGCTGGGGAAAGTGCGCCAGAGAGGAGAAGTGACTTGCTCAGGGACACACAGGGTGTCTGTGGCAGAGGTGGGAATTGGGATTCTGGCTTGAGTCCCAGTCCAGTCTCTTAACCACCTCACCCTCCTCTCCGGCTCTGATTTACACCGCTGGACCGGGCCTGTGCACAGGGCCCTCGTGAACAGTACTGTGTGCTCCTGGCTGCAGCCAAGGACTCGGGCCGTAGCCTGTGCTCCTTGTCTCAGACCATGAGAACCAGGGGATCTGTGACGCGGACAGCCTGGGTGGAAGCCTACCCTGAGGCCCGCAGCGGGAGCCACACCAAGAGGTTAGCAGTGTTTGTGGACCCCAAGGAAAGACATCTGTCGCCACACACAAAAGGCACAAGCGGGACTAGGGCCAGCACAAGGAGCGAGCTGATCGCCTGTGAGAGTCAGGGAGGAATTGTCCATCCTGGCACGTTGGTGCTGTGTGGGAGGAGTGTTACTGCCCAGTGAAGCGTTAGCACTGATCCCTCTGGACCAGCTGGATCTGCTCTGCCCATGGATGACATCCCCTGTGTGAGCTCCTCCTCCCCTAGCTGTACCTGCCGGTCCTGGCCAGGTTGTGCTAACAGAAACTGCGTGGCAGTTTTGTCCAAGCCTTCCCAGGTGTCATTAAGAGCTGCATTAAACACGCTGCTGCAGAAGGGCTGGGTTCCCTCGTCCAGGCCCAGGAAAGCTCCGTTGTAAAGAGCAGGAGCTGCACAAGGCAGTGCCGGTGAGGGGCTACACATACGTCACACCCAAGCTAGGGCTGAAGTCAGGAACTGTCCCAGCTTCACACTTTTCAGATTTAGAACAGAACAGCAGCGCCGAGGGATTAAAATAAGTGGATTGTGATGTACAGGACATCAGCAGAACAATAGGGCTTAGCAAAGAGCGCCGGCATATCTGCAGGGAGCTTGCAGGGCGTTAGCCACCAGCCCTAGGTCAGGGATCCCACAAAATTCCCCCTTCTAGGGCTGCAGCTGCTTCACCATCGCTGCCTCATGTGGGGACACCAGCTCCGCACAGATCCACACCAGCAACTGCAAGATGGGGGCTGAAACAGGGACAAGATGCAACAGGAGGCGCAGAACACGGCCGAGGGCAGGAAGGGGGAGATCAGGGTGAAAAGGCCTCAGGGCCAGGCCCTCTGCCCAGTGCTTTGCAAAGCACAAGCTCCGCAGTCATCAGTGAGATAGAGGGGAGTAAAGGCAATGGGGGGTTATTAGATTTAGAGCAGATCAACAACCTCAGCTAATCTAGCTCTCCAGCCCTGTCTGGGAGTGACTCCAGAGACTGATTTGCAGTTCTGAGGAGAGACTGCAGGAAGAGCCGTGGGATGGACGTGGAATTGCTCTTTCATGTCTCTGCTGTTGTGTCCGGGGTTTCCTTGCACCTCTCGCTCACCAGCACATTTAACACATTAGCAATGCTGGCCCCAAGCTTCGGCTGGCAGAGCCGGCCACCTTCTCAGTGACGGTTCTGGCCACACACATTCTCCGGAATGTCAGGCTTCCACAACGCTGCAAAGACATACCCTGGTGTCGGCTCATCTTCCCTTGCAACCGGGAGCGTGGCTTGCGGATATGAACTACTGAAGGCAGCAGTCCAATGATTTAGGAAGAAGGCTTCAGACAATGACCGGGGGGTTGCATAAGCAAATGAAGCATGCTGCACCAGCCTGATCGTCTGTTTTAAATTCTCCCTGTGGAGAGGTTTAGTTATAGTCAAGGGGAAGGGTCTGGCATCTCTGGGAACGGGAGCCTAAAGATAGGCCATAGGTCAAGAGTGTTAAACTGGAAATAGCAGCTGAAACTGAAAACTCCGCCAAAGCCATGAAGTCAGCCCATGTCACTCAGGTCTTTATGAACTGCCGTGGTGCTCTCCTACTTGGCCTGTCAGTATTTCTAGTCTGTCATAGGGCGAGCCCACCTGCAGCGCCCTCCAGTGGCAGAACAGGCATGCTGGCCTCAAATTCCCTCCTTCAGAGTCCCCATTAACGTCACACAGGCTTTCTTGCCTCAACAATTCCCTCCTTTGGGACAGCTTATTACCAAAACATAGTTCAAATATTCCATAACAGAAGCCCTAGACTAGGTCCACTTCTCCATAGTCACCAATGTATATAGTCCTTAATACTTCACATTGTCTAGTCCACTGACCTAGCACGTACCACGTGCCCGCGTCTTCCACCACACCCGGATTCTTCTTTGGACCTTTCAGCAAGACAGCCACCCAACCCGCACAGCTAGACTGTAACCCCGCTCTTCCCAGCAGGAACCCCCACATCCTCTCTGCTGGGAGTTCTGCCTCACCAGGGGAGCACCCATATCAGCCCCCTTTTCCAGCTCCCAGCACCCAGCTGCCAGTGGGTAAGCCCCTCCACTGCTCACACATTCCCGGAACATCGGACATTCCCGCACTTCCAGGAACGGCATGGGCCTGCCCCCGCCAGCGTGACCTCACATGCCTGGCATGTGCACGGTCCTGCCACATGGGGGACACCATTTTCTAGAGTGCCCTGGCCCCACCAGCCTTAGCTGCATGAAGTGGGCGAGGTTAGGACAGAGGGGTGGAGTGGTGTCCTCTTCAGAATGGTGCCACCCATCCGATACTGGATAAAACCACCTCTGGTTTTCTCCTAGGACTGGACAGGGGACAAACCCACCAGAGAGAGGCCAGGCCAGTATCAAGACAGACGAGTGGCCTCCCTATCCACTGCCCCTTGCCTTCTGCCTTCTCTGGCCCTTTGCTCTGGCTCTCCAACTTGGATGCCAGGAGGCAACTCCCTCAGCTGCTCTCCTGCCTTCAGCTTCGCCCTGCCCTGGCTCTCCGGTGTGGGCAACTCCACCAGCAAATGCCTCCACCATTCTCATCTTCTGCCTTCCACCAGGAACCACCTACAGCTTCCTTCAGGGACCTCCTGCAGTCTCCCGATCTCTGGCCTCCCAGACAGCTCTCACTGCCCCTTCCTGACCAACTCTTCTCTTTAGAGCCCAGGTGCCCTCTTTTAAGCCCAAATGGGGATCAGCTGACCCATCACAGGTGCATTGGCCTCTTCTCTTGCCACCACGTGAAACATGACAACACATTTAAGGATGCTACATAAAAATAAAATGTACCACACAGATGTTGCCAGGATCACTAGAACTGCTCTGTACTCGGCTGTATTTCTGCCAATTTCCTGTATCCCCTGACTCCCACATCTCTGTATTACTTTTCTGACTGCTGCTGATCATCAAGATATTTAAACACACCCAAGAGCTTTCCACTCTTGTAATCAACTCATTCTGTCAGTTCCACTTATCCACAGATGCTGACACAGTCCAGTGATGGTGACATCAGCCACTGGTATGGGAAACCGGTTGTCACCAGGCCCCAAGTCCATAGGAAGTGAAAGCAAAGTAGCAGGTAACCTTTTTGTACTGAGTGATAGCCTGTAATCTCTGGAGAGATGTGCTACTCCCGATTTAGTGTAACTACTGTTACAGCAGTAAAAGTATAATACCATACGCTATGCCAGCCGTAGTATAACTGTACCTCTCTTCAATCTTACATTCCATCCCTTTCAATTGACATGGTACATCAGGCTATTGGTGAGATCATACTGCAGCTCTACAGAAGTTAAAGAACGTTGCATACTTCAGCTCTTTTCTATTTAAGAAGCTTTGGATAAGAGTGAGCTCTTCCTACTAATTTCTTCAGATTTTTACCTACCTTCCCCTCCCACGTATAAAGGAAGCTCCCCAAGAAATGAAACTGTGCCTTGATTTTCCCTGCAGCTCCCATCGACGCAAACACAAGATAGATAAAAGATAAAATAAAGACAAGATAAAATAGACCTGTTGTTTCAAAATGACCCTGCTTCCTGCAATTTCAAATAAAATATGGTTAGTCATACATTCGTTGCAAGTACGATCATTTCATCATACCAGATGATTCATGCTGCAAAGGTGACGAATGCTACAAAAGTCAATATTTCAATTCTAAAATACAAGCTACGTCCTGAAATAAAATCCCTAGAAGGAAATGGACTAATATTACTTATACTGTCCCTCTCCTCTAACAGGAGGAGAACAGTGCATCGATAAATAACAGGTCCTTTGCCCTTTTCATTGGCTTTGGTGCAGGTAATAAAGTAAAGCCATTGGCTATATAGTCATAAGAGGTGTCTCTTTCAAAGCTGGTCATTTTGTCCATTGTAAGGTTGTCCCAGATTATAAGCATCTACCTGTTGATTCTGCCACTGGCACAGCAAGGGTAGCAAGTAAAGAACTAAGTAGAAGTTGTGTTTCTTTTGGTTCTTCTTCCTCCAGTTCTCAATACAGCAGGAGGCAGTGATGCCATTTTGATCAGTGTCACCAGACAGCTGAACAGGTGAATTCTCTTCCAAGCCTCACATGTGGACCAGCATCTGAACACAAGCACAACCTCAAGCATTCTAGCCCAACCAACCCTAAAACAAAGGCTTCGTTTTCAGAAGGGTATATTGTTAATGAGCATCAGCTAATGAGCATCTGTTTGCCACAGACTGGACATTGGGTCAAAGCAGCACCTGGTATAATTCCATTTGTTCCAATGGAGTTTACACCAGGGAAGAGTTTGACCCTTTCTCTTGAATGGTGCCAGCTGTGAAAAGGCAAGAAACTGGCAGAGAGCAGAGCTCTTAAATGCTAAGAGGAAGTTTAAAGGGAAAATCTATGTTACTAAATGGAAAATTCACATTGACCAAAAGCCGCTTCTCTCCCTTGGAGCTTTTGGAAACTCTTGTCCTGGCCATTAGAATGCTGGGCCCTGCTTTTGGAAAGAGAAGTGCCGAGTAAAGGCAAACAAGAGCAGCAGTGTTTGTGGCTGGCAGGACAGAGAAGAGCTTTATCATGCGAGCCAGAAACGGGCTAGTTCATTGACTGCAAGGCAGAGTGCAAGGAAGAAAGAACTCCAATTTCCGGGGATTAACATGTCATGCCAGCCAGCCGCGCCGAGAGCCGGATCATGATTCCACCAGCGCTATAGATCCTGGAACTTCCATTTAAAGGGAAGAAATGGAACCGGGCTCCCAGATGTGATTACTCAAAGACTGTTCTGTTCATTCCCCAGCTCAGTTCCCATTTCCTTCCTTCTAAAGCTCATCAGCCTCCTCCGGCATCAGCTGGAAAGCAACAACCGGTAACAAGAAGAGCCTCAGGAATCAAACGGGAAAATGGACAGAATGAGCCAGATCCTCAGCTGCTATAAATCAGGGTAGTTCCATTTAAATCAGTGGAGCTTGTGCAAATTTGCAGCAGCTGAGGATATGCCCCAAATGTATTTATGTGTACATACAACTATCCCCAAGTTAGTTAATAATCCTAATTAAACTGGAACCACCAATTCTGAAAGGCAGAGCAAAACTCACTGGCTGGAAGCTGATGTCTGTGCTCCAAGGAAGAGATGTCGGGGAAGGCAGGAGCATCTGCATGGGAGGAGGATAGAGCAAGGGGGAAAGAGCATTTGCTTAGATTCAGAGACCCCATGGCCAGAAGGGACCGTTGTGATCATGTAGTCTGACCTCCTGCATCGCAGAGGGCAGAGACCGGCCCCGCAGTGACCCCTAGAGCAGATCTAGGAAAACAGCCCATCTGGATTTCAAAATGTGAGAATCCACCACGACCCCTGAGCAATTGTTCCAGTGGTTAATGACCCTCACTGTTACAAACCAACACCTTATTTCCAGTGTGACTTTGTCTAGCTTCAACTTCCAGCCACTGGATCCAGTTAGACCTTTCACCGCTAGACTGAAGAGCTCATTAATTAAATATTTGTTCCCTGTGATCCCTTCTAGGCTGTGATCAAATCACCCCTTAACATTCTCTTTGTTAGACTCACGGAGCTCAATCTATGGAGTTTATCACTATCAGGCGGGTTTTCTAATCCTTTAATCATTCTCCTGGCTCTTCTCTGAGCCCTCTCCAACTTATCAGCATCCTTCTTGAACTGTGGGCACCAGAACTGGACACAGGATTCCAGCAGCAGGCCCGCCACTGCCAAATACAGGAGTGAAATAACCTCTCTGCTCCTACCTGAGATTCCCCTCTATGTATCCAAGGATCGCATTAGCCCTTCGGCCACAGCGTTGCACTGTGAGCTGATTATCCACCATGACTCCCAAATCTATGTCAGAGTCGCTGCTTCCCAGGCTAGAGTCCCCCATCCTGTAAGCGTGACCTTCAGTCTTTGTTCCTAGATGGATACATTTACATTTAGCCATATTAAAATGCATATTGTCGCTTGTACCCAGTTTGCCAAGAACTCTGTATCAAGTGACTTGTCCTCTGCATTATTTATCACTCTCCCAATTTGTGTGTCATCAGCAAACTTTATCAGTGATGATTTTATGTTTTCTTCCAGGTCATTGATAAAAAATGTGAAATAGCGTCAGGCTAAGAACAGCTTCCCACAGGACTCCGTTAGAAAAACAGCTGCTCAGTGGTGACTCCCTGTTTTAACGCTGGTGGTGGCAGCAAATGCTGGTTGTGGGGGAGAGACACTGTAAGCCGATGAACAATTGCCCTCCGTGTGCTTTTCAAAGGCTGCTTACAGGCTATATTGACCTTAAAGAATTCTACTCTTATGGCCAGAAAAGCATGCAGTGTGAGATGCTGTATAACTGATGGAAATGACTTGTGTTGCGGTGTGAAGGCCAGGGGCCCCCAGGCATTGCCGGGGACACTGACATCCAGGCCAGAGTTCTCAGGAAGGACCCACCCTTTTGGATTGTCCCTAGCTCTTTTTTATAGCTATTGTGCAAAACCCAGTTTGGACGTTGCCGACTCTACGAGTTCCTCTCGGCACAGGAACACACCCATCCTGCTAGAACAGTGGCGGCCTTCGCATCGCAATCTGGGCATGACACCCCCCCTTCAGGCAATGGGACCATCGATGGTAAGGCCCAAAAGGCTGAGCAAGCAGGGCTGGTGGTCAATAAACACTACCAGGGGTTTCGTGGCACTGGCGTTTTGAGAGAAGATCCAAAAATCAGCTGTAGCTGTGGGAGCAGGAGAGAGAGTGGGGGTTTCCCTTGCGTTGTCCATAATAAACACGTCTGTTCAGGCGTCAGAAGAGTTTCGCTAGAACGACTGGCCTGGCCGGTGCTGAAGCGACACCTGTTTGTGTCTCCTAGCACTGGCGAGCTTGTTGATGAGCGGTTGGCTCTGACGCAGAGATGAGCGCTCACGCTCTCTCTCCACGCAGTGCTGGTAGGGCTGGGGAGACTATGGGCAGTGTGTCCACCCTGGCACCTGGCAAGGTTGGCGTGAGCTGGGGGATAAATCCAGTGGCTGTTTGTGGTCTGAATGTCCACACAGCTCTGTCCACAGGCATCCCTGCAGCCACGTTCATGATGCCACATCCTCTGCCTTCTCCTCTTCCTCCTGTGTTCTCTTTTGGACCCCGGCAGCCTTTCCAAGCTGGGTTGTAGCCAAAGCGCTCTCGGGAGGAGCCTGCCTTTCTTCCAGCACTAGAGCCAGGCAGAGGGACAATTTCATTCCCCAAGGCTTTCCCACCTCATCTTATGCTTATCCCTGTGGGCTAATTTCAGCCCCAGTCAGCTAGGCGCCACATTTGTGCCTTTGCACAGAATTCCCAAAGGCATAGGCAGTGCCCTGGCCTCGCAGAGCTAACAGGTTGGGAGCTGTTGAGTAATAGCAATCATGGTTTGCAGTGGCCAAAAAGTGATGCCTTTTGCTTTACTTGGTGGAAAGGCCCTCATCTGCAGCTTGCTCCCGCCCTTTGGCTCCCATCAGCAGCAGTACGTCAGCCAAAGGGGTCAATGCAGAGTAACAGGAGGGGCACTCTGCCCAGGGGTCTGCTCTTTATGGTACTTCAGCTCTGATAGGCAGCAAAAAATGGCCGGTTCGGAGCCGTATTCCTAACCACGGAGCTAGTGGGTTAGCCCTACATGCTGGGGGTTTGTGCCAGCTGCAGGGTTGATTGCCCTGCTAAGATGTACAGTCTGACACTGGACCTTCTGCCTTTTGTAATTAAAGATGTGCCCGAGCCAAACACCATAGCCACAGCCCGGCAAATGTCGTTGACATTCAGACTCCGAAACCAGATCCACACCCAAATGCCTGGCTGCTCCAGATCAGCGAGACCAAACCTCTATTCTGAACAACCCTGAATTTTGGGGGTGGGTGTCAAAATCTGGGCTTGACCAATGAGTCTTGGGCCCTTCACTATTTTCCAGATTTCTTGTGGGAACCGAGAGCTTTGAGCCTTGTTAGCAGGAGAAAAAAGAAAAGCAGCTCAGTGGTTTGTGAAGCAAAGAAAGCCCAAGTGTAATTAAAGAGCCCAGCTTGCTGACAGGCCTCAAACTCTGGGCTTTCGCTGCAGCCGCAGTCGAGGAAGGAGAACAAGCTCATGTCACTCCGACATGCCCACAGAAAATGCCCTGACGTACAGCTGAGCGCACTGCGCAGGAAGCAAGAGAGAGCTGCTGTCTTCCAGCCCTAAGAGACCATTTGAATAGAACTAAAGGGACTGAATTCTGCTGACACTTTGGCCAAATGCCACCTGCGGCGTTCGGGAGGCTGCAGAAAGCATTTCTAGACAGATCCCTGGCCCACGGAACAGAGTTCCTTGTAGGACTTCTTTGCACAATTATTCACACACATGTGCATGCACACACACGCGCGCGCGCGCACAATCAGTCTAAGTGATCTAGCTCTTTCAAGCAGACAATCCCAAATGTATTATTGCTGGGTGAAATTCACCCAGCAGGGTAAGGCACCAGAAGAGAGTCTGAAATGCAAACAGAGCTGCTCCCATTCCACTGCATAGCGCGGGAGCTGTGGGAGAGGGGGATTTCGTATCCCCGGTGTGCAGAGGAGCTGGGCTCAGCATCACCGCCTCAGAAACCATTTACTTCCCCAGTGTGGAGTCAACAAAAAACAGAGCCGCTGAAAAATCTGGGTATTTTCTTTTGCTCTTTCTCCTAAAACTGTTTCCTTTGGAACTGACCAAGCCCCATAAAAGCTCAGCTGGGGAGCAGGCTGGTCTGCGGAGTAGGAGAGGCAGGTGGAGTCGATAGTGGGAAAGTGACCAGAGCGATCACTGCCCGGGAAAAGCACTAACTGACAGATCTGTGCCAGCTCGTTGACGCCCAAATCACCAAGGTTGTTCCTTGGGGTTTGCATTTGGATTGAGCCACTCACATGTCAAGGAAACTTCAGGAAGTAGCAAAATAAGAAGAAGAATTTGTGTGTGCTTGTGGGTCCTGTCATCCCCACAGGCTCCTTGAGCTCTTACTGCTGTGATCTCTCCATAGCCAACTACTGCTATGCAGCCACCTCTGGGGTGGGACTGTGGCTGTCAGGTGAACAATTTGCTCAGCTTCTACTGTATGGAAGTCTGGACAGGGGAAGTGTTGGCCAAGGATGCTGGGGCAAGCCGCTAAGCTAGCAATAAAAACGCTGACACAAAGTTCACAAACAATCTCTAACGCGTTTCCTCTGCCGAAAGCTGGGAGTGGACGACATACGATAGATCACTCGGCGATTGCCTGTTCTGTTCATTCCCTCTGGAGCACCTGGCATTGGCTATTGTTGGAAGACAAGATACTGGTCTAGATGGACCTTTACTCTGACCCAGTACGGCCATTCTTATGTTCTTCTCCATGTTTTCCAGTGACTTTCTATCTATCACTTTTGCAACATTACTTCTACATGTACCAAGTCATGTAGGAGCTGCAGTGAGCATACTTCATTCTAAAATCAGCGTTAGCCAAACATGGGACTAGAGAGAGACTCGAGATGGGCCTGGGTCTTGAAGCTCAGACACTCGGCAGTAGCTAAACTTGCCCAAAGTCCAGCTGATTCAGATCCAGGTTTTTGATTTCGCTGATTATAGAGCCACAAAGACAGACCTGAATGTCTGCCACAGCCTTCAATTGTCCTTTGTAAAAGAGCAGCAGAGAATTATTCAGCATTAATGTCTCGGCTAGGAAGGCTTCCTTGACATCTAAAAATGTCTCCTTCAGTACAGGTGATGCTAAAACCTGCTGGCCCCATTAAACTCCAGTGTAGATCATGATTCATTATTTTATGGCAACCACAAGTGTGCTAGGCGCTGCACAGAAAACATTCAGCGGGAGGTCCCTGCCCCACAGAATGTAGGAGTGGCTTGCCAGGTGAGGGAGGGCGTGCCACACACCAGCAAGGGGAGGGGCATGGGAGGACACGCCCACATGGCTGCCTGTCTAGGAGCCATATGTCTTGGTAGTTCAGACATGAGAAGGTTTTTGTTTGTGCCCACATCAGTGCCTGGCCCGAGGAGCTGGGTTGGGCACTGGGCGGATGTGTAAGTGACAGGGGAGAGGAACCCATGCCGCAATCCCATGCCGTGCTCCTAGCTGGACAGGGTAGAGCTACGAAATCCTGCTCCCTCCATCTGCACAGCACACCCAGCTGGGGCCGGCTGCCTGGAGACCCACCCCGGCCATGCCCACCCGGGGGCTGAGACAGGATCAGCCAGGAAGTGTCGCTCGAGCCACGTTCCCCGCCTCAGGGAATTGGTGACGTGGGACAGGAAAACACAAGAGGGTGCAACATGCTGCTGCCGCCTGGGACGGCTCCCAGCATCCGCCCGAGGGCTAAGCTATGCCACCAGCAGAGCGCCAGCTCGCAGCCCTTTGGACACGGGGGGCAAAAAGAGTGCAGGGAAGCAAGAGGGCTGGGAAAGCAAAGCCTTTCAAGGACTGGTACGTCGGGGCAGCTGTATGCCCCAGCCAGGCCAGCAGTACCCCCGCATACACACCCCACACGCACACACCCCACACACACACCCCACACACATACACACACACACACACACCCCTTCAGTCTGAATATCTCTTCCGGGGAGTTGCCCTCTTGGGATCCCTCTGCCATTTTTGCCCTTGCCTTACTCCTGCCGCCTGTGACATGCCCACCCCCGGAATGCCCAGGCCGCACTCGAGCAGCGACGCTGACCAGCCCTGCTCTCCATTTCTAATGGCTGCAGGAACCAGCAGGGGCGGCTCTAGGCACCAGCAAAGCAAGCAGGTGCTTGGGGCAGCCCATTTGCAGGGGCGGCAGGGATCCAGCATGGAACCAACAGGGGGCCCTGGGAGCTGTAGTTCCTTGGTTAGCTCCCTGCCTATAGAGCCAGCCCTGGAGCAGGGAAAGAACTACATTTCCCAGCATTCCCTCGGCCACTACCAACAGGAAAGAGGGGGAGGGAGTGAGGAAGCTGAGACGTCATGCTGCAGCCTGCTATGAATGGAGAGCTGCACTGTGAGTAGGGATTCCATATTTTAACATTCAAAAAATAGGACACTCCACAGGGAGGGAGGGTAGCCCCACCCTGCCCCCATCCACTCCCTCCGACTGCCCCCCACAGAAACCCCAACCCATCCAACCCCCCTGCTCCCTGTCCCCTGATCACCCCCTCCTGGGACCCCTGCCCCAACTGCCCCCCAGGACCCCACCCCCTATCTAAGCCTCCCTTCTCCTTGTCCCCAACTGCCCCCTCCTGAGACACCCCCCCCCAACTGCTCCCCAGGACCCCACCCCCTACCTGTCCCCTGACAAACCCCTGGGACTCCCATGCCTATCCAACTGCTGCCTGTCCCCTGACTGCCCCCCCGAACCCCTGACCCATCTAACCCCCCCTTCTCCCTGCCCCTGACTGCCCCCCCGAACCTCCACCCCATCCAACCCCCCCTGCTCCCTGTCCCTTGACTGCCCCCCCGGAACCCGCTACCCCTTCCCCAACCCCCCAGCCCCCTTACCGTGCCACTCAGACCAGCGTGTCTGGCTTTGCGCAGCGCCAGATACTCTGCCGCATACATGTTGCCGTGCTCCCCTGCGGAGCCACAGCCCCCCCCTCCCTGCCCCAGCACCTGCCTTCCAGATTTGAACACCTCAAAACTCAGGAGTGCTCAAGCTCAGTTTGGGCAGCTGTTACTTCATTTCTCCCAAATCAAATATACTGATCCACTGTAACTTGCTGTAGAAAAAGTAGGATAAAATTGAGCAAGAAATGCTTCCCAGTGGTTATTAGGACTGGAATTGCTATTTTCAACAGCCATTGCCTTTTTTTTGTTTGTTTGTTTAAAAGGAAGACAGTGATATTGCATTGGCAAATTCCCCATAGAAAGAAAGAGTGGAACAAAAGAATAATAAAGGTACCTCAACTTTTCCTCATTTATGTAGGACAGTCTTATAATATGCATCCAGATATCCTCCAATCACACAAGCTGAAAATTGTTCCACTTTACTGCAGTTCTGTAACCATATGGGAACCAATCCTGTCTGTGTTCTGTGCACATCCAAAATTCCTGCTGAATGACCCGCCCTGGGAGCGAGTTACCAGTGACCCAGGGCTGCGGCAGAAGGAGGGTGCAGGTGGGGGCGGGGGAGCCCAGGGCTGGGGCGGCAGGAGGTGTGTGTGGGGGAGGAGAGCCCAGGGCTGGGGCGGCAGGGGGGTGCGGGGGGGGGAGAGCCCAGGGCTGGGGGGCAGCAGGGAGGTGCGGGTGGCGGGGGAGAGCCCAGGGCTGGGGCGGCAGGGGGGGTGTGGCGAGGAGCCCAGGGCTGGGACGGGGGGCAGCCAAAATTTTTTTTGCTTGGGGCGGCAAAAAACCTAGAGCCGGCCCTGGGAACCAGGGGGCAGCGGTGTGTTTGCCCAGGGCATGCTTTGTCCCGCGTTTTAAGGAACTGTCCCCGTTTTCATTCCCAGGCCAGTGGTGATGTGTCCAAGTCCTACGCTGAAACCCCAACAACCCAAACGTTGGGGCTGGGAGCCAGACATCTAGGCCTGGATACAAATTCTGCAGTTACCACCTCTCCCTAATGGGCTGAACCAGAACCCAACATCTGAACAGAGCCAACTTTGAGATTGGCCCAAACACAGGCTGGCTTTTTCTGCTAGGACCCATCTCCTGTAGGCCTGAGGCAGTGAGGTCAAGTGGGAAGGGGGCCATAGTGGGCGTCAGAAGAGCTGGGTTCTGTTGGCAGCTCTGTCCTCTGACCATGAGCAAGTCAGGTAACGTTTAGCACCCTACTTCCCCCATCTGTAAAATAGAGATAGTGGGTAAGATTAACAGGGCCGGCTCCAGGCACCAGCGCAGCAAGCAGCCAACGGGCTGGGTGGCACGTCCGGCTCTTCGGCGGCAGGTCCCTCAGTCCCTCTCGGAGGGAAGAACCTGCCGCTGAATTGCCGCCGAAGAATGAAGCAGCGGCAGTGCCGCCCAAGTGCCGCCGATCACGGCTTTTTTGTTTGTTTTTTTGGTTTTTTTGCCGCTTGGGGCGGCAAAAACGCTGGAGCCGGCCCTGCCTGAACACCAGCTGCATGTCAGAGCTAGGTATTGTTACTCGTGAAGTTCCTGGGTGATGAGTGTCACTTGTTGCAAAGCCAGTTCTATTTGGCCCCGTAGTGTTCCTTACCATGTTCTCCTCCGCGTGACAGCAATCCAGCCTCAAATCTCTCTGGGCCCCTTTAGTATCTGCCATCAAGGTAAACTCTCAACACCCCCCGGTGTAGCCAGGAATAGCATTTGCATCCTTCAGTCAATGTCTCTGGTGCAATGCACAGAGTACACAAACTCGGGCAGAGCAAGGCAACTTGAATGGGCCGGCGTTTCCATGGCCGGTACGAAAGGGACACTAATAGCAGTTAACAAGGTTCTGCTGAATGGTGTGAATGTAGCCAACTGAGGGCAGTGCAAGAATTTGGCTGCGTGGGTGTGCACATGTTACACACGCAGCGCACCACAAGGGACTAGATGAAAAGTGACCCATTGCAGGTGAGGATTTGGGGGGGTCCTTTGGCATAGTGTACTGCAAGGCATAATGTTGTGCTTTGTTTTGTGTTAGGTGGCACCCAACCAAGACTTTCCTTGTGGTCTTTGTGTTGGAGTGTCAGATTTGACAGTCAGTGCTAATGCTTCCCAAATTGTCCTTGCATACTGATTGGCTGGGCTGTGGGTAGTGTTTTACACTGTGTCCGGCTATTCATTGCTTTGGTTAATTTGCAGGCAGCCTGCTGTTCAGACCTGTATAAAAGCAGCACATTACGCTTGATCTCACTGGTCTCTGTAGTGTTTGTTTTTAGACTCAATACGCAGCACTGAGATTGGACATTTATTGGGGCCGAGTCTAACTCCCATTGAATTCATTAGTGTGTTTTTCCACTTGGATTGAGCCCTGAGGCTATTAGCTTCCCTTCTTTATCTTTGCAGTTATATTTTTCCGGGGCAGTCGGCAAAATGGGCCTGATTCATCAGTGTTTTAAAACGTGTGGCCCTCTCCGCAAAACCATTGTTATTTCCTTAGTGCAGAACTGGCAGCCAGAGCAGTGCAAAGAGTAAAATCCAAATGAACCAGCGAGACAGGAGTCCCTGCTTGGAACAGATCCCAGCCTAGAGACACAAGTGGGTACAGTACAGACGTTCCCCGGGTTACGCAAGACCCGACTTACGCAAATCCGCACTTATGGAAAAAGTTCCGTAAGCTAGAAATAGGAGTAGTTGTTTTTTGGGGGAGGGGAGGGTTGCGTCATGGTTGGAGATACGTTTCCAACTTACGCAAAATTTGAGTTACGCAAGGCGTTCCGGAACAGAACGCTTGCGTAAGTCGGGGAGCGTCTGTACTGCAAAGAACACACCCAGCAACTGGACTGGAGCTAAACTGAATTAAATCCATACCTGCTGTCCACTACACCAGCATCATAATATGACAGTGGGCCAATCAGTCCAACAACACACCCTTTGCATAATGCAGAGACAATTCGCTAACGCACTAAGTAAAGGAAACGTGCTTTTCTTTTTTTTATGTTGATGCATTTATTGTCCCTGAAAGTGAAGCATCACACTGGTTAGAAGCAGGCATCCTGCTTTTCCAATGCAGGTCCATCCTGACCTGCAACGCCCTCTTCCAGTTGCTCGGACCTCTCTGGTGCAGTGGCAGCCGACTGCCCTGTCTGGTGCTGGGATGTGAATGAGAGTCCGTGGGGAATGGGATGAGGTCACCAAATCTGCTTCCATGTCAGGCCTAATCCGAACCTGAACCCTGGCCTCCCTCCAGAAATGAAAAGCGCAGGCCCTGAGGCCACAGAAAGCCTTAGGGAGGAAAGTGCGGTGGGGACAAGTCTCCCGCCAATAGCTCAGTACAGGCAGCACTCATTAAGGACCCGCGCAGTGTCCTGCCACCCTGTGTTAAATATGAGTATGGAGTAACTTGTACTCGATCCAGACTTTGGCCATGAATTCATAGGGTGGATTCATGGTGTGATGGCCAGGCCTGTCCTGTGAGCAATGAGCATGACCTCTTGGTATTTCAGGTCAGTGTGGGCATTTGAGTTAAAGGCCACAAGGGAAAAAAAACAAAGGATGCTTGATTTATGAATAAAATAACACGAAGGGCTATTCCAAGCACTGGCAACGTTCTACTTGAATAGCTAGTAAAGTGGCCACCTGTCTGATAGTCTCTGAGCACTGCCTGTGAGCCGCAGTAATGTGATAATAGTACAGTAATGAGATCTCGGGACTGGCCTCACTGTGTAAGCTTGCCATTTTTCGCTACAGTTGTTGAAAAGTCATTAGGTCACTGTTCGTTTTCCTGACATCAGCCAGAAATTAAATCTCACGGAAGTACTATAACCCTGAGCCTACCTTTAGCCCCGGTGGAATAGGACAGATTTGTAAAGGTCGGAAGATCAGTAATGAAATGTTACACCAATCATTTGATATACTGGAAAGCACTTTGCAATATGATAGTGAAATCTACTATGTTATGGGCAGGGAATAGAGGTAATATTATCTTTGTGCTTTGCTTAAAAAAACTAATCAGATGCTGTACAAACCCAGCTATGCATATGAGTGCCAGACAATGGGAACTGGCATAAAACAGCAATGCTTATGATGTATTGAAACCAAGGTGAGATCAGGTAAACAAAATCAAACAACCCGGCTCTGTGCTCAGAGGAGTGTGTGTATTTCCCATTAACTTGTTCCTTATGTACATTAAAGGATTCCCATTACTATAGAAACACAATATTCTGTCCTCCCTGGGTTAATGCCCTTTTCTGGAAATAAAGAGGAGGTGCTATCAGAGAGGGAGGTGTTAGAAGAAGAGGTGTGGTGGCAAACTGGTCATTATAAAAAGCATTAAGCCACTAAGCCCACATGGTCCATCCAACAGTTCTGAAAGAACTTAAGTATTAGCGGGTGAGCTGCTGATGAAGATATGCAATCTCTCATTAAAAACAGCGACTGTTCCACAGGACTGGATGGTAGCAAATAATAATAATAATAATTAATAATTAATGGAGATATCCCATCTCCTAGAACTGGAAGGGACCTTGAAAGGTCATCGAGTCCAGCCCCCTGCCTTCACTAGCAGGACCCAGGACTATTGTATGTTGAACCTATATTGAAAAAAAGGCTTGAGGGTAGTCTAGGGAATTACACGGCAGTAAACCATACATCGGTACCTGGCAAACTGGTTGAAACAATGGTTAAAAATAGAATTATGAAACACCTGGAGATCATGATCTGATAGCATCTATCCAGCCTGGTTTCTGTGAAGGAAAATCATGTCTCACTAATCCTTTAGAAGTCTTTGAATGTGTCAATGTAGTAATGGTTAAAGGAGAATAGGCTGACATTATTTAGACTGCCAATATGCCTTTTACAAGATCCCTCACAAGAGACCATAAAAGAAGCTAGGTCATCATGGGGTGAGAGGCAAAGCATTGTCAGCTGCTAGGGGACTGTAACAGAGTGACTTGCCCCTGGGCTGGAGAGCTTGGGGCTAAGCCAGCCCCGATTACAGGATGAGCCCACCTGAGGGGAATCAGGTATTTCAGATACAAAAGGCAGCTGGAAGCTGCAGGAAGCAGGTTTGGTTGAGATGGCCAGAGGCAGGATCCTTGCCAGTAAGCAAGGGAAGAGACTGTGTGGATCCTAGAGCTGCAGAAAGATTGTGTGTTTGTCTGGGGACTTCTTTGAGTTCTGTTTTGCACAATTATGTTGCCAGATTGCTGACGAGTGAATTAAAGGATCTGGGGCTGAGACGGCAACTGGAATCATTGTGAGTTCTTAAAGGGGCCCTCGTGAAGGAGGAACAGAGGCAGGTGGTAGCCCTGGCACGACAGAAACAAAAAGCAAAGAGTGGGATTCAATGGGAGCACAATTTGCAGATGACACAAAGAAATGTAGGGTTCTCAGGACCAGAGAGGAGTGTCAGGAACATCAGAAATACCTGAACAAGCCAGGAGAATGGGCAACATCATGATAGATGAAGCTCATTGTCAACACATGCAAAGTAATGCACATTGGAAGGGAAAAAATTAATCTGCTCGTACATCTGACAGGGTTCTACATTAACTGTATCACCCCAGGAAAGAGACCTGGTGATCATTGGGAACAGCTCAGTGCAGACCTCTGCTATACAATATTATGGTACATAAGGAATGACAGGGAGACTAATACAGAAAATCGTTTATGCCCTTACACAAATCAATAGGCAGCCTTGCTGGGATACTGTGTGCAGTACTGGTCAGCCCATCTGCCACAGGACATTGCTGAACTGGAGGCGGGTCAGAGAAGGGTGACAAGGATGAGCAAGAGAGTGGAAAAACTCCTCTGAAGAAAGAGTGAAAAGATTGGAAATATTTACCTTAGAAAAGTATATAAAATACTGACTGATGCAGAGGTCGTAGATCAGGAGTTTCTTTTCTCCTGGTCTCAGACCATAAGAACTAAGAGACATTTAATTGAACTGAAAGGTGGCAAATTCAAAACTGATAAAAGGAAATACTTTTTCACACAATGCATAATTAGACGGTAGAACTCACTGCCACAGGAAGTCATTGAGGCCAAGAACATAGCAAGATTCCAAAAGAAACTGGAGATCTATGTGGATGTCAAGAATATCTGGAGTTATAATTAATGACAAGGCCTAAAATCATAGAATCATAGAATATCAGGGTTCGAAGGGACCTCAGGAGGTCATCTAGTCCAACCCCCTGCTCAAACCAGGACCAATCCCCAACTAAATTATCCCAGACAGGGCTTTGTCAAGCCGGGCCTTAAAACCCTCTAAGGAAAGAGATTCCACCACCTCCCTAGGTAACCTAGCTGCTGAAGCACCTGCCGCGCTCGCCTCTGAGTCGCAGTACAGCTGGCACACTACCAGCACCCGAGGGGTTTGGTGTACTGAGCAACGCTCCCCCCCCCCCAAGAAATACTTCACTCATCATCAAAGGTCTGATTTCAGTGGGCTTTGGTCCAGACCCCAGTTGCTGAGAGGGAGCATAATAGACAAACTATTCAGAATTAAGATGTGAGAGCAGAGCAGCAGCTTCAGGTAACGTCTTAGTATCTAAGAACACCCAGCCACATGGTCTCATACAAGGCAACGGGAGCCAGCAATGGGAGGGCGTCTCCAGTTTAAAATAACCAATGTTCACCTCAGATTTGGCTGGTGTGCTTCTAAGTCTCATATGATATGGTTTCACCAGATGGAATTGCTGTGTCTCTTGGATGTGCCTGTGACTAATGTGTTGTTTCAATGCATCAGACCTCCCTTTAAGGGTTATTTTTGAAGCACTAACATTGTTTTAATTAATCAATGTGTTCATTCACTGACCATCCGTGTAAACAGTCTCTATGTCAATTTATGGGAATTAATTACCTTTTCTCCGATCTCACTTACATTAGAATATCTTGAGCAAACTCCAGTCAAGTTAATGGGGTTATACTGGTATAAACCTTGTGTGTGTGAGTTCAGAACCAGGCTGTAAATGTTCTTTCACTTGGTGGCATTTTATACACCTTAATATTTCTTAGTTACCATGAGCTGATTGCAGCAATTCCTTTCCTAACTCATTTACTCCGATTTTGACTGGCAACATAATACTATGACTATAATGCTATAAGATAAGGGCTTTGATATGGACCTCAATCCATCTGACACCATACTTATAAAAGAGCAATTAAATTTGCATTATTGCTTCTTGGATTGTGCCCGTGTTGACAGCTGGCTTATCTAGCACCTTTGATCAACACACGAACACAAGTAAAGATTACCGAGAGGATTAATTTTGCTGAAAGCTAGCGTTATGTTATCCAGGTGTAGGACAAGTATCACTTGTTCGAAATGTTGTATAGGAGGGCTGGGTAGGGGCTTTGGCAGAGGCGTGGGGTCCCTGGAGCGGACTCTCGCTCACCGGGCTAGAGATGGAAATTAACAAGTAGGAGGAAGAAGGAAAGCTAATTGATGTTTGCTCTTACCAGCCAGTTAATGGAGGTCCCCTGGCTTTGGCTTCACCTAATTTATGGTGAAGTTCCCCAGTCAAGCCGTTCAGAACTGAAGTAGCTCAGGAAATACAGTGGTTTCAGGGTGAAAAGGTGGGGGAATCCTTGGGCTCTGGCTCCATGTGAGAGCAGGATCCAAACTTGGGGACTGTAGAACACACGGGAGCAGAGCTGGTGCTGTATATGCTGACTATGAAACAAAACCATATCAACAAAAGAGCAAATTCCCACTCGAGCCAGTCTTTATAAAATAAGTCATTTTCCCAGTTTTCTCTAGCAGAGAGACTTGTACACTCCCAGGAGTATAGCCGGCCTAGTGTGGTGTAATGATGGAGCACCACTCCTGGAAGTAACAAACGAAAATCCATGTCCTAGGGGAGGGCATTCGCGTTTTCCATAAATACACGTTATTATATTTTAACTAACTTTTAAAGGACAGAACAACTCCAGGACGTAAGCTAGGAAGGGGAGTTTAAAATGGAGGGCTCAGCGCGTGTAAACTGAGGTCACTGGAGCGATGCCAGTCTATACCAGCTGAGGCTCTGCCATGTAAACCGTAAGTGTGTGCTTGGTGTCCCCTTCCACAGCAGTTGTGTTTGAGAACCTCTCTCCACCGATGGGGAAATTTCCTGGCTGGATTCATGCCTGGTGGATTTTTTCGTCTCCTGTGGATGTAGGGAGCTCGGGGGAATTCAGCCATCCTTGGAGCAGCTTCTTAGAACGGACTAGGAAGGCTAGTGATGCCTTATGCTCCTGCGCATTATGACTCCAGGCTGTTTGAGGTTCACTGGTTAGATCTCACACCCGAAGGCATGTGTGATGCTGACAGTGCTTCACCTGAAATGTCACAGCAAGCAGGCAGCTACAAACTGACGAGAATACAGGGCTCTGCCTGGAAGATGCTAAGAGCCCTTAGATCCCATTTACTTCAATCAGGATTAAGAGTACTCAGCACTTTGCAGGAGGTGCTCAGAACTTCACAGGATGAGGCCCCCAGTCCCTTTCATTTAATCTGTTAAGCATACCATGGCCTTCCTGCCTCTAGATTAGCTAGTTCTGAACCTAACAAAGAAAACTCTTCCCCATCAGGTTTTCCGCTTTGGGTCATTTCCCTTTCTCTTCGTGTTCTCCTCCTGACACATCGCTGTTTTCCTCTGACATCATATCCCTGTAGGAAAGCGGCCATGATAAGGTTAACTGGGTAACCCAGGGTATTATGGGATGGAGCCAGGTTCCAGCCGGTCCCTTGCTTCCTGTTTAGGCAGTGGGACTTTCCCCCAACTCTGGCGTGATGCAGTGAAATAAAGCAGCAAGTTCCCAGCCTGCAGTGCTGTGAGTTGACTTAGTTTTGTTGCACTGAGCAGGCTCTGCAAAACTTCCATGATTTAACTGTCTAATTCTCAGAGGGAACCTTCAGCCCATCTCCAGTGATGGCATGCTTCTGGGATAGCACAAGGCCTATGCTCTGACTTACTGCCCCCCTCCCCATCCAACTGCCCATCTGGTGTTGCCATCTCTAAACCGTTCCTACGTGAGTCTCACAATAATTGTGGGTTCTCCATAAAGCCCCCGCTCCTGGAGACCAGTGATTACACACGAGACTCCAGCTTTCCTTTAAACAAGTAGTAAGTTTCTAGCCCTCAGGGTTGTAGAGAAAAGATCAAAAATGTGACTCAAGTGTAAGCTAAAGACTCAGACACCAGAAAGCAAATTAAAAAAACAATTTAAAAAAAATACTAATGATTTTTAAGCCAATCTCATGATTTTTTTGGAGCCTGAGTCATGATTTTTGACCATTTGGGGTTGGCAATATTGTAAATCTCAGCAGAATTCAGCCATTGTTATGTGAAGAAATCCTCTGCTGAGCTCCCCTACCATGCACAGCAGCTTTTGTAGTCTCACTGTGGCACACATGTTGACACTGGGCGTGTACCTCCGCGTTTTTTCCCTTTGGGGTGTGTCGTTAGCAGCCGTGTCTTTCTGCTTAGCCCTGAGCCGAGTCCACAGTTATACAGCTAAGCACAGGACGTGACTTTTTGCTGATCAGTCCAGCTAGGCATGTTTACCGTTTTGACACCGGAACAAAGCAGTTCTTTGTTTGTAGCCCGACCTGCATGTCACTCCTGGTCTGTTGCTGTTTGAGGTTCCGAGGTCGTTTCAGAGCATTTTTGTTCCTCAGCACGTCAGGGCCTTCGTCTTTCTACACAATGAGGAATGCATGTCCTAACTAGGGGAAATTCACCCTCAGCACAGGGCCCAGCACTCCCACCTGCAGTTTCAGCCCTGGCTGCAGCGGGGTGAATTTCACCCAGTATGAGAGCCCTTCCAGTAAAGACTCTGCATCCTTTTTCCTGACCTGTCTCCATTAACAGACTAGGAGGAAACCCACCTGACCCCATAATGCCAATAGAGTCAGTGGGGATGTGAGTTGCAGTTACTGACCTTGTTGAGTGTGCATATTTAGTAACAGTTATTTTGGGGGAAATAGATTAATGTGGCAAACTCATTCCCTTGTCTCTCTCTCTAAAGAAAAGAAAGCAAAAGAAGCAGGTCTCCAAATCTACAACCTGGCTTTAGGGACCTGCTCCCCAGCGTTACACACTGCACCAACCTGACACTTGCCTGCCTAAGGCCTTGTCTACCCCACAGAGCCTTGGCCCGAACAAGCAGAGCCCCCTACTGCAGATGCAGCGTAAGCCGCACCACCTCCCGGAATGACACTCGCCAAGCTGACAGACGCGCTTGTCTCTCGGCACAGCTGCATCTAGAATGCGGTTTTGCCGGCATAGATACATCCGTGGGGGATTAGCGTGGTCGTGTAGACCAGCCCTGCAGGGTTTGCCTTGAGTTCTATCAGGCGGCGTCACCCACCACAGCAGTGCTGCAATTCACCATCAGAATACGGGCTCTGATGCCTAAGCGTGAGTGGCTGCCACACAGTTGTGCAAGAAGATTCTGCTCCTCTTCTGTGCTGTGGAGCTGGGATGGGGCCAGGCCAAGGCCACAGGGTCCGCGATTATAACCCCTTGAGGGAAGGAGTGCACAGAGGCTGACTTGATTCATGCCACACTTGGGCTTAGTGTTGTACAAAGAGGGAAGAACAATAAACCATCATTCCAGCCCTGAAGGCAAAACAGCAGCAAGTAAGAGGCTGTAGCACTGCCCTGTACCCTACCCGCAGGGTGCGGATAAGCTCCATACCCCCAATCCATGCGTACTGCTCCACCCAAAATCTGTCATAAGCATAACGGGGACGTATACTCCTGGTGTTAACCCATTGAAGCCAGTGGGTCTGGTCCTCCACTCACCACCTTTTTACACCAACATAACTCCCTTCAATAGAGTGACTCCTGATTCACGCGAGGGTAGAAGAGAGATTTGTATTCAAGATTTGTATTCATCACGATCCCCCTGCCCCAACCCGCTGGAGGACTGAAAATCATGTGTCAGGACACGTTTTCCAAACAATATAATATTCAGTCATGGTTTATTTCCCCTGGAGCAGCGTGGCATTGAGACAGTGTTACCGGGTGAGTCATGGGTGTCCTGGCACCTCCTGTCACACTGTCTCCCTCAGTCCAGGAAGTTTCAGAGCGGTCACAGATCGATTACGTTTTAACAAAATAATACGTTTTCCCACCGTCTTTTACTAACCTTGACAAGATTCTGCTCTAGCTGCCTCTGGCAGGGATTTACCCAGGAGCATCGCCAGTTTCTGGAAATGGCCGAAGCACATTTCTCAACCCATCGCTGCAATGTTTTCTCCGGGTGTCTGATTTGATTTGAAAAGCAAATTCCTGGCCATTCCTACAGCACCTGTCCATAGATCCCGCTGGATCAGGCAGAGGCACCCATTCCCCACTTCCACCCATCTGGAGCAGAAAAAGATCGACTTGTGGGTAATTAACTGCATCCTGAGGGTTAGAAAGAAGCCGCTGAGGAGAGCTGCAGACCTTGTAGTGACTCAAGTGGAACTCACCCATATTGTTGGCAGTATTCTTTCTCTTTTCTTTCTCTTGTTTTGGTGGGGGAGGCAGTATTCTAAGGGAGATATAGGCCCCCATACTGAGCGAATGACTTAACTAGGCCCTTGACTTTGATATTGCTGACCAAGCTCCAGATCCTCAGCTGGTGAAAATCAGCATAACGCCTTGAACGTCCATGGATCTACACTGATTTATGCCTGGTGAGGATCTGTCTACTGTTGTTTATCTGTTGAGGAGAGGAAATATTTGACAGGTTTTGGAAGTCGATCTTCCAGCATGTGGAGTGAAATCCAGGCTCAGTTAAAGTCAAAGGCAAAATTACCATTGACTTCAACAGGGTCAGGATTTCACCTGTGGACTCTGAAAGACACGACTGTGCACAACATTACCTCCACCTTCCTGCAATCTGTTCTCAGTGGGCTGAGATTCAAATGAGGTTTATTAAAGACACGTAGGGGCCAGAAGGCGAAGTCTTTTCAAAGTGACCTGAGCCGTTCCCAGTTTATTTTGGAGCTTGCATACACGGTGATGGTTCACTAATGTCACCGCCTGGCTGAATAGGAAATAGAGCTGGTCAGTCGGTTCGTCCCCTTGCCATGCATGTGGGGAAGGATAGTTTCATGCCATCCAGAGCTTTGAGAAACTGAGGGTCTGGCCTTGCTGATGACCCGTCTAATTTCTGTATTGATTATTCAGTTAGGTAATTTTAAATAGCAATGAACAACTGCCACGCAAGGTGCCCTAGCAATTAATTAGCCAAATGACAACCACCCAGCAGCAACAAAGAACCCAATAATGAGTTAAATCCGCCAGATAATAAATCAAAGCAGGAAACAGCCTCTGTAACTCCCACACCTAGGAACAGCCCCTATCCCTTCCCCCACCACCCTGTCAAATTAATGGCTTTTGAGAGTTAATATTCATCATTTATTTTATAATAGTTCCTCATCTACTCCATAGGCGCAGTATTCAGTGCACTGAGTCTCTGAGAACGTATTTAAGTAAAACCTAAGGCCAGATCCTCAGGAGGAGTGAGTCCGCTTGGTTCCCCAGAACCAGAGCTCACTGGGAGGGAAGACTGGTCCTGTGTTTAAGGAACTGGTCTGGGACACAGGAGATCTGCGTCAATCACTCAGTTTCTGGCTCTGCGACAGACATCCCTGTGTGTGCTGCAGTTCTCCAGCTGTACAAACGGAGATCAGAATCCTTCCTCCAACCCCACGCCCCGCCCCACCCTGTCTTGTCTATTAGTTGTAAGCTCTCTAGGGGCAGGAATTGTTTGTACAGCACCTAGCACCATGTGGGTCCGATCTCAGTGTGGACATCTAGGCACAACCATACCCCAAACACTAAGGATAGCTTAGTGGTTTGAGCATTGGCCTCCTAAACCCAGAGTTGTGAGTTCAATCCTTGAGGGGGCCACTTAGGGATTTGGGGCAAAAATCTGTCTGGGGATTAGTCCCTCTTTGAGCAGGGGGTTGGACTGGATGACCTCCTGAGGTCCCTTCCACCCTGATATTCTATGAAGTGATCATTCTCCTTTCAGCCTGAGAACAGCCCATCTTTTCTTTGAGACACTGGTTTTCATTTTCCCATGAGTCACTCTGCAATTACAAGACCCGAACAGCTCAGGGTCACAACATTAAGCTACAAAATTGCTGCATAAGGAACATGGCCTACTAGGTGCCTGCTTAGGACTGTGGATAGAAGAAGTAAGAAAAATAACCAATAGTGCTGATAATATACTGGATGAGTTGTCATCAGATTTCATTGTCTCAGGGTATCAAGTAGAGGAATTTCAGCTTCGCCAGTAATATTGGGCGAATTTGCAAACCATGAAATGCATTGTCCGAAGGAGCCGCTCCAGATAAGTATCACCTAGCAACCAGCTGCATTGGCACAGTAACCTTCAGGGAGCCGTGGAGAAATACAAAGGCTTTTTGTTAGCCCCGAAAACTTAAGAGCACAGGTTGAAATTGTTTACTAATTTAGATGCCAAAATGAATCGTAGCTTAAGTAACTCCTAGGAAAGCAGGTTTGCTGTGAAACTCCATGGCCCCCTTTGGCTCCCCTGAAGTTCTTTACTCTCAGAAAGCCTCATCCATCGCCGTACAGAGCCGGTACACCCCTACACATGTACATAAGAGAGTAAACAGGCTGCCCAGCAGAGAGGAGTGAGAGTGGGAGCCTTACGCATGGGCATGGGAGGCTGGGAGAGTGTATCAGACACAGAGCAGCATTTCATTTCTTCTATTTTTACCAGTTATCTAATGTTATCTGAGGCTGAGCTGATACAGGCTTCCTCATGGGCCCACATCTGTCCTAGCAACAAGGCACTTGGGAGCTGAAGGCAAGTTTAAATCCTGCTCTTTTCCCCTTAATATGGCCCCCGTGAACTTGCTGATCCAGAGCTGACCAAAAGCCACTGGCTGCTTCAAGAGCAATATGGAGAGAGCAGCTGCACCCATCCCTTCTTGGACAGAAAGCTAGTCGTGTGAATTAGGAGCTTGAGTGTGGCCAGGATAATGGGACTGAGAGGAGAATCCAAGAGAAACTTGAAGGCCCATTCTGAGGGCGAAGAATTCCATTTGGGCTGTCACTCTGTATGCAGTTTAAACAGAGAGCCGGAGATTTCTGTAAATAACCCTGAGCAAAGTGCTGCTGTATTATGGAGGTGACTAGCCTGAGGACAGTGACCCTGTATTAATAACCTGATACTTGATGTTAGATCCACGTATTGCAAGTATTTTAATAGGAAAGGCGTGTTGCCTGATGGTTAGCACAATACACCAAGGGCCAGGAGGACTCCTGGGTTGGAGCTGACTTGCTGTGGAACTTTGGGACAGGGACTTTTGGGACAGGGACAGGAACTTTGGGTGTGTACCACTTTACGGGTTGTCACCAAGTGGTGTTGCCGCTTCAGAGGAAATAATACGGCCCTATCAGTGTAGCAGGCCGGATGCTTTTTAGGTCATTGTTCTCATACAAGCTTATTCATATCTGCCTTTATTTGTGGTCATTATCTTGAGGAAGTAAGAGCCCCCGGGGCACATTTGCCTTGTCAGGAAAATGAACCATCCTGGGGCATCTTTGCAACAACACAGAAAATTAAATATTTCCTCTTATTTGTTCCACTTCTCGGCAAATGAAACAATGAAGGTTATAAATGTCAAAGGAATTGTAACAGAACAGTAATACCTAGCTGGACAGACAGACATCTATGGATCGTAGTAGGTCTGTGACATCCCGACTCTCAGCTTTCATTCTAGAACTTCTTGCTTGTGCTGAAAGTTAGCATGGCTCTGATCCATTTAAGGTTCGCCAGTTTTCCTGAGGTTCTTCTGGAACTGTCCGTTTGAATGTATCTGTATGTCTTTGCTGCTGTGCAACAATTACTGTGGATGTGGAGTTCTGCTGAAGTGCCCGAGGTCAGAGAACCCAAGAGAGGTTTGCTTTAATTGTGACTTGTGTAACTGTGCTGTTTAAATGGAGGGCACTCACTTTTCTGACGTGGCTTTGTTCGAGAGAGTGAGAGTCCTTCTGTATACGTCAGAACAGCTCTTTTCAAATTTAACACACACACACACACACACACACACACGCGCGCACACACACACACACACACATGTATATAGGTACCATGTATAGGTATTGAAATACATACCAGGTAATTTCTCCACTACACCCAGTAATATTAAAATCCAGCATTTCCCCCAAATCCTTGGCTTTCTGTTTGTAGCCTGCTTCACAGTTCGTGGTTGTGCCATGGGTAGCTTAGAAGAAAACTCATGCCCCTGCTCTCTGGGGCCCTACTTCAAAGTCCATTGACAAGTCCATTGGCAGACTCTTTCCACTGATGATGAATTCAGGGCCTAGGCCGGTGAAACTAAGGCATATGGCAGAGGTGATGAATTGGACTTTAGGGCTAAAGGAGGTGATAGCTTGTTGCTACATTATTCCTCCTCCTTCCTAATGCCTGGGTTGGCTGAGAAGACGGCCAAGTCCCTCTCCCTCTCTGCTGGGAGGAGCAGGCTGAGGTGAGAGAGTGTGAGGTGCAGACTGCGAGTGTGAGGGACTGGCGCTCGTCGCGTGGGTGAGGTGGCTCAGACTGAGGCGATGGAGACAGGCCCCCCCGAGCACACAGAAAGGTCACCTCTTGCATTTCTCTCTCTTCTCTTTCACAGAAAGAATATTCTCTTCAGTCCACATTTCCTAACGGAAGTGGGAAGCATGCTGTCAACGGCTCAGGTGAGTGTCTGGGGCGAGCCACACCGGGGTGGGAATGGCGCGTTCTGCTCAGCCAAGCAACGGGGTGCTTCGAACGGCAAACGGGGCAATGCCCATTGTTCTGCACAATCAGTGTTCCGGGGGCTACCCCTTGCTAGCAAACACTGCCAGGCTGGGGGGGCCAGGGGAGGGAGCTCAGAACATGGGTTCCAGCCAGCCACAATCCTGGTCCTCACTCAGGTAGGAGGAGTGTTACTGAAACACAGTATTTCATATAGGAACATCCGGCTGGTTCTGTGCAGCAGCAGAAGTGCGGGAGAGGGTGCAGGAAACCCTCTCCCCCGCAGAGGGACCTGCCCAGGGCCGGCTCCAGGCACCAGCAAACCAAGCACGTGCTTGGAGCGGCACATTTTCAGGGGCGGCATTCCAGCCAGCCCTTTTTTTTTTTTTGCTTGGGGCGGCACACCTAGAGCCGGCCCTGGCAGCAGCAGCGCGTCCTGCACGGGGGGGGAAGGGCGGGGGGGCACCCAGGGGCTGCTGCAGTTCGCATCGGGGAGCAGCGCCCGCACTGTATGGCCAGGCAGGCTCCGAGCGCGGGGCACTTGGGCTGGGGGCCGCCCCATGGGGCGCATGGAGCTGCCTGCAGGTGCCGCAGGGCGGCTGCCCCCCAGCACCGCAGCCGGGGCTGGGCGAAGCAGCCCGAGCCACCCAGGGACTGCAGCAGGGCAGCCAGGAGCAGCAGCAGCAGTGGGGCCATAGTGGGGACCGGTGCCTGGGGTGTTGCCGTGCGGGGCCGCGTCCCACTCTCCGGGGCTCCGCTCCCTCTGGGGCTGCCCTGCCCCGGCTCCTCAGCCCCCTGCCGGGATGGTCCCCCGGCTCTGCCCTCCCAGGTCTGGCCAGTCCTGGAGGCGGGAGCCCCGGCTGGAGGGACCCTGAGCTGAGGCGCGGCCCGGGAGCCCCGCTGCTTACCCCAACCCTGCCAGCGCCGGACCGGCTGGAGGTGAGGGGGGAGCGGGCAGAGTCAGCACTGGTGGGGGGGAGCCCAGGGCTGGGGCAGCAGGGAGTGCGGGTGGGGTGGGGGGGAGAGCCCAGAGTTGGGGCAGCAATGGGTGCGGGTGGGGGAGGGGGGGAGAGCCCAGAATTGGGGCAGCAATGGGTGCGGGGGGGGGAGAGTCCAGAGATGGGGCAGCAATGGGTGTGGGTGGGGGGGGGGGAGAGCCCAGAGTTGGGGCGGCAGGGGGTGCGGGTGGGGGAGGATGGATTGGGGTGTGGGGGAGAGCCCAGCTCTGGGGCATCAGGGGGTGAGGGTGGGGGGGAGAGCCCAGGGCTGGGGCGGCAGGGAGGTGTAGGGGGAGCCCAGGGCTGGGGTGGGGGGCAGCCAAAAATTTTTTTGCTTGGGGCGGCAAAAAACCTAGAGCCGGCCCTGGACCTGCCACAACCTCAGTAGGGAGCCCAAGGAATATGCTAGTCTAATGCCATTGGTGCAGCTAGACTGTGGCCTGGTACCCAGGGCCCATGGTCTTGTTCCTCATCTGCACTAGCCAGTGCAGTTGAGCGGGTGAGGCGGGACGTGCGCATACACCTTGTAAAAGGGTAGCAGAGCTCCCCAGAATCCCTGGAGGAATTCGGGTTGAGCCAGCCAGCCCATCCCTGAGAACCGCAGCTCCAGCATGGCCCCTCTGCAGCTGCCCCCTCCCGAGCAGGCTGCCGCCTTCCCCTGACTCTTCAGCTCCATGGTTAGTAAGTCAATATTACAGCCAGCAGGAAATCCACATGCAGCTTCCCACACTGCCAGGGTCACACAGGGCAGCCAGCAAAACGGGTAACTCTGCCCTGGCTCCCCTGTTTCTTTCCAAGTGGTAAAATCCCCCACAGATGACAGCTCTGCTGCAATTGAAACGCAGCGATCGCAGGGCACCAGAGAGGAGCTCGGACAGCTGGGTGGGTTGTCTTGCAGAGGGGCCCCTCTCCCCACCCCCACAGCCTGAACTTTCCCCCAAACCCCAAAAGGAACCGTTCTCGGGGCGGAAAGTTTCTCACCCCCCACATCCCTCTCACCGATAAGTGTTTATGACCCCTGCTGAGACTAAATCCCACGAGATCATGGAGCTCGGGGTATACTTGCCCCCCCCATCATGAACCTGCTGAAGAGGGTGAAGCCCTGTGGGGGATGCTTTTGAAAACTCATGGCGATCGGGGGAGGTCCCGGATGACTGGAAAAAGGCTAATGTAGTGCCCATCTTTAAAAAAGGGAAGAGTGAGGATCCGGGGAACTACAGGCCAGTCAGCCTCACCTCAGTCCCTGGAAAAATCATGGAGCAGGTCCTCAAGGAATCAATTATGAAACACTTAGAGGAGAGGAAAGTGATCAGGAACAGTCAGCATGGATTCACCAAGGGGAAGTCGTGCCTGACTAACCTAATTGCCTTCTATGATGAGATAACTGGCTCTGTGGATGAGGGGAAAGCAGTGGATGTGTTATTCCTTGACTTTAGCAAAGCTTTTGATACGGTCTCCCACAGTATTCTTGCTGCCAAGTTAAAGAAGTATGGGCTGGATGAATGGACTGTAAGGTGGATAGAAAGCTGGCTAGATCGTCGGGCTCAACGGGTAGTGATCAATGGCTCCATGTCTAGTTGGCAGCCGGTTTCAAGCAGAGTGCCCCAAGGGTCGGTCCTGGGGCCGGTTTTGTTTAATATCTTTATTAATGATCTGGAGGATGGAGTGGACTGCACTCTCAGCAAGTTTGCCGATGACACTAAACTAGGAGGTGTGGTAGATACACTAGAGGGTAGGGATCGGATACAGAGGGACCTAGACAAATTAGAGGATTGGGCCAAAAGAAACCTGATGAGGACAAGTGCAGAGTCCTGCACTTAGGACGGAAGAATCCCATGCACAGCTACAGACTAGGGACCGAATGGCTAGGTAGCAGTTCTGCAGAAAAGGACCTAGGGGTCACAGTGGACGAGAAGCTGGATATGAGTCAACAGTGTGCTCTTGTTGCCAAGAAGGCTAATGGCATTTTGGGCTGTATAAGTAGGGGCATTGCCAGCAGATCGAGGGACGTGATCGTTCCCCTTTATTCGACATTGGTGAGACCTCATCTGGAGTACTGTGTCCAGTTTTGGGCCCCACACTACAAGAAGGATGTGGAAAAATTGGAAAGAGTCCAGCGGAGGGCAACAAAAATGATTAGGGGTCTGGAGTGCATGACTTATGAGGAGAGGCTGAGGGAACTGGGATTGTTTAGTCTCCAGAAGAGAAGAATGAGGGGGGATTTGATAGCAGCCTACAACTACCTGAAGGGGGGTTCCAAAGAGGATGGAGCTCGGCTGTTCTCAGTGGTGGCAGATGACAGAACAAGGAGCAATGGTCTCAAGTTGCAGTGGGGGAGGTCTAGGTTGGATATTAGGAAACACTATTTCACTAGGAGGGTGGTGAAGCACTGGAATGCGTTACCTAGGGAGGTGGTGGAGTCTCCTTCCTTGGAGGTTTTTAAGGCCCGGCTTGACAAAGCCCTGACTGGGATGATTTAGTTGGGAATTGGTCCTGCTTTGAGCAGGGGGTTGGACTAGATACCTCCTGAGGTCCCTTCCAACCCTGATATTCTATGATTCTATGCGGGGATACCCCCTAAGAACCCAGAGATGCAGGCACCACTGGAGGTTCCTTGCTGCTAAGCAGTATGTCTAAACCTCCTCCTTCCCCCCCCTCACAGTCCCCCCCATGGCAGCCTCAGTCCCTGTCCCCCCTTATGCTTGTCATGCTACTCTCCCCTTCCTCCCTTCCCTTCCCCCTCCATGAGCCTGTTCCCTTCCTGTTCTTTACCCCCATGCTCCTGTGAACTCATCCCCTCGTGCCCTTCCCCCGCCCCCTCTCTGTTAACAGGCTGCATGCCTGGTATGGCCCTGATCCTTTTGTCTGTGCGATACACTGACGTGGAGCATGCGAACATGCGTGTCTGGGCTAAGCGACCACGCAGCCTCCTATTTTCTCCCAGTCCAGAGAGTTTTTATTTACTGCAAGTTGTGGTTTAGGGGCCAACGGTCCCGGGTTCGATCCCTGCTCATAATCATGGTGTCGGTACCTTTATGTTGCTGCGGTTTGTGACACCTGTACCTTTTTGTCTTGTAGACTGTAAGCTCGCAGGGGCAGGGACTGCCTCTTCCTATGGGCTCGCCCAGGATCTAGCATGTTCTGGGCCCCACCAAAGTAGGAGCAATAATCACTCGACCAGTAACTACTGCTGCCCCAGATTCACGTTGCGGTGGATTATCCCGGGCGGTGGGGAGTGTGGGCCCATCTCTGGACCGTCTGGTTGTCACTGTCTGCGTGTGCAATGCAGCTTTCAGAGCAGCAATCCCTGCTGGAACCTGGGCAGTGATTCTGTGGGTTGCTGTGAGTGTTCTTGCTTCAATGGTTGTTCGATCATTGATCACACGTGAAGCTGTTTTCCTCCCCTGAAAAGCATCAGCTCGTCCTGAGCATGGAGCTAGCACTGGCTTTAGGAAGAATGTCCCCACGCTGAGCAATTAACAGCAAATAAGCCATTTCTGAGTGGAGCTGCCAAACTCCTGCAGAGGAGTTAATAATGCTCCCCTAAGGTGTGGGCGGCTCCCCTCGAGTCGCACAATAGTCATGTCATATCACAGGAGCCCAGCGGAATGGTTTTGTTAGTGCAGAATGTGCTTGTCAGCAGGGGAGGGAGCAGCTATGCAGCAAGCTCAGATCACGTGACTTTATTCTCACTCCCTCTGAAAAGATCTTACAGAAGTGAGAGAGCTTAGCAGTACAGAGCCAAAAAGTCATGCACACTTAGACCTGCACAGCACTGAGAAGAAGCTAACTCAGACTACACAATACTGAGAAGCTCAGAGACCTGGCTCTCATGTCTCAGAGGGTGGAGGACCAGGTGAGGGTACCACCTGGAGCTACTGGACTCTACAGAGCAATGCTGGTCAAATCAGGTAAGCACAGGTGTCTCTGGCAAAAGTCTCCCAGGTGCCCTCCCAGGCAGAACCAGAAATTTGATTAACTTGAAATTTCCATTCGACCTTCTGCCTGCGCTTCCCCTGCGTTGGCTTTGACAGCAGCAAAGGTGAAGTATTTTATGAACCCTCCTGGAGCTGTGCTGTCCCTAACAGGAATACTCTGCAGCACATCTGTGTTTATTTAAGGGACTATTTTACAGCTAGTTTTAAGTCATGTAACTCTTTTGAGATCTCTTTCCTTTAAACCTTCTATAGTTCACAGGCTTCTTCCGCCTCTCCGAACGGACCCATAGGCCGCTGTGTATACCGTGACCAATCCTGTGCTGTCACTCAAATGTTCTGTTTGGAAGGGAATTATGCTGGAAGAATACGTGCTAATGAAATCCCTGCTGTTTAACTTTGGAGGTTTTTCTCTGTGTTCTTTTAAATACCTTTGGGCTACCTAAAAACATTTTCTGGTGACTGGGACAATGGGATCTTTTTATTATGAGTATGCCAAAAGCAGAGAGCAAATATGTGATGATATATTAGTAGTGAATGTAGGATTTCTAGGCATCTGTCACTTCTTAACAAAAATAACTAAGCTGGTGCATTGGCAGTAATTAGCAATACGTACATTAGAAAGAGAATTCTTCTATGCCCATGAAAAATTTCAATAGTAATGACCCAAAACCCTGCCGTCACATTATGGTTTTGACCACTCCCATAGAATACCATGGCATGTTTTTATAAGTGTCGAGTGCTTGGCATTTCTGAAAGGCATTTCACTGAGACAGCTTGTTAATTGTTAATCGAGGCAGGACTCCAAGGATTGTCATGTGTATTTAACTGTCACAATCGGAGACATTTTAAACTCAATTGTTAACTAATTTACCAGATTTCACCTGCTGCCACCACAGCAGGGCTTTGGCTGCCGGGATAACTTTATAAGCAGTTTCAAGCTTAGCTGAAACACAGTCAAATTTGCATGAATTGTAAACACCTTATAACTCAGTTTGTTGAAAAATAAGCCAGTGTTTGTTTCACTTGGAAGATTTGGTGATTCCCTGTTCTGTTCATTCCCTCTGGGGCACCTGGCATTGGCCACTGACAGGATACTGGGCTAGCTGGACCTTTGGTCTGACCCAGTACGGCCGTTCTTATGTTCTTGAGAAATTAGCTAGTGAGCAGGATTGGAGCAGTCCCAGGTGTCACGTCCAACCCTTCTGGATTTGAACGCCTTGTGAAGGTATCAATACTGACAGCTCATGTTCTCAGCAGACAATGCTAGCATCTGGTTCTCAGTAGGCACTGGACCACGCTAAGTTACACCGGTGTAAATCTAGAGGGACTCCATTACTTTTGAGTTTCTTTTAACTTAATTTGCAACAGTGTAGGTGACAGCAGAATTTGTCCCCCGATTTTCAAGAATGGCACTAAGAGTTGTGCTGGGTGGGTACATGGGACTATTAGTGAGTACCAGCACCTAGATGCCATGAAACAGTGTGTTACTCCTTGCACAGCTGTTTGGGGATATAGCAGGGTGAGTCTCTTTCTCAGTAACACTGGTGTAAATCCAGAGTAATGCCACCGACTATTTACAGATCAGAAATGGCAGGCTGTGGGAGGGGCTGGATGGCTCAGGAGCTGGGTAATGTGCTGTGGAGTCTTTGCCTTTCACAACAGGTTGCTGGATCAATCTAGCTTAGATCAGTGGTAACCCAAAGATGTTACCAACTGAGAGCTGATGACCTACATGGAAGTAAAGGGTGTGGTCTCCTCCCCGTGGATGGGCACCCACCTCCCAAAGCTGACAATTCCAGGGACCCTCCGGAAAGCTCACACTACTGCTGGCTGTGCTGCACTTGCTCTGTGGATGAACAGAGATCTCCATTCCCCAGGGCTGTCGGCCTGGAACCCTTCACCAGCACGAAATTCATAGAACAATCTATCAGGTTAGAGCAATTTGACAGAGCACAGAACAAAATATGTTGTAGGGAACAGGCCTGCACTGGCACTAGGGAAGGACTAGGCAACCCAGCCGTCTTTTCAGTCTCTAATTTATTAATACATCTCCATGGGGCCACCATGTCAGAGCTAATAAGTAAGACAGGGAAGCCACCAGCCCTGTGATGAGCGGGACACTCTGAAATGTTCCTTGTATGTTCTTTATCCCTGAACCCGGCTTCAGGAACACAGTTAAAAATCCAGGTGACAATAGCTACTGTGGCCGCTGTATAAAAACATGAGCAGACACTGCTGTCAAGGTTTCTTTGCTTTCCCCCAGAAACAGTTTGTACCACAAAAGGCCATTTTCTTCCACCCTTATTCATGGTGAGAAGTACCTTATTCTGCGAGCAGTCCCTAGAGAGATTGCCTTTGCTATGAGATGAGCTTAATAAATTAGTGGAGAACAGTTTCTTTCCACACCCAGAGTGACATATAGCACAGAGATTCATGCACTGCACCTGGTCTGAAATCACATGGATCTTAACTGTAAAAAAAATAAAAAAACTTTCCTTCCCATAAAAACAACTTATTGCATTTGTAATGCCATTCATGTTTTCTTTCTCTTCCCGACATTGTGCCCTTTGTTCTTTGTTTTGTCCCTGAATTTTAGCTTAGAGAACCTGCAATGTGTGCATTTGCTGCTCTCATTCAGAGAGTTAGGAATCATTTCCCAGGGTGATCACATCAGGTTACATTTGTCCTATTGCATTATAATGACCAGAATTAGGCTTGGTTAATTATTTAAAACTATAGATTAAACGGGGACAAAGGATTTTTGTCTTCCTTTTGGAGCATGCCCTGTTGCTCCTCAGAGATGTGACTGCCTAACCCAAGGGTGAGTGATGAGGAGGGGAATGTCTGCCAGGTCTGTGGTTAGACCCTGTTTCCCCTGGATGGCATGCAGACAAACCAGAGCAAACGCCATGCACAGCAAATTCCAGAAGCTGCCTACGCGGCAGAGACTAAGAACCCAGACACTTAAGAAAATCATAATGATGATGCCAATGATGCTCTGACAGTTAAGATAATTAGCATCTGCCAATCATAGGGCTTTCTGTAATGCTAATTGCAATGTCCATCACCACTGCAGACACTAAGCTAATGTAAGGGAATCAAGTTGTTGTTTTGTCCCTAAAATGATCCTTGTTAATAATGAGACTCAAAATGGTTACTGCTCTGAATCACATATTGTAGGTTTTGATCCTTAAAAAGCATCTGTCTAAGGCATTTCTAAACACCACTGAATCTCTGGTAGATTCTAGGATGCATTCACTTTTGATCATATAAACAAGACAGTTCTGCATTTGGCTCTTTTCTTAATCTACTGACACCTCAGGGGATAGAACAAAACTTTCCAAATCAGTTCATTTTCCTGGGGTTTGGAGAATTCAGGAGGATCAGGCCAGGTCAGCATTCAAAATGCTTCTTATTTGGAAGCTAGGTTCTTATTAATTTCATGCAAGACACATATTCCCACTGGCTAAAGAATACTGGCTGTGCTGCTCATTACTGTGACAAAACAGGGACCAGTATGTGGCTGCTTTATTGGTCTGTGTCTTCAGAGTAATGTCCAGGAGGAACTGTGTCTGGAGCAAGTAGATTGTGTCTCTCTAGTCAGGATCCTTTTGCAAATCTAACTCTGCTCTGTGAACATGTAGGGGCAGAGCCTGGCATAGCATCACTGACTTCAGAGGAGCTGTGACAATTTACTCTGTAGATCTCCCCCAAAGACCTTACTATGGGAATTATAAAGCAAGGAGAACTCTAGCAAACAGAAACTCATGACAGATTAACGTTTCCTTTGTGTTTGTGGAACAAAAGTCAAAACAAATATCTGTCCCTTTCCCACAGCATCAGATTATACCAAAGTCATTGTGCGTGTCAGCAATGTTGGGAAACAAAACAACCGATCTCTGGATTCCCTTGATATGGTTGGAAACGTTACCTAAGGCTCCTCCAGAGATCTGAGACATGTTACCGTTACTTGTGCAGCGTGGGTCAAAGGGACGGTAGAAGGATTCAAAACTCGCATGACTTCTCCAGTGTAACCTCAGGTTAAAAGCATAACAAAGAGCCTCCTGTTGATTTGTTACTGTATCTTTCGTGTCTTTGTATGACTTTGAGTACAGGATGTTGGGATACAGAACAGCCTACACCTAAATATTTCCAATCTTATCTCTTTTTAGTAAAGTAGCAAAAAAATAATCTAAATAACTGCAGGGTTATGATATAAATTGCCAAGAGGCAAGAAATTCAAACTGAAGGATAATCATAGAATTGTATTCACCCACAAAAGCTTATGCTCCAATACTTCTGTTAGTCTATAAGGTGCCACAGGACTCTTTGTAGAATCATAGGACTGGAAGGGACCTTGAGAGGTCATCTAATCCAGTCCCCTGCACTCATGGCAGGACTAAGTATTATCTAGACCATCCCTGACAGGTGTTTGTCTAACCTGCTCTTAAAAATCTTCAATGATGGAGATTCCACAACCTCCCTGGGCAATTTATTCCAGTGCTTAACCACCCTGATAGTTAGGAAGTTTTTCCTAATGTCCAACCTAAACTGCCCTTTCTGCAATTTAAGCCCATTGCTTCTTGTCCTATCCTCAGAGGTTAAGAACAATTTTTCTCCCTCCTCCTTGCAACAACCTTTTATGTACTTGAAAACTGTTATCATGTCCCCTCTCTGTCTTCTCTTCTCTGGACTAAACAAACACAATTTTTTCAATCTTCCTGTAGGTCATGTTTTCTAGCCCTTTAATTATTTTTGTCGCTCTTTTCTGGACTCTCTCCAATTTGTCCACATCTTTCCTGAAATGTGGAGCCCAGAACTGCACGCAGTACTCCAGATGAGGCCTAATCAGCACAGAGTAGAGTACAAGAATTACTTCTCATGTCTTGCTTACAATCCCTTTGCCTTAATTCATTCTTTAGGACATGCATATGGCATAACATAAAGTGTCATCACGCCACATCTAGCACCATATATAGTGCCAGATTCAAAGTCCACTGAAGTCAGTGGAAATTCCCCCATTGATTACAATCACCTTCGGATCAGATCCAGAGATTGCCTTCCCGCACTCATCCGAGACCCCCTGCAAATTGGCTCAGCGGAGTAGTGTCAGTTGCGTTGTCAAGGGCCTGCAGGAAGCAGAAATGCTGGGTCTTGCTGTTCGAAATGCACACATTAAAACTTCTGGAAAACACATATTTTCTTCAAAAAATGTGCAGAGTTTTTAAAGTTCCTAATTCATCACAAAGGCTCCCTTGAAACTATAGTCTTATGCTTTGTCCTGGCATCTCCCTGGGAATCTTTATGTTATACGGTGATAAGTGGAACTTCTAGTACGTAGTGTGTGGAGTTTGAGATATCAGGTGGCTCCTTCAGTCAACAGGGACTCTTTCCATTAAGATTTAGGGATTTTTAATATGTGGATACTGAAATATTAGCCGGTAACAGGTCCCTTGTGTTCCATGGTATTGTCAATGTGGATGCCATTTATTTTTACGTGAGACTGAAGGTGCTCTAGGTTCATGCCTTAAATTTCCTTGTGGAATTCGGACTGACCAGCGGCAAGTGAGCATTTGCAGCCATCTCTCTTCTAAACAAACAAACTGCAAACTGTGAGCTACGTTTTTGAACAGTCACATCCACGTTTAGAGACGTGAAGGCCCCAAGAGGTGCCTGCACTTCTATGTGTGCTGCCGTAGGCACACACACAAACCCTTGAAGTGCTCATGCAACAAAGGGTAGTGTGGGGCCCGTAGACATGTGTACACGCGCTCCAGCCTACCTTAAAGTGCTTAACTTTAAGCATGTGCTTAACTCCCATTTGTTTCATTAGCAATGAGTGATGCGGCAGGCAGAGTGGAGGAAAGAGATCTGAATTCAGCATGCACAGAGGCCAGTTTTATATATACTGTGTTTGTCTGGTAGCTGCCTTGCCCATCTTGCACTCCTGAGCCCCTGGTGACCCCCTTCCTCCATCTCCACGCGTTGTAGTGCACCTTTGACTTCAGTGTTCAAGTTAGGTGTATGCTTTGCTAAACTGGGGCCTCGGGGGGTGTACCTCTGTAAAATTCCAGCCTCCAGCACAAACTATACTGATACAGATATATCACTAAGTTCTGATTCTTGTTTAAGCCGGGGTGAATTTTGGCGGCCAGGTTATAGACGCCTTAAAATCAGGAAGCACTGCTGACACATCTGATGCAGCCCTGTGACGAAGTGGGACTGTTCTTAATGTTTTCCTCAGTTTCCCCTATGCAGTTCTTAAGTATCTAGGTGGTGGGATAAGGGTGTATGGTTGCTGCAGAGCAAAGGGCCAGGGTACATAAATGCCCGACACTCTGTCTCCTAGCAACTGATGGCCTGGGCCCCTCCTCTGCAAAGGTGCCAACTGAAGGTGTTGGAGACAAAGGGATCAGGTGACCTCCTGGCCCGGGAAAGAGACAAAGCCCAGAGAAGGAGGGGCTGGATGGGGGTTGGAGTTTGGAGCTAGCTGGGGACTGGAAGGGAGGGCGGACGGGGGTCTGCCTTGCTGGGCCCCAGAATGGACCTGGGGGAGGGGTCCCGTTCGCTGGACCTACAAGCTCTGTTTTAGACCGTGTTCCTGTCGTCTAAAAACCTCTGTTTTACTGGCTGGCCGAGAGTCACGTCTGACTGCGAAGTGGGGGGTGCAGAACGCTTTGGCTTCCCCAGGACCCCGCCGGGGTGGACTCGCTGTGGGAAGCGCACGGAGGGGCATATGCTGAATGCTCCCAGGACAG
This sequence comes from Emys orbicularis, assembly GCF_028017835.1. Taxonomy (NCBI): domain Eukaryota; kingdom Metazoa; phylum Chordata; order Testudines; family Emydidae; genus Emys; species Emys orbicularis. The sequence goes on from NC_088689.1 coordinate 129,946,024, forward strand.
ACCCAGGAGGTGAAGCCGTGTGAGCTTCTTGCCCTGAAGACAGTCTGCTCCGAGGGAGAGGAGGCTCCCCAAAGTCCTGCCTGGCTTTGTGGGGAGCAGTTCCAGAGCATTGCCCGGGGACTCCGTGACAAGCCCTAACTGTGGCAATGTGAATGATGACATTGTTCCATTTCACCCAAATGCCCAATGTCATTTCTGCGGCACAGACATTTGCTGGTGGTGCACAGTCAAGGCCTGCCAGCACTACTGCAAACTGTGGTACTAGCTTGAAAGAAAGAGCTCGGCAGGTTAGCCAAAATCAGCCCTTTCATGTATGAATACAGACCTAGCTGAGATTTCTCAAACTCTTTCCACCCTCTGGCCATGTTAGAGCCAGATTTCCACGGGTTGGGGAACCGAACCTTTGTAGCCGTTTGGCAAAGCATCACACTTCAAACATCTTTGGGAGCAGAAGGCATTCAGAATGCTGCAGAATTTTCCATCCCCCCAGTGAGTGTTAAATGGCCATTGCCAGATCCTTTTTTCCCTCTGCAACAAAGGAGATTGAACTTCTAAATGAATTAGCAAGTGCAATGGTATCGCAGTGCAAGAAAAGGCCAAGTCGGCTATTCCTAATTGTAATGGAGGTTTTTTAAAGCTAACAGAGAGATCTTTATGTGTCTTTGAATATAGCCTTAAATATCTGCTTGATACTTAGTTTCCTCCCTGCCTTAACTTATCTGTTATTCAAAAGATACTAAAGCTGCTGCTATTTTTTTAAACATCTCTCCCAGATCCCAACAAAAATTGCTCCATACAGATGGGTTTTTAATATAATTTCTGCAGAATGCAGCATTTGGGGGTTTGGGTTTTTGGGGGGGGGTTTTAAGTGGAGCAGCTCCAGAGTTATACCAGGAGTTGGCTTGGGCACTGGAACCTTGGTGCAAGTTTGAGTTGCCATGGAGACGTGTTGTGTTTGATATTTGTGCTTTGGCAGATAAAACGCTGCTTGAGTTTAGAACACCACTGTGATGGCAAATTCTTGGAAATGACTATAACCTCATCAGTGCTGTAACTGAGCATGTGGAGTGCATAATGTAGGTTATTTCATAGTGTCAGATCAACAACCGAACCATTCCAACTTGCTATGATAAGCCACGTTGCAATACAGTATATTGAGTTGTGGCTTTTAGATGACTCATGCAATGCATATTCTCCCACTACCCTATAAAAGTGTTGATACTACACCAACCCAGTTCAGTAGCCACCATCACTAATTCGCTATTTTGCCATGACTGTACTGAGATTTGTTCTTTTTGATCACAATAAGATACAGACAGGATATGCAAATAAGCAATAGGTTACTTCCTAGAGCTGTATTCATAAATCACCATTCAGGAGAGGTGGATTGTTAGAACACTCTATTCAGCCGGTGATTTTAAGAGCCCTGAATAGCCACATTTATACCCAAGCTTCTGGAATCTTGGTCAAGTTTTGACTTTCTGGCCAATCTCCAGCAGGAACAGGGTTTCCTAGAATTATGAACATTAATGCTCCCTCCATGTGCGTCCTGACCCCAACCCCAGAATCATGCTTCAGGCCTCTAGTTTTACACTGGTGCCCTGTGTCCCAATCACCTATAAACAGAGAGAAAGAGGAGGAGGAGGAAAAGCGTTTTATTGATATAATTTGTCCTGAAGCAATCACATAACGTATAGAAGTATGAAATAATGAAATACAACGCACATTCAGTCCTCCCTGAAAATCCAGCAGCAGTATTTCAAGAACCTGTAAGAGGGATAATAGGAGTTTGTTTGGTGCCCTTGAATATTTCCTATACCCAGTATACATGTGTACTGCAGCACCCACTGTAGTTAAGGTAGGACTATTGTATTTAACAGATACCACCTGTTGTAGATATTTTCTAACTTTCATCTAAGCCCCCTTTTTCAGTTGTTCCTAATTTATTTTAAAAACTCCTTTTGGGGCTGAAATTTTCCATGCTTGGTCTCTGCTCAAAGGTGAACTTTTGTGGAAAGATTGAGTGAAATCATTTTGCAATTATTCGGTCATGAACAAAAACCTTTTCCCCAGATGTTCTAGCCAGAAAATTAGTACTCAGATAACTCAACCATCAGAAACTAGGAATTGGAAACTTGGCTTGTTTTGTAGATCTCACTGAAGCTTAAAAATCAAAGCACTCTGAAGAGGAAAAGCTCAATAGCATTAAAGTTATACCTTTTGAAAGTCAGCACTTTTTGCATGTGTGCATTAGAATTTTTCCACACATTTTTATGAAAACATATAAATAATTTATATTGGTATATTTCCAGGTTAAGGGGGCATATGTTAAGGTCATCCCAGGTAAGGTTGCATTAGTCAAGGATGCCCCAGTTGGCAACATTAATCATTGAAACATCTGTGAAATTATTTTGTTCAAATAGTGATTGATTTTTAAGTGTCAATGAGATCAACCAAACCAGCTAACTTTGACATTTCTAGCTTCAGCCCTTTTTAAATTTTCTAAGTTGGAATAAAAACAGCAGAATAGCAGACACCCAGTTAATGGAATCCACTCGTTAGTGAAGCCAGCATTGCTTGTGAGCGCCACTGGTTGAGAGTTCTATATCAAGAATATTGCAAGGTTGGCCAAGAAAGGATTTCTAAAGGGCTGCTGACTTTTGAAGGATAGTGCTGCTTCAGCCACAAAGCCCAAGAGTCTGCGGAGCTCATTAACACTGCCAGGGAACCGTTAGCCTATTATTTGTATTATGATAAGCAAGATGTGGGGGCTATTGTTCTATTTGTCAAACACAGAGCGAGAGGCAGTTTCTGCCCTGGAGAGCAACACTCAAAATAGAGAAGCCAAAGAAAGGGTGGAGGGAAGGGACCTACCATACAAGTAGAGTGAACAATGGGACAGCTTGTAAATGCCGTGCGGAGTGGGGGAAGGTTGTGGATGGGTTGGTTTCCTGTTTTCCTTTTGGGGGGGGGTTGTTCAGAGGGAAGAGGATTATAGCTACGGGGCGGGGCAAAGTTAAAGGGGAATTGAGAAGGGAAGCACAAGTCAGGCGGAGTGATGCTGGAGAGGAGAGACTGTCAGGGAGGGAGCGGGCAGCCAATCAGCAAAAGGGAAAGAATTTCAGAGTAAAATCTGTAAAAAGCAGGTAGGCGCTGAGTCCTCGGGTCTCCCCTGTACAGCTCTGGTCCGGGAGTGCTGGGGCGGAGCCTCAGCCCAGAAATAAAGCTTCTGAAGCCTATTAGCCCTGGGTTACTTTCTTTCTTTGCTTGTGTTTTTAGTCATTTCCCCCCCTCAATCCCTTTTAGAAACCTGCTGGACCCAGCCTCAAGCTGTAACCAGCCATTGCACCTGGCCACTGAGTGATTACTTTCACTTCCCTTTAGCGGGGAGCTAATCCACTTAACATTCCTTGAGATTATTCTCCTGCATCCAGACCGGTAGACAAGGCAGCTAGAGCCCTTTAATAACAGCACCCCAGGCACCAGCATAGCAAGTCTCTGCCAGGTATGGGGATATATGGTTCTGTGGTCATGGTGCAAGGCCGTAAAGTGATCCATTTTTCCAAGACAGGGCATTTCCAGAGTGAATCCTTTCTAGTTAGAGATAAGTAGAAGGACCCCAAATACATTCTCTGTGACATGCATCTCCTGTCTCGTCGGGAAAAGACATCATTGTGACCCAAAGAGCAGAAGCAAATGAGATACAGGGATGGGGTTCACAGCTCGATTCACCCTCTGAGTTTGGGTTTCCACCCCAGTCCAGAAAATATAACTTCACCCTGAAAGAGAGTGATGCTAGTGTCTGCGAGACCAGCTCACAAGGGAAGAGACAGCATCATGCCACTCCAGAAGCCATCACCCCTGCCTGGATAGTATTCAGAATAAGAACATAAGAACGGCCATAGTGGGTCAGACCAATGGTCCATCTAGCCCAGTATCCTGTTTTATGTTCTTATAGGCAGCAGGTTTAAAACAAACAAAAGGAAGTATTTTTTTCACACAACGCACAGTCAACCTGTGGAACCCCTTGCCAGAGGATGTTGTGAAGGCCAAGACTATAACAGGGTTAAAAAAAGAACTAGATAAATTCATGCAGGATAGGTCCATTAATGGCTATTAGCCAGGATGGGCAGGGATGGTGTCCCTGGCCTGTTTGCCAGAAGCTGGGAATGAGCGACGGGGGATGGATCACTTGATGATTCCCTGTTCTGTTCATTCCCTCTGGGGCACCTGGCACTGGCCACTGTTGGAGGACAGGATACTGGGCTAGATGGACCTTTGGTCTGACCCAGTATGGTTGTGGTTATGTTCTTATGTTCTGTCTTCCGACAGTGGTGAATGCCAGGTGCTTCATGGGGAGTGTACAGAACAGGGCAGTTGGAATGATCCACCCTGTCTTCCTCTCCTGGCAGTCAGAGATTTAGGGTCAGCCTGAGCATGGGGTTGCATCCCTGACCAGCTTGGCTAATAGCCATTGATGGACCTGTCCTGCATGAACTTCTCTAGTTCTTTTTTTAACCCAGTTATACTTTGGCCATCACATCATCCCCTGGCAATAAGTTCCACAGGTTGACTGTGGGCTGTGTCAAAAAGTAATTCCTCTTGTTTGTATTAAACCTGCTGCCTATTAATTTCATTGGGTGACCCCTGGTTTTTTTATTGTGGGAAAGGTTAAATAACACGTCTCTATTCACTTTTCCACTCCATTCATGATTTCATAGACTGCTATCATATCCTCCCTTAGCAGTCCAAGCTAAACAGCCCTAATCTTTTTAGTTTCTGCTCGTACAGAAGCCATTCCATACCCTGGATCATCTTTGTTCCCCTTCTCTGAACCTTTTCCGGTTCCATTATATCCTTTTTTGAGATGGGGCAACCAGAACAGGACACGGTATTCAAAGTTTGGCGCACCATGGATTTATATAGAGGCAATATGATATTTTCTGTCTTATTTTCTATCCTTTTCTTAATGGTTCCCAACATTCTGTTTGCTTTTTTGGCTGCCTCTGCACATTGAGTGGATGTTTCCAGAGACCCATCATCCACAATGACTCCAAAATCTCTTCCTTGAGTGGTAACAGCTAATTTAGAACTCAGAATTTAAATCCCAGAATGGGATTGGTAGAGTTCAGAGGACGCTTAGATCCCTCCTTAGTCAGAGGGAGGGCCAGGTTCGTATGGGGCCCGGCAGGAGGAGAGGATGAAAACAGAAGATTGGGAAGGTCTGCACAAAACTACCTGCATTCCAAGCAGCGCTGCCATTCAGGAGTTGTAGTGAGGATCATTCCATCCAAGTGTAGGTTTCGTCTTTTCTAAATCTAGTGTTTGAAAGCACATTCAGTGCCCCCAGCAAAAGCAGATTGACAGTGTGTTCCATAACACACATCAGGTTGGGACTGAAAACAGCCTCAACTGGGAGTGGCTTGGCTATTAAAGTGTGGCTGGAAGCCCTTGCTGAAAACAGACACAGTCAGGCTGAGCAGCAGGAAGGCCATGTATTGTTCATGACCCGGACTTTGCTTCTTTGCCCAGGCCAGGTGGGGGCCTCACACACTTTGGTGACCCTCGCAAACATGCAGTTCTGTCTGCAGAACACCGGGCCTCTGACAGGGGCCCAAAAAAGGCCAGAAACAATTATCCACTGATGCTGTAATGTCAGTCAGAGACAGCAGCCTGCAGGGGCTGCACGGCTGAAAGACCTCAGTCTGTGGTGGGTGCAGGGATATTAATTCAGTATAGATCGTGGCAATTAGATAGAGACCTGACATTTTGGCTACGTCTTGCTTCGTGGGGCTCAAAGGCAGCATCTAGCAAACTAACAAGTATGGGGAGCTACAATTTTCCTGATGTGGCAGAGTTTCAGACGATGCATTTGCAGTTATCTAACACTCCAGAGAAACCATGTTTTTCAAACACCAGCTAGTGCTTTTCCAAAGCATTCTCCCATCCTTGTTTTAAGGGGAGGCAATCAGTGCTCCACATTGGGCTGGGCAGAATGGTCATTAACCCCCTCCTGTAAAATGCAGAGGTGGACCAGAAAGGAGCCTGGCTTCGGGTCCTCAAATCTGGTGGTGATTTTAGCTCTGGAGTCCATTGTAACAACCAATGTTTGGGGCAGTACTTGGGCTCAGATAAACGGTTCTGGTTTGGGCCCCTTGCTAATAAAATATGTGTAAAACTCGATAGTAATGAAACTATAACTATGCCAAACCCACTAAAGTTGTCCATCCAAACCTAGATCTATACAAACATTCAAAGATAAGGAGGGAGAAATGTCACCAAGCTCCTCCCCTAAGTGAGCTGTATGGTTTAGAAGAAAAGTCTGTGTCCTGTAACGTCTGGCCCGGCTGGGTATTCAGGGTCACACATGATGGTGCATATACTAGATATCTGTGTATTGCTTATTAAGCAGCACTTCCCCGTTGCTTTTGAAACAGGTGATATGATAAAGGCTCACTGTATTTTTCTTGAACGAGGTGTCCTGCATGCTAGACACAGCACAAAACCTAAGTGAAGCAAGAAGTTGCTATAGAAACTTCCTTTATATTGATACCAGAGTAAATATTTGCTGAAAACTTACCTAACTTGTTGGCATGCCTGTTTCAAGTACTGGAGATCTGCAGGGACTTTGACTGTGGTCTGAAATGCAAAATTTAAGGCAAGATTCTCCTTTAAGATCCGCTCAGCAGTGAGACCTGCACAGGTCAGGCTGCCGAATATGCACTCTGTGCCTCTGAGAAGAGAATTTCTCCCTTATTCTTTGGGCCTAGCAGGCATTGCCTTGGCTTGGTAAACATTTCAAAGGGAACTCCTCCTTCCACCACTCCTATCCCTAGGAGTGTTAACCTTGTTCCTTTAAAAGGAAATGGCTTTCCCCCTCTTACTCCTCACTTCCTCTTCAGTTTGAGGGCTTGGTTCCTATTTCACCCCAATTTCTCCCCTGTTTGACCTGCATGCTGCCTAGGTATAACAGCAGGAGGTGAGCACATGAATGTCTGCTGCAGTGAAAGCTGGCCTAACCATTTCCTGGCATCCAGTGCTTTAGAAATCTCACGTTTTTATTAAAATAAGTTGGTTCCTGACTCTAGAGCTTGATTATGCCCAGCTGGACTCTATCAATGTGTTATGACTGTAAACATTAGGGGCCCAGTCCCCCACCGGTGTAGGTCTGCACAGCTCCAGGTTTGATGGGGCTTTGCAGATTAAACCAGCTGATGATTTGGACCTAAACCAGGCCTGGTTTACATTCTGCAAAACCAAAACCAGTGGTGATTTGGAACCTGGCCCTCTGCTACCCAAACCTCACCCACCAGGTAGGGCATGACTGGAAGGGTTTGGGTCTGGCCCATTGCTAACTTAAATGGTCACTGGTCATTCAGCCATCGAGGCAAGCAGGAGTAGGGCCCAGTATCTGCCATGCAGCCTCTCTCCCTGTACGTATCATAGCAACAGCCCCAAGAGCCCCACGCCACTGTCTGTTCTGTCTGGCGCAGGTAGATGCACCGGCCACTTGACCGGCTCTGGTAACTCTCCAGGCAGGCAGCCAATCCACCCAGAGGCTTTTCAGCCACAATACTCTGTTCCTTTCTCTGGAAAAACAAAGTGAAGGCAGCTCCTCTCAAGGACTGAAATGTTACATGAGGCTTCTCAGACTAATAACAAAGGCTGTGCCCTTCTCCCTCAGAGCCGCATGGACGCCAGGTGTCTCTGTGCCTCCAGTTTCACCCCGGAATACAAAAGGGAACTGCCACTAAGGCAGAAAGGCGAGAGAATTACAACAAGGCCAGGAAATGCGGGTGTCAGGTTGTCATCTAGGTTCCAAGCCTTTTGCTTTGGGCTTCTCTCTTGTGTTCTTTGCAAGCTAGAAAGGAGAAGCACTTTCCAGGGTGGCCTTCCAATTCTGTTTGTCAATGATTTTGAGATGGGTCCCATGAAAAACTTCCGTTCTCTGCTTGTCTGGCACAAAGACAAGGAGCTTCAGTCTGAGGTACGGACGAGGCACCCAGAGCTCCCCCCTGCTGCTCCATCAGCGGGCTTCAGCCTGACCTGTGGGACCCCCTGTACCCGGGAGAGGCCGTTCAGGCTCCAGGGCTATCCTGTCTTCACCTCTCTCTGAAGCTGCCCTCCGGGGCGCCAAGTGCCGTCTCTGAGTCTCTGTCTGCTAGGAAATGGACTGAGGCCTCCACTCCTTCCACAGCTCTGCCTGGGTGGGGAGGAAACTGCCACATGCGGAGCCCAAACCAAACGCCCTCCAATGTCCATGGCCTGTCCCAGATCTATGCCCTCTGGCCTTTTTCACCCGGAAAAGTGCCTTCCCTAGAAAGCCTCAAACGTCTAGACATGAGGAAAGGGACTCTATGTGAACAGCAAGCCAATGGCTTTTATAGGTGCTGGTAGGGCTGCCAACTTGCTAATCGCAGAAAACCGAACACACTAGCCCCGCCCCTGCCCTGAGGCCCGCCCCCACTCACTACATCCCCCCTCCCTCAGTGGCTAGCTCTCCCCCACCCTCACTCACTTTCACTGGGGCTGGGGATCAGGACTCTAACTGGGGGTGTAGGCTCCGGGTGGGCCAGAAATGAGGGGTTCAGGGTGCAAGAGGGGGCGGGAAGGGGTGAGGGTGCCGGCTGGGGGTGGTGGCTCTGGGGTGGGACCAGAAATGAGGGGTTCAGGGTGCAGGAGGGGGGTCTGGGCTGGGGCAGGGAGTTGCGGTGTGGGAAGGGGTGAAGGTGCCGGCTGGGGGTGCTGGCTCTGGGGTGGGGCTGGGGATGAGGGGTTTGGGTGCAGGAGGGGGCTCCAGGCTGGGGGGTGGGACTGAGGGATTCGGGGTGCAGGAGGGGGTTCTGGGTTTGGTGGGGCTCAGGGTTGGGCAGGTTTACCTCAGGCAGCTCCTGGTCAGTGGCGCAGCGGGGCTAAGGCAGGCTCCCGGCCTGTCCTGACTCTGTGCTGCACCCCGGAAGCAGCCAGCAGGTCCGGCTTCTAGGCAGGGGGGCCAGGAGGCTCCGCGCGCTGCTCTCGCCCGCAGGCACCGCCCCACCACCTCCCATTGACCGCAGTTACACGGGGCCAGATCCCACTGACATATGACTGAACCTTGCAAAAACAGACCCAGTGCTGCAGAGAGAGAGCTTGGGTTACAACACAAACCCTCTAAATGATGATACTAAGCAGGCTGATAGCCGTATGGCTTTGATATTAGTTACATGCAGGCCTGAACCCTTTGGCTGAGCTCCACTAGAGGCATTTCAAGTCATTTGGCCATAGAGTGCCCGTCTGGTAGAGTGCAATGGAGGAGATGCCTGGGTCCTGAACCCACAGGTAAGCCCTGAGTCGTGTTTTAGGGAACACGGGCACTTGTCACGTTCTCACTTTTCTTTCTATACGCCACCCTGAACTGTGTCAGGCAAAGGACCCATGAAGAGTTACATAAGAACGGCCAGACTGAGTCAGACTAAAGGTCCATCTAGCCCACTATCCTGTCGTCCGGGAGGCTCCACCAGTGGCGTAGCTAGGAGTGGAAATTTGGGTGGGCCCCGACTTTCGGGTGGACAGGCAATGATAGCCTGTGCTAGCCAGGGCCGGCTCCAGGCACCAGCCGACCAAGCACGTGCTTGGGGTGGCACCTTGTAAGGGGCGGCCAATCTTGGGGTAGCAGGGGGCGCTCGGGGTTTTGTTTTTCGGGGGTTTTTTTTGGTTTGGTGGGGTGGCGCTCGAGGGTTTTTTTTGTTGTTGTTTTTGTTTCGGCGACGTGGCGCGGCGCTCGGGGGGGTGTTTCGGCGGCGCGGTGCTTGGGGGGGTGGGTTGTTTTTGTTTTGGCAGCGCGGCGCTCAGGAGGGTGTTTCGGCAGCATGGCGCTAGGGGGGATGTTTTGGCAGCGCGGCGCTCGGGGGGGGTTGTTTTTGTTTCGGCGGCGCAGCGCTCGGGGGGGTGTTTCAGCAGCGCAGCGCGGCGCTGGGGGGGGTGTTACGGTGGGGCAGCGCTCTTTTTTTTTTTTTTGCTTGGGGCGGCAAAAAAGTTACAGCCAGCCCTGGTGCTAGCTCAGCTTCTCCCCTGATACCACGCCCTGTTCCTAGCCCCGGTTCACAACCCTTGGGGTTTTGGTATTTTCTCCCCTAGCTTTCTCGTCCTTCCCCTTGGTTCCTCTGGAAAAGGGAAGAAACAAAAGAAATTAAACCCAAAAGTATCCTGACCGACTTCCCCCCCCTCCACTGCTGCAAATCAGTGGGCTCCACTGAAGCCTGATTTTTCACCAGCTGAGGATCTGGCCCTAGAAGTATATGACTCAGCCAGGCATTTGTCACTGAACGGCTGCACCCAGCCATCTTTCACGTCAGCCAATAGTAATGTATGATTCTAATGGAAAATAATTTGGTATAAGAAATCATTGGCCCAGGATTCCAGCAGCCTTTAAATGTGTACTGAACTTTTCACCCCAATTACGCTGATGTAATGGGTTGTGATTTGTTTTTCTTCATTCCCAGAGTGCTGGGGCTCTAGCCACATTAACATGCAATGGGAAGCTGTTCAGAACTGAGTCATTTTCCTCAGCAGTATTTGTTCTTACACAATTTTATTTGCTAGCAACCCACTTTAAGTTTGGTGACCACTTACTGACTGCGGAAGAAGCGGCCTAGCCGGCCTTTCCATTGATTGCTCTTTCAAATGGATTTTAAAGCTGAGAAGAGAAAGATGTTGCAAAACAACAGTTTGCCCTGCTGTTCTCCAGACCCAAATGTAAAAGAGAGACAGTTCCTGATGTGGTGCTGCCTGCATGCACCTGCTTCCTGAGGTTACGCTGCACTGATTTGTAAATTTCCAAACTGTACACGCATGTGGGTGTGAGTGAGTGATTAAGAATGAATTCCTCTTTACAGGCCACTTCAATTCCTGCATGCATGCAGCCTTTATGCAGCCTGGCACAACCGTCGTCAGCCTGGCTGTGCATTGCACTAAAAGACACTTGAAAGTTTGCGTACTTTATCTCTCAGTCTGTGGGTTTGGTCATTTTGTATAAAAAAAATTTTTTTTAACAGCATTACTGAACCTTGGACAACATCAGCAGGCTTGTTTGACATCCAAAATACTGTCAATTACAACATCACAAGCACATGTTTTGACATATTAACATGTGCAAAAGTATTATATGTGTGAACTGTAATATTGACGCTCTGGGGCACAGGGTTGGGTACAAAGCAGTAAACCAATAGGGTATCACTGAAAGTTGAAGATTTCATACATTTCATTCAACTTGTGACCATTTCTTTGGAGCAGTTTATGGAGTCACGTCCTGGCGTCATGGGTCCACCTGGAGTTGAGCACGTTAGGGTCTGGATGCACTAGCAGTAAGGTGCAAAGCAGCTGCGCCCCACAGGAGTATCTGGGCCAATGTTTGTCTTTTGTTTTATTATGACCTATTTCGTTGTCATAAACGATTACAGCGTAGCGCCTTGCATTAATCAATCAATTATCATTAAATGCTGTAGCCAGTGAACTGAGCGGCTGGCACTGTTTAACAAGTAGACTAATTCATTTGTATAAAATTCACACTATCATGGGGATTTTCCGAACAGCATGAGTTTTTGCATGGGTACATATATGCACACCCACGCATACCCACACACACCAAGCCACACACACACACACACACTTAGATTGTAAGCTCTTTGGGAAAGGGACCCCCTTTTTGTTGTGTTTGTACAGCGCCAAGCGTCCTGGCCCTTCACTGGGGGCTACCTGCTGCTACTAAAAAACACGTACATCAACTAAAACACACACATACATACGGGCACACACACACACACGGGATGGGGTGGGGTGAAAGGAAGGTGTACCTGTTGGATTTTGACCTCAAATTCAATTTGTTCCTGTCAATACTGAGCCTTCTCTTTTCTCTTCCAGCGTCTATGTATTCAGAAATACAGAGGGAGCGTCCTGAGGTTAGGAATTTCATGTCTCACCCAGACTACATAGATGGAAACCCGGATCTCATCAAACCTAAGAAGCTCCTAAATCCTGTAAAAGCCTCGAAAAGCCACCAAGAGCTCCACAGAGAGCTGCTTATGAACCACAAAAGGTGAGGCAAAGATGCAAACGCCTCTTCAGCTGCCTTTGCATTGGGCTGGATGAGAGAGACTGTGGTTTCTGGTGTCACATCAGCTCAGGAGTGACTCGTCAGAAAGCCGCAGGCTGGGTTTTGTGGTAAAGCTCTTTACTGTTATGGGCAAATAGCAAAAGGTGTGAAACAGGCTACGGTGGGAGGCGGCGTCTCTCTGCCATGCTGTGCCCCAGACTGTAAACGAATCGCTCGGTCATTCGGAAAAGCTAGGGAGTTCCTAAATGCCGGGCCTGCTTTTCAGAGCTGCAGAGCGCTCACCAGCCACTCCAACAGAGCTGCAGGTGCTGTCTTGTGTCCCACAAACATCCCCCCCTCCAGTCTTACTCCCCCTGCCCACCAGGCAATGCCGTGATTTACAGCCCTTCTATGCCTCTTGGAGTGTTTGGTGTGAATTTTGTGCTGGGGAAAGGTGGACTGCTCTGTTTATTGACAGCGCAGGTCATATCAATGCAAGATCCTGCACACTGGGAAAATGCTGACACCTGTTTCCCTACAAGCAGACTGCTGCTAGCTTAAAGCTTGAGATAGCATTCAAGGGCCTCATTCTCTAGTGTGTTACTTCAGTGTAACCGTATTGTAATCAATGGAGTTACACAGCAGTGTAAAGCTGGAATATGGCAATAGGGAATCAGGCCCAACAGGTGCATCAGCATTCCCGCAGTAATGTGGAAAGGGATGATTTCAAAAGCAGCTGGGTAAAAGCACATTTGATACAGAGCCCTTTGAGCAAGGAGCGAATTCTATTGACTCTCAGTGGGATGTTTCCTAACCGTCTGAACTGTTTGCAAATCTGACATCATCAAATAATAATAATATCCATTTGCTCGGCTAGTTATAAACAGCAGCGAGAGTGATTAGTGACGGCAGTAATCCTAAGAGACAACTCAAGGTATTTAATTGGCTAACAATCAAGCCTTCCGAAAGCAAATTGGCGTCATTGATATTGACACAACCTGGACTTGGACTTGACCCTGACATTACAGGTGATAATGTGGACTTGGACAGGTCACCTGCGCACACCACGCTGGGAGCAGAGCAGAGAATGCACTTCGTTTAGCTAAACTTTTCACTGATCAATGCAAAAGTGAGCTGCAATTTGATGTTAGAGCACTGGGGGTGCTGCCTTATGTTACTTCCACTTAGCCCACTAGATGTCACCAGAATGCAGCCTATACTACCACAAGCTCGCTCTCTCTTTTGAGAACCTCAGACATCTTTTCTTTAAACTCCAATTAGGTTTCACAAAACTTCAGTTGTCACCCTTCCCGCCCTCCCCCCACGCCTCCCACACCAGGCCTTGTGGAGTCTAAGAGCTGAAAAGTGACCAAGAAAATCCTCGTTCCAGAAGAATTTCGCCCTGTATCTTACAAAATGTGCCTCGTACCTGCAGTTTAATATAACTGTGTTCAGAATATTTCGTCCAGATTTAAAGGCTGATCCAAAGCGCATTGATTTACATGGAGTTTGGATCAAGCCTACAGAAATGTGGCAGATCACAATATAATCAGTCTTTCCCCATACTGGACAGCTGTAAAACTTGTGATTCCTCTCCCTTAAAAAATAAAACGTCTCCAACTACTTCTAGAAGTTCAGTAAAATGTACAATTGCAAATTGTCCTCCAAGAACACTGACTTTCCAACTGCCCTGGACAAGAGGCCATCCTCTGTCAGTATCACTGAGATCACTTCTTAATCAGCTCTTCTGTTAGTGTCTTATAATTTAGCACAGTCAGACTAAAGTTAAACAAAGTCTCTGCTTCTCAAAGTTCAGCAAGTGTAAATGTGTCCCTGTAAGTGTATCGGTTCGTATGAATTTATTGCTGAGCGAGCTTTGCAAATGTTGTCAGGTATGGAGTCACAATGAGGCAGAAGTGATTATAACAGATTTAAATGATTTATATCAAAGGGATTTTTAATATTGACAAGGGACAGGTTCAGCTTCTCTGTGGTGGGGATGATTTTAGACCCTCCCCCAATCCTAGAAGAAGAGTAGGGACCCTCACACTGTAGTGTAAAGAGAGGGGAAAAGGTGGTCTTGTGTTTGGGGCATTAGACTCATGAGGACGCTGGGTTCTCTGTCACCAGCTCCCTATGCAGCCCTGGGCAGGTCACCTGAACCTCTCGCTCACTCTATTATGTAGCCAGAGCAGGTTGCCCAACACTCCTCATTCTAAGACCCTGGTTTCAGGTACCGATGACCATTAGGATTGAAACTGTCCATGTCAGCTGTCTGCTCAGGCTGAATTGTTTTTTTTTAAAGTTTCAGCCAAAGTGGTCAAGCTTGTGGGGGAGCAGGCAGATGTGAAACCCACTGGCAAAGAACGTTTGTCTGTCTGTGCGTGTGTGTACGAGAGAGAGACAGCCTACTATTGCTATCAGTTGCGGCTCAAGTGGCAGAGGGGTGGGTGGGTGGGTGTGTGTGAAGGTTCTAACCCAGCTGATGACCCACATGAGTGTCACTGTGATGCCAGTTTGCTTTTTTTTAAAACCTAGGAAATTACACACACAAAAACGCTGCTAACAGAACATTAAAGTTGCACGGCTAAGCCCTCACAAGTTAGGAAATGCCACAATTAAGCCTGCCTGTGCACCATCCACCCTGTGCACGGAATGAGGCAGGGGTCCTGATGAAAATAACAGTATGTGCCCATGTAATTGACAACTGTCTCATAATGCATACGCACAGGCAGCTTTAATTTTGGCGTTTCCTGACTTTGGAGTGCTTGGCTTTGTTATTTCAATGTGGTTTTGGTGTGTTTTATAGATAGAGACTCAACTAATAATGAGTACTTCTGACCTGTGTCTTAGGGGTTCATGTGGCCCATTATAAAGAAGGTTGGAGGCATTTGCAAAATCGGAATCTAGCTCTGGCTGGATTTTGAACAGCCCAGCGGTGGAAGGTGCTTGAATCTAGGGATTTGCTTCAAGACCGTCTCTCATGTGCCCACAATGCATTAACACACAGGTGAAAGCTCCAGACATGTCTCATTTCCAGTGAGCCCATCAGGTCGCCTACCTCGGCTGCTCGGTCCAGCACTGCTGTATTAATACACATCCCAAGGATGAAACTGCCTCAGTTATTGACAGAAACGTCTGCGTTCAGGAGAAGGGCCTTTGATTTTGGCCAAAAGGCCCAAACGCTCTAGGTCAGGCAGGAGCATCGCTATGTTAGCTCCATCTCTAAAATCAGCAGAGCCAGAAAGCGAGTGGAGGGGCACCTAGACTAGATACAGTGAGGAAATAATCTGCTTGAGGTTTAGAGGTAAACCGCAGGGCTAATTGCTGTCACTCACTCCCCCTGCTGGTAAAAAAGAAAAAACTCAGGCACTTAAACAGCCCCATAAAGTTACACATGATTACTGCTACGTTTTAGTCACGGGTATTTTTAGTAAAAGTCATGGACAGGTCACAGGCAGTAACCAAAAATTCACGGCCGGTGACCTGTCCATGACTTGTACTATATACCCCTGACTAAATCTTGGGTGTTCGAAGGCAGTGGGTGGCCCGGGGGTGCCGCGGGTGCTCTGGGGCAGGGAGTGGCTTGGGAGCGCTATGGTTGATCTAGGGGGAGACCAGGGGCACCTCAGATGCTCTGGGGGGGCAGCGCTTGGCCCAGGACCCCCGCGGGTGCTGGGGGGGATGGGCGGCAGTGCCCAGCCCAGGACCCCCGCAGGTGCTGGGGAGAGGGGGGCCGGGCGGTGGCTGCCAGGGACCCCGCTGCTGCTGGGCTGGGGGGTGCACTGGCAGAGACCTCTGCTTCTGCTGCTGGGGGATGAAGGGGGCGGTGGCCTGAGATTGCCTCAGCAGCAGCCGGTGCAGCTGGCCCAGGGGCTGCCCGAGATATTTGGACAGGCCCGGAGCCAGCCGCACCGGCCACCGCAGAAATCACGGAGGTCCCAGAAAGTCACAGAATCCGTGACCTCCGTGACAGACTCACAGCCTTACACATGATCCTGTTTTAGAATTAGCTACAAATTAATAAGAAAGGCCACTCCAGACTGTCCCACTTCCCCCAACTCACAGAACTTGACGGTGGCAATGGACCAGGGGCACCAGGTCTGGCTAGCTTTCTATGCCCATGACTCCCAGCCACTCACTGTAAACAGCACACATTTCCCAGCATGCCCTGCACTCCAGTATGCACCGCTGCATGTTACACATCCCCTATTAATGCATTAATGAGTTAAGAGCAGATACAAATCGCTACATGTTCCCAGCCAATAAACTTCATTAACCTATAGCTAAAGTGTAAAATCTTCATTATGTTATTTGAACGTTGCTTGGGTTTTGCATGTCGTTTTGGGGAGTGGATAAGCTCCACCCCAGGAATAAGTGAGTTTCCATTTTATTTACTGTGATGTATTTCGATTTCGGCACCAGGCCTTGCGTCATTATTCAGCTGGGTGAGGAAGGGCCATTTAGAACCACATCCAATACCCACTGAAACAGTTGGGAGTCTCTCTGTTGACTTCAATGGGCTTTGGCTCAGGTCTTTAATGTTCCTATTTGGATCTGAAGACTGGGCCCCAGCTCTCTGAACCAGCAGGCTCCGCACACGTCTAACGGCAATGAGATTCTGGGCTGAAGGCAGAAAGGGTTCCAGCTCAGAGATACTCTGCGTTCTGTTCACAGAGGCTTGGGCGTGGAGAGCAAGCCAGAGCTCCAGCGAGTGCTTGAGCACCGACGGCGAAATCAGCTGCTCCGGCAGAAAAAGGAAGAAGAAGAGGCAAAGAAATTGCAGTCTCCATTTGAACAAGAGCTCCTGAAGCGACAGCAGAGGCTGGATCAGGTAGAAACTGAATTTTAAATCACTCCCAATGTTATATGAAGTGCCCCGCACAAGGGCTGCAAGGTGCTTAAAATGGAGCCAAGTCCAAAGAGGGGGTTTGCTCTCCATCAGAACTGAGCCATGGCCTTATTCCTACCCCGAGTGCGAACTACAGTGGCTGAGTAATGGCACTCCAAGGCATCCTGTCCCCAGTGGGCAGCCTCTGCCAAAACACCCCCCCAGAGACTGCCGGAAATTGTTGACATAACATTTTTTCACCAGAAAATGCCAATCGCTCAAAACCAAAACCTTCCCCGGGAAAGTATTGGGATGGGCAAAGCTTTTGCTGGGAAGGTTTCTCGGGTCCAGGATGGAATTTCTGGTCAAACCCAGGGACAGGGAGACCCACCCGGGAACAGCCAGTAATTCAGTGGTTAGGGTTATTACCTAGGCCATGCGGAGCCAGGTTCTGGTCCTGGCTAGTCTCTGTCTCGCTCGCTCTCAATTTCAGGGTGTAAACTTTCGAAAGGTCTCAGTCTGTTCTGGTGCAGAACGAAACCTAATGGCAACACCATGACATTTGTCACAACACGGTATTTTTGTTTGCTGGCCAGGCCCACTCTATAGCATTCCATACACCTGTGCCTGGCCGGAACCAGGTCCTCCCTTCAGACCTGCTGCCAGCCCAGGCAACTGAGTGAATTTCATTCTGATTTTACTGTCTAGTTTCTCAAACTACATACAATTGAAATCTTTAGCTGTTCCAGATCTAATAACTAAACTAAACTAATAGTTTATAATTATCCATTGTTTATTTCTGTAGGGACAGATTTGCTACCCTTACTCACATTAAGTAGTACCTTACTCTGTAAATAGCTCCACTGAACCCAACGGGACTAATAGCAGAACAAGATGCTACTCAGCGTGAGTAAGAGCTACAGAATCCGGCCAATAGTAATTAAGTATGAAACCTGCCACAATGTAGTGAATGGATTGCACTGCTATTCTCTAGCATACAAATAACATTCACTGGTCTTTCTTCTAGCTGGAGAGAGGACAAGAGAAGCATGAAGAACATGCACCAGAATTTATTAAAGTAAAAGAGAACTTGAGAAGAACATCAACGCTAACTGGGGAAGAGAAAGTAGTGTAGCATCTGCCAAACCTAAATGGAGGATCATATCAAGCTGGCGCTAATACCTACACACTGACAGCTTTGTATGTGGTGGACATTTACAGCCATGTCCTTGGGGCTACTTACTGTTACTAATGCTTGCTCCAGTAGAAATGCATAAAAGGGCTTTCCCGTCCAGGACAGGGTATTTAAATGGTAAAGCTGCGGTATTTACCAGTAGAAGTACACACATGAGGAGATGTGGAAGCAGATGATGTCATTCTCCCCTCAACTTGTGGGTTCATGCTAACATCCATCCCTATTAACTCTTGGTTAACCCCTTGAGATACAGCATATGCTCCAGACAGAGGCATTTATGGAGTGGTTTGGGAGACCCTCCTAAGTAATCATACCAGGTGATCTCAGACCGGGTGGCTGCTGGTACTGAAATCTACAGGATAGCAGCTGTAGCTTGGGAGGGTTCCTGGAAACCTGCAGGTGACACCTTAAAGGGATGATCCTGCATCTTGCTGGGAATGGCCTCGGTGACGCGCAGGGACCAGCTGGGAGAGCTATAGGGTGACTGTAAGATTTAAGCCTTAGAGAAGCTGTGTGTCCTCGCAGTACTCCCATGTTTAGCTGCTGTGAAAAACTCAAGTCACATATCTGCGCATTACTGAATCAGCCTTGCCAAACAGGCTGGGACAGCTCTTTCCCGGTATCGGTCCTGAAGTTACACTGAAACTCTGTTAACGAACTAGGACGTCGCTACATAGCAGGGAGCACGTTGGGCTGCACCGCAGAGGCCACCCGGGGTTTAAGGCTAATGTTAGACACTTAAAGCAAAGACTGGGAGTTCTGAGCATTAGTGTTACTCAAACTGCACCCTGCGCAGCCAGCGGGTCCCCTTGGACCAGAGAAGCTCATACCGAGAGAGTCAGAGTGGCAGACTCATTGACTCTTCTCTCCAGATTGTTGGGCTTTGGGTCCCCTCCCACCCACTAGGCACCTGTTATTTGAACAGCTCTGAAAAGCGTGTTCCTGGTGCATTGCTTGACAGCTGGTGTAGGCGGGGTGGGGGGGGGTCAGTACAGAGCCCCTCAGACCTAGCAGCTGCTCGACTTAGTGCTACAGCATACCTGGGACCTGCACCAGTTTTTGTGACTGAGGAGCAGATGTGGATCACTGCAAAATACTTGGTCATGCTCCTTTGTTATCCTTCTCCCCTGGAGGCCTGTTAAGGGGAGAGCGGCCACGCTCATTTTCCATGAATGCAGAGTATCTTCTCGTGTTCATGGTGGCAGAGGCCAGCGTGTGTTGCCATGGGAGGTGGCGCCTTTGCAGTCAGAACTGCCGCACTCCTAACCAAACTTCAGCTCCCCCCATGCCTGAACTTTGGGGACGTTCCGATCTGGAGCAAAATCCTCTAGCTCGGGCCCATCTTGGCTTCTTATCGTTCACTGTGTCCCCAATAAAATGCCTTTGGATACCGACTGTCTGATCGCAGCAGTCAGTGGCCATGGCCTGTGACAAAGGCATCAGATGATTAACCAATATCCCCTGTGTGAGCCCCAGCGGCTTTACATGCCAAGTCTATGCGCACTGGGGATTCAGCACATCTCTCTTAAAAAGTGAAAGCAACCCCCACAAGCACATTGTCTGGTCTCCCCACGCTGTGCTAGCTCAAGAGACTGTTGCTTATTCTGGCAGCAAATGTTTGTTTCCAAAATCTATTGCCTCTGGTCAGCATAGAGCCAATGCAATAGCTACTCCAGTCTTTCTGCTAAATGCAGCTTTTCAGTCAGCTTGTTGGGCAATCAGTGTGTTGTGTTTTTTTAGAGAGAAATTTCTCACCGACACAAAAGGGGAGCAGTTGGGACCATTTTACACATGGCTGTGAAGAACAGTGTGTTACACCTGCTAAGTAGCATCAACTTAACTAACATGGAGTCCTGTGGCACCTTATAGACTAACAGCTGTATTGGAGCGTGAGCTTTCGTGGGTGAATACCCATTTCGTCAGGACTCTTTGTTGCTTTTTACAGATCCAGACTAACATGCTACCCCTCTGATACTTGACTAACATTGTTATTAGCCAAACCTAACTGAGCCGGGTTTCTGATGGCTACATTGCTTTCCTCCCAGGGCTTACAGCACTGGTTACGGTGTCTTAATTAAATATGGCCAAGGAATGAAACAAACTAACATGGCCCCTCTAAGGGTGAAATTCACCCCAGTGCAGACAGCCTGCACCCGTTACGCTCCAGGCGAATCACTCACCATAAGCAGAGCACAGGACCATACGTCAGCTCCTTGCACTGCAGTGAATTCCACCAAAAAGAGCTAAGCGCTTGCATAAAGGAAAACCTGCAGTACAGGTAGCAACCGTGTCCTTTTAATCCATAGCATGAAAAAATCCAGCAGGGCCTGGATCAGCTGAGGGCCAAGATCAACATGGGCGCGTCTGTAAATCCCTATCAGTGGAATGGTTGAGTAGGCTCATGTTGGCTGAGACGTGTGGTGTGTCACATTTTGACCAAGGATCTAGGTTATGGGTGATGGTAAAGCATGAATGCATCCTGGGATTCATTGAGGCTGCAGGGCAGGAAAAAGGAAGGGAGGGGCCAAATCATGCCGTTCTGACTCGGGGTAAGTTCCCCAGGGATGCCAGAAGAAATGTGCCTGCCTGTGGAGAGACAAGGGCCAAACTACAGCCGAGCCGAACGGCACAGTGGGTACAGCTCCACAAGGTTGACCCCACATGTCCCTGTGCACTATGCAGCCAGGCTCCATAGCATCACGCTCCATGGTGGAGACTGGGCGAGGCGGAGGGATGTCCAATGGGTCCACACACAGCCCAGAGCCACCGATCTCGCCATAATCCATGACAGCCCAACTGCTAGAGTCACCCTCGCAAATCAGTTGCCTGGTTCCCCGCTCCCTGTTCCATACTGTGGAAGAGGGTTCCCTCCTCTCTAGTCCCTGCATTTGTCCCCCAACACAGGGTGGGAGCGAGGCAGATGTTCACCCTGAGCAAGGACTGCAGGCTCTAGCTCTAAGGGGTTGTACATTTGAAATGATGCTGTGAGTATTTAAGGGTTTACTGGCAGGTTTTAAAGTGCATCATTTTCAAACACAAATATCCTCACCTGTGTTACCTGGCAACCGGTTAAGGTGTTAAAACTGATGCTCCTTTCACCACAGATACCATCTGTATTTCACCCGCCACTCTGCTTGGCCTAGAAAAATGTGGGAGACAAGTTTCTAGTCAGGTTCTGGCCCTGACCCTGGAGTCTGGCCGCACTGTTCGGATTGTAAACACTGCAGGAAATGTTTAAATCCAAAGAAATTAAAAACAGTTGTCACTGAATTAAAAAATACTGATCAGTGACAACAGTTCTATCATTATTACATTACTAGGTTTTGTAAAACCTTTTTATTTTTTATTTTTTTGCCTTCTTTTAAATAAAAACCTAAATGATGGGCCTAAACTTCCTGTTAATATCCCTTTCAAAAGCTTCCGTAAATAAATGTGATTTACCCAAACGATGCACATTCCCAATATTACTGAAAAGAACCTTTTGCATTGTTTATGCTCTAGAATGCTCTACATAGTATACATACTGTATGTGTGTATGTATATGCACTTATATATTATGCAATTTTATTCAAATTAACCGTTGTTGCTCACATTATTTAATGCACACATTTCTAAAGAAAGATGATCAGCAAATAAATCAAGTGATGATTGTATATTTTGCTCTTTTTCACAAGGAACTGAAAAAGCTCCATGGATGAAGGCAGACAACAGCCAAATAAAATGATTTCAAATTAAATCACTGAAGTCCGACAGTTGATTGGTCCATTAGTGCTGCAGTGTCAGGATCAGCAAGAAAATGTTTTCCTCTCCCTGGGCCCAATCTTGCATTCCTTGCTCACCCAAAACTCCCACTGAATTTGCTGAAAGTAACTCTGCAGGAGCAGGCCCTATATCTGTAAGGCCCTCCCAGGGCCGGCTCTAGGCACCAGCAAAGCAAGCAGCTTTGCAGGTGGGGGCCTTACAGCCCTATATCTGTAAGGCCCCCCCCTGCCGCCCCAGCTCTGGCCCCCACCTGCACTCCCCTGCTGCCCCAGCCCTGGGCTCTCCCCCCCCCTGCACCCCCTGCCGCCCCAGCTCTGGCCCCCACCTGCACTCCCCTGCTGCCCCAGCCCTGAGCTCTTCCCCCCCTCGCACCCCCTGCCGCCCCAGCTCTGGCCCCCACCTGCACTCCCCTGCTGCCCCAGCCCTGGGCTCTCCCCCCCCCTGCACCCCCTGCCGCCCCAGCTCTGGCCCCCACCTGCACTCCCCTGCTGCCCCAGCCCTGAGCTCTTCCCCCCCTCGCACCCCCTGCCGCCCCAGCTCTGGCCCCCACCTGCACTCCCCTGCTGCCCCAGCCCTGAGCTCTTCCCCCACCCACACCCCCTGCTGCCCCAGCCCTGAGCTCTTCCCCCCCCCCCGCACCCCCTGTCGCCCCAGCTCCGGCCCCCACCTGCACTCCCCTGCTCCCCCAGTCCTGGGCTCTCCCCCCCCTGCACCCCCTGCCGCCCCAGCTCTGGCCCCCACCTGCACTCCCCTGCTGCCCCAGCCCTGAGCTCTTCCCCCCCCCCGCACCTCCTGCCGCCCCAGCCCTGAGCTCTTCCCCCCCCCCGCACCTCCTGCCGCCCCAGCTCCGCCCCCCCCCGCACCCCCTGCCGCCCCAGCTCCGGCCCCCACCTGCACTCCCCTGCTGCCCCAGCCCTGGGCTCTCCCCCCCCTGCACCCCCTGCCGCCCCAGCTCTGGCCCCCACCTGCACTCCCCTGCTGCCCCAGCCCTGAGCTCTTCCCCCACCCACACCCCCTGCTGCCCCAGCTCTGGGCTCTTCCCCCACCCCGCACCCCGCACCCCCTGCCGCCCCAGCTCCAGCCCCCACCTGCACTCCCCTGCTCCCCCAGTCCTGGGCTCTCCCCCCCCTGCACCCCCTGCCACCCCAGCCCTGAGCTCTTCCCCCCCCCGCACCTCCTGCTGCCCCAGCCCTGGGCTCTCCCCCCCCCGCACCCCCTGCCACCCCAGCTCTGGCCCCCACCTGCACTCCCCTGCTGCCCCAGCCCTGAGCTCTTTCCCCCCCCCGCACCCCGCACCCCCTGCCGCCCCAGCTCCGGCCCCCACCTGCACTCCCCTGCTCCCCCAGTCCTGGGCTCTCCCCCCACTGCACCCCCTGCCACCCCAGCTCTGGCCCCCACCTGCACTCCCCTGCTGCCCCAGCCCTGAGCTCTTCCCCCCCCCCCGCACCTCCTGCCGCCCCAGCCCTGAGCTCTTCCCCCCCCCCGCACCTCCTGCCGCCCCAGCTCCGCCCCCCCCCCCCGCACCCGCTGCCGCCCCAGCTCCGGCCCCCACCTGCACTCCCCTGCTGCCCCAGCCCTGAGCTCTTCCCCCCCCCCCGCACCCCCTGCCGCCCCAGCTCCGACCCCCACCTGCACTCCCCTGCTCCCCCAGCCCTGAGCTCTTCCCCCCCCCCGCACCTCCTGCCGCCCCAGCTCCGCCCCCCCCCCGCACCCCCTGCCGCCCCAGCTCCGGCCCCCACCTGCAGTCCCCTGCTCCCCCAGTCCTGGGCTCTCCCCCCCCCTGCACCCCCTGCCGCCCCAGCTCCGGCCCCCACCTGCACTCCCCTGCTCCCCCAGCCCTGGGCTCTCCCCCCCCCGCACCCCCTGCCACCCCAGCTCTGGCCCCCACCTGCACTCCCCTGCTGCCCCAGCCCTGAGCTCTTTCCCCCCCCCGCACCCCGCACCCCCTGCCGCCCCAGCTCCGGCCCCCACCTGCACTCCCCTGCTCCCCCAGTCCTGGGCTCTCCCCCCACTGCACCCCCTGCCACCCCAGCTCTGGCCCCCACCTGCACTCCCCTGCTGCCCCAGCCCTGAGCTCTTCCCCCCCCCGCACCTCCTGCCGCCCCAGCCCTGAGCTCTTCCCCCCCCCCGCACCTCCTGCCGCCCCAGCTCCGCCCCCCCCCCCCGCACCCGCTGCCGCCCCAGCTCCGGCCCCCACCTGCACTCCCCTGCTGCCCCAGCCCTGGGCTCTCCCCCCCCTGCACCCCCTGCCGCCCCAGCTCCGGCCCCCACCTGCACTCCCCTGCTGCCCCAGCCCTGAGCTCTTCCCCCCCCCGCACCCCCTGCCTCCCCAGCCCTGAGCTCTTCCCCCCCCCCGCACCCCCTGCCGCCCCAGCTCCGACCCCCACCTGCACTCCCCTGCTCCCCCAGCCCTGAGCTCTTCCCCCCCCCCGCACCTCCTGCCGCCCCAGCTCCGCCCCCCCCCCCGCACCCCCTGCCGCCCCAGCTCCGGCCCCCACCTGCAGTCCCCTGCTCCCCCAGTCCTGGGCTCTCCCCCCCCCTGCACCCCCTGCCGCCCCAGCTCCGGCCCCCACCTGCACTCCCCTGCTCCCCCAGCCCTGAGCTCTTCCCCCCCCCGCACCCCCTGCCGCCCCAGCTCCGACCCCCACCTGCACTCCCCTGCTGCCCCAGCCCTGAGCTCTTCCCCCCCCCGCACCCCCTGCCGCCCCAGCTCTAGCCCCCACCTGCACTCCCCTGCTCCCCCAGCCCTGAGCTCTTCCCCCCCCCCGCACCCCCTGCCGCCCCAGCTCTGGCCCCCACCTGCACTCCCCTGCTCCCCCAGCCCTGGGCTCTCCCCCCACCCGCACCTCCTGCTGCCCCAGTCCTGGGCTCTTCCCCCCCCCCGCACCCCCTGCCGCCCCAGCTCTGGCCCCCACCTGCACTCCCCTGCTCCCCCAGCCCTGGGCTCTCCCCCCACCCACACCCCCATCCGCACCTCCTGCCACCCCAGCCCTGGGCTCTCCCCTGCCCACACCCCCTGCTGCCCCAGCTCTGGCCCCCACCTGCACTCCCCTGCTCCCCCAGCCCTGGGCTCTCCCCCCACCCGCACCTCCTGCTGCCCCAGCCCTGGGCGCTGCCCCAGCCCTGGGCTCTCCCCCGCCCACACCCCCTGCCGCCCCAGCTCTGGCCCCCACCTGCACTCCCCTGCTCCCCCAGCCCTGGGCTCTCCCCCCACCCGCACCTCCTGCTGCCCCAGTCCTGGGCTCTCCCCCCCCCTGCACCCCCTGCCACCCCAGCTCTGGCCCCCGCCCGCACCTCCTGCCGCCCCAGCCCTGGGCTCTCCCCCAAAGAAGGAATTGGGGGGACTAAATGGACGGTGCACCTCTCTATCTGAAGCCTAGCAAGGGAGGTATGTGGATCCCACTAGAATTTAAAATGAAAAGTAAGGGAGGGGAGGCTCTGGACCTGGGCAGCTTTAGATACAGTACCAGGCACGTAGGAGGATTTCCACTTCTGAGCCATGGAAGCAGAAATTGACTTTTCCTTTCCAGATATAGCTAATATTCAGAAAGGGAATCTAGCACCTGCCTTCCAGATTTGAACACCCTCAAAATTCAGGCGTGCTCAAGCTCAGTTTGGGCAGCCGTTACTTCATTTCCCCCAAATCAAATATACTGATCCACTGTAACTTGCTGTAGAAAAAGTAGAATAAATTGAGCAAGAAATGCTTCCCAGTGGTTATTAGGACTGGAATAGCTGTTTTCAACAGCCATTGCTTTTTTTTTTTTTTTTAAGTTTTAGTTTTATTTGTTTAAAAGGAAGACCGTGATAGTGCATTCCCCATAGAAACAAAGAATGGAACAAAAGAATAATAAAGGCACCTCAACTTTTCCTCATTTATGTAGGACAGTCTTATAATATGCATCCAGCTATCCTCCAATCACACAAGCTGAAAATTGTTCCACTTTACTGCAGTTCTGTAACCATATGGGAACCAATCCTGTCTGTGTTCTGTGCACATCCAAAATTCCTGCTGAATGACCCGCCCTGGGAGCGAGTTACCAGTGACCCAGGGCTGGGGCGGCAGGAGGGTGCAGTTGGGGGAGGAGAGAGGGAGAGCCCAGGGCTGGGGTGGGGGGCAGGCAAAAATTTTTTTGCTTGGGGCAGCAAAAAACCTAGAGCTGGCCCTGGGCCTTCCTTACCCACCCTCTTAAAATTGGAAACCTTTATTTTTTTAATTTCCAAACTGCAAAGTCTAGGCCCAATCCTTTAAAGCAACCAGGTGAGGAACCGTAGCAAAGCGAGTCTACTGAACACGTCCCTCTGGTAAGGGTCTCAAGTGGCTGTGACGCTTTGGGGTTCCCCCAGACCAGGAAGGGGTGGTGTCACCGCCTGCTCTGTAGCCAGGGTGCTTCTGTGCTGTGCAGCTTTGGTTCAGAGCTCTGATGCCAGCAGCTTGCTCACAGCACAATGCCCTGCCCCTGGCTTCCACCAGCCTGTGTACGCCTGGCAGGGTGACCCCACCAGCCCCTCTAGCCCCTCACCCTGCAGCAGTCACAAACATTGTCAAGTTTGCTGCTCCTTTAAAGAGCCAGCACCAGCCTCTGAGAGTGGCTGGGGATTGTACTCTCCAGTTAGACACGCTGCACTGAGCTGGTTGTGTAATAAAACAAGATGAGGTTTATTAACACAGACCAGCAATTTAAGAGACACCAGGTGGGAGGAACTGGGATACAAATGGCTACAAACAAACAAAATTAAAATACTCTTCTAAGAAAGACTAAAACCTAATGTCACCAACCAGTCTTTTGCACAGAGTAGATTCCTCCCCACAGGTAGGGTGACAGGATGTCCCGTTTTTAAAAGGACAGTCCCATTTTGGGGGACTTTTTCTTATATAGGCGCCTATTACCCCCCACCCCGTCCCGTTTTTTCACAGTTGCTATCTGGTCACCCTCCCCACAGGTGTTCTTCTGGCATGGCTGGCCACTCCTTAGCCAGGATCCGACACACACAGCACAAAGCCCTGGGCTTCTTTGTCTCCTCGGGCGACGGATGCCAAAATGGCTTTTTCTCTCTGCGTAGAGCCTCAATGTTTTCTCTTTGTTGTCCAAGTCAGGCAGCTCTCCTGCGGCTCAGCTTGCCATGTCCACCAGGCTGCTGACACCGTGTTAATTTGAGCAGTCTCCCACCGCCATGCTAGCGAAGTGGCTATCTTCCCCACTCGCTAGTTTGCTCCCTGCCTGTGCTCATACTTTCATTGTCTCTCACGGGAGACACATCCAAGTAGGCCGGGCCATATTCCTTTGTCTAGGGCGGGATGACTTAAGCTCTACCTGCCAAACACGTCTGAAGATCATCTTTCCAACATATATTTATAATGGTTCATGTATCACCCATACATACGCCACGCAATGTTGCCAGTTTGCATAATTGATAAACTTAACATTAACAAGTCACCGGGACCAGATGGCATTCACCCAAGAGTTCTGAAAGAACTCAAATGTGAAGTTGCGGAACTATTAACTAAGGTTTGTAACCTGTCTTTTAAATCGGCTTCTGTACCCAATGACTGGAAGTTAGCTAATGTAACGCCAATATTTAAAAAGGGCTCTAGAGGTGATCCCGGCAATTACAGACCGGTAAGTCTAACGTCGGTACTGGGCAAATTAGTCGAAACAATAGTTAAGAATAAAATTGTCAGACACATAGAAAAACAAACTGTTGAGCAATAGTCAACATGGTTTCTGTAAAGGGAAATCGTGTCTTATTAATCTATTAGAGTTCTTTGAAGGGGTCAACAAACATGTGGACAAGGGGGATCCAGTGGACATGTGTACTTAGATTTCCAGAAAGCCTTTGACAAGGTCCCTCACCAAAGGCTCTTACGTAAATTAAGTTGTCATGGGATAAAAGGGAAGGTCCTTTCATGGATTGAGAACTGGTTAAAAGACCGGGAACAAAGGGTAGGAATTAATGGTAAATTCTCAGAATGGAGAGGGGTAACTAGTGGTGTTCCCCAAGGGTCAGTGCTCGGACCAATCCTATTCAACTTATTTATAAATGATCTGGAGAAAGGGGTAAACAGTGAGGTGGCAAAGTTTGCAGATGATACTAAACTGCTCAAGATAGTTAAGACCAAAGCAGACTGTGATGAACTTCAAAAAGATCTCACAAAACTAAGTGATTGGGCAACAAAATGGCAAATGAAATTTAATGTGGATAAATGTAAAGTAATGCACATTGGAAAAAATAACCCCAACTATACATACAATATGATGGGGGCTAATTTAGCTACAACGAGTCAGGAAAAAGATCTTGGAGTCATCGTGGATAGTTCTCTGAAGATGTCTGCGCAGTGTGCAGAGGCGGTCAAAAAAGCAAACAGGATGTTAGGGATCATTAAAAAGGGGATAGAGAATAAGACTGAGAATATATTATTGCCCTTATATAAATCGATGGTACGCCCATATCTCGAATACTGCATACAGATGTGGTCTCCTCATCTAAAAAAAGATATACTGGCACTAGAAAAGGTTCAGAAAAGGGCAACTAAAATGATTAGGGGTTTGGAACGGGTCCCATATGAGGAGAGATTAAAGAGGCTAGGACTCTTCAGCTTGGAAAAGAGGAGACTAAGGGGGGATATGATAGAGGTATATAAAATCATGAGTGATGTGGAGAAAGTGGATAAGGAAAAGTTATTTACTTATTCCCATAATACAAGAACTAGGGGTCACCAAATGAAATTAATAGGCAGCAGGTTTAAAACAAATACAAGGAAGTACTTCTTCACACAGCGCACAGTCAACTTGTGGAACTCCTTATCTGAGGAGATTGTGAAGGCTAGGACTATAACAGCGTTTAAAAGAGAACTGGATAAATTCATGGTGGTTAAGTCCATTAATGGCTATTAGCCAGGATGGGTAAGGAATGGTGTCCCTAGCCTCTGTCTGTCAGAGGGTGGAGATGGATAGCAGGAGAGAGATCACTTGATCATTGCCTGTTGGTCCACTCCCTCTGGGGCACCTGGCATTGGCCACTGTCGGTAGACAGGATACTGGGCTAGATGGACTTTTGGTCTGACCCGGTACGGCTGTTCTTATACAACACCCTCCATGACACCTTTTAGCCCCAGACCATGACAACAGCGTGTTGGAGTACACCGAGCTAGTCAGGCCCACTGACACACACTGCTACATGCCAGGGAGCCCCTGGCCTTCCGGCACTGGGGTGCTCCTAGGATCACAGACAACTCCAGGAAGACAGGCCATTGTGACTGATTTCACTGGGCTGGGCAATAGTCACTGAGTAGCTTTATGTGCAGGTTTTCTAGAGCATCCATAATGTAAAGGAACACGCTGTTGCAGCTGATAACCCGTCACTGCCGAGCGCCGTTCCCAGCGGAGGTGGGCAGGAAACAGATTTCCTATCCCATGAAAATGTTCAAGACTTTGACATTGGTTCCCGCTCTGCACCGCGACAAACCCTGAGATCTTCCAAAGTTTTCCATGGAAACTGAGAGAGGAGGGACCCACCCCAGGACAGCCAGTAGCTGCGAGGGAGCGGGGAACGATCTAGGATGGGGAAAACCAGGTTCCAGTCCCTAGTGTGAATCAGGCACAGAAGAGACTTGGGCCTGGGTCTTCTTTATCCCCAGCCCTCACTCCCTAGTCTATCCTAGGGTGGGGGCCTCTCCTCCGCCTTCTTCCTCCTCCCTCCCAAAACCCATCCTGAACCTGAGAAACCTTCCCAAGGAGAGTGTCAGCGAAACCGACACATTCCCAGGAAAAGTTTCGCTTTCGACGAATCAGCATTTTCCAACGAAAAGACAGTTAATGGAGAAAGTCCCACCCAGCTCTAATTCCCAGCATTCTAATTCCCAAGAAAAGGCGCTCTCATGGCAGGAAAGGCAGCATGGCCCCCGGGCAGGAGAAGGCCGGGTGCTCTGACTGCAGCCTGTCAATGCAATCAATCACGTCATTACCGGCACTGTTCCCTGGCTTTCCTTTGGACACCCTGATGGAGTGACAGCAGAAGCCTCACTCTGCTGTGCTCACTGTGTGATAACCCAGGCCACGCCATCCAGATCAGATAACTCATACAACAAAGGGCCCTACCATGGTGCTGTACCATACCCAACGGGGGCAGACGCCACATTCGCTGGGCGTCCAATACTAACAATTGACATGGAAAACCAAGTGAAAGCACCTCCGCCTGTTCATTTGGGAGAAGGAGGACCAAGCCCCCTCCACGGCTGGCATTTGTTTGCAGGGGAGATATGTTTTTCCGTGTGGGCACATTTCCCGTTTTCTGTGCGTGCGTCTGGATGCACGATATAAACAAACCAACATGCACACAAGATCCCAGGCCTTTGGCCAGAGACAGCCGCATCCCAAAACCAGACAGGCTGAGTTTTCACCGTCAGCTGTTAACAGATAGTGGCTTATCGCTGACTAGCTGAACATGGACATCAGGGTCCAATTTCCTCTCTACAGAGACACAGAATAATTAACATTTTATCACCAACTGCTTTTGCCTTTCTTGCCATTCAGTAAGATGCACACGTTTATAAATCAATAACTAGTAAAAGTTACTCCTCTAAGCTGGTCATGCTGCGATGGGAATTACCACAGTGAGCAGCAGAAGCCTCGCATAGCCTGGGTTGGATGCCTGCATACGAGTGTTAGCAAGAACAGGTCTCATTCTTAGCTCCAGCGTGGGACTGAGATCTTGCTTTGGATTAAAATAACTGGACAAAGTCGGTGACAGAGAAACATAAGGGGAAGGTGCGGAAATAAGAGCTGTGGCAAGATGAAAAAACTTTTACTGTGAAGCCATTTTGCTTTGGATGCTGCAAACAAATATTTAAGGAGTCTATTGAAAAGAGTTAATTTGGAAGGAAAAAATGGCTAAAACAATAGATAATTCTTTGCCCTTCTAGGGCCTCAAGTGCTGCAGTTAAGTCCTTAAATTAATTAAGTAAGTCCTGAAGCATCCCTATAAGGCAGGTATTAATACCGCCATTTTACAGGTGGGGAAACTGAGGAACAGAGCAGTTGAGTGAGGAATACTGAAACCTGGGGATGTGCTGAGCTCCTCTGAAAAGCAGCCACCCAGCAAACCAGCATCAGAGCCTAGAACTGCGTCTAGAAGGTCCACCTGTCAGACACACACACACACACACCCGTCGTGCCCGCACCAATAAGCAAGCTGCTTCCCTCACAGCTACACACGCCAGAGAAGATACTGACTGACTCATTCCCAGAAATGTTCATTGCTCAGGTGCCGGACCACTATGGATTGATAACCACTATGTGTCATTGCAAAAGTGCTGCTAATAGAACACCAGTACATTCACTCAGACACAATTACACAAAAACCGATACCTATTTCAAAGAGCCACTGTAGCCCTATCCTTTTCCATCAGCAACCTGTTTATCAGCATGTCCCCTACGCACCATAAGCCTTGATAGGAGAGCCACTGTGTCAGTGATTTGCAGCTGTGCATGTGAATCAGATAGGAAAAAACTCCACCCCAATAAAATCTCACAGTGGCTGGTTTCCCCTTCTTTGTGCTTTATTTTAAAACTAAAGCACGGAAACTCACAATCCCACCCAAAACATTACAGTAATGTTGGCTGCACGGTCTAGTCTAGCCTAAGAAAAGTAAAAAATTATGATAATACTAAATTGCACCCTGGACAACATTCTGGGTTTGGATAATTTATAAAATGATTTTTAAAATATCACAAAGGTGACCAGTTTTATAATAGTTGAAATACAAGGCAAGACCATCATATAATTGAAATATACTGAAATCGAGTCAATACAAAGAAATACTTTATATTGAACTCTCTGCTCAAACATAACATTGAGTCAATTGTTCCAGTGAGTCAAATATTAAATTATGTCAAATTCTGTTCAGAGGGTTTCCTATCTACACCCCTAGCACTTTTGCTGATAGGAAAAATTGTGTCCAGAATAATAAATACAAGACCGTGACATGTCTCCTTCCTGTCAACTTTGTAAAAGTTTTCTTATATTTATTCTCCAGCTGCTTACCAAGGGCTACCTGCCCACCCCACATGCATGGTTGCGACTCCCACTGAAGTCATGGGAGTTGGGGTACCTGATTTAGTGTTGAACACACTGCTGTGCGTGTGTATAAACTGTGTGTATAAACTGGGATTACATAGACAGCCCCCTTTGTGCCCTGGTAAAATGCAACTATACCTGTGCACTAATAATGAAATGAAATCCTATTGGCAGGATCGAAATAAACCACCCACAAACCTTCGCTGACATTCTGCATTTCTACAATGTGTTTCTATTGCAGTACGCAATGGTGTTGTAGCCGGGTAGGTCCCAGGATGTTAGAGACAAGAAGGGCGAGGTAACAGCTTCTGAAGTTGATCCAATAAAAAAAATATGACTTCACCCACCTTGTCTCTCTCTTGTAAAGCAGCACATGGGATTTTAGGATTTTACAGATGTTCTACATTAGAGCCCTCTGAGGCCTTGTCTACACTACGAGAGTACTTCGATTTTAGTTAATTCGACTATGTGGAATCGATATTACTAAGTCGAACGTGTGTGTCCACACTAAGGACAGTAATTCGACTTTGTGAGACTTTGTGAGTCCACACTAACGGGGCAAGCGTCGACATTGGAAGCGGTGCACTGTGGGCAGCTATCCCACAGTTCCCGCAGTCCCCCCCTGCCCATTGGAATTCTGGGTCGAGCCCCAAATGCCTTCTGGGTAAAAAAATGTGTCGAGGGTGCTTTTGGGCGCCTGTCGTCATCCGTCCGTCACTCAAGCCCTCCCTCCCTCCCTCCCTGAAAGCGCCGGCGGGAAATCAGTTCGCGCGCTTTTCTGATTACTGACAGCGCGGACGCCACAGCAGTGCGAGCATGGATCCCGCTGCGACCATCGCTGCAGTTGTGGCAGTTCTCAACGCCTCGCAGCTTCTCCTCCACCTGTACCAGAGGCAGCTGCAGATCAATCATGAGAGGAGGCTACGGCACTACCGTGACGGCATGAAGTCGGACACTAGCTCCGACCTCTCTGAGAACATGAGACCCAGCGCCCAGGACATCTCGCTGTCACTGGGTCTTGTTGATACTGTTGAACGGCGATTCTGGGCCCGTGAAACCAGCACGGAATGGTGGGACCGCATAGTGCTGCAGGTCTGGGATGAATCCCAGTGGCTGCGCAACTTTCGCATGCGGAAGGGGACTTTCCTCGAACTGTGTGAGTTGCTGTCCCCTGCCCTGAAGCGAAAGGACACCCGGATGCGGGCAGCCCTGACTGTCCAGAAGCGAGTGGCCATAGCCCTCTGGAAGCTCGCAACGCCAGACAGCTACCGGTCCGTCGCTAACCAGTTTGGCGTGGGCAAGTCTACCGTGGGGGTTGCTGTTATGCAAGTAGCCAGGGCAATCGTCAAGCTACTGCTATCTAAGGTAGTGACCCTGGGAAACGTGGAGCTCATCAGAGATGGCTTTGCCGAGATGGGATTCCCAAACTGCGGTGGGGCTATAGATGGGACTCACATCCCTATCCTGGCACCGGACCACCAGGCTAGCCAGTACATCAACCGGAAGGGCTACTTTTCCATGGTGCTGCAAGCACTGGTGGACCATCGGGGACGTTTTACCAATATCTACGTTGGATGGCCTGGCAAGGTTCATGACGCTAGGGTGTTCAGGAACTCTGGTCTGTGTAGACGGCTGCAGGAAGGTATTTACTTCCCGGACCACAAAGTAACTGTTGGGGATGTGGAGATGCCTACAGTCATCCTCGGGGACCCTGCATACCCGCTAATGCCCTGGCTCATGAAGCCCTACACTGGCGCACTGGACTCAGGGAAAGAACTATTCAACTACCGGCTCAGCAAGTGCAGAATGGTGGTGGAGTGTGCTTTTGGCCGTCTCAAGGGCAGATGGAGAAGCCTACTCACTCGCTGTGATCTCAGCGAGACCAATATCCCCATTGTGATAGCTGCTTGCTGTGTGCTCCACAATTTGTGTGAGAGCAAGGGGGAGACCTATATGTCGGGGTGGGAGGTTGAGGCAAATAGCCTGGCTTCTGATTACGTCCAGCCAGACAGCAGGGCGATTAGAAGATCACAGCGGGACGCACTGTGCATCAGGGAGGCTTTGAAAGCCAGGTTCCTGACTGAACAGGGTCTCCAGTGACTTTTTACTTTGTGGACAGAGATGCTGAACCTGCCCCCGTTTCTTTACCCAGTTACTGTTGACTATCCTTCCAAGTTACATCCCCCCTTCCCCACCTTCCCAACAAATAAAATCTGTTCTGTTCTGTTAATGAAGAAGGTTCTCTTTTTTACTGTTTTCGCGGGAATGTTTTAAACCGGGGACGCAGACTGTGGCGGGGGGCGGGCTTACTGTTTTGATGCAAATGATGCTTCTAAAGTCCGGGAATGACAGGCTCCGCAGTGCTGCATTGGTTGTTTCAACGCAGCCTGCCAGCAGTCCTGGGCGGGACTGGATGTATGTGTCGGCCAAGTGACTTTCTGGCAGGGGGCGGAGGGTAACAGATCCCCTGCTGCGTGGCTCTGTGATCCAGGATAAGGACCGCGGCATAGGATCTCTAACTGCCCTCCCCCGACACAAAGTCACAGATCAATCCCCCTCGCACCCCAGAACAAGAAAACCGCCTCCCAGACTGACCAGGGTAACTGGTGACTGTGCTGTGTATGTGTCCTGATGCTGGACCTGCCCCCGCCTCTGTAGCGTGCTACAGGTGACTGTCCTGTCCAAGTAACAAACCCCTTCCCCCCCTTCAGACAGAATCCCCTCCAAAAGACACTCTCGGAAACAGTACTTAACAGAAACCGATGTTTTATTACGAACCGCACATGAAAAGGGGGGGGGGGAAGGAAACTTGGACATGGGCTAGTGTGAGATGGGTAGGAAAGGACTTTTCAAACTTTGTGGAACGAGAGCCTTCCAGTGCTGCAGCAGTGTGCAGGGGCCGACTGAAAGTTTTAACGGCCCTTGCCGCCCCTCCTTCTTTGTACTTTTGGTGAGGGGGGTGTGGGACTTGGTGGCGGGGGAGGGCGGTTAGAGATAGACAGCAGCAGTGCTCTGTCCTCCTGCCTCCGGTCTTGCAGAACATCCACTAGGCGCCGGAGCGTCTCCGTTTGCTCCCTCATTAGTCCAAGCAGGGTTTGAGTAGCCTGCTGGTCCTCCTGGCGCCACCTCTCCTCCCGTTCCATGACTGCTCTGTGCATTTGTGACAAGTTCTCCCTCCACTGTGTCGTCTGGGCTGCCTGCTCTCGTGAGCACTCCATAAGTTCATAAAACATGTCTTCACGAGTTTTTCTCTTCCTTCTTCTAATCTGCGCTAGCCTCTGGGAGTGTGATGCCAGGCTGGGTTGGGAGACAGTCGCAGATGTGTCTGTTGGAATGGGAAAAAGGGAGTAAATTCCTGAGACAGATAAATGAAGTTGCTAACAAAGAGCATAGTCTTTCTCTGTGAACAACACCATGCACTGCACCTTTCACATGCGCACTCAGGACAAGGTCGAATTTTCGGCCCTCGTCTTATGTGTCTGGGGTCCTGCAGTTGCGATCAGAGAAGCGTTGCAAGACACCTCTACTTCTGCTGCGGGAAAACATGGTAAGCCGTAGACTTGTGGCAGCTTAAACATGTAATAGTAGCACTGGGCTCCTTTCGCACTGAATGCAAGGCCACTCTCTGCTGGCAGCAATCAGGGAAGCATGAGCTCTGCCCCTGTCCCACCACCTCGCGGCTGTCCCCGGGAAAGATCCCTGTATGCTGCCCCTCTGCCGCCTCCACCGCGTGGCTGTAAAGCAGTCCAAATACTAACATTCCCCTCCCTAATTTAAAGCAGGGCGTCATGTGTGACATAACCCTCATGAGGATCTCGGAGACCGAGAGGGGAAGGATGCTGCGTGAATGCATGCAGAGGCCTGGGCCATATGCCGCCATGCTGTGCCGCGCACTGATCCCCGACTACCTCATGGACTCATGGCGTGGGAACGTGTGCTACCACGGGGGACCAAACAAGATTGCCCTGCCGTTGAACCTCGTGCGCATGCTGGAGCGGTACCTCCAGGAGAGCTATGCGGAGCTATCACAGGAGGACTGTCTGTCCATTCCCGGGCACATTGACCGCCTTTTCCTTTAAGTTGAGCATAACGGACTACAGAGTGGAGGGGCTGTGTTGTGGACTAATCATGAATATCCGGACAGTACTTGATTTTCTATACATAGTTAGTAGAAAAAAGTTTACTAAGCCAACTAAATCATGAACAACAAATTACTGATATAGTTATTATTCCTGTTTTGTTATTAATAAAAGTTTCTATGTTTAACTGAGTGACTGAAAAGCCCATTCTTAACAATATAAATATTCCACTTATGTTAAAATGAAATGTTTAGATGTTTAAAGCACTCACTGCTTGATCCTTCCCCTGATTCGGTGTCCGGGGTAAGGGCTGTGGACGGTTGGTAGGGGATCTCGGTAAGGGTGATGAAGAGCTCCTGGCTGTCGTTGAAATCAGCGGTGCAAGCGCTGTCGACTGCCTCGTCCTCCTCATCTCCTTCCTCATCTTCCCCGTCACCTAACATTTCCGAGGAGGAACCGGCCGTGGACAATATCCCATCCTCGGAGTCCACGGTCAGTGGTGGGGTAGTGGTGGCGGCCGCACCTAGGATGGAATGCAGTGCCTCGTAGAAACGTGATGTGTGGGGCTGGGATCCGGAGCGTCGGTTTGCCTCTTTGGTTTTTTGGTAGCCTTGTCTCAGCTCCTTGATTTTCACGCGGCACTGCGTTGCATCCCGGCTGTATCCTCTCTCTGCCATGGCTTTAGAGATCTTCTCATAGATCTTTGCATTCCTTCTTTTGGAGCGCAGCTCTGAAAGCACGGACTCATCGCCCCACACAGCGATGAGATCCAAGACCTCCCGATCAGTCCATGCTGGGGCCCTCTTTCTATTAGATTGCACGGCCAACTCTGCTGGAGAGCTCTGCATCGTTGCTAGTGCTGCTGAGCTCTCCACGCTGTCCAAACAGAAAATGAGATTCAAAGTGGCCAGACAGGAAAAGGAATTCAAATTTTCCCGGGGCTTTTCCTGTGTGGCTGGTCAGAGCATCCGAGCTCAGACTGCTGTCCAGAGCGTCAACAGAGTGGTGCACTGTGGGATAGCTCCCGGAGCTATTACCGTCGATTTCCATCCACACCTAGCCTAATTCGATATTGCCATTTCGAATTTAGCGCTACTCCTCTCGTTTTCGAGGATTACAGAAGTCGAATTTAAAAGAGCTCTATTTCGAACTAAGTAGCTTCCTGGTGTGGACGGGTGCAGGGTTAATTCGATGTAACGGCGCTAAATTCGATATAAGCTCCTAGTGTAGACCAGGCCTGAGCTCCAGTTGTCTATTAGTCACATCCATCAAAAACACATTGTTTTAGATCTAGGAAACTGCTACGTTAAGAGAGAAGGTCTGGATCTGTGTTCAGCTTGAGGTCATTATCAGTCCCAAATTAAACAGCTGGCAAACGTTCTGTAGCAACCACAATACAGCATTCTGCGGTGTAAACAGCAGCAGCTACATGCCCAAACGAGAAACGGTAATGCTGGGACACTGCAATCCAATGCAAAGAGAACTGATCGAATCCCTTGAGCCAGAATGCACGAGTCACCCGCTGCTCAATGTGTGTTGTGCATCCTTCTCTCTGCCCCATCCACACAGCTTGTCAGCCTGTTACAGGGCTTCTCTAGACAGACTGTTTCTTTAGCCCAAGTTGCAGAGACTCATGCTCTTACCTCTGGAGGTCACTGATTAATCCTTGGTGTTGGCCATGATAACAGCACTCACATTTGCACTATTGAGGGCATCCAAAACATGTGGAAGGAAGAGCTCTCTCTTCCCCCAACCTTCATAAGAAACAGGAATCTCCCAGCATATGGAAGTCCATTGGCATAATGGAGGGTTTGGAAAAAATGCAAAACCCCAACTCCTACCTTCTGGCACGAGAGGAATTATTAAAGGTAAAATGCGAGGAATTGTTCCATTTGGGCCACGCTCCTTAAGAGAGAGGTCACAAGACTGCTGTTTAGAGCAAGCTTACCCTTGACTTTCCAAACTGGTCACTGCATTAATTGTTGGTCTCTTGCAATGGCTAGAGCAAGATGGCTGCAACTGACACAGAGAGCAAGGACAAAAAGACGTAGGCCTATTTGCGCTGTCGACTGTAGTTACAAATTCCAACCAGGTTTCGAGTTGCTGTTATAAGGCTCTTGGCCTGATTTGTAGAGCTCCTTAGAACAAGGGACCAAGTTATTTCTCAGAACTTCACCTTTGTTCTCTTGCTCCCCTGAGGTGGATTTCCTAGACTCGTTAGTACTGATACGTGTCATTTTAGATGGTCTCTCTTTTTAACCCTCATGACCTTACTTTGTGGAGCTCATAAATTATTGAAATGAGTAATATTCTCTCCCTGCTTAAGCCCATACTTATGGTGCGCTCGTTTTCACTCACCGCCAAGTAATTTGGTAACTGTGAACAAAGAGATTTTTTTTCATTGTGCTGTGAAATGGCTTTGGGACGTTTGCACATGATCATGTTCTACCATAGTTTAAGCTTTCCCCTTTCTGCAGCATGAACACGTTGAACATTAAACTACACCTCTACCCCGATATAACGCGGTCCTCGGGAGCCAAAAATCCCTCCCGCGTTATAGATAAAACCCCGTTATATCGGGGTAGCGGCAGCAGGGCTCCAGCAGTGATTTAAAGGGGGAAGGATAGCTCAGTGGTTTGAGCATTGGCCTGCTAAACCCAGGATTGTGAGTTCAATCCTTGAGGGGGCCGTTTAGGGAACTGAGGTAAAAATCTGTCTGGGGATTGGTCCTGCTTTGAGCAGAGGGTTGGACTAGATGATCTTCTGAGGTCCCTTCCAACCCTGATATTCTATGATTCTATGAAAGAGCCCGGGGCTCCGGCCGCAGGGAGCCCTGAGCCCTTTAAATCACCGGCAGAGCCCCGCTGCCGGAGCCCCAGGGTAGCGGCAGCAGGGCTCCGATGGTGATTTAAAGGGCCCGGGGCTCCCTGCAGCAGCCGGAGCCCTGGGCCCTTTAAAGCGCTGCCCGAGGCCCGGTGTCGGAGCCCCGGGGTTACCGCGCTATATTCGAACCCGTGTTATATCGGCAGGGCCGGCTCCAGGCACCAGCTTGGCAAGCAGGTGCTTGGGGCGGCCACTTGGGAGAGGGGCGGCACCTCCAGCTATTCGGCGGCAATTCGGTGGACGGTCCCTCACTCCCGCTTGGAGCGAAGGACCTTCCGCCGAATTGCCGCCACAGATCACGATCGCGGCTTTTTTTTTTTTTTTTTTTTTTTTTGGCTGCTTGGGGCAGCCAAAACCCTGGAGCCGGCCCTGTATATCGGGTTGCGTTATATCGGGGTAGAGGTGTACCTTGCAAAAGGTGTCCCTAACAGAGATGGCTTTAATTGAGAGCTCAGTTCTGCAATGTGCTGAGTGCCCTCCACGTCCTAATAAATCTTAACGCCTACATGACACAGAGAAAATTAAACAAAATAGTTAAACCTACAGTGAATGCTTTTGTGCATTGTTCTGACCTGAGCTGGATGAAATGCAATGAAACCCAAAACTCTCCTGGCTTTAGATTTTGCAACTGAGCCTCATCCCAGATACAGAGAAGAAATTCACTAAGACTACGGCTACACTACAGCTTAAGTCAACATAAGTTGTGTCACTCAGGGGCAGTGCTTAATTTGTGCCAGGGCTTGCCAGGGCTGAGCCCCGGCACCTCTAGTCTCAGCAGTTCATAGCCCTGGCTATGTAAAAAAATTGCTTGAGCCCCGGCATCTCTTTCATTACAAATTGAGCACTGCACAAGGGGTGAATTAGCCACCACCCTGAGCGACATAATTTATGCCAACTTAAGCGCCGGTGTGGACAGCGCTATGTCCACAGGAGAGCTTCTCCCGCCGACATAGCTACCGCCGCTCGCAGGGGCTGGCATCATTACGCCAATAGGAGCAGCTGTGCT
The DNA here is from genome assembly GCF_028017835.1 of Emys orbicularis. Lineage (NCBI taxonomy): Eukaryota > Metazoa > Chordata > Testudines > Emydidae > Emys > Emys orbicularis. Next base: position 129,985,927 of record NC_088689.1, read on the forward strand.
GCTGGAAGCTCTGTGGTGTAGCCACAGCCTGGGATTCACACACCTTCTCAGTGACCCTACGGCTGATCTTTGATCACACAGAGAGAGCATGTGATGCTCATGGTTTTAACATGAAACTAGTAGAAATTCTGAGTGGACCAAAATGTTTGTATGAACCTCTGTAAACCAAAAGGGTTGAGTTTCACACCGCTCTAGTTCTAATACTACGCAATCTATTCCCAAGGGTTCGGTTGACTCTAGCATTAAAACAAATCCATGAACTCTGTGTTTGTAATTATGCTCCATACCACGTCAATATAGAATTTCCCATTATGAAAGTGACAGTGGGGTCCGGCTTCACGAGGACAGAACTGCTTGAGCTGTAGGAAGCTCGCAGTTAGCAATAGTGAATATATTACACACACTGCTGAGCCCGTCTGATTCCAGCCAATAGAAAGCAGTGGAACAAATGCACATTTAACAGCCAGCTCTTTATTGAATATACATATGGCTTTCAGTAACGTGAAAAGACATCTCTGAGTGAGAACTTGAGATCCTAGCTGCATTAAACCCTATTTAACTCAATCTCATCTGTCATCAGATGACACTCACCTCCTGAAAGGCATTTTTAATAAGTGGAGTGAAACCTGAAATCACAGGCTTACTGCCAGCCATGGCTTGCCTTCCTCTGAAGATGCTGGAGGGTGTGTCTTATGGCAGGTAGAGTATTATAAGGGCCTTAAAGTTTATGGGGAAGAAAGGACACACATTTGAGAATAAGGAGAAATGAAGTTAGTATTTGTTATCTCCTTGTTTGCAACATTACTTACTCTCTTTGGAGCAACAGATTCAGGTAAGAAGTCAGGTACATTTCTTTTTGAACTTTTGCTTGGAATGTCTTAACTAGGACAATTCAAGTGCAGCTCAACTCTTGAAAAGTGACTATGTCAAAATGTTCAATTTCTTGCTCAACAGATCTAGTCCTTGAGTGTTTTCCTAGTCATAATTACTTATAGATTTAAGGCTTCTCAGCCATGCAGGTAAGAGAAAGAGTGCTGGATTCTTTTCTCTTTTTTTGTGCATCATCACCAGAAGTGTTCACTCAGCTTTGAACTACAGAGTCATTCAGTTTATAATGTTCTGAACAGGATGGGCATTCGGAGCTGTGTATACAGACTGGGGTGAGGAATTTATGTATTGGCATATATAGAAACCTGTGCTCAGAATTTGTGCTGCAACATTCAACTCCTAGGGACTCCCTCCTCAACCAGATCGTGGTGCACAACCCCGGAAAAGACAAACGGTGGGCCTTTGAAACAGACAGCTCAACCAGCATTTCCCCACCCCGAATAACCATGAGTCACCATGCTAGAGACAAAAAGAAAAGAAAAAAAGATCTTTTTAAAAAGGAGACTGACATCAAACTGAGGGGCAGTCGCTTGATGGGTGCTGATTGTGAAACGCTGGATCCCCTCCATGGGCGGGGGGGGCACATTGGGAACTTGTCCAGTGGCAATAGATAACTTGTATTAGAAGAGGGAATTTATCTAATATAGAAGTGGAACACCTGAAGTTGCGCCTTTCTGTTTATTTTCTAGGTCGCTTGGCTGTGTGGCGTTCCCTTGCTATTTCATCTCTGACTCAGTGATTTTTTCCTATTAAATAAACTTTTTTATTTTGCCCCCAGGCCGGTCTCTGCTGTGCAGGCTGTGTGGAGTGTGTGTGCCAAAGTGACCGGATATCTGGGGAGTTGGTTTCATTCTCCTGGGGGTGATGAACTAGAGGGGAGAAACCCAAGTGTCTGGCAGTTCAGAGCTCGGGAAGGACAGATTTGGGGAGACGCGGGACCAGAAGGGCTGTTGGGGTCACTGGAGTACCCTGGCTGGTGGAGTCCCTCATGCGGGTGGGCTGGTTACCGGTGGGGGGGCTTTGAGCCATCACAGCCAGCATTGAGTCTCCGCAAGGTGACAGAGGGTGCTAAAGGAGTTGGCGGATGTGATTGCGGAGCCATTGGCCATCATCTTTGAAAACTCATGGCGATCGGGGGAGGTCCCGGATGACTGGAAAAAGGCTAATGTAGTGCCCATCTTTAAAAAAGGGAAGAAGGAGGATCCGGGGAACTACAGGCCAGTCAGCCGCACCTCAGTCCCTGGAAAAATCATGGAGCAGGTCCTCAAGGAATCAATTCTGAAGCACTTAGAGGAGAGGAAAGTGATCAGGAACAGTCAGCATGGATTCACCAAGGGGAAGTCGTGCCTGACTAACCTAATTGCCTTCTATGAGGAGATTACTGGCTCTGTGGATGAGGGGAAAGCAGTGGATGTGTTATTCCTTGACTTTAGCAAAGCTTTTGATACGGTCTCCCACAGTATTCTTGCCGCCAAGTTAAAGAAGTATGGGCTGGATGAATGGACTGTAAGGTGGATAGAAAGCTGGCTAGATCGTCGGGCTCAACGGGTAGTGATCAATGGCTCCATGGCTAGTTGGCAGCCGGTTTCAAGTGGAGTACCCCAAGGGTTGGTCCTGGGGCCTGTTTTGTTTAATATCTTTATTAATGATCTGGAGGATGGTGTGGACTGCACTCTCAGCAAGTTTGCAGATGACACTAAACTGGGAGACGTGGTAGATACACTAGAGGGTAGGGATCGGATACAGAGGGACCTAAACAAATTAGAGGATTGGGCCAAAAAAAACCTGATGAGGTTCAACAAGGACAAGTGCAGAGTCCTGCACTTAGGACGGAAGAATCCTATGCACTGCTACAGACTAGGGACCGAATGGCTAGGTAGCAGTTCTGCAGAAAAGGACCTAGGGGTCACAGTGGACAAGAAGCTGGATATGAGTCAACAGTGTGCCCTTGTTGCCAAGAAAGCTAACAGCATTTTGGGCTGTATAAGTAGGGGCATTGCCAGCAGATCGAGGGATGTGATCGTTCCCCTTTATTCGACATTGGTGAGGCCTCATCTGGAGTACTGTGTCCAGTTTTGGGCCCCACACTACAAGAAGGATGTGGAAAAATTGGAAAGAGTCCAGCGGAGGGCAACAAAAATGATTAGGGGGCTGGAGCGCATGACTTATGAGGAGAGGCTGAGGGAACTGGGATTGTTTAGTCTCCAGAAGAGAAGAATGAGGGGGGATTTGATAGCTGCTTTCAACTACCTGAGGGGGGGTTCCAAAGAGGATGGAGCTCGGCTGTTCTCAGTGGTGGCAGATGACAGAACAAGGAGCAATGGTCTCAAGTTGCAGTGGGGGAGGTCTAGGTTGGATATTAGGAAACACTATTTCACTAGGAGGGTGGTGAAGCACTGGAATGCGTTACCTAGGGAGGTGGTGGAGTCTCCTTCCTTGGAGGTTTTTAAGGCCCGGCTTGACAAAGCCCTGGCTGGGATGATTTAGATGGGAATTGGTCCTGCTTTGAGCAGGGGGTTGGACTAGATGACCTCCTGAGGTCCCTTCCAACCCTGATATTCTATGATTTTATGAGAACGGGCGCGGCTAGAACCCCTTATTGGTCTGGGTGATCCCCAAAACATCACAATTGCTTTTCCCGTTGGTGCAGAGAGATATAGAAGTCTTTGCGTTTACCGTCCCCCCGCAGACCAACCGTACCTTCATCGCTTCCCACTTGTAATTGAACTCAGCTGTTTGGAATTAAAATGGAAGTTACATGCGTAATGTCGCCAGGCATTGTGCACCAAATGTGTCTTGGCACCTTTCTGGCAGGCCTGCAGTTGGACAGGTATCAGCAACCCCGTTACCGTATTTATGATGTGTTGTTTCCGTACGGGATATATGTACACTGCACACATCACAACAGCTGCCAGTGTTTTCTGGGAAGGTGCAGCGGTGTTCCTAGTGTTGGCCAAACTGCAGAAAAGCCGGTAACCAGATAGAGCAGATTGCTGGAAGGAAGCTCTCTGCTAGACATATGTCATCTTTAAAAAATAATCTTCAGGATCTTACAGTTGGAGTGGAAGCAAACCCAAGGCAAGCACAATAGTAGTGTGGTGTTATACCTGAGAATAAAGCAATGCTAGGCATCACTTTTAAGCATGATAAGCACTGTGAACATCATGTTCTGAACGTTATTTTAAAGTATTAAAGCTGTAGGCTGATTGCTCTTCGTAGTAAACAGGAGATTCCCTGCATGATGCTGCATGCTCCTATCTTCTCTGACTCTCCATTAACGTGCTACAATGATTTGTCCCTTTGTAGCCTTCTTGAAGAAATCAGATGCTCTTGAGTTCTTGGGCAAAATCCGCAAGCGCCGTGATGTGGACGGAGGCTGTGCTGGTGGGAGATGCACCTTTGAAGAAGACAATGATGTTTTTGATGATAGAAGCTTTGGGGTTAGTAGATGGTATGCTGCATGGGTGGGCTTGAATCACGTTACCATAGTAATATGGGACTACTTCATTTGTTCCATGAAGGGTCTCTATGATCCTTCATTGCCTTAATTCATGTAGGGCTAGAAAAATGTAATCATAGAAATGTCGGGCTGGAAGGGACCTGAAGAGAGCATCTAGTCCAGCCCTCTGTGCTGAGGCAGGACCAAGTAAACCTAGACCATCCCTGACAGTTGTTTGTCCAACCTGTTTTTTTGCTGTGCAGACATACCCTCTGACAAGTTTAGATTAAGACCTTGTATCATCCTGGTACATTGCATAATCTGCAGTGATGAAATTCACCCTTGTGCAGAGGGTCTGCACAAAGATATAGGCAAAACATGAGGCCCTCTTAAGCCTCCAGGGTGACAGCAGTGTTCAAGTCCTTGTACGAGCTCTAAACTTCACCAGTGAATCATGTTCTTGCTCTGCTCCAATGATCACCACTGCTCCATACTCCAATTGGGATTCAATAGTCACTAACAAGGTAAAGGCACAATACGTTATTTCTGATGTAGTAAAGGGATTGCTAGTGCCTAGTTTATGAGGAAGGGCAACTGATGTGGCAACCGTCCCTATGGAAAAATATTTTGGGGGAAAAGCAACCAAAGCAATGCAAAGTCAGCTGGATTTTTGTTTGTTTGCCCAGTGTCACCCAGGTTGACATATGTACTAGAGCAACCTAAAAAAAGTCTCTCTTTTTGTTTCCCAAGGAAGAGTTCTTGAATTTTTATCTCTTTAGGAGTTTGTTACAGCGCCTTCACTACTCTGGGAAATATCAGGTATCTAGATATTTATACCTAGATCTACATTTAAAAGAATGAAATGGTAGAAGAAATGCAAAATAACCTAAGTCTGACCTATTAACTATCGTAGGCAGTGACGCTGTGGCCATGTTGGTCCCAGGCTATCAGCGACACAAAGTGGGTGAAGTAATATCTTCTATTGGAGCAACTTCTGCTGGTGAGAGAGACGAGCTTTCGAGCCACACAGAGCTCTTCTTCAGCTCAGAAGCTTGTCTCTCTCACCAACAGCAGTTGGTCCAATAAAAGCTATTACCTCCCCCACCTTGTCACTCTATTAACTATCAGCCATTTTCCTGGTTTTGAGGCCAAAATGGACCATCCATAATGGTCATCTACTCTGATCTCCTGCATAGCACTGGCTGTAAAATTTCATCCAACAATTCCTGTATCGAGCCCGGTAACTCGCATTTGAACCACAGTCCTCAGTGCCAGTTTTCCAGGCTGATATTCAAATAAAGTAAAGTCCCCAATTCAGATCATCCACAATAATGTATTTATTTGCATTCTTCTACAGCCCCCATTTCCAGACCATCTGGGTATCACACATTCAACTGAAAAATGGACCAATTCATCTTCGGCCCAATGTTTGACACAGGCCCTATCTAGGACTAGTATTTATATTGTGATAGAACCAAGAGGCCCCAGTCAGGCCATGAGGTCTTATTGTGATAGGTGCTGTACTGAGAGAAAGGAAGACAGAGATCACACCCCTAAGAGCCTACAATGTAGAGATAAACACCAGAAGGGATGCAGCCAACAGGCAGAAGGATGGGGTGAGGGTGGGAATGTCATTAATCCCAGGACTTCTTGTCTTTACTGTATTTGTTTTATATCTCTTACAAAAACTGAAGAGTCAGGGGGACTGTGGGGCAGTCAGGGTTGCAGCGGGGGAGAGGGAGGAATTGTGGGAGGAAATGGAAACAGAAGAGCAAAGACGAGAAGGGTGGTGGGACATAAGAAGCGTAATAGGAATGAATAGTGAGGCTGGGCAGTTGAATGGTGAGAGAGGGGCAGGGCGAAGCCACTCCTGGGGATGCAGCAGGTGAGGGGTGGGGAAAGGCAGCATCGCTAATTTTCTTTCTTCCCTGCCCAACACTTTCAGACCCAGTTCCACCCAATGACAGAGTCTCCACCGGAGCCCACCATGACGCCACAGGTACTTTGCTGTTTGACAGACTGTATGGCTCGCTGGATTGCTTTGACCCGGAAGCACTTTTGGGACCACAGTTCAGAGAGGTCTTTGATGAGGAAGGAGAATTAAAGCTGCTGTGGTCCTACAGACTCATCAAGCCAGGGCAGAGGAGGGCAAAGATGAAGCACTTGTAAAGCAGATGATAAATCTCATATGCTGGTGCTCATGGGAGATTTTAACCAGAGAGAGAGAGAGAGAGAGAGAGAGAGACAGCAGTCAGCCTTAACAACTACTATCGCTAGCTTTGCCATAGATACACAGATTAGTTACCTCGGAATTAGCAGTGTCCCCGTGGTAGTTCTTCCAGTCAGCACAGGGAATGTTGGCAGGTCAGAAGTAACATAATCTGTGTACCTAAGGCAAAGTTAGCAAGTTTTAAGGGTGATCATATCTCTCTCTCTCTCTCATTAATTACAACCTCCCGCAAGCACCAGGCCATGAGACTTGTCACCACTACTGCTTACGATCACTACCTCTGGTGGACTATATTTATTTGTTTCTCTATCGCCCCACTCCAGCCCCAGCCCACTTGTTTGTCTCGTCCACCTGTTACATCTTGTCTTTAAGACGGTAAACTCTTTCAGGGTGGGGACAGACATTTATACCCTTATACAATGCCTAGCACTATAAAGCCCACCCTGGTTGTGGCTTTAAGATCTTACTACAGTGTAATTAGGCTTGGAAGGATTAGATTTTTATCAATAAATGTCAATAAATGTTGATTTCACCATACATGCACAAACCGATGAAAAATATCTCTATTGGTAATTGAAATTTGCAGAGGCAAAGTAAGAAAAATGCTTCTTAAGACCTTATTAGAGTTTGATTTAAGGATATTTACTTTGTAAATTTTGACATGTGATGTTGATAGTTCATGTTGTGATGGCTATAAAGCTTTTTGAATCTCAGTATCTACAGTCATTAAATAATTATTGTCTGCATAATTGCCTGCAACTGTGAACATTTAAATTGACAACAAAATACTTAACACCCATAATTTTGCACAACTGTGAATATTTACATTAATAAAAATATTTTAAAAATAAATCAATATTGTCTGTCAAAATTATAAAAAAATAAAAAATGGAATTCTTCCAAGCCTAAAAGTAATATTAAATAATAATTTTCATTTGTCAGCTGGTCTATCTGTTCTACAGCTAGAGCTGGGATAATTTTATGGATGAATAGCTTATTTGCCAAAACATGTCATTTGGGGTTTATTGAATTCAAGTTGAATTTGGCTACTAATTTTGGTTAAAAAAAAAATTGATTTTTTTTTTTAAAGAATATAAATGTTTTGTTTTGACATTTTCAAAATGAAACGTTTTAACGTTTGTAAAAAAAAATTTAAGGGAAAAACACACCTGACAATTAAACAAAACATTTCATTCTACCTGAAATAATGTTTTCCATATTTCGTTGCAGTAAGAAAAACTGAAAAACTTTCATTTCAGTTTGATCCAAAACAATTCCCCCCCCAATTCTTCGGTTTGGCCACCAAACAAACAAACAAAATCTGTTATTCACTCAGCTCTAGTGACCCCTCCTGACATGAGGAGTCAATAGAATCAATTCTTCTCTTATTCTAAACCACAGGATTTCACTGCTTCGACTGACATAATTCTCCAGATGTGCTCCTCTAGTATAATACCCAGCTCCTGCAGACAGGTCAGATACACAGCCTTACCACAAAGAATAAATGTAACTCTGCTCGGGTTAACTATCTGGCCAAATATACTACTAGTCAAGTGCAAAGTGAAGGTCTGACTCCTCAAAGCCTGTAGGTTTCCATTCATTTCATTAATTTGCAGGAGTCTTCACCACCATCATCTGTTCCACCTGAAACTCGTCTCTTTGACTGATGCCCAGCTGGAGCGAGTGGATGGATTCACTGGTGACTGCCCAGTTGTGGTGAGAAGAAACCCAAGGAACATTCAGTCATCGCTCTTCCACAAGTAGAAGAAAAAGTAGCAGAAATTGGCTACTTGGAAGTTGTCTTGTCTGTATTAGCTCTGATTAATAAAAGCATGCAAATAACGATGAAACGCAACACTCCCTGACTCAGATAATACAGACAAAAAGACACCAGGCTCCTCCCTCCTCCCAGACCCCCAGCTACTTTCATTCTAGCTACATATGTATAAACACGAGTACCCAGAAATGCATTTACCAGGTTTAACTATCAGAGGTGATGCACAAAACAAGTAAGACAGAACCTAAACCTAAAGGTTCAGAAACAATAAAGCTGAATATTGATTAGACTTTAAACACCCTTTATTTCAGAACTAAGAATAAAAGTGCAGTGTGAGAAACACAAAGAGTGTCAACAGCTGTTTATAGAGACCACAAATTACCATTTATTTACTTTGCTTTTAAGACTCTGTATTTTAATGTAAAATATTCTGCTTTGCTCTGTATTTAAAAAACAACAGTATTTTCTTACATATACAGGAGTCCTAGAGTTACATTGGTCAGAAATGATAAGGCTGTTAAAGAAAATATATTCTTTCCTGGAGAGGTTGGGAGTGTTGGAGGCATGATACCCTTATTCCAGGCTACTAAAAAGCATGGTAAAACTCTGAGCAGAAAGCAGCTTGCAGCCTCGTTTATAGATTAAGATGCTTGTGCCCTACATAAACCAGCCAGAATCAAGTTTAAAAGAAATAAAGCGATTGTGTCTAATGTGGACACACAATAGCAGGCTAACATGGCTCCCTGCTCTAAACACCATGATGGCCGTAAGTACATTTTAACGGTGAGAGACATCCTGTCTAAATACACCTGGGTGGTAGCCCTAAAGGATAAGGCCGAGAAAGAGGTGACGAGGACATTTAAAACTATTTTCAATCAAGTAAAAAATGACAGATGGACTGTGGAAAAGAATTTGTAAACAAAGCTTTAAAGAATTTGTTAACACAAATACTGTTTTGTTATCAATAATGAAGTTAAAGTGGGGGTCATGGAGAGATTTAACAGCACTTTAAAATGAAAGATGTGGAGGTACTTTACATCCGCAGCACCTATTGATACAGCAACATGATGCAGGCTTTTATACAGAAGTTACCACAGAACCATCAGCGGGCGACCGATCGACGTGAACAGTTCTAACGCGCTGGCTGTGTGGAAAACGGTCTAGGTGGGCAGTTTTAAAATAAAGTTAACACAATCTCTTTTTAAAATCACGTATGGTACGTAAATCAAAAGGGGCATCAGTTAATGGGGGCCTGCTAGGTACTGCTGTTGTGTTGCGTTCACATCTGCGGCAGCAACAATGAATTTATCACGATCACACATGGCAAACTGCATTATGTTCCTGAGAGTAAACAGCACATCAGAACCAGGACTACAGAAATAAAGACAGACCAGAATCAAAACGTTTCATTTCGTTCGGAAAGGTGAACATTAAATGTCATCTGCACTTCGGGAAAGCTGAAGGATGGTGACTAGAAAAAATTATGGGGACCCCTTTTTGTTTAAGCACTATTAAAAGGCCCAGGCTGGTTATGCCCTACCAGGATAATCAGGGATTACCTGTTATGTAGGGGACTGAGTTAAACTGGATATTCCACAATCTTTTTAGAAAAGCCGGGCCGATTTTGAGAAGGAGCTAGAAATTATTAAGCCTCACATGAAAATGGCTGCGAAACATATAACCAAAGATGTAGTGACCCGCGTATCTAGTGCCATGACGCACAACCAAGGCGCGTACATGCAACAGGAAGGCTCTGGTCTAGTAGTGATTAGGAAAAAAAGAGCAGTATCATGCCGTCCATTTACAGGCCCTCCCTCCCATGCCCTTTAAAATGAAAGCTGCCTGAAGCCATCGCAGACTAATGTGAAAACCGTCCAAGGAAGAGGACCGTAGATCACGGGGAAGGGGATATAGACTCCCTGGGGGCCACGAGCAGGTTTCCGGGGGGCCACCAAGCAGGGCAGCATTAATCTCACTGGAGCCCAGGGTAGAAAGCCGAGGCCCCACTGCATGGGGCTGAAGCCCAGGGCCCTGAGCCCCACCACCTGGGGCTGAAGCTGAAGCCTGAGCACGCCCCAGGCAATGGCCCTGCTTGCTACCCCCTAACGCCGGCCCTGGCTTTTCTATGCAGAAAACCAGTTGTGGTGGCACAGAGGGGCCGTGGAGTTTTTCTAGCATGTTGGGGGGGGACGACTCAGAAAGTAAAAGCTTGAGAACCCGTTTTAAAACACAACACGGCTTTCATTCATGGTGCCCTGAAGAATGTGCTGAATCCCAGCTGGATTTATTTCAAATCGCCCCTCATCTAACCAGGAATGAGCATCGCTTTTCTGGTGAGGTGCCACCTTGGCTGCTTGAATGGTGAATGCCCCTCGAGAATGTTTTGTTTCAGGACACAGGGATCATTACTTAGACCGCACTCAGCAGCACTTTCCAGTGCATGCGCTGCAAGACAGCGAAAGACGACGGCTCCGACCTTGATGACAATGCCAGGATCACCCCATTTCCACCCTTTTTACCAGCTGGCTGTCACTCTGGGTGGCTGACTTATCAGCCAGACAACAACGCTTACCCTTACAAAGCCTTTATAGAATTGATTTTAAACTACCACAATGAAACCTTCTCTACGCAGGTGTCCCCCAGAGGGTTTCAGGAAGACACAGAGGGAATCACGAGACCACCACCTGGCTGGTGTGGGTAGCAGAGGGTTTACACCGCAATTTCATTTTTCAAGAAAAAATGCTGCTGAACGGTGTGGATGTGAAAATTAAACTCACACATAGCAAAGATACTTTTTGCCTCATGAGCGGGAATGCCAGTCAGAATTATAAAGTGCATATTTAATGCCGCGACTCTCTTTCTGAATCGTCTGAAAGCGGCTCCGGGGGGCCTTTTGGGACATGCAGAGGCTCTAATGACAGCCAACGCAAAGCGCCCTGTGGACTGGTTGGGGATGAAAGTGTTTAATGGTCCAGCCAGCAGTCACATCAGTAACCAGGAAAATCTCTTTCTGGGGCAGTCACCCAAGCAGCTCGTTATTGGATTTGCAGATAATGATGTCTTCGGTGGAAATTATGCTAAAAACCCTTTCAACTTTAAACATTACAATGCTGCCACAAAAATTGTTGCTATTTTCAGCCTCCACTTATAGACAGTTTGTAGTGTGGTTGTCACTTAACCATGGCCTGGCTACCCCCAAAAACAGCTGTTCTTGTGGAATTTTTCTAAAGCTGCAGTTCTCTTTGCTCTTTTGAAGCTGGTTCCCGAGAGCTTTCTTCTTCTTGCTGTTGTTGAGTATCTTGGTAGATAGCGAATGATGCCTCTGCTAAAGAACACCCATAAAACCCAGTTTTAGGATCCAGTAACAAATATTTTTAAAAGTTTTAAACAAAATCCTAGATTTTTAATGAAAAATGATTGATGACAATAAATTGTTGGATGAGGGATTTGAACTTCTGCAGAGACACAGGCTACTGGGTCTTAAATACAGCAGATTAACCACTCTTGCTCTAATCATGTTAGGATACAGCTTGGCAAATTACTGTACGAATGTTTCTTCAGGATGTAAATGCATAGCAGAACTGTCAAAACTAACCCCTTCTTTACACTAAAAGGGATGATAATTATCTTTGAAAAACTTTACCTATGCACTGTCATGTTTATTTCCAATTACTTTTGAGTGAGACCAAAATCTTCTGGTTGTGTATGGAAGGCGGGGGGAAGAGCAGGGATTCTGCATGGTTCATCTCTCCTGAAAACTGCTCTCTGATTACTTAACCAAACAGTCAAGCCATCAGTGTTTCACATTTCACAAATCTCCACATATATAATGTCAAAATAGCAGTCATTTCTAATGGCAGCAATTTTTAATTCACTTTAAGTCTTGAATATATTTAAGTTAAAAGCAAATTTTAAAAATAGTTATTTCAAAAACTTGCCACACTTACAGCTTCTCAAAACTGTTGTGTAAACAGAATCAGAAACCCTTAACCTTCGCAATTGTACTAATAATCACAAATAACAACTATACCTATGAAGTATCAGGGGGTAGCCGTGTTCGTCTGTATCTACAAAAACAACAAGGAGTCTGGTGGCACCTTAAGGCCACTTTGAATGCTGACTTGGTCTAAATTCCACCATATTTGGGCAAAAATAAAACAACAAGCAAACAAACAAAAAATAGAATAAGAACCTGATCTTTAGGAGTCTGTTTTTTTCTGGGGGGGAGGGGGAGGGGCCGTCATTTCTGTAGCTATGCTCAGTTTGTCTTTTTTGGCACCAACATACACATCTACAGTCTCTCTTGTACTTGTTACAATCAGAACAAGATGCAGAGAACTAAACTTCAATGTTATCTTCAGCCTGTAGGCGTCCAGGGAACAGATTCCTGGAGCTGTTTGGAACTCGCAGTTTTCAAATGAAGAAACAGATTTTCCCATGAATTTAGCAAACTACGTCAAGGGCACCACTGCTTTCAGGAAACCAATAGCTAAGTTTTCAGACTCCCTCAGATACCAAGGCATAGAGAAAGAAAAGGAAGGACCCAGGCAAAATGTCACCATTTCTGCAGAGAAACTTTTTACATTTTTATTATGAAAATGGCGAGTTTTAATTTTCACTGAAAAGGCTGAAACATTTTAAATGAAATTAGCGAAAGCCCCCGCACAGTTCCTGGCCTGCACCCATTTTTAAAGAGGTATCCGAAGAAGCATTGCCTTTAGGATCTGTCTGAGGGGGACTGAACAAAGATCTCCTTTGAGTGTCTTCCCAAATGCACTCTTCATGCGTAAGGGAATTTTCATAAGTGCACACTATAAAAGTATCAAAACCAGGGGTTCTCAAACTGGGTGTCGGGACCCCTCGGGGGTCACGAGGTTATTACATGGTGGGGGTCGCAAGCTGTCAGCCTCCAACCCAAACCCCGCTTTGCCTCCAGCATTTATAATGGTGTTAAATATATAAAAAAGTGTTTTTAATTCATAAGGGGGGGATCGCACTCAGAGGCTTGCTATGTGAAAGGGGTCACCAGTACAAAAGTCTGAGAATCACTGATCAAAACCTTTGGTGCTGAACTGTTTCGCTTCAGTTAGGAATTGCCTTAATCTAAAGTGAATTATTGACAGCGAGAGATAAAGCAAATATTAACTGTTCTATTATCAGAGAATCTGCATTCCTGTGACCTTCAGTCACACACAGATCTTCGCCCTCAGACAGTCTCCTGTTGCATTAAATAATGGTTCACTGCTGAATCTCCATGTCAGCCATGCAGTTCAAACCAAAGCTTTACACTTTTGCTTTTGTGAAACAAATACCGACCCCACAATATTTCCTGTTGCCTCCTTTCCTGACTAGCCACTTCTGGGCAGGGTAATGGAGACTGGAAGTGGGGACAACTCCTCGCTGGAAAGAGGCTCTTTGCTGAAGCTCTATTGCCCAACTTCAATCCAGACTTTGCTGCACACATAACAGAAAGTGTGGGAGGGGGGCTTTGAAACAGTGTCAGGCCTTCCTGCTCTCACTAATAATGCCGCTAATTTCCTAGCACCAGCAGCCCACGATGGAGGTGGCTGCGACACAGAGCCTGTGTGGGGAGACGATTCAGCCACCTAGCACAGTAGGGAGCGTGACACCGTTTCAAAGATGGCTCCCTTTCCCTCACCGGCTCCACGCTGCCACTGCCTGCAGCATGCTCAGGCCCCCAGAGCTGTCATATGCCAGTGTGTCAGAGAGACCCCGAGGGCAACATATGCCAACCAAAGTAGGTGGGTTGGGAGAGCGTGTATCTGCCGGCCCTCAGCAAACATGGCTGCCCCATGCTGCCGGGAGGCAGGGCGGCCCTGTGAGGTGATACAAAGGGAAAATGTGGTGGGGAAGGGGCAGGGATAGAGTGCCTGGGGGAAGCACCCTTGGGTGCAGGCCTGTGTTCTGCTGCAGCTCAGAGCAGGCAATCGTAATGGTCCCTCCTGGCCTTACAATCTGTGAACCGTGGAAGGTGGAAGAATTGAGCGGGACAGGGAGGATACTGGGAGGCAGAGAGGGAGAGGGAGGGAGATGGTGATGGGGCAGAAGCCTGAGGGAAAAGGGAATATGAGTGGGAGGGCCAGGGAGCAGGTGAGGCTCTGAGATGGAGGAAGCCAGAAGGGGGTGATGGGGCAGGAGCTTGAGGCTGGAGGAAGGAGAGAGTGATGGGAGGGGGCATGGAAGGGGACAGAGAGCCAGCTCTGCCACCCCCAGGCTGGGAAGGGGACGCGAGCCCCTGCCAAGCGGCTAAGGAGCAGGCCTGTGTTTGTGTGCGTGCATTTACATTGAATTTCCACCCCAAAACGATCTCACACCCACACACGTTGCAGGGCTGGGGTGTCCCCCAAGGGGTGAATACTCAGCAGGCCGACCAAAAACAAAACCATTTTTAAAAATCAACCGCCTGGTGTTTTGGGGGGGAGACGCCTGGGTTGTGAGCTCTTGGGATCAGCCGTTCTGTTCTCTGCAGTCGTGTTCTGACACCACTGGAGCAAGTGTGACGAGCCACCCACTAGAGGTCAGTGGTGGTGCACGGCAGCCAGTGTGCACTGCACAACAAGGAGTTAATGACAGGGCGAGTCCTGGGGAATGGAGTTTGCAGTCAGCTGCTGAGGAAGTTGGGACTGGACTGGAGGTGCCACTTTCCCTTCTAATGGCTGCCAAGGGGAAGGTAAGGGAGTGTGTGTGTGTTCGCCCCGGTGAATGAAGTGCAGCTAAACCAAAGTAGGAGCATGAAGCTGAAGGTTACTGGGTACCTCTAAGCTGCCACATTCGCTTTTCACTGTACAGCCAGGGCAGTCGATTGCATTGGTTTTATTGGGCTGCTCTGGTTTGAGCAATGTTTCTATGCCTAGACGATAACAGGCAGACCCTGAATTCAATGCCTTAAGATCATGCCAGGTGTTACGATACGTCTTGCAAAGGGCTTCCAACATTGAAATAACTAGGAATGACAGATAGGTGTATGAAGCCAGACAACCTCGTTCATCAACTCCGGCTGAACGGGGTCCTTTTACTCAGCAATAGAATTGTACGTTTGGGTAGAATTACGGTTAAGTGTAGACAGATTTTAAAGCCAGAAGGGATCATTAGGATCATGTAGTCTGACCTCCTGACAGCACAGGATATAGAATTTCACCAAGTGATTCCTACATCAGTCACATGTGGTTGAACTAGAGAGTGTCTGGGAGAATAACTGCAATTAATTGAAAGAGCGTATTCTATTTTCCTCTCCTTTCCCTTGAGTTAAATGATTCTGCAGTCATGAAATCCTTATTTTTCAGCAACTCTGCTAAACAGCTTAATCTCAATCCAAAATTAAAGTACTATCAACACATGCATCTCGTTAAAAAAAAAAAAAAAAAAGTGTCCCAGCTACAACTGTGCTTAATTGTGTTAAGTAGTCAGGAAGCCTACTTCTCGCTCAGTCATTACCTGTCAGGGTTAATAAGCAACATGTTGGATGGGGGCGTTAACCAGATAAAAAGCAAAACCTAACGACCTTTTATCCCCCTGACTTTAACCAGAAAGAGGAGTGGAATAGTTTTAAGGGAAGAACTTCTGTTTTAAGGTAAGAGATTGTTTATGGCCTTTTTTTATGTTCAACGTGAAAAGGCGGAATTGTGAGTATGCTTCGGATATGTTGTGGTCGTGTAGAGGGAACTTTTCAAATTGCTATACAGTGTATGCACTCTAGCTGCAGGCCTGCAACTGGATCTGTGGGAGCAGTCGAAATCAGGTCACTTGTTTGTGTTCACACATGCCTATGCATTCCCCTGCAATGTTGCAATGTTTGGGGTGTAAACACTCCCAGGCACATTTAGAATGGGGGATGGTGAAGGAAGAGTAGTTTTGATAGGAAATTTTAAGTAAAACGTAACAAGAATCGCTTTCCTTAAACTTACATTTTGAGTCCTAATCCAAGATGACCATGTGCCATCAAGTGCCCTAAACATGAGCATTCTATGCTGCCATATGGTGGGGTGTAAGCAGTCATGCAGATCCACATATTCTATTAAATTGTCATGAAAATTTACCTGCCTGGGGACAATATCTACTCCCGCACCTTTTGTGTTGATGATGGATGCCAGTGACAGAAAACGCACAGTATTCTATTTGCCAATTCATAGGGGGGGAAAGAAAGTGTCTGCCCTGCACACGTAGGATTTTGCCAGGCTGAGTTAGTGTCTGCTTAGTGGAAACCAATCAGCTGGTGCTTTTACAGTTCTTTTGGTTGCACAAAACACCACATTATCAGAAAAATCCAGCAAAATAGCATCAGTCCTCTGGACTAAGCAGAATTCATCCTCCTTGTAAGACCAGCTCTAGACTTGCAAGTAGCTAATGAAAATGCTGCCATAGGGGATGCTCACCTGGGTTTTCGAGGGCTGACAGACTAATTCACCATCTGTTCTCAGGGCTTCCAGCAATCTCAGATGGCCCAGTGGAACAGGAGTGGCTATTTCAGGAGCTCTGGTAGCAGAGATGTGAATCCCGACCTTGAAGCTGAAAGGCAGACTGCCTCCTTCAGCGTGGAGAGGCTCACTGCCATATTGGATGGAGGTGCTGACAACACCAGGACACGGAGGGCAGTGGGTGAGTGGGCTTTAAAAACCTTGATGCTTCCTGGATGAGAGAGACACTTCCATGTCCTTGTTATGTCTGGTTCTTCTCTGCAGTGGTGACTCTTATATCCAGTGAGGAACCTTCTCCTCAGATCAAGCAATAAAAAATTAAAGCAAAGAAAATGTCATAAGGGGCTTTTAGAAAGAGAGAGGCTTGAGCCCAGGATTCTCAGCTGATGTAAGTCAGCCTAACGCCACTGGAGCTACACAAAATTTACACCAAACTTTTTGCCCCACTTTTCCTCCTCCAGATCTCTGGGTGACTTCATAGGGTGCAATAAATTCGGCAAAACATATAATTAAAGTTAAAATTTTGTCATGGATATTTTTAGTAAAAGTCAGGGACGGGTCACGGCTTCTGTGATTTTTTTCTTTATTGCCTGTGACCTGTCCCTGACTTTTACTAAAAATATCCATGACAAAATGGGAAGGGGCCAGGCAGCTGCGGGGTGGCTGGGAGCTCTGGAGCCCCCACCACCCGTAGGGGCTCAGAGCTCCAGTGTCCCCCTGCTCACCCCCCAGCAGCGGGGGAGTTCCAGGGATCCCCCTGCCCCCTCCCCAGCAGCCAGGGAGCTCCAAGGATCCCCCTCCCCGGTGGCCAGGGAGCATGGTTGTTCCATGATTTTTGTGAGAAGAGTGGTGGGTAAAAGGGGCAGCTGTGGAGGGAAAGCTGAGATGCAGCGACAGCAAGGGAGAGGGTTGGAGCAAACAGCCAGTCAGCACAGAGCAGAGACAGTCCAGTCCAAACGGCCGATAGTTCTCTGAATGTCCAAGGGTCCCTGCTTTAGCTGCTTCAGGTCTCTGGCTGGCTCCTCTCTGCAGTTTTATCGGTTGGGAGGTGCATTCAAAATTGTACTAAAGGTCACAGATTCATAACCCCAGTCTGTATACATATTTCACAATGACCATCAAGTTCAGAACATTACAAGCTTTCATAAAAGACCATACTCAACATATTGTGCAACCAGTTGATTCAATTGCTTATTCTTTGGGGTTCAGACCCCTGTTCTCCCCCTGACTGTTACACTTCCTAACTACACGTGTGTAACTGATTTGGCTGGTCCTTCCTCCCGGGCCAGCTCTCTATGCAGCAGGGTATCCAGAGTACATTGCTCCACATGATGCACATGTCCCCCGCTGAGTCAGTATGGGACAACAGCCAGGATAGTCCCAGGATGCACTGGTACAAAGACAGTAAAGTAGCATGGTACGGGTGGGCAGGATACCTGGCTGTGTTATGAAACACCTGCTGTGTGGACACAATACAATGCTGTGTGGTAGCCCTGCCAAACGAGCATGTCATGACTAGGTTACCATACCGCTTGTACTCACCAAGTAGACAGGACTCTGGAGGTAGCCCGGCTACAAACAAAGCCTGTAGCCGTGCCAATGCCAAGGAGGGGGCCAGAGCAGGAGCACGTGTGGTCTGGAGGAGGTTTCTGGCCTTGTCATGCTAAGGAGGGCTGGAAAACCGATCACTAACATTAAGCTGTGAAGGGAAGAGGGGGATTCTGTGGGTTTGATCAGGTTGAATCCTTGCCTGTGTAGATCACATAGCTCTGCCTCACCTGAAATAGAGGCTGGGACTAGGGCTGTCTGCAGAGACCTGTGCCAGGTGAGGCTTGCCCTGTGGCCAGCCACCACCGTGGTAAAGCTTTCCGTGGCTCAGGGTTTGCTGAGAGACTGATCATACTGCGGCAGCGGCACCCCAAGCTGTACTCCCACAGAGTGAGCTCTCCTGTTCTGTTCTACAGAGGCAGTTATCCACAGCGACCCTGGCTTTAGCAGAGAAAACCAATACTTCCAGAGCCAGAATGAGAGGTATGAAGCAGCAGTCAGAAAAGCTGTGTACCTCAAGGAGAAGATGCATCAAATGGGATGGACTGAAGACGGGCCTGAAATTAAGTACTGCTACAGGTAATGGCTTTAGTATTGTTAATATTATTTTTCTTTAAAAAAAAAATCTGCTTAAATCACCCCTCCCCCAGTTAAGAGGCTGGAGGCTGCAACTGTTAATGGACTGATTAACAGGGGTTCCCCCACAAGCATGCTACAGATTCTTACTTTAGCCCTGTGCCTGGGAGAAAAGAAAAACATTGGTATAAAACTGCAAGGGAACCATTCAAGAAGTAGCACAGCTGCTCCTGCAGAGTAATAAACGTGACTCAGCACGCTGGAAATGACAGTTGATCCAGCTTCCTCCCACTGTCCTTTCACACACACACCCTTCCCTCGAGTGCTGCTTGTGAAGACAGATGCGGCCTGGACGAACTCAGGCCGGGCTCCCAACTCACGTGGTCCTTTTAAACAATCCACCAGGACAACCAGAAACACGTTAAAAATTCCGAGTTAAAATGTGAGAGTGGAAGGTAAGCGTTTACCAGTGAGGTGGTGGCATGAGACCCGGAACGATAACTCCAATTCCCCATGAAAAGTTCTCATCCCCGCAGCTGAAGACAGAGAATGCCGCCCCAACTGAATTTTTTAAGTCTCTTCCATATGATAAAACGCTACTCAAATGAAAGGCCAGTAGTATGACAATCTGACGATGTGGTTTGCAAACAGTCACTGCAGCTCAGCTTTTGAATTCATGAAAAAGGCAGGGAATTTACAAAGCTGTTGGAGAAGTTCAGTTTTTTAATAAAAAAAAGTTTGGTTCGTGTATTTATTTAGTTATATGCATAAAGGGGGAAAGCTGCTATCCTGGGCTCTAGGCGCCTTTGATATCATTTTTAAATGCAATGACAAAATAACCAGCGGCTTTCCCCAAACCAGAAAATAGCCAATCGCACTCTTATGATACCCACTGTGACGGGTTGGATCACAGAAACCCCCTTGGGAGCTGCCACCCGATGTGCAAAGACTACCCCTGCTTCTGTTTTCCCTGCCAGCTCAGGACTCCAGCACCCTGTCTTGCTGAGCCAGACACTCCAGTCTGCTCTAACACAGACCCAGGGTCTGAATCACTTGTCCCAAGGCTGCAAATTTACCTGAAAACAGCTCACAGGAGTGTGCTTGTCTTTAGCACTCAGATGCTTGTCTTTAGCACTCAGATGCCCAACTCCCAATGGGGCCTAAACCCAAATAAATCCGTTTTACCCTGCATAAAGCTTATGCAGGGCAAACTCATAAATTGTTCGCCCTCTATAACACTGATAGAGAGATATGCACAGTTGTTTGCTCCCCCAGGTATTAATACATACTCTGAGTAAATTACTAAATAAAAAGTGATTTTATTAAATACAGACAGTAGGATTTAAGTGGTTCAAAGTAGTAACAGACAGAACAAAGTAAATCACCAAGCAAAATAAAATAAAATGCGCAAATCTATGTCTAATCAAACTAAATACAGATAATCTCACCCTCAGAGATGCTTCAGTAAGTTTTTCTCAGACTGGACACCTTCCAGGCCTGGGCACAATTCTTTCCCCTGGTACAGCTCTTGTTCCAGCTCAGGTGATAGCTAGGGGATTCTTCATGATGGCTCCTCTCTCCCTCTCTGTTCTCTTCCACCCCTTTATATATCTTTTGCATAAGGCGGGAACCCTTTGTCCCTCTGGGTTTCCACCCCCCCCCCCCCACACTGGAAAAGCACCAGGTTAAAGATGGATTCCAGTTCAGGTGACATGATCACATGTCACTGCAAGACTTCATTACTCAGGCCTTGGCTACACTTGCGAGTTGCAGCGCTGTAAAGCCGCCCCCAGCGCTGTAACTCACTCCCCATCCACACTGGCAAGGCATTTGCAGCGCTGTATCTCCGTGGTTGCAGCGCTGCATGTACTCCACCTCTCCGAGAGGAATAGCAAGTGCAGCGCTGCCGCTGCAGCGCTGCGGCGCCAGTGTGGCCGCCCAATGCGCTGTGAATGGCCTCCAGAATTATTCGGCAGTATCCCACAATGCCTGTTCTAGCCACTCTGGTCGTCAGTTCAAACTCTATTGCCCTGGCCTCAGGTAACCAACCATGTGACCGACCCTTTACATTCCCCGGGAATTTTAAAAATCCCCTTCCTGTTTGCTCAGCCCAGCGTGGCGTGGAGTGCTATCAGCGAATCTTTCCAGGTGACCATGCCTCCACGCACCAAGCGAGCCCCAGCATGGAGCAATGGCGGGTTGCTGGACCTCATCAGTGTTGGGGGGGAGGAAGCTGTAAGGTCCCAGCTGCGCTCCAGCCGTAGGAATTACGATACCTTCGGGAAGGTATCAAAGGACATGATGGAAAGGGGCCATGACCGGGACGCCCTGCAGTGCAGGATTAAAGTGAAGGAGCTGCGGAGTGCCTAACGCAAAGCCCGCGATGCAAACGGCCACTCGGGTGCTCCCCTCGCAACCTGCCGATTCTACAAAGAGCTGGATGCGATACTTGGGGTTAACCCCACCTCCACTCCGAGCACCACCGTGGACACTTCAGAGCCGGTGGGGGGGAGGAGGAGAAGGAGGAGGAGAAGGAGGAGGAAAACGGGAGTGATGGTGGTGGGCCTGATGGAGACACCCCGGAATCCCTGCAGCCATGTAGCCAGGAGCTCTTCTCGAGCCAGGAGGAAGGTAGCCAGTCGCAGCGGCCGGTACTTGGTGGAGGACAAACAGAAGAGCAGGTTCCCGGTAAGCAGGTTCTTTTTTCGGGAAGGAATTTTTTCGGTGCGGGCTCTTTGGGAGAGGAGGGTTAGGCATGCATGCCTAGATGCGGAATAGTGCATTGATGTGGTTTATCACATCGCGGTAATTGGCCTCGGTAATCTCCTCGAATGTCTCATCCAGAACGTGTGCAATGCGTTTGCGCAGGTTTATCAGGAGAGCCGCCGTGGTCCTTGTCCCAGCCAGGCTAACGTGTCCGCGCCACTGTGCCGCGAGGGGAGGGGGGACCATTGCTGCACACAGGCAAGCTGCATATGGGCCAGGGCGGAAGCCGCATTGCAGTAGAATACCCTCCCTTGCTTCCCAGGTCACCCTCAGCAGCGAGATATCATCCAGGACGAACTCCTGTGGAAAATGTTGGGACAGTGTTCAGTGTAGGTGCCCCCTGAAGCTGTTGGCTCTCCCCAAGGCACAGAAACCCAGAGGACAGTGCAGCCCTGAAACAATCAGTCCCCCTTACTCACCATTGTGAGGCTCCCGTGGGATGTGTGCGCTCTGTTTCGGACGGGAAAATTATGCTATTGTGTAGACCCTGTGTGTTTTCTACTCCTTAAGTGCGGGGGGGATCATTACTCTGTCTGGTATGAACAATGCTGCCTCTGTTAAATGTTGCATTTTGCCTATACAGCTGCATCAACCTTGAGACCTCAGCCGTCCCTCTTATCGCCTGCTCAGAGACTGCAAAGACTCAGGAAGAGACCGCGAAAAAGCAAAGAAGACATGCTGCAAGAAGTGATGCGGCAATCTATTAAAGAGAATGAGAAAGCACAGGACTAGAGGGAGAGAGAAAGCAGGATCCGCCAGGAAAATGCAGCGCACCGGCGGCAAAGCACCGCGCACTGGCAGCAAAGCACTGATAGGCTCATAAGCATCCTGGAGCGCCAAGCAGATGCTATCCAGGAGCTGGTAGCCATGCAGAAAGAGGAGCAGTACCGCAAACGCCACCCCCCCCTACAGCCCTTGTCCCAAAACTCTTTCCGTTGTGCCCCACGGTCACCTCCAACCCACTTTCCCCAACTTCCGTGTTCTTCACGCCACCCGCTGCCTCCAACACCAGTATCTTCACCACCCAGCCCTGAAAACCACGACCCTTACCCTCTGCACTCAACCCCCATCACCATACAGTATAGCTGTCCTGAAGTGCAGCACTCACTGCACAGCACACCAGACAGGACATACGCGAATCTGTGATTGTACCATTCCCCACTCCACCCCCTTGTTTCTTTTCAATAAATAATTTTTTTTTCTTTTCAATAAATGGATTCTTTGGCTTTGAAAACATTCTTTATTATTGCATAAAGTAAAAGACTCCTTAGCCCAGGAACTAAACAGGCACTGCAAGTCTGCTTGTCTGCTAAGCAGACACTGATTCCTAAAGATTGGAACTACTGCACTTCACTCCCGTGCAGGGCACCAGATATCACTGCTGGTTTTCAGCCTCAAATTGCTCCCTCAAGGCATCCCTAATCCTTGCAGCCCCGCGCTGGGCCCCTGTAATAGCCCTGCTCTCTGGCTGTGCAAATTCAGCCTCCAGGTGTTGAACCTCGGAGGTCCATGCCTGAGTGAAGCTTTCACCCTTCCCTTCACAAATATTATGGAGGGCACAGCACGCAGATATAACCGCGGGGATGCTGTTTTCAGCCAAGTCCAGCTTCCCATACAGAGATCGCCAGCGGCCCTTTAAACAGCCAAAGGCACACTCCACAGTCATTCGGCACCGGCTCAGCCTGTAGTTGAACCGTTCCTTGCTGCTGTCAAGTCTCCCTGTGTAGGGTTTCATGAGCCACGGCATTAACGGGTAAGCGGGATCTCCAAGGATCACAATGGGCATTTCAACTTCCCCTACCATGATCTTCCGCTCTGGGGAAAAAGTCCCGGCCTGCATCTTCCTGAACAGCCAAGTGTTCCTAAAGATGCGTGCGTCATGCACCTTTCCGGGCCAGCCTGTGTTAATGTCAATGAAACGCCTACGGTGATCCACAAGCGCCTGGAGAACCATAGAGAAATACCCCTTCCGATTAACGTACTCGGATCCTAGGTGGGGTGGTGCCAGAATAGGAATGTGCGTCCCATCTATCGCCCCTCCACAGTTAGGGAACCCCATTTGTGCAAAGCCATCCACTATTTCCTCCACGTTACCCAGAGTCACGGTTCTTCTGAGTAGGATGCGATTAATGGCCTTGCAAACTTGCATCAACACGATTCCAACGGTCGACTTTCCCACTCCAAACTGGTTTGCGACCGACCGGTAGCTGTCTGGAGTTGCCAGCTTCCAGATTGCAATAGCCACCCGCTTCTTCACTGGCAGGGCAGCTCTCAAATCTCGTGTCCTTGCGCCGCAGGGTGGGGGCGAGCTCCTCACACAGTCCCATGAAAGTGGCTTTTCTCATCCGAAAGTTCTGCAGCCACTGCTCGTCATCCCAGACTTCCATGACGATGTGATCCCACCACTCGGTGCTTGTTTCCCAAGCCCAAAAGCGGCGTTCCACGGTGCTGAGCATGTCCGTGAATGCCACAAGCAATTTCGTATCGTACGCGTTACGCGGCTCGATAGCATCGTCGGACTCCTCACCCTCACTCTCACTGTCACTTTGGATCTTAAGGAATAGTTCGACTGCCAAACGTGACGTGCTGGCGAGACTCGTCAGCATACGCCTCAGCAGTTCGGACTCCATTTCCCGCAGACAGATTGCGCTGCACTCTGAAACCGTTGAAAGATGGCGCCAAAGGTGGACGGAAACAAAGGGATTTCTGGGATGCGAAGCGATGTATGACGGGGCGTTGGGACAGGACCCAGAATCCCCCGCACCCACGCCCCCTTCCCACAACCCACGGCGCCAGAATGGGAAATGGTGCTCTGTGGGATAGCTGCCCATAATGCACCGCTCCCAACAGCGCTGCAATTGCCGCAAATGTGGCCACGACAGTGCGCTGGGCAGCTGTCAGTGTGGACAGAGTGCAGCGCTTTCCCTACTCAGCTGCACGAAGTCAGGTTTAACTCACAGCGCTGTACATCGGCAAGTGTAGCCAAGGCCTCACTTGCCAGCACGCACATATACAGGAAGACTCACAGGTAAATACAGCCATCTGCAGACAATGGGAGTCATCAAGATTCCAAACCATCATTAATGGCCCACACTTTACATAATTACAATAGGCCCTCAGAGTTGTATTTTATATTTCTAGTTTTAGATACAAGACTGGTACATTTCTACAAATAGGATGATCACACTCAGTAGATTACAAAGCTCATAATGATACCTTACAAGAGACCTTTTGCATGAAGCATATCCCAGTTACGTTATATTCACTTTTTACCATATTTTTCTAAAACCATATAGACTGCACAACGTCACACCCACCATACCTGCTTTCATCAGCCCCTTTCCCCATTGACATCAATGGGACTAGTCATGTGCTTCCAGTTAAGCGTGTGCATAAGTGCTTTGTTGAAACAGGGCCGGAACACAGAGTGCCTTGCAGGAGGACCGAGTCCCTGGCCTGCATCTCAGTTATAATCACTTGGCAAGTTCTGCAAAGAGCCCAGTGCCTCACAGTGTGGGAGATAGTGAAACAGTGGCAAGTATCTCTAAAAACTGTTTTGAAAATTCATTTTTAATAATGTATATTCCTAGCTAGCTAGCTAAAGAGTGCATCACTGCTGTGCTGTGCAATCTTCCTTCAAGCATTCCCTTACACACATTTCTCCCCCCCTCACCTCCCACCCTAGGTGATCGTGAAGCTCTCCGAGGTCCTGTATAACAGGAAGGGGATGATCATTTATTAAAGAGAACAGGTGTCCATCAGTTTTTAACAGACGTGCCTCTGGTGGCACTGCAGTAAAACAAGGGGGTGCAAATAATCTAAGGCAGTGGTCCCCAACCTTTTTCATCGGGCGGACGCCAGACGACGAGCCACGGAGGACCGTGGCGGTGGACGAGCATCCGCCAAAATGCCACCGACAAGCAGCAACGTCAATCGGCGGCATTTCGGCGGTGACGCATCTGGATGACGCTGCTTCTCGGCGGCATTTTGGCAGATGCTCGTCCGCTGGCCAGTACGTGGGTGCACTTAGACGCCCCACAGGCACCGCGTTAAGGACCCTGATCTAAGGAGATAGTTCTGATCAATCAGCTCCACTGAGCAAAGATTTCTACATGTGACAAAAGGTGAGCTACCTTCTATGCAGAAGGAGAAACTCCAGAAGGAAGGTTTCAGCGTGGTAGCTGTGTTAGTCAGCAAAAAGAACAGGAGTACTTGTGGCACCTTAGAGACTAACAAATTTATTTGAGCATAAGCTTTCGTGGGCTAGAACCCACTTCATCGGATGCATGCAGTGGAAAATACAGTAGGAAGTTATATATACACAGAGAACATGAAAAAATGGGTGTTGCCATACCAACTATAATGAGAGTAATCAATTAAGGTGGGCTATTATCAGCAGGAGAAAAAAAACTTTTGTAGTGATAATCAGGGTGGCCCATTTCCAACAGTTGACAAGAAGGTGTGAGTAACAGTAGGGGGAAAAAATTAGCATGGGGAAATAGTTTTTACTTTGTGTAATGACCCATCCACTCCCAGTCTTTATTCAAGCCTAATTTAATGGTGTCCAATTTGCAAATTAATTCCAATTCAGCTGTCTCTCATTGGAGTCTGTTTCTGAAGTTTTTGTTGTTGTAATATTGCGACTTTTAGGTCTGTAATCTAGTGACCAGGGAGATTGAAGTGTTCTCCAACTGGTTTTTGAATGTTATAATTCTTGACATCTGATTTGTGTCCATTTATTCTTTTACATAGAGACTGTCCGGTTTGGCCAATGTACATGGCAGAGGGGCATTGCTGGCACATGATGGCATATATCACATTGGTAGATGTGCAGGTGAACAAGCCTCTGATGGTGTGGCTGATGTGATTAGGTCCTATGATGGTGTCCCTTGAATAGATATGCAGACAGAGTTGTCAACGGGCTTTGTTGCAAGGATAGGTTCCTGGGTTAGTGTTTTTGTTGTGTGGTTGCTGGTGAGTATTTGCTTCAGGTTTGGGGGCTGTCTATAAGCAAGGACTGGCCTGTCTCCCAAGATCTTTGAGAGTGAGGGATCGTCCTTCAGGATAGGTTGTAGATCCTTGATGATGCGCTGGAGAGGTTTTAGTTGGGGGCTGAAGGTGACGGCTAGTGGCGTTCTGTTACTTTCTTTGTTGGGCCTGTCCTGTAGTAGGTGACTTCTGGGTACTCGTCTGGCTCTGTCGATCTGTTCCTTCACTTCCCCAGGTGGGTATTGTAGTTGTAGGAATGCTTGATAGAGATCCTGTAGGTGTTTGTCTCTGTCTGAGGGGTTGGAGCAAATGCGGTTGTATCTTAGAGCTTGGCTGTAGACAATGGATCGTGTGGTGTGTCCTGGATGAAAGCTGGAGGCATGTAGGTAAGTATAGCGGTCAGTAGGTTTCCGGTATAGGATGGTGTTTATGTGACCATCGCTTATTAGCACTGTAGTGTCTAGGAAGTGGACCTCTTGTGTGGAGTGGTCCAGGCTGAGGTTGATGGTGGGATGGAAATTGTTGAAATCTTGGTGGAATTCCTCAGGGGCTTCTTTTCCACGGGTCCAGATGATGAAGATGTCATCAATGTAGCACAAGTAGAGTAGGGGCGTTAGGGGACGAGAGCTGAGGAAGCATTGTTCTAAGTCAGCCATAAAAATGTTGGCGTACTGTGGGGCCATGCGGGTACCAATAGCAGTGCCGCTGCCTTGAAGGTATATATTGTCCCCAAATGTGAAATAGTTGTGGGTGAGGAAAAAGTCACAAAGTTCAGCCACCAGGTTTGCCGTGACATTATCGGGGATACGGACCCATGGAAAAGTACTCCTCATTCTTTTTTCCAGAAGGAAGGTATTTCAGACTCCTTCTACCTCTTCTCACTGTTTCTATTTTATAAAAAAAAAATTAAATATTTTACAAGAGAGAAATTTTCACCATGTGCTA
Source organism: Emys orbicularis (assembly GCF_028017835.1). NCBI lineage: Eukaryota > Metazoa > Chordata > Testudines > Emydidae > Emys > Emys orbicularis. Next base: position 130,013,520 of record NC_088689.1, read on the forward strand.
CTGAAATGACATTATCTAAGTTCCTATGGACTGCGGAACTTCAGAATGTGCCATTCTGGGATGGCACCATGCAGTTGAGCCGGCTGGCATGTCATCAGAGGAACTGATTAGACATTTTTTTTTTTAAATTAGGTAAGTTCAAAGTTGTCTAAGTCCTAAGTGACAGCGGATGCAGTTCAGTCCGTTCCAGCTAAAATCAGTGATGTTTTTGATTGTGATTTAAATAGAAGGAAGAGGAAAGATGAAAGGGGGAAAAGAGAAGAAAGGGTTAATAAAAATCAAAGAAAGTTTAGGGGTTGGATGGTGTTTTTTAGAATCTCAATTCAATACTACTAAGCTGATCCGAAAAGAGAGAGAACACCTTTCCACATTGCCAATTAAAAGACAAGGGAGGTGTAATTATCAAACAAATGACTCTCAAGCAAGGTATGCTATTAAAGACCAAACGGAACCAGCTTTGAAGGATTATTTTTCTCGCACTTCCTGTGTAGATGCGTTATGTTACAAAATTAATTCAAAAGATCAGTAACAATGGGAACTCAGAACTGGTATGTGCTGAAGATGGTTTAAAATACCTTATGCATTTGCACTGTTGCATTAACAATATTCTTGGAACGAGCACTCATGCAGAATACTGTCCATACGTTCCTTCCAGGGCAATTGGAGGAGACCTAGCATTTAACGTCCACCGAGTCTTTAAGAACAGTATCTTGGCCCTGGGAACAGATGAACAGATTGCCAAGTGGATCCCACTTGCTGACAAATACCACATTATAGGAACCTATGCTCAGACTGAATTGGGACATGGTAAGTCTACAGAGAAAATGTAGCATTTCCTTAGGAAGAAAAACACTGGCCCAGATGTTACAATTGGTGTAAACTGGCTCAGCCTCATGGACTTCATCTTAGGATATGTCTGAAGATTGTTTACAACGTGAGGCACCTTTTGGGGAAATGAGCTGCTCCCACCCAAAACATTTCAGAGACTTGAGTTTAGCGGTTGTGGAGCTGTTCATCTGTGGATTGCATGAGAGTCCCAAAGGAAGAGGAAAAGCTTCTCTCGCTTTATAGAGATGGCAGGGAAAAAATGAGTGTCAGAGAAAGTCTGCTGGAAGCTGAGTTTTGCTTTTTGATTCTGAAAAGTTCAAGTGGTGGAAGGGGAAGACTTGGATGCCAGAAAACTGGGATCCAAGAGGGGCACCCTCATCCCGGGAGTTGGTTGGGAGGATATATTTGGTTCTACATTTTCTATTCCTGGGAGAGGGATTTGCCAGGTTGCATCAAGGGTAGATGCGCCTGGAAGATGGGTTTTAGGGTAGCACTCACCAGAGAGTAAACCACAAACATTTGGGGAGTGTCCGTACTAGCTTCCAGAAAGGTGTAACTACTGCAAGTTAAGTGGCAAACTTAACTTAAGGAAAAACTGTAGTGTAAAAAAACTCCAGAAGCCTACAGGTTGGGCCCAGCCAAGAGCTGCAAGAGCCTGCACTGAATGCACAATCTCTTGCAGATCCTTCTCAGAGAGGAAAGGGCCTGGTAGGAAGGGGGAGCTAACGATCTACCAGAGGTCCAGTGTCACTTTTCTGCAGTGAGGCCTCGAGGACGGGGTGTCTGTCTCTCAGATGACCCTTCTGACATACTGAGGGATTATGTCCATTTATCTTTGTGCAGGGACATTTCTTCGGGGTTTGGAGACAACAGCGATTTTTGACATTTCCACTCAGGAATTTACACTGAATACACCAAAGATCTCTTCAATGAAGTGGTGGCCTGGAGACTGTAAGTACCAAACTCAGAATTACACTCTAGTGTTCCTAGTCTGCACCGTTCAGTCACTATCCCTTCCCGCTGCCCAACTTAACTCGTCATGTGGGTGTCAAGGCTGCCTTTGCTTGCCCCCTAAAACATATTGGGATTACATTTTAAAGCTGAGCTTTGTGACTGGGTGAGCCACGTGTTGTAAATATTTATTCATATATTTAAAAGTCAAAATGGACCATTAAGATCATCTAGACTGACCTCCTGCACAACAGAGGCCAGAGACACCCACCCAGTGACTCCTGCTATGCAGGGAGTCATTCTGCTCTGCTCCAAGTGACACTACGAGCCCAGTGACTTGTGGTTGAACTAAAGCAGATCTTGGAGTTACTTCCAGTCTCAATTTAAAGACTCAAGTGATAGTGAATTTATCACCCCCGTTGAGAAGTTGTTCCACAGGTTAATTATCCCCCACTGTTAAACATTTCACCCTCTCTCCAATTAAACATGTCTAGCTTCTACTTCCAGTGACTGGATCTTGTTAAGCCTTTGGGTAAGTCTACACTGCAACTGGAGATGTGATTGCAGCATGTGTAGACACAGCTCAAGTAGCTTTAACCTAGCACATTTGGGAAGCTGCGGTAACATGGGCTGCAGCATGGGCAGTTCCATCCTGCCTGGGACCCTGGGTACTCACTTGGTTGGCTACTCTGCGGTGCCATGGTGTCACTGCTGTTGATACTCTTGCTAGCTCGGGTACATCTACACATGCTGCAAGCACTCCTCCAAATGCAGTGTGGAAATGCAGACCCTTTGCCTGCTGTAGCAAAGAGCTCCCTCCAGTGGTGTGCAGTGATCACTCAATGCTTAAGGTGCTTGCAAGAGCTCTGCTTTATTCTGTGTCCAGTTCCAACTGACGGTGTTTAACAAGAGCTTCACCAGCATCTGTCTGAGAAGCTCAGCCCTGACAGCCACAGTCCCCAATACCACAAGTATTCTCCCTGCGTAGGTACTCACGGATCACAATGAACCCTGCGATCAGTTTGCTACCAGTAGGTGGCAGGCTTTCCCAAAGTACCTTTAGAAATTAGAAACCAGCGAAAGGACCAGGCTTTGTCCCCTCAGTCCGCATGCAGAAGGAAGGAAGGAAGGAAGGAATAGTTTTCTGGTTACAGAGAAGGATGGAACCAGGAGCTGTGGGATCAGGACATTCATTTCTTGTGCTTGTTTCCTTACCTGCGACACTGGGCTAACACACACAGTACCCCCTCTGCAGGGTGTTGAGAGGCCAAATTCGCTAATGTCTGGAAAGCTACAGAAGTGCAGAGAATCACAAGCCAGTGTCTCAGGTTCCCCCCTTGGTTTGAGGATGGCACATTCCACACACAACTGCAGAACCCAAGGCAATTACTACAAAATACTTAGCACTCCAATAGCATCTTAAATATTCTAGGACCTGCATGAGCATTAACTATTTACATAGATGAGTCTCCTCATTTCAAAGGGAAACTGAGGCAGGAGGATTAAGTGATTTGCCCAAGAAAATCCAGAAAATGAACAGTGCTAGGAGAACCTCTCAGGGACTTCCTGGCTCCCAAGGTCCCTGCTCAATCCACTAGATCACATCTTCCTCAAGGAACCATTCACTATCGACTACTCCATGTGTTACATCAAAGAGAACCAATGTCTGCTGCATTTAACTGTAAAAGCATTTATTGTATCTAATCTTAGAGAAACCTGGTATTCTTTCCCCTTCTAGTGGGCAGATCAGCAACCCACGCTGTGGTTTTTGCCCAGTTGTATATTAAAGGAAAGTGCTACGGTTTGCATGCCTTCATCCTGCAGATCCGCAGCCTTCGTGACCATTCACCTGCACCAGGTAATTTACTCCAGATCCTACAGCGATGCTTCAGTGTCCTTGTCTAGTTCACTCTCAACATATTTTCTAAACACTGGGCCTGAATTGTGAATAGTCCTACCTGGACACCGGACAATTGTCCCAATGTAGGACCAAGTACTTATAAAGATATTCCTGAATTTTCAGGGGGGTCACAAGCGATGCTTACAATTGTCAAACATTGGCCCAGCATAGCTATAAATACCCCAAGCCCTTTAACTGAAGAATCATTGGTAATGCCCTTTGGCAGCTTCAACGTAAATCTACTTTCAATTGTGAAATGTCAAGGCTCCTAGGTGTGCTGCTGTAACCATTTTTGGTATTAACATTCAAACCCTATTCTCCAGGCAGCACCTATAAATCGGTAGATAGGTAAGGTGGGCAGACAGCCCTTTGGGACTCAGTTAATTTTCCCCATGGTGTGAGGGAGGTTTCTTCAAGGGAAGGGTCAGGGAGTTGAATTTTACCTTGTGCTAGATCTACAAACCTACTGAAGTATTAAGAAAAATAAAGTTCCAGTGGAAGTAAACAGGATCCATTTTCCCATTCTTTAGGGGTTATTGTGGGAGACATCGGTCCCAAAATGAATTTTGAACACATTGACAATGGTTATCTCATGCTGCAGAACATTAATATTCCTAGAGAAAACATGCTGAGCAGATTCTCTCAGGTACGTGATGCATTAAATTACAAACACCTCAAGCAGATCCTATAACATCTAGATTTATGGCAAAATTTTATACTCAGATGTGCATGCAACTTCAATTGAAATCACTGGGAATTGTAGATGAGGGTATTTACCTGTATCCTAAATGTACTCTGTACATCAGGAGTCACACGTTAGCGGTTAAGGCAGCGGCTCCCAAACATTTTCCCTGCATGATCCCATTTTCAGATGTATTGCCTCCCGCAGTCCCAGACAGGATGGAGGACGCCATTTAAAAATGGGAGCCTCTGTGCAGCGTGATCTTGCACACCCCGTACATGCAAAGTCATGCTGCGTGGAGGATGCCATGTTGCTTTACAAAATGGCATCCTCTGCACAGTGTGACCTCCCACACGCACGGGGTGTGTGTGAAGTCATGCTGCATGGAAGGTGCCATTTTGTAGAGCAAAATAGCCTCTTCCATGCAGCATGACCTCACACGTACGGTGTGCGAGAGGTTGTGCCGTGTGGAGAATACCATTTTGTAAAATGGTATCCTCCACACATGCAGGATTGCTACGACCTCATTCGCTGATGGAGTGACCCCGCTTGGGGGTCACAACCCACAGTTTGGGAACCGCTGAGATAAGAATTATGATGCAGGCAAAATATATTGGTGTCAGCAGAAGAAAGAGCATGTGCATCTTAAAATGGGTACTTTATCCCTTATATACTGGAACATTTAGCTCCATGTTCATTTTGCTCAACACAAAATGACCACAGAACCATCTATTTTACTGAAGCCAATTATTGCCCTCCATGGGTGCTGTTTTATTTCTCTGTATTTCAAAGTCTAGGTTCTACCAGATGGCACCTACATGAAACAAGGGTCCGATAAGATTAATTACTTGACCATGATCATAACACGTGTTCAGATTCTTTGGACTGAAGTTATACCTATGCTGTTGAAGGCCTGCACCATCGCCATCAGATATTCGGTGGTTCGCCGGCAGTCCAAGTTGAACCCGGGGTAATGGCATGTGGATAAACAAGGGGGACAGGTGCAGTGTCACAATGTGCCCCCCTTCTCTATTTTCTGCCTTTATTCCTGTCTCCTTTCACACGTGATCTCATCACCATGCCATCAGTTTATTCACCTTTCTATTTGAGGAAGGAAATCAACATCTTCCATCGGTATTTACACTAACAGCTTTTCAGCCAAATCCTAGGAGATCCCATTCACAATTATTGTCTGAGATAAGACCCAAGCTTTATGTTTATATAATCCAACAGCCAGGAAAGATCACTTATTTTCTGCCTGATTGGCCACCCTTCATGATTACATAATCCAGCAGAATCCTGAAAAAGACACTGATGGGATAGTATCAGAGGGGTAGCCGTGTTAGTCTGAATCTGTAAAAAGCAACAGAGGGTCCTGTGGCACCTTTAAGACTAACAGAAGTATTGGGAGCATAAGCTTTCGTGGGTAAGAACCTCACTTCTTCAGATGCAAGTAATTGAAATCTCCAGAGGCAGGTATAAATCAGTATGGAGATAACGAGGTTAGTTCAATCAGGGAGGGTGAGGTGCTCTGCTAGCAGTAGAGGTGTGAACACCAAGGGAGGAGAAACTGCTTCTGTAGTTGGATAGCCATTCACAGTCTTTGTTTAATCCTGATCTGATGGTGTCAAATTTGCAAATGAACTGGAGCTCAGCAGTTTCTCTTTGGAGTCTGGTCCTGAAGTTTTTTTGCTGTAAGATGGCTACCTTAACATCTGCTATTGTGTGGCCAGGGAGGTTGAAGTGTTCTCCTACAGGTTTTTGTATATTGCCATTCCTGATATCTGACTTGTGTCCATTTATCCTCTTGCGTAGTGACTGTCCATGACACGAAAGCTTATGCTCCCAATACTTCTGTTAGTCTTAAAGGTGCCACAGGACCCTCTGTTGCTTTTTACAGATTCAGACTAACACGGCTACCCCTCTGATACTTGACACCATGCAAGGCACTGCATTTAGCCGTATGGAATGGAAATCTATCAACCTCATGAAGGAACTTGCACAAATACAGACAGATATCATCTTCCTTTCCAAATGCAAACGGATGGACATAATACCAAATGGACTGAAGGTGAAAAATCCATTGCTATCTACATACTGCACAGACCACAGTGAGAGATTATGCCATACACTATCAAAGAAACTGAGGAACCACCTGATCAGCATCCTATACAGCAAACAGATAAACATCAAGAAAGAGCTCTCCAACCTGGAGACTTTCATAAATAACCAACCCTCCACACAAATGGACTTTACTAAAATAAGACAGGAGATCTACATTACACACTTCACCTCTCTACAAAGGAAAAAGGACCGTAAACTGTCTAAAATCCTACCTGGCACATGGGGCACAACAGGGGTACCCCTAACTCACCCAGCAATATCGTCAATTTATCCAGCTACACACTCAACCCAGCAGAAGAGTCTGTCCTATCTCGGGGACTCTCTTTTTGCCCCAGCACCCCCACGAACATGATACAGTTCTGCGGTGATCTGGAAGCCTACTTTCGCCGCCTCCGACTCAAAGAATACTTTCAAGATAACACTGAACAGCGCACTGATACACAGCTACCCTCCCACCAACAACACAGGAAGAAGAATTCCACATGGACTCCTCCTGAGGGTCGAAATGACAGTCTGGACCTATACATAGAATGCTTCCGCCGACGTGCACAGGCAGAAATTGTGGAAAAACAACATCGCTTGCCTCATAACCTAAGTCGTGCAGAACGCAATGCCATCCACAGCCTCAGAAACCACCCTGACATTATCATCAAAGAGGCTGATAAAGGAGGTGCTGTTGTCATCATGAACAGGTCTGACTACCAGAAGGAGGCTGCCAGACAACTCTCCAATACCAAATTCTACAGGCCACTTTCCTCAGATCCCACTGAGGAATACACTAAGAAACTGCACCATCTACTCAGGACACTCCCTACACTAACACAGGAACAAATCAACATACCCTTAGAGCCCCGACCGGGGTTATTCTATCTACTACCCAAGATCCACAAACCTGGAAATCCTGGACGCCCCATCATCTCGGGCATTGGCACTCTCACTGAAGGACTGTCTGGATATGTGGACTCCCTACTCAGACCCTACGCCACTAGCACTCCCAGCTATCTCCGTGACACCACAGATTTCCTGAGAAAACTACAATGCATTGGTGACCTCCCAGAAAACACCATCCTTGCCACCATGGATGTAGAGGCTCTCTACACAAACATCCCACACACAGATGGAATACAAGCTGTCAGGAACAGTATCCCTGATGATGACACAGCACAACTTATTGCTGAGCTCTGTGACTTTATCCTCACGCACAATTATTTCAAATTTGGTGACAATATATACCTCCAGACCAGTGGCACCGCTATGGGCACCCGCATGGCCCCACAATATGCCAACATCTTTATGGCTGACCTGGAACAACGCTTCCTCAGCTCTCGTCCACTCACGCCCCTTCTCTACCTACGCTACATTGATGACATCTTCATCATCTGGACCCATGGGAAGGAGACCCTGGAAGAATTCCACCATGATTTCAACAGCTTCCACCCCACCATCAACCTCAGCCTGGACCAATCTACACGGGAGGTCCACTTCCTGGACACCACAGTACAAATAAGCAATGGCCACGTTAACACCACCCTATACCGAAAACCCACCGACCGCTATGCCTACCTTCATGCCTCCAGCTTCCACCCCGGACACACCACACGATCCATCGTCTACAGCCAAGCACTGAGGTACAACCGCATCTGCTCCAACCCCTCAGACAGAGACCAACACCTACAAGATCTTCACCAAGCATTCTCAAAACTACGATACCCACACAAGGAAATAAAGGAACAAATCAACAGAGCCAGACGTGTACCCAGAAGCCTCCTGCTACAAGACAGGCCCAAAAAAGAAACCAACAGAACTCCACTGGCCATCACCTACAGCCCTCAGCTTAAACCTCTCCAACGCATCATCAGTGATCTACAACCCATCCTGGACAATGATCCCTCACTTTCACAGACCTTGGGAGGCAGGCCAGTCCTCGCCCACAGACAACCCGCCAACCTTAAGCATATTCTCACCAGCAACCACGCACCGCACCATAACAACTCTAACTCAGGAACCAACCCATGCAACAAACCTCGATGCCAACTCTGCCCACATATCTACACCAGCAGCACTATCACAGGACCTAACCAGATCAGCTACAACATCACCGGCTCATTCACCTGCACGTCCACCAATGTTATATATGCCATCATGTGCCAGCAATGCCCCTCTGCTATGTACATTGGCCAAACTGGACAGTCACTACCAAGAGGATAAATGGACACAAGTCAGATATCAGGAATGGCAATATACAAAAACCTGTAGGAGAACACTTTAACCTCCCTGGCCACACAATAGCAGATGTTAAGGTAGCCATCTTACAGCAAAAAAACTTCAGGACCAGACTCCAAAGAGAAACTGCTGAGCTCCAGTTCATTTGCAAATTTGACACCATCAAATCAGGATTAAACAAAGACTGTGAATGGCTATCCAACTACAGAAGCAGTTTCTCCTCCCTTGGTGTTCACACCTCTACTGCTAGCAGAGCACCTCACCCTCCCTGATTGAACTAACCTCGTTATCTCCATACTGATTTATACCTGCCTCTGGAGATTTCAATTACTTGCATCTGAAGAAGTGAGGTTCTTACCCACGAAAGCTTATGCTCCCAATACTTGTTAGTCTTAAAGGTGCCACAGGACCCTCTGATGGGATAGAGAATTCTTCTTCAGTCCCATTCTATTAATGGATGAGACATTAAACTGATTCCCTAGTGAACGCAGTGTTGGTGTAGCCATGTCATTCCCAAACCTGAAGAAGAGCTCTGTGTAGCTCAAAAGCGTCTCTCTTTCACCAACAGTTGGTCCAATAAAAGATATTTCCTCACCCACTTTGTCCCTAGTGAATAGCTACGTTGTATAGTGCAGAATTTTTATTAGCATTATAAGTCCCTGTGTAATGACTGCGTTAGATGGCTATTGTCCAATTGACTTAGACCCAAAACTTAACACTTTCATGATTTCTTTCTTTCTTTTAGAATTCCAGTGAAAACAAAGTCTCCTTCAAATGTGCAAACACTGCACCACTTTGCTAATAGGAAGCTGACTAGTTTAGTTTCATTGACAAGCTCAATTTTGGGCAAAAACTAAATACAGAAAAAAGTGAAGAATAAATTAGACTATTAAAAAAAGCTGTAAGGTCCAAATATTTTCATGAGAAATGCAGGGTTTGACCCACAGGATAGGCATCATATGCTTTTATAATCTTTAATATAACAGTGCACATTAAAAAAATACACATTCTGTATTCAAGAGAGCTTTTGAAATGTAATAATTTGGATTGGACTGTTAATACTGATAATAACACAAGACAATCTGTAAGTGTGTGTCTCTGTGTAAGGAAGTTGTTGCTGTTGCTAGGGCTTTTCCACTTCTTTTTTCGATTATTCTTTCCCCCAGTTGAAGAAGAAATTTTGCTAAAGCACCTTTAACCTTCTGTGCCTTTATTACAGAAACATCGGCAGGAGTTGGTCAGTTTGAGCTGCTTTCAGACCAGAGGATCCTGCCTTAGGGTGACCGGATGTTCCGATTTTATAGGGACAGTCCCAATTTGTGGGTCTTTTTCTTATATAGGCTCCTATTACCCCCCAACCCCTGTCCCAATTTTTCACATTTGCTGTCTGGTCACCCTATCCTGCCTGCAAAGCAAAAATACTTTGGGCTCCTTAGATTACAAAGACATTTCAAACTAAACTAATAATTATTGCTGTACACAGCTTTCCATACTTTATAATCATAAATCGTCTTCCTACAGTGACCCAGAGGCAAAAATCCTAGACTACCAGACTCAGCAACAGAAGCTACTACCTCTGCTAGCAACAGCCTATGCCTTTCATTTCATGAACGCCTACGTGAACGAGTTCTACAACAAAGGATACACAGAGATCAAACAGGAGAATTTTGATTCACTACCTGAGGTAATCTGCAACAAAAATAATAAAATAATCATTACTATTATTTGCAGACTGTGCATTTTAATCCCTAGATCTCACAAATAATTTACAAAGCACCCCACTAGACAGATGGGAAAATGAAGGACCAGGCTGTTAAATGATTTGCCCAAGGCCCACAGAGAGATTACAACTCAGATCTGGACAGCCAGAGTTATCTGCATGCAAAAGACAACATTTGAAAGGTTTTTTAGCTTGAGAAAACATTGTTTCAATGATCCGATAGCTCAATATGGCTCAGATTTACTTCAGTCTTTCCACACTCACAAAAAATTAACTTCTGGGCTAGGGTTGCTAATTTTGGTTGCACGTATTCCTGGAGGTTTCATCACATGACAATCTTTAATTAAAGATTAATCTTTAATTCCTGGAACCTCCTGGAGGGTTGGCAACCCTGTTCTGGGCCAAGAATCAGTATGCAACTTTTGGGGCAAACCAGTGAGTGCCTGTAAACTGGGGCGAGGGGCACACTCAGGGTAGGTGGAACAAGGCGTGAAGAGGTGAGGCGGGGGCGGAGCAGGAGCGGAAAGAGGCAGACCAGGCCTGGGCCCTTGGGGAAGGGGGCGGGGGTTGAGGAAGCCGGAGCCTGAGACTCCTCCATGTGAATGCTGCGGCATGAACTAAAAGGTATCTAGTTCGCATTAACGCACTCCTCTTGAAACAGGGCTAAGTTAATGCAAGAGAGTTACAGTGTAAGAATGCTGCAAGTCACCTGCCCATAGTCCAAACTGCAGGGCCACGTAGACATAGCCTATGAATCACCTGGCAGCAGGGTTTAGAAAAAGTGGACATGGTCTGAGCATGTGCAAATTTGCAAGGACACAAATGGACAAAAATCGGGCCCTTGAGTTTGTATGTACATGCAGCCAGAGGACCGACACTAAAGAAGTCAGACGTACCAGAGAATACCGTAATTTAGCTTTTTGTAAACTTTTAATGGCCTTAATCACATTAATTGTGTGGCCAAAGGCCAAACTCCTTCACTGTTAACAATGTATCTGCTTTATACAGCTTCATGCGCTTACTTCAGGCCTTAAAGCCATAATTACAGAGTACTGCACGGCAGGAGCGGAGGTCTGTCTCAGGGCCTGTGGAGGACATGGTTACTCTGCGCTGAGTGGACTCCCTTTTTTGTATACTAAACTAGCCGCTTCTTGTACTTACGAAGGGGAAAACACAGTTCTGTTCCTGCAGACTGCCAGGTAACTGTTCAGCCTTGTTTGTTTAATAACCTGCCTCCTAGTCCTCTCGCTCCCTACAGCATCTTCTCCAAAGCAGTTAAGGACATCAACAGCTTTCCTATAATGCAAGCCCAAATCAAACCCATTTCACAAACGATTCAGTTTTCACTCCCACAGGCAGGGAAGGAGGGGGAACAGTCACTGTCCGTCCCTAGCGCTTGGGACCTTGAGATTCCATGGGGATGGGGGTTGTAAACAGATTGGCTACGTTGTACCTACCTCAAGATCCTGTCATTGGGAGGTGAAGTGAAAATACCCCGCCACACGAGAAGTTAGGGAAAGAGTTTTCAATGGAATTTGTTGCCTTTTAAGGTAATTTTAAATTAAGCTTAAATTTCGAGAAATTAAACTTGTTCCACTTAGACCAGGCTGTGGCATGATGTTGTTTTCCCTTGGATACATAGTCTACTAATTATCTGCAGTGAATAAAACACAGTAAAGGTGTTTTACTAATTGGAGTAATAAAACATGCACTTAGCTAAAATGGGAAAAATCTAGTCCATGTCCCGAGAGAGAGAGAGAGATCCACACCACACCCCCACCACTACCCACCCATTGCATTTGCTGGCAGTACCAGCAGCAATGCCACAGATAGGACGGACTCAGAAATGACCTCTGTACTGTAGCCTATTACTCCTGGAGATGGTCCATCCAGGTCAGGGCTGAGCCACATCAATGGGACTTGGTGGTGAAGCTCACACTGCTTCTGTCTGTCTACCTGTCCGCGGAAAAAGAGCTTCAGTATTTGGGGCTCTCATGCCAGCATCTTTCATGCTCATGCACAGGTGTTTTTTTAAGGGGATAAATGCACCAAACACAAATTGGTTTTAACTTTTCTAGTTTTGTGGCTCATGCAGTTTTAAAGAGAATTATCTAATTATCACACAGATGGAATCATGTTAACAGCAATAGCAATTCTAAGCATTCATCAGGACTCAAACATTAGACAGACCCTGTGGAAAGCCAGGCCCATCACATCAGGTTACTGCAAACAGCACACAGAAAACAAAATTCCTGTTAACGGGTGGGTTTTAGACTTTTGACGGGACACAGTAACTCACTGCTCCTCCCTCACCACACAGAGAGGCTCATGACACCTTCCAGTAGTTTGCACAGAACAAACAGGTTCAGTGCAGCCTACTGCAACAGATTCTTTAAGGATGCATGTCCTAAAATGAAAACTAAACTAAAATTCGACCCGGGTTTGAAGTCCACTAGTTGAGCCAGACTCACAAAGCCATGTTCTTTCTCCAAGCTCTGTGCACCGCTGAGGTGGAGTGTGTGGCTCCCGTAGAGGAGTGGGGAGCAGCTTGGGTTATTAAGCAGCAGAAAGGAGTCATTGCTTAACAAGTGGTGGAGGGCCTGTCCAGCCCTGCTCGGTTAGCTGGATGTCAAATGTGATGCAGTCTGGGTGGGGATGCACAGGGGGAGACAGGAGCTTGTGACAGGGAAATGAGGAACCTCTTTCCCCACCTCATACCAGAGGAGAAAGGGTCCTACATTTTGACAGTGACTCCCCAGATTTCCAAACCATGACCCGGTATGTGTTCAAATACACTTCCCAGGGTTTGCATCTGGCTTCAGCTAAAGAAGCCTCAGGTCTCAAGAGGGGTCACTTTCAGGACATGGTGCAATTTTGGAAACATCCCGAGATGAGGACCCATTCTGTTACCCTGTTGTCAGGTTTCTGGTAAAGTGCCTTGCAGCAGTTCACTCCGGCCAGCCCATCCCTCCATCGGCTGCCTATTTGTATTCAGTGGACTCTGGAAAGTGTCAGGCATGGACCAAGATGGACTTTCTCAGACCAGACATTTACGCAGAGGCCTATCGGCACAGAGCAACCAGGTCAGTAAAGAGGGGCTGGAGGAGAAACTTTTCCAAGTTTAACATTCAAGTAGTCTTTGAATTCAAATCCTTCATCACAAATAAGGAAGCCACCAAAATCGGCTTCTTAGCTTAAAAAAAGGAGACGGTAGTTTAAATTCAGCAAAAACCTGTGTCATGCTGTTCTCGCAGAAATGAAGATTCCGCCCTTTCCTCGTGGTACCCTTGCAAGTGAGTCAGTTTTCCCTGCTCCAGATCCCACTAATATTAAACTTCTAATGCAGAATAGTAGGATTTTTAAAGCCATGCATAATACGTAACAGCTAGCATGTTCTGAGCAGTATTGGGTTCTAAAATAAAAATAAAAATCACTAGAAATACAAGTCACCAAATGGAATCTCTGCCATCCAGAGAGATTGCTGGGCAATTTAACTCTGTGCCATTCTAAATGTTGCCAAGAAAAATAAAACATCAGATGCTTAGGAAACTAATTCCTTCTCCAAATTGTCTGTCTAGCACAATGGAGCTCCAACTCGGATTCTAGCCATTGAGTACTACAGCAAATTAATAATAATAATGATACAAGTCCACACATCTGTAGGTTATACACATTTACAGATCGAGTGATGTCGCGGGTCTCTGGAACCAGGAAAACACAGCAAGCCAAATCCTCCTCCTGTTTACACCAACATAAATGCAGAGTACCTCCCCTGAAGTCACTGTAGATTCATACTGTAGGACATTAGAACAGTATCTGGCCCCGTGTACTGAAGGCAGCAGTGTCGGAGACAATCAGTTATAAATACTGTCACAATTTCTTTAAATCCATTGCTCTCTCTCTCGCCTCATTCAAAAGCTAAAGAAAATTCACATGGGTCCCAGCTAAACAGAGATGTGAGCTGCTGTGGGTGGAGGTCCTTTAGTGGATGAGTTGCCTGAGTGCTTTTCTCTGACTTGTGGTTAGATGGTTTCAGTTTCCATGGCCAAAGCTCTTTGCCTTCAGGGTACCGGAAATGAAATTCATTTAAAATACTCACTTCAGACATGTCTTTTTGACATGGTGGGTACATAGAGTGGTGAATAGAGAGTGTGTTTATAGACACGTACAATAGAAATAGTTTTCTTCCCAGGCTCCTCGGAAATGCAGCAACCAAACTACAGGCTTTGGTTCAGTCAGGAGCTGAGCAGCATGAGGCATGGAACCAGTGCACAGTACAGCTTGTACAGGCTGCAAAGGTTAGTACAAATCCAGTATTCATTAGCCCTACTGGGTATGGCTGACAGACAACAGGAACCCATGGTCAGCTTAAACAGATTTAGTAACATTCCCAATTATTTACTGTTCGTATGACAGAAGCACCTATTCTGTTCCCTACAGCTTATACCTAGAGCTCCCAGCTGCGATCAGAGCCCCATTGTGCCAGGCCCAAAACAAACAGAGTGAGAGACACTTCCTGTCCCAAAGAGGTTACAGTCAAGAAAACAAGAGGCAGGAGGGGAAACAGAATCCATAGAGAGGTGAAGTGACTCACCCATCGTCACACATCAGCCAGTAGCAAAGGAACTTGCTCCCAGTTCCGTTCTCTCTGCGCTGAAACGCACTATCACAAATCACCATTTAACTCAATTGCCATTGAAAATGTTCATTCGTTTCCTTTTAAATTCAGTGCTAGAATCAGAAAAAGTTGTAGGGTCATTGGGCGAAATTTACCCCAACGGAAGTTTATTGAAGTCTCTTAGAGTAACACCCAGGGTGAATTAGGCCTATTATTTCCCTTTTAGCTTTAAAAGTTATTTCTACTACCAAAAATCAGGAACAGCGATACAGTGATACGTCTGATACTGTAATTTCCACCTTAAAAGAAGGAAATGGAATAAATAAGATCAATTTAGCGAGACCCGAAAATGACAGTATAGCCTGATGAAACTGATGTGGGAATTAAGGCAGGCAAAATATACATTCCTCAAACTGAAATTTGCTGAGACAGAGTTAACACCCTCTATGCTTCAGCTCTTTAGTGGAGCACACCAGGGGAACCATTAGAGAAACCTCATTCAAGGGGGAAATGAAAACACTTGGAATTTCATTACAGCTCTAGTAGGCAACAAATAAAAATAAGTTATCTGCAAAGTTTCAAACTTTGCTGCAACCATGTTAAAAATAAAAAGGGAACAAGAGGATAACTTTATCTAAAGGAGAATGTTTTTGAAAATAAAGATCTATAGCTCATTTGTTTTACTAAAATTAAAAAGTTTAAAATCTAATTTCTTCTGAAATGTGTACTTATATCTCAGCTTCAGCATGAGACTGTCCAAATTAAACTGGAGGAAGTATAGCTCCCTCACAGGGGTTGTGTATAAAGGAAACTGACCACTCAACTGCAGCAGCATTGCTTAGATGTCCCTTAAACAGGAAACTGCACCCAGTGTGCTTAATCCAGCAGCCAAAGTTCACAACAGTGCAAGTGCTTCCCATCAGGAAAATAGGGCCCAGTGCCTTCAAAAACATTAGAGAGGTTATTCCTCTCCTACTAATCGCACTTTCAAAAGAAACCGTGCACTATGATCTTCCAGGTCAACGTAATCTTTCAAAAGCAGAAGTAACTAAATCCACTTTGAGCAATATTGGCTCTCTCTAATGGCATTACAGTCCAGCCGGCTGCCCAGCGTATGTGTTTTCACCCTTTCTGGTAGATGGAAGAGCTGCAGGCAGCCTCAGTGGAGCAGGGTATTCAGCATGGATACGTAAAAAAGAGTGCCGCATGTATTATTAGGGATGGTTGAAAAATTGGAATTCTTTTCTGTGAAACAGTTTGAATGGAACAAAGTTTTTTTAGTTAGAAGTTTTCCAAAAAATTGTCCAATGAATCAATCTGATACATTTCAAATGGAAAGAAATTTAAATAAAAGCTTCCATTTTGGAGCCTGCCCTCTCCTCTCCTGACCCCCAGAGAAAGGGATCAGGGACAATAAACAAAACATTTTCATTCAGCCTTCTCTGTGCACAAATCTGGATTGCAGGCTTGATCCTGCACTCATTCAGTGACTGAACCTCTGCCCCCCCCCCCCCCTTGACTTCCATGGTCCATGATCTTGGTGGCAGGCGGGGATGGGAGAAATGGCCCATGGATCATAAATAAGGGCCAGGAATGCCCTACCAACTGTGGAATGGAAGTTCAGTCAGCAGAGAGAGAGACAGACAGAATTTGACCAGGATTTGTAAATAAACAAAACCCTGATTAAAGAACGAGGAGTACTTGTGGCACCTTAGAGACTAACAAATTTATTTGAGCATAAGCTTTCGTGGGCTAAAACCCACTTCATGAGATGCATGCAGTGGAAAATACAGTAGGATGATATATATACACAGAGAACTTGAAACATATATATCTTCTTCATGTTCTTTTTCATGTTCTCTGTGTATATATATATATATATATATATATATATATATATATATATATATATATATATATATATATATATCTTCCTACTGTATTTTCCATCGTATGTGTGCATACGATGAAGTGGGTTTTAGCCCACGAAAGCTTATGCCCAAATAAATTTGTTAGTCTCTAAAGTGCCACAAGTACTCCTCGTTCTTTTTGCTGACACAGACTAACACGGCTACCGCTCTGAACACACTGATTGTATCAGGTGTTTATCAAAGGAAAACTCAGTACTGAGTAAAGAGAATGGCAGAGCAGGAGTGAAAATGAAGTGAAGCTCGAGTTCCCCAGGTCCCTGCAAGTGACCCAACCCAGGGATGGAATTAGAACCCAAAGCATGGTCATTTGTTACTTTTCCCACCACACTTCCTGCTTCACTGAAGACAGCCCTGAACACACATCAGTCTGTGACATCTTTAGCACACTAGAAAATACCAAGAGGATTTCAGAAGGAGAAAAAGATATTATTTGTATTATTTCTGGGCAGAATTCACCCTCTCCACTACTCCCACGTAGACTGCTCGGGTGAATCATTAAGCACAGAAGTCTAATATTAACTCAGTTTGCATATTTCACATTGGAGTTCAGCTGTACAGCTAATTATGCTCGTTAGCAGGGATCATTTCTTTTGCTTTAGGTCAGCAGCCCAAAGGATTTCCATCAATTACCTAAAACAACAAAAGCATTGTAAGCTCCTTGGGGCAGGGACGCCTTTTGTTCTGTTTGTACAGCACCGAGCACGGCAGGGTCCTGGCCCAGGACTAGGGCTCCTAGGCACTGTAGTAATATGAATAATCAATAATAATTCATTGGAAAGATGCACATTCATTTGTCGCTCCCTGAAGAAAGATTGAAGTCTCCTTAGCTCTGAGCTCCTGGGAAGGTTGAGTGCTGCATGCTGCTCCAGTGCGACATCTGCAGTTGAATGGATTTGTTTTCCCCTCTCAGTCCACACATAATCAAACAGCCTTGCTGGGGTTCAGTGCAATGGGTTTCAGTGTGTTTCTGCCATTCAGATTGCCTGGAATGCTCACTGACAAGAGTAAGCCAAGTCTGGAAGCACTTTTCTAATCTTTATCACAGTGGTTCTCAAACGGTGGGCTGTGACCCTGTTTTAATGGGGTCGCCAGGGCTGGTGTTAGACTTGCTGGGGCCAAAGCCCGAGCCCCATCACCCAGGGCCGGGGCCAAAGCCGAAGCCCAAAGGCATTAGCCCTGGGCAGTGGGGCTCAGGTTACAGGCCCCCCGCCGGGGGCTGAAACTTTTGGGCTTCGGCTTTGCCCCCCGCCCAGGACAGTGAGGCTCAGGCTTCGGTCCCCGCTCCTGGGGTCATGTAGTAATTTTCATTGTCAGAGGGGGGTCGCAGTGCAATGAAGTTTGAGACCCCTGCTTATCAGTATCACAGTGGTGATTATTACTGTCCTCCCTTCTCTTCCATACTGTAGAAGTCAAACATGAATGTGAACGGCCTAACCAGAATAAAAACGGGCAGAAAATGGCCCATGAAAATGGAAGGTTTGATACCCTTTGCTGGAATGTTTAGGTCACTCAGCATAGAATCATAGAATCATAGAATCATAGAATATCAGGGTTGGAAGGGACCTCAAGAGGTCATCTAGTCCAACCCCCTGCTCAAAGCAGGACCAATTCCCAACTAAATCATCCCAGCCAGGGCTTTGTCAAGCCGGGCCTTAAAAACCTCCAAGGAAGGAGACTCCACCACCTCCCTAGGTAACGCATTCCAGTGCTTCACCACCCTCCTAGTGAAATAGTGTTTCCTAATATCCAACCTGGACCTCCCCCACTGCAACTTGAGACCATTGCTCCTTGTTCTGTCATCTGCCACCACTGAGAACAGCCGAGCTCCATCCTCTTTGGAACCTCCCTTCAGGTAGTTGAAGGCTGCTATCAAATCCCCCCTCATTCTTCTCTTCTGGAGACTAAACAATCCCAGTTCCCTCAGCCTCTCCTCATAAGTCATGTGCTCCAGACCCCTAATCATTTTTGTTGCCCTCCGCTGGACTCTTTCCAATTTTTCCACATCCTTCTTGTAGTGTGGGGCCCAAAATTGGACACAGTATTCCAGATGAGGCCTCACCAATGTCGAATAAAGGGGAACGATCACGTTCCTCGATCTGCTGGCAATGCCCCTACTTATACAGCCCAAAATGCCGTTAGCCTTCTTGGCAACAAGAGCACACTGTTGACTCATATCCAGCTTCTCGTCCACTGTGACCCCTAGGTCCTTTTCTGCAGAACTGCTACCTAGCCATTCGGTCCCTAGTCTGTAGCAGTGCATGGGATTCTTCCGTCCTAAGTGCAGGACTCTGCACTTATCCTTGTTGAACCTCATCAGGTTTTTTTTGGCCCAATCCTCTAATTTGTCTAGGTCCCTCTGTATCCGATCCCTACCCTCTAGTGTATCTACCACGCCTCCTAGTTTAGTGTCATCTGCAAACTTGCTGAGAGTGCAGTCCACACCATCCTCCAGATCATTAATAAAGATATTAAACAAAACCGGCCCCAGGACCGACCCTTGGGGCACTCCGCTTGAAACCGGCTGCCAACTAGACATGGAGCCATTGATCACTACCCGTTGAGCCCGACGATCTAGCCAGCTTTCTATCCACCTTACAGTCCATTCATCCAGCCCATATTTCTTTAACTTGGCGGCAAGAATACTGTGGGAGACTGTATCAAAAGCTTTGCTAAAGTCAAGGAATAACACATCCACTGCTTTCCCCTCATCCACAGAGCCAGTTATCTCATCATAGAAGGCAATTAGGTTAGTCAGGCACGACTTCCCTTTGGTGAATCCATGCTGACTGTTCCTGATCACTTTCCTCTCCTCTAAGTGTTTCATAATTGATTCCTTGAGGACCTGTTCCATGATTTTTCCAGGGACTGAGGTGAGGCTGACTGGCCTGTAGTTCCCCGGATCCTCCTTCTTCCCTTTTTTAAAGATGGGCACTACATTAGCCTTTTTCCAGTCATCCGGGACCTCCCCCGATCGCCATGAGTTTTCAAAAATAATGGCTAATGGCTCTGCAATCTCATCCGCCAACTCCTTTAGCACCCTCGGATGCAGCGCATCCGGCCCCATGGACTTGTGCACATCCAGTTTTTCTAAATAGTCCCGAACCACTTCTTTCTCCACATAGGGCTGGTCACCTTCTCCCCATATTGTGCTGCCCAGTGCAGCAGTCTGGGAGCTGACCTTGTTTGTGAAGACAGAGGCAAAAAAATCATTGAGTACATTAGCTTTTTCCACATCCTCGGTCACTAGGTTGCCTCCCACATTCAGTAAGGGGCCCACACTTTCCTTGACTTTCTTCTTGTTGCTAACATACCTGAAGAAACCTTTCTTGTTACTCTTAGCCCTTGTCACTGGAGACATTTAGGAGGATGCATTCATAGTTGAATTTAACTCTTTTCTAGGCTCACTGCCACTACATCGTTGTGAAAAACTTCATAGACACAGTGGAGAAACTTAGAAATGAGGCTGAAATCCAGAAGATTGTGCAACACCTTTGTGACCTTTTTGCATTACATGGTATCTTCTCAAACACGGGAGATTTCCTGCATGCTGGGTACATATCTGGGGACCAAATGGACATGGTGATTGCATCCTACTTGGATCTACTCGCTGTCATTCGGTGAGCTACGAACAGCAACTTTCCCCCCACGCCCCACAAGAGGGGGGAAATGATGTTAAATAATTGTTAATGATAGTTAAGTGTGTCACCATCACCAAGCCTGATGGGGTGTCAGGTTTACATTTGTACACAAGGCCTACGTGCAAGCTTTATTTTCACAGTTAAACAGATTTAAACCCTTAGAGGTCTGGAAAAAAAAAAAAAAACCACGTCTCAGGATTTCATAAATTGCCTGCTTTTAAATATCTTAGTTTTTAATCATTAAAATGTTACTACCAATTAAAGGTAATGTCTCAGGTACTTTAAATTCAGCATTTCAGTTTAAAAAGAGTTGCATGCACATAAGACTTTTCTCACACACACAGCAGTCAACTAATTCTTCCTTGGCTTGAGATATTTCTCTGCGGTGATTGGATTGCAAACAATGTGGCGTTGGGCTACTGCATGAGAAGCACAAAATAAAACAAAAATTAAACCGACTACATGTGACAGTGCAAAATGTAATTCATTGCCTTAATGGTGAAAAGTTAGATTTTAGAAATGGTTATAATTGTAATAATCTAAGAGGTTATTAGCAACACAAGCAAGAAATTTTTAAGTACAATTTTACACTGACTATGGCTTTAAATTATTATACTATTTAGAGAAAAACGATCTATTTCAACTAGGAAGTTAAATAGCAACCATGCAGAGTGTCTTGTAGCTTTTAAACATCCAGTAGTACATGCTAACCTTATAAATAAAATAACCCTTGACCCATTGAATACTTTCTGCCATTTTACAAGATTTCTTAGTTTGTTTCAAAGTCGTGTTTGGTTATAATCAGAAAAGATGAAAAGTTTTTCAGCCATGACTTTTAAACAAAAACAAAATTAACCACGGAGTCATTTCTCAGATAGCACAGTAACTTAATCCCTTACAATGTTTAAAAGGCTGTTTTCACATAGGATTTACTTTTTATAATAGAGCACTGCAATTTAGATATTCAGTTTCATTGGGACTTTAGACTAAGTTGTTGACCAAGTGAGTTAATTGGGATTTTGCACACAATAGTAAGAATAGACCCTACACAATGGACTAGAAAATAGCAATTGAGGCAGCACACATTTTTACTAGAATTTCTCAACCAGGATTCAAAAGGTAGCAAACCTAAACAGAACTTTCAAAAGACCTTAGCCCATGGAACTCATAGTCAAACATACTGCTGAGGTCAAGAATTTAACAGGACTCAAGAAAGGAGTGCCCATTTCTATGGGATAATGAAAACATGCATGGAGTCAATATTTAGGATTAAAATGAAAACAACCAAGAGTTTGAAAGGGATACAAACACTCCAGCTTCGGGACATGAGACCATCTCATTGACAGGGGCTCGGAAGAAACTTCCCATATGAGCAGGTTGTGACGGGTTTCCCTCAGGGTGCCACTTGGAACTGGGGTACCACTGAGCCTGCCTGACCCACCAGACTGGGCTCCCTGTAACTGGACTGCTGTGACAAGCTGCAGACCTGCTCCCGGTCTCCCTCTTTCACCAGCATACATACAGGTAGGGAATATTAAGAAGACATATAAACAATTAATGTAATTGACATTTTTAGACGTATGAACAGTTGTCTGTGAAATACTACAACCAGAACTGTCAAACTGAGGGACACATCCAGCTGTTGTAACATGCAAACAGGCTTTCTGACTAGCCCCTGCATGGGAAGGTTTCAGCTAAGGAACTGCCCAGATACTCAAGTGCACACACCCCTCTGGAGCGCAAACCCAAAATACACCGTCCTGTGCTGTACAGAGAACTGTACAGTGTAAGCTCATGAAATTCACTCCCTCCCTCTATGTGGAGAGAGATATGCAACAGCTTTTTGCCCCCTATTTATGAATTCCACACATTTGCCCCCTATTTATGAATTTGGGTTAAGACAAAACAAAACAAGTTTATTAGCTACAAAAGGTAGATTTTTAAGTGATTGTAAAGAATAGCAAACAGATAAAAGTAGATGAACTAGCAAATGAAACAAACATGCAAGCTAAGGTTAATGTAATAACCAGTTTCTTTAGAACTAGCAAATTCTCACCCTAAATGTTGTTTTAGGCAGATTGCAGAGGTTCTTGAAGGCCAGCTGCTCTTGCTTGCAGCTTAAAACTCCAGGTATTTCTTTCAAAGGCCACACACCTTCTAGCCTGGGTTCAGTCCTTTCTTCCCCAGTTCAGTCTTAGGTGTTTATAGCAGTCATCTTGGGTGGGGAGACAGTGAAGAATGAACCACGTTGAGGTCACTCTTCTGCCTTAAATAGGTTTTGCATATAGCAAAACTTAGTTTCCAAACTTAGTTCCCATGCCAGTCAGTGAAAAAACACTGGTATTCCAAGATGGATTCCAGTACCGGGTGACTTGATCACATGATCCTGCAGCTATAACTCAAAGGCTGGTTGTAACATTCTCAGGAAGACTTCCCAGGAAGGTGGGAGATTAGCATCTTCTAAAACCTATTGTTCTTCCTAATGGCCCTTTCCAGCCAGCAATCTAGACTGATTGCATTCTGTCTAGTGTGCGTTCCCCAGGTGTACACACATTTGTAATAGCTGCACAGACAATATTCTTAACTTCAGATACAGAAAGGATACATGCATACAAATAGGATAATCATATTCAGTAAAACATAACCTTTCCAATGATATCTCACATGACGCATCTTGCATAAAATACATCTTAGTTATATCATAATCACTTCATAATATCTCTGTGAAAACTATGGGGACGTAGTGTCACAGGTTATTTCAGAACTACCTACTACAGCATTTCATGCAGCTGGTACTGGCTATTGTCAGAGGCCAAGATTCAGCAAAGTATTTAAACACCTCATCACTGGTGACTACTGAGGTGCTTAAAGTCAAGTATTTGCTTAAATGCTTTTCTGAATCGGGGCCACAGATAGGATACTGGACTAGATGAGCCATTGGCCTGTAATTAATTATGTTTATCTCAATATACTGCAAGCTCTGCTGTCCTGAGGAAGCCCTAACACGTGTAGATTTATGAACATTTTGAAACCAACATGGTATTTGACCCATTGCTTAGTTCTTTGTTTATATGATGACATTATCCATCGCTTGTTGAGATCCTGGCTTTTTAAGGAGCTTTTCTAACAAGTAAATATAATTTGGAGGCATACTATTGTAATTCCACTTTAATTTCCTCCATTTATTTTTCAAAGGCACTAAAACCAGAACGTCATCATTTTTGTGAGGGAAATAAACAGTGTCATTTATTTAGTTATTTTAAAAAATAAATCCTCTATCAAACTTTATTTTTTTCTAATTAGTAATGCTGTTTAAAAGCTTTCTACGATTAAATCTCTTAGATAACGATTTTACCAGTGGCAGTAGCATCAAGCAGTGACTTTCTAATACAATGATTAAGATTTGCATTTAATTCAAATGACAAGTGTCACTGCTTTTGATTGTGGGATAGCAGGATGCGACTGCCATGTGAAATACCATCTAGAAGTGAAAAGATACCCCTGTGCCGAGGGCCAGCACAAGCCTAGAAACCACTTAAGCCCATCAGCCCACTTTAAGACACAAGCTGCAGGGCCTGCTGATTAAGTGCATCACATAAGATTCAATCCTGAGTCAGGGACCAATCCACAGAGGTGCCAAGCACCTTCAACTGCCATTGACCCCAACGGGAGAAGAGAAGGCTCGGCACATTGGGCAATCTGCCTCTCACAAAGTAAGGTATATTGGCCAATAATATCTCTCAAAAACCAGGAACATTAGTTCCGAAATCACCAGGTTTCTTCACACGACAGTAAATACCCAACGGCAAATATGAAATTATGTTTTCCCCCATTCGGCCCCAGCAAAGTGGTAAGGATTTCATTAACCCTGCAGTGAGTGCGGTCCATTTGCTTCTCTAGGAACGATGCAGTGCCACTAGTGGATGCTTTCGACTTCACCGATGAAAGTTTAAATTCTGCGCTTGGCAGTTACGACGGACACGTCTACCAACGGCTTTATGAGTGGGCTCAAAAGTCACCAACCAACCAACAGGTAAGGACAGTGGGCTACTGTCACGGAGTGTGGGGGAGTCAGGGCCCTGCACCCTCACTTCCTGCGATTCACCGGGACTCTCAGCCAGCCGGTAACACAGAAGGTTTATTAGACAACAGGAACACAGTCCCAAGCAGGGCTTGTAGGTACAACCAGGACCCCTCAGCCAGGTTCCTCGGGGGGGGCAAGGAGCTTAGACCCCAGACTTGGGGTTCCCTGTGTCTTCCCCGCCAGCCCAAAACTTTAAGAAACCCCTCCAGCCAACTCCCTCCCCTCCCCCCAGCTCCTCCTCTCGCCTTTGTCCAGTTCCCCGGGCAAAGGTGTCACCTGGCCCCACCCCTCTCCTGGCTCAGGTTACAGGCTCAGGTATCGTCCCTCAAATAAAGTCATCCCCTGCTCTCCCATCCCCCATGCAGACAGTCCCAGTAAAACTAGACGACATTCCCAGGTCAATCCGCCCCACTCCCTACTGCGTCACAGCTACAAACTACCGGCACCTACACATTAGCCTAGGCACACATTATTTTGACATATAACATTCAAGGCTGAAGAATGGAAAACAGCCGGGAGAAAGCAAGTGGACTGACAGGTTGGAATTTTGAGGCCAGAAGGTAAAAATCACGTGTTCCTTGGAATGGAGTATTGAATTGTGCCAATTACATGCATGGCTCAGAATCTGAGAGTTTAATGACTGAGGCCCTGCTCGAGCAATCAACTCCATGTGGATGGATCTCGACTGACATCAGTGGGGCACTGCACAGCCACACGTCCGTCCATAGAGAGCTGCTCGAGCAGGACATCAGAACCATGTCTGCCCTTGTTCCATGCGCAGAACAACCAGTAAGAAGTATGGTTTGGTTCTGGTGCGGTAATTGGAACCTTAGAAGTTTAGACCTGTTTGTTCAGTGAATTCAATGTTCGCAGAAGGCACTGGCCTCACACTGCTGGAGCCTGAGATCCAGTGTAACCACATAACAGGTACAGCATAGTAGCACCACTGCATGATTCTCCATACTACCGTGCCAGTCTGCCGCTGCCCTTTTCTGAAGAGAATGCCCTGTAAGTGGGGACAGGGTTTGCTCAGGCCCTTTCATTCCTTGGCCGGTTCAGCAGAGACCTACTAGTACCATTTAAAATGGTGTCTTGTCATGAGCCCTGCTGCAACAAGCCCACCCTGAAACCCATCAGATTGTCTTTCAGTCATTAGTGACCAGGCCCGGATCTGAACAGGCAATCTAGAGGTCCAGGGCTCTATCCCCTACTACAGTAGCCAGAGCTGTCCAGGCCTCTGTCTGGAACATTGATTTTTTTTTTATTTATAGCTCTGAACTACCACCATGAAAAGGCAAACAACATGCACAAAACCTATATATGTACAATTTAACACCATGGAAAGATAGGATAGTTACGTACTCTGCATTAACAGGCTGCATATTCACAGGTACTTTTAGCACTACTTATCAATAAGTACACCTCTACCCCGATATAACGCTGTCCTCGGGAGCCAAAAAATCTCACCGCGTTATATCGAACTTGCTTTGATCCGCTGCAACGCGCAGCCCCGCCCCCCCCCGGAGCTCTGCTTTACTGCGTTATATCTGGTCGCGTTATATCGAGGTAGAGATGTATGTTCTTCTTATAGTATGCTTAAGCAGTAGGGGGTATAAATTTTAAACAAGGTAACCTCCCCCTTCCCCTACTCACACACTGTATTCTCAGCACACTGCCTTCATTTCTAACATCACATTAAAGGTGAATTAACATCACTATTCACGCTACATTGCGTTTTCTTGCTTAATTTAAAAACACAGCTCACCTACTTAAACAAGATTTTACCTTAGTACTTTTCCCAGCAAACCAAGCACCACTAGCAAATTTTACAAACGAATGCACAATTTGAAGTTTGCCTTTGGTGAACATTCAAGTTAAAAATGTGCTTTCTGAAATTAAATGCTTTGCATCCTCATTTGGATGAGCAGCGCTGCATATTAGCAATGTAGGGGGGATCCCATGTACCGGGTTGGGGGGCATTACACACTACTGTAGCATATTTTTTTAAAATTACACTTCAAAGATCGTTCTGAGTTATTTAGAAATCATTGTTCCTCCTTAGTCACTGCTGATACCTTCCTATATTCTCCCTCTTCCACAGGTGAGCCAGGCCTATGCAAGCTACCTGAAACCACTTTTTCAGAGTGCTCTGTCAAAACTATAAAGATCAACAGCTGCTTGGGACACAGACATCATCTTCTTTGGTTCCATGTATGGTGCACTAGCTAGCACACTGCCAGCGTTTTATAAATAATCAAAGAGTAACACAGAACAGTTGACTGTAATGTCTGCAAACATCAACTGAAATTCTTAGTCATTTACATTTAAGAATGGAAGGAAGCCAAACAGTTTTCAGCTATGTCCATGGTTATGCCGAGTTCCATTAGGAACTTACCTATTTTTTTAAAAAAATATGTTCACAGCAGCTGCAGAAGCTGCCGTATTTAGCAGTCCGATTCTCAATATTTTATTACATTCAGATTAAAAATAATTACTTTCTTTCTGCCTGGGACATACGTTTGTTGAGCCCATAAAATGCCTTGCACAGAATTAAGGAACTTAAGTTAACAAAAGTAATGTAAAGTCACAGCCAGAGGTTCTAAATTAAGGTATATTGGCCAATAATCTCTCTCAAAAACCAGGAACATTAGTTCCTAAATCACCAGGTTTCTTCACACGACAGTAAATACCCAACTGCAAATATGAAATTATGTTTTCCCCCATTCGGCCCCAGCAAAGTGGTAAGGATTTCATTAACCCTGCAGTGAGTGCTTAGATTAAAAGCTCTGTTAAAATGTAAACTCTTTGGGACAGGGGACAGAATTCCTTCTTGTATCTTGTTGAGCAGTGAGCACTATCTGCACTTAAATAACCAGTCAAAACTCACACAGTATGTGCCAGCTTCAACTTGTGAAAATGATCTATGATGATGAAAGCTGCCGATACCCTTTCTGTAAACTTCAGCCTCCAATAGGGGTGTGTGATTTAGGGTTTGCTTATTAAATGGGTCAGTGGTGCTCAAGTAAAAAGGACAGATGTCTTCTATTCGGTGATTAAACCAAGCATTACATTGCAAATAAATGAAGAAATGTTGTGAGTACTTATTTTAGGATTTTCTTGTACTGTTGCAAACAAACTATTTTACAGGGGTCATATATTGGGTCTCGCTTGGCAAGAAACAGAAGCAGCTTGCTGGAGCTTCCTCAGTTTGACCTAATAGCAGCCTTTTCCTATTTGAATAAAATAAAAATCACTTAATGCTCACAAACAAAACCAAAAAACCCATCCCCTTAGCACCAATAAAAAGGGAGGTGAAAATATGACCAAAGAAAAACATGGCGCTGAGAAAGGTCTCCATGGTCAAAGAATTGTGAATGAGCCAACCTGAATAAGCAGTGCATACCCACTGCCAATTCCTTGAACTCTAAGGGTATATTTACATTGCAATAAAACACCTGTGACTGCCCCATGTCAGCTGACCTGGGTTTGTGGGAGCATAGTAGACGTTCTGGCTCAGCCTGGGTTCCTGGACTCCCTCCCTTTGCAGAGTCCTAGAGCCCAAGCATGGACATCTACACTGCAATTTTGTAGCCCCACAGCCCGAGCTCTGTGAGTCAGCTGACATGAACCAGCCGTGGGTATTTTATTGCAGTGTAGACATACCCTAAGCCCAACCAAAAAGCTGCTGAAGTGGTAGCCCAGGCTGCAAAGCCCAGGCTCTCTCTGACCACACCCGGGATGCTGGGGTCCATACTGGCCAGATCAGTTAGACCAGGTGAATAGGATGTTTGTATACCTAGAGATGATTGTGAATTATTTAAGGCAGACAGAAACATTACAACCTAGAAAGAGAAGTAAGCAGAATTGCACTGGCCTAGTCACTCAAAGCAGATACCAAGTTTATTTATTTCAGTGTCTTCTAACTTTGATTCCTGTTAGCATCTTTTATGAATAATTCTACAGAATGCATAAAAGAGACAGGAGAAGTGTCTAGGGAATTGGCAGATAAGAATGCGGAGCCAGAGTCCCATCGACTTCAACAAAAGCAGCCCTGCGCAGGGTGATGAGAGCTCTGAGACGTGCTGGCAATTGATTTGATGAATATGAAACCGGATAATGTTTCCCACCAGGTTATCGTTATTCAGACTCTAGATGTACCCTGGATTAGCATCTTTTAACTGGCATTAGTCCTTTCCAACTTCCCATTAGTCAAAATATATAACTTCCCCTCTGAATTTTCAATATGGAAATTATCCCTATGGAAATATGAGGCTACAAAGCCCATTAAGTTGAATGTTAAGAGTGAGCTAATATTCTTATGCACCAGAATAGGGAAAGTAGGAGCTTGGCCAGTTTCACTTTCTTGTACTGATATACCTTACTCCCCCCTTTTTCCTAGAATAAATTAGTAGGAGAAGACAAAAAATACAAGACTTATTTCCATATTTGACATTTTATTAGCTTCTTGCTGGCAGGCATTACACTTGGGAATAATATTTCACCAGGCATTAAAAATATGAATTCTACCACAGGGATATTTTGCATTCAGAATCCAGTATAAATATTTCTAATCACATTTTCATGGCTACAGATAATATTTGGTTGCTTGATTTATATGCATAGAAAAACAGTTGTAATAACTGTAAAAAGCCGTACTTAAGTACTTTAAAAGGGTAGGATTTGTTTTCCTAAAATATTACAATACTGTTTATTGATTTAGAAACTAGGTTAGTTTACATGATGCTAGCACTTCCCCCATCTGCATCTTAAATCCTGTTTGTTCTTTACTCCCAGTGTTTTAGCATTAAATGGATTAGAGACCATTTAAATAGGTGAATTTAGCACTTTAGGTCGAAAGAGCGGACATAAAATTTCCTACCATACTGATTTTTAAGACTCCCTCTTTAAAAAAGTGTCTTAACAGTGTGAACAAGCACATGCATCTCTTTTTCTGGACAAGACAAAAAACAGATCTGCTAGAGCATGTAACTTCTCCAGTCCTTAATGGTTATTAATAAATAGTCTCATAAAAAAAGCCCATGCTGTTGCTTTAGTCAAAACCAGATTCTCTCAGGTATGCTGTTCCAGGAAGTTGCATGTAACCACTGAAATGGCATCTGTGGAGTCATACATCAGTCATCCGTTTTCCGTGCCAGTCTACAGAAAGTCCAGTTGTGCTCCACTGTATTTTCATTGGCCCGCTCGCTCATATGGTGAACTCTTGTATTTCTGATACTGAAACCTTGTTTTGTAATGTACTCCATCAGATGGACTCTGAGGGAAACTTCCTGGTGGTAATCACATGGCCCAAAAGTAAAGGAAACTTGGCAGTCTCTTGTGTCCATCATGTGCTTATTCCACTTGGTAAAGTGGTTTGAAATGCCTTCCAGTAATGAATGGACCTTAGTTGTGATGGTTAACTGCGTTATGATTACTGCCACTGGATTGGAATATTTGGAAAGTTTCCGTGTGCTGGACAACTCCACTACTTCCTCAAAGGTATCCACAGGATACAAAGGCTTGGGGTCATTAAGACATTGGATTAGGGGTTCAATTTGATAAAAATCTGCTTCTTTTCGAAGCAAGTCAAATTCCTTGAAGTCCAGTGGCAAAGTCAACTCTGAAGTCCTTAAAAAGTTAAGAACATACCGGAAAAGTGGTCCATCTCGGTCAATGAAGTAATTGCCCTGAGAGTCCCTGGCAGTGGGGAAGTCTCCCCCGAACATGGCCCCAAGCATTGAATCGGGATATCTTGTTAGAGTGGTGAGGGATGTTGTATACAAGTGTCCACCCACATTTATTGTGACTGGATCAGTCATCTAGAAAGAAAGAAATTCCAGAGTTTATCAAACTACCATGAGAGATTTCTTATCGCCAACATGTGGCAGTTGCTGTCGGAAAGCTGCCAGCCCTAGAAAGAATTGCAACTGTTCAGTTTGAAACCTACCAATGGGGTTATACAGGAATAAATTCAAGAAACCAAGCCATAATCCACACCTGGCAATTTAGAAAGCATATCTTCAAAGTGCTCTACAAGTATTAACTAAAGCCCAGAGCTCAATGTCAAATAACTATTTCATCCTCTGCAAAGTAAATATTTTCTCTGTTTTACAGATGAAGAGACTGATGCACAGCATAAGTGATTTCCCCAAGGTACGAGTCAGAATTTCACCTCTGGCTCCTTGCTTTCACAATATCCCTCTTACTCGAGAAGGAGCTAGCTGAGTAGGTACAAAACCTCTTCCCAGAAAAAATGAAAGGACATAATGTAATTTTAGATCTAGGACCAAGAGCTTCCATTCAAAGGTGCAGCTAGGGGACAGCATAAAGAAAACTCTATCAGGCAAACAGTATGCTACGTAGAGGAGAGTCCAGAGTAGTAGAGCTAGCCTGCAGCTACAGCATCCAGATCACACCTAAAAGGGCAGGGGAGAAAGAGGATAGGGCACCATCCTGGGCACTGATTCTGACAATCAGGGCAGAGGGCCAGCCGGATAGGCAGACAGACAAAAGGGAACAGGATGTTTAGAGAAAGAGGTGAGAAGGAAAAATAAGAGGTGTGTGTCTAGTTTTGTTATGAAAGATGAAGTTGAAGAAGCAAGAATACTTTTCCAAATAGAATGACAGCAGAGTAATTAAAGGAACAGGAAGGGAGAACATTTTTTCCCCAACTTTGCATACCAGAAAGGTGGCTTTCTAGACCATCATCAAATTGTATCTTTTTCGGAGAAATGTAACCCTTTTCTTGCTGTTGTGTTAAATAACTACTACTATTTGGCTGAAGATTAAGAACATGAACTGTCCCAACACACAATATGAAATGAAACACTTATTAAAAACAAACCTATTTGCTTATATTATTTTTACTATGTTCAATTGTCTTCACTCAACATTAAACCCTGGGTATATACACAAGGCCAAGAGATTCGACATAAAAATCTGGAAAGCCCAATTCTATTTTTCAGCATGCATTCATCTTAATATTGGATCACTTACCATATATCCCCAGTCTCCATTATCCATCTGTTCTGTTGTTTGATCTATGGTAGTCTGAGTTTAATTGAAGGCTGCTAGGAGGACACACAATTCACCTCCTATTCCCTGCAGGTTGGGAAAAAAAAAATGTGGCGGACTGTAAGTACTTACAAGAACAGAGCAGAATATTTCTAATCAAAGACAGACTTGTGCCATAAACCGGTCTCTTGCATTCAACTACAAAGCCACTACAGTACAGGCATCTAACAAAGGAGGACTTCCCTATGTGATCTTCCAGCATATCCTTCACAGTTGCTCAGACTGCTGTCTCTAGAAGCAACTGGTAATCACTTTGTAGGCTGTCCTAAGCATTCCAGTTTTATTAAACAATGAGTCTGTCTTTGAAGATGATTTATACTCAGAAGACAACCACATATTTCACTTGGGAAAAGGAGATATGGTTTAATAAGTAGTCCCAGTTACATAAATCAGAAACTTTATTTACCCACCTATTGAGATGGACTTTCAGCCACAAGAGATAGATTAGAGGGGTGTGTGTGTGTGTATAGATACACACGTATATAATTATAATTTCAATGGTATTAATCAGTAATTCTGCATAAAATTGTACTGAAACCCACGAGTCACTGTGTTTAAAAAACAACAACAAAAAAACAGTGAGATTCTCACTGGAGTTAACGCTTCATTAGAGGGGACTGCAACTTGGCTGCCAGAGTGTGAACCACAAAGTGTGAAACCAGAGCCCAAGCTGATTTCACAGCTGCCATAGAAACTTGCAAAGCAGTTTACTTTTCAATGCATTTTTATAAAGAAATCAGAATACATTTTCAACAATATTCCAACAAGAATGGTTTGAAAAAAAAAGTTGTGCCCATAACTTTCTAAGAGATATCCTCAAGAGCGTTCACTCACACAGCCAGGGAAGTGACTCCCTCCACTCCAGGAATGATGGGTGAAAGCCTACGGCCTGGGTTATGCAGGAGATCCCTTCTGGCCTTAAAAATCTATAATCTATAAGCAGTTTGGTACAAAAATAATCCTAGGAGAGCTTTTTAAAAACAAATACATACAGACATGTTTTACAAGCCCTGTTGTTGGCAAATAAGATCGGCTGCAGTATTCAGTCTCCTTACAGCACTCCAATCGATGATCACCCAGCAAATGAAATCACAAAGCTTTGGCTGAGACAAAGCCCTACATTCCTCTGTACCTCTTCAAACTCAGACCCAAAAAGAATTTGCTCTTCTTTTTAGTCCCTAGCAAACAGGGGGTCCATATCACCCACTTCAGAAGAATGTGGAATAGTTCAATGCCTTCTGCTCCAAATAGGCCCCGTAGCAGAGCACAATGGCTCTCTCAAAAGGTCAGCCAGGCACTTGGAGAACTGTGATATAGCCACAGCACGCACTGCATCTCAGAATGAAAGAACTTCAGTGTCCAATCCGGCACTATGACGGGGCGGATTGGCCCCGCACTGGTTCAGCGGGGGTTAATCCTTCCCTCCTAGCAGAGGAAGCCACACCCGGGCATGCTCCACCTGGAAGTCCGGTATAAAAGCTTGCAGAGCTGCTCAGTCAGGGTGGACCACTGGAGGGGAAGGAGGCTCGTTGCTCTCTCCAGCAGAAGAGAGGCTCGCACCATGAGACGCGGAGGCCAGACACGTCCAGCCGCACTGCAGAGGGGAAGTTGAGGATGCCACGGACCTGGCTGAATCTGAGAATATGGTAGGAAATGACCCAGGGAGTTCTTAAAGGGAAATGGTGCTGAAACCGTTCGGGCCGGCGTGTTTTGGGAAGATCCCCGCCAGACCACTGGTGAAGAGAACTTGCCACTAGCAGGGCCCTGGGTCAGGACCCAGTGGAGTGGGTGGGCCCGGGTCCCCCTACCTGGGCCACCCTCCTTTGAGAGGAGCTGGCCCCACACAGTGAGTTATATGAACTCCGGCCGCTAGGCCGCATTCCCCCACTGGGGAGAGGAATTAGGTGGACTCTGGCCATTGGGCTGCACTGCCCTAGGGGCACATTGTATGGACCCCAGCCGCTAGGCTGCACTACCCCAATCGGCAAGGGGAAGTAGATGGACTCAGGCCATTGGGCCACCCTGTGCAAACTACAGAAGGGTTTAGAACATGGACTTGGGCGTAGAGAGTCTGTGCTACCTCCCACCCCCCTGACCTAAGGGGCCGATGAGGTACTAGCTCCGCCACAGGCACTTTTTGCAAATTATGAAAAGCAACCCAGTTAAATACGACTAATCACATTGGAGTCCCATGAGGTGGAGAGCACCTCAGAGCAGTGTAGTAGCAAATGAATGCTGATCTAAAAGGTGGGAACAACCTTAGAACACCAGCTCGACTGCCATATACTAGAATTCATGTCATCAACAGTAAAGGAATTAGTGGTCAAGAAAACAAGACTTCGCAGCTTGTATTTGCTTTAAAGAATCTTCAACCTGAGCACAAAGTGCAACACACAGCTGCATTACAACAGGGAGAAAGAGCGGGGAGGGTTTCTGATAAATTCCCCATAACACTGGAGCAGCACTCAGACTTGTGGTAACAAGCAGCAGGCTGGCTAACCTAGTGAGGAAGGCTTTAAACTAAGTTCACCGGGGGAAGGAGACCAAAGCCCTGAGGTAAGTGGGGAAGTGGGATACCAGGAGGAGAGCGCAAGAGGGGAGGACTCCTGCCTCATACTGAGAAAGCAGGACGAGTTATCTTAAGTGCATAGACACAAGTGCAAGAAGCCTGGGAAACAAGCAGGGAGAACTGGAAGTCCTGGCACAGTCAAGGAATTATGATGTGATTGGAATAACAGAGACTTGGTGGGATAACTCACATGACTGGAGCACTGTCATGGATGGATATAAACTGTTCAGGAAGGACAGGCAGGGCAGAAAAGGTGGGGGAGTTGCATTGTATGTAAGAGAACAGCATGACTGCTCAGAGCTCCAGTATGAAACTGCAGAAAAACCTGAGAGTCTCTGGATTAAGTTTAGAAGTGTGAGCAACAAGGGTGATGTCGTGGTGGGAGTCTGCTATAGACCACCAGACCAGGGGGATGAGGTGGACGAGGCTTTCTTCCGGCAACTAACAGAAGTTACTAGATCACAGGCCCTGGTTCTCATGGGGGACTTCAATCACCCTGATATCTGCTGGGAGAGCAATACAGCAGTACACAGACAATCCAGGAAGTTTTTGGAAAGTGTAGGGGACAATTTCCTGGTGCAAGTGCTGGAGGAACCAACTAGGGGCAGAGCTCTTCTTGACCTACTGCTCACAAACAGGGAAGAATTAGTAGGGGAAGTAAAAGTGGATGGGAACCTGGGAGGCAGTGACCATGAGATGGTCGAGTTCAGGATCCTGACACAAGGAAGAAAGGAGAGCAGCAGAATACAGATCCTGGACTTCAGAAAAGCAGACTTTGACTCCCTCAGGGAACTGGTGGGCAGGATCCCCTGGGAGAATAACATGAGGGGGAAAGGAGTCCAGGAGAGCTGTCTGTATTTTAAAGAATCCTTATTGAGGTTGCAGGAACAAACCATCCCGATGTGTAGAAAGAACAGTAAATATGGCAGGCGACCAGCTTGGCTTAAGAGTGAAATCCTTGCTGATCTTAAAACACAAAAAAAGCTTACAAGAAGTGGAAGATTGGACAATTGACCAGGGAGGAGTATCAAAATATTGTTCAGGCATGCAGGAGTGAAATCAGGAAGGCCAAATCACACTTGGAGTTGCAGTTAGCAAGAGATGTTAAGAGTAACAAGAAGGGTTTCTTCAGGTATGTTAGCAACAAGAAGAAAGTCAAGGAAAGTGTGGGCCCCTTACTGAATGAGGGAGGCAACCTAGTGACCGAGGATGTGGAAAAAGCTAATGTACTCAATAGTTTTTTTACCTTTGTCTTCACAAACAAGGCCAGCTCCCAGACCTGCACTGGGCAGCACAGCATGGGGAGGAGGTGACCAGCCCTCTGTGGAGAAAGAAGTGGTTCAGGACTATTTAGAAAAGCTGGATGAGCACAAGTCCATGGGGCCGGATGCGCTGCACCCGAGGGTGCTAAAGGAGTTGGCGGATGTGACTGCAGAGCCATTGGCTATTATCTTTGAAAACTCATGGCGATCGGGGGAGGTCCCGGATGACTGGAAAAAGGCTAATGTAGTGCCCATCTATAAAAAAGGGAAGGAGGAGGATCCGGGGAACTACAGGCCAGTCAGCCTCACCTCAGTCCCTGGAAAAATCATGGAGCAGGTCCTCAAGGAATCAATTCTGAAGCACTTAGAGGAGAGGAAAGTGATCAGGAACAGTCAGCATGGATTCACCAAGGGCAAATCATGCCTGACTAACCTAATTGCCTTCTATGAGGAGATAACTGGCTCTGTGGATGAGGGGAAAGCAGTGGAGGTGTTATTCCTTGACTTTAGCAAAGCTTTTGATACGGTCTCCCACAGTATTCTTGCCAGCAAGTTAAAGAAGTATGGGCTGGATGAATGGACTGTAAGGTGGATAGAAAGCTGGCTAGATCGTCGGGCTCAACGGGTAGTGATTAATGGCTCCATGTCTAGTTGGCAGCCGGTTTCAAGCGGAGTGCCCCAAGGGTCGGTCCTGGGGCCGGTTTTGTTCAATATCTTCATTGATGATCTGGAGGATGTCGTGGACTGCACCCTCAGCAAGTTTTCAGATGACACTAAACTGGGAGGAGTGGTAGATACGCTGGAGGGTAGGGATAGGATACAGAGGGACCTAGACAAATTAGAGGATTGGGCCAAAAGAAATCTGATGAGGTTCAACAATGGGGAGGGATAGCTCAGTGGTTTGAGCATTGGCCTACTAAACCCAGGGTTGTGAGTTCAATCCTTGAGGGGGCCACTTAGGGATCTGGGGCAAAATCAGTACTTGGTCCTGCTAGTGAAGGCAGGAGGCTGGACTCAATGACCTTTCAAGGTCCCTTCCAGTTCTAGGAGATAGGATATCTCCATTAATTTAAAATTTAAATTTAAAGGGCAAGTGCAGAGTCCTGCACTTGGGATGGAAGAATCCCATGCACTGCTACAGACTAGGGACCAAGTGGCTAGGCAGCAGTTCTGCAGAAAAGGACCTAGGGGGTTACAGTGGATGAGAAGCTGGATGTGAGTCAACAGTGTGCCCTTGTTGCCAAGAAGGCTAACGGCATTTTGGACTGCATTAGTAGGAGCATTTCTAGCAGATCAAGGGAAGTGATCATTCCCCTCTATTTGGCATTGGTGAGGCCACATCTGGAATAATGCGTCCAGTTTTGGGCCCCCCACTACAGAAAGGATGTTGATAAATTAGAGAGAGTCCAGCGGAGGGCAACGAAAATGATTAGGGGGCCGGGGCACATGACTTATGAGGAGAGGCTGAGGGAACTGGGCTTATTTAGTCTGCAGAAGAGAAGAATGAGGGGGGATTTGATAGCAGCCTTCAACTACCTGAAGGGAGTTCCAAAGAAGATGGATCTAGACTGTTCTCAGTGGTAGCAGATAACAGAACAAGGAGTAATGGTCTCAAGTTGCAGTGGGAGAGGTTTAGGTTGGATATTAGGAAAAACTTTTTCACTAGGAGAGTGGTGAAACACTGGAATAGGTTACCTAGGGAGGTGGTGGAATCGCCTTCCTTAGAGGTTTTTAAAGTCAGGCTTGACGAAGCCCTGGCTGGGATGATTTAGTTGAGGATTGGTCCTGCTTTGAGCAGGGGGTTGAACTAGATACCTCCTGAGGTCCCTTCCAACCCTGATATTCTGTGAACAGTGAGCATCAAGGACAGCTGGCTACTTAAACTGCACAGCAAACAATGGGAAAAGAGAGCCTCCTGTCTGCAAAGTAGGTGTGAAGCAGCAGTAACATTTTAAAAAGGAAGAATAAGACAGTACATGCTCACCGACATAAGAGATTTTCTTTTTCAAATTTCCATTATGTAGCCGATGGCAGTCAACTGCAACCTTCCAACCCTCAGCATTGATAAATCAAGCAAAAGCTACCCTTTTGGATGATCATAAAGGGGAAAAAATAGATTACATCTTCCTGTCTGTACCATAGCAAAAGGCTTCACTTGATCACAGCACTGCTATGTAACACCAGGGTGAATAATTTATGAAAGCACTTCGCTCAGACAAGCCCACGTGTCAATAAATAAATAATTAAATAAAGGGCATTCAATAAGCTGCATTGATTTTGTGTAGGATTTGAAAGTCAGTAGACATACAAAAATCTACTTAGGCAAAGATAATATTAAAGTGAGGAGCACATTAGAAATACTCAATAGCAGCATTAAAACTGCATCACATCATAAGTTAAAATGCCATGTGCTTTAGAAACAATTAACTTTCCTCATCAGCATTAGCCATTAGCCTGGAAGTTTCTAGGTTGCTCTTTTAGGCAACTCCGTGTATAGGGATTATTTATTCTGGTCAGGTACGACTCAAGCATAATGAATATCTAGAGGCAGACTAGAATGGCGAGGGAAGCCTTTGACAGCTCTGCCTTTCAATGCATTGAATTATTTTAGATAAAGGGATTTAACCACAGAATCTTTTAAGATAACTTATCTGCAACTAAAGAGAATGAATGCTCTCTCGGGGTTAAAATCAGCAAGCTAGCATAAGACTCCACTTAAGCCCTATTTAGCCCACAGCCATTTCCCCCACTCTATGCAGAATGTTGACCACATAATAAAAGGTTAATTGAGCACCATCATTTTGAGGCTGATTTTAGGGCAGCTAAAGAAAACGGTCCTCAATAAGCTTCTTTAGGCAAGATACACAGCACTAGAACAGTTAAGCACGCTTGCCATTTTACCTCAGCAATGGAGAAAAAAAAAAAAATCAAACGAACAGTAGAAAGCAAGTGACTGATGATAAGTGGCCGTCTGATGATAAATGATCAATGATCCCAGTATATCAAATCAGTGTGATCCCATTTATATCAGTGCAGCTTCTGAAAAAATTGTTGTTTAATATTTCATGACTCTAGAGATCTACTATGCTACCTTACTATCAGGCATAGTGCTTATTACAGTCATTAGTCCCATTACTTCAATGGAGCTTTGGGGGGGGGGAGAGGGGGGGAGAAGGGAAAGAGAGAGACAGCGCAGGCTCAGAGTACAAATTATAATCAGAGCCATCTCAGCATTCTCATCTGCACCATCTACACTGTGGACAAAGGTTCAAGCCAGATTGGAAGAGATTTAACCCAGTGGGGTTCTTAAGCTTTTCACTGTGTGGACCCCATTTTAGAAGAGAGTGTGCCATGCTCCAACCTCACCCCAATAATACAATGTTAGGAAACCGTTCCTTATTTTTAGTTATCTTTTCCTGCAATTTAGCAGCTAGACTAGAGGACAGCCAGCACCATGTGACCTGCCAGCTGTTTGCAGACCAACTGTCCGCAGACAACTGCTTTAGAGCCTACAGCTTAATCATTTCTCTCCAATAAATCAACTAAAAGTCACTCCTAGTTCCAGTCTTTAATGGTTACTCCAGTATCAAAATATTAACCCTGGCTGTGTGCCTTCAATAGGTATCTTGGCTTTCTATTCATGAATTTATAGACATCTTAAAGACTGTTGCAGAGCTCATCTCAAAGGTTGCAAAGCTAGCACTCCCACTACACAGTTAGATACATTTCGCTATTCAAGCTGCTCCCAGAGAGCCACTTAAGATAGGTCACTGTCTCTGGCATTCACACATATATAGATGAAACAAATGTCCTAGCTTCAAGTATAGGTAGTTACATTTGTACTGAATCTCTCTTCTCCTCAGCTGTGCACAGAGTTTGAAAGATAATATTTTCATAGAAAATGGATGGAAGAAATTTAAGGCAGTCACTTGAGTTAAAAGAAACCAAGCTGGCACAACAAGCTGCTTGCATTTGCAAATACAACAGAAATGTAATCATAGCACAGCATTATTCTTAACTAAAATATTTATGACTTGACTTTTTCCTTAATACAACCCTGTTCAAGGGTTGTAACTCGGCTGTTTTGCTTTACTCCACAATGAATCATGGTTTATACATTTCCAGAACCAATTTTTTTCTACAATAGGTTACAGACAATAAATATTACTCTTTATTGCTATTTAACTTTAAACAAGAAAACAAAATTCACACACAATAGGTGGTCTTAATGTTTTCATCTCTGCATGCTTAGTTACTTTATTATCATTTATAGCATCCTCAACTCTTAAGGGGGAGAGCTTTATCAAACAATTTTTGTCAAAACAAAACAAAACACACACACATAGTTCAGACCTTTTCTTTTAGCTATAAAATTTTCCATTTTAAAAGGTGTCAGGGGATGTTTTGGAACAAATTGATAAACTGAACAGTAATAAATCACCAGGACCAGACAGTATTCACCCAAGATTTCTGAAGGAACTCAAATGTGAAATTGCAGAACTACTAACTGTGGTTTGTAACCTATCATTTAAATCAGCTTCTGTACCAAATGACTGGAGGATAGCTAATGTGATGCCAATTTTTATCAGAGGCTCCAGAGGCGATCCTGACAATTACAGGCCGGTAATCCTGAATCAGGAGGCGGCAAACTGATTGAAAGCATAGTAAAGAACAGAAATATCAGACACAGAGCTGAACCCGCTGTGGCGGGGACGAGTCAGCGTGTAAAGGGAAATGTGCCCGGCCACTCTGCTAGACTGGGGCGAGGGGCTCCCGAACATGCGGAGCAGTTCACACGGGTGTCCCCTGGCTCCCCATGGAGACCCGGACTGCCCAGGGATGTAGGCGGGAGCTTTTCCTCCCGCGGGTCGCAGGGATGAGCCCCCAGGGTAGA
Source organism: Emys orbicularis (assembly GCF_028017835.1). Classification (NCBI taxonomy): domain Eukaryota; kingdom Metazoa; phylum Chordata; order Testudines; family Emydidae; genus Emys; species Emys orbicularis. The sequence goes on from NC_088689.1 coordinate 130,054,018, forward strand.
GCTGACACCTGGCCCCGGGACTGCACCGGTCCTACGCTCAGGGAGCTGCGTGAGAACCCGGCCCCCGCATCCAGCTGGCGGGTCACGACACGGACCCCAAAACACCCCTCCGCCCTGGGGCCCCCGCCTGGGCCCGGCTGCACCCCGCGGCCCCGGGGAGCGGGGGCGGGCTGAGAAACGGGGAGGGGAACGAGCAGGACCCAGGCGTCCGGCCCCTCCCTCGGGTCCAACGCCGGGAACGGGACCCAGGCGTCCGGCCCCTCCCTCGGGTCCAGCGCCGGGAACGGGACCCAGGCGTCCGGCCCCTCCCTCGGGTCCAGCGCCGGGAACGGGACCCAGGCGTCCGGCCCCCACTCACCGGCTGCGCTCGCGGCTCCCGGGCTGTGGAGAGGCCGGCGACAGCAGCGGGGACAACTGAGCGCGAGCCCGGCGTTCCTGGCGCGCGCCCCTGACTCCGCCCCCGGCCCCGCCCCGCGCCCGGGCTCCTCCCACCCGCCCCCGCCGCCAAGCGCCGGGCTGGCCAGGGCGGGGTCCGCACGCGCGTGTCTCGGCTGCCGCAGCCGGGAGGGGCGGGGCGCACCCCCTGCTCCGCTCGGAATTCCTCTTCCTCCAGTTCCCACTAAATCCCCCCGGAGAGAGGCTGGGCAGCGACTGCAGGCTGCGCACGCCAGGGGCGCTGGAACAAGCTGTGTGTAGCCGGGGTGCTGAGAGCCATTGAACTGAACTGGGAACCCTGTGTCTGATGGAGACCACTTCAAGCCGGGGGTGCAGCGCCCCCCACACCCTAGTGCCAGCACCTATGACTACTTGTAGGTATACATCTGGGGTGCAGTAATTCGTACAACACCACTGGGGTTCTGCTAAACATCCTCTGGCAAGGAGTTCCACAGGTTGACTGTGCGCTGTGTGAAGAAAGACTTCCTTTTGTTGGTTTTAAACCTGCTGCCTAATGATTTCATTTGGTGACCGCTAGTTCTTGTGTTATCAGAACAAGTAAAGAACACTTATTTCCTTTCTCCATACCAGTCATGATTTGATAGATTTCAATCATATCCATGCTTAGTCATCTCTTTTCCAAGCTGAAAAGTCCCAGTTTTATTCATCTCTCTTCATACGGAAGCTGTTCCATACCCCTAATCAGTTTTGTTGCCCTTTTCTGAACCTTTTCCAATTCCAATACATCTTTTTTGAGACAGATTGACTCATCTGCATTCAGTATTCAAGATGTGCATGGATTTATATAGCAGCGATATGATATACTCTGTCTTATTATCTAGCCCAGGGGTCGGCAACCTTTCAGAAGTGGTGTGCCGAGTCTTCATTTATTCACTCCAATTTAAGGTTTTGCGTGCCAGTAATACATTTTAACGTTTTTAGAAGGTCTCTTTCTATAAGTCTATAATATATAACTAAACTATTGTTGTATGTAAAGTAAATAAGGTTTTTAAAATGTTTAAGAAGCTTCATTTAAAATTAAATTAAAATGCAGAGCCCCCTGGACCAGTGGCCAGGACCCAGGCAGTGTGAGTACCACTGAAAATCAGCTTGAGTGCCGCCTTCAGCACGCGTGCCATAGGTTGCCTACCCCTGATCTAGCCCTTTCTTAATGACTCCCAACATTCTGTTTGCTTTTTTGATTGCCGCTGCACATTTAGTGGATGTTTTCAGAGAACTATCCACAATGACTCCAAGATCTCTTTCTTCAGCGGTAGCAGCTAATTTAGACCCCATCATTTTATATGGATAGTTGGGATTCTGTTTTCCAATGTGCATTACTTTGCATTTATCAACATTGACTTTCATCTGCCATTTTGTTGCCCAGTCACCCAGGTTGTGAGATCCTTTTGTAGCTCTTCGCGGTCTGCCGGGGTCCTAACTATCTTTAGTAATTTTGTATTGTCTGCAAATTTTGCCACCTCACTGTTTACCCCTTTTTCCAGATCATTTATGAATATGTTGAATAGGACTGGTCCCAGTACAGACCCCTGGGGGACACCACTATTTATCTCTCTCCATTCTGAAAACTGATCATTTATTCTTATGCTTTGTTTCCTATCTTTTAACCAGTTACCAATCCATGAGAGGACCCTCTTATCCCATGACAGCTTACTTTGCTTAAGAGCCTTTGGTGATGGACCTTGTCAAAGGCTTTCTGAATATCTTAGTACACTATATCCACTGGATCCCCCTTGTCCACATGCTCGTTGACCCCCCTCAAAGAATTCTAGTAGATTGGTGAGGCATGATTTCCCTTTACATAAAGCATGTTGACTCTTCCCCGACAAATTATGTTTATCTATGTGTCTGCCAGCCATTAGTTTAAAAACTGCTCTATGACCTTTTTAAGTGCCAGCAATCTGGTTCCATTTTGGTTTAGGTAGAGCCCATCCTTCCTGTATAGGCTCCACCTGAAGAGTGTTGCCAGCACTGATTTTTCCAGTCTGACCCCTGCTTTGGATACACAGATCCAGCCCCATTTTGATGGATCTATCCCATCTCATTAACTTAACTGTTGGAGCTCTGGGACCAGCATGGCTACATCACATGGAGACAGTATCCCAGTGGAGCAGCATAGGCACTGTATGACACAGAAGACACACCCTGGCTGCGCAGAGCCCAGTCCCAGGGGAGCCACTTTAGGCTCCAGGGTGGTGTCTGGAAACCCCATTAGTGTGTGTTGGTGCAAGTATTGAGATCTTGTGACTTCACTGTCTGACACCACACCCAAACACTGTGACACAGCACAACAGCCAGAACTGTACAAGGCAACTACCAGAGTCTCCCCAGTACCAACTTAACTTTGGGCAGTGGGATGCAAGTGCCTTGTGACACACTCATGTTCTGGAGTGAGACCTGTGGCCTGCAGCTCTTCTTCTTTAGGCTAATGGAACGTTCTACTACTACAAGAACGAAGCCCATGTGCACTTTCTCAAGAGCCAGCAGAGTGTGGAACGAGCTCCCACAGACAGTAAGGACCATTGCAAACCTCAGTCCCTTCCACTCCAAGTGCCAAGCTCACCTTTTCAACCTGCAACCCCTATCATAACCACAGAGGCTTAGGGTATGTCTACGCTACCTGCCGGATCGGCAGGCAGCGATTGATCCAGCGGGGGTCCGTTTATCAAGTCTAGACTAGACGCAATAAATTGATCCCCGAACGCTCTCCTGTCGACTCTTGTACTCCACCGCTGCGAGAGGCGCAGGTGGAATCGACGGGGGAGCAGCAGCAGTCAACTCACCGCAGTGAAGACACCATGGTGACTAGGTCTAAGTTCGTCGAACGTAGCTGAAGTTGTGTAACTGAGATCGATAGCTCCCTGCCCCTCCCCCCCAGTGTAGACCAGGCCTTATAACGTGGGCAGATTGGCAGATTTTCACAGGCACATCCCTGACGCTACGGAAACCCCGCTAAGTTTCACAGGCGCCTCTGAACGAAAAACATTGACTCAAGAATTTTGTTACGTGGTCAAGAATAACAAACTTTCCCCAGCTTCATTTTCAGAAGCACCTGCACCCACCAGTCTGAAATCCCCCTTCGCCCCTCCCAACATCACCACAATCAGCTGGAAGCAGCACCCAGCATGGCCAACATCAGGCCAAACAAGCGAAGTCTGAGTGACATCAGCAGCTGGAGACAAGTCTTCCATGGGCGCCTGCCCTCTAGGGAAGGCAAAGCTGTAAAGGATGGCGCCTCCGTACTAGTTTTGGTCCAAGCGGCTCACCATACTCGCCGGGCAAGAGGACGTTCGGCCCGCGGATTCGCTGAACGCGCTCAATGCACGGAAGGGCGGAAGCGAGGCAAAGACAACCCCTAGGGCCGCTTCTGTCTCTTCTCGCGATAACAGTGGGTAGCTCCGCCCCCTGCGCCCGGCTGCCTGGCAGTGAGGGGGCGGTCCCAGCTTTGATTGGACAGACAAGGTGTTACGCAGTGACGTATGGGGCCGACAGGCAGAGGGCAGGGGCAAGATGGCGGCTGCCGCAGGGGCACTGAGGAGGCTGGTGCGATGCGGACCCCAGCAGGTAGGGTCGGGCCGGCTGCCCCCGCCCGCCTCACGCTCCCCCGGCTCCGTGTTAACGCTTGTCCCCGTCTCTCCGCAGGGCCTGGGGCGGCTGCTGCAGCTGCGCAGCGGGATTCACGGGTCCGCGCCGGCGGCCGTCCAGGTAACGGGGTCACGGAGCGCGGGGGCAGCCCCCCCCGCCGGAGAGGGGGCGGGGCAGCTGCCCAAGCTCGAGGGCTGGGTGGTGGGAACGGGCCATGACCGGGGGGGCGGAGCCTGTGGGGCCGGAATGGGGGGGGCGCCCATCTCCTTCCCCCCCCCCCCGCCCGGCGTGCTCTGGATGCTGCCCGGGCTGGGCTCGCCTCGGTGCCCTGAGCTGGCAGGGGGCAGGCCCGTGTCCCCACCGAGACAGGCAGGTTGCGAGTCCGTCTGTCACTGGTCTGAGGCGCTGTGACACGGTCTAAATAAACACTGATTCAAATGGCCAAGTGACGGCCTCTGTTTTCATCTTCTCTCCCAGGGAGCAGGTGGCATGTGGTGCTTTCCTAGAACCGCTCATAGCTTATTTCAAATCGTTATCTTGTTCCTAGTTCGATAGCTGTGACTGCTGTCAATGTCTACCGAGTGCAGCTGGAGCTTTTCACCGGAGACTTATTTTTTATGCTGTAAAATACTTGCACTGAACAGTTAACCCGTCTTTATCAGGTGACTGTCCGTGATGCATTGAATCAGGCATTAGATGAGGAGCTGGAGAGGGATGAGAGAGTATTTTTGTTGGGAGAGGAAGTTGCCCAATATGATGGTGCATACAAGGTGAGTAGACTCCTGTTTATTAACTTAATTAACTAACATTTGGAAATATAATCTTAGCAACCCAATTTTTCTTTGCTAATTGCAGATTAGCAGAGGTCTCTGGAAGAAATATGGAGACAAAAGAATAATAGATACTCCTATATCAGAGGTATGAATAAATTAGAATTTTTTTAATCTCTCCCCACCCCCTCCCCTGTCTTTTGGAAGTCATACTCACCCTTAGTTTCTTTTTCTTTTTAAGATGGGCTTTACAGGAATTGCTGTAGGTGCTGCTATGGTAAGTAACTTCTGACTTTTTGAAGTGTGATCCGTTTTCTCTCTGTTTAATTCATTTAACAGAAAAATGTTAAATGCAAAATACCTTGCTATTATGATAGCTATATTGGTAGTTAACACTAGTTAACTGTCTTAATTTAACAGGCTGGGTTGAGGCCGATTTGTGAATTCATGACCTTCAACTTCTCCATGCAAGCAATTGATCAAGTTATAAATTCTGCTGGCAAGACACTTTACATGTCTGCAGGCATGGTGCCTGTCCCAGTTGTCTTCAGAGGTCCCAACGGTGCCTCAGCTGGAGTAGGAGCACAACATTCACAGTGCTTTGCTGCTTGGTATGGGCATTGTCCTGGACTGAAAGTAGTCAGCCCTTGGAGTTCAGAGGATGCTAAAGGTCTGCTTAAAGCATCAGTCCGGGATGACAATCCAGGTGACTAACTTTTTATAAATACCATGGTCTAATGATTTAAGTGCCAGATGCTTAACTTACTCTCCAATTAGTCTCTGAAATAAATGTTTTTTAAAAGCAAATTTAACTATTAAATTAACACCTAGGCTGTTTAAAATCACAGCTTTATTGCAAAGATTCTCCATGCCCTTATAAGAGCAATTAGGGTCTTTCTGCACACTTTTCCTAGCTTATATTATCTGCAGCTGACTTCATGGCAAGTTATATGATCAGTTTGTGCCTTTCCCAGCTCAGCTTCAGTATGTGGTTAAGAACTTCACAGAAAATTAAGACTATTGAAGTTGAGCTGTCCCAGAAAAACAAACTACATACACAGGTTTCTAACTTGTCTAGTTATAAATGACTAGTTATTAACTCAGTAGTGCCATCTTGTTGAGTCTACATTTATAGAGTAGAAAAGTCAGTTACTCTATCCATTAACCATACCGCACAAATCACTGTAGTATTGGGCACCTTTGATGCATTGATTTTTTTTTTTGATTTTTTTTTTTTTAAAAGAGTGACACCATAACAATGAACTTGGGAATTTTAAGGGGGCATGCTGCTCCATACAGTGGCGTTAATGCTAGTAGGCACACATGACTACGCACCTGTGACTTGGTGGTGATTCTCCTCCTCTCCCCAGAGGGAGAATCATGTGCAGTAGAATGTCTTGTTTTGGTACCATGTCTTTTTAATATATAAATATCTATTACTATGTGTTTTCTTTGACTTTGCTTTTTCTAATATAATGTGCCTGGCACTTGGAGCAGAAAGTGGTAAGGCTTGTGATAGATTTTAGTTCATTCCACAGTGTTGGACAGAACTTTCTCCGGAGGTCAGTCTCCTATACAAATGTGCTTATTAACTACTATTGTTGAGAGTTCCATTATGCCAAAGTTCTCTTTTAAAATCTTCCTAAAGCATGATATGACTTTTTTTCAGACTTCCAGGAACTTAAAGGGAGAAATCTTGCACAAACTCCTGGCCCTAGTTCCTCTTGTTTAAATTCAGTTTAGAGGGAGACCCAGATGTTTAATTTCTGTAGTGACCAAGTAGGAAAATAATTGATACTGTATTGCCCTATTAAGGAACCGACCTCCTGCATCCTTTCTCACATGGATAATGGGACTGCTCATGAGAGGTTGTTGGATCAGGTCTTCAGCTTCTGCCTACCACTGAATATCTCAAATCACCAAACTTAAATGCTCCCGGTTTATTTTTTTTACCATGTTAACAAACAGGATCATTTAGTCAAACTTACTAGCTGCTCAAGTTAACTGAGTCATATTTCATGCTGATACAAACGTGCTACCTAAACTATGCTTTTATTGCACTTGTTTGCCCTCTTGTAAGTGAGCCAAGAGTTGAGCATAATGGAGCCCCCTACCACTTTAGGAACTTGGGGGGAGGGTAGAGTAGGGAGGAGAGGTTGGATGATGATGTATAATAATTTCATCTGGAGAAGTGCATCAAACTAACCAAAGTAACCACTTGATGTGTTTTCAGTTGTGATGCTGGAAAATGAATTGATGTATGGAGTCCCTTTTGAAATGTCAGAAGAAGTTCAGTCAAAGGACTTTCTTGTTCCTATTGGAAAAGCCAAAATAGAAAGGCAAGGTAAGTTCGGAATACTCTTAACACTTCACATAATCTGCTCGTCAAATTCTCCTCCTCTGTTGGGTCACTTTAATTGAATAATGTATGTCACATACAAAACACTCCCTTCTTGTGGAATAGGAAAGTATGTGAAGGGACAGAACTCTGGAAGTTGAGTTTGTTTGGACTTTAACATACTGTACACTAAGCTCCTGTTAACAAAACAAAACATCACTTGGTTCCATCCTTTTGGCCACAAAGTATCTTGGTCATTAGGAAAAAGGTGCAATTCTGGATCAAGACTGGAATGAACCAGGTAATAGGCCTATGTGCTGAGTGAAATCTCACATTTCTCTTCCTTCCTTGTATTCAGACAACTACTTTTGTTTAGATCTTTGATGTGCTGAACAAACTTGCAGTGGTTCAAATGTCTTATACATACATTCGTTTGCAATGATGAGAAGAACTTCATAGCCATACCTTGGCAAGTTAATGCCACTCATTCTGCATGTAGAGTGCAAGTGTCGGACATCTCAAATATGCAAACTCAGGATGAGTTCAGTTGTTGAATTTCAGGCTATTCCTAATGTATAAATCTGTTACTTTTGAATAGACTAAAAAAGTGCAGTTAAATCAATATTCAGTCCTTATGTACTTACTATTTCAAAGCTGGACTGTGTTGTCTTGAGCTTTAAGGCTACTGAGGGTGTAGGAGGAAGATCTGACTTCTGTAGTTAACTCTTATGTAACTTGATCCATCACCAGCTTCTGTGTTTCAGGAACCCATGTTACTTTAGTGTCACACTCCAGATCTGTTGGACACTGTCTGGAAGCAGCTGCTGTACTTGTCAAAGAAGGTGTGGAGTGTGAGGTGTGTTATGGGAGGATTCTAGTCCCTGGTGAAGAAATTCCTTACTCTTTAAAATCAAATTAAGGCCCTGCAAAATTAAGCCCAGTAAACTGTTTGCACTTTAGAGTACTCTTTCATCACTGATTTAAACAATGATGGAGACAAATGTGTTCCTTTCATATATCTGCCATCCCCTGACTTCCCATCATAGAGCTGGGCAAAATTTCATGCCATGGATGTAAGTCAAAGTCACAATCACAAGCTCAAGGGAAGCTTGTGTGTGAGAGATGTTTATGCATGGCAGTAGTGCCGCAACAAGTAGGATGCCATTTAGTGGGATTCCTAAGGGGTGACCAGGGGGTCTGTCTAAACAGTTGTACCAGTTTAAGGTGGGGTTTATTTTTAATTGATTCAGTTAAATCAAAGCCTGTGTAGACACTCAAATCAGTATAAGCCTGGCTTATATTGACCTAGCTTGTCAGGAACAGGCTATAAGTCATAGTGATATAGGTCAAGTCTATATTGATTCTAATGTCCAGCCTTTTCACTAATTTAAATTGGTTTTAAAATCAATTAGTTAAGGTGTGTAGACAAGGCCTGAGTCGGGTGTTCACATTTTAAACTACATCGAGGCAGTGAAAGGTCTATTGTTTGCCTTGATCTAAGGAGGCTTAATGCAGAAAAACACAAGTGAATGTGTGTGCAATGCTAATTGCATACACCTCTATATTCAGGGAGGGATGACTAGAAAGTCAGACTTCTGACATGCTGGAGGGTGAGATGGGAGGCTGTAGCATGATGTGGCTAAAATTAGTCATCCTATCCCAGAACAAAGTGAGTAGTTCCTCTTTGGACTGTGGGGGTGACGACAGCTGAAATACAGAATTTAGGCACCTCTGCAGAGGAAAGATGGCTAAAATAATCGATGCAGAATACACCCAGTTGGAGGAAATGCCCTAGATCTCAGTTTGAAGCGTTGACTTGCTTTAGCCACTTATCTTCTCAAGGACTAAAACAAGAAAAGTACTAAGGTGAAGTTAACCACTTATGCAATTATAGATAGGCTTAAAGGACCTCTTGCAAAAACAAAACACTTAATACTCTCTCTAAGGTGATAAACCTCCGTACCATTAGACCAATGGATGTGGAAAGTATAGAAGCCAGTGTTGTGAAGACAAACCATCTTATAACAGTGGAAGGAGGCTGGCCACAATTTGGCGTAGGAGCTGAAATTTGTGCTAGGATTATGGAAGGTATGTCAGACTAGCTTCTGTAGCTTATTTAACTTTATGTTTCCAAAGTTAGCTCACCTCACTAACCTTAAACATACGGCTTTCATGATCCATTAGCTGTCAAGACAACTGTTTGTTGTTTTGGGGGAGGGTGGGGGGGAGAAAGAGAAGAGGAGGAAATTTAACTGGAAACCTGAAACTTGATTTGACTAAACTTAAGTTACATGGTTAAACAAAAGCACATGGTAGTGAAAACCTTTGCCCCTTTATTCTACTGCGGCCAATCCCCCTAGAGACAGAGGGGCAGAGCTTGCAGGGGCTGTGTAGGTGGCAGTGAGTTAGGCAACCTGGTAATGTGCCCCATCTCCCTTCCCCCTGCTCCTTGTAAACTTTAATTGAATGTGTGAAGATGGTGAGAATTAACCAAGAATGTCTACAGGGTTAACATGTCAAAGGACAGCTGCAGGAATAAAGGGATTGGCCCCTGGATCACTGTGAGACCCTAACTCCTTTGAAAAAAGGTGTAGCTAAATCTGCATGAGCCTTTGCTAAGACCTTTTTATTCTATTCCAGGACCTGCCTTTAATTATTTGGATGCTCCAGCTGTGCGTCTCACAGGTGCAGATGTTCCTATGCCTTATGCAAAGATTTTAGAAGAGAACTGCTTACCTCAAGTGAAAGATATCATATTTGCAGTGAAGAAAGTATTAAATATCTAGGTTGTATATACAGGGTGCCCTTCCAAAGTGTGTGTCTTAAGAAGAGCATTAATGGAATGGACTACAAACATGTATTCATAACAATGTTATATAGCTCTATTGACCTCTTTGTACTGAGGGAAAGGTGTAGGTGACCTTTTAAATGTATTTATGTAGTTAATCTGTGTTTAGTGGGTTATCCTCAACTACTTTCATCTACCAAGCTAAGCAGTAAAGCACACTTACATTTGTGGGTGCCAGACTCATTTTGTAAAAAGTGTGAATCTGTATTGAAAGCCTTAAGGATTACAGAATGTGAAAAGAAAATGTTACCATATCAAGGGATTTAAAGCCTCCCTCTATGCCATTTACAAGTGGTAAAAAATAACCTTTGAGCCAGAATGCACCTGAAAATAGCAATAAGCACTTAAGTGGTGGGGTCTAGGACTGGACTGCAGCATCGTAGCATGCATGAGGAGAGCATTTGCTGAATAAGTGAATGTTAAAACGGTTTTAACCAACTGTGTTTACCTAGTGCTGGAGAACAGTGGTATTCTAGAGCTGGCACCTCATCTTCTACATTGTGGCTGTAATAATTACTGCTGGAAAACTAGCAAGTTCAGTGGGAGAAGGGAGGTAGCTGCCACTGGGATGTTCTACCCTTGCCATGAGGCAAGGAGGTTGTCCCTATAATTACAAAGTCAAAGAGGTCCATGCTAGCAAAGGGTCACCTATGCTGTCATGAGTTGCTTCTGTGCAATTCAGGAAGAAGAGAGGTAAACTGCAGAGGGCAATGAGAGATGCTGGCTGCAGTATAGTGGTTGCTCTACTTTGGTGGAGGAAAGAAGAAAGTGTTGAGCATTTCAGCCCAGGGTGCAGCCGTATTTTTTATTTAACACCATGCTCTTCTGCAGCTCATTAGTTACAGCTGCCTGACCCAAGGTGCAGTTTTTTAAAATGCTAATTTATTATGATGGTGGGGCTGCCAACTCTTTGGGTGCAAAATCAGTCCCAAGAAAATACTTGTACTATTCACTTCCATATTGTCCAGTACAGTAGCTTCCCCCTTGTCAGATAAGAAACTGATTGTAGAGGCGAAATAAGTCAGTCTGGACTAGTTTTGTTCAATCCAAAGTAGCCTGCTAGATCTAAAAAACTTGGGAAGATCTGCTAAAAAGGGTTAAGACTTTAAATGCTGTTTAAATACTTTGACCATATGATTAACAGGAGCACCTGTCCAAAAAACTCTAATCTTAGTTATACCTCATTCATCCACTCAGTTTCACCAGAGGGGTAATCCATGATCAAGTCCTGGTAAAATAAGGCATCATTTGAAAATTTCACTTTTAAAAAAAAAAGCAACTGCCAATATTGAGAGGTTAGACAGCTTGACTGCTACGTGGTCTTAACTTTAGAAATAATGGAACCTGCATTTGGATGTTGTAAGTATAGGTTTAAGACCAATCCTAACCTGAATAAGGAAATGAGTAGATAGTGAAGGTGCTGTGTTTAAAAAAAAAAAAAAAGCAATAGTGAAATCAGAGAAACTAGACAAGTGCGGTTACTGTTCTAGAGGGAAGCACTTTTAAAGTAAGTAAATCTCTGAACAATGGTTTCAGGAGCAGCTAGTGATTGGTCACCACAGCCTATCACCGTTGTGGCCATGCCTCAGTCACTGTCAGATGCAATACCAAACTATCTTCATGGAGGGAACTGAACGAGCCTCACTCACAGACCCAAGGAGCTGAATTCCTTCCCTTTGCCTAGACAGTCCGGAAGCTGATGCAGCACTAGCCTACCATTTCAGTACTTCTGACCCTAGCAAAATGGCCACCTATCACTTCAGCGCAGGGTGTAGAAGCTTCTGCTATGTTAGAGTCTCTATGTTACAGCCCCACTATTTTATTTTAAATCAAGGACCCTCAGTCTCTGACTGGAGGAATTCCAATGACATTTATTTTAATAAAAATATGACTGAATATATATCACAGGTTACATGAAACTTTATACACAATGACATTCTCTGCATAGTAAACACTGATGTGTACTTGAATTTAAAATGGATTATCTATAATCCTTTAAAGTGCAATTTGTTTAAGGTTTTAAGCAAATCATAGAATAAAATAATCTTTTCAAGCAGTCAGCATCTAAAACAAAATGTGTTCTGCAACTTCCCCAAGACCAAGATTAGTTTCATATGGATGCAAATTTTACCTGTGTTGAAAACTCCCCAATCCAGAACTTGTGTTGAATAATCAGTGCCAAATTAACTCCCATTTTATTACCTGAATTAACAGGCTGTTTGTTTCCCCTGCACATGTGGTAACTGGAACCAGCTACATGTTTAGGGGGGTCATTCCAACAGTGCATTACATACAAGGATGAGCACCATTGTTGAATTTTGGAGTACCCTCCAATGGCAAATATGCCATAGAGACCAAGTTAAATCTACAGTTCCCTCACCAGTGTACTACACTTTTGGATTAAGTGCTTTAAAAAAAAAAAAGATTATCTAAAGCAAATGGCTGATTTTTGATGCAACAAAAATGTAATGTGCCAACTACAAGGAATTATAGGAAAATAGGGCAGACTAACGTTAGATTTTTCAAGTGTGTTTGAAACAAGGGGTAGGGTGGAATCAGATGTACTGAGTCAGTAGCCTCATGCTTGTTCTTATTTTCAGATCGTAGAAATATTGCTTTACCTCCCTCCCCAAAAATCACTTAACTAAAGAAGTTCATTTTAACTGGAATAACTGAAGTCAATAGTTACCACCACAATATGGCAATGTAGTTCAAACGATGTAGTGCTGCTACTCAAGGACAAGGAGAAATAATTTCTCTAGAAAAAGCTGAAATGGCTCTGAACAAACAGCTGCAAAATAGACCAGCATGAAGTGGCTGATCACGCCTCCACTGAGGACAGTTCATGGGAAAAATATCCCATCCTGCTGTGAAGAGTTAACTTCAGCTGATCCTGGGAACACTGTAGTCACAGGTGTCTGCTTTCTTCAAAGCTCCTTTCTGAAAGTTTTGAATGGAGCTAAGTAAGGCTTCTCGGCTGGCACTGTCAGCAGGCGAAGGGTCAGGATGCACTGCCCCATCCATTTGAGGAGGAAGTGGAGGAGCTGCTGGTGGTGGAGGTGGCGGGGGTATAGTTGACACTCCTATTAAGATGAGACAACAATTACACAAGAAACCACCACCACAAGATTAGCCAACCAAAAACAAGACCAAGCTGATCTAATAATTGCAGCTGCCTTGCTAGAATAGTAATAAATCAACTAGGGAAGTCATTTACCCAAGTAAATATGCAACTTCTTGAGTATTGCAAATAGGTACCAGATTGTGGAGAAGGAGGCCATAGAAATTAGATGCGAGAAAGACCTAGGAGATCACATCCATCCACCTGTAAGTGCAGGCTATACAGTCCCCTGATAAGAGATCATCCAAGTCACCTTGAAGGGAAGCCCTGGATGCCCTGTTACCTGGAGAATCAAGGGCCAATACAACTACAAATTAGAAGAATCTTACACTGGCTGAGAGTGATGAAATAAATGATTTCCAGGAATTTTCCCTCATCTCTGATTCCTATGGTTTGTTTCTTAGTACTAAGATCAAGTGAAGCAGTCTGCCCCCCATCTCACAAAGCCAGACCCAATAAATAAAATAGTTCGACTGTGGCACTAAGTCTCTTACTGTTTCCCAGGTGTAGCTACACTGTAAAGTCAGATTATTTTCTAGTCCAGGAGTTCTGGTTTAGGTCATTAGCTATACATGAAAGACAATGGGTCTATTTATAACACTTATACTAAGAAATAGAAAAAGGCAAGTTCCTATTAAAATTATTGAGCAGTGATATCCTTTTATAGATTACACTGCATCACAAATTCTTACGAGGGCCATGAGCATGAATCACAAAGACCATGGTGCTGGCCAGTGGCACCTTTAGCACTGAAAAATCTTGACTTGTTTTGCTACATTCTGTGTTCTAGATCAATTCTCAACCTTTTTCTGAGCCCCCCCATGCTATAAAAACTCCCCAGCCCAGCTGTGCCACAACAACTGTTTTTTTGCATATAAGAGCCAGGGCTGGTTTTAGGGGATAGCAAGCAGGGCAATTACCTGGGGCCCCACACCACAAGGGGCACTACAAAGCTAAGTTGCTCAGACTTCGACTTTAGCCCTGGGTGGTGGGGCTCGGGGCCCTGGGCTGCAGTCCCACGTGGCGGGGCTTCAGCTTTCTGCCCTGGGCCCTAGCAAGTCTAATGCCAGCCATGCTTGGCGGACCCCCTGAAAGCTGCTCGCAGCCCCCCAGGGGGCCCTAGGCCCATGGTTGAGAACCACTGGTCTAGATCACACATATGCTTCACTTTCTGTAACTCAGTTGGTGTGTCAACTTTACACTCTTACATCAAAAATACACAGACACAACCTCCCTTGCAACTCCACATTACATGGCCATACAAAGTCAGAGCTGGGGAATTTAGTTAAGCTTGGAAGGATTTGATTTTTTTAATCAGCAAATCTTGGTTAACGTCAATTTCACTGTTCACAAACAGATGAAAAAATATTTCAATGGATAATCAAAATTTGCAGATAGGCCAGAAAAGCTGCTTGATTAAAGTGTTTGGCTTAAGGTATTTATATTTTGACACGTGATGTTGACAATTTGTATTTTAACAGCTTAAAGCTTTAACTTTTTGAATGTGAACATCTACTTAAATAATTACTGTCTGACCTCCTCCACTGTCTGCCACCCCCATATTTGCCTGCCACTGAAAACTTAAATCAAAAATAAACTTAAAATCCATAATTTTGCACAACTGTGAAAATTTAGCTAAGAATTAAAAAAATGCTTAAAAATTAACATTGATATCAGTTGAAATTAAATTATATATCTATATCTCTATAGATATAATTCTGCCAAGCCTATTTATAGTGTCCCCTATTCTGTCAGATAATAGGATGACTATTTCCAATACACACATCACATATACTGCAAGGGGTGGAGGAGGTAGGATTACATCCAACACCCAGGTACTTTTTTGGTGATATGAGCTATTCAATAGACAAACTGGAAAGAGGGGTATGTGAAAGATACAGCATTGCACTGTGTCATGCCAGGTTTAGTGTACGTGGAGAACACAGGTGAAAACGGCCATTATCTGACGAGGCTAAGGAAAGCAAGAGTTACCAAAGCAGAACCACGTGCTGCCATATTTCCATTAACAATACTCCCAATGAATACTTAAGAAATTAAGTCACACAGAATGACATTCAAAAGTTATTCAATGCTCAGCCACAAACAGAAAGCAGGTGAAGCAATCACTTCCTTCTCAACTTGTTCCATTCTTCCTTGCTGCTGCTTAGTCTCAGACTAGTAAGTGGTGGTGAAAAATAAGTGCTGTAATAAAACAAGCTGAGTTCCAGATGGAAAGAACCTTAGTTTGAAACATTTTCAATTTGTGTCAGTTTTAAAGATGGTTCCTATGTGGAAAAATCTACATCAAAAAAGGAGAATGTTTATACAAAAAGCATTTTATTTGGCCAGTGATTAACTGCATTCCTATGGTTACTGTACTTCAGACACTTGCACATGGACAAGAGTTCCCCTTCCTCACAAACAAGCACCTCCTGCAATGGGGGAAGACAATCCTTTTATGGGAAAAGGACAGCCTGTTCCCATGGAAATGTGGCTGTTTCAAGTCTTTGTTTTACTCTCCTCCTCTCTAGTAGAAATGTCAGTGTTCAAAGAAGGACTCCCACACTGGGCAAAGTGGGACCATCTCTCTGTTACAGAGGGTTTTTTTTTTTTTTTTTTAAACTCCATCCCTCTCTTTGGTAATTGAGCTGGAAGCAAAGTTAATACACATTTCAAAAGCAGAGATGGCCCAAATTCATCACTGTAATTCACTGACCTACCTGATTTGTCCTTATGCCAGCACAGATAACTGCACCTGAAAATCTAAGTTTATTAATAAAATGTATTGGAAAGTTATCCCTAGCAGTAGAGCCTCACTAACTAATGTGCTCACTTATGATCAGCACAGTGTGGGAAAAATACTATGAAGAGTGATACTTGAAATTCATGGCAGAAGGAAGAACAAATGGTGATCCACAGCAAAGGCTGAGGCAGCACGGTAAGCATTAAGGTTGAAGTGGTCAGAGTAGAACAGGGTAGGTGAGGTCATCCCACATCCTTATTGTTTAACTTGTGATCAAATGAATTAGCCGTTAATGATATGCCACAAAAAAGAGTCAAGAGCATCTGAGTAAGGAATGAGATTGCATGAGAGAGACAAAGCAGAGAAACTGACAGGATAGGACAGAGAAGATAACAGACTAAAGAGGCTAAAAGGATGAGATGTCCAATACCAAATATGAATGATTATGAACAAAAAAGGCAGGACTTCTGTAAGGGGACAATGATAATAGTAACACAGAAGGAAAAAAAGGTGTAAACTTGATGAGAACAGTGGTGGAAAAGTCATCATACATCTAATGATGGATCACTATTTATTAATCAGTCCAGGGCACTAATGTTATCTAGTTTCTAGACTGGTTACTGTTTTGAAGGGGAGAGATCAGTTTACTTTTTGTACTTTTTTAGAAAGCCTTTAGAGCTCCATACTATGTAACGACTGAACTGGAAACAGAACTGCCAGCACCAATGTGCAGTAAGGGGAAAACTCAGCTTTCCTCTATTGCAGAGGCACTTTGGTTGATCTGACAATTTAAATCTGAATTTAGCCTTAACACAGTTGCAGCTATTGAAACTGTGTCTAAGTCAGGCGGGAGAACTACGTACAAACATCACATGTGTTCCATTGGGGCCCATTCTGTCATACACTTACATGAGTGTCTTTACTGACAGGTGTCTACGGGTTTCCAGGACCTGGACTCTAGTTTATAAAATGTAACAGTTATTTCATTTCAATCAGCACATCTTATAAAAAGTGTCAGGCAACAAGTCATCTGTCTGTCCTTCCTCCCTGCTACTGAGTCATTCTGAGAAGACTATATATGCATCCGAAGAAGTGGGTTGTAGCCCACGAAAGCTTATGCTCTAATAAATTTGTTAGTCTCTAAGGTGCCACAAGTACTCCTGTTCTTTTTGCGGATACAGACTAACACGGCTGCTACTCTGAAACCTGTCATTCTGAGAAGGGAGACCCTGCGGTTAGGTCTGCACTGCAGTGCAAGTTCAGGGTTTGAACTCCGGCTCAGGCCTAACCCCCTTCCATCAATATAGAAATTGCACTGAACGTGGGTCCCACTGTCCCATGGGGGTGGAGGGTCTAAGCTGTATTGCTTTGCAGTGTAGACACAGCCCCATTGGACTCATGCTCTGGGAGTCCACAATCACATGGGCCAACTTTCTTTGTCCTCTGCACAGTCAAGTTTGATGAACAGTCAGTTTTCCCCACACTGCACCACAAACAAGGGCGGGAGTGGCCACATTTTGGGGAGGGTGCCAAGAATTCTGGGATACGGGTGGTTGGACTTGGGTCCACATAACGCAGCGTAGACGCTGGAGCCGCAGGTTGGGACCCAAGGTTCAACTATTCCTAACTTGCGGTTATAATTGAGGGTAGACATTCAAACCCTAGGTTAACAAACCCGGGGCTGCTAACTCGAGTTCTACTAACGCTAGGCTTACGCTGCAGTGTAAACTTACCCTTAGAGTAGGTCTATACCGCAATTAAAACACCCGTGTCGGATCACTCCGGCTTGCAGGGCTGTAAAATTGCTGTGCAGATGTTTGGGCTCAGGTTGGAGCCCAGGCTCTGGGACCCCACATTACCCCCCATTGCGGGGTCCCAGAGCCTGGGCTCCAGCCCAAGCCCAAACATCTACATGGCAAATTTTACAGCCCTGCAAGCATGAGTCAGCTGACATGGGCCAGCCGTGGGTGTTTAACTGCAGTGTAGACAGACCCTCACTCACCTAAATAACTTTGGTGCAGATGCAGCTACTGTCCAGCAGGAAAATACTTTACAATACTTATAGGGAGAAAGTGACTTGATGCAAGAGCTTGGTTAGCAGGAGGCCTTCCCTACAGATATGTTGGAGGAGGCTGCTCAGGGCCAATGAATCATTTGTTTATCCCTAGGACTTTATGAATGAACACTCAAACACCTATCAAGGGTTTTTAGAGTGCCATTTTTTGTTAAGAGTTTGTTACAAGGAATTGAAAGTTTATCAGATACTGTAAAGCTGAAGCCTGGACTTGAAACAAAACTCAATAATGGATTTAAAACTACAGCAATTGTGAAAATTACATGTTTAAAAGGTTGGTAAGAGAATGAGATGCAAACAAAGAAAATCATTTTAGTGATAGTTTTAAAGATGCTATATTTAATTAAAAGAAGTAGCTTATGATCTACTTCTTCTTTGTTCCTTTTTTATGCCGTGAGAAGTTCAAGCTCTCTCATACAGAAACAGAACATCTTTAAAGAGAGAGAAATCAGCATTAGCTTACGTTACCGATAATTCATGTTCAAAATGATGTAAGCTCTATTGAAGACAGCAGAAAGAGACAGAGAGAGAGAGGACAAGTCATTATTCTGGTTCTAGTGTCATTCAGTCACACTGTTAGCTGTACAGTTAGTTAGGTTACTCAATGGTTATACTCATACATTTTTCTATGAATTAGAATGTATTGGTTTTGAACGGTTTTAAAATGCCCATTATATAAAAATCAGCCAAATAATTGTGCACGTAATATAATGAACTACACTTTTCTGTACTAAAATCCTTATCGACTGATGAAACATTATGTTTGTAATCTCAGACACACATCCATCCATCCAAAAATGCCAAATGTCAAGCTCTGGGGGTCTTGAAAGCACTTTTAGTTACACTAAGGTACATCTTAGAGTGATTCAATAATAAAACTGTAGGAGAAGCAGCCATAGGAAATAAAATCCATTCATTTTGTATGTAACATTCCAATCATTTATTTTTACCCTGAAACATTTAGATTGTGCAGATCAGATAAACACTCAAAAAAGAAAGAACAATTAATGCAATGAAGTTGGCTCATAGTGATGGAAAAAGCAGAACACCAGCACACTGACCGTCAGCAGGACGTCTTTCTCCTTGAAGGATTTAAAGCTAAAGAAAAACACCCATAGTCAAGTCCAAATCCTGCTCCTGGGGTCAACTCCACTTACAAGATTAAGGCCAAAAGGGACCATGATGATCATCAACTCTGACATCCTGCATCAAACGGCCAGAGAACTTCCCCAAAAACAATCCCTACAGCAGAGCTTTTGGCAAAACATCCAATCCCGATTTTAAAACGGTCCATGATGGAGAATCCACCAGGACCCTTGGGGATTTGTTCCAATGGCTAATTACTCCCACTGTTTAAGCCCCATTTCCAGTCTGAATTTGTCTTATCTTCAACTTCCAGCCACTGGATTGTTACACCTTTCTCTGCTAGATTGGAAAGCCCATTGTTAAATATTTGCTCCCCATGTAGGTATATAGACTGATCAAGTCACCCCTTAACCTTCTTTGTTAAACTAAATAGACTCAAGGCGCTCAATCACTATAAGGCAGGTTTTCTAATCTTTTAAATCATTTTCATGGCTCTTCTCTGAGCAGTCTCCAATTTCTCAACATCCTTCTTGAATGGTGGCCACCAGAGCTGGACACAGGATTCCAGCAGCAGTTGCATCACTGCGAAATACAGAGGTAAAACAACCTCTCTATTCCTACTCGAGATTCCCGTTGATGCATCCCAGGATCACATTAGCTCTTTTGGCCACAGCGTCACATTGGGAGCTCATGTTCAGCTGATTATCCACAAGGACCCCAAAATCCTTTTCGGAGTCACTGCTTCCCAGGATAGAGTCCCCCATCCTGTATGTGTGGCTGACATTCTTTGTTCCTAAGGAAGAAGGAACACCCATGAGGCAATTGGGCCCACTCACATTAGTAAGGGAAATTGAATCGACCAGAGGTGTCATCTTTCAGCCCCTACCTACCTTCCTTCCTAGATAAGCTGGCTCATTAATTAATGCTTACTGGGGTCAGGAGCCATGCAATGAAGAGTGAGTTCTACTTTCCCTTTTATAGCATCCTCCATCCCATTGACTTTACGTACAACTCCCGATCACAGAAAATGAATGGATTTTTAAGTGAGAGCAGAATTAATGCAGTCAGGAAAAAACCAAACTGAACATGCAAGAGGAGATGACAATCACTCTAGCCAAAAGCTCAGAGCCATAGGAACCTGTATTAGAATCAGCATTTGCCACCACCTAAATAAGGTATCTCAAAAAGATTTAGCAGTAAAGCTGAGAGAATAATTTACAACAAGTTTAGTCTCCTTCTCTTAGCAGCATGTCTGTTAGCCAGCCATGTTTTGTGTACACGTTATTCAGATTTAATTGATTAATCTTTTGGAACGTTTTGCTCTATGAACAGACATTTGAGTTATGTTGCTTTGTTGTAATTTATTAAAGTCACATAGTATTGTTTCTGCTCCGTGACTGGATATGCACACAAGCACTACCAAAACACATTTATGGGTCCAAATTTCTCTGTGAATACTCATGTATGAGCCTTTGAAATTCACTTTCTGCACTAAAAGTGTTGGAAAGCAAACACAAAAGGGTCATGAACATAGCCAAAGTGAAATCACTGAGAAATTCAGAAGATTATTCATGGATATTTGTTCGCATTGCTCATTATTGTTTGCTAGCAGCTTTAGCAGTGGCAATATTAAAACTAGGAAACAGGGACCAGCCTGACCTTCCATATTTGAGGACTGATTTGCCTTAACCCTGAATGAAGAGAAGGGAGATGAAGGCACATGGCTCTTTGCATGATCAGGCCCCTCAGTAAGCAATACATTAAAAGTTATTCAAATCCCGCTAGTTGAGAGGCTGCACATTAGGCACCACTGTAAGGGCCTTCACTCCACTTAGATTAGGCCATTAGGTTTCCATTCCACTAGCTGCTAAGTGCTACATGTTCCAATTGCTAATGGGACGGCACCACAGAAGGCAATCTACCCTTACTTCCTCTAATTTAGAGCCATGATGTGGCTAATTCCCCAAGCACAGCACTGAATGTCACTTACCCAGTTCTACCCCCAGAGGGTTCAGGACAGCACTCCAGCTACAATATATGAAGATGTCTAAATACAGTTCGCTATTTAGACTCTTAACCCAGTGCTCAACCAGATCATTTTTTTCCTCCACAAAGTTAATCAACTGCACTGACATGAACAGGATCCAGACCAGAAATCTAGAGGAGAAAAGCTTGACACCTCTGCCAGTCACCTCACCAATTAGTGCCCCCATGAAACTTTCGTCCTTAGTCAAAATCAGGGAATGGGGAATACAGAATGCTGCTTCTGTAGCCTGTATCTTCTTTCTAAACAACGTTCTTCAGTTGTGTCAGGTTTTTTTCCCCATAAGGTCATTTAATGGTTTGATTGCACACAGAAGTGGAAAAGGCATATTCCTGGTGAAAATCAGAGACCCAAGCCCCCATAACTTCCTTTTATAGCTAATATTTGAAGTGAATTTAACCATTAATTAATGCAAAATAAGATGGTCTTTTTATACCATCCTGTATGTATTCAGTTTACAAAAAAAATACATTCTTAAATGGTGGCAGTACTAATTTGCATGCCACAGCACTTTTTGATTAGCGCACATGCAGGGACAATTTGCATAGAATCAAATATGTTATGGACTAGATCAAGCAGCCAAGAACACAATGTCAGAAGGACGAGTGACATATGATAGGGTGTTCATAATAGAGATGACACAGAAGCCCAACACATGCTGAAACTGACAGAGCATATTTCAGTTTAAATCCACATCAATGTCAAGACATGAATCTAAGTAAAAAAAAACCTAACTTCATTTCACAAAACAAAGAACTATTTTCTAAGCATCTATCCGTTTGGGAAAGGTAGAACGGTTTCTTGCATTTTCATTTAAATTCCTCTTTTTTAAAAACACATTCAAATCTTGGGGGGGGGAACCCCCAACCAAAATGTAAAATAAAAGTTGTCACACCTGGAGGATAACAACACTTACTTGAATACAGAGCATATAGTGGCATTCTAGTATCCTAAATCCAGTGGAACTGGAAGACTGAATCCTTCTTAGAGAGGACATAGTTCATAATTCTCATATTCTGAACTTGACACAGAAAAAACTCTTTGCTGAAGTTTGTGGACTACGGTGTCTTTTAGAAGGTCAATTAGACCAACCAACCAACCACCCCAACACACACGGTCATTTCCCTAACCAACTAATGTAGCCTATATGTAAGAGCGGACGCCGTTCAATGCAGCAGGTTCCTTGGACCAGAAATCAGGTGAGCTAGTCACTACTGCATAGGTAGTTGGTATCAATGTTTCTTTCTGAAAACGGATAGTATTCGCACCCTCTAATAATGCTGCTCCTCAGTGAGCCTTACACTTACATTTCAAATGCTGTATTGTGGGTTAATACTCAGATCTGCATCTAACACTCAGGGGGTACAAAGATGATACAAAATTGCTGAATCACAAAACAGAGCATTCCAGAGCCAGCAATCTGGATCACCAAAAAGCAAAGCATGTTTGCAAAATAATGCAAGGTCCAGAGGATGTCTGGAAAGTACCAATGACGGTAGGGTTAGGGTAGTGCAGATTTAGACAAGCATTTGTATTGTGTGGACAGATTATCTACAGGAGTATTACAGGGACATTTGTTAAACAAGAAGGCTTTGTATGTTACAAGGCTATCTAGGATGCTCAGAAGAATGCAACTGTCTGAACTTTTGATGGTAATAAAATGTCATCTGTACATTTTTATGGCCAGTCCTTGTCCCCTAAAACTCTATCACCCTTAAGGATATGATAGATCATCTCTTGCCCTAGAAAAACTCAACAGAAGACAGACCAACACTGCAGTGTCTCTTTCACTTACCTGCTGTAGAGGGTGGAGTGGGGGACGATGGAGATGTCAGAGGGGAACTTGCCCCAGAGCCAGCTAAACAAAATAAAAACCACAGTAACTACAGTTGTGATTTCAGGATTCATTACAGTAACATGGGCCTGCCGAAACAGTCTGATTTTACTGACTGCTTCCACTGACGTCAATGGCATAATTCCCACGGACTGGAATGGGTTCAGAATCCGAACCGATCTGAACGGACGGGCCGCCGCAGTGTGGGTGACAAACATCTCCGCACTCTCTGAATTCTCCAATGGGGAACACTTCTTGTCAACAGCAGGTAGGCTGCTTTGAAATCCAACAGCATTTAGTCGGAGACTAAATTTTGCCCTCCTTTAGGTGCATGCCACCCACTGCCTGCAGACTCGGATCCCATCTCTCTTCCTAGGAGAGAGCTTTCTAGTCCGTTGCTATAGCGTCACCAGGTACTTTGACAGCAGACTGTATTTCACAACAAATTGCTTTCTGGAAGAGTTACACCCTTTAAGATGGGCACTTCTTCCCCTTGCCAGTCATTTTAGTGAACAGAAACTGGCTGCACTACTCGACAGATCAGCAAGGTGATGGCTTACCACACACACAGCCATCTTCAGGACTGGACACAGATGCAGTAACCCCCCCACCCCCCGTAGCTCATGGATTCATTTTAATAACTACTTATCAAGAAATACAAATTGCAACAGTGTTTCCATGTGAAGGATGAAGTATCCAATGGATTGACTGACCAATGCTATTGTAAGCAACACCACACCTTCCATCCAACGCTCAGAGAACTAAGTTAAGAGGTTTTCACCTATTAATAAAACTATAAACTACCAGTGAATGTTTTTAAACCCACAATTTGACCATGATGAAATAACCAATACTAGGATCAGCTTGTAATAGTCTGGTTAGTATACAATAGACAATTCAAAGTGATTTTAGGTTTTCTAACCAGCATGCAATTTGATTTTTTTTTTTTTTAAATCCAAAAGAGAGAACTGTAAACCTGTTGAAAGGGCTCTGTTAGTTACCTGAATTGTTTGAGTTGCTGTATTTTGCCAAGTGTTCTTCCCCACTTTCGAAGGCAGTGAGCTTTGACTTCTTTAAGAATCAAGGAGAGAGAAGAGACAGGAATAAACAGCATTTCACTGCGGGCTCTTACCAAGATGCCTTTGACACATGAGGATTTGCATCAGCCCCCAAAGGGTTATTATAGCATGCGGGGATCACCAGTGCTCAAACCACACTCTTCCCTCAAGCGTACTCCTGCTGTCGCAGCCCTATGGGCCACCTCTACACCAGCTAGAGAATTGCCCATTGCTGGGGAATATCCCCCAGCTGCCCACTTTGGGCAGTGATATGGCCCTACTGCCAACCACAACAAGGGCCAGAACCAGAGATGCAGGAAATGTGCTGCAGATGCAGGAGATTGCACATTCTGCCGGGGGAGATGGGAAGCTAAGGGACAGGCTGTTCTATGTACTTTAGGCACTCAGATAGCCACTCATCAGTTTTTCTTTTAGCTCATTTAAAGTTACTGCAAATCAACTGCTGTCAGCATTTAAACATTGCTGCACAGCGCATTACCTGTCCGCATACGTGAAAACAATCAGAACAGATGTTCTTGCTCTCTCTCTCCGAAGAGTTCCTGTAGGTCATGGGGGTGGGAGCATATCCACATTATTCTCTCATTTCTTCAGCACATACTACACTTGGAATGTACATACTTCTCTGCATGCCAGAAACTCATGTTAAACAATCCCATTTACCTTTCGTGCCAAGATTTTTCTTTTCTTTTTCTCTTCCTCAGAACCATGGTGAGACTGAGCTCTTGTCAGTCTTCTATGCTGGTGAATCTTTAGAATATGAGAGAGAGACAGAGAGACCAAAACAGCCCACATGAAATGTACAAAAAACTTTCAGCTGGCAACCTCAGAAAAGGAGAAACACTTGGAGAAAATACTCAAGTGGCTTTGAATTTTTTTTTAAATATTTAGATCTTTGCTACTGGTTTGGGGCCTGAAGACCAAAGTTAAAATAAAGTTAGATTTATAAATTTGTAGGAAACGTTTTGGGAGCCACTCACTGTGGAAATTCCACTAAAGACAATGGCAGATCCATGCATACAACAGCTGCACAATCAGGCCATGGCTCCTTTACTAGGGAGCGGCGGGGCGTCAAATGTGCTGCAAAAACAAATGTGTTCCAACGATATTATTGTCCACCACATGGACTGGATAGTCTTCCTCTAAAAAGCATTCTTAGATCATACATCTCATACTGATCTCTTCCTCAGCTAGAGGTGAGCCTGAAACAAAACCTAAGACAAAAACACTCCCAAAATTTGGGAAAGCTTGGATCTGATCCTAAGCTTTAAATCTGGTTTCCTTCCCTATAACAGACACCCCAAACTTCAGGAAACTTTAGATCTGGACTTTGACTCAAGCTTCCCTATACATTTCAACAGCCCTTTGAAGACTACTCAATTAATATTCAAGTATCCAACAGAATACAGTCCATTAAGGGTGCCAACTGCACTTTTATTTTTAAATGTAAGCTAATAAGAAAACAATATATGGCCAGATTTCCAAACTGTCCTCCAGTTTGTCCATGTATTTATCTGCATGTGCAAAAGCCAATACAGTGCACAAAAATCATGTGTGTGTCTCCATCATGCAAAAGTGTCAGAAGCCAGGAAGTTTGGCTTCATGCGGTCAATTAGCCATTTTAGCTCATGTAGTTTTTAAATATGATAAAGTTAACTAGAAAACAAACAAGCTTGTGTTTTCTATTTTAATACTCTCATGTTCTATCTTACATGGTGCAGCATACCTTTAAGACACCCAAATATAATTCAATTGAAAAAGAATCTGTTCTAAAATGTTTCTTACATCTACTGCAATAGTCTCGCAGGAATACTTCACCTCAGTAAGATTTATTAAACCTATTGATGAAAATCTAACATTTCACCATTTGTCATAAAAATCTTTGGTTTAAAAGATCAGGGGAAAGAATGTCTGTGGGAAAACCATAGAGAAATGCAGAAATTACCAATTTCTGTTCTTCAGTGAGTCTCTTTTCTATGCATTCCTTGGCAGTTTTCAATGCCTCTTTTAACTTTGTGGGAATCTGGTAAAGGAAAGAAAATAATCATGGTATGAGATGTGCCAAGCAGAATTAACACTGCCAAACATCCACTTTTAATCTGAGGAATTTTTGGATCTATGATAAGGCCCCAGGTTCTAACACTGATTGTTTAATGAAGATAACTGTGTATCCACCTAGACCACATGGGATTTCTGCAAGCACTGCTCCCTCCAAACCTGACTGCAAGCCTCAACAACAGGAAAAGAGCATGGTGTATGATGGAGGAGTTAGGCCAATGTTAACCTAGCAGCGGTTCAGATACAAGGTGCTTCAGATGGGACTGTGGACTAGCTGATGGTTTAGAGTGGTTCTGTTGATTTCTTATGGGAAGGTTCCAATCAGTGGCAAGGAGATCACGCTCCCATGCAATCCTTCAGGAGTCTGTTCTCACCACTGCTGTTGGAACGCACATGGCAAGTAGTTGGTAAACAGGCACGGCGCCGGATCTATATTCGGTTACTCATGCTTTGAAGAGATTGTTTATCCTGAATCTCCTACAGAACTTTATGAAGTTCACATTTGTTCATCTTATAACAAAAAACCACCAAAGAAAATCTTGCTGTTTACTTCTCTTGTCCACTATGTACAAGTAACTTCTTTTCTGAGGGAAGTTTGAGGCATCTGCAGAATTTGGTGCTGAGTAGCCTCCCCCACTATCCCTAAACCCTGAGTTTGCTTTACGTTTGTGTCCGTGTTCACAGTAAGGAACAGCAGCTACCATCATCCTTAAGAAAATCTAATGAGTAAGAAATACAAGTGTCCCAGGGACATTTCAATGAAGGAATCCAATGAACAAGCTCCCTTGCTAAGTGCTGCTGAAAGAAACAGCAGCACTGGTGCCTTGGCAGCCCTGAACATAGCCAAGCGTCCATCTCATTCACGCAACCCCCCATTTCAGATGGATAGCACCAAGGCCCAAAGCCAGCCACATAACCACATAGTCAGCAGCAATACATGATACGCCAGAGTCGTTCACTTTTACCTTAAACTGTGGTTTCTCAGAATTCGTTAGTAGAATATCACTGAATAATCTGAAAGGAAAGAAAAGTTCAAGCTGGTGTGTTATTTCCAAGAGACAGACAGGATCAAGAAGAGAATGCAGCATTAGCACCATCCCCTCCACTGCTGCTTATTCTTTGCACTAAGACAAAGTGGATTGGACCAACTTCTGCTGGTGAGAGAGACAAGCTTTCGCGCTCACACAGAGCTCTTCTTCAGGTCTTTGCACTGGCATGTATATGGTGCTTTTCATCCAGAGGGTCATAATGTACAAATAGCAATCCTCCCTGACACGTAGCCACCTCTGATGTGGAACATGCAAGACTAGCTAACAGCTTTAGGAGGAGACCAAGAGAAACACTTTGACAGCTGAAACAAGGTAATTTTAGTTAGGCAGACTAGACTCTCCCAAAGCCAACTCTCCCTTTGCTTAAAATGCCACAACGACTACAGGGATCAGGTGGTTTTTTGGGTACATTGCATCTAAAAGATCACTCCTCTTTGACAAGAAGCTCTCTCTTTGCACAGTCATATATTCAAAACAATAAAGAGCATGGAAGACATCTGAGTAAAGCTTCACATTTCCGTTTACCTGGATTTTAACACTCCAGTTAAAGTAATTGAACAAGGAAAAAACATTTCATTCAATCCCACTAGACAGCAGCAACAATACAAATGATTAATCCTCTTTTCAGAGCACAGGGGAAGTACACTAGAGGGCAATGTTGTTATAATATTTCTATTTTCAGACTATTTCCAGCTACTTTCTATTTCTTTTTGAAAACACAGTAGAAGGTTGTCCAGTGAAATGTCAGAGTTAAATCCCCTGTGACCAATAGTTTCGAATTTTGACACTATTGCAGCTCACCACATGTTTACACAAAAGTGATGAACTTCTCCAACATCCCAGATCCAGACACTCAGGAACAATAGTAGGTAGAAAATTCAGAGAAAGGTGTGATAAAGTTGTCAGAGTCCCTCTAAAACCTACTTGTTGATTTCTTTCCCCCCCCCGACCCCCTGCTTTTTAATTATGTGCCCTTGCCAAAATTAAACAAACTCTTTCTACAGAATAGTATTTTATTCAAGGAGAGAAAGGTTTATTTTTATTGTATTGGCATGTATATGAACCCAGAACCTACACATTCCAAATCATGCTGCATGTACACATCAGGTTAGACTGGACATGGATTATCTTCTTTAACTCATGACCTTTATAAATTCTTACACCAATACCATTTCCCTGTTGTCAGATTTCTGTTTATTTCCTCTCCCCCTCAAATAAAAAAAAAAAAGAAGAAAGACAAAAGACAAGACTGCACTGACCCTTTCCTACCAGAGAATATAGAACTCTACAACACGCCCCAAAATGTGTGGCAAGCTACACACCGGGGGACTAGGCCACAATTCTAAAGGACAGAATATTACACTTCTGCCCACTCCCTATTTTGAGCACAAACATTGAACAAAGCAATAAAATCTACTTTGTTAATCACATTGCAGGCTCACTGCCAATCAAATCTATTAAGGATCACTTCTGCATCTTAGATGTTTTCTTATCATCCCTCCATGTACTTTTGCATGTGTTCGTAATGGATGGCTGGGCCCATTTAAATAATTACAGCAACATGCTCTGTACATCGGGCTTATATTTTTCATCTTTATATTTACTTCCCTTTTTTGGGGATTTATTTTTAGCAATTTGAATTTTATGTAGAGATCCAAAATCAGAGGTTTTCAGGGCTCTCTTTATATACATACTTATTATAGGGTATACAATGTAATATTATATATTTACTCATTACAGAAATAAATACTGTAATGAATAATCTCTTGTCATGTTCCCTGGCATACTTTAATGTAGAACCATTTTAAACAGCACTATGCTAAAGTGCACTAGGGAACTTTTAGTGTACATCAGTAGGATCTACATGGACCAATTAACATGCAGCACATTAGTGCACTTTAGAAATCTCGCCCCAGTACTCCACATTACTGCTCTATATAGACAAGCCCTTAGATACAAGAAACCATTTCCAGTGGGGTTTTTTGATAAATGCCAATTTTTTCTTTTTTTAAAGAAATAAGGAGTGTTTTATGGATGTTTATTAATTAAAGTTGAAAAATCAGAAGTCCTTCATTAAAATGCAAACACCACCTGTGTGGGTGAATGTATTATATGCTACAATGTAGCAAGGGTCAGAATAGTTTAAGGAACATCATCCATATTTTACAAGTGACGTACATCAAATAAAGTTAGACCATTAATGCTCTCATTTAGGAGAGGTTATTCCTCCCCCCCCAAAAAAAACCCTTTATTATGAATGATGAGAGCACAGAGAAAGCTTTGCTCATATTAATATAATTAACAATACTAAAGTCTACAAAAAACAAGGCAACGAGAACTTACGACATCTGTAAGATCTTGGAGACAGCTGGCATACCATTCTTTAGGGCTTCACAGGAGAGTAGGGATTCCAAAACAGCCACTTTAAAAAGGAAGGAAGGAAGGAAGGAAGGAAGGAAGGAAGGAAGGAAGAGAAAGAATGGGCAGATTTTTATACTGCAGGAACACATTTGCTAACATTGCTTTCCTTGGTTTGGGATAAAAGATTAGGCACTGTTGTGTAACACTCCCTAACTAACCTTTCAACTAAAACAGTTCAGGAGCAGTAGATATTACTTTTACCAGATGATCAGAAACTGTGTAGTAAAGAAAGAATAATAAAGCAACTCAGTGTATCTATGTGCCATATATATTTCTTCAGGGAAAAGGCATCTCAATACAGAAACGTACAGGTATGGTGCATTTTCTATTGTAGTTAATTTAGTAAATAAATTATCCAGCCTCTGAACTCTCCTTCTAAAGCTACAAGACATATTAAGTAGGTTTCTAGTGTAGTCGAATATGTCCTTTATAGCTGGATTAAAAGAAAGGCAGACAATTGAAGTTACTTTAAACAGAGACTAATACCTCCCCAATAGTATACTGACCGACTGACGCCGATGGAGCAGGAGGGAAGCCGTCCACTGGGATTGAATCTGGAGGTCTCCCATACGTCATTTCATACAGTAAGTGACCAAAGCAATGTACATCAACACCTTCTAAAGTCTAGGAAGACAAAAGCCCAGCTTGCTAGAATCAAGCAATTTTGCACATTTCAGTTTCAAGATTTACAATGTTCCATTAAAGAAGGATGGGCTTGTGGTTAGGGCACAAGACTGGGATTCAGGAGATACAGGTTCAATTCCTAGTTTTGCCACCAAACTGTGTGACCTGGGGCAAGTCCCTTAGTCTCTCTATGCCTCAGTTCCCCATTGATAAACATAATCCCAATCCTCTCATGCTTTGCCTATCTTTTCTATTTAGATGCTAAATTTGGAGGGGAAGAACAGTTTTACTATGTACACAAACTGCACCTAGCCCAAACGGCTCCTCTAATAAAATAACCCCTTCACAAGTGATCTATTTGGCATTTTCAGTTGCAGGTGACAATTCAGCTAATTAACCTAATAATTGACCTAACTATTTTCTGTTCACACAACCCTTATTCCTACAAAATATAGATTTTTGAAAACCATAATACTGAAAGGAAATCTTGAGCTAGCTCATTTTTCTATTATTCAAACAGTAAACACCGAGATTTAATATACTATATATAAATGTATTAATAGTAATAGTACACATGCCCACACCACCACACCCCACTGATTTCCAACTAGCCAATAAGTAGATAAAAAGGAAAGTATCCAAAGAAAGAACTATTTGTACAAAATACCAGAGAGCTTAGTTCACTATGTTAAATTAAGCCAAATGCACTAAGTGTTAATAGAGGATGTTCACTGGCTTTTAGGTTGTTAGTAGCAGACATATCTGTGGCTGCACTTATTGGCTAAGACTTTAGTAAGTTTTGATGGCACTGACAGTTAATATAACCGTGAACTTTTGAAAGTTTCTTTGGCAACTCAGTACAACTGTTGAACAAGGTCAGCAGCTGTCCCATGTGATACCTTATGTAATTTATTACAATGAGTACTTGAGGGCAAGGCAACATACCAGTTAAACGCTTGCAAGTTCTACAACAGGGCAGATTTCCCAACAGAGGGGAAGTTAGGTCTAGCTTCTCTGTAGACAGAGTCTACTGTTGATGTGCAAATCAACAGCTGAGAAATAACCTGCACCAACCCCCGCCCAACTTATGAGTTTTCAAGAGCCAGACATCTACATAATGCCTCTAGTCCATTCATCTTAGAGAAAACATTCTCTATTTCATTCCAGAGATATATTCTAACTTGAGCAGATGCCTACAGAAGTCGTACTTTCTACAACAGCATTAAGGTCACTTTTCAGGGTTGATAAACTATTGTAATATTTTATTGTCAAGCACAAATTGTTTTACTATCACATCTACGATGATTTTCACGTAGGAAATATCTATTTATTGCTTTATATTTTAAGTGACTTACATTAATTTTCCGAAATTGTGAAAAATATGATCGATAAAAGGATGGGAGTCCCAGCAAGGAATTCTCTAGATCCAGCAACCTGCACGTATCACCGTCCAACATCACGTTGGAGGAATGTAGATGCCCATAAGGAAATCCTTTTTCATGCAAGAATTTTAATACCTGAAAGATCAGAGAAAAGTGTCACTGCGAGGACATCTGTTTGGACGATTGTCAGATAATGTTTGAAGTGTACTTAAAAGAATGCACAATGGATGGATCAGCTCCCCAGACTCTGGATCTTTCATTTTTCCCCATTCAGCTCCCACCTTCTAGCCACACGGTCACAGAGTCAAGCCATCTTCTACGGCTCTTCATTCACAGATTGGGACTGGCACCACCTGTATGATCACACTCCTCCCTATACCTCACCTGGTGGTTTCCCCAACCCATCAGGCGCTAAAGGTTCATGTTCTCACATTCCTCTCTAACAACTGTTTCCTCTAGCCACTTCAATCAGAATCTGCTGCATTTGGTTTCTTTTAAGTAGCTGGAATCTGAACCATCCTGTCTTCCCCATAAAGGAACTATCCTGTGAGATGCACACCTTTATTGCTCTTCTCCCATGGACTTATGGGAGTTTCCCAGCAGACTGTGGGAGTTTGACCTTTTCTCCCACAATTCCACAGAGCTCCCAAAACGGCTTCTGAAAACTCCCAGAAGCCTCTGCTTCACAGCATCATGTCAGAAACAGTGGGATAGATGGGGCAGGACAGTAAGGATCAAGAACAGAGTTTTTTTGGATAAAAGGATCTCTGGCTCAGGGCAAGGACTAGTCACATGTGAAGTGAAAGGTCTGTATCTACTCTCTCTCTAAAAATCTCACCCCTGCAAATAGACATTTGATGAATGGTAATGGCCATGGAAGGAAAAACATGACCAACTCCCGTCTGCAGTACCCTGTATAACCACACAGATACTCATGTGGTGGAAGTTTGCCTGAGTCTCACATGTGTAAGGGAGTGTATCTAGTCGAGTTACAAGTAGCTTGTTCAATGAAACAAGTATACGAAGGAAATCTTAAGACTAATTCCCTAAGGCTCCTATTGGTGCCAAGATTCATGATTTCTCACCACCAAGTGCTAAAAAGGGATAAAATAGACGACTAAGGAAAACATCAGAAGAGGAGATGTACTATAATCTTATCAGCACATATAATATAATCTTAATCAAGAAGTCTTGAAAGTTGACACTGATCAAACACTCACAATAAACCTGGAAGTGATTTTCATGTAAACAGCACCAATACACATATTGAAAGGTTCTTGGAGCAGAATAAGAGGCTGATAAAAGGGGTTTATCTACTGTCTTTTAAAAATAAGAAAAGGGTCAAACTGAACCAACGTCTACAATATGGTTTTAAAACTTTTTTTGGAAGATGAATACATTTAGTGATGTAAACTGCAGCAAGTAGAGATTTAAAAGGATGCTGCTGACTTGAATTTTTTCTTTAAAATTTACTGATTTGGAAAAATTCCAGTTTCTGATGAAGCACCCTTTTAAGTACTAGAGCCTGATTTTTTCAAAAAAGTTACCCTTATTAGTGCTTTTATGGTATCCCTACTCCTGTCTATATTTACGGGTCTTTCCGGCAAGAAAAAAAGGTAGTTAACTTAGTCCCCAGCACAGCAAATGGATCCACATGGGCAGACCCTGGCGCCTGTGCAGAGCGCCAGTTACATCACAATGGGGGCTCCATGCAAGGATAAGGGTCTGCACACAAGGATCCAATTGCAGGATGGAGGCCTAACGATCAGGGCTGGCCCCAGCTTTTCTGCCACCCCAAGCGGCAAAAAGAATGGTGGCACTTCAGCAGCAGCTCAATCGTGCCACTTCTTCTGCGGCAGTTCGGCAGCGGGTCCCCCCTCTCTTCCTCTTCGGTGGCAGCTCAAAGAGGAAGAGAGGGAATGAGGGACCCGCTGCCGAGTTTCCGCCGAGGACCCGGACGTGCCGCCCCTTTGAATTGGCCACACCAAGCCCCTGCTTCCTACGCTGGTGCCTGGAGCCTGCCCTGCTAACTATATAGGGGTCTACACTGAACTGACTACACACAAAGTGTGGCCAAATGTACAAAATAAACTAACTGCAAAAGGATACAACATTTTTAACTCCCTTCCATTAGAATAATCCCAGCTGTTAATTAGGAGATTTTCAAGCCGTTAATTATGAGGATATTATCCCTTTAGTCACAAATGCATTTTAGACAGTAAAAGGAGTTACCTCTAATATTTGTCTCCCAAATGTTTTTATTTGCTGAAGTTCAAGACCTTGAATTTTTTTGGGATTGCAGTACTTCTTCAGGAATGGGTCTTTTGGTTTGGCCTTTAAAAAAAAATAAAAAGAAAAGTACACAGCTATTAATGAACATAAAATGCCATGCTCGTACTAAGCAATTATAAAGAAGAAAATTTAAGTACTCTTGATTTACTCAACAGTAAAACATAAAAAGCACTTTATACTATTATTAATACACACTCTAAAGACCATAAAGTAAAAAAACATGGCAGAGCATTTTGCTAAAAATCAGTGCCATTGTACAGTACCTTATAGATAAGGTCCTTTAGTGTTCCCTTCTCATTGAATGGTCTAATTACCAGTGCCGAGGATTCATTGGCTGTGGCAAAAGTGACTTTGTAAATGTAGGGATGCTGCCAAAAGAAGAAGCTATTAAGAAGATTCATACATCTTAATGTGGATTACAGTAAATTCATGCTAGATTCATTTACTAGAGAACAGATATCCTGAAGTAATATCATGCATTTGAATTATTTATCAAAATGACAAGCCAGAGTCTGTAGTCACATCTGCTTAACAGACCACTACTTTAGTCTTAACCAAGGGCAAACATAGCAAGGATTTCATTCAGCTTCCACTGAAGTAGACAGGAATCTTACTCCCAATTTCAGTAACAGCTGGATCAGGCCCTAAATTAGTAACTCACACACAGGGACGTGCACAGGAATTTAAATTTAACTGCATTTGAAGCAGCATGTTCTGTGCCTCTGCCGCAGCCCTGGGGCTGGAGGAGCTTGCTTTGCCCCCTCCAATTATTGGGGGGGTGCCCATGCCCCTGCTTGCCCCCCCCCCCCCGTGCACACCTCTGCCCACACATGATAAAACAGATGTACTTAAACTGGAGGTGACCAAGCACAGGGTTCAGGGGAATTTGGTGGGCATCAGGGGAAGTTAGGAGGTTGCAAACCTCATTACCTGCGCTCTTCCTCATGATCTCTTACACTGCAGTCACTAGCTTGTTGATAAAAAAGGATTAAGGGTCCAGTCCTGTAAACACTCATGCATGTGAGTAACTTTAAGGGGAGTTTAATGGGACTATGCTGCATAAAATGTTGTTGTAGCTGTGTCGGTCCCAAGAGATTAGAAAGACAAGGTGGCTGAGGTAATCTCTTATATTTGGACCCACTTCTGTTGGTTAGAGAAACAAGTTTCTGAGCTTACACAGAGCTCTTCAGATCTGGGAAACTTACTCACACTTGGTCGACACCACACTTAGATTGGTATAACTAGGTCGCTCCAGGGTATGAAAAATCCACACTCTTGAGCAATGTAGTTATACCAACCTTAACCCCCCCATGTAGACAGCACTGTGATGGCGGGACAGCTTCTTCCACTGACATAGCTACTACCTCTTGCAGAGTCATTGAACTGACAGGAGAGCTCTCCCCCATTGGCTTAGATGGTCTTCACCAAACACGCTACAGCAGCGCTGCTGCATGGATGTACGTTTGTACCATAGACCTGCCCTTAGTGTCTCACAGCTAAATACAAGATGGAACCGATTGTTTAGTGTAAGTAAGTAGTTGAATGGTCCCTTGAAATACATGTTAAAATGAAGTGGCCTGTTATGTTCCCTATGACTGAAGGAGTATTAATGGGCCAGGTCACCTTGAGTGGTCCCTTGAAATATGTATTAACTATTTATGCTAAACAATCTGTTCCATCTTGTGTTTAACTGTGAGACACCGAATGTGGTTATGTCTACATTAGAGCACTTACAGCCTGCACCACTGTGGTGCTTCTGGTGAAGACGCTCTCAGCCAATGGGAGAGAGCTCTCCTGTCAGCTTAATGATTCCTGCCTCCATGAGAAGCAGTAGCTATGTCAGTGGGAGAAGCTCTCCAGCCAACATAGCGCTGTCTACACTGGTGCTTAGGTCAGTATAACTCACCTTGCTTAGGGGTGTTGATTAATCATCTGTTATACTGAAGTAATTTGTAGCAGAGACAAGGTCTAAGTTTCCCAGACCTGAAGAGCTCTGTGTAAGGTCAGAAGCTGGTCTCTCTAACCAACAGAAATTTGTCCAATAAAATATATTACCTGAGCCACTTTGTCTCTATTTATGCTGGATAAAGTTACTCATGGGTTTGTGGGCTCAGGCCCTAGATTTGCATATGAGGTAGTTCAAGACTAAGAATTCACAGCACTAGTTTCATAACCTTTTCAGAAATTAATATCACTCACTAGAGTAACAGTGCAAGTGGGCACTATTTACTTTCTGCTGACAACTTTGCTTGCAGGATTGGAAAAAAACAACCATACCCATTTAAAACTTGGCTGTAAGAATTAGCCCCAAGGTGACACAGCAAAAAGCAAGAGAGTCTGAAAGCGGAGACAGGCCGCACAGGACTCCCTTTGGGGTCAGCAAATACCATTCCTTATTCAGATAGAGTTACTACGATTGGATCCTGCCACGTGGTGTTCCCTGGAACATCGGAAATAAGAGCACTGCCTCCAGGCTACTAACAGACTGCAGACAGAGCACAGAGGATCAAAACACATTTCATTGATATCCATTAGATCCTCAGGACATCTGATGAGTTGTTAAACAATTAAATGTATAGACAGCACTATTGTGAGAGCCTGAAAATCTTGGACATTTACAATCAAAGCTGATGCTAACTCAAAGTATTATGGAAAGATAGGAAGAGGAAAAGCACAGCAGCCATGACTGACATTTCTGGTACTGCTACTTTCTTGGGCGATTATATATTACCTCACCAGGGTGTAGGAGGCTTAACTAGTGTTTGCAAAGGCTTTGAGCTCTTCAGATGAAAGCAGTTTTATAACAGTACACAATATTTTTATATTAGACTGCATACACTTTTTCAGGATTAGTCCTCATAAGGGTTAGTTTTGGGTTGGCTCAGTTTAAGAGTCATCAAAGTAACACTCACAGAACAAGAAGGAAGAAGTTTCACAGCGCACTGGAAGTCTTTATCAGACAAGTATTTATCAGGGCCAAAGTCAGCCTAGAAATGAATACAAACAGTAAGGCATCAGCTGACTAATATACAGAAAAAGATAGAAGGATTTTCACTTAGTTTGCTCACAAGTTACTAAAACAGCTGCTTCTTAAAAATTTACCTCTAGAGTAAAAGAGGGCAAAATTCTAATGCAAGGTAATGCTTTATACATTATGAAAAGAAAAATTCTAGAAGCTAAACTAGCTCACAATTGGTTCACACTGCCACTTAGAGCTGGATCCCAAGCACCCAAGTTTACATGTTTCTGTTATTCACATGCAATATCTGATAACACACTATGAAGTTAGGCTTCACTAAAATAAGATCTTGAGGATGATTCATTTATTACTTTTGTTGGGGATGAAGGCAACCACACAGAGGTGTTTTATAATGCTGCTTTGACCAGTTCATTTATAGTTATCTTGAAGAACCTGAAAGTGGGATGAAATTTAAGATGCAAGCATACCCAGCTTAACATTAGTCGCTCCTTTGGTTGATTCTTACTCCTCATTAAGAAATACCTCTTACGTATTCGCCAACCTAGAAGGAAAAAGTTTTCATTTTTGTTTTTAAAAAAAGCTACTGAATCATGGTAGGGTTTATGTGCTCACTCTCTATTATGCTTCTCCAATAAGAAAATTCTTGTAGATTTACAAAGATCTCTATCAGTAGGGCATTATACCAACACATACCAAAATTATGTCAATGTGGAAAGATACATACATAATTTAAGGTTTCAATGCTTAGTATGATCAGTGGTAAGACTCCAAATTCTTCATCAAATTCAGTTCCATATACATAATGATAGTGCTCTTCTAACTTGGCTCAAACTGCCGCCATAATTCTCCATTTTAATTAAGTCTCCTTCACAAAGAGAGACACTCCCCCCTCTCTTGCCTCCCCCCCCCCCCAGGAACAGTAACATGGCAGCCATGTCTCTCCTTGACCAGAGACCCAAACTGCCCATTTCTTACCTATATCTTTTAGTGGGTCTACCACCTCCCACTTTGGCTCCGACCGGAAGAACATCGAAACATGCTGTAAGGCAATTTCTGCAAAGAGATTTTTAAAAGTCGGTTAGTTATACACATATTGCTGAATGTTCAGAGTCAGAAGCAAACTCCAGGGATTCAGGCTTTGCTTCACACGTAACAAGGCAGCAAAACTGTTTTTTCTATTAAATTAAGTCACAAAACATGGCTAAAAAGTGTTTGAGCTTTTAACCTGAAGTAGTTTAGATCTTCCAAGAGAAGAGTGTAAATCAGCTGGCTTAGGGAACACAAAACTTCATGAGCTAACATTTCCTCTGTACTAGAAATGGGCGTAAGCCACAAGATCCAAGACACCCCCAGAGACAGTTCAGATCCAGATCCAAAGCTCATGGTTTGGATTTCCCCATGTCTGGTCTGCCTCACAATAGGACATTTCTTTGTTATTCATCTTTAATGCCAAATTTTAAAACCTTACATTTAATTCTGCCATTACTATGTACAAACTATTCATCTATTTATTTTACTCCTTGCTGCTCTGCTCCTGCAGAGTAACAGGGGCTGACTAGTGCAAAGGCACTTACTTCCCTGCAGACATTCTGCTGGCAGCATCCAGCGAGCAATTATGAAAAAATGAAACCATTCCAGATTACTTGAGACAGACAGCACTCCCCCACAGCTGGAAAGGCAACTCTGTTAAGAGTTCATAAGGTGATTTAAGAGAAACAATCATTAGGGAAAGCAGGCAAACAATGAAACTTCTCTAATGTCACTGATCTTGACAGGGACAAATAGTGCGAGTGAATAAGGATGCAGGGTTTTAGATTTTATTTGACCCGTTGTGTATTATTTTCCTGTGACCATTTGTGGAAACATGCTTGGAGAAGAGGAAAATGGTGCAACAGTCATTGTTTATTGGTACAACAGTAACTTAAAGTAATGCCACACTAATGGGGTCTGCCAAGATCACAGGCAGTGACTTAATCATTATTAATTCCCCTGGTACTTGCTGTAACAGTAATCTTGATGAACTTGCTCTGAATTAATATGGATGTCAGAATACTTCTTACAGGATCACCACTGTTTGTTCAGTGGTAACTAGATGAGCTGATATTTTAATGTATTACTTATATTTTAGGTCTCCTCCATAGCTTAACATAAATGTCAGAGAAGGTTTAGGGAAAGGCAGTTCACTGTATGCAGAGACAGCAGACACTAGGACAGGGCTGGCCAAACTTACTGACCCGCAGAGCTGTATAGGACAATCTCCAGAAGTTCGAAAGCTGGGGCACGCCTGAGGGGGCTCAGCCCCACTCCTGCTGTGAAGCCCTGAGCCCCAGCAAGTGTGCCCCAAAGGGCTGAAGCCCCATGATTCCCCTCCTTGCTGGGCATAAGCCCCTACCCTGCCCCCCTGCTGCAAGGCAGGTATCCCAAGCTCCTCCCACCCCTCCAAGTCAGGTAGATGGAGAAGGGGGTAGCAAGCGGGGGGGCTCCGCAAGCCGCGCTTTAACTGGAAAAGAGTCGCATACAGCCTGCAAGCCACAGTTTGGCCACACTTGCACTAGGATATTTCAGGGAGAGCGTGGACACAAATGAAAAGTAAATAGCATGTTTCTGCTTTGCTAGGTTGTGCTTTTACGAAAATAAAGGTTTGCATTTCACAGTTTATAGGGGCATTGAAACTATACATCGTCTCTGGTATGGTTTTCCATTGGTTAGTGCTACAGAAATAAATTGTAGAATGGCTGCCTTCGTTTGAAAGCAGCTTTTTGGGGTGGATTAGGCTATCATTTTACATCAACACGGCACATCTTATAGGTCTAGGGTTCACCAACAGAGGGGGTGCCTCTTGGTCATCTCCCCTTCCAGCTGCAATCACATAAGCCATTTCTCCTCCTAGTTGCAATCCTGAGGACCTCCCTCATTGCCCTTCAAAGCTACCTAACTGCTATGGGGCTAAATATGGCAACTAGTTACAAGGGGAAGCAATATTGAGCATATATTAAATATTTTCAGCAAGGGTTGGCTCCAGGCACCAGCTAAGGAAGCAGGTGCTTGGGGCGGCCAATACAAAGGGGCAGCACTCCGTCTGCTATTGGGGCAGCATGTCCAGGTCTTCTGCAGGAATTCGGCGGTGGGTCCCTCAGTCCCTCTCTTCCTCTTTGAGCTGCTGCTGAAGAATGGAGCGACGCGACTGAGCTGCCGCCGAAGTGCCACCAATCGGCTTTTTTTTTTTTTTTTTAATTATTATTAATTCCCCCCCGCTGCTTGGGGCGGCAGAAAACCTGGAGACAGCCCTGTTTTCAGCTTTCTTTACTGAAACATAAGTTAGAACCAAGGAGAGAAGCCAGAACCATTTGGCTAGCAGGCTTCCTCCACAGGTGATCAGCGAGAGCTCTGTGAACAAGTTTGAGAGCCGCTGTCATTGTTTTTTTAGAATCTTCTGCATTTAGTATTTTCTGCAAGAACAGAGTTTTCAGTCAACAAGATCTGAAGAATATTCCTAGTCTCCCACAAAAGGATTTATCGCCAGCAGCTTTAGTATGGACAACAACATTTAGAAAGTCCAACAGGAAAATCTTGTTTGGACAGGTACCATAAAATTCTTCCTCCTTTCATACTTGCCTGCTACGTGCTGGACTATGGAGAAAGGGGAAAAACATACAAGTCCAGAAGCAGCAGTCCATGTTGAAGAAGGATTGGCTCCTAACAAGCTGGGTGAGCTCCCAGAATGTCAGTCAGTATGGTCAATTTATTATTAGAATTAAAAACATGCACATGCACACTTCAATGTTTCCACCTTCCCAATTTATACTATGCACCGATCAACATTTCTCAAGGTGCAGGATCAAAGCCGGTCATATGCATATTTATACATTGCCACACATTTACACAGATCAGGACACATTCCCTGTTCTGAAGAATTTAAAATCAAAGTAGAACCATAATACAATAATACACAAGTCTCTGACAAGTATCAGAAGGGTAGCCATGCTAGTCTGGATCTGTAAAAGCAGCAAAGAGCCCTGTGGCACCTTATAGACTAACAGACTTATTTATTGGAGCATGAGCTTTCGTGGGTGAATACCCACTTCGTCGGATGCATGCACCCGACAAAGTGGGTATTCACCCACGAAAGCTCATGCGCCAATAAATACGTCTGTTAGTCTATAAGGTACCACAGGGCTCTTTGCTGCTTTTAAAGTCTCTGACGGTGCTTTTCATCAGTAGATCTCATAGTGCTTTACCAAGAAGCAAACATCATTATCCCCATTTTAATGAGAAGAAAGTTGAGGCACAGAGAGATAAAGTGACTTGCCCAAGACCATCCAGCAGGCCAGTGGTCAAACCGAGAATAGAATCCACATCTCCCAAATGCCAGTCCATGGCTCTATGTGTAAGGTCAAACTGTACACATAGGACAAGACATTGGACAGCAGCCCAGGAGAAGACTGTGTAGCAGTTACTACTAATGTGAAGACGACAGGAGGGATTACTGGCAGAGGTGGGTTTCAAGGAGGAATTTGGAAGAGGAAAGCAAGGAAAGTTGACACCCTAGGTAAATTCACTCACCCTTATTGGTTAAATGAGAAGAGTTTTACAGAGGGGTAAGCGTCTCTCACCCGCGTGTTACTGTAAGGATGAGAAAGTCTATACAGCACTCTAGAAAAGGACTACCTTAAAAGAAAGCAAATTAGACATGGGGCTGGATGTCAGGACTCCAAGATTCTATTCCCAATGGCTCACTGTGTGCCCTTGGACAAATCACCACCTCTGCCTTAGTATCCCCATTACAGATGCACCACCTCTGTAGAACATGGAGAGCTAGGCATGGAGAATGCTAACTGTGAAAGTGTCAGCTACCCAGGATGCAGTGGGCAGGAATTTGTGAGCTATAACAGCAGTACACAGTAATATATGGGGTCTCTATAGAAACCATGAGGAATTTGCACCATGGGCTTCACAAAGTACTCAGCAAAGCTGAAATAGTTCCCTGCGTGTCTTGGCTCACTGCCCTAGCTCAGGTACACTAGTTTAAACTGCCCCTAGGTACAATCTTATGTCTCCCCTTGTTACATTTCCTCATACGGATTCTCTTAGTCCTGACCACTCTTTGTGGTAACTGCAAACTTGATAACAGTACAGTTAATGCACAGATCTGCTTCATGACAGACAGCATGTGGGAACTTCAGAATAAATTCACTCTTCTATGCCACAGTATCACTCCTTAATAGGATTAAGGCACAATTTATAAGGTGAGACTAGTCCTCTGTATCAGGAAGGAGTAAATTTCTCCTGTACCCTTGTCTCAGCAACTGTTAGGCAAGTAAATTTATTACTGCATTTTTACAATCCTTCACTTACCAGTATAGTTTACAGAATAGTTGTTTGGATCCAAGAATTTCTTTACCAATTCACAATTGGACAGTATGTGATTGGTAGTGATGACGTTGAGATAGTTCTGGAGTCCCTTCTGTCTTTCAGCTATGAATTCACGATCCATATTCCCAATCAACTTTTTGGGAGGTAGAGGTAGACTTAGAGCCGAGATCTTTTAAAAAAAAAAAAAAAAAATAGGGAAGATAATATCAAAAACTTCCTCTTCTAATGTCTCATGGCGGTAAATAATTGAGCCATAAAACACAAACACTAGTTTTGTGCTGTTCTAAGAACCAGGTAATTTTTAAAAAGTGAATATACAGAAAGTCTATATTGTTATTTTGCTTTAAGTTCTGTGTTTGTACAGCGCTGAAATAGTCTGATATGTACTCTCATCTCACAATGTAGAGATTTGTATATGTACCACCACCAAAAGTGCCAGGAGATTTAAGTGCAAGAGCCACACTAACAAAATGAGAATAAAGCATTGTGTTTTCTCAGCATACCTATGTCATAGCACAAACCAACATTACATCCTAGTGTATGCTCTTGGCAAACTTTCTTCTCTCCTATTTAACTTGTGCACAGATTGAGAATAGTTTCTAATTCAACCACTACCATTATTGGGACTTAAAGAAGCTGGCAGTAAGGGCTTTTAACTTGCAGGTTCAATAATATGAGATATTCTTCACATCCCATTCCAAACATTTTTGCTGTGTAACATTATATAGGTAGAGCTGTTATTCTAGTGCTGGATCACTATATACTCCTTACCTACATGTTGTGAGGCTTCAGTTAATGTTCATGAAGCACTTACAGCTCATCAGATGAAAGATGCTGCAGAAATGCGAGGTATTATTTTAAAGAAATCAAAAGATTCTGTTTGAAAAACAAATGTAGGTTGAACAGTATTTAGATCTTCTTACATCATATGACGAATAATTTATTTTGTATCCATTCTTTCCAATACATCCCTGTTCAGCAAATCAAAGCAGATGCCTCACAGTTACTGAGCCTTCATGGGAGAAATCCTTAAGAAACCAGGTGTCTGTGTCACAGAGGCCCATGGCGCCAGCTGGCAAAGGGTTCCCTGTTCTATAACAGCACCTCTTAACAGGCCTGACAAACTCACTACACCTATCAGAGGGGTAGCCATGTTAGTCTGTATCAGCAAAAACAATGAGGAGTCCTTGTGGCACCTTAGAGCCTAACAAAGTTATTTGGGAATAAGCTTTCGTGGCCTATAACCCTAGCCCACGAAAGCTTATGCCCAGATAAATGTGTTAGTCTCTAAAGTGCCAAGGACTCCTCATTGTTTTCGCTACTCCTAGCACACCACCACCATTTATCCGTAAAGAATATCATGTAAGATCTTAAACGAAAGCCAGGATCACACTGATCATCCATATCGTTGTGAAATGTATGCACAAATACCATGTCAGAAGTTGCAGGCACATATAAAATATATTCCTGAAAGCGTCTGAATCAAGGCAGGGTTGACAAACAGGTTTCTATCAGACAAAGGATGTATATTCATCTGTCTGCCTCAGTTCACATGCAAATCAAACAATGGAAGCTCTATTTGCGTACGCAGTCAACATGAATTCAGCACACCAGAGAACAAGGGTGTGTGTGTGGGGGGGGGGGGCTGACTTTAGGAAGAACACAATGAATTTTGGGGACTATAAGGAGAAGAAAGCCTAAGGACACCTCTATCCTTCTCTGAGGAAGGATAGTGCTTGGGGATAGCAAACCTGGTATTTCTGTGAGTAGCTAGTGACAGGCTGGATGTCACAGGGGAAGACTTCAAGGGGGTTCAGGGACTGGGGTGCACCTATTAACCTGCAAAGCAAAGTGAAGGCTAGCTTTGGCATGAGGAGACTGTATGACAGCGTTGCAGAAAAAGAAAAGTTGTGTGTGCACAATAGCTACTTTTCTAAAGAAAACAGTTACGGCACTGGGGGGACACTTCCCCGCACCACCTCCAAATGCTCAAACTGGAAAGTGGAAAGAAGGGGGGAACTTTTGGTGGTTATACCATCCTCACTTCTCACTTCCACCAGTTGGAAAAATAGGGACAGTTTAAAAAGCTGGAGGAAACCATCACTTTTTGCGAGAGGAGGCAATGCCCTCAACCTTTCCCTGCTCCTCCCTTCACATGCCCTGGCATTATCAATGTTGATAAATGCGAAGTAATGCACATTGAAAAACATAATCCAAACTATACATATAAAATGGGGTCTAAATTAACTGTTACCACTCACAAAAGAGATCTTGGAGTCATTGTGGATAGTTCTTTGAAAACATCCACTCAATGTGCAGCAAAGTCAAAAAAGCAAACAGAATCTTGGGAATCATTAAGAAAGAGATAGATAATAAGACAGAAAA
The DNA here is from genome assembly GCF_028017835.1 of Emys orbicularis. Taxonomy (NCBI): domain Eukaryota; kingdom Metazoa; phylum Chordata; order Testudines; family Emydidae; genus Emys; species Emys orbicularis. The sequence goes on from NC_088689.1 coordinate 130,098,557, forward strand.
GATCATATTGCCTCTATATAAATCCATTGTACGCCCACATCTTGAATACTGCATGCAGATCTGGTCATTATCTAGTTAAAATATGACCATATAGATCATTGTTGCAACCACTGTTATATATTTGCAACATATTTTGTACAAAATGTGGCATGTAAGATGTCTATGGAAAGGTTATGATTTGCTGGTTATGATTATGCTATCTGTATGCATGTATCATTTTTGTATTTGAAGTTATGAATATTGGCTCTATACCTGGATTTCAAATGTTTGCTCCTGGGGTAACGCCCACAAGGTAGTCAGCCAGCACATCTTGGAGGCAGTATTCAAATTAAGTGGCTTATCAAGAAACACTTAACTGATAACGCACCATGGGAGACACCCAACTACACTGAATGGACTGTCCTGCAAATGTGCTGTTTGGGGTATAGTTAATGGCTTCTACTGTGTCCAAACCTTCATGCGTGGACATGTGACCTGCCCAGATGACTCCAAACACTATAGTCTGCTGTAATTTTCCACTAGCTGTGCTGAGGGCTTTGTTTGAAACAATGGGTTTTCCTCCACATGGCAGAAGATATAAAAGGCTCTGGAAACCCCTCCATTTTGCCTCTTTTCTGCTCCGACCTCTGGCTATGAACATATATTAATGGGAGCATCTAACCTAGGGTGACCAGATCACCCAAGTCAAATATCGGGACGCGGGGGGGGGGCGAGGGGAGGGGGCCAAAAAACCACCCTTCCTCCACAAGCTCTGGAGGGAGGCCCCGGAGACGCAGGGGAAGCGCGGGGCCAGGGGGAGTGAGAGTCCGGCCTGGCCCTGAGCAGGCAGGACTCAGTTGGGCGGTAGGGAGAGGAGGGGGGCGGCCCGCGGGGTCTGGCGGCAGCTGTTCTCCCCCCCGGGCAGCGGGACTCGGGAGCAGCTGCTGCTGCAGCTCCCACTGCCGCGGGAGGAGGAAGCGGCCGATGGCCAAGCTCGGCAGCTGTGGCTCGGACACCCGGGCCCGAACCCCCCGAGCCTGGGCCTGCTGTGGGGATCTAGCAGCGCACGCTGCGCCCAGCCCCTGGCCAGTCACGTCTGGGCTGCTGCCCAGCTGGTGCTATCCCGCGGTGGCCCCGGAGTGGGGGCAGCAGGCCCCAGCCCCCCCGTCCCACTCGGGTCCCGCAGGGGAACGAACGGGGCTGGGCTGCCGATGCCGGAAGGCATGGGATGCATTGTCCTAGGGATGGGGGTTCCACCACCACCACTCCCAAGAGGAGGAGACAGGTGGTGGTGGTCGGGGACTCCCTTCTAAGGAGGGATAGTTCAGTGGTTTGAGCATTGGCCTGCTAAACCCAGGGTTGTGAGTTCAATCCTTGAGGGGGCCACTTAGGGATCTGGGGCAAAATCAGTACTTGGTCCTGCTAGTGAAGGCAGGGGGCTGGACTCAATGACCTTTCATGGCCCCTTCCAGTTCTAAGAGATAGGATATCTCCATTAATTTAGTCTCCGTTTGGTAGAAGCTGGGAATGGGCAACAGGGGATGGATCACTTGGTGATTACCTGTTCTGTTCATTCCCTCTGGGGCACCTGGCATTGGCCACTGTCAGAAGATGGGATACTAGGCTAGATGGACCTTTGGTCTGACCCAGTATGGCTGTTCTTATGAATCAGTAGCTGACAAAATGTTGGTAGGAAAAATAAGGTTATGTGACTGTCCTAAGTTACTGGAACGCATGCAAAGCATCCTAACCACTGTGCATTTCCCCACATGCTCACCCTCCTACTTGAGGGAAAAAACGTCTCCCTTTCAGGCTAAGCAAACACACACACACATACACACACACACACGTCAGTCTGAGAACCTGCACCAAGATTCCACCAGCATTAAAGAATTACAGCAAAGCTTCTAAACAGAAAATGCATCTGATTTCTGAAGTGCAATCAATCAATAGAAAACCATGTCAGATCACAGCCATAAGGCTCTGCCCCTGAGGGTTAGCCACTGCTTTACAGCGAAGGGGCTCTAGTTTTAGGTGACCATTTTCAAACTTTCTCCAAATGCTCCTGGGGCAGATTTAGTTCCTTGATTTGGAAAACAAATTTGAATATTTAAGGCAAGCCCAGTATTTTCACCTTGGACTTCTGCAACCCCACCTGCCAAACCACTGGGGGACTGGGATCATATTTATGGAAAGGCACCTCAGTGAGGCCCTGACCCTACGAAGATTTATGTATGTGCTTTAGGGCCTGAGGGAATACTTACCCTGGGCCCTAATTCAGCACTTAGAGAAGTAAAGCACCCACTGCAGCCAATGGGATTTTTGCCAGAGATGGGCCAATGTTTTAACACTCTTATCTTCAAACCAGAGTGTTCTTCTTAGAGATCTCTGTTGATAATTTAGAGTGCCTTGTTACAGCAAGTCATTTGCTCCCTTGGCAGAGAATGGTCTGAGGAGTTCTCTCAACAAAATGGAGATCACGTGACATACAATTTCCACACTTCTACACTAAATAATCTTAAAGTAAAAAGAAGATATATAGGATGGATTGCGAGAAGCTTTTCAATCCAGTACACTCAAGGAGACTCGGGTTGAGATTTTCAAATGCAGTTTGGAGATTTAGCCACAAGTCTCCCATTAATTTCAATGGGAGCAGTGTGGCTAAATCCTCTAGTCAGTCAGCTTTGAAAATCTCAGCCCTCGCTATTTTTAAGAAGTGTCCGGTAACAAGGCAGTACAGACAACATAAAAATCCACAACAGTTCCAAGCTCAGGAAAACATCCAAGCACAACATCCTGAAGCAACAGGCAATAAACAGGTCAAGAATTAAGTGAGTCAGTAAAGAACATGGGTGGCTTATGGCTTTAAGTCCAAGAGAAGCTTCATTTCTCTTTTCCAGGAATAGGTCAAAGTTTCATAGGCAATTTTACTCTGAATTAGCTTCCATCTCTACAGGAGGGGTTTAAGCTTGTTTTTTTAAATTCCCAAGGTCAGTCACAGGGCCTGAACATTTCTATACAAGATGGTGCTGTTGGGAGTTTTGGAAAGAACTAGGGACTGTGCTTCTTAAAGAATTAGAAAGTGTACACGTGTATGCAATGCTGGAGTTATTTTACATAACTCAGTGAAGCACGAGGAAGAAAAAATAACCTTAATATGCCCCATTTCCCTGAGTGTTGCCCCACAAGCCTTGGCACAGAGGGCGGGGCTAGAAGGGATGTGTTGGGGCAGTGCTACACAGCAGCCAACACTGCAGAGATTCCTGACAACACTGCAGCCAATATATGGTTTAAAGCCTGTGGTCCGTGGACTCCTGGAGGTCCACAGACTACATCTAAAATAGCCAAGGGGGTCCGCACCTCCATTCAAAATGTTTAGGGGTCCGCAAATGAAAAAAAGATTGGGAAGCGGGGGGGGGGGGGGGATAGCTCAGTGGTTTGAGCATTGGCCTGCTAAACCCAGGGTTGCGAGTTCAATCCTTGAGGGGGCCACTTAGGGATCTGGGGCAAAATCAGCACTTGGTCCTGCTAGTGAAGGCAGGGGGCTGGACTCGATGACCTTTCAAGGTCCCGTCCAGTCCTAGGAGATTGGGTTTTTTTTATAATGGAGATATCCTAACTGAATTAAAGTCACTTTAGGGACCCCTCCTTCCCACTATGCTTCAAGTTCTGTGCTGTGCCTCCTAGAGGATATGTTCTCCCTCCTCCCAGCTTACAGATAGCGGGAAGGTCTGTTACTAAGCATCTTTTATTACTTTGACCTTTTTCAATCTTCTGTTATTTACTAAAACCGCTTCTGAGGAAAGATGTGTTGAACATAATGTGAGCATTTGGGCTTAACTGAGACTGCCCTGGCTGGGGCATCTGCCCACCACCTCAAAGAATAATTCCAGATGTTTCTGCCAATGCAAAAAATAGTTACAATCCCCAACAGCCTTGTTCCTTCCCCACAAGCAATCTCTTTTTACCTCAGGTGTCCCCGTGGTGCAATTATTCAGTTAGAGTTTTGTAGAATACATTACACCAGCTTTTTACCAGTCAGGTGTTGTAGATAGCAATTTTGTCACAAGCATGCTCCATTTCTCTCTTCTAGGAAGTAGTATGCATTTTAAAGAACAGTGACTATCAGCCTACACACAGGACTAGGAGGGAAAGTCACAGGGTTTGTCCATTCAGAAGGATTTTCTTTTCCTGCTCATGGGGGTTGTTTTTTAAACTGCTCTGTTCCCACATACGTGCTCTCTTCTGAAAAACTGATGGAATCCAGTCGTCTCCTGCTGAAGTCATGTTTGGGCTGAACACAGCTAATACATGCCAAGATATACACAACCTAACAGAGTAGTCATGAACATTGTATGCTGTATCAGTATATTAAGGGCCCAATTTTGGATTCCGTACTCAGGAAAAATTCCCAGTTAGATCAAATGAAGACAGTGGGAGCTTTTCCTGATTAAGGAGTGCAGGATTGGACTGTAGAAGACAAAAGAAGAAAGTAAAGTTGGTCAATTAATAGTGGTCATACAAAATCTTGAGTGCAAATTCAGACCTGGTGGATAACCCCATATAACTCAATTAAGTTACTCCTGCTTAAATTGAGTCTGAATTTCGTCCCAAGTCTATCTTCTACCCTCTGCACGGTCATCTCTGCTTCTGTATTTAATGTTGCTCATATCATGAGCACAATTCAATATTCTTGCCCATTCTTGTTCACTAGACTTCACCAAGTAGTCAGGTTTTTAAAACCAACAAGGAAATGAAAATCAGAAACAGCCTTAAGGTCCTGTAGTCACACTACATGTGACGGGGGGGGGGGGGGGAGGGGGGGGGAGAAGAGAAGAAAGTGACAGATCAAATCTATTCTTAAAATACCAATAGTGCTCAATTCATGTGTTATTTGTCTGGTGTTAAACTAAGAAATCCTGGAACCACAAGCATCCTTCCTGTAAATGTTAGCCTCTGCTTGCCCCTCATCCCACACACACTTTGCCTTTTCCTACGCAAACTAAAAGAAACTACTGTCCTAAAAAAAGAAAAGAAAAACAAAACAAAAAAAACAGTCAATTCAGTGTTTAACTGAGGAACGCTTTGCAAGGATACAGAAATCCATCACATGATAAGCAGCATCTGGAAGTGCTTTTAGAGGAAGACAAATAATGAGATACATAGCACTTCTGTGCTGAATTAAGAAGGTCAGTATGTGCCTCTGTTTTGTGCGAGTCAAAGAAAGAAGGGGTAATAATAGTACACCAAACCAGAACAAGTCACATTACTGAAGGGAAAGAGTCAATATCTGCCAATCTCCTGTCTTTAGATTGAAATTGGTCACAGAGGTTACAACCAACATTTCCCACGGTAAAACCTAAAATAGCTCAGCATTTCTCCTTGTTCAAAAATGTCAGTTTATAATTTTAAAACTTAAGTCATTTCATTTCCAGCCATGTAAGTTTGATGCTGTCTCCGTTCTCTTCATTGTTGTATACAAAGAAAGCAAATGTATTTAAAATACAATATAATATAGTAGTTAGAATTATAGTTATATATCTGGTGGGGGGGGGGGGAATCTTACCTGCAAACTACTATTAAGCAAATCAAAGTCACTGTATCTTCTCACAATCTGCAAAACATAAAAGGCAGTACTGAAGCAACACACTAGTTATCAAAAAATCCTGCAACATAAAATCTAAACTGCATGAGGGAAACAATTCCTATTGCAATCTTGGTTTCACTAAGCTTCTCTGTATAAATGCAAGACTGCTGGGTTTACACTGCTTTCTAGGAGTCTATGCCAGCAAGTGGAGAGAAAGAGAGAAGAGTTGCTCACTGTGATGTCTAATCTTGCAAGATTCATAGATCCCCAGGCCAGAAGGGACCATTGATCATCTAGCCTGTCATCCTGTATAATAACTCAGGCCACAGAACTTTCCCCAAAAAACTCCTAGACCAGACCTTTTAGAAAGTCATCCAATCTCAATTTAAAAACTGCCAATGATAGAGAATAAGAACATAAGAACGGTCGTACCAGGTCAGACCAAAGGTCCATCTAGCCCAGTATCCTGTCTGCCGACAGTGGCCAATGCCAGGTGCCCCAGAGGGCGTGGACCAACAGGCAATGATCAAGTGATCTCTCTCCTGCCATCTATCTCCATCCTCTGACAAACAGAGGCTAGGGACACCATTCCTTACCCATCCTGGCTAATAGCCATTAATGGACTTAACCACCATGAATTTATCCAGTTCTCTTTTAAATGCTGTTATAGTCCTAGCCTTCACAACCTCCTCAGGTAAGGAGTTCCACAAGTTGACTGCGCTGCGTGAAGAAGAACTTCCTTGTATTTGTTTTAAACCTGCTGCCTATTAATTTCATTTGGTGACCCCTAGTTCTTGTATTATGGGAATAAGTAAATAACTTTCCCTTATTCACTTTCTCCACATGACTCATGATTTTATATACCTCGATCATATCCCCCCTTAGTCTCCTCTTTTCCAAACTGAAGAGTCCTAGCCTCTTTAATCTCTCCTCATATGGGACCCGTTCCAAACCCCTAATCATTTTAGTTGCCCTTTTCTGAACCTTTTCTAGTGCCAGTATATCTTTTTTTAGATGAGGAGACCACATCTGTACACAGTATTCGAGATATGGGCGTACCATTGATTTATATAAGAGCAATAATATATTCTCAGTCTTATTCTCTATCCCCTTTTTAATGATCCCTAACATCCTGTTTGCTTTTTTGACCACCTCTGCATACTGCGCGGACATCTTCAGAGAACTATCCACGATGACTCCAAGATCTTTTTCCTGACTTGTTGTAGCTAAATTAGCCCCCCCATCATATTGTATGTACAGTTGGAGTTATTTTTTCCAATGTGCATTACTTTACATTTATCCACATTAAATTTCATTTGCCATTTTGTTGCCCAATCACTTAGTTTTGTGAGATCTTTTTGAAGTTCATCACAGTCTGCTTTGGTCTTAACTATCTTGAGCAGTTTAGTATCATCTGCAAACTTTGCCACCTCACTGTTTACCCCTTTCTCCAGATCATTTATAAATAAGTTGAATAGGATTGGTCTGACCAATTAATTCCTACCCTTTGTTCCCGGTCTTTTAACCAGTTCTCAATCCATGAAAGGACCTTCCCTTTTATCCCATGACAACTTAATTACGTAAGAGCCTTTGGTGAGGGACCTTGTCAAAGGCTTTCTGGAAATCTAAGTACACTATGTCCACTGGATCCCCCTTGTCCACATGTTTGTTGACCCCTTCAAAGAACTCTAATAGATTAGTAAGACATGATTTCCCTTTACAGAAACCATGTTGACTATTGCTCAACAGTTTATGTTTTTCTATGTGTCTGAATTTTATTCTTAACTAAGAATGCACCACGACACTTAGTAAATTATTCCAGTGATTAACTACTCTCACGGTTAAAAAAAGTACACCTTATTTCCAGTCTGAATTGGTCTTGCTTCAACTTCCATCAATACAGCTTCCTAGCTGTAATATTATATTGGAGCAGCTTCATTATAGGTGTTTGCAGACACCTTCTGATTTTCCCATCCTAGAAGCAACATTTTTTTCTAAATTTTGAATCTATGATTTTGAAGTCCTTAACTTGACCTTCCCCAGGAAGTCTCTATCTGATAGCAATGGATGCTCACCAGCTCTTCACAGGATATCATCATCATCACCACCACTTATTTTTATTACAGCATAGCCTGGACAAGACAATGGTTCCACTACTAGCTGGAAGGCAGGTTCTGGCAGACTATTCAGACCCCATAATTTAGATTTAAAAACAAATACCATCTATAAACACTTGCATATAGATATGCAATAGGAACACACTGCACAGATTATTCTTTGTTTGGCCTAGAATATCCACAATGGCAGAAGACAATGAGGTCTTCTGTAATTACCACAGCCACGTCTTCTTCTAAGATGAAGAGGTCAGACAAAAAGTGTTCCTCTAACAATCACAACTTTCAGAAGTTTTGGTTAAATATGGAAATAGAAAGTTTTTTTTTTTCCTGGAATAAAAACACCAAAACTTGCTTCCAAAACTAGAGCAAACAACGTAAAGCATCCTAGATTATTCTATCTACTGATGACATAAATGAATAAATAAATAGGAAAGCATGTATGAGATCAACATGAAGACTTTGTTCTGTGTCCACTGGTAGAATTGTCACAGAAACTAAAGGACGGATTCACCAAACTTTACTTATGGATATCGCCCACTGTTGTTGGGACAAGTAGTCCCACTGACAACGGGTAACAGTTGGCACAAAATGGGCCTTGGTGTTGTATCTTAGGTCATATAGATATAAGAAAGCAGGTCACATGCACTGGTTATCTGGAAGACCTAAACACTGAAATGAAGCCTTCATGCTAATTAATACCGATACTAGAAACAGTTTGCAACCAAACACATTCAAGCATTTCACATTCCTGACTCACTCTCAAATAGTATTTGGTCTCTAGCTAGAATTAGACTAGCCAGGATGAATCCAGGTCTTTTCCTAGGAACAGTGGTGGATTAGCCACTGGGCCAATGGGGCCTGTGCCCAGGGACCCCGGAAAAATGGGTACCCTGACCGCACTCCCCTAGCCCACCCGACACTCCTGCCAGGGAATGGGGGAAGCCCTCGCGCCCAAGCCCACTCCTTGGCAGGAATGCCAGGTGTGGGGAGGGACAACTGCAGGAGGAAGGGGTAGGGAGGGGCCCCACAAAACTGTAATCCACCTCTGCTTAGGAAGAGGTTCTGTTTAAGTGAACCAAAATTTAGAGAGATTACCTGCCAACTGTTTTCCATGGAAATTCCTCTCTGCACACGAATTATGTATTCCTAGAAATGAGAGGGAAAACAATGGAGAAAGTTATTAGAAACAGGAACTAATGACTCAAAGTGTGAATGCATAGTCAGTCTTCTCTTTATAATGGATTTAAACTGACCACTATGAAATTTGGAAAAGCTCAGAAATGGTGAAAATTCTGATTTAGATTTAAAACCTCCCAGCTGGGAACTGTTCTGATCAGGGGTCTCGTTCAGACCCATCTCTAGAACACACTGAAAGGTGAAACTGAATATTAAGAGCGTACAGGTTTCTGAAGCATTTAAGCACTTTCATTTACGTAATGAGAGACAATATTGAATGCATACCCTCCTGTTAACTCAGCCAGTAAAAGCTGAAGAAAAATCTGTTCCCCAAAGATCTAACTTGTAAGATATCTCCTGGAATTACAGCCACCTTCATAGCTGAACAAACTCCAGCTCATTACTCCCAACTTTACTACCACTCATTGCTGCTGAATGCAAAAAGTACTATAGAAAGCTTAGGTGAGTGGATGAAGGGGTTAAATACAGCGTAATAAGCTTGAATAACTAGCACACTTCTATTACTCCTGATGCAGTGTTTCATTTCCAATGCATAGCTCATTTTCATTGCTTACAGACAAAATATATAGTTAATCTAAAATCTCTTGAACCACATGTATATTTTAAGTACTGTTGATTTTTACCCACCCATCTTTACGTTCCTTGGACTTAATTCTTTTCAGTCTTTCCCTTTATTTCCACATTCATCTTTACACCGTCCCTCTTGAAATAGGGCCTTTGAAATTTTTTTTTTTTGTGGGATACTTTTGAAGTGTATTTATTTCTTTGTGCATACCCATCTCCTGATTTTGCTCATCCCTTCTCAGAACTAGAGAAACCCAAATCTCCCACACAGCAAAGCATATGGATGAATTCTATTCAAGCAAAAAGAACAGGAGTACTTGTGGCACCTTAGAGACTAACACATTTATTTGAGCATAAGCTTTCGTGGGCTACAGCCCACTTCATCGGATGCATAGAATGGAACATATAGTGAGGAGAGTGTGTGTGTGTGTGTGTATATATAGTGAGGAGAGTGTGTGTGTGTGTGTGTGTGTGTGTATATATGTGTGTCAGTGTCACAACAATCCAAAAAGTCGAAGCTAACCCAAAAGATACAATGTTGATAGCTACAGGCACTCCCCTCCACCTAGAGCAGCTTTCCAATGAAGATTAAAAACAAAAACCAAAAGGACATTGTTTAAAAAATATCCACTGTACAGATAAACTTCAGACTAGACTCATTGTTCCCTCTTTATCCCTAGTCCTCCAATAACTCTTCGGAGTAATGCAGATCCACTCTTGTGCACATGGATGCTTAAGTCTTCAATCAGCTCTTTCTTGTTCAGCACTTGTGTCCTCTGATTGTGAGAAAATGTCCCGAGTCAGAAATATGCAGCTTCCTCATCTCCAGCAAGGCAGCTGTGGAGAACTCCCAGCACTGGGGATCAGCTCAGCCAAGGGCCAGTGGATCATTTTGGCTCTGGCAGAAGAAAGGAGTCACACAAAACACTCCCATGATTAACAGAGAGCAGATAAGTCTCACGTTGGAGTGTATTCTTCCTCTGGTCCCAGGATCCATTGCGTCACTGAACGGACACGGACACGGACACAGAGAGAGAGAAAAGGTGGGAGTTCCCCTACCAACTCTAAGAGGCTAATTAAGATGAGCTATTGTCAGCAGGAGAAAAAAAAATTTGTAGTGATGATCAAGATGGCCCATTTCAGACAGTTTGACAAGAAGGTGTGAGGATACTTAACATGGGGAAATAGATTCAATGTGTGTAATGGCTCAGCCATTCCCAGTCTCTATTTAAGCCTAAATTGATAGTATCTAGTTTGCAGATTAATTCAAGTTCAGCAGTTTCTCGTTGGAGTCTGTTTTTGAAGCTTTTCTGTTGCAAAATTGCCACCTTTAAATCTGTTACTGAGTGGCCAGAGAGGTTGAAGTGTTCCCCTACTGGTTTTTGAATGTTATGATTCCGGATGTCAGATTTGTGTCCATTTATTCTTTTGCATAGAGACTGTCCGGTGTGGCCAATGTTTGGCCTATTCAAGCAGTATCTCTCCACATAAAATCAGCATAGGGATGTTCATTCCTCTTATTAATATACCCAATTACATTAGTTATCTTTCCCCAAAGCCAAAGAAGAGCCCTGATCCCCAACCCAGGTACAATGAAAGGCAACAACGTTAACCCTGATTTACACCAGTCTAACAAAGTTTAATTAAGCAGACACTTGAAATGCCTAAATCACAGCTAATAGTTGGGTTTTTTCATTTTCTGATTTCTAATCTGTATTTTAGGAAGTGGGAAGAGACTGCTTTATATATACACAGACAGGAAAAGTAGTAACCACTTATTCAGCAAGTCTCTAAGGAACATTAGTTGTTTCTCTGAAAGAACGTAAGGGAAAGATGATTCATGAGGTTTGGTCATTCATCTTTACTAGTATTTTAAAGGAAGCAGAGTTATTGCCCAATCTCCCCTACTGCTCACTGTTTACACAGGGACTGACCTCATTGTGCTACTAAGGAATGCTCTCAGGCCGGCAGAACGGAGGCACAGCTTCCATTCGATTACTGCTTGGGAAAATATAAAATTGCTTTCAATACAATACTATTCTTTCCTGAATAAAATACCAATAACACAGCTTCATCCACCAGCTTCCCTTATCTCCCTTCCAATACACTATCCCCATCGCCACAGTAAAATTCCTTAGAAGACAGATTCGTATCCAAAAAAAAAAAAAAAAAAAAAAATCTCAATTATCTTACACATCCCCTTGCCCCATCCAGCTACTTTTTCATCATCAGGCCTCCTCTTCCACTGCAATCAGCTCTCTCTCAATCCACTGACTCCACTGGGTCAGACTGAGAAATACCGTTCATTTCCACAATGAACTCACTATTAAGTAACTTCGGACTCAAAAAAGTTAGGCTGCTCCACGGGTTCCTCGCTCCTCATCTGTTTTATAACAAGGATGTTTGAAAAGCTGACAAAAGTACAGAAATCCAGGTCATCTTCAGTTCATGCCAAAAGCTTATCAGAGGCCAAAAAAAGGCTTTTCAAGCTTCTAGCTTTTTAATGCTCGAAACTGGAAACCTAATTAAGCAAGAACCATCAACAAAATACTAGTTTAAGAACATTGGATTGAGATTTTTTTTTTTAAATAAGGGGTTCTAAAAGGCCCCTTTTAAATGCTTATTTGAGAAATCTTCTAGTATGGAAAGTAGCAGTATAATCATGAAAGCTGCTTAGACCTGTGGGTCCCTTTAATAAGGGACTAAGTATGTTTACTATTACACAATTCATCATTAAACCACCTCATCTAAGATACTGCTGGCACAAAGTGATGCCTACATGCAGTATAAACAATGCAGCTCGTGTCAGCTGTACTTTATTATAATATGCACACCATTTCATAAATAATTTATCAAAATAGGACCACAGCAGAAGAAAATTAGAGACATTGAAATTCACTGAACAAGGAAACCACTTTGGAGAGAGCAGAGAAAAGGTGCTGTCCCTCTTCCCAAAGAAGGAAGAGCTGGCTAGTTCTCTTGCCTTAACGCAAAGTGTTTTGAATTTTATTAGAGGTCATCTGTAAAGGATCCGGCAAGATGCCACGCACTTTGGACTCCTACAGACTTCAGTGGCATAGGGACAAACTCAGCACCTTGCAGCATTGATCCCTGAGACTATATACACAACAGATACAGTTTAAGTACACTGTAGCTCTCAGGTCAGGGACTCTTCCTTTGAGCGTACAGCAGCCAACATAATTTGGCTGCCATCCTCACGGGGACCTCTGGGTGCTATAGTAATACCAATAATAATAATTAGCAGTGCTATTAGAAACCTCCATGCTGATATCACTAAAATAAGCTGTGTGTTCAACAGTCAGGTATCTTGTCTTTTAAGCTATGACTGTACTTTACAAAACTACGTTGGGCTGTGTTTGAGATTTTCTTCAAAACACACACAACTCAGTTTTTTTTAGTTAATGGTCACCTTTAATGCTGATTCCATTGTGTGTTTCAAAGCAAAGGAAAATGTTAGAGAAGAGGCTGAATTCATTGCAAATTAATGGCACAAGGATCTACAAGAGTTTCTAAACAACCGAGATTCTCTCCTTTCCTAAAGTTATAGCTTTAGAAAAATGTAGTGTGATTTTATACTAGATAATGATCTAGAGAGACAGATTAAAAAATCTGAATAATTAAAATGAACTAAAGGGATGATTACATGTTTAAAAACAGTGTCCCCATTAATCATTACTCAAAGAAGAGAAGCTTTCCAAATATATTTTGAGGAATTAATTCAGCTTTTAACTTCTGGGATACCTTAAAGCAGCAGACTAATGGAATGGCAAATTCCACTTCACTGTTGTAATTTCAATGTACAATACACCAAGCAGGGAAAGAATTGATTCCAGAGAGGACACGCACACACACCCCTAATGGTTTTACTACTTTAAATAGTTCTGCAGCTCGCAGGTCCAGGCATGCAACTCCTGCAACAGGGATCTGCAGAGAATATCATGAAAGAGACTAGTTTCCCATTTAAGGCTTAAAAAGCAAAATGATAGAAACAAGTTTGCATCTACAGATGGACATGTAAAAACACTAGACGTCTAAAAATAGCTGAAATCCATTAAAGCCTTTCTGCTGAAAAGGCCTCTGCTATCAGAACACGGTATCTTGTTATTAGGCCTCTTTTACAAGTATTTTACCTTAAAACACATTGGACACGATTCTGATCCAACTGAAAGGAAATTCAAGAACAGGAAGACTTTTGCCTGCTAAAGAAATTAGATCCATTCTTGGTACACTAGTATTGTCTGACTTGCTAAGAGCAGATCTTGCAACTGGACCACTATGTTCACAAGAAGCTATGTGACATGTTAGTCACACTGGTTAATGCACTATTAGAAGAGACTCAGATACTACAGTGATGAGAGTGGTATAAGAACCTATACAGAATAGAATTTAAAAAGCCCCGATGAAATCAAATCCAGTTGTAGGATCAGGCCTTATACCCAGAGGGTTATATGAAGTGCCATTGAAATTTATATGAAATACAAATTGATTTGATGTTCAAAATTAAAGAGTATATACATGGTAAATATTGATACATGGAATGAGCTATGTCCAATTATACATGCTAAGAAATCCTAGAATTTTTACATTGTGTTTAATCAGAAAAAGAGCTCTCTAAAAGTTAGATCATGGTGTTCTATATATTCTCACTTAAGGACTTCCAGATCAAGTGCTATCAATCCACAAGCAAAACGATCTACATATATATGTACTGTGATTTTTTTGTTTCAGTGTAGAAACTTGAAGAAAAAAAAATCAAGTTCTTTTTTGGTTTGTTTTTGTTTGAGAGACAGGTGCTGTCTCCTCAGTCTTCACTAGCAATCAAGAGTCAAAAATCAAAAGTCAGATGACAATTTTGTTGCTGCAGCATGAAGCTGAAGAGAACCCTATATATGTACTGGCTCCACAGTGCTAACTGACATTGAACTGTATCTACTCAAAAGATCCTAGGACACATGGGGAGCCAGTCTGCTGAGGGAGTGTAACTTTTATAGTGATTTTATAGCCATTTTTCTGACAGACAACACCACTTGGTACAAGTTTAAGATGTTTGTGTGTGTTCTCGGTCAAGTGAGAGAGTTACATTTATTACCATGAAGTGCAAACTTTTGTCCGAACATTTCAAATACCAATTTCATTCCCGCTTCGGTTTCTGACTAAATCAAACATTCATAGTGGATATTCATGCTGAAGTTTCCTCCTCATCTACAAGAAATAGGAATCAGTCTGGTGCCAAATGTATAATTCTATTCAATGCCATTAAATTTACATTTCCCCAATATTTTAATGTCATACTATCCAAACTGTTGTACTTGACCTAATTTAACAGAAGCGGGCTAATCCACTAGAAGAGTCCATTTTAAGTTTCCCCATCACTAGTTTTTGTCTTGCACTTTGTATCTTACCAGGTTTAGAGATTTTTTTCCCCTGCAATTCATCACCTTTATCTTATAGGTCACTGGTTTATTCAAAACTCTGACCATTTCTGGAGCCTATAACAACTTTACAGAGTATTCCTAGCCTGGATGTCATATGAAAGCAACAACATTAAATCAAATCTGGACCCAGATCTTGGTTTGTAAGAGCTATGGAAGAGGGTGTTTCATTTTTGATAAATCCAATGGAAAGTTTTTAAGCAATCCCCACAGCATTTGCAGCCCAACTATTACAACACTAGGTGACTTAGTAGTTTCAGACTCAAAAGAGGAAACTATTTTCACTGTTCAAACCAACAGATGCAAGATTTAAAAACAAACAAAAAACAAACAAAAAAAACCCTAATTTTTCAAATTTTCTGCTTTAATAATCTTAGATGCCATCAGTATCACAGATAAGGATTTTAATTGTTGTTTAATATTATTTTTAATGTGGCCACATCCCCTTAAATTATGGATAGAATATATCACTGGCAAATGAACAACAGGTTTATTTATAGCCCCCTTTTCGGATCTACTATAGGGCAATGCTAATTTATGAAGATTTTGCTCTCCATGTATTTGTAGAGGATAAACACATTTATAGCGAGTATTTCTTCCTGTTGGGGCCTTTTCTTGGAAAGCCTGAAGGGGTTTTCATTTAGTCTTCCTATTTCATTCAGTATTTTCCATTCAGTTTCACTTAGTCTTCCTATTAATAAAACATAACCACCACCCTGTGTCTTCATTATGTCAGGAATACAGTAAAATGCAACTAGTCCTCCGTCAAGACATCTTGGGGGAGGAATAGTTGCAAGTGCCTCTTCTTGGAGAGAATCCTGCCGCTACACTTGGGATCTGTTACTGTAATTTAATTTCCCCATAAAAGTTCAAATCAGATGCACTATATATCAATTACTTCTTGCTCTCACCCAGTTTCCCAGCTCAGAAACAAGGGGATAAGGTCAGATATGCGAGATGACAGGGTAGTAGCTTTATGTCAAATAGGAAATCCAGACTGCTTTGGCACCCGCTATTTTGTTTCAGCCATTACCCCACGCTGCCTCTATGTAAACTATCTGTACTATGCACACCTCAAGACCATTTTATTTTAATTCTTAACGACAGTGCTTCTACCATAAAAGCTATTAGAAATACATGCACCCCCAACAGCTTTTAAATCAAAAGCACAGTGCTACTGCATTCTGATCTTTTGTGCATTTCTGGTGAAGAGCAGAATTACTATCAGAATCTTCCCCAATGTGAATTAACAAAACGGAAGTACAAAGACAAATGATCAAAGGGTCACAGTACTTGCTACTGAAATCCCACACATGGAAGTCACATCACACCGAGTATTTGGGATAGAAAACTGCTTTTGAGTGCTTTCTGTACAACAGAACTCTTGGTGTTTTTTTAAATTAAATTCCTGCTAGAGAATCAACCAAAAAAACCAACACACCACCACAAACAAACCAAAAGAAAAGACACAAAAAGCTATTGTTATCTTTGTACTTGTAAGGGATTGTAATAAATGGTGTTGAAAACAGTTAAATGGGGGGAGGGGGAAAATCACCCACAATGAAACTGGGATCTGGCTTGGTAGCACAGGGAAACAAATTACATAATCTCTCATGCAACTAAACACGCTTACACATCTCAGTTTACGAAGACAGGTAAAAGGTTTGTCAGAAAGTATACCTAAAATAGCTTTGGTTATAATGCAAGTTTGAACACAGCTCAGAATTTAGAGCCCTGGCCTTGTGAACCACTAGTCATGACTTCTAAACTCACGTTCACCAGACACAAGGAATAAGTCAGAAGCCTGCTGTCATGATATGCGTGCATCTAAACAATGAGTAAGGCTGAAGGACACACCCCTTAATGTTCAAAACAAGTCTCTTACCAATGCACCTGCTGCTGTGGAAGTACACCTGGCCTCATCTCTTGCATCCCCGTTCCCTGCTAAGTGGGTAAAGCTCTGAAACATGTGATACCATACAGGTCTCCTTTTCTCTGATTCTGTACCATGGTACTGCTTGATAATACCATGGTAAACACAGTTTTTAAAAGTGCAGTTATACTCCAAGAACAGGCCTATAAAAATAGCATTACGGAATTCCATTGTTGTTGGGTATCAATGACCCCAGACCAAGTCTGCTCAGTTTTTAAGAAAATGGTGTCAGGTGTAAATACATCACAGGAAAATGAGCCTGGCAGCTGAAAGTCAAACTGGGTTCTTTCTGGCTAAGCATCATAATCAGAGTGCTACATTCTGCCCCCAGTTACACCTGTGCAGCCTCATCTTCACTGGACTTGCACAGATGGAACTGTGGACAGAATTTAACCATATGTTGTCACTTACATTAGAATCCAGCTCCACTCCCATCATTGTGATGTTTCAGCAAGGCTAACGTAAGCAAAGAAATGTTAAAAGCTTACTTTGGCACTAGAGTAAGCAGGCATAACTGTGCAGATGCAGTGGGAGATGGCCTGGGTAAAGGCTAGTCTACACTAGAAGTGCTACTGCGGCGCAGCTGCATTGGTGCCAAGGCCGGCTCCAGGCACCAGCGCAGCAAGCAGATGCTTGGGGCGGCCAATGGAAAGGGGCAGCACGCCCGGCTCTTCGGCGGCAAGTCCCTCAGTCCCTCTTGGAGGGAAGGACTTGCCACCGAAGAATGAAGCGGCAGCGGTAGAGCTGCCGCCGATCGCGGCTTTTTTTTTCCCCCCTCACCACTTGGGGCAGCAAAAACGCTGGAGCCGGCCCTGATTGGTGCCGCTGTAGTTCATCTGGTGAAGACGCGCCAATGGGACAGAGCTCTCTCTCATCGCCATAATAAAACCACCTCAGTGAGAGGCGGTGGCTATGTCAGCAGAAGTGCTGTCCACACCGGTGCTTAAGTCAATGTACCGTACATTGCTCAGGGGATGGCTTATTCACACCGGAGTGACACCAGTTGTACCGACATAAGTGGTAGTGTGTACAAGCCTGAAGAAGATGGTGTTTTTACACTGTGATTTTATTGACCAGCACAATACAAATAACCAACAACAAACAACAAGTACAGGTATGGCACATGGCATAGAGCAAATCCATTGAGGAGAGAGGAAGCGAAGGGGCTGCACAGCGCTGAGCTTACGGTAGAAAGGCAGGAGGCAAAGCCCTGCTACAGAGCCACCAGTTCCACACAGCGAGCTGCCCTGGGGCTTGTTCCCACCCAACCCCAATACCCCAGGGGTCACTCCCCACTTTCCCTGGGGCTCCCCACCACCACCACCACCCCCCCCACACACACGGCTCCCCTGGGGCTCCCACACACACACGGCTCCCCCGGCGCTCCCCCCCCACACACACACCCCCGGCGCTCCCCCCCCACACACACACCCCCGGCGCTCCCCCCCCACACACACACCCCCGGCGCTCCCCCCCCACACACACTCCCCCGGCGCTCCCCCACACACACACACACCCCCGGCGCTCCCCCACACACACACACACCCCCGGCGCTCCCCCCCACACACACACACCCCCGGCGCTCCCCCCCCCCCCCACACACACACACCCGGCGCCCCCCCTCCGCAGGAGCTCCTCCCCCCACACCCCCGGCTCCCCCCCTCCGCTGGAGCTCCCCCCCCACACCCCCGGCTCCCCCCCTCCGCTGGAGCTCCCCCCCCACACCCCCGGCTCCCCCCCTCCGCTGGAGCTCCCCCCCCACACCCCCGGCTCCCCCCCTCCGCTGGAGCTCCCCCCCCACACACACACAACTCCCCCGGGGCTCCCCCCCTCCGCTGGAGCTCCCCCCCCCACACACACACACAGCTCCCCCGGGGCTCCCCCCCCACACACACACACACCCGGCTCCCCCCCTCCGCTGGGGCTCTCCCCCCCCCACACACACACACACCCGGCTCCCCCCCTCCGCTGGAGCTCTCCCCCCACACACACACACACCCGGCTCCCCCGAGGCTCTCCCCCCCACACACACACACCCGGCTCCCCCCCCTCCGCTGGAGCTCTCCCCCCCACACACACACACCCGGCTCCCCCGAGGCTCCCCCCCACACACACACACACACCCGGCTCCACCGAGGCTCCCCCCCCCACACACACACACACCCGGCTCCACCGAGGCTCCCCCCCCCACACACACACACACCCGACTCCCCCCCTCCGCTGGAGCTCCCCCCCGCCCCAGACACACACCCGGCTCCCCCAGGGCTCCCCCACACACACACACACCCGGCTCCCCCCTCCCTTGGGGCTCCCCCACCCGGCTCCCCCGCCCCACCCCAGCTCTCCCCGCCGGGGGCTCGCTTCCCTCCCCAGGCCATTGCCGCCCGGGCCGGCCCGGCGCTCACCGTGTGCGAGTGCAGGCTCTGGCTCGCCTCGATCACGGCTGTCAGCGGCACCGTGTCGTCCAGCAGCACCTTGCCCGCCGGCGGCTTCTCCATGAAGGCCATGCCGCGCCGGGCCGGGAGCGGAGCGCGGAGCCCGCGCCGCCAACCTGCCTCCCGCAGCAGCGCCCCGCGCCGCGCCCGCCGCTGTCAACACGGGAGAGGCGCCAGCACCGCCGGGTCTTAAAGCCCGAGCTCGCCCGGGCCGCGCCGCGCCGCGCCGCCCCGCTCCGCTCGCAGCCTGGGGCGGGGCAGGGCCCGGCCCGCCTCCCGGAACGTCAGTCCGGCCACGAGACCCCGCACAGCCGGGGGGCTCACCCCGGCCCCCGCTACACCCAGCCAGGAGACTGACAGCCCGGGGGGGTCACCTCAGGGGCCCCGCTACACCCAGCCAGGAGACTGACAGCCCGGGGGGGGGGGTCACCTCAGGGGCCCCGCTACACCCAGCCAGGAGACTGACAGCCGGGGGGGGCTCACCTCAGGGGTCCCGCTACACCCAGCCCGGAGACTGACAGCCGGGGGGGGGCTCACCTCAGGGGCCCCGCTACACCCAGCCAGGAGACTGACAGCCCGGGGGGGGCTCTCCCCGGCCCCCGCTACACCCAGCCCGGAGACTGACAGCCTGGGGGGGGGAGGGGTCACCTCAGGGGCCCTGCTACACCCAGGCAGGAGACTGACAGCCCGGGGGGGGGGGTCACCTCAGGGGCCCCGCTACACCCAGCCAGGAGACTGACAGCCGGGGGGGGGCTCACCTCAGGGGTCCCGCTACACCCAGCCCGGAGACTGACAGCCGGGGGGGGCTCACCTCAGGGGCCCCGCTACACCCAGCCCGGAGACTGAGAGCCTGGGGTGGTCACCTCAGGGGCTCCCGCTACACCCAGCCAGGAGACTGACAGCCTGGGGGGGCTCACCTCAGGGGCCCCCGCTACACCCAGCCAGGAGACTGACAGCCGGGGGGGGGCTCACCTCAGGGGCCCCGCTACACCCAGCCAGGAGACTGACAGCCCCGGGGGGGCTCAGCCCGGGCCCCCGCTACACCCAGCCAGGAGACTGACAGCCCGGGGGGGGTCACCTCAGGGGCCCTGCTACACCCAGCCAGGAGACTGACAGCCCGGGGGGGGGGGGTCACCTCAGGGGCCCCGCTACACCCAGCCAGGAGACTGACAGCCGGGGGGGGGCTCACCTCAGGGGTCCCGCTACACCCAGCCCGGAGACTGACAGCCGGGGGGGGCTCACCTCAGGGGCCCCGCTACACCCAGCCAGGAGACTGACAGCCCGGGGGGGGCTCACCCCGGCCCCCGCTACACCCAGCCCGGAGACTGACAGCCTGGGGGGGGAGGGGTCACCTCAGGGGCCCTGCTACACCCAGCCAGGAGACTGACAGCCCGGGGGGGGGGGTCACCTCAGGGGCCCCGCTACACCCAGCCAGGAGACTGACAGCCGGGGGGGGCTCACCTCAGGGGTCCCGCTACACCCAGCCCGGAGACTGACAGCCGGGGGGGGCTCACCTCAGGGGCCCCGCTACACCCAGCCCGGAGACTGAGAGCCTGGGGTGGTCACCTCAGGGGCTCCCGCTACACCCAGCCAGGAGACTGACAGCCTGGGGGGGCTCACCTCAGGGGCCCCCGCTACACCCAGCCAGGAGACTGACAGCCGGGGGGGGGCTCACCTCAGGGGCCCCGCTACACCCAGCCAGGAGACTGACAGCCCCGGGGGGGCTCAGCCCGGGCCCCCGCTACACCCAGCCAGGAGACTGACAGCCCGGGGGGGGTCACCTCAGGGGCCCTGCTACACCCAGCCAGGAGACTGACAGCCCGGGGGGGGGGTCACCTCAGGGGCCCCGCTACACCCAGCCAGGAGACTGACAGCCCGGGGGGGGCTCACCTCAGGGGCCCCGCTACACCCAGCCAGGAGACTGACAGCCGGGGGGGGGCTCACCTCAGGGGCCCCGCTACACCCAGCCAGGAGACTGACAGCCCCGGGGGGGCTCAGCCCGGGCCCCCGCTACACCCAGCCAGGAGACTGACAGCCCGGGGGGGGTCACCTCAGGGGCCCTGCTACACCCAGCCAGGAGACTGACAGCCCGGGGGGGGGGGGGGTCACCTCAGGGGCCCCGCTACACCCAGCCAGGAGACTGACAGCCGGGGGGGGCTCACCTCAGGGGCCCCGCTACACCCAGCCAGGAGACTGACAGCCCCGGGGGGGCTCAGCCCGGGCCCCCGCTACACCCAGCCAGGAGACTGACAGCCCGGGGGGGGTCACCTCAGGGGCCCTGCTACACCCAGCCAGGAGACTGACAGCCCGGGGGGGGGGTCACCTCAGGGGCCCCGCTACACCCAGCCAGGAGACTGACAGCCCGGGGGGGGCTCACCTCAGGGGCCCCGCTACACCCAGCCAGGAGACTGACAGCCCGGGGGGGGTTCAGCCCGGGCCCCCGCTACACCCAGCCAGGAGACTGACAGCCCGGGGGGGGGGGTCACCTCAGGGGCCCCGCTACACCCAGCCAGGAGACTGACAGCCCGGGGGGGGCTCACCTCAGGGGTCCCGCTACACCCAGCCCGGAGACTGACAGCCTGGGGGGGGGGGTCACCTCAGGGGCCCCGCTACACCCAGCCCGGAGACTGACAGCCGGGGGGGGCTCAGCCCGGGCCCCCGCTACACCCAGCCAGGAGACTGACAGCCCGGGGGAGGCTCACCTCAGGGGCCCCGCTACACCCAGCCAGGAGACTGACAGCCTGGGGGGGGTCACCTCAGGGGCCCCGCTACACCCAGCCAGGAGACTGACAGCCCGGGGGGGGGCTCACCTCAGGGGCCCCGCTACACCCAGCCCGGAGACTTACAGCCGGGGGGGGGCTCACCTCAGGGGCCCCGCTACACCCAGCCAGGAGACTGACAGCCCCGGGGGGGCTCACCTCAGGGGCCCCGCTACACCCAGCCCGGAGACTGAGAGCCTGGGGTGGTCACCTCAGGGGCTCCCGCTACACCCAGCCAGGAGACTGACAGCCTGGGGGGGCTCACCTCAGGGGCCCCCGCTACACCTAGCCAGGAGACTGGCAGCCCGGGGGGGCTCACCTCAGGGGCCCCACCACACCCAGCCAGGAGACTGACAGCCCAGGGGGGGCTCACCTCAGGGGCCCCCGCTACACCCAGCCAGGAGACTGACAGCCCAGGGGGGGCTCACCTCAGGGGCCCCACCACTCCCAGCCAGGAGACCCACATCCACAGCCCTGGGCAGGCCCCTCACGCCCTGCCAGGAGCCCTGTTTCTGCACACCTAGGCCCCCAGCCAGGGGCTGCAGCTCCCCAGAAGCCTGGGTCCCCAGAAGCCTTGGCCCTGGACCCCACTCTGCACTGAGGAGCCCCACAGCCTCACTCACATTGTAGGAAAACAAAAACTCTGCTCACTGGCAGGCAAGGTTGTGACAGGCCATGCTCTAGCCACCCAAAACTATGATAACATGGAACTAAATTAAGGGGTTAGACTCACTCCTTTCTACCTTCACCTTGGTTACAACTCACTCCATACTGCTTCCACTTCCATCTCCAGCAGGTACCCCAGTATGCACCTGATTGCATACAACTTGCACTCTACCCTGGGTCCTGAGCAGTGATAGCATGTGCTAGGAGAGCGACAGATCAGCACACCTAGCTGGCACCCATTCCATGCATTTCGTAAGTTATTCTGCCTTAACACTATTGAGGTAATTTACCTGTGTAGAACTGCTTTTGTAGGAATCAGCACATGAGGAGCAACTCTGTGGAGAAAAGACAGGTCCCAAAATATTGCAGATTTTTTTGCAAAAGGGTTACAGAGAAAAGTGACACAATCCAGGGAAAAGTTGCTAGAAGGGGTGGGGTTTTTTTTTGTTATTATTATTATTCTATTTATTCTTTCTGTAACCAATTATTTTTAATCAAACTACCACAAACAAATCCAAACTGCACTCAGAGTTTATATTCTGAGTTTTGGTTTTTGCCATCGCAGTGAGATTTCTTACAATGGTTTAAAGCTCCAAACTGAACTACCCCACCTTAAGTAGGGTGCTGCATCAAAATTATTTATTATTTGATTTCAGTAGCACTCAAAAGTTCCACTTAGGATTTGGACCCCATTCTGCCAGGCACTGTACAAACACAGAGAGGGACATGATCCATCCCTCTTCCCAAGAGTTTACAATCTCATTTAAAACCAGATGAATAGGTGTGGCTGCAGAGTTATTGCTTTCTTCATAGTCTTAGAATAATCACCATCCTGCTATTACTTGAAGCAGCACTGTTCCCTTCCTACTCTCTCCATTGTCCAACTTGACCCCAGCAATGGTCCCCTCTCTTCCTGCTATTTATAACCCCAGATCCACAGGGAACAAGCCCACTTCATCCCATGCCCAGGGCCCTCCATTACCCTTGCTTCAGAGACGCCTATTTTGCTCCCTGAGTCCCTACAGTTTATGGCTATCAGCATCTGGATTTAGATTTGGTAACTGCCCCAAACTGCTACCCACTGTTTCTTACCCAGGAGTGCTGGAACTAGGAATGCTGAGGGTGCAGCGGCACTGCCTAGCTTGAAGTGGTTTCCAACATATCCAGGGTTTACAGCAAGATCGGCAACCTACAGCACGCGTGCCAAAGGTGGCACGCGAGCCGATTTTTAATGGCACGCCGAAGTCCCGGCCGCCAGCCTGGGTGAACGGAACCCCAGGCTGGCAGCGAGCTGAGCAGGCTGGTGGCTGAGACCCCGTCTGGCAAGGGGCCAGCAGCCGGAACCGAAACCCAGCTGGAACCCAGAACTGGCTGATGCTGGGACGCTCCGCTGCGGGTGGAGGCGCAGCGCGTGGCCCGCTCCCAGCTGCGGGGGCCTGCTGGCTGCCGGAACTCTCCTGCAGGCTGGTGCTGGCGGCCCCGTGCGCCAGACGAAGCAGCAGGCAGTCAGGCAAGTGAAAGGGGCCGGTGGGAGACGCAGTGGAGGTGTCCGCGTCCCAGCCTGTCCTGCTGCCCCTCTCACGCCACTGTGGCTGGACACCAGGGCACTGCAGGCATGTGCCGTCCCTGCAGCCCCTGGGGGGAAGGGAGTGGCAGGCCAGAGGGTCTGCTGCAGGGCTGGCTCCAGGGTTTTTGCCGCCGCAAGCAGCAAAAAAAAAAAAAAAAGTCGCGATCGCTATCTGCGGCAGCTCTACCGCCGCTTCGTTCTACAGCAGCAATTCAGCGGCTGGTTCTTCGCTCCGAGAGGGAGTATGGGACCCGCCGCCGAAGAGCCGGACGTGCCCCCCCCCTCCGTTGGCCGCCCCAAGCACCTGCTTGCTGGGCTGGTGCCTGGAGCCGGCCCTGGTCTTCTGCCGCCGCCCCCCATTTGCCTGCAGATGCAGTGCCCCCACACAGCTGGCCCACAGCTCCCTTGGCAGGAACAGGAACAGCGTGGGGCAGGGACCCATCCACCATCCAGGTAACCTGGCCATAACCGGGACTGTCCCAGGCCAGCCCCAAGTCCCCGTCCCCCGGGGACTTCCCCCTACACCCCCCCAACCTCCTGCCCTGAGCCCCTCACGCCACCCAACCCTGACTCCTACACCCCCCCATGCTCCCAGCCTTGACTCCTGCACCATCCACATCCCCACCCCCTGCCCTGATCCCCCCGCACCTCAACCCCCTGCTCTGAGTGCTCCCACACACACATCCCAGCCCCTGAGCTCCTCCCCCCCGAGGCGGGTTGTAATACGACAGTACCTGTAAGAAATTTAAGTTACTTTTACCCCTGCCGGAACCCCAGACCAGCAGTGGACTGAGCGGGACTGGCGGCGGGCTGAGCAGCTCAGCCCGCTGCTGGTCTGGGGTTCCGGCCGCCAGCCCCCCTGCCAGCCGGGGTCCAGACCTCCAGCCCTGCTCAGCCCACTGCCGGCCTGGGGTACCGGCAGCCAGCCCGGGGCTCTGCTCCTGGCCTCGGCCCTGTGCTCTTCAACCACTCCCTGCTGTGGCCCACATTGGAAAACTCAGCAAGGAAAATCAAGGGCAAGGATCACACTAAACTGATAAGATCTGCATTTTAATCTTATTTTAAATGAAGCTTCTTAAATATTGTTAAAACCTTATTTACTTTAAATACAACAATAGTTTATTTATATAATATAGACTTATAGAGACAGACCTTCTAAAAACGTTAAAATGTATTACTGGCACACGAAACCTTAAATTAGAGTAGGATGACCAGACAGCAAGGGCGAAAAATCAGGATGGGGGGGGGGGGGTGTAATAGGAGACTATATAAGAAAAAGACCCCAAAATCGGGACTGTCCCTATAAAATCGGGACATCTGGTCACCCTAAATTAGTTTGAATAAATGAAGACTCGGCACAGCACTACTGAAAGGTTTACAGTTTTGTTCAATGGCTTTCAGCACCCGCACTATAAAAATTGTTCCAGTGCCACTGCTCTTACCCAACAACCCCCCCAAACTTGACCCATTATATCAAATGGACACAGAACTGCACACCAAGGGAGGCAGAAGGAAAAGGAATTAAAGTCAAAAGGAGACTTGGAGTTGGGTGCCTTTGAAAATCTTCCCCATGGTTATTCAGAGAAGGCCTGATCCTGAGGGGGCCTGAGTGTACTTGACTCCTCCTCACTGGGAGTTAAGGAGGCTCAGCAATTGACTGTGTTAGGCCCAATGTTATAACAGAAAAGAAACCAAGTGAAGCACCTCAAACTGAGAAAAAGAAACTGAAAGTCATGTGCAGTCAGTGCTGGTTCTGTGCCAGGAGTGGCCAGGGTAAACTCAGTGCCTCAGAGATGAAGCAGCTTCAACATTTTTCCTGAGATGAGATCATTCTGAATACAAAAAAGTCCTTGTCCACTCCCACCTGCCCCCATCCGACCTCCTCCAGTTTCAAGGAGCCAGATTACAGCCCTTGCTCCTTTGTTAAACTCCTTTTGTTTACCTTTGCATTACAATGTGGCTTTGTAAGGACAAAACACCATTCACTTCACAATATACACAAACATATCTGGACAATTTATACTTTAGAATATTTTACCATCATGGGGGTTTTGCTAAACTGCCTGGGGAGAAGCATTTATACAGTGAAAAATAAAAAACTTTCTGAGGTTGGTGATAGTTCCCAAAATGAATTACATTAATTGTGAATAAATGTATTTCCAAGGAGGTGGGAGATACTATGGAAGGCATTGATAGTGTAATGGGCAGGGACGGAGGACTTTTGGCCAGCAAACTATGCAAGATTCACCAGCTGAGGAGAAGGGCTGGTAGTTCTGCTCCTGACACTCTCCATTGCTCCAGTGCTGCTAGGTAATTTTTAAAGGTTCATGATAGCATCATGATATCACGCTGGCAAAGAAGCAATGGAGGCTAGAATGATTCAGGCTCAGTTGTTCTTTACTCCCCAAAAGCCTAATCTGTTTGAAACATTGCTTAGCACCACTAGTAACCAACCAAAGGCCTGGTGAGTCTGGACCCAAGGCACATTTCAATCAACTCAGGATGAGCAAACAATGTTTAGCAATATAAATTAATCTAGGATAGACAAAAGCTTAAGGCCCTGATTCTCTACTGCTTTACACCTTGCCTAGTCATTTATACCTGCATGACATGGGCAGGGCTGATGGGGGGGGGGGGGGAAGCCGGTACAAATTACCGGGGCCCGGCGGTCGGGAAGGGGGCCCGGCTTCCCCCCCCCCCTCGTCGGCCCTGTTTAGCTGGTCCGCCCTTGATGGGGGGCCCGAAAAAATTCCGGCCCCAGTTTCCCCCCCCTCTTGTCGGCCCTGTTTAGCCAGTCTACCCTTGCTGGGGGGCCCGAAAAAATTCCGGGCCCGGCTTCCCCCCGTCGGCCCTGTTTAGCCGGCCCGCCCTTGCTGGGGGGCCCGAAAAAAAAATTTCACTGGGCCCGAACCCGCTCTCGGCGGCCCTGGACATGGGTGTAAAAGGCTACTTAAACACTATGGACAATAGGCAAGAAACAAGGCTGGAGACAAACAGGCCCTCTATTGATACCTTCCCTAACCCACCTCCCTCCAGTTCTAATAGACAAATTCCACCACTGAATGTCATTTGTTTGTTTACAATTAGATTTTGTAAGACAATATGCATTTTACTTCTTCATACCTTCAAACCTCATCTCTAGACCAATAATTTACTCTCCCCATCTTAGCAAAGAGGCTGATTGTGATCAGCACTATATACAAAGGTACAAAGGACAAAGGTAGTGAGGACATTTGGGAAATAGCCTATTGCAGCAATACCAACTGGAAGTGATGAAGTCGATCATGTGAGGAAATCCTGCTAATTAATCATGCAGTGTGTATCAGCATCCTTCCCCTCAGCACGGCTGCGGGTTAAACTTACAGCAGTTGTCCTTTGCCATTGGTATTTACTTGTCACTGAAATAGGTTAAATAATCATGGCTAGAGGATAACAGTAATGTTTACACACAAGTCATTTGAAATCTTGGCGGGGAGGGGGGAGCAGTCCAGGAGCTCTCATGAATCCACTATCAAAACAGCTCCTCCACTACTTTGGGATGTGGTTTTTTTGTTTGTTTTTTTTGCGTGGGTGAGCACGGTAGGGAAACAAAGAGCCAGAAGCAGGAAAGAATAAAATTATTGAACATCTCTAATATACTCAGAGGAAGATCTCTTTATGCATATACAGTAAATTCAGTCCTGTGCAGCTGGTCAGGCCAAAACCTATGCACCACTTAAGTCCCACATAAGACCTTAAAAACAAGGCTTAGATGTGCACAGGTCTTGTTCTGTCCCTCTGCACTGAGATGAATTTCACTGTTATAGAATGAGTGTAATGAGCATTTAGAGTAAAACAGTAGTAGATGCGGACCTCAAAAAAAGCGAACATCCTTCTGGGATGTATTAGCAGGAGTGTTGTAAGTAAGACACGAGAAGTAATTCTTCCGCTCTACTCTGCGTTGATTAGGCCTCAACTGGAGTGTTGTGTCCAGTTCTGGGCGCCACATTTCAGGAAGGATGTGGACAAATTGGAGAGAGTCCAGAGAAAAGCGGCAAAAATTATTAAAGGTCTAGAAAACATGACCTATGAGGAAAGATTGAAAAAATTGGATTTGTTTAGTCTGGAAAAGAGAAGACGGGGGGGGGGGGGGGGGGACATGAGAACAGTTTTCAAGTACGTAAAAGGTTGTTACAAAGAGGAGGAAGAAAAATTGTTTTTCTTAACCTCTGAGGATAGGACAAGAAGCAATGGGCTTACACTGCAGCAAGGGCGGTTTAGGTTGGACATTAGGAAAAAATTCCTAACTGTCAGGGTGGTTAAGCACTGGAATAAATTGCCTAGGGAGGTTGTGGAATCTCCATCATTGGAGATTTTTAAGAACAGGTTAGACAAACACCTGTCAGGAATGGTCTAGATAATACTTAGTCCTGCTACTAGTGCAGGGGACTAGACTAGATGACCTCTCGAGGTCCCTTCCAGTTCTATGATCCTGATATACATCATTACCCACCTACCTGAGAAATCATAGATTTTTGTCCCCTCAAGGATTGAACTCACAACCCTGGTAAGATGATCAATCAGTATTTGTCAGCTATAAATCACTTTGCTAAAGTACAAACACTGATTAAGGGAACGCGAGCTGTCTGGCACTACATTGGATTATATGGAAGTTTAATAATGATTCACTTACAGTGCCATAAGAAAATTAGAGCATTTGCACATTGAGCTATCACAGAAGTTATGGTCTCAATGACAGAAAAAAATAGGAAGCTTTTTTTTAAAACACAAGACTTCATACAGCTACTCCACAGAGAATGAAATAGCCAATTTGAACTCAACTTTGCCATCAGTTGTTTAGTTTGATTTTCCCCAGGAGTTTGTTTGCCAAAAGAACATCCTTGAAATAACACAGGACCCTCAATTGTACAAATCTTCCACTTTTGCAAATTATAGCCTTATGTGTAAAGTCTGTCTGAATTACTGTAAATTCTTTCCATAGCAACAGTATTGCCTAGCGGAGGTCTGGGACTATCAAAATCCTTTGTAGAGCAGACTTCTGTCTGGAGCTACCACCAGAATTCTTTCAGCATCTCTGGTGTCAGATAATGCAGCAATGAAAGTAGTGCTTTCTCTGTATTCTCCTGTTGGGAGTTCTTTAAGGCCTCCCCATATGTACCATAATTAATCTGGATTTTCATTTACTTTTAAAGGCCTGGGAGCTCTGGCAGTATTTCCTCCTAGCAACCCCATAATATGAATGATTTTTAGTCTGCACTGGTTTTCCAGAGCATAGTCTGTATCTATACTACAGAGACTACATTGGCTTAGCTGTGTCCATGTAGCTAAGGTGTCATAACCCCATAGTTTAGATGCAGCCTACACCAATGGAAGGGTTTTTTCCATGTGTTTAGAAACATCACCTCTCTGAACAAAGTCAGCTACAAAAGTGTTCTTCCATCAACATAGCTGCATTTACACTGAGGGTTTGGTTGGCATAGCTCTGTCAGTCAAGGGTGTGTATTTTTCACACACCCTGACTGCTGTAGCTATGTTGAACTAACTTTTAAGTATAGACCAACCCTAGTAAGCACAGCTTATTTATATGACTGAAATAAGCAAAACTTAAAAATTAGGTTATCAAAGTCATTATTGTTGAAAGCCTAATTTTGAAGCTCTTCTCCACAGCAGAGAGAGTGAGTTGTAATTGTTATCAGTGCCCCCAGACTCCCTTAAGCTCTGAAGCAAGACCACCATGGTCTTGGACCACCAAGACAAAAGGAGTTGGAGGAGCTGAATGTGATGGTATCAGGAGCTACACTGTCAGTTACAAGCTTCAGTGTCAACATTATCAGCTACCAATTTTATTTTAAGCATTCTCAGAATATGCTTATGTATATGAGCTATACACAGAAGCTGAAAGGGCTATTAAAAAGATCTGATGCAAAACAATGCTGATATAGAGTACTAATTATTGCTTGAGTGGAGCGCACAGGAAGAACTACCAGCTGGTTGATGAGCCCTCTTCTCTTTTTAACTTAATTGTCTCTTGTTTTCAAACAGATCACCAGAGATGACAATCTGTCACAAGACAAAAATAAAAGTGTGTTATAGAGAAGTTTAAAAAAGTCACGGGAGAATAATCAGCAGTGTTTGAGGTTTGAGATTTGACTTCTTTATTACTTCTCATAACACAAGAACTAGGGGTCACCAAATGAAATTAATAGGCAGCAGGTTTAAAACAAATAAAAGGAAGTATTTCTTTACACAACACACAGTCAACCTGTGGAACTCCTTGCCAGAGGATGTTGTGAAGGCAAGTCCATAATAGGGTTCAAAAAATAACTAGATAAATTCATGGAGGATAGGTCCCTCAATGGCTATTAGCCAAGATGGGCAGGAATTTTGTCCCTAGCCTCTGTTTGCCAGAAGCTGGGAATGGGCAACAGGGGATGGATGATTACCTGTTCTGTTCATTCCCTCTGGGACACCTGGCACTGGCCACTGTCGGAAGACAGGATACTGGGCTAGATGGACCTTTGGGCCATTTTTATGTACGCTATTAACTCAGTGGCAAGTTTCACAGCCAAGAAGATACCTACTTTTTCTCTAGCTCCTGAACAGTGAGAACTCTTCCTTCTACTTCCTGCCATTTTCTTTTTAGTTGCATCAACAGCAGTTGAAACCGAGATCTGCTTGAAAGTCATGAAATTACTTGCCTTCAAACAAACAAACTCTTATTTTACTTTTTGTTTCATCTTATAAAGTCACTGATTGTGCAGCTACCTCTTACTTTTACCTTGGTCACAATATTGTCTCTAGGGTGCAGTTTAAAATGTCTTGGATACCTTTAAAAACTTTTAAAAGAACCAGATGTACATTAAGGGTTCTTGCTGTCCTTAAACTACCACTACATTTTGCAGTCACCAATTTTTCAGTCGATTGCCATTTGAACACAGAATTGTACTGTTTAAACATGACCATTCTTCTGAGTTTTAAATCTAAAACTCAGAAGTGTAGATCAAAGATTTGCTTCAGCTTGAAAGGCTACATTGACTTATTGTGTGTTTAAAAAAATCTGTAATTTTGATCTATAAAGCCCTTTATGGGACAAGTCTAAAGGCTACCACACCCTCACAGAAGACAGCTGCTACACTCAAGCTGACAGACCCCAGCTTTGTATAGTGTGACGTAGGCTTGGTCAGTAGAAAGGTCTTGATTCTGGCAATTGTTCCCTTGGTCCAACAAGCTCACACAGAGTCCAAAGCCCAAGGTCTAAGAATAGATGTTTGCTTTGTTTGTCTCTCCCCCTAATTCTGGCTGGCAGTTCTGTTATTCACAATGTATCATTCTTAATGTAAGCATGCCTAGAGATTTAGAATATATAGATATCATAAACAGACCTGGAATGAGACTAACTTTAAGAGAGAAAAGGAACTACAGCTACTAAAGCAGAAGTCAACTAGTGTACTTTGACTATCCATTGTATCCACACAGAGTAGGTTATGAGCCAAACTCTGCCATCAGATCCATAGCACATTGCTCTAGCTTACATTGTATAGATAATACTTAGTCCTGCCTTGAGTGCAGGGGACTGGACTAGATGACTTCTTGAGATCCCCTCCAGTTCTGTGATTCCTGCAGCTCTGAGAATGGTGTCAGACTTCGCTACTTAGGACAGCCCAGGGTTTGGGGTTAGCATGGGACTTTGGAGACCCCAGGTTTAATTCCCTGCAAATGTCCCATATAACCGTTCGCACATCACAGCCAGTATTTTAAAAGGTATTACACATCAAAATATGATAGGTGCCTAGGCACTATGGAAAACCCCACTAGGTGCTTAGCTGCAGCTTTAGATGTCTAAATACCTTTAAAAATCTGTCCCCTGGTCTCTTTGGGCCTTACTTCCCCATCTGAAAAATGGGGATCATAGCACTTCCCTACCTCACAGGTTTGTTGAGAGCATAAATACATTAAAGTTTAAGAGGCTGCTCAAACACTATGGTACCAGGGGGCAGATAATTACCTTGTCAGGGAAATTTAAGGTTACAGCAGCCACCTCATTTATTTTGATCTGATCAAACTCTGCCTGTCTCCCTCATGCACATTTGTCTCCATGTGTTGTCTGAAAGAACACCTACTAAAAACAATTCCTTCTATCTACCCTCTTTCCAAAGCAGATCAAGGCCCAATTTTGATCACACAATAAGCAATTCTGGACTATAAAGGGTTTAGCTCATAAAGCTACCATGTGTAGTCACATGTCTGTAAAGTTCCCTTATAATTTAGTTTTAAGAGTTCCTCTAGTTGTGACAGGTTGCCACATGACATTTAGTTTGTAATTTAGCAGTGGTAGGAGGTTATCCAAGACCTTTACACAGACCATTTTTGTATGGCCTAATGATAGCCTCAAATCAAATGAGCCCTTTCGCTTGAAAATTAAGTGGAACAATGCCTTAATTTGTGAAAGAAACATCAGAGCTACCCTAATAAAGGCAATGGTTGAATAAAAAGCTTTTTATTCTTGTAAGTCAGGGGAGAGGATGACATGTGCATGTTTTAATATGAACCCAATGCTGCTTGCTTTATTCACCCACGTAGTCCCTTGGTCTTCATTGAATTCATAGAAGGGGTGAGAGAGAGATCTGGCCCTTTGCCATATCTAGAACCTCAAAGCGAACAAGAGTTCAAAACTCAATATATTAGACATGTGAAATGTGGCACATATTGTGCAATAGTAACAAGGAACCAAGAGAATACTGTATTTATCTGAGATACTTATCTTGGCTCCATGTTTACTAGTCAGGGGACAGGAATCTCTTGACCAACTCCAGAACATTACGTGAAGTAAACATTTCTTTGTAAAAGGTTCCAGTAAACAATGGTGTTTATTTTGGTGACAGACAGTTGAGCTAGGAAACAGAATAGGCTTGGTTGCACACGATGGTAATAGATGTAAGGTAAGTATGGATCATACTGATCTTCGTGTGTCCTTACAAGCCATCAAAAGTGATGTTTTACATCTCTCACCTACAAGGCACAGTAGCTCTCAAAATTGACAGCAAGCTGTGTCCTTCAAAGTGTTTCTGCAGGCTTCCTCTTACCAAGGTTTGAGGTATCACACATGTGAACCCCCCACATATTTCTGAATTTTACTAAAGAATAAAGCACCATGCAGTCACGAGCGCTGACCTTCTGACACCATGACTTTCACTATCCCTTCCATAACAATCTTTTCACTTTCCCTAACAGTACATGATACTGAAATGTATGCAACAGATCTTTTCAGTCTCGTCACTTCTGCTGCAGCTAAGACTTCTTCTCCAATGTACAAGGGAGCTGGGAAGTGAATTTCCTGAGAAAGAAACACACAACCATAGCCAGGCATTTTAGTACCTATAACTGCAGAAATAAGTCCGTTGATCAAAACTCCATGTACAATTGTTCTCCCAAACCTAGTTCTCTTTGCATAGTCTTCATTCAAATGCAGTGGGTTTGTGTCCCCAGTTAAGTCAGCAAAACTAACAACATCTTTCTGTGTGAAGGCTTTAGTAAGTTCAGCCTTGTCTCCAACCTGTATATGTGAACGCTGAAGAGAGGGAGATCTAAGCAACGAGCTGGCAATGTTTGGTTTTGTCAGGATGGTTCTTTTGAAATCCCCACCAAAAATTCTAGGTCTGAGTAGTGCCAACATCTTGAGCAACTTCTGCTTCTTACAGCCCAACCACGTCTCCAGTGTATTCAATCCAGTAGGAGTTCTCTGCTGTTCCCAGATAACGCAAGGAGAAATGGAGAGGTCTGGTGGGGGGGGGGGAAAATGACACATTATGAAAACATCACACATACCAAACAATTTCCAGCAGGCAAGATAAAAAAAAAAAACACAACAAATTTCCCCCATATAAAGCAAAATTAGAGCAACTTAAGCCAACCATGTTATTCAACTATCTCCTTGGAGACCAGCTCCAGCTCCCAGACTCAGTTACTGAAAGTTACGTGGCAGAATGAAGTGAAGCATTTCAAAAGGAACAAGCATTGGGCTCTGGAATTCAAGTGCAATGGGGTTTGAAGTGAGTGAGTGAGTGACAGTGGGGGAAACATACAAGTTTGTACCCAGATAGGGGCCAAGGACAAACTGTCATGGAAATTAGTTTCCTCAAAAATCTGTTAATGAGATCTACTACAGTGAGGTCAGGTCTGATATGTAAAGTGATGAAACTCAGACACAAGAGTCTAGTTTTATAAGATCGCATCTATGTGGGCCCCCAAAAGGAAAGACGATTCCCAGCATCTACTTCCTTTCAGACAACCCCAGATATGACAACAGGTGATTGTTACAACCACTGTACAATATAAAGAGAGACCTGGACATGACAATTTAAGTCGACTGAATTTCAGTAATTGTAAGACAGACCGATTCAATCTCTCACCAATCTGTTTCACACCCATCCTTAAGGGTATTTAACTCTAAAAACGGATCCGTTTTTACACAAGTAAGCCATGTCTCTATTAAGAGGTTTTGTGAACTTGAGTAGGCTGAGTAACCCTAAAGAGGGCTAAAATTCAGGGGCAGGTCCCGGAGTTCCCCAGGGCTTTACCTGTATCACTCTGAAAGCACACTTCCTGTTCTGGTAGGAGCCCAGCAGTGTTAGAGCACTCCACAGCTTGACAAGGCCACTAAATTATGACAACATTAAATATATTATTAGGATTCACATGCCTCAAAGGTTTTGCTGCTGGGTATACAGCTTAAAGAGAGATACCCTAAACAGAAGGAATAATGAACTCCCAACTGCAATTTCATCAGTGGGCTCTGGTGACAAGTTTGTGACAATTACCCTTCAGCGTAGTTTGTCTTATCTATGGTTTGAAGTTTTTAATACAATCAATGCTCATGGGTTTTTCCCTTGTCAAACCCTTTTTTAATGGGCCTGTTTCCTGAACCGCTCTTCCTGTGCCTTTAGTTTCCTTCCCTTCCCCATCCCCAATAGCTTCCATTCATCTTTAGTGCCCTAATCTCCCAACTGCTCCTGACCTCTTCCCACAGCAAGGGATAACAGACACAGGTTTCAGTACTACATCATCCACTCCTGGTCATTTTATGTTTTAAGACAGGAACACTGTATGGATCCATGTTTATCGTCTCACTGAGTACGTATTAAGTTTGCTCAATTTAAGTAAAAAGATGTTTTAGTCTTTAACCTCCAGCCCTGCATACTCAGCCTAGCAAAATCAAGCTGGGTTCTTTCTAGGTCATGCATGATCATCAATAAGAGATTCTGTGGGTCCAATTTTCCTTTCAGTGTCATCTGAGCAACCCTATTGCCGTCAACTGATTAACCACGGGTGTAACTGATTGGCCCTGGAACCAGGGCTTTGGAGCGGAGCCTGGAGCTGGAGCGCGGAGCAGGTCCAGAGCAGTGGAGCTGCAGGTTTTTGCCTGGAGCTGGAGCGGAGCCGGAGCACAGCTCCAAAGCCCTGCCTGGAACACAGGAACCAATTCTGTGATGCACAAGTAACACTATCCAATTCACTCTAACCTGCATTGGCTCTGCAGATGTAACTAGTACTGAACACTTACTTCTGTAACTAAATGCAGCAGATAGAACTACACACAAGCAGCAGCTCTGTCAAGACGTTGTGAGGTTTACGCATCTTCGTCACTTCTTAGACCAGTGTGTCATTTTAACTATTCTGGACCAGTCATTTTTGTGGTCTCTGAGTCAAAAAATAGTTTAAACCCACAAATGCCAATGGAAATTTGTTGTGTTTGAGGTGGTTTCTTAGTCTGCCTTTTTACAGCTCTTATGATTCCTAGTGCTTTACCATTTTTCTTAGGGTTTGTCTACACTGGCAATTTACAGCACTTTCTCGCTCAGGGATGTGAACCCCCCCCCCGAGCTCAGCAAGTTTCAGCGCTGTAAAGCGCCAGTGTAGACATTGCACCAGCGCTGGAAGCTACGTCCCTCGTGGAGGTGGGTTTTTTAGGACGCCAGGAGAGCTCTCTCCCAACGCCAGGGTCGGCTCCAGGCACCAGCAAACCAAGCACGTGCCTGGAGCGACACATTTTCAGGGGCGGCATTCCAGCCAGCCCCCCCCTTTTTTTTTGCTTGGGGTGGCACACCTAGAGCCGGCCCTGGCAGCAGCAGCGCGTCCTGCACGGGGGGGGGGGGGGGGGAGAGAGGGGGCGCCCTGGGGCCGCTGCTGTTCGCGTCGGGGAGCAGCGCCCGCACCGTATGGCCAGGTGGGCTCTGAGCACGGGGCACTTGGGCTGGGGGCCGCCCCATGGGGCGCACGGAGCTGCCTGCAGGTGCCGCAGGGCGGCTGCCCCCCAGCACCGCAGCCGGGCGAAGCGGCCCGAGCCGCCCAGGGACTGCAGCCAGGAGCAGCAGCAGCAGGGCCATAGTGGGGACCGGTGCCTGGGGTGCTGCTGTGCGGGGCCTGCGTCCCGCTCTCCGGGGCTCCGCTCCCTCTGTGCTGTGGATCTGATTGCTCCTTCCTAAGTGGAGTAATTTGCATTTGTTCTTATTGAATTTCATCCTATTTACTTCAGACTGTTTCTCCAGTTTGTCCAGATCATTTTGAATTTTAATCCTATCCTCCAAAGGACTTGCAACTCCTCCCAACTTGGTATTGTCTACAAACTTTATAAGTGTACTCTCTATGCCATCATCTAAATCACTGATGAAGATATTGAACAGAACTGGACCCAGAACTGATCCCTACAAGGCCCCACTCAATATGCTCTTCCATCTCGGTTGTATTTCCCTAGTTTGTTTATGAAAAGGTCATGCAAGACAGTATCAAAAGCCTTACTGAAGTCAAGATATACCAAATCTACCGTTTCCCCCCTATCCACAAGGCTTGTTACCCTGTCAAAGAATGCAACAGACAAACAGGTTTAGAAAATCTGACTCATGAGGAAACATTAAAAAATCCAGGCATGTTTAGTCTTGGGAAAAGACGACTAAAGGGCAACCTGATAACAATCAACTATGTTAAGGGCTGTTATAAAGAGGACAGTGAGCGATCGTTCTCCCAGTCTACTTAAGGTAGAAGTAGTTGTGATGAGCTTAATCTGCTGCAAGAAAGATTTACCAGTAGGTTAGATATTAGAAATAACTTTCTAACTAGAAGGGTAGTTAAGCACTGGAACAGACTTCCAAGTAAGGTTGTGGAATCTCCATCACTGGAGATTTTTAAGAACAAGCTGGACAAACACCTGTCAGGGATGGTCTAGGTTTACTTGGTCCGGCCTCAGTGCAGGGGCTGGATTTGAAGAATTCCCAAGGTCCCTTCCAGCCCTGCATTTCTATGAAATCACAGCTTTTATTTTCTCCCTTATTTTGATAGGAAACTATCAGAAGTTGTAAGCTCGTTATTTTCAAATTAAAGGTCATTTCTACATCTTACACAATTCCATGTTGGTACTTGCAAGGTACTACGGTATATATGCAATCAGTGTCTTACCTGCTGGGAACTCTTAGTATTGCAGACAGGGTTTTTTCCTCATATGTTAAGACATCAACAGGCAAGGCTGCACCAACCTATGCACAAATAGGGCACTACTGTTAAATCAACATTATTCACTGCTTCAACACCAGTTTATGAACATATGATTTCCATGTTCTCCAACTGAAAATATTATTATTAGAGCAACTTTGTAATACCCAGCTCTTATACAGCCCTTTTCATTCACAGATCTCAAAGCACTTGGCATCATTATCACCATTTTACAGCTGGCAAAACTCAGACAGAGGTGCTATGACTTGTCCCACCTCACCCAGTAAATCAGTGGCAGAGCCAGGAATAAAACCTAGGACCTCTTGAGTTCCAGTCCAGTAGGCCATATTCCCTCCTGCTGTTTTCCCTTTGACGCTCCACTGCAGCAGGAGCACTGACACCGGGACTGAAAAGAAAATGGCTGTTTTCACCCCCAGCTCAGTGAATGTCAAGTAGCACTGAAGCAGCATCCAGGCTGATAGGAGGTACATTAAGGCTCCTAGTTCAGTTTCTTGAACTTAAAAGCCAAAGTCTATGAAACAGCAGAAACCAGGGAGAGAAGGGCTCTGAGGGAGCACGAGGGAAATAATTTAAATTGTTTCTTCCTTTCCCTTTATGCCCCATGAACCAAGCCTCCTTTCTGCTTACTTTCAGCTCTGACTTTCTAGTAATAATTCTAATTCGGGTAATACTATGGTTTCTCTTCAGATTGTATAAATCTTTCGCCTTCACTAAATTATGTTTTCTAATGGAAAGGATGAGCTAGAATCACTCATTAGGCCACGAACCTAGAGAATCACCAACGTTTTGGTCATCTTTTGAGGGACCCCATCCACATACTGACCCAGCCTGACCATTTAGCTTCAGAGATCTTCCAGAATCACTACTTTGCAATTTTGGGTGAAACAGCTTCCACACTGAGAAGTCAATTAGTCAAAATTCTTTGCCCTGCTAAAATTAATGTTAGGTCAGATGAATCGTGTATGCAGCATAAGAAACTTCAGGGTTCAGAAAACTTTGAATACACATCAGAACTGCAGTGAAGATGGGATTTTCGTATATTTGCCAACTGAAACAGAAGAATTGTAACATTTACTACCATTGTTAAAAGCAGCCTGAAGTTTACAGATTTAAAACAAAAACAAACAAACCATAATCATAGGCCCTGGCTACACTTGAAACTTCAAAGGGCTGCGGCAGGAGCGCTCCCGCGGCAGCGCTTTGAAGTGCGAGCGTGGTCGCGCTGCAGGTACTCCACCTCCACGAGGGGATTAGCTTGCAGCGCTGGGAGCGTTGGCTCCCAGCACGGGGGCACTGTTTACACTGGCGCTTTACAGCGCTGTAACTTGCTGCGCTCCGGGGGGTGTTTTTTCACACCCCTGAGCGAGAAAGTTGCAGTGCTGTACATCGCCAGTGTAGCCATAGCCATAGCGCGGTATATAAAGAACAAGGTGCAGAAAGATCAGGCTCTGCCATGCAGCAGCACACTCTCCTCGACTTTCCATTTGAAATAATGGTTTTTAAAAAGTGACAGGTTTCAGAGTAGCAGCCGTGTTAGTCTGTATCCGCAAAAATAACAGGAGTACTTGTGGCACCTTAGAGACTAACAAATTTATTAGAGCATAAGCTTTCATGGGCTACAACCCACGTCTATGCATCCGAAGAAGTGGGTTGTAGCCCACGAAAGCTTATGCTCTAATAAATTTGTTAGTCTCTAAGGTGCCACAAGTACTCCTGTTATTTTTAAAAAGTCAGCACTATTTATTTAAGGATGTGGTGATTCTGCATCATGTGCAATCTTCAAGTTGAGAGAGAGGCTCAACTCAACTCAGAGTTATG
The DNA here is from genome assembly GCF_028017835.1 of Emys orbicularis. Taxonomy (NCBI): domain Eukaryota; kingdom Metazoa; phylum Chordata; order Testudines; family Emydidae; genus Emys; species Emys orbicularis. The sequence continues at coordinate 130,138,135 of NC_088689.1, forward strand.
GGCTTGATCCATAAATGATGAGATGAAGTTCTTTGGCCATTATTCTGCAGGCGCTTAGACTAGAAACTAGATCATAAGGGTTGCGTCTGGACCCTTCAAACAAAAAGTCAATGAAATTATATTTACAAAGAATTCAGAAAAGTACAATAGTCAGTCACAGGGTCCATGCTCCCATACCTCCCCATGTAACTCCTTCAGTGCGGAAAGGATCAGTTGCTTGAAATGAGCAGCATTCAATCTAATTCCACCTTCTTGAAACTCTCTGAAAAGAACAATGTTTACATCAAGTCTTGTCAGTCCTCTCTAGCCATCTCCAAAGGGACTCGGGCTTTAAAACCCGGGGGGAGAGCGGAACTTACAAACGAAGCTTCACGTAGTGGTGCTCAGAAGCGTTCTTGAAAACGAGTCTGTCGAACGCAGCAGGCTTGGACCCCGTCCCTGCCCCTAGCTCAGCCATGCTGGGAATGCGCTCGAGCCCCGGGCGGGGACACGGGCAGGAGGCGGAGCTCGTGCCAAGGCCAGGCAGGCTGCAGCAGCGCTCTGGAACCCCCTGCAGCCAGCGGCGGGCACGTGGGCGCCGCTCCCGGCAGAGCGGCGCGCGCCTGTTCCGCAGCGGCGAGCTCTGCGCACGCGCGGCGCCGGGCCGGCCCAGCCTGGGAGCGCTACAGAGGCGCGGGGTGACGGGCACTCGCCGCTCTCGCTAGGCCCGCCCAGCCGAGGGGGGTTTGGACCGAACCGGCCCCGCGCCGCGCTCCTCGGCCGCTTTCTTAGGTCACCGGGGGGGAGGAGGAGAGAAGCGGATCTGTCCGCCCCACCGACCAATCAGCGAGCAGCTCCTCCTCCTCCTCCTCCTCCTCGTGGCCAATGGGGGACACAGCCCGCCCCCTACGGCGTCCCAGCGGGGCCAGTGAGAAGCAGGAGACGGGGTGGGGCTTCCGGGGAGTAACGGGGCGGCACCTTGGTTGCTGTCGCAGCTCAGGGAGCGCCCGGCGGGCTCGCCTCGGCTCTGCGCGTGCACGATGCTCCCCAGTGACGCGGCTACGGCGCGTGCACGATGCTCCACTGACTTAACGATTTCGCTGCGCGCCGCTGTGGCCTGGTCCCTGTTGCCGCCCCCCCCGGCCGCCGCGTTGCCATGGGGATCTGACCCCGCGCAGAGGCCGAGCTCGCGGCCCGCTGTCAATCTGTGTGGCTGCGGAGTGACTGGGGGGGGGGGAGGAACAAACATGGCGCCTGTAGGGCGGGAAACGCCTGGCGGCGGCGGGACACAGACCGGGCGGGGCCAAGGCCAGGCTCAGAGCAGAAGCGACATTTCGAAGGCAGGGCCCAGGCTCGAAGCTACAACCCCGGGAGGGAGAAACAGGAGCGGGGCGAGAGAAAACCACACACCCCTTCACACGCCAGCAGGCAGGCCGGGGGCGGCAGGTGGAGCCGCTCCCTCCCCTGGGCACCGTGACGGCCACTCCGGGCCCTGTTGTGCTGAACGGGGGGAGGGGGCCGGGAAAGCGCTGGGCCTCTGAAGGGGAAGGGACTTTCCTCTCCTTGGCCTGCTGCTGCCAATGCCCCCGTGCAGGCAGCTCAGGGCCAATGGCTTGGCTCTTCGTCCTGAAAATCTGGTCATGCTACGCGCCCCCCGCATCGACCCTGCCTCAACATCCACTTGCACGCTCCTCCTGGTCAGGCGGCCCTTGGACCGGCTGCTGAGCCGGACCTTGTGGGCTGAGGGTGGAATTCACTTTTGGGCAGAGCACCAGGATTATGCACATAGGCCACGTACTAGTGCTCTGCACGAGGGTAAATGGTGCCCTGAAGTCCTAAAGCACTTTCTGGGTAGAGAGCAGCTCAGACCATTAGTTCTGCCGACCGTTTCAGCACTCTGGCTGTTACAGAGAGACTATAACATGGATAAGCAGAACTGAGTTGTTTAAATGTTTATTGGTTGGTGATTGTAAAACAGATATTCAGACTGGCCTCAGTGGGGACTAGGCACCCATAACATTTCCAAGTGAAAGTGCATGCATGAGGCAGGTGCATAAAGAAAGTATCTTAGCATTTTCACAGAGTGCAACTAGTGTATTTTTTCACCTTAAAGTAAAAACAAGTAAAAAGATATTCTAAAAAAATTCACCCTTTGGGCTGAGACAGTGTGGAAAATGCCAGACTCAAAGGAGAATTCACTGGAATGCTGTGAACTCTTAAGAATCGGAGTTTTTATCCTGATGAAAGTCACAACAACCTTAACTACAATGCGCTCTACCTAGCAAATGCTGTATCTAACAACACTTCGTTTTATATGTTATAATGAGCTTCCCTCCCTGCCCAAGTTCCACAGGGAAAGACCTGTGCATTGCATGGGTATGGACACTATTAGTAATTAAAATTCCATGCACAGACTTGCCCTGTTCATTAACATGATACAGGATCTAGGCTGCATTTTTTGGAGCTGCTGCTGCTTTTTATAAATTTCCCATAACTGGGTTGTTAAAAAAAAAAGGGCAAAAAGCTACTGATACTGCCTAGAAGCTGCACCATGGCCTCTACCTGCCATCTAATCTACTACATTACAAACTTCCTAGGGAGCCTATACTGCCAGCTTGTCCCCTGACTTTGCTGCTGTCACTCCTCCATTGCAGCCCTCTATAACAAGTGCTGCTGTTGCTATAAGGACCTGTGCTCTAAGCCACTCACATGCCTGTCACACCTGAGGGATCCTTTAAAACTAGCTCCCTCAGAGACAGGAGGTGTCACTGCATCCATTGCAGGTGCTCTTTTAAACTTTGATGTGGGAGGTGGCCTCTAAGCATGGCTTTCCTGGAATTGATTTGGTGGTGGTGGGTTTTGTTGTGTTTTGTCTTCTGAACTGCAGCTAGTGCTTTGGTTCATCTTTCCAACCTCACATGGGTAGATGAACACACACCGGCCTTAATCTTTAGTCTAGCATTAGTCATCAAGAATACAGAAACTGTTCTTTAGTTCACATCCCACATTGTTGTCTTTTATATACACTTCATGATGGTGATCATCACCAATGACAAATTTAACGCGGTCATTGAACTGTCATTCAAAAAATTTCTAGGGCTAAAGTTTTTGGCTATTCCATCTGTAAACACCAGATGGCAATGCGGAATTCAAGGTGGGTTTGCGCAATGAAAGGGTGACCCCCTCACATGGCTCAATGTATCTAGGCTTGGAAAGAGTAGCTTTTTATCAGTAAATGTCTATGGATGTCGATTTCACCGTACACACACAAACTGATGAAAAAATACTTACATTGATAATTATCAAAATTGACAACTAGGTAAAGTAGGAAAAATGCTGCTTGATTAGAGTCGCAATCCAGTGATTTTGTCTTTTGAATTAGGCTTGTGACAAATGGCCTAGCAAATGAACAGTAAGAACAGGTGTGATTTGTTGATAGAGGATATTTACTTTGTCTATGTGGACAGGTAATGCTGACAATTTGTGTTTTGATGGTTTATTAAGCTTTAACTTTTTGAATCCCAGCATCTACTGAACTGATCCTATGCAGACTCATTGAGGAACCACCAGTCATCAGTAGTCTCTGAAACAACGGCAGTGCCTATGGATCTTCTGACCCATTACTTCTGAACTTGTTTCTCAGATTTCCTAAAAAGCACCATGGAAGGCAAACTACATCCTGCTCCTCAAACATTGGCTCCAGTTTGGGCTTCTTGTTTTTGAGAGGTTTGCTATTAAGTCTTTGTCTTCGTAATATCTCCATTTGCGCGGTGAGGCAGACAAAGCAGGAGCACTGCTATTGTCCTCTGTTCTCTCAGTGTCAGCTTCTGTGGTACTCGTTGGCTGGTTTTGGCTTGGAGTATCCATGCTTGATCCTTTGTGAGAGCAAGAGTCCCAGGTGGGGTGGGGGGAGGGTGTTTGGTCCATGTGAAAAGCTTGTGTGCAGGTCTCACAAGGCAGGCCCTGAAAAGGGGGGGGAAACAGCAGCAGGATGCCTGCAAAGTGACCCCTAGCCATGAGGGGGGCTATTGCATAAGCCAGCTACATCATGCAACACACAGGGATAAGAAGGACAGAGCTGTTTAAGAACTACAGTTGATGATAATCCCATTCCAACCAGGAGCCCTTACCTCCCAGCTGTGCCAGGAGTGGCTATGGGTATCTGCTCTGTTTCTGATACAAGTGAGTTGATATCTTTATTTGTAGATCCTGACGGGGCTTGTTGATGTGTGAAACACACATAACAAATGCTACCTAATATTTAAGAGCAGAGTTTGGCAGAAAGAACTATACCAACAGGTCCTATAAAAAGTCACTGACTATAATAATACATGTAACTTGTATACAAATGGAAATATTCCATACACAGAACACGTGGATATAGAACAATAGCATTAAATGGAACAAAGTTCATGTCTTTCATACTAATTTTTCTTCCTTTCTAAAAATATATATATATTTTCAGGATGTACCAAAGAAGAGTTCTGGAACGTGCTTCGTGAGAACATGAGCGAAGTCCCAACACAGGTCTCTGGGGAAATGAAGATCAGGTATTTTGGTGAATATAGGAACTGGTACTCTTTGTCGGTGTGGGAATGGAATATGAACGAGAACAATTATTTAGGTTGCTTTGCATTTTATTTCCCAGAATCGTCACTCTCATGAGGTGGCGTTGAAGCAGTTAGAAATAGAGTGAATCAAAAAGAAAAAAGCTGACACTAGCTGAGGTTTTGAGTTTAAGTAAATCTGAGGCTTGAAGGATGCCAGACCGGCAGCAAAGGAGTCACAATGACCTCGTGACTGAAACAGGACTGCTGGAGGCAGCGCTAGCTTTACCGTGCTGCCCCAAGCGCGCTGCCTGGAGCTTCACTTGGAGGGGCTGAGCAGTCTGAACTCTCTCAAGTCATGTCTCCTGCTGCAAGTGCCAAGATTATCAATTATGAATGTGTTCTGCATGCTAGGAACTAGACTTGAGATCAGACTCATTTCCCATAGATCAGCCATCATGGATACCGAGGACCACAGTGAAAGAATGCAATGTGACTAGAGCAGAAAGGTTGCTGGTCTTGTCACTAACCTGATCAGCCATCCTGGCCACGGATGGAATTATATGTTGAACTGGCTGATGTCTCTCTAAGCCTGAATAGCACAGCATTGATCCCTATGGATAGAAACTCCTATCTGAAAAACAGAGAGCGATTCAGTAAAGTAGCTTAAGAGTGGGGAAATGTTGGTCCTGCCCTTACTAGGAGCAGAACTCTGCTAGCTACAATCCCATTTAAACACAAGGGGTGTTAAAATAGCAGGATTCTTGCATTATTACCCTGATCTGAGTGTTCAAAGTGTTATAAAACTGTGTTATAGCCTGCCTAAGAGGGTAGGTATCAGAAGGGGGAAAATAGGGTCTGGTTTTCAGAAGTGCTGAACATCTCCAACTCCAGTTTAAATTTATGCTTAGCACTTCTGAAAATCAGGCCTAAAAGAACCCAGCCTGCAGAGGGAAAAAACACCATTTTTAAGGGGAGAAAATCTTGTTTAGGGTCAGCACACAGTGTTAGAGCACTGCTAGTATCAGCCATTCTGATCAGGGTTGCAGCTAGCATTGTTCTGAACACTGTGTGGATAAGGACTAAATGTTCTCATTACTTAACTATTATGAACTTCGTTTGGGTAGATAAAGGAAACAAATGAGTCGCTAGCTGAAGAATCGGATGTGGGGAACAAATGCTTGTCATAGTATCCTACTCTCGTGCCCAAATGCATATAAGATAAATGCAGAGATTTTTTGCCCAAAAAGGGTCACAGTCACAAAGTCACAAATAACTTTGTACCCTGAAGCAGAGACTTCCTATAGTACTTAACCCTGTTTCTGTCATGCAAGTACTGGCTGTTTCTGGAGTGGCTGTTTTAACAAACTCCATTCCTGTCACATCTACATTCCAGACAAAAGTGCAACTTGGAGTTTGTGGATCTGGTGCATAATACACAGGACATTAAGAAACTAGCATGAACTTCAGGAGAGTTGCAAGAAGTACAGTCTGATTCTGCTCTGAAAAGAACCATGTAAATGGCATGCAGTGCTTTATTTGTCTCCAAAATTCTGAACAGCTGTGCTCAATTTACAGGCAGAGATATTTAGTTCTTGGAGATTCAATCTGGTATCTGAGAACCCAGCTGCTCTCTGTGCTTCTCTTACATCACCTGTAATAAAGGTCCCAAATTAGGCCCTGTACAAACCCACATCATGTCTTTACATGATGCCATCTGAATTACCTGTGCTAACTCAGAGCTTTCAGTGGAGTTCACAGGTAGGGCTGACTAAATATTAGTAAACTCTTCTGCTGAAGATACATAAGAGGAATACACATTGCTCCCTCTGAGCATGTTTGGCTTTGCAGGGCTGACCCAGAGTAAAAAAAAACAAAACAAAACAGCAAAATGTTAGTTTAGTTCTTAAAGTCAGCAGCTGTGTCTGAATAAAGCACCTGGAGCAAATCAGCTGAGCAAACATGGAACCTTCTTGCAGCCACTTCTCAGACTAGGACCACACATTAATTTACAAAATTCTGCTGCTCTGAAAAGCTTGTGGGAGTTCTTCTACAAAATGTGACAGTGCCAGACTTTATGCAGCTCATGTTATCTCATCCTCTGTAACAAAATTTTATCAACATTTGTAAGTGTATAGCAGACCCAGGCAGATTAAAGATTCTCTTAATTTTTATAACCATCTAGGCAATGTGATAGACCCGAAGGAATAAAAATACCTAAAGTCTCAATCTAGAAAAGTTAAGAATATGTAAGAAATGTGGTAAGAGGAAAACCTTCCTGGATTTAGACTTTAGGAATTTTTATTCCTTTGGGTTTATCACATTGCCTAGATGGTTATAAAAATTGTTGAGAATCTTAAATGTCTGGAACATCAGAAAAGTACTGTTTATATCATTATGTCATATGGAGAGAACTATGCATGAAAGCAAGACTTGCAAGATAATACTAACTCCGTATGTGTGGTGAATGAAATGGATGCCCATAGTAAAGAAACTGTGTACTGCATCTTTAAATTTGTTGAGAACCATTTTGTTCTCAGTGGCTCCTGCTGGTTCAGTGGACACACAGACACAGACACACACACAATGGAGCCTTGATTCTCTAACTTTTCTTGTTTGTGTTAATCTAACAAAAGTCCTTTAGCCAAGGTCATGGTTGCTCTTTGTGTATGGAAGAACCTAACAGCATACTGGCAGTGGTGGTAGGGGGCGTGGTGTTTCACCACTGAATCCCTCTGCTGTTTACATCTCTGCCTTCAGTCTAAAGCAGTGGTTGTCAAAGCGTGGAGTACGTAGTGGTTGTCTGGGGAGAGCTGGTTGGTCACACGGGGCTAGAGTCTCCTAATTCCCAGCTACATTAAAAAAAAAAACAGCTAAAAAGACATGCATGCTTTCCTGAAATTACTTTTCCATCTACGCTATTGCTGTAGTCCCCACTAAACCTCTGCGTATAACACCTCTGAACAGACAGCAGCTAGAGACCCAAATGTGCCCTCCCTTTCAGTGGAGCAGACAGTGCTGGTGATAGTCTGAGGATATCCAGATTGGCATGGAAACTGGAAAGACAAGGGGCCCCACTGCTGGCCAGCACCACTGCTCTTGCCAGCTGTAGGTAAGGTTTTTAAAGACTTAGAGGGCTGTTTAAAACACAGTTCTATTCTGATGCAACCACCATCACTACTAAAATGTCAGAATACCTAGGAGCAATCAGCTCTTGGATTAAGAGCAGTCTTCATGCTCAAGCCAGACAAGACTGAACAGATGCTGGTTGGAAAGGAGAAACCCATTAACAAAATGACTGGGACGATGTCTCCACCTTCCATTGAAGGCGCACAGGCCCTATTCACCAGAGGGGGATGAAGCTTCGGGGTCCTGTCTGACTCCTCACTGATGTGTGGATGGCCAGAAAGCATCAACATCTTAAAATGCCTCCTTTTACCCGCAGCTCATTAGGCAACTTCCTCCCTTCCTCCCAGATGAGGACTGGCTACCGTGATCCGTGCATTTCTTTTCAAGTCACTCCATTATCTCCCAGATAACTCTTGATGCCAGTTTAAGATCTACATCCTAATTTTCAAGCAATTAATGGATCAAGCTCCAACTACATCAAAGACCAGATTTTGATCTATGAACCTCCATGACAGCTGTGTTCCACTGGGACAGAGGCCTGCCTGCTGACTGTATTGCCTAAACTAAGATGTTGCTACTTTTTGCCTCCTGTTGTTTTTGCAGAGCCAATGTAACTACGGAGACGAGCTTGGATTCAAAGTCTGGCTCACACATCAGCACTAGAATTGTTAACTAAGGATACTTACGGCTGGTTATATTTTAGTTGTAATCTGAACAGATTGGATATGGTGCCTCTGAGATGATAAACACAGAACCCTGCAATCCCTTTCTTATGGTCACTTAAGGTTATTTTGAAGGCATAGGGCTGTATTCTAAATACACCTCCAAATAGCCATGGTCAAAGAGGATCAGACAGCCCAAGCTTTTTTGCCCTGATCCTGGCTCCATTGAGACCTAAGGAGGCTATTACACCAGTCCTGCAAGCGGAGCCACAGAGGAGTGTTCTGAGATATGGGTTTAAGAACTGGCACACAGACCATTTGGAGCATTTCAATGCATGTGTACCCTGAACCAGATCCACATAATTCCTCTCCCAACAACCGCAGCCATTCCCATCCTGCTCGTCACAGGAATAACATGGGGATGAGGGCTCTAGCTAGCTAGAACCCAGGCTCCCAATAATAGGAGGTTTATAGCATTAAAATGCATCCTTTTTCTGGAAAACCTGAAGATTTCTCAGAACCTGGCCCATAATTCTCACTAATTGCTATTCCCTTGGGCTGCTGGATATTAATGCCAGGTCATTCTGTTGGCCTTTATTAAACTAAATTAATTCTGCTAAAACTATTTAAAATGTGAATTACTTTGGCAAGTGGGCAGAAAAATATGCTTTCGATGATATAATTGTTGCCCAATAGAACACTCTTATGTTCCATGAGCTGTCACCCCTGCATATAAAACTGAAACAGAAGCCTGTTAGCACAGTTTTTGGGCTAAGTACTGTTCTTATTCACCCCTGCCAGTGCAGCCCAAGAGAACAGAATGCAGCTCTTCATGCAGGCACATGTTTGAACATAAGAAAATATCTAATGTGGGAAGGATACAACAAACGTCATTGATTCCATACTTGGCAGTGCAGAACAGGGGCTGCTGGCCTCACAGCTTGACCTACTTGGAGTTTCTCCAGAGAACAGAGTGCATCCTTCCTACGACTAAACAGATTGTCTTAATTTCCCTGGGGCAAAGATACATATTATATGATGATGCAAATCCCTGAATTCACCAGTGTTACAAGATTCGATTAATGAGGATTCTCACTGCAATACAAATAGTAACCTAGTTTAGGAGTAGCATTACATCCCATGGGAAAACCTAAGCACTTTGGAATGATCAAAGCATATAATATGAAATTTTTCTCATTGTCATTTACTTGGATGCTTGAAGTTGACAACAGTTGGTTTCCTTGATGACATTAACATAAAGCTTTAAAATGATAGGATAACAAAACAAAAACTGAATCTGAACCCCATGACAAGTGGGAGCTGCAGCAAACATAGGTATGAATTGTAACCAATGACAAGTGTGTGGCTCACCCCAGGCAAGAAGGGTAATCATTTTGAATGTGTTCTTTTTGTTGGACACTACTCTCCCACTCCCTTGGTTATAAATGGTAATTCCCAAGGACTAAATACTCCATTCTTCAACCCCACCTCCAACCTCCTAACTCCAGCAATAGCAGTAGAAGGAAATCCTTTGAGATGACAGAGAAAGCAGCTGAGCTGAGAGCTTTGGAATGAACTTTAGATTTGAACGTGAAATACTTAAGACAACCATGGATTGTGGAGCTTCAGCTAATGCAGGTGAGTTGGAGCAAACTGGAAAGTTGTAATCAGGAATAGAGGCTTTTTAAGAGTTTTTCTCCAGCCTTTGCAATAATAGATGCTCAGCCACGGCCGAATTAACATGGCCATCCCACCACTTTCTGCTTGAAAAATAAAGTAAAACATTTGGAAGATGACGTAGAAATAGCAGTCTGCTTTCAGTTACTGACCACACTGGCTCTGAAATGAGAGGCTGGGAGCTTGTTTTTACGTATCAGATTTTCTCTCAAATACAGATGTTTATTGTCAATTTAAGTGCTACCCTGCCTACAGACAATTCCCATGTCGAGGACACAGTACTGTAAAACTTGGTAACCAAGGGCAGCTCTCTATATTATATATATGTTTTAATCCTGCCTTAGTGCCAGCAACAGTAACTGGACTGAATGCCCTGCTGTTAGTTTCAGAGATATACTGCATCAAAGCCAAGCCCATTTAAAAGAAAAAGAGCATCTCTGCCTTTGTTGCCCACAGTGTGTTTATCATCGAGCATTCAATATTTGTCTTTCTGAAGCTGAAAGAGCAGCTTAATTTCAGGAAAAGCCATCTGTATTCAGCTATGTCTGAGGGGATTTATTCCAGAACCAGTGAGTATTTCTTGTCTTCAACAGCCTGAAACGAAATTGAAGATGAGACTGCAGCACCCTACACCTTCATTGCCCAGTGAATTTCTTGAGACTGCCTCAAACCATGTTACGTATCAAGTATTTGCATGGAGGTTTCTATGTTAAAAAGGGCACATTACATCATTCAAATGGCTGTCTCAACTTGGGAGGAAATGTAATTTTTATAACATGCAGATTTGGCCAAAACAGTTGATTTTAACCCCACAGATTTAAGGGACAGTAGTTCTGATAACCACTCATTTGTTTACAGTATCAGTATACTGTAGATGTTAACAATTCTGCAGCTGTGGCAGACGAGATTGTTTAGAAAACTAAATATTGGTTGTGCTTGACTGTAAATCTCAATTTACAAGAAGTGCAAGGTGACTAACATGATACATTTCCTACCTGGAGTAACCTTGGGCAGCATGAACTCATTTGGGGATGGGGTGGAGTTGGGACAACAACAGAACAGGGACATAATCAGAAAAGTGATAAACAGTTCTAGTCCCTCATGCTAGGGTAAAAAAAACCCTGTTCTACATTTTGTAGTGAATCCTCTCACTTTGTAATGATAAAGCATAAAAGTTTCTCTGTACAGGGCCATCCACCATTCACAAGGGATCTTCAGTACAAACTGCTCTCACCAAAGCACTGATCCACGTAAGGGAGCTAGAACTTTATCAGGAGGGGAAGAAAATGGGTCACTTTAGCCTTAACTAAGTTTATGATTTAGGCCTGGTGTGCACACAATTCTTGTACTGATTGAGCTATTGCAGTTACGGGGGGAGCGGGGATTTTTCTACTGAGAACTTAATCGGTACAACCCCTAGCATGGATGTAGTTGCAGCAGCATAGAGGTGCCTTATAGTGCAAAAGTGAATAGCCAGACTGCTGTAAGGCACCTTTATACCACTATATCTACACTGGGGGAGTGGCACGGCTTTAACAACACTGGGATAATGGCACCTTAGAGACTAACAGTCCAGTCCACACAAGAGGTCCACTTCCAAGACACTACAGTGCTAATAAGCGATGGTCACATAAACACCACCCTATACTAGAAACCTACTGACCACTATACTTACCTACATGCTTCCAGCTTTCATCCAGACTACGTCACACGATCCATTGTCTACAGCCAGGCTCTAAGATACAACCGCACCACTCTGAACACTGGGATAGTTAATGTGATAGTTTCTGTGTAGACAAGGCCCGTTTGCATTAAAGTTTCATTGTGGACACTGTAGGAGTTGTGCTTGGAAGGATCAGTGCATGCTGAGGCCACTGCTGCTCCTCATGGCGTGCGTCTGTCTGTCTGTTGTTTTGCTAGGGATAACAACCTGAGCACAAAACTTCTTCAGTTGATCTTATTTTTAAAACCTACTTTTTAAAAAACTCAATCCAACAATTCCCAAAGGATTCTCACTTTTTTAATCACAACAACCTCCCCTACCCCTTTCCTGACTGTTGGTTTGATGGCCTTAAGCAGAAAGGTTACTGACCATTAAGTAGGGGTTTTCACGGTTGTTTGCAGAGTTCCACACTCTTGGGCTGCATGTTTCTTTGGCACACAAATTCAGCCTTCTGGATGGCTGTATCCATAGAGGCTGCACATGTACCCTTGTGGATCCAACTGCTTGGCCCAGGAGACGTGACTTACTGTCCTGTAGCGCCTTTCCACATGACCTATGTGCCAGGATTCTGCTGTTGGGGAATTTCCTGCAGAACCTTTGCCTTGCTGTGGTCTCTCTGCTTTCATTCAAGAACAGTTATTTGTGTAGGCCTCTTCCTGCCAAAGAGAGCCTTCAAAAACACAAACCAAAAATAACTGCTGCAGTGCTGTCTTCCTTGAGTCTGCAGCCAGCCTGAAACAATGGCAGAGATCTGTCCCCATTCACCGCAGTGGGGTAATAGCTCAAATCTAACATCTTGCTGATATGCTGATCCCAGATGACAAGTGTCTGTGCACGTGATGCTTAGACATCAGTAAACTCTGTTGCTCTGCTTGGTGCCAAGGGAGACCCAGCTCCATGCCGCTTGTTTTCTTGGGCTGGGAAGTTTCTCTCCCCTCTCGGTTCCAATGGAGAGGGATTCGAGTGCCCAGAAGGTGTGGGGTTCTTCCAAACGCCTAGTGCTCTTGGCAAGCTTCGGATCCAATCTTTAGTTCACGCCTTGATTGGGGAGACAGAGTCCCTAGTGGATGCACTTCATACCTTTTAGTGACATGGATCTGAACAATTCCCAGCTTCCCAATGCTGACATGGGAAGCAAAGCCCAGAGACATGACACATTTATGTCATCCAAAGCCCCTAGCAAATTTGCTAAGACACTTTCCATTTTGAAAGTTGATCAGTGTCCCATGGATACACCAGAATTCTTCTCCCATATCTATACATTTAAAGCTGTATATACATTTTAAGAGGGTTAAAATAAAACCAGCTCAGCAAAAGCAAATATGCCATCATGCTGGGTGTTCAGATAGTAAACTCTCCAGGTCACACAGCACATCTTTTGTACTGGATGTTTACGTGTTTCCTTTAAAGGTTTTGTGTTAGTTTTGTTAAAGAAATAGACAGCCACAGCTCAGCACACACTATGCGTCAGCCACAAACACAGGGCAGCTAACTTTAGAAGCTTATCTCACCTTAAAACTAGTTTTGTTCTCCTTCAGAATTTGTTTTAGGGCAATCTATGTTTTACACAGTGCTCAACACACCAACAGTACTCAAATAATAAATCAGAATGCCAATCACACCCTTTTACCATGTAGTGTGGCAACAATAGCAATAGGAATTGGTTTTATCCATAGCAATAATAGCCACATACAGGTGTAATCTAAATGCCTCAATAGGGTCCTCTCACCAAATAGTAAAATTCGGTGGTTGGGGAATTTTGTAACTGGTTTTATTGTGTCAGGGAGAGAATACCATCTTCAGCAGGCCACTGAGAGTACTAACTATAGTGCCTCTAGCAGTCCTCCAAGTAATTTAGCTTTCTCCTTTGTCACTAGACATACCCAGCCACTTCATTACATAATGCTGTGGGGGGCTGTGTCAGCTGGAATAAGTTAACACACACACAGGATTGTACCAGGAAGGCTGGACACGACATGTCAGCATTTTATTAACCAAAAGTGAAGCTGAACCCCAGAATGTTTTAAACCATAAGCTTATATGGCAGGTATTTTTTTCCCCACTGTCAACATGATAGTGCAAGAATCAATCTCTCTGCAATCACTCATCCTTTGAGAATCAAATACTAGTTGTAAAATGAGTTAATAAAATATGGGTCTCCCAATGAATCAATCAATAAAAAACATTTAACTCAATGCAACAGACCAATTTGCAAAACTGACTTATGGAATTCTCCCAGGTGAAAGACCTTTAAAGCACTTGGAGCCTTGAGGTAGCATCTTTATGCAGAATTCATTTTTTTTTCTGAGTGGAGGAAAATATTGGTAGCACATCTTTAGCTCCAGCCAGGCTAAGTGGATTTCAGTAATTCTCTTATGAGGCTAGTGGTTTTCTTTTGCATCTTTAAATACTGATATAACACTATAGCCTGTAAAGAGAGAAATTACAAGGAAGGCCTCTTGAAATAAAGCATATGGTTGAAGTGACTGAAAACAGAAGTAACTGAAACAACAATAAAAGGTAGCTGGAGTGAAAAAACCCAAAACATTTGTATTTTGGCAAGACTGGTTTACAAATACATGTCAAGAACCAGAGTCCCAACATCAGCTAACTGAAAACGAAAGAGAATGGAAAGTGACATTCAAAGGGGTTTTTCTTTTTTCCTCTGTGCAAATCTGCACTTTGTTTTTGTTTTTTTTAAAAAGAGACAGCTTTTTTTTGTACATTGTGAAACCTGTGCTGTGACGTTAACCAGAAATACCATATGCCAGGACACTTGACCACTGAAAGCTCCTCTCACTGACTTCACAACAATCACAAGCAGAGAATCAGAACTAAGACAGATATTTCTCCAAATCTCAAGGTCACCATCCTCTTACCCACTTTGCTGCTGAGTTCTCGTATTAAACTAGAGCTCTCTCCACTACCAGTTGCTGAGAATCCGCGGCTGATTTACTGAACACAGAGCCACACCAGAGAAACTCACACAGCCATTAGAGACGTTAAAACAAAAGTGGCTGGAGTAAGACAGGGATGTGGTGATGCAGCTGAATCACTGTTGGTCAGTGTCTCTCAGTCAGTTCTCTCTCGCTACTTTCAAGCACTCTGACTTTGGCTAGCCAGCCAGAATATGAATAAAGGACAAAGGTGCTATTGAGTAACATTCAATAGGTCACCTCTCCCTATCTTCCTGTCCCCACTCCCCAAAAAACTACAAAGCAAATTGGTTAAAACAAACCAGACCCGCCAGACAAATCCCAAATGATGGACTTTAAACTGATGGCCCCCCGCCCCCCGAGGTTCATTCTCTCTGCTCAAAGTTCAGTTGCACACTTGCATCATACCAGAGTGTCCCATCTGACATTGGGTGTCACACGGCTCTGTGTGATAATGCCACTGTGCTGCGCTCAAGGAGCATAGAGATGGGTAGAAGTTTGTAAATCTGTTCTCCCTCATCTGGGACCTCTAGCTTTCTGAGTCCATGGCCTCATGTTCCTTCCCTCTGCCTTCTAAATCCATTAAAATCCTTCCGTTCAGAAGTTCCTTAAGGCCCTAACAAGGGTACCCAGTAGACTTTGCTTCCTTTTGGCCAGGCTTCAGTACCGTTTACAAGGTTTGCATATTCTGAGGCACCGAGACCTATAATGCAGAGAACTGAACGTTGTAATGTAGCCAAACGTGCTGCACTCCAGTGGATACAAGGGAGGGGCATCTGAGGATATTTATTCAGAGAGATCCTCTTTGGTTCATGTGACAGCTTAAGCTGTATGGAAACGCAGATGGGTTTGGAGACCAGCTTGTGTCTGGATTGCCTGGACAATCCACAGCTGGCCTGGCTTGGGAGCCTGAGTCTACTTTTGAATTCTAATCTCTCAGTTATTAGCGTGAGGATCTGCCAACTGTTCTTTTTTTTTTTTTTTTAATTCTACAATTACAAAGAAAGCTTATGAGTGTTTTTAGTGTTAAACCTCAGAAGCATGAATGAAATTCCAGTTCCTGCTGCTTTTTTAGCCTTGCAGAACTGAACCTGTACAGTAAAGCAGGGAAAACGCACTGTGCTAAGAATGGAGGCAGTTACAAGAGCAACTAGATAAGAGTGTGGCACACCTTGTTCAGTGGTATTCATTACAAATCAGTCCATCATCTGAAAGCATAATGCAATCTACTGTAACTAGACAACATCAGTACAGCCTCAACCTGATACGGATCCCACTTTACAGAACAGTGCAGGAGCTGGGAGGAGTGAGGAAAATATTACGGGCTAGAAGCCAACTCCATGTTGTAGTTCTTCACCTTCCACTTGTTAAAAAGAGCAGATTTCTAGTGTGCTAACAAGCAGGACTTCAGAGTTGTAGTATTCTCTTCCCTTGTTCAGGTGGTCATAAAAAACTAAATAGTGGGTTCAGTTCCACCCAGAGTCTGCAATTAAAATTTCACCATCCCAGAAACATGTGGGTAAGTTTCACATAAATTTAGAAGACTGAAAATGGAAAGGGGACCACTAGACTTATTACCTACAAATTCAATGCCTTTTCTTTATATAAATATTTTATTTTATACCATAAAAAGGGTCCCCCTGAAGGTCTGAGTCTCATTTAGATAATACTCTGATAAAATCTCATCAGGATGTGCCTTAAGGTCAATAGATCTATAGAAATAGAAGTCTCCCTAATAAATGCTGCAGATTTGACAGATAAATATCTTTAACTGAATTTTTACCTAAATCAAAAGACCACTCCAAACACACCAACTGCCTAGTTAGCAAAGGCATTTGCTTCATGAAGTCAAATGTTGCTAATTTCTGAAAGATTTAACAAACAGACTTGGCATTTGGAAGTATCTAAGTGTCCAATCAAGTTAAAGAATATTACAAAATATTAGAATTGGGGGGGAGCTGCTTAAGTACATAAATATTGTTCCTTTAAATTACAAAAAATTAACCTCCTTAAAAAGAGAGTTTTAAAACTGATCCAGACAACAGCAATGCCCTGTGAAATCTAGCAGTATAAAGGATATCTCTAAAAGCAGGAGAGGGTCATGTGCTGCAACATCTCAGCAGTAAAATCTGCCCACTTTAAGAAATGGAGATGGGGATGATCCAGCTATGGCACCTTCAGGCCACTGGAGCTGTTGGACCACTATCAAACTCTGCATATGTTTGGTAGCATAAAGAACTAAAACAATTCTCTTTACTGCTCAGAAAATGTTCAGAAGTCAATCATTCTTCATTTTCTGCATTTCAGTATTGAGCAGTTATTTCTTGTGCCCCCAGGTTTGTTTATAGTTTTATTACAGAACTGCAGTACCTGAAGCTTTCAGCAGATGGCAGGAACACCTCAATGCCAACTTATTCAATGGCTCTGATAATTTCAAGTCCCCTTGATATATTCGACGTCAAACCCAAATGCTACAATTAAATTTTTGACATTATGTAAAGGAAGTGTCAAAGGAAGATATTAAGAGACTGTAAAGAGAAGGCTGCTCCCTGGGGGAAGATAAGCAGCCTGCCATTACAGATCTGCTCTGAAGATTTACCACAACAATAAAATGAGAAAGAAAAAGAAGGTTCTGTATCTTTTACACTTTGGGTTTCGCATCAGGCACTTAAATGGTTGGAGAGACATGCCATTCTGAGCCAAACAAGTGAGAGAAGGGTTAGAATCATCTTTAAACTAAGCCTAATAATGAAATTTCAGCAGCAAAGTGGAGGCATGGAGTGAGCCTCTCCCCATCCATCTGTGCTGAGACTTATTTATTTCTAAAATGCCCAAGAAGACAGCAGCAGTAACTGTTCTGTAGTGTCCATTTTTCCTTATGTGTTGTGTTGCTGATAGGAGGCTTTTCTGTGTCTTGAACTGAGAAGGCACTAAGATACCCTGTGCCTAATTCCCTGGATCCAACAGGTCCATGCTTGAACCAAACATTGCCACCAGCTGCTCCTCATAATGTGTTATATTCCTCTTCATAATGTCCATGCAGGGGCCAAGCAGCCTCTCGAATGCTTGCACATCCATGACTACACAGAAACAAATAGAAGAGTGAAAACAAATAAAGAGCCGTCCTCCAAAATAAAGCAATAACCTAATCCCAATTACTTTCTAAAACTCATGTAACTTGAGTCCAGCCAATATGGTTTTAATGTTTCAGTGGAAGCCACTCCCACTGAAGTCAAACTTCTAGTTTTACAAAGCTATCATGCTGATCCAGGAGACTAAAAAATAAATGTCTGATCCTGGGATAAATCTGGAGGTCAAATGCAAAAATACACAGCTGCAATACAAGCAATACTGAAAAATCTCAAAGTCATGTGTAACAAACATCTTTAAAGGGAAGGAAATCAAGCTGAATGGAGGTTGTGCTTTTATGCTACCATGCTGCAGATACACACTCGACTCTATTTATGACTTCGCCTTTCTGGAATGGTGCAGGCCAGGCACATAAAGGAAGTAACACACTTAATCTCCACTGGGCACTTCTGCCATCCCCAGTCAAAACAGAGATGGTACAAAGAAAGGCAAGATGAAGGCAACAATGGTTCCCAGACTGAAGTGCTGAAGGTCTCTTGCAGGCCAAAACTCCTTTCCTTAACTGAAGAACAAGCAATCCAGATTGGATACCAGTTAGAATCTACATGGTTGTACAACTTAATGGAATAGCATAGACAACATGAAGCGATTGGGCATTGCTTGAAGGCACCTACTGCAGAGAGAGACCTAGCAGCACAAAGTACCCTTACCTAAACACTTGACATCCCCAACAGCATAGGCAGAGGCTGCTCTGGGTTTGTTGGTAACAAGTGCAAGCTCTCCAAAATACTGTCCTTTGTGACACCGGGCAATCTCCACTTCCTGGTTAGCATCCTTACTTGTCATAGTCTGTGCCAGAAACAGAACAGTATGTGAAGTGAATATTTTAATTACTACACAGTGCTATGCATACAGCTCTCCCTGAACAGAAGATCACAGCTGGCAGAGAAATGCTTCAGTAATGGCTCAGTATCCTGTGCACAGGGTCCCCAGAATATTCCCTAACAAAGATTTAAAGTATAACATACACAAGGCTCTGCCTTGTAAAGTTTGCCTCAAACTGGGAGAACTATTCGTTTGAAAGCAAGTCTCCAGTTAAAAGAAGTCACAGGAAGGGCAAAGGGTTAAAAGATGCTGTACTTTGAGTATCTGTTGACTGTTGCCTACTACAGTCCCCCCAGGGAAGACTGTATCCATGTTTGAAGTTTGGAAGGGAACATCATGGCAATTTGCGCATGTGCGGATGGAAGCAAAGCATGTTTCTCAAACAGACATGCGTCATCTTCAGAATCGTTTTTTGAAATAGCTTGAAGCCACTTTAGGGAGATGTACAGCCTGCCTTGCCCAACTGGAAACAATAACTATCAAATCTTAACATAATCTGAGAGTTAGTCTGTTGTACAGCACAGCACTTTTATTAAGAACGTAGATCAGGCCGAAAATCCATCTAGCCCACTGTCCTGTCTAACCCTATCCAGTACCACATGCTTCAGAGGAAGGTGTAAGAAACCTCCATGAATCAGTTTTAAACTAATGTGTCTTCAATTTCAGTCAATGTCCCCTTGATCTCCTATTATGAGAGGGTATTTTTCTTTTTAGCCTTCCCTGCCCCCCCAGATGTATATTGAGCAGGGTTGTCTACAATGATGCCCAGGACTTTTTTTAAATTTAGAACACAGCAATAGCATGAAATGGTTAAAATATTTTCCTTTCAGTGTTAACTATGCATGTGTCAACACTGAATGTAACTTGCTATCGTGCTGCCCATTCACTTTGTTAGGTCCCTCTGCAACTTTTCACTCTTCTGTAGTCTTTATTCACCTACATTAGTGTGTCATCGGCTGGTTTTGCCAACTCGCTGTTCACTCCTTTTCCCAGCACATTGATAAATATATTAACCACCACTGACTCTATTATGGAACCATGCTACACCTCCTCTCCATTAACCTTTGGCTATAGTGAAAATTGACCATTTATCTCTTTTTGTTTCCTGTCACTTAGTTTCTAAACCACAATAGCTCTTGACTTCTCACCCCATAACTGTATTTGAACTCACCTTGCTTTTAATCAAGATTTTTACTTCACCAGACTCTACAATGTAAAAGCTGTCTGCTTTATCACCCTATAAAGAGAAAAGGTAAGAATAAATTAGCCATCCTATTTTAAGATGCAGAAATTATATTCCAATGTTCACACTATACAGGGCTTAGTGTTAAATTGTGCACAAGTTGAAAATTTGCTGCAGTGAGTAATACAGGAAGTGGCCTAAATTGGGCTAAAGCAGTAGCTGAAAATGGGGACGAGGAGTCTGAGGAGAGTTTACCTGCTGACATCCAAAAGGCTAACAATGCCAATATCAACAAGGAAGGTCTTAAAAATGCTGGTGAAATACATGGGGAAAAATTGACAGGAAGTTGACCGGGTACAAAAACAAAGCAACAAAGTGATAACTAGAGGAGTCAAAAGAAATAAGAAAGGGTTCTAGAAGTACGTTCAGTAAAAGAGAAAGGTAAGGAATATACAGAATCTCTGTAACATCAAAAAGGAGAGCAAGTATGAGAAAATATCAAAAGAGCCAACACTGCAATGAGTTGCTTCTGCTCAACTTGTAGTAAAAACCTTGTGCAGGAAGCAGGCCAATTATTTGAGATAGCAAATGGAGAGGCCAACAGCAAAAGGGCAAACAAAGACGGGGGAAAAAATCTGGCAAAACTACTGCAGATCCTGATGAAACGCATCATATAGTTTTTAACAAAACTAACCAAGGAAGGCCTGGAACCTCTGAAAACAAGTTTCAGTGAGTCATTGGAGAGACACTAGCAGTCTGGAAAATACCAAACATGGTAGCAACTATTCCTTTAAGACCAATAGGAGGGAAGAACCAGAAAATTACCAGCTAATTAACCCGACACATTCTGGGCAAAACAGCTGAGACTAATAAGAGTCTAATACATCAACTTCTGTGGGAAAGGTGTCTAAAAACTCATAAAAGATATTGTATTGCTAAAACTAAGCTATGCCAACAAATCAAATGGCCTTCTATAGGATTAATGGTATATCTGACAATGAGTGGATGGAGTATATTGGGATGTCAATAAGCCATTCAATATAGAGCCAAAAATATAATATTAAAGAAACAAACTTACTCATTCAAGGGAAAAAAAAGACAAATTGGTGGACAGCTACCTGAAGAGCAACCAAGTCCAAGAAAGATATTATAGGGTGGCTTCAGGTAATCAACTAAATATGACCTTGAAGTGCAAAATGGCTGGGGAAAAATGGGTGTGTAGCAACAAATGCACCAGAACGACCACCCTTGGAAATACTGTGTGTTCCCCTTAGGACTAACAGGGTGACCCCCATTACCTGTCTAGCTTTACTGTGATCCCATATATGCGCAAGTACAGAGACAAGTGTTTTGTAGACAGGGCAGAAGCTTCGCCTACCAAGAACAGTGACCAGCACTTCCCATTATAAGACTGAATTTTCAGTTGCTTATAACTTTGCAAAAGTAACCATTTGGGCTGAAATTTTCCATGCGAGGCCTCTGCTGCAGGAGGGTTTTTTGGGAAAATTCCAGCCAAAATGGTTCAGCTGTATCCAAGAATTAGCCTAGGGAAAAATATGTTTTGCCCATGTTAAAAAAATTCAGGCAATCTTTTCTTTGAGAAGCTCTAGCACTTCAGTGCTTTGGAGCAGGAAGTTGAAATTTGTTAGGGGACTGCCCCCTGTGTGTCAAGGATGTGCCTTTTGCCTTCCCCATGAAAATCTGCACACTTTTTTTCTTAATAACCCAAATAAGAGTAATTCATTTTATTGTACTTCCTGTATAACTTTCGAAAAAAGGCTTTTAAAAATATTCACAAGCAAGAAGTAAAGAAGAAGAAAAATGGATAATGGAACAAAAACCTAGAGGGACTAGGTACCAACCCATCCCTGAAAATAATAAAAAAAACCCTTAAATGAGATGTTAGTAGGAATAATGGCGTGAACAAGGTCAAACTGGACAACCAAACCGATATCTATGATTCTATGTAATATAAAAAAGAGGGGGGAATTCAAAGTCCAAATACCTGAGAAATGATGCGCTCCCCATCTCGATACACCTTCTCCCCTATTACATCAACTATCTTCATTCGCTCTGAAACCTGGAACAGAGAGAAAATTTCCATTCAGCCTACAACTGCCCCTGAGGTTCATAACTCTCTCCATTTGCTATAAAATAACAGGCATGTATAGTTAAATAAATTTAAGACGTGCCTTTGGGTACTGAAAAACATGCATGCCACAGTGGAAGTTTTTGCTACATTCCATCACAGCTTTCAAGAACAGAATACAATATAGGTAAAGTAAATTCCAATGTCCAATCTAAGCTTCTTTCAATCCTTGTTTTAATTTCCTATTCTTAAGAAGATTTTTAAGTTTGCATAAAATTGGTTCAGATGTCTAACTATTGAAAATTTTTTACTAATTTCCCTATGTTTCCATTGAAATGAGTACACACACACACACACACAGTGGGAGCCGCGATCGGCCAGACCTGCGGACGCGGCAGGTAAACAAACCAGCCCGGCCTGCCAGGGGCTTTCCCTACACAAGTGGCGTCCCAAGTTTGGGAAACACTGCTATAGGGAAACATCTCCTCTGGTTAATATCTAGCCAGCACATCTAGTTGCAGTTCAAAGTGTTGCCATATGATGGATTTGAGTTTGTAATTAACTCCCAGGACATCAGCTATGTCACCTTCTAGCTAAGTGATCAGAAGAAATAAGACGGTTACTTACCTTCTGTAACTGTTGTTCTTCGAGATGTGTTGTTCACGTCCATTCCACATTAGGTGTACGCGCGCCGCGTGCACGAACGTCGGAAACTTTTCCCCTCAGCGGCTCCCGTCGGGCCCGCAGGGTCTCCCTTCCCGCCAGAGCGGCGCCCCGCCCTAGCGTATATATACCCCTGCTGGCCCGACCCTCCCTCAGTTCCTTCTTGCCGGTGACTCCGACAGAGGGGAAGGAGGGTGGGAAGTGGAATGGACGTGAACAACACATCTCGAAGAACAACAGTTACAGAAGGTAAGTAACCGTCTTTTCCTCTTCGAGTGCTTGTTCACGTCCATTCCACATTAGGTGACTCACAAGCTTACCATTGGAGGAGGGTAGGAGTCAAGGAATAACAGATTGAAGCACCGCCCTGCCGACCATCGCGTCATCTCTGGTCTGATGGTGGATCGCGTAGTGGGCCGTGAAGGTATGAACCGACGACCAGGTGGCTGCCTTGCAGATCTCCTGAAGCGGGACCTGCGCCAAGAAGGCCGTCGAGGACGCTTGGGCCCTAGTAGAGTGAGCCCGGATCGGAGGTGCAGGCACGTTGGCGAGCTCGTAGCACGTGCGTATGCAAAGCACGATCCACGCCGACAGGCGTTGCGTTGAAATAGGCTGGCCCTTCATTCGTTCCGCAATGGCCACGAATAGCTGAGTTGATTTGCGGAAAGGTCTGGTACGGTCCAGATAAAAAGCCAGCGCCCGCCGCACATCGAGGGTATGCAGGCTACGATGGCGCGGGTCCGTATGGGGCTTGGGGAAGAACACCGGCAAACAGATGTCCTGCCCCATGTGAAAACTCGTGACCACCTTAGGAAGGAACTTAGGGTGAGGCCTGAGTTGCACCTTATCCTTGTAAAAAACAGTATACGGAGGTTCCGAGGTGAGGGCCCTCAGCTCCGACACCCTCCTAGCCGAGGTGACAGCCACGAGGAACGCGACCTTCCATGAAAGGTGCATGAGGGAACAAGAGGCCAGGGGTTCAAAGGGGGGCCCCATGAGTTTAGTGAGGACCAGGTTGAGGTCCCACGGGGGTATAGGTGGGCGAGTGTAGGGGAACATCCTATCCAGCCCCTTGATGAATCGGACCACCGTAGGGTTGGAGAACACGGACAGCCCCAATTCCCCCGGGTGAAATGCCGATATGGCGGCTAGATACACCTTAATAGAAGCGGGGGCCAGGCCCTGGCGCCTAAGGCTCAACACGTAATCCAGGATCATCGGTATCGAGGCCCGCAAGGGCTGGGCGCGCTGAGACTCACACCAGAGGGCGAAGCGCTTCCACTTGGCCAGGTAGGTTGCCCTCGTGGAGGGTTTCCTACTACCCAGGAGGATTTGCTGGACCTCCTGGGAGCATCTGTGCTCCGCCTCATTTAGCCAGAGAGCAGCCATGCCGTCAGATGCAGCGATGGCAGGTTCGGGTGGAGTAGGCGACCTTGATCCTGTGTTATGAGGTCGTGATGGAGGGGGAGGGTTATTGGAGAGGCCACAGACAGCTCCAAGAGAGTTGTGAACCAGTGTTGACGAGGCCACGCCGGGGCGATGAGAATGACCTTCGCCCTGTCCCTGCGGGTCTTTAGAAGGACCCTGTGGATGAGTGGGAACGGGGGGAAGGCGTATCGCAGGCCCCCTCCCCACGGGATTGTAAAGGCGTCCGCCAGAGAACCCGGACTGCGGTTCTGGAAGGAACAAAACTGTGGGCACTGGCTGTTGTCCATGGTGGCAAACAGATCCACCTGGGGAAACCCCCACCTCAGGAAGACTGACCGGAGGATGTCCCGCCTCAGCCGCCACTCGTGCGTGAGATAGGACCGGCTGAGGCGGTCCGCCAATCCGTTCTGGACCCCGGGGAGATATGCAGCCCGGAGGTGTACTGAATGGGCTATACAGAAGTCCCAGAGGAGGAGTGCCTCGCGACAGAGGGGAGAGGACCGGGACCCTCTTATGGTGGCGTGAAAGGTCTGGCAGGCGAGGCGAACCGCCCTCAGCTCCTTCAGGTTGATGTGAAGCGACTGTTCCTCCCTGGACCACAAGCCCTGAGTGCGTAGGTCCCCTAAGTGCGTCTGTCACCAACGTCAGAACTGGTTGCGGGGCAGCGAACGGGACCCCCGCGCAGACCTGCTGTTGGTCGAGCCACCAACAGAGGGCGTCCGAGACCCGAGCCGGAACCGTGACAACCATGTCCAATGGGTCGCTGTTGGGGCGATATACCTAGGCCAACCACAGCTGCAGAGGTCGGAGCCGGAGGCGGGCGTGTCCAACCACGTGGGTGCATGCCGCCATGTGCCCCAAGAGCTGTAAGCAACGTCTGGCCGTGGTCGTGGGGAATCTCTGAATGGAGGTCACGGCCTCCTGGATCGCCCGGAAACGAGATACGGGAAGGCTCGCCCTCGCTGCCACTGAGTCCAGGACTGCCCCTATGAATTCCAGTCTCTGTGTGGGGACTAGTGAGGACTTGGGCACATTGACCAACAGGCCGAGATCGCGGAACACTTGTAGCGCCAATGTCACGTGGGCGTGAACCTCTGCCTCTGACCGGCCCGCCAGGAGCCAATCGTCCAGGTATGGGTAGACGCGCATCCGTCGCTTCCGAAGAAAGGCCGCCACCACGGACATGCATTTCGTGAAGACACGTGGGGCCGTTGCCAGGCCGAAGGGCAAGACCGCAAACTGAAAATGGCGCTGCTGGATAGTGAAGCGCAGGAACCTCCGGTGGGCCGGGCGGATAGCGATGTGAAAGTACGCGTCTTTCATATCGAGGGCAGCGTACCAATCCCCCGGATCCAGGGAAGGAATGATGGTACCGAGGGAGACCATACGGAAACGTGGTTTTTGCAAGTACTTGTTCAGCTTGCGAAGGTCCAGGATAGGACAGAGGCCCCCTTTCGCCTTGGGAATGAGGAGGTATCTGGAATAGAACCCTTTTCCTCTGAGGTCTGGAGGAACCTCTTCCACCGCCCCTACAGCGAGGAGGGTCCGTACCTCCTGCATAAGGAGTTGCTCGTGAGAGGGGTCCCTGAAGAGGGACGGGGGGGGGGTGTGGGAAGGGGGGGGCGAGGAAAACTGGAGGGCATATCCTGACTCTACCGTGCGGCGGATCCATTGATCCGATGTTATATGGGACCAGGCACGGGAAAAACGGGATAGGCGGTCCCTGAAACACAGGGGAGGATCCGGGGAAGAGATCGGTACGCTGTCCTCGATCGCATCTTCAAAATCCTTGTTTATTGCCCGGCTGCGGCTTGCCGTTGTTATTGCCCTGGCCTTGACCGTGGTTAGGCGTATTGTTGCGCCTACGCCTATTGTCTCTGCCCCATCTACGGTAAGGCTCGTGTCGAGGGCGAGGCTGGTATTGCCTCTGTGGAGGCAGTGGCTTAAAGGGTTTCCTCTGCGTCACGGGGGTATGCATCCCCAATGACTTGAGGGTAGCCCGCGAATCTTTGAGGCCATGGAGCCTGGCGTCAGTCTGCTCCGAAAACAACCCTGTCCCTTCAAACGGAAGGTCCTGGAGGGTGTTTTGCACCTCTGGAGGAAGACCAGACGCTTGCAACCACGCTGAACGTCTCATCACCACTCCGGACGCGATAGTCCTGGCAGCCGCATCGGCCGAGTCGAGCGAGGCCTGTAAAGAAGTCTTGGCCACCGCCTTTCCCTCGTCCACAATGGCCGCAAACTCGGGCTGCGACCCCTGAGGCAGGGCCTCCTTGAACTTGGACACCGACGCCCAGGAGTTAAAGTTATGTCTGTTGAGGATCGCCTGCTGGTTCGCGATCCGCAACTGGAGGCCTCCCGACGAGTAGACCTTCCTGCCGAAGAGGTCTAATCGTTTCGCCTCCTTGGCCTTGGGGGCCGGGGCCTGCTGGCCATGCCGCTCCTTTTCGTTGACCGCCGAAACTACCAGCGAACATGGGGCCGGATGGGAGAAGAGGAAGTCAAACCCCCTGGATGGGACGAAGTACTTCCTCTCGACGCCCCGTGCGGTCGGTGCAGAGGAGGCCGGCGTCTGCCACACAGTCTTATAGTTTGACTGTACGGTCTGTATCAATGGAAGAGCAATCCTGGAGGGACCCTCCGGGCTGAGAATGTCTACCATGGGGTCCTCCTGCTCGACCGTCTCCTCCGCCTGCAACCCCAAGTTGAGGGCCACCCGGCGGAGCAAGTCCTGGTGTGCCCGGTGGTCAATTGGGGGAGGGCCGGACACTGTTGTGCCCGCCACGGCTTCATCTGGTGAGGAGGAGGAGGTCATGGCTTTTTGAGCGTCCTCATCCTCCTGTAAGCCCTCCTCAGCGGGCTGACCCTCCGGGGTGCGTCCCCTGCCCTGGGCCACGGACGGTGCCTGGCTCGGTGCCGAGTCCGTCCTCTCGGCCTCAGGCGGTCTGGAGACCGTAGCCTCCGCACGGGAGGTGGGACGGTACCGTGGGGAGCGGGACCGGTCCCCCGAAGGGCCCGACCTCGAAGTTCTGGATGGCGGGCCTTGCTGGTGATAGGCCCACGGGGTCCAGAACGGCCACTGTCCCGGATGGCTCCAGTGCGGTTGCCAAGAGGTCTCGTGCCGTGTAGCGGAATGCGCTCTGCGATCGTACCTCGACCGCCCCGAGCTCACTTCCGACGCAAGCGACGGCGACCTGGAGGGCCACGGCGGTGCCGTGGAGCGGTGCCGATCCGGTGTCGGGGAGCGGTGCCGTCGGGACTGGGACCGTGAGTAGCGCCGTAACGATCTGGATCTGGAACGGTACCGTTGACCGCGGGACCGGGAACGGCTGCGGGAGGACGGTCTTGGGGTCCTCGCCGTCGAAGCGCCCCGGTGCCTGCTCGGGCTGGGTTGCTGGGACGGTGCCTCGCTCACGCCGGGGCCCTTCTGCGTGGAGGCCCGTTGCGCGGCGGGAAGCCGGGAGTCCACCGAGGCGGAGCTCGACCGGGACCGGCGCCGGGAGCGGTGCCGAGATGGCGACCGCGACGGGCGCATCATCGCCGGCTTGCCCTTGGAAGGCAGCCTCGGCGGAATGTCTTTGGCGCGGAGTGTGCTGACGGAGGACAATTCAATGAGGTCCTTCGCCGCCTCAAATGTGTCCGGGGTGGAGGGCTGTTCCAACAGTTCCTCCAGCCCCTCCTCCTCACTCGACGCGCTTGTCCCGGGGCTCGACGGGCCTTTCGGCGCCGGAGCCACTGGTACCGGGACCTGTGCCGGGGCCGGCACGGCCTTGGGCGCGCTAGCGGTCTTCGTAGGTGCCGCCTTCTTGTGCGGGGAGCGACCCCGGGCCTTAGGCTGGCTCTTGGGCTTGGCAGGCGAAGCAGATCGGTGCCGGGCGTGATCGCGCCGAGGCGGCACCGCAGGTTTAGCCTGCACCGCTTGCGTTGGGTCGCGGACCGATGCCGGGGCACTTCGCACCGACGCCGACGGTGCCGTGGGAGCGGAGGGCTGTAACGCCATCTCCATGAGGAGCTGTTTCAGGCGAAAGTCTCTCTCTTTTTGAGTCCTGGGCTTGAAAGCCTTACAAATCTTACAGCGCTCCTTCTGGTGAGCTTCCCCCAAGCAACAGAGACACGACTCGTGCGGGTCGCTCACTGGCATGGGCCTGCGGCACGTGGCACAAGCCTTGAAGCCTTGGGCGTGCGGCATGCCCCGCCGCCCAGGGCCGGTGCCGGGGTTGACCAAACCCCTATCACCAAGAGTTTGGTTGGTCTTTGTAACAACTAAACTACTTAACTCTAACACTTACTATAACAAAGAACTGATAACTACTGCTAATGACTATGCTAAGGGACACTCTCGAGTTGAGAGAAGAGCTGTTCCAACGTCGCCACGGGCGGTAAGAAGGAACTGAGGGAGGGTCGGGCCAGCAGGGGTATATATACGCTAGGGCGGGGCGCCGCTCTGGCGGGAAGGGAGACCCTGCGGGCCCGACGGGAGCCGCTGAGGGAAAAAGTTTCCGACGTTCGTGCACGCGGCGCGCGTACACCTAATGTGGAATGGACGTGAACAAGCACTCGAAGAAGAACCCATGGTTCTAGATTCTTTGACATCTCAGTCTCTGAACTTTGAAATGTCTTTATGATGGTGCAGGTCTTGTCTATTAACTGAGGTTTTGCCTCAGGAAGATTCTAGTGGGATCTATGAAGAAGTGTTCTTGGGATGAAAATCTAAGCTATATGTAATTTTAATTGCTGTAAGCGTGCCCAGAAACTAGGTGATGGCCCTTTTTTACAAATGTAAATACTACATCCCAGACACAACCCTCACATTTAGGATAGATCAACTTGACATTGGATATTTTCTAGGGGAAAAACGGTGGGAGAGTTAACCACTGCAGAAAGAAGTTTATGACCTGTGAAGATACAATTTGCAGTTTTTACAGTCAAACTAACTATGGATCCGATCATTCTGGTGGGGTAGAAGCAGAAGGTATGGGAAGGATGATAGAGAGTTGATGGCACTCCTAAGCAATTAGGACCTGAAACCATGTGAAGCTTTTCCTATTCTTGTGTACTACATCAAACAGACTGCTTTCTATGCTCTTTGAGATCAGCATGCCATACAATTTACACTGAGTGTCTGGGAGTTATTGCTTTTTCTAGTGTCATAGATAGAGAACCAAATTCAGCAGTGGAGTAAATGGAGATTGACTCTATTGACTTTAGTGGCGTTTACTCATTTATTCCAGAGCTGAATTTGACCCTATGTACTTATGACTAAGTTGCAAGGGGAAAAAGTGAAATGTGTTCACTTGGCTGCAGTTTAAAGGCCGGTTGTTTTAATGATGGTAAATTAGAAATTAAAAATTAGAAAGCAGTTGTATGAAATACATATGCCTGAGTCTTCATGTACAGGGAAGAGACAATAGTTTAAAGAGATTAATTTTACATTAAAGCTCACATTTCTTCTTGTCCACTTACCCTCTCAAGAGAGAATTGATGGGTCAAGAGTGGCGGCAAAAACAGTTCAGAAAGTTATAATTCTACACCAAGGATAATACATCAGTAATGGATTTAAATCTTACTCAACTAATCTTGAGCATGAATACCTCAAATGTAATGCAATGAGTTATTTTACATACAATATAAACACAGTTCACCATGCAATAAGCCACCAAAAATGCTAATGAAATTTTTTTCTATTTCCCTAAATATTTATGAGACACTTTAGTGCTCAGGAAGGTCACAGTGATGGAGCTGGTTTAACCCAGGTAACAGAGGGAGCAGGGGCTGTGAACGTTTCCTCCCATAGCTTTGCCAATACACCTCTGTCTTGATCTGTACCACCATGTTTTTTCCACCCCTAGAGCAAAGACTGCCAGTCACATCTAACCATAATACTTTGCTTTTCTCTAGCACCTTCCATCTAAGGATCTGAAAGTGCTTTACAAACATTAATTAAGCCTTAGAGAGCACCCCTGATGGGGAAACTGAGGCAAAGAGACGTTAAGTCACTGTGTAAAGTAACAACACATTAGTACCATAATCTGGAAGAGAACCCTGACCCCTTAACTCCCATTCCTTGCTTTAAACAATGTTGTTTCCCGAATGCATGGTGATTTTGAAGAAGGGTACATATGGTATTTAAGATTAAATCATCAACCTTTCATTCCACTTGTGACTGAAGGAAGGATTTGAACAAAATTTTTGCATAACTGCTGTAAAAGAAATTAAGTTGTTCTACTAAGGTGGTGTTACTGTAACTTCTATTTCAAATTGTGCTCTAGCAAGGATCCAACAAGAATCCTATCTACTTGAAAAGCATCAATAACAGCAGACTCTCTAAAGCGAATGCTAATAAAACAGCTTTACCTCCAGCGATTTAAGAAGGGGCACAGACTCAATAAATAATTCAAATGTCTTCCTCTTCTTCGCATTGTTTTTCAATATAATTCTTCTGAATGTCACTCGATCCTGTAAGAGAAAGGCTAGAAAAGTAGATTATTTCCTTTGGACAAAATGGCAAGTGCTTAAGCGATATGCAGACTGATGCTATCTCTCCACAAAGCAGGAATGCTGCTGTGACGGTACTTCCCACAAGGCTCTATGGAAATATGCTTAGAATGTGTTTTATGCTACATGTGCCATGTCACATATCTCCATAAAGGTTATAATCTACTGCATGTATTAATCCTATTTGCATGCATGTGTCATTTTTGTATTCGACGTTATGAATGTTATGAATGTTGGCTGTGTACTGGCCTGATTTCTAAATAACATTAGTAGAGCATTCGGTCAGTTCCTGGAGAAAGGAATGTTGAAATTAAGTACCTGATCAAGAAACACTTAAAGGACAATGGATCTTGGAATGCTCCAATCCACATAAGAAGTCTACTTGAGGACGGTTCAAGGTAGCATGTAAACAATGGATGCTACCTGTAAAAACTGCGAGTCATGCATGGACATGTGACTTGCCCAGGTAACTCCTAAACTCCATCTTGGAGCTGGACTTTGCATAGGAGTGAGGAGGGGGGTCTCCACCCACAAGAGAAAGTCTCTTTTAAACCCCTGGGAGACCCCTCCATTTTGTCTTCAGCTGGCTAAAGAAGGAGCATCTCCACCCCCCAGGATACTTGGAAGAAACTGGAACAAAGGACAGTGACTGCAAGAGGGATGAGTGATTGCTGGACCCAGGCTAAAAGGAGATTAGTCTGTAAAAGGGAGCATTCTGGAACTGGTGAGGATCTTCTCTGTATTTAGTTTGATTAGACATAGATTTGCGCATTTTATTTTATTTTGCGTGGTGACTTTCTTTGTTCTGTCTGTTACTACTTGGAACCACTTAAATCCTACTTTCTGTATTTAATAAAATCACTTTTTCCTTATTAATTAACTCAGAGTATGTATTAATACCTGGGGGAGCAAACAGCCGTGCATATCTATCAGTGTTATAGAGGGCGAACAATTTATGAGTTTACCCTGTATAAGCTTTATACAGGGTAAAACGGATTTATTTGGGTTTCGACACCATTGGGAGTTGGGCATCTGAGTGTTAAAGACAGGAACACTTCTGTTAGCTGCTTTCAGGTAAACCTGCAGCTTTGGGGCAAGTAATTCAGACCCTGGGGTCTTTGTTGGAGCAGACGGGTGTGTCTGGCTCAGCAAGACAAGGTGCTGGGGGGGTCCTGAGCTGGCAGGGAAAGCAGGGGTAGAAGTAGTCTGGGCACATGAGGTGGCAGCTCCCAGGGGTTTCTGTGATCCAACCCGTCACAGCTGCAAATGCTAGTTTATAAACAGTCTGTTTAAAAAGTCTATTAAAATTGTGCTGTATTAATCAAATAATGGGCGTTGCTGATGGCTGCTGTAAAAAGGACCTACTGTAATAGAAATCAGAAGTTAGGAATTGTTGAAAACTGATAAGGGAAGCAAAGGGACACAAGGAGAACTCTATAGCCAACAGAGATAAGGACAAGAAGGAGACTTTTTAAAATATATTAGGAACAAAAAGAATCCTGACTCTGATATTGGTCCATTGCTAGATGGAAATGGCAGAATTGTCAATAATGCAGAAAAGCGTAAGTATTCAATAAATATTTCTGTTCTGTATTTGGGGGGAAAACGCAGAGGATATAGTCTCATATGGTGACAGCACTCTCCACTCCAGTAGTATCTCTGGAGGATGTTAAACAGAAGCTGCTAGAATTAGACTTTTTAAATCAGCAGGTCCAGATAACTTGCATCCAAGTGTTTTAAAAGAGCTGGCTGACGAGCTTGCTGGACAGTTAATGCTGATTTTCTGTAAGTCCTGGAGCACTGGGGAAGTTCCAGATGACTGGAAGAAAGCTAATGGTGTAACAATTTTTAAAAAGGGTAAATGGGATGACTTGGGTAATTATAGGCCTGTCAGCCTGACATCAATCCCAGGAAAGATAGTGGAGAGGCTGATATGGGACTCAATTAATAAAGTATTAAAGGAGGGTAGTAATTAATGCAAAACAACATGGGTTTATGGAAAATAGATCCTGTCAAACTAACCTGATTTTTTGACGAGATTACAAGTTTGGCAGATAAAGGTAATAATGCTGATGTAACATACTTAGACTTCTGTACAGCGTTTGACTTGATACTGTGCAACATTTTGATTAAAAAACCAGAACGATATTAAAATTAACATGACACACATTAAATGGATTAAAAACTGGATAACAGATAGGTCTCAAAATGTAACTGTAAACAGGAAATTGTCATTAAGCATGTGTTTCCAGTGGGGTCCGGAAGGGACCAGTTCTTGGCTCTATACTATTTAACATTTTTATCAATGACCTGGAATATAAAATCATACCTGATTAATTTTGCAGATGACACAAAAATTGGGGGAGAGGTAAATAATGATGAGGATAATTCAGCACAATCTGGGTTACTTGGTAAACTGGGCACAAGCAAACAATGTGTGTTTTAATGTGGCTAAACATATACATCTAGGAACAAAGGATGTAGGTCACACTTACAGAAGGGGGACTCTATCCTGCGAGGCAGTGACTCTGAAAAAGGTTGGGGGGTCATGGTGGATTCTCATGGTGGAACATGAGCTCCCAAAATGACACTGTGGCCAAAACAGCATAAGCAGTCCTCGGATGCATAAAGAAGGGAATGTCAAATAGGAGTTGAGAGGTTATTTTACCTCTCTTTTTGGCATTAGTGTGACTGGTAATGGAATATCGTGTCCAGTTCTGGTGCCCACAATTCAAGAAGAAAGTTGATAAATTGGACAGGGTTCAGAGAAGAGCCACAAGAATGATTAAAGGATTAGAACACATACCTTATAGTGGTAGACTAAGAACTTGATCTATTTAATTTAACAAAGAGAAGGTTAAGGGGTGACTTGATCAATGTAGCCACTAGGTAGTAGAATTGACCAAATGAGATTAAGCTTGCCCAATATCTGCAGGGGTTGTTCACCTCATATTTTTGTATCAGAAATATTTAGCTTTCTTGAGAACTTCTTCTCAGCAGGCTAAGGGAAGAATAGCACAAAACATGTAGGGACAAAATCAGAAAAGCTAAGGCACAAAATGAGTTCAACCTAGCAAGGGCCATAAAAGACAATAAAAGATGTTTTTAAAATATATTAGGAAAATATGAAGGAATGATTACGTCTTCTACTTGGTAGAGCAGCAAAGCTAATAAATGATCACATCAAGAAAGCTCAGGTGTTTAATACCTATTTTGCTTCACTCTTCACTTAAAAGGTTAATGGTGACCAGGTACTCAACACAATTATATTAACAACAAGGGGAAAGGAACACAAACCAAGATAGGGACAGAACAGGTTAAAGACTATTTACATAAGTTAGATGTATATTTAAGATGGCAGGGCCTGATTAAATTCATCATAGAGTATTTAAGGAACTACTGAAGCAATCTTGGAACCGTTAGGGAGTAGCTTTGAGAACTCATGGAGGGTGGGTGAGGTCCCAGAGGACTAGAGAAAGGAAAACACAGCACCTATCTTTAAGAAGGGGGACAAAGAGAACCCAAGGAGTATAGACCAGTCAGCCTAACTTTGATACCTGGAAAGATACTGGAACAAATAATTAAGCAGTCAATTTGTAAGCACCTAAAGCATAAAAGGGTTATAAGAAATAGCCAACATGAATTTGTCAAAAACAAATCATGCCAAACCAACCTAATTTCCTTCTTGGACAGGGTTACTGGCCTAGCGGGGGACACAGCAGCAATGATATACCTTGATTTTACTAAGTGTTTTGACAAAGTCCTGCATGATAGTCTCATAAGCAAACTCGGGAAATTTGGTCTAGATGAAATTACTATAAGGCGGGTGCACAACTGGTTGAAAACTCATACTCCTGTGAGAGTAGTTATCAATGGCTTACTGTTGAAGAGAGAAGGCATACCTTGTGGAGTCCCACCGGGGTCTGATACGAGTTTCATTAATGACTTGGATAATGGAGTGGAGAGTATGCTTATAACATTTGAAGATGACATCAAACTGGGAGGATATGCAAGCACTTTGGAGAACAGGGTTAGAATTCAAAAAAATCTTGAAAATTAGAGAATTGGTCTGAAATCAACAAGATGAAATTCAGTAAAGACAAGTGCAAAGCACTACACTTAAGAAGAAATAACACAACTTCAAAATGGGGAATAATTGACTAGGTGGTAGTACTGCTGAAGAGGATCTGGGGGTTACAGTGGATCACAAACTGAATGAGTCAACAATGTGATGCAGTTGTGAAAAAGGCTGATCTCATTCTGGGGTATATTAACAGGAATGTCATATATAAATATGGGAGATAGTTATCCCACTCTACTCGGCACTGGTGAGGCCTCAGCTGGAGGAGTAAATACTGTATCCAGTTGTAGGGGCCATGCTGTAGGAAAGATGTGGATAAATTTGAGAGAGCCCAGAAAAGAGCAACAAAAATAATAAAAGGTTTAGAAAACCTGACCTATGAGGAATAGTTAAAAAACTGGATGTGTTTAGTCTGGAGAAAAGACGACGGAGGGGGGACCTGATAATCTTCAAATATGTTAAGAGCTGTTATAAAAAGGACAGTGTTCTTTTGGTCCTTCATGTCCACTGAAGGTCGGACAAGAAGTAATGGGGTTTGTGACCCTACACCCCATATTAGTCAGAGCGATATGCTTATGGTATGAATATGGCACAACTAAGACATGTTTTATGCAAAATGGGTCATGTGAGGTATCTTTGGAAAGGTTATGATTTACTGAATGTGATTATCCAATTTGTATACATGTATCATTTCTGCATCTGAAGTTAAAAATATTGAGTATGTAATAATTACAACGGTGTTTTCACCTGGGGAACGCCCACCAGAGAGTATGCAAACAGCCTGGATGGGCCATTAGGAAGGACAATAGGACTTTGAAGATGCTAATCTCCCTCCTTCCTGAGAAGTTTCCTGGGATGCTGCTTTAACACTCTAGGGTCAGGTGATCATGTCACCTGGTACTGGACATCATTTTGGACTTCTGGTATTTTTCTACTGGAAGGGGGTGGGGGTCAAACTAGGAAACAAAGGATTCCCGCCATATGTAAATCCTATTTAAGGCTGGGGAGTGAGTTCATCTTGGCTCTTCTCCACTGCCTCCCCGCCCAAGAAGGAAGACTGCTGAAAACACCTGAAGAAACAAAGGAACTAAGCTGGGAGCAAGGCCTGAGCCCAGGCGAGTGAAACAAATACCTGGAGATTCAAGCTGCAAGCAGTGCAGTTTACCTTCAAGAAACTCTGCAACCTGCATAAAACAACACTTAGGGTAAGAATTTGCTAATATTAACCAGTTAATTTAGTGTAATAAGCTTAGTTTGCGTGTTTTGTTTTAGTTACTCAGTGATCTGCTTTGTTCTGTTTGCTATCCGTTATAATCACTTAAAATCTACCTTTTGTTAAGAAACTTATTTTTTGTTTATTCTAAAACCCAGTTTGTGCAATTCATAATGGCGGGGGGGGGGGGGGGGGGGGGAGGGAGGAAAGCTGTGCACATCTTCCTCCACATTAAGGGAGGGAGCGAATTTCATGAGCCTACACTGTATAGATCTCTATACAGCACAAGACAATATAATTTTGGGTTTACACTCCAGAAGGTGTCTGCACCTCTGTGCTGGGCAGTTCCCCAAGCTGAGTCTTCCCACACAGAGCTGATTGCAGACTCTGTGCGATTCTACAGCTGGGTGAGTCCCTACCTGTGTGTGTGTGTGTGTGCGCGCGCGCAGCAGGACAGGATGAGGGAGCCCAGGCTGGTGGAATGGGTGGGCTCAATGGGACCCCAATACATCAGGTGGCATCCCGGAAGGGGGTCCAACCCATCACAGGGTTAATTTACAGCAAGGGAGATTTAGGTTAGATATTGGGAAAATCCTTCTAACTATAAGGGTAGTTAAACCCGGAATATGTTGTGGAATCCCCGTCATTGGTGATTTTTTGAACAGGTTAGACAACCCCCTGTCATGAATGGTCTAGGTTTACTTGGTCCTGCCTCTGTGCAGGGGGCTGCGCTTGATGACTTCTCAAGGTAATGAGGGCCTGAGGGCCTAGCTGAGCATTTTAGGCATGCTGGCAGAGCAAGAGCCAGATCTTAGAGAGGTTATGATGGGAACAGTAGTAAGATCTGGGCACAGTTAGAGCAGGGGTTCTCAATCTTTTTCTTTCTGAGCCCCCTTCCCCCTCCCCCCCCCCAACATGCTATAAAAACTCCATGGTTCACCTGTGCCACAATAACTGGTTTTCTGCATATAAAAGCCTGGGCCGGCGTTAGGGGGTAGCAAGCAGGGCAATTGCCTGGGGCCCCCCATGAAGCTACATTGCTCAGGCTTCAGCTTCAGCCCCAGGTGGTGGGGCCTCGGCTTTCTACCCTGGACCCCAGCGAGTCTAATGCTGCCCTGCTTGGTGGCCCCCCTGAAACCTGCTCTCGGCCCCCCAGGGGGCCCCAGACTCCTGGTTGAGAACCACTGGCTTTGAGTATTGGTGTAGACAGATGGCTGAGTCATGGATGACACTCAATCTGTGGCCCTGAGTGACAGAAAGGATGGTGATGTTAGCAGCGATGGAAGACAAGTTCAGTCTTGACCAAAGGAAAGAGCGAATGGGAGCATTGGAGGAGAAGAGCGAGTGAGAAACACCTAATGAAAAGCAAGAGGAAAACAGGGTTTTGGGGGACAAGGGGAAAATGAAGTCACAGCAAATCTTGCTGATCTTTTCTTTGTAATAGCTGGTTACATCTTGTGTGGAGAGGCAGAAGACACAGGAGCAAAGGATGATTTCAGGAAGGCATCAGAGGTTGGGAATGAGTGTGGGAATGTGGGTTTGAGAGTCAGTGAGGGAGGAGAAGGGCTTCTGTTTGACCAGGAAGAAGGCAGAATTGAAAGAGGGGAGTGTGCATGTTATCGAGTCTCTCTCCAGAAGCATTCAGTGGCATAAGAGCAAGATAAATCAGATGTTGGGAGTAAGTACTCTTCACTGCTTTGCAAGAGACCTAGATTTGATTACTGATCTTAGTCTCTGACTCTTGCTGAGATGGGCTTGCAGTGCTGTGGAGTTAGCTAAAGCCTCCTAAGTGGAAGAGAGTGCGAGTCATTCCTGTGGTTTAGTAAGTAGCTGAGAGCAGAGAGCAGGCAAAGGGATCGTGGGAAAATAACCATATTATGGCTAGATAAATCAACTTCATTTCAGCTTAAAGGTAACTGAAATAAAAAGTCATTTTATTCACTTTTTCTAATGAGTTCCATGTGCAGGTGGTTCATTTTACATTATTTAGCCTGTTTCGTTACGGAAATTAACTAGATCCCAACACTACTCCCAGGTTAGCTTATCAGAATCTTTCCTTTCCTTTATGAACTGCAAACAAAAAGAGAAGTCAATCTTCTCAGTGTGCACTGAGATTGCACAAACATGCTGGTGCGTAATAGCTTATCAATCATATAATCAAGGTCATAATGCACAGTCAACCTTTACTGATAGTTGCTGAGGAGCCCTGTGTACTATACTACAAACTTCAAAAGGCTTCTGTGGTATTACAGTCATTTTATGACGTGAACCATAGCAGATGAGTAACACAGAGCACTATGAAGGCAGACCTTACACAAATACTGTAGAGGAAAGGACCATATAGGACAGGGGTTGGCAACCTTTCAGAAGTGCTGTGCCGAGTCTTCATTTATTCACACTAATTTAAGGTTTTGCGTGCCAGTAATACATTTTAATGTTTTTAGAAGGTCTCTTTATATAAGTCTATAATATATAACTAAACTATTGCTGTATGTAAAGTAAATAAGGTTTTTAAAATGTTTAAGAAGCTTCATTTAAAATTAAATTAAAATGCAGAGCCCCCCGGACCAGAGGCCAGGACCCGGGCAGTGTGAGTGCCACTGAAAATCAGCTCACGTGCCGCCTTTGGCACGCGTGCCATAGGTTGCCTACCCCTGATATAGGAAGCTCTGATTTCTAAAAGTCACATTTAACAAGCTAACCCAGAAACAAAAGCAGCAGTATTGTCTATCAGCCCAAAAGGTGGGAACAACTCTCTAAGCTGTGCTCACCCTGGGACCTCTTCCACAGTAATGTGAAGCAGGGAACATGAACATCATGAAAGCTACAGTTTGTCCTTGGGAAGATGAACAAATCTTTTGGTGTCTCTTCCTACAACCTCACAGCGAGTGCTTCAGATTACTTGACAGGCTAACAAGAAAGAGAACTACAACTGTTCCCCTGAGAAAGAGGAAGATGCTAGGAAGTTAACATTCTTGCCTCCCCAGTCCTAGATGGGTGGGGCTGCTCTCCTAATATAAAATACATGCATTCCTTACCTTCTCTTTATCCCTAACTAGCAAAAGCTTTACACTGTAGCCCCTCTGAAGTGATCAAATGACCCTCACTAATAGATCTGGAGTTATAATGTATTGACAGATTGTTTTAGGGAAGTGCACAATGAACTCTGGGTTGAAATAATAAATTATGATAAAATAGCTATTTGCATACAGACACGCAATGGGAAAAAGTAACGGCTGACGGACGTGGTGCATTAATTAGTGTTTAACACTTGATGCAGCTGAGAATAATTTTCCACACTTACCAGTCCCCAAAGGGCTCCTTCTGTTGTGGCAACAATGGTAGCAGCTCTAGGAGTGTTGTACATCAAGGCCAGTTCCCCAAAACTGCCGTGATTGTCATAACGGCCGACACAACGAGGCTGGCTGTCTCTTGTTACAAAAATATCATACAATCCCCTGGAAAAAAAGGAAAAAATACTGTTCATTAGACCAAATTACAGCACTGCTAATAAAATAGTGCTTTCAACAGCTGGCTCAAATACAAATGATGCAAATGTTTTCCCAGTACAAAAATTAGTTTTCCTATCTCTGATTTGTGTACAAAGAGCACATGCTCTGCCCAGTTTGCCATTATCTGATTGTAAGCCACTTCTGTGTAAGATGCCTTCAAAGCACCTCTCCCTTCACAATGCATTTTAACTCCTTGAAGCTTCCCTTTGTCAGTCTTGATCAGGGCTCCCTGCTTTCTTCTGAAATTATTACTTGGGCTTCCTGACTTTGCTATGCCTAGCAGATGTCACTGGGTTTAGGAGCTTTATCAGTTAGAATAACTGCTGCTAGTTCTGATGTTTGAGGTGCCCGGCTCTTTAAAAGACATTTTGTCAAACTATATTTGGGAGTGGGGGAAAGAAGGGAGATGAACATTTGAGTATGAATGTGTCTCCTTCAGTTAAGCTAAGAAGATACACCAAGAGGGCTTTTGCTGTGTTGGACGGGGATTCCAAGTACTTGGGCCAAATGAGTTTCTCTGGTTATTCCATTTACAATAAGAGAATCACAGAAATGTAGAGCTGGAAAATACCTTAAGAAGTTGTCATGGTTTTCAGAGGTGTAATCTAGACCAGTGAGGGATTTATCACCTCTTACCCTGTAACCTTGAGTGGCTCACAATGACTTGCTACTGTAGTTCCCAGCCTGGGTCACTCACAGCAACAAATATGCAGGTCACACCCTGAATGCCCATGCACTATGCAACCAACCCTAGTTCAGCAACTTTGACCCCAGCAGCCTATCTACAGACCCCCAGCCCCACTCTGACTTCCACCAGCCTTGATTACAACTAGCAAGGTGACCCCAACACACTCCCCATCCTGAATTTTCCCCAAACCCTGTGCTCTGCAATCACCAGCCTTCTCCTGGACAGTTCGGAGAAATAATAAGGTTTATCTGTTCCTTTAAAGAGACAAAAGCACATTACAGCTTATTAACTTAACTGGGTATATAAACTCTTCCCTGCAAACTCAGCACTGAGTTGGTTTATAGTAAAAATAAAACAAATTTATGAACAATAGGACAAAGTTATATGCTGCAAAGTAAAAGGAATAAAGTTAGAAACTGCTACAGGCAAATAAAAGTGAAAATGCATCTAAAAGTCTAAAACGTTATCTAAGAAGGTACAGGCTTTGTTCAAGATGGTTTCTCTTACCAGTCTCCCTAGCCATGGCTGACTTTCCCTCAGTCAGAACCTTCCACAGAAGTACAAGATGCTGGCTTCCCTTGTTTTCATAAGTGAAAGATCTTTGCCTTCGCAGGTTTCTCACCTATAGTCAGTTTCCAGAAACTTCAACCCCTCCTGGGTTGAAGGATCCATCTTTCTCAGCTGCAAGAGCTCTAGCCTCTTGTGCCTGTCTAGTGATGGATAACTTAGGGATGTTTTCTGCCCTTCCTTTATAGTCTAACAAACCTTTGAAAAGCATCTCTCTCAAAGTTCATAGACCCTGCTGTTCCTCCCTTCCTGTGGGCTTCTCATTCCCCATCTGATTTCTATATAAATAGGGCTTCCATTGTTTTGGTCACACCTTGCTTAATTTCTTTGGAGACAGGGAGATAGCTATAATGTTCCCTCCTGTCTGGGAGAGACCTGTTTCTCCCTTTGTTTGGGTCACAGATTGTAAAGCATAATATTAAGGAGTATTCATAATTCTCTATGTAGTGTTAATAAATACAATTCACAACTATACTGATCACCAGTGTGTCACGGGGGGGAGGGATAGCTCAGTGGTTTGAGCATTGACCTGCTAAACCCAGGGTTGAGAGTTCAATCCTTGAGGGGGCTGTGACGTTGTGCAGTCTATATGGTTTTATAAAAACATGATAAGTGAATATAATGTAACTGGGATATGCTTCATGAAAAAGGTCTCTTGTAAGGTATCATTACAAAGCTTATAATCTACTGAGTATGATCATCTGATTTGTATAAATGTACCACTCTTGTATCTAAAACTAGAAATATAAAATATAACTCTGAGGCCTATTGTAATTATG
Source organism: Emys orbicularis (assembly GCF_028017835.1). Taxonomy (NCBI): domain Eukaryota; kingdom Metazoa; phylum Chordata; order Testudines; family Emydidae; genus Emys; species Emys orbicularis. Next base: position 130,179,461 of record NC_088689.1, read on the forward strand.
TAAAGTGTGGGCCATTAATGATGGTTTGGAATCTTGATGACTCCCATTAACCAGGACCATTGTCTGCAGATGGCTGTGTTTACCTGTTAGTCTTCCTGTATATGTGTGTGCTGGCAAGTGGGCAATGAAGTCTTGCAGTGACATGTGATCATGTCACCTGAACTGGAATCCATCTTTAACCTGGTGCTTTTCCAGTGAGGGGGGGTGGAAACCCAGAGGGACAAAGGGTTCCCGCCTTATGCAAAAGATATATAAAGGGGTGGAACAGAACAAAGAGGAGAGAGGAGCCATCATGAAGAATCCCCTAGCTATCACCTGAGCTGCAACAAGAGCTGTACCAGGGGAAAGCATTGTGCCCAGGCCTGGAAGGTGTCCAGTCTGAGAAAAAACTTACTGAAGCATCTCGGAGGGTGAGATTATCTGTATTCAGTTTGATTAGGCATAGATTTGCGCATTTTATTTTATTTTGCTTGGTGACTTACTTTGTTCTGTCTGTTACTACTTGGAACCACTTAAATCCTACTGTCTGTATTTAATAAAATCACTTTTTATTTAGTAATTTACTCAGAGTATGTATTAATACCTGGGGGAGCAAACAACTGTGCATATCTCTCTATCAGTGTTATAGAGGGCGAACAATTTATGAGTTTGCCCTGCATAAGCTTTATGCAGGGTAAAACGGATTTATCTGGGTTTAGACCCCATTGGGAGTTGGGCATCTGAGTGCTAAAGACAAGCACACTTCTGGGAGCTGTTTTCAGGTAAACTTGCAGCTTTGGGGCAAGTGATTCAGACCCTGGGTCTGTGTTGGAGCCAGACGGGAGTGTCTGGCTCAGCAAGACAGGGTGCTGGAGTCCTGAGCTGGCAGGGAAAACAGGAGCAGAGATAGTCTTTGCACATCAGGTGGCAGCTCCCAAGGGGGTTTCTGTGATCCAACCCGTCACAGGGGCCACTTAGGGATCTAGGGCAAAATCAGTACTTGGTCCTGCTAGTGAAGGCAGGGGGCTGGACTCGATGACCTTTCAAGGTCCCTTCCAGTTCTAGGAGATAGGATATCTCCATTAATTAATTTATTTTTTTAGGCTTTCATAAAAGACCTTGCTCAACACACTTTTATCATACAGTAATATTGTATGCAATCAGTAGATTCAATTTCTGATCATTTGAGGTTCAGCCTCCACCCCGTCTTTATAGACCAGCAAAAATCTGCAATGTATTCTTTGAAAAGTAAAACACAGCCAAGCTTCTTTCTCTTCCTGGGTATAGACGCCATGCTGCCTCCTCCCCCAGTTGTTAGCTTGCTAGTTTAGGTTACCTAATATGTAAATAGACCCTCATTCTCTCCCTCTGATGACCAGACTGGTCAGAGAAGCAAACATTTCTTTGTCTAGGGCAGACTGTTTACCAATTTCCACTGACATTCCTGATTTAAAACACATTTTAGTCATAATTCTAGCATATATCCATAATGTTTAATACACACCACATACATATATCATGCAAGAATATTAATTGAGTTGGGGTACACTAATTGGTCAGGCCAGCTGAAACTCATTACATGATACCCAGGAGCCCCCTACCCTCTGGCCCTGGGATGCTCTTAGGGTCACACCTCCCCCATTACAATGCCGCAGGAGGATTAGCCACTGGCTGACCCAGAGGCAGAAGGTTAGAGCCCTCTTTCCTGGACAAGGCATCTGCCCGTATTTTCCTTCCCTGTGGAAGAAACCTGTTTTCTCACCTTTGTCTGTTTACAGTCACCGGGACATAATATCAGAGTATCCATAATTTCACATACAGAGTTGTTACAAACATTTCAGTAACATTAATGACCAGTGTGTTATTAGATTTCAAACGATATATTACCTGTCACCTTTTAAAGAAATATCATGACACAGTGTGTATGCCAGGCCTGACAAGAGTTTCTGACAGAGTAGTGAACCTCAAATGGGCCTCTGATACAGAGGTCATCTACTCCATCCCGCTGTGCTGAGGCGGGACCAAGTATACCTAGAGTCCCATATGCATTAGCAGACGCTGCACTGCAACCAAGCCAACCAACTGTCAGGGATGGTCGATTGCAGTACCTCTGAACCATACCTACACCTTCATGAAAAGACAAAGATTTCCTACATTTTAATGTTATAAGGGAAGTGTCTGAGCAGGAACTATGCATCTGAGGAATACCCTAATAGAGTCATTCCTTGGAACAGACATTGGTCAAGGAGAATTTATGAAAGCTGTGATCTCTAGAGGAAAAACAGCCAATGAATCTGTTCATTGAAGAGAACCCCAGAAAAACCAACACATCAAGTTTTTATATAGACTTAATGTTGGGTGCAAAGCTATAATCTTCACCAGCAAACTGGAGAGAATATTATTTACCTCCCATAGGGTGTCAACTGCCAGCTAGAAATAAGAGAATTGTCAGAAATAGCAGCAAGTGGAACTCTTTAATAAATATGTTTAGGAACAAATAGAGTTCACTAAGTTAAGTCCTAGCTGGCAGCATCAGTCAAGCAGCAGTTAGGAGTGATGACTGCATACCCTGGGATTGGATACGAGTTATCTTTGAACTCTGCTATTTCTAAAACAAGCACTGGGTGCAGCTCTGTGCCAACAACACTTGCAGATAGTGCCACCATATTGATGCTTCCTGCACAGACACCTCAACTCAGAAACTATAGTGTATCAGGTGTGGGAAAGCTTTGCAACAAACCCACAAGTCGGCATTCCTGCCTCAGACCGAAAGATTAAATTTAGTTTGCTGGGTCAATCCCAACTATGTCTGAGTCAGGCTTGTGAACATTTCAGGAGATACCTCAAAGCAATCCAAGAGTTACCAGTCTCAGCTGAGGCCTCAACTGAGGCACTCTTCTTTCATCCAGAAAGCTAAGGCTGAAGCCAGAAGAACAGGGAAATAGCCTACTATGTCTACAAAGGACTTTGACCCTTGGAACCATATTACTTAATTATATATGGAATACAGACAAGAGAAAACACAATTTCAGTATGCTAACAGAAGGCCACTCTAGCAGTGAACAGTGAACTACCAATGCCACATGCAGTTAACAGAGACACTATGAGCAATAAGCCCATTAAGGGAAGCATTAAGGCCATCAACAGAGGATAGGCGTAAGGACTCCAAAAAGAAAGAAAGCACCAATATTGATAGGAGCAATAGTCAGATGAGTGATACAGTTAGTGCAAGGACTATACCTAATCCGGCTAGAAAATTGGGCAAGGTCAGACAAACAACAAATGTTTGTACACTAATGCAAGGAGCCTGGGCAATAAAATGGAGGAGCTAGAACTGACAGTACACGACATGAAACTGAATATTATACGGATAGCAGCAATCGGATGAATAGCAGCTCCATAGCAGGAGATGATGATGCAGCCTGAAACCCACTTAAGTTTCTGGGTAGACACTGATGTTCACTTAGCTATGTCTGCAATAGATACAAATAGTCCCTGAGAGGCTCTAAAAGGTTTAGTTCTGTCCAAATAATATGCTAATGCTCTCCTAACATCCAAGGTGTGATGGGCAGCATCCTCTCTAGTCTGATGGGGTTTAGTGTGGAAAACTGGCAGATGAATAGCCTGACTGATATGGAAGTTGAAGTTGACTTTGGGTAGGAACCTGGGTATGGTTGGAGGGATACTTTATCTTTGAAGAAGATAGCGTAAAAGACAGGATTAACCATCAAATCACCTAACTCACCAAGTCTTCAAGCATAGTTAACTGTGCCACTAAAAAGGCAGTTTTCATGGAGAAGTTTAAAACCATACAAATATTATTATTAAGGATACAAGAGCAAACTATCCCAATGCACAGGAAAGATAAGAAGTACAGTAACAAAGCACTCTAGCTTAACCAGTAGATCTTCAATAACCAGAAATTCAAAAAGTAGAAACTAGATCAAATTATAAATGATGAATATATATTAAAAAAACAACACCACAAGCATGTAGGGACAAAATTAGAAAGGCCAAGGCACAAAATGAGATTAAACTAGCTAGGGACATAAAGGTTAACCAGAAAACACAAATACATTAGAAGCAAGAGGAAGATTAATGACAGAGTAGGCCCATTACTCAATGAGGACGAAAAGACAATAACAAAACGAAGCTGTGGCCGAAGTGTTAAATAAATTTTTTGTTTCCGTTTTCACCAAAAGGTTAGCAGTGATCGGACCACTGACATAGTGAACATCAGTGCAAATGAGGTAGGGAAAGAACAAGTTAAGAATTACTTAGACAAGTTAGATGTCTTCAAGTCAGCAGAGCCTGATGAAATACATCTAGAATACTTAAGGAACAGCTGATGAATCTCTGAGCCATTAGTGATTATCTTTCGGCACTCATGGAGGACGGGAGAGATCCCAGAGGGCAAGAAAAGGGTAAATATAGTACCTAATTATAAAAAGGGGAATATGGTCTAGAATTCCCTGGGTTGGCCAATCAGCTTAATTTTGGTACTTGGAAAGATAATGGAGCAAATAATCAAACAATCAATTTGTAAGTATCTAGAAGACAATAAGGTGGATAAATAACAGTCAACATGGATTTGTCAAGAATAAATCATGTCAAACCAACCTAATATCCTTCTTTATGAATGGGAGGGAAGAATTAAATGTGATATCTCAAATTTAGAAAGGCTATTGATACTGTCTTACACGTCATTCTCATAAGCAAACTAGGGAAAAGGTACCCTAGATGAACCTACTATATACAGTGGGTGCACAACTGGTAATTATCAGTGGCTCACAGAGTCAAACTGGAAGGGCATGTCAACTGGGGTCCTGCAGAGCTCTGTCTTGAGCTCAGTGCTAGTCAATATCTTCACAAATAATTAAGATAATGACACAGAGTATACTTGTAAAGTTTGCAGATGATACCAAGCTGGGAGGGGCTGCAGGAGCTTTGGAGGACAGGATTAGAATTCAAAATGATCTTGACAAACTGAAGAAATGGTAAAAAGCAACAGAGGGTCCTGTGGCACCTTTAAGACTAACAGAAGTATTGGGAGCATAAGCTTTCGTGGGTAAGAACCTCACTTCTTCAGATGCAAGTAATGGAAATCTCCAGAGGCAGGCATAAATCAGTGTGGAGATAATGGTGTGAAATAAATAGGATGAAATTCAATAAGGACAAATGCAAAGTACTACAAATAGGAAGGAATAATCAATTGCACAAATATAAAATAGGAAATGACTGCCTAGGAAGGAGTACTGCAGAAAGGATCTGGGGGTTATAGTGGATCACAAACTAAATATGAGCCAACAATGTAATACTGTTGCAAAAAGAGTGAATATCATTCTGGGATTTGTTAGCAGGAGTTTTGTAAACAAGACAAGAAAAGTAATTCTTCCACTCTACTTAAAACTGATAAGGCCTCAGCTGGAGTACTGTGACCAGTTCTGGGCACCATACTTTGGGACTGATGTGGACAGCAACAAAAATGATTAAAGATCTAGAAAACATGACCTATGAGAAAAAATTGGGTTTGTTTAGTCTGGAGAGGAGAAGACTGAAGGGGTGGGAAACATGATAACAGTCTTCAAGTACATAAAAGTTTGTTTTAAAGAGGAGGGTGATAAATTGTTCTCCTTATCCATTGAGGACAGGACAAGGACAAAAAGTAATGGGCTTAAATTGCAGCAAGGGAGATTTAGATTAGACATTAGGAACTGTATGGGTAGTGAAGCACAGGAAGAAATTACCGAGGAAGGTTGTGGAATCTGCGTCATTCAAGATTTTTAAGAACTGGTTAGACAAACACCTGTCAGAGACAGTCTAGATAATATTTAGTCTTGCTTCAGTGCAGTGAACTGGAGTAGATGACCTACTGAGGTCCCTTCCAGTCCTAGATTTCTATAATTCTAAGTGGTTAGTGGTTCAAAGGGAGGTTTCATCAGAGAATTAAGAACTAAATTCAAATCTCAAGCTGTGGTGGGTTCTCTGCCATTTGGGAAGAGATTTGATAAACTTTGATGAATCTGGAAGTTGCAGGATAAGCAAATGCCAAGCAACCTTCCACAGGAGAATGAAATCCTGTAATGACCACCACGTGGACTTTAATGGAGCTCAAAGACAGACCTCCTATCTTCAGAGTGAAAAAGTATTCTAAAACCTCCGAAATGGGAGAGCTGACAGGAAACAGAGGAAAGTAAGTGCACAGACTTTCTGAAGGTAAATTTTCCGTGTGCATTCCCTTCTGCTGTTGATTAGGACTTCTTTAACCTTTCTGGAACAGGAGAGTTCTAACTCTGAGAGCCATCTAGGTAACAAGCCTTGAACCACAGAGTGTTCAGGTGGAGGTGACAAATGTTCCCCAAGTCCTGAGTGAGAAGACTGGGCATCAGAGGGAGATTGATGGCCAGCCAGGAGGAGAGGTGAAGCAGATGAGCTCCCCATCCAAGGAGGGACGCAGCCAAAACTACTGTGACAGTGGGAGGAAGATGGTTGTAGGGAACCCTGAGCAAACCTTGTCCGGACTCTTCAGTCAGTCGAGGGACTGATACTACTACACAGCTGGGAATAGAGAGCTACTTGTTCAGACTGTGTATAAACTGTCCTGGGCAGGCTTGGAAGCAGTGCAGATAAGCCTATTTGGAAGGAGCATGAGGAGCTGCAGACATGATCTCACAGTGACCTGTGGTCTCAACCGGACTTGTGCAATTAAGTGTGTCAGACTGAGAAATCTGTCCTCAGGTAGGTTTTGGATGTCGAGGCATCAAGAGTGGCCCCTTTGAACGCTATCAACTGTCAAGGTAAGAGGGAGGATTTTGTAGTATTGAGCTGATGGAGTACTTGAGGAAGAGAAACTCAGCCCTCTTTACTGTGGTTTGCACTTCAGTGTAGGAATGCACCTGGGGAAGCCAAATGTTGAGATAGGGAAAGACTACTACTCCCCCCGGTGAAGCTGTGCAGTCACTACCACTATAATTTTTGTAAACACTCCGAGGGTGGCAGAGAGTCCGAAAGGGAGGACTCCCTGACCTACATGAAACATTGGAATCTCTTATGAGAGAGGCGTATCACAACATGAAAGTTTGCATCTCGATGGTCAAGGGCTGTGAAATAGTTTCCCAGTCCACACATGGAGTAACCGCTGCGATTGTTACCATCTTGAATTTTTGTACCTTGACAAAGGTATTAAGCATCCTGAAATCTAGAATTGACCTCTACCCGCCCTTCTTTTTTGGGAACCAGGAAGAACTTGGAATAAAATCCCCTTCCTCTGTACTGAGTGGGAACTAGTGTCACGGCTCCTGTGCAAAGGAGGGAGAGACTCTCTTATACAAGTATTGCAAGGCAGGTAAGGAACTGGCTAAAAGGGAGAGGACAGTGGGCTGTGTTGAAAGAAAAACTTTCAGGTCTGAGGGAGATTGTTAATAGAGTTCATCAAGGATTGGTCTTGGGACCAATCTTATTTAATATTTTAATTAATGACCTTGATGCAAAACGTAGAAGTGTGATAATGGAATCTGCTGATGATACAAATTTGGGAGACACTGTCAATACAAAGGAGAATAGGATTATTATGCAGGAAGAATTGGATGACCCTGAGGACTGGCGTAACAGAAATGGGATGAAATGCATTAGCATGTAGTGCAAGGTCATGCATTTAGGGACTAAAAAGAAAAATTTCTGCTATAAGCTGGGGGGAGGGAGGCTTATCAGTTGGAAATGACAGAGGAGAAAAGCCTGGATTAATTAATTGATCGCTGGAGGACTAGGAGCCACCAATGCAATGTCGTTGTGAAAAAGACAAATGTGATCCTACGATACATCAGGTGAAGTATTTCCAGTAGAGAAAGGGAAGTACTAATGCTATTATACAGGCACTGCTAAAACCTAATCTGAAATATTGTGTATAATTCTAGTCATCCACATTTAAGAAAGATGAACTCAAACTGGAACAGGTGCAGAGAAGGGTTATTTGGATGATCAGGGGAACGGAGAGCATATCTTCCAAGAGGAAAGTAAAAGACTGCGGCTTGTTTGGCCTAACAAAATGAAAGCTGAGAGAGGAAAGGATCTGATTGCTCTCTATAAATACATGGGGGAGAAGAGCTATTTAAGCTAAAGTACAATGTTGGCACAAGAACAAATGGGTAAAAACTGGCCATGAATAAATTTAAGATGGAAATTAGAAGAAGGATTCTAACCATCAGAGGAATGAAGATCTGGAACAGCCTTCCAATAGGAATACTAGGGGCAAATACTCAAACTAGTTTTAAGATGGAGCTTGATAAATCTGTGAATGGGAAAATATGCCAGGGTTGCCTGCAATAGCAGGGGGCTAGACTCAATAACCCAGAAGGTCTCTTCCAGTCCCAGTCCTATATTCCTAATTCGCCCTGCATCCACTAAGATGACTCTTTGAGGATCTTAGTGCCTCTGAAGAGTCATCTTAGTGCCTCTGAAGCAAAGTGGACCCAAAAACCCAAGCCTCAAAGGCATTGATGGTGGAATTTACTGCTCTACACCAGAGCCAGAAGGCTTTGAGAAAGGCCTGTGCCTAACATCTCCAAGCAGGTGGAGAGCTGAAATCTGCCACAATAGTTACAGTTCAAATAGGGAGCTCCTTTGTTGACCATGATCAGAAAGGTTCTCAAGAACATTAGGGCACCAGCAATTGCTCTGTGTACAAGACACACCTACTGATGGCTTAAAGAGCTAAAATCCTTAGAAAACAAAGGAATTTCCACCTAACTCAAACTAGAAGTGCGTGACCCAGGAGTAGAAATCCAATCAATGTGGTATCTTTAGGGAAATATGCTTTTGGACATGGAAAATAGATACAATAAAATAATTTAGATAATGTTAGACGTTCAAAGATGATGATTTGTGGAACGAAGAGTACAGCAGCCACTGCTGAGCCTGCATTTCCAAGTCAGGTCTCAACTGTCATACAATGCTACCTATCCGGCTTGATTCACTTATTCTCAATATATTGTCTTTTTGACCTGCACAGTTTTGCCCACAGTTGTGACAGCAGTAAAGTACCAACTACCGTCATATCCTCGGGGGGGGGGGAGGGGGGGGACACATGTGGCACAAACTCTACAGCCTTAAATCTTCTGCAGCCAGCTAGCTTTCAGTATAAAATGTTTTATAGCTGACAGCCTATTTGTAGAACATAAGCTAATCAAAATAGGAATTTGGCTGAATTAACTAGGTTACCAGAAGCTAACGTAAAAGTGCTTTGTAAACTCCCTAAAAATACCATAAATGACAATCCAAAGGAAATGCACTGTCTTAAGGAATTGCTTTGAAATCTTTAGTGTCTATTTAATGGTGCCATTATTTGAAAGAGGAGCATCTGATAATTACATGAATCAACATCTGTGGCTGAATCAAGATCCTGTTCCCACAACCACTTATCCTTACATTATTCAAGATTATTCTTATTAACATCACAGTTTTATAGGAGCCACAAACGTATATTCTTCATATCTGCAGAAGAATTAAGTAGGTGTTCATCAATAGAACTGTCATTAGGAGATGCTTATAAAAGGAAACACTGATACACCAGAGTTTCTCTGAATGCCTTTATTATAAAAAGGTAAAAATATATATATAGGTATTTTATACATATGAAAGGGAGAATCTCAATTACACAGATATACAGAACCCATTGATCTGCAAGAGAATAGATAGACTGATTGACTGACAACCGGGTACCTTAAAATAGCTACCTAGTACAGAAGATTAGGCTGAATAATAGAGGAAAGATGTTTATAAAAATCCCTAATGAATGAAAAAAATTAGAAAAACAAAAGCCGCATGAGGTGCTAAGTCTATAGGAATTCCCTACTATTTCCAGAATGATTGAAATGGAACAGAAATTATGAGTTCTAGATTTTTATCTCCATAGAACTCATACAAGTCAATGGCTCATTTTCCTACCTCTCAACGACATAAAAGTTGTCTCCATCATCTCCTTGGTCAATGACATGTTCCTGAGGTTTCACTTTCCTCTCAAACATGGCGTCGAGAACCTGAGACAGCTGCTCCTGGAAGGTTAAAAAAACCGATTAACATTATTCATTGGAAGAAGACTGGTTCATTCAACTTTTGTTCTGGACAGTGAGTAGTAAGGCATATGGATTTTCATATCCTGAATAGGAATATTTGAGTTATTTTAATATTTTGACATTAACAGCTTTCAATTTTATTTTAATATTTAGTATCTCAAGGGTTTGCTTGCATTGCATTTTCTGACAAAAATGCTGATTTGTAGTTCAAGCCTAAATAGCTTAATCCACTGCTATGGGTTCAATGCCAAAGATTCTCAGCGAGTGTAAACTGATATAGCTTCTTTGATACAGACATGCTGATCTACATCAGCTGAAGATATGGTTCACTAAATCTATGTCTACATAACAGCACCATATTTAACCATCACAGTCTCTATCACTGTGCCATTTAAGGGCCTTATATGAATGCTGAACTTCTTTCCTATATTTGTTATCCTTAAAACCACTGACAATTGACTTTCACTGTAATTTCTGTCCACTATCAGATACGCTAACTTTACATTTAAACCACAACAAATTTCCAAAATGCAACTCATGAACACCCCTAATCCAGTGTTTATGCTGCTTAATGCACTTTAAAATTTACTACACTAGTTTTACAATGACTCATTACAGCAGTATCTGTAAGCACCACTATATTAGAAGTGCTGTCTGACTTTTCATCAGAAATCTCTTATTTTCTCATCTTAAACCCGCCCGGTATTTAAACTGAGAAGACAGTCTCAGCCTGAGAGCTGTTTGTTTTAACCACATATTTAAAGTATGTGTGTGTAAATAACAGAAGTCAGAAAAATGTAAGCATTGTGGCTATAAATGCTTTTTTAACCCCTAAAGCTCAACGGTGCCTTATTTTGGGGGGTGGGAAGCAGAGGCTTTAAAAAAATCTTCAAGCTTGTTGATAATGTGAACAAGTATAGTTGGATCCTGAAATTTAAAATGTAAACAGCCATAGGAGGTTAAAATACTGTGCATGCTCACCAACTCCTTTTTAATAAGCACCAACTCCTTTTTAATAAGAAGTAGTAGCATAGCTGATGCACATGCCCAATACATTACAGCATTTTAAGATTCTACAAACTCACTCACAAGATATTGTGTAACACAACTGCATTAGTGAAACTATCACATTTTTTGCAGGATTCTCTCCCATGACAGAACTTATATTTTGTTCCCCCATGGCTTTAGATGTGGGGACATAATGCAAGTTAGTTTTCCACAGGCAAGAGTGTTCAGATCTGCAGCATATTAAGGATTTTTGCTAGGAACCTGGATTGGTTTTACTCCAAAATTTACTCTGATTCTTGCAAGAAGTGATCCAAAGGACACTGGCTTCTTAGTCTTTGATTATGATTGTTCTGGTAGCTAACTTATGCCTTTTAGAAGATATATTTAAACAGAACAATTGATGTACTGGGCCTACATTTACTTTGGTTCAACTCAACTGAAATCACTGGAGTTAAACAAGAGATGAATTTGGCCAATTATGTGTACTCCAGTCATGCAAAGTTATATTTACCCAAAGAATAATTTTTTGACAGGTTAGTAAAATAGACGTCTTAGTGGGTCCCTTGAGAGGTATCTTCAACACTATTCTGTTAAGGGAAAAACGTCTACAGCCTATGAAAGACGCTGTTGTGGTTGTTTTCCCTCAGGACACAAAAGACCTTACCTTATATGGGCCTATAGGAGCTGCATCACTGTTGAATCACAACAAAGACTATAGCAAAAAATACTAGCGAGCTGACTGCAGTCTACGCTCCCAACTTATATAAATCCAGATGAAACTGGATTCATTAAGGATAGACAAATGTAAGACAATATTTGGAGAGTACTTGAAATCATCCATAATGCTAGATTAAAAAAAAAAAAGGGGGGGGGGGGTTTGTTATCACTAGACTCAGAGAAAGCCTTTGACAGAATAGAGTGAAGCTTTCTGTTTCAAGTCCTATCCCGTATGGACTTTGGCCCCCAGTTCCTTAAATGGATAACTGCTCTTTACACCAACCCAAAAGCAACTGTGCAAATTAATAGGGTGAAATCTCCCCTATCAGAACTACAAAGACGGACCAGGCAGAGATGACCAGTGCCTCCTCTACTTTTTGCACTGCCCCTGGAGCCTTTTGCACAGAGGATAAGGAACAATGAATCCATCACAGGAATAAAACTTGCAAGAATATATCAGAAAATATCATTACATGCAAATTATGTAATATTTTGATATAAATCAAATATTTACCTAAAATGAGTTGCTAAAGAAATCCAGGAATTTGGGAAGGTGTCTGGATTTAAAGAAAATTATGCAAAATCTGAAATGCTAGGTATTAATTTGCTAGACTCTGAAAAGTCACTCCTCCAGAAACATTTGGGTACAAATGGGCAACAAATTATATAAGATACCTGGGAATTCAAATTTCAAACAACCTAGAAGAGCTCTATGATTTAAATGTCAAACTACTACTTCAGCAAATAAACAAAGATCTGGAAGGCTGAGGAAAGTATGAAATGTCTTGGTTGAGAAGAATATCCATAGTCAAAATGAACACTCTGCCAAGCACTTCTTTATTGTTTCAAAATCCTTATGTGATTCTGTGAAGTTTTAGGAAAAAAGAACCGTAAGACCAGTAGGACAATGGAACAGACAATGGCAGGGGATTAGACTACATGGCCCTTGTGGTCCTTTCTAACGCTATGGTTCTATGATTCTACCCCAGATAAAACCCTAGCAGGAATACAAAGGATGTTAGAATTATGTGGAATACGAAGAGACCAAGAGTGAGTGCAGATACTTTGTACAGACCCATTAAACAGGATAAATTAGCTGTTCCAAATATTCTATAGTGCCAGCCAGCTCAAAGCAGTAATGAAGTGAGGGTGCTCTTACCCAGGCAAACACTGGCCCTTTATGGAACAAGAAAATTGTGGCAGTGAAAATGTCACAAGGCTACAACAGATTAATTAAAAAAATCATGCCCTCCACAAATTTACACACAGTCTTTATCAAACGCTACTCTAGGAGGTTGGGATAGAACTAGAGAAAAGAAATTCTTTTCTGTTGCCAATGGCACCCGCTGCTAATAAGCCAGATCTTAACGCAAATTGTGAACTCCAGAGCTTCAAAGATTGGGAGAGTGATGGAATATACATGGCTGGCCAGTTATTCAATAAAGAAACTTTTCTAACTTATTTAAAAGATCAAAACTAACTTTAACTGGGTCCACTCTGCCCTGGTACTAGTACTTTCAAGTCAGGCATTATGTTTCTTGCTTTTCCAGAAAACCTGTTTTATACAGAAAACAAACTTTAATAAAGCGATGGTGTCTACTCAATTAGAACACAAACAAAAACTAGAACTAATTGATATCAATCTTTGCAGATAGCTTTCCTAACAAAGAAGTCTCTATTTATGACATGTTGGGGACAAGGATGCTGATAGACAAATTACCCCAAGGGGTCTGATCCGGAAAAGAAGACCAGTGATCTTAGTTCGTAGCACAATACAAGAAAATTTCTTGAAGATACTGTTTCAATGATACCTCACATCAGTCACATTAAAAAATAGCAGATTAATGGGGATAAATGTTGGAAAAGTTGCGGTGAAAGAGGAGATTTTATGCATATATGGTGGACGTGTCCAGTCATAACAGAGTATTGGGATGCCATCTGTAATCCAATATCACAAATTGTTGGAAATTTATTACCAAATGATCCTTTGGTAATCCTCCTGTGGCTTCCAAGAGGAAATGAAGAATTAATCCCTTATCTGCTAGTAGCTGCTTGGCTATTAGTAGCCTCTCACTAGAGAAAGGAAAAATAGTCCAACCACAGAAGAATGGTTCAAAAAATATGGGAGGTTGTAGTTATGGAAAAATTAACACACCAATTATGTAGCCAGCAAAATAGCTACTTAGATATTTGTTTACATTTTATTCAATACTCAAAGTACATCCATCAGCCCCCTCTCCCGCCCCATACCTGTTCAATGTTTCTAAATATTAACATTTGATAGACGTGCCTGGTCTGTTAAACGCATACACTGAGATTTCACTCAACTTAATAAAATCACTAGAAACAACATATTATAGGTGTTGTAATGATGCTCACTCTGTAATATGGTCACACCCTGTTAAACAGATTACTTTCTTCTGTAAAATGTCTCTTTAAACAAAAGGTAACTGTTGTAATGATAGTTTTGTTTCTGATATTTACATGGCAAAAATTTGTAAACTTCCTAAATAAATAGTGTAAAAAATAGTTTTACACTCCCTCAGTCATCACAACAAAGGGCAGAAGAGCAGATTTTTGCCTGTTTTGCAAGATTGGCTTACTTATATTAGACCATTCATTATGTTGAGACCACATACAGAACTGGATACAAGCAGATGCTGCACACACTTCGTAGCCTGGTGTATATTCTGTAATCGTTCTTCCCAGGCTGTTCATATTTTTCAGTTACTCAAGGGGATTGAGAAAAAGATGGCAAATGCTATCCACCATTCATATTGCTATTGGAAAGAAGCTTGACTCCTTTTGTAAGGTGCCCTCAGAGGTAATGACATCCTGTACCATCTGCCTACACATCATGATCATTTTCTTTAGAGCACACATTGTTCTAGTGTTGGAGCCCTAACAACTGCCATAATTAAGGTTGCTCAGTTAAGAACATAAGAACAGCCATACTGGGCCAGACCAATGATCCATCTAGCCCAGTATCCTGTCTTCCCACAGTGGCCAATGCCAGATGCTTCGGAAGGAATGAACAGAACAGGAAATCATTGAGTGATCCATCCCGTTGTCCACTCCCAGCTTTTGGCAAACAGAGGCTAGCACCACTCAGAGCATGTGGTTGCATCCCTGACCATCTTGGCTAATAGCCATTGATGGACCTATCCTCCAGGAACTTACCTAGTACTTTTTTGAACCCTGTTATAGTTTTGCCCTTCACAACATCCCCTGGCAACGAGTTCAACAAGTTGACTGTGCGCTGTGTGAAGAAGTACTTCCTTCTGTTTTAAACCTGCTGCCTATTAATTTCATCGGGTGACCCCTAGTTCTTATGTTATCTGAAGGAGTAAATAAGATTTCCTTATTCACTTTCTCCATACCAGTCAAGATTTTATAGACCTCTATCATAACCCTCTTAGTCGTTTCTTTTCCAAGCTGAGAAGTCCCAGTCTTATTAATCTCTCCTCATACAGAAGTTGTTCCATACCCCTAATCATTTCTGTTGCCCTTCTGTGTACCTTTTCCAATTCTAATATATCTTTTTTGAGATGGGATGACCAGAACTACATGCAGTATTCAAGGTGTGGGAGTACCATGATTTTATATAGAGGCATTATGATATTTTCTGTCTTATTATCTACCCCTTTCCTCATGGTTCCTAACATTGTTAGATTTTTTGACTGCTGCTGCACATTGAGCGGATGTTTTCAGATAACTATCCACAATGGCACCAAGATCTCTTTTTACACCCCATCATTTTGTACATTGAATTTCATCTGCCATTTTGCTGCCCCATCAACCAGTTTTGTGATAACCCTTTGTAATTTTTCACATTCTGCTTTGGACTTAACTATCTTGTATTTTCTGCAAATTTTGCCACCTCACTGTTTATCCTTTTTCCAGATAATTTATGAATATATTGAACAGCACTAGTCCTAGTACAGGCCCTTGGGGGATACCACTACTTACCTCTCTCCATTCTGAAAACTACTTATTACTACCCTTTGTTTTTTGTCTTTTAACCAGTTACTGATCCATGAGAGGACCTTCCCTCTTATCCCATGACAACTTACTTTGTTTAAGAGCCTTTAGTGAGGGCCCTTGTCAAAGGCTTTTTGAAACTTTAAGTATACTATATCCACTGGATCACCCTTGTTCACGTTTGCTGACCCCCTCAAAGAACTCTAAAAGATTGGAGAGGCATGATTCCTCTTTACAAAAACCATGTTGACTCTTCCCCAACAAATTCTGTTCAACTATGTGTCTGATCAATCTATTTTCCTCAGAATCAACTTCCAAGTTCTGAACCATATTTTAGGGAAAAGAGAATCAAGTACACTGGTACAAAGCAGCACTTATTGGCATAAGAACAGCAGCATTAGCAAAATGGGTTTGTCATTAGTGAAAATAGAAAGGGATGCAATTTTCTTGGGGGGAGTGTCTAAAAAATCATGTTAATCAGAATCTTGAAATATTTAACTGAATTAAAACAGATTGATTGGTGTTTGATCTTTATGTACATGCTCAAAAACAGACTGCAAACAATTCGTATTTCAGAAACTGGCACTGTGAAAGTGATGGGCTGGAGTGTTAGAGTCAATGACAAAAACAGTGTGAGCATCATCAGCTGTGTGTGTAACTGGAGAATTCTGTCAAAATACTGGCATATTAGTATGCAAATATCAATGGGGTAAATTTTACTGAGTGAAGGAAATGATCACTTGAATGATCTGACATAGTGGGCAAGGTCATCACAAAGTAACATAGCAATAGTGAGCAAAGCTACAATAAGCCATTTTCTGCACTGGTTCAAAGCAGAATGAGCTGCACCAGTGCAAGTCACGGCTTACAGTGGTTTTGCCTGTCTGCACTAGGGATTTACACTCATGCAGCTACAAGAGAGCGAACTATTAATGCTGAATCCCCAGAGCACAAGAGGTCTCAGAACAAGGCAGTTCCTACCGATATGAAGAAAGTTATACCAGTGCAACTTGTGTATATAGACAAGAGCTGAGGAAGGTCAGACCACAGATCTACAATGCCTAACTATTCCGTTATAAAATTCTTGTTAAGATATCATAGTATCACATATCAGTTGCTTCTACTTTGGATACTGCAACAGTGTTTCTGGGCAATCCACAACCATGCTATGGAATGATATTTCAGATTCTTATTTTCTGCATGAGATGGTGGTGGCTCACTTCATACTTCAGTGTACTGTTTCCTTCTCAAGTGTCATAACCTAAAAGCTACAAGAGTTTAGAACTTTTCCTACTGCTTCTTTTAACAGGTCTTTGTGGTTCTCAAGTTAGCAGCAGCAATAAGGCTGTCAGGCCTTTGATTGTTCCGCTACCTTGGTTTCACAGTATATTATGAAAAGCCTTATGGCTCTGGTCTTGAGGAGACCAAATGGTTTCCAAGGCTTGTCTAACCAACCTGCTACGTAAGACAGTGCTGCTCTTTTGTGAGGGGCAAGAAGCGATTCTGTTCAAGTTCTACCTGACTAAATCACGTTTTTTACACTCTGGTTTCCAACAGCCAAAAAGATAATTGGAATCCTGTCATGGTTCAGGGCAAAACATTAACAATGGTTACAAAGGAGAGCTCAGGATTCTGAGCTCAAGACTTGACTGGAGAGTACTTATGCCATCTAGCTAGTGTTTTATTTTAAAATGTATTCAACTGTAATTTAAATATTCTCATATTCTGTTACTAGTTTGGGGGTTTAGATTTTTGAAATAATAGAAATTCTTCATAGTCATCTTTTCATAGAATCATAGGGTTGGAAGGGACCTCAGGAAGTCATTTAGTCCAACCCCCTGCTCAAAGCAGGGCCAATCCCCAACTTTTTATTTTTTTGGCCCCAGATCCCTAAATGGCCCCCTCAAGGATTGAACTCACAACCACTGAGCTATCACTCCCTCCCCCCACCCCCCCCGCATTCAATCAGGAGAAGATAACAATAATCCCTCTTTTATATAGACAATTTCTCCTCCACCCCATTCAATCAGGAGAAGATAACAATAATAGAGAATACTGAAGCTATTACCTGGATCTATTTCTACTTTAACCTTTTACAAGTTGGATATTTGCTTCTTAGTTGAATCCTCCTTTGTAAGGAGGCTATTACAGGATACAAATTCAGTATGTCCTTGTATTCCTACAATACTCCTTTTGCAATATTCCACTACTGAGAACAATATAAATGGCTAGTAATTATACATACGGTAAACTACTGTAGTTCAAACATTATAGCAGTACTACCTGATCTAGGTTTTTGAAGAGGAGTATATCTTTGCATGCTTCTTGCAGTCTACATCTCTGCTCATCTGTTTTTGGATGAACTACCTGCAAGGAAAAATAAAACAAAACCTGTCATGGCAGTAAAGAAATCTGATCACAATCTGAAGCATACTTAACCTCACAAAGTGAATCACAACATTAAGTAAGAGCCTTGATGTAGCTGGAACCTCAAAAGAATGAAAAGTGAAATAATGTATAAAAGAAAAGTGAAAGAAAAAATAATATCTATATAGTGACAATAATTGTTCAGGAACTCGTACTTAAAAAAAATTGATATTCTGACAAAGTATATTTTTAAAGAACATCTAGACAAAAAAATACACAAATATTTAGAAAATTAAACGGAGTGAGCAAAAGCTGTTTTACTATTGCTCTTCAATGAACTATTTTATTGTTTTAATATTCCTCATCATAACAGCTCCACTAATATTTTATATAACTAGAGCATTTGAGATATTTATATGTCTTAAAAGTAGTTATTTGAAAAAAAGAATTTATTTTTAAATTCTGGAATTCTTTTCCACTCTTTCCCGCTTCTGAATTGTTTAGTGATCTTCAGGCAGCTGAAACACAAAGCCTGCCTAAGAGACTAGATCAGAGTATGGCATGGAAGGATGGAAAAGAACCCCCACCCCCCACCCCAAGAACTTGGAAGAAAAGGAACAAGAAAACAATTCCAAGTAAAAAAAAACAAAGTCAGACCTCTCTTTTCTTCTAAACTGTTCTGTTTTCTCTTTTCTCCTAATACAGAACTTAGGCAAGCAAAGAAGGACCAGGCACCAGTTCAACTGCTGTGACCATGTCTGATCCAGACAACTCTGTGCCTCTTATGAGCAAGAATTGGAGAAGAAACCCATGACCTTTATGAGAATGAGAGAGGTGAAGCTAGTGCAGAAGGAGCTTCTCCCTGACAAATGACCCTTCCCCGGCACTTTCAGACACTAAGCATGGGAGGTCAGCAACTAAAATCTTTCCCTTGCACCAGTGAAAATTAGTCATCCATTCAATCCTAAGAGATGGGCTTATAAAAAGGAAACTGAGATCTCAGATGACAACAGTTTGTCCAGTAGATCCGCACAGCCGACTAACAACAAAAGTTATTTAATTTTTTCTAAACTCAATATTAATTAAATTAAAATTAAATGTATAGAAGTGGACTGTAAACCATGTTTTTAGAGAAAAATACCCAAGAAAGCAATGAACAAGAAGGAGGAGGAACAGAGGGTATCCCAGCGATAGCAACGTATGTAGCCTCACAGTAAGTGTTGGTTCCACAAGCAAGTGTATTTGCAGCCCCAATGGCCACAAATTCCTAGAAGGTTCAGATTCTGGTGCAGATGCACATGAGAGTGGGGTCTATATGGACAATAATTGAATTTGAAATTTTATTTTTTGTAAGCCTTAAATTCCACTGAAAGTATCTGTAGTACTGAAAATCTTGATGAGATCCAAAATACATGGTATACTACTCAGATACCTTTGTGAGGATCATACTAGAAATACCTAGACAGTACAGAAATCTTATGATACATGTTTCTAGTGGCCATAACCACCAGTAAATCATCTAAAAAACGTGATACCAGAATTTCATCTGACGTCACTACAAAAACCAAGAAAAACTGAAGTTTTTAGTTTTGTTTTCTTCAGATGATGTCTTCCCAGATAAAGAGAACAAATGTTCATTTCTTCACTAAAATAATTCATTATAATGAAAACAAAATCCAAGTAAATTCACTGGGGGTTAAAATTGGATAGTAAGCAGATAAGAGGATGAATTGATTGAAATTAACCACATAGATAGCCAGGATTCTGAAAGAAAGTTGCACCATTAAGTACTTAGCCATTAAATAAAAAAGAATGAGAACACTGAAAAACTTGATGTAAAAACAATACAAGTCAAAATACTACTCAGGAATCAAAACCTCTAACATGGTGGTTCTCAAACTTTTGTATTTGTGACCCCGTTTCACACAGCAAGCCTCTGAGTGTGAGCCCCCTTATAAATTAAAAACACATTTTAATATTTAATACTATTATAAATGCTGGAGGCAAAGCAGGATATGGGGTAGAGGCTGACAGCTCGCGACCCCCACTGCTCTAACACAATAAATGAATCCACTTTTCAAAAACCTATTTGCAGTTACTAGAGACACCTATCATCTATTTCTCAGTATTTTGGAATAAAATATTTAAAAAGAATCTCCTCCTTTAGAATAAATTAAATTGGCTTTAGATTTTCACAATATTGAAAATCTGACATGTCCTTGAGACTAACAAGGCAACTGAGCTTCATTCCAGAAGTACAAGTCCCTAAAGGAAATATCGATCCCTATCAACCAGGATTTTGTTACATACAGTAGCCCTCGAGAAATACAATTACAATATCTGAACTGTAATAATCCCTATAAATTCCCTGCATTTAAAAAGATACAACAATTGGTGATTATAGGCTCAAGCACATTTCAACAAAGCATTTCCAATATAAGCAGCAGGTAAGCTCTCCCAGAACAGAACTGCTTTGATAAGGAAGGCAGTAAAAAACATGAGAGGTATTCTAGGCATCCAGACACGAGAGCTGTGCTAAAGCTTCACTAATTCTTCACACTAGCACCAGTGCTCCAGGAATTGTCTGAACAACTGTTACTTAAGCAGATAATTAAGAAAGGGAAATATTTAAGTTCATATAGATGGTAGGCCTCTAGGTACAATTTTAAAATCTTTTTAGACAACAAATTTGTAAATTAAAGCCCATAATGCCCAAAGGAACGCCCAGAACAAAGAGACTTAACATTTCAGAATAATTCTGCTTTTTCAGTAATCATTTCATTTTGCAGAGTTAAATGTAGAATTGACAAGGGGATGATGTGCTTCATATGTACATTAACGTATGCAAAAGACTATGCAAGATGTGATTTGCCCATTCTTACCCTTGGTTCTGTATCTTCCTCTTCCTCATCTGGGTTGAAGGCTTCAGCACAAACTTAATAGGAAGAAGAAGAAAAAAGGTTACACAAAAGCTCTATTTCACTTGAGCATAGGACAAATAAAATTTCAATTCCTTCCCTCTAAATTTGCCTTTCTATATTTCACTTTTGTTTTTAAAGTGATTTTTTGTCTGAATAGTGTCATAGTGCCAAAGGATGAAATCCTATTTATCATCAGAATAGATACATTATGGTCATATCCAGACACCAAAGTGAGGGGCATGTAAAAGACTGAGTAAGCTTCTTCCACATTGGCCAAAACTATCTTTTAAAACTCTACCTCAAACCAGCAAGCTTACCTTCAAATTATAAATACAGTGCTCTTATGCACACATACAGATTTCAATTCTGCAATGTCTTATAACCACATTTATAACGATCATGAACATAGATCCATTCACAAAACTTTCCCTAAACATTAGAGGAAAAACCATCTTGTAGCCACGACCCCTCATCCACATACATTTCAAAACTATATACTACACCTATAGATTCACACAAACCCTTTATTAATATACAAAACACAAAATGTAACCAATAAATATGGTCTCCGTTAAGGCTATAAGATGGTGGCTTAGGATGAGAGAGTGAAGATGTGGGCTGTGAGTCATGGAAAGCAGGTAGGCAGGATTGAAAAGGGGAACTGATTAGTGGAGTATAGATGGGTTGTTGAATGACTAATTTGCTTTTTATGGTCTGTCTTGGAGAAGAAGGGGTGGAATATGGAATCTATCCATCTTAAAGTTCAGGTTTTTGTTTTTTTTGAAGAAGGTGGTAGAGAATTTCCCAACTTTTAAGTAAGTATTAACACTAATAACTACTCAGATGGGTAAGTATCAACTCTTGGTATGTACTATCACATGCACTCCCCCCTCTCAGAGTCCAACATTTCATAACATTCAAACAGCCTGGCGCCCAGAGCTGTAGTCCTTCCCAATGTGTCCTGTGCAGCCCCATTTCTCCTTGGGCACAGACTATTTCTGTGTCTCATGCACCTATCATCACAGTATGCGGGCACTGTCCCATAATGTATCTTCTGAGCTGAGCCAGCAGTTCTCAACTAGGGGGCCACGGCTCCCTGGGGTCTGCGAGCCCTTTCAGGGGGGCCGCAGGGCCCCGCCACTGAAACCCAGTGCCCCAAGCAGGGAGTGGTGTGGGACTGAACTCCCGAGCCCTGGTGCCCCCCCCATGGGACTGAAGCGGGGGGAGGGCTGAAACCCTGAGCTCCCCCCGTCCCCCTGCTGAAGCCAGGAGCAAGGGGGGCCTGAAGCTGGGAGCAGGGGGGGACTGAAGCCCCAAGCTCCCCCTCCCCCTGCTGCAGCCAGGAGTGGTAGGGCTGAAACCCCGAACTCCTCCACCACCTTCTTGGAGCAGCAGGGCTGAAACCCCAAGCTACCCCCACACACTGCAGCCAGGAGCAGGGGGGGCTGAAACCTTGAGCCCATGGGAAGAGTTGAGGGAGCACGAGGGTGTTGCCCCCCCAAACTGCAGTGCCTTACCTAGAGTGGGGAAGTCCTGGGGGCAGCTCCACCCCCCACCTCCTCCTCTCCCCCAGCCCCCCCTCAGGACCTGCTCTCTGGCCGGGTCCTAGGCCAGAAGCTGGAGCCAGGCAGTGAGGGGAAGTTTTTCCTCTGGCGGGTGGTGCCATGGAGTGGGCATCCCTGGCATCCCCCCATCTGCTGCTAGTGCCCAGGGTGGCGGCTGCTCCTCAGCTCCCGCAGGCGGTCAGAGCTGCCTGGATGGCTCCGAGGCCAGCAGAGCCCTCGGGGAGCAGCCGCCGGCACACAGCCCCAGACAGGTGGGTGGCCTGTGGAGGTGATGCTCCCTCCCTGCATCCCGCTGTGCAGAGCTGGCCAGAGCCCTGCCAGCCCTTAGCGCCCCCTCCCCCCAAAACAGGAGTCAAACTAGGCCTATGCCCAAGAGTTCCCACCCTGGCCCAGAGTCCCCCCTACCCGTGCTTGGCTCTGGAGTTTTTATAGCATGTTGAAGGGGGCCTCAGAAGGAAAAGGTTGAGAATCACCCTGAGCTAAGCAGAGGCGATGCGTGGGAGGAGCATGTGAGGTCATGAGCCCCCTCCCCCCAATTTGCCGCTTGGCTTGTACCGAGCATGCTCACACGGACTAAGCAGGTTCAGTAACATCTTCTGACGTTGCTGCCCTACCTCTATCCCCCACTATCGGCAGGTATGGGTCGTTTCTGGAGTTGAGCAGGACTTCCCTCTTGAAAGTCTTTGCAATACATTCCAGAAACACTAAATTTAATATATCACACACAAAATATATATTATATAATTTCATACCCCCTCCCCACACTATATACACAGAGACAAAAGACTTGGGAGCCACTCATCAGAATAGTCCAATTCTGTTGTATAGCCAGAAATATATAATCAATTGATGTTTATAACACCCAATAATACATATTTAAATCAGTACACACTAGATTTTAATCACCTATATCTGCATTAACAAAGTGAAAGCCCAGCATTAAAAATAACATTAAATAATCTTTTTGGACACCATTTAAAAGAGGACACAATAGGCAGTGAACACTTATTGCATGCATACAATGATGTTATGAGGAAGAAGATTCCTGGCCAAATGACTTTAACCTTTAGTTATTACTGACACAATCATGATGTTAGAGAGTCAAGGTGGGGGAGGTAATATCTTTTACTGAACCAACTTCTGTTGGTGAGAGAGACAAGCTTTTGAGCTTACACAGACCTGAAGAAGAGCTCCGTGTGAGCTCGAAAGCTCTCGCCAACAGAAGTTGGTCCAATAAAAGATATTGCCTCCCCCATCTTGTCTCTAACATCCTGGGACCAGCACGGCTACTGTCACCATGTAAGAGAGGCAATTATAATGGTCGGTTTCAAGAATTTTGATGTCATTTTAGTTCAGTTTCTGAGTGCTTCAGGACAGACTTTTCTTCTACTGCAGTTTCATAACTAGTAAAATCTGGTACATAATGACCTTTTTTGGAATATTAAGAGCCAAATATTCTTCAAGTTCTAGAAAGATAAGTCTTTAAAAGAAAATGTTTCTATTAACTTGAGAGCTTTGACAGTTGTTACATATCTAGGTGGACTTCGATTACATTCACATGAGATGCACAGATGTGCAGAGACACAAGGTGAAAACTCATTCTTGTTTTTACCTACTTCTGCTCTTGCGTTAGTAAGGGTAGTCTTGCGGCTAAGCCTGTACACCACTTAATTTTAAAAGAAAATAGACAGGCATTTTCTTTTGTACTTTATTCATTATCCTGACAATACTGAAAACTTGGCAAAATGCCCAGCTCATTACCATGACATCTAACAAATTAATGGATTTAGGAAGAAATTAAAAAAATAGCAGGTTTTAAAAAATCTAGAACCAACTCTATTTGGAAGTTGCTGAATACTAATTTAGAGAAGCATATGGTACTGACCAATAATCTAGTCATTAGTCTTTCATAAGGGTTACAAAAATCCATCATTTTAGCAACATGTAAGGTGCCTGTATATGTTCCATAAGCAGAAAGGTATAAATACAGTCACTATGTTAGCTAATTAAGTTTGAGTCCATTTTTTTTCTGGGCATGAATACTAAAACATAATGCAAACCATTCATTCACATCACAACAATGAAGCCAAATGCTGAAGTCATTAACTGTATGAACAATAACAGAGTCCTGTGGCACATCAGCGACCACATCACCATCCATGGTCTGCCAATACAGTTGTGCTCTTCTAGGACAAAACAGCTAACTAAGCCCACAATGCAGTGCACGAGAGCCATAGATAAAGGGTTCTTGATTAGGGGGATCTGGGTGTGGAATGTGGAATTCCAAAGGATTTCAGACGGTTCCATAATTTGTTTATCGTTAAGGCACATCACAAGATCTTCCTCTATGATAAAGCTTTCCCCAAACACTCTATTTTATAAATACACCCACACCACTAGATATGCATATCAAGATTCTCAGCTGACCTGAAACAGCCAGACACAAGGCTATCAGAAGAACCCAATGTGGAGCTATGCGGTTGAGGGTGGCTTTGAAAGAACAGTTTAAAGTCAGCCACAGTAGTGTTCTGTGCTGGAGAGTTCTCTGGGCCTGGAGCTTTGGGAGCTGCTAAGAATTGCATAGTGCTTGCTGTGCATTTATAAATAGGACTGGGTATTTTCCTGATGGTTATGAATTCTGTGGTGCTTGGTATGCATTTACAAGTACTGTTTGCTTTGACTACCACTCTGCAATATTTGTTGTCAATAAAGATAATTTGATTATCCCAAAACAGAACTTTATTGGGTGGGGAAAAAAAGTGCAGAAAAGTAACGTGCAAATAAACCACACAGGCAATGCTATACAAATTTTTAACATGTTTCTATGGCTGGTCTGTGGCTGTGCTTGCACAGTCTTCTCCCCACAGGCCCAGGAGATCCAATATTTCCTGTCTACTCCAGGCAGGAATCAGTTGGGCAGTTGCACACAACAAGGGTGAGCAGCTAGGTATGCTCACCATGATGGGCAATCAGGAAATGGCATTTCAGCTCTGACCCTTGAGTGGTGGAGTTTAACACAGTACCAGAGCAGTCACTCTTGCAGGGAACGGGGCACTGGGGGACAGCTGCTGGAGGACTGTTAGGGTACGTCTTCACTACCCGCCGTATCGGTAGCAATCGATTTATCCGGGATCGATATATCACGTCTCGTTAAGACGCGATATATTGATCCCCGAACGCGCTCACTGTCGACTCCGGAACTCTACCAGAGCGAGCGGCGGTAGCGCAGTCGACGGGGGAGCCGTGGCCGTCGATCCCGTGCCGTCTGGACCCCAGGTAATTCGATCCAAGATACTTCGACTTCAGCTATGCTATTCGCGTAGCTGAAGTTGCGCATCTTGGATCGATCCCCCGCCCAGTGTAGACCAGCCCTTACGGTCAACACCGCTCATGCAGTATCTATACCCTCCTGGTGTCAACCTCAATAGGTTGACAAACGCTCTATGCCATTTGGGGAGCTAGTTTTATTGTGTTGCTATAATGGCATGCATGTCAGCTAGAGACAAATTTGAATGTAGATATATGCATAAATAGGTTGACGCAAGGCATCTTACAACAACCTAATTTTGTAATGTAGACCAGACTTAAGATAAATATGACAAAGAAAAGTAACTTAATAGGTAGTTCTGTTTGTCATATAGTCTGTCTCCCATACTACTTCCCTCCCACACCTGCTCAGGGATTGCTTTTCAAATAGTGAGCCCTTTTCCATTTCTGTCTTTGCTTTGCTCTGGAAGTTTCATTATCGAAGTGGAAGTGGGTAGGCTGGTGCTTTTATTCTGATTTTGACAGCTCTTGCTTCCTGGTAGCTAGAACAGTAATACAATATCTGTTGACGGATGAGGAAGAGAGGAGATATAGGACAATTATGAATTCTGAACTACAGATTAAATACTGTGGAGTACTACAAACTCACAAACTAGCAACAAGGCTGCCATGCTAACAAATGGCAATCGAATGCCCTGTCCATCCCAGTATTTTACAAAATTACTAATGCAAGAAAAATATTGTATATTAATATTTTCCAGTGCATCTCCCTGTATATTCAGTTTTATCGCCATTTGTTTTCATTTGTAATCTGCTTGGGGAAACAGACTATCTGGGTCTTTTACAGCATGTTATCTATTTAGATTTTTATAATCAAGTTAATCACCATGGTGTCTTAACATACTGTCTGTGCTTGAATAATAATGCTGTGCATCTGTTCCTTTTGCTGCCATTAACTATATACAAAACCCTTTAGCATATTCATGAAAAGTTAACATAAGGACAACTAAAGGTTACCCATTTGTAAGTTAAATTATAAACACTGATTACACCAAGCTGATCCTTACTTTTTCACGAAGAAAAAAGGTAAAATGCTCCGCTATCTTATGTGACTGAATTAGCACTGTTGGCTATTTCAGTGTCCAACAAACAGGTATTTGCGGGAAGCCCACATATACAGACTGTCCTAAAGGTAAGTTTTGTTAGTATTGTCTTCTTGAATCCATCTCTGATAACAAGACAGTAGAATCAGACTTTGCCTACATGGAATTTTTATAACAATTGTAGCTACACTGGAGCAAGACATGGGACACCAGTGTAAACTATGCCTTGCACCAGTGCAGCACACACACATCAGGCATGTGCATCACCGCAGCTACACATTTACCCTAATTGTGAGCTCCACTGTAAAAAGAGCGAGTGTACGTTTATAAAATGTCACAATAACCTCGAACAACAAGTGTTAATGGGAAAAGGTGCAAAAACAAGATGCGCAGACTGAATTAGTTTAAACAAAAAGGCCTATTGATATCACTCAAGGACTGTGTTAAGATCATGCTTGGTTAGCAAGCAAAGTGTGGAAATGAAAAATCAGTGAACCAAAATTGGTGTGTCGGAAACCAGACCTAACTGATGGGCGGAATAATGAGAGGATGTAGTATTCTGCCCAACACTCCCTTTTGGAGAGGTAGAAATTGCATTTTCTATCTTTGTTGTTCTGTGTGTGCGTGTCCTGTTTTGTCTTCTAGGAAACAGGATCGGACTTTAAAAGAGCAATAACAGCTCCAGCCCATTCCAACTAAATTTCTCCCTCTCTCCAAAAGGACAGTTATCACCATCTTTAATAACTTCTATAAAAACCTGTCAAACGGGTTTTTTTTCTTTTAAAAACTCTCTCCAGCTAAAGGGTCTTTGCTTTCTCCATCATCACTGTCCCATTCCTGTATAGTCCTTTGTTCTGTAACACGCATGATATGTCATGATCAAAGTCCTTGTGGCTCAGTGCAAATTTCAAAATACATATGGTAGCTAGGATGCACAGGTGAACACACACAGAACTCTCAAGAAGATTGTATCTGGGCCATAAGTTGGGACATCAATTCTGCTTTTTCAAATCACCAACCACAAGGCTCAGATTGTGGAAGATTTTTGAACTTCCAAAAATGTGAGTTAGAATTATGTTGTGTGACACTCAGAGTGCAAACAGCATGCCAAAAACCTCAAACATCAAAAGTGAAGTTTACATTAGAGATGTTCTCATTTTTCATTTTATATTTTTGTTATCTTAGCAAACAATAAAGACCTCCTTTGTCACACTTTCTCTGCACTCTTGGAGATGGCATTTTCTGTAACTTGAACATAGCCATGGAATCAATATTAATATATTTTTACCCATATAAATGCTTAATTTTTCTTTTCTTTTTTTGCATCCAATAATGGACTTATGAGTGGAGTATATCCAGGGCAAGGTGCTTTGCAATCCTTCCTTTAAAGCTTCCACTTTGTGCTACATTTAAGGCAACATTCTTTGCATAACAGAAGACTGCAACTTTAGCAAGTTCACAGCTTTGCCTTTTTAGTTGTTTATAGATCGGTAACTGACATTTTGCCATTTTGGGAATATCAAAGAAGCACAGACATTGCTCCTGAATGACAGTGACACTGAAGAGCTGTTATAAGACCTGGAACAGTTTATAGTTCTGGGTATGTTTCGAAGACAATGATGCCATCAAAAAATTCTCATTTGTATGACGAAGCTCAGTGTTCTGCTTCTCGGTAATGAAATCTCTGCTCAATGGCACGTTTGGTCCTGATGAATCCAAAGAAACTGATTTCCTGCTATTTGAGATGAGCACAAACCCTGTCTCTCTAGTTACCCTGGGTGAGGGTCAGCAGCAGCAGGGATGAACCCAGAACTTCTGGATCTAAAACCATGAGTCTCTGTTGCCTGAGCTGAGGCACTCAGGTCAGTTAGCTCAAAGCCAGTAGCAGACTCAAACCACTATGTGGGTCCAGCTTGGGTTACATTAACATTTACATTTTACATTGGAAGAATCCTGTTTACATTATCTTCAGTTCATTTGATTACTTGTTTTCTACCATTTACTTCAACTTTGGGCATGTTAACCCCGATACATTTATAAATTGATATTGGTAATCACTAACCACTAATTATTCATTTGCACTACTGAACAATAATTTTCACATTTACCACTGTCAGATTCCCTATGTGGTTGCTTCTCATTCTAACACTGAAGACTACAAAATAAGATGAGCTAACCAGCTTTGTAGAGAAACAGTTTATCAGATGCCCTGCCCATTTTCCAAAAGTTTCTAGATTCTAGAAAGCCAGTAACACCCAACAGTTAACCACCAGCTCCCTTCTCTCCAACATTCAATGACAGTTGATTCCACCACCATGCCCCCTTTCTCCATTCACCAATGGCTCCCTTTCTCCTCTAAGATTCTAAACAGGTTTATAACTTTTATAACCTTCCTAATTAATAGGCATAACAAGAACCTTGATGTTCTTATCTCTTCTTTTAAACTTTCAGAGTAGCTACAGCTTTCATTTATAGATTAAAATTAGGGACTAGTGTTTTTAGTCTGAGTAATTTTTTTCAAACACTTCAGTGACACAAATTGAAAACATAAAAAAAAAAACCCCCAAAAGCAGAAAACACCGTCTTTCAGAATGCGCTCTCTCTCAAATAAATAAAGCCCAAGAAAAAATTCTAGAAGTTAGAGGTATTTGAGGGGGTGAGTATTTAAGTGGCAAAGGAGAAAATGTGTTTTGATTTTCAATTCTGGAAACCCTGTTCAAATTCAACTTACAGTAGAAAACAAGTAAAAATAGGAATCAGAAGAACTATTGCTTAGCCTAATTTGGAAAAGTCAGTCTCTGCTCAGGACAAAAAGGGCTGCATTGGCAGAGTTGCATTGTAAATCTTATGAAGTGCCCATGTGTTTGGTACCTCTAGCTCTCATTACTGTCTTTCAAAATATTGTAAAGTATGTAAAATATTGGGGAAATGAGTAACTGGACTACTCCTCATAACATTATCTTGTCTGTGTCAAAATTCCCATTACAGCATATCAGCAAAAAACTGCAATAGTTCGACCCATGTGGCACCGAAGGCTAAATTTTATTGCCATAATCTCGGTCACACACTCCCTCTACTTTAAATTAAATCTTTTCGGTGATGTCATGAGTGCAACTTGAAGGGCCAAGCCTGGGTCCTGCTTTTCAAACAGTCTAGGATAATGATCATTTCTCCATAGGAAACATTCACAGAATTATATAAGTAACTTTTCCTCCAATTGCAATTTCAGGTATACAGTAAGCCAAAACATTTATATGGTGCTTTAAAACATGACTATCTTATGTTGTCTTTTAAAATAAGCCAGTAAAATACAATAAACATCCATAAAAATAGGTTAACCTAGCCACAGTTTAAATTAAATAGACATGTTAAATATAGTACAGTATTAAAAACCCTAAGATTAAGTTCCCCTAGGGACCAAACAGGGAATTTCCTGAGGGAAGGCATAATATGATAAAAGTAATTTATGAACAGCAAATCTAAACTGAAATTTGGCACCTTTAAACTGAATAAATCACTTAGGGTGCGTCTACACTTACCGGAGGGTCCGGCGGCAGGCAATCGATGTTCTGGGATCGATTTATCGCGTCTGGTTTAGACGCGATAAATCGATCCCGGAAGTGCTCGCCGTCGACGCCGGTACTCCAGCTCGGCGAGAGGAGTACGCGGCATCGACGGGGGAGCCTGCCTGCCGCGTCTGGACCCGCGGTAAGTTCGGACTAAGGTACTTCGAATTCAGCTACGTTATTAACGTAGCTGAATTTGCGTACCTTAGTCCGAAGTGGGGGCTTAGTGGGGACCAGGCCTCAGACAACAATTCTTTTGATAGAGCTATGAAGCAGTTGACTCACTGTAGTGAAGACACAGAGGTAAGTAGATCTAAATTATTCACGTAGCTGAAGTTGCGTAACTTAGATCGATCCCCCGCAGTGTAGACCAGGCCCAAGCCTAGTTACTTTTAAATCTGTTATACAATGTCCAGGGAGATTGAAGTGTTCACCTACTGGCTTTTGTATGTTACCATTCCTGATGTCTGATTTGTGTCCATTTATTCTTTTACGTAGGGACCGTTCGGTTTGGCCAATGTACATGGCAGAGGGGCATTGCTGGCACATGATGTTACATTAAAAAAACCTGCATAAAGGGAGGCTTGATTTTTAACTCCTTGTCAGAGAAGCCATGTGCCAAAGAATGAATAAATCCACACAGTCACTTCTTCCTTTTGCAGTGAAGGATCTCTTTGAATAAAAGGGTATAGATCCTTATGGTGATAGAGAGGTATACATTATACCATACACACACAGAATTTGGTATTATAGACAAACTAATTTTGGTTAATTTGAAAGCAACTGCCTAGTATTTACATAGCACTCCATCTTCAAAGCACTTTGTAACAATCAATAAACCTTAGAACACTGTGAAGGATATTTCTCCATTTTACAGATGAAGGCTGAGGCACAGAGAGGTTAAATAATTTCCCCAAGGTCATCTTGCGACTGAACCAGGATTACAACTCCTACGCTTCTGGCTCCCAGTTCTGTACTCACACCAGTAAATCTGGGCATCCCATGAGATCCTGAACTGCTCTGGATGTTAAAGTAACATAGAAGCAGAGTACGTTGTACAAAATAAGTTACATCATGCTACAGAATTGATTAAAAACAATGTAACTTTATGTGGAAGCAGTGTAGAAGGAGCTCGCATTCTGACATGGGTAATGCCTTGATGTTGCCTATCACAATTAATGTTTGAACAGTAATTCAAATTTGCTACTTAATTTTTACTTCAATTCTCTGAATGGATATTTAAACAAAATCTTAAAAAACAGCTTGTTAGTCGTTTGCATTATATATGTTGTATGTGTCTGGATAGATTAAAAACAAGGCTTGTATATAGGTTTGCTTTCCAAGCTCCAGAAAAACAGGAAAGAAAAATAGAATGTAAACATACTGTTGATCCTATTCCAAACACTCCACTGTGGGGCAGCTTTCTAAGAGAGCCTCCCTGATGACATAGCTGTCCATAAAAAAAAGGTCTACTGGAAAATATGATGCTACTGCTATTTCAGCATACCCCGCTTTACAACATGAGGCGGAAGGCTAATTTTTAATTATTTGCAATGTTTTATCCAATTTCATAACCACAAGATATGTGTAACTGATTCAGATTAAACCAGCAACTGAGCACCAAAAATAAGTAATACTTTATCTTGGTTACAAACAGCAGGGAGAAATGTTTAATTTTATATTTAGCCTTTTCTGTAGAGTACTCAAGACTCTAAGATTCCAAGAAATGAATCAGTAAATCTGTGCTCCCAAGATCAGCCTCTTACACGCAGATTTTTAAATGCAAGCAGATAACAGAAATGATTTAGCTGATGAACACAAAGCAGTCAGAGTATTTTCCCTCCTGGAAATAGGAAACCCTCCATCTCAATGCCCAAACAGAGAAATCATTGCACCTTTATACCTTCATCTGTAAGATGTGAATTGCAAAGACAAAGGCATGTATTACATGAAAGGAGAACCAGCACCCTAGAAGTAGTGCATAAAAAGGCTTTTGAATTAAGATGCAAAGAGAAAGCAGCAGTACATTTAGTGTTGAAAATTACCTACACCTTTTCTGTCATCTATCATGACAGCAGCTTGAAGGATGTCTAAGTCAGCGGTTCCCAAACTTTTTGCTAAGTTGACTCACCAACTGCATTTTGTCTTTTGTGGAGATACACACAATAACTACTATTTTAAAATGTTTTTGATTCAAACACAAACACAAAATTATGCGCTTTTCACACTGCTAGCACCTTTCCCCAGCCTCCTGTTCCCTCCTGTCCATCTACCTCAGCCTAGCCCCCAAACCCTCTTGCTCTCCTAGCCCTGCCCCCCCCTACTCCCCTGCAGCCTCAGCCAGCCCCCCACTCTGGGTCTCGCAACCTGGTGCACGGGGTCACAGTGCCACTCACTCAAATTTGTCCTGGCCACCCCTCCACCATGACAAGACAAACCTGCATGGCGCTGTGACCTGGTGCACCAGGTTGCAATGGGAGCCTTCTCAAACAGAAGACCTGGCTCAAACCATCCCTTTTCCCCTACACTGTGGGTGGCCCCATCGGGGGAGTGCTTTCAGGGCATGTGGAGGTGATGGTAAGGGGAAGGGGATAGTGACAAACAACCACATTCTTCCCAGGATCAACCACTTGGGAAATGCTGGTCCAAGTCCTAGAAGGCCTTTGTGAACTCATTGTTTTAGAAAGTTACTTTCAAGAACTTTGGGACAGCATTGCCTGTAAGTAAAGATGGCTTCATACCTGTGTCAAAATAGACCTAAAACTGGGTTTACATAAGAACATAAGAATGGCCATACTAGGTCAGACCAAAGGTCCATCTAGCCCAGTATCCTGTCTGCCGACAGCAGCCAATGCCAGTTGCCCCAGAGGAAATGAACAGAACAGGTAATCATCAAGTGATCCATCCCCTGTTGCCCATTCCCAGCTTCTGGCAAACAAAGGCTAGGGACACCATCCCTGCCCATCCTGGCTAATAAGTCCATGAACTTATCTAGTTCTTTTTTGAACCCTGTTAGTGTCTTGGCCTTCACAACATCCTCTGGCTGACTGTGCATTGTGTGAAGAAATATTTCCTTTTGTTTGTTTTAAACCTACTGCCTATTAATTTCATTTGGTGACCCCTAGTTCTTGTGTTATGAGAAGGAGTAAATAACACTTCCTTATGTACTTTCTCCACACCTGTCATGATTTTATAGACCTCTATCATATCCCCCCTTAGTCGTCTCTTTTCCAACCTGACAAGTCCCAGTCTTATTAATCTCTCCTCATACGGAAGCCGTTCCGTACCCCTAGTCATTTCTGTCACCCTTTTCTGAACGTTTTTCAATTCCAATACATCTTTTTTGAGATGGGGCAACCACATCTGCACACAGTATTCAAGATGTGCGCATACCATGGATTTATATAGAGGCAATATGATATTTTCTGTCTTATTATCTATCCCTTTCGTAATGATTCCCAACGTTGTTTGTTTTTTTGGCTGCCGCTGCACATTGAGTGGATGTTTTCAGAGAACTACCCACAATGACTCCAAGATCTCTTTGTTGAGTGGTAACAGCTAATTTAGACCCCATCATTTTATATGTATAGTTGGGATTATGTTTTCCAATGTGCATTACTTTGCATTCATCAACATTGAATTTCATCTGCCATTTTGTTGCCCAGTCACCCAGTTTTGAGAGATCCTTTTGTATTTCTTCGCAGTCTGCCTGCGACTTAACTATCTTGAGTAAAAAGCGACAAAGAGTCCTGTGGCACTTTATAGACTAACAGACGTATTGGAGGATAAGCTTCCGTGGGTGAATACCCACTTCGTCAGATGCATGTAGACATCATCATCATCATCATGACTACATGCATCCGACGAAGTGGGTATTCACCCACAAAAGCTTATGCTCCAATATGTCTGTTAGTCTATAAGGTCCACAGGACTCTGTCGCTTTTTTACAGATCCAGACTAACACAGTTACCCCTCTGATATCTTGAGTAGTTTTGCATCATCTGCAAATTTTGCCACCTCACTGTTTACCCAGATCATTTATGAATATGTTCTTTTGTGTTTTTCTGCACGGGAGGCACAAAAATATGTGGTCCATATGAATTCTGTGCTCCTGCACAGGCTCAGAATTCTGTCCGGAGCACAGAAGGTTCCTAATATGATTAACCACATACCCTGCAATATCTACAGGAAACATTTTGTATAGATTCTAGTCCTCTTAAATTAAAAACACTTTTCTGTGACATGCATTATCCACAGAAAAACTGGAAAGAAAAGCTCAAGTTACCACAGAAATGGAAGCATACAGAGATCTCAAAACAGTTATTATGAGAGACTGTTTCAAGGGGAATATTTTTTCTATATCCAGCCTTAAAATGAGGATCTAATAACTAAAGTCCGAGATGGCTTGGGATCTTCTTGAGGCCTTTCTCGCCATGTAATATTACCATAATTGTAATCAGCAGATACACTTCTGCTTTCGTCGGTTTTCTCTGCTTTGGCGAAAGGCTGGTTGAAGTTTCTGTAGGGGCACAGAGTACTTTTCAGGGTGGATAAAATAAATCCGTTTAAAATTAAACTTGAAATTATGACAACCTATCTTCAGGGCTAAAATTACTATTATCTATTCAAATTATTTAAATAAAAAATGCTGCATCAATGAGCCCTCAAATTTTAATGAGTTAAGCAGAGCTGCTTTTTTAATTACATACAGAAACGGGGGGGGGAACACCTAATTTTTGAGGTCTACTCAAATTTTTATGAATATGTCACAATGTAATGCATTATGTATATTATTTTCATGCTTTATAATGAAGCAAATTTTCCACATGTAAATATTTTCAATTTGTTATGCAGAAAAGCTTTTCCCTTCATCACTTTTGGTTTCAGTTAGCAGCAGGTGCAGAGAGAATATTTGTTTTCATTTGGATAAACTCATTCAAAATTAAGAAACTGGGAGCTGAAAGAGCAGGAAAGCTTGTTTTCCTCTTATAATCTATGAATGGAAACCAGATGGGAGAGGATGAGATCTAATAATTCTAAACCTGAAGGCCGTGAGGCTGAATTTTCAAAGGTATTTATAGGCACCTGAAGGCCCAGTGTGACCAGAAACAGTCCATCAATTCACCAACTACAATTAATACTAGCTTTGTCTAATAAATCAGTTTTAAATTAAACATATTTCTGGATAAACTTGTTTTTCCCCCCTTATCTACCGAGTACATTTAAGGTAGTTTTATTTAACAAAATTTGTAAATGCTATTTTGTACATTTTTATTTAATCTAACTACCATCATAATGCAGCTCAAAACAAATCCTGAGGGGAAAAAAATAGAATTTTTAAACACAATTTTACCACATTTTACATGTTACATAAAAAAGTAAAATTTAAGAATCTGCATAAATGGATGTTAAGATATATAATTGCTTAATAAATGCGTATAGATAGACTCTATCCTCCTGGTTGGTTAAAAGGAGTAACAAATTTTGTATAAAGCCTGCTATATTTGGTTGCAAATTAATACAGTTTAATGCTTATACCAACCAACCAATGTGAATAAATCTTTCTTTAGGACAAGAATTAAAAAATCAGTAATTTAAATCCTTCCACGTTAGTACTTTTTGTCCATCTGGTGATTGATTTGTATTGTGTGGGGGAGGGTAGATCCTAGTTGGGTCAGGTATTATAAATAGTAGCTTTTATATTATGCATTTTATATTAAGGATCAGCACCTACGGCTTTGGACTAGACCTTTTTTGGTATGATCAGAAATATAAGCATCACTAGCTGTTATCATGGAATTATTAAATATAACTTCAAGGTGAAATCTAATGTATCTACACAATATGAATCAACTAACTGAAGTTACATTTGCTAATTTCTAAAAGTAAATTCTTTTCATTATTTATTAAGCGCCAATTATGCATGAAGAATTTTTAAAGAAACCTCTGTATTCCAAAGAGAGGAAAAGGGCTTCTTTCCATTAATGTAATGAATAATGACTCATATTTCTTACATGAAAGCACCCACACAATGCATCACTACTTTCATCTGCCCTCCCACACACTTAGTCCCTGCACTCATATCAGCATTTTTAAAGACAATTTATTGTCACTTGTAGTTATGTCAGTTCTGCAATGAAGACCAGCAAAAGATGACAAGCACATCAGACTTTTGTAACAGAGAAGCCATTAGTAACAATCTGCATTTCTAACATAAATCTCTTACAGATTATAGTTTGCCTGTAAACACTCACCAGGAGTCATCATACCAGTAGCAGTTCTATTAAAATTGCAAATAGTGAAACATGAGAACTCACTAAATATCAGAAGAAGCCAAACCTCCATTTCCAGTCCCACAATCCAGTACATTAAAAGTATGGAGAGTACATCATTTATACTGAATTAGTTACCCAATTTTCCTCCATGAATGATTTAAGGTTAAAAGATGTTGGCAGAGGAGAGAAGAGGCAGGTGGCACCCTTAGAAGAGGAAAACACTGAACATTATGGCTAGATCTGCATCTCAGAGGATAGGGTGCAGGCTTTGGCTACTGTCGTTATTGGGGTGTCCAGAAGGAGCATGGATTAATTCAACAGGACCCCAAAATTTTGTATTATATTGACCACCAGAGGGTAGACCTGAGCTGAAGCTATAAAGTATATCGGGAGACTAATGTAGTTCACAAGCTCTTCATCCACCTAAAGAAGATTTTCAGAAACATCACATTAAAAAAAGAGGTGTGCTCGCACATTTGAATTCGCAAACTTCCAGATAATGTTAAGGTCTTAGCAGATCCAGAATGCGAAGCAATTACTGAATTCAAGACAGTTCTGAATGTGGATTGAATGTGTATAAATTAAAGTTATAATTAAGGCTACAATTCTGTCACGGGTATTTTTAGTAAAAGTCAGTGACTGGTCGCGGCCAATAAACAAAAATTCAGGGAAGCCTCTGACCTGTCCTTGACTTTTATAAAAATACCCTGGGGAAGGAGGGGAGACAAAGAGAGAGCTGCCGGGGCTTGCAACTGCTCCAGCCCTGCTGCTGCTCCTGTGACAGGGGCTGACTACTGTTGCTCCAGCCCCAGAGAGGCTGACCCAACCCCAGCCGCTGCTCCAGTGGCTGGGGACTGCTGCCCCAGGTCTGGCGGCTGGTCAGCTATTCCAGCAGCCACTGCTCCGGCTGCTCCAGCCCTGCACCAGAAGTCATCACAGAGGTCTTGGAAAGTCATGGAAACTGTAACCTCTGTGACAGAATCATAGCCTTAGTTATAATCAATATAAACGTAAAACAAATACAAGATTGGACAGAATAAATTACTGACGTCTAAGATCTTGTCTACCTGAGAAAGTCGCTCCAGTTTAACCTAGATTCTGATTTTAAATTGATTTAGTTAAACCAGTGCAAACCCATAAAATACTCTTATTTTGGTTTAAGAATGGCAATATTTTAGTTTAGTTTATGTCGACTGGTAACAGGTTTTATAGCTAAACCAGAATAAGCCACTCTTAAACCAAACTAAGAGTGTCTGCACACAGGTTTTCATTGACTTAAAAAATTTCAACATTACAGCATAAACAAGGCATTGGAGTGATTATTTAAACATTCCAACGTGAGAGATTAGGTGAAGAGAAGAATCAAACTCCTTTCATACGTACCAAGTGTCATGAACAGCAAACTCCTTTTTAGCTGTCAAAAACATTTTTAAAAGCAATGTACTGCCACGTGTGATGTACAGAAAGAAACTTAACTGAGCAAGAAAACTGAAAAGGAACTAAAATAAAGACTATGAAGCATGCAAAGATTATGGTTTGCATTCCACTGAAGAACTGGAGAACAAAGTAGGTAACTGCAAACCCACAGAAAGTTACTCAGGCAGCAACTAGCTGCTCACAGAACATTGCACATCATGAATGAAAAATGGAAAATGTGATTACATTTATAATGGAATATGGAGATCAATGGATGGCAAGCAGAGCAAGAGCCATCAGGGACAAGATGAAAACATTAAGTAGGAGCCTTCACAGAGAGAATTTATGATGGCATGTTGTGGCACAAAGGTTCTGTGAGTAGCTTAGGATGGTTACATGACTTCAGAGTAATAAACTCACCAATTATATGAAATAGCCGAAGTGAGTACCTATAAAATCTTCATGCATGCTGTATGGCAACAGTTTACAGAGAAAATATTTTAGCAAGTGGACATAAAAGGGAGATACATTTAAACTACAATTTTAGAATACTATAAAATTACCTAAGATAGCTTTTCTGTACATAATGTTGTCACAATGTTAAAGTATATGTGATCCTAAGGTACCCATCAATGCCGACTGACAAAGGGTTCACCATTCTGTAACAATAACTCCCTGACAAGCCTGGCAAACTCACTACACCCAGCACCTTGCTTTCATAGTATTTATCCGAGGAGGGTTAAGTGAGTTATCTAATAAAAGCTTAGGTCATACTCATCCTTAATCATGGCAAGATGTATGTACAGATGACATTTAAGGAGTTGTATATATATATATATATATACACACACACACATACACACAGATATACAGAGAGAGAGAGAGAGAGAGAGAGAGAGAGAGAGAGAGATCTACCGGAAAATGTTTTAAAGTCTGAATCAAAGTGGGGTTCACAAGCAGGTTTTGGCCAGACAAAGGATGTATATTCACTTGTCTGCCTTTGTTCACATGTAAAAGAAGCATCCAAAACATTGCAAGTCCATTTCACTCTATGCATCTGAAGAAGTGAGCTGTAGCCCACGAAAGCTTATGCTGAAATAAATTTGTTAGTCTCTAAGGTGCCACAAGTACTCCTGTTCTTTTTGCGGATACAGACTAACACGGCTGCTACTTTGAAACATTTCCATACAATGTCAACATGAGGATGTGAAGGCAACATGGAGCTAGCACACGAGGGAATAAGCCACAGTGGTTATCCTGATTCTGGATACAAAACTGTGGCTTTGGGAAACATAAGGGGAAGGCAAAAGACATCCTTTCATCCTTCACCGAGGAAGCAAAAAGGACAGCACTTTTTGCATTAATAAATGTTGGTTGGAGATGCTGGGATATTGTTTTTGGTGACAAACTACTTTGGACAAGGGATTTACCTATTAAAGTTAGGAAGCATGTTATATATTTTGTTTTAATATGTAACCATTTCTGTTTCCATCATTATTCTTATTCACTCTCTTTTAAATCTTATGTTTGGTAATAAACTTCTGATTGTTTCACTATAAATATATCTCAGTGCTCTGATGTTATATTGGAGCTGCTTCTCAGTTGAACCAAACAAGGTGGTGTGTACACTGTTTCTTTGGCAAATGCTTACCATTTCTGAGAGTGTCTAGTCATTAGGGTATAATGGAGATATCCTATCTCCTAGAGCTGGAAGGGACCCTGAAAGGTCATCGAGTCCAGCCCCCTGCCTTCACTAGCAGGACCAAGTACTGATTTTGCCCCAGATCCCTAAGTGGCCCCCTCAAGGATTGAACTCACAACCCTGGGTTTAGCAGGCCAATGCTATCCCTCCCCCCTTAATTAATGGTTTTACACTGCAGAGTAATGTTTCAAGAGGGCTTGGGTGCACCTATTACCCTGCAAGTTTTAAGTAAGAGCTGGCAGAGCC
The DNA here is from genome assembly GCF_028017835.1 of Emys orbicularis. Lineage (NCBI taxonomy): Eukaryota > Metazoa > Chordata > Testudines > Emydidae > Emys > Emys orbicularis. Next base: position 130,219,644 of record NC_088689.1, read on the forward strand.
CTGATGAGATTGTTTGTGTGGTTAACAGACTGGTGGTGTCAAGGAACTGACACCCAGTTAAGCACCAGCAAGTCTTCCTCTTGGTGACTTTCAGTCCTAGGCACTCTGAGAAAGCATCACATTATGATATCTCATGATCTTCCAGGGCAAGACGCAAGTGCAATATGTCATTGGAAAGACCAGATATCAGACCTTAAACCTATCAATGGTCTATCACAGAATACTGCCCTCATAAGCTTAGAGCCAAAGGAACTGAAGGGAGGGAGGGAGGGAGGGAGGGAGGGAGGGAGGGGGGGAGAGAGAGAGAGAGAGAGAGAGAGAGAGAGAGAGAGAGAGAGAGAGAGAGAGAGAGAGAGAGAGAGAGAAGAATTCCACATTTATGAAAAGAAGAAAACCATTTTATGGCTAGTTAGTTTTAAATTAAATAGATATATATTGAAATACATATACTCAGATGAAGCTGCTGCGAGGTTTGGGATTTTGGAAGCCATCTCAGAAGAGACTGATTAGTGGGGTAGAGTGTAGATGAGGTAGTCAAAGCAGCATGTTAGGGCCCTACCAAATTCACGGTCCATTTTGGTAAATTTCATGGTCATAGGATTTTAAAAAAAAAAAATCTGAAATTTCAGAGTTTCATATATTTAAATCTGAAATTTCACAGTGTTGTAACCATGGGGGTCCCAATCCAAAAGGGGATAATGAAGGGGTCGCAACCAAGGCAACTGTAGGGGGTCACGGTATTGCCATCCTTACTTCTGAGCTGCAGGAGGCGGCAGCACTGCCTTCAGAGCCAGGCAGCCAGAGACCGGCGGCTGCTAGCCAGGAGCCCAGCAGCACTGCCTTCAGAGCTGGGCTCCCGGCCAGCAGCTGCAGAGCTTCCTGCAGCTGGGGGAGGTTCCCGGAGATGGATGAGACCTGCCCCAGGAGCGCCCATGCAGGGGCACTCCAGCCCTACCCCTCCCCAGCTCCGGGCCCAGCACTTGGGAGTTAAAGGGGCCTTGGGCTGGCTGTGTGAAGGGGGTGGGGGGCAGCAGACTTTGCCCACCCATAACTTTAAATCTGGCAATGCCACCGCCAGCAGCAGTGCAGAAGTTAGGGTGGCATGATATGAGGGGGTTGGCACTTTGGGGGGGGGGGGGGTCCAGAGCCAGAGTTCATAGAATCATAGAATATCAGGGTTGGAAGGGACCTCAGGAGGTCATCTAGTCCAACCCCCTGCTCAAAGCAGGACCAATTCCCAACTAAATCATCCCAGCCAGGGAATGCGTTACCTAGGGAGGTGGTGGAGTCTCCTTCCTTGGAGGTTTTTAAGGCCCGGCTTGACAAAGCCCTGGCTGGGATGATTTAGTTGGGAATTGGTCCTGCTTTGAGCAGGGGGTTGGAGTAGATACCTCCTGAGGTCTCTTCCAACCCTGATATTCTATGATTCTATGAACTGTGGCTCTGGACCCCCCCCCCCCCAAAGTGCCAACCCCCTCATATCATGCCACCCTAACTTCTGCACTGCTGCTGGCGGTGGCATTGCCTTCAGAGCTGGGCACCTGGCCAGAAGCCACTGCACTCTGGCCAGTCAGCTCTGAAGGCAGCGCAGAAGTAAGGATGGCAATACGGCAACCCCCCTACAATAGTCAGATTTCACAGGGGAGACCAGATTTCATGATCCGTGACACATTATTCATGACCGTGAATGTAACAGGGTCCTAAGTATGCTAAATGCAGTTTATCACACAGCTATACATTTTATAATGTGGCTGTACCACCACCACTGATGTGGTATATGTGATTATATAATGTACTAGTGGTGACCCACAGCTTTGCCATTCAAGTAAAGGGTTTTATGGTAAGTATGAGTGATAGTGGGTGAGTGGTGTGATGTGCTGGGAGATTTCTGTTGACTTACATGGGAGGGGGGTTGTACTGAGAGATTGGTGTTATTTGTGCAGATAGTGAATAAATGGTATGTGCTGTGGTGAGGGGCTATGCAGGTTTGGGGGTTACTGTGTGTGCTGGTTGTGTTGATTTGCATCCGGAGGAGAGGAGTTGTTCTGGGGCATTTTGTGTTGATTTGTGTGGGTGGTGAATAAGGGGTGTGTGCTGCAGTGAGGGGCTATGTGCATATGGGGTTACTGTATGTACTGGTTGTGTTGATTTGTGTGTGGACTGTGTTGTGCTGGGAGAGTTGTGCAGATTTGGGCAGAGGGCAAATGAGGGGTGTGTGCTGCCATGAGCAACTGTGTGTGTTTGGAGTTAGTGTGTGTGCTGGTTGTGTTGCTGGATGGGTGGTTTTGAGAAACAGTGGCATTTGGGCCAACTAAACCACCAGCTGCACAGTCTCCATCATACAATTAGTGTAGAGTAAGAGTGGTGACTGGTTGACTTACCTCTGATATCACAGTGGTCTACAATTCTTGGTATGGCATAAATACATGCATGTACCCTGCATAGGTGTAATTCGTAAAGTCAGAATGGCTGAGAATTTAAAAATTGCATGGTGACAGACCGTAAAGCTTAGTGACCAGTCAACCTGCTGAAACTCTAAGCAAAGAGAGCCCTCGACGAGACCTGCAGCTGTTTCCATCACTTCACACTGACTCTACAGACACAACAGGCCTCAGGTAACACACAGAGCGACAATCCTAGAAACTTGTAATATAGATTATTCTGGACAGGGATATTTAGTAACGTGTCCCCCTCTGGACAGAGTTATTTCCTTGTGAAGGATAGAAGTGGCATCATATGACAGGGATGCCTGTGATAGCAGGGTACTGACCTGGATAACTCAGGAGGTCCCTTCCAGTCCTATGTCCTCATACAGCCAAGAGGATGATTTCAACTAATGTTTCTGGGTACTTTAGAAAAGTTAAAAATGATAATTATTACAAAGTAAATTTTCCCATGTCTGCACACTAGCTTCCACTGTAAATTTCACATTTTTACAAGGGACATCAATTTGAAAATGTTTTTTTAAAATGAGTTTAAAGTAGTTTCAGATATTAACATTTCTGTGGGAGCTCCTCTTTCCATGAGTCTCCTAGTAATTTTTGTCGTTTTATAATCATATCTTCTTGTTTTTTAAAGTTCTTCTCTCCATTGCTGATGGATGAGATCATGACACAAATGACCAAGGAGACTGACTGCAGAGGACATGCAGTCAATTTATTCTCTGATCTTTAAGAATCACCTTGAAGCAAAGGGATAAATAATATATTATAGTACTTGGAAATTTAGCATTTTAAATTGGTCTATGTATGCAACATGTTATTTGTCTGTTCATATTTGTGAAACAGGAAGCATTCAACATCCCAGTTTGTGTTGTGCACAAGTACTGTTCATTCACTGCTTCTGAAGTCTTCTACTTCTTACAAAGTGTTTCCCAACAGTTAAACTGTCTGCTTCAAAGATGTCTTTAAGTAATCTCATCTACTCACATGGCTCCAACTATCATCTCTGCTCTGCTGACTCAAAAATCCACATATAGATTCCTAGACTTTTCTCCTTCCATTCAGTCCTGCATCTTATCTTGTCTCTCTAACATGCCCTCTTGAATATCTGACCATCAGTTAAAACTTAACATTGCCAGAACTGCACTCATCTTCCCTTCCTAATCCTCTTCACAACCCCTCTCATCATCACCCTTTCTCCTTATCAATACCATAACCTGACCGTTATCTTTGACTCCTTTTCTATTACCCACACATCCAAGCTATGTCCAAGTCCCACCACTTCTTCCTCCACAAATACCTTTAAGAGTCATCATTTTCTTTCTATCCCTACAACTAAAACCCTCATTCAGCCCCTCATTTTCCATTTTGATTACTGCAAGCTATTCCTCTCTGGCCATTTGACACCAGCATTATACCCCTCTAGTTCATACATGACAGCCACGAAAAATCATCTGTTCTTGCCCAGCATTCTGACCACGCTCTCACTCACATACTTTTAAGTCCTGCCACTATGTTTCACCTCCTTCATTGCATCAAGATGAAGGTTGTGGCTGGCTCTTTCAAACTCTGTCCTTCTTTCAGGCTGGGTCTACACTACAGACTCGTGTCGATAGAACTACGTTGCTCAAGGATGTGGAAAATCCATACCCCTGAGCGACACAGTTATACCAACCAAACTCCTGAGGTAGATAGCACGATGTCAACAGAAGGGCTTCTCCCATCAACATAGCTACCGCCTTTTGGAAACCGTGGCCAATGGAAATTGCAGGGGCAGCGCCTCTGGGCGGAGGTAGCGCACAGGGCTGCCTGCCCCACCTCCACCTAGGAGCAGCCGGGACAGGTCGCTGCTTGCGGGGAGCCGCCCGAGGTGAGCGCCCCCCCTCCCCCGATCCAATACCCCGCACCCAACCCACTGCCCTGAGCCCCCTCCCACACCCAAACTCACTCCATCTTAGTTAAACTGGCATTTTTCACTTACCGGCACCCCCCATTCTTCCAACATGCCAGATAAAACATATATACACACACATTTTATTTATCTATCCATCTATGCATGCGCTGACCTCCTGTCAACCCCTGCAACTAAGTTTGTGGACACTTCCTGGCAATATCCAGAAGGAGCTTTGAGGAGCTGGAATCCTGTCTGTCAGCTGATCTTGGTACCTTGGCCAAGTACTTCTCAAAGTGGCAACCTAAACTAAACTCACTAAAGACAATGTCATCTTGTTTCCATCTCACCAACTGATTAGCTCATTGGCTAATTGTTTTGAAGGCCTAGCAACTGTCAATCGTTTTTTAACTGTACCCTCCTTATTTTGGGGATAAATCTTGACAGATCTCTGTCCTTTTTTGACAGCACATCAAGACAACATGCACTAAAATCCACTCGAGGGTCAGACTCCTCTGCTGGTTTGCTGGCAACTCATGGGGGACTAGTGCAGCTACTTTATGGACATCTACCAATGCCCTAATTATTACACATGCTGAATACTGTGCAGCAGAACGGAGCTCCAGTCATCATTGTGGCAAGTTGGACTCAACTATCAACTCTTCCCTTCATATCACCACTGGTATGACCTGGACAACTCCAATCGCCAGCCTTCCGGTCCTGGCTGGCATTGCTCCATGGCAATTAGGCGTAAAGGCATGGCTCTGGCTGCATTACTGCATGCAGCCAACTATGAAAACAGCTTACTTCACAATTTCATCTCAAAATGTCACCAAAAACGCTGCCAAAAATGCCCAAAAGGCTCCTTCTCTGAAATAGTTGAGCCTCTCAGACAGTATATCAGATATGACCTTTCTAAGGAACAGCAGCAACAGGAGGTACATGACCACACTTTGGATCGATGGCACATTTCTTGGCAGATAGACAACTCAGATCTGCATCCCCTAGTTTCTCTGGATAAACTCTCACATGCCCCTCAAAACAGCCATATTAAATGAAAGATCCTCCTTTGTTACAACAGGATACATTGTGATCATGGGAGGTTAACTTACATCTTTATCCTTGGGGCTTCTTGAGCTCCCCATCGTGCCCCTGTGGAGCTCAGGAGCAAACACCATGTAATCTGGTTATGGTCTGATCTCTATCATCTTGATGGTGGATGGATGCATTTGATGTCTCCAGACAATATTGCTGTGACAGAGTGGCTATTTCTTTCTTGAATTATGGACACCAGAACTGGACATAGTATCTCAGCAGAGGTCACACCAGTGTCAAATACGGAAGTAAAATAACCTCTCACTCCTACTCGTGATTCCTGTGTCCACATCCCAGGATCGTATTAGCTCTTTTGGCCACAGCATCAACCGGGAGCTCATGTTCTGCTGATTGTGTCTTCTGCAAACTTTATCAGTAATGATTTTATGTTTTCTATCCTCACAACTATCAGCTCTACAACTGCAATAAGCACACTATTTCAGTGAAGCTGGTTTCTTTAATAACTGGAAGTCGTAAGTACTGGCTTTAGGATGGAAGCCCAATAAATGGAAACCAAGAGTTGTTTGTGAGGGAGTAGAGAAGCATCTGATTTACAAAATCAAATGCTGACATTTCCATTCCATCAAAATTTCAAAATATCAGCAGAAAAATCTCATGAGCTACTTTGTTTTCCGAAGCTCAAAACGATACCATTCTATACTATGCAAGACATCTTAATACTGTGATGGGGCAAGGCCAGATGGCTATAGGAAAGTAGTGAGAAACAAGTATGTTAGCCCCAGGCTAAACAAATCCCTGTTACCATGGTAACCAAATGGCAGTTGCTCCAGGTTAATCAAGATACCTGGGGACAATTAAGATCCTTCCAGAAAGCAGTGGAGACAGCTAGATTGATTGGGACACCTGAAGCCAATCAGGGGCTGTCTGAAACTAGTTAAAAACCTCCCAGTTAGTCAGGTGAGCGCGCATGTCAGGAGCTGTGGGAGGAAGTTGTGCTGTTGGAGAGACTGAGCAGTACACACCATAACAGGCACAAGGAACGAGGCCCTGAGATAAGGGTGAAGTGGAGCTTGAGGAAGTGGGGGCTGCTGTGGGGAAGTAGCCCAGGGAATTGTACATGTCCTGTTTCTAAAAGGTCAGCTACCATAGCTGATACTATTAGGGTCCCTGGGCTGGAGCCCGGAGTAGAGGGCAGGCCCGGGCTCTCTCCTCCCCGATTAATCACTGAGACTGAGAGACAACAGAGACTGTGTGAGGGAGGATCGTTTCTCCTCACCTCCCTTGCTGGCTTATGATGAGAATGGCTCAGTAGGCTGTGACCCCTGTCTCTAGAGAGAAGGGCTACGTGGAGGGTCACAGTGAGCCACTCAGGCTAGCGAAATCCGCCAGGAAACACGGGACCCACGGAGACAAGGGCAGAGCTTTGTCACAATACTCAATAAAATTCTATTTAGTGTGTACAATTATTTACAAGAAAAGCTATTTTTGCCTACTCTGCTAATAGAGCTACCAGTAGTTTGATTCATTTTTCAGAACATACAAAGGCAAAAGACAAAAGTTGTACTTCAGTTACCTTGACATTTAAAAACAACACTGGTGAATACGTTTTTTTCACCAGGGTTCCATAGTTACTTGCGGCTAACTCTTTATAGTGTGTACCGATGAAGCATAAACTATGATTACCAGTCAAACAATAAACTTGTGTGGGTCTAAGTCTTACAGACTGAAAGTTAAATGATTCATCAAATGTCATGTTGGAATGGAAGGTCATCATCTTATCATGGCTATAGTACTCTAAAGCAATGCAAATGCATCCTGATTTATATATTTTATCTTGGCCTTAAGAATACAAAGATTTTCTCTTTTCACCTAGATCAAACTGGAGGAATTTTAGTTTCAGTATCAAACAAAATTGTGTTAAGTTAAAATAAATCCAAGAACAGTTTTTCAGCTAGTTTTTCAATTTGACCAGAGGTAATTAGTTCATATAATCAAGGCCACCAATATGCTCAGCAACAAGCTGGACCTAAATTCCGTATTAAGGCCCTTAGTACATTTCTGCAGCACTCCATTCAAACTAGAATTTCTGAAGCAGATTCAGGTATATTCCAAAATGGAAATTTTGCTTAATTAAATACGAAAATGAATTAAGTATTAACAGACATTCAGTGAGTATAGCTTTGCTTGTGTAGACTGATATTAAATTCAGTTTATTTCACACTGCTGCCAAGTTTTCAATATGCCAGATTTGTGTAGTAACATGACCATATTGTAGAAGTTGTTTGGGGAAGGGGGAAACTGAAGTGTTGGCATCCAGGACACAGCTGAGACTTTCAGCAATGGAAAGAAGATACAACCCTTTTAGCTTTCCTTGTGATATGGTCTGAAGTAGCTGTTCTTGGATGGGGGAGGAGATGGGGAAGATGGGCAAGCTAAGTTTCCCACCACAGAAACCCTTGACATCAGTGGATCCAATGACAATGGATAAGCAAATTATCTGGATATTACTGCTAAAGGGATCAGCAATGTAATAGTGAACTTTGTTTATTATTTTATTGATTTAGTTTGGTTTATAGCAGCAGTTCTCAAACAGGGGCCCGGAGCCCCCTGGGGAGCCGCGAGCAGGTTTCAGCAGGTCCACCAAGCAGGGCCAGTGTTAGACTCACTGGAGCCCAGGACAGGAAGCCAAAGCCCCGCTGTGCAGAGCTGAAGCCCAGGGCCCTGAGCTCTGCCACCTGGGATTGAAGTTGAAGCCTGAGCAACTTAAGCTTTGTGGGGCCCGCTGTGGTGTGGGACCCCAGGCAATTGCCCTGCTTTCTACCCCTTAATGTCAGCCCTGGCTTTTATATGCAGAAAACCAGTTGTGGCGGCACAGGTGGGCTATGGAGTTTTTATAGCATATTGGGGGGGCCTCAGAAAGATAAAAGTTGAGAACCCCTGGTTTATAGTAAATATTTTAACATTATCTTAAATGTTTTTTGCCTAAGTCACTGATATTTGCAATGTTAATTAGAGTTTATAAAACGGTGTTTTATTTGGTTTGTTTTAATTGCCTGGGAATTGCCTCAGGTTTTAAAAATATTTAAGAATTCTCAGTGACAGACATTCCTGTGTAACTTGCAAACTGCATAGGGACGGACCCCACTTCTCCCATACTAACTACCTCCCAAATGTGCTTACTTCCTCCCTGTGCCTAAAAGACCCTTCCCTACCCCATGGAGAAAGAAGGAAACTACATGGGAAGATGGGTGGAATGGGAAGGAAAACCTACATGGAGACAGGGGAAAGAGGCATAAGAATTGGAGATAGCCTATATATTTGCAAAGCAGATAGGCTCCCTTTCCTCCCTATACATCTCTTCAAGACTCTCTCCAGACTAAACATGGGGGTGGTGGGCATTAAGATAGGGTGTGGGGAGGGCAGTTGCCCCCTTCCCCATGCTTCATAACACATCCTTGGACTGGCAGGTCTGGGTGTCAAGGCAAAACAGGAAGTGGCCCACTCTCCCCATCCATCACCAGCAGTAATGGGAGCCCTCAGGGGGCACTGCTCCAGGAGGGCAGGCGGCAGCTCGAGTGTGTGGAGAAGGTCAGAGGGGCAGAAAGTGCAGAGCTGCAGGGGGCAGAGGGCAGGAAGTGGCACTGCGATAAAGAAGGTGCCGACCCTGCTCCCCACCTCCTTGGTGCAAAACTGGACTGGCTCTGCAATGCTCAGGCCACTACCACTTGAAAGTCGATCAGCACTTTTCCCCTCCCATCTCCCGCTCCTGTCACAGGTAGATGGAGGCAGTGGCTTAGCTCATGCTAGCTTCTCTCAGAGGACCAGAGTGGGACATGCCCAGCCCCCTGGCTTCCATAGTGTCACAGGGGAAAAGTGGGGGTGGGGAGGGGGACAAAGATGGCAGGGATTGCAGAAGTTAGCGTTTGGAGGTTTTTTTGGCGAGGGGAGAGAAGGAGGTTCGGACCATCTTTATAAACATCCACGAAAGTCCATCTCCATAGAAAGCTTTGGAACACTATCGATAAAACCTTCCTGAATTGTTACAAATATGGTCACAAACAACCTTTACAAAACCTTAAGTTAGAACAGTTTGCTAACTTCGAGCCTGATCCTTCAAGCACAAAGGGCCACATCCTGCAGCTGGAGCCATACCGGCACCTGCAGCTTGTGCTTCATCCTGGAGAAGGGGATAGAGAATGGGTCAGCAGGGCTTAGCACCTTTGCAGGGGGCGGGCAGGATAGAGGGGAATGGTTATATCTGCACTTTCCTCCTTAGCATTGCCCAGAGAGGTAGAGTCAGTGGGCCACTGTGAGACACCTGGCCTCCAACTGCCAGGGCTAATGAGTTGTTGCTAAAATGAGGCATGTGACAGATATGACTGTACCATACAATACCCTGGGCAAACCTTATGGAATTAAGTTAAACTTTATTGAATTACATTTAATACCTTTGGGGTCAACTGTATTGCTTGTGCACTATTGTGGGATTGTATATAACTTGTTTAGGAGGAGGAAGGATTAATGCAATCTCAGAGAGAGAATATAAATGTCAAAAAGACTTATGTTGAACAATATAGCAGACACAATTGATGTATTGGACAGTATGCATGAAATGGAATTCCTAGGAAGTACTGGAGAGGAGGCGATAGCAAACCCACACCTACGGACGCAGCCTTTGAAGCTTTGCCATGGGTGGAGGGGTACTGTTTGTCTGATGGGGAGGAGGACAGTTAAAAGACCCACTCAGTATTTTTCAGTGACCACACACAAATCAAAGATTTTTGGATAAATAGCATGGTTTTAAACAGGCTCGGGGCTTTTTGTTCTGATCCAGCAAACGGACAGAACCTCCGATCCACAGAGGGGTGTGTAGTAATTGATAACTGCAGCAATAACACTGTACCATCCCTGAAGAGAGAAGTGAAGCAGGTGTGCTTAGGCAGACTGGCTTTTGCTAGGACTAACCCAGTGAAGGCAGGAAACTGTTCAGTCTGGAAATGCCCCAGTCAGGCAGGACAGAGATACAGCTCTCCACCCAAGAAAGGCAAGAGCCCAGGAGCCTGAGAGTTGGTGCCCTTGCTGAACCACGAAGGGGGGGAAACAGATGCAGTTGCTTTGAACTGCGACAAGACATTTCTCCGATTTTTGCATGTTAGCAGATGGTTACTTGCCTTCTTGTAACTGATGTTCTTCAAGATGTGTTGCTCAGATCCATTCCAAACCCGCCCGCCTTCCCCTCTGTCGGAGTAACCAGCAAGAAGGAACTGAGGGGGCGCCGGGTCGGCAGGGTCATATATTGAGCACCATGAAGGCGCCACTCCAGGGGGCTCCACAGCCGACCCGACGGGTTCTGCTAGGGGAAAAAACTTTCCGACGACTGCGCACGTGGTGCGCGCACACCTAGTTGGAATCGATATGAGCAATTACTCAAAGAAGAACCCCATGCTCTGGGTGTCCTAAGCTTCTAATTGCCAGAAACTGGGAGTGGACGACACAGGATGGATCAATCAATAATTGCCCTTTTCTGTTCATTGGCCACTGTTAGAGGACAGGCTAGATAGACCATTGGTCTGACCCAGTACAGCCATTCTTAAGTTCTTAGCTATCACCCACCTAGCTCAGTCTCCATTATCCTGTCTAGCTCAGTGTATCTCTGTCCCCTGCTAGTGACTGCTCCACATAAAATAAGAACCTACTAAAGCTACTAGCTGGAGGAGTCACTCTTAATTCAAGCTGTAGAGGCTTGTGTTTTCAGCTCTGACAGACTCAAGTTTGAATCCTGCTGTCAACCCAAGTGAAAGGGGTGGGTGTTGGCAATTTTGTTATAGTATAGCCATTCTGCCCCTACACTATGGAGCTCACAGCCTTTGGACATCTGGAATAGCTCCATTTTCTCATTTACATTTTTGATTTAATTGCTTTTAAACAATTATTAGTGCTCAGGATGGATTATTTTAATATTTACGTTAATGTAAAATGCCTTGAGACCACACAATAAGGTGCTTTAACGAGTTGTCACTGTCCCTCCAAATTCACCACTGCAATAGTAAAATGTGCTAGTGTCAAAATAATTTACATGAATTAAAAAGCTCTGATTATGGCCCACTTCCTTATGTGCAGCAACACCCTTGTCTCCAAATCATGCCCTTAATTGAACCTGAGGAATTGCACTGAAGGCTAATAGGGCTGCCTAGGTGAAAATGAGGACATAATTTGGTCACAAGGGGACTTTACATGTGAAAATACAAAGGTCCTAAAAGATCTTTGCTCCTCATTCACTATCACAGGAAAGGACCATCCCAACTGTCTAACCTCAGGCTGAATTTGCACAGGTGAATTAGAAAAAAAACATTTTTATTTAAAAACGGAGAATATTTGAACTGGAAATAATTGACAGATAATGAACATGGAACTCACAATGCCATTTGCACAAAAGTACTTTTAAAAGTAGAACTACATTAAACTAATTTCCTGGACAACTATCCAAGTTTAGTTAAATGAAAATCAAAGAGAATTTAAGATGATTTGTGCTGTATTCTGGCGGAACAACAGTGGAGTTCATTTTTTTTTATGTTTAACCTTCTGGTGGTTCAATACCACTCACTTTCAATGTCAACTTTAAAAAAAAAAAAAAAAAGGGGGCTGGTAAAATCAAATGAGAAAGTTGCAAAATATTTAACCATGTGGAAGAACTATGCCTGGGAACAAATGCATCAATTATGCTTCCTGAACAAATTTGCAGATCTGACATTTTTAGCTATGGCAGTGTAGCTGTAGCTGTGCTGGTCCTAGAATATTAGAGGCACAAAGCGGGTGAGATAATATCTTTTATTGAACCAATTTTTGTTGGTGAGAGAGACACAAGCTTTCGAGCTACAGAGAACTCTTCTTCAGGCTCCTCTGTGTGGCTCAAAAGCTTCTCTCTCTCACCAACAAAAGATGGCCCAATAAAAGATACTACCTCGCCCACCTGTCTGTCTAATTTTTAGCTATTATCAGTCTCTGGAGGCATGGCACAAGCATCTGCTGCTCTGAAGATAACCATCTCTTCAGGTTAGACCAGGGGTCGGCAACGTTCGGCACGCGGCTCGCCAGGGTAAGCACCCTGGCGGGCCGGGCCAGTTTTATTTACCTGCTGACGTGGCAGGTTCAGCTGATCGCGGCCCCCACTGGCCGCGGTTCGCCGTCCCGGGCCAATGGGGGTGGCGAGAAGCGGCGCGGGCGAGCAATGTGCTGGCCACGGCTTCTCGCCGCCCCCATTGGCCCGGGACGGCGAACCGCGGCCAGTGGGGGCCGCGATCGGCCGAACCTGCCGCGTCAGCAGGTAAATAAAACTGGCCCGGCCCGCCAGGGTGCTTACCCTGGCGAGCCGCGTGCCGAACGTTGCCGACCCCTGGGTTAGACCAAGTGACAAAAATTGTCTATTGGAGAAGGCCTAACTTTCTGCGTTCTGGTCAAAGATAAAACTGACAGCAATCTGGAAGATTAGCAAGAAGAAATAGCAGCAGATTCAAATAAAAGAAGCTGAAACATTCCCAGAGTTACTTAGATGAGTCTTTTCTGTGGCCTCTGTGATATAGGTCTTCACAAATGTATCTGGACTGAATGGTTATTAATGTTGAAGTTGCCTTAAAGTTTGAAATTGTCATTGTCAAGGTTCCTTCCCCACTCTGAACTTTAGGGTACAGATGTGGGGACCTGCATGAAAACGTCTAAGCTTAACTACCAGCTTAGATCTGGTTTTGCTGCCACCACTCCCAAGTGCTAACTCCCTTCCCTGGATAGCCTTGAGAGACTCCTCCACCAATTCCCCGGTGAACACCGATCCAAACCCCTTGGATCTTAAAACAAGGAGGAATTAATCATTCCCCCTCTTCTCTTTCCCCCCACCAGTTCCTGGTGAGTCCAGATCCAATCCCCTTGGATCTTAAAACAAGGAAAAATCGATCAGGTTCTTAAAAAGAAGGCTTTTAATTAAAGAAAGAAAGGTAAAAATCATCTCTGTAAAATCAGGATGGAAAATAACTTTACAGGGTAATCAAATTCAAAGAGCTCAGAGGAACCCCCTCTAGCCTTAGATTCAAAGTTACAGCAAACAGAGGTAAACACTCTAGCAAAAGGAACATTTACAAGTTGAGAAAACAAAGATAAACCTAACACGCCTTGCCTGGCTGTTACTTACAAGTTTGAAATATGAGAGACTTGTTCAGAAGATTTGGAGAGCATGGATTGATGCCTGGTCCCTCTTAGTCCCAAGCACGAACAACCCCCAAAACAAAGAGCACAAACAAAAGCCTTCCCCCCGACCAAGATTTGAAAGTATCTTGTCCCCTTATTGGTCCTTTGGGTCAGGTGTCAGCCAGGTTACCTGAACTTCTTAACCCTTTACAGGTAAAAGGATTTTGGTGTCTCTGGCCAGGAAGGATTTTATAGTATTGTACACAGGAGGGCTGTTACCCTTCCCTTTATAGTTATGATAGTCATTAATAGGAAAGGTTTTCCCACTAACCTATAATTTGCAATCTATTGATTTCTAAAATAAATAAATGGAGAGAGAGAGAATTACAATTATTTAAATAGAATAACTACTACGTAATGTACTAAATACAACAGACAAGTGTTAACAGGCTACATAAACTGGAAAGTTATTGCTTTCAATAAGCACACATTTAAAATATTTTCAGAAGTGTATTAAAATAATAAGGGAAACTTTACCTGATACTCTTCTGTTAAATCTGTTAATAACTGGAGCTGCAAAATAAAGAAAAAAAAAATCAGTTAAAGGTGAAATTACTGTTTACTAAAATAAGTCATTAAGAATCAAAACTATCACATTGATAATGCCACTATATATTTTCTATTTTATATCCCACCCTATTAAAATCTTACATACACTCTTCATCCGCTTCCTTATGTACCAGGAGGAGTTTGGATATTTAAAGCTAAGCTAGATTTTCCAAGAATGTTATAGGATAAAAAATAAAACAGCCTTTTAGTACCTGGTATTTTCTTCCCATTACACTAATTAGGTTACCATCTCAACCTTCTTTTTGATAAACAGACTGAGCTCCTTAAATCTCTCACTGTAAAGCATTTCTTCAGCCTCTCAAGTCATTTTTATGGCTCTTTCTGCACCATCTCCAAAATTTCAACGTCCTTTTTAGAATGTGGACATGAGAACTGGATGCAGTATTCAGGGCCGGCTCTGGCATTTTTGCCGCCCCAAGCAAAAAAAAAACAAAAAAAAAACCTGCGGCGCGGCCGGAGCCAGGGTGCAGGGGGACTCCCTGCGCTGCAGTTGTGCCCCGGCTAGTGGGGGGGAAGGGGAGGGAGCGGGGGGGGGGGGAGAGAGAGAAAGGGGCGGCCAGGGCTTCAACGGGGCACTGCCACGCGGCCCCAACCGCTGCGCCGCCTGCCGGGAGGGCTCCGCGCCGCTCCGGTCGGCTGGGAGGGAAGGACGCGGGCTGCCCTGCCGGGCTTGCTGCAGGGCACTCCCCTCCTCCGCGCCGCCGCCCCCTACAGGGCGGCCAGAGCGGAACAAACAAACAAAAAAAAGCGTCCGTGCCGCCCTAGGATTGGGCGGAATGGCGCCTCGTACAATCTGCCACCCCAAGCACGAGCTTGCTCGGCTGGTGCCTGGAGCCGGCCCTGGCAGTATTCCAGTATCAGTCTCACCAAGTCTGGATACAGAGGTAAAATCACTTTCTTACTCCCCTGTTCATCCATCCAACTTTTTGCCACAGCATCGCACTGGGGATTTATTTTCAGTTCAGTTGTTTGTCAACTTTGACCAAGAGATCTTTTTCAGTCTCTGCTTTCCAGGATACAGTCCTCCATTTTGTAGGTATGGCATGCACTCTTTAATCCTAGATTATGACCTTGCATTTGGCTATATTCAAACAGATTCTGTTTGAATGGGCCCAGGTGAATTAGTGATCCAGATTGTTCTGTATAGCTGTCCTGCCATCATTTGCCACTATGTGTTCTCCACAATTTACCATCAATGGCTTTATATTTACTGCAGATCATTGATGAAATATTGAATAGCATCACATATGGAATCAATCCCTGCAGAGCCCCACTCAAAATACCCCCATTTCATGATTCCCTATTGACAACTACTTTTTGAGAAGTAATAACTTTATTAGCAGGCCAGAGATCTTCTCAGCCAACTTTTAGGAATCAGGTGCAAGTTATCTTGGTCTGCTGTTTTTTCATTTTTTGTTTTATCCCTAGCAGATGCTGTTCAATACCCCCTTCATTACTAACGGACTGGAAAGTAGTTCCTCCTCATGTGATATGAATATATCATCCTGCTTCTTTCCAAATACGGAGCAGAAATATTTATTGAAAACTTCCGTCTTTTCTGCATCTGCACAGATAACGTTATTTAAATCGAGAGTGGAGCAAGCAAAAGCAGAAAGATAAAGCTGAGTGGTGCTGTTGAAGACAAATAATGGCACTAGGGCCACTCTTTCTGTCTATGTGGAAGAAAGCATGGCAGTACAAAAAGAATCAAAGCAAAACCTCACAGTCTCCTTCCAAGGAGAGAAAAGTGAAACTATGCAATCAAAACTACAGACAAGCCCAACCAACAGCTAGAATGGCTACACTGGCAGACTGGCAGACTACCACAGCCCCATGGGGAAAAAAATCTTTCAAGTGGAAGAAAAAACAGACAACAACAACAACTAGGGATGAATGAAAAATACTAGAGACTGAGACGTGGGATGGACCAGGGAAGTGCAGGGGCCTGAGAATTATTATGTATTTTGCTGAAGGGAAAGAAGAAATAAAGCAAGAAGCCTGGGATTTGGATCAGATTTATCTATGTTTCCACATTTACATAAAAGTGTATCAAAATATGGAGTTCTCTCCAAGAACACACTACTACATCGAGCATACATGAACCATTCATAGGAGTGTTATAGTGGCTTTGTCAAATAGAGTTTTCCACTCAATTTTTTATTAAAAATTGCCTTTGTTTTTAATCTTATAAGAACGCTGCAATGGTAATTTGATCATGGAACTTTAGAGGGGAGTGTACCAACATACACAATTTGTATGCCATATATCAAGGTTGATAGAGCAAAGCATAAAAGCACTTTTTGCTACTTCCTTACAGAGATATCCACTATATTAGGAGTACAATTTGTGCCCCACTCATGTAAAGTGCACTGGCTGTAAATACCAAGGCATCATCTAAGACCTGCACTATTACTTTTATATTTTGGAGCACAGTAGATATGGGACTTTTAAATGCTACCTGTTGGAAATGCTGAATTGTACACACAAATGCAACTCAGGAGTTTATGGCACCTTTTCACAAATTTACTCCAGGGATGCAGTAATTTTAACTCTAAATGCAGTTCATCCTCAAGACAATCAATCATCACATATGAATATAAGAGCAAATGAAAAAACTGCCCCTTCACTTCCATGGATGCAGAGACTGAAGTGTGAAATTTGCTGAAAATTTTTCAAAAGCTATCGTATTTAGGCATGTTAACATTCCAGAATTGCACCACAAATGAAATATCTACATTAGACAGCTACTGTTATTACCAGAACAAGTCAGTAACATAACAAAATGACAAAGAGAGACTATTACTAGAAGTCATAACATGAAAGTGCTGGTACGTTAAAAACCCACCATATTTTACTACACACTAACTCTCTGAATCACCATAGGGTAACAGAATTTTCTGCTGAAGTACAATTTCATCTCATGACTGAGAATTTTTTTTCTTCTAACATAGCTGGGATTGATATGGGATTGATAAAGTTTTTTGCCTTTCAGGCTTCTGTAAGCAGTAAATACAACATCTGAAGAGGCTCGTAGAAGGAAGACAACATGGATAGTGAGCGATCAGCTGTTGTGACCTGCACAGGATGTGCCATGTTTGTCTTTCTCCCAGAGGATAGAAGCGAAGGTTAAAGGACTAGAGAACTATGTTTCAACCCTGCGTTGCATCAGAAAAAAGGAAGACTTTCTGGATAGAAGTCAGTGTTTGGTACTGTAGGCACAGCATGCTGAAGAACCAGAGAGGGCAGTGCAGAACAGGGAAGAAAATTAGCAGCAGGTGACCTCCAGAAGAAGAAAGAGGAGAACCCGTGTACCCCTAATGCAAATAAGAAGCCATTTTCAGGCTCTCTGCACAGGTACTACGGCGGAGAATTGTTTGGAAGAGTCACCTGAGGGAAAAGATCAGAAGGAGACCCCATTGGCCGGAAGACATGGGATGCATTGTCCTAGGGATGGGGGTTCCACCACCACCACTCCCAAGAGGAGGAGACAGGTGGTGGTGGTCGGGGACTCCCTTCTAAGGAGGGATAGTTCAGTGGTTTGACCATTGGCCTGCTAAACCCAGGGTTGTGAGTTCAATCCTTGAGGGGGCCACTTAGGGATCTGGGGCAAAAATCAGTACTTGGTCCTGCTAGTGAAGGCAGGGGGCTGGACTCTATGACCTTTCGGGGTCCCTTCCAGTTCTATGAGATAGGTATATCTCCATATATTATATTAATATTAAGAAGGACTGAGTCATCCATCTGCCATCCAGACTGGGAAACTTGAGAAGTGTCTGCTGCTTGCCTGGAGCTAGAATTCAGGATGTGATGGAGTGTCTGCCAAGACTGATAAAGCCCTCGAACCACTATCCCTTCCTACTTCTCCACATGGGCACTAATGATACTGCCAAGAATGACCTTGAGCGGGTCACTGCAGACTATGTGGCTCTGGGAAAAAGGATAAAGGAATTTGATGCGCAAGTCATGTTCTCGTCCATCCTCCCTGTTGAAGGAAAAGGCCCAGATAGGGACCATTGAATTGTGGAGGTAAATGCGTGGTTACGCAGGTGGTGTCAGAGAGAGGGATTTGGATTCTTCGACCATTGGATGTTGTTCCAGGAAGAAGGATTGCTATGAAGAGATGGGATCCAACTAACGAAGAGAGGGAAGAGCATCTTTGCAGGCAGGCTTGCTAACCTAGCGAGGAGGGCTTTAAACTAGGTTTGTCGGGGGATGGAGACCTAAGCTCTGAGGTAAGTGGAATACCGGGAGGAAACACAAGGAGGAGAGTGCAACAGGGGAGGACTCCTGATTCACACTGAGAAAGTAGGGCAATTGGCTAGTTATCTTAGGTGCCTGTACACGAACGCAAGAAGTCTGGGAAACAAGCAGGAAGAATTCAAAGTCCTGTAACAGTCAAGGACCTATGATGTGACTGGAATAACAGACTTGGTGGGGTAACTCACATGACTGGAGCATTGTCATGGATGGGTATAAACTGTTCAGGAAGGACAGGTGGGGGAGAAAAGGTGGGGGAGTTTCACTGTAAGTAAGAGAGCGGTATGACTGCTCAGAGCTCTGGTATGAAGCTGGAGAAAAGCCTGTTGAGAGTCTTTGGGTTAAGTTTAGAGGCGAGAGCTGCCAGGGTGATGTCATGTTGGACATCTGCTATAGACCACCGGACCAGGAGGATGAGGTAGACGACGAGCCTTTCTTCGGACAACTAACGGGAGTTTCCAGATCACAGATTCTGGTTCTCATGGGGAACTTCAATCACCCTGACATCCCCTGGGAGAGCAATACAGCAGTGCACAGACAATCCAGGAAGTTTTTGGAGAGTGTTTGGGACAACTTCCTGGTACAAGTGCTGGAGAAACCAACTAGGGGCTGTGCTCCTCTTGACCTGCTGCTCACAAATAGGGAAGAACTGGTAGGGGAAGTAGAAATGGGTGGCAACCTGGGCAGCAGTGATCATGAGATGGTCGAGTTCAGGATCCTGACAAAAGGAAGAAAGGAGAGCAGCAGAATATGGATCCTGGACTTCAGAAAAGCAGACTTGGACTCCCTCAGGGAACTGATGGGCAGGATCCCCTGGGAGGCTAATATGAAGGGGAAAGGAGTCCAGGAGAGCTGGCTGTATTTTAAAGAAGACTTATTGAGGGCACAGGAACAAACCATCCTGATGTGCAGAAATAATAGCAAATATGGCAGGCGACCAGCTTGACTTAACAGAGAAATCTTCGGTGAGCTTAAACACAAAAAGGAAGTTTACAAGAAGTGGACACTTGGACTAGGGAGGAGTATAAAAATATTGCTCGAGCATGCAGGGATGTAATCAGGAAGACGAAAGAAAGCACAATTAGAGTTGTAGCTAGCAAGGGATGTGAAGGGTAACAAGAAGGATTTCACAGGTATGTAGCAATAAGAAGGTGGTCAGGGAAAGTGTGGGACTCTTACCGAATGGGGGAGGCAACCTAGTGACAGATGATGTGGAAAAAGCTGAAGTACTCAATGCTTTTTTTGCCTCAGTCTTCACGGTCAGCTCCCAGACTACTGCACAGGGCAGCAGAGTATGGGGAGGAGGTGAGCAGCACTCAGTGGTGAAAGAACAGGACTATTTAGAAAAGGTGGACATGAACAAGTCTATGGGGCCAGGTGCAATGCATCTGAGGGTGCTGAGGGAGTTCGCTGATGTGATTGCAGAGCCATTGGCCATTATCTTTGAAAACTCATGGCGATCGGGGGAGGTCCCAGATGATTGGAAAAAGGCAAATATAGTGCCCATCTTTTAAAAAGGGAAGAAGGAGAATTATGATATGATTGGAATAACAGAGACTTGGTAGGGTAACTCACATGATTGGAGCACTATCATGGATGGGTATAAATTGTTCAGGAAGGACAGGTGGGGGAGAAAAGATGGTGGAGTTGCACTGTATGTAAGAAAGCAGTATGACCGCATTGGTCGGGTCTCACGGTTCTGGGTCTTGATATTCAGTACCAGGCTCGGTACCGGAACTAGGGTCCTGCTCCGAGAGGAGAAGTGGAGGTGCTCTAGATTCCGATACGGAATAAGACCTTCTGGAATGTGTCCCCTGGATTGGAGGAAAAGCCCAAGGGTTCCAGAACAGTCACTGTGCTGGCACCTGCCACAGTGCAGGTGGCCAAGCCTTGCAGGTGGGATGCCCTGGCCTGGGTCTGTCATCGGGGGATGTCAGCTAGAGTGTTGATGCTGGCTCTTGCAGGAGACATACAACTCTGCCTCTGAGGATTCCCTTTTAGATCAGGGAGGAGCGGTGCTAGCAAACGGTGCCGGGAGGGAGGGGACCGGGGCTATGCCATCATGACCGGTTTCCCTTTTGACGACTCTCTTGTGGTGGATAGTCCATCGGTGCCAGACTAAATGGTGCCTGTTCTGGGGTTGGAGTCAATGGCACCAGGTGAGTGGCAGGAACCTCAGAGTGGTGCAACATGGGTTGCACTCTGCTACCATCTCTTTGCCCCGCAGACCTCTGAGTTGGGGATCGCTTTCTGTCCATCTTCTTCTGCTTCTTTCTCGGCACCAGTGGAGAACAGTGCGGAGAGTCCCTTACCGTAGTCATCTTCTTCTGCACCAGGGATGGACGGTGCCAGGAGTCCTGAGAAGCAGAAGGAGCATCCTTTCCCGGTGCTGGAGGTGTGAAGCGGTGTTGACTCTCCTAAGAGAAGACGGAGTGACTTGGCACCAAGGGATAATGAAGTGCTGCCTCCATGAGGAGATCTTGCAGTGCTTCCACATGTGAGATTCCCCAGGCACTTAGTCAGCTGGAATGGGGGTCACTGAAACAGACAGACTTGTGGCATGAAGCACAAAACTTAAACTCTGGAGACCGAGGCATCCCTGGTGCCCAGAGGGACTTACCCCGCTGAGCGGGGTTTGCTATCCTAACTGTCTTAACAACTGAAACGCAACAACTACAAATAGAGATGACTATACAAAATAAAAGAATCCAAGTCCACTGAAGGAGTATATGTGAAAGAAACACAAGGACAAACTGTAGTTCCAGCAACCTAATTGGCAGTAAGAAGGAGCTGAGGGGGCGGCGGGTCATCAGGACCCTTTCTATCAGCACCATGACCATGCGACTCCAGGGTGCACCAGAGTCAGTGTGACAGATACCACTGAGGGGAAAACTTTCTGGTGGCAGTGCTCGGGGCAAGCACACACCTACATTGGAATGGACATGGGGAAGCACTTGAAGAACAAGAATGTTCTTTGCTTCAGAAGAGCAAGGTCCATCCGCAGAGACCAAAAACGGATTACGAACAAATAAAAGCAAATCCCTTCGGATTTTAAAATTTTCAAAACGCATTTTAAAATTTCCAATCAGATCGTTTAGGAACTTTTGCATTGCTTTCATCGAGGTTTCATCTGTAACAACAACACTCAATGTGGGAAAGTGCAACATCTTTCCTGTTAAGTCTGTCTGAAAGATTGCAAGATTCCTCTGATAGGCATACACTTTTTCAAACAGATCCCCAATACAGCTTGCATGGCCTTGGAGCTGCAAATTGAGGGAATTCAAGTGATCAGTAGTATCGCACTGAAAAGATATCTGTGACATAGAAGGGACATCATTAATAAATTCTAGGAACTCACAAGCCTTATTGGTCTTGTGGTTTGAAATAAATTGTATTATTTCTTTTTAAAGTGCACAGAATATCTCTAACACGTACCCCCTACTTAACCAGCAAATATCATTGTGCTGCAACAGGTCACTATATTTGGCTGAAACGTCTTATAAAAGAGCTTTAAAAAGACGATGTTGCAAGCTAGAAGTTGAGCATATGTAGTTCACTAATCTCTTCACAACATCCATTGTTTTTTTCAAGTCCCCAGACAACTTACCATACAGGACTGCGTCTGGTGAATGATGCAGTGAAGTGTATTTAATTAAGGATATATCGCTGCAAGACTTGAAGCAAAGCCCTTCTCCTTCCCTCTCATGGAGGGACCTGTGTCTGTAACAAGCAAGTTTACTTTCTGCAGATCTAAACCATTCCCCCCCCCCCCCCCCCCAAAAAAAAGTCTCTCTCGTGTGGTGTAGGTTTCTGATGGTATTAAGCACAAAAAATCTTCCTTGAAAATTTCACCATCATAAAATCTAACAAACAGCGATAGCTGGCCAGTGTCATTTAAATCTCTTGATTTGTCCACTGCAAGAGACATGTATTTGGTGTTTTTTAAATCAGAAAGCAGTGCTGACAGACAATCCTCATAAATTACCTCCAATCTTCGCATTGCCGTAGAATCAGACAGGAGAACTTGCTTCACATGGTTCACAACGTCATCTTTGTTCTTATCTCTGGCAAAAAGCTCCTCCAGCATTTCCAACGTGCACTCTTTCACAAGCTCGGCATCTAGAACAGGCTTTTTCTTTTTAGCTAGTACTCACATTATCCGAAGAGAGGCAGCTGTTGCTTTTTCCTGTACTGTTGCTGATGTTGTGAGAATGACATTTGAAGTGTGATATGGAGACTTCAAGATCTTCAATTTTGTCACATCTTGCAACACTGCCAGGAGGATAGGCCGTGTTGAAATTTGTTTACTTTGATTCAAAGTGGTACCCGCCTGTAAGGTTGTCACCGTGAGGCGCAATAGTTTGGCATATAAAGGAGGTATAAAAAGAAAATCCTCTGTCCAGTTTGGGTTAAAATCTCAGTCTTTGCTGTCGACTTTGGATGTTTACTCCCACTCATTCATTTTTGGCTCCGTTTCCATCACTAACAAAAAAGTGGGTGGCGTCCTAGCTCAATTGTAGCTGATGCCATTGTGAGAACTTAAGAGCCAGTCAGTTACTTACTAAAGAAGCCATAGGCAAATGATAGGCAGCACATCACTGTTTGTGAATTTAATTATAAACATTATTTATATTTATATGCGAGCTGGCGGGCCCCACAGGAAGTCTTGGCAGGCCACATTTGCCCCCAGGCTGCCTTTTGCGCATCACTGATGTAGACCCTGCTGGAGTGCTTGTTTGTTTGAAACAGTACTATTGTTAAAATGCACTAGGGAACCTATAGAGGACACCAGCAGGATCGACATGGACCAATTAATGTGCAACACAGTGATTTCAGAAATCACATCCCTGCACAGAGCATTGCCCCCCTCCCTGTAGAAAAGCCCTAAAATTCTACCTAACTTCAGTGGACTATTGCTCAGTCACACTGTACTGTCAGATCTATTGGGTTCAGAGTTAATTATAAACTCTCAGGAAAAAGATGATATGCATGACTGTGGACACCTCTATGAAATGGTGCGTTCAGTGCACAGTGGTGGTAAAGAAAATAACCAAGATGTTAGCATAGATGTAATCACTTTGAATATTGAGTCCACTTTTTGTCATGCTCTCAAAAGGGATACAGCAGAGAAATCAAGAGCAATACAAGGAGATATTAAAATCTTACTCTTCCTTTCCAAAACTATCAATGGTAAAATGAGAGATAAGATTAAGACATGGCATAAAGAAGCATCTTTGACCAGATTCCATGGATCACCGTTCCCCAAAAGGAGGACTTACAGGAGCAGCTCTACTGTAATGTTCTTCAAGGCAGAGGAGAGGTTATAGATAGCAGTCACATTAGTAAGAAAAGGCATGATGCCAAAAATGTTGTTTGATGTTACTGCCAGTTAGCTGAGCAAGAATATTAATCGCTTATAAATTAATTAACTAAGGTTGGAAGATCCTTCCCCCCCCACATAACAAGATCTACTTGCCTGTAAACAAAGTTTTTAAGATTATATGACAGAGTCAGATGTATAAATAAAAGAAGTGCTTGCATATTCCGACTGCTGAGGTTCACAAAAACATGGTTTAAATCAGACACAATAAGAAACACTACCGGCCAAAAGCCGTACCATGCTATGAGCTGGTCAGATCTCACAAGCTGACTCACAGAAGTGGGCAGACAATTCAGCAGGTGGTACTTTCCCCTCAAGCAGTAACTAACAAGATCTTCCTCCACTTCCTCTTCTCTAATCAGGTCTACCACAAACAGACCTTCGGATCCTTTTACTGACTTCCTCTTGCATGTTAAGTTCAAGCTCACTCTGCTTTCAAGGTTCTTCAAAACCCACCCCCACTTAACCTTATTATTTCATCATATTGACTCCCGTTTTGCGGCAGATAGTAGCCTGTCGTAGCCAATCAACACACGGAATTTGATAATTGAGAACACTGTGCAGCATCCTGCTCTGATTATCTCAGTTCCATTTCAGTTCTATAGTAAACACACTGTAATCATTTTTGTAAAATGAATTAAGTCAGTCATATGAGACCTCCCTACAATACCAGACTATTGCAGTCTTTGCTGAGAAGCAGAGAGGGACTACCATTTTGTGTGGCAAAATACAGCATTTGTGGAGAAGCAAAGTGTAAATAAGCAATATGCTGACTATATAAAACAACAAATAGCAACACAATTGCTCTGGTGCACAATGTGAGCAGGATCCCATTGTTCCAAACCCTTAAAACCCACCAAAGTATATAATGTGGCATCTTTAGGGCTATTGAAAATCAGATAAATATTCGGCTTCAGTATCCATCTTTAACTTCAACAAGCTTATCTAGTAGCCAAGGCCAAAATCCTCAGCCCTGCACCATCTGGATTGAGGCCAAAAGGCACAACAGAAACAGCATGAGGGCTGTTGATGGATTATCTCTTGAGGTGGATGAAGGGCAGATATCCATTCTCATTCTCCAGGAACCTCCAGACAGGTGATTATGAGTTTCTGCTCCATCTCTGGGAGGTGGCAGGGTTCCAGGGAACAAGATCAAATGGCGTGTGTACTTTCTGGAGACATTCAAAAAGTAGTGCTGGGAAAACTATACTTCCACCCCCACATGCCTCACTTGCAGAGTCCCACGGGTAAGCTCCCTGTAAGCTGTGCAGTCGCGCAGCAGCCATCTTAGCACCACGCAGGTGCTCAGAGAACCCGCCCGGGGACCTGCCATGGCAGGGGTGCCCCTCCCCTGGCCCAAACCTAGCCCGTCCCCAACTCTGCCGCGGCTGGGGCAGCCCTCCCCCGGCCCGAACCCAACCCCAGCCTGGACCTGCTGGGGGAGGGGCGCCTATCCTGCGGCCCCAGCCCCGCAGCTGCCGCGGCGGGGAGAGCCACCTCTCCCCGCCAGCCCAGGTGCTGCTGCAGGGAGAGAGAGCTGGGGGGAGTCCTCTCTCCCCACCATAGCCCAGAGCACCCCTCCTGCATCCTAAACCTCTAATTCCCAGCCCCACCCCAGAACCCGCACCCCCAGCTGGAGCCCTCACCCCCTGCACTCAACCCTCGGCCCCAGCCCTGAGCCCCGGCCCCACCCCAGAGCCTGCACCCCTACCGGAACCCTCACACCCCTGCACCCCAACCCTCTGCATCAGCCCTAAGCCCCCTCTCACACCCCGAACCCCTCGGTCCCACCCCCACCACATGAATTTTGTTATGTGCACTAATATGAAGGTGATGTGTCACACATCACCTCCATATTGGTGCACATAACAAAATTCATTCCGCACATGGGTGGGAAAAATTAGAGGGAACACTGCCCACAAGGTTCAATTCTCTCTTTAGTCTTATTCAACATTTGCAGGCAGCCATTAGGAGAACTGAGGAGATATCACTGATTCAAATGCCTTATCACCATAACATTACTTTCTTCAAGCTAGCTATGTGCTCGTCTTAAATCAGAAGGCTGAAGCTAAACCCAAGTAAAACAGAAGTTATGCTGATTGTCAGAGGAAAACACTTCAAAAAAATTGATAGCCATGGTTTAGTCTCCTCTGCCTAGAGATATGTATTCACAATTGGTCACGTCAGTCCACAGTTTAGGAGAGCTCCTGGATTCCTTCCTCATGTTAAGCTCACATATAGCAGTGTCCACAAATAACACATCCTACCTTCTACAGCTGGAAAGGAAAGAACGTCCCCATCCTGGCAGATGATGACCTAGCCTCAGCAAGTAATACTCACCTTCATTATCCTCCTAACTGAACTATAGCAATGCAACTTACTTGGGCACGAAATGATCAGCCCTCAGCAAACTAACTGGAGCACAATGCAGCAGCATGCCTCCTCAGCACTAGCCATATTAAAACCTGTCGTCCACTTGCTACACTTACCATACAATAATGTGCCAAATTCGAAGTTTTGGACTTATCTTCAAGGAGTTCAGTCATCTGGGTCTGGCAGGGCTCAAACCGGGAAAAAACAGGTGCGGTTGTGATGTTACCAGAGCAGGTGCCAGCTCATGCCAAGGCCCCTGGGCCTCACTGAACATTGACAAATGCATAGCTGGAAACCAGTCTGGCTCACCTGTGTGTTAGCATTGTTAAAACAAATGTTAAATTGGTAAGAATGTGTTTAGTCTCGATGAAATGCTTGTAGGATGCTGCATGTTACTTACATCTGTAGCCCATGGTATAAAGTTATATTGAGTGTTTGCATTGTAACTGTATATTGTTTCTGTATGGTTTAGCTCAGCAAACAGGAAAGAAGCATTAATGTAAAGAAGCCCCATTGAAAGCAAATGAGCTACTTTCAAAGAACCAAGACTTTGTTGATTGCCCTCCCAAACACACACCCATGAAGAGGAGACACTTGTTCCATTAGTTTGAACTCTGGGGGAAGGGAACCAGAAGGTACTGTATCACTGTGCTGCTTGAAATTTGGAGAGGTCAGTATTTCTAAGATGAAGCAAGAGATCCTCAACCTGCTTAAAGGTTAGTCCTATTCTATTACAATGGTGGGAACTTGGTGTAAATGGCTGAGCTGAGTTTGTGCATTATTAATCAAACTGTTACATTTCTGATTCATAGAATCATAGAATACCAGGGTTGGAAGGGACCTCAGGAGGTCATCTAGTCCAACCCGCTGCTCAAAGCAGGACCAATCCCCAGACAGAGTTTTGCCTCAGATTCCTAAATGGCCCCCTCAAGGATTGAGCTCACAACCCTGGGTTTAGCAGGCCAATGCTCAAACCACTGAGCTCTCCACTGGCTACTATTAATAGATTACTAGAACACTTGACCATAGAGTGGAATAAACATACTGTTTGGTGTCAGGTCCTTTTATTTGCTGCCTCTTTCAGCACAGGTGTATTTCACTAACTTGATAGCTTAAGCATGCTTGGCTGCAAATATTAGCCTTACTTCATCACTTTCACTCAACTAAAATAAATCCATATGAATGCAACCCCTTTCCTTCCTAACAGGTTTGCCTAGGTGGTAAACCAGATCATTAACATTTACAGTATTTTTCCCAAAGCTGTATCACTTATATAACTTCCCTTTTATACATGTAACTTCATTACAATTACAATATTAGATCCCATCAAGTTCCCCAATTTTCATTACTGTATCTGACAATATCTGATATTAATTTAAATTTTAATTCATTCACAAATAGAGAAAAAGAGGAAGTCTCTGTCTGCACCAGTGGTGTACTCTTAAGAAAGGCTGCAGCAAGTTTTAGTTCTGCAGAGTACTGAAGAAATCTAGCCATTAGACCTTGCATTTTTATTCTCTCAGCCTTCTGTTCTATCTTTTTCTAAAATAGCCTTGATGCCTCCGCAATTCTCAAATAGTAATAACTCATAACTTTGGGCCCTTAGTTACAACAACATAATTTGATTTTATGATGGCATTTGTGGTTGTTTCTTATTCTTGCAATAGGAAACATTTTGGCAATTTTTTTTAAAATCTTGCACGACATTTATACTAATGGGCAGATGTTTTACAGTCTACCATGCACCCAAAATAGTCTTAATTTTCTTGAGCTTGGCTGTCCATAACAATTTAATTGTTCTAGCTTGGACTGGACAACCAAGTTTATTCCTTAAAGTGTATTAGAAGAAAAGCCCTGGTGAATAAAGGAACAAAGTTTACAACATACTGCTTAAATTCACATGCACAGTACCCAGCTTAAACAAAAATAAATTGAAAAATATGAAACCAGTTTGGATAAAAAACAAAACACCAGCAAGTGACTACTTCAAAAAGTATCAGATTATTGTACAAAATTATCCTGTGTGAATGAGATGAAGACAGAAAACATAATGTAAACTGTTCCCATTTAACAAGTCAATTAAAAATTACCCAAATCATACTTAGGCTCATACTATAAACTCTTCACACTGTAAATATTAGGAGCAGAGTCAAATATCTGTTGAGATGACTGGCTGTGTGGAATGCAATGTCAAGTGCTGATAAGGAGGTGTGAGACTCTGGCTGTCAAGCCATTTTTCCTCTCACCAAGATGTCAACAGGCTCATAGCAATACAAACAATTATGATGGCGAGAAAATTTAATAGACTCAAGTTTCAACACTACAGGATTTCCAGTAATGAAAATGTTTAAAGTGCTACTACAGAAACAACACTTCTACCAACAGATGAACAATCCTTTACAGTAGATACCCTCTGAAAAGCAGTATCGACTAGCAAATATTATATTTTAAGAGAAAGCCATAATACACAGGTTTCTTATAGAAGATGGAACTTCTCCACAGTAGGTCAGTGTGCAGTATACCTGCTGCACCTACATGTCATTAGAATGTCATGCAAAGGTTCAAAACTTATTTTTGAAATGTTAACATGAAAAATTTCATTACCATTTAAACTATGTTCTGTCTGCTAGTGCTAACATGAATGCTAAGGACCAACTTGGTTTTGGACAGTAGCCACAGGACTCTGAAATCCCACACACCACAGCAAGCAGAAATTTGAAGAGGGCAAATAGGCTGAGGGGGAAACCTGGAATCTTGTTGAGGTTGCAGAGAAGTAGGAGAGATTTAGATAATACATCAGAAGGCAAAAAGTAGGGGATTAGAAAGGAGGGAGACAAAGGAGGAAAGGGAAAACAGAGTGGGGGGGAAAAGAGGAAGTGATGAAAGGAGTTGAAGGGAGAGAACAGAAGAGGGAGCACCAGTTATTGAAAACACTGCAAGGAAAGACAGATCCAGGATAGGAAAGACAAGGGGGAAAATGTATTGACGGAAAAGTACAACAAAAATGAGATACAAAGTTGCATCTTTTTAAAAAACTAAAGTTGATTGACAAAATTATAGTTGAATTCAATGCACAAACAATACACCCATATTTTGTTCCTCCTACTACAAGGGGGAGTGATGATGCAGTTATTTTTCACCCTGGGTATTAACGCTTAGTCTTCTGCCTAACTAGGAGACAGTAACGTTTGCAAGTTCAGTGTAGCCTCACATCCTTGGGTCCAGATCTATCCAATCTATTTTTATTTGGAGTTTGATATTGCAGCAGCAAAAGATTTTTTATTTTTTTTTAAAGTACAGCGTTGAAGCCTGATCTCAAACATGAAAGCAGCTCTTGGGTATTTGTTTTCTTCTGTTTTGTTTGCTTTCAAAGCACTATATGGAGAATTTAAAAACTATTTTAAGGTAAAAGTTGAGTCAACAGGCAAGCAAAATGAAATGTCTAAAGAAACAAAATTTGGACTAAATTCACATAGCAAACACTGTATTATGTTCTTTTACTCAGGCAGCTCTCTAATTAATTATTAAAAGCCTTTGCACTCCAATACTGACAGATTTTAGGAATCTGGCAGATCTCGAAGGGAGTAAACCATATCTGGATAAACTTTAAAACTTAGAAAGCCAGGCAAAAGGAAAACTCCATTGATTAGCCAGCACACTTTTGCGAAATATTTACTAAAGAATATTTTTTTTAAATTGAATAGTTTTTAAAAACCCATTGCAATTTTACTATTTCCAGGCAATAACTGAATTTGCATCTGAGTGGAGGATGGGGGTGGGAGGATCCTATCCTATTTTAACAATACTTTTCAGCAGATGACAAGCACAATGCAAAATAGGGATGAAAGAACTGGCTTTCCACTGGACAGTGGAAAGTTTCATAGTTGTATAATTTTATAAAAATTCTTGGGTTTTTACTTTTCACCTCAGAAGCCTTAAAATTTCTAATTCTTTCTAATGGAAAGCAGATTCTCTTTTTCTATTTTGCCCTGCTAAATTGCTAAGATGGTGGCTTCTGTTTGATTGTTAATTGTTCTTTTAATTTAACAGTGATTTTCTGTGGTTTACTCTTTGTAATTAGATACAGCGATAATCATCTCTTATATTATGCTGTAGTTTTCCTTTAGAAAGTAGAGCAAGCTGATGTTAAGAAATATCTTAGAGAGATTTCTATTATAATGGTGCCTCAAAAAAAAAAAAAAATGAGCAAAGGGAACTGCTGAGAGAGATATCACAGAACTAGAAAAATGAACAAGGACTTTTGACAGATATTCATTGAATGACCCAATAGATCTTTTCCAACACTAGCTTCTATCATGAATTATTTTACCTGAAATGTAAATATGAACTGAAAATTTTATATTGAAAAATTAAAAATCATTGTTGTGACACTAAGCCCCATATTATTCATAGAAATATTGTTATAATATGATTATAGCATATCTAAGATGTATTTTATGCAAGATGGGTCATGAGAGATATAATTGGAAAGGTTATGATTTACTGAATATGATTATCATTTGTATACATGTATCATTTTTGTATCTGAAGTTAGGAATAATGTCTATGCACCTATTATAAATGTGTTTACACCTGGAAAACGCCCACTAGACAGAAAACAATAGGTCTTTGAAGATGCTAATTTCCCACCTTCCTGGAGAGCCTTCCTGTGGACACTGCAAATAAACTTTGAGTTATGGCTGCAAGGTCATGTGATCAAGTCACCTAATACTGGACTCCATGATAAAATTAGTACTTTTCCACTGACCGGGGTGGGAATCACACTAGAAGACAAAGGATTCCTGCCACATGTAAAACCTATTTAAGGCAGGGGAGTGACACAATCGTGGTTCATTCATCATTGAATCCCTGCCCAGGATGGCTGCTGTAAACATCTAAGAAACAAAAGACAAGGGGGGAGAAGGACTGAGCCCAGGCTGGAAGGATGTCTAGCCTGTGAATGAAATTTCTGAAGTTTTAAGCTGCAAGCAAGACCAGCTTGCCTTCAAGAATCTCTGCAATCTGCCTAAAACAACATTTAGGGTGAGAATGTGCTACTTGTAACCAGTTTCTTTAGTATCTTAAAGCTTAGATTGTGTGTTTGTTTTATTCGCTCAGTAATCTGCTTTGATCTGTTTGCTATCCCTTAAAATCTACCTTTTGTACTTAATAAACTTGTTTTTGTTTTCTCTAAAATCAGTTTGTGGAATTCATAATGGGGAGGGTAAAAAGCTGTGCAGATCTCTCTCCACATTGAGGGAGGGGGCGAATTTCAATGAGCTTCCGCTGTATAGTTCTCTGTGCAGCGCAAAACGATACAATTTTGGATTTACACTCCAGAGGGGGAGTGCACTTGAGTGCTGGACAATTCCTTAGCTAAGCTTCCCCATGCAGAGCTGATCTCAGCATCTGTGTGAAACTGCAGCTGTGCGTGTCCCTACCTGTGTGTGTGCTGGTAAAGTGCAGTTTGAAGTCTGAGGGAGGGCTTGGCTGGCTTGCCTCAGCAGTAGTGTAAAGGGAACCCAGGCTAGTGAGGCAGGTGGGCTCAGTGGTACCCCAGTTTCAAGTGGCACCCCAGGGAGAACCCGTCACAATTGTCAATACATATTTTGGCTACCATCTACAATTATTTTCAACGTGCTAATTAGAGATTATGAATTAAGACTACAGAATATTTAGGTTGCTTTCAGTGACTAAATAGTGCTGTCAGTTTATTCACTAATCTTTTACTTTTGAAGATATGAATTCCAATCCTGCTTAGATCCCAGGTTAAACGGAACAATAAAAAAAAATGGCAGTGTCAAAAAGCTGTGCACTTCTTAATGGCTTTCAAATGAAATAAAACATTGTTGAGCCACTATTTATATACGACCATAAATACATACAAAAATGCCAGATGTATGGTTGCCCATGCAACCTTAATCCTGCCTCTTAGATGTCCAACCTGTGCATTGAATAAAGCTGGGGTCCTGTAGAAAAAGTAACATGATCATGCAATTAAAGATTGTAGCGTAATGCACACGCACAAGCGGGTGGAATTAAGGCTGCACAGGCCAGGGCCAGCTCCAGGCACCAGCCCACCAAGCTTGTGCTTGGGGCAGCACCTGGAGGGGGGCGGCGCGATGCTCTGGCTCCAGCCGCCGGGGAGAGCGGAGCCGCAGTGGGCTCGCTGCCGTGGAGAGCGAGGCCGCGACTGGGCTCACCGCCCTCCCCGTGGCGCTCTGGCCGCCGGGGAGAGCGGAGCCCCGGCCAGCGCGCCGCCCTCCCCCAGGCGCTCCGGCCGCCGGGGAGAGCGGAGCCCCGGCCAGCGCGCCGCCCTCCCCCAGGCGCTCTGGCCGCCGGGGAGAGCGGAGCCCCGGCCGGGCTCTCCGCCCTACCCCGGCGCTCTGGCTCGCTGCCCTCCTCCCAGCGCTCTGGCCGCCGGGGAGAGCGGAGCCCCGGCCAGCTCGCCGCCCTCCCCCCGGCGCTCTGGCCGCCGGGGAGAGCGGAGCCCCGGCCGGGCTCTCCGCCCTCCCCCGGCGCTCTCGCTCGCCGCCCTCCCCCCAGCGCTCCGGCCGCCGGGGAGAGCGGAGCCCCGGCCAGCTCGCCGCCCTCCCCCAGGCGCTCCAGCCGCCAGGGAGAGCGGAGCCCCGGCCGGCTCGCCGCCCTCCCCCCGGCGCTCCGGCCGCCGGGGAGAGCGGAGCCCCGGCCGGCTCGCCGCCCTCCCCCCGGCGCTCTGGCCGCCGGGGAGAGCGGAGCCCCGGCCGGGCTCTCCGCCCTCCCCCCGGCGCTCTGGCTCGCCGCCCTCCCCCAAGGCGCTCCGGCCGCCGGGGAGAGCGGAGCCCCGGCCGGCTCGCCGCCCTCCCCCAGGCGCTCCGGCCGCCAGGGAGAGCGGAGCCCCGGCCGGCTCGCCGCCCTCCCCCCCGGCGCTCCAGCCGCCAGGGAGAGCGGAGCCCCGGCCGGCTCGCCGCCCTCCCCCCGGCGCTCTGGCCGCCGGGGAGAGCGGAGCCCCGGCCGGGCTCTCCGCCCTCCCCCCGGCGCTCTGGCTCGCCGCCCTCCCCCCAGCGCTCCGGCCGCCGGGGAGAGCGGAGTCCCGGCCGGCTCGCCGCCCTCCCCCCGGCGCTCTGGCCGCCGGGGAGAGCGGAGCCCCGGCCGGGCTCTCCGCCCTCCCCCCGGCGCTCTGGCTCGCCGCCCTCCCCCAAGGCGCTCTGGCCGCCGGGGAGAGCGGAGCCCCGGCCGGGCTCTCCGCCCTCCCCCCGGCGCTCTGGCTCGCCGCCCTCCCCCAAGGCGCTCCGGCCGCCGGGGAGAGCGGAGCCCCGGCCGGCTCGCCGCCCTCCCCCAGGCGCTCCGGCCGCCAGGGAGAGCGGAGCCCCGGCCGGCTCGCCGCCCTCCCCCCGGCGCTCCGGCAGCCGGGGAGAGCGGAGCCGCGGCCGGGCTCTCCGCCCTCCCCCCGGCACTCTGGCCGCCGGGGAGAGCGGAGCCGCGGCCGGGCTCTCCGCCCTCCTCCCGGCGCTTGGTGGGGGGGCGGGGGGTGGCGGGAGGCTTTTTTGCCTGGGGCGGCAAAAAAGCCAGAGCCGGCCCTGGCACAGGCAATCATAATCCTATCATTTCCCAGCTTTTGAGTGCTTGACATTACAACCTAAATAACTCTTAATGTAGTATTTTTTTAAATATAATTTCCTAGGAAATGAGGTAAAAACAAATTCTATTATATTCATCTGGAACAACTGCTCGCTCCATCATGCATCTTCATCAGAGTTTGAATCCTGAATCTTGAGCTACAGAACTACCTGCATTGTTTGACAGCAGAAAGCAGCTGTTATTTGGGGAAGCAGGGATGGAAGAAATGGGCTACATCCAAGGGATGAGCAGGGGAATCCCTGGCTAGTTTCCTCTCGCCCAGTTCCAGAGTGGTGGTTGGGCTCCTACCCCTGATGCCAGGAGAAGGGTTTCATGGAACAAATAATAGTAACTTCTCTCGGTCACGAATCTTCAAGATCTGCTGCAAACAATGGAGGGATCCAAACTTCTTTAAAATGTACGTACATTTTTTTTACAGTGGAAAATATTAGTCAACCTAAATAAACGCTTGCTATCAGCTCTCCCTATAACACAGAGATCCCAAATCAAAACTGATGAACTAAAAGAACATGAGAAGATTACTTTCCACCATCCTTGAAAAATGCTACTTATCCAAAAAGAGTAATATTTTTGGTTGGCAAGTAATAGAATTATGGTTACATTAAAAACTGATGATTTAACAGATAGGCTTGTAGAAATTTTGCCTGGACGGGTACATTTTTATGATTGGTTTGAAAGCTGGTTTAAACAGTTTTTATTTAATATACCCCTTTGTAGCTCAGCTGAAGTCATTAGAGGCAACATGTCAAGGTTTCACACCAAAATTGTG
The DNA here is from genome assembly GCF_028017835.1 of Emys orbicularis. Lineage (NCBI taxonomy): Eukaryota > Metazoa > Chordata > Testudines > Emydidae > Emys > Emys orbicularis. Next base: position 130,254,239 of record NC_088689.1, read on the forward strand.
TGATGCAAGGAAACCCCAACCCTCAGCACTAAGGAGTTAATGCAGTCTGATTGAAGCACTTTTTCATTCTCTTGTGACTTGCACTATCAAAACAGCATTCCATATTATCTACCATTGCAATGAAATGATCCACAAAGACCTCTCTATTTCTTGCTGACATGTTTCAGAGTTCTTGACAAATGCTGAAAACTTTTGTAAAAGAGTTCATTTTTAGGAGGGTTATAAAGATTATCTATATAGTAGCACAGGTGTACAAGGTTCCTTACAAACAAGGTCCCAGTCCTAAGGTATAATCTAAATTAGAATGATACAACACATATAATGATTAAGGATCTGGCTGTATGAGAACTGCACAATAGAGGAGATTAGGAACTGAAGTCCATGAAGGATTTGAAAGAGGAGTTTTTATAGTACACAGAAGAGGAAGAATGTTCATAGTATAGGGAAAGTCACGAAAAGAGGTACAAAGTAACGAGTGGGAGGAGACTAGAAAGCAAGCATAGAGCAAGAGACAGGGTGTAGGAGGAAAACACAAGCTGAGATGTAGGTGAGGCTGTCATGAAGAGTCTTGAGAGTGAGGAAGAGCAACTTAAGCTTGATTCTGAAAAACTAAGCCAGGAAAATTATTTGAAAAAGAGTGCAGCAATATGGTCAGAGAAGCAGCACTATAGACAATTCAGTAGTCACAGTGAGATAAGGCATGTACCAAGGGTTTTAGAAGTTGGTACAGAAAGTTGTTTTGAAATATTGAAGAACACAAAACATTTGGAAAGCACCTAGACAGGGAAGTTTTGAGGGGAGAAGTCTAACGAGGAATTGAAGATGGCAGTGCGATTGGGGGAACCAGAATAATGGAGTCTTCAGAAATTAAGAAAGAGTATACAAAACGTTTTAAGACTTGTAAACAATTAAAAAAACTTATCTATAAAAACAGAAGGTGTATCCTGTCTAGGGAATCCTGAAGCATTTCCCAGTTGGTCAGAATCATAGGTAATTTTATACATATTTTCCCACACTGTTTCCAACACTTAGAACAGTGTCCCAACCTTTCTCTCTTTTGAGTATCTCCTCAATGCTCACTTTTGGCTTCCTTCCCACAATTACCTACTCAACTCTGCTCTCATGTGCCTCACCCTCATTAACTGGACTCCCATCACATCAGAAATACAAGTTATTAAACTAAAAGACAGGTGCTTTTGACAATCCCAACCTAACTGACTTTGGAGCCTAAGCTTCCATTGGACTTGGGCACTTTTGAAAATTTTACCCGTTAACAAGATTTATGTCCTACTGTAGCAACTTAACTCACACTTCTTTTAAAGATGCATTCTCTCTCCCTTGCCTGTACTTCACCTAATTTTAGTATGGCCTGATTTCAGAGGTGCTGAGCAATTACACCTTTCATTGGCTTCAATTTTCAGAGCTTTTGAAAATCAGATCCTAATACCTCTGGAGCAGAGAGAGTCTTATTCATCTGTAAACCACTAGCATATAGCAATGACTCTTCACAAATAATTAACATAGACTGCAAAAAGAACAGGAGTACTTGTGGCACCTTAGAGACTAACAAATTTATTAGAGCATAAGCTTTCGTGGGCTACAACCCACTTCTTCAGATGCATAGACTGAAAGATACAACCTACTTGAAAACTTAAGAACCATTTTTAAATAAGTAGAAACAAATTGTTAATGTCTCAATAGCTGAGAAGATAGTTTAAGGAATTAACATTCTCTAAAGTTGTTGTAATTGTTTAAATTCAGCAATTCACAATTGTACAACATCTCTTTCATGAAAGGATAACATGGCATAGCTTTGCAACTTTCATGGCAACAAGTAAAAAAACTGGGGGCCAGCGAGTGCAGCATGAATAAAACCTAAACCACAATTAAAAGAATATTATTGTGACGTTGTGCAGTCTATATGGTTTTATAAAAACTTGATAATAAGTCAATATAATGTAACTGGGATAGTTTTAGAAAAATTTGACAATAAGTGAATATAATGCAACTGGGGTATGCTTTGTGCAAAAGGTCTCTTATAAGGTATCATTACAAAGCTCATAATCTACTGAGTGTGATCATCCTATTTGTAGAAATGTACCACTCTTGTATCTAAAACTAGAAATATAAAACATAACTCTGAGGGCCTATTGTAATTATGTAAAGTGTGGGCCATTAATGATGGTTTGGAATCTTGATGACTCCCATTAACAAGGACCATTGTCTGCAGATGACTGGGTTTACCTGTGAGTCTTCCTGTATATGTGTGTGCTGGCAAGTGAGTAATGAAGTCTTGCAGTGACATGTGATCATGTCACCTGAATTGGAATCCATCTTTAACCTGGTGCTTTTCCAGTGAGGGGGGGTGGAAACCAGGAGGGACAAAGGGTTCCCGCCTTATGCAAAAGATATATAAAGGGGTGGAAGAGAACAGAGGGAGGGAGGAGCCATCATGAAGAATCCCCTAGCTATCACCTGAGCTGGAACAAGAGCTGTACCAGGGGAAAGAATTGTGCCCAGGCCTGGAAGGTGTCCAGTCTGAGAAAAAACTTACTGAAGCATCTCTGAGGGTGAGATTATCTGTATTCAGTTTGATTAGACATAGATTTGCGCATTTTATTTTATTTTGCTTGGTGACTTACTTTGTTCTGTCTGTTACTACTTGGAACCACTTAAATCCTACTGTCTGCATTTAATAAAATCACTTTTTATTTAGTAATTTACTCAGAGTATGTATTAATACCTGGGGGAGCAAACAACTGTGCATATCTCTCTATCAGTGTTATAGAGGGCGAACAATTTATGAGTTTGCCCAGCATAAGCTTTATGCAGGGTAAAACGGATTTATTTGGGTTTAGACCCCATTGGGAGTTGAGCATCTGAGTGCTAAAGACAAGCACACTTCTGTAAGCTGTTTTCAGGTAAACTTGCAGCTTTGGGGCAAGTGATTCAGACCCTGGGTCTGTGTTGAAGCGGACTGGAGTGTCTAATTCAGCAAGACAGGGTGCTGGAGTCCTGAGCTGGCAGGGAAAACAGGAGCAGGGGTAGTCTTTGCACATCGGGTGGCAGCTCCCAAGGGGGTTTCTGTGATCCAACCCGTCACAATTATTAAGAGCAAAGTATTTTCTAAGGGCATGTCTACACTACAGCCCTAAGTTGACCTATGTTAAGTCAACTTACAGCCACCGTAGTAATTACTGCAGTGGCTGATGTCCACACTACCCTCCTTCTGTCAATGGTACACGTCCTCGCAGACCAAAGAGAGGCAGTGTGGGGGGCTGAGAGACCTCTGCACTGCTCCCCACCTGAAGCCCAGCTCTCGCCTCGCCGCTCCCAGCCGGGGGGAGGGAGGCGGCGCAGCCGCACAGGTTTCTCACCTTCCAGAGCAGGGAGCCTCCGGGCAGCAGATCAGCTTGGAGTGGGAAGCCAGGGACAGCCGGCTCCTGCATGGAGCCTTGAAATTGGCAAGACAACCAACAGCCAATGTAAGTAATGCAGTGTCTACACAGATACTGTGTCGCCTTAACTACACCAACATAAGCCCTATGCCTCTTGTGGCGATGGAATTATTATGTTGGTGTAATAGGGCATTTACATTGGTGGGACAAGGTTGTAGTTTGTCCACTGACACAATTAGGTCAATGTAAGCTGCCTTATGTCGACCCAACTGTGTAGTGTAGACCAGGCCTAAGTAAAGTTTCATTATTATTAAAAATGTATATTATGGCACTGCCAAGAGACATCAGGATCAGAGCCTCCTTGCTAGGTACTGAATAAACTTGAGCTAAGCAGAGGCACTGTCCCACAGAATTTACAATCTACAACGACATTGTCTGCTACTCCCTTTGCTTTGCCAACAATGCCAGCTTTGATCACCTGCTTCTCCTGCAGATACCTTTGCATTTTCTTCCAGGTTGGCCCTTATCCAGGGAGGGAGGGGGAGGGGGAGAGAGAGAATCCAATACCAATCCTTCCAAAAGAATACTTGTAAGTACTTTGAAAATTACCTGGAAATCATGCCAGAAATCCAAAACAACAACTATCAAAAACAAACAAAACCACCTGCTGATGACAGCCATGCAACACAAAAACAAAGTGGAACCAACTATAACTACTCCATAACCCACAGAACACCACCTCCAGAAGAAACCAGGGCACCCGAACTCACCACAAGGACACTACACAATACCCAAGCATCATCAATTTATCAACACTACGCCTCACTCGAGCTGAATTATCTGTACTCTAAGGGACTTAGCGTCTCCCCCACCACGGAACCTGATCCCGTACTAACATGTGGAGAACTAGAAGAACTCTTCCACCGTCTCTGCCTCAAAGAATTCTTTCACTACGATGACACCACTCACAATTACCACGTCCCCACCAACAATATTAAGAAAAAAGAATCATCTGACTGGACACCACAGAGTGAAAAATATTTGACTATTAAATCCTTAATAAACATATCCACCATAATCTCTCCACCGCCGAGAGGATGGCCATGCAGTCCCTGAAATCTAACTACCAGATAGTGATCAAACCAGCAGACAAAAGGGGCGCCACTGTAGTTCTCAACCACGCTGACAACATTAACGAGGCCAACTAACAACTCTCCGATACTATCTACTATAAAGAACTCACAGATAGAGCCCTGCGCAGATACAAATTTGTATCTCCATCTAAGCCGCGATCCACAAACATGGTCAGTGGATATAAAGTGGATATCCAGAGATTTTCAGGGCTCTCTTCCAGAAAACCCCACACCACAATTTACCCAGAAGCTTAATGATATCATCAAATCCTTCCCCAAACAACTCCACAAGAAACTCTACAAACTCTTCCCCCACAAACTCACTCCAGGGACCTTCTACATGCTTCCCAAGATACGCAAACAAGGGAACCCAGGCAGACCCATCGTATCTGGTCATGGCACCCTTACTGAAGGAATATTGGGACTCACAGAAACCATCCTCAAACCATTAAGGGCCAGCTTCCACCAGGACACACTGACTTCCTCCACAAACTCTGCAATATTAACAACCTCCCTTAGAACACTATTCTCACCACCATGGAAGTCACTTCCCTATACTCCAACATCCCTAACAATGTCAGCATAGCTGTCTGCCTCAAATGCTTACAAGACAATGGACAACCCTCAGATAGCCACCCCAAACACATTGCCAAACTCATCCATTTCATCTTCATCCATAACAATTTTACATTCAGCAACAAACACTTTGTCCAAACCACGCAAACAGCCAAGTGTACTAGGATGGCTCCCCAATATGCCAACCTCTTTGTGGGCCACCTTGAAGAAGAATTACTGGACAAATGCACCACCAAACCAATGACATACCTGAGATACATCGATGATATTTTCATCCTCTGGACAGACGGCTTAAACTCCTTCAGATTTCCACTACAACTTCAATCACCACCCATCCATTAAATTATCTGGAACATGCCCACACTAGCAACTTCCTGGACACCATCATCAGTTTCAACAATGGAACCCTACAGACAACCATATATAAGAAATTCACAGATCACCGCACCTACCTTCACAGATCCAGTGACCACCCCGAACACACCAAGAAATCTGTTATCCAAAGCCAGGTACTCAGATACCACTGAATATGCTCTGAGGAATAAGTCCAGGATATATACCTTAACACACTTAAAACCATCTTCACCAAACAAGGACATTTCACCAGAGAAGTAGATCGCATCATAGAACAGGCCACCAAAATACCCTGAGAGAACCTGCTTTTATATAGAAATAAAAACCCCTCTGACTGCACACCGTTGGCTGTCACCTAGCACCCCACACTGGAACCCATATGGGGTATCATCAAACAACTACAACCCATACTCAATGGGGACCCCATCCTGAAAAAATCTTCTCAATCCCCACTTCTGAATCCCCAATAACAACTATGTGCATGAAACCAGACAATCAGTATGCTCTTGAATGAACGCACACAGGAAAATGATAAAAGGCAAAAAGACCTCATCACCTGTGGGTGAACACTTCTCACAAAGCAATCACTCTATATCTGACCTATCAGTCCTCAACCTCGAAGGAAACCTGCACAGCACTTTCAAAAGACGAGCTTGGGAACTTACATTCATTACTCTGCTAGACAATAAAAATCATGGATTGAAAAGACACACTGGATTTATGTTGACAGGTTTCAGAGTGGTAGCCGTGTTAGTCTGTATCAGCAAAAAGGAGGAGGAGTACTTGTGGCACCTTAGAGACTAACAAATTAATTTGAGCATAAGCTTTTCGTGGCATGCATCTGATGAAGTAGGCTTTAGCCTACGAAAATTTATGCTCAAATAAATGTGTTAGTCTCTAAGGTGCCACAAGTACTCCTCGTTCTTTTTACTGGATTTATGGTTTATTAGAACAATCTGTAACCCTCTAACGCCTCCACCCCTTTATCCTATGACTGCAGAGGTGTTAACGGGGCCACTTTACCTTGAATGGTCCCTTACAATGTGTGCTAACTACTTAGGCTAAACAATCTGTTCCACCTTGTATTTTGCTGTGACTCTGGTAGTACCTTTCCAAGACCTCAAGAAGAGCTCTCTGTGGCTCAAAAGCCTGTGTCTTTCACCAACAGAAGTTGGTCCAATGAAAGACATTACTTCACCCACATTTTCTCTCTAATTACCAGTTTCTAGCAAACAGAAAATATAAACTTTCTTCACCTGCAGCACACTAAAGGAATCCCACTGATCAATCAATATGGAGCAAACATAGGTTGTCTGAATCTCTGCACAAACTAAAGGCCCTCACCCTGTAATTCTATCTACATAGCACCTTCAGGAGCCCCACTGACTTCTGTAGCCCAAGGCAGGCGCAAGGGGATATCCTTGCAGATCCAACGGCAGGATTGAAGCCTACGAACTCTGGAGTGCTTAGTAAGTTCTCCTGCATCTGCAGAAACAGGAGTATAAAAGACTGCAATGGTGATGAAGCAGAAAAACAAAGCAGATGCCTTATAGGTCTCTAAGTAGCAAGAAATTAAGAATCCTGTGAAACATGTCCCAATTTTTACCCAAGTTTCTTCAAAATCAGGACAATGCTACCTATTGTAACATCTTCTCTCCAGCCTCCTGACAGCATTCCCCAGGCATTCCACTTTACAAAACCATAGTAGGAAAAAATTAGAATCCTAATGAGATGCATTTTATGAACCTATTAGATAATCTTTTTTATCCTCCGTAGCTCACACACATTAAAGAGGGAGAGCTCTCCCAGCGATAAAAAAACCACTCTGAACGAGCGGTGGTAGCTTTATCGCCGATAAAGCACTGTCTATACTGGTGCTTTTCAGTGCTAAAACTTTTGTCACTCGGGGGGTGTTTTTTCACACCTCTGAACAACTAAAGTTTTCCCGCTGAAAGTGGCAGTGTAGACACAGCCTTAGTTTTGCTTTGCTCGAGGTATAACAGACATTTTTTGGGGGGACGTGTGTAATTTCTACATTATACTGTTATCAAAACAACGTTCATTGCTCCCTACACTCCCTCACAAAAACTAATACGAGTATGGAGAAATGCATATATAAAACCATAACAACAAATGTAATCCCCCACATCTTCCACAGCACATAAAGGCAATAAATGCTAGTAATTACTGCCCTATCAATATCAATTCACTGCTCCATAAACTGTAACTATATAAATCAAGTAATTCAGATAATTAACAAGTTACATGCAACGCACAAGAAACCCAACGTATGTGTATATATTGCCTAATGAAAACTAATATATTTAGTTCTGATTCCCCCCAATTTTCCTTTCCTTATTTCCCACTACCATTTACAAAGCACTTCTAAATTAGGGAAGTATATCGACTGCAAGCTGTCCTAATATGAGAAGAGCTTCAGGTGTAAGCTGGTCTGTCCAGCTGTCCACTGGTTTGCAAGCAGGAGTGACGGAAGCAGGCGAAAAATGGGAGGAGGGGCCAGAGGCTCCCAAACCATAGCCCTGCCCCACTGTGCTGCCCTGCTCCATCCTTTATCCCTGAGACCCCTCCCTCGTATCACCTCTTCCTACCAAGACCCCGACCTTACACTGCCCCTTCTCCACGAGCCCCCACCATCATGCCGCCTCTTCCCTCCACAAGCCCCTGCCCCCAATCACTCCTCTCCACCCTCTCCTCCATGTCGCTCACCCTTACGGCCTGGTAAAAAGTATGGGGGGACAAGGGCCCCCCGTTTCAGTGCCCATGGTTGCAAGTACCACTGCATCCTTGCTCCAGAAACATCACCTTTGCTTTCATATGTTATACAAAATGCAGCAGGCATATATTATACTATACTATAGTCATTGAAATTTCATCACCATGCAACACAAATTGAACACAGCTTAATCAGCATGTGTTTGGGTTTGTGTAAATGAGACTGGCTCGTTAGCCTATAGTAAGAGTGAGCATTGCAGTATCACTCAATCAAGGTGGGAATCTTTATGTCTGTGTATTCTTGGGGGTTTTTGTGTTTATTTGTGTTTTGGAAATAGAGTCCCTCTCTGCCCAATCTTGAAAACTCCAATTTTTGAAAATTCTGGAAATCATGCTCTCTGACCACTCTACCTACACATCCAAGAACTTATACTGCATCACCATGGAAAAGTAGCCCTTTCTGTTAATATACTCCTTGACTTACTGGAGGTGGTATCACAGAATATGGGGAGATGGGTTTCCTGAACAGCTTCTGCACAATTCAGAAGCCCAGTTGTTTAAACCCCTCCGTTATCTCTGGTGCACTGATCACCTTGATTACAATCCCTTGCAATATGCTATGTATCACTATGCAAACCTCCACAATAGTAGCTCCCACCATGGGCTTCCTGATCCCAAACTACTGACTATATGGGGTAGCCATAAATGCAACACTACTCTCTCTCTCTCGGCCCAACAGAGTGGTGCTCTCATCTTGGAGGTCTGGCACTGCTACATTAAGGCTAGCTCACCACAGAGGGACAGAAGTGTCTCCTTCCTCACTGTGAAGTTATACAGTCACTTTTCAGAGTAGCAGCCGTGTTAGTCTGTATCCGCAAAAAGAACAGGAGTACTTATGGCACCTTAGAGACTAACAAATTTATTAGAGCATAAGCTTTCGTGGGCTACAACCCAAGAAGTGGGTTGTAGCCCACGAAAGCTTATGCTCTAATAAATTTGTTCGTCTCTAAGGTGCCATAAGTACTCCTGTTCTTTATACAGTCACTGTTGCTTATCCCAGGTCTCAAGGACAATTCAGTCCCACTAGTCTGATTATGGTCCAGATCCAAAAACAGCATTCCATCTAGTGAACAAGTTAATCTCACATACACACTGCCAGCTTTTCTGGAGGCCCCAGAGGATTAGTGATTATTGCAGCAAATTCTATATTTTATGCCAGAACATCCTCCACCTGAAAATTTACAGAAATTTGCCTGGGAATCATGCAGTTTGACATCTTCTTTCAATTTCCCTGGATAGCTCTCAAAAGCAACGGATACAGAGAGCTGTGCTAGCAACTGTGCAATAGGTACCAAGCAAGCAATGCAACGACAAGAGCAAAGTACAGTGTAAGAAGTGGTTCAATTCTCTCGAGTTAACACAACCGTTGGGCATGCCTACACTATGACGGTATACCTAGGGTGTTGTAGCTGCGCCACTGGAGCACCGTAGCATAGACTCTTCCTACACTGATGGAAGAGGTTCTTCTGTCTATATAAAGAACAGGAGTACTTGTGAAACTGCATTACTGATTACTATTACACTTTTACCAGAAACCAAATATCATGGCTGAAAATACTACTTTCATTAAGTAGTCTGTATTTAAAGGGAATTCACAGTTTGTTCTGCAGTAGCACACATTAATATTTGGAAGATGCCTGCAATGTGCAGTCCTTAATTAGAATCATGTCACAGCTACCATCATGTAGCACAGTGAATGTAAATGCTGGATATCTGCACTTGGCAGCTGCTTGGCAGGCTTTATAATAAGAAATCTTACTGAAAATTGATAGTGTCTTTAAATAACGTAATACAAGGGTATAGACAGTATTTTGAAAATCAAATACTTAATATCCTGCAGCAGTCTTCCAATCCATCCACATCTGATATACTGTTTACCATCAATTTGAGCTACTTAACAGCTGGTAACAGCATTTATATTCAGTCATCATTTTCAAAGAGAGCAGCCTAATAGGCTAATGTAACATGACAACATAGCTTCCACTGGGGAAAACATCTAATATATAACTTCTAATCAAAGTTTTGGGGACCAGGCTAGATGAACAAATACAGTGTGATTGAAATTACACTGTCAAGCTTGAGACAATAAAAAGTGAATATACTGCATATCAAAACACGTAAAAGCAGTGAACAACAGAAAAGGTCAGTCTCAATGAACAAGCGTGCGTGGTGGATAGAACAGACCCGGTCTCGTGTCACACAAGTCATTCTAAACATGAATAATGATACATCTAGTCATCCTTAAAACAATGAGTTAGTAGTAGTTTCAGGTACCCAAGTCCCTCTGCCAATTCATGGTTTTACATAATTGCATTTTCCTAGGGTTTAAAGCATTGTTCTCTCCTTTTACTATATGGAAGGCTCTCACAAACAGGGCAAAGTGACTAACCACCAGCATGGGGGGGGGGGAGGGGAGGGAAAACAGTGAAACTGACTGTACATAAAGTGCTGTCAAATAAGCACTAAATAAGCTAAAAAAAAATCTTTATAAATATATATCACAATCTTAGGTAAAAATGCATTTACACACATGTATATTTTTAAAAAGACACTGATTTCACAAATATATTTTTCTTGCATGATTCACTTGCTCTATTGTTTTTCCATAGTAGCAGAACACTACACAAACCCTCTCAGACAAAAGTTAACAGAGAACGGCAAAACAGCTGCTCATTGGGAGGTAAAAGTGGCATTACAAGAATGATAAGAAGCAGTGTTGTCTAGAGAGTTTAGAACAGGAGACAGAGTCAGGATCCAACTCTATTCCCAACTCTGTAGCTGTCTTAGACAGTGAAGTTAGGTAAGTTCCAGATTCTGTACCTTCAGTTTTTCCATTAAAAAGTATACAATAATTAGTGCCCTACCAAATTCACAGTCCATTTTGGTCAATTTCATGGTCATAGTATTTTTAAAATCATAAATGTCATGATTTCAGCCATTTAAATCTGAAATTTCGTGGTGTTGTAATTTTAGGGGTCCTGACCCATAAAGGAGTTGTGGGGGGGCCCCGCAAAATTATTGTAGCGGGGGTGGGGGAATTGTGGTACTGCTACCCTTACTTCTGTGCTGTGCTTCTGAAGGTAGAATGCACTTTGGGTAAAAGTAACCATGAAATGATAGATTTCATGGTTTTAAGGAAAGGAAGGAGTGAGAGCAGCAGAATTATGACAATGCACTTCAAAAAGAGCAGACTTTAACAAAGTCAAAGTACTAGCAGATAAGGTCCCATGGGAAGAAAATCTAAGGAGGTCAAGAGAGCTGGCAGTTTCTCAAGAAGACAGTATTAAATGCACAACAGCAAGCTATCCTGATGCAAAGGAAAGATAGCAAGAATAGTAAGAAGCAAATATGGATTCATCAGGAGTTCTTTAATGATCTGAAAATCAGAAAGGAATACTACAAAATGTGGAAACATGGGCAAATTGCTAAGGAGTACATAAGAACAGTGCAAGCACTTAGGGTACGTTTATACTTACCTCCGGGTCCGGCGGTAAGCAATCGATCTTCTGGGATCGATTTATCGCGTCTTGTCTAGACGCGATAAATCGATCCCGGAAGTGCTCGCCATCGACGCCGGTACTCCTGCTCCGCGAGAGGAGTACGCGGAGTCGACGGGGGAGCCTGCCTGCCGCGTGTGGACCCGCGGTAAGTTCGAACTAAGATAGTTTGACTTCAGCTACGTGAATAATGTAGCTGAAGTTGCGTACCTTAGTTCAAAGTGGGGGGTTAGTGTGGACCAGCCCATAGAGACAAAATCAGAAAGTTTAACGCACAAAATGAGTTACACCGAGCAAGAGACATAAAAGGTAGTAAGAAGAGTGTTTATGAATATATCAGGAGCAAGCGATAAAGGAAACCATAGGTTACCTTAGCAGAGAAGGAGAGCTAATAACGGACAGCTTCAAGAAACCTAAAGTGTTAAGTACTTATTTATCATCAGTCTTCACCTTAAAGGTTAATGGTTACCAGATAGTCAACACAATTAATATTAATAATGGGGAAGAAACAAGCCAAAATAAGGGAAGAGCAAGGTTAAAAAATATCTAGACAAATTAGATGTATTCAAATCATCATGGCCCGATGAAAGGGTACTTAAGGAACTAGCTGAAGCAACCTCAGAACTGTCAGGATTATCTTTGAGAATTCATGGAGATAGACAAGGACCCAGAGGACTGGAAAAGGTCAAACATAGTACCTATCTTCCAAAAGGGGAACAAAGAGGACCTGAGCAATTATCTTCCAGTCAGCCTAAATTCAATACCTGGAAAGACACTGGAACAAATTAAACAGTCACTATATAAGCACCTAAAGGATAATAGGGTTATAAGAAATAGCCAACATGGATTTGTCAGGAACAAATCATGCCAAATCAATGTAATTTCCTTCTTTGACAAGGTTACTGGCCTAGTGGATGGGGGAGGGGGGGGGGACAACAGATGTGATTATCTTGATTTTAGTAAGGCTTTTGACAATCCTGCATGTCATTCTCATAAACAAACTAAGGAATGTGGTCTAGATTAAATTACTGTAAGGTGGGTGCGTACGGGTTGAAAGACCCAACTCTAAGAGTAGTTATCAATGGTTCGCTGTCAAACTGGGAGGACATTTCTAGTGGGGTTTCATAGGGGTCTGTCGTGGTCTGATATTCAATATCTTCATTAATTACTTGGATAATGGAGTGGAGAGTATGCTTATAAAATTTTCAGATGACACCAAGTCAGGAGGAATTGCTAGAACTTTGGAGGACAGGATTAGCATTCAAAACAACCTTGACAAATTAGAGAATTGGTCTGAAATCCATAAAATAAAATTCAATAAAGACAAGTGCAAAGTACTACACTTAAGAAGGGGAAATCAAATACACAGCTACAAAATGGGGAATAACTGACTAGGCAATAGTATTTCTGAAAATGCTATAGGAATTCTAGTGGATGAAAAACTGAATGAGTCAAAAATGTGATGTAGTTGCAAAAAAGGTTAATATTCTGGGGTGTATTAATAGGAGCATCGAGTGTAAGATACAGGAGGTAATTGTCCTGCTCTACTTGGCACTGGAGAGGCCTCAGCTGGAGCACTGTGTCCAGTTCTGGGCACCACAATTTAAGAAAAATATAGACAAATTGGCAAGAGTCCAGAAGAGACCAACAAAGCAATAAAATAAGCTACTAGAGCCCCTTTTTAAAAAAAATGCATAAACATACTTCCACAACTATTTATAGAAGGGTCTTATGGTATCCAGATATAAATTTGTTTTGGCAAATATTTAATATAAATAAATCTCTAAGTAATCTCTTAATATGGCTGATTTAAAATTTACAGACTCTAAAAATCCTTATTTGGGAAGTACTAAAGCTGTAATCTATAATGAAAGACTTTGTGTACCAGAAATTTTTTTTTTAAATTATGAGAAAGTATCCAAAAAAAATGGATTCAACTGAAAAACATTTCAATTTTATCATAAGCATTCCGTTGAGATTATTTAAAAAATACATTGAGAAATTACCTTTTACATTTTTACTGCTAAGAATACACATGAACTCAAAAATTCAATAATTAATTAAAATGTATACAGATATGAAAATTAAGCATAATATTCTGATCTTCATGTGAAAGTGCTCGGCTGAAAACAGAGAACCCTCATTATGAAAATATGAAACAACTGGAGGTTTCACAGAAACTTTGTACTGTACATTTTCATAGGAATAGGAAGAAAGTACCTCCACTCCTATAAAGTTACGATTGTATAAGCTGGTGGGCTAACTCACCAGCTCAGGAATGAACCATGCCATGCCAGAGTCTGTTTCAGGCCCTGGCCTCAGGGTACAATTATTCATACACAAAACATTCATGAAGTAACATAAAACAAAATAGGTTGCAGTACCTTTCTCCTTGTTTCTCTCAGCCCCTGAAAGAGGACACACCTCTTCCTTCAATCCCCTGCTGAGTCATATTATTTTTATTTATTATTTGTATTACCATAGCACCTACCAGGCAGCCCTTAATCCCTTCGGAGCAGTTTCACCCTGTCGCTGTCTGTAACAGGTCACTTGTATATATTTGTCACTCTGCTGGGAAATGGTCATGCAATTTCTTCAGTTTTGCTGCAAATGGCACCATTATATTTCTTTGACAATTCAGCGAATGTATTTTTCCATTAAAACCCAATTTCATAGCTTCTAATGACTGATCCAATATTGCAATCTATTAAAAGACTTTCATGATGGTAACTTCACCCTTTTAATTTGCACCAGTATGATAGACATTTTAGATATGTACAAATACACAGTCTCTGCTCTGAACAGTTTACAATGCAGGAGACGGATGAAGCATGGTAAAGGGATTCATCAAGCCAAGCAAAACGGCAGGGGTGAATTTTGCAGACACTTTGTTAGTTCCAAGGGACCTTTGTGGAGCGAGGGGTTAGTTTTTCCTCCATCCAATCTTGTTCACATTACTTAGAGGGAAGAACTTTTTCTATAAGTCCCGCTTTTTTATAGGTGGACCACACCTTTGTCTCATGGATATGTCCCTCCCATCTGTTATCACATGGACCACTGCCTCTCTCAATTGCAATAGCATAACATCCATGGGAGAGCTAAAGCAGTTGCTTACCAGGAAAAAATATTAAGAAAAATGTATAATTTTAGCTGTTTTAGCATTTTGTCCCTTTTTAAAAAAAAAAAGTGAACCACAGCAACTCTCCCTCCCATTTGAGAACAGACCAAATGGAAGTGGGGAGAGCCAGCAACAAGTGACTTGCCACGAACCACAGTTTGGGAACCTCTGATTTACACACCAGTAATACAGTATCTAGAGCTTATGTCACTGGATTACTCAACCATTTACTAATTTACAGTGCAACTTTACTAATTTACACTAGTGACAGAAAACCATTGCAAATTAGCAAAATCAGAAACATAATAAAAAAGCAAGGATACAGTACCAAGCTAACTTTGTTCATTTTGACAATTAAAACTGAATTATAATTTAGAATGTGTTATAATGCAGTAAAATGTTCTATCATACAGTTGTAAAAATAATGAAGTCTTAGAAATAAAATAGTTCACTACAGACTATTAAATATTTGATAAATGGGGAGAAATACAGAGATGATGTATTAGAGTTCACTGCAAAAGACCATGTTCAAGAACAAAGATGAGAATAAAGGATCTGATATTCTGAGAGAGGAAACTTCTGAAATAGATTCAAGTCTTTATACACAATGTGCCTTGAAACCATATATACTGAATTACTGATAAATTTGTAAGTGGCTGTACTGATACCATGCTCATTTCAGTACAAGACAGAAACAGTTCTAAGAGTAACCAAACTATTTCCCTGATTTTGTGAAAATACAGAAGTTTAAATTTGTCTAATAGAAAGTATAGGTAAATTATAAACTTCATGCGAAAAACTAAGCAGTCATGGGATAAGAGGGAAGGTCCTCTCATGGATCAGTAGCTGGTTAAAAGATAGGAAACAAAGGGTAGGAATAAATGGTCAGTTTTCAGAATCATCATGTTCCCATTACACCTCTGGCGTTTAGGGCAGCGACGAAGCTCCTCCACTCCTATCCGTTTCTGGCAAGTCTTTCAGGTTTTTCAGCTGGGTTTCCACAGCTCTTTGCCATGTTGTTTTCGGGCGGCCTCATTTCCGTTTGCCTTCAAGTGTCCATCTTATTGCTACTCTAGTGATGGAATCAGTTTCCATCCGAAGCACATGGCCAATCCAACGCCTCCTGGCAACAATGGAGCTCATATCCTCTTGGCTGCACTGTGTCAATAGATCTTGGTTTGAGATTGTTCTGGGCCAAAAGATACAGAGGATTTTTCTGAGACAGGTTGTATGGGATGAAGACAGTTTGAATATGTCATACTTTCTCATTCCCGAGCATTCTGCACTATAAAGTAATGTTGAAAGTACACAGCTCTGATAAATCTTGAATTTGGTTTTGGTGGTTTTTGTATTTTGATGATTTCCAGACAGTATTTAAGCTCCTGAAGGTGCCCCTGGCTTTACTGATTTTGTTCTGGATGTCCTGGCTTGTTCCACCATCCTGGCTGATGGTGCTGCTCAAGTATGTGAATGTTTCTACATTGGTAAGAACATGATCCTCTATCCGTACTGGTGATGGTGAGGCAATATTAAAAGTCATGATATCTGTCTTATTGCGATTGATTTTCAGTCCAATTTGCTGGCTGAATGTGTTGAGTCAAGTTGTTTTTTCTTGTAATAGGAGAGCGACATCATCTGCAAAGTCCAGGTCTACTAGGGATGAGAAGGGTGTCCAATTAATGCCTCTTGGCATGTCTCCTGTTGTACGCTGCATTACCCAGTCGATGGCAATGTTAGAGAGGATTGCAGACGTGATACACCCCGATGTACTCCTGTTTTGACTTCAAAACTGAGCTCACTGTAATCAACACTACATGTAAAGTTGAAATAAAAGCTTTTGATGATGTTCATTATACGGAGAGGGATTCCATATGCCCATAGAATGTGCCATAGGCTGGTCCTGTGAATGCTATCAAAAGCCTTCTCAAAGTCTATGAAATTTATGTAGAACTGCTGTTGCCATTCTAAGGACTGTTCTATTATGTTTCGTAGAGTGAAGATCTGGTCTGTGCATCCACGCCCTTTCCGAAAACCGGTTTGCTCTTTTCTGAGAACGCTATCAACTGCCTCTGATATACGCTGGACTATGATCTTACACAATACTTTGCTTGGCACATATAAAAGTGTGATACCACGCCAGTTATTCCAATCACAGAGTTTTCCTTTCTTTGGTATCTTCACTATAACCCCATTGGTCCACTCATCTGGCACTTTTTCCCTTTCCCAGACTGATGTAAACAGAGGGGCCAGGACAGATGCTGCTAACTCAGGATTTACCTTGAACAATTCTGCATTTAAGTTGTCCTTGCCAAGAGCTTTCCCATTTTTTAAGGATTTGATGGCTTGAATGATCTCTTCCTTAGTTGGGGTGTCTGACCTTGATATCAAGAGCTTCTTCTGCCTCTGAATGTTTGGAATCATTAAGAAAGGGCTAGATAATAAGACAGAAAATATCATATTGCCTCTATATAAATCCATGGTATGCCCACATCTTGAATACTGCATGCAGATGTGGTCGCCCCATCTCAAACAAGATATATTGGACTTGGAAAAAGTTCAGAAAAGGCAACAAAAATGATTAGGGGTATAGAATGGCTTCTGTATGAGGAGAGATTAATAAGACTGGGACTTTTCAGCTTAGAAAAGAGACGGCTAAGGGGAGATATGATTGAGGTCTATAAAATCATGACTGGTGTAGAGAAAGTAGATAAGGAAGTGTTGTTTACTACTTCTCATAACACAAGAACTAGGGGTCACTAAATGAAATTAATAGACAGCAGGTTTAAAACAAACAAAAGGAAGTATTTATTCACACAACGCACAGTCAACCTGTGGAACTCTTTGCCAGAGGATGTTGTGAAGGCTAAGACTACAACAGGGTTCAAAAAAGAACTACATGAATTCATGGATGATAGGTCCATCAATGGCTACTAGCCAGGATGGGCAGGGATGGTGTCCCTAGCCTCTATTTGGTAGAAGCTGGGAATGGGCAACAGGGGATGGATCACTTGATGATTACCTGATCTGTTCATTCCCTCTGGGGCACCTGGCATTGGCCACAGTCGGAAGACAGGATACTGGACTAGATGGACCTTTGGTCTGACCCAGTATGGCCGTTCTTATGTTCATTTGGCAATTATTTTCTACCATTCTCATTGAATGGTAAGAGTGAACAGCTTCTAAAAAATTTGATTTAGTCCAAACTTCCATATCATTAGATGAATTTAAAGGCAAACATTCTTCATGACAAAAACTGAATATATTTAGCATTTAGACGGGAACAGTTATGGGAAATAAACTGTATACAAATTATAAATTTAAAGATCTATGTTGTCCATTGTCATGGAAAATTAAAGTAATTTAGAAACTAATTCCAGCCTTTTTTTTTTTTTTTTTTTAAAGCTTAAGGCTCTGTATTATTCCTTATATAGTCACATTGCATATGTTTCTCAAATGCTGCAACTAGTTTCCATTCTCAGAATTAATAGTAGTGGAAGAGTTGACCCTACTCAGCCTTTTGTACATTTTGTCTGTGCCCATTTTGCTTCTTTCTTACAGCTAAAAAGGCCTGAAAGATATTAAACATGCTTTGTTTTCTGTTGTTGTATTTACACGAGAAATATCAGGTTTTGACTTCTCCGTGTTTGCTGGAGGACTAGTAGAATTATTACTCTTATTATTTCGAAGGCTCCTATCACCATGATATTCAAGTGCCAACATCATAAGAGACAAACTTGAGCAATTTAGAGATAAAGGTGTTTTAAACAGACTCTTTAGAGCTTGTTATCAATACTTATTTAACCCAAACATTTGGTGAACATGTGGGGAAAAAAGCTCTCTGTGAAAGCTGAAAGAGCCCTCACCCATTCAAACTGAGGGTTCACAAAGCTGCACTCTAGTTCTCAGTTCCCAGGAATCCCCCATTAAAGGCACAGGAGACAAGACTTGGTATTACTAATATTTCTAAGAGAAAAAGCAGACAGTTTCTTTGTTGCTGTTGCTGAAGTCCTTTTTATAAACTGAGAACAGGCAGAAAGGGCAGAATGACTGATTTCTCCTTTACAAGTCACCTTCAAAGCAGACTCAGTCACCTTTGTTTCAGAGTAAAGAAAAATGCTGATCAAGACACTCTCATACTCTCAAGTGGAAAAAAAAAGAAAAATGTTCTGTATTAGGGTTTATTGCTTTTAAATATACTCTCAGTAAAACACTTCCGAGAAACTTTGCTTTGGTGTTCTACTTGGCTCAGCAACCATTTATTGCTTTATACTGAGTACTACAAATCAATGGGGATTTATCCCTGAATAACTGATTTTGTGCAGAAAGATCAAAGCAGCCGCTGAAATCTTCACCTTTGGAGGTGCACTATAAAAGTTATCAGAAATGTATGTGATACTATTTTAATGGCAGCGGGTGCAACCTACTGTAAGGTACAAATTCCAGATTAGCTCATTGTTACTAAAAACATCATAATTGCCATTTACAAATCTTACCCACAAGAAAAATATATATTTTGCCTAGTAAATGCAACATCAAGCCACTGTTACAGAGCAACTTGCAGCACATAGTACACATTACAAGTCTGCTTTAATGCTAAGATAAATGTTAACTCCTCATAGATTTTACATACAAAAGCTTATACAGGTCCTGAGAAAAAAGAATTAGTGTACAGAAGTAAACACATATCCCAGGAATTGCACCCTCACATTACTATCCACAATTAAACCACAAAGTACTATATCCATAGTAATCAAAAGCTTCCAACAGTGAGAAATAAGGCTGACTTCAGTGAGACTCCACAAGGGACTACTCATGTGGAGCAAAATGCAAGATTGGAGCCCTATGTAATTAGGGAATGTTGACCCTCATTTGAACAACAGTCTAATTATCCTATATCAGAGATAACCCATATTTAAATCCAATTAAAAAAATGGTATATACATGAAATTGGAGAAGTATTTAATCAAAATATTACTCAAGCATTCTGAAACTGATCTAATCAAAATCCACATAATCAGAGATAAGATGGACTTACAAAGATTTAGCCCCTTAAAACAGGGATTTAGGAATCTGTCATTTTTTTTGCAAAAATAAATGACAAACTAAAACCATGAGTGTGATTTTTGGTTGTTTTTTATTTTAAGAGGCATCCCTACAGCCTCCACTACTGTACGATCCAAGAGACTTACAAACATTGATGAATTGACACAAATAGGCTGATCAAAGCATCGGACTGGAGAGAGGTTACCAGTGGAGTTCATCAAGGATCAGTCCTGGGAGCAATCTTATTGAATATTTTTATTAATCACCCTAGCACAAAGAGGAGGAGTGTGCTAATTAAATTTGCTGCTGATACAAAGTTGGGAGGCACCGTCCATACAGAGAAGGACCAGAATATTATACAGGAACATCTGGGTGACCTTGAAGATGGGAGTAACAGAAAAACTGGAGAGCTTCAACAGTACAAAGTATAAGGTCATGAACTTAGGGTCTAAAAAGAATTTCTGCTATAAGCTGGGGGCTCATCAGCTGGAAGCAACAGAAGAGGAGAGAGACTTGAGTGTGCTGGTCAATCACAGGATTATTCTGAGCCACCAATGTGATGAGGCTGTGAAAAAAGCAAATGTAGGATGCATTACACAAGACATTTCCAGCAGAGATAGCGAAGTAATAATGGCATTGTACAAGGTACTGTTAAGATCTCCTTTGGAATGCTGTATACAATTCTGGTCACCCATGTTCCAATTAGAATTAATCTTTCTTGAACAGGTGCACAAAAGAGCAATTAGGATGGTCAGGATAACTGAGTGCCTATGTTAGGAGAGGAGACTGGAAGAGCTTGGCTTGTTTGACCTAGCAAAAAGCAGGCTGAACAGGTATATAATTGTTCTCTATAAATACACCAAGCACCAGAAAGGGTAAAGAGCTATTTAAGCTAAAGAACAATGCTGGCACAAGAACAAATGGGTATAACTGTCCATGAACAAATTCAGGTTGGAAATTAAATGAAGGTTTCTAATCATCAGAGAGTGAGGGTCTGAAACAGCCTCCCAATAGGAGTTGTGGGGGCAAAAAAATTAATTAGTTTTAAGAGCTGGTAAATTTATGAGTGCAATAGTAAGACAAAGTTGCTTCTGATTGTGGGGGACAGGATCCACAGTTCTGAGGCTCACTTCTGGTTTGTGTTTTACATTCCTTAAAACTCATGTTTCAGGACTTTAGCCAGCCACCTGCAGGAGTTGGAAAAGGAATTTTATTTTCCTCCTGCACCCCCAATGTTTTTTTTGGGGGGGGGTCAGAGAGGGGTAGGGGTTGGTCTCTTTCCATTGAAGCATCAGAGAGAGTCGTGGCTAGAAGTGGAACACTGGATGGGGTGGGGTGGTGCTCTGAAGTGGCACCGACCATTCTCTCTCAGGTGCTTGGATGACTGGTTCTTGCTCACATTTCCAGAGTCTAACGCATCACCATATGTGGAGTTGAGAAAGAATTTCCCCCCAGATCAGATTGGCAGTGACTTGGGGGGGAGGGTGTCATTTTCCTCTGCACCAGGTGGATGCAAGTCACTTGCCAGGATTCTCTGGGTATCTCAATCATTTTCATGCCATTTCAGGGGCCAGGGCATTGGTGCACTTCAGTCCCTCCTATTTTATCCCTGTGGCACATAACAGCCTAGTCTTTAGTGGGCTGTGATGTTTTGGTCTGATTTTGATTGTTGGGTTCAGGGTGCCAGTGGCCTGTGACATAAAGGAGATCACTGGATCATCTGGTGGTTCCTTCTGGCCTTAAACTCTGTCAAGTCTTAGGATTCTCCAGAATGGTAAATTCCAAAGCTGAAAAAAACCCTGCATCAAAGCTTAAAAGTGCTATTCAGCTCAAATAATTTGCAGCAGAGCCTTGACATGAAATTTAGGGATGGAACACCCTCTTCTCTTTCAAACTATTCAACAAATGAGTATTAGCCAGAAAAACACCCTGGACATAGTGCCATCCTTTGAGGGAGCGCCAGTCTGTCTGACACATAGGTCTAAGAATGAAAAATAAGATAAGACAAAATTTTCCCTCTCAGTCCCCTCCATCTGCTAGTCTTCACAGTGGGATGCAGAAGTTAGTAAATCTTCCCTAGAGAGGGAAGAATAATTCAGTTTACCCATGTAGAATTGCACCCTGACCGTAACATCTGTAACAACCTTCCACCAAACACTGCATCAGCTGAGGGAAGGATGTCAGCTTGATAAAATGACTGAGTTTATACATGATATTTTCTTTCTTTTAGGCCTCTCTCTTGCAAGACTTCACAAGGACTCAGTATGCACAGATCTTTAAGCAGAATTGACACTTTGGTATTAGTGTCTCCTTACTGCCCTTTTGTGATGCCCATTGGATGGATCTTGTATAATATTCCTCAGAAATACTCATTACCTACCTCCCAAAACTATGTCTTTGCCTCCTTCGTAAGTCATCTGTTACAGTGCTAAGAGCATTCTAAGACAACACATGGTGCTTCGCACCTTGCCATTTTTGTAGAATTGGTGGTACTTGTGAAAATTTCAGAAAATAAACTAGAAGAGATAAGCCAAAATAGCATAACTCTACAAACCTCATGTCTATTTGATTGACATTCATATTTATTAATTTAGTCACTGGAAGCAATCAAAGCTCTTGCAATATAATTACTGGGGTGCATTTGTGTAGCTATAAAGTTAAGTTACAGTTCCCACCATAAAAAATTTTCAAGGGATTATCATTCAGATGTAAATACTAGCTCTTTATATAAACAAGTTTGTTGTAAAGAGCACTGCAGTAATCCTTCATATAAACCCATTTAGCTTTCAGATTGATCCCAGAAGATTTTTATCTACTGTATTAATCCCACTGCAGCACTAAACGTATATGTTAAAATTCTTTATAAAACTTGATAAATATTAGTAAGCACATGCAGGACACTGCACTTTTAATGGATGAAACTGAGTTAGGAATTTTTTATTCTAAAATGTTCAGCATTAATAAATAATATATTTTTAGCATGTTTGTTCCTGAAGAATTCCAAAGCATTTCACAAACTATATACAAAATTACTTCACCTCATCTGTAGCCACTTTCTTAGCAGCACAAAGCAACAATTTACAAGAGCTTAATAAATAATACTGTATCCCACTGAAAATACAGGGGGGGGTTGAAAAGAGAGAACGTGGTTACCAAACTGGGGAAGACTAGGTTAACACCCCAACTGGTGTCCCTAGCCTCTGTTTCCCAGAAGCTGGGAATGGGCAACAAGGGATGGATCACTTCATTATTACCTGTTCTGTTCATTTCCTCCGGGGTACCTGGCATTGGCCACTGTCGGAAGACAGGACCTTTGGACTGACCCAGCGGCATGGCCGTTCTTCTAGTATATGCTAGATTTTTGTCTTTTCTCTCTCCCATTCCCCATGTCTCTAGTCTGTAATCCTCCCCTCTCCCCGGAGATTTTTTTCATTTTTTTTAATGATGCGTACAGACCTTAACTACTTGTTCTTGTTGTTTTACAAGAAGGGTAAAAGGTCTGGGAAAGGTTTTTTACATTAGAAATTGAGGGGTTTTGTACCCTAGAAGACTGTGGTGGTTGTACTACAGCAGGGGTCGGCAACGTTTGGCACACGGCTCACCAGGGTAAGCACCCTGGCGGGGCGGGCCAGTTTATTTACCTGGTGATGTGGCAGGTTCGGCCAATCGCGGCCCCCATTGGCCGCGGTTCGCCGTCCCGGGCCAATGGGGGCGGCGGGAAGCCGCGGCCAGCACATCCCTCGCCCATGCTGCTTCTCGCCGCCCCCATTGGCCCAGGACGGCGAACCGCGGCAAGTAGGGGCCGCGATCGCAGAACCTGCCGTGTCAGCAGGTAAATAAACTGGTCCGGCCCGCCAGGGTGCTTACCCTGGCGAGCCGCGTGCCAAACGTTGCCGACCCCTGTACTACAGGTTGAACCTCTCTAGTCGGGCACGATTTTATTTTATGTTTTTTATGCTTTATCTACTTATTTCCTTGTGCCAACACAGTAAAACTGTGTAGCAATACTAACACTTTGTTATGAAGAGATACGGTAAGCCTTGGCTAGGCGGTATTGCAAGAGTTGTTCCATTTATTCACCTCAGCAAGATAAAAATAAAGATACCCGCTCGCTACAATATTGACCTTCCGTGGTTCGGCAAATTCTCTGGTTCGGCACTGGTCAGGTCCCGAGGGTGCCGGACTAGAGAGGTTCAACCTGTACTAGTGAAATGGTACTAAAAGATTCATGAGTGAAAAATGAGCAAATGTAAGAGGAGAAGTTTTTAGTCAAACTATTTGAAATTCTGTTTTTTGTTTTGTTAACACCTATTAAATTCAATTACTAAAACTCTGAAGAAAAGACATCCTTCTTAAAGATTCAACATTCCTGCCCCTCTGATTAGGGTCTGAGAGCTAATATACACCCTCTGTGCCATCCAGAAGGTTCTCCCACATAGGGAAGACCGGAGCTCACATTCTTGAGGTTAAAAAATAAATGCCACCTTTTTTGTTTTTGACAAATACGCTTTAGGGCGTCTTTATAAATCACAAAGCAGCAAAAGAGGAAACGATTCCAGTTTTTAAAAATCTTTTGCAAGAGCTTTTGGCCTGCACTGGTTAGTCAGCTCAATATCAAAACATTTTTATAGGTGGAACATTAGAATTCCTACCTGTGCTGAAAAACCTTTGGGCTTCTCCTACAATAATAGTATGATTAAAAACAATTTCTCTCTCTTTATATTAGTGTTCTAGCTTACTCTATAAAATTGCCAATTGATGTCTTGCTAAAGAGCTGATTAGTAGTTTATCTTTTCCCAGTATGGTTGATATTGAAGACTCTTGAGCTAACCTTAGAAATTATTTCTTAGAGATTTAGAGACTTTGTAGTTTAGTAAAACAAATGTTGTGCTGCCTCTTACAAGCCACTGTTGTCAGCTGTTCTTATTAATAGGATTAGAGGTTAAGGCAGATTTATGGACATGCAAAACAAACAATGTGGCATCTTAGCCTTTCATGCTCAGCAACTCTAACTGTTTATTAAAGCAAGCCAATGCTGAATGAAATCAAGTGGTTTTGGACACCAGGTTAACTCTGCAAAAAGAAGAGGAGTACTTGTGGCACCTTAGAGACTAATAAATTTATTCGAGCATAAGCTTTCGTGGGCTACAGCCCACTTCTTCAGATGCATAGAATGGAACATATAGTAAGGAGATATATATATACATACAGAACATGAAAAGGTGGAAGTAGCCATATCAACTCTAAGAGGCTAATTAATTAAGATGAGCTATTATCAGAAGGAGAAAAAAAACTTTTGTAGTGATAATCAAGATGGCCCATTTCAGACAGTTGACAAGAGGTGTGAGGATACTTAACATGGAGAAATAGATTCTATCTGTGTAATGACTCAGCCATTCCCAGTCTCTATTCAAGCCTAAATTAATGGTATCTAGTTTGCATATTAATTCAAGTTCAGCAGTTTCTCATTGGAGTCTGTTTTTGAAGCTTTTCTGTTGCAAAATTGCCACCTTTAAGTCTGTTACTGAGTGACCAGAGAGGTTGAAGTTGTCTCCTACTGGTTTTTGAATGTTATGATTCCTGATGTCAGATTTGTGTCCATTTATTCTTTTGCGTAGAGACTGTCTGGTTTGGCCAATGTACATGGCAGAGGGACATAACTGGCACATGATGGCATATATCACATTGGTAGATGTGCAGGTGAACGAGCCCCTGATGGCGTGGCTGATGTGATTAGGTCCTATGATGGTGTCACTTGAATAGATATGTGGACAGAGTTGGCATCGGGCTTTGTTGCAAGGTTAACTCTGTGAAGGCATTAGTGTCTACCACATATCACCTGTGTTGGGCTCATCTGATATCGCTAATCTTTACTCATTCTTGTTTTAATCTTGCCAATTCTCAGCTCCACAGGCTTTTAAAGAATCTTTTTGTTAAGTACCGGTAGGTTCACAGTAATGTAAAAAAATACTGTACATAAACTTTAGTCCAGCCTCATAAAACTGCCATGAATAACTAGCCCATATTCAAGATCTAAAAGATTACTCACCACAGGCAACCAAGTTTTACAAAGTTGCTTTAGGCTAATTCTGCAACTGTTCCAGTTGATACCACTTTTGACAAGACTGATCATTTAAAAAACGCACTGCTTGCATTCATGTCACTGACAGCATTAGTTTATTTGCTCAACTGGTCCTGGACACATTTTCCTAATACATAAGGTTCCAAAAAGAGCTGAGTAACTCGAAAGCTTGTCTTTCACCAACAGAAGCTGGGCCAATAAAATATATTACCTCACCCACCTTGTCTCTCTAGTATCCTGGGACCAACTGCAAGCAGAAATGAAAGAATGATGGTTGGGGAGCTGATGAAAGATTTCATTATTGCTTGGGACCAGCAGGCAGATTGTTCTTTATGTAAAGAAAGCTAAATATCCATTTTTTAAAAAAGGTTCCGTTTTAAATGTCCCCTAACAAATATGCTAACCAAGGAGAAAAGAGGAAAGTAAAATATTAGCTTGCAAAACCTACATGGCAACAGTTGAGCAAAGAAAACTAAAACATCCCTGTTATACTCTAAAAATGCATTGGGTTGCGCTGTGGAAGATGACACTTTTCTTGGGCATAAATAATCTTTCATTTGGTAGAACTAGAGTATCTACATAGGCAATCTACTACTGACTTAGAGCCAATGCACTACCGGGCAATAATTATAACACTAGGGCTGAAAAGGGTAAAATATGAAGATAGATAACGGGGGGTGGGATTATTCTCACTGGAAAAAAAAGAGAATATAGTTGAAGCTTCCAAAGCTACCAAACATGCTAGTGTAGAAGAGATATCAATATATTAAACTAAAAAAGTTCAGAAGCTTAAAAAATTAGGTTTCAATTAAAAAATGAGGAAACAAAGTAAATAGAGAATACAAGTGAAGTAATTTTGCACAAAGGATGTTAAACATAAAATAAGTTCCCAGGATGAGATGAGTCATCAAAAGAGACTATTAAGTTAATATAAATAAAAGCAAGGATTGTATTTGACTGAGATATGGTGAACAAAAATGAATATGGGCTTAAAATAAAGCCAAACCAGTAGGCGCTTGTGATGGGGTCTGCCAGGCCTTCTCTGGCCGCTACTGGAGGTGTTGGAGCCCTGCCATCCCCTTGCTCAAGGAAAACCCACTCAAGCCCAGGCTACCAAGACTTGGTCCTCCACAGGACTGGAAGGGCCAGGAGGAGACACTAACAAATCAGGAGCCAGCAGGCTAATTAAGAAGGCTTGGCTGCTTCTTCTCAGGGACAGTGCTGGCACAGAGGAAGAGCTAGTCAGTGCTAACTCAGAATCCCAGAACTAGGTCAGGGTCTTGCCTTCAAGTGCTGCAATTAAGCACTTGCCTTTGAAGTTGTGTTTATTTAAAGGCACAAACAGCCAAATTCTGGGTTTGTTATTTTTACTTAACTGTTAAGTCTGATGCTGAGCTTTTGGCATGGGCTATCCTGCTCCAGGCACGCACCCGTAGCTTTTGGACAGAGGTAGGGAGCAGCTGCAGTACCATGGTTGGCCCTGCAAAATGGGGCACTACAGAGCTGCCCCTGTGACAGCGCTGTTTATAAAATGTCTTACTGTAGGAGAGGTTAGCATCTACTATGCACTGTATATTGCTTAGATTTGTATCAGAAGTCTCAATTGTCCTATTAAGGTATCAACATTTTGTATCTGAAGTTTGACTTGGTTTACAAGAGAGATTTTGTTCCCCCAGCAGAAGGCTAAAGTAAATGTGAGGTCTCCCAATAGTGTAAAATTAGAACTGTATTGAAAATCTGATCAAATTTAAACTTTGTATTAATTCATCAAGCCATTTATCCAGTTCTAGAAAAAAACAACCAACTCTAACTCACAACAATAAAGATGGTTCTTTGCTCTTTTGTGACTAGAGCAATTGCAGAATAAGGCAGGGTTA
Organism: Emys orbicularis; assembly: GCF_028017835.1. Lineage (NCBI taxonomy): Eukaryota > Metazoa > Chordata > Testudines > Emydidae > Emys > Emys orbicularis. Next base: position 130,282,110 of record NC_088689.1, read on the forward strand.
ATGGTTTTTAGTTTGGTCTTTTTTGGTGTTTTTTTGTTGCTGCTGTTTAAAGATTTTAATATTAGGTAAATTCCAGCACATTACTGACTTATATTCAATTTGAGTCCATTATAACCTCTGGATCCTTTTCAACAGTATTACTGCCTAGACAGTTATTCCCCATTTTGTAACTGTGTATTTGATTGCAAAGTACTACACTTCAGAAGGAACACTTATCTTTATTGAATTTCATGTTGTTGATTTCAAACTAATTCTCTAATTTGTCATGGTCATGTTGAATTCCAATCCCATCCTCCAAAGTGCTTGCAACCCCTCCCAGTTTGGTGTTACCCACAGATCTTATAAGCATACTCTCCACTCCATTATCCAAGTAATTAACAAAGAATGAATAATACCAGACCCAGAAATGACCCCCTGTGGGACCACACTAGATACTCCCTCTCAGTGTGACAGCAAACCATTGATAACAACACTTGGAGTATGATCTTTCAACCCATTGTGCACCAACCTTAGAGTAATTTCATCTCGGCCACATTTCCCTACTTTGCATATTAAAACGTCACAGGGGATTTTGTCAAAAGCCACACTAAAAATCAAGATATATCAAGTCTACAGCTTCCCTCCTCTCCACTAGGCCAGTAATCTTGTCAAAAAAAGAAATTACGTTGGTTTGACATGATTTGTTCTTGACAAATCCATGCTGGCTTTTATCCTCTAAGTGCTTACAAAGTGATTGTTTAATAATTTGTTCCAGTATCTTTCTAAGTATCAAAGTTCGGCTGATTGGTCTGTAATTCCCTGGGTCATCTTTGTTCCCCTTTTTAAAGACAAGCACTATGTTTGCCTTTCTCCAGTCCTGTGGGACTTAACCTGCCCTCCATGAATTCTCAAAGATAATTGCTAGCAGTTCTGATGTCGCTTCAGCTAGTTCCTTAAGTACCCTTAGATTAATTTCATCTAACCCTGCCGACTTAAATACATATTTAGATATCTCAATATTCTAACCTGTTTCTCTCTCTTTTGGCTTGTATTCCTTCCCCCTTTTCGTTAGCATTTTAATCAAACATTCCTTTTGCGTTGCTAAAGATTCTTGATACACCTTCATTAACATGTAAATGAAGATTCCCTAACTGTTGCATTGTTCGTATGAAGCATAATTCAATAGTGTAACAAAGGAAATACGGTACTAAGAATCAAATACAGATATGGAAAGAATAAAAGCTGGATAACACATCACACCTGACAAACAGACACACAGCCAAAGCTTTCATGTTATGTCCAAGAACCCGATTAGAACAGAAAGGAAATACATGGCTTATTACTATTTTCTTCATAGCCTAAACACAGGGCATGCCAGCCCATAACAATCACTAATCAAAAGTAAAGAGAATGAAAACCTCTATCCATTTCATATTAGCATACATAATTATCCAAATGTTCAAGCAGCAGAGTCCCCTTTCATCAGATTCAGTTTTTTTGTATTTGCTCTGATTGTATTCAAGAGTTTACCTATCAAAATTTCCTCTTGTACTAGATGCATAATTTAACTAAATTCGACAGTACTGTATCTATCTATACTTATTTTAAATATTTTACATCCCCTACGCTTGTCTCATCAATGCAAGGAAAATTTGAATATAACTCCATTAACACTAACAGGGGTTACCTTTATTTAATCCTTCAGACTTCAATCTGTAGGAATTGGTTCTTGGATGCAAAGATGTTGTCTCATGTATAACCATTACTCTTTTACATATACATTATTCTTCTTGTTCAAGACCTGTTCTTCCTTAAACACTTTCAAAATATATCCTGTTATGCTAAAATATGTCTATGACAAAGTTTGCTGTGTGGTCTCAGACACTCTCGGCATTTATACATAAATATATATTGTATACAACTCTATAGTTTATAGAGTTTTATATAAGACAGGGTGATCTGTTTGTTTTTTTAAAACCACACTTTCCCTTCTAAAACCAAGGGCCTAATTTAATTTGGTCAAAGTTTGCTAGGGCTTCCCTCCAAGATCTAGCAAAGTAACCTCAAAACTTTAAAGACACTGAAATCTTATTTCTTTTTGGACTCTGAAAGCCACAGCTGGGTATAAAATAATATTGTGATTACAAAAAGTTAAGGCACATAGATGTTAGCTGCAACAACGTCAAAGTAAAAGAAGTAGTTCTAGCACTAATGATTATTATTTATTGTGGTAGTGCCCATACATAATGTGCTTTACAAATAGGATGTTCATCTCTTGGACTGTTTTAGCATTACAACGTGCAATAGCACAAATAAGTTGCAAAATATGTGTAAAGAGCTTGCTGTAAAAAGAGTTATTTTACTTTTAATAGCCAAAAAAAAAAAGCAAATTGGGGCTAACAGTACTATGCTTTGTGGCCTTCCTTATTTCCAAAGATTTATGAAATATGGAGGTACTTGTTCATTTGGTGAATATGCTGCTAAATGTTAAAGCACTTTAATGTTAGAGGCTGTTATGTCACCAAAGAGAGCTCTGAAACAAACCCAAACTGAATTGCATTTGACAGCTTAAAGAGAACACATCAACAAGCACCAATACCCATTTGTTCTCCTCCTCCAAAATATTAAAATAATTAAATTGATGAAGACATTGCACAAACTGAGTTGCTCAAGTGAGTTGATTCAGTGTACCAAACTCCATAATCATAGAATATCAGGGTTGGAAGGGACCTCAGGAGGTCATCTAGTCCAACACCCTGCTCAAAGCAGGACCAATCCCCAGACAGATCTTTACCCCAGTTCCCTAAATGGCCCCCTCAAGGATTGAACTCACAACCCTGGGTTTAGCAGGCCAATGCTCAAACCACTGAGCTCTCTCTCCCCCCCAAAAACACAGAAAACAGATCTAGCCTACCTAGTACAGTACAGGAAAATATAAGGCAACTCAGATTTTAAATGTGAACAGTATTAACAGATCTAACTATGTCAATGTTTGTAAAGTAATTATTACTGACTATTAAAAGGACTACAAAGGCTTCAAAATTTATCCTTCACAGGTGGATTGGATGCTTCCTCTATTACCTGATATCACTTTATAGAAAATACAACTTTAAAAAGACTTGAAACTTTTGATTGCTTTTTCCCCCCCAAAAGGTGCTATGGGGCTTTAAAGATGGCATTTTGCAAACTTCTGATATTAAGGCAGGAAGCACTCTGTACAAGACCTAAAGCAGGTAAATTTTTATCTGCTCTTCCAATACATAACTACTGTGTTTTCCACTGCAACAGTAGAGCAGAGCAGAGGATTCTTTCAGGGGGTAAACACTTAAAAAGTGTTCACTTTTGCCCTATACATGCTCAGGACAGGAACCAAAAAAAGCATACGAGCCTTCCCACCTCCACTAGGTGCACAGAGAAGGAAAATTCCCCAGGGAAGAAAAAAGCATCAGATGCCCTAAACTAATTATGATTATTTAGGAAACTGAATTGCCCACACACTGCTGGGATGCTGATGTGGATGTATCCTATTATGTACACTGAGCTCAGCACCCACCACTACTACCCAAAAAAACCCCACATAAATGGAGAAAAGGATATTAGATGTTTAGAATTTTCAGCTTTTAATAATCCAGGTAATAAAGTTAGCAACAGATTTCAATTCTTCATAATAGTGTGTAATTTTAAATAAACAGAGAAAAACATCAAGCATCAAGTTCATACTCAAAGTCAAGGGAAAACAGTTATGGTTGCAACTCTATCCTTAAATAACCATATTGTGGTAAGTATTGTAAAGGCTGCACAAAAGCACATGATCTTACATACTGCATACTCAGCAGTATGGACATTTCAATCTTTGATGGTTCAAGTCAGACCCTACAGTACCGTTTTGACAGTTACTGGGTAGCTGCTTACAATTGACTACGTCCTCCAGGATAAAAAAAAAAAATGAGGAGTCCTTGTGGCACCTTAGAGACTAACAAATTTATTTGGGATGTCTCTCTCGCAGTGGAATAAAGGCCTAACTTTGTACAGCAAATTGCCTTTTCAACTGCATATCTACTTGTTATGGGGCAGAACACTTCAGAACCCAAATATGTAGCTTCTCAATAGTATGGATAACAAAAGGCAAAGAAACACAGATAGAAAAGCCCAGCAAAGGAAGCTAAGAAACAATTACTAGCAGACTCCACACCAATGCAAGCTCATGTCCGAAGGGACATAATGTGTGGGTTACAGCAGCCCTAGATTCCCTTCCCCCATTCAAACCACCCTGTCTTGTATTAATCTGCAGCTAAAATGACCCAGGACATTAGGGAGGGACAAGGACTGTTGAGGTTTTTGTTGTGGAATTCATTGAACAGATCTCTCAGTAACGAAGGATTGCAGGAGGATGAGTGGAGAACACACAGCCTGGGAAGAATGCTGACAGGAGAATAACCTTCTGACAGCCCCTAGCCCAGGGGTTCTCAAACTGGGGGTCGGGACCCCTCAGGGGGTTGTGAGGTTATTACATGAGAGATCGCAAGCTGTCAGCCTCCATCCCAAACCCGACTTTGCCTCCAGAATTCACAATGGTGTTAAATATGTAAAGAAGTGTTTTTAATTTAAAAGGCTGTCGCACACAGAGGCTTGCTATGTAAAAGGGGTCACCAGTACAAGAGTTTGAGAACCACTGCCCTAGCTCGTTCCCCTCCCGCTAGGAAAAGGGGGACCCCGACAGTCCCCTGCATTCGTTCCTCTCAACTGTGCCTCATTTCCCGAGGGACGCACTCACGGTCAGAGGATTACCAGCATTACCGCTGTCAGTCGCTCTTTCGCTTTGCCCATCACTTTTACCGCAAAAAGTCGGAAATAAGGCACCGCGCACCCGAGGAGACAGTTTACACGGAGGGACCCAAGCCCAGACCACTTGCCTTTCCCCTTCCTGCACGAACACTGTGCCCCCACCTCCCGTTAGGGCTCTTGGTGGCACCTGAGCCTGGCAGGTGGAGCCGCACCCCCGTAGGGGGCGTCCCTTTACTGCTGCCCACATCCCCCCGCAGGACGGCTCCCCGGTGCCTGCCCCCGGGAGCCGGACTCCGCCCCGCCTGCCCCCCCACGCGGCGCGAGGGGCTCCCCGCGCCCCCCAGCCCGCGCCGCCCTCCCGGCCCTTACGCTCGAAGTCGGAGTCGGAGTCCTCGTCGTCCCGCCCGGGCTCCTCCTCGCCGTTGGACTCGGTCTGCATGGGCTCCCCGTCGAAGTTGACCCCCTTGCGGGCCCCGGCGGCGGCCTCCTGGTCGCGGGCATCCCGCAGGCGGGTGAAGTAGTCGGCAGCGAAGCCCAGCAGGTCGGGCGGCCGGTGCCGCAGCACCTCCACCGTGTAGCCCTGCAGCAGCTCGGTCAGGCCCGGCGGGATCTCGATACTCATCGTGCCGGAGACTGGGGCCGCCTCCCCCGGCTGGCTCCGGCGGGCTCGGGGCCTCCCTCCTCAGGGCGCTCGCTGACTCCCGCCGCCGCTGTCACACAAGCCGCTCCGAACGGGAGCTACGCAACTGCGCATGCTCTGCGGGAGGCGCGGGGCGGAGCCCGATGGAGGAGCAGAGCTGCGCATGCGCTGGGGGTAAGACAGGTCGACCTGTCCAGAGGCGATACGGGTGAGGATGCGCATGCGTCACAGGAGGGATACGCGCACGAGGCGCGTCCTCGGATCATAGAGCGCTAAACCCGCCCTGTGGGAGGAAGGGGGAATACTGCGCATGCGCATAGTGTGGGTTCAAAGGGGGGAAAGCACCACGCGTGCGCAGTAGAAGAACGCGGGAATCTGCTGTGATGTGAGCGACATTGAGAGGTCCTCTACTTGCAGCCACTTCGAGAGCGGCCTGCCTCTCGAGCCTCCCACTCCTGCCCCCGGCTATGCCCCCTCTGCTGGGGTACCGTGCTCTCCAGAGCGGCCCCACACCCCTCCGTGGGTCCCCCGGCCCCGACCCAGTCTCCGCCTCCTTCCTCAACGTGTGCGGGGGGAGGAGAAACCCCTTCTCAGCCCTCGTCTCCATTGCCTGGGGCCCGAGCGCCCCTTCTGCCTTGGGGGGGGCCGAGTCCCTCCTTTGCACACACACCCAACTGCCTCGGGGGGCGGGGCCGAGTCCCTCCTTTGCACACACCCCCTACTGCCTTTGGGGGCGGGGCCGAGTCCCTCCTTTGCACACACCCCCTACTGCCTTTGGGGCGGGGCCGAGTCCCTCCTTTGCACACACCCCCTACTGCCTTTGGGGCGGGGCCGAGTCCCTCCTTTGCACACACCCCCTACTGCCTTTGGGGCGGGGCCGAGTCCCTCCTTTGCACACACCCCCAACTGCCTCGGGGGGCGGGGCCGAGTCCCTCCTTTGCACACCCCCCCAACTGCCTCGGGGGGCGGGGCCGAGTCCCTCCTTTGCACACACCCCTAACTGCCTCGGGGGGCGGGGCCGAGTCCCTCCTTTGCACACACCCCCAACTGCCTCGGGGGGCGGGGCCGAGTCCCTCCTTTGCACACACCCCCTACTGCCTTTGGGGGCGGGGCCGAGTCCCTCCTTTGCACACACCCCCAACTGCCTCGGGGGATGGGGCCGAGTCCCTCCTTTGCACCCCCCAAACTGCCTTGGGGGGCGGGGCCGAGTCCCTCCTTTGCACCCCCCCCAACTGCCTCGGGGGCGGGGCCGAGTCCCTCTGTTGCACACATACCCCAACTGCCTTGGGGGTGGGGCTGAGTCCCTCCTTTGCACAGACACCCAACTGCTCTGGAGGAGGATCTGGGCTTGTCCTCTGGCCACTACTCATGGAGTTGAATTCCTGTGTTGCCCACACCCATTTTTCCCCACTGCCAAGAAGCCCCTATTCCGGCTCCTCCTAGATCTTTTATTATATTTTTGGCTGTACTTCTCTCCCCATCGTCTCATTCATGCACACCCAATCTGTGGCCCCACAAAGTTGCAGGACCTCCTTGTCAGCCTCCTCCTGGCGATGGCCAAAGTGGCTATCTATAACACCAGGGAGAGGATGTTGGGTGAGGGGGTTCTTTGCAACTGTGAGGCCTATTTCCAGTCCTCCCATTCACGTATCCGGGCAGAGTTCCTCTGGGTGGCATCCGCTGGCTCCCTTGACACCTTTGAGCAGCAGTGGGCGCTGTCCAGGGTTCTTTGCTCGGTCTCCCCTTTAGGTTCTCTCTTTTTGACCCTTTGACCTTCAGACCCGCCCTTGTTTTCTTTTTTGTTGTTCCCCATAATCAATTGAGTTCCTGGGATTAGTGGATCCTCCCCAAAGGCTGTGGGAGAGGTCCTTAGGGTCCTTCCCCTGGAATTTTCAATAAGACCAGTGGCCAGGATTCCCAGGAAGCATGATTAGCCCGCTATCAGTTCTTAGGCAACTTGCACTTCTCTGTTCCTCATGGCCATCCTGCAGACAACTGAGGGGATGAGAGCTGCCCTTCAGTATCCCCATCTGTAAAATGGCAATTGCAACATTCACCTACATCAGTTGGGCTGTGAAGATTAATTCTTCAAGACTTTTGAACTTGCAAAACATCCAGTAAGTGTTACTTATGTTATTTATGTTATTATATACATCAGGGGTTGGACGGAGCTGGAATAGGTCAGTACCTGCTGTCACTGTTAGGATGGACCTATCTGTTTCTTCAGAATTTAAGCTTTCATTCTGTGGGGTGGGTGGGGCAGGAAATAGTTTCTAGCCCTGAGAAAGCTGGGAAGAAAAGTTTGGGAACGTGAGACTGTAAAATGCTGTTTCAGTGAACCTGGACTAACATAATGTGCTTATGAGTAAGGCTAAGTTTTTGTCACAGATATTTTTAGTACAAGTCATGGGCAATAATGAAAAATTCACAGAAGCCCGTGACCTGTCCTTGACTTTTACTAAAAATGCCCATGACAAAATGGGTAGCCTGGGCAGCTGGGACGGGGAGGAGGCTGGGAGCTACAGGGTTCCCCTCCGCTTGTGGCTCCAAGCTGTGGGCATCCCCCTGCCTCCCACAGCGGTCTGGAGCTCTGGGTATCCTCCCTGGTGCCCGCCATGGCTGGGAGCTGCAGGGGTCCCCCCCTGCTGGCTGCAGCAGCCAGGTACTCTGGCATCTCTCTTGCTGCTTGCGGTGGCAGGGATCCCCGCTGCCGTGGCCGGGGACTCCGGGGATCCCCCCTGCAGTGGCTGGGAGCAGCATGGGCCCCCCTGCTGCCTGTGGTGGTTAGGAGCGGCAGCAGGGAGCTGCGGGGCTCTCCCCTGCCATCTGCGGTGGCTGTGAGCTGTGGGGATACCTCCCAGCTCTGTGCCTCCACAAGCGGCAGGGGACCCTGCAGCTCCCAGCCAGCGCTGGCTGAAGTCATGGAGGTCTTTGGAAATCACGGATTCCGTAACCTCTGTGACTATCTCGCAGCCTTACGTATGAGTAATATCTACCCCATTCATCTTAATTTGTGTTAACCCTGAAGCCTGATAAGGGCAATTTAAATATCTATGTAGTCTGTTTCAATGCTCCATGGTTGGCATATTAATTTCATGAAGCTGACCACCTGGGACAATCTGGTTGATTGCTCTTGAAGCTGAAGCAGCCAAGAGTTTGGACTAAACATGAGTGTGCTTGTTCTGAACAGAAGCTGTGATGAACTTGTGACCACAAAAGAAACCCTTTGCCTGGGGTTTGGAAGGACAGCTCCAGCCAGAGCTCATGTTAGGGTTGGGGTGAACTCTGGTAGGCTTATTAGCATGTGTCATAACTATAAAAGGAAGGGTAACAGCTCTCTGTGTACAGTACTAAAATCCCTCCTGGTCAGAGACTCCAAAATCCTTTTACCTGTAAAGGGTTAAGAAGCTCGGGTAACCTGGCTGACACCTGACCCAGAGGACCAATGAGGGGACAAGATACTTTCAAATCTTGGGGGGGGAAAGGCTTTTGTGTGTGTCCTTTGTTTAAGGGGTTGTTCGCTCTTGGGACTGAGAGGGACCAGACATCAATCCAGGTTCTCCCCATCTTTCTAAACAAGTCTCTCTTATTTCAAAATTGTAAGTAAAAGCCAGGCAAGGCGTCTTAGATTTACTTTGTTTTCTCAACTTGTAAATGTACCTTTTACCAGAGTGCTTATCTTGTTTGCTATACTTGAACCTAAGACAGAGGGGATTCCTCTGAGCTCTTTAAGTTTGATTACCCTGTAAAGTTATTTTCCATACTGATTTTACAGAGATGATTTTTACCTTTTTCTTTAATTAAAAGCCTTCTTTTTAAGAACCTGATTGATTTCTCCTTGTTTTAAGATCCAAAGGGGGTTTGGATCTGTATTCACCAGGAGTTGGTGAAAGGAAGGAGGGGGGGAAGGGTCAATCTCTCCTTGTTTAAGATCCAAGCAGTTTGGATCTATATTCACCAGGGAATTGGTGAAAGGTTTCTCAAGGCTTCCCAGGGAGGGAATCCATCGAGAATGGTGGCAGCGGGACCAGAGCTAAGCTGGTAGATAAGCTTAGCAGTTTTCATGCAGGCCCCTACATTTGTACCCTAAAGTTCAAAGTAGGGATACAGCCTTGACAGCATGTGTGTAGGTTCTTTTATTGTTTTCTCTGTAATGCTTTAACCTTAAGAATAAAATAGACTTGTATAGAAAGAACTGTGGTAACATAACTGTTGACAATCCCTCTATTATCAGCCTCTGAAGAGAAAGCAAGCCTCTGTGCTTAGGCAGTCTGTCTCTGCTGGGAATAACACAATAAAGGCAGGGAACTGTGCACCCTGGAAAAACACTGGTCAGAAGGGAATGAGGACTAGGTCTCCACCCAAGAAGGGCAATGGCTGGGGAGTTGGCAACCTGAGAATGTATGACCCTGCTGGACCACTGAGGGGAATTATAGGTGCAGTTGCCCTGAATTTACCAAGGAATACTACTATCTGGTCAGTGATCAGGTGAGCACCAAAAGCTTTGGTGGCACAATAAGATTGCCCATGATGGATGTAGACAGACAGAATTAAGGACCTAGCTAGAGATTGATCTAGGTGGTGCTCAGTCTTCAAGAAGATTATGTCATTTTGGGATTTACCATGATGATGATATAGTGCAGGGGTCGGCAACCTTTCAGAAGTGGTGTGCCGAGTCTTCATTTATTCACTCTAATTTAAGGTTTTGCGTGCCAGTAATACATTTTAATGTTTTTAGAAGGTCTCCTTCTATAAGTCTGTAATATATAACTAAACTATTGTTGTATGTAAAGTAAATAAGCTTTTTAAAATGTTTAGGAAGCTTCATTTAAAATTTAAATTAAAATGCAGAGTCCCCCGGACTGGTGGCCAGGACCCGGGCAATGTAAGTGCCACTGAAAATCAGCTTGCGTGCCGCCTTTGGCACATGTGCCATAGGTTGCCTACCCCTGATATAGTGTATTTCATTTCTCATATGTTTTACCAGAAACATCCAGGTGTTCTGGGGTTGTGGATGAATTTTGGGATTATGGATAGATGAAATTTGAATAGAGTGCCACCACTTTTTTCCAAGTTGACTCCTGTGTACGTGCTGAAAAGCCAATGTGATGTTTTATATGAGAGTAAACGCTAGTCTGAGATCAAGAAGTTGGTCCACCGTGCTTTAGAAAGTAAATCCTCCAGAAGTAGTGGTATGAAATTGAAAACAGAATAAGAACTAGAAACCTCTGTGTTGTTGGTGCACTGGTGACTGCAGATTACAGACTTTTTATTTTTTTAAACATCCACCAAGATAAATTAGAAAAATTAGGATTCAAATCTCATTTCATGTATTAGGAGGCTACCTGGGATCAGTCTTCAAGAGATGTTCTAAGGAGGATATGACCTGAAATTTTATTGTGCCAAATTAATCCCTGATATATCTCTACTGAAGACAGTGGAATTACATCAGGGATATATTTGGCCAAATAATTCAGAACAGAAAAAAATGAATTATCCCTATTTTTTGGTTCTGATTAAAAAGTTTAAAACAGTTCCAAACAGCAGCGACTGAATTTGTAAATTCATTCTGCAGAACATTACCTAGAGAGATTTCAGGTGATAAGTGAGAATCTGACTTTTTTTTAAATGTTGGAACAAAGAAGCAGTTGACCCCTTTATACAGCAGCAGTCAGAAAGTAAACTATATAGAACCTGGTGGTAATTCATAAGATTCAAAATTAGTGATACTGTAGGATGACTAGAGGCCAAGATGCAATATATATATATAATCTAAAACAGCAATTTAAAATTGGCAGCTTCTTATCTGAAGTCAAATTCATGGCCCCCTACATTTATTGTAAAAGTAAATAAAAAGTATATCATTGATATGCTTATCTAATATGCGTGAATGTGTTTTGAGCGAATACTTGGACTTAAAGGATAAGGGTGTATGAGGAGTAGCGGAGCAAGATTTTCTTTGCTTTAGTTTGTAATGTTTTCAAGGCTTCATGACCCATGGATTGTTTTTTTGTGACACTTCTCCTCCCCTTCCCCAAGAAACAGTGATCTAAAGAAACAAGCACAGGACTGGGAGTCAGCAAGTCTTGATGTCTAGTCCTGCTTCTACCAATTATGTGGCCTTAAATTTCCCCATCTGTGACATGGATTATCATATATTGACCTACCTTATACTGATCAGGTGAAGGTTATTTGCTTAAAATGTGAAGCATTTTGTAAATTCGGTATAAAATTTGTGTGTGCACATTAGAGCGAGCGAAAACAGTGTACTGCATTATGGAGCTTTCACTTATATTCTTTGTACAAGGGATGCCCATGGAGCACGGGATCTATTTATGTGCACCCTGAAGGCCTGCCAGACATACAAGTGCTGTCTACCCTCTTCATGGCTTGGGACTCACCTAAGACTTGAGACCAATGGGAACTATGATGTTGGAGAAAAAATAGGCCTGCCCAGCCTTGAGGGGAATAAGGATGTTGGTTTGGTGACACCACTCTATGGTGTCGGAGTTAATATTTTTCTTTTCTTCTTTTTTAACAATAGAAAGGGTCAGAAATCAACATGTATTTTAATTATGAGCTTCACTCTTACATTCAGAATTGGCTGAGACTATTTATGACGTGTTGGTTTGCTCATGTGCCAAGAGGTCCTGTGGCTTATCCATGTGGCTCTCAGTCCACTCCCCCATACAGACAGATACATTTTATTCATGGTTGTTGAACCAGGGGCACAACTGAGGACACCCAAGTCTCCTTATTCAGTGCTCTTGCTGAATTTTTTTTTTTTGTGTACCATGAGGGAGGCCAGTTAGAAATCTTCTGGCATTTATTACAGTACTCAGTGTCTCTGTTACAAGATGTTCATTGTAGTGCTGCTTTCATAATTTGGTTTGGGGTAAGCTTGTTTTTATATCAATATAAAATTAAATAAAAATACAAGACAGAGCCTTTTGATGAGATATAGCAAATCTCTCTGAGGACACAGAATTAAACTGTCTTTCCTTACACTCTATGGTAGTCACACCTACCAGAAGCAATGTACTTTTCTTGGAAGATCATAGAATCATAGAATATCAGGGTTGGAAGGGACCTCAGGAGGTCATCTAGTCCAACCCCCTGCTCAAAGCAGGACCAATTCCAAACTAAATCATCCCAGCCAGGGCTTTGTCAAGCCGGGCCTTAAAAACCTCCAAGGAAGGAGACTCCACCACCTCCCTAGGTAACGCATTCCAGTGCTTCACCACCCTCCTAGTGAAATAGTGTTTCCTAATATCCAACCTAGACCTCCCCCACTGCAACTTGAGACCATTGCTCCTTGTTCTGTCATCTGCCACCATTGAGAACAGCCGAGTTCCATCCTCTTTGGAACCCCCCTTCAGGTAGTTGAAGGCTGCTATCAAATCCCCCCTCATTCTTCTCTTCTGGAGACTAAACAATCCCAGTTCCCTCAGCCTCTCCTCATAAGTCATGCGCTCCAGACCCCTAATCATTTTTGTTGCCCTCTGCTGGACTCTTTCCAATTTTTCCACATCCTTCTTGTAGTGTGGGGCCCAAAACTAGACACAGTACTCCAGATGAGGCCTCACCAATGTCGAATAAAGGGGAACGATCACGTCCCTCGATCTGTTGGCAATGCCCCTACTTATACAGCCCAAAATGCCGTTAGCCTTCTTGGCAACAAGAGCACACTGTTGACTCATATCCAGCTTCTCGTCCACTGTGACCCCTAGGTCCTTTTCTGCAGAACTGCTGCCTAGCCATTCGGTCCCTAGTCTGTAGCTGTGCATGGGATTCTTCCGTCCTCAGTGCAGGACTCTGCACTTGTCCTTGTTGAACTTCATCAGGTTTCTTTTGGCCCAATCCTCTAATTTGTCTAGGTCCCTCTGTATCCGATCCCTACCCTCTAGTGTATCTACCACGCCTCCTAGTTTAGTGTCATCGGCAAACTTGCTGAGAGTGCAGTCCACACCATCCTCCAGATCATTAATAAAGATATTAAACAAAACCGGCCCCAGGACCGACCCTTGGGGCACTCCACTTGAAACTGGCTGCCAACTAGACATGGAGCCATTGATCACTACCCGTTGAGCCCGACGATCTAGCCAGCTTTCTATCCACCTTACAGTCCATTCATCCAGCCCATACTTCTTTAACTTGGCAGCAAGAATACTGTGGGAGACCGTATCAAAAGCTTTGCTAAAGTCAAGGAATAACACATCCACTGCTTTCCCCTCATCCACAGAGCCAGTTATCTCATCATAGAAGGCAATTAGGTTAGTCAGGCACGACTTCCCCTTGGTGAATCCATGCTGACTGTTCCTGATCACTTTCCTCTCCTCTAAGTGTTTCATAATTGATTCCTTGAGGACCTGCTCCATGATTTTTCCAGGGACTGAGGTGAGGCTGACTGGCCTGTAGTTCCCCGGATCCTCCTCCTTCCCTTTTTTAAAGATGGGCACTACATTAGCCTTTTTCCAGTCATCCGGGACCTCCCCCGATCGCCATGAGTTTTCAAAAATAATGGCTAATGGCTCTGCAATCTCATCCGCCAACTCCTTTAGCACCCTCGGATGCAGCGCATCCGGCCCCATGGACTTGTGCACGTCCAGTTTTTCTAAATAGTCCCGAAGCACTTCTTTCTCCACAGAGGGCTGGTCACCTTCTCCCCATATTGTGCTGCCCAGTGCAGCAGTCTGGGAGCTGACCTTGTTTGTGAAGACAGAGGCAAAAAAATCATTGAGTACATTAGCTTTTTCCACATCCTAGGTCACTAGGTTGCCTCCCTCATTCAGTAAGGGGCCCACACTTTCCTTGACTTTCTTCTTGTTGCTAACATACCTGAAGAAACCCTTCTTGTTACTCTTAACATCTCTTGCTAGCTGCAACTCCAAGTGTGATTTGGCCTTCCTGATTTCACTCCTGCATGCCTGAGCAGTATTTTTATACTCCTCCCTGGTCATTTGTCCAATCTTCCACTTCTTGTAAGCTTCTTTTTTGCGTTTAAGATCAGCAAGGATTTCACTGTTTAGCCAAGCTGGTCGCCTGCCATATTTACTATTCTTTCTACACATCGGGATGGTTTGTTCCTGCAACCGCAATAAGGATTCTTTAAAATACAGCCAGCTCTCCTGGACCCCTTTGCCCTTCATGTTATTCTCCCAGGGGATCCTGCCCATCTGTTCCCTGAGGGAGTCAAAGTCTGCTTTTCTGAAGTCCAGGGTCCGTATTCTGCTGCTCTCCTTTCTTCCTTGTGTCAGGATCCTGAACTCGACCATCTCATGGTCACTGCCTCCCAGGTTCCCATCCACTTTTGCTTCCCCTACTAATTCTTCCCTGTTTGTGAGCAGCAGGTCAAGAAAAGCTCTGCCCCAGTTGGTTCCTCCAGAACTTGCACCAGGAAATTGTCCCCTACACTTTCCAAAAACTTCCTGGATTGTCTGTGCACCGCTGTATTGCTCTCCCAGCAGATATCAGGGTGATTAAAGTCTCCCATGAGAACCAGGGCCTGCGATCTAGCAACTTCTGCTAGTTGCCAGAAGAAAGCCTCATCCACCTCATCCCCCTGGTCTGGTGGTCTATAGCAGACTCCGACCACTACATCACCCTTGTTGCTCACACTTCTCAACTTTATCCAGAGACACTCAGGTTTTTCTGCAGTTTCATACCGGAGCTCTGAGCAGTCATACTCCTCTCTTACATACAACACAACTCCCCCACCTTTTCTGCCCTGCCTGTCCTTCCTGAACAGTTTATATCCATCCATGATAGTACTCCAGTCATGTGAGTTATCCCACCAAGTCTCTGTTATTCCAATCGCATCATAGTTCCCTGACTGTGCCAGGACTTCCAGTTCTCCCTGCTGGGAGATACTTTATTACGGTTACACATCTCACCCCTACTCCACCACCTTATCTGTGGTCTGTTACCAGAACACATTGCACCAGCCCAGTATCTGTCTGTGCCTAGACTGGTAATGAAAAGCTTAATGGAAAATGGCCTTGATTGATAAGAGAAGACTCAACTTCGCTGCCATATCCCGCAGGTGTAAATGAGGCTTCTGGCAAGTTCTTATCTCCTTTGGCCCTTGGGTGCTGGGAGTGTTACTGTTGGTAAGGAGGTCTCTGTAAAGGCAGTGTGCACTTTTAAAAAGAAACCTTGGCAAGTAGGGAGAGGAAAAAGGGGAGTCTGCAGCTCCAAGGGAGTACAATGATTTCTCTTTCCAAGTCTCTTGCACAGCAGCCAGCCGTGCTTTTGGCACTAGTCGGCACTTGTACCAGTTTGGAATGTTTGTTGATAATTTTCTCATTTGTCCCTGTATGTGTAAATCTGGCTATTTATATAAAAATGTGTTACCAGTAAATATTAGTAAGGCTCTAAGGAGCTGTGATGTATTAGTCTTCTGATGTTTATATGTCCATACACAGCAACCAAACTCAGATGGGGGAGGAAGACACGCTATAAAGGAGACTAGCACATAAACACTAGGGCTCTGTTTAGTTTCTGTCTGAAGGTCAGTGGACAAAGAGAGGAGCCTCCAAGGACACATGAAGCACATTTCAAAGTTATTTTATTCCATGGTTCATTTAATATCTTCATACTTTTTTATTTTGTGGGTGTGGGAACTGATAGCAAGTTTGTGCAAGAGACTTGTCCCTGTCAAGTGAATTTGAAGTGTAATATCCCCCACTCTATGCATATTTATAGCTGATAATAATCTATGCCAGCTCTCTAGCTGTACATTATATTTTTTCATTAGAAAAATCCCTTTATCAAAAGAATGCTAAGGTTGAAAAGTCAAGAACACAGACGTTCGAAAATGAGTGACTGACCAAGTTAATTCTGTCCCTACTATAATTGCATAATCACATTCTACTTTTTTCCCACAAGATCCCTGCCTTATTCAGCATGGGATGGAATAAGGTAGAGTTGTATAGTTAATGAGGCTGTAGTCCATAGGACCCCTCGGTCAAACGTTTTTCTAGAGTAATATTTTTCTAATCCCTCTTGCTGCCTGATAACTTTTTGTTATTTTTGTGTTACTCCTACTCTCGAGCCCCCAAATTTTGACTTCTCCCCCTGCCCCTTATCCTTACCAAACCCTTGTGCTTTGTGTGCAGGTTCACAGTGAGAGTAATAAGAGTTGCATACCAAAACAGCATTGCTCATGCTTGTAGCAGGAGCGGCAAGGTTGCAAGGAAAGTGGCAAAATAATCCATGTTACCTTCTACTTGGAAAAATAATCAGATTAGGCTTCCAGATTGTCTCTTTAGAGATGAAATAAATAAATCTCTTTACGTAACTACTTCCCATAATTAGTTCTTTTTGATAGTGCTATCAGCACTGATCTGAGCACAGCAACATAGATGTTATACATAATACCTAACTTCTATTGTGCTTGACTTGGTGCCTTTAACCTCAGTTGAGGTCTGGTCTACACTAGGGGGGTGCATCGATCTAAGATACGCAACTTCAGCTATGTGAATAACGTAGCTGAAGTCGACGTACTTAGATCTACTCACTGCGGTGTCTTCACTGCGGTGAGTCGACTGCTGATGCTCCCCCGTCGACTCCGCCTGTGCCTTGCGCTCTGGTGGAGTACCGGAGTTAACCAGAAAGCGCTCAGCGGTCGACTTATCGCGTCTAGACTAGACACAATAAATTGACTCCTGCTGGATCGATCGCTGCCCGTCGATCCTGCGGGTAATGTAGACAAGCCCTAAGTGTCTGCAACCCAATGTAGAATGAGGATAATAGGGGAACACACAAGGTGTTCTGCTGGTTGATATTACAAAATACAATTTCTGGTTGTTTAAGGGAAGCTGGATTTGCAACTAAGGGTATGTCTACACTATGGGATTAATCCGAATTTACAGAATTCGAATTTTGGAAACAGATTGTATACAGTTGAATGTATGCGGCCACACTAAGCACATTAATTCGGCGGTGTGCGTCCATGTACCGGGGCTAGCGTTGATTTCCGGAGCGTTGCACTGTGGGTAGTTATCCTATAGCTATCCCATAGTTCCCGCAGTCTCCCCCGCCCATTGAAATTCTGGGTTGAGATCCCAGTGCCTGATGGGGCAAAAAACATTGTCGCAGGTGGTTCTGGGTCCAGCCTCACCCCTCCCGCCATGAAAGCAACGGCAGACAACCGTTTTGAGCCTTTTTTCCTGGGTGAACACTGCAGACGCCATACCACGGCAAGCATGGAGCCCACTCAGCTCAAGACAGCAGTCATGAACATTGTAAACACCTCGCGCATTATCGTGCAGTTTATGCTGAACCAGGACCAGAAAAACGAGGCAAGGAGGAGTCGGCGACGGCAGCGCGGCGACGAGAGTGATATGGACATGGACACAGAATTCTCTCAAACCGCGGGCCCCGGCGCTTTGGAGATCATGTTGTTGATGGGGCAGGTTCTATCTGTGGAACGCCGATTCTGGGCCCGGGAAACGAGCACAGACTGGTGGGACCGCATAGTGTTGCAGGTGTGGAACGATTCCCAGTGGCTGCGAAACTTTCGCATGCATAAGGGCACTTTCATGGAACTTTGTGACTTGCTTTCCCCTGCCCTGAAGCGCCAGAATACCAGGATGAGAGCAGACCTCACAGTTGAGAAGCCAGTGGCGATAGCCCTGTGGAAGCTTGCAATGCCAGACAGCTACCGGTCAGTCGGGAATCAATTTGGAGTGGGCAAATCTACTGTGGGGGCTGCTGTCATGCAAGTAGCCAGAGCAATCACTGAGCTGCTGCTACGAAAGGTAGTGACTCTGGGAAATGTGCAGGTCATAGTGGATGGCTTTGCTGCAATGGGATTCCCTAACTGTGGTGGGGCGATAGATGGAATCCATAACCCTATCTTGGCACCGGAACACCAGGGTACCCGGTACATAAACCGCAAGGGGTACTTTTCAATGGTGCTGCAAGCACTAGTGGATCACAAGGGACGTTTCACCAACATCAACGTGGGCTGGCCGGGAAGGGTTCATGACGCTCGCATCTTCAGGAACACTAATCTGTTTAAACGGCTGCAGCAAGGGACTTACTTCCCAGACCAGAAAATAACCGTTGGGGATGTTGAAATGCCTATAGTTATCCTTGGGGACCCAGCCTACCCCTTAATGCCATGGCTCATGAAGCCATACACAGGCAGCCAGGACAGTAGTATGGAGCTGTTCAACTACAGGCTGAGCAAGTGCAGAATGGTGGTAGAATGTGCATTTGGCCATTTAAAAGGTCGCTGGCGCTCGTTACTGACTCGCTCAGACCTCAGCCAAACCAATATCCCCATTGTTATTGCTGCTTGCTGTGTGCTCCACAATCTCTGTGAAAGTAAGGGGGAGACCTTTATGGCGGGGTGGGAGGCTGAGGCAAATCGCCTGGCTGCTGATTACGCACAGCCAGACACCAGGGCGTTTAGAAGAGCACACCAGGAAGCGCGGCGCATCAGAGAAGCTTTGAAAACCAGTTTCATGACTGGCCAGGCTACCGTGTGAAAGTTCTGTTTGTTTCTCCTTGATGAAAACCCGCCCCCTTGACTCATTCTCTATAAGCAACCCACCCTCCCCCTTCGATCACAGCTTGCTTTCAAAGGAAATAAAGTCACTATGGTTTAAAAATCATGTATTCTTTATTAATTGATTATAAAAAGAGGGAGAGAACTGACAAGGTAGCTCGGGTGGGGTTTGGGAGGAGGATTGGAGGGAAGGAAAAGGCCACTAAAAAGAGGTTAAAATAATGACAGCCTTTTGCTTGGGCTGTCCACTGGGGTGGAATGGGAGGGTGCACGGAGCCTCCCCCCCGCGTTCTTACACGTCTGGGTGAGGAGGCTATGGAACATGGTGATGGGGGAGGGTGGTTATACAGGGGCTGCAGCGGCAGTCTGTGATCCTGCTGCCGTTCCTGAAGCTCCACCAGACGCCGGAGCATGTCTGTTTGCTCATGCAACAGCCCCAGCGTTGCATCCTGCCTCCTCTGATCTTCCTGCCGCCACCTCTCATCTCGAGCGTCTCTCCTGTCCTCACGTTGGTCCCTCCTGTCCTCACGTTGGTCCCTCCTGTCCTCACATTCACTGGCATCTTTCCTGTACTTTGATACCGTGTCCTTCCACTCATTCAGATGAGCTCTTTCATTGCAGGTGGATTCCATGATTTCTGCGAACATCTCGTCTCGCGTCCTCTTTTTCCGACGCCTTATCTGAGATAGCCTTCGGGACGGAGGAGGGAGGCTTGAAAAATTTACAGCTGCTGGAGGGAGGGAGGGAAAAAAGGGACAGAAGTATTTAAAAAGATACATTTTACAGAACAATGCTTATACTCTTTCACGGTGAACAACACTATTCACATTACATAGCACATGTGATTTCTGTGCAAGGTCGCATTTTGCATCTTAATATTGAGTGCCTGTGGCTTTGCTGTTAGAGATCACAGACGCAGGTCCGGGCAACAGAATTCGGCTTGCATGCGGCCATGGTAAGCCATTGTCTTTCGGCTTCTGCGCCCTCCTTTCCCACATACCAAGCAAAGCCCGTTGAGTGCTGCAGTTTTCCTGTTAACCTGCAGCAGCAGAAAACAAACTACCCCCCCCCCCATCCAATTCTCTGGGATGATCGCTTTATCCCTCCCCCCACCGCATGGCTGGTATCAGGGAAGATCTCTGCTAGCCACACGTGAAAAGCTCAGCGCCAATCCTCCCTACCCCCCCCCCCCCCCCGCGCTTGGCTTACTACAGGGAAGGATTTCTTTTCAGCCACAGGCAAACAGACCAATAGGAAGGGCCACCTCTGTCCCCTTAATTAAATTCCCGTATTTCAACCAGGTTACCATGAGCGATATCACTCTCCTGAGGATTACACAGTGAGGTAAAGAACGGATGTTGCTTGAATGCCAGCAAACACCGGGACCGTACGCTGCCAGGCTTTGTCATGCAATGATACCAGATTACTTGCTACTAGCATGGCATGGTCAAGTGTCCTACCATGGAGGACGGAATAAGGCTGCATTGCCCAGAAACCTTCTGCAAAGGCTTTTGGAGTACCTCCAGGAGAGCTTCATGGAGATGTCCCTGGAGGATTTCCACTCCATCCCCAGACACGTTAACAGATTTTTCCAGTAGCTGTACTGGCCACGAATGCATCCCAAGTCCTCAGGGCAAATTAATAATTAAAAAACGCTTGCTTTAAAACCATGTTTTATATTTTAAAAGGTAAACTCACCTGAGGTCCCTTCCATGGGGTCATGGTCTTGGGTACTGGCTTGGGAGGCTTGGGAGGGTACTTCACTCAGGCTGAGAAAAAGATCCTGGCTGTTGGGGAGAACGGAGTGCTGTGTGCTCTCCGCAAGCTCGTCCTCCTCCTCCTCCTCCTCCTCTTCCCCGTCCGCAGAATCCTCACTCAGGTGTGGCTGATGAGATTACCCCCGCCTCGGAATCCACGGTCACAGGTGGGGTAGTGGTGGTGGCCCCCCCTAGAATTGCATGCAGCTCAGCGTAGAAGCGGCATGTCTGCGGCTCTGACCCGGAGCGACCGTTTGCCTCCTTTGTTTTCTGATAGGCTTGTCTGAGCTCCTTGACTTTCACGCGGCACTGCTCTGAGTCCCTATTGTGGCCTCTCTCCATCATGCCCTTGGAGATTTTTTCAAAAGTTTTGGCATTTCGTCTTTTTGAACGAAGTTCTGCTAGCACTGAATCCTCTCCCCATATAGCGATCAGATCCAGTACCTCCCGTACGGTCCATGCTGGTGCTCTTTTTCGATTATCGGACTGCATGGTTACCTGTGCTGATGAGCTCTCTGTGGTCACCTGTGCTCTCCTGTGCTGGGCAAACAGGAAATAAAATTCAAATGTTCGCGGGGCTTTTCCTGTCTACCTGGCCAGTGCATCCGAGTTCAGATTGCTGTCCAGAGCGGTCACAATGGTGCACTGTGGGATAGCTCCCGGAGGTCAATACCATCGAATTGCGGCCACACTAACCCTAATTTGAAATGACAATATCGATTTTGGTGCTACTCCGCTCGTTGGGGAGGAGTACAGAAATCGATTTTAAGAGCCCTTTATTTCGAAATAAATGGCTTTGTTGTGTGGACGGGTGCAGGGTTAATTCGATTTAACGCTGCTAAATTCGAATTAAACTCATAGTGTAGACCAGGCCTTTGTGAACACAGTTCTTCCAAGCTATCTTTAAAGGATCACTTGCCAGTGATCTGCTTTAAAAAAAAAGAAAAATCCTCTCTGAGTTATCCAGTCAGGGCCCAGATCACTTTAACTTTGTGGATACTAATATTTGTGGGGTGTATCTGGGGTGTGTGTGAAAAAAACACACCCCTGAGCGCTGCAAGTTTCAGCGCTGTAAAGTGCCAGTGTAGACAGCACACCAGCCCTGGAAGCTGTGCTCCCAGCGCTGGTAGCTATTCCCCTTGTGGAGGTGGTAGCTATTCCCCTCTCTCCCAGCGCTATGTTGTGACTACACAGCCACTTCTGCTTTGTTACGTCACTGGAGATGTGTTTATACCCTATAACATTGTAGATATTGAAGACAAAACCTTATGTACTCTTTCTGGCTGAGTGAATAATGTTAACAAAAGAGAGAATGAGCCTGGGCTTAGCAACCAGGATGCAGAGATCCTTCAGTGTGATATACAGGATAAAACTGCTTTTGTTTGTTTTTCTTCTCAGTAGGAGTGCTAAGAAAAGAAAGTCAAAGTGACTGAGGCTTTGATGCCCCCTAACAGAATGAATCAGTTTGCACTTGGCAGAAAATAAAATTCTTTCAAAGCATACCTCTTTCCATGAAGCTTTTATTAAAATTATCTCAAAGAATGAATATTGCACATCTGTTTTAAAGCTAAATGAAATGGATACAGAATTCTATATCACCAGTACCTCACCCCAGACAGACTAAGGGCACGTCTTTGCTACCCGCCGATCCGGTGGGTAGTGATCGGTCTATCGGGGATCGACTTATCGCGTCTAGTGAAGACGCGATAAAATCGATCCCTGATAGCTCTGCCGTCAACTCCGGAAATCCACCGCGGCAAGAGGCGGCAGCGGAGTCAACGGCGGCGCGGCAGCAGTCGACTTGCCGCCGTCCTCACAGCCAGGTAAGTCGACTTAAAATACGCCACTTCAGCTACGCTATTCACGTAGCTGAAGTTGCGTATCTTAGGTCGACCCCCCGCTGTAGTGTAGACCTAGCCTAAGAGTATGTCTACACTGCAGTTAGATGGCCCATACCAACTGATTCGGGCTCCAGTCTGAGCCTGAACATCTATACCACAATTAAACAGCCCCTTAGCCCGAGTCAGCTGGCATGAGCCAGCTGTGGGTTTTTAATTGCAGTGCAGACATGTCCTGTATAGTATTTTAGGGTAAAATTCAGCCCTGGGCATAAGTCAGTGTAATTTCAATGAAAATCAATGGTTACATCACTTACACCAAGGCTGAATGAATCAATTCTCTATATGAATCTGGCTTGGATAAATGCTGGCAAGACATTCTTCTGCATTCAGTGATAATCTTGAACTATCGACAAATTGGGGGGGAAATCTGTTCTACTGAATAGGAATCCCAGGGTTTCATTGACCCAACTGATTATTTATACAGCCAACATTGACTCTATTGGTTACACTTATAATTCTTTTAATGGAGAACCTAAATCTCAAAACCTGTGATCTTGTAACGTGCCATGTTCAACTAGGAGCATGCTGGCTGCTGCACAGGTCTAAAAATAAACATCTTTGGAGTTTAAATGTTAGGGCAGGGGTAGGCAACCTATGGCACGTGTGCCAAAGGCGGCACGCGAGCTGATTTTCACTGGCACTCACATTGGTCCTGGCCACCAGTCCGGGGGACTCTGCATTTTAATTTAATTTTAAATGAAGCTTCCTAAACATTTTAAAAAGCTTATTTACTTTACATACAACAATAGTTTAGTTATATATTACAGACTTATAGAAGGAGACCTTCTAAAAACGTTAAAATGTATTACTGGCATGCAAAATCTTACATTAGAGTGAATAAATGAAGACTCGGCACACCACTTCTGAAAGGTTGCCGACCCCTGTGTTAGGGCCTCATGTGACCCACACATCTTATCATAGCAAAAAAAACATTCAAAGAGCCAAAAAGGTGAAAAACCCTTGGGGATCCTGCCCTGTAATATGCCATCTGATCTATCAGAAACCATATTGTCACAAATGACATTGAGCATCGTTTCAGTAACCTGTTGAACAGAGATAAAACTTACATGATATGACTGCACTGCAATAAAATAAACCTGTGGCACCAAGTGTTAGAGCCCAGGTCACATGCGCCGACTTCCCCTGGGTGCTCGACCTCCTCCACCCCATTCCAACCCCTTCCCCAAAGTCCCTGCCCCTATTCCGACTCCTTCCCCAAATCCCGGCCCCGCCTCCTCCCCTGAGTCCACCACGTTCCCGCTCCTCCCCCTCCCTCCCAGCACGCCGCCAAATAGCTGTTTGGTGGTGGCCGAGGAGAAGCGTTGGGAGGGAGGCCGAGAAACGGGGACGCGGCACGCTCGGGGGGAGAAGGAGGAGGTGGGGCGGGTGTTGAGGGGAGCTTGGCTGCCACTAATTTTTCCCTGTGGGTGCTCCAGCCCCGGAGCACCCACAGAGTCTGAGCCTATGGCCCAGGTCATCTGACTCAGGCTCACGGTGCTTGGGCAGGAGTGTGGCTCTGAGACTCTCAGCTCGAGCCCAAACATTAGCTCTGCAGTCTGAGCCTGCTGACCCGGACATGCCGTGCTCTTTATTGCAGTGTACACATAACCGTAGGCTCCACACCAGAGACGCTTTGTGGAGTTTCTGAGGAAGGAGTTCAGGATTTAGATCATAGAAATTACTAGACATTTTAGATACCCTTTCCAGATTTCTCATCTGGTCTTCTTTTCAGCAATCAGCTGCCAATCTGGAGCTGTCTTTAACTCCACACTCCCTTTTTCACCTCACAACATAGCCTGTGTCTGCCACTACTTGCACATTCATCCTGTGGAGTAATATAGACAAGCATCTGTGCTATTATTACAGCTCCTTTCTTCATGGCTTCTCAGAATCACTCCAGTCTGTTCAGAATGTTACTATCACCTTCTCACCTGTATATGCAAACACCATCACGTCTTCTCTGGTCTTGTATTCCCATTTGGTTTCCTATTTACAATCATATCCATAACCAAAATCTCATCTTCAGGGAACTTTATGACCAAGATGCTATTTAAATCCATGATCTCATCACCCTATGCCCTACTACTTGCCCCCTCTGTTCCACCAGTTCTGGCCTTCTTTCAGTCTTTTATTCCTCTTTCTCCTCTGTCAAAGCTCAGTCCATTAATGATGCTGCACCAACTGTCAGTAACAATCTTGCCTTCCTTTCTCTGTTTATGCTGATAATCAAAGCTGTTAACAGCTTGATCGTTACAATTTCCAGCAATTCATGCCTCTCCCCTCCTGTTCTTGTACGTGCTCCATAACTGTTGCTTTATGAACATATAATATTAAATTGTACTGTATGTGGAGCGTACATTACTGATACTCCCATTTTTGATTCTTCTGGGTGCTGGTTTACTACTTCTAAGAACTAGACATAAAACTATGATAACTGAGCTTTATCCACCATATCCCTAACCTCTTTTAATTTTACTTAAACCCTTTTATGAGTTGTATTACATCCATTATCACTAGCTTTAATTAATTTAATTAAGCTTGTAGCACAGCATGCAGTTCAATTTACCAATAATTTAAAGCTCAATTTGGTGTCATAACCATTTCTTTTCAGAGAACACTAGCAAGAGCTCCCAGTTGTTTTTTCCTGCCATCCATCACACACTGTGCTTTAGCATATATTATAAAAATGGTTATAGAGGAGTGACTAGTTCAGGAGAGTGGTAATGTGAATGGAACCTTTTACCTCTAGGTTATTTCTTCCAATTCAGCTCAGGGCCATAATGAATAAAAGTAATTTGTCTCTGACTGCTGTTCGGTAGCCAATATGAAATAAGCTGATGGTCACATTTCAGTTGCAAATGGGGCAGATGGCCACATCATAACATTTGGACTCCTCATTGTCTCAGCAAAGGGACCAAAGATTGAATGACTGAAATAGCTTTGCATATCACTGGATGGTCCCTCCAGATAAGAGTTAAATCAGTTTGGTATCAAGAGCTTCTCGCACTGATATTGTGTTGCAAATCTTCTCCTAAGAAATATTAAGAGACTTCCATCTTCAGGGCTATCAGCCCAGCACCTTCTAGCAGTATTAAATTCACATTAGAAAAGGTAGGAAACAATGTAGTTTTAAAGAACGCAGTTGCACAACCTTCTGTACAGCTTGCTTAAACATGCCTCTCCATTGACATCTAGTGTCCATGCAGACAGAGCTTCAGACACCTGATATTTGTATTCAATATTTGTTTCTAAAACTTTCCTTTAATGCTTTTTCCATATATAGTTACTATGAACTCTTATTAGGAACAATAGGACAACATACTAATGAGATGGTGACAAATTATTAATCAAATTTCACCCTAAGCATCAAACTGCACCAAATCCATAGGCGCGGACTCCGTGGGTGCTCCGGGGCTGGAGCACCCACGGGGAAAAATTAGCGAGTGCTCCACACCCACCGGCAGCCAACCTCCCCCCACCCCCATCCCCGCCTTGCCTCCTCCTCCCCCAAGTGTGCCGCATCCCCAATCCTCCCCCTCCCAGTGCTTCCCACCCGCCACGTAACAGCTATTTGTTGGCGCTTAGGACTTTCCGTGAGGGAGGGGGAGGAGCGGGGACGTGGCGCACTCAGGGGAGGAGGTGGAGAAGAGGCAAGGCAGGGCGGGGACTTGGTGGAAGGGGGTGGAATGGGGGTGGGGCGAGGGCGTTGCAGGGGCGGGGGGTCAAGCACCCACTGGGCAGAGGGGAAGTCGGCACTTATGACCAAATTCCAGTTTTGAAAGTTTGGTTTAGTTTTTAGAAGAGTGCCTTACTAGGCCTAAAGTTTGTTCTGACCCAACAACCTTCTGTCTTTGAGTTTAGAAAACAGCTACACTTGATCCTGGGATTTCTTATGCCATCCAAATCTGCTGCCAACTCCATTTTCTTGGTGTAGAACATCTTCTTAAACGCTACTAGGGCCTTCTTGTGGTGTAACCTTTTTTCCTCCTTCCTTCAAAAGTAGTCCTGCATGTAAGGCTTTAAGTACCTGACCTTCCTCAACTGCTTTTTGCCAGCTTGTATTCCTCATGACTGTCCTCAATTCTTACTTACTGTCATCGCTTAAACTTTTCCTTCAGCTTCTCTACTGCCTCCAGTATATAATTTGACCACCACCACATTGCTTTGCCATGAAAATTTCCTTCCTTTTGTTTGGCCACAGACAGCTTTTACACTTTCTGTAATACGGTTGGATGTTTTCTCAAGCCTCATTGGCATCATGGTGTTGGTTTAATCATTGTCCAAACTCCACAGAACCTCATTCTTAAATCTCAGACTAACTTCCCTATCCACAAGCCTCCACCATTTTATCCTTTATTCCACAACTTGGAAGTCCATTACAGCCAGTCTATATTGCACTGCAATCTGCTTTCCTAGAATCACTTTACAGACTCCCACATTTTTTAGATCTTTTCCTTGTCAGGAACTAGTCAATCTGGGACCTGGTGGCACTGTTCTTATAAGTAAGTAAGTGTTCCTTCCTCTTTACAAAGTATGTATAATAAGACCATGGGCTCTGACTGACTCCAAGATATCCTCACCAGCTTCATTTCTAGTTCCAGAGTCTCATTCTCCATGACAGTTATCATAGCCCTCACTGTGTTTTCCCATATGTCTGAGATGTGCTCCGACAATCTAGTACTCAGCTTGTGGTACTTCACTTATAAATGGTCCAGCGGTATCTGGAATTCCTCCTTTTCCTCAGTTGTACAACCAGCCTGCAGCACTTATCTGCATAAAACATTCAATGTTTGTTCTCTGATCAGTGCACTTCGAACTTTTATCAGCTGGTCACTCTTCATTTGGACGTCCACTGCTGCAATTATTCCTACTCCATTCCTCCTTGCTACTGAGTCATGACATATCTTGTAACCCTCCCTGATGTTCAAAGACTTTGACCCCTTTCATTTTCTCTCATATACAGGCAGTGTTCATTCTTCTTCTCTTCAGCATCTGTGACTTCTCTTGATTTCATGAATTCATTGTTCCCACATTCAAGGAAGCCAGAGTTAGTTCTTGGGCTTGCTTCTTTAGCTGCAGCATACTTTGCTCATTTTCCACAGCAGTCAGGCAAAGCAGTTGTGCATTGTTTCCAGGGAACACTACTGATGTACACCCTGAAGATGATGATGACCCATAGAGCATGTGTGCACATCTTTTAGAAAACTGCAGGCCAGGGCTGACATTCTTGGCCTATGATCGGAGTTTCTTTTCCTAGGTGGACGGTCTGGAACAGCCGATGAGCCCCAGCTACCATGCACAATCTGGTTCTAAGGCCATCCGTCCACATTTCACCTCCCCCCTTCCAATTAAGAATACCTCTGCCACGAGAAGGCAAGAGGTAGAAGTTTAGCTGCCAGAGGCTATATATTTTGCATGGGCCTCATGAGGCATTTTCTAGGAAGTGAGAATTCATCGTCAAACCCACCTCAGCCATGACAGCTCTTCGCCCTCATCTCATTTATATTTTTTATTTATATAAAATTTTACAAACAAAAGTGAGACAGAGGCCCTGCCATGAAGAACTTGCAGTCTAAATGTTTACGTCTGTTAATATGTTAACTTTCATAACCGTGAGTTATACAAGTTTGACAGGTACATTCAGTTTGTGGCTTAGTTAAATGCCACTGGCTTTCAAAGCCTTTAGGATCCTAGAGTACTTAGTCTGTGTTTTTTTGTTTTTTTGTTTTTAACTTTAATATGTATACTTCTAATTTTGATGTTTGTAATTAATAAGATAATGATTCAGCATTCTAATTTCTCATTCCCCTTAAATAGGATACTTAGCTTCTGTGGAGAGGGAATGGCTTGAATTATCCAATGATGAGCCCTCTGGGCAGGTAAGGAGTGGCACTAAGGCTATGATGGGAGTGCCATGCAGTCTTCATCACCCAAAAAGGTGTTCCGATTTATGGTCTCTGCTGTAAGACTATAGAGAAGATAACACCATCCCACTCCCCTTCAGCACTAAGACCCATGGGGGGTATCCCCCCTCCCCATAGCCACATGGACTTGGAGAGGGAAAAAATTCAACAGAGAAGTGATCCCTGGGTGCTATAGAAATTCTAGCTGGCAGTCACAAATGCAAGGAGCAGCTTCAGCAGGCATTGCAGCTTTGAGGGAAGGGGGTAACATAGGGCACAGGTGGGACATAGTTGGGGCCACCACTGCTCTCCCGATGGCCCGTGTACAGGGGTGACATCCGTGGCTGCTCTGCAGGGGAACTAGGACCCATCGCTAAGACTAAGATTTTGTCACAATTATTTTTAGTAAAAGTCACGGACAGGTCACGGGTAACAAACAAAAATCCATGGAGCCTGTGACTTTTACTAAAAATAACCGTACAAGCCGGGGCAGAGGCACACAGCCCCAGCTGCAGCCCCCACCGCAGGGCAAGGGCGCACGGCCCTGGTGGCGGTCCCCGGCACAAGCCGCAGGGCTACATGGGGCGCGTGGCCACAGTGGCGGCCCCCGGCATGGGGCACACGGCCCCTGCCATGGCTCCAGCCACGGCTTCAGCTGCTGACAGCTGAAGCTGAAGAAATCTTGGAGGTCCGGTAAAGTCACAGAATTCGTGACTGCCGTGACCTCCGTGACTAAATCGTAGCCTTACCCATCGTTCTGACTCTGCTTTTACGTCCTATCCCTTTCCCCATTCTTTGGCTGTGTTAGCCAATACATATGTTAGGGATAGTACCTTCTGTGTGGTGAACACACTGAGAATTTGCTTTCTGGAAGGAAGGTATCTGTTTCCTTTCCATATTGTACTGTTTTGTTTTGAAATAAGTTTGGCTAAATTCAGTTATTTGGTCTTGAACAATTTTACGAATAAACTGGTGAGCATAGTCAAATGGTTGACTACACCTTTTTCTCAATTGGTGAGCCAGCCCAGAGCCATTAACCAAGTGTTAAGTCAAACCGATCTGGCATGGGGTCGCAACCTAGCCATCTGGATTTTGGATAGTAAATCTTATAGAGCAGGTGTGGCCAAGCCGGGGCTCTCTTTCAGTTAAAGTGCAGCTCGCAGAGCTCCCCCCTCATTATCTGACTACCAGACTTGGGAGAGGGGGTTGGGCTTCTGTCCTGTGGCGGGGTGGTAAGGCTAGGGACTTCTGTCCTGCAGCAGGGTGGCAGGGCTAGGAGCTCTCAAACTTCTGAAGATTATTGTATGTGGCCCACAGGGTCAGTAAGTTTGGCCACCTCTGTTATAAAGGTTGGACTTTAGG
Organism: Emys orbicularis; assembly: GCF_028017835.1. Lineage (NCBI taxonomy): Eukaryota > Metazoa > Chordata > Testudines > Emydidae > Emys > Emys orbicularis. The sequence continues at coordinate 130,311,953 of NC_088689.1, forward strand.
GGTTATGGATCCTAAGTACACTTGTAGCAGGCTACCCTGGGCACTGGGGAAATTTATAATAAGTGCTGCTTTAGTGAAATGCCTTAAATAACTGGTTAACAAAAAATAATAAAAGCAAACTGCTTTTCTGGGCATAGAGCCATACTTTAAGACTATATTGCAGTCTTAAACATTTTCTCGGCAAAATGCCCAGATACAGGAAAGGTTAAAACTGTGAAATACCAAAACCCACAAATTAAGAGTAATGATGGCCAAAAAATAATAATAAATTATTTCGCACATCTTTTGTAAGAAAATATGTACCTAAATTTGGGAGCAGGACATGAGGCACAAAAACAACCCTGGGATTCATTATGTGAAGTAAAAGTTAAACAAATAAGGAAACAAATCAAGGAACTAAAAGAATCAAAATAAGAAATTTAAAAAGCCAATGGCAGGTATAGGCATCTGTAAATACCCGTTTTGCTTACAGTTCACAAGAAATGAAGGGAAGGCTAGGAGATTGGCAGTGTGCAGCCAGCAAGAGAGACAGACATTAGGTTGGCAAAGACAAGCTAAAAATATTAAACATGTGTGGAGTGGCCCAGAAGCAGTTAACTCTAGCGAGGAAGGGCACTCCTATAATCCATTTGGAGTGCAGACAAAAGCAACAGGCACTTGGGGAACAAATTCAGGTTCTGTGGGAACAGATAGAAATAGGGTGACCAGATGTCCTGATTTTATAGGGACAGTCCCGATTTTGGGGTCTTTTTCTTATATGTGCTCCTATTACCCCCCACCACCTGTCCCGATTTTTCACATTTGCTGTCTGGTCACCCTAGATAGAAATCCCCATTCTCCTTCCAGAGCTGGGATAAAAACCAGATGTCCTGGTTCTCAGTCCTCTCTTCCCTCCCCCTTCCACTAACCCCCACTCCCCTCTCAGAGCTAATAATATAACCATCCTTCTCTAATATTTTTACATAAGGGTCAAGTTTTTCCTTTGTCCTTTCTCCTTCAAGCCATTCCCTTTCCCTCTTGTATTCCTCACTTGGCTCAGATTACTAAACTCAAACTCACTGCGCCTGCCTATACTTTAAAATCTCTCACAATCTTAATTAATCTCCCTTCGCTCCTGTCTCCCTCCATTCCTACATTGTTTCCTGCTTAAGTTATAGTTACAGAGACAGAGCAAGTGGGAAAAACAAAATTAATCAAAATGCTTAGGGTAAAAATTTTACTTTAAATAAATCCAGTAAGATTAATAATTAATGCTTCAGCAATGCAATAGCTAAAGAGACTTGTGACTTTCTTGAAGATAGTTAGCATTTTTGTTGCTTGGCAACCTGCACTAACCAATATATGACACGTGGGTTGTTCTTATTTCTATATAGTAGTGTGCTTAGTTTATTTACTTTATCTTAAGTTAATTAAATTAATACAATGAATTGGGCAAATAATTTAAGTGATTTTTATCCATTCTTATTAAGTTTTAAATAAAAGGTAACAATCCTGCTAATTCAATGTTTAATTCTTTTGTTTAACTGTTTTGTAAAATGCATTGTCTTAATAACTTTAAGCTCTTAATGCCTTATCTTGTAGAGTTATAAATACAATAGGCACCATTCATCTTCAATTGTAAGCTTATGTATGTTGTCCTGTTTGTGAGTCCTGTGAATATTTTGTTTTTACTTTTTTGTTGCAACAAAAATAAATTTTGCACTTTTTTTTTTTAAACATTAGTTCTACCATACTGTTAATATTGTGGTTGGGTCATAACCACCATAATACCAGTTGTGGAATTTGTTGCTAAACTCAAAGGCCTCAGTTATGCAGCGTACATATATTTCTGCCTCAGTAAATAATTCAGTTGCACATTAATGCAAAGGTAATAAAATCTTAACTTTTTTAGGTTTTTATAAACTTGTTTCCACCTTTAAATATTAAAATAGCTATTTTTAAACATTTTGGCTATAATGTGCTTATATATGATGTCTGGTTATGTTACAAAATGTTAAAGCTAATCAAACAGATTTCAACAGGTTACTTTTGTCTCCCAAACACAAGCAAGGCCTTGTCTCGCTACACAGTTTTGTTGGCAAAAGGCAGCTTTTGCCGACAAAACAGTGGAGGTGTACACATTACAAAGCCACTTTGGTGGCAAAACAAAACCACCTCGACGGGAGACATAGAGCTTTTTGTGGCAAAATTAAAGTGACAGAGTGTCAGTGTACACACTACTGCTCCTTATGGTGCCATAACTGGCCTTCCCCAGTATCCCACAATGCCCACCGTGACCGCTCTGTTCACTGTTTTGAACTCTGCTCCCCTGCATCTAGCTATGCAGGCATGCTCCCCTCCCCTTTGAGAGCTCCGGGAAGCTTTGATATTCCTCAGCATGAAGAGCTCACAGAGCTGCTCAGAATGCTGCTCTTGGTAGCTGAGGAGACTGTGGGAGAACTTGGAGGGAATCACAGAACAATTAATGTGGAATGCTGCTCTCCGCGGCACTAGGAACGCAGCCACTGCGGGGGAGGGGGGGGCTGCTGTGCTGTGCTGTGCAGAACTGGAGGCTGATGGGGGAGTGTCCCCATCCCCCTGCCTCAGGCTGCTATCTGAACGTAGAGACAGCAAGCTGATACACTTGCCCCATGAGGCATTGCAAACCCTTCCCAAAGCACCTTGCAGCCAGTTGCACAGTGAGATAGCTACCCACAGCGAACTGCTCTCTATATCAATACAAGAGCTGCTATTGTGGATGCACTCTGCCAACACAAGGAGCATAGTGTAGGGTTACCATATTTAAGGTTTTAAAAAAGAGGACACTCCACAGGGCCCTGGCCCCGCCTCTTCCCCTTCCCCGCCCCAACTCCGCCCCCTTCCCCAAAGTCCCTGCCCCAACTCCGCCCCTTCCCCGCCCCAACTCCGCCCCCTCCCCTGAGTGCCCTGCATTTCCCCCTCCTCCCTCCCAGCCACGCGAAACAGCTGCCCGAACGCTACCGGCTTCACGGTTTGCCGGGCAGCCCCCAGACCTCCAGACCCTGCCCCCCCGGCCGGGCGCTTCCCCAGCGCAGCCGGAGCCCGGGAGAGGAAGCGCCCGGCCGGGGGCGCAGGGTCTGGAGGTCTGGGGGCTGCCCGGCAAACCGTGAAGCCAGTAGCGCTCGGGCAGCTCCGCTCTTCAGCTGTACAGAGCTGAGGTGTCTGGGGGGAGCTGCAGGCGGATTCCCCCGTGGCGGCGGGGAATCCGCCTGCAGCTCGCAGCCTGCCGGAGCCGCTCAGGTAAGCAGGGGACTGGGGCAGGGATGCCGGCATTTTCCCGGACATGTTCGGCTTTTTGGCAATTCCCCCTGGACGGGGATTTGAGGACCAAAAAGCCGGACATGTCCGGGGAAAATCCAGACGTATGGTAACCCTAGCATAGTGTGGACATGAAAAATGGTTTAATTAAAGCACTTTAATTAAAATGGCATAAGTTTTGTTGACAAAACTCTATAGTGTAGACATAGCTCAAATGTCGTGAAAGTTTATTACCCTCAGTGTTTGCATAAATATCCATTTAAACTTACTTTTGCTTTAATTTTAATACTATTTTCTTTGGTGTTGTGTTAAAAAAATTAGTTGTTAAAGTTTGTGCTTTCAAATATTTAATAAGTTTAATTGCTATAGCAAGCAAATTAACTCTTAAAAAGCTTGGGTAAAAGTTCGGTTGCTAAACAGAGTGGTCAGAAGATAGAGCTATACCTCTTCTCACAGAAGATTGCTAAGATGTGCTCACAGCCAACCACTATATTTATTAATGCACATGTTAAAGAAGTAAAAATAAATGTCTATGCAAAAGAATCAAAAACAGGAATATTTGTGCTAAAGAATTAAGAAATTCAAAACAAAAAGAAAAAATGTATTTTAACAAAGAAGTAGATGTCATATGCTGTGTCATAGATGGCTTGGTTCCCATCACATTGTGAACAAACTGATCTCATCTGTGGATAAATTAAGATTACGGAGGGGAAAAAAGTTAAGTGTATTATGTTAACCAATTTAAGCTGTTTAAGGCTGCATCCCACAGACTGGAGACACCAGAACAGGGGTCGGCAACCTTTCAGAAGTGGTGTGCCGAGTCTTAATTTATTCACTCTAATTTAAGGTTTCGCACCCCCTGACCACCACCCCAAACTCCCCTGCCCTCTAGCCAACCTCCCCCGCTCCCCGCCCCCTTACTGCGCTGCCTGGAGCACCGGTGGCTGGCAGCACTACAGCTGTGCTGCCCAGAGCACCAGGACAGGCAGCTGCACCGCCTGGCTGGAGCCATCCACGCCACCGCGCAGCACTGAGCACCGGGTCAGGCCCCAGCTCTGCAGCTGCACTGCCCCAGGAGCTCGCAGCCCTGCTGCCCAGAGCACTGCGCCAGCGGCGGGGCGAGCTGAGGCTGCGAGGGAGAGGGAACAGCAGGGGAGGGGCTGGGGGTGAGCCTTCAGGGGCCGGGCAGGAGGGTCCCAGGGGCCGTAGTTTGCCCACCTCTGCTTTAGAGGGTAAGTTCTGTAGGGACAGTCTATTACTCTAGCCCAGTGGTTCCCAAACTTTAATAATCTGTGAACCTCTTTCACTAAAATGTCAAGTCTCGCGAACCCCCTCCTAAAAATTAATATTTCCAGGGATTGTCTCCTTTACCTGAGTATAAATTATAAAAGCAGTGATCTTGGAAATATAAAATTTGTTTTTATGACATGTTTATTACACACTATTTATTATTAATTGTTATTTATCATTACAGTATTTTTATTACATTATTAAAATGGCAAGATCTCACTTTTGTAGCTTGTATCACTTTGAATAAGCCTGTTATAAGACCAGGCTCCTATGTTTCATCAAGGAGTATCGGATGTGAAAGAATTAAGGTATTTAAGAAGCCAAGTCAAAGAGTTCCTCCTACACAAGCATTCAGGTCTTGAGCAGTCCAGGCAAACAACGCACGTTACAACAAAGCTTAAACTTGTTCTTCATAGTAATTTTAAAAACAATACTAGCTGCCTATTTAATTTTAAAAACAGCAAAAAATATCTACCTCCCTTTCCATTTCTTATAAGAAGGCTTGAAGTTTAAATCTCCTCAGTGTGATAGATATGCTGGCTTTGATCTGCTTAGCTCTTGGAAGTCCAGGGGCTCTGGGCTGCTGGCCCCAGACTGCCTGGGGTCGCTAGGGACAGCTCTGTCTTCCACTAGGGAATTTTTTCCCAAGAACCCCTTGTAACATTTCGCGAACCCCAGTTTGGGAACCACTGCTCTAGCCCCATTCTCAGTTGGATGCAGGCATTAACAATATAAAAAATAAATATAAATTAGAGGGCTTTTCAGGCTCTGCTAAGGAGATGGAGGGCAACCCCCTTCTGCTGGGAAAAAAAGAGTTAAAACAGCCATGCCCGGTTTCAGTAAAAGTCAGGGGAAGCTTGCACTACCTCCTTATATTCTCCCCCGGATCCCCAGTACTGTACTGGTTGTGTGGATAAGTTGTTATCACTCTCGAGCTGTCAAATCAGTCCCCCCACCAGCTCCAAGTTAATTTAAAATGCTTCTGAAAAGTAGCCCAACTACAAGTGAATCTGTATTGAAAGAGGGTGCTGCATCAATAGGCCCAGAGCAAGAGTGAAAGCCTGGAAGTAAAAACATGGATTAAATACATCCAGACTGGAGTATTTATGTATTCAGCTAACCTGTAAGAGTAAAACAAAGGCATATGAATAAGGGGGAAAATGTGATGTGGTGTCTCATTCAGAGTAGTGCCTTGGTGTGGATGCTGGCAAAGCTGAGGTAGTAGCCAAATGGAGTCCTTCCTTCCAAACATTTTATGATGGTTCTATGTCTATAAATTAACGTTTCTATTCATTCCTGCCCTGCTAGCACTTGTCTGTCTCCATTCATCCCTGACTTTTCATCCCCCAGGTAAAAACTCAGATTCCAACGAGTCCCAATTCTCCCATCATTTCAATGGAATGAAGCAGCAGCTGCAGTCAAGAGCCTGTTGCCAAGCAACACATTTCAGTTTCCCCATGGATTTGGGTTACCATAGTGACAGCTGGGAGTGCAGATGCACTAGGCTGAGTTGCATAAAAGCAGCTGCCCCTTGAAAAGCAGGGCAGCTCTGTCCTGAAAGAGAGACTCCTAAATGAGCAAAGGCAGATGGAATAATGAGCACAGGACTGTGTGTTCGCAACCTATACTTGCTATTTATATAGTGCTGAAGGAGAAAATGAGACAAGGTCCCTGGCCAGAGGCCCTTACCAATTTATACAGATGACACAGCAAGTAAAGATAATGTCTGCACAAAGGTGTGGGGGATTAGTTGAGTGAAACAGGTGCTGAGGCCATCAATCTTGTGGTTTACATCATCAGAACCTACAAACAAAATTACATTTTCATAAATAATCTGTGTGCACATTATTTTGTTACAAAATGTAGCTACCAAAGGAAGCAGTCTTGTACTTATTAAGTTAGTGCAGTTTTGTGTCATTGTGGCTAGACATCACATTCCATTTAGCCTGCAGGGGATTACAGCCTTGTTTTACATAGACAGATTTTCCTGCAAATGCTTCAGCAGGATGCAGCAACCTGCTCCTGTGGCTATAAGCAATCTAGTCACCAGACCCAAGTTGTCTGCAGGAGCTCCATGGGAAATGCTGATGAGCTTTCAGAGGGCTATAGAGTAGTAGACCAACTCTCCACAATGGTGATCAGTTACTAACATAGTATAGCCTGGGGAATTAAAAGTTTGGGATGAATGGAGACATGGCTGCGTGCAAGTGGCACTAGTCACTGATAGGTTATTTTGGCTACATAAATATATTATTAAGAATGGAAGTGGTGAGACCTATAGAAACGTGAAAATTTTGGAACTATTTGGATATTAAGTAAGCAGAGAAACTGAGGGTTGGTACATTTTGTGTTGACTGACATACAACCTCACAGAGACTGTTGGAAACAAAAATACAAGAAACACTAGAGAATATCATAGGTGGGCTGTGATGGTCCAGGCTTCCACCATCCCATCACCTTGATGTGCCTACTAGAGATTGAACATACACCTTATTTTATACCCCTTAACCCACACGCTCGCATGTCTGGTGCGAGCATATGTAGATTGCCTCCTGGCCCCGGTCCATGAGTGGTATTCTGGGGAATCATAATTGAGGTTCTGACTGTTGACATAAGCTACTTGCATCAAAATATATTTCCCAATATTTCAAATTGCATTCATGTGTTTACCTCAGGGTTACATGTACCCCAAAATCCCCTAGAAATCCATTATTTCAAGATTGTCTTTGTTCTTTTGTGGGTTGTTTATCACAAACTACATATTGTAAAAAGCCCCTGTAAATTTATAACCTAGATCAAACACTTATGCTAACATGTCTATTTATGCTAATTACCAGGTGGCCTTTTAGTGATTCCCAAAGGTATCAACAATATTTTAAATTGTGTTTTCCCTCATTTCCATGATACTGTTTCCTTAAGCAGCTCATCCTAGCATATAATTTATAATACCAACAGCTTGATATAAGGAGTTCCCAGGTCAGGACAGATGTCAGTGGTCAAGAACAAGTAGCCCGTGGACTTAAATGGGAATAATCATGTGAGTAACTGCTCACTAAGGAACATAAGGGGCTCATAATTTGGTGCATAGGCAGCAAGTATGCAGATCGCTTGGGGAGAATTTTTAGAAGCAGAGAAGGCACTCAAAGCCTGAAGAATTTAGGCAATTAGATGGCTGCTCTTGCTATAGGAAACTTTTCTTCCTTAGGACTTGTGCGGTAGGAGGCCTCGGTTGTAATTAGTTCTTGAATAAATGGCATCTCCAGAACTCAAGTCTCTGCATCCAGCTTCCTCTTCTTTAGCTGCCCCATCACAGCTCCAAAGTCTTTTCTAAATAGTGTTTTGCAGTAAAATTCTCTGACTGCTCTTCAGGAAACAAACTAAACCTGGGTAGAGCTTCTTACCTTGATTCCTTCAGAAAAAGATAGCCTGCTTTAAGGGGACTAGCACAGATTGTAATCTTCAAAGGCATAACCACATGCTATAAATCACATGCTGGTGACAGTGTTATGCCTCAGTGAGTGTATTGTCTGACACACAAATGTTTAAAAGTAAAGCACTGCCTCCATTTATAAACTAGCATGAGTCCTGCTGATCTAACACTAATTTTGGATTCCATCTCCCTAATCTGCTTCCCCAAGCTATTGCGCCTTCCAGAAAGCTATTGGCAGTTAGCAGCCTCAGAATCCAAAACACCATTGATTGTGTATTTGTACAAGGTCTCTAGACTGTAGGAAGTATTTCTCAACCTGTGAAATTTTGCATTGTTGCACTAAGCATGCGTGCAGCTTTCTCTGAACTTATGCTCCCTGTGATCCAAGAACTTCTTTGTGTCAAATGGCAGAGGGCACACAGGTGGGCATAGAGTTTTACAGGGATCCCCATGGTCATATCTATGCACAATAATTCACCAAAGGGTGGCATGTAAGGTCTCTATTGAGAGCCAATAGCCCAGTGTTTATCATAATCATTGCAAACTGTATGTATAGATAATATTTAAGAAGTTATGTACCTACACTGGAAATTATGTTCTTAAAGCCTTGAAATTAAAAGAAGGTGATACACCTCAGGTTCTGTTCAGACAGGGGACTGTAGATGTAGTCTCTTGGTCTTGTCTTTGTGCATTGTGTCTCTCACAATGTAAGCCTATTTGCATATGCAGCCACCAACTAATCAACATTGCAAAATCTCCAGGAAGAAGCACACAGCAAGAGGTGCCTGGGTTATGAATAAAGATCAAGGGACTGCTTTGATGTATTTGGGGTTGCAAAGAGACACAGTATCCTTTCACTGAAGAGACAAGCTGACAGTGAGTTATGTCTCATGAAAGGGGGAACACAGCCAGTCGCTGGCTGGTGATCACAGTGCTGGTGAGCTATCCTGTATTAGGAGAATAGCTTGTTAAATAAGTCTAGGTTCTAAAATGCATAAAATTCATCTTATGGTTTTATTTTACATTGAACCATTTCTTTCCATTACTTTTGCTTGCTTCTTCTCAAATCTCTATACTTTGTTAAATAAACTCATACAAGTTTTCACTATCAATATATCTAAGTGCTGTGTGATAAGCAGAGCAGTAAACTTAAACGAAACTGGTAAACTAGGGTGTACTATTCCTTTGAAAGCAACAAATCTGTGAATGGTGAGAGTGTCCAGTGAAACGGGCTGGACACTCCACGGGGATGCTTAGAGGGAGTGAGGATTGAAGCATGCCAAATGCTAACATGCAGAGGAACAGCAGAGCCTGCATAATCTGAGAGGGGAGTGCTTGTGTTGCCCATGCCCGAAGGAGTCAGGGACCTGGCCCACAGAAGATAGGGACAAGGCTTCCTCACACTAAGGGCAAGTTGTAGTGAGGTACCTCATAACTCTAGGTACCCCCAGGAACCATCCCATCCCACCCCATCTGTTGTATTCATCTGTTGTTTCTTGTCTCATGCTTAGATTATAAGTGCCTTGGAGCAGGGACTGTCTTTTATTCCGTTTGTACAGCATCTAGCACAATGGGGTCCTGGCCCACGACTGGGGTCTCTAAGAAATACTGCAACATCAATAATAAATCTTACACTTACACATTAATGTCGCTTTGACATCCCACAAAGCTTCCAATTCCAAAACTAGCAGCTTCAGTTATTTGCAGTTATTCAGCATTTTTTTCTCCTTCCAACTGTGCCCAAGGAGCAGAAATTCTTTAATGGTGCCTTTGCTCCCAGCAGGGAATTAGAAGGCAAAGTACAGAAATAACCACAATAAAATTACCCCTCTCTGATTGTCTGATGCGTGTCTTCTCTGCCCCTATTAGAGATGACCATATTTTCTAGTTGACAGCTGATTCAGACTCCGTCAAAGGAGATGCAGTTTAAGCACAGCCCTAGCTACTGGGGCTGGGAGGGACATGGTAGGTTACTTAATGATCCCTTAGGGATGTGGACTATGAATAATAAAAGAACCACTCCACTTGGCTTCAGCCAACCAGCTCCCTTCTCACATGATGTCCAATTTATTTCCCCCGGGGCCCCAAGAGCAGCATTTAATGCATTGAACACAACTAGGTCAATAAAATAGAGAGATGGTCAGTAAAATTCTGTCCCTCCCACATGCATGTTGTGTGATCCTTGGTCTAGAGGATATGTATTTCAGTGTCATTGTTTTATTTATGTATTCTGCCAGAGAGAATGCTGTGATTCTGCCTTTTTTTATATCATTCCATCTCTGTCCTGCATGCAGGCGTTATGCTATTTGGGCCCTATCAAGAAAAGGAGGGGGGTTAGTAGCTTGTTATGACAATTTGGAAGCTCTGTTGTGGCTGCAGAATGTTAACAAATATGGAATGGTTCTGCCAAATCTGGTCCTCCTGTGTTCTGCAGTTTCCATGTGCTAAGAGCTGCAGCCAGAGAACTGAGCCATTTAAAGGGACACAGACTTTTCTAGCTACAAGCAGCACTTCAGCTTACTAGAACTGAAGGAAGTTACAGACCTATTATTTCCAGTCTGTTTACTTTGTGCATTTGACAGCATGTTGGGGACATTGTGTTCCATACTCCTCCCTATGTATAGCAAGATTTTAAAACCTTGTTTTAAATGTGAGGATGTGATGTCAAAATGGAACTGTGTCAGGAATGGGACAAGGTGACGGGAGCAGCAGGGGACCAGACTAAGATGTCTGTCTGAAGCCTGATCTCAGAGAATGACAATTTGCCTCCATCAACCTTCTACACCAAATAACCCTGATCAAGAAAGTGGAGCACAGGGTTCCAGAGGATGGATTCCTCAAAACAAACCCAAACATTACAAATAAAAAACCCTCACTGAGAAAGGAGGCCTCTCTGACTGCAAGTGAGGGTATGTCCTCACAAAACAGGCAGGAATAATAAGGCCAAAGAGCCAAATGGTCACACCAAGATAGACCTCAGAAGTGAATCTCTGAGTTTAAGGTTCTGAGAAATGATGTTCAAGCGTCTAGCAAAAAGAAGGAAGTTACTGACTTTGCAGGTTGAGTCCCTGTGTTAGAAACTGACTTAGGAGAAACAATTGAGAGAGAGAGAGCGTGCATACGCTGCAGAATCACATGGCACTACTGGAGTGGAGAGAGAGAGAGAAAGATGTAACTTATGTTAGATGATATAGAAGACAGTGAGGAGAAAAGGTTAGAAATTAAGGTTCTGCCTGAAAATGCTGAAGGAAGAAACCCAATCAGGTATGTCAAGTTGTTAAATCTGAGCTCTCTGGAGGTGATGAAAGTGGACAGAGCACATAGAATCCTATTCCATCAGCTTGTGCCTCATAACAGATCCAGAGATCTGATTGTGAAGTTTCATCTTTATCAACAAAGATTTAATTATGAAAAACATCAGAAAGTTTCCAGAGCTTACCCTCAAAGGCCACAATCTGCAATTTCCCCAAGACCTTACTGCCCTAACTTTAAAAGAGACAAGACTAGAGATAGGGGAAATTACAGCAGCAGTCAGATGGGCAGAAATCCACAGTAGATCAGGATTCCCATTTACATACTAATTTCCTTCTAGAATTGGTATTACACAGTCAACAGTTTTAAACAAGGGGGAAGATAGACTCAGGTTGCTTGGGATAGAAATCCAAATCTCAGACACACACGAGGATACTCCAGAGGTTGCTGGGGGAAAAAAATGGCTGACAGCACAACTCCAGCAAAGGCAGGCAGGAAAAGAAAAGGTGAAAGACTAGAGAACATATTCGCAATGGCAGAAGTAAAGCTGAACAAGAGGACTCAGATACCTGAGAAGTAACTAATCATTAACCAGAAAAGACTTCTTGGGAGTCATCAAGAACAAATAGCTGATCGGCATGTTAATGTTGTAAAGAAATTTGTATTAAGTTTAAGTGGAGTGATCATAACTGTGATCGCTGTGTTCTGTATCTTAAAATATAGAGAAAATAAAGGATAATATGGGGCGAGTGGGTGGCTGGGTAGCGGTCTCAGGAATGGAGGAGAGTGGAGGGGATGGAAAGGGGCCCTTAGCTGTTTTGTATACCCATGAGTAACTCAAAAAGATAATCTGTCCCTAAGGGTGAGGGTTGATGTACTCTAGGTGGAGAGAGTACCTCTACATTGCAAGAGGAGAAGCAGTCCACATATTCATGGGGAGAGTATAGCTGTTTATGGTTCAACAAATCACGGTAGTTTGAGAACTGATTTATATGCTGGTTTTGGTATTTTATTTTTTGATGTAAAGTGAGTCTGGAAAAGACCTAACCTCATTGAGCTGTGCTGAATCATATAACAAAGATTTTAATTGATTGTATTCCTAGTGCCAGATGAAAAAGAAATCCATTTCCTTTGTTATTACTTGCTGGAGAGAAAACTTTTGATAGCATAGAGTGGAACTCCATGTTTAAATTCACATCCCATATGGACATTTGGCCCCCAGTTCCTTGAAGAGATGGTGGCTCTTTATACTAGCTTGTCATGGGGTGCTCTACTCATTGCTGGCTGGTGCCTCCTTCAGGCGATTCTGGGGATTAGCTCCGCCCAGTCCCATGCCCCCTTTCTTCTCTTCCACCATTGCAGGTCTCCTGCTCATGGAGTTACAGTATGGCTGCTTTGTGACTTCCAGGGGAATCTTTCCAAGTCTCTCTGCACAAGCAGCGTCAGGCAGTGCTCACACCCACTGCCCTGATTAGGACACTCCCATGGTGACTCAGGCAGTCTTCCCGTTCGCTGCCCTTAGTAGTACCACTCTGCAGTGGTTGGTAGGGGAACCCAGGCCTACCCTCTAATCAGGGTTCCAGTCCAGGGCCCTATAGTGAGCAGTTACAGTCTGCAGCTACATCTAAGGTCTGGACTACTTCCTACCATGCTTCTCCAAGCTTTTCATTCTCCAGCTTTCCTAGTCAGACCCCTCTCTCTTAGGCCTACTAGGTAAACCTTCTCTCCTAGGTTCCTATCTCTTTTCTCACGGGTTTCTCTCTCACCTCAGGGAGGGGGACTGCAGGCTTTCTCCCTCCTGCCTTTATAGAAGCACTGCCTGTTCCCTCACAGGTGAGCTTCCTCCTCATTAGTGCCCTCCACACAGATTACATCTTCCCCATTTGCAGCTTAATGGGCTGATTGGGCTTGTGTGGGGAGTACACCATATCACACAGCCTCGCAGCAGCTCGGATGCCGGTGTCCCCTGTAATTGTTTGAATCCTGGGTCCAGTACCTCCTCCCCTTATGCTGCAGGAGGAGCCTTCAGATGCAGGTGGGCTTGAGCCCACCCGCCTCTTCAATAGGTTCAGACGCCAGTGAAGTTAAATCTCCCCCTTTTGAATTGCACAGGAGAGATGTCATTGTTGCCTTTGCTTTTTGCATTGACCATGCATCGTTTTGCAGAGAATAAGGAATAATGACTCTATCACAGGAATAAAGCTTGCTGGAGCACATAAGAAAATCGCTTTGTTTGGCAATTATATGATTTTTTTTATCTGACCTGAGCATTTCTGTACAATTAGTATCAAAGAAATCCATGACTTCAGGAGAGTATCTGTCTTCCAAGTGAATGATGCAAACTCTGAAATACGAGCTAGGAGTTTGCCACACTTGGAAGAATCATCCCCCCACAAAACATGTGGATACAAATGGGCAACAGGTTCTGTCAGATACCTGGGAATTAACATCTCAAGCTCGGGCTCTATGACTGAGATGTCAAACCTCTAGTTCAGCAAATAAACAAAGATTTGGATTGGTGGGAGAAGTATGCAATTTCTTGGCTAGGAAGAAAATAAAAATATCCACAGACAAAATGAATACTTTGCAAAGGATATCTTCCTTGTTTCAAAATCTTCCTATAGTCGTCTGAGATAGAACACTAGCAGGAGTATAGAGAACGTTGTTAGAATTTATGTGGAATAAGAAAAGACCAAGTGTCATAGTTCATGGCATCTGCACATGTATTCCCCCTCTATGGTCCAGCAAGGGGCACCTATTCCTAAGCTTCTGGCTCCCCAGCCGTTGCCTCTCTTGGGTGGAGACATACATCTCTCTTCCTCCTGAGCAGGTATCTCCAGCCTACACAGTTCCCTGCCTATACTGTGAATTCCCTAGCAAAATCAGAGTGCCTAAGGAGGCTTGCTTTACATTTCTCCTCAGAGATGATAAACAGTAATCGATACAGTTTAGTTACCACACAGCTCTTTCTAAGCAAGTCTATTTATTCTTCAGGTAAAAGCACTACAAAGAATACACATTACAAACAATAAAAGACTCTACATACCTGCTAGAGGTCACCCCAACTCCAACAAGGGTGCTGGCCTGTGAACAGTCCTTCAAACCCTACCAAGAGGTTTTCCTGTGGTTGCACGTTCATAACCCCTTTTCCTCAGAACAAGAGCATAGACTGGGCCAAGTCCTTCCAGCCCTTCCCTGGAAGGATTAGGGGCCCGCCTGGGACAGAAGATCTTTTTGATTAAAAAAACAGACAGGAAGGCCCTGGGTCAGTTTTAACACAGGCTATTTAACCAAAAGTCCTTTCTTTGTCAGTTGGTCCCTGAAGAATCCAGTTTCCACCAGTACATGTGAGCCTCTCTCCAGGTAGGGGGAGCTCTCTGGAGGGGTTACAACCTGAGTGAATTTGCCTAAATGACCTCCACTGTTCTAAATTCCTGGAGGGCTGTTGTCCCCCTCTCTCTGTAATTACATGCAATCTCTGCCCACAAAGATACATACATTTAATTCAGTAGGGTTTGCTCAGGATGTTGCCCTATCTGTCACACTAACGCTGAGTTTGGATACTTTGTACAGACCCATTAAAAAGGGTGGACTAGTTCTTCCAAATATTACACGGTATTGTCAAGCCAGCCAGCTCAAAGCAGTTAGTGGCTTGGGGGTGCAGTAACACAGCCAACGCTGGGTCTTTATTGAATAAGAAAATTGTGGCCATGTAAATATTGCTGCATTACCATGGATTAATTTTAAAAAATCACACCCTCCAGAAATTTATACATATCCTTTGGCAAAGCGTACTCTATAAGTTTGGAATAGAACTCGGGATTGGATACATTATTGTCCCCATTGCATATCATTCAGATTTTAACTCAAATTACAAACCAGAGAGATTTAAGAATTGGGAGAGCCCTGGAATACATACAGTCAGCCAGCTTTTCATCAAAGAAATTTTTCTAACTTATTTAGCAATCAAAACCAGCTTTAACTGGCTAACTCTCCCATGGTACCAGTACCTTCAAGTTAAACATCTCTCAACTTTTCTATAAAGTTAT
The DNA here is from genome assembly GCF_028017835.1 of Emys orbicularis. Classification (NCBI taxonomy): domain Eukaryota; kingdom Metazoa; phylum Chordata; order Testudines; family Emydidae; genus Emys; species Emys orbicularis. Next base: position 130,327,250 of record NC_088689.1, read on the forward strand.
TTTATACCGAAAGCTAACTTTAGTAAACACAATGACTTCTGGTCAATTAGGAAACCAAAAATAACACATCAATCTTTGTAGGCAACTTTCCTAACAAGGAAAATGTCCATATATGACACGGTGGGGAAAGGATTTGGATAGACAAATTACCCCAGAGGACTTGATCCGGAAAAGAAGACCAACAACATCAGTTTGTACTATGATAAAAGAAAATTTTTGTATTGTTTCACTTAGCACCAGTCTAGTTAAAATATATAGAGAGATTGAATGGTGATAAATATAGGAGAAATTGTGGTGAAAGCAGAGATGTTATGCAGATGTTCAGTCACAGAGTACTGGGGTGCAGTTTGTAACCACACATGACAAAGTGTTGGTTATCTGTTACCACATGATCCTTTGGTAGTCCTCCTGGGTCTTCCCAGTGGAAGTGGTAACACTCAAAGAAATGAAGAATTCATCTCTTATCTGGGATGAGCTCATTTGCGTAATGATTAATACTTTCTTGCTGATGTTTACATGGCAGTGATTTGTAAACCTGTTCAAACTTCTGAAATAGTTATACAAAATTTCAAGTTGACATGGATTTAAAAATGAAATAAAAAAGGACTAAACAGAGTACTTGAAAAGGTTTCTGCAGGAGCTGTCCTGTACTTACATCCCACAGGATATGTCAAGTGCCCTGATAGGGCTTTTCCTCTCTCCCATGTGTATGGCAACTATCCTGAACTTGGCCCTCACCATAGAAACCCCCACTGACTTCAGTGAGAGTTCGTCCTCGTTATGAGTTCTGTGATTTCAACAGTAGTTTGGATTCCTAACTCAGTATGCTTTGATTTTTAACATTAGAGACCAGAGTTAATGCACAACACAACCTGGCCTCTATGTGCGGTTCATAAAGACACGGCATCAGTTTTACTACTGGGGGTACCATTGTGTTACACACACTACAGAAAGAAAGGTAAATATGGTCTCTGATCGATCCTAACTTACTAAAATTATGTATTATATTGCATGTGTAATTCTCCTTTGTATCACTACTGTAAGTCAAATAGGCTCAGAGAAGTAGAGTTTACTTCTCCATGATCCTCTCTCTAGATTGCAAGTACACCTCTACCTCGATATAACGCTGTCCTTGGGAGCCAAAAAATCTTACCGCGTTATAGATGATACTGCGTTATATCAAACTTGCTTTGATCCACCGGAATGCGCAGCCCCACCCCCCCGGAGCGCTGCTTTACCGTGTTATATCAGAATTCGTGTTATATTGGGTCACGTTATATCAGGGTAGAGGTGTATCATGTGGTAGAACGTTTTGGTCATTTCCATTTATTCTTTTTCAGCACATGTTGGGGCACAAATCCACTGAATTTCTGATTGCTCTTTTCAGCGTCACTCAGAAGATTGACTTCACCGAGTCAGACTGCTACAATGGTGAGTCAAATGCCCAAAGTGTTACAAGGTAAAGTAATGATTGAACAGGGGGAGGGGGCTGATTCTGATATTCTGCCCTGTCTGGACCAATGGAAGAGAAGGAGTGCTCAGACATTAAATTCAGCTCTCATGTCCGCAAGAGAGAAATCTCTAGAAACTAAATGGATCTTTGGAATTGAAGGAAACAACTGCTGGAATCCAACATGGGAGCATTTTAAAGGAGGGAGGGAACTAAGATTGGTGATCAAGCCCTTTAACCAATCCCCTCTTCCATGTTTGTTGAGAACAAGAATGAATCTTTAGTGACAAATTGCATGCAGTTTTCCAATGTAATCGGGAGTCCTGCCCTCTAACAACCATGTGACTCTTTGCCACTGTAGCCAGTTGGGCAGCACAGTACAGTAACTCCTCACTTAACGTCGTCCCAGTAAACGTTGTTTCGTTATGTCGCTGATCTCTTAGAGATCATGCTCGTTTGAAGTTGCACAATGCTCCCTTATAATGTTGTTTGGCAGCTGCCTGCTTTGTCCACTGCTTGCAGGAAGAGCAGTCCGTTGGAGCTAGCTGGTGGGGGCTTGGAACCAGGGTGGGCTGGCAGCCCCCCATCAGCTCCCTTAAGTTCCCTGTGCGGCAGCCGTCCAGCAGGCTATCAAGTGCTGGGCAGTTCAGGTGTCCGTCCCCCCACTGCTGAATGCTGCTCCTGCCCTCTGCCTTGGAGCTGCTCCCGCCCTCTGCCTTGGAGCTGCTCCCAGGAGCCTCCTGCTTGCTGTGCAGGTGAGGGGGGAAGAGGGGTGCTGATGTCAGGGTGTCCCCCTCCCCCACTCCTGTACCCCATCTCCACAGAACAGAGGGGGGACATGACGGGGCTCAGGACGGAGGGAGCTTGCTGGCAGCAGCAGCTGTCTCAACTTGCTGATCTACTTAAAAAGGCAGTGTACTTAGAGTGGGGTCAGCGTAATTAAAGGGGCAATGCGCATCTCTCGCACGCACACGCACACACAGTGTGTCTCTGTCACACACATGCACCCCCTGGTACTTTGGAAAGTGGAGTGAGCAGTGCGCTCCAGTGGGATAGCGTGGGTTCATTGTCACGTTCAGTTTCCACAGGGAATGTTTGCAGTCACTGCCCTGTGTCTATTGTCTCCTCCCTCCATTCGCTCTGCCTTGTAGAGTGAGAGGCTACATTAACAACGTGTTAACCCTTGAGGGCTCAGCCGAGTGCTAGTTCATCATTTAGCAGCAAGGCATTCCCTGGGAAATATCCCACCCTCCGACTCCACCACCTCAACCAAGCATCACAATCATCATTGCTGTGTACAGTATTAAATGTTTGTTTAAAACTTATACTGTGTATATAATGTCTCTTGTCTGGCAAAAAAAAAAAATTCCCTGGAACCTAATCCCCCCCTATTTACATTAATTCTTATGGGGAAATTGGATTCGCTTAACATCGTTTTTCTTAAAGTAGCATTTTTCAGGAACATAACTACAACCTTAAGTGAGGAGTTACTATAATGTCATGATGAACTGGTAAGAGGCCACCCACTAATCTGTTGTATCCCACTCTGTACGTATGGCCTCATGGGCATACAAAATGTATAATTTGTTGCTGTGAACTCTTTCCACAGAGGGAGAAATGTAAAGAGAATTCAGGAAACACTATGAAAATTAGGAAGTTACAAATTTGACAGCAGCAATTAAGAGTTAACATAAATCAGGAAGAACCATATATTCTGTGCATCAAGCCCAAGGGCAGGAGTGCCCTATAAGGGCAGTGAAACAGATAAAGCAAATCAGCAGGATATTAGCATGATCAGAGGGATGACAAAGCAGAAAGGTACAGTGCCTTGAGAATCCAATGGGAGAACTGGATGGGCCACACTTTCTTCCTTAGATTTTACTTTCTCTCTGCATATACATGATCTCCTCATCCCCTTCTTAGAGAGATGGCTGCACCGATCAGTCATGGGTAGTGTGTCAGTCTCCTTTACTAATAAAAATCTATGGCATTTGTAAAGATGCCTGAACTTCCAAACATGTGTGCTGCATCCCCACTTACATGCAGGTTTTCTTTGCTACACAGTCCACAGGCAGCACACAATTATTAAACTGCATGTGCCCTGATTGGAACCACACTCCTTTGCTTCAAGACCACAGTTACTGGGGAATACTGCTTTAACCCTGTCTCTCTGGCAGGTAGAGGCCCTTGACCTTTCCCTTTCAGTGGTAGCTGACCTCAGTTCAGTGCTTGTCAGGCGTAACCAGCCAGGTTGTTTGTGTCAGGTTTTTGCTTTAGCAATTGTTCCCCCATTTCTAATCAAGGGGGAAATGCTCAGAATCCCCCAGCTGTCCTTAACACCTAGGTTAAAACAACAATAGCAGACAGGTTCCTTTTGCAGAAGTTAATGAGAAACTTCAAGAGTGACTCCTACTCTTAGTTGCCTTGTGCCCTGTTCCTTTCACAAATGTTTCGAACAGGCAGTTTCTATCACAAAGGAAGGGGCCATGTCTCTGGCTGGCTACACACTCAGGAAAGCAGCTTTCAGCAGCAAAAAACCCGTCCTTGTATTAAGGAATTAGCAGACAATATTATTGTCCATCTGAGGAAACATTTCAAACCAGCCTTGTCCAAAATGCTATTGAAGAATTGCACAAGACTGTACATTGCCACACTAGCTAATGCCCAGGAGTAGGGTTTACCCAGGCCACTAAATGCTGCTGTAGCAAGGAGTAGAACAGGTCTCTGCCTGCTAGTAAGTGGGGCACATGGGGAATCTGGGAAGAGCCAGTTCTCAGCCATACTTCCTCCCTCAGCATGGAAGGAAGGATCTCCCATCTCAAACATTGCCTCGGGCCAGGAATTGGCAGGCAAGTGTCTGGAAGCAATTGGCATAGAGCCAGAAGCCTAAGTGGGGGTTAGGCCTAGGGAAACTCTAAGGCTTGTCAGGCGTAACCAGTCTGTGGAGCTCCTTGCCAGAGAATGTTGTGAAGGCCAAGACTATAACAGGGTTCAAAAAAGAACTAGCTCAATTCATGGAGGAAAAGTTCATCAGTGGCTATTAGCCAGGATGGGCAGGGAGGGTGCCCCTAGCCTCTGTTTGCTAGAAGCTGGGAATGGGCGACAGGGGATGGATCACTTGATGATTACCTGTTCTGTTCATTCCCTTTGGAGCACCTGGCATTGGCCACAGTCGGAAGACAGGACACTGGGCTGGATGGACCTTTGGTCTGACCCAGTCTGGCCATTCGTTAGCTTAACCTAATTGCAAGGGCCCTTAACAGCTAGACTCAGCTGAACCCCCTTTCCAGTAATTGTAGCTGGTTGTGGTGTAGCTCAAGCAAGGAGTTAGGGGCAGGTAAGGGACTGGAAATTAATTCACTTGCCTCCCGTCTCCCAGGGGAGAGGGAACATAGTTAAAGGATTAATCCAACTTCAGAATTCCTTAAACATATAAAAGGCTGGAGAGAGAGAGGAGGGCAGCTTCCAGCAAATAAATATTAGGAAAGTAAAGGTAGGATCTGAACTGCTCTAGGACATGCTCCCAGCACAGGGAACCAAGAACCAGCAGTTTGGTCAATAAATATTCACTGAAACATTCAGTTTGTTCTCCTTCTTGCTCACACCCAGGGAAGCAGCACAGTCAGTATAAACGTGCACAGAGCATTGTGCAAGGAGTGAGTTTGCCATTTTGCATATGCAAATGTTTTTAATCAGTGGTACTTGGGGTTAGTAACTACATGATGATCCTTAGCAAATCTAGATTCAAACTGTCATCTGCAACAATGGAAAGTGAACCTGATCTACAGCCTTTTGCTATAAGAGTTCCAGTAAGCATAAGGGCTTAGCTAGCAACGTCTGTTAGAACTTGGCTAAACCCACATCAGTCACAGGAGAGCGTGAAAGTTACTGATTTTACTTATCTGAGCTGTCTCAGAAGCAGCTGGGTTAACCAGACCTCAAGTGTATGAAACTGAACGTGTCACAGGATAGTGCACAGGCACACTCACAGGCAGCGTATGGCAGGACAGGGAGCAATAGCAGGTAAAGGAGGGCCATATCTGCCTTCCTCAGCAGCTCTGGGCCTCTTGCTTCCCCTTCTCTCTTCCAAGGAGCAGAGAGGCTCCTAAGGTGGAAGAGCTGGCAAGATATTTTGGGGAGGGGAGAGAGCGGGAAGTGGAGGTAGTCCTGAGTTGTGGGGCTCTTCAAACAAACAGTGGGAGGGTCCACTCTGTCCTCCCCACCCATGTAAACAAAACAAACACCTTGCTCCCTCAACTTCTGGGAAAACAAAGGGTAACACAGAAGCAGCTGGATGACTCCTCTCTGCTCCTTACAAGAGAAAGGGAGTGAGGAGCAGGGTCCTGAGCTGCAGGTGCCGTAGCAGGGGGCAGCCTGGCAGGGACAGCCTCATTAATGGAAAGCGTGCTAAATTAATTGTATGCCTTGGTGGACCTGGTTAGGGACAACTCCTCATTCCCCAGCCCTCACTTCCCTTGGTGCCTCCTGAGGAATCTAGGCAGGGATCTTCTCCCTAACCCAATACCCCCCACACACCTGTAACAGCTGGTTTGTTTGCATCCCACCATGAGAAAACAGCCTTAAAAACCATTTTAACCTAGCAGTGGTGGCACCACAAACAAAAAACCCTCAGCTATTGCCCATTTCAGCCATTTGTCACACATTTCAGTGGCTTGTATCAGATAGCGGCAGGTCTAAAGGTTGAGAGGCATAGAATTACCACCACCAAAGACAGGCTACCCATCCATACTTTAAAGGTAGGCAGATCTCTGAACAAAGTGTAAGGGAATATTTGTATGCCCTTTGCATACGCTAATCATGCACCAAAATGCAGAGTGCACAAAACCACAAGCAAACATTCTAGCTGAGCAGCAGCAAACTTTATTGAGTCCTGATAAAATAGGATCATTTAATCACAACTGGAACAGGTTACAGACTGTCTTGCCTGTCCCTTGCATCAATCATGTCAACTCAAAATTTGTTATGTTTAACAGGATCTCTTAATGCTGATTTGAGGAGCCAGACGCTGTCTGTCCCCATTACGTAAGCCATGGAAGGAATTCAGCACCAAAATAAGTTGAAGTCTTCTCCCACTTTGAAATCCTCTCTGTACTTCCTAGGTCACCATCTCCCAGAATGCATCATTCAGGGACATCAGATATAGCACAGACTGCAATGAGTCATATGGTATTTGTGAAGTTGTGTTCTGGATATAGTCAGTGAATCAAGAAATACCAAAGGGATTTCAGAGGGGGGAAAGAAAGAATTTTGAAGAGAGATGAGATCAGTTAGAACTTGTTTCTCTGCTGAATGCCCCCGCCAGCCGGGTTAGCAGTGCTTAGTCAAGGAAGTTGGGCATAATTCACTTTAACTCTTAGTTCCATAGTGCACCTTTCATCCGTTCAAGGTGGTCATCATACAAGGTCCTCCATAATGCTTTAGAATCCCTCCCTGCCCCCTCTCCCCAGAATTAGGATTTTTTTAGCTATAATCTGTTCTGTTCCATATTGCCCCTCATTACACCCACATAAAATAAAGGCACCATCAACATGCTAACAGCTGATGAGTATCTATAACTGATAGAAAATAGCGTCTCACCTCAACATTGGCAATAAAGTGTTAAGCTATATCCTGAGAATTAAGTGCACACTGGCTGGTAATTACTATTTCGAAAGATTTTCAGCACTAACGGCTTCTTCAGTAAATAAAGAAAGAAATTAAGAGTCTCCCCTTCTTCCAGAGGAAGTACTTAGGGACTCTCACTGTAATAGCAATAAGTGTCTATTAGCAGCATCACTGCTATGGTGTATTTGGTTCAGAAGGTAAGTGTACTCGTACTTCCCACTCCTCATGAAAACTCTACATCAGAGTTATGGCTCAAGGTTCAGAATGGCACCTATTATACCATCCAGAGGATGTGAGTAAGGCAATGGGGATTAGAAAACTAATAATTCCTATGGTTTCTCAAATCACCCTTTAATCCAGCACCATGGTCTTTTTTCCTGTCCCAGGAGGACATTTCCTAGTCTTCACAGACTTGGTGCAGTCCAGTTAAGGAACTTCATAGCAACTTCGAAACCAAGGAAACAGGCCTGGAACAGACACAGAACACAAGGATCAGATGAGCCTTAGGCACACAACGCTGGAGTGCTGGAAAAGGTCTTCTCAAAGCTGAGGGGTACAGTAGCATTATAAACCCCAAACATGGTGTGTTTCCCCCCTCGACATGACTTATCTTGGACTGGAAGTAATGACATGACTGTGTCCCTCTATAGCAGAGGCAGAATTTCTGATCTTCAGTGTCATTTGTTAGATCCTTCCATTTAAAACAGGTGCTGATTCAATCTAGCCATTCAAAATGCTGGCACTTGGGTTAGAACAAACTAACAGTTCACACATCTGCTAACACCAAGAGGGGTTTAGTGCAAAGCCTGTGACCCTATTTCTGTTAGTGCTATCCCTACAGCCTACTTTAGTTTCCCAGCTACAGAGATTTGAGCCAGTATTTTAAAAGCTTGGAAATAGATCCCCCAGACCATACACCCAGGGGTGTGCAGCACTAGTGAGATAATACAACAGTCAAACAGTCTGGAATCAGAGTTAACTGCCTCCTTTACACCCACTAGGGATTTAGGGTGCAAGTAGCCAGCTCCCTGCAGCCCACTAGATATCATGGTTTACTTACTGCGTTAGCGGGAAAGGCCCTTATCATAACGGCTGTGAACCCTTTGTATAGGGATGAGACTCCTTCCTCTCTGATAAGCTCCCTCAGCACATCCCTAAAGCCATTAGGATACTTCCCTGGAGCAGCTGTTGACAGAAGCAGAACATGCCATCTATGATTTGTGAATGCAGCCAACTGAGACTTTAATTGTTAATTGTTGCACTGTGGCCTTCCCCTGTAATTCATATGGATTATTTTCCAAGTAACAAATGATTTCAAAGACTATTTATTTACTTTTATTATATGGAGATAAATCTATCTCATAGAACTGGAAGGGACCTTAAAAGGTCATCGAGTCCACTCCCCTGCCTTCACTAGCAGGACCAAGTACCATCCCTGACAGATTTTTGCCCCAGATCCCTAAATAGCCCCCTCAAGGATTGAACGCACAACCCTGGGTTTAGCAGGCCAATGCGCAAACTACTGAGCTCTCTCTCCCCACTTTTAGTCTAGTACGTCACTGACAACTCGAACAAAGACCCAGTGAGCAGAAGCCATATGCTCACCAGCACTGTAATAGTTTTAAATAATAATCGGGTCACCTGGGGGGAAAAAAAAGAAAAAAAGAGGAACTTAAGCTAAGGGTTAGAAAACTGGGAGCTTCAATCTAGCGTTATTACTGCTGGTCACGCTAACAGCATTGGCAGGGTGGAGAGTCAGTGGTGTATCAATCAATAAAGCGGGTTTGCAAGAAACAACGCTGGTCTGTTCTCAAAAAGAATATCCTCCCACATACTAGAGCCAGGAATGGCAGTGGCTTTCCAGTGAAAACTACAGGCTCCATTTTAATGCTGATGTTACACAGATCTGACCAGGTGTTTGAGGAAAGTGATTTTATAGGAACAAATTACCTGATCATGTGACATGCCACTGGAAAGTATTACCATTACGGAGCCCTTAACCAGCTACTCCAGACTAACCCTTCAGAGTCACAAACAACTTTTGGAAAGTGACTCAGTGGAGCAGGGGCTGCAATATTCTACTATATCCCATTCAGGTTTTGGTCCCTTGGTCTGGAGCATCACAGAAGCTAAATTACAAAGCAAACAAACAAAACAAAAAACACACCACAAACAAAAGGATTTTCCTGCATCAGCAACCACTGTTGGCTCCACTGGGACAGAAGCTCTGCCTATGTCCTTGATGCGTGACAGAGAAGATGCAGGGATCTGGTCAATGCAAGGCAGAGCCAGAGGATAGTCCTGCTAGAGGCTGCTGCAGAGCTCCGTTGTACAGGAATATTCCTCTGTGAGGAATGCCGAAGGAATCAACCAGAACCTTAACGGCAGCCTTTGCTGGAGCCCAGCAACCCCAAATGTCTGTTCTCCCCAGGGACTGGGCTGTCCCTACGGCAATTCTATGGAGTGCAGACTGTAGATATTTCCATGATGTCTGCAGATTTGCCAGTTAGGAAAAGCAATGGATTGTGAGAGAGACGCATAACGATGGTGTTCCCTGCTCCACTGTGATTTTATTTTAGATATCACCTGTCTGAACCAATGCAAGTGTGCCCAGTCTTATCTGAAATGATTAAGCACTTTCAATGGGGGTATATTTGTAATAAATACCACCTAGCTCTTCTACAGCACCTTTCAGCACAACTCTCAAAGAAATTTGCAAAGGACGTATCATTTTACAGATGGGGGCACAGATGAAGTAACTTGCTCAAGGTCACCCAGTAAACCTGTAGCAGAGCTGGAAATAGAACCCAGGTCTCCGGAGTCCCAGTCTAGTGCTGTAGGAGCTAGGCCACACTGCCTCCTTTCTAAAATTCTGCCCAGCCATAAGCTTCTCTATTGGATTGTCCACCCAGCCCACAGAAATGCTACATCTTGTGGAGCTCTTACACGGCTGACATCTGACTCACCAGTCTGGAAGCGGGATTTCAGCACATCCGGAGGGATGGCAACAGCCCAGTTGAAGATCCCTGCCATACCCCCGGCAAAGAGAATCCTAGGCACGCTGAGGTCACTGACACTGCAGAAATATTGAATTGAAAAGGGGTCTCTCTTTAAACTAATACATAAAGACCAGAAAGGTAGCTTGGCTGAGAGATAAGACATTACAATGGTACAGACCCGGCGTGAGAGCAGCCACTGTAGGAATTCAGAGTGAGAAACTTGTGGCCATAATGTGCTGTCTCTCCATGGGAAAGGCTCAACTCTTATTGCTCTCTCATACTTGCAGCATGACAAGGATGCCTGAAAGACCAGCTTTTAGCACACAGCAGGGACACGCAGAACGGGTGCATCTCACACTGAATGCTTTTCTAATTGTGCCATTAAGAGGAGTGCTTCAAATACCATTCAACAATCAATCCAATCCCACAGTGAGATGAGTCATCTGGATGGGAAAGCCACTGACAGCAAACGCCTCAGCAATCACAAAAGACACTACTCTGGTGATTTTGCTCTCATTTGCTTAGCAGGAGAAATGGACTGGAAGTGTCTGGAGAAAGTCAGCATTACCCTGACTTAGGATTTAACTAACCTCTTCCCCTCAGGGGTCAGAATGTTTTTCAGCCATTCATACGTCATGAAGTACATTCCACTGGCTGGAACATCTAGTTGGGAGAACAACAAAGAGACTAATGACACCTGATCGCCTCTGCATGCAGGGGGAAAAAGAGAGAGGAAAGGAAGTATTCACCCCTAAGGGGAAGCTCTGGGCTCACATCAGCTGCCAACCTTAGGGACTGTTCTGCACCAGCCTCAGCAATGCCATCAAGTACCACTAAGTTCCCTTTCTGAGCCTTCCAGTGCAAACTGCTGTCTGTCTGGATGGAACAGCAAGAACATTTTCAGAAAGAGCAGGGGCATGGCTGCAGAAACACCTATTCCTGAACCTCTGAGTCACCAGCCCTTCCAGTCACATTGTTACCTTGACTACGAGACGGGTCTAAGCTCCCCAAACTGGAGACTGGGCAGATTAAGCCAGTCTCAGTAGCTTTGTAATGGGTTCACAGCCATTTGTTCCAACCAAACTTTCTGCTTTTTTATATTCTCACGCAGCCAATGCTCAAGCCCATGGCTAGGATCAGACAACCAGTTCTGCCAGGCATGTTGTCCATGCTGCTCTAGCTGTTACAATCCTATGAGAGTCATGGGACAGATCATTTCCTGGGCTCGTGGAAATGCAAAATGCCTACAGTTTCTCTATTTAAGGATGCTCAGGTGAAATCACAGCCCCCAGACGGGGTGTATTTTAACCTCATTCAGGGGAGAAAGCATCAAACATTTCTAACCTGACCCATGGGGCTTTAATTTGTTCATTATAGGTGCCTTTAAATAAAAAAAAGGAGAGGGAAAGGAACATGATGGACACACAAGGTATTTTTCCTCCACACCAAAAATGAGTGAGCAAATAAATAACACTTTCAAGTTGGGATAAAGAGTAATTCATTGCATCTTTCAATAACCAACCCAATTGACCATCACAGACTGGGAGTCTCATGTACAAACCCCATCCCAAAGTTAAGAAAATGCTAGCTTCCTCTTTTTTCTTCTCTGTCTCTCGGCTTCTTTCCCCAGACCCATCATCCCTCGCCCATCCTGGAAGTCTATCATAGCCTTCTGCGTCTTGGATTTGATTGGTCTTTACCTCTCAAGTCCCTTTGTGTCCATTTCTAGCCCTCCTCCCCTCATTCCCTTTTGTACTCCTCTAGTCCTCCTTCCTCTCACCACCCCCACCAAGACTGCGACACATCCTAGTCGCAATTCTCAATCCCCATGAGACACAGGGGTAGCTGTGAAAACTGCAGCGCATGAAACTGATGCACAACATCTCTCAATGGCCCAGGGTGAGATTTACGATGTTGGGTCAGTTTTGTTCTGATGCTTCTCTTCCTGCAGGGGTACTATTAGAATACATTTACTCCAATTACCTCTCATGAGGGTGAGCACGGTTCCTTTGTATATGCCTCGAATTCCAGCCTCACGGTACAGCTGTTTCGCACAGTCCATTGGGCCACCGTATTTAATTTCACCTGAAGCAGCCTGGATCTGGAGAATTAAAGTGATTGTTTACCAGGCTTAACCCAAATAGTAATTTGGAACGCTTGTGCTTTCTAAAGCTACATTGTCAAGTGGAAGTTACCAGCTCAGCCCTTTTTCATGTAAACAGAAGCCACCCAAGGAATGTATGCCACTGGGCTTCTACTGATATATAGACAGACTGGTACAATGCATGTGAAGTCACCATATTCCCAGCCCGCTTTTTCTCCCTTTTATCCCTGTAATCTTTCCTCAACTGGCAGACACCCCTGTGATGTCGGCCAGGGGTTCTCGCAACAAAAATTTTGGTGGCCTCAGAGAGTGTGGCCACAAACTCTTGCTGGTGGCCGCTCTGACAATTTTTCCTAAAATACTTAATTAAATTTAGAAAAAACAAATAAATATGCACATACACAGCTTCAATCAGAGTAATTTATTTATGTAGGGTTTTTTGCAGACCTAATAATAAAAATAATGTATAGTTGTATGTATTCCTTATTGGATCTAAAGATAATAGCAAAGTACGTTATTTGTGTTTCATGTACTTGTCTTTTGTTCTTGGTTGGGGGTTTGTTTTTTTGGGGGGCATTTTTAATGACTTGCTAGCTAGTAAGTTTGCTTCTGTGAAAAGTGATATTTGTATGTTTGTTAATATCACTTTTCATAGCAGCAGTCTTGATAGCTAGAAGAAAGTGAAAAGTGATATTAACAAACATACAGATACCACTTTTCACAACAGACTTACTCAGCCCTGGTAAGCCGAGGACAAATTAAGTCTTGGATAGGGCAGTGAGTAGGCAGGCAGCGGGGGGCCAGGGGCAGCACCAGGGGCGATTGGGCGGTGAGCCCGGGGCTGGGGCAGAGCCCAAAGCTGTTGGATGGAGCCTGCTGCCGTGTGGCCGGAGGACAGAGCCCACCACCCCAGAGCTGAAACCAGAAGCCTGAACCCCACTGTCCCTGGCAAGGTGGGGAACTCACACTGGCTGCCTGCTCCTCTGGTGTTTGTGGCTCTGCTGCTCCCCTCCAATCACTGCCCAGGAAGCTGTGGCCGCAAGAAAAACCTCTGGTGGCTGCATTTGAGAAACGCTGATAGGCCAATGCAACTCCAGTGGGCAGTGGAGCTTGGGCTTCAGCCCCGGGCCCCAGCAAGTCTAAGCCAGCCCTGGCGACCCCGTTCAAAGGGGGTCGCGACCCACTTTGGGGACCTGACCCACAGTTTGAGAAGCGCTGATCTAATAAACACTCCCCTTTGTGTTAAGCCACTGCATAGTTTACACTTACTAAAATTTCTCTCCTACCCAGATTGAAAAGGATTTGCTTCCATAGGTGTTTACTGAACCATGCACTGGCTGGATCGTGCCAAATTAAGAGTCAATGCTTACCTAATTTTCACCAGTTTAAGTTTGAAATACCTCAGCTGAAATCAGTCAAGTTACTCCAGATTTATACTGATTAGAATATGACTCCAAGAAAATTTCATAGAACTCAGACAATTTTTTTGAATAAAAGATGTCCTGTGATAATGCTTTGCATGTTGGAATCAATATCTAACATCCATTAAAACACTAAGTACAGCAGTCAGAGTGAGAGAGGGCAGAGATCAGAAGGTCTGGCACAGACAATATTTTCATTTGTTCAAATTCACATTTCCCACCGGGGTTTCAAAAAACCAAGGGCTGTGACAGGTTTAAAGTTTATGGTCACTAGACTAGTTTTATAATAGCTTGTTTTATATATTTTTGAAATAGGTCCTTCTGTTACATACAAGGATTCCAGGGAACTAGGGGCAAAATCTTTATCATGCAAGAGTTTCACGAACCCGATTGTTACTATAAAGGCTTTGTTTTACATGAGAAGATGAGAGACTCTCTGGATTTCAGAAGTGCCCAAGAGGTCAGCTGGTATCCTAGGGTGATGATGCGTATATGCCGAATGGTGTATATAGGAGTGCATGTTGTATTTACCAAACAGATTGTCAAAGGGAAGCTGTATAATGCTTCTCCATGACAGAGTCGCATCAAGTTATGCCTCAGCCAAAGGGGCACTTTCTAAATTCAATACAGAGTAAATATGCTAATTAGAGGAATTAGATCTTCCTAGCAAGGGCTTTTTAAATCAGACGACACTCCTGAAATTAAAAGGGTGGGAATTTCTCCCCCTCCACACGCAAAGTCTTACCTGTAAAAGGCACTTGATCCTCTCTCCTGGAGCCATGATTGCTGTTGTGAACACTCCAGATAACATGCCAGCAGCAAACAGCTGGGGATATCTGTGCAGAGAACACAGGAAAATAAAGATCCCAAGATAAATAATCCAATAAACATGACATTTAATCTAGTCAGTGTGAAAGGACTTAATGCAACATTACAGTTAAACATATAAGAGTTTGGAAATCCAAAGCTATGGTTCCCTCAGCAAATATACTTCTGCTCCTGTGCATGCATAGTATTTTGTATTACTCAATGTGCTTACGTTTTATGCTACAATATACAGAGTGTGACCAAGTCATTTGGTGGGCCCGAGCTGTGGGCCCCCCCTTTTTGGGGGGCAGGGGGGAGAAAAGAGCTCTGGCTGTCAGCCGTGGGTGGCTGGGGCTTGTACAGAAGGGCCATGCACAGCTGGGAGAAGGGGGGGGATGGGATAAAGGCAACAGGTAGAGCCCTGTCACCCAGGGGCTGACAGTCAGAACCCTGCCGCCCACGCTCCCCCCATCCCTCACCAGTGGTGGGGCAGTGGCGGGGCTCTAGTTGTCAGCTTCGGGGTGGCAGCAGCAGCGCAGAAGGGTGGCAATGGAGTGGTAAGTCTGCTGTGAAAAGTGATCTTGATAAATATCCACCCACATTGCCACCCTTACTTCTGTGCTGCTGCTGGCAGGGCGCTGGTGCATGAATGGGGGGGAGCGGGGGAGCAGGAGGACCATAGGCAAGTACAGACACAAAGAAGGGGAACACAAATAAGTTCTGCTCTAGAACCATAAGTCTTAAGGCCCAATTCAGTAAAGCACTGAACAATTGAGTTCAATGGGAATCAAAGTATATGAAACAAGCTTTAAATTTCTTGATTTATAAGAAAACTTGAGAGAACCATGATGGATTTGGAACAGTTGAGTGAGCAAAGCTCTTGAACAAATGTATACACAAGTATATTAGATGTGCATCTGGAGTGCCATTTCTGTTAGAAACCCCAGCAAGTGGATGAGTAGTACAGGATTTTCAAACACCCTTTGTTCTTCCTAAGCCAGATTTCTTCAGATGTGTCACACACTAGTCCTTACTAGAGACTAAGGCTATGGCAAGTTGAACATTTCAAAAATAAACCAATTTTTTTAATTAAAAAACTTCTCATTCACAAATAAAATTTTATGCATCTGTGACAGGTTATCAGCCATCCACAGAATTCCAACGTGGGGCCAAAAAAGGAGCAGGAGAAATGTTGTTCCAAAAAGTCATTTTTGCAGAGGCTGACCGTAGAAATACCTCTTCAGCCATAACTACGGCTACAATGGTGGGTGGGTGTGTAAGATACGCAACTTAAGTCGGCGTATCTTAGGTCAATTTACCTCGCCGTGAGGACGGTGGCGAGTCGACCACTGCCGCTCCCCCGTCGACTCCGCTTCCGCCTCTCGCCGCGGTGCAGTTCCGGAGTCAACGGCAGAGCGATCGGGGATCGATTTATCGCATCTACGCAATCAATCGATCCCCGATAGATCGATCACTACCTGCCGATCTGGCGAGTAGTGTAGACGTACCCTAAGAGAAACACTCCTGCAATTAATAACCTAACCTACAGAGTGGCTTCAGTGAGAGTCCCACTTACCACTAGCAAGAAGGAAAGGTCATGTCTTGTGACCACCTGGTCTGTCAGATGGCTATACTGGAATATACATGTAATCTTTCCACTCAGTTTCCCTTAACAGCAAGGCTGTTCTAAGTCATTATCATTATGTAACACATACGGTATTCAGCTACAACGGAGTTCTTTAATGACTGTCTTTCTGCACAAGGAGGGAATTGTACAGTACTTGCCCACCTGCTGTCTGTTTTTAGCCTGTGCTATCAGTCCCACGCTTTTAGGAGTATTACCACCACCAGTGTTTTGGGTTTTTTAAGTATATTTCTAACCCAGAGAGGAGACACATTTACACCACAACCGAATGTGTAATTCAACACAGCAGGCTGGGAGCCGTAGAAAAGGTATCCCAAGCGTCTGAACAACCCAGAACTTACGTCAGAATGTCATCAGGATTCCTCTGCTGGAGTTTTTTCCCCAAACCAAATCCAAAGAAGCACACAGCAAACATGGGAGTCACTCCAATAATCGGAGCTGCCATTCCTTTATACAAGCCTCGGACTCCCTGCAAGACACAGCGGATTATTTAGGTTTCATGCAGCATTCTTTAGGTCGATAAATATTTCACCACATCAAGAAGCAAATAAAGTTACTATACAAGATGATCACAGCAAAGGCGGCCAGCTGCATGAATGAAAGGGATTTGCCGTGATACAGTTTTAAAACACAGCCCAGAGGGGCTGTGGGGAAGTCGTGCCAGGACTTGCTAGCCCTGTAGGGGGGTGGGGGGGGGGAAAGAGAAGGAGACTCCCAAAACATACCTACCAAGATGGCACTAGGCTAAGCCCTAGATTTTCTTACTCTCCAAATAACTGCCATCCTGCCTCCATTGCTTATTCACGTTTCTCACCAGCACTAGGTCAGCTCTCTGCCACCCCAACTTTAAAGTAGCTAGTGGCCCCCTTAAATACAGTCCTGTTCGAAACCCGCATGGCTCAGTACATGTCTCTCATATACAGGTACAGAGAGACACACATACTGTATTACAGTCTTCAAAAGGCAACATTTCAGTATAACCCTGACACTCAACATGTCTACAGTGGGCCAGACTCCTCCCTGGTGATAGGCAACTGATTTCAATGGAGTTGCAGCAGTGATGGATTTGGCCCACTCCAGTTAACCCTTTCATTCCCCCCCCCCCACACACACACACACTAACTAAGCATTCTCAATTCTATTTGATGTAATTCAGGAAGCAGAGTGTGAGGAGCAACTTGTCAGGACTTTCACTGCAGATTTGACAACACACAAAGAAGGTACCAATCTGAGATTTCTAAAGATAGCTACAGCTCTCAACCCAAGGTTTAAGAATCTGAAGTGCCTTCCAAAATCTGAGAGGGACGAGGTGTGGAGCATGCTTTCAGAAGAGTTAAAAGATGCGGAAACTACAGAACCAACCCACCAAAAATGAAAATCAACCTTCTGCTGGTGGCATCTGACTCAGATAGTTAAAATGAATGTGCCTGGGTCTGCACCGCCTTGTATCGTTATCGAGCAGAACCCATCATCGGCAGGGACACATGTCCTCTGGAAGGGTGGTTGAAGCATGAAGGGACACATGAATATTTAGTGCATCTGGCACGTAAATATCTTGCGACACCGGCTACAACAGTGCCATGCGAACACCTGTTCTTACTTTCAGGTGACATTGTAAACAAGAAGCAGGCAGCATTATCTCCTGCGAATGTAAACAAACTTGTTTGAGCAATTGGCTGAACACGTAGTAAGACTGAGTGGACTTGTAGGCTCTAAAGTTTTGCATTGTTTTATTTTTGAGTGTAGTTATTTTTTGGTACGTAATTCTACATTTGTAAGTTCAACTTTCATGATAAAGAGATTGCACTACAGTACAGTAACTCCTCACTTAACATCGTCCTGGTTAACGTTGTTACATTGCTGATCAATTAGAGAACATGCTTGTTTGAAGTTGCGCAATGCTCACTTATAACGTTGTTTGGCAGCCGCCTGCTTTGTCCACTGCTTGCAGAAAGAGCAGCCCATTGGAGCTAGCTGGTGGGGGACTGGAACCAGGGTGGGCCGGCAGCCCCCCTAAGTTTCCTGTGTAGCAGCTGCCCAGCAGGCTATCAATTGCCAGGCAATTCAGGTGTCCCTCCCTCAACTGCCATGTGCTGCTCCTGCCCTCTGCCTTGGAGCTGCTCCCAGGAGCCTCCTGCTTGCTGTGCAGAATGGGGGGGGGGGGGGGGGAGGAAGGAAAAAAAGGGGTGCTAATGTCAGGGTGTCCCCCTCCCCCACTCCTGTACCCCATCTCCACTGACACGACAGAGCTCAGGACGGAGGGAGCTTGCTGGCAGCAGCTGTCATCTCAACTTACTGATCTACTTAAAAAGGCAATGTACTTAGCGTGGGGTCAGCGTACTTAGAGAGGAAATGTGCGTCACACACCCCCTCCCCCCTCCAGGCACCAGCGAAGGAAGCAGGTGCCTAGGGTGGCCAATAGAAAGGGGTGGCACTCCGTCGGGGTATTCGGCAGCACTTCGGTGGCAACTCAAGCACTCCGCTTTAGTCTTCGGCGGCAGGTCCTTCACTCTGTCTCTTCCTCTTCGGTGACAGCTAAATTGGGGTTTTCTTTTATTTACCTCCCCCCCCCCCCCCCCCCTTTGCCGCTTGGGGCGGCAAAAAAGCTGGAGCCGGCCCTGCACACAGTGCGTCCGTCTCTCTCTCTCTCTCTGCCATGCTGTGTCTCCTCCCTCTATTCATGCTGCCTTGTAGAGTGAAGCTACATTAACAACGTGTTACCCTTGAGGGCTCAGCCGAGTGCTAGTTCATCATTTAGCAGCAAGGCATTCCCTGGGAAATATCCCACCCTCCGACTCCACCACCTCAACCAAGCCTCACAATCATCATTGCTGTGTACAGTATTAAATGTTTGTTTAAAACTTATACTGTGTATGTAATGTCTTTTGTCTAGCAAAAAAAATCCCCCCCATTCACATTAATTCTTATGGGGAAATTGGATGTGCTTAACATCGTTTTGCTTAAAGTAGCATTTTTCAGTAACATAACTACAACGTTAAGCGAGGAGTTACTGTACTTAGATTAGGTGTATTGAAAAATACTATTTTATTCTTTACAGTGCAAATATTTGTAATAAAGATAATATAAAGTGAGCACTGTACACTTTGTATTCTGTGTTGGAATTGAAAATATCCAAAAATATTTAAATAAATGGTATTCTATTATTGTTTAATCCTGCAATTAATCGCGCAATCCTTTTAATCGTGTGATCTTTTTAATCACGATTAATTTTTTTAATTGCTTGACAGCCCTAATAATTTCAATACATTCTTACATGTTTCCTTACACTGAAAGGCATGACTGGCTGGCAACCATGTATGACTCCACTATGCAAGAAACTCAGTGTGAGACAGACCTTTGAAAGTCCTGCTTGGCCAGCTCACACAAGGAGGGTACCAAGAGGGCCTCCAAAAGGGTGCCATAAAGGGAAAGACTTAACTATTCTTGGCTGTATAAACTAGTAAACATGAAGTAGGAGTAGGGAGGTAGGATTACCTTTGTACTTAGCAGTAGTGAGACCATTAGTGGATACTGTCTCCAGTTCTGGTGTTCAAGAAGGATATTGAAGAATTGGAAAAGGTACAGAGAAGAACTACATGAATTATTTGACATCTGAAAAATCTCCCTTATCATGAGAGACTTATGAAGCTCAATCTATTTAGTTTATCCAAGACAAGGTTAAGAGGTGACTTGATCACAGAATACAAGTTCATGTGTGGAGTGAGATTTCTTATACCACAGTGCTCTTTAGTTTAGCAGACAAAGGGATAACAAGATGGAATGGATGGAAGCTGAAGCTAACTAATTCACACTAGAGTTAAGGAGAGTTGGTAGTTTCTCAATCAGACAATATTAAAGGCACAACTGCAAACTATCCCAACGCAAAGGAAAAATAGCAAGAATAGTAAGAGGTCAGTATGGCTCCATAGGGAACTCTTTAATGATATGAAATTCCAGAAAGGAATCCTACAAGAAGTGGAAACAGAGACAAATTGCTAAGGATTAGTACAATATAGCAAAAGCACGTAGGGAGATTTTGCACAAAAGGAATTATTGCCTTTCATGTCCCCTCCTAGGGGTAAGAAGAGATTTTACACATACATTAGGAGCAAGAGAAAGATAAATAAAAAGTATAGTTTCTCTACTTAATGGGGAAGGAGAGCTAATAACAGATCACTTTAAACACCTGAGCGTTCTTGATGCCTATTTTGCTTCACTCTTTGCTAAAAAGATTAATTGTGACCAAATATATGACATGTATAATGGGGGGGAGAAATGCAGGCCAAATAGGGGAAAACAGGTTAGAGAATAGTTAGGTAAGTTCCATGTATTCATGCTGGCAGGGCCTCATTAAATCCATTCTTGGATACGTAAGGAACTAGCTAAAGCAATGTCGGAACCATTAAGAATTATCTTCGAGAACTCATGGAGGACTGGTGAAGGGCAAACATAGCATCTATCTTCAACAAGTGGAACAAAGAGGACCTGGGCCATTATAGGCTAGTTAGCCAAACTTGGACACCTAGAAAGATACTGGAGCAAAATTATTAAACAATGTATATGCCCCTAGAGAATAATAGGGTTATAAGATTACCTCGCATGGATCTGTCAAGAACCAAATCATGTCATACCAACTTAATTTTCTTGACAGGGTTACTGGCTTAGCAAATAGGAGGGAAACTGTAGATGTGATGTATCTTGAGTTTAATAAGGCTTTTGACACAGTCCCACATGACAGTCTCATAAACAAACTAGAGAAGTTTGATTTAGATAAAATTATTATAAAGTGGTTGATAGACAGTAGCTATATCAAGGGTTCGCTGTCGTACTGGGATGACATATCTATTGGGGTCCCACAGGGATCAATCCCGAGTTCGGTGCTATTCAATAGTTTCATGAATGCCTTGGATAATGGAGTGGAAAGTGTGCTTATAAGATTTACAGAAGACATCAAATAAAATTTTATAAAGAGAAGTGCAAGGTAGTACATTTAAGAAGGAAAAATCAAATGCACAGCTACAAAATGGGGAGTAAGTGGCTAGAGGGTAGTGCTGCTGAAAAGGATCTGGAGGTTATAATGGATCACAAATTAAATACCAGACAACAATGTGATGCCATCACAAAAAAGGCTAATACACCCCAGTGTGTTAACAGGAGTGTCATATGCAAGATGCAGGAGGTAACTGCTCAGCACCAGTGAGACCTCAGCTCTCCAGAGCTGTATCCAGTTCTGGGCACCACAGTTTAAGAAAAATATAAACAAATTGGAGAGTCCAGTGGAGAGCAAAAAAACGTATTAAAGGGTTTAGGAAACCTGACCTAGGAGGAAAGATGAAAAAAAATGGGCATGCTTAGCCTTGACAGAGGATGGACCTGATAACAGTCATTAACATAAGACTGTTATAAAGAGGATAGTGATCAATTGTTCTCCATGTCTACTGAAGATAGGACAAGTAGTAATGGGCTTAATCTGCAGCAAGGGAGTGTGATGTTGCACCCAATATTGCTTTACAGAAATATGCTTATGAATGTAAATATGACATAACTGGAATATGTTTTATGCTAGATATGCCATGTAACATATCTTTGCAAAGGTTATGTTCTATTGCATGTATTCATCCTATTCGTATGCATGTATCATTTTTATATCTGAAGTTATGAGCGTTGGCTCTATGCTTGTATTTAAAGTGTTTGCTGTAGAAAGCACATAAGGCAGATTTGGTCAACATAGTGTGAAGGGATTATTCAAGTAAATGGAAGTACTTGGTGAACAATGGACCTTGATAGACGCCAATCCACATCTGAGCTTTCCTGGGAACGTCCCTGTAGAGAACTAAGTCATGCATGGACAGGTGACTCGCCCATGTGACTCTAAGACCATCTTGTAGCTGGGATTCTACACAGAGGAAGGGAGGAGTTTCCACCCACAAGAGAGAAACTATATAAAGTCCTGGGACACCCTTCCATTTTGTCTTCAGCTGGCTCAAGAGGTAGCCTCTCCACCCCCAAAGGATACCTGAAAGAAACTGGAACAAAGGACAGTAACTACAGGGGTGTGGAGTGGTTGCTGGACCCAGACTAGAAGGAGGCTAGTCTGTAAAAGAAGCTTACTGGAACATCTCTGAGGGTGAGATTTCATCTGTAATCACTTTCTTACTGTATTAGGCTTAGACTTGCCTGTTTTATTTTATTTTGCTTGGTAATCACTTTGTTCTGTCTGTTATTACTTGGAACCACTTAAATCCTACTTTTTGTATTTAATAAAATCACTTTTACTTATTAATTAATCCAGAATAAGTATGAATACCTGGGGGGGGCAAACAGCTGTGCATCTCTCTCTATCAGTGTTATAGAGGGCGAACAATTTATGCGTTTACCATGTATAAGCTTTATACAAGGTAAGATGGATTTATTTGGGGTTTGGACCCCATTGGGAGATGGGTATCTGAGTGCTGGAGACAGGAGCACTTCTTAAGCTGTTTTCAGTTGAGCCTGCAGCTTGTGGGGGACGTGGCTCAGACCTGGGGCTGTGTTTATAGCAGGCTAGCATGTCTGGCTCAACCAGGCAGGATTCTGAAGTCCCAAGCTGGCTCAGAGGTAGTCTCAGCACATCAGGTTGCAATTCCCAAGGGTGTTTCTGTGATCCAACCCGTCACAGGGAGATTTAAGTTAAATACACCTCTACCTCGATATAACACAAATTCGGATATAACGCGGTAAAGCAGTGCTGTGGGGGGGGGGGGGGGGGGGGGCTGCGCACGCCGGTGGATCAAAGCAAGTTCAATATAACGCGGTTTCACCTATAACACAGTAAGATTTTTTGGCTCCCGAGGACAGCGTTATATCGAGGTAGAGGTGTATTAGGAAATAAGTTTCCTAACTATAAAGGTAGTTAAGCTGTGGAATAGACTTCCGCAGGAGGCTGCGGAATCCCTGTCAATGCAGGTTTTTAGAACAGACTGGACAAACATCAGTCAGGGACCATCTAGGTTTACTTGGTCCTGATTCAGTGCAGGGGGCTGGACTAGGGTGACCTATTGAGGTCCCTTCCAGCCCTTCATTTCTGTGATTCTACAATGGTGCCTTCTGGCCTTAAAAATCTATGATTCTGAACTAGCACTTCCTCTTTTGCCTCGTCACAGAGGAGATTATGAGTTCTAGAAGAAATTAGAGACATTGCTTGTGTCAACAATAGTCAGTCTCTATTTTAGGATTTCCAGAGAGCTCTCCATAGCATAGGGATTTCACCACCTACAACAATACAGCCAGCAAACAACTTGCCAATGTTCATTACAGCCTTTAACTTTAGGTATTAACACAACAACATTGCTGACTTAAAAAAAAAAGATCTATATCACACATTCCAAAGATTATTATTTTCTCCCTCTACTAGTTCTTCTGTCAAATTTCGCAATCTGATGAAAATTTTGAATTAGAACCATTTGACTTGATAGCCTGATTTTATATAGTCTCAAGGGGGCCAGATTCCCACAAAATTCCACTCCAATGACGTACATGAGCAACTGACATTTTTGGCAGGCATAGCAAGTGCCAGTATACAGTACCTCTCTCACGAGAGTCTGTCTGAAACAGTCGAAGGTCCCAGAATAGAGTGGAGGCTGCCCAGCCTGAGGTTTTGGTTGGGTCTGTAGTCTCACCTGTAAAACAAGAAAAAAAATTTTTTTCTTCCTTTTAAGGTACATGACTTTTTTAGGATTAGTTCCAGAGAGCCATATTAAAGTCATAGGTTTTATAACCAGACATTGTAATATTGGTACAAGGGTTAAAACTCAGTATTTTAGCTTGTGCAAATATCTAAAAAAGAACACAAATACCTTAAGTTATTTCAATATTGTTATAAATATTACACTTAATTTAAATTCAAGTTAATACTCTCTAAACAGCAGAGTGGCTGCTTTAAGCACTTCTGAGATCCAGTGCCATTTCTACTGCTCTCTTTCCCCATCTGCTAAACTCAGTATGCAGGTACGGTCACCAATGAAACTTGGTTTTATCTTCAAATTAAAGAATATAATTAAAAGGAAAGGAAACATCTCATCTCCAGTTTCATCAATCTGTAGATCAATAATCCAGAACAAATACTTGTTAAATTCCAAAAAGCTTCCCACTCATATCACGATGGGCCATCATGCTCTGGAAGTTGTACTCGCCACAGGTCTGATGTCTATATTAAAGAGGAGACCCGATGCAATCAGTTATACCCCTTTAGCTCATGGCCGGTCACCAGAGCAGCCTTCTGTTGGGCAGAGTTTGGACACCTCTGCTTTGCTGTTTCCTGGTCTTCAGTTACTTCTTTATCTACCTTTCCCCCTCTCAAGCTCTAGGCTCCTTTGCCATAACAGAGTTTAAACACATGTAACAATTAGTTATTGGGGCTCAAGGTCACAAATTTCCCTTAATTTGTAACTTTCTGATGCTTTTTGGAACAAGAGTTTTGATTTCCAGTCATCACTGATTTTTCTAGATGCTAACTAGACTTTTCTGAGTGTCTTAAGATGAACGCGCTGGCTAGATGAAGACAAGCAAAACACAGATTGGAACAAATACATCGTTAAAACAGATAGATGCTACCATTTTGAGAGTAACGATGAGCCAATAGTTAGGGGACTAGTCTGAGACTCAGGAGACCCAAGTTCAATTCTCAGCTCTACCACAAACTTCCTTTGTGATTTTGGGCAAGTCATTTAGTTTCTCTGTGCCTCAGTTCTCCAAATGTAAAACAGGGATAATGGCACTTCCCTACCTCGCAGGGGTGTTGTGAAGATAAATACATTAACGTTTGTGAGGTGCTCACTTACTATGGTAATGGGAGCCATTTGAGTACCTGAAATAGACAGATTCTTTAAAACAGAGTGGTACAAAGAACACTCCTACACACATACACACCCAGCCCCCATAGGCTAACATAATGAAACTGTTCACGCTCAGATAGAAGTGAGCTTACGGACATTTTTATTTCAATTAATGGCAGAAGGAAGGCCAAGGGAGTTCCAGCTACCACAGGCTGAGAGTGGAAATGCTCCAAAGTGAATCATCGGTATGATTTTAGACCAAAGTGGAGTTGCCTTCATATGCTAGTGTAGTAATTTCTCTTAAAAAAAAAAAAAAAAAAGTCACTTGTATATACTATCAAAGTGACAGAACAAGGAGTACCAGATATCCCATTCATGTCTCTCCTTTAAAATAAAGTGATAATGATCAGCCTGTGAAACTCTAACAAAACAGGATCATTGATATCATGAGCTAATGGTGAGTGGCACATCAGTGCTGCCTCTGTGTGGTAGGAAGCATACACCTTAAATTGACCGAGTTAGCTGGTGAAACCAAGAGCTTCTGAAAAACAGCACGACTTCACATGTTTGCACAGATCACGTATCATTCTAGAAGACACAGGCATAAACACTGCCACAGTTGCCAGAAACTAGATGCAAATATTGCTTCCAAGATAAGAGGACACGCCCTGTAATAATACTGTGTGTGTAGGATACATAACAGGTCAGTCAACACAGAGCTTTCAGGTCAGTCCCATTTTCATACAATAAGAATAATGGGGGGGAGTGAGGGGGAAGGGCGATACTCAGCATCCATGTCCAGATACAATTCTGCCAGAGTCTCTGCACACCCCTCATGGCTAGACGTTCTCAAAACTGGTTGCCTGGTCTTGTGAATCCCATAGTGTCAGTTTTACCTAACGTGCACAGTGACTTTTGGCATCTTTACCAGCTCTCTTTCAGATGCTACTAGATTCCACTGCCCAGAGGGGGACTCTGCAGGCTGGTCAGGAGGCTTTATGCCAAAACTAGAAACTACCATGACTCCCTAAACAGACAAGGTGGATGAGATAATATATTTTATTGGACCAACGTCTGTTGATGAAAGAGACAAGCTTTTAGAGAAGTTATACCCCCCCCCCCCCGCAACTGTACTCCTCCTCCTCTCTTCCCCCCTCCCCCCCCCCGCGCGCGGTGCAGGCCGGGAGCTGTAGTACCCTCCCCCCCCTCCCCCGCGCGCGGTGCAGGCCGGGAGCTGTAGTACCCTCCCCCCCTCCCCCGCGCGCGGTGCAGGCCGGGAGCTGTAGTACCCCCCCCCCTCCCCCGCGCGCGGTGCAGGCCGGGAGCTGTAGTACCCTCCCCCCCATCCCCCGCGCGCGGTGCAGGCCGGGAGCTGTAGTACCCTCCCCCCCTCCCCCGCGCGCGGTGCAGGCCGGGAGCTGTAGTCCCTCCCCCCTCCCCCGCGCGCGGTGCAGGCCGGGAGCTGTAGCACCCCCTCCCCCGCGCGCGGTGCAGGCCGGGAGCTGTAGCACCCCCCCCCTCCCGCGCGCGGTGCAGGCCGGGAGCTGTAGTCCCCTCCCCCCCTCCCCCGCGCGGTGCAGGCCGGGAGCTGTAGTCCCCTCCCCCCCTCCCCCGCGCGGTGCAGGCCGGGAGCTGTAGTCCCCTCCCCCCCTCCCCCGCGCGGTGCAGGCCGGGAGCTGTAGTCCCCTCCCCCCTCCCCCGCGCGGTGCAGGCCGGGAGCTATAGTCCCTCCCCCCTCCCCCGCGCGCGGTGCAGGCCGGGAGCTGTAGTAGTCCCCCCCGGGCGGCCCCTGGCTCCCCAGGCTCACCTTGATGGTGTCCAGCGGGTGCCCCACAAACACCAGGCATACGCCGCCGAAGCCGCCGGCGAAGAAGTTCTTCACGGGGCTGATGGGCTGCGGCTGCTTCGCCATGGCCGCGGCGGCTGCTCAGCGGGAGCGGAGCCCTGCGCAGAACCCCACGGCGCCCAGCAGCGGAGCTCTCGCGCTGACCTTTACCCCAGTCCCGCGCCGCAAGGCATGGCGGGACACGGGGGGCGGGGCATGCTGGGACAGTGGAGGACTGGCCTGCCGGGACTCCCTCGGGCCGACGGCGCGATGCGCATGCGCTCTACTCCCGCTTGCCCCCGGGCCGGCTCCCGCCCTGCTAAAGAGCCGGGGCCCGCGGGGCGAGGGAGGCGTCGCCCGTCTGCGTCAGCCACAGCCCTGCTCCGGCTTTAGACGGAACCACTTCCCGGTGTTCCGTCCCTGAACCCGCGAACTCGTGTGAACGCTCCTCGCCCCGCGCTGGTGGCGCAGGGAAGGGCCGTGGGGAATCCTGGGCCGCACCAGGGTCCCAGGTGCCTCGCTTCTCAGGAGGCCCCAAGTGTACTTGGCCCGGCCCTGGTTTGAGTTCTGTCTTGGAGGAAAGCCACTCGGCCCCATGAAGTGTTCCTGTGGCTCGCTCCTTTTCCTCTTGATCACAAGGTGGCATTCTGGGGCTATTCCCCAGCGGCAGGTGCCGGGTCTCTCCTCCATGCTAATAATGCTATCTTTAATTTCCCCAGGAGAGCAGCAGTGGGGCATAACTGCTATGCTGTCATCAAGCAATAGTTTAGCACGTGTCTCCCTTAATTCTGGTGAGTGTCATTTTGTGGTCAGTTTCATGAGAGTATAGGTGAAGAAAAACTAGCCATGCTTTAGAAAGAACTATCTGCGGAGGGGTCTCTGTAACATAAACTACTCCATCTCCGTGTCTGGTGGTGTGAGGGGTGTCTGAGTAGGGGTAAGGCCTAGCTGCTATTCAATTTTCCTGATACAGTTTTAGGAAACCCCTCTTCCTCAGAGAGCTGATACCATGTAGCTCTTGCCCTCAGAGAGGAAAATTTGTTTCTGGTTTAGAGCAGTGATGCAAACACTAACATAGACACGGCTGAAGTGTTTTTACCACTGGCTTTTCCTGGCACTGTAATTAAAGCATCTGGGTCCTGTCGACACCAGCACTTACACCATTGAAAGTAAAGCATGGCTGACTCATTACTGGAAAATGGGTACAGTAGAACCTCAGAGTTACAGACACCTCAGGGATGGAGGTTATCCATAACTCTGAACAAAACAAAGCTCCACACTCTGGGCCAGTTCCAGAGGCAGCTAGGCAGCTTCCTTCTGGACAAGCTTGTCCCCCTCCCCACCGAGGGGTGGTGGTGAAAACAGTGCCCCCCCTCCCAGCGGGGGTGTGTGTGAAAACAGCGCCCCCACCCCAGGAGAGGGTTGTGTGTGAAAACAGCACTCACGTCTTACAGGAAAGCAGTGCAGACACCAATGTTGTTTCTGCGCAGGGCTCACAGCTTTGCCTGAGAATCTCAGCATCTTCAACTCCTAGCTGTAAGTGGGGGCCTAGTGTGTGGGAGTGGGAACAGGCAGCCCGGATGTGCCTACCTTTAAGATGCAATACAGGCACAGTACGTATTTGCTTTGTTTTTTGGCCTCTGTTGCTGTCTGATTGATTACTTCCGGTTTCACATGGTGTCCTGTTGACCAGTCAGTCTGTAATTCTCGCATTCATATTTTTGACGTTCTACTGTAATAATTTTCCGAGTGTAGACAAGGCCAAGTTGAAAAAGTGAAATTCTTCAGAGACTGTTAGTCTCTAATCAATCTAAAAGGCCCTGATACAGATGTTCAGTCACTCCCCGGCCTGCCCATGCTGCCTAGTCTCCCTCATCCCATGGAGGCAATCAGAAAGTCACACTGAACCCACAATTCTCGCATGGCAATGCCAGGAGGTGTCCCAGAGTCCCTTTGCTCCCCAGCCAATTTAATATTTTAGTAAGGGGTATAAGGAATAATGACCCAACAGCTGTGCAGTATTTAGCTGCAATTCTTTTATGTTATTCTCAGGTAATGGTGGGTGGTTTGTTAATGTCATCAGAAAGCCCACAAGGGACTGCAGCAAAAATAACTGTAGGAGAAGGCTTGCTGAAAGAGGTGAATCTTTTATTACACTTTAAAGATGGCAAGTCTTGGACTCGGTCTGGTCTCCAGCAGTTGTGGATTCCCAGCTAAAGTCCCTCCAGTGGGAATAGCCTGCCCCCAGTACTTGCATGTACAAATCTGGACTCCATTAGCTTGAGTATCTTTATAGAATGCAACTGCTGTGACGGAGTGCAAAACAAAAGCTGTTCTTTCTGTGAAGATATCCCACTATTGGATATGACGACAAGATAGAGTACAACAGATGGGTGTGATGTGCTTATGTTAGTCTGTCCTACCTAACTGGAAGGCAGCTGGTTATTATAGTTTCCGAATTGCCTTCAGGATTAGCCCAAAGTAATCGCAATAATTCAGTCTAGGAGTGGTAAAAGTGTGATTCACTAGCCAAGTGTGTGATCTTGTCTCACTCTAGCAGCAGGCCCTAGCAAGAATAAGACCCTGCCACTTAGCAAACACTCCTCTAAGTCAAGTGGTATCAGTAAGCTCTCATTCAAGCACTCCTTTTCGGTGCTGAATGTCCCAGGTTTGATTCCTGCTTACGAATGTTATTTATGCTATATATCAAAAGCATAGCTCCCTGTGGTCAAGTCTGTACCTGAGAAGAAAGGGCAAAGTCAAAAGCTGGGAAAAAGCATTTCTGATCAGTGCTGCAGTTTGATTGTCCATGAGCATGAATAAGTCTTATCAGGGCCAAAGTTAGAAAACATGAGGGCACTGTAGCCTCTCTCTTGATCTTCTCCTAGCATCTTAAGACTGAGCACTGAAGGACTAAGGAAGTGAAAGCCATCAGTGAAAAGGAAGATTAATTATAACCTTATGGAATCTATGTAAGGAGAGAACAAAGCCACATCAATGCAATGGAAGAGAGGGGAAGTTGATAGCAATAAATAAAAATCAGAAGATAGGAATTATAGAAAATTGATAAGGGAAGCAAAAGGACAAATGTAGAAGAAACATATGGCCAGCAAAGTTAAAGACAATAAGAAGGCATTTTGAAAGTGTATTAGGAACAAAAAGAATCCTAACAATGGTACTGGTCCATTACTAAATGGAAATGGTAGAACTGTTAGTAATAATACAGAAAAAGCAGAAATATTAAATAAATATTTGTTTTGTATTTAGGAAAAAAACAGATTATGTAATCATATCATACAGTGACAATGAAACTCCATTGCAATAGCAACTCGTAACGGAAGCTGTTAAAATTAGACATTTTTAAATCTGCAGGTTTAGATAACTTACATCCAAAAGTTTTGAAAGAGCTGGCTGATGAGCTTGTTGGACCATTAATGTTGATTTTCAATATGTCTTGGAACAACAGGAAAGTTCCAGAGGACTAGAAGAATGTGAGTGTTGTGCCAATTTATAAAAAGAGCAAATTGGATGACCAGGGTAATTATAGGCCTGTCAGCCTGACATTGCTCACAGGAAGAATAATGAAACAGCTGATACAGGATTGGATTAATAAAGAATTAAAGAAGGGTAGGTAGTTTATGGAAAACAGATCCTGTCAAACTAACTTGATAAGATTTTTTTAAATATGATTACAAGTTTTGTTGATAAAGATAATAGCATTGATGAAATATACTTCCACTTCTGGAAGGCATTTGACATGGTGCTGCAAGACATTTTGATTAAAAAACTAGAATGACAAAGTTGACATGGCACACGTTAATTAGATTAAAAACTGGCTAACTGATAGGTGTCAAAATGTAATGGTAAATGAGGAATCATCATTGAGTAGGTGTGTTTCTAATGGGGTCCCACAAGGAACAAGTTTTTGGTCCTTTGCTATTAAACATTTTTATTAATGACCTGGAAGGAAATATAAAATCATCACTGCAAAGTTCGCAGATGACACACAAATTGATAAATAATCAAGAGGACAGGTCACTGTTAAAGAGCAATCTGCACTGTTTGGTAAGCTGCATGTAAGCATAGAATATGTGTGTTCTTTTGACCAAACAAACATATCTAAGAACACAGAATGTTGGCCATACTTACGGACTCCATCCTGGGAAGCAGTGTCTCTGAAAAACATCTGGGGATTGTGATGGATAATCATGTGAAAGTGAACTCCCAATGCGATGCAGTTGCCAAAACAGCTAATGCAATCCTTGGATGTATAAATGGGAATCTTGAGTAGGGAGGTTATATCCCCTCTATATTTGGCACTGGCGAGACTCCTACTAGAATACCGTGTCCAGTTCTGATGTCCACAATTGAAGAAGGATGTTGATGAATTGGAAAGAGTTCGGAGAAGAGCAGTGAGAATGATTAAAGAATTGGAAAACAGGCCTTCTGGTAAAAGACTCAGTCTGTAAGTACTGATGTGGTGAACAAATATTTTGCTAAGGGGCTCTTCAATCAAGCAGACAAAGGGGCAATGAGAGTCAGTGCCTGGAAGCTGATGCTACACAATTTCAGACTGCAGATAAGAAGCATGTTTGAAACAACTTACCAAGGAGCATGGTGGATACTCCATCGCTGGCAATTTTTAAACCAAGATTGGATTTATTTCCCTCAAGGCATGCTCTGGTTCAAACAGGAATTCATGCGGGGTTACGGCCTGTGTTAGCCAGGCGGGGATCCCAGTGGTTCCTGCTGGCTGTATCACCCACAAGTCCGTCCCTGGGGTCAGCAGCAATGTCAATGGCAGCGGGGAGGCCGGGCGGGGCTCGGTCCCGTAGCCGGGTCAGACAGGCGGGCGAGGCAGGGCGACCCGGGCCGCCTGGGGCAGGGCCCGGGGGTCGGGCACACCCCCCTTTGGGCCCCGGCGGCCCAGGGCTGCCCCGCCGCGTTCTAGCGGGGATCCCGCACGGCCCCCGGGAGCCGAGCGAACCCCCCGGCCCCGCCGCGGTCACGTTACCTTCGCCGCATCCCTGGCTTCCCCCCGCGCCGGCGGAAATGACGTTTTGCTGGACGCCCGAACTTCCGGTGCGCAGGCAGTAGCGGCCCGGCAGGAGGAGCCCGGGGGAAGCCGAGCCCCTCTTCCCGGTGGTCCCGGCACCCCACGGCCTGGGCCCGAGCCTGCCGCGGCCTTCGCCCCGCAGCCCCGGTAAGTCGGAGGGAAGCCGGGCCTTGTTTACGCCGGGACAGCGCTGAGGAGACGGGCAGTGCGCCGGGCTGCTCCCCCCGCGGGCGCAAGCGGGACGCGGCTGGAGGAGTAGGGCCTGGGCCGTGTCCCACCGCTCCCCCCCCCCCGAGCCCGGCACGGAGCAGCCGGTGGGGGGGCGCTGTGTGGTGCTCCTCTCTCTGGGGGCTGCTTCCCCCTAGCCTGGCTGTGGAACCGGGGGGCGTGTGTGGTACCCCCCTTTTGGGGAGCTGCTTCCACCTCCTTGAGCCTGGCTGTGCAACCGGGGGGGGTGGGTATGCAGTGCCCCCCTCCCTGGGGACTGCTTCCCCCCGGAACCTATGCTCAGGATGGGGGTGGGCTGTGTGCTGTCCCCCTTCTTGGGAGCTAGGTCCCCATCCCCACAGCCAAATTTTGGTGGGTAAGGCTACTACTGGTAGCAGGGAGCCCCCCCCCCCCCTTACAATGGCCCTGTCTTTACTTGGCCCTTCCTAGCCATTTTCTCATGGGGAGACCTCATTCTCCCTGAGTGTTAGCCTCGGTGATGGGCTGGGCTCCCAGTTGACTGAGTCATTCTAACCTTTGGGAGTAGGTACCTGCCCTGTATCATCCCAGCCTGCATATGCTGTGGTTAGGACCTATTAATATCAACCAGCTGCCTTCAGAGCCCCAAAAACCTTTTTTGCCCTTCTCCCTCAAGGGATGTTTGGTATGTGTCTCTTTGTGTAGGGGTCCTGGTGGTGGGACAATGGAATATAGCCTTCCCCCACCTGTGTGCTAGATGGTAGTGGTAGTCCAAGAGACATAGGGAGCAGCACAGTATACACTGATTCTTAAGAAAAGCTTTAATGGGATTCTCAGATAAAATTGTGTGCTGTGTACCATTATATAGGGTAACTTGAAAATGTGCAAACTTTAAGTGTAATTTACTATAGGCCTTTAGTGCATCTCTGTTGTAGTGCTGTTAAATGAAATTAGGTCTGAAAGGATTCTGTTTAATTTGATAATGATTTCTATCCTCCACATGTGGCACTCTAACTTCAGCAGGCATGCTGAAGGGGAAACCTTTCCCACGGTTGTGACAGGAGTGGCATACTCTTGGCCTACTGGCTGGATGCTATTTGCTTGATGTAAGTGTTTGGGTCCATGACAGGTTCAGAATCTGCAAAATGCAAGTCGTTTTTTTTTTTAAGTTTGACATCCTTGAGTAGAAAATCTAATGAAAGTGAACTGATGTCTGACTGTTTTAGTTTGAAATGGCTTTAAGAGGTGTGAATTCCCAAATCTATATCAGGTCCAGTGTCAGATCACTCAGACATATTATTATGTTCTTGATTTGTACATGCAGCTGCTAATGCAAATCAGGGAAGTTGCATAGGCAAATGTCCCAGAAGGACAGAAATATCACCACTCCTAAAAGTCTTGCATTCTCCCCCGAGTGGAACACAACTGTTTAGTTATTACATAAGGCCCTTATTCTACTCCCAAAACATCCCACGGCATCAGTGCAAACCCCCCGTATGTTGAAGTAGTAAATGGATCATAACTTAAACATAGCTCTTCTTTCTCCACAGGATGAGCATGACTCCTTGGGTAGGACTGAAGACTTTCCTAACTAGTAATGTCTGTCTGTCCTGAGTGATCTATGAGATCTGCTAGATAAAACTGGCATAACACTTAGATTCTTGAAGACTTTATGTGCGTGATTATTAAGGACTACCCTCGGGTGGTTCTAGATTCCTGGAGACTAGCATATCTTTTAGACAGATGTGCATCGCTCAAACAGAAGGTACAGGCTCTATGCAAGAATTATTGAGTGAGGTTCTATGGCTTGTGTTGTTGCAGGGGATCAGATTATCATAATGGCCCCTTCTGGCCTTAATCTGTGACTAACCTTTTCTTGGAGAGGCTCAAAATGTGTGTGTGTGTGTGTGTAAGTATATATTTGCTTTGGACTTGGCAAAAGCAGAACTCGGCATTGATTATGAAATATAGTATTGAGGAATCTTTGTTTGGAGAGCCCACAGTGGAAACCCAACAAGAGAGACATTAGCTGCACGTAAAACATGCTTACCAAATACATCAGCTTTTCCAGATATTTTCCTTAGAAGCCCATTTGTCTCCTTCCCTTAATTTCTGAATGTTTCCATTTGGGGAAGCCTGAGAACTCTTTTGTACCTAAGGGGTTTCATATGGCATTGGAAGACCCTGCTTTTAGAATCTACTATATGGATGATTTCTCAATGATGTAACTTAATTACTTGGATTTGGTGTCTTTTTCATCTGGCAGAAAAGGTGAATATTTGTCTACGGCAACTTGACTAACGTGTTTTATTGGCGTTTCTATAGCGCTCATCACTATAGTATCAATGTTGTGGTATGGGAACATCACTCACTGAAGACTATTACACAGAGTTCCACGTAATTTGGCAAAATAAAGTTATACCACAACCTAAATGTTCTCTCCATAATCCCGACCCTCCATCCTTTGGTTTTAGAGGAAACTGAATGATATAAAAAAAAAATGTGGATGTGACACATTGCAGATAAGTCAAGAAATCATGAGGTACGTTATGGGTATGGAGAACAGAATTCAGCAGGCTAATGTGACTAGCTTCCAACTCTCATCCTCTCCTATTGGAGGAGGTTTAAATCTGCTGAAATGACTGCAGTGCCTCTGATTATATATTAAGTCTGCTCCTGAATGACTTAGAGTACCTAACAAATGTGTTTAAATCAGGAAACAAATAGAGTGGAGGAAAATAATGAAGTGCTGTGATTGAGGTTGTCCATGCACTAAAGTCAGGAAATTCAAAGTTCTGGTTCCCACAGCAACAGTAACTTGCCACATTGCACATATATATTAAAAGATTAAAGTTAACAACATCAAACAGCAATTCAAAATACCACATATATGCAAGGGGCCCAATTTATACTTCCCATGGGAAGTAACTGAAATTTTTTGAATCTTTTGTGTGTAAAACTCAGTCACATCAGTGTATTCCAGCTCTTTTCTTTTTTGTGTTTAATATAAACCCTCGAGACCAAACTAACTGGGTTAGATCCTAGCTTGTGATTGTTTTATTACAGAGATACTCATAACTCAAGGATTTATCAGCTTGTGCTGTCTGATGATTCCTTTATAACGAATACATTGTGGTCATTATATTGGTGACTTGAGTAGAAGGTGTGCAAGACAGGTAACTAAGATCAAATTGACTACTTTGCCAACCGCAATGAAAATGTTAAGCATAATTTTGCTATGTTGATCCTTTTGTGTAATTTTAGTAGCTAAACATTCATTTTTACTGAGAATGTCAAGAAAATGGACTAATTTCTGTAGTTTTCTCCTCTTTGGATAGAAGGCCCCAGCCAAGTGTAAGCCAAGGCATGTCTGCCAGATTCCAAGTAAGGGAACATACTGAGGAGCTCCTGCCTTCCTGAGCCACTGCTTTGTGTGCAGCTCCGAGCTCTAGGATTCTCTCCCCACCCTCATTCTGAGCTGCCAGTTAAATTCTATGCTCTAGAGGCAGCAGGGACTGAGCATGGGCTCCTGGGTTCTCCACTGAATTGCTGTGACCTGGGACAACTCATTTCCCATATGTGCCTACACTACCTTCGTGAAGGGTGTAAGAAATAGTTGAAGTATTTTGAAGATGTGAAGTACTAGATATTATCTAGTTACATCCCTGACCAAACTGTATGGTAGAGATTATACAGCGATTTCCCAGATGACAAGACCTCTTTAAGTCCTGGTAGAAGCGCTAGGAAACAGTGCAGTAAGCCCTGGTTGAGAACCACACTAGTGAGACATGCCCAGGTTTTGCAGGTGCAGAAGTCAGAGCTGATCTCTAGTCAGGGACCTTCATGATAGAATGTTGCTCTCTAGCTCAGCATCAGGTCCGTGCATTTCTGACTGTTTTATCATCTGTGTGGTATTCAAATATGCTGTTATTTTTTTTCTTGTGCCTAAGAAATTGTTCCTCCCCCATTTAGGAGACAGAAGTCAGATGAATTCAAAGGAGTGATAAAGTGTGGTGGAGAAAGAGAAGCTGTGGTTGCTTTCCTGGTCTGCAGTTTGGCGGGGCACTAAGATGTCTGTGGACATGAACAGCCAGGGCTCTGACAGCAATGAAGAGGATTATGACCCTAACTGCGAGGAGGAAGAGGAGGATGAGGATCCTGGGGATATTGAGGATTATTATATTGGGGTAGCTAATGATGTGGAGCAGCAGGGAGCAGATGCCTTTGATCCAGAAGAATATCAGTTTATCTGCCTGACTTACAAGGAGTCGGAGAGCACCTTGAACGAGCACATGGTCAGCTTGGCCTCCACATTAAAGGTGAGCAAATGTTTCTGCATTCATGAGGTGTGCACATAAGGCTGTATGACTGAAACGGCAAATATTGATCAAAAATTTGAGTTGGATCAACTCAAACTAATCTTAAACACCCCACTTGATGAGGGTGGTGTTTAAGATTAGTAGTTCTGAGCTGACTCAGGGCTTTACACAGACTACAGCATGCTGGGTCTGGGGGTTGATCATAAAAAGCTATTTACAGAACCTTTTTGTGAGAATTTTCAGAGCTAAACTTTTCATTAATATTATTGGAGAGTTCTAAAACAACAGGGTAAAGCGAAGAGAAAAGTATGAAAAGACATCACAGACAATACAAATAGCTGTA
Source organism: Emys orbicularis (assembly GCF_028017835.1). NCBI lineage: Eukaryota > Metazoa > Chordata > Testudines > Emydidae > Emys > Emys orbicularis. Next base: position 130,363,843 of record NC_088689.1, read on the forward strand.
CTTATGTTTGTTCAGAAAATGACTGGCAAGAGGTAAACAATGCTAAGAGCATAAAGCCCAACACAGATACCCTGCCAGTTTTTGAGAGAGAGTAATCATACACTTTCAGAAAGATAGCTCAGATCTCCTGCACCAACCCTATCATTGCATTGACAAGCAATTTGATTAAGGGTGGTGAGCTTATCTGCTGTTATACTAATGACTAATTCCTCCTTGGAGAAGATTTTCACTTCTGTAAGTCAGCCCGTTGACATTAAGTAGTGCTCAAGAGACTACATTATCCCTTTTGTGCAACTGGTGGTATATTACAGGCTAGTAGCAATGCAAGTTTTCTTGCACTGCACTACCAATATGCTTCCTTCCCATCATGGAGGGGCAATTTATAGAAGTAAGATGAGAATTCAGTCTCTAAGATGCTTTCAGACCTTGACACCTCAGCTAAAGCTGTCAACAGGTCTGCCATGTTGTGTCAGATGTAATGGTGTCATGTTGTGATGTGGACCCTCGGCCACGGGAAGCTGGAGAGAAACTTCACAGAAGTGGTCTAATGTTGTGATAGCAGTACAGGATAACATGCCACCCATACCTTTATCTGATCCTGCTGTCCTTGATGCCCACTTCAACAATCCTCCCCTACCATAGCTAACTGGCTCTTGGTCACATTATTCTTTCTAGAACATTTACATTCTAGCTCAGTTTCCCCATCCCTTACAGATTCTAGATAAAGTGGACAAAAGGAGGGGGCAAATGGGAGGATTTGACCTGCACTTGGATCTGGCTTCCAGTCACTGTCATTTTTAAGTGATTCAGTAAATATTTAGAAAAGGCTGTTTTGCTTCGTGCCTGGGTGACTCATAATGTACCCCCTTAAAGGGGTAAGTGACTTGTCCATTAATCAAATGAATGAAAACACTAGACTTTCAGGTTTAAAATCGGAGGGTATCCTTTCTTTGCCACAATGCACCGAGGGTTGTGTTTACAAAGACCTGCGGACAGCATCGAAGTTGTATTAAAACAGTGAAGACTACAGTTGCCCTCATCTTTAAAATCATAGACTTTAAGGCCAGAAGGGATTATCATGATCATCTAGTCTTAACTCCTGCACATCACAGGGCACAGAACCTCACCCACTCCCTCCTGTATATGCTATAATCTGAGTTACTGAAGTCCTCAAATCTTGATCTAAAGACTTTTAAATTACAGATAATCCATCATTTACTCTAGTTCAAACCATCAAGTGATCAATGCCACACACTGCAGAGGAAGGCAAAAAACCCAGGGTCTCAGACCAATTCTCTTCAATTTGTCAAGGTCATTTGAATTCTAATCCTGCCCTCCAAAGACCTAACAGCCCCTCCCAGCTTGGTGTCATCCGCAGATTTTATAAGCATATTCTCCACTCTATTATCCAAGTCATTAATGAAAATATTTAATATTACTGGATCCAGGACAGACCCTTTCCGGGCCTCAATAGATCCGTCCTTCCAGTCTGACAGCAAACCATTGGTAACTACTCTGAGTACAATCTTTCAACCAGTTGTGCTCTCACGTTTTACTAACTTCATCTAGACCACATTTCCATAGTTTGTCCCATGTGACATTCTTATGAGCTATATCAAAAGCCTTACTAAAATCAAGATGTCTCACATGTGCAGCTAGTCTCCTATCTCTTAGGCCAGTAACCTTGTCTAAGAAGGAAATTACCTTGGTTTGGCTTTATTTGCGCCTGACAAATCCATGCTGGCTATTCCTTATAACCCTACTGTCCTCTAGGAGCTTACAAATTGATTGTTTAATAATTGGTTCTGGTATCTTTCCAGGTATTGAAGTTAAGCTGACTAGGTCCTCTTTGTTTGTTTCCCTTTTTGGAGATAGCTACTATGTTTGCCTTCTCCAGTCCTCTGGGTCCTCACCTCTCTTCCATGAATTCTCAAAGATGTACACGAATGGTTCCAGCGTTGCTTCAGCTAGTTCCCGAAGTACCCTAAGGGCTTGTCTTTGCTACGGGGCAAAATCAGCACTGCTGCAATTGATGCAGTGGTGTCAATTTAGCGGATCTGGCGAAGACTCAATAAGTCAATGGGAGAGCGCTCGGACGTTGATGTAATTATTCCACCGCAATGAGAGGCGGAAGCTGTTGATGGGAGTGTGTCTCCTGCCGACATAGCGTGGTGTAGACGCTGCAGTAAGTTGATGTAAGTGACTTCACTCGGGGGTGAGTTTTTTGCACCCCTGAGTGACATAACTTACGTCTACACTACCACTTAAGTTGACAAGGCCACGGATGAATTTCATCAGGCACTACTGACTTGATGACATCTACTTATCTAGATATTCTTTAACTGGCTCTTCTCCTATTTTGGCTTGCATACCTTCCCCCTTGTTAATATTTATTGTTTTAAGTATCTGGTTACTATTAACCTTTTTAGTGAAGACTGATACAAAATAGAAGACTGATGCCAAAATAGGCATTAAACATCTCAGCCTTCTTGATGTAATCCGTTATTAGCTCTCCTTCCCCTCTAAGTAGTGCCCCTTCACTTCTTTTAATTTTTCACTTGCTCCTAATGTATTTAAAGAACCTCTTGTTATTTCCTTTTATGTCCCTTGTGAGATGTAACTTTGATTTTGTCCCTGCATGTTTGTGCTATTTTGTACTTTTGCTTTGCAATTTATTTGTCCTCTTTTTTTTCAGGTAAATACAGAGCTGATGGAGGTATATCGACCTCTTACTATTCTTCCTGTCTTTCCTTCGCCTCAGAATAGTTTGCTCTTGTGCCCTTAATATTATCTTTTTGAGAAGCTCACAGCTCCCCCAAACTCCTTTTTCCCTTAGATTTTCTTCCCATGGGCCCTTACATATCAGTTCTGAGTTGTCTTTTTTTAAATCCATTATCTTTATTCTGTTACCTCTATAGTTTCCTGATCACTTTCACCCAAGTTGCCTTCAGATTTGCAACCAATTCCTTCCTATTAGTTAGAATCAAGTCTAAAATTGCCATCCCCTTGGTTACATCCTCCACTTTCTGAAACAAATTGTTACTGGACATTTTATATTTTGCTGTATTACTTTTCCAAGAGATATCTGGGTAGCTAAAGTCCATGTGATGGGGTGTGACTCACCACCTCCTGCTGGCCGTGCGGGGAATTAGCTCTTGGTTGCTGGTGCACCTTCCTCTAGTGGTGTCTCGCCACCATCACTTCTGTTCCACCGCTAAGACCCACGTCACTCCCTGGACCACGGCATCCTCTTCTGGGCACTTTCTCCCCCCTTCTGGGGGAACTAGCTGTGTCTAGTCCTCCACTTGCCACTGTGGCTTCCTGCAGCCCTCGGTCTAGCCCCTCGCCTCAAGGGGTAAACTGCAGTCCAAATATTGGCCACCCCCTCTGTGGCAAGTGGGGGAGAAGGGGGGGGGGGCAGACCCACATGCTATTCCAGGCCACAACCCAGGGACCCTATAGCCAGCAGCCACATGCTGCCGCTCCTCCAACTCCTGCTGCCTATTTCCCTGGGCCACTTCCCTGTAGCCCTAGCACCTTCCCAGCCTTTTGTGTCTGGAGCTCCCTATTGCTCCTCCACCCAGTACTGCTCTATCGAGGGCAGCCAGTCCTTCTCCCTTGCACTCCAGGGAGAGACTGACTCTGTGCTGTTGAGCAGCCCTTCTTATATGGCTCCCCCTGGCCCTGATTGGCTGCTCCAACCAACCTTCTCCTGATTGGCTCTCTACAAGCCCTCTTCCCATTGGTTGGGTTTTGTGCGGCCTCCCTGAGGGCTGCTTTAACCCTCCATCTACCTGTGTGGGGCAGTTGCCCCACCACAGCCCCCATTACCAATAGATCTTGTGTTTTGGGTATTTCTACTGTGCTAGAAATGCTCCTCCTCCTCCTGATTTGGTGCTCTATAGTAGGCTCCTACCATAATGTCACTCCAGGTTTTTCCCCCTTTTGTCTTCACCCAGAGACTTTCAGCTGGTCTGCCCTCACCTCCTCCTGGACCTCAGGACAAGTGTATATATTCTTGATGGGCTATAGGCCCAAAGACCAAACATTGCAGCTTTTGGCTACTGCCTGAAAATAAAATTGTAGAAACTCAGTGTAGACAAAGCGAAGCTAAATAGTCTGTCTCTTCCAAGCTGATTGAACTGCAAAGAGGAAACAAATCACTTGAAGGGCAAATATTATTTTAAGAATTGTTTTCATAATCTTGTAACTGCGAAGGATTGATTTTAATTAACTTGTGCCCATTTAATAAAGTGGTGTGGCTCATGAAGGCTACAGGTCCCAGTGGACAATACTTCCTTGTGCTTTGAACAACCTCTGCTTGGGCTGGAATGGAGTAGTCAACCCCATGCGCAGGCTATATCTCCCATATTAAAGCTGAGTGAGCTCACATGATACATTTGTTTTAATCTAGTAAAGCTTTTAGTTACCTGTTGCCCACCAAGTGGGAATGGTATTGGGGTGGGGGCAGTAAAGAGCATTCATTTTGACCCTTGGGTCTTATGCTCTTAACCAAATAGGTTGGTTTTCTGATGCAGCTGTAGCAAGACATTAATTTAACCTTCTTTCCCTGAATGAACAGCCTAGCTACCTCTTCCCAACTTGGTCCACCATACATACTAACTCATTTGTGATGTGTCTAGTGGGAGACATTTCACAGATCTGAGACAATTCAATAGTTCCTATTCTCTTCCTCTGCTTGTGCGTTAAGAGCAGCCTTGTGGGATGCATCCCAAAGACTTGGGAATTTGTTGCTCATGAAACAAAGGGTCATTCTTGCTTTAGTCAATTAGAATCAGTTTTCCCTTCAGCATTTGAGTTGCTGTACCTGTTCGTATTCAGGATGTGACTTCCGTTCTTCTGGACATGCCGGATATGAACAACAATCTGAGTGGTAACAGAATACTAGCTTTGCTTAGCATGTCTAGTCTAGCACCCTTCTAAATCTGAATGGGCTGACGCATCTGATGTTAATTAGTTGCTAGCATCACTTAAGATTTCACTGTTTTTGGCAAGCTGAGAATATATGGGGTTTTGTGTTATGCCTTAAGAAATCTGTACCTATATTGTGTTGTATGAGATATTGACTATACTGCTCTAGAGGCTGTATCTGATTTGTATTTGGGTACCTCTCAGTACAGTTCTTGGCATTAATTGGCTTGGTATAGCTTATTGCAGAGAGTATTTAAAGGATACCATTGTAATGTTTAAGATTTCTAACAGCTTCATCTAGTCACAAAAGTCACTAAAAATGTTTAGCTGAGTGTCAGAAATATAACAACTATCAAGTGGGAAGCTGCTCTTTCCTTGCTGTTCTCTAATGCCCACGCCATGTGAAATTTTTAACTTTAACTCTGCTGCCTTCATGTTTTTGTCACTGGTACCCTGTAGAACAAGAGTTGTCCATTTCTTAGGATTCTCATCTTTCATGTGTATCTAACATGCAGACTCTCCTGTCCCCTTATTTTTTGTTTCAATAAAAACAACTTTAAAAAATTGAGATGCTGCCACTTTGTCATCTTTATGAGGCATATTAGGATGAAGAAAATTCAACTCCCATTAGCAAGCATGGAGATGGGGGACGTTGGATAGCTGCTGTTAAGAAAACAATATAGTATCATTAAATGTTGATCTTCCCCTGCCCCCATTGAGAGATCCACTACTATTCATGGTCCTGAGATACTGAAACAGTAGCTGATGTTTCTGAGAACTGTTAGAAATTCTCTTAGACTCCTTATGTAGTAATGTCCTTGATCTCTAAGGTCTTAACAAATCTATAGCAGTTTCCCTTTAAGGTGGATTTCTTCATAAGTTGTATTGTACTTATGGGTAACAGCCCATTCCTTTGCATGAGGGTTTTTCACACTTCTTGCCATCACTCTAGGTATATTATGATGATCCCTCTTTTTCCTTAGGGAGACTAGTGATTCCCCAGCTCGTTTATTCCAAGACTGCTTATAGAGCAGTTGTTGTAAGATCTGTGCTGTGGATCAGGAACCCTTCCTAGAGTCAGTGCCACCTTTCTCTTCAAGGACTAAGGCGGGTTAGTACTTAGGCAGTGTTTGCCCCTTCAGAGGAAAGTTTGAAGGGTAAATTAAAGACCATTGGAGGAAATACAGTGTTGGAGATAATCCAAGGTGCAGAAGCTGCGACCTGGCTCCCACTCCTGGGAGACTGTTTTCTGTGCCACCTCTGTTCTTCGTTAGCCTGGGGAAGCAATAGCAAAGCTGCCTTTTGACCTGACCTGCTGTTTGTGCTATTGACCTGGCTCCCATCCATTGCTGTTCTTTGCTTCAGAGAACTAGACTCATTTCCCAGGATAGCATTGCATGAGGGCCCAGTAGTGCAGGGAGCCTTGCACTTCCATTTGTCTTATTCTTTGGGATTCCCTCTCTGACGGCTTCTAGAACAATTTTTTTCTACAGGATGGTGACTGGGCTGTACTGTGACCATGGCCACTAAAGCAAGTATTCTACCCTTGTCCTCACACTTACAACAGATACTGATATTTCTTCATGGGAATTTGATTCAGATGTGAATTGCCTGCTCTGGTCACCTATTTCTTTTGACAGCATTCTTGCTTGTCCAGGTTAGCTTCCAGTCTTGAATGTCTGTTTTCTCTTTGCAGTGTAAGGTATAGTGGACCCATCCTAGAAACCTCCTGGGCTGTCTCCTCCCACCTACAGCCCTCCATCCCTTATAAGTCACATGGCACTTTCTATGTGAAGTTTGGCTTGGCCTAACTCTTATTGAAGTTAGCTACCCAACTGAAGAGACTCCTTATCACATGGTACACGTCTGACCAAGTATATGAATGCACTCATCATATGATGATAAGCATGTATGCTACATTAACCTAGATAGACCCTGCCACCAAGAGCTTGTTGTTTAATCTTTAGTACCTAGCACAAGGGGACACCAGTCCCTGATTGGGGTCTTTAAGTTCTACTGTAGTACAAATAATATCTTCTGAAACTTTGTTCCCTTAGCTGTTGCTGTTACTGCTTCCACGCAACAGAGGGGAGTTCTGTATGTTACACTGAAACTGTACTATTATCTAGCAAATGTGTAAAATCTGGGTCGTACCAATAATATACTCAATTTCAGTGGGACAAGGATTATTCCTTTCATATAAGGCTTGTAAGTTTGTGGTCTTCAGTGTGCAGTATCTGCTCAAAAAATATTTTGAGCCAAAATAAAACAATACGCCTTAAACAATTACCTCAAAATCCAATGTACCAGCATGTCTGGAGTGGACCTTTGGCTGGAAAGGTCATAGAGCCGGCAGGAAAGCCCAGGACTTGCAAAGTTAGCAGTTTCACAGGATTATTTGAGGAAAATCAGTTTTATTCCTCACTGCCCAAGCCTTCAGCTTGTTGCTATTTCCAGCTTGATGGAAAAACTAACTACAGATGTGTGGGTTGATTAAATCCCACTCCTTTTCTTTTCTTTTCTCTGAGTCATGCATCACCTAAAACTTGCAGCCTGTCTGGATCTTCACTGAGCGAACGTGGCAGCTCACAGCTGTTGATGAGTCTGATCTTGGTGGGAGGTGGAGGGAAGAGAGAGCACTATGGAAATAATCTGAGTTTCACATTGCCATCTTATAGCTGGACCAGATGAGCACAGAAGCTGTGCGAGGCAGTTAAAATACATTGCCAAATTCACATGTTATGGCTGTCAAATTCAGTAATTCAGCTGATATTGCTATTCTGTGTACCCTGAAGTGATGGCCTTCATATGAGCAATTTCTTCTCTTTCCTTCAGTTGTGTTTCTTAAAAACACACCTGGGATCCTCTAGCAGAGAGAAGTGGTGAAATGGGGCAGAAGATGGGTTTGTCTTTACTGCAGAGAACTCAAGTCGTGACCACGCACACCCTTAACTCGAGTGTGATTGTGCTTTTAACTGGAGTTGGCTGGCCTGCAGGGGCACAGGGTATGGCTTGAGTGAGCACAACTCAGCAGCAGCTAACACAACCCCTCTGTATAATGTCTTGCTTAGAACTTATTTTCATTGAGCTTGCATTGACTTCCCTGGAAAAATAACTTGCAGGCTGAGAAATGCTGCACTTTGTGTTTTCCCTAACTAAAGCTCTACTGATCCCACTTGGCAGCTGAAATCTCTGCTGTGCGCGCGCGAGAGCAGGTAGATTAAGGCTAATGTAAAATGATTAAGTGCAGAGAACAAGGAGTTGAGGCTTAACGTGAGATCCTCTTTATTCAGTGCGCAGCAAACTATGTTGTGGACTGAAAGCACTTGCAAGTCCTGCTTAGCAGCACTTGTAGTATTTATCAGTCCTTCACTGCACTCTGACTTGTAAATGTTTCTAATCTTGTGGGCTGACATTGGGTGTCTGCACGTCTGTGGCCAGGTGACGGGGGAGATTAAACCCCCCTGATTTAGAAATAGTTGTGCCATGCTGGCTGTCAAGACTGTTCCATGATATCAAGGCTACAGCTCATGAGTCTGAACTGCATTTCTCCTACTTCTTCTATAGCTCACAATCTGTAGCTGAGGGAGAGGCTGAAATGTCAGTCTAATTCTAAGCAATACTCTGAATGCTCAGAACTTTCAAAATTTTCTACCCAGTATGTCAGAAGTCTGAGTTAAGTAGGTGTTAATTAAAAGTTTTAAACAGTATGATGAAAAATGCCTTTCATTTGCCCAGGTTTCAGTTTCTTGTAGTGTCTCAGTCCCACTGTTTCTACAGTTCTCCAAGGAATTCTCCTGCAAAATCACAGAAGTTGATATCTGTCTCTAATGAAAAATATCTCCGGTCTTCTTTATGAATGATAAAGAAGCACAAAAGACTTATTTTTTCCTTTTCAGGTTAAACTTTTACTTAGATATGTTTCATTCTAGTTAGTACAGTATATGAAGGTCAAGCATCTTTAGAAGTTTTCAGCAAAATATAGTGTTTCCTAACTGGGATCTAATCTTGGGAGTTGCCGTAGTTCCCTGTGGTGGTACGGTTCGGAAGGCTGGAGTTGTCTAAATTGACCTCATCTACTCTACCTTCATTGTTCATCAGCCATGGTGGTTGCAGAGGCTCTTGCTCTTTGTGGGTTGCTTTGACCATGCCAGGGTATTGGTGTAAGTCTGTAAGGGTTTGATCTAGCAGTAATTTATCTTGATCACCAATTACCTTCTCTTGATGAGACAATCCAAAGTTGCAACCACTGGAAAGTTATGTTCTAGGATTTAAAGGAAAACTTCTCAGAAATATTTTCTTACCTTTGTGGCTTAGAAAAAAACTTTTATTACGGTAGTTAAAACCCAGTGTTGGCTCTACTGGGGGAAAGAGGACTTTCTTCCTGGTTTCTCCCTGGAGAGATTCCCAGCCCCAGCAGTAGTGAGCCCAAACAGTTTCTTTTTCTCCTTTCTCCTTCCTACTAGGTTTGTTCTCTTCTCTGGCCAGGCACTTCCAAACACAACCCTGATTTTGCAGGACGTTGTCAGCCTGACTTAAAGTCACAGGATGTGTTGACTCCGACTCATCCCTAATGTACTCTCTCCTTAAGTGGTCATGTAATGAGCACGGGGTCAAGCTGCACCCTTGTGGGCTTCCAGCCAGCACGTCTCAAAATCTATGTGTTGGAAAAAATGGATTTTTCTGTGGACCAGTTAGAGCTTAGTCTAAGAATGTCCCTAGGAATTCTCTTTAAAACTCCATCAGGAGGTCTCTGCAAAATCCACAATGAAGACAGCTCCAGAAAGGCAAGTCAGACCTGGAAGACATTCAGGATGAGGGAGCTGCACAGCTACACCACCAAACTAATCACCATTAAGGATTCTAAGTTCTCAAACATGAAACACGCTTTAAGCTTTAGGATCAAATTCCTACCTGGGTGGACCACTCTCAAGGCCAGGTGGCAATGGTTGAAAAATTATAGCCACAGATGTCTCTCAGATAGAACCGTAGGACTGGAATGGACCTCGAGAGGTCGTCTAGTCCAGTCCCCGGCACTCAGGGCTGGGCTAAGTATTATCTAGATCATCCCTGACAGGCATTTCTCCAACCTGCTCTTAAAAACCTCCAATGATGGAGATTCCACAACCTCCCTGGGCAATTTATTCCAGTGCTTAACCACCCTGACAGGTAGGAAGTTTTTCCTAATGTGCAACTTAAACTGCCCTTGCTACAATTTAAGCCCATTGCTTCTTGTCCGATCCTCAGAGGTTAAAGAGAACAATTTTTCTCCCTGCTCCTTGAAACAACCTTTTATGTTATCGTGTCCCCTCTGTCTTCTCTTCTCCAGACTAAACAAACCCAATTTTTTCAATCTTCCCTCATAAGTCATGTTTTCTAGACCTTTAATCATTTTTGTTGCTCTTTTCTGGACTTTCTCCAATTTGTTCACATCTTTCCTGAAATGTGGGGCCTAGAACTGGACACAATACTCCAGTTGAGGCCTAATCAGCGTGCAGTAGAGTGGAAGAATTGCTTCTCATTTCCTGCTTACAATATTCCTGCTAATACATCCCAGAATGATGTTCAATTTTTTTTGCAACAGTGTTACACTGTTGACTCATATTTAGCTTGTGATCCACTATGACCCTCCGATCCTTTTCCTCAGTACTCCTTCCTAGGCAGTCATTTCCCATTTTGGATGTGTGCAACTGATTGTTCCTTCCTAAGTGGAGTACTTTGCATTTGTCCTTATTGAATTTCATCCTATTTACTTCAGACCATTTCTCCAGTTTGTCCAGATCATTTTGCATTTTAATCCCATCCTCCTCCAAAGCACTTGCAAGCCCTCCCAGTGTGGTATTGTCCACAAACTTTATAAATGTACTCTCTATGCCATTATCTAAATCATTGATGAAGATATTGAACAAGACCACATATGTGGGGGCCAGTCTGCAATTGCTGGAAAATAAGGTGGCCTGTCTAGGAAAATGAGCTGGGGACGCAGCCAATTAACTCTACGCTCTTCAGCCTTCAAAAAGGAATAGAGCACCCAGAGAATTCCTTTATCCAATCCTTCAGATGTTTCAGCATTCTCTTGGGCAAGATAAACTTTCCAGGACACATCAATATGAGGAGTTTTTCTTACCCTGAAAAAAGACAAGAACCTGAGGACTGTAAAACATACCACCCAACTTGATTAATCTGGGCATCAGAATAGGTGAAGATTTTTCTAATTGGGCTTTATATATTGGAGATCAACAAATCACAACATCTGCAGAACTCTGTATCATATGCTACTCCAGGGGGGTGAAACAAACGTCTCAATTCCTGTAGGCAGAAATTGATCATGTTTATTGCATTACCTCTATTCAGTACCTGAGAAACTTAACTTTGCCTAGCAATTTATAGTGTCTTGCTAATTGTTCTGTAAGTCTGCCATGGGGACTCCTGCTCATCTAGAGTAGCTTCCTGCCCGTTGGGGCTGAGGTGCTGTGCCCCCACTCCTTCAGTGTGTGGAGTTTGCACTTCAGCTACCCGTGCTGCAATGTGTTTTGAGGATAAGCATAGCACTTCAGTGTCTAGGGGCTGTCAGTCTGGCACTGCTTCGGCTGTCAGCAGCTGCAGCCAGGGCTGTACCCCCCCCCCCCCCCCCCCATGGCTGGAGCTGGGGCTACCTCGCCCCTGTGGTGAGACCAGGGCCCTGTGGCTTGGTTGGGGCTGTGCCCTCCGTCCCATTGCTGTGGGGCTTGGGCTGTCAGTGCCCCCACCCCCTGCGGTGGGGCTTGGGCTGTCGTTCTCCCCCTCCCTTCCCCCCCCCCCCCCGGTTATTTTTAGTAAAAGTCACAGACAGGTCACAGGCTCCAGTGAATTTTTGTTTATTGCCCGCGACCTGTCCGTGACTTTTACTAAAAATAACTGTGACAAAATCTTAACCTTAGTTATAGATCATTGAAACTGATGCATTTTATCTGGGGTGGTTTTGTGGAGAAGCTTTGGCCAAGACCTAGGACAATCACTTACTCTTCTAGTTAGCACACAGCTCTTTAACATCCTTCTCAGTCAAAACGAAGCAGGCAGTGTACAGTGCTTGTCCTAACGGCTGATCCCTCTAACCGTGCCCATTCTCCTGAGCTGCCTCCAAGGTGTCAGCCCTTAATATATCTGAATCTCCATCTGTGACTCTAATTTACAGCCTCGCATTTTAAAAACAAGTGTTCAGTACCTGTATTGTCATGTGGTTCAGACCCCAGCTTTACCCTACAGCCCCATCACACTTGTATGCTCCTATTAATACTGCACCAAGATAACAATGTAAGATTTGAAACTTTTAATTTGCTTCCTCTTCTGGGGCTACCTGGAAATATTTTTAATTTAGCCCTTCTCTAAAATTACACAGGGTTACCCTGCTCAGGCCAGTAGAAATTATTTAATTCTAGCCTCTGCCCCAGACCTGTTGCAGTGCATCAGCCCATCACTGGAAGTTGTACCGTCTCTAGTCCTGTGGCAGGAAAGCTAAATGTTTCCTTTTCTTTCTTACCATAATCTGTGGCCCCGTGTGCAGCTGGTCACCTCTTCTCCGCCCTGCTCGTTAAGGGGTGTCTGTCTGCTCATGCACAACTCACATGGCATAGTGACTAACGATACGCTTTAGTCATGGAGGTGACTGGTTCCATGACTTTACCGGACCTCTGTGACTTCGGTTTCAGTTGTCAGTGCCCACGGCCGGAGCCTGGCCTGCGGTTTTGCATCCCTGCCCCCGCCGTGGTGGTGGGCCTCAGGCTGGCAGTTCTCTTGCCCCCTGTGGCAGGACTCGGTCTGTCAGTCCCTGCCCCATGGGGCTCCAGCTGTCATTCCTCCCCCCCCACACTTATTTTTAGTAAAAGTCACAGACGGGTCATGGGCTCCCGTGAATTTTTGTTTGTTGCCCACAACCTGTCCGTGACTTCTACTAAAAATAACCGTGACAAAATCTTAACCTTAATTATGACCTGGTCCCTGCCTCCTCTCTCTTGAGTCCCACCCTTTTTAGGCTTAGCCAGGGGAAGCAAGAGTCTGGTTTTGAGTTTCTCACACTTGGCTGCATCAGTTGGAACAGCGGTTACTTTAGATACAGCTGTATGTGTAGCTCCATTCCCTTGGCATTGTTTATCCTTTTATTGAGGGGATCTGTTTAAACTGGGACCCTTCTTTAAAGCTTGAGCTGGAAAATTAATGGCCTGCAGGTTCTGGGTGAAAATACTGGCAGGCACTGGCATGTTTTACTGTAGATTTCTTTTGGCCCCAGCACCTGACAGTGAGCGAAAACATGAACTGTGCGTAATGGTTCGAGAAACAAATTTCATAGGAATAATTTCCAGCCCAGACCACTAGTACGGAAAAGTCTGAACAATGACCTGCATTATGGGGCAATGGGGGTGTGTGTATGCAAACCCCTAGGTGTACAAGGTGGGGCTCTGGAAATATGCCTCTTGATTCTTTTTTTCCTCTTTTCTCAGGTGTCTCATGCAGTTGCTAAGCTTGTATTAGTTAGTTTCCACTGGCAAGTCTCAGAGATTTTGGAAAGGTAAGTGTGACTAACTGTATGTATCCCATGCTAGTCGCTTTTCACTCTCACTATTTTGCAAATATGAATGTACCAGGCTGTTTCCCACTGATGTCTACACAAGAGAACGGTTGGGGCAGCAGGGAGGCTGCATACTGTACCCCGGGGGGTGAAGAGGAAGGCTGCATTTTGATCAAGTGAATTCCCCTAGCTGACCAGCTAATGTAGGTAGAACAAAGGGAGGGAGATGGTGTTTGTTTGTCCTGGAAGGCTACCATCTCTTTAAGGGATTGTTAAGCAATGCAAATGCATTTTGCTTTAAATTGGAACCTGTATATTGAGAAAGCTTCAGCAGTAGTTGATTATAACAAAGGGAAAATTTCCTTTAGAATCTCCTCTGTTTCTAGTAAGTTTTTCCACTGAGAGAAGAATCTGATCCCTGGCCATAAACAGGTACTGAACTAGTGCCGGCTTACAAGACAGTCATGCTTTCAGATTAAAGCTTTTTGCTCCTTCTGGATCCAGTTGGTGATTTTTGTGGCGAGCACTGAAAGGATGTTGAGTCAGGATATTGGGACTTGGGATACTGTCTCAGTAGCGACTCGAGTAGAACTGAACAATTCTTACCGCAGATCAACAAGCTGCAAAGGCAGACTGTAAATGGTGTCCAAACCCATCTGAGAAGCACATGCCAGCGGCCAGTGCCTCTTTGCATCTCCTTCTGGCTGGTCCAGGAATAGTAAGAGTGAATCTGCCCCACGAGGCCCTGGTAGCAATCAACCCCTTCCAGAGAGGGTGGGAGAAACGCAGTTTCCTGAATGGCCGTGGTGCACACTGAGGGAGCAAGCAAGCTTCCCACGGTATGTAGCTGGTCCCCAGGGAGTCTAGAACTAGCTCCAGAAGGTGGGATTTCTGCATGGGAGCCACTGCTCTTCTGCAATGTAAGCGGTCAGATCTGGAACAGGAGTACATTGGGGAGGGGCTTTATTTTTAAAATTGCAACATTACAGATTGTTTCTTAGTGCATCTGGTCCTCAAGCTAATGTCAAACTTCCATTTTCCTTCCTTAGCTGCACTTGATATAAATTCAGTGGAGGCCCCTAATTTCAATCCCTAAAAGTTATGGAGTGAGAAGAAGGAGGTTTACCTATCCCAATGTGAATAGAAATGACTTTGATTTAATTCAGTGATGTTTACATCCATTGTGAAAACCTTCCTCTGCAGTGTTGGAAACCCCAAACAGCAACATGTGGCTACTTCTAATGCTGCTTATTTCTTATTTGGTGTTCTTGGAGGGCGTGGGGGCTCTGATACAATTGCATAAATATTTAGCTAGATAATGTATTGGAATCAAAGTGAGTCCAAACTGAAGTGTGAAATGTCAACAGCCTTTGTTGAAAGGGGATTTAGATTAGGAAAATCCTGTTGGTCTATCCTGTCTAAGAATATAAGGGAAATCTAGTTCACATTTGGATTAAACATCAGGCTGGACTGATTTAAGTCAGTGATTTAAATCAGAAAGCAGGAAACGGTCATTTAGATAACTGATTTTAATCTCATTTTGCATGAGTACTTTTATTTTCCTAAAAAGTTGATTCTCACTAGTTGGTAACCATTAAAACATGATGATTTGCCACTAAATACAACTTTACACTAGTTTGTGCTTCTTTTTGCTAACCAGGAGGATACACTGGCAATTTTTAAATCAAGATTGGAGGTTTTTCTAAAAGCTCTGCTCTAGGAATTATTTTTGGGAAGTTCTCTGACCTGTGCTATACAGGAGGTCACGTTAGCTAACCACAGTGGTCCCTTTTGGTCTTTGAATCTCTGTGTCGGAGATTTATTTAAGCAATTATACAGCTTCTTTCTTAGTCAGATTCTTAATTTTTGTATTTTTATGATGGCGAATGATGCATTTCTTATTTAAAATAATTTTTGACTTTTGATTTGTGTCAAGCTTTTTGGATGGGAATTCAATTACAAATGCACCATACCAGCATTTAAAAAAATTAGTTAAATAAAATTACCTAAAATGTGCTGCATACATAAGAAAAAAGTTTATCAAAACAGGTTTTGCATTTACAACTGATTTATTAAACAAAGAAAGTAATATCTGTAATTAGTGAATTGAACTGATTGTTTCTGGCCACTGTTTCCTTCAGGATTTTAGAATTAGTAAACCTCACCTTCTTATACCTAGTTTTTTATTCTGCGATTTGAACAGGAAAACAAGCTTTCCTTCTTTTCAACTTACGATTAGTTTCTTAGCTTTGAATCAACTAGGCACTGAACTGACCTAGTCGAATAAACTGAAATGAAGAAAATATTCTCTCTCCACCAACAGAAGGAACTGCTGCTAAAAGTTAGGTTAGTGCTTAAACTGTGGTTCCAAGGTGCTTAGCCAGTGACTTCCACCAGTTCAATAGTTTGACTTTCTTTAAAACTTCTGCAGCAAACATGTCTTGCTTAATATTTTTAAAATTTAAATTATTTTCTTTATATTAAGTAAAGGCCTATTTAATTTCAAATTTAATTTTAAATATATATTTTTTAAATAAAACTGTATTTAATGTAAATTTAAAAAAACAGACAGATAAATCCAGTTTATTAAAAACAATTTTTATCCACCCTGTTAAGCATAGTCACTATTTTTTGAACAGTGCTAGTTTAGGGTTGTCAGGTGGGTTGCCGGTGCTAGTTTAGGGTTGCCCAGTTTTCGACCGAAACGCCCGGTCGAAAAGGGACCCTGGCAGCTCCGGTCAGCACTGCTGACTGGGCCGTTAAAAGTCCGCGCTAAGGCAGTGGCTCTGCATGGCTCCCAGAAGCAGCGGCATGTCCCCCCCTCTAGCTCCTCCATGTAGGGGAAGCCAGGGGCTCCACGCGCTGCCCCTGCCCCAAGCACCGGTTCCGCAGATCCCATTGGCGGTGCCTGCAGATGGGGCAATGCGCAGAGCCGCCTGGCTGCACCTCCGCTTAGGAGCCGGAGGGGGGGACATGCCGCTGCTTCCAGGAGCTGCTTGAGGTAAGCACCGCCTGGAGCCTGCACCCCTCTCTCCCTCCCGCGCGCCAACCCCCTGTCCCAGTCCTGATCCCTCTCTTTCCCTCCAAACCCCTCAGCCCCAGCCTGGAGCACCCTCCTGCACTCCAAACCCCTCATCCCCAGTCCCACCCCAGAGCCCGCACCCCCAGCCGGAGCCCTCACCCCCTCCTCCCGCACACCAACCCCCAGCCCAGAACCCCCTTCCTGCACCCTGACCCCCTGATTTCTGGCTCCACCCTGGAACCCGCACCCCCCAGCCACAGAACCTGTACCTCTTTCCACTCCCCAGCCCCCTGTCTCAGCCCAGAGCCCCCTTCTATACTCTGAACCCCTCGGCTCCTCCCCCCAGCCCCCTCCTGCAACCCAGAGCCCGCACCCCCAGCTGGAGCCCTCACCCCCTCTTGCATCCTAACCCATTGCCTCAGCCCAGAACCCCCTCCGCCCCCTGAACTCCTCCTTGCTGGCCCCACCCCACCCCACCCCTTCCCGCACCCCAACCCCTGACCAGCCCAGTGAAAATGAGCGAGTGAGGGAGGGTGGGGAGAGCGAGCAACAGCGGGAGGGGGGATGGAGTGAGTGGGGGCGGGGCCTCAGAGGAGAGGTGGGGCAAGGGTGTTCGGTTTTGTGCGAGTAGAAAGTTGGCAACTCTATGCTAGTTATGTCCCAAAAAGGAGGGTTTTATTAGCAAGAGTCCACTTTGCTGCATTAAGGGCCTCCATGAAGAATGGGCGTAGCCTTTCCTGGATCAAGTATCCTGTGAGACTCCACTCCCGTTCAGCCAGAAGCTGCTCTTCATTAGTTGCAAAATGGTTCTTGTAAAATCAAAATGCATTTTGGTGAAAGAGTTTAATTCTTAAATTCACCCTTCCAGGCACAAGTCCAATTCTGCCCAGTTGCTAGTGGAAGCACGAGTTCAACCCACCTCATCCAAACATGTAAGTAACTGGCAACTTCAGTCTTCCCCACCCCATTCTAGGATCACCTTACTCACTGCATGGCCTGCCTCACACTAACATTTTTTGCAGACTTAGTGTTTTAAACCTTAACCCAATACCTCCTGCTGCTGTTTTACAATGAGACATAGCCAAGATGTCTCTGGCACTTAAATGTAAGCCTTCATATGGCGTTGCAGTTAATGTTCAAGAATAACCTCTACAGATGAGTAAATTAAATCACTGTAGCTCTTCAAGAGCAGGTTAGATAAAACATGGGAGTGAGAGTTGTGCAGAATCCACAGGAGCAGACTGCATGGCCCAAGAGGGCTCTTCTGATCTTGCTCTCTGTTTGTTTCTAAGAGAGGCTTTAGGAGAACTCTGAGTTGATAGAGAAAATAAGGCCTATTTGTTACTGAAATTAGGTGTTGCCCTGAGGTGGCTGCATTGCTCTGCTCGAGGATGTTGAGGCTAATCTACAAAGGATGCTTCTTCCCAACCAGTTTCACAGTGACCTTTGAACCCACAGTTTAGGTTTTGAAGCAGTGGTGGCCAGAGTCCTTGGAAACTTGCCTCTCAGTTAGAAGCTTCCTACTGCATGTTTACAGGATTCATTCGCTGTGGGTGTTGCAATCCAATGTGTTATGTCACAAATAGTTATTCTGGGAATGGATTGTGACTTGTCAGAAACTGGATTACAGAATATTGGATCTAGAGGAGGCTGTTTTTACAATGGATAGTTTCTGTTGCATCTGAGTCAACTTATAGCTACTACTGATGAAGAAGAAAAAGAAAAAAGCTAAAAGTGGAAGGGTGCATGAACTTAAAATAAACTCTCTAGCATATTTGGGTTCCAGACTAATTTAATCTTTACTACATATGTTGTGAAAAGGGCCCTGAGTACTTACGAACTTGATCTAGTTTTCTTGTATCTGCTTTCATCTAGGTGTCCTCCTCTGAAATGCTGTTCTGTGCCTTTGGGAGGAAGGGTGAGGTAGTTAAGGCATTGGATTAGGACTTGGAAAATCTGGGTCCAGTTCCTAGCTCTGCTACGTGCTTTGCTGGGGCAAGTCACTCTGCTTCAGTTCCCTCTCTATAAAATGAACATACTGCGTTGGTTGCCTGGTCTATTACCATGTGAACTCTTCGGGAGAGACTTCTCTTACCATGTTTATACAATGCCTGTCACAGTGCGGTTCTGATCTTGGCTGGGACCTTTAGGTGCTACTCTCAAGGTAATTTGTTATAGTAGTGCCCCTCTATGAACAACCAGATTTTTCCACATGTGAAGGCAACATTATGGAAGGAGGAATTGTCCCTCTTCATCAGTGGAAAGACCCACTCTGACTGCAAGCTGTCTAAACTGAGGTACTGGTCCCAATAGGTCTCATGCATTTAAGATTGTATTGTAAAGTGTGTTTACACAGTTTGTGGAAACACATTTAATGCTCTGGAATGCACCACGTCTTGAATGCAGACTATATAGGCCCCAGGTTGTGGAAGTTCTGTACACAACCCTAAATGAAAATGCTCGTTATGCTGCCACCTAGGAATACACACCTTCCCCGGAGAATTCCTCCAGCGTAGGTTAGAGGAGAAAGTATTGTCAGTGTTCCTCTGAATCTGCTTATGCTCTGTGGCTGGGAAAAGTGGGGGGAAGAGCATGTATTCTAGAATGCCATAGGGAAGGGCACCAACTAGAAGATTTGAGGGGAGAGTCTGAGAATCTGAACCAAACAGCTGATAAAAGTTGCTTTTCTTGGAGTGAAACTATGATGTGTATAAAAATGGGAATGGTGGAAATCCTTTCTACTTGCCAAGAAACAGTGGGTCCTTCTGCAGCAAGTCTACAAGAGAATTATAGGAGAGACAATTAGCTAGAACTGGGGAAACTGCCTGCTGCCCAAATAAATCTTTACTTGATCTAGGCAATAAGCGATCCCTAACACTGTTAGAGAACTGTTCTCAGCAACAATAGGAATCGGTCTCCTAGAACAAAGATGGTCCTACTATGGCAGACGATGATGCTACAACAGGGTTATACTCCTAGTGTGAACAGGCCCTTGCACTCTCGTTCAGCAGTGGCTGTGTTCTAAGAATGCATAGTCAGGCCTGGGAGGTGAGTTATCCCATGCAGGTTTCTCTGGAAGGTACCAAAGCTTTAAGGCGTTAGAAAGGGATTTGCATTATGGCTTCAGTCTGAAAGGGACAAATGGGTGTATAAACTTTGCTTCCAGATGTGGAGGCAGAATCTTGCTTCTGATGGTGCTCTGTTAACCTACTTCCCCTTCAACTTGTAAGGGTGAGATGAAACATAACATGAGTAGCTAAGGGCTGCATATGTTGCTTAGTGGCTCGTTCTGCACGACCACATGGGAGATCCAGATTGTTTCCTAGTGACTTGCTTCCTGGACCAGCAGGGCCTGGGAGTAACATTGACTTTGCAATGAATCCTGCCCATTCCTCCTCAGCCAGAAGGATGGTGTCTGCATGCAATATTAGCTACAACGAGTAGCTAATTTAGCTACAACGAGTCAGGAAAAAGATCTTGGCGTCATCGTGGATAGTTCTCTAAAGATGTCCACGCAGTGTGCAGAGGCGGTCAAAAAAGCAAACAGGATGTTAGGAATCATTAAAAAGGGGATAGAGAATAAGACTGAGAATATATTATTGCCCTTATATAAATCCATGGTACGCCCACATCTCGAATACTGTGTACAGATGTGGTCTCCTCACCTCAAAAAAGATATTCTAGTACTAGAAAAGGTTCAGAAAAGAGCAACTAAAATGATTAAGGGTTTAGAGAGGGTCCCATATGAGGAAAGATTAAAGAGGCTAGGACTCTTCAGTTTGGAAAAGAGAAGACTAAGGGGGGACATGATAGAGGTATATAAAATCATGAGTGATGTTGAGAAAGTGTATAAGGAAAAGTTATTTACTTATTCCCATAATACAAGAACTAGGGGTCACCAAATGAAATTAATAGGCAGCAGGTTTAAAACAAATAAAAGGAAGTTCTTCTTCACGCAGCGCACAGTCAACTTGTGGAACTCCTTACCTGAGGAGGTTGTGAAGGCTAGGACTATAACAATGTTTAAAAGGGGACTGGATAAATTCATGGTGGCTAAGTCCATAAATGGCTATTAGCCAGGATGGGTAAGAATGGTGTCCCTAGCCTCTGTTCGTCAGAGGATGGAGATGGATGGCAGGAGAGAGATCACTTGATCATTGCCTGTTAGGTTCACTCCCTCTGGGGCACCTGGCATTGGCCACTGTCGGTAGACAGATACTGGACTAGATGGACCTTTGGTCTGACCCAGTACGGCCTTTCTTATGTTCTTATGTAATATGTGGCACAAGTGAAGGTGAAGAGATAGGAGAGGTTCCTTGAACTTCACAGTGGACTGGGATCTGCTTTCCCTCTCCACAAACACTGATGTGCATAAAGGTGCTACATTGGCTTGCATCATTTGTCATCTGAAATTGCTGTCCAGCCAAACAGACACTGATAGGTGAGTTCCCAAAACGATTGCTTCCTGGGATCTAGCCAGACAGTGAATGAACAAGTCCCTTTGAACTGACCTCTGCTAACAAGATAGACGGAAAAACTAACTGAAGAAAGAAATAATGCAATGGTGTATTTCAAAGGGATGGTCAATCTGCATTTGGTAGCAGGACAAGGATGGAGACCAGAAAAACAAATCTCCTTGTGGGTAATACACCAGATCCGAGGCACAGGCAGTCTAGTGACTGGGATGAGGAAAGTGAAAGACTTGTCTGTTGTCCTCTGGCACCTAAAAGGCTCCTAAAAAGAATTAATTGGTGAAGCAGCGTGCTCCTTTCCTAGATGGCTCCTTCTCCCAGCCTCTGATGGGCTGAAGCCAAAGGCAGTCTGAATTAGGTGAAGGTGAGTCTGTCCTGGGGTAAAGTTTTAAAGACAACACTGGGCTCCTTCCACAACAGTGCCACGTAAGGGCAGGTGATGGTCATTTTGGGCTTACAGGACCAGCAGAGCTAAGTGATGCCGGGACCCGTTTCAGCCCAACTCTGATTTGCACCTCTCTTTCAGACAATGGTACATTCCTCCCATCACTGCGCAGTGTGTATGCAGTTTGTCCGAAAGGAGAACTTACTCTCTCTGGCTTGTCAGCACCAGTTTTGCCGTAGCTGCTGGGAGCAGCATTGTACAGTACTCGTCAAGGATGGTGTCGGAGTTGGTGAGTTCAAGGCAGACACTTTGGTGGGTTTTTATTTGATGCATTGACCTCCTCACCACCTCCCCCACTCCCCAACGCAGCTGGACCAGTCACTTTTTAATATCTTAATATTGAGAAAATGAAACATGCAGTTGATCTGTATGGAAAATCAGTGCCTTCAATATTTAAACTGGCTGCTGGTTTGGACTGAATCCATAATTGCCAGGATCTCGGTAATCTTACCCTGGTCCCTAGAGGATGCCACTGCCTCCCAACAAGGAACTATAAATCACCACTCCCGTGTACTTAAGTACATTTGTACATACTGACAGATTTTGAAGTGCTCTATATACTTCTAATTAAGTACTTTAAAGAGTCTGTACTTAGCACTTGGGTTTAAGTACATTTTAAAGGTACTTCAAGCATACATAACTTTTTCCTAATCTGCAAGTACTTCTTCAAAACAGCATTGGTTTTTTTTTTTTTTAAATCACATCTCTCCCGACTGTCCTGGGTTCCGACAGGCCCAGGACCCATTGCCCTGACTTGGGACCTTCGGGCTCTGAGCTCTGACTGCCCAGGCTTTGTTCTGTTAGCCTGGCTGGTGCACCAGCCAAGGAGTGTAGTGGCCCCACCACTTCACTTCTGATAGGTCACTGCAGCCGGCATCAGGGAGACTCGCTGCCTGGCCCAGGCCAGCAGCAGCGAGGAGACACATACCTCTCGATGTCCTGCACAGAGAAAACAGGACCCATAGCTGCATCCCCTGCAGGGTGGTGTAGGAAATGCTCACCAGCCCCTGGGCATGCTCCAACACGGCAGGGCTGTTGGGAAATGGGGGCTATTTTGTCATGGTTATTCTTTGGCTATTTATGTATATGAATACAACTTCATTGTTGCTGGTTTATTCTCTTCCACTCTGTGCTTATATTATTTAAGTAGTTGTCCATAAATTGACCTAACAATTGCAGGGAATACAGGAGTTAGAAGTTCTTGTTCTTTTACTTCTCTCTTTATAAGTACTATTTCCACAGCATACTTGTACTTAGAAGTACTTCTGTAATGGTGTATATAGCACTTAGAATATGGACTTAAGTATCCGTACTTATGGCAACGCTGCTATAAATTGGACATAGCTTTTGGTCTGTGTTCTCTTTCTCTCTTGCTCTCATCTTTCTGATCCTGCCAGGCTGTGATCACAGTCACTGTTGTATTAATTTAGGTGGAATATATGGGCCCAAAGAGGCGAAGGCTTTATCATGATCCTGTAAATGTCCAACATTAAACAGTTTTAAACAAGGTTCAGGGTTTAGAATACAAAGACCTCAGCCTGCTTAGTACCATGGCGCAAACATCGTTAAAAATCTCTTTAGCCCTGTGTTAAAAATATGGGTTGGGGGGGGGGGGCAGTTAAAGCATTTGAAATGTAAAATAATAAGTAAGGCTTTCATCTTAACATCTCTTGTACCCTTCCCCTTTAGTTGGAGAGTCTTTAGAGGGGGAAAAACCCACATGTGAATCTCTCTTGGATGGTAATAATGATCCTTTTTGGGGAAAAGAGAAAAGTTAGTTAAGATGGGCTGGAGCAGTTGTTAAAATCCAATCCCGTTTTGTAGAAGACGAAATAAGATGAAGACACACGAAAGAGGAAGAGAAAAGAACAGCAAAGGTAGAAAATGCAACTTCTGCCTCTGAGATGGACTCACTTGCAGTCTCCCTGCTGGAAAAACATAGGCATAGCATGTGATCTTATCAGCCACCCCGAGACCTGACAAACTTGTATCAGCGTTGGGCTGTTTAAGGTATTACATTTAGCTGCCTCTTTCTGGACAGAGACTTACAGCAGTGTGGCTGTATACAGTCTTGGCCAACTAAGCCAGACTCTTGTAAATAGAAGGAAAAATTAGAGGGCTAGGCAGGACAAGAAATAAAGTGGGGAAGGAAAAACACATACTGCGGGGTGGGAAAGTAGCGCAGTTTCACATCCCAGGTGGTATTAGGGATTTAGCTAGAGCTGGTGGTGAATGTCATTTGGCTCCCCCTAATTTGGTCTGGCCTGGCCAGGACATCTTTCAGGACTAGGATGAAGACGGCTCAGGGTGCAGGTGGCCACCATGATAGTGAAGCTTGCTCCTTCCTTAGAGACTAACAAATTTATTTCAGCATAAGCTTTCGTGGGCTACAGCTCACTTCTTCAGATGCATAGAGTGGAACACACAGACAGAAGATATTTATACATACAGAGAACATGAAAAGGTGGAAGTACGCATACCAATTGTAAGAGGCCAATCAGTTGAGATGAGCTATCAGTAGCAGCATGGCCCCACAGTACGCCAACATCTTTATGGCTGACTTAGAACAACGCTTCCTTAGCTCTCATTCCCTAACGCCCCTATTCTACTTGCGCTACATTGATGATATCTTCATCATCTGGACCCATGGAAAAGAAGCCCTCGATGAATTCCATCATGATTTTAACAATTTCCATCCCACCATCAATCTCAGCCTAGACCAATCCACACAAGCGGTCCATTTCCTAGACACTACTGTGCTAATAAGCGATGGTCACATAAACACCACCCTATACCGGAAACCCACTGACCGCTATACTTACCTACATGCCTCCAGCTTCCATCCAGGACACACCACACGATCCATTGTCTACAGCCAAGCTCTAAGATACAATCGCATTTGCTCTGATCCCTCAGACAGAGACAAACACCTACAAGATCTCTATCAAGCATTCTTAAAACTACAATACCCACCTGCTGAAGTGAAAAAACAGATTGACAGAGCCAGAAGAGTACCCAGAAGCCACCTACTACAGGACAGGCCCAACAAAGAAAATAACAGAACGCCACTAGCCGTCACCTTCAGCCCCCAACTAAAACCTCTCCAGTGCATCATCAGAGATCTACAACCTATCCTAAAAGATGATCCTTTACTCTCACAGATCTTGGGAGACAGACCAGTCCTCGCTTACAGACAGCCTCCCAACCTTAAGCGAATACTCACCAGCAATCGCACACCATACAACAAAAACACTAACCCAGGAACCTATCCTTGCAACAAAGCCCGATGCCAACTCCATCCACATATCTATTCAAAGGACACCATCATAGGACCTAACCACATCAGCCACACCATCAGGGGCTCGTTCACCTGCACATCTACCAACGTGATATATGCCATCATGTGCCAGCAATGCCCCTCTGCCATGTACATTGGCCAAACTGGACAGTCTCTCCGCAAAAGAATAAAGTCCGCAAGTCTGACATCAAGAATCATAACATTCAAAAACCAGTGGGAGAACACTTCAACCTCTCTAATCACTCAGTGACAGACTTGAAGGTGTCAGTTTTGCAACAAAAAAACTTCAAAAACAGACTCCAAAGAGAGACTGCTGAACTCGAATTAATATGCAAATTAGACACAATTAACTTAGGCCTAAACAGAGACTGGGAATGGTTGGGTCATTACACTAATTGAATTTTTTTCCCCCCCATGTTAAGTTCTCCTCACACCTTCTATGGGTCATCTCGATTATCACTTCAAAGTTTTTTCTTCTGCTGCTACTGATAGCTCATCTCAACTGATTGGCCTCTTACAATTGGTATGCGTACTTCCACCTTTTCATGTTCTCTGTATGTATAAATATCTTCTGTCTGTGTGTTCCACTCTATGCATCTGAAGAAGTGAGCTGTAGCCCACGAAAGCTTATGCTGAAATAAATTTGTTAGTCTCTAAGGTGCCACAAGTACTCCTGTTCTTTTTGCGGATACAGACTAACACGGCTGCTACTTTGTAACTTGCTCCTTCCCTTTCTCTTGTCTTTCAGTCAGCCAGCGTTGTGGTAGTCAGCTTAGTTCCCCCAGGGTCTCTTTTTAAGGGCTCCAAAAGGGACTGATGAGTGGAATAGCCCATACCCTCGTTATGTTGTCCATCAATTAGGCCTAAGTACTGTCTCACCAATTTAGGTTCATTGACTCCCAGACTCTCACTGTTCTTGTTTTCTAGGCATGACCTTAACACAGTCCTGGAATTATGTCAGGAGGCCTTTTTGTTTGTACTAATTCTGTTTTTCTGTCGACTTTTTGCACCTTTTTCCATCCACATTTATTGTTATAGGTTACTGTGACATTTTATGAACTTCCACTCACTCCTTACAGCTGAACTCACAATTAGGGGAAATTTGTAGGCCCAATTATCACATCATCACTGAGGTGTTTGAAGCTGCAAGACTGCGGTGTTTAAAGGTTGCAATTCTTCATGAGCACTTCCTTGATGTCTCTTGGCATTTGAGTGTATAGGGGTCTTTGAGTGTATTTCCACGGGCCCCCTGTGTGTTGGTGGAAGCCATCAGTAGCCATTGCTACTGCAGGTTGACTGGCTTCTCCTCACCTGACAGCAGTAACTTCACACGTATAGGTGTTTTGACTGGTGAAACTGGGACCGCCCAAGATGCCCTTGCCTCAGTCATCTTCCACTGAAAGCAGCTGGACTCCAGCTTTTCAGCAGCCCTGATAAATGGAACTGTTGTATCACTTGCATCAGAACAATTAATTGCACCTGAGAAGCTGTGTTGGGACCAGCACATCTCTGATCTGCGTGCATGAGTTTCTCAGTTCATATCGCACCGTGCAGCAACTGTCCTCTGTTTTTAATAGGGGTCTCCTGCATGGCTCAGGACTGTCCACTTCGGACACCAGAAGACTTTGTGTTTCCATTGCTGCCTAGTGAGGAGCTGAAAGACAAATATCGGCGCTACCTCTTCAGGGACTACGTGGAGGTATTTTCTGCTTCATGTTCCTGTAGGCCTGTGCCCTGACCCTTCCCAGTAGTCAGATATTTGGGCCAAGATTTTCAGAAGTGACTAGATTGGGAGCTTCATTTTTTAGGGCCCAACTTGAGACCTCTTAAAAGGGCTTGTTTTTTTCCAAAAATGCTGAGCACCCTCCCCTTGCAAAACAGGACCCTGTAAAGCAGGGGTTCTCAAGACAAATTATTTGGTGGCCTCAGAGTGTGGCCACCAACTCTTGCTGGTGGCCACTCACACTTTTTCCTACATTATTTAATTAGCTTTAGGAAAAACAAATAAATATGCACATACACACATCCAAATCATTGTAATGTATTTATTGCTAGCTAGTAAGTCTGTTGTGAAAAGTGATATTAACAAACATACAAGTATTGTTTTTCACAGCAGAATTACTCAGCCCTGGCAAGTCTGGGGACAAATTAAGCCCTGGATGGGAGGTCAGGGGAGGCAGAGGGGGCCACGGGTGATGGGGGTGGGGAGGTGGATGGCCAGGGGAGGCAGTGGGGGGCTGGAGCCTGAAGCCCTGTGGCCGGAGGACAGAACCCAAAGCCCTGCGGCTGGAGCCTGGGGCCCACCACCGCACAGCCGGAGCCTGGGACTGGAGCCCAAAGCCCGGCGGTCCAAAGCCTGAGCCCTGCTGCCCCTGGGAAGATGGAACTCACTGGCTGCCTGGTCCTCCCGCACTGTGCCCGAGGTGTCTCCAGAGTGGGGCAGGACCGAAACCCTGCTGGCAGCTCCAGCAACTATCACAAAGGTGGTGCATCCAGGAGCACCAGGGAGTGGGAGGGGGCTCTGCTTTGCCCTCCCCACCCCCAATCACAGCCCAGGAGGCTGTGGCCGCAAGAAAAGCCCCTGGTGGCTGCACTTGAGAAATGCTGCTATCAAGTGTCCCAAGCTGGGCACCCAAAATCATTAATGACTTGTAAAATATTGATCTTGGTATCTGGGCTTCTTGATGATGCCTCTCTAGAGAGTTCAGGGGCTGGAGATGCAGTAGCTGCTGCAGGATTGTAGCTGACAGGCATGTTTTCTGTGGCTCATGCTGTGGTGCAGACCTCACTGTCAGAGTTCTCAAATGATTTGCCAGAGTAAATTTTGCTCTAATGTCATCCCAGTGACTGCAGCTGGTGCCTGGCCCATATCTTGAAGCAGAGTGCTCTAGTGTTAGAGCGGAGAAACTCAAGCTGAATGTTAAATATTGGTGCAAGACCAAGAAATATTTTTAGGCAGCTACAGACTTGCCCCTCATCCCGATGCAGCGCAGGTCACTATCATACAGCATCCTTTGTACGTGCCTTCACTCTGCAAAGCTTCGTGAGTCGTATCTAAGCTAGAGAGAACAAGAATGTTTAAGACAAGATTTAGAGGAAGTAACTCGGTGACTTGGACGGAGAAGGAAGTACTCTAGTGACACTATCTCCCCAGTAACTGTGGGGAGTCACAGGGAGGGGACAGACTAGCCACAATTGAGAAGCAGAGTCTACGCCCAGGGGCAGTAGGGGGGTGGAATATGAGGTGGGGGGAAGGAGTTCAAGTAGAGTGAGATTCTAAATCTGTCTGGAGTTTCTCATCATGGTCTCCTGACGTTCTGGATGGGATCTCGAATTTCCTCATTTCATGACTAACCACTGCAACTTCAACTTTGAACAAATGCAAAATATAAAACCTCCAAATCTTTTGTTGGGACAAGCACCTAATATCTAACTAACCTCCTCCGCATGTAGAAGAGATTGATTGCCCACTGTTGGGCATCTTCTGGTGGCTCTTTCCATTGTCTTCTCCAGATCTAAGAACTACGGATTCACATTAACAAAAGGCAGGACTTTTACTCACTAAGAATGGAGATCATTATTCTCCCATACCAATTGCTAACCTTGCCACTCGGTGTATTTGCAGAGCCATTATCAGCTGCAGCTGTGTCCCGGTGCAGACTGCCCCATGGTCATACAGGTACAGGAGCCCAAAGCTCGACGAGTGCAGTGCAATCGATGCAATGAAGTTTTCTGGTAAGGAAGTAAAAGGCTTAAAGGCTGTGAGGAAAGCATGTGGCACAGGCATATGCTCTCCTTAAGGTCACTTCATTTGAGAACAGGTCTAGTGTGTCGAAGCACCACAGACACATTACTAGAATTGTTTGTAACTTGAGCCATCTGTGTAATAAGGGTGTAGGCCGGGGCCTGCCTTTCAGTGGTGGTCAGTTCTCGCTGAACTCAATGGGAGCTGTGGGTTCTGAGCACCTCTGAAAATTGGGCTCTTAGTAATCAAGGAAAACAAGTCTTGTCTAGTTTCTTCTGTAGCTTGGATTAATCTACAAATTATGATACAAACATTGGTGAGTGATTTTGGGTACGAAGCCTTAGTGGCTGCTGCTGGAACCTATCTGCTGCCTGTGTTTGTATATCTGCTTCCCAGAGTCTCTAGTGCATTCCCAATATCCAGAGAACCATAAAGCCAAGGGACTCAGCCTAAATACACACACAGGCTTCCATGGTATGAATGCTCCTAAACATGCATAGAAACAAAGTGTAGCATTCAGATAAGATGTCAGTTGATTTCTGTATGTGAAGTCTAGAATATCTTTAAACTTCTATGTGCGTGAGGTCCTCCCCAGCATAAGAATAAACTTCCACTGGATAGGAAAGCTAATGGTGCTTTCCTGGCTTGCAGTGTCCAGGAGAGGAGTAACAGAACTGGGAGTAATATTGAAAGGGTTGCTGCTTGAGTATCTTCTGACACCCCCTATTCCAAAGGTCTAGCTGCATCTTGAGTGTCCAGGGACAGTAATATACATGGGGTAGTAACCACGCCTCCCACTAGCTGCATGCGGTTAACCCTGAACAGGAGGCTATTTGGAATTTATCTGGGATGACTTAGGCTTGCTCCATTATCATAAAAGTGATGCAGGGGCTCCAGGGAAAAGAGGATGGCTGCTCATCAGACAGCCAGATGCTCACTTGTCGGAGAGGGAGCCCTGTATTCGCTTCCATTCAGAAGCGAGGTAGTGATATGTTAGAGTTTCAGGAGAAGGAAGTGATCATTCCCAGAAGGACCTGGTGTGAGTTCTAAAGCTTGAACCCAGCCCCTCTCATTGTGGTATTTAGGAACGAACTGCTTGTCTCCTCACACCTATTTCCCATCCAGATCCTGGTCATGAGGAAAGACTGACTTCTTGGTTATTAACACAATGTATTAACTCTGGAATTTCTTTCTCTTCCTGTTAAGTTTCAAGTGTCGGCAGATGTACCACGCACCCACAGACTGTGCCACCATCCGGAAATGGCTCACCAAGTGTGCAGACGACTCTGAAACAGCCAACTACATCAGTGCTCACACTAAAGATGTAAGGGAGAGCACGTCAACATTCCTTTCAGGCGTCTAGTCCTGCTGAGAAGGGGGGAGCAATTCTGTGCATTTTTAGCACTTTATGCTGCTTTTTTTATAATGTTAGTAAATTCCCACTTGGGGTTTTGGTGCAAAGACCTTGAATACCTTGAAATCTAATGACCATCTTAGATGTCTATACACTAATGCAAGAAGTATGGGGAATAAACAGGAAGAACTAGAAATACTACTGAATAATCACAATTACGACATCATTGGTATCACAGAGACTTGGTGGGTAATTCACATGACTGGAATGCTGGTATAGAAGGATACAGCTTGTTCAGGAAGGACAGGCAAGGAAAACAGGGAAGAGCTGTTGCTGTGTCTATCAGATAGATACACTTGAACTGAGGTTGAGATAGTTGAGGATAAAAGGAGTAGCTCAGGACTTAGTAGCGATGGGGGATTTCAACTACCTGCACATCTGTTGGGAAAATAACACGGGACAAATTATCCAACAAATTCTTGAAATACATTGGAGACAAATTATTACAGAAGGTAGAGGAAGTGACTAGGTGAGATTTGATTCTAACAAACAGGGAGGAACTGGTTGAGAATTTGAAGGTGGAAATGGATAAAAGTGATCAGGAAATGATAGCGATCATGTGTCTAAGGGAATGGTAAGAGGGAAAACAGCAGAATAAAGACAATGGACTTCAAGGAGGTGAACTTTAGCAAACTCAGCAAATACTGTAGGTAATATCCTGTGGGAAGGAAGTGTAAGCGAAACAAGGGTTCAGGAGAGTTGGCATTTTTTTTAGAGAGACACTATTAAGTGCACAAGAGCAAACTACCCTAATGTGTAGGAAAGAAAGGAAGTATGGTAAGAGGCCACCCTGTCTGAGCCAGGAGATCTTCAATGACGTGAAATTCAAGAAAAGAGTTGTACTGAAAGTAGAAACTAGGTCAAATTACAAAGGATGAGTATAAAGAAACCCACAAGCGTGTAGGGACAACATTAGAAAGGCCAAGGCACAAAGTGAAATTAAAATAGCTAGGGAACATAAAGGGTAACAAGAAAACATTTTACAAACACATAAGAAGAAAGACCAAGGATAGGGTAAGCCCCATTACTCAATGAGGAAGGAAAGACCATAACAGAAAACGCAGCAATGGCTGAAGTGTTAAATGCCTATTTTGTTTCAGTTTTCACCAGAAAGGTTAGCAGTGGTAGCATGACTAACCCAGTGAACATGGGTGTAAATGAGGTAGGATCTGATGCTGATTTGGGAAAGAACAAGTTAAAAATTACGGAGGCTACGTCTAAACTACAAACCTTCCAGCGGCCTAGCTGTACCACTGCAGCCGTGTCGCTGTAAGGTCTCCTTTGTAGCAGCTCTAGGCCGGTGGGAGAGAGCTCTCTTGTCGGTGAAACTTATGCCTACAAAAGTGCTAGTGGACACAAAGCTTAGACCAGTTGGATGTCTTCAAGTCGGCAGAGCCTGCCAAAATACATTCTAGAATACTCAGGGAACTGGCTGAAGAGATCTTTGAAAACTCCTGGAGAGAGTGGGAGAGATCCCAGAGGACTGAAAAAGTGCACATATAGTATCTATTTATAAAAGGGGGAATAAGGACAACCCAGGAAATTGTAGACCAGTCAGCTTAAGTTTGGTACCCAGAAAGGGAATGGAGCAAATACTGGAACAATCCTTTTATAAGTAGCTAGAAGACGATAAGGTGATAAGTAACAGTCAACATGGATTTGTCACAACATATGTCAAACCAACCTAAAATCCTTCTTGGACAGGATAAGCAGCCTGGTGGATGTGGGGGGAAGCAGTAGATGTGATGTATCTTGACTTTAATAAGGCTTTTGATACTGTCTCACATGACTTTCTCTTAAGCACACTAGGGAAATATAGCCTAGATGAAGCTCTTGTAAGGTGGGTGCACAACTGGTTGGAAAATTGTACTCAGAGTAGTTATCTGTGGTTCACACAAGCAAGAAGGGCATATCAAGTGAAATTCCTAAAGGGATCTGTCCTGGGTCTGGTTCTATTCAATATCTTCATAAATAATTTGGAGAATGGCAACTTATAAAGCTTGTGGATGATGCCAAGCTGGTAGGGTTTGCAAGCACTTTGGAGGACAGGATTAGAATTCAAAATGTTCTTGACAAACTGGAGAAATGTATTGAAATAAATAGGATGAAATTCAATGTGGACAAATGCAAAGTACTGGACTTAGGAAGGAATAATCAATTGCAGAAATATAAAATGGGAAATGACTGCCTAGGAACAAGAACAGGAGTACTTGTGGCACCTTAGAGACTACATTTCTGTGATTCTGTGGTTGACTCTAATACACTTTAAACTGGGAAACCCATCTGTGTGTCGGGCTGGTTACTGAAGTGCTCTCTCTATATGCCAGTCTTCATTCTGCTAAATTCATTGCGAGTATCAATCTGCAGCTGGGTATGTTGCACTCTAATGGCAGAGAAGCAGTGTGGTGGTGGCTCAAACACTTGTCTGGTGTACAGCTGCAGTTAATTTTTTTTTTGAAAGGAGAATGCGTGGATACACAAAGGGTAGATAATATAGCCCATCCCCATTTGCAGTAGTGTGTAGCTTCGGTTCTAACCATGGAGTTCGGAAAATGAAAAGCTCTAGAGCATCGATTTCCATTTGCAGGATGAGGCTTTATAAGCAAAAGACCTAGGGTTATCTAGCCTGAAGTGGGGGATGCACAGATATGCAGGGCGGTGTGAAAAGGAATATGCCTATTGGAAGGCCTAGTCCTGATCTGGCTGGGGGAGCCAAAGAGACTCCATGACTTAAAAGGTCTTTGTCCGTAACTTTGGTTTTCTGAGCACTTGATTAATTTAAAGGCAACAAATTTAGACTCAAGAAAAGGAGCTATTTATGCAGTGTGTGGTGAACCTGTGGAATTCATTGTAGCTGGATTTAATTTAGGACTTTATGGTTCAGGAAAATGGTTGTGGATTCAGTGCCCTTAGTTTCTAGGTCAGAGACCCCAATCTAATCCAGACTGGTAGTAGTAATTCTGGACTGTGATATGATTTGGTGTCTTCAGATTCAAATTGGCAAAGTTGGATTACTTCCTATGCTTTGCAAACCAAGAAAATATAATAACAGTCAAATTGTGCAGAATATCAACTGATTACCTGTGGAACAAAGAAACCTAGGTAAAGCATTGTATAGTCAGGCAGGTGTATGATGGCTTTGTACTTCCTCTGAAGCAGTTACCCATCGGCTACTACTGAAGGCAGTATACAGAACTAGATGGTCCTATGGTCTGAGTCATTATGGCCAGTACTATCTTTCTATGTAAACTGGTTGAATTGCTAAACCTGACCAGCCAGTTAATGGTAACTATTGAGAGTGAACTTTGGTTCACAAGTGGTAACGCTAAGAATAATGACCTTACTCCTTGGAACTGTTATCTCAAACCACTGATCTGTTGTTGATGCCCTGAGTCATCCATCCATCCCCCCTTCATCCCACTTTAAAATGGGTTTGACAGGAATAGTGTATGTGTAATAATAGAGCCGGAATTATGTTCTTAAGGAATATTCGAGAACAGCTGGATCTAATGAATGCTTTTGGTTTTCCCAGTGTCCCAAGTGCAATATCTGTATTGAAAAGAATGGAGGCTGCAATCACATGGTGAGCAATTCCCTGAATACTTCAGATCTTCCTTGTCCTTAGCTGAAACCTTTCTGTCCTTCTGCAGATTGCTAATGGCTCCTCTTTCCTTCTTTTTCAGCAATGCTCCAAATGCAAGCATGGTAAGTAGCAGTATCTGGAATCTGTTGGGGAAAGGGAATATTCCTTTATTACCCCGGTCGTAAATTTTGTTGTCTTAAATAGCCAGTTAACCACTCCCAGTACAAATATGTAGAGGATTCTAATTACACATCTGACTTGGTGATAAAGGCTTATTGTTTCACTTGCTATGTTCTTAACTGGTTTCTGATTCTTCGGTGGCATTTAGATTTAATGCTGTAAAAGGTCTTCAGCTCCCTTTCTGTCATGAGATTGATGCTCCTCAGAAATGTGCTCTGGTGTTTAAAAGCTTTCCTGATGTAGTTCTTGTTCTGTACATGGATTTCTGTACCACCAGCTGAAACCACTTGCATTGTAATGGAACACTCTGAGCCTTTATGTCAAACTAGACTTTGTCTTTATGTTCACTGATGGACAGAATGAGCCCCTACATGGACCAAGCCACAGAAGCAGGTGTAGGTCTGTTGATCTCTATAACCTTATCTGCTAGATTGCTCCTCAGTCCACTCCCATGCAAGAAGCAGCCTGGCTGTCCTCAGCCCTTATTAAAGCCCTGAAAAATATCAAGAATGCAAAGCAAATGGCTTTTGTGGGATGCTAAATTTCTCTAACCCCAGGGAAGTGAGTGAGACTACCTGTTGCTGGGGCTCCCATATTGCAACTCTGCTACCAGCCAGTAGGGAGTCCGAGGAAGATAACCCACCTCAGAAAACATTTAAAATCTACCCCTCCCAGTTCACTTCCTTTGCTGCTAGAAGATCAGCAGGAATGATAGTTACTTGGAGGGATGCTGTGGTATCAGGAGTAGGTGAGCAACAAGTTCCTAGATGTCCTAGTGATTGAAACTGGAAAGAGAGCAGGCTAGCCCTTGGGTGGAATTAGCAGATTTCACCCAGCTGAATGGGAAAGGTAAGCCTTCCAGAAGTGATTCGTACAGCAGCTGTTTAACCTCCTCTTTTCTCCTTCCTGACCGAACACTGCAAGTATCCCACCTCTAAAACCAGGCACTTCTGTTTTGTGGGTTTAGCTGTTGCTCTACTTTTTCTCCTTAGCTCTTTTACCTACGTCCTCCCACTCAAGTCAGGTCTACACTACAAACGTATATCTGAATAACTACGGGGCTCGGATGTGAAAAACCCACACCCCAAGCACCATAGGTATACCAACCCAATCCCTTGTGTAGACAGCACTGTGTCAGCAGGAGGGTTTTCTCCCAGTGACGTAGCTACCGCCTCTTGCAGAGGTGGATTAACTAGGTTGACGGGAGAGCTCTCTGCCGTCAACGTAGGAGTGTCTCCACTTAAGTGTTACAGCAGCACAGTTGTGCCAATGCAGCGTTTCAAGTGTAGGCTTGCCCTCAGGGATTTCTGGTCTGAAGCTGTCTCCTAAACCACTGGATATGGATAGGTGTCTTAGAGTCTCAAATTTAAGGCCAGAAGGGACCATCAGATCATCTAGTCTGACTTGTGTATCACAGGCCACCAACACCACCCAGCGTGCACCCGTGAGAATGGAAAGTGGATTGTCTGTGTGGATTTGTTCACTGCTGGATCAGATTAGGATCCAGCAGAGACCCATGCTGGCAACTTGCCAGTAGTCAGAGAGCTGCAGCTCATTAGCTAGTAAGACTGCAGCTGCCCTTTTCTTTAACTATGAGGTGGAGCCTGCGGAGACTACAGGTCCCAGTTTCCAACACTCCTTGTGGATCCAGGCAGTGTCCCCTTGGAGCATGCTGGAAGTGTTACCTCACAAGCTGCATATTTAGATATAGACCCCCAAGCCGGGGTTGTATTTGGCCCACAAGCTGTATTCTGTTTCCCCCTGGGCAAGATGGCACAAATAAACTGTACATGCTGCTTGGCTAAAGGAAGCCCTTGAAACAGAGGGGCTGTTTCTCTGTAATTTGGTTTCTGGAAATTCATTTTTTCTATGCATAACAGTGATTGTGCCTTGTTCTCTGCAGACTTCTGCTGGATGTGTCTGGGGGACTGGAAGACCCACGGTAGCGAGTACTACGAATGCAGTCGGTACAAAGAGAATCCTGATATTGTAAACCAGAGTCAGCAAGCGCAGGCCAGGGAGGCCCTTAAGAAGTACTTGTTCTATTTTGAGCGGGTAGGACACATCTCTTTGGCCAGAGCTGCTGTAGCCTTTTAATGTCCCTGCCTAGTGCAAAGGTTATTGCCAGCAATGTCAGTGTAAGAAACACACAAACAAAGGATTCGGTACAGATGATGTAGCTTCTGGAGTCCCAGTTTAGGTCCTGTCTTTGTTCCTTCAGACTCAAAATTCTGCCCAACAAATCCTACCAAGCTGTTAACTTTTGTTCTCCATTGATTGCTTAAGTTTCCTGATGCTGCAGAAAATCAGTATTTCCTGCATTTTTCTCTTCTTTCACAGCAACTAGTACAATGGGATTCTCATCCACGAGTAGGGCTCCTAGGTGCTACAATGATACAAACAACACAAAATAATAATTTGAATATAGTGTCCCTCTGCAAGATGCTGCTGTGCTGTTGCAGATAGGTATCATAGGACTGGAAGGGACCTCAAGAGGTCATCTAATCCAGTCCCTGCACTCATACAATATCGCTGCAACCATTTCCTCACAGGACCAGGGAACTTTCCAAAGTTCCTTATGGCATGAATTTGTAGGGACCAAGAAGAAACAAATCTCGGGTGTTTAAATTAAAACTTCATCATGTGGTTTAATGAAATTGTAAGGGGATTTCACGTCAAGACACGTTTAAAGAAAGGCTTTTGGAATCGGTCACTAACCAGTGAGACAGTCAGAGCTCCTCTTTCCCTGCAGCAGGCGTGAATAGGACTGGTCAATCTGTACAGGTCTAATGCAGATTCTGTAGAAGAAAACACTGTAGATCCAAGGTTGCCACTTTTCTGTGAGGTCAGCATGCACTCGTTTCCTAATTCAGATATCAACAGCTGCTTATTCATAGCATTAACCTAGTCTTAAAATAATAATAAATGAATCATCTTGACTTTCCAGATCAAGGGCTTCAGGGAAATGGCCATGTTTTACAATGATGTTTCACAGCACAGATGTGTCTGCTTTCAGTAAACCCATGTAAAGGTTAATCTAAATCTCTTGGCAGAGACTTCTTAAGTGAGGAAATTCCCATTATTTTACTCTTTCTAGTCGCTCACAAGATGCTGATGTGACCATAGGGCATTTCTACAGAGGGGCTGGGTTTCCTCCCTGCTCCCACCTGCCTCTTATAGTGTACGCAACCTCCATGGGCTTGCAACGGGGGTGCTGCCTGGCTGTCCTCCTGCCCACAGCATATCCTATCCTGCTGGACTCCAGCCCGATCTTATTTCCTGTTTGCTGGAGCTTGTATCTGTAGGTAGCAGCACTTTGATCTCATGCCCTTTTTCTTCTACTTTTGCAGTGGGAGAACCACAATAAAAGCTTGCAGTTAGAGGCACAGACATACCAGCGAATTCAGGAGAAGATCCAGGAAAGGGTGATGAACAACCTGGGAACATGGATAGACTGGCAGTACCTGCAGAACGCTGCAAAGCTGCTTGCAAAGGTGAGCATTTTTGGCTCTTTCAGTCCACAGAAGAGAGCCTACACACCAAAACACTTGCATCTGAGTAGCACACTGAAGAGGGAGGCAATTCAGGGGTTAGATCTGTAAGGGATGTTATACCCTGAATCAGACACCAACTGCCTGAGGTTAGCAGGAGGATGCCTTTCTGAGCAGGTTATTTCATAATTGGTCCTGACAGGTGTTTCCTGCACCTTCCTCAGAAGCATCTGATAATGGCCTCTGCTATACTGGACTGGTCTGGCAACTCGTGTGTCCCTATATTAGTCATAGAAATAAGCTGTGCTAACAACATCAAGGTCTAAAACTCTTTTCCTTTTCTGTTGTAGTGTCGTTACACCCTGCAGTACACATATCCATATGCCTACTACATGGAGTCTGGCCCCAGGAAGAAATTGGTAAGGTGTTTGCTCAGACTTCTTGGCATCTAGCTAGGGAGCATTGTAAGCCAAGCAGACACCTAGATTTGTGTCTTCAGTCCCAGAGTTTGTGTGTTTATAATAAATCCATGTAATGACATATATGTGACACTGAACCTCACGTATCCTCAAACTTCATAATCAGCTCCAAACCCTCCCCCTCCTACTCCCCGTCAGAGATTTAATAGCAATGCTCCTGTTAGGTGTCCTTCCAGAGACATCCTTGTTTTTACAGACTTTACTATAGAATAGTACTACAGTGTGAAGGACAAACTAGTTGTCAAACTATTTTTCCCCATAAGGATTCACATCATAAGCAAACACACGTATCTAGAATCTGAGTTGGTTACTATTGGCTCCTAGCTCCTGGGAGAGTCACAGCAACAGGTTAACCTTTCAGGAACCTGTATAAAAATGGAGGAATTAAACCTCAGTGCAAGTGGTAGGGTGCTAGCCAGGGTGCGCTGCCCTAGAACTGGCTGGCAAGCCAACATCTGGGGCTCTACACGCTATTGTTTGACTTGAGTTTCGCTTTGCTGCTAGTATTTGAGTTAGTGAGATCAAATCTAGCTTGGGGTTTGTCTACCTGTGCTGCAGACACACCTTTGAGTGCAGTGTAGACATAACCTTCAGCTAGACGTTTGCTGACTCTTGTTTTGGTTCTTTCCCAAGTTTGTAGTGGGGGCAGGACAAATAAATGAACCTTACTCTTTCCACGACTGACTGAAGCCCCTGTTGTTAATTACAAGCCAACCCAGCTGCTCAGTCACTTACATCACTTTACTATCAAGGAGGCCACTTTGGTAGACCCAACATGTGACTTAAACTAAGTGGTTTTGAGACTGCGATTCTGGGGTAAAGTTTCCCTGTTGGTAACACCATAGCGCTCGGCCCTTGTTTTACATGATGGTGTGTACAGGGCAGAAACTGCGTTTCCAGCCCGTAAGTGGGATGGAGATTCACCAGACTGCAAACACCAGTTGATGGTGTCAGTTTCCTCCTTGTTGGGCGTATCCTAATGCTTAAATAATTAA
Organism: Emys orbicularis; assembly: GCF_028017835.1. Lineage (NCBI taxonomy): Eukaryota > Metazoa > Chordata > Testudines > Emydidae > Emys > Emys orbicularis. The sequence continues at coordinate 130,402,444 of NC_088689.1, forward strand.
AAGTTGAATGTACAAAAATCCATCTTCCTTAGGATTTTGAAGTCACTGGACATGCCACGTTCTAGTGCTCATTGCTTTCCCAAGCGTTCCAGAGATTTGCTCCACCAAACCTGTTGCGGAGAGGAAGGACCCTAGGGGTGTGTGCTTCCTCTCACCACACCTGTTTGGTGGCATAAAGCTGCTCTGGGTAGATTGGTTTCTCTAATTGTCTGTACTGTTGATCAGTTTGAATACCAGCAGGCTCAGTTGGAAGCTGAAATAGAAAACCTCTCCTGGAAGGTGGAGCGAGCGGACAGCTATGACAGAGGGGTAAGTTATCTGTGCCCCTGTGTCTGCTGGGCAGCCCTTCACTTACAGGTGGCTTAGTACCTGCACCAAAGGGCCCAGGCCAGCTTGGCAGGCAGGGGAGGGCAATCAGATTAGCTTCGAGTCTGGCTTTTTGTTCACTTGGCCTGCAGATGCTTGTTTCCTAGTTGGGGGAATGGGGGGGAGAACTTTGCTGCTCTCCAGCAATGACTCCTGGCTGACTGAACCAGGGCTGACAGGCTCTGAAGGAAGATGCATTCAGCCCTTTGCTGGAGGGGAAGGTACCCTGGTGTGCGGGGTTTTTTTGCTTTGGGAGGTGGGAGGGAGCATCAGAAACCCTCTAAGAAGGGAAACCTAAGGAGAATTGGGTTCAGAGGGACATTCTTTTACACACTGTCAAATCGGAAGGGTCCCTGCAGTCCTTAATTTGCTTGAGAAGCAGTGAATGGGCCTCACACTCTACCATACAAGTGCCTTTTCTTTTCCTCTGGGGAGTTCAGATTAATGGGGTTCTGCCTTGCTGTTCTTTGTTCCAGGACTTAGAGAATCAGATGCATATAGCAGAACAGAGGAGGAGGACCTTGCTTAAAGACTTCCATGACACATAAGGCGGAAAGAGGTGGTGACGTGCAGGGGTGAGAGCAGCAAGCAAGGTGACGGTGGCTGCCTCAAGAGAAATGAGCACTGCCTGTGGGAGAACCCGGCCAAGGACAAAACCATCCCCTCCCCTTGCAGAACAGACACGTGCAAATGCCCCATCTTAGTCCCTTTCTGTTTTTTATCTTTCCGCTTTTCATTTCTGCCAGGCTAGAGGCTGGAGTTCAGATTGGCATCTTTCCTGGGATGTTTCCTCCTACCCCAGATGGCTTTTGAGAGAGGGAATTTTTCTGAATGGCTGTTAATAGTATTAGATCATTACAATTTATGTAATTTTCAACGGTTGTACAATTATACAAACAAACCCTAGAATAACACACAACCCTTTTTAAAAATAAATTGGCAGTGGAGTGTTTTTCCTTAATAATCTGCTTGTAAATTAAATGGGCTTCTGTCCCAAAATCCTTTTATGCACTGAGGGTTATGAAATAACCCAGATAGATTTCCCTTTCCTCTAACATGCGCTTTGTAGCACTGGCCTGTGGCTGCACGAGGAGAGTGGCTGGAGCTCAGAGGGTGACTGCTGCTGTGTTTGCGCCTTACAGCATCAGCGGTGGCTGCATATCAGCACAATTGTGTGTGGCATCTCTTCTCTCAGCAGTAGTTTGTGCTGCATGAACCAAAGCAAATGGAGGTGTTAAAGGGCAGAGATCAGGTTAACATAGGAGATATGCCTAGTGGTAATTCAGATCTTTGCATTCAGTGAATTTAAGGTTTTCCATGTGGATTTTTGCTTTAGTTGGTTTTTAGGGGGTTTCTATGCTGCCAAAACCATGGTGTTTGGGAGACTGTTAGAACAGTTGTTCTAACAGTGTTAAATAGGCTTGGTCTTGTTAGGTAGAGTGGAACAAGCCATGTTACTTCAGTGCATACAGCTTTGTAAAGATCAGTCATACATGGAGTGTAACATGGTCAAACCACTTTGGTCCCATTTACCCAGGCAAGACTAAACCCCATTGCAAGTCAAGGGGGAACAGTAATGCATAATGTGATCCCCGACACACATCTTGGCAATGTAGACAGGCACTCAAAAAGAAGTGCTAGAGCTAACATTGTACTGCTCTCTTAGAGCCTGCATCAAGCCAGACTGAAAACTGACTGGTGGAGTTAATTTATGTGTATATTGGTATTAAAGCTGCTGGATGGTTATTATAAGTCTGATTATTGTCTGGGACTCTCAGAGCTTTTGTATGGGCATGTTTAATGTAAAATATAAACAATGTTTTAAAAAGTGACCTCCCCAATTCATCTTAACAAGAGAGTCACTTCAAAACAGTGGCTTAAATGCCAACACTTTACGATGGTGGATGTACCATGTACAGGTGCCTATGTAACACATGGACTTGTACATGCATCTGCTATATGTAGGCAAAAATGGAGTAGCTGAGTGTCTGATCTGAGGAAATCCCCAAGGCTAGTGTGAAAGTAGGGAATTCCCTTCCATGCCATTTTCATGAGGAATGTTGCCCTGACACATTCCTTACTAGGATATTCTTATTTTCACCCTTTTTGACTTGACAGGATGAAAGACTGACTGTGAGTCTTCCTAATTCCTGCTTGACAAAATAAGCTGCTACTCTTGTTTATATGAGACACATGCACCATATGACTCTACCCCCAGAACTGAGTGTGTAGGTTTTAACCATGTGAAGGTGGGAGAAAAGAGAGTGCCCTCAGTTTGAGAGGGATACTTATTAGATGAACTAATCATGTGGACAGAGCTTGTACAGTACTGTGCAGAGGTAATGTTTATGCAGTGCTTTAAAGGCGTAAAGCGCAAAGTACTAATGTAGGATATGAACTGGTGTTCTAGTTAAGCTAGCTGCAGTCAGGTGAAATTTGGCCTGTTTGCCAGAGAGGTATAGGGAGGTATCTTTTCTAATCCTAAATACTCAGCTTTGCTGCCAGATGGTGCCTGCTCCTCCCTGCTCACTCACATTGCATAAGCATTCAGCTCTGAACCAGGATAAGCATATTTTGCTTAAACACAAAGTGTTTTAAAATCCTCATTCCTGGAGCAGTGTAGATCAGGTGGCAGGAACCAATTGCCAAATGGCCCTGAGAGCTGACTCGCAGTCCAGACTGCTCAGACACCTTGGCGATGAGCACTTACGAAATCCGTACAAATACAGACTGCGTTGAAAGCCATCTCTTCGGAATTACACAAAACTCAAGCTTTGTCAACAGGGTTTTGTTTCTCCAAAACTCTTCCAGGAAGGAGGCTGTGAATGTCCTGGTTCCCACGTACAGATCCTGCTTCCACCCTCTGTGTGGAAAACAAGGCGGGATGTGTCTTTGCAGCGTGAGTCCAAACAGGGCAACATTTGTGCAGCTGTAGTATAGGAACAGTTAAAACTGTGGGGTGATCCCCCATTTCCTGCTCATTCTGGCATCTGAAAAGGATAAGCTGCTGCTGTTTGAGAGGTGGGTGACTGATAGGAAAGAAATTAGTGTTCTCAAGATCAAAGGTAAAGGGGCAAATTCTGTTTTGTGAACACAGCCCCTTTCGAGTCAATGAGGTGGCCTGAGAATAGAAGTCGGATCAGGCTATTAACTCTAAAAAGGTACCAATTCCCCCCGCACCAGTAACAGGGCAAACTTGCAGTGTTTGTCCCTTCCTCTTTTTGCAGCTGCTTGCTGTTCCTAGGTCAGCCTGACGTCTCTCTCCATCCTTGCATCTGAGACTCATTATTTCAGCTTTGCTCATGCGAATGCACTGGCTGACTCAGATCTCTAACAGGCATCAGGCTTCCCGGACCGTACAGTTTTCTACTAACAATATGAACTGCATGACTGCTGCTCCGCACGTGAATTGCTCACTGTATCCATGTGGGACAGGAACAGCAGGAGGTTTCTGTACTATAATTTCACATTCAAACTTTTAGACTTTTTAAGCAGGTGGTAAATAAAACTTTATTTTTAAATGAGACTTGTTCTAGGGACTCCTTTTCTCACCTGCATCTGCTCAGTTGGATTGTTCTCCAGGATTTCAGGTAGCAGCTGCTGCTGTGGAAGCTTTAGTATTATGGAGAGTGTTGCTGTTTCTTGTCTGCCTTGTTCTGTTGGCGAGGTCTTCTCCAAGAAACTGACACCACTCTTAGCTTTTCTTTATAGGCATTGGAGGGGAAGGGGCAAAGGAAAATGCCCTTGAAATATTTCCCAGAGGTGGAGTGGTTTATTTGAAATAAATTGTGAATTTATAATTTTAAAGGTGTGTGCAGTGTCTTTATTCCATCAGCTTTTAGGTGAAAAATCTCTACTTACTCTTTTTTTTTATTAAATGTGTCAAGCAGTGAGACATGGGCTGTTAGAATCACATGAAGCAGCTAATAGCACAAATCATAATTTGAGTGCTACAACTGTACTAAAATGCTGGTAGGGAGGAAGGTTTTGGGATTAAGGAATTTGAGAGATTCTGTTCTTGGCTGTGCCTTTGATTTTGTGACACATTGGCAAAGTCACTTAATCTCTCCGCCTCCATTTCCCATCTGTAAAATGAGAAAATACTACCCTACTGCAAAGGGTATTTTAGAAATAAAGTCTGGACTTTGAGGCTCTTGACCGCTATGATAAAGAGTGCCATCAAAACCCTATAAAGCAATGTGAAAAGTCAAAGCACAGCTTTGGGGTTGATGTATTCAAATATTAGCATAAAGAAGGAAGAGACTAGGCACAGATTTGCTAAAGAATCATGCTAATTGTAATTCCTGGTTTTTAAAAACACACATGATGCTGAATTTTCTGTCCAATTTAGGTAAGATAGTGTCACCTTCTAAACAAACTCTTAAGTAACAAGCATGGGACTGTTGCATATTGGAGAAGTCAAAAAGGGGTATTCAGAATATGCAGTAATCTTGTTTCCCTTTTTGCTGACTTTCTCTAAATGAAGAATATCCAATATTTTTTGTCTAATTAGTAGATATTCTGAAAACTAAACATACACTATTAACAAGCACCATTACCAAAGGTTTTGCTATATTGAACTATTGTTGCAGGTAACTTATGTCATATAGTAGACAGCAGGCTCCATTCAGATCACCAAAACTAACAAATTCCTTGAAGTTGAAATTCAAAAAAAAAAAAAAAACAGCTGAAAATCCCAGATCACTTTTAAAAAACCACAAGCTTGCGAAGCTTGATGCCTATGCTGCTAATAAGCATTTCTAAAATATCTGTTCAACGTGGAGTGCATAGGAGTGAAGGCTTGTCTAGTTTTAAATAGTTCATGTTTTGGGGGGCAAAAGGTTTAACCTCCCAAGAACTCAGCCTTGAGCTGCTCTGGGGAAAGCTTGGTTGAGGTGGCCTTCCTGCCATTTTATGGCTCTGTGCCCAGCTCTGGACAAAGAAATCTGGTCAGGTCAGGCTATAACTCGTCAGTCATTTTCACGCTGCAGCTCTGTGATGTGCCAGCTCCTGGAGCTGATGAGCACGTTGCCAGCCGGGCCTGGCAGAATTTGGGTGCCCTTGTTTGTAACCGGGAGGGGAAAGAGGGAGAGCATTTTCAGATTTTTACTTATTTGAATGTTCAGTTGCATGGAACAGGGTGGGAGGGAGGTGTAACTTTTTAAAATTTCAGATTCTCCCAGGAGTGGCAGTGTGTGTGTGGGGGGGTCTGACCCCCATTTAATGACAGCAGTCCGAGGCTGAGCGTTACCCCTTCACAGCTATTAATGCGTGTTGTCAATGTGTCCCTCACACCCTGAACCCGGCTGCTTGCTCCGGGTCGGGGACTGGGCCCCGTGTGTTCCCGCTCCGTGCCCGGGCAGCCTGCACCTGCTGGCGAGCGCTCACCACCAGTGCTGCCAATTCCACATAGTGGGAAGTCACCAGACAAACCCTGAAAAGTCGCTAGATCTAGCTGTTTAAGCACTCAAAAAGAGTCAAAAATGTCACTGAACAAAATTCCCAGAGAATTCAACAGAATTTTATTTATATACAGACACACACACCCCCCTATAGTCACAAAATCATTCACAAGCAGCTCAATAGTGTTAATAAAATCCAGTCCATTCTCTCCTTACTACAGTTTCTTATACACCAGAACGCTGTCAGCAGGAGGGTGCCCTCCGCTCATTGGGCAGGGCGCTCTGTACATGCCAGCCCAGGTCGGCTGGGGTTAGTTAATTTCAGTTGAGCCTCCCTTTCGTGCCAGCCTGGACTTGAGCCGACAGGTTAGTGAAAGGCAGAGCCCAGAGCCAGGGGGAAGAGGGCATTCATCTGACCTGAGCTCGGCGCTGTAGGGAGCCAATAAAGTAGATTTAAAAACAAAAACCCGCCAGCCAGACCCCCTTCCCCCTGCTTCCAAGGTTTAATTTCTGAACAGCTGGGCCAAGCCAGGGGAAGGGGTAAAGGGCTTCATCCCTGGAGGCACGGTGCCCCCTGCCCCATTGGGGCACATGGCCCTGTTTCATCCCACCCCACCTTCCCTCTGTGTGGCTCTCCTCGCCTCCCCTGCCCTACCCACTTCATTAGCCATCTTTCCCTGCATCACAGGGTGTGCTATCTACTACGGAGCGGCAAGAAAGAAAATTTGGGTAAAAACAAGCCCTGGCTAATGTGCTGCTCTCTCCAACATGCGCCTGGCTTTAGCAAGTATTTAATTAGCCTCTACAGCCTTCTTTTCCTCGCCTGCAGAGTATAGTGAGGGTGGAGAGGGATAGCTCAGTGGTTTGAGCTTTGAGCATTGGCCTACTAAACCTTCACTACTTGGCCTTCACTAGCAGGACCAAATACTGATTTTGCCCCAGATCCCTAAGTGGCCCCCTCAAGGATTGAACTCGCAACCCTGGGTTTATCAGGCCAATGCTCAAACCACTGAGCTATCCCTCCCGCCCTTCAGCATAAGCTTTCCTGGGCTACAGCCCACTTCATCGGATGCATTGGAGCTTATGCTTATGCTTAGTCTCTGGTGCCCCAAATCCGCCTGTTCTTTTGACGTCAGGCAGCTCGTCCAGCCCCGCCCCTGTGCGGCCACGATGGCCATTGGCCAGTCTCTTCAGCGTGACTCGTCTGGGCTGTGACGCTCGCTCTCCCTCCCCCGTGCGTGATGACGACATCACGCAGCCGTCCCACCCACCCCTTTCCGGGCCGTTGCCGGGGTGACGGTTTGGGCGCTCGGGGGGCTGGCGGGGCCGGGCGATGGCGGCGGAGGCGGCGCGGGCGGAGGGGCCCCCGCTGCCCGGGCCCCCGGGGGGGCGGCCCCGGCAAATCTGCTCCCGCCCCTACTTCGTGGTGCTCATGGTGTTCGCGCACCTCTACGTGCTGAACGTGCTGGGGCTGCTGCTCTTCGTGCACCTCAGCGCGGGGGACGGGCCGGGGCCCGGGCCCCCGCCCCCTAGCGAGCCCGCGCCCGCGCCCGGCCCCGCCGCGCCCGGCCCCCGGGGGGACGCCCGCCGCCCGCCCGCCCTGCCCCGCCGCGAGGGCATCAAGGCAAGGAGCTGGCGCGGGTTAGCGCGGGCGGGCTGGATCGGCACGGACTGGCCTGGCCTGCCTTGCCCCCCCCACCCCCCCGGCACGGCGGGGCCCGTAGAGACAGGGGCCGGGCTGACCCTGAGCCGCGAGCTTGGCCGGTTGCATCCTAGGCTCAGCGTGGTGCCCCGGACCGTGCTATGGGCTGGCACAGCTCGGCACAGCCCAGGCTGGCTTGGTCCAGCTTGGCACGGCCCGGCTCCTTGAAGTTTGGTCTGAGGTGACTTAGCAAGAAACTGTAGCGGGGTCAGAGCTCGGCCAGCTTGGTGCCATTCTCTGCTCTTTATTTCTTACCAACTTTGGGGTAAATTGGGCCTTGCTGTAAATGTGGGTCACTCCATCACCTTAGCTGAATGTTTAACCCCTTTAAGCTGAGTTTAAGCCAAGAACTAACCTGTCCAGAGCCAGTGATGAGGTGCCCAGAATTGAATTCAGACATTCAGATGCAGTAGTATACGAGCTGTATAGAAAGGGACTCCTGCCTGCCTGCTATGTCTGTATATATGCAGTCCAAAATTGCAGGCAAGCTTCTTCTTTTTTTTTTTTTTTTGCATAGTGATTGTTGGATGCACAGTGGGGGGGAAAGCACTGTAAATTTGTCCCTGGAATGTAGTATAACTCCTGCTGTTTTGTCCCCCAGGTTGGCCATAAGCAAAAGGTGGAGCTGGTCCCTAACAAAGTCCATTTCATGAAAACTCTCAGCTTGAAACCGCTTCTCTTTGGTAAGACACAAGGCCCCGCACAAGACCTGCTCACACGGTGGCTGAAATCCCATTGGTATTTTAATCCACACTGCAGTCTGGATATATTTGTGGCCATTATGGGCCCCAAGCCAATAAAGAGAGAGCACTGGAGTTATGGTAATTCAGCATCTGGTTGATACAATTAAAAACACAGCTTTGTAAAAAGGAGAAACTTCTGCAGTAAATCATGAAACTGGGGTTTGTGTCCTCATAGATACTGTTCATTTGGTGTGAAATGTCTGAATTCTTTATGTTAAGTGGTAGCTTCAGAAGGAATAGTGTATATGGGTGAGAACCACTGTCCATGGTAGAAGGTTTTGTGTCTTTCATTGGGTCTGTCTTTACTGCAGAGTTAATTTGAGTTATCTACACTCCAGTTACTGCTCTGGAGTTAGCCTAGCTCCAGTGAGAGCAGCCACACTGTGAAATAACATTTGAGTTACTGTGTGCACACTGCCACTGCACTTGCTGTCTGTGGCCCTTCTGTGGGCATAGCCCATAGTTCTTTGCACTTCAGTAAGATGAGATGCTCTGTAAATGCTTTCCCAGTAAATTGTGTGAGAACTTTTCTGTCCTTTCTGGGCACGCTGGGGGAATTGTGGGACGGCATTAGAAGCAGGGTGGTCATTTAGCAAGCTGCTGAGTTGGACTAACTCAAGCTTAGCTTATATCTCCTCTCAGGCCAGCCAACGCGAGTTAAAAGCATCAGTGCATGCAAATTAAAGGCTTGTGTGTATGTGGGCAGGACTCAAGTTAGGCACAACACTCGAGTTGTAACTTGAGTTAACTTTGCGGTGAGGACAAAATCTTTGAAGCATCAAGGGGTTGGTAACTAGTACCTGACTAGTAAATTGAGAGTCTCTGCTCATATGAGTCAGAGAAAATTGAGATCTGTTACTTAGTTGATGTTCCATAGGAGGCAGAGCTTGACTGTTCCCTTTTATGTGCTTTGTCTTATACAGTATATACATGTGATGGCTTATGTGTCCCCTTTAACATTGTTAGCAGCCCAGTGCAATAAAAACAGGCCTGTGTGAATTCCGAAGATTGGCAGAAAACCAGTTGCCAGTTTGCCTTTGGCAACCTGCTTTGATTGTAGCTCTTCTGATTACTCCCACAGGGCATACAGAAGTGACTGATACTGACATTATAAAATGTATAGCTCTTCTCTCCTGCCTTTAGGAAATGGATTATTCAGACATTTTTTTCCAGATCTTTATTAAGATTTACTTATTAAGGCAGAGAGAATCAGTTCAAACTTTTGAGCTGCTTACCAGTTCTTTTGCTTTTATTTTTTAGCATAATTTGAAGAATAAGTGAATGGATCTGATTTCCATAAAATGTTGGAAACTGATTTAAGAAAAAGGGTGACTATCTCAATTTGCCTTCTTACCTCCTAATCTCTGGAGAATCAATGTACAAGCCATGGAACCTGCAGCTGGGAGCATTATATGTACAATATGGCAGAAAGGACTATGCATGCGTAGGTCACTACTTTGGATATTGTTAATTTTTTTAGTGCTTCCATTGAGGTAGAGGTTGAGTTTTCTTGGAACAGTCAAATGGTTTGGGTCTTTTAAGGGACTTCTGTTTTAATTTTTAATCAGGAAGGGGAGATTTCATGTTCATTTCTCCTCCAACAGTTAAATTCCTTAAATCGTGTTGTGATACCCTGGTTAAATATGTTCACCCTTTGTGTTTAAGATGTTTTGATCCACTGTTTATAGAGATTATTAATTTTGGACAGTCCACTTAGGAGAGTTTGGAAAACTAGTTAATTTCCCCCAGGTTCCCCCTCACCCCCCAAGAAAACCCCTTCCCTTTTTTAAAATCCCACGGACCTAAGTTCCTGTTGAAAAGATGCTAGTGATTGAGATATTAGGGATGTATAAGGGATCCTGGAACATTTGAAAATAAATAAGGCAACTTAGCATTGCTGTTTAAGTATCTAGGAGAGGAAATGAATAACGAAGATAGTAGTAGAAATAGTGCCTTCCACTGTCCTTGGCATGGCATGCTATTCACACTTTTAGTTCCCAGCCATTCCACAGTACACAAGGATTCCTCTTAGCTAGATCTCGGTTTAGTATATTGAAAAGATGTGAATAACTCTTACTGGCACAGTTGTGTACAAGTTTTTGCTTGTCCAGGTGGAGAGAAACTGTTTTCATCACGAAAGCTTATGCTCAAATAAATTTGTTAGTCTCTAAGGTGCCGCAAGTACTCCTGTTCTTTTTGCGGATACAGACTAACACGGCTGCTATTCTAAATTCTTTATGGCACTTTCACCGTTGTTGTGTCATATGAATAAGAAGAAAAAGATCCTTGTAGTTCACACTACCTGATTCAAAGTGAAAGCTCAGAAAAAACCCAGACACGCTTCTTATTTAAATCCTTTTAATGCAACGAGCATCTTTAAGAAACACACACGGCTCTGTCATTGGTTTCTAAATACATAGTATTCATAACTTGTAAATTCAAAAATAGTTTTCCCTCTGGCGGTGTATAAAGACTGAAGTTTGGAACTGGTGTCTTATAAAAGTCACACACACAAAAAGCCTCAATATAATGACAGGGAACACAGTGTGAGGGGTCAGTTTGATTTTACTAATTAAGTTTCCCTTGGGCCCTCAGTTCTAACTTATTTACCCTTATTGATGCCATTCACCTAACAGAGCTGATCCTGGCCTTCAAGAATGCTGCTGTAGTTGACAAAAAACAGACTTATGGCATAATAGACTCACAACTTTATTAATCCAGGTTAACACCTCTCTTCCGGATTCTGGGATAGGCCTTGTTTTCTGATCCTGTTATCTGGAAATGCATCACTCCTGGAACAGCGCTTGATGTCCAGCACTTTAGGTCCTTATTCAGCTTGTTCTGCTTTGTCCTCTGATAAGGAGTTCTTATTTAGGAACTTCAGCTCACAGACAGCTCTTATCACCCCACTGAGCCTCCCAGGAGCCCGGGTTGACTTTAAAAGACCACTAAGGCATTCTCTACCCACAAGTTGTTTCAGTTTAACAAAATTGGTTTAAAAATTGATGTGAAGTTGTAACAGCCCCACTGTGTATCTGTTTTTGCTTACATCAATAAGAGATCAACACCTCTTGTGTGTAGACAAAGCATAGCGGCTCTAGCTGTAAAGGACTTTCCAAGTTAATTAATTCAAAGGCTTTTATATTTATCAAAACGTTTTGCAGAGTTTGAGGACAAGTATAGAAGTGAGTGACTAGTCCATATTCTGAACGCCTTCGGGAAAGTGCAGTGCAACATTGATTTCAGGCAAAGGATGTCATGTTAAAGACTTCTCATCAGCCTTGTGTTTGGGAGTGTGGTAAAGGACGCTACTGGGAAATTGGTTTTTTTTTTTTTTTTTTTTTTTTTTAATACTTAAACATTTACAAATGACATAGAATCACCTGCCGTTGAAACCAAGCTGCTTATTTCATGGAGCTAGGAAAGGTTCTTGTCCTGTATGTTTTCCTCCTTATGAGAGGAGCCATCATGGAGAATCCCCTAGATAACACCTAAGCTGGAACAAAAGCTGTACCAGGGGAAAGAATTGTGCCCAGGCCTGGAAGGTGTCCAGTCTGAGAAAAACTTACTGAAGCATCTCTGAGGGTGAGATTATCTGTATTTAGTTTGATTAGGCATAGATTTGCGCATTTTATTTTATTTTGCTTGTGACTTACTTTGTTCTGTCTGTTACTACTTTGAACCACTTAAATCCTACTGTCTGTATTTAATAAAATCACTTTTTATTTAGTAACTTACTCAGAGTATGTATTAATACCTGGGGGAGCAAACAGCTGTGCATATCTCTCTATCAGTGTTATAGAGGGCGAACAATTTATGAGTTTGCCTTGCATAAGCTTTATGCAGGGTAAAACGGATTTATCTGGGTTTAGACCCCATTGGGAGTTGGGCATCTGAGTGCTAAAGACAAGCACACTCCTGTGAGCTGGTTTTCAGGTAAACTTGCAGCTTTGGGACAAGTGATTCGGACCCTGAGTCTTTGTTAGAGCAGACTGGAGTGTCTGGCTCAGCAAGACAGGGTGCTGGAATCCTGAGCTGGCAGGGAAAACAGAAGCAGGGGTAGTCTTGGCACATTGGGTGGCAGCTCCCAAGGGGGTTTCTGTGATTCAACCCGTCACAGTGGCATCCGAAGAAGTGGGTTGTAGCCCACGAAAGCTTATGCTCTAATAAATTTGTTAGTCTCTAAGGTGCCACAAGTACTCCTGTTATTTTTGCGGATACAGACTAACACGGCTGCTACTCTGAAACCTCTCCTTATGAGAAGCACTAGTAATGAAATAATCCTGTTAGTATCAAAGCAGCACCAGACCGGGCTTTTTCAGTCTTTATAGCTTTATAGATTCTGTGATAACTTCGAGTGCAATCTGCTTTGAGGCAGTTGTCTTTTAAGAGATCACCTGGCAAGGCACTGGATGGTTTGGGCTTGAATTTGTAAGCCGGGGGAGGGGGGATAAAAGCAGGGAGGCTTGCTGTGGTTTTTAGGTGTTTGACTTGGTGCTGCATAGCGTTTGGAGTAAAGGACTAGAATGATGTAGAAGTAATATCGCATCCATTAAATGCATTAAAAACTAGCTTAACGGGTAGTTCTCAACATGGAATTGTAAGCAGGGAATCGTGGAGTGGATGTTTTTCTAGTGGGGCCCAGAGGGATCAGTTCTTGGCTCTACAGTATTTAACATTTATATCAATATCCTGGAGGAAAACATAAAATCATCACCAATGAAATTTGCAGATGACACAAAAATTGGGGAAGTGGTAACTAATGAAGAGGACAGGTCACTAGTACAGAGCAATCTGGGTGGCTTGGTAAGGAGGGCACAAGCAAACAGTATGGGTTTTAATACCACTAAATGTAAAGGTGTACATTGAGAAACATAGAATGCAGGGCATGTTTACAGGATGGGAGACTGAAAAAAGATTTGGGGGTTATGGTGGGTAATCAGCTGAACATGAGTTCCCAGTGCAACGCTGTGGTCAGAAGGGCTAATGCGATCCTTGGATGCATAAACAGGGGTATCTCGAGTAGGAGTAGAGAGGTTATTTTACCTCTGAATTTGGCACGGATGTGACCGCTGCTGGAATGCTGTGTCCAGTTCTGACATCCGCAATTCAAGAAGGATGCTGATAAATTGGAGAGGGTTTAGAGCAGAGCAGTGAAAATGATTAAAGGATTAGACAATCTGCCTTATAGGGAATGAATATGTGATAATGGGCTCTTCAATCTAGCAGAGAGAGCTAACACAGTCTAATGGATGGAAAATGAAGCTAGACAAATTCTAACTAAAAATATGGTGTACATTTTCAATAGGCAGGGTCATTAAACATTGGAACAGTTTACCAAAGAGTGTGGTGGATCACTGGCAATTTTGAATTAAAGCTTGGATGTTTTTCGAAGAGATCTGCTCTAGGAATTATTTTGGTGACGTTCTGTGGCCTTTGTCATACAGGAAGTCAGAGTAGGTGATCACAGTGGTTTCTTTTTCTGGCCTTAGACTCTATGAATCTAGAAAATCCTCTGTGCCTCAGTGGTCCAGAAGTTAAATTTGCACAAATGTCAGGATGTGGCCAATTTCCCCAACTGAATTTGAACAGGGAAAGTCCTGGGGCCGCAAGCCTCGCCTCAGGCACTGCCAGAGCTAAAGAGAAAATCTGGTTGCCAATTAATGAAACACTTGAAGAGCACTTAGAGACAATGGTATCTGAAATGCACCTCTGTCCAAACAAATGTTCCATGCATCTCCCCTCAGCATGCTGGATGATCGTTAAAGTAAATGACTGATGATCAAGAAACAAAAGAAGCCTCACATTATAGGTAAACGTCAATTATCACTGTACAAGGAAGACCCATTTACCCCCAAAGCTTGTTTTCTTTGCTTCCCTATTTCAGTCCTGTATTTACTGTATTTGCTGTAGTTTAGGAATACCTCCATACATGACACTTACTTTCACCAGGAATTCTGGAAAGCTAACTCCCTCTCTTCGTTTGCACGTGGCTGTTGTGCTCTGCTTCAAGGCCGGTGGTCCACAGTTATGGCAGTGCCTGTCTGGAAAGCAGGAGGACCATACCTGTCCTTGAAGATGACTGCTGTAAGTGCTGCTTTTGATATAGGGGATCTGCAAAGGGTTTTAGAAAAATGCTCCTGTTGCCATTTTTGACTCTTTTGGATAAAGAAAGAAGGCGTGGAGGGATATATTTAAAGTTATTTTTCCCCCTGCTTTGTTTAACCTTTGAAATATCAGAAGCATTGAGTCTGATCTTCCCAGGTTTTGACAGGGGCCTTCTCAAATGGTCTCAGACCATACTTCACTGAAGGGGTGTGTGTTGAATCTTGAACAGAGACATCCTTTCTCCAAAATGCATGCTAGTCACTGGAATTAAGTGGGTGCTAACAAAAAGACTTTTAAACAGTCTGACTAAAAATCCCTTCGTCTCCCAGTTGTTCAGCTTTCTGTCCTGACTCTTGGGAAGTCGTCACATCACTAGTTCTTCAGTCACCAGGGTCTTCCTAGGTAAACTGAATTTTTTTTTTTAAATTCCCTTATTGAATTAACCCTTTTGGGGCTACCTTTTTCTATCAGAAAGTAAAAAGGGCAGAAATCCAACATTTTCCTTCACAGGTCTCCTTTAAAACTTTAGCCATTACATAGGCAGCCCCATCGGGTAGTTGCAAGTGGTGAATACAGCTGCCGGCCGCATGTCCCACCAAGCAAGGTGACCTGTGTGTGGAAATGTCTTTGTAATATCTCTGGACCTACAGCAAGCTTGCACTTATGCAAAGTCTGTGTTTGAGGGACAAACCACAGGACTGAAATTACTACCAGGTTTCAGTGTGAAGGGAACAGACAAGAATAGCTATTAGGCATCTCCTCCAGTCCATTCTAAGCTGAGGACTTCAATTCACTTATTCCTGCTTGCCAAATCTATTAGAAACTAGGTTTCCAGTGCAGTAGGAGATAAAGAAGAACACAGCATGTTTGTGTCTTTCCATTTCTTGGAGCAACCGGTGACTCCCTAAGCTCTTAATTAATTAACATGTTGTATAGCAATCCCTTAGTGAAATGCTCTGTAGTATGGCCCCTAGACCTTGGCTATCGACTACATTGAATCCCACTAAAAAATAGCCATTGTCCTGACCCACATCCCCAAAGCTCTGGTTGTCACGGATCGTTTTCTAGATACAGGGAGGGGAGCAATTTCCTATCGGTGAAGCAGAGATTTCTGACCTCTCCTGCCAGACTATGCTCGGCACCGGTGATGTTTCCATCGCCGCGCAGCCAGCTGCAGGTTCCTGTTCTTCTTGTGCCATGCATAGGCCTTGTTTACGACCACCTTGTCATTCTGCACCTCTCCACTGATGACATAGACTCCTGTGTGTGTACCTCTCATGATGTTGTGAACACAGGTGGCATCTAGGTCCAGCCAGTGCTGCAGTCTTGGGTGGATTTCCGCCCGGAGGAGGGGGCCATGCTTCAAAACCTCCAGTTTGGAGTCCAGGTCAAAAGCAGAGATGGTGGAGGTCATGTTCTTCCTGGAGATTCTAATTTTCACAGCTGGAAGAAGCAAATGGGAAACAGTTACTTATTGTTATTACCCACCTGATTTATGTTCATTCCCTTTGGGATTTCTTTACTGCTGGTGGTTAACTACCTCCCTCCCACTTCTGTTGGCAACATACAGAACTTTTCCATTTTGAATGCTGTGACGTTGTGCAGTCTATATGGTTTTATAAAAATATAAGTGAGTATAATGTAACTGGGATATGCTTCATGCAAAAGGTCTCTTGTAAGGTATCATTACAAAGCTTATAATCTACTGAGTGTGATCATCCGATTTGTATAAATGTACCACTCTTGTATCTAAAACTAGAAATATAAAACATAACTCTGAGGGCCTATTGTAATTATGTAAAGTGTGGGCCATTAATGATGGTTTGGAATCTTGATGACTCCCATTAACAAGGACCATGGTCTGCAGATGACTGTGTTTACCTGTGAGTCTTCCTGTATATGTGTGCTGGCAAGTGAGTAATGAAGTCTTGCAGTGACATGTGATCATGTCACCTGAACTGGAATCCATCTTTAACCTGGTGCTTTTCCAGTGAGGGGGGGTGGAAACCCAGAGAGACAAAGGGTTCCCGCCTTATGCAAAAGATATATAAAGGGGTGGAAGAGAACAGAGAAGGAGAGGAGCCATCATGGAGAATCCCCTAGATAACACCTAAGCTGGAACAAAAGCTGTACCAGGGGAAAGAATTGTGCCCAGGCCTGGAAGGTGTCCAGTCTGAGAAAAACTTACTGAAGCATCTCTGAGGGTGAGATTATCTGTATTTAGTTTGATTAGGCATAGATTTGCGCATTTTATTTTATTTTGCTTGTGACTTACTTTGTTCTGTCTGTTACTACTTTGAACCACTTAAATCCTACTGTCTGTATTTAATAAAATCACTTTTTATTTAGTAATTTACTCAGAGTATGTATTAATACCTGGGGGAGCAAACAACTGTGCATATCTCTCTATCAGTGTTATAGAGGGCGAACAATTTATGAGTTTGCCCTGCATAAACTTTATGCAGGGTAAAACGGATTTATCTGGGTTTAGACCCCATTGGGAGTTGGGCATCTGAGTGCTAAAGACAAGCACACTCCTGTGAGCTGGTTTCGGGTAAACTTGCAGCTTTGGGACTAGTAATTCAGACCCTGAGTCTTTGTTAGAGCAGACTGGAGTGTCTGGCTCAGCAAGACAGGGTGCTGGAATCCTGAGCTGGCAGGGAAAACAGAAGCAGGGGTAGTCTTTGCACATTGGGTGGCAGCTCCCAAGGGGGTTTCTGTGATCCAACCCGTCACAAATGCAATAAGTGTTATAGATGTTTCCCTGACTCAGTGATGTCCCAGCCAAATCACAGAGGTTGTGCTCAACTTGTAATCCTCCAAATCTGTGATTACAGCCTTTCTAGTGCCAATAACTGTTCTCTTCACTTCCCCTTTCCTTTGAGTAGGGAGAAGGATGAGTGCTCATGAAGGAGATTAATGCCACTGGATAGGCAGAGGCACAGGGCAGGAAGCAGTTGTGCGGGTGGCCTTGTGCATCTGCCCGGTGCACCTTAATCCTGCTCTGCACTCCCTTTGTTGTTCCAGTCTTAGCCTTCCCCTCGGAGCAGGGGCTGCAAGCAGTAATATCCTTGTCAAAGTTGTCCAGGATTCAGCCATGAAGATTGTGTGGCTGAATGCTGTAGAACTTTGTGGAAATTGAAAGTTAAGCAAGCTGATTGGCCCAACCCCACTACCTGCTCCAGTCTCTGGCCTTGGAGCAGAAACAGGAAATTGCTGGGATAAATGTGTTGGGGTTTGAGGTGTGTAGGCTGGAGATGACCAAGTGTATCTGTCTTGATAGGAATCTGATTTGAATTCTGGTCTCCAAAGTGAACCACATGATTGGCTCTCTCAGCATATGGGGGAATAGAACCAAAACCAATAAAAAAATGCATAATGCAGGATGTTGCCCTTGGTGCAAGCTGTGAATTGTGGGCAAGTTGCCAGAGCAGCCCTGAGCAGTTTGGACACTTGACGCTCAGCACATAGGTGATGAATGAAATCTGTAAAAGCTGGAGCCATACCTTTTGCAAGTCACTTTCTTATAGCAAATAGAAGAGGCTTCCAGGGGATGCTGCTGTTTGGTTGGCTATCAGAGGGGAAGCCGGCATCTGAGGTGGGAAGAAAAGGTATGTGTACTCACTGAAATCATTGGCACAGAAGTTTTCCAGTATCTCCTTGGCGGTGCTGGCTTCCTCGAGCTCACAGTCCCTACAGCTGGCTCGGGGCACTGCTGCAACAGAGACAGAGTTATAGCATTCTTCTTGAACTTTTCCAAAAGCTCCTTGATGTGCCATTGAGAGCCCGGGAGATTCAAGTGCTCTAACAGGCACAGTAACAGCAGTGGCACTGCCAGCTTCCACCATCAGTACGCTGCCCCTCTGAACTGGAGCTGCTCACTGGAGGGTTGAGATGGAGTGCAGCCTCTGACTCATTCACTCCTTGGGCTTTGTGTTAGACTGGGAAATAATAGGAGCTTTGCCTACACACGTCCCAGTGTTACTACCACTTGCCCAGAGCAGGTGTCGATGAATACAGTGGTTGGAACACTCACTCAGAGCGCCACTACCACCAGTGGCAGCAATAGTGAGAAATTACAGAAGGAAAAATCATCTCCCAACTTGCTGGGACAGTGTTCATCGTTGTCTGCATTTTCCTTTGTGTTTTCTCCCTTCATTAATGTTTTTCTCTGTGCTTTGCTTATGCTCAGCTTTGCCATTCCCTTCTGTCACGGCTCATGGCATCTCAGGGTGTCTTCACCACAAACAAGCAAAGGATTGTTCTTAACTCATCAGCTAACTTGGCTTAAAACAGCAGTGAAGACACAGCAGCTCTGCTTCTAACTGGGGTTACGGGGTTAGTGCTCAAGTTCAACCCCAGGCTCCTCTGGAGGCTTTAACTCAAGCTGCTAACCCAAGCTAAAAGCTGTGTCTTCACAGCTGTTTTAGCCCAAGGTAGCTAGCCTGAGTTAAGAACACTTTTTTTTTTGCATTGAAGACTTACCCTAGCTTCCAGCTGGAAGGCTGCGGGGGGTCAATCAGTGGGCAGCTGCTTTTGAAGGCAATGCAAATGCTGTTTGTTGCATGGGCTAGGGAGGATGGATGTGTACTGTATTTGGCAGTCGGGCTGCTTTACCCCTTCTGAAATTAAAGCACATCATTTCTGTGCTCTGCTCAGGGTCTTCTAGAGTCTGTTTTCAGCCCAAGGTGCCTAGCACCAGCAGATGCTTCAACTGCTAGAGCGTCATTCAAAAGGGAGAGCAGGGTATAGTGCTGCTAGAGGTGCAGTCAGAGTTTGTCTAGACTAGAGCTTCATGTCCTCTTGTAACGCACGTTCACAGACACCACTATCAGTACTAATGTAGACACTCCACAAACCCTTGTGTCTGGGACCAGATGTTTGTGGGGTGTCTAAATGAGCATTTACACTTGGGTTGGTTAACTGGTAGTCACACAACAGTAGTTACAATAGGGGCCAGCCTTAGTGGGTGAGATTGGTTCTTCGTGTGTGTGGTAGAACGGTCAGTTATGCACTTGTTCTGGAAATGCTGGCAACACCAGCAGCCCAACTAATGGAGCAGAATGTGGGGAAGGTGGGGTTGGGTAGGATTTCCCCTTACAATTTTACTTCAAAGCTGTTTGAATTTTGCTTCACACCCACTGACCAAGAGAGGAGCTTGTGCCATTTTTAGCTGTTTTCTGATATACAAAGAAGGCCTGAATAATTTTTCTTATGCATGTTTTTTTAACCTTAATATTGAGAATATTGAGCTGAACATCATTGGCTTTGCTGGAGGATCTTGTGGCTATCTGAGCCTGTGTATTATTAACTCTCATGCCTTGCTTGGAGGGGCAGGCATATTAAATCTATAACAAAGTCCTCGTTTCTCCAAAATGTTAAATAGTGATGGAAATTGAACAGGTTTAACAGAAATAAAACCCCAGACTTCTAAATAGTCTGACTAAAAATTCTTTCCCCTCCCAGCTGCTCTGTTTTCTCTCATTTCCTCAGTTCTCCAGTTACCATAGAGTTCTCCTGGGTGCACAGAACCAGCATTTCTATTGTACAAAAGCCTAGCCGAATTTAAAGAGGTCATTTTAAAAAGAAAAGCCCAAACACGGCACAGGCCCCTGTTTTTGCTTTGCAGTTCACCTTGAAATGTTATGTATGGCTAAGTGGGTTAGAAAAATGCCTTACTTCTCCTGCTCGAAGTGGTTTCATCAGTGATTGTTGAAATGCATAAGTTGTGATCTGCAGGGAATTTGTTGCAGTTCAGGATTTCAGGCCATGGGTAGCCATAGCAAGCCATGATTGGAGCACAGCTGTTCCTAACAGCTTCACACAGGCTGCGGCAGGGGTAGATGAACCTAGTGAGAGAAACAGGATTGCGCTGAGTCTCGAGCTTTTCGCTGCAAGCACAAGTGAAGGGTTAACTGTTCCAGAGCAAACTCAAACCACCGGCCTTTC
Source organism: Emys orbicularis (assembly GCF_028017835.1). Classification (NCBI taxonomy): domain Eukaryota; kingdom Metazoa; phylum Chordata; order Testudines; family Emydidae; genus Emys; species Emys orbicularis. The sequence continues at coordinate 130,422,714 of NC_088689.1, forward strand.
TAAATTAACAGCATTGTGTTGTACTTTGGAATGACATTCATATTCCCGACAGTAGCTTTAGTTTGCAGAATACAACAATTACGGTCCCAGAGGTTTTCTCTAGGAAGGAAACATCCAAGTACTTTGTCTCAAAAATTGGTACTGATTTTCCAGAAACCATTAGTAAACTGTCTGTACCAGTGTTTTAAATTGGGATTAACCTTCACAGGCATTGCCTCCACAGGCTTGCATTTTAATGGTGCTGTAGAAATTTTGACATACATTGTGAATATGCACATTTTGAAACCAAACAATAAATGTTTGAGTATTTGAAGGGTGTTAACACAAATGGAAGAGGATAGACTAGGATGAAATTACAGGCTAAGAGCCATTCCCTTCTCCTTGTGAAGGGTGTAGGGTATTGCCACAAGCTCCCATCTTCCATAGGTGAAAGCGCTTGCTCTAGTTGGGCAGCTGCTGCTTGTATTTCTGTTCTGTTCTAACTAGGTCCCTGGAGCTCCTAAATTGCTGTGCAGTTTGTTGTCAAGAACAAGGATTTTTCCTTTGTAAGAACCCCTAGGTGCTGGAGCGTGGGGGGTGTTGTGTAAGGAGAGGTTACTGGTAGTGATGCAGGATGATTTGGTTCAGGACAAGAGGAGTGGGAGCCAAGGATATTTATAGGTAAAGTTACTGGAAACCTGGAGTAGGAGAGAGGAGTTACTGTGTGTAGGTCAGTAGCAATTCATTGTGTGCAACTGTGCGAGAAACTGGACTCCAGATGAGCCCATGTGCCGTGTCTGAGAGACCTGTGGAGGGGGTGAAACGCAAAGGGGCCAACGCCTAGAACAGGAGAGCAAAGAATTTAGAAGCAGGAATACAAGGCTTGCTGGTGGTGGGAGACAAGGAGAGGAGAGAATTACTGTTGATATTTCAGGGATGGCCAGCTCACTGTGTGGAAGCGAAGAAAAGATGGGCTTTTTGCATACTATACAGAAGCTGGAGCATTGGGTGAAGACCAGCATGGTCTGCAGGTAGAAAACTACCAGCAGGTTTTCTGAAGTAATTACAGTTAGAGAAGTGTGTGGGTTATAAGGCAGCTGATCTTCAAACTAAATTCAAAACCAAGGACACATTGTATGGCAGGATTTTTATTTCCCCTCAGAAATGCCCCGAGGTAGAGGGGAAAACCCCTAGTGAGTCATCTCATTCATCCCCTGCCCAGGCCACCCTGTTCCTTACAATACTTTGGAGCTCTGTCCAGTCTAGTTCTAAATGACTTCAGTAATTGGGTTCCCCAGCTCATCTCGGGAGACTGTTCTCCTAGTAGGAAGCTTTATCTGACAGACCATGTTGAAATAACATATCTGAAATGCCTTACCTGTCCAAGCAGATAGGTGCAAAGAGTGAGCAGAGGAAGATCCTGGCATCTGGGTGGCACTCTCTGGCTAGCAAGGGCAGCCAACTAGAAGACTGCTGGATCACTTCTGCCATAGTCTCGTGTTCCAGCAGGTTGGGGATGCGCATCTCTGAATATCCAATGTCGTAGCACAAGGCCATACTTCTTGGAATGAGCATACACCTGGAGGAGCTCCTCAAGAAGTACCCATAAACTCCTGGGGAGCCCCAGGTTAACAGACATATGAAGACAGCCAGCAGCCACTGCAGGCTCAGTTTGGGAAATCTGCAATTTGCTGCGTCCATTCTTTCTTCGGACCAGTAGCTGTAAAATGTTCAGAGACCAGGTGAGGCTCTGCCTTCTGCAGCGCACTGTGGACTGACTTGCTCCTGACTGGGAAATGGTTTTTATAGCATGAAGCCACCTCTCTGCTAGTCCAGTCTCATTCAGTGCAACTCGCTTGTTGGAAGACAATACCACAGTTTGTGTTTGCCTTGACTGTTTGGATTTTCGTAGGGGGCTTGGCTGAGATCAGCAGGTGTTGATTGGGGGGTGGGGGGAATGGCTTGGGGCCCCCCTGGTTTGGAGCTCTCTGTTCAACACCATTTCGCTGGCCCATCCTCTTCTCCGGATTAGTCATTATTTTATAAATGCCAGTGTTTTCCTCTCTTTTGTTTTTGTGGAAAAGCAATCAAGTGTTGCCCCAAGTCAATTAGGAGCCATTTGTTTAGCTTGATCCATTGTTAAACAGGCAATGGGGTGGGATGGCCCCCCTGTTCAGAAGTTAACCATTTCAGGGAGCTTTCTGCCCAGTTTGGACAGAGCAATTCATTTGCATCCATAGGGGAGGCTGTTTACACACAGGATTACCAGCATTTGATTGACCAACTCTTCATCTAGCAGTCTGTGCCATAGAAAGCTCATTCTAGTGAATATAAATTGTATTTTGGTATGAAATCCAGCGGCTGTAATTTAGGAGAAGTTGTTCCTTCTCTAGCTTGTAATTAAATGTCAAAACCTTTATTGTCATGTTATTTCAGTCCAGTTTAGGGACCTTAAAGTATTGGGGGTATTTCTTGTCAGTTTGCTCAGTTAATTCTTAACTTGTGTTATGCCACTAACTAGAAAGTGGCAAGTGGATGTTGCAGCTCTGCAGTATTTCTATGAAGAGGATTATGTGTGCTGCCTGTGACAGGAATTGCCCCCTACCAGGGGGGTTGTGGACACGCGTGGTTTTGGAGGGCTTTCTGGGAAGCAAGCGGCAGTGTTGTTTTCTGCAGACTTAGTACCTAGCTGTACTGAATGAGAAGCTGCCTACTCACTGGGGATTTTAGCAGATAGCCTCAATTCTAAACAGAAGTAATTCTCTTAATTTTTTCTCTTTTCAATGTGTTTCTTGGTTAAACTGTGGTCTGTTCTTAGCCCAGAGACTTGCCAAAATTCTAGGGGAGGTAGTTCAGAAAGCAGGAGTGTGGTATTTGAGCTTTCAAAACTGGACCAGATGTGCTTTCCCCCTTCCGAAAATATCTTCAGTGCTAATGAGGTTTGAGTGTAGCTGGTGTGTCCTATGGGATCTCTCCAGTATCTCACTGACAAGATTGTTAACCCCAAACTCCATTTGACTGGAATTCTCCTGGCCACATAATCACAGATGGAACTTTTCTCCTTTGAAAATTGTATATAATCTTGGTATTGGCTCTATAAACTGCTAGCTTTGTGTTGCTAACGATGGGTGTGTGTGTGTGTGTGTGTGTGTGTGTGTGTGTGTGTGTGTGTGTGTGTGTGTGTGTGAGAGAGACTTTGATGGGATATAGTGTCTTGATTCTGTAAAGTCTATAATACACCTACCCCTTATTTTTGTGACCCTGTCGATGGAATCTCTCTTCTTCCCCTGTGGTATAAATCTGTGCTCAAAGATCAATCCTCTTCATTTGGAATTGAGGGTGTGGGAGTGAGGCTGGAGGCTGCCTTCCCCTTTCACATCAGTGGATTATCTAAGCCAGGCTCCACTGAAGAGCTCCTGGTTCTCTGCCAAATTCCCCTCCAAATGAGGGCAAAGCAAGTGTAACAGTACTGCAAACATGCCCAACACAAAGGCTCTGGGTTCTCTTCCTCTAGAGTAATTTCCTGCAACTAGGTATTTAGTAGAGTCCCTAGCAGCTCAATGGTTAGTGCTCTGTGCTGCCCCATTGGGACCGAGTTCCATGGAGATGAGTGGGGTGCATTGAAGGAAAGAATATTTTCTCCTCCCCCAAATCTGTTGGGAAGCTTCTAATTTTCTCCCCCTTTCTTTGTTGTCTGCCATTGGTTAGGGATTTCACTGCAACCGTTTCCTTGGTCTTTCATTCACACACACACTCTCTCTCTCTCTCTTTGTTTCTGCAGAAATTCCAGATTTCCTGACCGAAGAAGAGTGTAAGCTGATTATCCACCTAGCTCAGTTGAAAGGGCTGCAGAAAAGCCAGATCCTGCCTACTGAAGACTATGAGGAGGCCATGGAAATGATAGAAATCAGCCAAATGGACATCTTCAACCTGCTGGACCACAACCAGGATGGGCAGCTGCAGCTCAAAGAGGTAGAGAGGTGGAGAGAAACCTAGAGAGGTTTGATATGGGAACTCAGGAAGAGAGGCTGTTGTGAAGTTGCTCATCCTTGTATGGCTAACTGTACCAAGGCATGGCTGAGCCCAGCCCAGCACATTTCATTCATTACTTGGAGGAGGTCAGGTCTCTACAGGACTGCAGCATGGAAGGGAGACTTCTTCTCAATCTGAGAAACGTTCAGTAGCAGTGATCCTGCTGTGGGGTTGCTAGGAAATGTCTGCTCTGATCAGCTGGGCAAAGGCTCCTATGCAGAGATGAGAGAGTGTGCAGTTTGGTGTCGTTTCGTATCTTCAGGGCTGTAGTTGGCACTGGGAGGGCTTTGCTTGGTGAAGCCTGCAGAGCTAGCCATGCCTTCCCATGGTGGGCAGGGCACTGCAGAGTCACTGGTGAGAATGATAGGTCGCTGTGTAAGCTACTGAGTCCACTAGGGTCAGCAAGTGCAGAGAAGGCCTCCGAATGAATGCGGCCATTGTGTTACAGCACAGGATTGGGAGTCACGACTTGGATCCCAGTCGTGCTTCTGACTCACTGTGTGACCCTGAGCAACTCATTTTCCCTGGATGTGCATCACATTTCCCCAGGTGTAGAATGGCGCTAATGACACTTACCTGAGGGCACGTCACAAAGGAGGGTCTGCAGCTGAAAAGCGCTATGTAGTTGCTGAGTATTGCTCTTGATCATAGTGTGACTGCAGGACAGGCCTTCTTCCTCCAAAGCCTGGAGTCTGTCTGTAGCTCTCTGAGGCGTTTCCTTCCTGGATCCTCTTCAGAGAGCAAGCATTTCTTTCTAAACTGTTCCCTTCGAAAGTCTTTACATGGCACAAGTGAAAACATTAACTCTGTAGCTGTTCAGTTGACTCTCCCTCCAAGGGAAAGGAAGACACCTGCTGCCTTTGCTTGGCTATTGGCTGGCTTACTCCCAGTTGTGTGTTTATGATGGCATAAACTGAAATGTTAGAGCAGGCACTGGTCACACTGCTATAGCTAAGGTTGCAAAATAGCTTCCATTTGAATCCCTTTCTCCTGCTAGCTGATGTCCTTCAGAGAAGCTCTCTCAGGATTCAGAGCTACCAGCCCATAGGGCAGGGGTAGGCAACCTATGGCACGCATGCCGCGAGCTGATTTTCAGTGGCACTCGCACTGCCCGGGTCCTGGCCACTGGTCTGGGGGGCTCTGCATTTTAATTTAATTTTAAATGAAGCTTCTTAACCATTTTTAAAACCTTATTTACTTTACATACAACAATAGTTTAGTTATATATTATAGACTTATAGAAAGACCTTCTAAAAACGTTAAAATGTATTACTGGCACACGAAACCTTAAATTAGAGTGAATAAATGAAGACTCGGCACACCACTTCTGAAAGGTTGCTGACCCCTGCCGTAAGGTTTAATTAGCATTACAGAGGAACGAATCATTGCCCAGGATGTGACGATCTTATTCGTGATTTCAGGTGCTGACCCACACCCGCCTAGGGAATGGCAGGTGGATGACTCCTCAGAGCATCCGGGAGATGTACACGGCGGTCAAGGCAGATCCTGATGGCAATGGTGAGAGGAGCTTTGAAATACAGCCTCTGAGAATCCCTTTTATCTCTAGCGCACTGGAGACCAGATCCAGTGCTGTAATGTGAGGCTGGATCCAGAGCCTCATCTGTGGAAAAAGCCTGCTTTATATATACCAAAAAGCAAAATCCAGGCACAAAGCTCCCTTTGCCAGTCCCCACCAACCCTCAGAGCCCCCCTGTGAAGTAGGTAGGTTTTATTCTCACACACACACACCCTACTTTAGAATGGAGAAGTGATTTGCCTGGGCCCACACAAAAGGCTGTCTGGAGAGCTGGGAACAGAACCCATGCCTCTGGACTCCCATCCCCCTGCTCTAACAACCCCTTAGCATTTGCCTTATGGTGCTAACTGCTTAACACCCTTTTTTGACTGTAGGTCTATTATAATAATCTAAGCTGATTATTTTGAGGGTGGCATTTGAGATCGCTGCATATCGAGGGACTGGTCTACACTGAAAAGCTAGATCAATCCCGCTATGTCATTCAGGAGTGTGAAACCCCCCACTGAGCAACACAGTTAAGCTGACCTAGCCCCCAGTGTAGACCGCGCTAGATCAACAGAAGAATTCTTGCCTCTACCTACCTACTGCCTCTTAGGGCTGTGGGTTAACGACAGTGAGAGGAGACCCCTTCCTATCGCTGTAGTGAGTGTGCTGCAGCGTTTTAAGTGTAGACATAGCCTAATGGCTGCTAACGTGTGTGAGTGGAGCCAGGATTGCACTATTTCAGGCACATGATTCAGCCCCAGTTGAGTGGTGGTGTACAAGTGTGTATATTTGTGTAACACACAAGGGGCCCTGTAAGCTCGGCCTTAATTTGTTCCACTGCATAACGGAGAATCCTTTGGGTGCACTCTTTGTTCCTCTTTAGTTAGTTCTTGGGGACCTGCAGCCCCTTTAATCACCAGAGCTGTAAGATGCTGCCGCCACACCCCCACCTTTTCAGGGGCGAGTCATGTCTCCTTCCTGCCGCTCACAGATTTGGAGCGCTGCCCTGCTAGCTCCCCTTCCTGATGAAAGGGTGTCGGGGTCAGTGGACATGAAGGCAGTTTCCTCAGTCAACTCTTGGTGCTTCTCCCCCTCTCTTGCCATCAGCGTTTTAATATGTTCCAAGAGCCCAGTTCCGCCCGTCCTTCCTCTGGCCTTCCAAGAGCTCCCGCTGTCCCAGGCATGCAGTTTAACCTCTCCTGCTCTAATTAGAGCGCGTCAATTGAGTGACTCTCCATTTCCTAATCAAATTAAGTAAAATGCAGTCTGTGCCCACTCACTTCCAGTCGCCTGGCTCTCTGAGCAGCCCTGAGGAACTGCTTTGGAGCAGGGGAGCAGCATTTGGTGAATGGGAAATTTGGCTAAATATCCGGTCAGCACGCTTGCCTCAGTGCTCTCTTGGCTCCTGATGTCCTTGGCTGGGTAAAGGGCGGATGATCTAACTGTCTGTGGTGTTTCCACCATGCTGAACTTTAATAAATGAGAAGCTTCAGTTCTACTCCCGGGGCCGTGCTCTGTGCCATTGGCAGGGCCTCACTTCCGGAGTCCTGCTCCCCTCCATTGTTACCAGCACAACGGGCAGGCCAGGTCACAACCTGGATGTGGCACTGTGTTCTTAGAGGCAGGCAGAAGTGGGGGACAGGGAAGTGGGGACAGAAGGATGTGTGCAGACAGCTGGAAATGGTGACAGCTAATAGTTCAGCTGAGAGTGCCAGCATCTGGGGAAACTGTCCTAACTTTCCCTCTGACAAGCCCCCTTCTTCCCTCTTGGGAAAGGGGACAGTGGAGCTCTATGCCCAGCTGTGGCTATGAACCATAATTTCTTGTCAGCACAGTGAGTTCTCTGAAGTTCAGGGGCAGCCGGTTTGGGTGTTTGGTTTTCCTTTTGGAGACAAACATTTCTAATCCACAGTTAGATGTGCAGAGCTGTCTGGTTGCTGTGCTGGCCTATGAGGTTGCCACACTGCCAGCGTATGACACACGGGGCTAGACACCAAACCTGATTCTTCTTAAAATAGAAAATGTCAGGGTCTTCCATAAACTGGGAAAGGCAAAAAGATACTCCCGCCCTCTGCTACTCACGCATCACCATTACAGTGGAGAGTCCAGGCATGCATGTCAGGACACCCATGGAAGGAAATGTCTGTGTTTTAATGGAAGCCACCTTTTACATCTCATTTCTTGATTATTGTCACTCACAGTAACCAGAACATACTCTGTTGCATTTGCCTTTCACATTTCTCTTTGAATTACATAAATGCAGAAAAGCTTCACAATCCGCTTATAAACTGTTTTGCATTCACTGTTTAAAATTGGCAGATAAAATTCTTGTTTGAAATGTGGGCAGAGTCCTTCTGCAGAGTTTTCAAATCAGAGTGCGTTTATTCATCCAAGTAACAAGTCCATTTAAAGGGGCAGTGCAGTGTTTTAGCTAAGGCATTTCAAAGGGCAAATCTGGAGATGGTGTTTATTTCTTTATAGTAGATTACTTTGTGTTCTTTAAGAGCTCTTCACAGTGAAAATGCGGGTAACCAAAATGTAGCCCCAGAGTTCTACATCTCCTGGCTGTTGTATTCCTAGAGTTCCCAGCATGGCCTCTGCCCAGATAAAGACAGAATATTGCATGCTGGGACCTGTTGTCTTCACAGGTGCATCTCCATATTAGAGACAAAAGCAAGTGCAATCTTCTCTATTTAACACCTGTCAGATGCGGCTCTCTGGCTACCAATGAGTTGCCAGTGCAGCCCTTAGGCAGAGTTGCAGGCCCTTGGAATGGCAGTGCCTAACTGTCCCTGAAGGCTGGACACTACCAGGGAAACGAGCGCTTGGACCAGAAAGCTGAAGAGACAGCTTGCTTTCCTTCTCTTTCATAGGTGTGTTGAGTTTGGAGGAGTTTAAACAGCTAAACATTCGTGACTTCCACAAGTACATGGGGAGCCAGAAAGTGAAGATGAGCGATCTGGTGCGGAACAGCCAACACACGTGGCTGTACCAGGGTGAGGGGGCACATCAGGTCATGAGGTCTATACGACAAAGGTAAAGGCACTGGCAGGGCCAGGATGCTGTGTAGACACTGCCATCGTGTCGGGGGAAAGGTGGGATAGACACACGTGGGGGGGCGATATACACATAATGCAAATCAGCTGTGCCTGGGGTCCCAGGACAACATGAAGTGGTGGTGGTCTGTTCAGTCATCATGGAGTGAGAGCATTTGGAAGACAGGGATCACTGAATGCTGACACCGAAGAGGGAGATTCCCATTAAGGCTTGAAATTCATCTACAAACGCATTGTTCTGTGTACAGAAATGAAGCCTTCAGCAGCTCTCTTTGCTTCTGGGAGCAGCCTCATAGAATCACAAAGACTCAGTGTTACATGGGATAACTAATGGAAACATTCACCGGGTGAAATTGTTACCCATTCCCAGTGTTAGCTAATTTGCCAGTAATTACTGTGCATTTACTTTAACTACTTGTACATCTCACCTGGATCTCTCCCAAGTAGAACTGACTGCTAACAAATGTCGCTTTATTCCAATTTAGCTAAGCCAGTTTAATCCTCTGAGCATACATCCAGTGCTAAGCCTCGCTGTGATGGTGTGGCCCCATTTGTCCATCCATTGAGGTTGGATTCGGCCCTGCACAGACCTCAAACCCAGCCCTCCTGGGACACTCATTCACTACAGATGCAGCTGAAAGTCACTTCCATCTCCTGGCAGATCATTTGGCCTCAGTGGGCTTGAGAGAATTAGTTGAGCCATGCACAGCTAGTCCTGGCCTAGCAAGTGGGTGGCTAAAGTGGTTTGAGGCCTAAAAGTGGCTCTTGTCCACCCTCCTCTTCAGTGTGTCCCAGAAAGAGAACTGGTCCCAGTGTGTTGTATGCCACCTTGACCAGAGTGGGGCAGCAGCTGCTGTTAGCTGGAACCCATGGGCTCCTGATGCAATGCCAACAGGACCCTTATTTGGGCAGTGTTGGGGTGTCCCTGCTGAAGCAGAAGCTTACTATTCCAAAGGCTGCTATTAAAATCCTTTGTAGGATTTGGAGATTCTCAGAAGCCAGAGCCCACATAATCCTGGTACAGATTTCATGATCCAGGCCTAGCACCTACCCCAAAGGGGTAACTAGTCTGGGTTCTTACAGTGTATCTGAGAGGTTCCTGCTCACTTTGGGGATGATCGGAGATGTAGGAAGTTCTTGAGGGGGACAGAAATCCTAGAGCACAAAGGTCTGGTCTCATTGCTTGCTTCCCATGCACCTCAGTCCTGTTGGGGATAATGCAGAACAGGAAGCAGAGGGACGGATGAGAAATGTGATAAGGCTATTGATAGCTAAGTCTTTCTGCCCTTCCATGCAGTCCTATCATGGTCCCTCTGCTTTGCTATGGATCTCTGAGCTCTGTAGGGCCATTTGCAGGACCCTTAGGAAGGGGAGGACATGGCACCTGAAGGTCTCCAGGGACGTGTACAGAAAGGAATCTTTCCCAGCAAGTGGCAGCCCTGCTGAGTGAGAGGAGCTTAGCCAGGAAGTTTCTGATTAACACTGACTAGGCTTTTCTGCTCCATTGTTCTGGCTGTCCAGTTCTGCGATGGGTCCCCTCATTCTGTATGCACTAGGTGTGGTGTTGTGCACAGTCTTTCCAAAGAAACTCAGGTATAAAAGTACACCTGGTACCTGCTGGTCCTCTGGACTCCAAGGTCCTCCGAGCAGGGAGGTGTTGGTCACTGGTCCGTTTCAGACACTGTATAGTGCTGATGCTGACTGTGCAGTGAGTAAACCTCGCTGAGTGTTTAGCAGAAACATGTTTTGCAGTTGTCTTGTAAGCAGGTTTGGGTATTTGGTGACCTTTCTTCTTGGCACGAGGCCTTTTGCTACTGCAACGAGGTGACCTACCAATTGACTTAAATGACAAATGTCACCTTCTGCCCCTGGCTGATTGCCACACTGTGTGGTGTTCTCATGCAGTTTGATTCATTCAGGCAAAGCCCCCTCTAGGGTGCTTTTGAACGTGCATTGGCATGTCCCCTTTACATCAGGCTCCTGGCTTCTGCTCAGGGTTGAGGGGGCTTGGGTTTACTCACACTATTCTCTCTAACTAGGGGAAAGGGGAATGTTTTAAACTGTTTAAAACATTCTCTGCGTCTCAGCCGAGAATGATATGCCATGGGGAAACCAGGTGCTGGGGCTGACTGAGGCTGTGAGGCAGGCTGGATCCTACAGGAGTGATTCAAAAGGGAGGAACCAGCTTCCCTGCACTTAGATCCCTCCTGGAGACTCTTCTACCCTGACACCTGCGTGAAGTCCCCAACTCATAAGACCAGGGAGAGAGGCCGTGGGATAGTTTATACACTTGAGAACCATCAATGTGTCTTATCAAGGCCTTGACTAGTTATCACTGGGCCTAATTGCTGCAGCTCTTCTCCTCTGTCCTCCTCTTAGGCTCTTTGAGGCAGGAAGCGTCTCCCTGTCTGTAGAGCACGGTGCACGTTCCTGGTGGCCATAGTGGGATTCATAGAATCATAGAAGATCAGGGTTGGAAGGGACCTCAGGAGGTATCTAGTCCAACCCCCTGCTCAAAGCAGGACCAACCCCCAACTAAATCATCCCAAGCCAGGGCTTCGTCAAGCCAGGCCTTAAAAACCTCTACAGATGAAGGTTGGCTTGTTCTGCTTCTCCCCAACCTGCTTTCCGGCTTCCCCAGGGTGATGCGCTTGACCCGTCTGCCTCCTGAGATTGTGGAGCACAGCGAGCCCCTGCAGGTTGTGCGGTATGACCAGGGAGGGCACTACCACGCCCATGTGGACAGCGGGCCGGTGTTCCCAGAGACGGCCTGCAGCCACACCAAACTGATCACCAACGAGAGCGCTCCCTTTGAGACCTCCTGTCGGTGAGTTGTGCACTCAGCTGTTAGCTTCACACCAAGCCAGCTTGGTGACAGGGCTCAGTCTGGGAGCAGATTTAAAAGGAGACCTATCTAAAGTGATCTCAGTGTGAGACGTGGGGCTAAAGGCAGCTCACTTCACTGCACGTAAATTGTGGGTTTGCTTGCTACCTTGCTCAACTGAAATGGGAGTGAGAGGGTTAACCCCTTTGGTCTCTCTGGCCAATACAAGGAGAGGCACTGACTGGCTCCAGGAAGCTGTTGGCCCATCCCCACTGGAGGCTATCCCCACTATGGAGCACTGTTCTAATCCTGCATTTTAGCCACCCCCTTGAGAGCAGATGAGATGGTCCCTGTTAGCCTTCTCCTTGGAGAACACTCTATTCAGGCTCTGGGCCAGGCGATACGTGCTTGACCCCTATGCACGTGCCAGCAAAGCTAGCCCATTGGTTGTGGGGACGGAGTTTAGGGAAGGGCTTGTGCGACAGCCTGTGGGTATCTTCACTATTCCAGTTGCACCCTGTAAGCAGCTGTGCTCTCTGTCTTACAGCTACGTGACAGTGCTGTTCTACCTGAACAATGTGACGGGGGGAGGAGAGACCATCTTTCCTATAGCTGATAACAGAACCTATGAAGAGATGGTAAAGGAGCCTCTCCCCCACCTGCCCCCGTCTGTGTTCTTGCTGGCCCCTGAGTTTGTTGAATGTGGTTGGGGAAAGGCGGATTTGGGGCTTGGGTTTACACATGCTAGTCTCTCTAATTAGGGGAAAGGAGAATGTTTTAAACCAAGTAATAATGAATGTGACAAAGCCCAAAGGGAAGAGACTAGTACAGGGCTGTGCCTAACAGGGGGACACTGGAGCACCTCCTGGGGAGAGAGCCAGTGCCCTAGCACAGGTTCTGCTTTGCTGCTTGCCTCTTGGCAGATTTCCTCGCAGGAGGAGGAAAGCTCTTCTCATTGCATGCCCTTTGCTGTGCACGAAGGGAACAGGATGGCCAGAAGGCTAGCAGAGCACCTGGGGCAGGGTGGGGAGGGCAGGCAGCTCACTGACTTCTGCACTCCCTACATTGGCTGCTGCAGATGTGAGCGGAGTCTCCTGTTCTGCCTAATGCAAACGTAGAGCTGTTTTCATGGAAGGGGCTGATAAAGGGGGATACGATGGAGGGGGGCAGAGGCTCCTCATCCCAGTCCTGTTTACAGGGTAATGTTTATTCTCATGTCTTTTTCTCAGTCTCTGATTCAGAATGATGTTGATCTACGAGACACACGGAAAAATTGTGATAAGGGCAACCTGCGAGTGAAGCCACAGCAGGGCACTGCTGTCTTCTGGTACAACTACCTGTCAGATGGGGAAGGTACTGTCCCACCTCAGCACTACGCCTGTTGGGAGGGGAAGAGAGAGGATTTGGGAGGACAGCAGCCTGTTTCTTTGGGCCTTGCTGTTTGTGTGTTGTGGGTCGGGGCATTTCTTCACATAAATTCTGAAAGGACGGCCAAGGAGCAGCAGCCAGGAACTGATGAGCACTGCTGAATTCTCCTTGGTAGTAGCTGGGCTAAATCTTCCTGTGTTTACAGCCAGAAGATCAATGGTTCCTAACGGCAACTCACCGGCTGCCTGGTCCTCCAGCATTGTGCCCCAGATTCTCCACAGGGGGAGCAGGGCCCAACCACTGCTGGTGGCCCCAGCAACCAATGCCAAGGCGGTGCATCCAGGAACAACAGGGAGGGGCTGCTACTTTGTCTCCCTTCCCCCCCCCCCCCCCCAATCACAGCCCAGGAGGCTGTGGCCACAAGAAAAACCCCTGGTGGCTGCATTTGAGACGTGCGGCATTAGATTTTGAGATGGTGGTGGAGAAAGGAAAGGGGATTACAGCTGCCTTGTGAGCAGCCTGTGGTTTCACTACAGGAAATCCCAGCAGTGGGTAATGAGGCACCACTGCAATGGGGAGACTGAAGGACAGGTCTGGGCTCCAGCCACTGCACAAGACTAGAAAGCGCCTCCGTGTGCTGTCATTGAGATCCCAACAGCAAACACACAGCATACAGGGAATAGCTGCTGCTGTGAGTTTGATGCAGAGCAGGTCAGAGAATCAGTGGTGCTGTTGGAAAGTGCTGGGGAGCAGCTAGAGCTGCTGTAAAGTCCGTTGTTTCTTTTACATGATACGATAAGACAGATTTTACCTTCCAGCACCCAGGGGATTTTGCCTTTCAAAGCCTTCTGCTGGCAGCATCTGTCATTTCTGTCCTGCTTTGAAAACTGTTCTTCACCTCCACCAGCGTTAAGTCCATAGGTGGTGATTAGTTAGCTAGCTATGGCAAAGCTAATCCCTGGCGTTCTCCCTTAAACCAAGTCACTGTCCTAAAATCATAGGAGCTGACGTGGTCTGACATCTCCTTTTGGGCTGGATTGTTGTACTTGTCAACAGGAGAATTATATGTGCAGGCCAGAAGTTAGTCCTCGGCCACATGTCTGTCTGCGCTCCACTGCCCTAGGGAGACACTGCGGGGTTGTGAGGTACAGTAGAGTGCAGTGCTTCCCAACGTGACAGTTGTGGTTTGTTTTCCTTCTGCAGGCTGGGTTGGCGACCTGGATGAATATTCCCTGCATGGAGGCTGCCTCGTCACTCGAGGAACCAAATGGATTGCCAACAACTGGATCAATGTTGATCCCAATAAGAGGCGCCAGCTCCAGTTCCAGCAGGAGATGGCTCGCTATGCCAAAGAGGGGGATGAGGCCCAGAACGAATGGACTGTAGATAAATCCTACAGCAACGTGCATGTGGAATTGTAGTGTCCCAGCGTAGCTGGGCTTGGAGGTGCCTCTTCAGTAACACTGTGGGACCCTTTTTGCACTTGCCAGTTTAGTTTATATTGATTTAAGTCCTTTGGTATTCTACCCTTCCCCCCTCCCCACACACATCCCTGCAGTGGTCTCAGGCTCGGCTGTAGCCTGCATCTCTGTTGGTGAGACTGGGGAAAGCACTACGGTAACGAGCCTGTTGAGAAGCAGGCCTCATGCTAATGAGACAGAGGTTGAGGAAGATTTTGACGACAACGTGTATTTTTATTTCAGGTTTGATTTTTCGTGTGGGAGGTCCAAGTATCAGTGAGCCCTGCCCAGCTGAGGCTTCTTGCCTCTCCAGGCAGGGCCTTCTTCAGGGGAAAGGCGCGGTCAGTGGCTCTGCAGAGTTTCAACCCCTCTTCATCCTGGGTCTCGATTTTTTTTTTTTTCCCCATTGAAATGGATTCAGTCTCTCTTTAGCTGCCTCCCAGGGGTTTCCTTGGCACCTGCCAGTTTCTGTCCCTAGAGTGTCCTGCTGCTATTATCTCCAGAGCATCATCTCGTCTCTCTTGACCAGTAATTGGCAGCACTGTCAGCCAAGCCAGAGCCCTCTGGTATGGAGGCTGTATAATCCAGGAGGGAACGTGAGAAGTGGGGTCACTGAGCTTCTGCATTAAGCCACTTCCCTAAATTCCAGCCCCATGATGTGAGACTGATCAGGGGCAGAGGCGTGTCAGTCCTCCGGTATTAGTAGGAAGGGAAGTGTTTCCGGTGCGGCTGTGTGCCTATGGAGATCTTAGATTCACCATTAGAATTATACTCTTTCTCAGGGGTTGATGTGGTTCTGAAATGCTTTTATGTTGTGTTGACTGTCAGGGAGAAGGGAAGCTTTTATGTGCAATAGCAGCAGAGCTGATTAAGGGGGGGGAGAAGAGTTTCACTCTAACCCCCTGATTTGTGTGGCTGCCTTGTTAGGTGTTTGACTGTTTCCTGAAGGTTCCTTCTGCCAAGTGATTCTTTCCCCCCAGTCACAGAGCTACGTATATATGCCAATGTCTCTGTAGCAAATTGGAAGCGCATGGGGGAGTGACTCCAGTGCCTCTCTCCAGACAACTGAACAGAAGAGGTCTCTGTGTATCATCATCCGATCCTCACGTGCTGAGGAGTTGGTCACTCCCGGCTCACCTCAGCTTGAAGCATTTTCTTCCCTAACTGCTTTAGATTTCAGTCAGTGGTCTCTTTTTTGTGGGAAGGAAACAATTTGAAATGTAGTGAGGAGTGGAATAGATCCCTGCCTTGCCACAGCATAGGGCATGGGCTGAATGCATGACTGCAAGCTCTGGAGATGGGATTTCTTCACGGCTAGTACATCCGGAAAGTCAACAAGCGAGGGTCCATGCAGCCCTTGGGGCTGAGTGAGCCTGTTGGATGTGCAGCCATCTGCTGAGGTGGGAGCTGGGTTGGTTGGTTTGGCTTTATTTATTTATTTATTTATTTATAAGGCTGCTGAACTGAGGAGAGGGCTCAGTGTGCTACTTTAGTGCCTGGTGTTTAGCCCTAAGGCCAGGTGGATGCACTGATGATCACAGCTCTATCCCAGTGTAATAGTATTAGGTTACATGCCATGCTAGTGAGAGAGAACTTCTGACCACAGTCCTGCTGCAAGTTACCCTGCCAAGCAGGGGGATTAGCCATGACAGAAGGCGGGAGCAGGGAAGTGTTGCTATGAAATCTAATTCCCTTTCATTGCTCTCTCTGGGTTTTGGGAGCAGTTTGAAATGTTCAACAGAACATTTGCCCCAAAGAATGGGAGTTGTCCTGTCGCCCCAGCACTAGGGAACCGGGTATGTTTCTAGTAGTTATTCCTGTGTTACAATACTGCTACGCAAGCAGAAATAGGAGATGCACTAAGCTAGTAATGCATGTTGCCACCATGCAACCCTCCCAGACAAGGAGACCAAGAGGACCCTATCAACATTGTGTCTCATAGGAATGTGCATCCAGAAACAAACCTGCAGTAGGGGATCTCCTACCACGGGCACTGCAAAGGGTTAACAGTGTGTTTATCGCATTTCGCTCTCTTCCAGGTGCACACTGGAACCCTGCTGCCACTTAGTGAGCAGGTAGCAGGAGTGTATTGTAAAGGGTCTTCTGGAAGAGAGTAACCCTAGTTGTTTGGTAGCAGGAATATAACAGGACTCCAATGACCTGTCCTGTTCAATGCAGCTTGAATCTGACCAGTTGGAACCCTTTCTAGCTGTATGTACTTGACTGGGATTCTTGGGTTTGGTGTGTGCTTTGGGGGTGGTGCTGCCCCTTCCTGTGTTCTTTCCACTTTACCAGCAGAGACTAATCTAAGAATGGAGGATTTTGTACATTATTTTTTTAAGATGTTGTAGCTCGGATGCTTTCTTCATAGGGTGATGTGATGTCATGTTAGTTATTCTCCAGAAGGCATGACTTTTTATTGGCTCTGCCAAGTCCAAGCCTGCAATCAGTCTTTTTGCTACTCTTAGCTCCTTTGAGTGACTTGGCACTGTCAGTTGCATGTGCAAGTGACTGACCATAGTCTGCCCTTGGTTTTCTGTGTTTTCCATATCCTCATGTGCACCCAATACGTTTTCCATCCCTTATTTAATATTTATTTAATTTATTGTATCCATGCGCAAAGAAGCCAGGCTGTCTGTCCTGAAAATAAAGTTTTGAAAACTCTTTGACTCTGGCGTTAGTAATGTTAGTGTTTCCAGGTGCTGACTGCTTTTTCTGCAAACTCCCACCCTTAGCAGCAGCGTTAGGATTCGGGACCCTCTGGCAACCATTTGTGTCATCCCAGCACGGGGGGTGGCATGTTGTGATGCTGCATTGTAATGTTACAACCCTGCCTGGGGAAACGGTGCGGGGGGCAGGACCTTGTGTCAGGTTGTCTGCTGAAGAGAAGACCAAGTGATTGGAGGTGAGGCCACTAGAAATGCTGCAGGTCGGTGCCTAGGACATGTAACTATTAATCCTGTTACCACAGGCGGGCCTGGGGCCCGGGGTGCTCGGCGCTGCACAGAGCTGAGCCGCAGTGGCTGGCGGCACGAGAGAGGCGGGAACCCAGGGGTGCAGGCGGGCCGGCCACGTGAGCAGCGGGCCCAGGCGCCCCGAACGCTGGCAACAGGGCACGCAACAGCCCTAGCGACCGCCGGCCAATGGGGCGCAGCGTTAGAGAACCGGGACGCGGAGTGGCTCGCGGAGCAGTAAGGAGCCTCTCGATTGGTGGGTGGAGTGTGGGCGGGGCCGAGGCGTGTGAGGTGAATTGATCTTCCGGTCCCCGTGTCCGGCCGGGCTGGGGGCTCGCGCGAGCCCGGGGGTAAAGTCAGGGGCCGCGTGGGGCCATGGCGGCTCCCCGGGCAGCCCCGGCCATGGACTCGCGGCTGCTGCGCGCGCCTGTCACGGCCCTGCGCTTCGTGGGGGGAGCCCGGCTGGTGGCAGGTGGGGCCGGGCGCGGGAGCCCGGGGGGGTTGAGCCGGGTACCCCGAGGGGGGGTGAGCTGGGAGCTGGTACCCGGGGAGGGTGTGAGGGAGGGAGGAGGGGGGGCTTGGGGGATGGTACCCCGAGGGGGGGGGTCAGCCGGGAGGGGGGGCTGGGTATCCCAAGGAGCTGGGAGCTGGTACCTGGGGAGGATGTGAGCGGGGGGCTGGTACCCCGAGGGTGGGTGAGCTGGGAGCTAGTACCCGGGGAGGGTGTGAGGGAGGGGGGCTGGGTACCCCGAGGGGGGATGAGCTATGGGGGGGGCTGGGTACCCCAAGGGGGGGGGCTGGGAGCTGATACCCGGGGAGGGTGGGGGAGGGAGGGAGGAAGGAGGGGGCGCTGGGTACCCCGAGGCGGGGCGAGCCGGGAGGGGGGCAGGGTACCCCGAGGAGGTAGGAGGGGGAGAGGCAGGCCTACATATCCTGGTGGGGCGGCGATGGGTGGGTCTGCATGGTTCGGTTCCGCCCGGGCGACCACGGAGCCTGTTGGGCTGGTCAGCGCTCGCCTGCCACTGGGGGTGGCTCATCCACGGGCACTTCCTGGGAAGGTTCAGCCCTGCGGCCCCTCCGCCATGCAGGCGTCCCCTGCCCCGGCTGGCTGCTGCCTGCGGGACCCCCCTGTCGCGTGAGTGCAGACAGGGGAAGGCCTCTGGCAAAGAAGGGGAAGCTCCGGTGCAGCCTTCGCTGCGGCACCAAGTGCTGCTCTGGTGGGACCAGGCACCCGATGTGGTGGCAGGTGCTGCGCTGGCCCAGGGAGGGCACTGCTGGGAAGGGCTCTGGGTTAACTCCGATCTCTTATTGCCTGTTAGGTGAAGGACCCAACGTGGTTGTGTACAGCCTGGATGCTGACGGCGGAGAGGCGGGGAGCCATTGGCAGAGCGTGCTTCGGAACCATCGCATCCATGGGATCAAGGAGCGGAGGAGTCCCTCCCCAGAAGCCGAGCAGAGGACTCTGGCTGTCTTTGGGGGCAAAGGTCTCATTGTCCTGGAGCTGTGTGTGCGAGGGAAGGAAGTGAGTCTGACTGAACTCTGCCAGCTCTGTGAGCTGCATGACTGGATATGGGATCTGCAGTGGTTGGCGGGCAGCACAGGGACCCTCACTTACGTTGGGTTGGCCCTTGGCCATAACTCTGTGGCACTCTATGACTATGCCAGTCACAGGACCCTGCGGGAGGTGCACTGCGAGGAGAAGTGCATCCTCTACTCTGCTTATCTGGTTGGAGACAGCTGGGATGAGCTGGTGGTAGTGGCTGGCACAGTCTTTAACCAGCTTGTGGTCTGGCGCGTGGCTGACTGGAGCGATGAAGAAGCAAGGATAAAACCCCAGAGGAGGGTCAGTGGGCACGACGGAGTCATCTTTAGCATCTGCTACTTGAAGAGCAAAGGCATATTGGCCTCAGCCTCGGATGACCGGAGCATTAGGGTGTGGGATGTTGGGGACCTGCAAGCGCCTCATGATCCGGTGCGCTGCCTCCTGGTGTGTTATGGCCACCAGTCGAGGGTGTGGTCTGTCAGGTTGCTGAGTGACTATCTCATCAGCATCGGGGAGGACTCTGCCTGCATTGTGTGGAACTACAACGGAGAGGTTGTTCAGAGCTTTAGAGGGCACAAAGGGCGCAGTGTCAGGGCAGTGGCTGTCCACGAGGCACGGGGCTGGGTGGCCACAGGTGGGGCTGACACTGGAGTTAGACTCTGGCACATTAGAAGACCTGAACCCAATGGGAATGGCCTTGTGCAGCTAAACTTCAGCCCGCCCCATAGGAATGGATCCCCCAAGGCCATAAAGCTGGTGGATGCAAGCCGGCTCCTCGTGATGACTGATGCGGGGGCCATCTACAGCTACGACTTGGCCTCTAAACGCTGGGCTTTTGTCATGGAGGATGCAAACTATCAGTCCTACAGTCTCCTGGAAGTTGTGCAGCTAGCCAAGGGCATCGTGCTGTGTGCCATGGGCAATCTGATGGGGCATGTCAAAGTCTTCCCCCTCTGCTGCCCAACGGAAAGTGAGGAGAAGAGGCTGTATGGGGGGAAGGTCCACAGCCTGAGCTGGGCCGCGTGCCCAGGTGGGGATCCCAGCAGGTGTGTGCTCTTTGCCTCTGGCCCAGGGGGTGTTCTGCTCTGGCTGGAGGTCTCCTGCTGCTCCTCCGGACGAGTGGCTTCAGTGGTGGAGAAATGTTGCTATCTCTTGCCAGTCTGCAGGCACAGGTGGCATACAAGCATTGCCTTCTTGCCCCAGGAGGGGCTTCTGGTCTGTGGTGACCGCAGGGGCTCCCTGCTGCTGTTTCCCTGCAGCACAGCTCTGGGATCTGGCACAGAACAGATGCTAAAGGCAGGACAAGGGGATGCTGCTGATGACCCTGTGGGTCATGGTTTGGTCTGTAAAGACTCAGGTGACAAGCCAGGTTTGATTTCTTCTCAGGGGGAAGGAAACCGCCCCGTGCAAGGTCCCATTTCCCTGCTGTTTGGGCTTCATGGGAAGCTGGGTGTGACCTCAGTGACCTGCCATGATGGCTTTGTTTATAGCACGGGCAGGGACGGCTGCTACCGCCAGCTGCGAGTGCAGGACCAGCAGCTGCAGGTGCTCAGGAAGCAGAAGCCATGCAGAGGGCTGGAGTGGATTGAACAGCTGCACTTCACCCCTGATGGGAACCTGCTGGTGCTGGGCTTCCACGCCAGCCACTTTGTGCTGTGGAGCACCCGGACCAACGAGCAGCTGCACTGTGTGCCGTGTGGCGGGGGCCACCGCTCGTGGAGTTACGGCCGCTGGCTGGCTTCCGAGGTCTTTGCTTACATCAAGTCTGGGGACGTCTTGGTCTATCAGAGCAGTTGCGGGCCCAGCAGGCAGCACGTGCTGAGGGAGCCTCTGCATGGGCGGGAGTTGACATGCGTGCGGCACGTGGGCACAATAAGGACCCGCGGGGGCCGGCTGGTGGATATCCTTGTGACCAGCAGCGAGGACATGACTGCCAACGTGATTGCCGTCAGTGAGTCGTCCCATTCATTGGCTACACTCGCAGCCATCGGCGACCACATCTCAAGTGTGAGAGCTCTGGCCGTGGCCAGTGGCAGTTGGCAGGAGGAGACAGCTGACTGGTCTGCTGTCCTATTCTCTGCCGGGGGCAGGGCTGAGATAGAGTGCTACAGGCTCCTGCTCAGCTATGACCACGATGCCAGGAGTGGCATGGCCTGCCAGGTCATCCACGTGGCCTCCCACCAGCTGGACGAGCACTGGGATCGCATGAGGAACAAGCACAGAGTCATCAAGATGGACCCGGAAACCAGGTAACACCCCAGCCTTCCCCAGGGAAACAGGGATGTGGGCTGGGGCCAGATGGGGAGCTAGTTCCTGTCATGGCCCTGGAGAGCGAGCTTGAGACCCCTGCAGTCCTCAGCCCTTCAGTCTGGGCCAGAGCTCTCTTGATGCTGTCGACAGAGACTTCGGGAAGGCTGAGCCCTCCTCCCCCCACAATCACATAGCTGAGGGCCCAGCTGAAATGGGACTTTGCCCTCCTGTCCTGGAGAGCTCACCCAGTGTCCCTCATGCCTCCAGTCGACCTGGAGATTGCCAGGCTGGTGGGCTCTGCCGCCCCCAGTGTGGAGGCAGGGACTAGGGTGTGGACTCAGTCCCTACTGTTGTCTCCTCTGAGAGGCCAGAGCTGTGCGGCGTGTTGTGCTGGGGGTTGTAGTTGTGCTGTGGGGCTGCCCTGTGGTGCCCAGGCACAGGGGTGGCCAATGGGCTGACTGGTTGCTGTGTTTGCTCCAGGTACATGTCCATTGCAGTTGTGGCTGGTACCGACGCTCCCTGCCTATTCCTGGCTGCCGCTTGCAGTGACGGATCTGTCCGGTAAGGAGGAGTCTCGGCTCTGACCCCAGAGACCTGGTTCCCCGCCATGGGCTGGCCTGTCCCAGCTTGCCAGGGGAAGGAGACACGGTATGATCCAGAGAGGGCGCAAAGCCCTGGAGGAAGAGATGCAGCAGAGTGGGCTCGATGAAAGCAGCTGCTCCCCTGGCCTCCCTAACTCCACCTGTGTGCAGTCTGTGAGGCAGGGGCTGGAAAGTGCTCCCTCTTCCCCAGCTGCTCCCGTCCTCTCTGGGTCGGGAGAACATACGCTGAATCTAGCCACAGGGGCAGGAGAATTGGCACCTGGGCAGAGCTGTAGTGAAATCTGTGCACCCCTGCTCCCTTGCCCTGACTGCCTTTCCCTTGCTGCTCCTGCAGGATCTTCCTGATGCTGGAGCCTGCCCAGAAGCTGCTGCTTGTGGCCGATTCCTTTCACCACCAGCGCTGCGTCCTGAAAGTGGAGACATTTACGCGCAGGGTAGCGGGAGACAGGAGGTGAGCACCGTTTGCACTGTGCCGCATTGGGCCTCCCTGCAGCTAGATGGGGAGAGACACTTTTAGCTGTGATTGGAGGAGAGCAGACGAAGGGGAGGGGTACAGGAGGCTCATGCCCCCTCACCCTCAGGATAGCTTTGCCCTGGCTCTTGACCGCCAAACCTCCCATTAATCCTAGCGGAGCTTGCACGGATAGGAGCCTACGTGGTCCCATAGTCTCCGTCCTGCGGGGATCTAGGGATGCTTTGTGTGCAGATTGCTCTGGCCTGGCAAACCTACCCTCACCAGCACTCCAGGGCCAGGACAGCTGCAGGCCTCGGCTCTGTGGTCGGATTAAATGATGGAGAACGGAGGAGCCGTGATCCAAAGGTTGGCTCGCTGCAGGGGCTGGAATCGCTGCCGACTCCCCATTGGGTCCCACCTAGGGCAGCTGGTTTGTGCACTGAACAATCTACACTTAGTTCAGCCAGGAGCCTCCCACAATGTGTTTGGTTTCCCAGGAGACACTTCCTGTGCAGCGCTGCCACTGATGGGAGTATTGCATTCTGGGATATAACTGCCACCATTGAGCATGCTGCAGCCGCCCAGGAATTGGCGAGTGGAGAGCTGCAGCCCCTCGGTAGGTGTTTCCCAGCTTTCCTGTCTGTACTGATTGTAGAAGTATCCTCTGGAGTTGCTGCAGCTAGTGCCTGGGGCTGCCTCCCGGGGCACCTCCCGGCAGCTGCGTGCCCTTGGTTGTCATTGAGCTCGTCTTTTCTCAGCTCTGGGGGCCCCGTCCCTGACTGTCCAGGCTCACAGCTGTGGCGTGAACAGCCTCCACGTTCGGCAGACAGCAGCAGGATGGTACCTGGTGGCCAGTGGCAGTGATGACGGCTCCATCCACATCTGTCTCGTTGCTGTGGATACAGCCCTGAGTGAGCCATCCCCCTCCCTTCCTTGGGCCGTAGTGCCCCCTGGAGCCAGCGCCGGGGCTCGCATTCTCCTGCTCGAGGCGTTCTCAAGGCCATGTGCCCACGCGGCCCATGTGACGGGACTCAGGGTCTTGCGGCCGGACCTGCTGGTCTCCGCCTCTGTGGACCAGCGCCTGACGCTTTGGCGTCTGGGCCAGGACAGCCTCGTCTTCCTGGGCAGCAGGTTCTGCCACGTGGCCGATGTGGCTGAGCTGGCTTGCTGGGGAAGCGAGGAGCGGGGCTATGGCTGTGTGCTCTGCGGGCAGGGCCTGGAGATTGTCTGGTGCAGGGCCAGAGCAGGTCCCCAGCAGCTCCCTGCCTGCGGGGCTTTGGAATAAAGGGGAGCACATGGCAAGGCCTGAGCTGCCTTCTTCGGGGGGGTGGGGGGAGAGGCTGTCTGCCTGTTGCCGCGGGAACCACAGAGCCTCTAAACCCTCTCTCCAGCTGGCACCCATCCTGCCGCTTCACCCTGGTCCTAGTCCCCGGGGAGCTGGCACGTCAGCCGAGGATGCATCTCAAACACTGGCAGTTCCCTCTGGGCAGAGCAGCCTGGGAACCCAGCGGGGCCTTGCCCAGGCCCGCCAGTGACCCTAATAACACTTGGCTGTTCCGGAGCCCCGTACCCCAGGGGGCTGCAAGCCCTTGCCGTGCTGGTGAAACCCCATACCTCTTGGGAGCTGGAGCAAGGCAGCTCGATCCCTGTCTGCCACATGGCAAAACTGAGTCACGGTGTGGGAGTGACGAGCAGGGTCCCATGGAGCTGAGAACAGAACCCAGGCGTTCTGACACCCACCCCTGCTGCGTACACACTCGGCATGCTGTGTGCTGGCTGGCTGCTCAGCTCCAGGATGGACGTTGAGGGGCTGCCTGGCTTGGCTGTGCCCGACAGCATGTCCTGACCGCAGAGCCCTTGAAGGGGTCCCACTGCTGTGTGTCAGGGTCTGACAGCGCCACCTGGACGAAGGAGACGTCCTAGCCCCAAGCTGAGATGGCAGCTGCTGGGGAACACGCAGACCCCGAGTGCCGCGGCCATGAGCAGTTTTGTTCCCCATCCCCAGGCTCCGCCGGTGGGTGGTGCCTGCACTTTGCCCTGGGGGCTTGGGGCCAGGGTGCGATGCGCTTTGAGATGCTTTGCGCTGCTGGCTCCTCTCCGGCTCGGGCTGAGTAATTCGGTGCCCTGCAGCCTGTGCTGGCTGGGGTTACGTGCTCTCCAAGCGCCACATGCATATTTCATAGCTCTGGATTGCAGTTTGCAGAGGCTGTGCCAGGCCCCTTTGTGCAGCCCAGCTGTTGTGCACTGACAGCTCCGTGGCCCTTGGGCCAGTCGCTCAGGTGAGCTGCAGGGGAAGTGAGGAGCACAGAACGAGGGACACTGCACCGCAGGGGGAGGTGGCCCGTGCGCTGCCCTGCGCCCTCGCAGCACACCAGCCTGACCTGGACCATCCAGGGAGACAGGGCAGAGCCCGAGTGACCTTCAGAGGTGGCTCTTCAGGAGAGCAAAGCAAAGGGCAGTCCCCGGAGGAGCCTAGGCAGGCACGGGGGCTGCAGGCAACAGGCACGCTGTTCTCCGTGACCAATGCAGTTGGCTGACGGTCAGCACTGCCCACAGCGGGAGTCACCAGCTGGCCAGGCTGCACCGCGAAGATGGAAGTGACCCCATCCTTCGGGAGGAGCCAGGTGCCTGGGAGAAACAAGGAAGATGGTGCCGGGGACCAGCTGGCCAGGACAGGTACGGCGCTGTCTTGGTGCATGGGCACCGCCCTGGGGGCTGCAGGGGCTAGTGTTTGACTGGGAGAGTCTCGTGTTCCTGGGGGCAGGAAAGCTTCAGCTTCTCTTTCTCAGGCTGGTACTGTCAGGGCTTGGTAGCAGCGGCGCAGCCAGTGCCACACGGACACGTAGACCACAGGGTCCTGCCAGTTCGCTGTGGGGCCTCACTTCACTGCTGAGCCTGCCAGGCCTGTGTTGGGCTGACGGGTCTGGACGGAGCAGTGGGGGAAGGGCCTGAGGCAGAGCTGTGGGCACGGGCCCAGGACTGGAACGGCGGGGGTCTGGATCGGGGTGCGGCAGAGCTGGGGGGGGAGGACTGGATGGGGGTGCGGCAGAGCTGTGGGGGGGGGACTGGATGGGGGTGCGGCAGAGCTGTGGGCGGGGGGACTGGATCGGGGTGCGGCAGAGCTGTGGGGGGGGACACGATTGGATGGGGGTGCGGCAGAGCTGTGGGCGGGGGTCTGGATCGGGGTGCGGCAGAGCTGGGGGGGGACACGACTGGATGGGGGTGCGGCAGAGCTGTGGGGGGGGACACGACTGGATCGGGGTGCGGCAGAGCTGTGGGGGGGGACTGGATCGGGGTGCGGCAGAGCTGTGGGGGGGACACGACTGGATGGGGGTGCGGCAGAGCTGTGGGCGGGGGTCTGGATCGGGGTGCAGCAGAGCTGTGGGCGGGGACCCAGGACTGGAACGGCGGGGGTCTGGCTTGGGGTGCAGCAGAGCGGGGGGGGGGACTGGATCGAGGTACAGGAGAGCTGTGGGCGGGGTCTGGCTTGGGGTGCAGCAGAGCTGGGGGGGGACTGGATCGAGGTACAGGAGAGCTGTGGGCGGGGTCTGGGCGGGGTGCAGGAGAGCTGTGGGGGGGGGACTGGATCGGGGTGCGGCAGAGCTGGGGGGGACACGACTGGATGGGGGTGCGGCAGAGCTGTGGGGGGGGACTGGATCGGGGTGCGGCAGAGCTGGGGGGGGACACGACTGGATGGGGGTGCGGCAGAGCTGTGGGCGGGGGTCTGGCTTGGGGTGCGGCAGAGCTGGGGGGGGACTGGATCGGGGTGCGGCAGAGCTGTGGGGGGGGACTGGATCGCGGTGCGGCAGAGCTGGGGGGGGGGACACGACTGGATCGGGGTGCGGCAGAGCTGTGGGCGGGGGTCTGGATCGGGGTGCGGCAGAGCTGTGGGCGGGGGCCCAGGACTGGAACGGCGGGGGTTACACAAGAAAACAGCCCCTGCTCCATAACAATGTGTATTTGGACCCAAACACCAAGGCTGTAGGCTCGGGGCAGGGACAAGCGTCCTTGGGGCCAGTGGGGACCTCAGCCAGTTAAAACCACCTGTTACAACACAACTGAGGCTGAGGCCTGGCCTGCTGGGGTGCCCCACTCCACCCTTGGGGTGGGGGCTCAGGCAGACCGATTCTGAAGGGCTGGCAGTGGCTGGGACCCGGCCTCCCCTCCGCATTTGGCATCAGTGACTGGGAGGCAGAGCCCAGGCGGCTGCCGCCTCCTCTCCCCAGCACTAGCTGTGGTAAGGGCATTTAACCCCTTCTGTTCCAAAACAACCAGCCCCTCCAGAGAGCAACTAAACCTGTGGGGAACCCCTCCCCCACCCTCTAAAACAGGGTTAACCCTTTAACTCCTAACAACAGCTTCAGAACAGACTCTGCGCTCCCCGTTTGGCACTCGTGTGGTGGCCGCAGGGCTCAGATCTGGCTGAGCGGAGGCAGGTGGAGGGTAGCCAGGGCCCTGTGGATTATGTCTCTCACTCCTCTCATCAGCTGTAGCCGAGCAAACATCTGGCTGAACAAGTGAGGCAGTGGCTCCTGGAAGAGAGGGGGCAGCAAGTGAGAGCAGGGGCAGGGCTCCCCACAGCTCCTGCTTAGTGTAGGGAAGGCGTCCTGGAGTCCCTCCTCCTCTCCTCCCCATTCTCGCAGCCCCCCTGCTGGATGGGGTGCCCTCCGCCGCTGAGAGCTGGGCAGGGGGAGCGTGCCCTAGCCAGCAGGCCAGGCTTTCCGAGCTGGGCACCCCGTTAGTGCACTGCCATCCCATTCGCTTCCCATGGAGGGGCACGCCCAGTTGGGCACTGAAGCCTGCAGGGCGGGCGGGAGAGCAGCAGCAGCAGCTGCCGCCGCCGTGGCAGGGACGGAGAGGAGCAGCAGCTGCCGCTGTCGCCGGGCGGGCGGGCGGGAGAGCAGCAGCAGCTGCCGCTGTCGCCGGGCGGGCGGGAGGGAGAGCAGCAGCAGCTGCCGCTGTCGCCGGGCGGGCGGGAGGGAGAGCAGCAGCAGCTGCCGCTGTCGCCGGGCGGGCGGGAGGGAGAGCAGCAGCAGCTGCCGCTGTCGCCGGGCGGGCGGGAGGGAGAGCAGCTGCCGCTGTCGCTGGGCGGGCGGGAGGGAGAGCAGCAGCTGCCGCCGCCGTGACCGGGTGGGCGGGAGAGTAGCAGCAGCTGCCGCTGTCGCCGGGCAGGCGGGAGGGAGAGCAGGATGTTTCCCGGGAGGGTCCCCGCTTACCCCCAGGATGTGAACGCGGTTGTAGTAGGAGCTGAAGTCCATGCTCAGGTGGATCAGGAACTTGCACACCTGCCATACAAAGCAGAGCCTCTAGAGACCCTCCTTCCCACGGGGGGTGGTCAGGGACCGTGTGCACGCTCCCTGCTAGGTGGCCGCACAGTGACACCCATCCCAATCTGCCTAGTCGATCACCCCATTGCAGTCCTTCCTCTCTCCAGGCCGGCTGCCCCTACGACCAGCACTGCCTGGCTGGAGCTAGCAGCTCCACACCCCTCTCCTCCCTGGGGCTAGGAACGGGAGGTCTGAGAAACGCGGGGCTCCTGCTGACACGTGCTGGGTTCCCAGAGGAGGTGCTCTAGGGAGCAGCCTGGGGCTCAGTCCCAGCGGAGAACCACAATTAGAGGCTGGCTTGTATGACTGCTTTAAACAAACGCCCCAAGGAGCCCAGCAGAACAGGCGGCTAGCACCCTGCCTGTAACAGCAGTGGCCAGGGCCCCACGGCACCGTGGGCCTGGCCAGCTCAGCAGAGAGGCCAAGGACTGCGTGGGCCACAGAGCATGAGCTCCTCTTGCTCTCAGCAAAGCAGCTTGTGCTGCTGCCTCCATTGGACCTGGGGCCGGCCTGCCTCTGCCTGGAATCATTCCTTCTCTGTGCTGTTGAGGTGATGGCCAGACTGCTGGGGTTCTCTCCTCTCGGACAGTCCCCTGGGGCAATGCCCTGGAGACTAGCTCCCTGTTCTCCACTCCTGCCCGGTACTGCCCCTCCACACTGCTGGGCCTGTCAGCCTGGGACCCCCATTCGTCCCTCTCACCGCTGCCCTGTAATCAGTCCCACCCTCCATGAATTAACGTGTAAGGGCAGCATGCTCTCCTGCAGACCCCGCTCCCGCCAGGCACAGTGCTGTGCCCCCGCAAGGCAGCAAGGGCCGCAGCTGTTCGGAAGAGGGTTATTTAGCAGCAGCCAGGCTTAGTCCCTGCAGGCTCTCGCTTGTCCTCCCTGCACTCCTGTTTGCCGAACTAATTTGCAGCTTGTGTTCGATCAGACTGAACTCTACAGGGCTCAGCAGGCCCCGGTTCTGACTGGGACCTCTAGGCACTGCAGCCGTATAATGAACCTCTTCAAGAACAGTGGCTCTAGCGCCAAAGCAGCCCTCTCCAGTGCTCCACAGACAACCTGCAAACCTCCAGGCTGGTGCCAGCCAGGAGCAGCCCTCACATCGGCCTGGGGCTCTGTCCCCAGCAAGCCAGCTTGGCCAGAGCCCTCATCGGGGGATAGCCTGCAGATCTCACCGCCTCCGTGCTGGCTGTGATTCGAGTCCCTTTGCTGGAGAGGGGCAGTTGTGCTGCCTGGCTCAGGGTCTCTGGGAAGGGAAGGATGTAGTTGAACAGCAAAAGCCATTCGCCCTATGGAAGGAATACAAATGTCAGTCACCTCCCAGCAGCCTCCGGAGCTCTCTCCCCTCACCCCATGCCCAGCTCGGGTAGCTCCACTGGACTGGAAGCCCGGGCAGGGGAGGACAGAGCCCTCAGGCCCGGTGAACTCTGGGCTGTCTGAGATTCCAGTGGCCCAATGGCTCTGACCCCTCCCAAATACAGGAGGAAATGGCTGTGGGCGGAGTGAGGATAAGCTTGACTGGCAGCCCCTCCAGCCATGGGTCTCTTGGTCCCAGCCCTCGCCCTGGGCCACTCACCTCTTCTCTGAGCAGGGAGAAGTTGAGTTCTGATGCTGGGGGGAAGGCCGGGTATGCACCTGGAATAGAAGTTCAGCGCCCGGTTACACAGCTGTGGCAGCACAGATCCGGGGACGAGCCGCGATTGGCAGCAGCTCAGAGACAGGCAGGGGTTTGATGCCTGGAGGCACCTGGCATAAAAGATCCTTCCCAGCGAGCGAAGCTGCCTCAGTCGCATCATCCATGGTTCTTGGTGCTGTTTCCACCCCACTGCAGGGGGAAGCCTTCCCCAGCACCTTCCCGCCATGATGCTGGGGCCCTTGGCCTGAACCCTGCTGTGCTTGGTGAGTGGGCCGGGCCTGCCTGGCTTGTTGGACCCCACCCCTTGGAGTGGCTTTGTCAGACTGCTTGTCGCAGGCCCATTCACAAAGGATTTTCTCTGCCTTCTGGATCAGTCAGACCAAGGGCTACGAGTCCATCCACCCTGAGTCCCTGGAGCCTCCCATGGGCCCTGACGAGCAGTAAGGCCCAGCCTGGCCGATTGCTGCCGTCGCTCCCAGGGGTCGCTCCCTGAATTGGTTTGGGGCCCGAGCGGAGCAGAGCGTCCTGGCACTCACCTTGTTCCACAGCCTGCTGGTATGTTTTGAAGAGCGTAGCAAGCCGAGCGCAGTTGTACATCACAAAGGCTCCGCTTTTCGTCCCCTTTGTGGAGATGCTGCTGTCCTCCAGGTCGAGGATAATCTGAGGGGGGAAACCAGCTCCGTTCCGCTCTCACTTTTCCCTCAGTGGTCTGCCCCGCAATGCCTACTTCCTCCCTGTTCCGATGAGCCCCTGCACACTTCCCCTGGTGGGATCTGACCCTGGCCTTCTCTTGGGGGAAGGAGAGTTGGGCAAGTACCAGGTCACACCTAGGCCCCCCAGATCATTCCCACGTTCCAAGCAACAGGGCTCCCGTCCTGCTTTTGGGAGACCAATGCATGGTCTACCAGAGC
Source organism: Emys orbicularis (assembly GCF_028017835.1). Taxonomy (NCBI): domain Eukaryota; kingdom Metazoa; phylum Chordata; order Testudines; family Emydidae; genus Emys; species Emys orbicularis. The sequence goes on from NC_088689.1 coordinate 130,452,635, forward strand.
TCCCTGCTAGCAAAGGATTCCTGATCATCAACCTCCATTTGCCTTTGCTTCGTTTCATCCCTTTGTTTGTAGTCGCACCCTGACCAATTCCTTTCCCTCCCCGCGTTAACCTCCTTCAAAGGCCTGCTCCTTAGCCATTTGGGAGCCCACGGGAGAGCTGTCTAGCTCTAACCTTTCCTCCTAAGCCTCTCCTGACCCATCCCCATTTTTGTTACTTGTCCCTGAGGTCCCTCTAATTTGTCCCTCTCCTCCTGGTGCCAAGAGCCACACCCAAAACCAATGCTGCACATGACTGTCAAGAGACTTGCTGTTGCCTTCTTGCTCTGGGTTTGCAGCTCAGAATGGCTTGTTCCACTACAATATCGCATTAGAAGCTCCTATCTAATTTGCTGTGTTATCTCCTAGGTCTCTCAGGGTCACGGCTTCCCGGGTTCTTGTCTGTCTCAGAGTCCTTTCCCTGAAACGTACTGACTGCCTTTTCCCACATTTCCTGGCTGGCTGTCCTCCCTGCATTCCTAGCCCCTCTAGACGGTGGGATGCTGCTCACTCCCTGTGGCCCCTCTAAGGCCAAGGGGCCAGCATACACAGGGATTGCCTCTTAGTGACCAGGAAGGAAAAGCAACGTGGTTCCTTCTTGTGCTTACCTGACTCTGATGGGCTGTACTCAGCATTTCAAACCTGATGGCAGCTGATGTCAAGACGCTGATGATCTCAGTCCAAGAGTCATCTGCGCAGAAAATGTGGCAAAGAACATGCAACTAGAAGTGCCCGGCTGAGCCCACCAGCCATGCCCCCCTGCTAAGCCTGCACACTCCCTAGTCAAACACCATGAGCAGGGCCCTCGTGGTCATCGCTGGGACAGGTCTCTCAGCCCCAGTCCACTTCTTGCCAGAAGAGGAGGGCACGTCGGGGGGGCAGCCCAGCCGCCACCTGGGGAACATGGGCTTTGCGAGCTTAGTGCAGGAGACTGGGGTATGGCTGTGGGGGCCAGCGCCCCCTCTCTCCACATGCCATGCTGGCCTGGCTGGGGACGCTCCCCACTTCTCTCTCCATCAGCATACCTCAGCCCTGCCCAGGAGACTGCCCCGGGGGCAAGAGGGAGCTTGCTGGCTGTTGCTTGTGAAGCGATTGGTCTCTGCTGAGGCCCCAGCTAGTAGCCTGGTGATGGTGGTTTGGACGCCTCCTCACCGGACAACCACCCTTCCCGGAGGCTCATCAAACACCCATCATGGGAATGACTTTCAGTCCCTGCTGATCTGGGCTGGGAGAACCGAAAGGCCGGGCCCTGCAAATCTGCTTGAAATCCACGGACCATGTTTGCGGCTCGGAAGGGCTCTGAACTCTGGAAAAAGCAGGCCTGCGGCAGCGTGGTGTAGTGCTGCCGGGGAGAGAAGAGCCATGACTCCTCCAGCAGCTAATTGCAGAGGCAGGGCTCTCACGCCTGAGCCTTCACACACACACACACAACAGCCAATGGGCAGCAGGAGGAGCCGCGGGTGCCGCTAGCCCTGGTGAGCGGCTGCCTGCACTAATGCAACCTGCGGGCGAGGAGACTCCAGGGGCTGCCTGGTCTCCTTGGGCCAATGAAGGTGCAGCAGCAGGAGGAAGCATCCCCTGGCCAAGCAAAGGCAGAAGCCTTACCCTGAACAAGGTCTCCATACTTCATGACCGAGGCTTCGTACATCTGGCACCTGCGGAGCCTGGGAGGAATAAATGCAGTGATGCAAGAGAGCCCAGGGCTATCGTCCCCTTGCCAGCTCTCAGCTGCACTTGGCACCGCCCTGGCCCATCGGAGTACCATGGCAACGCCCACCCAACAGAGCTGGGGATCGGACAGTGTCCAAAAGAGCCACCCAGCAGAAAGGGGCACTCTTATTGGCTTGCTGTAGCAATGAATCCCCCCCTTGGTCACATCTCTGCCCACTCCCATTGCCTGCAAGGGTTTTGGCTCCAGCTCTGCCAGCCCAGAGAGGCTGGGCTAAGAGACCAGGTCTCGTTTCTCTTGGGCAGCAGAGTGGCAACCCAGCAAGCTGGGACCGGCTGTGAAAACAACCTGGGGCTGAGCTCCGTGCAGCCAGGACAGCGTCAAACTGAAACCAGCTCCCTGAAAGGCGGTGTTCCTGACTACGCTGCCAGAGACTAGGCCCCTTTGCTACTGAACCGGTAACATGGGACGCTGCTTCATGATGTGAGGGCAGCTGGGCCTTTGGCGCACCTCATCGAGCTGGGCCCCTCACAGGAAGCAGAAGAGAGGAGGTCCGAGCGGCCTCTCTCGCCTTTCAGTGGCTGAGGAAATCAGAAAGCCGTTGATCAGAATCCTAAGGATGCAGACCTCTTTCCTGCCCGGGTCCCTGGCTGATGCACTGACGCAGGGATCGGCAGAATCTCTGGCCAGAGCAGAGCAAGAAATGGGGGCAGACAGCAGGTTGGATTCGCGACTGTCCATGCCCAGACCTGCCCATCAGAGATGCTGCAGTGAGCTGTCAATCCAGCACCAACACCCCGGCCTAGTTCTATCAGGCCTGCCTGCTTCTGTCCTCACCTCCCCACAGTGTCTTTGCAGGACAGACGTTGTAAGAAGGGCTTCCCCTCTCTTTCCATTTCTCACCGCATTAACCAGTGACCCCACCCCAGAGCACTAGCCCTCCACTGTGCAGGTGGTGCAGAGCCAAGGCCTGCTCCTCCGGACGTGAGCTGTAGCCCTGCAGGGCTGTGCAGATCAGGGTTAATGGCTTGAAGAGGAGACGAAGTCATGGCACCAGGGTTCTCTTCCCAGTGCTCCCTATGTAACTTCGATTACGCCTCCTTTCTGGCTGTGCTACCCACCTCTGTACAGTGCTGCGAGCCACTCAGAGGAGTTGGGCTGAAGAAGCACTGTGAGGGTTACAGAATATTCTACAGCGCCGGCAGGGCCGGCTCCAGGGTTTTGGCCGCCCCAAGCAGCCAAAACAAGAAGAAGAAGAAAAAAAGCCGCAATCGCGATCTGCGGCGGCAATTCGGCGGGAGGTCCTTCGCTCCCAGGCGGAGTGAGGGACCGTCTGCCGAACTGCCGCCGAATACCTGGACGTGCCGCCCCTCTCCGGAGCGGCCGCCCCAAGCACCTGCTTGACAAGCTGGTGCCTGGAGCCGGGCCTGAGCGCCGGCCGGTTGGCCAGCACTTTTACAGAAGGACTAAACACCCTGGTTATCAGCCACCCGAGCAGAACGCAGTGAAACGCGCTCGGCTGAACGGCTGCAGCAGAGTCCTGGTAAGTGCCAACTTACTGGAAGTACTGGGGTGCCCCCACAGGAGGGGGGGAGTTAGCCACCTTCACTGGCCCACAGACGAGGTGTTTCTGAGAGAGAGGAGGAGAGAGTGAATCCTGGGGCAAATGGCTCCCTGACCTTTTGCACTTCACCAGCCGTTCAGCTGTGCTTAGATCCAGGGTGATAGGCACCATACACAAACCTGAGCCCCGGCTCTGAACGGATGCTCCCAGACCGCTGTAATGTCACAGCTTATTCAGTCAAAAGAAACCAGCCGTGCTGTGAGTGATTCGTCTACCCCCCTCCTCCGATGCCCTATCACCTTAGCATCAAGGTCTGCGGGGGCAGGGACACTGCCTTTCTCACCTGTAGTGCTCGGCCAGAAGGGCAGAGGGAGGCTACAGAGGAGGAAAAGGAAGGTTTTCAAGGAGATAAGGTCCCCTTTCACCATGAGTTCTTCCTGGGGGAAATCGGAGGGAGCCATGCTCAGACACCCCTGCCCCCAACCCAGACAACTTCACACAGCAGCAGGAAACACTTTCCCATCCTTGTCCTCTGCTGGGTGCTGCCATGGGAGGCAGCAATGGGGGAGTCAGAGACATGCCTCACCTGCAAGGCTGTGTGAGCTCCCAGGTCCAACATCCTCCAGAGCAAATCCACCTGCTGCTGCTGAAACTCGCCCTCACAGCTCACCACATGCACCACCCTGCAGCAGCCTCCCGGCCCCGTGCCCTGCAGCAAAGCAGCAGCCTGGTTAGATGTGCTCCCACCAAGCCCAGGAAGGAGCAGGGCAGGCGCTCTGGGTTCCCTGTTTACCAGAGCAGCAGGGTTACTCACCGCACAGCGCAGGGCCATCTGTCGCAGCTCTGCCAGGACCCGCAGTTTCTCCTCAGTCACTGCCAAGGAGGAGGAGAGGACTCAGAAAGGGAGGTACAGGTTCTTTGCACCCTGTCTCCACCCCAGCTGTTATTGCCTCACTCAGTGTCCTTTGGGGCCATGACTTGCTAAAGGCTGGTGCGCCAGAACCAGGAGTGGAAAAGGGGGATTTGAGACCAAACGCCCCTTGTTTTCTGTATGAAAATAGAGCAACTGCAGCCTTGTGCCCACCCAGTCAGACAGCAAACGTTAAACGTGTGACACTTACCAAGACAGACATCTAGGTTGGGGTCATAGCCCTCCAAGCTCTGCTGCGCCAGGAAGTTTTTCAAATGCACTTTAAATATGACATCATCAGCCAGCCTTGTCTGCCCTGGCTCCGGTCCTGGGACTGTAGCATGAGGGCACTGGCTGAGGACTTGCTTCAAGGCCAAAACATCCTCAGGAATGAATGTCGTTTCCAACTCTGAGGGCCAGTCAACTCTCAGCTGGTGCAGGAACTTCTGGATTCCTTCGTCAGGCACAGCAGGAACCAGGTGGACATTCATCCTAGAATCAAATACAAACACCATTCACCATGCAGAACTGGTATCAAACACAAACTCCTCGCTCTGTCTTACACATTGAGCATGAGCCTGTAAAACGTCCAAGGAAGAGCATTTAAAGAGCTGGAGAATTCAATCCACTGACCCCTGTATTCTGAGCACTTCAGCCAAGTGGTCAGTTACTAGAATGGCTCTCAGATTGCTCAGGCTAAGCATGTCCAGGCTTCTCCGGCTCCGGAGGGGTGTGCAGTTGAGGATGATACTCTGCGCACTTGCTGACTGGGAAGGCTTTGTGAACTCAGCAATAGAATTCAGGACCTGCTGGAAGGCAGCAGGTCTCTGTAACTGAACAGTCAGCCCCAGTGCGGTCTGCTGGCAGCTCTGGAGAGGTGGTACTCCAGGGCATTTTAGTGAAATCACATCTTCTATGATGTCTTTGGGAACCTGCAAGAAGACAAGACAGACCTATGAAAAGCTCCTCTAGTAGACACCTTCTTTAATACCAGTGTGTCATCTTGCAAATTCCTCACTCTTACTGACAGAAACTAGCTGGAATCTCACCAATCTAGGTTAGATTCATAAACTTTCAGGCAGTTACTACAGCCCATGGTAGTAGGCGCTGCTGTCCCTTCGGTGCCCGTTGTGAGCCTAGGACCCCAGTGTGGTGCAAGGGGTACTGCTGGGGGAATTCTGCACCACTGTGCAATGTAGAATTTTGAAGAAATTAACATTGTGCGTGCAGAATTTCCTTTCCCCTGCAGAAATGGGCTGCATGCTGCTAGTTGCTGCTCGAGTCCCTAAGCTCCGCTTGCACATAGAAGACACTGCTGGGGGGAGGGAGAGGGAGCTTGAGGGTTCCTAGCAGCTGCAGTTCTCAGCATGCCCTGAGCAGGAAACTCTGCAAGCCTGGGACTGAGCATCGGGCTGTTTCTCCCTCTGGATCTGGGGGGGAGGTGGAGGGGTGTCTCGGCAAGGGGGAGCCTTGCAGCTGGGCTCTGGGTGGTGGAGGGGCTGAGGGTATCTGGGCTGCCCCCCCCCCCCCCGTGGTTGGGCTCCGGGAAGGAGGGGGTTCAGGTGTATTGATGGGGGGGGGCCTGGTGTCTTCCTCCCGACTGGGCTCTAGGGTGGGAAGGGGGCAGAGAAACTGGAACTGGGTTGTCATAGAGGTTTCTTTAACTCTCTACTTGGGGGGGATTTTTGTGGGTGCCTGTATTGTTACAGACATACGTGCGGACAGGTATTTTGAAATAAATTACCCAAATAACTTCAATGGGGGTAATTATGTAGTGTTATTTTGACAAATAAAATTTGCAGAATTAGGCGGCGTTTTAAAATATTGTGTACAGAATTTAACTTTTTTTAGCACATATTTTTCAATTCTTTGTCACAGAATGCCCCCAGGAGTAAGGGGGGGGGCATGCCATTTGAGGTGATTTTGAATGAGAAGTGAAAGAGGTTCTAGTTACTAAAAGTTCTTAAGATACATTTTGCAAGATTCAGGCTGTTCACTGAATAAATTCCAGTTTGGGTTAAATTCCCCTGCAGCTTTCACACTTTCCTAAGGTTTTATTTACCTCTCATGCAAAATAGGTATGTAGAGTTGCTACTTGCGGGAAAACGGTTGCTGTGTCCCAGTGTGGAGCTGGCCCACGCGCTGTCATTTACACATAGTGCCTGTAATCAGCACACTCCACAACTGGTCCTAGACAATGTGTTCTCCTCAGGGTCACCCCCGGCTCTGCAGCCCCCTCGAGGAATCCCCCACCGCCTGTTTGCCTCAAACTCAGGGCTGAGCCCCTCGTGGCTGACTTGTGCAGCACCTCCCCCCAAACATGGCACAGAGTCACCTTTCACCAGAACTAGACTCCACCCCTTGCCCACAGGCCCCTCCCTCTCCCATCCCCCGCTTGCCTTAGGCCCGCCCCTTGCCCACAGGCCCCTCCCTCTCCCAACCCCCGCTTGGCCTTAGGCCCCGCCCCTTGCCCACAGGCCCCTCCCTCTCCCAATCCCCGCTTGGCCTTAGGCCCCGCCCCTTGCCCACAGGCTCCTCCCTCTCCCATCCCCCGCTAGCCCGTAGGCCCCTCCCCCTTTGCTCTCCCCGCCTACCTGCCCCCCCGCGAACAGAGGCCGCAGCGCGGCCTGGGGGGCCAGGAAATCGCGGCTCCGCAGGTTCCGGGCGCTGCTCTCCTTGAACCAGACGGAGGCGGGGGGGCCGGGTTCCTTCTTCAGCGCCGCGTTCAGGGCCCCCAGGGTCTCCGACACCCCGAACCGGCCCCCGCCCGTCTCCATGGGGACGGAGGCAGCTGCCGAAACCGGAACCCCCCGCCAGGGATTCGGGGGCAACGGACAATGAGCAACTTCCTGTTTGCCCAACCGGAAGTAGCGTCACAGATTCGAGCAGCCCTCTTGGGTGTGGCTGGAAGTTCCGCGGACGCCATCTTGGGTGTCGCCGGAAGAGTGGGGTTGCCATCTTGCCCGTAGCGTGGAGGGCAAGTGGCGGCGGCCATGTTAGGTGTGGAGACAGACGCCCGGGCTGTGAGGGCCTGGACCCCGTGGGACGGGCACTCCCGGACGGCTAATAGCAGCGAGGGCCCCGGCCCTGCCCCCTCCCACTTCGCACCTCCCCAGTGCTGGCCCCGCCCCCTCCCGGCTCTGCTCGCTGCCCCCTCCCTTCACACGCCCGGGCCCCGCCCCTCGTCCCTCGTCCGCCAGCCCGAGTCCCGCCCCTCTTCCTGGCGCCCGCCCTGCTCCTCCTCTTCCCCCCCCCGCCAGCACCGGCCTAGTGCCCATCCCACTGCCCCCACCAGTGCTGGCCTAGTGCCCTTCCCACCCCACGACCCCATCACCCAAATCCTCCCTGCTCCCCCCCCCCCGCCAGCACCGGCCTAGTGCCCATCCCACTGCCCCCACCAGTGCTGGCCTAGTGCCCTTCCCACCCCACGACCCCATCACCCAAATCCTCCCTGCCCCTCCCCCCCCGCCACCAGCACTGGCCTGGCACCCATCCTCCCCAAATCCTCCCTGCCCCTCAGCGCTGCCCCAGCACCGGCCTAGTGCCCATCCCACTGCCCCCACCAGCACTGACGTGGTACCCTTCCCACCCCACGCCCCCATCAGCCAAATCCTCCCTGCTCCTCAGCACTGCCCCAGCGCTGGCCTGGCGCCATTCCCACCCCACCCCTCAGTGCTGGTTCCCAGTGTCCTGCTCACCCGATGCCCACCTGCCAAACCGGCTGGGGCGTAGGGTGAGCGGTGCCCAACAGAGCCGGCCTGCTCCTGTGCCAGGGGCTGGAGTGTCAGACAGCCTGGGGAGGGGGCTGAGCCCCAGAGACATGGGTCTGCAGGGGGAGAGGGAGGGCACATGGTGGGGGGAAGGTCCAGGTGCGACAAACTCAGCGCCATGGGAGGGGAAGGGCCGAGGGCAAAGCTGAGTCTCAGATGAGGACTGTGAACCTGATCTTCATGCACAGGCAGGGAGCCAGCAGCGGGACTCAAGGGCACAAGAGCCGAGCTGTGGGAAGCAGCAGTAATTTCAGCTGCTGGGGGCTGGACAGGCTGAGCTGGAGAAGGCTGGAGAGGAGGGCACCGTTGTCTACATGAGAGAGACTCATGGTGTGAGTTGTTTCAAACACAGTCACCAACTCATGATATTTGGTGGGGTTTTAAGTAGCCCACGATCTCAGGATTGCTGGTGTCAAATTCCAGAATTTTCCCCAATCAAAATGGCTGCCATCTAGTACAGTATTTTCAAGAGGGTTGACACCAAGTTGGCCTGAGTCGAGCTGACCACAATTTCCCTATAGTCTTTGCATGTAGAAGTGAGAGTAGAGGCCACGGCCACCATCTCATTGCTTCCAGTTAAACTGGAGACAGAACATCATTAGCTGGGCCTGGGCGGCTGCCACTCCCTGGCTAAGGGTTCCTAAGGAAACCGAGGCGATGAGAATGTAGGATGCAGGAAGGTGCAGGGGGTTGTGAGAGAGACTGAAGTGTGCATGGGTGTGTGGGGAGTAGGAGAGAGGAATGGGGATGCAGGGGGAAGACTGAGGTGCGTTTAGGGGAGCCATGGTTCATGGCAGGAGACTGAGGGGGAGGGGACTTAGGTGGGGGTGCAGGAGGTGAGGCTGAAGTATTGCAGTGGAATGTGGGGAGAAGCCAGCAAATGAAGGGCAGAGGAAAGATGTAGGGGCAGGATACTGCGAAGGGAAAGGTAGGGCCAGCACACTGTGGAAGAGGAGACAGGCTAGTGATAAGAGGGAGGGACGGAGAGGGGCAGAGTAGCCTAGCTGGTCCCTCTCCCCAGGTTCAGGAGAGTGCACATGGAAACCCCGCCAAGCAGCCAGTAGGTAGGTAGGTGTGTGTGTGTGAATTTTGAATGTGAAATGCTCATGCACAATCAGTACCGGGTTTACCATGGCGCTGGGCCCATGCTCAAAAGGGGCCCCAGCCCGGCCCATTCCACTTGCACTGCGCCCCGAACTGCTCGCTCCTCTCGGCCGCCCTGGGCCCCCTCCCACTGCTCTCACAGGCTGAGTGCTCCTCTCTGCCCCCCGTCCCCCGGTCAGTGGTAGAGAGGAGCCCTCAGGCTCTGCCACTCCCGCCGGTGACTGTCCGCTTCTGGCTCCCGGGGGCGGGACCCGCCTCTCCCTGCCACTCTGCAGAAGCCGCAGGCTGGGAAAGTCACCTCCAGCCGGGCACCAGCGCCAGGCGGGCAGGGCTGGGTGAGGTCCTGGGGGACGGGGCTGCTCTGTGCTCCTGAGCTTCAGCTGTCCTGCTCCCTAGCACTGTTCTGGGAGGGGGGATCCCTGCTCTGCTCTGGCTCCGCAGGGCCAGGGTGTGGGGGAGTGGGCCTGGGGGGAGCTGTAGGGGGGTGCTGGGCAGTGCGGGAGTTTTGTGTGTTTTGGAGTTCTAGGTAGTGGGGGGATCTGTTGGGGGGGCACTGAGCGGGGGGGGTCTGTGTGGGTCACTGTGTAGTTGTGGTGGGGCTGTGGAGAAGGACACTGGGCAGTGGCGGGTGGGGGAGATCTGTGTGTTTGAGGTGCTAGGGAGCAGGGGGTTCTGTGCGGAGTGCTGGGAAGTTGTGGTGGGGCTGTGGGTGGGGGAGCGCTGGGCAGGGATGGTGGTGTGCAGGGTGCTGTGCATTTGTGGTGAGGAGGCCTGTGGGGGGGTGGCACTGGGCATAGCGGGTCTCGGGGGTGCTGGGCATAGAGAGTCGGGGGGGTATTGGGCAGCGGGGCTGTGTGGCGCGGCACAGGCCCGCCCCCGAGGGGAAGGGCCGGGCAGGCCAGTGTTTGCCGGTTTGTAAAACAGTGCCCTCACACTGGGCTGGGTGGAGGGGGTCACCCCCACCATGCCATACCCTATTTCCCCTGGCTGCCCCCTAGCTCCGGGGACCAACCTCCCTGCACCATGCTCCATTGCCCCCCATAGGGGCCCACAAAAGGTTAATCCGGTCCTGCACACAATTTGAATGCAGGCAGCTTCCACCTAAGGGCTCAGAATCCAGGGGGAAGATTAAAAACCACATGATTTTCAAAACCATCTCATGATGTGTTGGAATCTGCTCCTGCTATTTGAACATTTGGGGATGGGAATAGATGCCAGCTCCGTCACAATAGGGGCTGTAACTGCCTGAGATTATGGAGCCCAGTCCCACAAGGGTCGGGACTTCTTTCATAGCCCCAGTGTCCTCTTCACTTAGGGGACAAACACAACTCTTGGAATTAGCATCAGTCAGGCAATGTGTGTCTCTGAGCTGCTGACGTATTAGGACATGAAGGCCAGGCTCTTACTAAGAGGGGCTGTGCTGCTCCCTTCAGATAGTTCTGTGTCATGAATTTTGGGGTCCCCTCCCCTCCTTGACGGAGCTGTAATGTAACTGAGCTCAAATTGCTGAATGTGGCAGACGCTGTCATGTACAGAACTCAGTCGTTCAGGGTTAGGTCTGGGATTTCATTTTTTGCTGTTGACAGAATTGACTATAAATAATTGGGTTCTAAGGTGCAGCGGCTACACTTGAAGTCTACCCTGTGACTAGCCTGTCTGAATTGGTAGGACCCTGTCCATTCATTGTCATCAATGCTTCAAAGCAGCACATGTAGGTTTTATTAAAGGAACATGCCAGGACACCAAAGACCAGCTGAAATGTTTCCATCACAGATTTCATAGACTCTAGTACAGACAGTTATTTGTTTGGATCTTGAGGTGTTTGCAATTCAGAAAATTAAACAGTTTGAAACTGACCAGAAACAAAAGTGAAAGGGACTAATCAGCTTCCTTGTCCAAGCTGAGAGGAATGCAATCAGCAAGTGCAGCACAGTGGCCAGGAAATTGCCTTTTTTCTGGGTTAATTTATTATTTATGGCACCCAAAAGGATGCTGAGCATTTTTACAGACCAAATAACTGCCCTGAAGTCATTGGGAGTTAGGGACATTTGGCACCTTGCAGGAGCAGGCTCTCAGAGGTTAATGGCAATATATGTGGGAGATATGCTGGGGGGTTGAAATCTTTAACTTCTTGGGGAAGGTAGGTGGCTTGAATGTGACTGAACAGGTGCTGAAATTGCTGATCTAAGGGGAACCTGCTAGTATCTGCTATGGGGACAGACACAGCTGTTGTGATCCTGACAACTGTGAGCGTGGGCTTCCGCAGCTTGGGCCTTTGACCCATGTGCTGGCCAAGTAAACCCATTCTGGATTTTACTGAAACTCCGTTAGGTCTATTTCTTTCTCAGCCATAAAGGAGTATGTTTGCAAAGAGAAACCTGCTCCAGCTCCCTCCACACAGTCACAAGGCTGTTTCCTTCTCCGAGATCACTCATATTCTACACTGGCCTGTTCTCACGTGTGTGTGGCAATCACTCACGGGAAGTGCTGGTGAGGAGGGGGAGAGCCAGCACATCTCGTTAATCAGGCATGACAGGAAAGGAGATAGAGACAGCAATCAGAGTGTGCCGTCACTCTCCATTAGATCTACACCGCTAAGTTCCTCCTGGCATCATTTCAAGGGCCTGTTTATAGCATCATAGACCTGAAGGCCTTAGAGCATTGTGAGCAGCTAGTCTGACCTCCCGCATACACGGGCCGTGTTGTTTCACCAAGAGACCTGCAGCTGTCTCTCTGCAGCCTTAGAGAGCTGCTACCTTTGCTCTCAAGCGTGATCAGTATGGCCAAGGTAATGACGCATCAGGGTGCTGTGTCTGCTGCTCTTGGCTTTCCCTGTCTACTACTCTCACTCTGCGTGCTGGGCGTTGGCACAATGCTACAGCCCACTTCCTACTTACCAGAACTCATTCAGTCCTGGGATGGAACTTGGGCAGCCCAGACTTCAGGCCGGTTCAAGCCCACAACTGAAGGCTGTGGGCAATGGCTGAATTTGCTCAACAGGTGGCTTCCAAAAAAATTGGAACTACTAGAGCCATTCACCTACCCCACTTCCACTTTCTTCCCCTACCCCATTCTCCTCGTCCCCATGTCTCTGCCCGTTGGGCTAACAGTCTGTGGGCAGAGCAGAGCCCGTGGGGGGCAGAGGGAGCAGTATCTAATAACTTTATCCATTGCTTCCCAGTGAAGAATCTTTAGCTGATGGGACGAAGAAAGGTATATATTGCCCTGTCTTAAAGGAAATAAAACCCTTAGTCCTCTGCTGCCTGTAACAATTGTTAACATACTTAGCACCTTGGTAGCAGTTTGAACTCTAGATCTCAAAGTCACTGTTATTAGGCCCTATGCTGTTTGTGGTGCAGTCGTTTGGGATTTTTGCGAACTGCAGAAAACGGGCAGTACCCAGATGAGATGAGATGGGCATTTAGGAAGGGGGCATGTCACGACCCAAGCTGGAATTGTTCGACTCTTCCCTACAGCAGACTGACTGCTGTGTGGTACAGTAGTGTCTAGAGGCCCAAGGCAAATCAAGGACCTCCTGCAGCAGGCTCTAGAGGCAGGCCAAGGGGATTTGAAGCCTGTCAGCTTAGCCGCCTTTGTCACATTCTCCCTGCATCCTGGTCTCTCCTGCCACGATGGCACTGGTGGTTGGCGTTGATATAGGTGCCCAAAGTGCCATTGAGCTCTCTCGCCCATAGATGACATGTAGCTGATGCACAAACAGAGCATTTCCCAGCAGAAACTCGGGGAGATTCGCTGGGCCACAGAACATACGAACGGCCAGGCTGGGTCAGAACAAAGGTCCATCTAGCCCAGTATCCTGTCTGCCGCCAGGTGCTTCAAGTGAGCCATCTCCTGTTGTCCAGTCCCAGCCTCTGGCAATCAGAGGCTTAGGCACATCCGGAGTGTGGGGTTGCATCTTTGCTAATAGCCATTGCTGGACCTATCTACCCTGAACTTATCTAATTCGTTTTTGAACACAGTTATACTTTTGGCCTTCACAACATCCCCTGCAATGAGTTCCACAGGGTGACTGTGTGTTGTGTGAAGAAGTACTGCCTTGTGTTTGGTTTAAACCTGCTGCCTGTCAATTTCATCAGTGACCCCTGGATCTTGTGTTATGTGAAGGGGTAGATAACTCTTCCCTATTCACTTTCTCCAAACCGTTCCTGATGTTCTAGATCTCTATCAGATCCCCCCAGATGGAGCTGCAGACTGTGTGCTGAGGCCTGGGGATCTGCCCTGCTTTCCCAGCCCCCGTGAGCGCTGGCAGTCTGGCTCTCTTTGCTATGTTGGGAAGTCCCCTACGGGGCTCCATGTTTGCTCTGGAGATACTGTTGTTAGGTGTGTAGTGTTCTCGGTGGGCCTAGTATCGCCAAGTGGGTGGAAGGATGAGCTCCCTGCCCCAAAGGGCGTCTAAGCTAATGCTAGGCCAAACCCACACTCAAAGATCAGTAAGCCACGGAGGGGGAAGGGCATCTTGGGGCGCAGCTTCCCATAGGCAATCTGCGGGAGAGCTGATCACATTGGGTTTGTTAGGAACGAGACGTGAATGAAGTGGCGTTCACAGGAGGGCTGGCACCAAGAGGGCTCTGCATGTCTGGCCACTAGCCAGCTCTGGGCGTTGGGCCCCGCTGGGTCCCCCTGTAGCCGCAGACAGACTAGAGATGGGAGAGACCTCGCTGTCCCCTCCATTTCCTCTTCCCTTGGGTGACGTGCAGCAAAGGTGCAGTGTTCTCTGCACCACCACTCACAGTCAAGAGGTGATCTGAGAATTCCTGCTCACGCCAGACCAACTACTGACTGTCTGCAGTGACAGGAAGAGACCTGTGCGCCTCAGGAGGTTCCCCTGCTCCTGCATAGCTCCGCTGGGCTCTCCAGCCTGCGGGCCCAGCCGTGTCCAACCTGAGAAGAGAAGTGAAGCAGGAGAGAGCGATCACGAGGCTGGGTCTACACATTTTCACCATTGCAGCACCACAGCTGGCGATAGCGCTCATGCTCTAGCATAGATGAGGCGCTGCACTAACCACTGCGTGGTCTGGGCTTGCTCTGAGCAGGGTTAAACATCTCAGTGGGGAACCTCCAGCACGACATCTGCACTGGGGCTTCCATCGTTGCTTCCCCCGGGCGCATGCGCAGTTCTGAGAGCTCAGTGCAGCGGGAGCCAGCTCGGGCTGCTCCCCTGCCCTGGGGAGTCTGCAGGAGCAGCTGGCCCCTGGTGCAGCAGGGAGACCAGGCAGGGCTTGCCTCAGGAGGGTGACTTTGTTCTGACACTGCGGGTGCCAATGCCAAGTGGCCCGGTAGCAGGGAGGAACCACTCCAGCCCCAGCAGGCAGCCCCGGTTCAGGGAACTCGGCAGGGCAGGCAAAGGAGACGCAGCATTATTAGGAGTTGGGGGCACATGGCTCAGCAGGAGATGTTGGGGTGTGGTGATCAGAACATCCTGAGGGTCTCCCCCAATACGCAGATCTGCTCACCTTCCCCTGACGCAGGATGTGGTGAGGGCGTGTGGGCTGTCATGGACTGGAACCAACTCAGAACCAGACTGGGCACTTCCTGCTGAGACAGCAAAGCGAGGGGGGCACTAGGCCAACAAGCCAACACAGCCTGGATCCAGACCCTTCTGCAGGGTCAGTAGTGAAGGCTGCCAGCCCTGCGGGAGGCAGGGAGAGATGTATCGTCTCCAAAGGACACGCAGGAAAACGAAGGGCCAGACAGAGTAGTGGCAGAGCTGGAATAGAGCCCTTGTCCCCTGCTCTGACTGCTAGACCGAACCTAGGAGTCCTTACGCCCAGCCCTCCTCTGCCCGCTAGGTAATACTGGCAGGAGAAATGATGAGCCACGTATCAAGTCATTTTGCACATTGTATTGAGAGCTTTTCCAGAGGCAGGCACACGTGGCCTGAAGGCCACAGAGCAGGAGAGAGCTGGGGGAGAGCGGTCTGCCTGCAGTCACACAGCTACATGCCGGCAGGGTGGGATCCTCGGGATCGCATGCTGGGCTAATGGGGCTCAATCTTCCTCCAGGAGGTGCCGAAAGAGCTTTGGACGGACACGATATTCCCGATGGCTCTGGCTGCTTGCTCAGCGGGAGTGATCGTGTCATTCCAAAGCAATTTCTCTCCAGCGGCTGGCTGGTGGCAGGGTCCCTGGAGTCTGTCATGTTCCAGCTGAAATCACCCACATGGCTGCTTCTCCATGGAAGCACCACGCTGCCCCCAGCTGTCCTGACAGTGACTCCAGTGTCACCCTGGTTCCTATGTCTGGAGCTCTGAGAGCAGAGAGTGCCCCTTCCCCAGCCCCGTTTAGAAGGGACGAGGAATCTGACAAGCATGCTAGCTCCCCGGGCTTGCTGCTGCATCTCACTGCTACCATGCCCATGGCACTAGCTTAGAGGCTCTGGCTGGAGCTTCAGGACCTCACTGGTCTTCCCCTGCCTTAGTTTCCCGTTCCTCTCAACTGCTGCTTCCAGCCCAAACCTGGATCCACCCCCGCCCGCCCAATGCCCGTGAGCACCTCGTTCAGTTGCTGTCTAGGAACATTTCATCTGCCCTCAGCTCTTTGCTTGTCCATCTGGGGACTGAGGCCAGGCCGCTTTGAAGTCCTCCTGCCCAAACTCTCCATCCCGGGCTGGAGGGAGCCTCCGGCTGGGGGAAGAGGAATTGGCCCTGGGTGTATCCCTCCTGCCTGAGGCTGATGCTGTTTCTCAGGGGAGAGGCACTGTGCGCTTGCTCTCCAGTCTGGACTCACCTGTGCCTAGTTGAGCCCTGTGGCATCCCCTGATTTGGGACCTCGGGGGTCTGCCACGTCACGTGCGCCTGTGTGACACCTGCACAGAGGAACTGCTACAGACCGTGCGGTCACCCACTAGCAGGCAAGGCCAGTCCGTTCTCCAGGAGATAATGGGAAGGTCCTTGTAGACACGACCCTGGGCTTTTCCCATCCACATCCCCCCGTGGCTCTGCCCAGGAGTTCTCTCTCTCCCAGTGCTGGGCTGGCCGGATCCCTCCTGCTATGTCCCTTTTCTGAGCCTGTGGCGCAGAGCTGGGGAAGAGCCCGCCTCCCCCCAGCCTGAGTTACACTCAGCAGCGGGAAGCACGTGCATGTGTCTTGTGACTTCAGCCTCCTGCTGGGGTCCTCTCTGGCCTGCTGCAGGTGGCCACATCCACATTGTGGCCGGCAGCTGGTGGCTGCTGCTGCTGCAGAGACTCTTCTGGTGGTTTCTCCCCAGGAAGCGCGCAGCTATCTTTAGCTAGCAAGAGCACGAGACCGCAGGAGAGCCCTCTGGACTCAGCCTCCTGCTGCTCCCGCTGCTCAGTGCAGGCAGTGAGGAAGCGGGGCCAGCCAGACCTCGCTCATGTCAAAGGGGAGCCCGGCTGGGTGGGGAGACGTGGACTGTGCCTCTCCCCGACACAAGCAAGCCCAGATGCGATCTGGGACCTGCCTTTGAACTGCAACTAGGTTCAGTTTGTGGGGTGCCCGCTTTGCCCCACCCAGCACTGCTACACTGGAGAGGCAGTGCCTGGGGGGGAGTGTGCGGAGTCCTCTGCGGGTCCTAGCTCAGGGCGGGGAACTGGCCACTTTATCCAGCAAAGTGCTGAGTGCCAGCCTGTCTGGCTGTCCCCTCCTCCCCAGGAGTGGGGTCTCTTGGCTTTGTTTGAAGCTCCCTGGAAGACCTGTCTGCAGCCAAGCACCCGTTGCAGTAACCGTTGGGTGGGACTAGAGGTTTCTCTTTCGCTTGTTCAGGCCCTGCCTTCACTTCCTGTTTCTCCCGCCTGCAGTCTCTCTGCTTCCCCAGCACAAGGCAGGCAGCCACAGTGCAGCACTTGCTGGGCTCATTCATGGGAGGGGCTGCCCAGAGCCGCAGGGGCCCCACAGCAGGAAGGAGCCCGGGCAGAGCTTAAAACTCCTGACGCCCACCACCTGGGGTATCCCAGTCTCCCTCGTTCTGCTGCTGTGCAGAAATACCAGCCCGCAGCCCCCTGCTCTTCCAGGCCGGCCCTGCCGCCGCCTCCTAGCCCTGGCCCGCAGCCCCCTGCTCTTCCAGGCCGGCCCTGCCACCGCCTCCTAGCCCTGGCCCGCAGCCCCCTGCTCTTCCAGACCGGCCCCTGCTCTTCCAGACAGGCTCTGCCGCCGCCTCCTAGCCCTGGCCCGCAGCCCCCTGCTCTTCCAGACCGGCCCCTGCTCTTCCAGACAGGCTCTGCCGCCGCCTATTCCAGACCGGCTCTACCGCCGCCTCGTAGCCCTGGCCCGCAGCCCCCTGCTCTTCCAGCTCTCCCACTCCTGAGCAGTTGGCCCCAGTTGTCTTTACAGAGATTTTTGTTGCAAGATGGAAATAACCAAACTCCCCTCGATCCAAGAGGTTACCGCGTAAAGCCATTGGCCTCACTGCCCAGCTTGGTGCATCCTGGTGCTCTCGCCCTAGCTCGCGACAGGAACGTGTGTGGTCTGTGTTCCTGTCACCACTACGCCTCCATCCCACCCACCTCTTGTCCTGTTGTTTAAAGCAGCCAAGTAGCTGGCTGTGTAACTACCTGAGACTGGCCTGGCTCTTGTGGGATACACAGAGACCAGCAAACCATCCAAGGGCCCTTTGCTCCGAGAAGGCTGTTAAGGGAAGGAGTTACTTCTAGTCCATTAGAACAAACCATTATCCCAAAGGAAGAGACTTGCATTCTGTAACCCAGGAAGACCTGGTGCCTACCTGTAGCATGACCAGATGTCCCGATGTTATAGGGACAGTCCCGATATGTGGGGCTTTTTCTTATATAGGTGCCTATTACCCCCCACCTCCTGTTCTGATTTTTCACACTTGCTATCTGGTTACCCTACCTTACCTACCTGTCAGTAATGCTCCTTGGAGTAGTGTCTCTGGGGCCGGCAGAAAGCTTGAACGTGCATATGATGCCATGAGCCCTTGGTGTGAGGTTGCCCCAGTGCGGGATGGGCTGACAGATGCCTGGGCAGGAGAGCAGGTAACGAAATCCAACCGCAGCTGGAATGCTCAGAGGAAGACAGCTGCTTTTGGGATTCCGTTGCCCGCTGTCGTGCCATCAAGTGGGCAGGTGGGTATCCGGTGCCACAATCCCCAGGAACCAGGCCCAGCAGGAAAGTCCATCTTCAGATTCCTGGGGTGGGTGTAGAGAGACGGACTAACACCCCATAAAATAGCAAGGCTACAACAACACTGCGAACAGTCAGGCCGTCAGCCTGAGACTCCCTAGTGGGATACTCCCAGGAAAGGACGATCACTTACCACAGCTGCCAACAGCGGGACCCACACGAGGGAGAGGTGGGAACGTCCTGAACTCACCCAGCAGCCTCTTCCCAGGGTCCATGAGCGTGCAGCAGATCACTGTAGGAAGAGGAACCCCTCCAGAACCAAGCCCTCAGGAGCATGGGTAGTTAATGCTGCAGACCCATCACCGTCATGCAAACTAGCCATAGAAGCAGAGACGCCTCTGACCCCAGCAGAGGGGCCGAGGAATGGAGCCGTCCCACTCGCTGCTGGAGCTGTGAGCTGCTCAGACTTCATAAGCTAAGCTGC
The DNA here is from genome assembly GCF_028017835.1 of Emys orbicularis. Classification (NCBI taxonomy): domain Eukaryota; kingdom Metazoa; phylum Chordata; order Testudines; family Emydidae; genus Emys; species Emys orbicularis. Next base: position 130,471,231 of record NC_088689.1, read on the forward strand.
TCTGCACAGGGTCAGCCGCTGGGTTTTAGAAATCCAGGGAGCTACAAGAAGTGTTGATGTAAAGTGGTGCTCTTCCCTCGGGGTCATTAGTGAACCCAATGTGTGACCGTGGCGCTCTGCGGCCTGGGCTGCTGGAGGTGGCCTCTTTCCAGTAAGCCCCGCCCAGGGGCCTGGCCACGCAGGGTTCTTAAAGATCTCCTGGCACGTGTCCTGGCCAAAGTACCATTTGGGTAATTATGTTCTGCTAAATTCCTTATGCCCTTCTTCTTCACTCCCCCCTCCGAGCTGGTGCTGGGCGCTGTTAGAGAGTGTCTGTGCTCCACCCCAGAGGGGGCTGCAGTCTGATGGTGGGTGTAGTGATCTCTGTGAGTACATGCATGGTTTGTAAGGGGTTGGCGTAGGGAAGGAGCTGTAGAGATACAATTATAATGGGGGGAGAGGGATCTTGCAGCAGGAGGCTCTACAAGGAACAGGGCCGAATCCCTGGCTCTGGGGCGAAGCCCAGCCAGCGCAGTGCTGGGAGATGGTTCGGGTGAGGGAGTCAGTGTGTTGGTGGTAAGAAGAGGCTGGTAGCGGCGCTGCTGGCCTGGCTCTGAACAGGGTGGCTGAAGCTGCAAAGCCAGACAGCGGAGAACAAAGAGATCACCTGGAGGTTGGCTGGGTGGGCCAGCCCTTTCCTAGGGAAGGAGCATCTGGCATTGTAGGAGAGGCTTGTTTAATGACTGGAAACCTGAGACAGCCCCCCACTCCCCCTGTCCTTTCATCCTGGCTTAGGCACCTGTGGCTCCTGCTGCCAGCGAGGAGGGGGCCCAGAGGTGTTCAGCACCTCCCACAGGCCGTCTGGGCTCACACAGCGAGGGGAGAAACAGGCAGGGCTGCTGGTTTGAGCTGGGGCGCAGGAGTCAGGGTTCGGTTGCCGATTGCTGAGCAGGGAGCAGCACCAGCGCTGGTAGAAGGAGGGGACAGCCCAGGGAGGGTCTGTGAGGGGGATTAAAGGGAAAGGGGGGGTGACGATCCCAGAGGAATTCCTGACCTGGCCTCTCATCTCTTCTGCGCCTCTCTGAACGTTTCACAGACCGTCGCTAGCAAGGTGTGACCAGCCCTGACAACCACATGCTGCTCTGGCCTGCGGATCACTGGCCTTCCACTCAGCAAGGGGATCCAGTGGCTGTGCCCTCATTCGGGGCTCTAGGGGTCACCTGCTGCGCATGGGGTGGCTGGATCAGAGCAGATGGGAGGAGGAGCAGGAAGCGAAGTTGCTCCCCCTCCCCCACGTGCCCAGGGTAATTCCAGGGCAGGCTCTGAAAACTGGCACAAAGTCAGCTGTGACCAGTGCCCGGACTCCTCGGCAGGGCATCACAGCCACAAGCTGGCACAAGGCAGGGCTTGGCTCTGGGAAAGATGGAGCTTGGAATCGGCTCTGCCCTGGACCGTCTGCCACCCCAAAGGCTCAGGCGCTGCCTCTGCGTGGGTTGTGGGAGGCAGGTGCTGGCGCTGAAAGGGGCTGTGGAATGCCAGGTGCCTGGGTCCGAGCCCTGGGGCCTGTGAACTGTGGCTGGCTTCCATGCGGCTCGTGATGTAAGGGGCGAGTCCCCTGGGCTTAGTGACTGGGGTGCGGCGCCAATGGGCAATGCTACAAGTGCAAATCCCAGTGCGTTGGGGGTGAGAGCTGCCCTGGGATTGACACTAGCAGCAGCACTGTCAGCGCGAGGGCAGGGGCCCCTCCTGCAGACCTTGGGCGCTGCGGTTGGTGTGAAGCATGCAGGTGAGGGCAGTGGGTTCTGCCCGGGGAGGCTGGTGGCCATGCTAATCATGGGTTGTTACTTGGGTGAAGGTGTTCGCTGGAGATGAGGGCACGGCGCAGATACCTAGGGAGAGACACTCAAGGTTCTCTCTGCCAGCACCATTGCCACCGCGCCCCCGCTTCTCTGCACCCCCCTCAGCTCTCTCCAGGCCCCCTGGCGCTGCCCTGCCCCTCTGCCCCCCTCGCAGGCACTGGCAGGGCAGGCTCTAGTGCAAATGTTAGCAAGCTCAGTGGAGCGGAGCAGCCAGGCACTGAGGAGCCGCAGCTGTCCAGTCCGGCTTCTCGTCAGGCACAGCCCAGTCCTTGCCTGGCTCCCTGCTCTGTCCCAGGACTCCCTCTGCCCTGCCAGGAGAGGGCACCACGCCCAGGCCTGCTCAGGTGACGCTCGCCAGACAAAGAAGCTGCCTTGTTAGTGGAGCTTGTCTGCAAGCTCCCTCCCCTGACAAGCCTGTGCTGCCTGGCCCTCCGGTGTGGGGAGGGCCTGCCTGGCTAGGTGAAGCGGGGCAGCCTGTCTCCTTGGTCTGCGTTGTGCCCTGGCCCACTGCTGCAGTACCTCCAGCCTGGGCCACCCGTCCCAGCCCAGCGCAGCCAGGCTGAAAAGCGCAGAGTGTCAAATTGCAAATACCTAAGTGTTATTCAGCTGTCACTGGATCCTCCCAGGATCCTTCCCTGTAACCCCTTCCCCTCCCCAGCAGGAACACCGGGCCGGGGCGGTGGGACATGGGGCGGCAGCTAACCACACATACACCACTCCCTATCTAATCCCCCAATGGCATCAGTGCGGCTGCAGGCTCTTTGGAGCAGGGGCTCTGCTGCCTATTTGCAACTCTGGAGTGCTGTATAAATAAGACATCATCACTGTCACCTGGGCCCCATCTCTGCCTGCCCCAGTGCGACAGGGCCAGGCAACCTTGCCCCCTCCACGGTGCATGCTCTGTCACCTGGCTTCGAAGCCCCCACCCTGCCCTCTGCAGGCTGGGCCCTTCCCCACGGTGGGGCTGAGAGCTCTTGGCAGGCAGAGCAACTGCAAGGAGGAAATGCTTGTGGGGAGCTGGGAAACAGGAACTGGAGAGTTGGTGGTGTGTGGGGCAGAGGGGACTTCAGACCAGCAACAGTCTCTTTGCCACTCGTTTCATGTTAGCTAGCAACAGCTTGCAGGGACAGCGCAAAGCGCCCAGCTCAGCAGCATGCACCAGTTCACAGCACAGGCTGCAAGGGTGCTCACTGTGTGGGCAGATCCTGGCCACTCTGGTCCCAGCCTCTCCCAGTGGGGGGCACCGTGGGAAGCGGGGCAGGAGCACTGGCTGTGAGAGGATCTCCCAGCTACTCCAGCCCCAGCCTCTCCCAGCAGGGGGTGCTGAGAGGAGGCAGGGAAGGAGTGCCAGCCGTGGGGGGAGCTCCTGGATACTCTAGCCCCACCCTCTCCTAATGGGGGGCACTGAGGGGAGTGGGGCAGGAGCTCTGGCTGTGGGGAGAGCTGCTGGCTACTCCAGTTCCAGCCTGTCCCAGCACGGCATGCCTGACAAAGACAATGCCCAGTGTTTCGCCTGTAATGAAAGAGGAGCCGGGGATCAAGCAATTTTTTTACTTTCATAACTGACGCGGCAAGCACAGAGGTGCCAGGGCTCTGAACCGCCAGGCCCGGAGGTGCCGGGCTCTGAACCACCAGGCCCGGGGGGGGGGGGGTGCCGGGGCTCTGAACCGCCAGGCCCAGGGGGGGGGGGGGGTGCCGGGACTCTGAACCGCCAGGCCCGGGGGGGGGGGGGGGGCGCCGGGACTCTGAACTGGCACAAATTAAGCACCGCAAGTGCCTGTGTTGGTAAAGTGTTCAGCAGGTCCCGCCCTCCGTGCCATGGGTCAGAAGTGGGGCTAGGCTGGGGGGAATTCCAGCCCAAGGGAGGAGTGACTAAGCTAGCGGTGTCTCCCCTAGCCCGTGTATGCCAAGCGGTGGGTCACAAGAAGGTTTTAGAGGGGTTCCCATGTCTGGGGCTGGATTAACCCATGTGCAGGCCGAAGGGTGGGGTGCCGGGGCGGAGGGTGCATGGATGGGATGGTGGATCGCAGACACTGCCATTGGAGAGTGGCCTTAGTGACCAGTTGGGGAACCAGCGTGTTACCCCCAGGGCTCTAGTCTGGCGGGGAGAGAAGAGACGTGCTCAGCACAGCCAGCGCCTGCCGCTCGGCCATTCCACCCGTGGCACAGGCCTGGGCTCACCGTGGGTGGACGCAGCTGGGGGAAGTGCCCTCCCGCATGGGGGTGAGAGGCTGGGGGAGGGAGGGGCAGTGGAGAGGAGAAGGGGTGAACCAAAGCCCTCCTGTCCCCTTGGCCAAGGGCGCTGGCTTCCCAGCCTGGGCACAGGTGGGTGGGCAGCCTGTGCGCGCCTTGCCCGTGCGCTCCGATTCATTTCCGCCCGGGCTCCCCGCTGGGGGCCACACCCCAGCTGTGGTGCTGCCAGCTTTCTCCTGCCCCCAGATACATGGCAGGGCCAGCCCAGGGGCACTTGGCTCCTCCACCCCTCGGTCGGTCGCTCGGTCAGGAGCCCTGAACACCCCCGGGCGACAAGGAGCAAATAGGAAACCTCTGGGTGGATTCAAACCTGCACCGCAGCAAGTGCTGGACAGGGTCAGGGATCGAATGCCAGCTCCCGGCTGTGCCAGTCAAGTGCAGCGCTCCCAGCCAGGGCACAGCGCCCTCCTCTCACCTGCCAGTCCTGAGGGCGGGAGCGTTGTCCTGTGCCGCCATCCTCGGCCTGTGCCGGGTTCGGGATCTTTCCCCAGCCCCCCCGGGTCAGACTGGGGGCTGCGTGGGGTCCTCTGGGCACCAGGCTCCCCCGCTGTGCCCCAGCCCCAGCCCAATGCTGCACTGGGCAGGAGGCAGCCGGGCAGGCCAGGGACAGGGCTGTGCACGCTGCTAGCTGAGCGTGGAGTCCGCTTGGGTGGCCCCAGGCTGCCCAGAGACAGGCGGGGGGGGGGGGGGGGGGGAAGCCGGGCTCCTTCCCTCCCTCTCCAGCCGGTGCCCGTCCCCACTTGCCTGGCTGCCCCTCCAGCTCCGGCTGTTTTATGCAGAGACGCCCAAGGCAATTCCCCCTCGGGAAGCCCAGGGCAGCCAATCCTGGACCAGCGCCCCCCCTCCAAACTTCCCCTTTTCAAGCAGCAGCAGTTTCACTTTTGCTATGCGATTACTCTGCCCTGCTCCACCCTGTGCTGCCTGGCGGAAGGGCAGCCCCTCGCCCTGTCTCCCTCCCCTGGCAGGCTGGGGGCTGGTCAGCCCTGGCCGTGCCTTAGGGGGACCAGATGGCCTGATTTTATAGGGACAGTCCCGATTTTTGGGTATTTTTCTTATATAGGCTCCTATTACCCCCCCACCCCCCCATCCCGATTTTTCATATTTGCTGTCTAGTCACCGTATCCTGCCTGCCCCTCGCGCAGGGCCCAGCTCTTCCGCAGTCCCTGGCTGCTGCCTCAGGGCGCGCGGGGGGCCCTGCTGCCCCTGTGAGCAGTGAGGGGCCAGCCGGCCATAGGGGTCCTGGGGCATCTGGCCAAAGGCCAGGGGCTGTTGCCGGCACTGTCTCTCCATGGCTTTGGCACAGTTGTGTCTGGTGCCAGACTTTGGGTCCTTAGCCAGCACCAGGGCTGGGGATTTCCACCTACCGCACCATTTACAAACCAAATGAGCTGAATGTTGTGATTCCCACTGCCCCTTTGCTGGGACCACATGGGCCTGTCTCCCCAGAGCTGCAGCTGGCCTCAGCACCATTGAGCTCGGGTGATAACAGAGCCAAGCTGGGTTACACCCCGTCTAAAACCTGTGTTCAGCCTGGGAATGGAGCTGGGCTGAGACGTTCCTTTAACCCCATCATGGCCACTGCCAAGTATTCAAACTGTGCTGGCACAATCCTGCACGCAGCTGAAATCCCCCTCCCATGTCGGCCTCCCACCCCCTGGGGGGGGCTAGACCCTGCCATTGGGCTGCTGAGCTCCATGAACCTACCACCATTGTACACCATGCTCTCGCCTGGTGCCACCCCCCGGTGCTGCCAGGGTCGCTGGGCCTTCAGGGTTTGAGGCTGGGGCCCCACTTACCCAGCCATCCAGGAAGCTGCAGTGTGTGTGCCCATCAGGAGCCTTCCTTCCCAAGAGGCAAAGTGAGCCATAGGCTGGGCTGGGCCGGAGCACGCGTGGGGAAGAGGGGAACACAGATCTAGGTGGACGTCTACATTGGACTTGACCCAATGGTTCACTCCACTCCTGGTGTCTGAATGCTCTGTGGCTGGCTTCGCTCCCCTTGTCCACAACTAGGAGCCACCAGTGGGATGTGCCCGTGGAAAAGGATTTCCAGCAGAGACAGGGAAATGTTAATACCTTGTACAAGGCACTGGGGAGACCTCACCTGGAATGCTGGGTACAGTTCTGGTCTCCCGTGTTTACAAAAGATGACTTCTAGCTGGAACGGGTGCAGAGAAGGACTCCTAGGATGAACCGAGGAATGGAAAACCTGCCTCATGAGAGGGGATCTTGGCTTGTTTAGCCTGACAAACGCAGGCGAGGGGAGAGCTGATCGCGGGCTATAAATCCAGCCGAGGGGTAACACCAGGCAGGGAGAGGAGTTAGTTCAGTTAAGGGAAAGTCTCAGCTGGAAATTAGGAGAGGGTTTCTAGCCATCAGAGAAGTGACGTTCTGGAGCAGCCCCCCAAGGGGCGCAGAGGGGGCAGAAAACCTAACTGGCTTCAAGCCTGAGCTTGATACGTTTTTGAGGGGATGGTGTGATGGGGCTGCCTCCGATGGCACGTAGCCGATCTGCGACTGCCAGCAGCAAGGATCCCCCGGGCCGGCCGGAGATGGGACACTAGCTGGGGAGGGCTCTGAGTCACTGCAGAGAATTCTCTCCCAGGTGTCTGACTGCTGGGTCTTGCCCATGTGCTCAGGGTCTAACCAATCACCAGATCTGGGGTCAGGAAGGAACCTTGTGCTGGTCCCTTCATAGCGCGGCCCCCCAGGTAACATGGGGGAAGAGCTGCATTCCTCACAGGGAACTTGGAGAAATGTGTCCTTTGGGAGGCTACCACAGCGATGGGGCCATGGAAAGGCCTAGAAATAACTATACCCCGAGCCCTCTTGTATACGGTGCCAGGGAAAGCAGCTGGCGCGCAGAGCCCCCGTTGTGCGGCGCTTTCAGGGCTGGCTAATTGCAACTCGTGGCATTGGGAGCGACGTTTCCGCCCTGGTGGGGTGTAGCCAGGAGGCGCCGAGGTGCCTGAACCGCACAAGTCAGGGGAGGCGTCTTGAATAACACTGACTGGCAGAGAGGGACGGAAACTGGCACATGGGGCCTGGCCCAGCCCAGCCCTGCTGCTGTTTTACAGGGACAAGCAGGGAAACCTGAGCCCGAAATCCAAGCGGATTAGCTGGCTTTGGTTTCTGCAGTGGCTCAGGTCCAGCTTGCAGGTGTTCGGTGGGGAGGGGCGTCTGCCCCCAGCTTCACCCACAGCCACTTTCCTGCTTTCCCAAAGCAGCCCGAGGCTACTTGGACCCAGTCCAAGCCCCTTGCAGACATCTTGGGGGGAGGGGCATCATGGAGGTCATTGTAATCCCCTCTTTGTCCCGACAGAGCCCAAGCGATGCCCCTCCGTCCCCGGGAGGCTGCTTCTGGAGGGGTGGGGGTGTCTGTGAGGCACAGACTCTGGGCCAGAACGCAGCATTGAACCCAGAGCGTTTTAGCCACAAGGGCAGCCTGCCTGCCTAGCCACGGCCCACGGGCTTGTGCTGAGCACCCGCAAACCCACACCCCAGGGCCTCATGCGGGACACGGTGGTTCAGCCGGTGTGATGGCGCCATTTGCAGGCCAGAGCGTCTGTCCCTCCTCCAGCTGAGTGCAGGCCTGTTGGTGAGGCTGCAGCCCGGGGGCTCGGACGGTGTGCAGTGCAGCAGGGAGAGGAGGCTGGCTTTCCGGAGCAGTGTGCAGACAGGCTCCATTAGCCTTTCTTTGTCCTCGGTGAGGAGCGTGTTCAGCCCACGCTAAGGCAGCGCTGGTTCATTTCGCAGCCTGGCCTGACGTTGGAACCAGGTTTGGTTTTTGGAACGTCCTGGAGTTCTGTCGCCATCCCAGTGAGCAGAGTTGGTGGCCAGGTCCTGCGCCTGGCCGCACCGTCTGCAGCTCCCGCCTTCAGGGGCTCGGCTCCCGGAGCTGTGCCCCAATCTGATGCCCCACCTCCCCAGTGCAAGAGGTCCCGGCTAGCCCCCAGCCCCCCTCCAAAGCCGCTTTGGCTGTCTTTACCCATGATGCTCTGTGCCAGGTCTCCTCAGGTGACTGTCCCTGAGGCGGGGCACTAGCCGGGGGCCGGGGGTGGGAGCCCCCAGCCCGTCTCCCCTCTGGCGATGGCGAGGCCAGCTTGGAAGTGATCTGCGCCACCATCTGCCAGCACCACCCCGGGAGGGGACAAGCCGGCACCGCTCAGCCGCGACTCATTGTCAATTAACTGACACCCGGGAAAAGCCCCTGGTCCCCAGGGGCAGGTGCTTTCCAGCAGCCCTGGCACTCGGCTCAGGGCCCGGGTGGGGGGCGAGTGAATCACTCCAGGCTCCTCTGGCCCAGCAGCCCTGGGGCTGCCCTGGCTGCAGCGTCCCGGCCACACCGCAGCGACCCCCGCCCGGGCCTGGGGGCAGCACAGCCCCCCAGGAAGGGACTGGGAGCGTGGGCAGAGGGCTGGGGGTGCTGGCCCCGCACAGAGCCGTGGGGCTGGGGGAGCTGGGGCGCAGGGGGGGGGCGGCACAGAGCCGTGGGGCGCTGGGGCTGGCAGAGCACGGGGGAGCTCCCAGCGCCGGGCAGCAGGGGGCAGCATCGGCGGCGGCAGGGCCCAGCCGGCCGCTCTTCCCGCCGCTCCGCTCCTCGGCAGCGTCCCCAGGCCTGGTAAGCGGGGCTCGTGCAGCCGCCCCCCCCCCGTGCCGGTGCCCCCCCCAGCCCAGCCCCCCCACCAGTGCCCCTCACTCCCGACCCGCAGCCCCCCCAGCCCCCCCACCAGTGCCCCTCACTCCCGACCCGCAGCCCCCCCAGCCCAACCCCCCCCGCCAGTGCCCCTCAGTCCCGACCCGCAGCCCCCCCAGCCCAGCCCCCCCACCAGTGCCCCTCACTCCCGACCCGCAGCCCCCCCCAGCCCAGCCCCCCCCACCAGTGCCCCTCACTCCCGACCCGCAGCCCCCCCAGCCCAGCCCCCCCACCAGTGCCCCTCACTCCCGACCCGCAGCCCCCCCCAGCCCAGCCCCCCCACCAGTGCCCCTCACTCCCGACCCGCAGCCCCCCCAGCCCAGCCCCCCCACCAGTGCCCCTCACTCCCGACCCGCAGCCCCCCCAGCCCAGCCCCCCCACCAGTGCCCCTCACTCCCGACCCGCAGCCCCCCCAGCCCAGCCCCCCCACCAGTGCCCCTCACTCCCGACCCGCAGCCCCCCCAGCCCCCCCACCAGTGCCCCTCACTCCCGACCCGCAGCCCCCCCAGCCCCCCCCGCCAGTGCCCCTCACTCCCGACCTGCAGCCCCCCCAGCCCAGCCCCCCCCGCCAGTGCCCCTCACTCCCGACCTGCAGCCCCCCCAGCCCAGCCCCCCCCGCCAGTGCCCCTCACTCCCGACCCGCAGCCCCCCCCAGCCCAGCCCCCCCCGCCAGTGCCCCTCAGTCCCGACCCGCAGCCCCCCCAGCCCAGCCCCCCCCGCCAGTGCCCCTCACTCCCGACCTGCAGCCCCCCCAGCCCAGCCCCCCCCGCCAGTGCCCCTCACTCCCGACCCGCAGCCCCCCCAGCCCAGCCCCCCCCGCCAGTGCCCCTCACTCCCGACCCGCAGCCCCCCCCAGCCCAGCCCCCCCCGCCAGTGCCCCTCAGTCCCGACCCGCAGCCCCCCCAGCCCAGCCCCCCCACCAGTGCCCCTCAGTCCCGACCTGCAGCCCCCCCAGCCCAGCCCCCCCCGCCAGTGCCCCTCACTCCCGACCCGCAGCCCCCCCAGCCCAGCCCCCCCCGCCAGTGCCCCTCAGTCCCGACCCGCAGCCCCCCCAGCCCCCCCGCCAGTGCCCCTCAGTCCCGACCCGCAGCCCCCCCAGCCCCCCCCGCCAGTGCCCCTCACTCCCGACCTGCAGCCCCCCCAGCCCAGCCCCCCCCGCCAGTGCCCCTCACTCCCGACCCGCAGCCCCCCCCAGCCCAGCCCCCCCCACCAGTGCCCCTCACTCCCGACCCGCAGCCCCCCCCGCCAGTGCCCCTCAGTCCCGACCCGCAGCCCCCCCCGCCAGTGCCCCTCACTCCCGACCCGCAGCCCCCCCAGCCCAGCTCCCCCCGCCAGTGCCCCTCAGTCCCGACCCGCAGCCCCCCCCGCCAGTGCCCCTCACTCCCGACCCGCAGCCCCCCCAGCCCAGCCCCCCCACCAGTGCCCCTCACTCCCGACCCGCAGCCCCCCCAGCCCAGCCCCCCCACCAGTGCCCCTCACTCCCGACCCGCAGCCCCCCCTAGCCCAGCCCCCCCCCACCAGTGCCCCTCACTCCCGACCCGCAGCCCCCCCCAGCCCAGCCCCCCCCACCAGTGCCCCTCACTCCCGACCCGCAGCCCCCCCAGCCCAGCCCCCCCACCAGTGCCCCTCACTCCCGACCCGCAGCCCCCCCCACCAGTGCCCCTCAGTCCCGACCCGCAGCCCCCCCGCCAGTGCCCCTCAGTCCCGACCCGCAGCCCCCCCAGCCCAGCCCCCCCACCAGTGCCCCTCACTCCCGACCTGCAGCCCCCCCAGCCCAGCCCCCCCCGCCAGTGCCCCTCACTCCCGACCCGCAGCCCCCCCCAGCCCAGCCCCCCCCGCCAGTGCCCCTCAGTCCCGACCCGCAGCCCCCCCAGCCCCCCCGCCAGTGCCCCTCAGTCCCGACCCGCAGCCCCCCCAGCCCAGCCCCCCCCGCCAGTGCCCCTCACTCCCGACCCGCAGCCCCCCCCAGCCCAGCCCCCCCCGCCAGTGCCCCTCAGTCCCGACCCGCAGCCCCCCCAGCCCCCCCGCCAGTGCCCCTCAGTCCCGACCCGCAGCCCCCCCAGCCCCCCCGCCAGTGCCCCTCACTCCCGACCCGCAGCCCCCCCAGCCCAGCCCCCCCACCAGTGCCCCTCACTCCCGACCTGCAGCCCCCCCAGCCCAGCCCCCCCCCGCCAGTGCCCCTCACTCCCGACCCGCAGCCCCCCCCAGCCCAGCCCCCCCCGCCAGTGCCCCTCAGTCCCGACCCGCAGCCCCCCCAGCCCCCCCGCCAGTGCCCCTCAGTCCCGACCCGCAGCCCCCCCAGCCCCCCCGCCAGTGCCCCTCACTCCCGACCCGCAGCCCCCCCAGCCCAGCCCCCCCCGCCAGTGCCCCTCACTCCCGACCCGCAGCCCCCCCAGCCCAGCCCCCCCCGCCAGTGCCCCTCAGTCCCGACCCGCAGCCCCCCCAGCCCCCCCGCCAGTGCCCCTCAGTCCCGACCCGCAGCCCCCCCAGCCCCCCCCGCCAGTGCCCCTCACTCCCGACCTGCAGCCCCCCCCAGCCCAGCCCCCCCCGCCAGTGCCCCTCACTCCCGACCCGCAGCCCCCCCCAGCCCAGCCCCCCCCACCAGTGCCCCTCACTCCCGACCCGCAGCCCCCCCTGCCAGTGCCCCTCAGTCCCGACCCGCAGCCCCCCCCGCCAGTGCCCCTCACTCCCGACCCGCAGCCCCCCCAGCCCAGCTCCCCCCGCCAGTGCCCCTCACTCCCGACCCGCAGCCCCCCCCGCCAGTGCCCCTCAGTCCCGACCCGCAGCCCCCCCCGCCAGTGCCCCTCACTCCCGACCCGCAGCCCCCCCAGCCCAGCCCCCCCACCAGTGCCCCTCACTCCCGACCCGCAGCCCCCCCAGCCCAGCCCCCCCACCAGTGCCCCTCACTCCCGACCCGCAGCCCCCCCTAGCCCAGCCCCCCCCCACCAGTGCCCCTCACTCCCGACCCGCAGCCCCCCCCAGCCCAGCCCCCCCCACCAGTGCCCCTCACTCCCGACCCGCAGCCCCCCCAGCCCAGCCCCCCCACCAGTGCCCCTCACTCCCGACCCGCAGCCCCCCCCACCAGTGCCCCTCAGTCCCGACCCGCAGCCCCCCCAGCCCCCCCGCCAGTGCCCCTCAGTCCCGACCCGCAGCCCCCCCAGCCCAGCCCCCCCACCAGTGCCCCTCACTCCCGACCTGCAGCCCCCCCAGCCCAGCCCCCCCCGCCAGTGCCCCTCACTCCCGACCCGCAGCCCCCCCCAGCCCAGCCCCCCCCGCCAGTGCCCCTCAGTCCCGACCCGCAGCCCCCCCAGCCCCCCCGCCAGTGCCCCTCAGTCCCGACCCGCAGCCCCCGCAGCCCCCCGAGCCCCCCCGCCAGTGCCCCTCAGTCCCGACCCGCAGCCCCCCCAGCCCAGCCCCCCCACCAGTGCCCCTCACTCCCGACCTGCAGCCCCCCCAGCCCAGCCCCCCCCGCCAGTGCCCCTCACTCCCGACCCGCAGCCCCCCCAGCCCAGCCCCCCCCGCCAGTGCCCCTCAGTCCCGACCCGCAGCCCCCCCAGCCCCCCCGCCAGTGCCCCTCAGTCCCGACCCGCAGCCCCCCCAGCCCCCCCCGCCAGTGCCCCTCACTCCCGACCTGCAGCCCCCCCAGCCCAGCCCCCCCCCGCCAGTGCCCCTCACTCCCGACCCGCAGCCCCCCCCAGCCCAGCCCCCCCCCACCAGTGCCCCTCAGTCCCGACCCGCAGCCCCCCCCGCCAGTGCCCCTCACTCCCGACCCGCAGCCCCCCCAGCCCAGCTCCCCCCGCCAGTGCCCCTCACTCCCGACCCGCAGCCCCCCCAGCCCAGCCCCCCCCGCCAGTGCCCCTCACTCCCGACCCGCAGCCCCCCCAGCCCAGCCCCCCCACCAGTGCCCCTCACTCCCGACCCGCAGCCCCCCCTAGCCCAGCCCCCCCCCACCAGTGCCCCTCACTCCCGACCCGCAGCCCCCCCCAGCCCAGCCCCCCCCACCAGTGCCCCTCACTCCCGACCCGCAGGCCCCCCAGCCCAGCCCCCCCACCAGTGCCCCTCACTCCCGACCCGCAGCCCCCCCCACCAGTGCCCCTCACTCCCGACCCGCAGCCCCCCCAGCCCAGCCCCCCCACCAGTGCCCCTCACTCCCGACCCGCAGCCCCCCCCAGCCCAGCCCCCCCCACCAGTGCCCCTCACTCCCGACCTGCAGCCCCCCCAGCCCAGCCCCCCCCGCCAGTGCCCCTCAGTCCCGACCCGCAGCCCCCCCAGCCCCCCCGACAGTGCCCCTCAGTCCCGACCCGCAGCCCCCCCAGCCCAGCCCCCCCCGCCAGTGCCCCTCAGTCCCGACCCGCAGCCCCCCCAGCCCCCCCCGCCAGTGCCCCTCACTCCCGACCCGCAGCCCCCCCAGCCCAGCCCCCCCCGCCAGTGCCCCTCACTCCCGACCCGCAGCCCCCCCAGCCCAGCCCCCCCCGCCAGTGCCCCTCACTCCCGACCCGCAGCCCCCCCAGCCCAGCCCCCCCCGCCAGTGCCCCTCACTCCCGACCCGCAGCCCCCCCAGCCCAGCCCCCCCCGCCAGTGCCCCTCACTCCCGACCCGCAGCCCCCCCAGCCCAGCCCCCCCCGCCAGTGCCCCTCACTCCCGACCCGCAGCCCCCCCAGCCCAACCCCCCCCGCCAGTGCCCCTCACTCCCGACCCGCAGCCCCCCCAGCCCAGCCCCCCCCGCCAGTGCCCCTCAGTCCCGACCCGCAGCCCCCCCAGCCCAGCCCCCCCCGCCAGTGCCCCTCACTCCCGACCCGCAGCCCCCCCAGCCCAGCCCCCCCCGCCAGTGCCCCTCAGTCCCGACCCGCAGCCCCCCCAGCCCAGCCCCCCCCGCCAGTGCCCCTCACTCCCGACCCGCAGCCCCCCCAGCCCAGCCCCCCCCGCCAGTGCCCCTCACTCCCGACCCGCAGCCCCCCCAGCCCAGCCCCCCCCGCCAGTGCCCCTCACTCCCGACCCGCAGCCCCCCCAGCCCAGCCCCCCCCGCCAGTGCCCCTCACTCCCGACCCGCAGCCCCCTCCTAGCCCAGCCCCCCCCGCCAGTGCCCCTCACTCCCGACCCGCAGCCCCCCCCGCCGGTGCCCCTTACTCCCAACCCGCAGCCCCCCCCAGCCCAACCCCCCCCGCCAGTGCCCCTCAGTCCCGACCCGCAGCCCCCCCAGCCCAGCCCCCCCACCAGTGCCCTTCACTCCCGACCCGCAGCCCCCTCCTAGCCCATCCCCCCCCGCCAGTGCCCCTCACTCCCGACCCGCAGCCCCCTCCTAGCCCAGCCCCCCCCGCCAGTGCCCCTCACTCCCGACCCGCAGCCCCCCCAGCCCAGCCCCCCCACCAGTGCCCTTCACTCCTGACCCGCAGCCCCCCCAGCCCAGCCCCCCCACCAGTGCCCTTCACTCCCGACCCGCAGCCCCCCCCAGCCCAGCCCCCCCGCCAGTGCCCCTCACTCCCGACCCGCAGCCCCCCCGCCAGTGCCCCCACTCCCGACCTGCAGCCCCCTCCTACCTCTGCCCTGCCCCCCCCGCCAGTGCCCCTCACTCCCGACCCGCAGCCCCCCCCCGCCAGTGCCCCCACTCCCGACCTGCAGCCCCCTCCTACCTCTGCCCTGCCCCACCCACCAGTGCCCCTCACTCCTGACCCGCAGCCCCCTCCTAGCCCAGCTCTGCCCCCCCCCGCGCTGCCGGTGCCCCTCACTCCCGACCCGCAGCCCCCCCGCCAGTGCCCCTCACTCCCGACCTGCAGCCCCCCCCCGTGCCAGTGCCCCTCACTCCCGACCTGCAGCCCCCTCCTAGCCCAGCCCCCCCCCCCCCCCCGTGCCGGTGCCCCTCAGTCCTGACCCACAGCCCTCTGTGGTTCAGCCCAGGGCTCTCCCTCGCAGCTGGTGCTGGACCTGGACTGAGCCTGGCACTGGTGATTTCTCCAGTGCATGAGGGTTGCCTGGTACTTTACAGATGGGATCATGCCGCTGCCTCCAACCTAAGTGAGATGCAGCCCGTGGGCTGTGGGCCATGGTAACACACGTGTGGCAGCAGAGGGCTGAGCTCAGCTGTGGCACAGGGCGGGCGGGCTGTGAGCATGCACAGGGACTCCCCACGCCCAGCACCTTCCCGTGGGCAGCAGCTCTGGCTTTAACCCTCTCTCCGTGTCATTGCAGCAGGATGATTCTGGCCTCAGTGAAGATGTTCTGCCGCGGGGGCTTAACTCCTAGCTGGAGGCTGGCAGCTGCCAGGAGAGCACCTGACTGGTAAGGTCGGGAGAGCCCAGCGGAGCTGAGGGCCCCAGCACCACCTCTCCCTGGATTTCCCATGGCCCAGTGCAGACTGGCCTGACCATCTCTCAGGCAGAGTGAGCCTTCGTCAGCAGCTAGCAGAGCCTGGCTGCTCCGGGCCAACCCCCCAGCAAGCAGCAGCAGCCTCCCCCTCTCCGAACGGGGACTGTGGGGAATGAGGCCAGGTCCAGGCTGGCTGGTGCTCTAGCAGCAAGACCGAGCTGGCCAGCAGTGCCCATGGCCCCTCTTATCCAGGCCCAGCTACTGCTCCTGTAATTGGTCCCTGTGTGGTGCGGCTTGACCTGGCCACTCAAAGACTGCCTGGGAGCCTTGGGCGGCTCTGGGGTGAGCCAGCTCCCAAGCACAGTGCGGGGAGGTCTCTGCTCAAGGGGGACTGGCGAGGAAGCTGAGTAAGTCCTGGGGTTTTTGGCTAGTGGGTCTCAGTCAAGCCCTCTTGTGACAGGCAGCCGCGCCGGGGTCACCGCCTCACCCCTGCAGATGACGAGCTTTACCAGAAGACAACGCTGAAGTTGATGGAGCGGGAATCCCCCAGCATGATGCTCATAGACAGCTACACCAGCTGGGGCTTCACCATCAATGGAGACAAGGTGGTGGGGCCCTGCGCCATCATCCCACGCGCCATCCTGCAGTGGAATGTGAGTGCCCCAGCTGGCAGGGCCTGGAGCCTGGCCCCAGGGGACTTCCCCCTCCCCACAGGGCCTGGGCCTTCAACTCCCCACTGTGCTGAGCTCCCAGCCCTGGGGAAGTGGAGTTCCCCATGCCCAGGTGGCCAGTCCAGTCCTGGGGGTGGGGGTGTGGGAGACCCAGGGAGCTAGTCACTTTGACTCTTCCCTGCCCACAAGGGGGAGTGCAGGTGCTTTGACCTGAGCCTCCCTGGCTGTGTTGAAACCTGCCCAGTCCAGGCAGCAGTGAGCTCCAGGGGCATGGCCCCCATGCAGGGCACAGGCTGCATTGCAAGCCAGGTGGCATTGTGGGCAGGAGAGGTGAGTGTCCTTCCTTTCCTTCAGGTTGGCTCTTACCAGGACATCACCGAGGAGAGCCTGGTGCTGTTCCGGCTGCTGGAGCCGAGAATAGGTAGGTGGGAGGCGCAGAGATGAACGGGGCACTGGGGAATACTCTGCTGCTCCCTGCAGCGCTCTGCCATCACTGGTTGGGTGTGGCAGTCCCCAGAGCGAGCCAGGAACAGGGACTGCACTTGTGTGCTGGCACGTGTCCTGCTACCCTGGCCATGTGGGTTGTCTGAGCCAAAGCAGAACTTGCCCTTCCCCAGACGCTGCCCAGCAACAAGTGGGGCAGCCAAGCTGGGGTTACTCAGGGTCTTGGCCACTGCAGTTTGAATGGCCGGACGGGGCTGTGGCTGGGAGAGGGACAGGCCTTGAGGCCGGCTAGCGCCAGGATGGCTGTACAGGTTGTGTGCTGTGCACCCAATATTGAGGGCGGGAGGCGGGGCTGGGTTTTGCCATGTGGCCAACGCAGCCTCACTCAGCTGGGCTTGTCTCCTGCTGCTAGAAATCCTGGTGCTGGGCCTAGGGGACAAGGTGGAGCGGCTGGAGCCTGCTGTCCTGAAGTTCATGAGGGAATGTGGGATCGCTGTGGAGGTGCAGGACACGGTAAGGGGGGACATGCTGGGACCATGGGGGTGAAGCTGAGCAGACCTGCCAGGGCTGAACAAGGGGCACCTTCGGAGGCAAAGGTAATGGCTGTCTGTGCCCACCCAGCCAGGCAGCTGGAGCTAGATTCTCCTAGTGCAGCCACAGGGGGGATGGCCTGGTGCCCCAACCCTCCCCATGCCCTGCCCTCTGCATTGGCCCCTTGCTCAGCTGGGTGGAGGCCATGCGTGACCCTGCAGGGCAGGGAGTGTGAAGGGCCCCATGTACCCTCCAGCCCCATGACCTCATGCACACGCTGGGACAGGGCAATGGTGCCTTGGTGGCTATTGGCTTGAGACACACTCCTGCCAACACAAGGTTAATGTTACTTTTCTGATAGGCGCCAGGCAAGGAACTCTGGTCCCTGGGCTACAGATCACGTGTCTTAGCAGTGAAAGGCAGGCGGGGACTGGGGTAAATGGTCCCCATGGCCAAGGGCTCTGCTTTAGTCATGGAGTGTTTCTGGGCCTTTGCCTTCTCTTTCACAGCCTAATGCTTGTGCAACGTTCAACTTCCTGATGAGCGAGCGTCGTGCGACCGCGGCTGCCCTCATCCCCCCCAGTGCTGGCAGAGCCCTGATGTAGAAGCAGCTCCGCGGCTGAGCCCGTCTGGGCCTTGGGACTCACACCCAGCCTGTGTACAAAGGGTTAAATGCCTCACAGGGCCTGGAATGGGAACATGAACTGTTACTAGGAAGGAGAAAATGTTTCAGAATAAACAGTGAGCAGCCACCCTGCATGCAGCTTTTCCTGGGAAGGGCTGTGGGTGCCCAGCTGTGAATGCTTCCTTCCTCCTGGCCCCTCCCTCATCAGGGGAGGGGGGCAAAGGAAGACAAGGGGCTACAGCAGCCCTCGTGCTCCCAGCCCTTGGAAAGCAGGGGCAGCTACCTCCATGTTCGTGCAGAACAGCTCTTGGCACAGGCTGCTGCCATTCTTGGGGCCTCTCTCTCCCCCGGCCCCAGGAATGCCAGTGACTGGCCCTCAGCAGCATTCCTGTCAGAGGAGCCCTGTGAATGCCAGCCTTGCTGTGGGGCCTTCTGCTCCTTACAGGGCTCTGAGCAGGGCTGAAACTCACCTAGCCACATTGGGCATTACTAGGCCCTGCACCTTCCGCTCCACTTGTGGGCAGCCGAGCAGGCCACAGCTGGATCATGCCCTGCCAGGTAGCAGGGGTTGGCTCAGCTGGGTTTTAAAGGGGCAATTGCAGCAGAAGCTCCTCCACTTCCCCCAGCTCTGTTCTGCCCTTGCTGAACTACAGGCAGTAGCATAACCCTTGTGAAGCACATCAGCAAGCTGTGGTGTTCAGGCTGCAGGTGGGAGGGTCACAGGGACTGGAATTGGGACTGAAGCATGGGGAGACAGGGGTTGCTCTCACAATCTTGCAGCAGAGCAAATCCTGGGACCAGCAACAAAACCAGCCTAAGGGGTGACCCGTGGGCATGACAGGGGACAGGAGTCCAGGGCTGCAACCTGGGGAGAGGCAGCCTGAGGTGGTGGGACTGAGACAGACCAGGAGCCCCACCTCTTCTCTTTTATTGTAAAACATGGCCAACAGGTGCCAGGGCCTGAGCCCCGCTGGCAGGGGGTCTTCACGGGATGGGGAGCAGCAGGTGCTTGCAGGAGAATGGCACTTCTGTGACAGGAGCAGCTCAGGTGCGTGGCAGTGGAGGGCTGCAGAGCAGCAGGGTGCTGAGCACAGGCACAGACCCTCCTTCAGAAGAGGCGCTTCTCGTATCTAAACAGACAGGAAAGTGAGCCAGGGGCACGGCCCCTCCCCCTCCCGGCCTGCCCAGCCCAGCAAGCAGGGAGCCAGGCCTGGCTTGCCCCCAGCAGCAGCTGCTGCTCTCAAGCCAGAGGTCCTCTGTGCTGGGGCAGGCAGTTGCAGTAGATCTGCATTGTCTGGAGAATCCAAGGCCGGTGCTATTATGGAACAGCTCCAGCTGCTACAAACAGCAGGTAAGCCAGTAACACCCCCCCCCACCCAGCCAGGCTCCCTGCCAGCCAATGGGATGCAGCCTGTACCACTGCATGCAGGGACAGCAAGGGCAGGACCTACAGCATTAGACTAGTGTGCTGGGCTGGGCCACATCCAACAGTGTTTTGAGCCGCTAAGAGCCCAGCGAAGGGCACCGCTGGCAGGGGACTTACGAATGGAGGCCATGAACTCCTCCTTCCACTTGGGCAGACGTCGTCCTCTTTTCAAACTTCAGTTCTCCCGAGTACATCATGGCTCTGCCGAGGGAAAGCAGATCTGGGGTCATGCTCCCGAGGCCGAGGCCAGGCGGCCTCTGGCCCTCAGTGTGCCATGGGGAGTTGCAGGCCTGGGGAGAGACTGTACTGTGCAGTGGGGCAAGGAGATTTCACACCAACTGCAACACAGGACGAGCAAGGGGTTGCCACATGCTTCCCCCCCCAGGCCCATTTCTGGAAGGAGCAGAGCCAGGCGGCCAGCTCCAGCACCTCCCTCAGCAAGGCTGCCCAGGCAGCGCTCTCCCATCCCATCGCACAACTCCTCCTTCAGGGGGTGCCTGCTGGGGACTGGGCTGGGAGCAGGGGCTACAGCTCAGCTGCACCAGAGATCGGGGTCTGAGACATGAGGGGCCTTGGCTACCAGCTGCAAGGAGCCAGTTACCAGAGGCTAGCTCAGGGATGACGAGATGAGGATTAGCTGAGCGCGCACACGGGGAAGTCTCTTACCTGACTTGGGTCAGACTCTTGGCACCGATATCCTGACAGGAGTGCTGGATCCCAGCAATCAGGTACGGGATGAACTTGTGGATAGAACCTTTGTCTTGCACTGCCCCAGACACCCCCTGGGCCACTTTAATTTTATCTGTCTCACTGTGGATGGTTGGGGGGGGGGGAAGAGAAGAAAAAACATCCATGGAACAAACCAGACCTGGCAAGCTAAGGCAGTAATCTCACAGACTCGGGGACCTGCCACCCCTCATGCCAGTCTCTCCTACCTGAAGTATCGGGTCTGGCTGCCCAAGTTCTTGTCCATGGCATCCAATGATCCCATTCCCCGGTATTTCTTCAACCTAATTCCGTCCGAGAAGAAGTACTCTCCAGGGGCTTCCGTGGTTGCAGCCAGGAGAGAGCCCATCATCACTAAAGCCAGCGAGAAGATTAGCGACAGCTGAGTCAGCCATAGGGCACAGGAGGGGAGCTTACACTGGAGCAAGGCTTTGTTCAGCCACTTGGTGGGCCCCAGACCCTGCACCTCGGGTGGGGAGAGGCCCAGAGCCTGCATCTTAGGAGGGGGCAGCATGACCCTGTCATCTGGGCACAGGGTGAAAGTGGAGCTGGTCAGAATATACCCAGTTGCCATTGTTTGCTGGGCCCCTCCCCCATTAGCAGGTGTTGCTGCATTGACAACTCCCCCAGGAGGAGGAGGTGTTACCCTCACCTGGCTCTAAGGGAGGTGGGGGCTGAGCAGTCCTGAGGGAGGAACCATAGGAACAGACAAGCTTGGAGAAGGGCTCAGCTGATCTTTTAAGTCATTAATTTCTTTGTTTGATAAACTCTAAGGAAGGGGTAAGTCTGGACCCTACAGAGCATGTGGACTTGAAGAACAGACTGAGAAAGACAACTGCTTAGAGGCTCACTGGGTTTGTGGTTAGCCCTTGTACCTCTGGGCAAAAGGCCTAGATCACGAAGGCGCCAAGACGCAGCCAGGTTTGTTTGGCACAAGTGGCACTCTGCTTGGAAGAAGCCTCACACTAGTGCACGGGGCATGTGGCACCAGCAGACCTGTCTGGAGAATGCTGCACTGTCCGGGCAGAGTCTCCCTGCCCTGACACTAGAGTAGATCAGTGCCCTGTGCACAATGTACGTTCACTGCTGAAAAGCAGCCTGGGCAATGTAAATACACCAGCAATCTCCCACTCCCGGCCCGGCTGTGATCGTGTTGGCACTCATGCGGACACGGTCAGGGCTTTGCAGAGCTCCCGTAACACTGCCAAGCGAGCGCTGCAGAACAGTCTGCAGGCAGTAAGAAGCTCACTCATTTGGTTGATATTCCAATGGCAAAGCAAATCCCCCAGAAAGGAGACACCCCGCTGAATGCCTTAAGCTCCCCCCGTCCCCCTCACCTGTGGAAGCACCGAGTGCCAGGGCCTTGGCAACGTGTCCCACGGTTTGGATCCCTCCATCTGCGATCACCGGGACCCCAAATCTCCTGGCATATTCGGACACTTTGTACACTGCTGTGGCCTGGGGCCTGCCGCAGGCCAAGACTAGATCCAGGAAGAGAAAGGGTGAACCGTCAAGTACCAGGCGCTGCAGCAATCCCCTTGGTTAAAGGTCCTTCAAGCTTTCAGTCACACACAGACCTCCCCTGGAATAAGCCACAGGAAATCAAGCAGCCCTGGCCCCAAGTCCCAGAAGGCAGGTGAACAGGGGCTATGAAGTAACTGCTGCCCCAATGCCACAGAGAAGCTTTTGCAGTGGTTACAGAACGACCAAGAGCCCTGGTGAAATCATGGACGCCAGCTGCTCAGTCCTTAGGGGCACTGATTCACTCACCACCTAGTGTCCAGCAAGACACAGAAGGAAGCAGGGCCAGACCCAAGAAACCCAAGCCCAATGAGTCCCCAGATGATTGCTGTGTTCCCCGCACTGCTGATCACCACAATGATGGGATGTCAATGTGCAGCCAGGAAGAGGCATCTGACCAAAAGGAGAGAGTTTCTATTGATACGCAACAACAGAAAAGGAAACAGACACAGGGCGGACTGATGTGGTGCTGGAAATGTAAGTTTCCCCAGCATAGCAGGGCCTCCTTAAAGTTTAGCCATCAGTGGGGGCGAATAAAGCGTTGGTAAATCTGAGACCAGTCTGTAGCAACTACAGGCTTTTCACTGTACAAAGAAACACCTGAAGGGAAACCACTGAATGACACGTATTCGGGTACATTTACCAGCCAAGTGCATGCACATATGCTGCAATAACCTTCCCATCCCTCAGATTCCCCCCGCAACACAATCACCAGGAGGCCTTTCCTCCAATCACAATTAGCACAGTACCCAGATGAGATTATGAACATGCAAGATTAGTAATTCAGGGTGCAAACATCATGTTCGATGCAGGGTTTCAAGCTGCCACCTGGGAGCAGCACCAAGTGTGCCAACTCCTAGTGACTGGTGCTCTGCCAGAAGAGGGAGCTTTTACAAACTACTTTTTGCACTGCTCACACACATTTCTCCCTGTGCTCACACCAGCAGCTCAGGTTGGGAGGAGAATTCCAGGTAGCGATCGTGAAAGAGTCACTATTAATTGGACCCAGCCAGCTATGAAGAAGTGTCTGCTAGCAATAATGTGAATGCTGTTAGTGTTAAAGAGATGGTCTCACTTGGTAGTGCATTGCCGAAGGAGAGACTGAGGGTGCCCGTACAGTAACTCCTCACTTAACGTTGTCATTATGTTCCTGAAAAATGCAACTTCAAGTGAAACAATGTTAAACGAATCCAATTTTCCCATAAGATTTAATGTAAATACGGGGGGGTTAGGTTCCAAGGAAATTTTTTGGGGGCAGACAAAAGGCATTATATACTGTACTGTACTGCGGTTGGGAAGTGCCCTTGGCTTACCCCACACAGGCACAGCGTGCTGCAGGCAAGGACGCTAGGAAGCACCTTTGCAGCAGCAGCTTCCCCGGAGAAGAACAGGCGCTGACTTTGCCAGGAATGCTCCAGGCCCGCCTCTTCCTGTCCCCGCTCCACTCCAGGCCCACCTCTTCCCACCCCCACTCCACCTCCTCTCCGGAGCACACCGTATCCCCCCTTCCCCTGAAAGTCCTAAGTGCCGCCAAACAGCTGTTCGGTGGTGGGGGAAGCGTTGGGAGGGAGGGGGAGGAGGCGGAGAAGAGGATGCTCCCTTGTAAAGTCGCTGCTCTTCTACAGAATCTTACAAGCAGTGGACAGAGCAGGCAGCCAAACGATGTTATAAGGGGACACTGCACAACTTTAAACGAGCAGCGATGTAACTCAAACAACGTTAAGCAGGAGGACGTTAAGTGAGGAGTTACTGTACGGACATCTGACGGCACCATCTCCTCTGTGCAACAGCCTGATTTCAAAGAAACCCAGGGCCCCAAGCCTCTGGATCCCATTATTCTCTACAAAGAACAGAAGTTTGTAGCTATATTAGAGAAGTAATCACTGAGACCAGCCCTTTATAATTCACCTCTTGGCACAGGGCACATGGGACCATCACATTACTGTATTTGGCTGTCCCAGCTCTCAGTGCCAAGACAAACAGGAGATGCAGGCTTCCAAAGCAGGGTTCAAAATGTACGCACACTTCACCTGTACTCGGAGCAAAGGCTTGTAAGGGTGGCGCTAAGAGAGGACTGTCATGCTAGTGGGTACAACCCAGGATCCAAACCAGAAACCTCTTTTCCTTTGAAGTGCTTCATAAATAGCAAATAGGGCAAAAGCCAAGATTCATCTTGGTCACCTGCTTGATCCTGTAACTTCAAAAAGTAGCGCTTGCGGGGTGAGAGGGAGAAGAGCCCTTCCTCACACACGCAGATCAGAATCACTGGCAAAGGGCATGGTTCTGGGATGTACCTTCCAGGTTCGCCACAGGGTGAAAGTCCCTGTTAAAGTCCCATTCACACAGCACGGCTAGCTTCACACAAGGCGAAATGTAGCTGATGTGTAACCTCTCCCATCACTGAGAGGAGACCAGATTCAGAGCAGAATTGCAGGCTCTGCCTAGGCACCATCCTCCCACATACAAGCACCTGCTGCACTGTCCAGTTAGAGGCTCAGCAGTGCCCCTGAGGAAGCTCAATCAGGTTTTTTAATTGGGTTTGGATTAAAGACACTGACGAGCCCAACTGGCCTCGATTAGGACAATTCAGAACCCTGCTTTAGAAATCCAAGACTTCTCAGCATCAGTTTTTGGGTCAACTACCAGTATCCAAAGCCACAAAACCCCAAGTGCATCTACAACTCAATTATTCTCAAACAAGCGGAGGGGCCATGTGCAGCCAATCAGGGTCCTACTTCAAGACAGAATTAAGGTTGAGAACAGGGCAAGTGACTTACTATAGGTGCCCATGACAGAAGACGGGCACTTGGGGCTGTGGGACTTTAGTTCTGGAGGGATCTGTGGAGCAGCTAAACAAAACAAATAAATCAAATTTAGAAACCAACAGCAGCAGCAGAATAAAGGGCCCCCCAGCAGTGACTTTACCAGGCTGAGCCTGGGATAACCGAGCCAGAGCTCGGATGTCAGGGGTCCCTCTTAGTCCAATCCACTGAGAAGGATGCCAAGCTG
Source organism: Emys orbicularis (assembly GCF_028017835.1). Classification (NCBI taxonomy): domain Eukaryota; kingdom Metazoa; phylum Chordata; order Testudines; family Emydidae; genus Emys; species Emys orbicularis. The sequence goes on from NC_088689.1 coordinate 130,495,273, forward strand.
AAGGCCATGTCCAGGGGAGCACAACCTGGCACTCAGCATGTGCTCTCCCTACTCCAGGGACATTTCATGGAGAAATCCATCTGATGCTGAAACACTGGCTCCTCAACCTGCTCCTGGCATTCCTGGCACAAACACCCGCCACACAACGTCCACTGGGAAGTACAGATGTTCGGTCTCTGCTGCCAAGATAGGGACAGAGCTCCCAGAGTCTGGCTGTACTCATCACATTGTAGTGCTGGAATCTGCCATCATTTCCTCCAGTTCTCCATGGGTGAGAATGAAAAGAAGCAGGAACGCGCTGTGCGTGAATGGCCTGGCCCAGACCAGGAACTGCTGGTGCAGCAGGGGATAGGGTGGGGAAGGGCGGCTCTTCAATAAAACATTCTACACAAAAGAGACACGACAGTTTCTCCAGCGCAATACCTGGGCCAGTCTCCAAGCAGCAGGTGCTCCCTTAGCGGGCAGAGCGAGAACACAGATCCTCGGTACAGGGGGCTGTCCCCAAGGTGTGTCCTCGTAGGGCCCCAAGTACTGCTGCTGGGATCTGCACGAAGACCCTGCATGCATATGGCAAAGGGCTGCTTCTCTAGGCAGCGGCTTGTTTCAGGTCCATTACAGCAAAGGCAACTGATGAAGCTCAAGAGAGGGGCTCTGCAGCCAGACTGCCGCAGTGATGGCCCCTCACAAGGCATCCACACCCCTACTTGCTTGTTTCACTTGGAACTGTGATGTCCAGTTGCAGCTTTAAAACCAGTCTTCATTCCAGGACATGCCCGGCCACTGAGTCTAGTAGCTAGGCTAGAGAGCTGTGCCTAGGAACGCTGCCTGCCTGGCACAGGCGCCCCTGGGATCCTGCTAACTGCAATAGCTGCATTCAAAAACCTCATCTTTGGCGGGCAATTGCACCCTGGCACCAATCCAGCCGACCAACACTTTCCATTAAACACACAAGGATCTTACTGTCAGCTGCAGCTGCCCCAGGGCAGGGCCACACAAACAACCCTGGGAGTTTTATCACCATCCTCTCTGCTGCCCTCCTAGCTATGCCGGGCAAATGGAAACCCCCTACGTCTGTACCCTATGCCCTCTCCTTTGCCCTGCTCACTTAGGTGGAGATCAGGTCGAGTGGCACGTCTATGCTCCCACACCCAGCCCTGGAGTGTCTTTGGCACTACACAGCTGTAAAATCATATCCCCATTACACCGGACCTGCGGCAGACAGTCACCACCACTCGAGGACTGAATCACCGCAGACTTATCGCAGGCTCTGGATAGGAATGTTTTGCATATATTTGTTCTTCTAGCTATTGAGAAGATATTAAAAATTTTCTTTACCTTCTTGCGTGATGCAGATGGAGCCACTGCCCATCCCGACCCTTAGAGCATCGACCCCTGCATCGATCAGATTCTTCGCCTGAGCAGCCGTCACCACTGAAGCAAACAGACGAAGGTTTTTAAATGAGAACGTTGTCTCCTTTCACCACTAGTAGCTAGCCAGTCGCCCTCCTCCCTGAGCTGGGTTCTCTGCACTTGCCCAGCACCTTCCACTTGGGCATCTCAGTGGGTCCCACAAACAGCACCTGATTCAGCTTTGCAGCCCCGGGATCTAGGGATGGAGAGTGCTCCCTTCTGGAGGCAGGCCAATTGTGTTGGTGTGCATGGTAACACAACAGGTCATGCACAAAGTCAGTTTCAAATCTCAACAGCAATCCGGCACCAAACGGCTGGTTCTCAGTCAACCGACAAGTGTGCGCGCATCACCCTGCTGCTCTTGTGCAGGCACCAGTCACCACAGCCAGGGCATGTGCACACTGAACCAGGGTGAAAGCCAGGCCTTGATGTTTGACTGCTCTAGGAAGAGACCCTGCCAGCTTGGTGTGCAGGGACCAGGGGTTAGCTTTACGCCTACACAGCCGCCCCTTGGGGGGTTGGGCGGGATCAGCCTGGTGCCAGAGCCTGGGTGGGGGTGGGGTTAGCCTGTGACTGGGTCCCTCCCAACGTGGTTCGTGTCTGACTGATTTCCCAGGGCCATGCTTCTCCACTGCCCTTTTCACTGGCATTGTACTGGCTGCTGAATCCACAACAGCACTTGATGTTCACGTGCTTCCCCACTAACCCAATGGCGCAGGGGAGTCCGTGCTGCAGCTAGACTAGCGAGACATTGTAATGCATTGTACAATGGCAGAGGAAGCGTGAGACATGCTTAGGGCCATGCAGGGGACAAAAGGCTGGAGGAGGCACTATGCTGCGTTAACAACATATTTGGTAACGCAGATAAAGACCAGAGGAAGAGTGTTAAACTCTGCTCTGCCAGATTCAGATGGATGTTTCCGTTTATTTTCCACACAAGGTAGGAGTCCTCCAAGAACCAGACCCCCGAAATTCTAGAAGGATTTCAAACCAGTGTTACAGAGCCCAGAGAGCAAAGGGTCAAGGCTGGGGATTGCACACACTGCATTAACCCTGAGTGAGAAGTTTTCACACAGAACGGAAGTGTCCGTCAGGTGCTGTACCATATTCTATACACCTGACACACAGGTCAAAGTCCCACTGGGCAGGTGACAGGGACACTCATTTAAAGCAGGTCAACACGTCTCACTACAACTGAAAACAGTCAGTCTAGAAGCTAAAATTGCATTTAGTAGATTACCATTGCCTCCAATGACCTGTAGGTTATGGTATTTCTCCTTGATATACTTGATCATGTTGATCTGGAAAATGGAATTGCCCTGAGAGGAATCCTAGAAGAGAAAGAAAAACAAAATCAACCAAAATAGCTACAAAGGATTTTAAATCCAGCCCTAGGAGAGTCAGAGACTTCAGCACATTGCAAACAGGTGATTAATTCACTTCAGTACTGAAAGACCCCACTGCCCAGGCTCAGAAGGCCAGGAAGACATAAGCTACAAGAGAAAACCACCACAAACTTCCATCTTACAGGACATTTCAGCCTAATGAGTGCAGGGCGCACACACACACACACAGCTCACGTTGAGGGCTAAGAGAAACATCTAAGAGCTGCATTCTTTAGAGAATTGTGTGAGTTTCGGGGCCTCAACTTCATACTGCCAAGAGACAGCTGCCTTGCGAACCCCAGGACAAGAGGAGGGCTCACTAACACTGCCCTGGAAAGAAAGGGTGTGGGGCGAAGGTCAGTCTGAGCCCTTAGCGCTGGAACAGCAGCTAGCCACCTATCTAGTCCTCATCGTCCAAATGGTCCTGTCCCACCCCCAAGAAACGCATGTGTCCACGGTACAGTCTATATGAGTGAGGAAGGATGGTCCCGTGGTTAGAGCCCTGACCTGGGCTAGGAGACCAGAGTTCAGTTCCTGCTCTGCCACAAATACCTTGTCACGTAATGTCACTAGACCGGACTCCCACCCCTAGAACCGGAATGGCAGGACTGCCTGGCCTCAGAGGGGTGGTGAACATTGTCAGGTGCTCAGCTACTACGGTGGTGGGCCCCCCGAATACTGAATTCAAACAGACCCCAGAGATGCTCAAGGACAACTCTTCCCAACTCCCATGCACGCGGCTCGGTTTTTGTCGTTCATTTTACTCTGGGTGGGTCTTCACAGCACAGTCAGCTCCAGTTCTGACAAGTTCACACTCTGGTTACTGTACTGTAGCTAGCCTGCCTTGGGTGAGGCCACGTCTACCCCACAAGCGCTAGAGCGGCACACAGCTGCAGCACTGTTAGTGTAGTGCAGACACAGAACGCTGCAGCTGCGCCACTGTGTAGTGTAGACACAACCAATGCTGACAGGCGGGGTTCTCTCCTCGGCATGGGGTAATCCACCTCCCTGAGAAGCAGTAGCTAGGTCGACAGAAGAATTTTTTCATCAACCTAGCACGGTCTATATTGGGACTCAGGTCAACACCACCAGTCAGGGGCGTGGATTTTTTCACACCCCTGAGCCATGTAGTTAAACCGACCTACATTTCTAGTGTAGACCAGACAACAGCCATGGAAGGGGTTTTTCTGTCGCCACAGGAACTCCATCTCCCCGTGCAATGGCAGCATTCTTCCCTCGAACTAATTGCAGCTGGCATAGCTACGGCACTCAGACGTGGGACTTTTCACACCTCTGAACACCATAGCTATGATAAGCTAGGTTTTAAGGCCAGGCCTGACAGCAACCACACTTCAAAACACCACTGGCCTTACACAGAGAGCTCATTAGCAGCACAGAGCAATTGGATTAGCTATTGATGAGATCCCCAGCATTACTAGCTCCAGAGTCAGCGCCACCTCCCCATCCACCTCATGAGCTAGCGAGCGTGAGTTTAAAGCACTGCTTAATTCCAGCTAGAGAATTTTGCATGTGGACAGGAGTCAAGTCAGGGGTAAGATGGATTATAACTCAAGTTACCTGTGTGGTGAAGACACCCTAAGAGGACAGGAAAAGTTAGTCGCCTTTTTCCCAAGGCGGCAGCAGCAGTCCCTGCTTATGGAGGCTCCACATTAAGTGCACCAGCCCCCCTTGTTAGAATGGGAGATAGAAGGTGCTTATGACTAATCCAGCTAACTAACATGGCCTGTGAAACAAGCGTTGTATAACCATGCTCTGTGAATATCTCCCATTTCCTTTCTAGATGGGCTCTCAGACTAACCTATCGACAGCAAGGGCACGTGCAAACTGCTGTGCCCAAATGATTAGAGACATGGGGCTGACAGGACAGACTGCTGAGAAGTTCCATATTGGTCCCTCTGTGTTATTTGTTTTAAGTATCAGGTAATTAAAGGACACAGTACTGTTATTTCACACAAGGAGCCCAACACGTGCTTGTACATTAGTCCTATGGTCAGTGACAGACATCAAGCGAGCAGAGCACCTTTGTAATTACAGCCAACTAGCCTGACGTCACTATATCGAGCTGCACAAATCACCACATGCTAGCAGACCAGTATCTGTATCAACACACATGCCATCAGAATGCCCCACCATAAACAGACTGGCCATTTAGACTAGAGTCTCCCTCCTGCCCCAGCCCTGCAGGTCCAAGCTAGGCCACTGGCACAAGGGGGCCAGTCACAAAGTCCATGATGAAGCTATGCTATGAAGAGGGATGCTAATCAAAAACTTGTCAGGATGTGTTGAATTCACTCAACTAAGAGAGAAGCCAAACCCTGGCGCTCACCAAGACGACGACATCTACCCCCGACTGCACTAGGAGATCCAGACGGTACTTGTCATCTTCATGGGTTCCAATGGCAGCACCACAGAGCAGTTGCTTCTTAGCATCTTTAGATGCGAGCGGGTAATCACGGTTCTTCTTCAGATCCGTGCGGGCGATTATAGCAACCAGCTCATCCTCCTCATTAACAATGGGCAGCTTGCCTTGAAATAAATATAAATACACCATCATTTCAGAACCTCCCACCAGCCTGGCCCTCAGGGCAGGAGCTCCCAGTTAAAGGAACCCGGCTCACACTGTATGCCAGAGATGCAAAGAGTGACCGGCAGCCTGAGCAGGACTTGCTTTTGAAGCCCAGCTGGCAGAATGAGAAGTCAGTAGGACTGGGAAAGGGCTCAGGATTAGGATCCTGATCGTGCTGCATAGCCTTGAATTCAAAAAGGGCACTTGTACTCAAGTCACTCCAGACCCCCCCACAGAACTGAACTGGTCACAAGCCTCTGAAACCAGACACTAGAAACTGGATACAAAATTAAAAGCCTGCGGCCAAGTGCGCTCTTGGCATTTACAGCTTTTCAGCACCTTGACTGGCAGGAATCCCTGAAGTTCTAAGCAGACTCAGAGATGAAGGTGAAGGTTTTAGTCTTTTGGCAGGTCTTCACGCTCGTTTGGGGCTCCAGGACACGCCTGTCCTTACCATCCCTTCTCCCCAGGGAGATTTGGAAGGAACACCCCATGGGACACCTGGCATCAGTCTTTTATTGTAGGGAAAAACATTTGCATTGAGAAACAAACTGAATGTGTGGAGAGATGAGCATGAGAGCATTTCCCATACGTGCATAATTGTGTGCTCACATCCGCCCCCCACCCCCACCCCCTTATCCCCTGCTCTATGCCAGACACTGTTCACCCACGCAACACACAGCTAGTCATGGTACCTTTTTTGCTTCTCTGCAGAATTTCATTTGCTTCCTTTAATGTTACCCCTGCAGGGGCTACAACGAGATCATCCCGCTTTGTCATAATCTGATAGAAAAGGGGGCAAAGAATGAAAAGTCACACACGAGTGAGAGCTCCTTCCCACTTGATCCAGGACAGGAAACACAAACTGCCAAGCAAAGATGCTTCAGTGGCCACTTGCTAGGAGCCAGAGGGTCCCAACTAAACGCTACATATGGGATGGACGAGGGAGCACGCGATAGCGTGGAGCAGCCCATGAAAATGAATCCTCAGCCTGCAGCGCTCTATACCCATTCAAACAGTCCACTCAAATCCACATGGAGCCCGGCACAGAGCTGTGTCCATAGGCTGTATGTCCATACTGCCGGCCGACCCAGGGAGATCACCCTGAGAGAAGGAAGAACCTCACACCCTCTACTTGGGATTTCAGCAGCACAGACTCCCCTCACATCACCAGCTACACAATCCAGACCAAAGTACTTTTAATAGGTTAGAAACCTAACTCCAGCACTCGTTTGCCTGATAGAATCCCAGCCTCTTACTGTTCTGGCAGAAACTCCACCAGTCACTGGGCTTGTTTTCAGACAGTGCTCCCCAGCACGCTGGCTTTAGGGGGACTCTGCTTGGGAGTGCCTGAGGCTGCAGAATAAGGGCAGGGGATGGGAGGAAGAGGCCACATCTAAATTAGGGCTGTCAATTAATCGTAGTTAACTCACGCAATTAACTCAAAAAAATTAATCGTGATTAATCGCACTTATAACAATAGAACACCAATTGAAATTTATTAAATATTTTTGGATGTTTTTCTACATTTTCAATATTGATTTCAATTACAACACACAATACAAAGTGTACAGTGCTCACATATTTTTTGTTACAAATATGCACTGTACAAATGATAAACAAAAGAAATAGTATTTTTCAATTCACCTCATACAAGTACTGTACTGCAATCTCTATCAGCAAAGTGTAATTTACAAATGCAGGGTTTTTTTGGTTACGTAACTGCACTCAAACAGAACAGCGTAAAACGTTAGAGCCTGTAAGGCCACTCAGTCCTCCTACGTATTCTGCCAATCACTCAGACAAACACGTTTGTTTACATTGATGGAAGATACTGCTGCCCGCTTCTTCTTTACAATGACACCTGAAAGTGAGAACAGGCGTTCGCATGGCACTTACATGCCAGGTATGCCCAACATTTGTATGCCCCTTCATGCTTTGGCCACCATTCCGGAAGACATGCTTCCATGCTGATGATGCTCGTTAAAAAAATAATGCGTCAATAAAATTTTTGACTGTACTCCTTGGGGAGAGAATTGTATGTCTCCTGCTGTTTTACCCACATTCTGCCAAATGTTTCATGTTATAGCAGTCTCAGATGACCCAGGACATGTTCGGTTTAAGAACACTTTCACAGCAGATTTGACAAAACGCAAAGAAGGTACCAATATGAGATTTCTAAAGATAGCTACAGCACTCGACCCAAGGTTTAAGAATCTGAAGTGCTGTCCAAAATCTTGAGGGACGAGGTGGGGAGCATGCTTTCAGAAGTCTTAAAAGAGCAACACTCAGATGCGGAAACTACAGAACTCAAACCACCAAAAAAGATCAACCTTCTGCTGGTGGTATCTGACCTCAGATGATGAAAATGAACAGGTGTCGGGCCGTACTGCTTTGGATCATTATCAAGTAGAACCCACAGCATTGGCCTGCTAAACCCAGGGTTGAGAGTTCAATCTTTGAGGGGGCCATTTAGGGATTTGGGGCAAAAATCTGTCTGGGGATTGATTGGTCCTGCTTTGAGTAGGGGGTTGGACTAGATGATCTCCTGAGGTCCCTTCCAACCCTGATATTCTATCAGCATGGAAGCATGTCCTCTGGAATGGTCGTTGAAGCATAAAGGGACATATGAATCTTTAGCGCATCTGGCACGTAAGTATCTTGCAACGCCGGCTACAACAGTGCCATGCGAACACCTGTCCTCACTTTCAGGTGACGTTGTGAACAAGAAGCGGGCAGCATTATCTCCTTGCAAATGTAACCAACCTTGTTTGTCTGAGGGACTGGCTGACCAAGAAAGAGGACTGGGTGGACTTGTAGACTCTAACGTTTTACATTGTTTTATTTTTGAATGCAGGTTTTTTTGGTACATAATTCTACATTTGTAAGTTCAACTTTTATGATAAAGAGATTGCACTACAGTACTTGTATGAGGTGAATTAAAAAATACTATTTTTTGTTTTTTACAGTGCAAATATTTGTAATAAAAAATACAAAGTGAGCACTGTACACTTTGTATTCTGTGTTGTAATTGAAATCAATATATTTGAAAATGTAGTAAACATCCAAAAATATTTAAAATAAATGCTATTCTAACAGCACGATTAATCGCGATCAATTTTTTTGATCGATTGACAGCCTAATCTAAATTAACATGCCTGCCTGTGTCCACTCTGACAAACCAGCACCAGTGTGCACCTGTACAGGGCTCATAAGGTACATATTCAAGAAAGATCTCTCCTCCCTGAGTTCAGGGAAGTAACATCTAATCCAAAATTGGGGTGGAGGGGGCTGGTTTGTTAGGTCTCAGATTGCACAGAAAAGAATTCCGGGGGGGGGGGGGGGAATAACACCCAGCACTAATTACTTGGAGAGCCTATGAGAGCAATGAGCAGGACATTAGAGCTGAATCATAAGTGGGATGAGAACCAGGGCTGTTACAGAAAGGCCAATAAACTCTCCTGCCTATTGTTGCATGCATAGGAATCAACGTTTGAAACAAGAATAGGAAAGGGGCTTCCAGCTCTGCAGCATAGATGCTAAGAGGCCTAAGCAGGAGATATGGCATGAATCTCGACTGGCCACTGTCAGAGACAGAATGCTGTTCTAGATGGACCATTGGTCTGACCCATTATGACCGTTCGATGTTCTGAATGGTTCAGCATCTCTGAAGAAACACAAGCCTCTTTGGTACCATTCCTGAAGTGACATTGTCAGCGTCTCTTTGGCTAGTAACAGGAGATTGAAAACGGAGTTGGGACATTAATGCAGTGCCAAGCTGGGTCTATCTTTAGCTCATGCTGACCTAAGTCAGGAGGGCGGCACTGGCCGAGCAGCACTAAAAACTACTGTATGCTGTCATCTGACAACACCGAAGATCTATCATTACAAGCTACCACAACCCTTCCCCAGTACCAGTACCAACGGAATTAGCACCAGAAGGCTCACACAGAGTGCATGCTGCAGGCTGATGGGAGAGAGCAAGAGGGAGAAAAAGAAAGTTTGTTAATGAAGCACTGTGGAAGTGCTAAGTATGACTTTACTGAGCCCAGGAGTTACCCTGCACTGAGAGAGTCCCAGACAAAGGGATTATACTAGGAGCCTGAAAGCACTATTCAGTGAATGGGAGCTCGGTGGCTCTGGCCTCTGCATTCAAACAATGTCACTTTTCCAACGGCCAGGTCACTACAGGAGAGCAGCAGTAGCCAATACAGAACCAGGAGAGAAATGATGGCTACAGCCAATAGTGAACGTCTGCCAGGGTGAGTGGATGGGAGTTGAGGCCCTGCCCCTCCTCTTTCCCAGAGGCTCTCGGGCCTCCCCATCCCAGGCACGTAAAGGGTCCGCAGCTCCCCACAGCTGTCTGGGCCACTCTCACCTGGGCCTGGCGATGGAAGTCTTATGGGGGAAGAGAAGGGACAGGGCCCATTGTGAACAGTGGATGGGCCACGTCTGTCCACTTTCACAAGTGGAAAGGCCATGTGTGGCCCCCCAGTCCCCTGCATTCCTGCACCCCTGATGACTGCTATAGGAAGCAAAAAGGATCATGGCCAGATTGTGCCAAATGGTAAACCCGAGCCAGCAGTCATTGGAACACGCTAGTAATAGGCACAGAATATGCAGCTACAGAACGAAGCAGCAGGCACAGAACCCAGAGGTGAGCAGTTCAACTAAGCAACAGAAAGACTAATTTAAACCTGGAATAAAACAAAGAGCCAGGCCCCTGTTCCCGCAGGGCTGGTTCACACACCTCATTCAAGCACTGAGCCTTTGTCGTCACCACACGCTGTAGCACTTCCTAACATAACCCTCCCTCTCCCACCAGGAGCGCGGGTCCTCGGGTAACGAACCTCACTGAGGGGCAAGTCGTGCTCCTCCTCTTTCAGGAAGTCAATGTCTCGGGATGAGATGATCCCCACCAGCTTACTCCCCATCTTTCCATTGTCTGTGATAGGAATGCCACAGAATCCATGACGGGCTTTTGCTTCAAACACATCACTCACTCTGTCCTTGGGGCTCAGCACCACTGGGTCTGTGATAAATCCCTGTTCATATTTCTGAAACAAAGCACATTCAGAGAGCAGAGTAAACAACATGGATAGACTGAGCTGTAATGTGACGGGCATTTAGCACTCCTCATGGTACGAGCGGTGAAAGTCTGTCACTCTCCCCAAGCTGGCAGAGTCCGTTGCACACAGGTATTTGGGGTCAGTGACTGCAGTAGCAAGGATGCTGCATCAACCAAGTCAAGCTCCTTTCTGCCCATCTCTGGGGATAAATTCATTGACACTTTTCAAAATAGGCAGGTGGGGATTTAACCCCAGCATCCTGGCCAACATTCCCCCACACTCAGTAAGCAGGTTCTCGTGTCCCTAGCTGTTGTGGGATATGGCAAGACAGAAGAGCTGATATGGCCACCTGCACTGACCAGTGCCACTGCTCTAAGAGACTAGAATACAAGGGGAATGAGTGCCTGCCAGCTCTCCTTTGCTGAAGCCTATTTCATGGTTCTCAAACTGGAGCCAGACCCCTTTGGACATTTAGTGACTTGCCCAGCTCCTAGTTTCCTGCTTCAGCTGTTCTTTACCTTAACTTTCCGTACTTCGTTGGCCTGGAATTCCGGTGTGCAGTTATGATGGATGAATCCAATCCCACCTGTGAGCTAAGAACACACAGAGGCAGCAGTAAGTCACTGCAACGATAGGGACCCTAAACTTTATTTGGTGAATTCAACAACCAGGTACAGACAACAGACTATTACTGTAGCAGAGCAAACTGCACTTCTAATGGGAGCTCAGATACACTGAGGCCTTGGCTACACTTGGGAATTCACAGCGCTGCCGCGGCAGCGCTGTGAAGCGCGAGTGTAGTCGCGCTGCCAGCGCTGCGAGAGAGCTCTCGCAGCGCTGCATGTACTCCACCTCTCTGAGGGGAGTAGCTTGCAGCGCTGCGAGCGAGCGTGCAGCGCTGCAGGCTCTGATCACACTGGCGCTTTACAGCGCTGACCTCGCTGCGCTCGGGGGGGGGGGGGGGCGTTTTCACACCCCTGAGCGCAGCAAGTTGCAGCGCTGTACAGCGCCAGTGTAGCCAAGGCCTGAGGGCAGGATCTGAACAGTAGAAATGCCAGGATTCCCTTATCCAAAGGCATGACTTGCCTCCCACCCCCATGGCTGCTTATGGGATACCAGTGTAAGGAGTATATTCAGGCCCAAAACATGCTCCAATTTTCTTTTAACATTTTAACTTAACATAAGATGTTGTATGTTACAAACGGTTTGTTTTCCCTTATAGAGTTAAGCGTAGGAATACAGCAGCTGAGAGAACACATTGATAAAGCTCCAATACAATGGAGAAATAAGATCTAACCCACTAACAGCAAGACCAGCTTAAGGAGATCTGAAAAAACAGCAGCTGGCAATAGCGAGCCTAGTTAGCGACAGCTGGTTTAACACTGTCGCACATTATTTTAAACTGTAAGTTTAACACAGATGATGTCATCACTCTTGGGAACCGGTATTAAAGTTATTCTTCAGTTTACAGGAGTCACTTCTCCCACCTTCTAATGTTCTTGTCCATGGGCACTCACCGCCATTGCAATGGCCATGCTGGCCTCGGTCACCGTGTCCATAGGAGAGGAAACCAAAGGAGTCTTTAAGGTGATCTTTTTGGTCAAAGCTGAAGTCAGGTCCTAAAAGAAGAAAAGGTTTGTTGTGGTGATATGCAAGTTCATCCCAAAGCAACTCTACCTGGGCCTGTGAACCAGGGAAACCAGCATGGATTTTTGCTTCATAGGCCACACACACACCACTGCTTTACAACAAAGTGTTTTTCGTAGTTCCCATGATCTTCAAAGGGGCACCAGTGTCTCCAAGAGTTTAGCTCCAAGGGCAGCCAAGATAGTAAAAATAAAGATCGTTCTCTCCCTCTACAACGGCCCCTTGGGCAGACCCAGGAAGAGCCTGTTAGCAAAGCACTGGGGTCAGGGAGCACCAGCCTGTCGCCATTAATCCCCGAGAATGCAAACTGCCCCTTTGTACTCACCACTTGCTCCGCAGTGAAGTCAATATAGCCGGGAAGAATAAGGAAGTCACTGGAAGATGGGATAGAAAGAGACAAACTGAAATCACCTGCATGCCGGTGACACGACCCCCCCACCCCCCCGACAGCCCTTCCTGGCCTGGCTCCGGGGGCGGTCTCAGACGGGGTCACCAGCAGCGCGGGGGAGATGGGGGGCGATTGGGGCGGGCACAGCCTAGGCTGGCAGCCGGACTGGGCGCCCGGGGCCCCGCCAGGGCGCGGTTAGTCCCGTGCGAGCGGATACCGCAGCCCGGGTCCGCCCGGGGGCGCTACAGGCACCGAGCCAGCTGCGGGGGGGGGGGGCCGTTGGGCAACCCCCCCCAGGCTCCATGGACCCCCGCGCTGGGAACTCGCCTGGGGGGACAACGCGGCTCGTTGGGAGCGACCGACAAACCCGCCCCCAGCAGCGGCACCCGCCGGGGAGGGGAAGGGGGGACCCCGACAGACGCACAGACCCCCCCCGGGACTCCCCCGGGCCCCGACAGACCCCACCCCCGGGGCCCGACAGACGCACAGACCCCCCCCCCCGGGACTCCCCCCGGGCCCCGACAGACCCCCCCCCCCGGGGCCCGACAGACGCACAGACCCCCCCCCCCGGGACTCCCCCGGGCCCCGACAGACCCCCCCCCCGGGGCCCGACAGACGCACAGACCCCCCCCCGGGACTCCCCCGGGCCCCGACAGACCCCCCCCCCGGGGCCCGACAGACGCACAGACCCCCCCCCCCCGGGACTCCCCCGGGCCCCGACAGACCCCCCCCCGGGGCCCGACAGACGCACAGACCCCCCCCCCCGGGACTCCCCCGGGCCCCGACAGACCCCCCCCCCCGGGGCCCGACAGACGCACAGACCCCCCCCCCCCGGGACTCCCCCGGGCCCCGACAGACCCCCCCCCCCGGGGCCCGACAGACGCACAGACCCCCCCCCCCCCGGGACTCCCCCGGGCCCCGACAGACCCCCCCCCGGGGCCCGACAGACGCACAGACCCCCCCCCCCGGGACTCCCCCGGGCCCCGACAGACCCCCCCCCGGGGCCCGACAGACGCACAGACCCCCCCCCGGGCCCCGACAGACCCCCCCGGGACTCCCCCGGGCCGACAGACCCCCCCCCCGGGGCCCGACAGACCCCCCCCCCTCGGGCCCCCCCCGGGCCGACAGACCCCCCCCCCCGGGCCGACAGACCCCCCCCCTCGGGCCGACAGACCCCCCCCCTCGGGCCGACAGACCCCCCCGGGACTCCCCCGGGCCGACAGACCCCCCCCCGGGGCCCGACAGACCCCCCCCTCGGGCCCCCCCCGGGCCGACAGACCCCCCCCCCCGGGGGCCGACAGACGCACAGACCCCCCCCCCCCCGGGACTCCCCCGGGCCCCGACAGACCCCCCCCCCGGGGCCCGACAGACGCACAGACCCCCCCCCCCCGGGCGCCCCGCTCACTTGTAGGTCAGCCCGTCCCCGCAGTTGAGGAGCTGCTGCGCCGTCAGCCCGTCGTCGGGCACGTAGCCGGTGCCGCCGCTGATGAGGTAATCGGCCATGGCGACTCCGCGGCTAACGGCTGCGGCCGCGTGGCCCAGGAAGAGGCGCCCCCCGCGCGCGCCCCGGAGATAAACCCACGCGCAGGCCCGGGCCCCGCCCCCTACGGAGGCCGAGCGCGGACACGAGCTCCCGGCCGCACCCCCCAGCGGCAACATCCGGCCCGGGCCGAGCCCCGGGGCCATTGGAGCCAGGCCCCCCGGCTGCCCAGGACACGTGTTCCGGGCTCGTCCCCGGGGCACGTTCAGCTGGACGGGGGGGGGGGCTGCGGAGGCAGCGGGGGCCAGAGCCCAGCCCGAGCCCCAGGGCCCCTGGCCGGTGGGGAATTCACGGGCCGCCCCCGCTGGCTCCAGAGGGGAGAAGGGTCCAGCCCCTGCCGGCAGGCCCAGCAATCAGCACCACGGCGGGGCACCCAGGGAGCCGCCCCCAGGCTCTGACCCCCAGAAAAGCCCCTGGTGGCCACAGTTGAGAAACACTGGTTTAAATTACAGCCGGCAACGAGGGGGAAATTACAAGGGCCAAAATGAATTTTAAAACTCACACAGGTAAGGGTTTAACCCCCAACAGCCCCTGAGAGAGTCTTTAACTACACCAAGTCTCAGTCTGTTGTTGTGGGTATACTGAGGAGTCCAGTCGACTTAGGTGGGCATAAGCTTTCATAGGTAAAAAACCCACTTCTGTAGCTGAAGGGGTTTTTTTACCCGTGAAAGCTTATGCCCAAATAAGTCTGGTAATCTTTAAGGTGGTAATGGCCTTGTTTTTTTAAACTATACGAGAACAGGAAGTGTGCAAAAGAATAGATAAGTCCATTGAAGCACTAGAGATAAAAAAAGGGAGCAAGGAGGAAGATAAGGACAATAGGACACCACTGAGAAATTTTATTTTACCTCAGTCTTCACTGCCAGAAACACTGGGGACATCCATCCCTGGGCCCTGCTCTTCTCTGGGAATAAAGATGAGGTGCCCTCAGAGACCCAGGTGAGGTGCTGAAGCAAACTGATAACCTAATAGGTAACCAGGCCCAGACAGTATATCCAAGAGTTATGAAGGAACTTAGGTATGCCATCATGTGCCAGCAATGCCCCTCTGCCATGTACATTGGCCAAACCGGACAGTCTCTACCCAAAAGAATTAATGGACACAAATCTGACATCAGGAATCATAATACTCAAAAACCAGTGGGAGAACACTTTAACCTGTCTGGCCATTCAATGACAGACCTGCGGGTGGCTATCTTACAACAGAAAAACTTCAAAAACAGACTCCAACGAGAGACTGCTGAGCTGGAATTGATATGCAAACTAGACACAATCAACTCAGGATTGAATAAGGACTGGGAATGGCTGAGCCATTACAAACATTGAATCTATCTCCCCTTGTAAGTATTCTCACACTTCTTATCAAACTGTCTGTACTGAGCTATCTTGATTATCACTTCAAAAGTTTTTTTCTCTTACTTAATTGGCCTCTCAGAGTTGGTAAGACAACTCCCACCTGTTCATGCTCTCTGTATGTGTGTATATATATCTCCTCAATATATGTTCCACTCTATATACATCCGAAGAAGTGGGCTGTAGCCCACGAAAGCTTATGCTCTAATAAATTTGTTAGTCTCTAAGGTGCCACAAGTACTCCTGTTCTTTTTGAAAATATATTAAAAACAGCTACTATTCCAGAGGACTAGAGAGTAGCAAATGTTGTACCAATATTTTTTAAAGAGTCTTGAGCAGTGATCCTGGGAACAGACTAGTGAACTTTACATGTGTACCTGGAAAAATCGGTTTAAATTATAATTAAAAGCAGAACACCTGAAACATCATGAGAGCATCTAATCAGCATGATTTCTGCAAAGGAAAATGATGTTTCAGTAATCTCTCAGAATTCTCTGTAGTAGGGGCGAAGGGAGAACCAGTTTACATAATTTATTTGGATTTCCAAAATGCCTTTGGCGAAGTCCCACCCAAGAGACTATGAAGTAGTCATGGGGTGAGAGGCAAACTATTGTCATGGATCAAAAGCTGGCTAGGAAACAGAAAACAAATTAAATAGTCAATATTCATCCTGGCAAAAGGTTAACAGCACAGGGCCTCAAGGTTCCATGTTGTTCAATATTTTTCTTAATGATCTGGAAAGGACAGCGAGTAATGAAGTAGCAACACTTACCCATGACAAAGTAATTTAGGTTAGTCAGGACAGAGCAGAGTGAGGAACTACGAGTCCTAAACAAACTTGGTGAATGGGCAACATGATGGCAAATGAAAGTCACTCAGGTAACTAGAAAGCAATGCACATTGGAGGGGGAAATTAAGTACTCATACAGTTAATTTAGTCTCTGTAAGCTGTATCAACACAGTAAAAGAACCTGGACATCATAGTACACAGCTCATTGTACAGCTGTGCTAAAAAACCCAAAGATTTTAGGATGCCTAAGGAATGAGGAGGCGAATACACCATTATATACTCAACAGTACAGCCTCAGCTGGATTGTGTGTGCAGGATTGGTCACCCCCCATCTCAGACAGGATATTACATGTGTTCGGAGAAGCATTGAGGATGATCAAGGGCCTAGGAAAATTCTCTCATGAAGAGAGATTAACGGAGTTTGGGATTGTTACCTTAGAAACCAGAGCAATAAGGGGGGGGGGGAGGGACGACACAATAAAAGTCTATAAAATAAACTTCTGTTCTGCCTGCATCTTAAAAGAGCACATACAACTAAAAAGGTGGGAAACAAACTGGATAAAAGGAACAGTGTCAGTCAGTTCCACAGCTTTTCAAACGTTGTGTAACTTATTGCCACAGTATCAGAGGGGTAGCCGTGTTAGTCTGAATCTGTAAAGAGCAACAGAGGGTCCTGTGGCACCTTTAAGACTAACAGAAGTATTGGGAGCATAAAAATATGGAACGCTTCACGAATTTGCATGTCATCCCTGCGCAAGGATGACACGCAAATTCGTGAAGCGTTCCATATTTTTATGCTCCCAATACTTCTGTTAGTCTTAAAGGTGCCACAGGACCCTCTGTTATTGCCACAGGCAGCCACTGAGGTCAAGAGCTGAAGATGCCAAAAAGGACTGACATTTATATAAATAATGTCTACTTAGGATGTGTTTTGGAAGGGATATTAAACCTCATACTTTAGGATTTAAAAGAATGAGAGCTAATGTAGGGGGCAGATTATCCAATTTTACACCCTTCTTTGAAGTGGTATTCAGACCTGCATGAGTTAGCAGCTGAAGAAATTTTGACCCCATTTCTAGATACATTTGAATTATTTAAAAAACAAACAAACAAACAAACAAAAACAACAACATTGAGATGGCTCAATCACCACCAGACTTCCATTCCACCTAACCCCTTCACCTCCTATTCACGTAGGTTTTCTGTTTTGTTACGGTTACCCGTTGCCCAACCATGGCTATGTAGTATTGTCTGGTGTTGCAGTGAGTTGTAAAATTATATAGTTGCATAATTCTATTGGAGCTCCTGTGAAGGATGGGGTACTTGAAAACATATACAACTAAGTCATGCACCTTTTTGGACTTTGCATTGTCTGTTTATGAAAAATAATCACAAAAAAGTTTCATATTATTCAGTTTAAATCAACAGAGGGTCCCTCTTTTGGGGCCAGATTTTCAAGAAAGCTCAACACGTTGGGTGCCGAACTGCTTTGAAAGTCCCACTCCTTTTGCTACCACATAAATCTGGTTAGGACTGGATAGGATTCTTCTGTTGACAGTGCAGCAGGGTGGGATTCTGCAGTTCTGGCAGCAGGACTCTCCCAGCCTGTAGCCCATCATTGGGGTGACTGAGTTTAGTTTATCTTTTGGTTGATTGTTTGTTTACTTTATTCCAATAACTTGATACTTAAGGGCAGCACCACATCTTTTATACTACATATTGCATGGTGTCTCAGTGACTGTTTTGTTAAGCTGCTCTTATAACTTAAGGCTGTAGTCACTACAGAAATTGATCACTGCAGTTTTCTTTCAGTGACTCCCAATTTTCCTTAACAGGTACAACACAGTCTGTGGTAGCTGTACCTAGTACTCAGAACGGTATCATTTCATTCAAGAGAGAGAAGGAAAATTAAACTCCTTTTCTTCAGCCATGGAGTGAATATTGTTTCCGGTTGTGCAATGTTAAGTTTTCAGTTTGTGTTGTAGGGTGGCAACTGTTGAGAAATATGGTCCTTGGCTTTCATAACATCCCTGGCTGTGATTTTATACATCTGTGCATCATTTCTTGGTCATTTCTCAGCTAAAACTGTTCTAGGTAGCGTTACAGAATTCATACACCCACATGCTGATTTCCACCTATTTAGAATTTTCTTGGACTACATTGAAGGAGATAAGGTGCTATCAGTTTAGGATTTGATGTCCTGACTGACATACCAAAAGTGGCTTAGAGTAGTGATATTAAGGCAGTTGTTCCAGTTGGTCTTACTGAGCACTCAGGCAGAAGAGCATTTAAAAAAAACAAAACAAAAAAAACGAAACATATCTAAAGTGACATTCCACCCACAGTAAATGTTGCCTACTGTAAGAGTGCCAGAAGTGAGGATGTCTTGCCTGCTTAAGATCTTTTGTTTATTTTAAAGGAAAGACGATGGTGGTACAGCTGCCCTATTCCAATGCAAGGCACATTTACCCTAACCTCAGCAGTGATACTAGAGCACAAAGTAGTAAACAGACAGGCAAGTTAGCTTCTGTTCCATTAGAAACACAAGGCAAGGTTTAATGGTTGTCAAACAGACTACAAAGGCTGCAGGGAAAGACATTTCATTTCCAAGGGGATTACAAAGATCAGAGGGTATAAGAGTAAAGTTAAATTAAAAAAATAGTTGAGTTCATCTCTTTAAAATGATTTGCAGTGTGAGTAACTCACAGGGGGCAAAAGCTACTGGAGAGCTGGAAGGTCACTTTGCGGGATGGCAATGACATATGCTGTTCAGACTAGGGTTCAATGTGGGAGGATGGACAAGACATTTCTGGCATGCAGGCTGCACCATTACCTGGGCTGCAACTAGAACCAGCCTTAGTGAGATGCATCCCCTACCCACCCCATGCTCTTTTCTTACATTCCCTCATTAGAGACCAAGACCCAATTTATTCCTGCTTTATGCTGGACTCAGTCCTGCCCTAACCCTCCTGATTAACTCAGTAGCAAGAACAGCTGGAAGCAGGCAACTGGAAACTTGGCTGCTGCGCACAGGCCATATGGGCAAAAATGTCTACTGCGGTGCTGAGAGCTGTGCCAGAGCCACACTGGAGGAAGGGATTGGCAGGCAAAGTGCCACAGCCATTGCGTCACATGTCTTTTGGCAGCTTAATATCCCCCACCCCCAGAACATGAACCATTCTCTCCTGGAAGAGGGTTCGAGATGCTCCTTACAGTAGGAAGATGTCAGCAATAGCTTGGATGTTTTCTATGCATTGGCTCCAATGAAACGGAACAGGCTGAAATGACGGGGCAAGGTGCATTCCTTAAAATATCTGGGGAAGGAAAAGTCTCTCCGTAGGCTGCTGTTGGAACCTAGCAACTTGGGATGCGCAGCTGGGAGAAGGGCCCCATGTCAGAGGCTGTAGCAGTTTCTATCCCATTTTAACAGTGATGTAAGAGTCAGAACGTTAAGATTAACCATTTCATTATTAAATAGGTTACACCTAGTGTGCAGCCATCATGCAACCCCTCAGACAGTCCAGCAAACAAAGGGAACAGTAAAACCCTCCGTCCCATACAGACAGAAAAGGGCTCTTTTCAGCCACTGTCCCCTTTCTTTTATGTGGCGACTGATCAAGAGAACTTGGGGTGGTGGACACAGCTTTTGTTCAATTCTAAGTTGACCAGGCAAATGGACTTGTTCTCTCCTAGGTCAGAGCAATCTGTCTCATTTCGACCCGGTGAGGATCAGTGCAAGGGAGGACTCTTGTTTAGAGTCACTTTCAGGTTCTGGATCCTAAAATGGAAGTTCTAGCTCCCACAACGAATCAGGCCAAGGCAGCATGCTTTGGAAACAGCTTCAGACATACAGGAGATTACCTCCTCCCAGAAACACGAGAGTCTAGGAATCAAGAAGTTAGAAAATGAAGGAACTATATTAAGTTACACTTAGACTGTCCTCTTCCTCCCTCCCCCTGCAGTAAGGGGCCAGGGGATGATCGTTTTCCACAGGCTGTCCTCCACTGCTTTGGTCATTCCAATTTTACAGTAGTGACCACCTTCAAAAAAAGGAAATAAGGACATGATGGCACAGTGGACACCAAGTCTATGTAACAGACTAAGTTTCCTGTAGGAGAGCAGTTATATTGCAATTTCATGAGACACAGGACAATACATGGAGGTCAGAGGTTAGAACACAAGAAGCTTCACAAAGCCACCATGTTCAATCATGCTACACTTTCTGTGGAGACAAATGGGCACAGAACAATTAAAAAACAAACAATGCAGGGGGGCCTCAGACTAAATAACTAACCAAGCGGAGACAGAACAGACAAGGCTAACCCTGTATCAGTGGCACATACAAGGCAAAGGAAGGGAGTAAATTCTGGGTTAAATATGTACAACAGCAAGGTGTTTGGTACTCAAGAGGTGTTAGGTGGCATGTCCATCACTGAAACTCAAGCAGGGAGTGGAAAAACTGGATATAGAAAACCGTGCTAAAGAGCTATTTTACATCATTTAACCAGGAGCAGATTTGCCAATGACCTGGGTAAGACCTTAGGCCAACAGAGCGCTGTTGTCTAATCTGGGTAGAGTTCCTTCCAGGAGTCCTTAAAAATAAGGCTTTAGGGTGACCTTTCTAGAAAGGAAGGGTCGGATCACTCTTCACTATCAGAGCGTACAGGGTTTAAACTCCAGAAATATTGCAGACATTTTAAACTGGTTTCATAGAGCTGTGCAGACTGAAACAAGTTCTGTGAAGTCATCTGTAAAGCATAGTATATTGGATAGTCTAAGAAATGAAACTGGTATCAGACATTTTGATACCAGACAGTACAGAACACTGTACATCTTCAAGTCAACACCATCTTCCATACACAGGAGAAAGCAAAAAGACAGGCCAGGGATGGAAAATCCTCAGTGTTTGCTAGGGCAAACCCAATAAAGATTTAGAGGTTTATGTGGCCCTCTGTGCCTGCTAAACTCCCAATACTGTTCAAGTGAGTTGTGCTTCTCCAGGCTGAGTGGAGATCCTAAAGGATTACTTGACTCTCCACCAGTTACATTTTTTGATTCATTTGCTCTTTACAGTAGCAAGTGAACAGCAATAAATACATGAGAATCAAGTATATTTTTAAGCAACATGGCATACAGCTTCACCACACAGCTCTGCCAGTGTACCTCAACTCAATCCTAACCTGCAACATCCCTTGTTATTCCATTGCTGGGTCTTGTCTGTCTGCCAAATTGTTTCAAGCTCTGGCAAGTTTATACTTACACAAAAATGTTATGTGAAGCCATATATCAAACCATTCCATCCACTTAGTACTTGGCGGAGGAAAGAATAGCCAGTCAGCTTCCATTTTCATATTGCGCTCGGATTTAATTAACAGTGGATGGGCCCACTCCGACCTCTGGGAAGGCTGGATTTAGGCTCCTATGCGGCATTCCAGGGACAGTGACTTGAGGATGGGTGTTTAGCCTGCACATGCTTATTTCTCAGGGTCACTTGCTCTCTGAGCAGAAGGCGGGATGCTCCCCTCTCAAATCCAACATTCAGGGCAGCTGTTTACCCAAGTGATCTAGAGATTAGCTCCATGCAGGCCCAGACACCCGTAGCACAATACGCATGCGTCTCTGCTCCCTTGAGCAGAGCAATGGCTACCTAGCCCATAACTATGTCCTTAAATAATCGAACTGGCGCTTGGAGAATACTGCGGTCATTGGAACACAGTGACGAGGTTATGGCATCGGATAGTAGCCAAGCCAAGAAGTGTTACCAACACTGACACTTCCCTGCCAGAGGAAAAGTGCTGCTGATAATCCCGATTGCTGCACTTAGCTGAGGGTATGATGGCAGCTTTACACTCCACCTGTCCCCATTCTCTTTTCCTGCCCCACAGGGACTAGAGTATCAGCCAGATACTGCCAGCAGTCGTTGAGGTGGGACTTTGCTTAGCTCACCACTCTGGGTGTTGATGTCGGTAAGGAACAGAGGGAGCATCAAACCCACCATACAGGGGATGCACGACTTCCTGCAGCATCCCAGTTACCCAAACATTTCTTACCAAGTTATGCTTCGAAAAGTTCTCTTCAGGGGCCAATCCCTCCTCATGTTCATACTCCGGCATATCTGCATTCTAACGGTTTGACACAAGGAGCCTTCCACCAAGCCCAAGTATCACATGCTAGGACCAGAAGTCTTCACTGGACACGCCTCCACATCAAACAGGATGGCACATGGGCAGGTAACATTATGGACAGTCCTGATTTAGGGGCAGAGTCTATCCTTGGTGCACATGTACAGATCAGAGGGAGGACACACCCTGCTTGCAAATGTAAATAGGGAGGCGACAAATGGAAGCCTCAAGACTCTTGTACGGTAATGGAGGAGCTTCCATTTACAGGACTGCAATAGAGGGAGAAGAGGGGAAGGCAGATTCAAGAAGCGTCACCTCCTCATGTCCAAGAAGCTGGTAGCTCAATAACCTCAAGCCTCGCTAGAGTGAGCTCCGATTTCAAGCACAGCGGACAATCTATTCTCTTCGGAAGCCACCAGAAATGTTATGTTGTCAAAATACAGCAGCCATTGAAGATGCAGTGAGGCAAGTGCCGTGGGTCTGATTTAAAAAAGAATTACAACCCCTGACAACTCTTGAAACTATACAACTATGATACCGATATGCGAGCAAGCCATCCATACAGCCTGAAAAGCGTTTTCTCCCCTAACCCTCTAGCCACTGGTCAGGTGCTTTGGGGCTGAGGCTGGGGGCAGGCGTTGCCTGTGCCTGAAGCCCCACACACTGGCCTCTGCTGCAGACAGGACACTGGTCTGGATGGACCAATAAGCTGATCTGGTGCAATAGCAAATCCCTCGTTCCTAGCTGGACATGAAGTTCTATCAGCAAACTGGTTTCTCTCAACGGTAAGTTATTACACTGAAGAAAAAAGCTGACCCAATGTGCAACACTAAAGAAGGACCTGGACATTCTACCAGGAGTGAATTCCTTCGGACCTTCAAAGTTTGGAGGGGCGGGAAAGAGAAAAAGGGTCCAGGGGAAATCACACTGAAAAGCATATGTGGGGGGATGAGAACAACCCAATTACACTGATCTTTTTAAAATGCTCCCTCTTGCAGCTCTTGCGCTCTTCCCCAAATAAAGACACTGTTCAATGGCATGTTGAAAAGACGTGCTCGTCATTCTTAATAAACAACTAGAGTAAGAATACATAAGAGAAACAGGGCGGTATCTTTATATGATACACAAGTGTATGGTACAAGAACTCCAGCAGGCACAGGAGCCTCAAGGTTTAAGGCCTCAATGTCAGGCCAAAAAAAGAAGTGTGGTAAAGTTGGTTTTTTTTGTTTGTTTTTTTTTTGTTTTACTTTTAACATCTAAAAATGTCACTTAAAGGTCTGAATAGAAATTGTTTTTTAGAAATCATAATTGCAGTTCACTCTCCTCCTCCTCCTTCTTCTTCTTCTTCCAGGACAACAGCAAATTAATGTCTGAGCACAAAGGAGAGACACCTGCCTCTCCTTGGCTGGCTGAGCAGGTCCATCCATCATTCTGCGCTCTCCAGGCTGCACGTGCTCTGAGGAGGCATCAGAGGCCCCAGCCATCCAGGCCAATCCCATAGCTCATGTTCTGTTTTCTACATCATAAAAAACCAAAGTCAACCAGCAGTTTCAACAGCTCTGAGCTGGCAGAGAAATGCAGCCTCCAATGGTTCTAACAGCTCAGTGTGTTTGGTAGGATACACAATGGGTAGGTTTTCCTTTTAGATTCTTTTAAACAGAAGAAGCCTAAAAGGGCTTCATAACTACACCAATAAAAAACAAAACGTAGGCATCTCCTTTAGTGTAAAAGTCTGTACAATTTATCCTTGCTCGTCATCCCCCCACCACCCCACCCCCTTCTGAGCTGGGAAGGATGCCTTAGTGCATGGTGCTGGCATTAGCCACAGCAATAGCTTCCTGAATCTCTCGTATCACCAGGATCCGAGTGAGCATCTGCTCCATCTGCTCTCTGCTGATTGGCTGGATGGAATACCAGATCGGGCTGTTGGGGGCTACCACCGGCTCCGGAGTTAAGTAAAATGTGTCATTCCGGCCTTTCACACTCTGGGGGCTGCAAGGGGGGAAACAAAATCAGAAACAGGCAGGCTTGTAACATGTCCTGGAACAGGTAACCTCACCCTATTCCCCCTGGGGCTTTAAGATTCCTTACAGTGAATGTTGGGCTGATGAAAGGTGCAAGACTAGAAGAGCCATGGAAACACAGGTACAATTATGGGCAATGGTAGGACAAGCTTCTCCTACCAATGGGTCCCACCCAGCCCTAGACAGTTCTCCTCTAGGGGAAAAAGGGGAGTTCTGTCTTAATGACTCACTCAGCCACTGGACTAAGTCAAGGCTAACAATAAAGAGCCCCCCCCCCCCCCCCCCGCTATATAGTGGACCTATATTCACTAGGAAAGATTAAACTCCTTTCACTTGGGTACCAAAGGTTACCATTTAGCCTTTTAAGAGTCAGTTTTCTTCTCAGACTCCATTTTCACTTCAGTAAAGCTAGTTGTGTTGCTGTCCATGGAGGGAAGTGTACACAAATTCAGCTACTAAGAGACCTCTCTCATGTCTAATATTCAAAACAAACTTCCATTTTTGTGGCTGCCACCACCTGGGTCTCTCCAACATCTCATCCAAAGCAGAGGGCACTTCCATCAGATGTGCTGTCAGTGCACCTGTGGGCTAAGGGGCCACTGCACAAGCTCAACCACTCTGACGTCTATCACCACAAGTAAACCCTGGGATAAACACTTACAATTCACACTTCATGATTTAGCCCCTTCAAATAGTGAGCAAAACAGGATTTTAGTAAAAAAAATTTAATGCAACTCTGGACCAAAGTTTACCCTCTATTATGGGCATGCACCTCCTATTGAAGTCCCCTACATAGTTAATGTATTTAACATACAAACTATACCGATATTACGGAGAGAGAAATACTGTCCCAAAGACAAAGTTTGCATTTTATAGCTGCAGAAAGATAGCTATCTAGGTACACATTTATAGAAGATAAGCAACCCCACGTGACAGGAGCTCTCACCATTTGAAGAGGTAGAAGTCATAGAGCTTTATGGGGCACCGCAGGGGGTTCTCTGGATTCTCAGTCTGCTCTGCATACATGTCATCTGTAACTGCAAACCAACCCCCCCCAAAAAAACCAGTGTGTCAAACTGAGTACAGGAAACTGTTTGTAGTAGAACAATAGTAGATAATAAAATAAGCAACGTCAAGCAGCCTCAATGTTTGCAAATCCTATGTCATCATATGTCATCTCATGAGTTACCAGCTGCAGGAAAGGTAAAAGGAGCCAGATCACTGCCCCAAAGCACAGCTCACTTGTTATCAGCCAGAAACCTCCAGGTATTGCTTTTGGCTATCTGCTTTATCACCAAGACCCACACATTAACCCACCATCTAGCTAGAACCCCTGAAAGGCAGGAAGTCTGGTTAAATGAAACGCCAGTACCTGAGCCAGTGGAAGCTTAGGTCAACAGGCCATATTCTACCTCTAAACTCCATGAATGTTCCCAGGAGTCAAGTGCTTCCATGGAGAGAAGAGAACAAGCTCCACTCATATTCCTCTCCTTGCTCAGAGGCCCTTGCAT
Organism: Emys orbicularis; assembly: GCF_028017835.1. Classification (NCBI taxonomy): domain Eukaryota; kingdom Metazoa; phylum Chordata; order Testudines; family Emydidae; genus Emys; species Emys orbicularis. The sequence goes on from NC_088689.1 coordinate 130,521,098, forward strand.
CACAACAGTGCCTCTGCCTGGGAGAATGAGACTGGAAACTAATCCCCAACTCTTCCGATGGAGGCCTGTGTGCCTCAGATAAATATCAGCTACCAGCCACTCAACCCTATGTCAGAAGGCATCATGCTCTCACAAAACACACAGACGTGCTTTATCTCTGATCACCAAGCTACTGGGGGAGGATCTTTTTGTCAAAGACATTGGTTTCTTGCACCCCACCTGAAGGCACCTGCAAGTCTCTTTATAAGACTAGTACAGACCAGGTCCGTCAATCTGAGACATTCTCAAGAAGGCTTCTCCTCTCCTCATGTACACTCTACCTTTCTGGCCTGTCTGGTGTATGCCAAGTGCCTTCAGGTACCGGATACTCGTGCTCTTATCCTTGGGATTGGAAGGGTTCTTCTTGGTCTGCCTCAAGACCTTGGAGAAGGCCAACTTCATATGCTGGTCTACCGTTTTCAACAGGAAGTACCTGAACAGTGAGAATAGGACACAGGACATTTATGGGGCAAACAAAGCCTTACTTAGCCTCTCATCTGACAGTGAAGTGGCGATCTTTACTCGCTATGAGCCAGCCAGGGTTCAAACCAGCATCTGAAAGTCAGGTGGTATTCTGAGCAGCATAACACAAGAAAAGGCAGATGCAAGTCCAGGTTTCTCTTTGTTAGTTAACTTCCTTGTTTTGCTGCATATAATTTCTTGTATAAAGGGACTGCTCTGGGATTTGCTCCCATGTCCCTAACCATTAAAAAGCAGTGACCACATCTTAGTCCAATGCAGTTTCCTGTCAAGGATGCTGCAAGTTCCTTGGCCATTAAATCAACTGTCCCAAATACTTACTTGGTGTTAAAAAACATCAGTGTAGTGAGCAAGGTGGAAGGAGAGTGAGCTCCCAGCTGCTTGCACTCCCACAGCATCTCTTCTGTTACATGGCTGGGGAGGACATAACCTGCAACAATCAGAAGTCAGCATCACCCACTGAGGTAGTTACCATATGAACACAAGAGGCACTTCCAGGGATACACACTAGAAAAAGATTCCTTAGGGAAGGGAAAACAGATTAATTCTCCCATTTCACAGTTGCTCATTTTGATATCAACCTTTAATAAGCAAGAATGAGCAAGCTGATGGAATGGAACAAATTGAGCTGTTGGCCCTATGTGCATCTTCAGTCTACGTACAGGGTCAAACACACTATTTGGATATGTGTACTCTTGATTTTCCTTTGTGCAGAAGAGTAATTCTACACTCCAAACACCTAGATACACAGCAACACAACAAACAGTATGAACCCCAGAGCTCATGCAATGGCACAGAGAACAAAGCATAAATCAAACAGGCAGAGGGAAAAAAAGGATCTGAAACCCACCACACTACTTAAGCAGAAGTATCTGAACACAAATGTAAGATGGATTGACAGATGATCAGACCAAACTAAGAGCAAGGGGAATAAAAATCTGAAGAATCAGATTTCTGTCCCCTGAAAATGTGATCCTTTAGTTCTCATCTGAGTAGGTGTAATCTTCCCTACTGCAGCAATAGCATAACTTGTTCATGCGAGGTCTGTTCCTTTATCGGACACTCACATGTACAGAGTGAAGCCCACATAGACATCCCGACCCTACTCTGAATGAAGGGTTTAATGTTCAGAAGTTTTTGGCTGCAACATCTCCAAGGCTCTGCCTAAAACCACCCACAAATGGATTCCAAAATGCACTAAGTTCAGAACAAGCCACGCCTTAGGGCAAATCTCTGGTTTTATCACTTGAAGCTGCTCTAGTCGCTTATCAGTGGCACAGAACACTAAAAGCAAAATGCATTGCAATTCAAATCAGATCGCTTGCCTCTTGGACACCAAGGGTAAGCCACTAGGAGGTAGTATAAGAACATAATGGCCATACTGGGTCAGACCAAAGGTCCATTTAGTCCAGTATCCTGTCTTCTGAGAGTGGCCAATGCCAGGTGCCCCAGAGGGAATGAACAGAACAGGAAATCATCAGGTCATCCATCCCCTGTCACCCATTCCCAGTTCCTGGCAAACAGGGGCTAGGGACACCATCCCTGCCCATCCTGGCTAATAGCCATTGATGGTCCTATCCTCCATGAACTTCTCTAGTTCTTTTTTGAACCCTGTTATAATCTTGGCCTTCACAACATCCTCTGGCAAGGAGTTCCACAGGTTGACTGTGCATTGTGTGAAGAAATACTTCCTTTTGTTTGTTTTAAACCCGCTGCCTATTAATTTCCTTTGGTGACCCCTAGTTCGTGTGTTATGAGGAGTAAACAACACTTCCTTATTTACTTTCTCCACACCAGTCATGATTTTACGGATCTCTATATTATCCCCCCCTTAGTCATCCCTTTTCCAAGATGAAAAGTCCCAATCTTATTAATCTCTCCTCATATGGAAGCCGTTCCATATCCCTAATCATTTCTGTCGCCCTTTTCTGAACATTTTGCAATTCCAATATATCTTTTTTGAGATGGGGCAACCACATCTGCACACAGTATTCAAGACATGGGCATACCAAGGATTTAAATAGCGTCAATATGATATATTCTCTCTTATTATCTATCCCTTTCGTAATGATTCCCAACATTCTGTTTGCTTTTTTGACTGCCACTGCACATTGAGTGGATGTTTTCAGAGAACTATCCACAATGACTCCAAGATCTCTCTCCGGAGTGATAACAGCTAATTTAGACTCCATTTTATATGGATAGTTGGGATTCTGTTTTCCAATGTGCATTACTTTGCATTTATCAACACTGAATTTCATCTGCCATTTATGAATCCATCTCTGCTCAACAACTCATGCATTCCTTAGAAGGGGCATCAACCCCACACTCCCGATGTCCTAAAGATTAACAAGTTCTCAGAACCCCTTAGAGAGTAAGTTAAATGGTGCACAGAATCAAGCCTAACTAAACCCTTAAAACAGAAGTCAGGACTGGAGTCTGGTGCACAAAACCCTCTGAAATATTTGTACTTCTTGCAGGCTCTGGAGAACTTCCCTCCCCAGCTCAGTGAAAGTTAAGGGATGTTCCTCTGCTCAAGTGCTTCTTCAGATCCGTTTCTAGTCTCAGCTTTCAGAAAGATGACACCAGCAAGCTTAAAGCTCTCTTGCATCCCACCCCTACCCCACCATGTCTGAGAGGCCTCTTCCTAAAGCAGAGAAAAAGCTCTTACCAAGAGGGGTGACCCGGGGCTGTACATCCTTGAGAACTTCATGTAACCACTCGGTAAACCGTATATAATAGAGATCCGAGAAAATGTCATCTACTCGTCCATTTTCAAAGAGATACTGCAAAGAGAGACATTCACAACATAGTCCGATATAACAGCATCAAGCAAGCTCCTATCAGAGGACCTCTCTCTTTGGGATGGAATGAGCCCCCTCCCAGGCTCAAGGCCCAGGCACTAGTCAGGTTTATGTATTTCCTGCTTTACTGTAGTCATTGTTTGCTGGAGAGGTTCCATAGGGTACACCTGGGAGAGTACAAATACCCCTGTACTGATGACAGTGTGCCAGGAATAATCATAATTACTGCTGTATGAGTGGATAACAAAGAGGAGGAAGAATCTTAAAAGCAAAGGTAGCTGGCCCTCAGCTTATTTACAAAAGGATGAGTTTATTTGAAATTTACATTTCAATTATTGCCCTGCGTGCACTGGGATTGTTTCTTTAGGGTACAAATATCCTCTCACATTACTGAATAAAGAAAATACTGTTGCAAACCCAGATTCTCTCTTCTCTACACCAAGTAATAGGCCTCCATTCACATTTCAGGCAAGTCAAAGCTGAAACACTGATTTTAAGCAGGACAGACTAGATCTAGAGCATTACACTTTTCTGGGGGGGGGGGGGGAAGAGAGAGAGAGAGAGAGAGAGAGGAACTTTCCCATTAAATTCTCACCACATTATTTCATTTAGTTAATAGCAACTATTTTGTTTCTAATTGCAAGCTAGTATCCCTTTAAAAATTCTGTCTACTAATTAAGGTCTCAAACTGTCCATTCTTAAAGCTGCATGTTCTGTCAGCAATCACAGAAGAGGTTTCCCGAATTCATTCACTTTTCCATATATAAAACAAAGCTGGAGAGCTCAATATTAATAGCAACTGCCACCCTCATTCTCGGTCAGGGGTGGCCAACCTGTGGCTCTGGAGCCACATAGGGCTGCTTGTCTAGGCACCGACTCCAGCGCTGGAGCTACAGGCGCCAACTTTCCAATGTGCTCACTGTTCTGCCACAAGCCCTGCCCCCACTGCACACCTTCCCACGCCCTCCACCGAGCTGGTCATGCCCTTGCTCCTCCCCCTCTCCCCCAGAGCCTCCTGCACACCACGAAACAGCTGATCCGGAGGTGCAGGCACTGATCTGCGGGGCTGCCAGTGGGTGGGAGGCGCTGGAAGTGCTCTTTGGCAATGTACATTGGTACATTCTGGCTCCTTCTCAGGCTCAGGTTGGCCACCCGTTCTAGGTCTTACACAGAGAAAGCTATCTTCAAATACTGTCTGATCACAGCATATGCACAGTTTTGTTGTGTGCACACAGCATAAAATAAGAGATGAGGGCTTTCCCCTCCTACCTTCTGAATACATAGGAAGATATAGTAGAGTACATCTGGATCGTATGGTTCGCCTTCACCATTGCGAGCTTCTCGTGTCATCAAGCATAGCCCATAATTCAACTCAGCCACAGCAGAGGAGATGAGATCTTCCTGGAATCTCAGCAGCTGGCGTCCTGCAAAGCAAAATGTCATGATGAATTTGCTAAAAAAAACAAAAAACAAAACAACCACACACCACACAGACAGTTTTTCAAGCATTATCTTCCCTTTCACCACTGTCCACCCCCCTCCCAATATGCTCCCCCACTTCCAAACAGCTCCTTTAGCACCTCATACTCCCCACTATAAGATTAACATCAGGAGCAATGGAGACCTTAAGCATTCATAAATAAACTCAGAGAAGCAGGGAAAGACATTTAGAGAAAACTGACACCACCACCCATTCTATATAGAGACCATCTCCTTCTCCATTCTCTGCAATGGAGCATTTTTCCTGCAGCAATGGGAAAGCCAGAACAAACCCAGAACAGCATTTGCTGATTCATTAAGTAGCTGGTGTATGGGGCTATTTTGTTCCTGTAACTGGCACTCATCCATCACAGTCCTACATGGCCTTTTCTGTGGCCACCAAACTATGTTCTTGAGCTAGTAGCTCAATATGGAACAGAAATACTTCTTGGAATGTTTCATGATGCAGTTGGCAAAGACAAACCATTCTTAGGCTTGGAAGGATTAGATTTTTATTTGGTAAATGTCGGTAAGTGTCGATTTCACTGTACACAGAAACTAGATTTCCACTGACAATCATTGAAATTTACAGATAAGCAGCATTTCATACTTTGAGTTTGCTTTAAGTATATTTATGTGTATGCTTTAACATGTGATGTTGAAAATGTGTGTTTAACGGTTGTAAAGTTATTTTTTTGAATCTCAATGATTACGGTCATTAAATAATTATAGGCTGTGCCCCCCAGGATTTCTTACAACTGTGAAAATTAAGATAAAATTAGGGGAAATAATATTATCCTTTAAAGTTTTATAGATACAGAAGTTCAATTCTGCCAAGCCTAACCATCACACTGTGACAAATTGAACTTGAGATCCCAAATTACAATCACCACTCAAACCAGGAGGGAGTTTTCCTAACAGAAGGGATGGAACATTGCAGTGGTTCTGCTGAACAGGAAAATGATCCTCGAAGTCAGGGTAGATAGAAGGGTTGAGAGAGATTTGGAGCTTAGGAAAACTAGGTAGGTAGCTCTAGTCTGAACCAAGTGTAGTCTTGTTTCATTTGCTACCTGATCCCTACTTGAAACCAAATTTCTAGTGGTGAAAACATGGAGTAAAATATACCATGCCAGATAACTCCCTCCCATGACACTTACTGCCAATAGGGGCTAGCCTGTTCTGAGACTCCTTTTCCAGCTCGGCATTCTTGGTCTGTGCCCAGCTTTTCCACACTTCGAGCCCTTCTTCTGGCTTCAGAGAATTCGGAAGCAGGAGTTCAGGTGAAGGCTGAGGCTGTGGCTGTGGCTCCACTTCAGCTACCTGAACAGTTTGAGCCTGAGAAAGAAAACCACTTCTAGTCACATTTCCTTCGAGGTGCAACATGTCTTTTTTGCCTCATTTTTCTTGTCTTGTAGCACCATCTCCCCACTCCCAGTAGTAAATGTTGCCATGATCAATAGCAACTCACTCATATCTCAGCAACAGGCATGATATATGAACATAAAGGAGGACTTTTGTTCATGTATGATCACTGATATGACACTATCCAAAAATATTCTCTGATCCCCAAGACCAGCTACATTTTCACTGCAGGCAGGTATTTTGAAAAGCCTCCAGTCCATTCCATATGGGTAGTTTAAACCCAGTATTGCAAAATTTTCCAGAAGTGTTCCCGCCATTCATCCAGATCATGAAGACCATTTATATTTTACTTACACATGCACAGAGAGGCAAATAATTTTCACCAGAGGTAAAGAACTTTACAGGACACAGAACATCTCAGAGTAATTTTTTCCTGTATTCATGAATAGAATGGGTGAATCTATTGATTTATCAGGTCACATTAGCTTCAATCACTTTTTCCCTGGTTGACGGGAAAATTAGCTTAAACAGTGTTTCAAAACCCATTGTATTAGATATAGAGTGAACAGCAATACAATGCACGCTGAAGATTGGTCTCAGGAGCCAGGTATTTGGAGCTTTTAGAGAGAAAGGCTGCCCTCTAGTGGGAGACAGTAGCAAGGTGGCAACACTTTAAAAAAAGAAGAAAAAAAAACTTGAGTAAGTTCTATTCTATCAGAAGGGCATCTTCTCTCCGCTTTACCAGTGGTGACACTACAGTTGCCAGTAGAGTCAATGGCAATTACGCTAATAAATGAACTTTCATAAAATGGCACTTGTACCAACATTGCAAAGACACGAAGGCTCACCCTACTCTAAGAAGGGCCACTCACAATGGACTCTTTATTCTGAAGCAATTAACATACAAAAAACAACAGTTGCAACACTATTATAATCCCAGGTGAGCAACATACCACTAGATAAACCAGGCTCTGGGTAGGTTACTACATACATGCACATTGTGGTGTCCTGTTGATAGCCTACTCCATCCTTATCCTGCAAGGATAGGATGCTTGTAAATGTCAGTTTCACCTATTTACATGAAGGAGCAGCTAGAGAACAGAGATACCATGCAATCTACATAGTGATCTCTACCACCTTTAATACAGTCCCTCTTTAAAAAGGCAGAGAACATGAAAATCTCCATTTGATCTGTCAATTGCCAAGTGTCTCAGAATTGCATGTTGTTACCTTATGAATACGTTTTTTCATATTTAGTGACCGCTCAAATCACCGATACTAAAATGCCAGTCAATTTCACCAACAATTCCGTATACTGCTCCCAACCTACTGAAAAACTAGTTGTTAATCTATGCAAGTATTCTGGAAAATGTCTCTAATATGTCACATTATCTATTGGGAAGTTTAACAAAAACACTGCAAGAGGAGTCTTCCCTTGACAACAGAGCCCCAGAGTCAAAGTTTGTCACCTCAAGCTGCAGATACTGTTTCACAACATGGTGCCCGCTATGCAGCCAGTCACTCCAACCTGTTCATCCAGCATGACCTATGAGGGCTGACCAGTTGTTTACAAGCTGTACAGGAAGGGATACACTTAATCCCCTTCTACACTTCCACCTCCTCATACAGAGCTTTTGTATTTACTTGAACTGAAAGCTAATGGGATTAATTGTTCATTTGATTAAGGGCTGTAGTCTCATCTCACTTACCTTGAAAATTTACAAGTGAGGGATTCTTAGCCAATACAGGGCCCCCTTTTCACATCCACTCCCATTAGAGAAGGTAAAAGGCAAGTTAACAAAAGGGGGAGCCACATGCACATCCAAAAAATGGAAGAGTTGCTACATTTAAGATAATAAATTGCTTGATTTGGTATCACCCAATAAATAAATAAATATATCTATATATCTATATCACTCAATGCATGTTTGAGGAAGTACTTTCCTTTGGAAGTCTCCTTCCACTGAAGCCCCACAGAACTATGGTGAAGACAATGCAAGGTTTACAAGGGAGAAGTCCACAGCATTACTGACCAATGAAAAGCAAGTCTGCTAAAGGCACAAACCCTGTAATAACCTCAGACATGAGTTTTTAGACACAGACTGAGTGCATCCCAGTGTCAGCTCTCCTCATCACCTGCCAGCGGCGGTTTACACAACAGCACCTATATTACAGAAAGTCGAGCTAGGGCAGAATCTGAGACCAAGTCCTTTAATTGAAGGGGCTCTGCTTTTACCATCAGGGCAAACAGGGATGAAGCTTAACTTGACAAAAACAACTGTCTTGGGGAAAGACAGAGCCCAGGGGTGAGGCATGGCCCCACATTTGCAGACCGACTCTTCTTGAATGCTGTCTCCTTGCTCCCCATGAAATGACAAAGCTTTCACTGACACTTAGTCTAGCACAAGAAGAGCACTGCCTATCTTCCTGCAAGTACCTCACAATCACTCTCAGTCTAAGGGCTGGCAGTTGGGCTGGAGAAGCAATTCCCAGTGCAGTGAATTGATTAAGGAAAAGTAGAAGCATGTCACTCATGAACAACATACCTGCCCAGACAGCCAGCAGCTAGATGGATATTGGGGGCAGGGAGGGGGGCATATCAATAAGTACTGCGAAAAGCTCTGGGTTTTGAGAAGCTCATTCCACAGCAGTAGCAGGTCAAACTCCTCACGATACTCCTACAGCAGCAAAGGGGGTCAGAAGGACCCATCCTTTCCTTTTCAGTAATCCAAAAGGATAACTCTACAGGTGGGCACAGGGACAGGCCCAGAAGGACAGAGGTTTAGTTATCCTGGCAGCTTTATCACCCTTCCTCTAGAATGGAAGACTGAATTCCAACTTGCCTAGATATTCCTGACACTAGAAGACACACTACTCCCCAGCAGACCAAGAAGGTGCTATAGGTGTGCTGTACTGCTGTGCAGACGTAGGGAGGGGTTATTACTCCTGTATGAGGGGTTAGTCAGACCATTACTGAACTACTGCTTCCAGTTCTTGGGTTCACACTTCCAAAAGATAACAAATAGGACAGAGTTCAGACGAGAGCTACAAGGATGACTAGAGGGCTGGAAAAACCTGCCTTACAGTGAGGCTAAAGCAGCTCCACCTATTTAGTTTCTCCAAGAGAAGATTAAGAGGTGACTTGATCATGGGCTAAAGTACCTGCCTCCATGGGAGGCTGGGGGAGATTGGAGATCAGAGGGCTCTGTAATCTAGCAGATGAAGGCAGAACATCCAATGGCTAGAAGCTGAAACTAAACAAATTTAGACCAGAAATAAGGCAGTTTTTAAGGAGGGTAATTAACCACTAGAACTTACTGAGAGATGTGGTGGGTTCTTTTAAATCAAGGCTGGACATCCTTTTAAAAAGAGACTCTCTACCTCAACCAAAAGTTATAGGACTGATGTAGGAATCACTTGGTGAAATCTATGGCCTGTGTTATGCAGGACGTCTGATAAGGATTAATTAAAATGATCCCTTCGGACCTTAAAACCTATGGGTGAAATCATTGCTTCACTGCAGTCAGTGGAAACTCACATTTACTTCAACAGAACCTGAATTTCATCCTATGAAAACCACCGAGGCATATGGCTACTAGTCTGACACCTAGCAAGAGAGGATACTCCCACCACCATGTGTATTATGGAACTAAGGTTGCAGTCAAGTTTAAATTATTTTTTAAATAAATGCTTCCTTGTATAAAAAGGGAAATAAAAACCACCCAGGAAACTACAGACCAGTTAGTTTAACTTCTGTGCCAGGGAAGATAATGGAGCAAGTAATTAAGGGAATCATCTGCAAGCACTTGGAAGGTGGTAAGGTGATAGGGAACAGCCAGCATGGATTTGTAAAGAACAAATCGTGTCAAACCAATCTGATAGCTTTCTTTGATAGGATAACGAGTCTTGTGGATAAGGGAGAAGCAGTGGATGTAGAAGACCTAGACTTTAGTAAGGCATTTGATACGGTCTCGCATGATATTCTTATTGATAAACTAGGCAAATACAACTTAGATGGGGCTGCTATAAGGTGGGTGCATAACTGGCTGGATAACTGTACTCAGAGAGTAGTTATTAATGGTTCCCAATCCTGCTGGAAAGGTATAACAAGTGGGGTTCCACAGGGGTCTGTTTTGGGACCGGCTCTGTTCAATATCTTCATCAACGACTTAGATACTGGCATAGAAAGTACGCTTATTAAGTTTGCAGATGATACCAAACTGGGAGGGATTGCAACTGCTTCGGAGGACAGAGTCATAATTCAAAATGATCTGGACAAATTGGAGAAATGGTCTGTGGTAAGCAGGATGAAGTTTAACAAAGACAAATGCAAAGTGCTCCACTTAGGAAGGAACAATCAGTTTCACACATACAGAATAGGAAGAGACTATCTAGGAACGGCAGAAAGGGATCTAGGGGTTATAGTGGACCACAAGCTAAATATGAATCAACAGTGTGATGCTGTTGCAAAAAAAGCAAACATGATTCTGGGATGCATTAACAGGTGTGTTGTGACAAGACACGAGAAGTCATTCTTCTGCTCTACTCTGCGCTGGTTAGGCCTCAACTGGAGTATTGTGTCCAGTTCTGGGCACCGCATTTCAAGAAAGAGGTGGAGAAATTGGAGAGGGTCCAGAGAAGAGCAACAAGAATGATTAAAAGGTCTTGAGAACGTGACCTGTGAAGGAAGGCTGAAAGAATTGGGTTTGTTTAGTTTGGAAAAGAAAAGACAGAGGGGACATGATAGCAGTTTCGGTATCTAAAAGGGTGTCATAAGGAGGAGGGAGAAAACTTGTTCACCTTAGCCTCTAAGGCTAGGTCTACACTACAGCGGGGGTCCGACCTAAGATACGCAACTTCAGCTACGTGAATACCGTAGCTGAAGTTGCGTATTTTAGGTCGGCTTACCTAGCGGTGAGGACGCGGGAAAGTCGACCGCTGCCGCGCTGCCGCCGACTCCGCTGCCGCCTCCTGCCGAGGTGGATTTCCGGAGTCGACGGCAGAGCGATCAGGGATCGATTTTACCGCGTCTTCACTAGACGCGGTAAGCCGATCCCCGATAAACCGATTGCTACCCGCCGGATCGGCGGGTAGTGAAGACAAAGCCTAAGGATAGAACAAGAAGCAATGGGTTTAAACTGCAACAAGGGAGGTCTAGGTTGGACATTAGGAAAAAGTTCCTAACTGTCAGGGTGGTTAAACACTGGAATAAATTGCCTAGGGAGGTTGTGGAATCTCCATCTCTGGAGATATTTAAGAGTAGGTTAGATAAATGTCTATCAGGGATAGTCTAGACAGTATTGGTCCTGCCATGAGGGCAGGGGGACTGGACTCTATGACCTCTCGAGGTCCCTTCCAGTCCTAGAATCTATGAAAAATCTATGAATTTGTACTAGCATCTTAAGTTTTAAAAATCTTCTCTAAAAACATTTATGCTGGTGGATTTTGGGGCATGGGTTTTGCAATTCCGTTAGTGACATACTAGTCACTTTCTTGTTCCTGTGGACTAGCACAATGTTCAGAGCTGACATGCCTATATGTGTGTAGTAACAGACATTTACATACAAAAGGATTTATGAAATTTAAAAAAGCTAAAATGTAAAATGTTTTTAAAGAGGTTTGCCCCTAAGTTACCTATTTCCCTGTAAAGACAGCAAGATATTTGGCCATTGTGTACACCAAGCACTCTAAAAAAAGATGCTGTTTAAATTAGTTTCCAGTACTCATTCATATTATGTCTGTATTCCTGCACACCAGGCATTTACTAGAAACGGGACATGGTGTAGAGACAGACTGGTACATCTGATCATCAATGAGATGTGTTCCATCAGCTGACAAACCCTCAGCTTTCTGTCAAGTGTCTGGTGCTACTCTGAGCGGAGTGATTCAAAGTGACTGGTGAAGTGGCTAGCATCTGGTGCATCACATTAGTTCCACTAATGGGGGCTCTATTCCAATACAGTAACAAGAACAGCTCAGAACATTAACTCAGCACAGGAGAGTACTGAAGTATTAAAAATACCTGCTATTATAAAATTTGCTACAAGTATACTGCCTCATTTACACTAGAGGCCAGAACAGCAGTTTCACCTTCTGATTCTTGCCCCCCATAATCATGCCCCTGTCCAAAGTGACTGACATGAGACACAGATGCACAGCTGGGGACTGGTCAAATGCTCAGTGACATGCGTAGATTATTGGAATGTAGACATGTAATATTTAGAAGGATCCTGTGAAGCACAGGATACCTGACAGACAGCATCTCTCCCCTCACACCATCAACATGTCATTAAAATCAAGGGCATGCATAACAGAAGCAGTTTTACTCACAGAACAAGTCACTTGTAGCTGCTGCTGCTGCCCCTGCTCTTGGGGTGTGGGCTGCTGTTGCTGCTGCGGGTCCCATATATGCACTGTCTGAGCTGTATTCTGGTACGTCCCTGCCACGGCCTGCACTGCCACTGGAATGTGGATGTTGCCATTCATGAACTGTGCTGGAAAGAGCGAGTTAGCGATAGTTTGCACCACTTCCTCCTGTGAGTTTTTCACTACAGATGCACCTCCCACCATCTTATCCTTGTCATCCTCCAGCTTCACGGCAGCCAGTGTTGTTGGCGAGCCGCTGACGTGGACAGCATTGTAGGCCTCCTGGGGGATGGCGATGTGGGTTATATTTTGCTGCTGAAGGTCACCACGTGGCTGAGCTGAGTAAACAGGGATGGTCCAAGTCTCTCCAGTGGGGCTAGTAATGGTCCCAGTGGCACTGTATAGGTGGGCACTGTCCACTGTTAATAAGTCCGGCCTTAAAGATACATAACTCTGCTGCTGGCCTTGAGGAATGGCCAACACTGTGGCAACTGGCTGCCCTGAAATAGCATATGACACAGTAATAGGCATATCTACTTTACGCTTCTTCACTGGCTGAAGGACACTAGCGGTGCCGATCCGCCGTTCGCCTTCCCGTGGTGAGCCCTGCTGAGAAGGTGGAGGTGACAGTGCCCCAACTGTCTGGATCTGGATCTGTTGGCCACCAGCAATGGCCTGTCCAGACACAAGCTGGGCCTGGATCTGTTGGTGCTGTATGTGTTCCTCCTGGATCTCAGTGGCCTGGATCTGTTGGGCAGTCTGTACATGCTGCACCTGGATTTGAGCAGCTTGCAGCTGAGATGGGCTAGGGCTCTGAAGAGACTGACTCTGTATTGTCTGGGACGCCTGCTGCTGTGCCTGGCCTTGGATCTGAACTTGGACCTGTATCGGCTGCTCTGAGGCTTGGTGGACAGTGAGCTGGGGAGAGAGCTGCTGGGCAGAGACCTGTTGTGGGGACTGCTGGACCTGGACTTGTACCTATAACAGCAAAAGTTCAATTGTTAGTGCTCAAACACAAGAACTTTAGTTCAATGGTGAGGCCATGAACAGACAATATGGTCTATATTCTAGAGCTCTCCGATGTGCTCACTTTTGTATTAATTTATTATACTAATCCTGATCAACAAGATCCTAGAGGAAGTATAGGAAAAGATAGAGAAGCATCTTGCCTAAGGAGATCTCAAAGCTATCTGACAAAGGGAAGGCAGAGTGAATGCTGGATTTCCTCAGCACAATTCATTGCACCTCTCAACTGAAGAAATTCACAAACTGTATCACACACCACTTCCCAAACAACTCCAGTCTATAAAACAGACATTGGGCATCCCAGGAAGCTGAGAATACCCTTCAGAATTGTCAGCACTGATAGAACGTGCACCATTAGAGACCCAGCCTACCTCATAGCAAATCAACAGAAGGTCACACCTGATGCAAACACATTAATCATAATGAAGGCTGCAAGTTTATCACGGAGGTCATGGATTCCGAGACTTTCGGTGACCTCTGCAGCAGCCCCTGCACCAGATGTGGCTCAGGCAGCCCCATGGGCAGTCTTGGGCCACCGCGTCCCACCCCTGCAGCAGAGTTTGGGTGTGAGAGGGGGAGGGGCATGTGATAGGATATTGGGGCGCTGGGTGGTGCTTACCTGGGGGTGTGGCCAGGCAGCTCTGTGCGCTGCCTCCACCCAGAGCACTGGCTTCACAGCTCCCACTGGCTGCGGTTCCCTGCCAATGTGCGCTGCGAAGCTGGCGCTCTGGGTGGAGGCAACGCACAGAGCTGCCTGGCCACACCTCCGCCTAGCAGCTGAGTGAGGGAGATGTTGCCGTTTCCAGGGAGCCCCCCAGGTAAGCACCACCCAGAGCTCCCTCATCCCAGACCGTACCCCAACTGTTGCTGCGGGGAAGGGGGCGGGGGGAGAAGAGAAGAAAAGGGAGGAGCGGAGCCAGGTAGAGAGCCAGCGGCGGTCCCAGGCCGTGCGCCGCCACCTGCCCCACCCCAGCACCAGCAGGGGTCCCAGGCTGTGTGGCGCCACCTGCCCCGCCCCAGCACCAGCGGGGGTCCCGGGCCCCCAAGTTTTAGTCACAGGCCATGTTTTTTTTTTTTTTTTTACTGCTCATGATCTGTCCATGACTTTTACTAAAAATACCTGTGACTAAAACGTAGCCTTAATCATAATGCTTGTGTTAACATTCTTTAATATTCACCTTGCTACAAAATGCAAACGTTTGACTCAGAAATCTCTCCATCTGTAGGATGCTTCAAGAATGAGGCAATAGGTTTCGTTCCTGCTCAGTTCCCCAAAATCATCATGTCACTTCACACACATAATGGGCACTAACTAAAGTAAATTAGGATAACTCTTAGAGGAGGGGTATAGTGTTTATACATAGAAACTGAGGTCAACTTACCTAACCTTGGGACTAAGAGAAGCACCAGTTAATGGAAACTCTATGCATCTGAAGAAGTGGGTTTTTTACCCACGAAAGCTTATGCCCAAATAAATCTGTTAGTCTTTAAGGTGCCACCAGACTCCTTGTTGTTTTTGTGGATACAGACCAACACTGCTACCCCCTGATACTGGACACTAATGAATGGGTATCACGTTGGAAGGAATTGCAGACCTCGAACACATTGTGGTTTAAATGAAAGGGACACTATTAGGTTAAAAATGGCTTTTTGATGTTTTCCTAATTAAGTAACCTTTGCCACAGATTTTCAGAACTGGAGGAATTTTGAGAGTCTAGCTACCTGTTCGTCATTTCCATTTAACTCTGCTTAGACAAGAAGAACATGCTTAATTTCACTTTCAGGTTCTCAAGCATTTAACACCACATTTCATAGTCTTGGTTTGAAATAATGCAAGGGAAGATTTACACCCAAAGAACAATCTTGACTTTTAGTATAGGAAAAAAGAATCCTACCTTCCTCTCTCTCCTAAAGCTATGGAGTCAAAACTACCCCAAGGTTCACAGAGGTTCACTAAGGTTCACAGAGAAGCAACTTCACACAGACACACTGATGACATTACATTTCACCATCGTATCTGGAAGAAGCCCAAAAGAGTCTACGCTAACTCCTTCTGCCAGTATCACCAGACAGTCAGTCTCAGGACCGACAGGAATCCAAGATTCAATTATTCTGATTTTAACAGCTATAAATATTCTTCCAGGCCTGTCATTGGCCACATTGGATACTCAGATTAGATGATCGGAAAAACTTTCCAACTATAAGGACAGTTAAGAACAGTAACAGGTTACCAAGGGAGGTTGTCGAATCCCCCTTGTTGGAGATTTTTAATAACAGGTTATACAAACGTGTGTCTAGGATGGTCTAGGTTTACTTGGTCCCCCTCTTGCTGAGGCAGATGGACTAGATGACCTCGAGGTCCCTTCCAACCCTATACTTTTATAAAGCTATGACAACCCCCCCCCCCCCCCCGCCCCCATCTTCCAATCCCTCTACTGGCTCCGCACTGCACCAAATTAAAACTTGTCCTCATCTTCAAGGCCCTTTACAACTCTGTCCCTCCATACTCATCTGCTCCTGTTACCATACTGCACCCGCCCCATTGCTCTACCAATTATACTAGCCTTGAATGGCCATTTCTCTGCTTGTTCCATAAACATCCACATGATTCTTTCCCAGCACAAGGGGCTGCATGGAACTCCTCACATGAGTTAACCGACAAGGCCACCACTCTTCTGCCGCAAATCCCACTTCTATGATGTTTAGAAGAAACCAGGGAACCAATGATGGCCATGGAACATATTATTCGGGGGTAGCAAATATATTTTAAAAGTTTGACAATCTGGAGCCATCTGGAACCAAGAGCTAAGCTATGTAACTGCATGCTCTTATTTTCCTTATCCTTCCCTCTTATTTGGCCCACCTATTGGATTCAAAATTATACTGTAAGCTCTTTGGGGCATGGACTTCCATTTGCAAAACGGGGATCTAGCACTGACTGGGGATTTTGTTTCTCACTTTTATGTTGTGTGTATTGCAGTAGCACCCAAACAGTGATCCTTACCCAAAACGCCCATTCCCTGAAAAGCTCAGATTTCCAAAAGGTCTTATTAAAATGTTTCAAGGATTCATTTGCAATAACTTAAAAGTTGCCAAGGAAAACTGAGGTAGGCAAGGAGGCATTCACAGAACCATTTTTTTACGTCACCTCCTGTTGAAAAGCGCTGATTCTACTCACAGGAAGTACAACGAACTTTAATCGTTCCTACTGCAGGGCTAGAGCAGTGTGCACCACACTGTAATGCAGATGTGGATTTGATATAATTTCCTACAAGGTAACAAGAATCATTTGGCCTCTTGCCAATAACACAACTTAAAGCTGCATCAATGAATGATCTGACCAGGCAGTTAACTGAAATAGATGAAGTCACACATGGGCTAATGTTTCACAGTTTGTAATTTCTTTTCCTTTATTCACCAATACTCATCTCATCTACAAAAATCAGTCTTTATTGTCCCGTATTTAAAGGAGGCAGAGATAAAAATTTGGGTGGGATTTTCAGAAGCACCTAAGTGCCTTAGAAGCACTTTCAATGGGACTCATGCTTAAGTCATTCAGGTGCTCTTTAGGCTTGGATTTTCAAAACACAATGAGAGATACCTGGACAAAAACCCCCACCACCCAGCACTATTTTTGCACAGCTACTTAAAATACACTAACTGTACTCAAGCCCTCATTTTAGGGTGGCCCAGATACCAGTGATGCAGAGATACAAATAGGAAGTAAACAAAAAAAGCAATGTTGTTTTCACAGCTTCACACAGAACAAGAAGAATGTGAATGAAAAGCTGATAGGACAAGAATCTTCCAATTTCTCAGAAACTGCCACACAATGAAGGGGTGTACGCTTTAATTGCTGCCCTCTGCGACACTAGAAACCACTCCCAGAATGCTGGGTAGAGATCAGTGCACAAAGGGGGGCCTGATCAGGTTGACAGGGTCCCTTACATTTAAAAAGGGATTTTGCTCTGTGCTTCGTATTCTCAGGGTATCCACGGCTTTCCGATCAGAAAGTCTGTTCCATTGCCTTAACGTACACACAGCTCTGCACCTCTTAGACTCAGAGACTATCAGGGTTGGAAGGGACCTCGGGAGGTATCTAGTCCAACCCCCTGCTCAAAGCAGGACCAATCCCCAACTAAATCATCCCAGCCAGGGCTTTGTCAAGCCGGGCCTTAAAACCCTCCAAGGAAGGAGACTCCACCACCTCCCTAGGTAACCCATTCCAGTGCTTCACCACCCTCCTAGTGAAATAGTGTTTCCTAATATCCAACCTAGACCTCCCCCACTGCAACTTGAGACCATTGCTCCTTGTTCTGTCATCTGCCACCACTGAGAACAGCCGAGTTCCATCCTCTTTGGAACCCCCTTTCAGGTAGTTGAAGGCTGCTATCAAATCCCCCCTCATTCTTCTCTTCTACAGACTGAACAAGCCCAGTTCCCTCAGCCTCTCCTCATAAGTCATGCGCTCCAGACCCCTAATCATTTTTGTTGCCCTCTGCTGGACTCTTTCCAATTTTTCCACATCCTTCTTGTAGTGTGGGGCCCAAAACTAGACACAGTACTCCAGATGAGGCCTCACCAATGCCGAAGAGAGGGGAACGATCACGTCCCTCGATCTGCTGGCAATGCCTCTACTTATACAGCCCAAAATGCCGTTAGTCCCCAGGAGAAGGCACTACTTTTATTTCTTATTTCATTGGAGGAGAGTATGCTCTCTATTACCTACTAAGAAGACAATCTCCAACAGTAGGAAAGTGCAGCTAGAAAGGTGGCAAGACTGGTTATTTCAAAGCAAAAGCCATCTCCATTCCTAGAAACAGCCAGGGCAGCGCCACCAGCATTTTCCTATTTTAACCCTTGTTTTAGATTCTGATCATATACCTACTGAAATCGAGGGGGAAGAAGAGGAAAGGAGTTTCATTGGCAAGGCCTGAGATAACCTGCTACTCCCCAAGAGCTAAATCCTAACTACTGATATACTAGCATGTCTTGTAAAACTGTTCCTATGTTTGTGTACCCATTATTCCAGACATCCATAGATGTAGAACCTAGGTAAGAGGCAAACCCAGGAAGAAGGGAGGATGACAGTTAAAGAATCACGCTTAGTGAGCTACTAATTCTTTACAGCTTCTCCAGAATCAAAGGAAACCTTCAACATCCTTAATTGTCACCAAACTGACTTAATCTGAACTGAGATACTGAGTGAGGACCCAAGTAACGGGATACTGAACCTATTCCTACTTTGCTTTCCTATCACCATTGCCCCCCACTCCCTCCAATAATAAATCTTCAATATTTTATCCTTCCAACAGCCCTACATTGTAGCAAGCCACTCCCTGCTAGTGTAACCAACACCACTCCTTAAGTGATCCAGTAGGGGCTGCTAGAGAGCAATGCCTGGCCCATACTTCAAAGCATTCCCAAACCTCTCTACTCCTGAGGGCATTCTGTGCCATTAAAAAATTCTGCACACAATATTTTAAAATTCTGAAAATTGTGTGTGTCAAATAAATGTGGCGGCTCTAGCATGGCATTGGGGAGCACAGGCCACTGGCTGCACAGAGGTGGGAGATCACAGATCTCGGAAGGGGGGTCTGGGGGGCTCAGTGGGGGCATCCAGATGAAGCTGGTTGGGCCTGGATCAGGGTGGCTTGTTGGGGTGGTCCAGGTACAATGGGGCTCATCGGGGGGGGTCTGGGTGGATGGGGGAGCAGATCCCTATACAGAGATCCCTCCCTCCTGCAGCTGAGGAGCAATAGGTGCAGGAAGCGGGGGGGGGGGGGGGGGCGGGGGAAGAGAGAGGAGAGAAGGGAAAAGTTTGCAGAGCTTCCTACAGCCGGGGGAGAAATTTGGGGGTGGGTGGGTTCCAAGCTGTCAGCGTATGACTTTCTGGGTAAAGCTGCCAAAGGAATCACCAGAGCTATGCTGTTTGGCCCACTGTGTTCTGAAAGGCCCTCGTGTCACTCAGAGCACAGAAGGAAATGGTTAAGACAACATCTGAGGAGGAGAAAAAGGAACCAAGAGTGACTCCACATAGCATGAGTAGGCTTAGCACTGATGGTTTCAAATGTTGACATTCCCTCCACCAGAGCCTTCAAAAAGTGTTGACTATTGGTGCTTTGGCCAGGGTGAACCAGTGGGCACCTCTCTGTATGTATCTGGGTCAGTTGGACCATTCATAAGACAATCCTACCCTTCTTGGGACTATCAAGATCTTGGAAAGCCATTTCCATGGTGTCTGGTTAGTCTCAACAGGATCCTTGCTGGAGCCCCTCCTTCCTTCCTTCCATACTGTATCAGTGGTTTCCAAAAGACACAAGAGGGGTTTCCTTGACCCCAGCTTCAGGCCCTGAAAATATCCTGTAGGGAACCCTGGAAACGGTTTCAAGGGTTCCCTACAGGATATCGTTACAAGAGAATGGCCCCTTTTAGCCTGGGATTTGCATTGAGGTTTTGCACAGGGGCCATGCCAGGGGGTCCATTTTAGGAAAGGTCTCCTACACTCACAGGCTATCAGTCCTTTGCAGGGACAGAGTCCACTGCATAGTCCTTGTGACCCAGGAACCTCTTGATGCCAACTGACAGAGGGCACCAAGGGGATGCATGGGGTTTTACAGGGATCCTCTGGGTCACTTATAGGCCTAATAATTCACCAGAGTGGGGCATGTAAGGTCTCTATCGAGAACCAGTAGTCATTGTGAAACACATATACAGGTAATATTCAAGAAGTTATATTTCTGTGCTGAAAATTATGTTCTTAAGATATGCAAGTTAAGGCAAGTCACCAAGTGGTGATAAATTTTCTCCTGTCAGGTAGGAGGGAAGAGATGCTCATCTCTCTCTGGCTGGTCATATGCATATTGTCCGGTGGCCTATCTATAGTCTGAGTCGAATACTAATTGATTCGGTAAAGACAACTAGAAAGCAGCACACAGGAAAAAACATTAGCATGGGGGGATCCTGTTTACAAGTAAAGACAATGGATTGTTGGGGGTATACCTTTGGGTGCAAAAAGACACCCTTCATCCTTCACTGAGAAGAGATGAACTGTCAGCATGTTCTTTCTTATGAAATGAGGGTCACAACCAACCTGGCTGGAAAACACTGCAAAGACCAGGTAAGCTAATTCATTAGACAAGACAGTATCTGGTTAACTAAAATCTAGGCTCTAGAAGGCATATAATGATTTTATTGTACATGTAACCATGTGTTTCAAATACTTTGACTTGCTACTTCTTGAATCTCTATGCAGTACTTCATTAAACAAACTTTCACTTTATACAGATCTGAGTGCTTTGACAATGAAACTGGTAAGCTAGTGTTTCTTTGGGAGCAGTGGGTCTGTGAATTCAGTGAGTGACTGGTGCATCAGGGGTTTGTCACTCCAGAGGGATGCTTGGAAGGCTCAAGGGTTGGAGTGTGCCTATTGCTAACCTGTGGAGAGGGAGTAGAGACTGAGCAGGTCTGGAGGGGAGTGCCTGTTTACCCTGTGGCTTGTTGGGGAGCTGATCCCTGGCAGGCACAGACAAGGCTTCCTCATGCTAAGGGCAGGGGCTAGCAAGGTGCCTCACAACCCTAGATACCCCGGGAAAGCGTCAGAGTTCTCCTCAGGCTTTCAGAGAAGTCCTTGCAGATATCACAACCTGGGTTTGAGTGGCCATTCCCAAGGCACAAAACACTTTTCAGGCCCATAAGAAACAGAAAATAGCAGGGCAAGGAGAATGCCTCTCACTTTTGTTAGATGGATCTTACCAGCTTGGGCAAGGCACAAGGTGACCCAAAACCAGCAAAACTTCAAAACAGCCCAAGAACTACAACAATTAAGCCAAAATTATCAAGTGTATCCTACACCTATCTGAACTATTCTATGAAAAGAACAGAAAAATGAGAGGTTGGTTCCATGAAATGATAATTCAAAGATGTTTACCTGGACCTGTTGTGGCTGCTGAACCTGTATCTGTTGCTCTTGCTGGGTTTGCTGCTGGACACTGGTTGTAACGGGACAGGCAAGCTCAAGCAAAGATCCGGCCACCTCTGTGCTGTCCGTGTAAATGCAGTTTCCACCTTGTTGATATACCATGGTGGTGGTGGCTGTCTGCTGGAACTCCTGGAGAGCTTCAGGCCCCTTGGAAGCAAGAGAGTCGAGAAACTCCTTCATCCTGTGCTGAGGGATTGTTCGTGCTTTCACACGGATGTATTCTTCAAAGGAAATGGTGTTCTCCAGAGAATTATTCATATTGCAAGGTCCTTAGGATTCCTTAACAAAGGAGAAAGTTAAGACTCTTGTTTCACAACTTTCATAGTCATACGGTACTAAGGGTACACATGAAGCCAATGGAGAACATCTTACACACACTGGATTTCTGCGTGACAAACAGACAGCCGGAAGCCTTAAGAGACAAATGCTGTAGTTTTACATGCCATTTTATGCAGCTAAGCATTTCTTTAATTAATCCCTTGTTAAGAGTCACAACTGGACACTGCTACCCACCCTTCAGGCTTACTTGCCCTGTATAAAGAGCTCTCTCCAGAGTGTTGTCTCCTGCTGATGACGTATAGTAATGCACTCAGTCCCAGGTCAGACTAGTGCTGAATAGGCTAAATTAACCCTTATTGAATTGTATGTGTTCATTTACAACATGGAATACTATATATAGTATCAAGAACATTTGAGAAGCTATTGCCTAAGGGATTGGTTTATAGCTACAGAAGTGACAGAACCAAGTATCATAACCCATTAGGCAACAAAATAACACTCTGTGGTAACTAATGGGAAGGAGGAGATAGGGAAGTATGAAGTGATAGTATCTCCACATTTACACTGGGATTAGGACTGGGATTATTCTCTCTCTTTGCTGAGCAGAATTTTCAGACTTCTTTAAAAGGACAGGGGACAGAATGCTGAAATCCAAAGATTCCATTAAATGGGCCTGGTGCACCTGGAAAGAAGCAGTGAGGTCTTGAAAAAGTGGGCAACAGTAGGCCTCACACTCCTATTAGCAAATATTAGGAGGAAAAAATCAACATGAAGCAGGGTATAGTAGGAAGGACATATATGTAAGGTGAATAAAGGAAAACAGAGCAAAAGAAACCAACAAGATCAGGGAGAAAGTAAGAGCACAGAGAAAAACAAAATGAGGAATCACCCAAGAACAAGATTAACATCTGGGGTATTATCTCACAGGTACTGTTTGAATTGCTGACCTATCTTGTTTAAATACAAGAAGTATTCCTATTTCACTATCACCTTTTCTGTGAGTGTATTCTTGTTTCTATGGCAGTAATAACTTGTGGTGAAGGGTACACACATTTAGATGGTAACCTTACCACTACTGATGTGGTCATGAAATGCTGTGTGGAGATATGGGGTTGCAGGCACAATTACCAGGATAGAGAACTTTCGATGACTGGGCCTAATTATGTACACAGAAGAAGAGACAGGGACACATACAGATAACACTATATATACACATTATGGTGATTGGGACTACAGAAATAAGAGATGAGAAAAAAGAACCTGTACTACATTTCAGCACTGATTTGGTCACAAGAGACTGACTACATTCGTTCAACAAGGTGGCCCAAAGTGTTATTTCTAAAGCAGTGTGCAAGCAAAAGGAGGTTTAGTAATAGGCTGTCAACATTAAGTGCAACAGAGTTCTAGCAATGGGAGCTGGATCAGGCCCTAAATCGTTTCTCATTGTTGGTCTGAATCCCACTCCGATCTGGTCAGGCAGCACCACACTCATGACACTACATGCAGGAGGGACTCAGATACAAGTCACTACTAGCACGTGGGTCAGGCTTGCAGTCAAAGAGGTATGGATCTCAAAGGCAGAGAATGTTTGAGAGGCAATTCTTGCAAAACAGTTATGGGACCTTAAAAATAAGTGACAAGTGTCTGCAATGGGTTCCTGTGGAAAAATCTAAGCAATTATAGTGAACACAACTATACTGTTGTGCTTACACAAATAAAAAGTACAAGCTTACGTTATTCACTTATTTAAGAGAAGGATGTTAATACAGAATAGCTGCATTTGCCACCGTACTTCGGCCACAATGTTTTATAACCCAGCATGCAGAAGCTTCCATACAACTATCTGATAATCGGGGGGGGGGGGGGGGGGTAAGAGGGGGAGATTAAAAAAAAAAAATCTGTCTTTCACTGAAGTTACACTTGGACAAGCTTTCTAACCAGCTCTACACGTGACACACAACTAATGAAGCTATTCATGTCACTGCCGACTCAGTGACAAGTTTCCCCAGAAGCCACCAAGAACACACTCCAAACATCTTTAAACAGTTTACCTTCTCTCAGGAAGAAAACATTTGACACTATCTACACCCATGCTGAAACCAACAGAAACCCTGGCCTTGCGAATATGTTTTCGGTGCTGCAGTAGACCACCAGGCCTTCATCAACAAATTCTGAAATGAGTATTAAACCTCACTGAAAGAAAACAGAAACCCAGGATGATACTTTGAAGTAGAGAATTGTTAAGTTTTCCATGTTTGCGTGTGTTTGGTTGGAATTTAAGCCTACTGAAGTTTGCAGAGATTTGGCCTGAGTACCTTGACTAAGATTTTCAGACGTGAATAGCGACTTTGGGTGCCCAATTTGAGATGCATTAAACGGGCCTGTCAGAAGGCAGGTGCTCGGCAATTTTGAGAGACTCCTCTCAAATGTCTCAAGGTTGGCACCCAAAAACCGACCACCCCCCCTCCCCCCCAAAAAATCTCTAGTTACTTGTGAAAAATCTTGATCCTCGTGCTGGAAGCTGTTTTCACATATACAGCTGACTGCTCTGTGGGAGAGCTTAAAAACCAAAAGCAAAAAAACCCACAACCCAGAAATCTAGATCTACTAGGTACAGGCAGATAAAAAAATAAGGAGGGACCCACCACCACTGAGGTCTAGGGGCTTGAGAACCAAGGTACCATCCATTACTTCCAACAGCTGAGGAAGTAGAACAAGTGCTGGGATTCTTACTTACTGTCCCTTGACCTGACTCAGGTGTTCAATCTCTCAATTAGCTTCTGACTAGTAGTCAGCTGAAATCAGAAGCCCACTTTTACTTCCCCTACAGTCAGCTGGAAGGAAGTTTCCTTTTCCTCTGCCTCCCAATTCCAGAGCCTCCTGACAGCTGTTCTACTAAGTTCTTACACTGCATTTATCACTGTGGTATCTAAGCACCTTCGGAGTATTATTGAATATACATATTATCCAGAGTGCATAGCACTAGTCATGGACCAGGACCCCCTTATGTTAGGCACTGTACAAACAGAACAAAGATGGTCCTTGCACCAAAGAGTAGGGGAGTCTCTGCTATTCTACCTCTTCCAACGTTCTGAGAGATTGGGAAAGAGGCAGACTGGAATCTCAAGTGCTCCATTCCTAGTCTCCCTTTTTATTTATAGAGAGAAATTAAAAACAAGTCTCAGTTTTTCTAAGCAGCAGCCCAGCTAAACTGGCCTAACCAAATTCTTGTCCATTTCAAGGACACCTACAGAAATATGGAACTGCAGTAGTTAAACTTATCAGGATCTTGTTAGTTTCACTCTTCTTCCCCTTGGCAAAAGTATGAGCAATAGCAGAGGTATTAGTGCTGGTTGTAGATTCAGGAAGGTAACATGTATTGAAGCCTTCTTTTTCCATTGTAATGAGCAGGAGTTTAAAAAACAAAGTACAAAAAGGACTAAGCCTCCCCCCTCGACCACCTAACATACCACCTCCCTCAGGCATATTTATTACTCAGCATCAACAAATAGATTTTTATTTTTTTAAATAAAAACCTGTACAGGTTTCCAAGCACACACTTAATGTAATTCTCTTTATGGAAAGTTAGTATTGCATTCAACAGCAAAAAAAAAATATTTTATACTAGAACGTACGCAAATTTATAATAGCAGGCAGGCAAATACCTTTACCATTAGCTATTAAAATATCAGGATGGATCAGTTTATGCACTCAGTTTATCCATTACGTACAGTCCATTTCAAAATGAAGTGAATACTCATCACTGCTAAAACTTGGCAGAATGCATTTTTAAACTGTTCAGCAAAGGTTGCTGCTTGGATACATGGATATAATTCCTCCCTTTTCAGCTTAATTGCATTTTCCACTAAATAGGATCTGGAAAATAGTTCAAGTTCATGAGCATAAGTGGTTAGTTCATAAAACTTAGACTAAAGATACTGAAAATGTACACACAGATTTGCAGCAGGTGGACTATCTGGACTCACCAGTCACCATGTTGCAGGTATTTCTGCTGCACTTGTCCTGAGCTCTTAGACTTGTAACATTCTGGAGAAGACAGAACAAAGAAGCTCTTTCTATCCCCAGTTTTTTTTTTTTTTTTTTTTTAAAGTTAAATTGTATTTTAAAAAGAGACTTAAGAAAATGAAAAACACAAAATGAATATAATCATAATAATGCTACACCCTTAATAGATAGTTCCTAACTAATTATTACAAGACATGCCCAATTCCTAACCAGTTTGTTTTACTTCCAGATCTTAAGAACATGTATTGAAACAAACAGATCTCCATGTACATCTTTTGTACAGTTCAGAATGTTCTTCTCTGAGACAGAGACCTGTGCTGGAACTTACATAACACTTTTCAATGGACACTGGAGTTATTGAAACTTAGAACAAGGCAGCAGTGGGGGGGAAAAATATTGCCATAAGGTCCAGAGGCCTTTTCTTGCTCCTTTCTCCTCACAAGTGTTCAAGGTAGAATAGAGTAACTAGGCAGAGCTGGGGACCAGTAGTCCAATTAAGGCTCTCTGAGGAGATAACAAAAACTAAAAAAAAAAAAGTCAGTGTTAAAGGGGAAGAAGGCTAAACTCCATACACATGTTAAATGGTGGGTTACACCTCAAGATTTTTTTAAACCCCTCTTAATTTAGCTATGTAAAATATCTGCTTCTCTTGCTGCAGCTAACCAACAGAAAACTGTAAACAGACTTGACTAGTACTTTAATGAACCACTCACCCACTTTACAAAATATACTAAGGTTTGTGCAATGCAGCAAAACTTTCTTAAGAGACCACTCAAGAGCCTGACACATCAGGTGCTTACTGGAGATGTTTTCCAATAAATGAGCAGCAAGATTGTACTCAATTTGCAGAGGTCTCCTAGGACAGGAGATTGCTTAGTAAGGTTGATCTCGTGAACAGTTTTCACTGCATATAAGCAACTATGACCTTTGCTTTGTCTCTAAAATAGAGATTTCTGGACTCAGGAGCCTTAGCGCTTTTACAAGGCTCTGAACATACAAGGCCTGGTCTGAAGAACTACTGTATATCTCCGCCTGAAGTTCCCTAAAAGCAAGAGCTGGCCCAGTTGCACTGTAGCAGTGCCTGGGGTGGATACACAACTTCCAGGCCAAAGTAGTCTCGGGGTCAGCCAGAGCTACGGACAACTGACCAGTCCCACGCCCGGGGCAAGATGCTGGGACAGACAGAGCAGGAAATGACAGTCACTCAAGCAGGACCTCTAGCCCCTTGCGGACCCGTGACCACACCCCTCGGCCAGGCTCGGGGGCCGGGCGCTCCCGGGGGGCCGGCCCGCCCGGTGGGGTCCTGCGCAGCGGCCCAGCAGAGCCGCTCTCCAATTGCGGACGCCGCGGCGGCAGCAGGCCCCGCACCAGCCGCTCTCGCCCCCAGCGCAGCCCGGAGAGCAGCCGCCCGCCCCCGGGACGGGACACTCCCGCACCCGGCCGCAGCATGCCCGGGGCGGGGGAGCCCCCCCCCAGCCGCTGGGAGACGAGCGCGCCCCCGCCGCCGGGAGCGAGCGGCCCCGTGCGCGCGGCCGGGAGCAACAGCGGCGCAGGAAAGGGCCGCCCCGCGGCTGGGAGAGGGGAGGGGGAAGGACACGGGGACGCGCCCGGGGCGAAGAGAGGGCGGGGACGCGCCCCTCCTCTCACGGGAGGCCAACGGGCCTCGCGCGGGCCCACGGGGTCTCGGTTCGCTGCGCGCTCCCGGCAGCGCCACACAACAAACGGGTCCGCGCCGGACTCCTCGGGCGCGCGCCTCTCCGGCGGGGCCGCGCCGCCCCCGGAACCACCGGCGCCTCCCCCCGCGTGAGGGGAGGCCCCGCCCGGCCCAGCCGCCACAGCCCGTCTCCCCCGGCCCGGCAAAGCCCGCTCCGCCGCAGCTCGGCCCGGGCCGGCCCCGCCTCACCCTGGCCCCGCCGCCGCCTCGCTCCGCCACCGCCTCGGCCCGACTCTTTTCCCCTCACAGCTCCCTGGGCGCCATCTTACATTCAACCCCCCGCAGCCAATCAGCGCTCAGCCCCGGCCTCGCGAGAGCGCGGCCGCCAAGCCCCGCGAGAGCTCCGCGCCCGGAGCCGCCCCGCGCCTTAAAGGGGCCGTGCCCCGGGGCTGAGCTCTTGGCAGCGGGTGGGGGCGCTGGGCTTCGCCCTGCCTGCTGATAGCGCCCGTGGGCCCCTTGGCCCCGCCCATCGTGGGGCAGAATCCAGAGCCCCCCCTCACCGCAGTGGGGCTGGGGGCCCCCCCTCTAGGCTTTGGGCCAGGCCCAGCGCACAGCGCTGCACAGCCCCTGCACCCGCATGTGACACAGCCCGGTCATTAACCACCCTGCCCTAGAGAAAGCACCGGCCCGGGCCCCCGAGACAAGGCCAACAGTGGGCAGGTGGCTGCGAGCTCAGCCCGTCCCCCGCCACCCCCAGCTCCGGTTCCCGTGAACGCTTTTAACCCAATGTTCACAGAGAGCTTTAAAATGGGAGAACCTGAACGTGTGGCTCGGCGGAGCGAAAGGCAGGCGGGGGAAGGGAATGTCATTTCTTACCCAGAACAGAAGGCTGCCTATGGTTTAGTTTCTTGCTCTTGGGATCAGACTGGTCTCAACGTACATGGGATGCTCAGTAGTAACTAAATGTTTAGTTCTGCTTGCCAGCCCCGGGGCGGCAGAATGGCCTAGATGACCTTTTGAGGCCCCTTCCAGCCCTGCATGTCTATGATTTAACACCTTCTCCCCACACCCTTCATGGCAGACAAGACAGATATGTGAGAAATGCAGACTGAAAGTTGACTTTTCCCCCATAAAGTCAAGTGACATCCTGTCCTTTTAAGATGAAGTCAAGCCCGTAGGACGATGAAAGAAGAAGAATTAAAAACAAATAGGCCCCCAACTACAGAGGCAGTCTCCTGTGCCATCACCGATCTGACAACAGGAGCAGGGCCCAGTGTGATGCAGTCCAGGAGTGACAGGTTTCAGACTGGCAGCCGTGTTAGTCTGTATCCGCAAAAAGAAGAGGAGTACTTGTGGCACCTTAGAGACTAACAGTTATTTGAGCATAAGCTTTCGTGGGCTAAAAAGGGCAATACAGAGGTCCTCTGGCAGCAGTTTTTTATTTCAGTCAAAGAAAATGCCCAGTGAAAGTTTTGACAGTTAGGAGCGTAGCTGTGAATGGAATACAGAGAGGAAGAAGGAAAAGTGCTGACCACTACGGATGGAGCTGGCCAAACAGTTCCATGGAAGAGGACAGAGGCAGGAGATACTGGGTCCCATTGGCAGGAGAGAAAGAGCAGCTCTGGCTGCACTCAGGCAAAGGGAAGCAGATCAGGAGCTGTAGAAATACAAGATGAATGGGTTTTTTGGAAGCCACAGATCTATTCCCAGTTGAAGCAGCCATGATATTAGCAAGGCTTAGAGATAACATCCACACCTGCTGGAGAGAAATGCGAGACCGCTCTGTCTAGAATATTCACAGCTGAGCAGTGGAAGGATACATGGATTTCACAATCACTGTCAATAATGGAAACAAAACACTGACAGGTCAAATCCAATCGCCTGGGGCAGGAGAATGCATCAGAGAAGCTTCCGACCTTTCCAAAAGCAAACATTGCTTCACAGCACTTCGGAATGCTGCTTTGGAGGAGAGCGTTGTGTGGTTTGTATGATTGGGAAGCGACTTTGTCATGCCCTCTCCTCTCACTGCTGAGCTCTTCCCCCCTCAGGATAAACTCTAGTGTTACAGAACAGGAGCAACTTCCAGCACACACCCCAGGCACTGCAGTGGGCTTGGGAAGGGCTTGTCCCCCCAGCAGCTAAGCCAGGAGGTGCTCCACCTAGCAGGTATTATCTTTAGTGGGCCCAGAGTTGTGAGGGGGACATGCAGCTGCCTGAAAACTGTCCCTGTCTCCCAGGCATCACCTGTTGGAGCCCTGCAGCTAGCATGCTCTCCCTTCGCTTCTGGGCTTTGGGAGCAGTACCCTGGGCTCTGCAAGGCAGCACTAGGCCTGACCATTCACAATGCAATGAGTTAGACAGGGTCTGTGTGGACAGAATGTGGAAGGACAATCACAAAGAGGGATTTGATTGGTCCAAGTAGCTTAACTCCCCTCCCTGCTACAAGGCAGCCAGGCTGGGTGAATTGGAAAGCAAATGGTTAATTGCTTCATTAAAACACACAGCAACATCCCACACACGAGGGAGTTTAAAGACTAGCAAGTGAGACTGGGTAACCCAGAGATGAAGAGAAACACAGGGCTAATTCAGCCCTTGAGTAACTCCTTTAACTGAATGGAGTTACACCAGGGATTACACTGGCCCACTGTTTAGCATCTGTTCAGTGGTTTCCATTGGCGGTGACCTGCTAACACCTTCCTGTGCTTTGTTACAGCTCGGCTCCAGGGAGTTCAGCACAGCTGTTGTGGCCTAGAGCAGGCCAGGAAGAGTGAATTTGGCTGTGGGTACTTCTGCCTTGGGTTGGAGAACTGAGTTGTGCAGGGCCCTGTGCAAATCCAGACTCTCCTTATCAAGGAGCAGAAGCCCTAAGGGATTCTCACAGGCAGCCCGCAGTGATGAAGTCTCCTTACAGACGAGCTATAGACCAGCAGAGCAATTTCTGCCCCAGTGTCAGCCTGGGAGTTGCGCACACACACAGCAGCCCTGGTTATGGCTGTGCAGAGCAGAGCATTTAACGTAACCCCCCAGCACAGCCGACCCGAGAGTCAGAGGACAGACTTTTAGCTGGCAAAAGGAAATGGAACAGCAGGCCCTGCCTATGGCATCTACCCCATCCACATGAGAGGATCTTCCAGCAGTCAGTTGCTAAGTACAGGACCCACAGGCTACCAGGGGAGAATGAGCCTCCCCTCCCCATGTAGGCCCTGTGCGCTCACTTTCATTCCCGCACAGACCCAGTGGGGAAAGCGAGGGCTAATTGTAAGCAGCTGGGCCCAGGAGCTAGTTCTGGGCAGTGAGAGCCCAGGGAGTCACCTCCAGGTTCCAGCAGGCGCATTCACTCCATCTGCCCAGGCTCAGGAAGATGTTAGTGACGCCATGGCAGGGAGATGCCCACAGCAGCCTTGGAGCTTTGTGCCGTTCTGGACCTGTGCAGACGCTATCGAAGGTCCTTCTATGGCCTCATCGCCGTGGTACCTGGGCACCTCCCGACTCCAACGCACCGAACCTCACGCCCCCGGGGGAGGTCAGGCTGGACATCATACCCCCTGACAGATGGAACTGAAGCCCAGAGCCTTCCATAAGCTTAAAGAAAAACCTCCCTGCCTCAAGGATGTGGGCCTAAGCCGCTTTCCCAGCCACGCAAGGCCTTGGGTAGAGCCGGGAACTAAACCAAAAGGTCAGTCCTAGGCGAGTGCCCGGACCCGGGGCCATCCTTCTCCAGAGCAGCGCCTGGCAGCCTGTTCTCTTTGTTCCTTCCCCCAGGATCTCTCCTGCCACTGGAAGTGGGGCACTTACTCCCTCTCTGCGGCGGGCCCAGCCTGCCAGGAGCAGGCCCCCAGCCCACGCACCGCTGCTGGCTGTGGTGCCAGCGGGTGACCCGGGGTGAGGGCGCCCAGAAGAGCTGAGCAGGGCAGAGGCTGTTAGGAGATGGGGGGCTTGTTAAGGCACATCCTGCTCCGGCCAGTGCATCCCCGCTGGGTGCAGGGCCAGGGCTGCTGGAGGGTCCCCCCACACCAGCCGGGGCCCAGGCTGCTCCCTACCTCTCCTCACCCCACCCCCGTTACCCACAGGCAGGCCCCGGGGCTGGGATCCTTGGAATGCGCAGAGCCTGAGCCGGGCTCCCCTTCCCCAGGGCTGCCGGACGTTGTAAGTGTTAACTGTCCTGAGCCCTGCCCCCGTTAGCATCATCCGCTCCCCCCAAACCATGGCCCGGCCTGGAGACCCCACCGCAGCCGCTGG
This sequence comes from Emys orbicularis, assembly GCF_028017835.1. NCBI lineage: Eukaryota > Metazoa > Chordata > Testudines > Emydidae > Emys > Emys orbicularis. The sequence goes on from NC_088689.1 coordinate 130,552,833, forward strand.
AAACTGACCCAGCGTTAATTCCCCTCCCCGTCCAAACTCGCCTCTTTCCCTGTCTGCCTGGCATCAGCTTCCAGCCCCAGGGCCGGGTTCCCCTTCGCTGCCGGAGCCAACAGCCCATCACCCACGATCTGTTCCCGTGGGGCAGGGACAGGCTGGGCTCCCTCGCCCCGGGCCGGCTCGTGGGGGCGCTCACCAGACTGAGCCCCTCGCCCCTGTCACTGCAAGGCAGGTTTCTAACCCTTTCATCATCTCCTGGCTCTGCTCTGAGCCCTCTGCCATTTATCAACATCCTCCTGGCATTGTGGGCACCAGACCTGGACCAGCAGCACATCAGTGCGACATACACAACACACAGTCAACCTGTAGAACACCTTGCCTGGGGATGTTGTGAAGGCCAAGACCATAACAGGGTTCAAAAAAGGAACTAGACAAGTTCAGGGAGGATAGGTCCCTCAATGGCTATTAGCCAGGATGGGCAGGGATGGTGTCCCTGGCCTGTTTGCCAGAAGCTGGGAATGAGCGACGGGGGATGGATCACTTGATGATTCCCTGTTCTGTTCATTCCCTCTGGGGCACCTGGCATTGGCCACTGTCGGCAGACAGGTTACTGGGCTAGATGGACCATTGGTCTGACCCAGTCTGGCCGTTCTCATGTTCGAGATGTGTACACTTACATGTAGCTGTATTCAAACAGTGTTACCAAGTGACCCAGATCGCTCTGTAGCGATGAGCTGTCCTTTTCCCTAGTTACCACTCCCCCAATTTTTGTGTTGTCTGCAAACTTTATCAGTGATGATTTTGTGTTTTCTTCCAGGTCATTGGCAAAAATCTAGTGATCCCTGCAGGACCCCTGGGAAACAGACCTGCCCTGTGACGCTTCCCCAGCTAGTTACATCTGGAGACTGAGCCATTAGCCAGTTCATAACCCGTGATGCGGGGGCCATGGGAATGTTACCTTTTTAACGTGCTGCTACCTCAAAGCCTTACACTGTTACCTTCATCGTCAGACTTGCCGTCTCATCCTAAAGGAGATCCTGTCAGACAAACTTGATATATGCTCCATAAACCCATCCTGAGTTGCATTCATTACATTACCCTCCTTTGGTTGCTTAGTAATGGAGACCCGGAGCAGTTGTTCCATGATCTTGCCTGGGGTCGCTGTCAGGCTGACACCCCAGTTACCTCTTTGAAGACTAGGCACATTAGCTTTCTGCCCAGCTTCCAGAATGGCCCCAAGGAGCCGCTGGCCAGACATGGGCTTGGACCCAACCAGATGCCCCAGGCACATGCAAACAGGAGCCCTGGAGCAGGCTGGGCCCGGCCGGCTCTCAGGACACAGGTAAATGCCACCTTAAGTAACTTGGCCTCTCCCTTCCTCCCACCCATCCTGCTGCAGGGCCCCTGGCTTCACCCTGCTCCTCCTCCCCCTTTCACGTCCTTCCCCTCCCGAGAACCCTGAGAGCTGCCCCTGGCGAAGGCCTGGCCCTGGGGGGCATCGCTGCAGTGTGGTTCACGCCCCAGCAGAACCTGGCACCCCGTGACCCTCACCCAGTGCTGTAAGCAGGCTGCCCACAGCTCCTCCCCATGGTGTTCCCCCTCACTCCCGGGCACCAGGTCTGCAGCCCTGGCCCCATGCAGGGTTTTTAGTCTGTTCCCCCAGCCAGGGTGCTGGGTCTCCCCCCTGTTCCCAGGCCAGCTGCTTGGTTTCATCTTCACTCCACCAGGCCACATGGCATAGGCAGTGCCTGGCTCCTGGGCCCCTGGCCCGGCACAGCTGGGTGCTGCTGGGACACCCCCACCCACACTTGGGGATTGGAGCCCTGGGTGACTCTGCTCCCCACTGAGGCTCATGTGGGCAGCCTAGGCTGCTTCCGCTGTCGGTTCTCGGCCGGGTGCCCAGACACTCCCCCCAGCCAGGCATGTCCCACCCTGCCCTGCCCTGCCGGCTCCGAGGAGGGGCTGCTGCCAGCAGGCAGGGCTGGGCACGCCACAGCAGGGACCGGCCCTGGATCGAACGGTGTCGTTAGCTCCCAGCCTCCTGTGGCATGCGACCAAACCTGCCAGGAAGCGACTCTGAAGGCAGAGCTGGGGGCCGGGGGCCAGCCCGCTGCTTGGCTGGAGCCGGGTCCTGCTGGCTGGGCTGCTGTGGCACGTGATGGAGACTTAGCAAGCGGGAAGACGTGACACAGCCTCGTTCATGGGAATTGCGGGCGGCACCAGTGTCCTCCCAGCAGCAGCAGGCTGAGCAGAGGGGCCTCCCCTGCCCCCTTTGGGGGCTGCTTTCTGAGGGAGTATAAGTCCCGTGGGGTGGCTGGGGCTGGGCTGGGTCAGGGACAGGCTCAGGCTACAGGGCTAAACATTGCCGTGTGGATGTTCAGGTTGGGGCTGGAGCCTGAGCAGGGGCCCGGAGCCCGGCTCCATCCGAGCCCAGACGTCTACACTGCAGTTTTATTGCCCCGTAGCCTGGGCCAGCCGCGGCTTGGGTGCTGTGTGGACGTACCCTGAAAATCTCCGTCCCTCACTCGGCCGCTGCCTGGCCCTGCAGTGGAACAGAGCAGCCCAGGGGTGGGGATCCAGGGCCGGCCTGGCCCTTTGAGGGTGCTCTTCGCCTCCCCGAGCCCTCTGGCCCTGGTGCCCAGGGATGACGGGGAGTGGCTCAGCAGCCAGCCCAAGGGCTGTGGCCAGGTGCCCTGCTGTGTGGTGTCCCGTGTAAAACCAGGGACATTAGGTTAGGCTGCCCCTAATCTCTGGCCCCCAGCAGGCTGCATGAGTGGCCGTGACCTCGCCTTTGACCGGAGTAGCCCCCTGCCCAGGGCTGTGCTGAGCTCTGCAGCCAGGCCCGGCTCCAGCGAGGGGCGGCAGAGAACCCCTCACACACAACCAGTGCCCACTACAGCACCCTGACCCCAGAGCCCCCGCCCACAACAGGCAGCTGGCTGCAGCCCCCTTCCCCCAGAGAGAGGGGCCAGGACCCCCTGCATCCTGCCCCAGGAGGCGGCCCAAGACCTGGCTATCCCCTCATGCTGGCTTTAGGGACAGGCAGTAGGAGGGCAGGTTGCGCCTGAGCCCATGAGCCGTTTGGGGGGCGGGGCGGGGGGAGAGGGGCAAGATTCCAGCCCATAAAGCTCAGCACAGCCTGGCACATGGGGCAGGCGGGAAGGGCAGCTCCCCGCACAGGGCCAGCCTGAGGCTCCTCCCCATGGTCAGGCCTGGGGGGCAGCGAGGTTGGGGGAGCCTCCAGCACAGAGGCCCTTGGGTCCCCGCCCCAGTGACGCAGGCGGGAAGGCAGCTCCAGTGCTCGTTTATTGCGGCGAGATGCGCCAGCCCCGCGGGGTTTGGTTAAGGCAGCTGTGGCCCTCGTGCGTGGGCCGGGCCCTCTGTTCATGGGTCGCACTCTCCCCGTGCCCGGAGGGACCAGGCACTCCCAGAACGGGCCTGGGCACAGCCAGAGCCATCAAGGCAGCAGCAGCGGCTCCTTCACACCTTGCCGGGGTCCTCCTTCAGCGTCACCGTCCGGTTAAACACCATCTGTGGGAGGAGAGGGAGACTCACTGAGTGAGCCTGGGAGCCCTGGGGCAGGGACACCGGCTGGCCCAGCCCCCAAGAGCCGAGCGACAGAGACCCCAAGGACTCACCTTCCCCTCCGTGCTGTCGGGATCCACTGAGAAGTAGCCCAGCCGCTCAAACTGGAACTTGTCCAAGGGCTTGGCGGAGCAGACAGATCTGTCAGCCAGGGCGCCGTCGATCACGCGCAGCGAGTCCTGCGGAGAGCGGCACCACTCAGTGGCTGGGCCCCCGGCTCACCCCACAGCCAGGGGAAAGGGGCACCAGCTCACCCCACAGCCAGGGGAGAGGGGCACCGCTCAGCGGCTGGGCCCCCGGCTCACCCCACAGCCAGGGGTGGGCGGCACCGCTCAGCGGCTGGGCCCCCGGCTCACCCCACAGCCAGGGGAGAGGGCATCGCTCAGCGGCTGGGCCCCCGGCTCACCCCACAGCTGGGGGAGAGGGCACCGCTCAGCGGCTGGGCCCCCGGCTCACCCCACAGCCAGGGGTGGGCGGCACCGCTCAGCGGCTGGGCCCCCGGCTCACCCCACAGCCAGGGGAGCAGGGCACCGCTCAGCGGCTGGGCAACAGGCATGTATGGCCCCAGCCCTGCTGGCACCCCCCTCCCCCCAACAGCCGGGACCTTCCAAGTGGCGTGGCAGGGGAGAGCCCAGTGGCAGAGGGAAGGGAGACCCTGGGGGGCCGGCAGGGCAGGCAGCTCAGCTCGGGATCTCTCACTCGTCCTGTCCCTAGCCCTGAGCTGCCGGTGTGCAGAGAACCGGGGCAGGTGTGTCCGTATCCCCTGTGCCAATGGCTCCCCGGAGAGGGGGGCTCTCCTCACTCCCCGGCTGGGTGGAACCCGCCCCGGCTCTGCCCAGTGGGTCGTGCTCAGCGCCACTCAGACTCTCCCACTCCGGGACTCCCCCGGCAAGGCCCCAGGCCGCTGGCCCTGCACTCCAGCGGAGACGTCCACACACGGGGCAGCACGTCCCTAGCCAGAGGAGGGAAGCCGCGGCAGTGGCCTGGCTGCAGGGCTGTACTCGGGGCACCTGGCCCGCTGGAGCCGAGCCCGCAGCACCTGCCAGCACTCACGGGGTTGAGGTCACTCAGGAATCCAGCTGGCACCTCTGCAGGATCCTCGGGGTTTTTGTGCAGGAACCTGAAAATAAGACAGGGCCAGTCAGGGCTGGGGTGGGGGCCCCAGGGGCAGGAGTCCCTGGGCTGGAATCCCTTAACTCCCTCCCCAGCCCCTTGTGGCGACCAGCTGCTCAGCCTGGCTGGGTCCTACCCTGTGCCAACCCTCCAGCCACCCTCTGCCGTGCCGGGGGGCCCACTGACCTAGCAGCAGCCAGCAGGGCTGCCCCCGCAGCGGCCTGGGAAGCGCCGAGAGCTCTGGTGGGTTTCCCAGCAGCAGGGGCTGGCACCGAGGTGCCTGCGGCTGCCAGGGCAGCTGGCGAGAGCAGCAAAGCTGCTGAAGTGGCAGCTCCGGGTTCACCTGCTTAGTGGAGCTGGGTGCCGCTAGCTGTGCCCAGCGCGTGGCTCCACACAGCAGGGCTGGGGCACCTGCCCCCCGCGCTCCGGGACAGCCCTGAGCCAGCGCCCCCCGTACTCACAGCCGTTCGTAGAGCCGCACCTCACACACCAGCGGCTCCGACACCCAGTGGATGAAGGCTTTGGGCTTCTCCGCAGCGTCCGATTTGGTGCAGGTCACCTCCAGCTCCATCACCTGCCCGCCGGCGTCCTGAGCACGGAGCAAGAGGAGGTCAGGAGCCAACGCCCCACGGCCTCCCGCCTGTGCCCACCACACAGCCAGCCTGGGGAGAAGGGGGCTCTGCCGCATGCCGAGCGGCTGGGGGCTGGAGAGCCAAGGCTACCGGTTGCCTGTGCCAGCTCCCGCCCCTCTGCAGAGCTTCCCGCGGCTCCAGGACAGCAGCTGCGCCTGGCCGGGACTGAGCGCAGGGGAGCAGGCCAGCTCCGGTCTCCTTATCGCAGGGGAGGCCCAGCGACAGCCTGCGACAGCCGAGCCCTCCCCGGAACCCAGGCATCCTGGCTCCTCCCCCGGCCCTCCTCGGAACCCAGGCATCCTGGCTCCCCCCACCCCACCCTCCTCGGAACCCAGGCATCCTGGCTCCCCCCATCCCACCCTAGAACCCAGGCGTCCTGGCTCCCCCGCCCTCTGCCCAACCACGTAGCTGACTGCGATCGGAAGGAGCGCCCCCTGGTGGTGACGAGGCAGGTCGCACTGGGCAGCCCCCAGGAGCCAGGGCAGGTGGCTGGCACATCAGTGTAACCGCAGGCGACCCCAAGGCAGCGGCAGAGCTGGCCGCTGGCCCCAGCCCACCTTGACGACGTTCTGGACAGCAATGACGTAGCCGGTGTGTCTCAGCCCCACTGGCTGGCCGGGTGCCAGACGCTTGTAGCCTTTGTCCATCACCTGCAAGGGGAGAGCCCGTCCCCCGTCAGCTGAGCTCCGTCCCCGTCCCCACCCCCCGTCAGCCGAGCTCCAGCCCCGGCCCCGCCCCACGTCAGCCGAGCTCCGGCCCCGGCCCCGGCCTGTGCAGACTGGCCGGGCACTCCCGTTTGGTGGCTGGCAGGTGCCCCGACTGACCGGCCCAGCCCCACTCCCTGCATGGACCCCAGCTCCCAGTGCCCGTTCCCCCCACGCCCCATTCGGAGGAGCCCTGGAGCCAGGGCAATGCAGGTGGCCCCCGCCCCCGCTCACCTCCCTGAAGTCGCTCTGCTCGATGTAGATGGTGGCCTGGAAGGGGACTTTGTGGAAGCCCTTGGTCTCGTCGGCTGGGAAGTTGGGCACAAGAACTTCCAGGGCCTGGCGGGGAAGCAAGCAGGTCAGCGCCAGCAGCGGGACCGTGCTGGGCCCCTTCGCGCCCCAGACCTGGAGCCAGGAGAGCCCCTGGCCTACCAGCCCCCAGCGCCCCTCCCCGCGCCGCCAGCCTCACCTTCTGGGTGGGGAAGTTGGTGATGGTGACTCGGAGGGGCTCCAGCACAGCCATGGCGCGGGGGGCGCGCTCGTTCAGCACCTCCCGCACGCACGCCTCCAGCAGGTGGGGCTCCATCGTCGTCTGCGCCACCGTCACCCCCACCTGCGGGCACAGGCTGCGCTCAGCTCCCGCCCAGGAGGGGCAGCCAGCGCCCGCCCCCCCCCGCCCCGGGGCACCTACCCGCGCACAGAAGTTGTTGATGGCCTCGGGGGGGAAACCTCGGCGACGCAGGGCAGTCAGCGTGAAGAGCCGTGGGTCGTCCCAGTCCCTGAAACGGCAACACCGGCCGTGACCAGCAGGGTGCAGCGTGGAGCCTCCCCCGCCCACCCGCCCCAGAAGCCTGCGCAGCCCTCACCTGACGGCGCCCGCCTCCACCAGCCGGATGATCTTCCTCTTGGAGACCACGGTGTAGAGCAGGTTCAGGCGCCCGTACTCCCACTGCACGGGGCAGTACACGCCCAGCGCGTTGCACAGCCAGAAGTAGGAGGAGCGCCTGGGGGGGATCACGCAGCTGGTCACGTCCTGCCCGCCCCCCCACACCACCCCCATGCCCTGCCGCTCACGCCCTGCCCGCCCCCCCCCACTCGCCCCATGCCCTGCTGCTCACGCCCTGCCTGCACCCCCCCACCCCCAGGCCCTGCCGCTCACACCCGCCTGCACCCGCACCACCCCCAGGTCCTGCCGTTCACACCCTGCCCTCCCCCCACCCGCCCCAGGCCCTGCCACTCACGCCCTGCCTGCCACCCCCCAATCGCCCCAGGCCCTGTCGCTGACGCCCTGCCTGCCCCCCCCAATCGCCCCAGGCCCTGTCGCTCACGCCCTGCCCGCCCCCCCCACTCGCCCCACGCCCTGCCTGCCCCCCCCCACTCGCCCCACGCCCTGCCTGCCCCCGCACCACCCCCAGGCCCTGTCACTCACGCCCTGCCTGCCCCCCACCTGCCCCAGGCCCTGTCGCTCACGCCCTGCCTGCCCCCCCCCCACTCACCCCAGGCCCTGTCGCTCACGCCCTGCCTGCCCCCCCCACTCACCCCATGCCCTGCTGCTCACGCCCTGCCTGCCCGCCCCCACCTGCCCCAGGCCCTGCTGCTCACGCCCTGCCTGCCCCCGCACCACCCCCAGGCCCTGCCGCTCACACCCGCCTGCACCCACACCACCCCCAGGTCCTGCCGTTCACACCCTGCCCTCCCCCCACCCGCCCCAGGCCCTGCCACTCACGCCCTGCTTGCCCCCCCCCAATCGCCCCAGGCCCTGTCGCTGACGCCCTGCCTGCCCCCCCCCAATCGCCCCAGGCCCTGTCGCTCACGCCCTGCCCGCCCCCCCCCACTCGCCCCACGCCCTGCCTGCCCCCGCACCACCCCCAGGCCCTGTCGCTCACGCCCTGCCTGCCCCCCCCACTCACCCCATGCCCTGCTGCTCACGCCCTGCCTGCCCCCGCACCACCCCCATGCCCTGCCGCTCACGCCCTGCCTGCCCCTGCACCACCCCCAGGCCCTGCTGCTCACACCCGCCTGCACCCGCACCACCCCCAGGTCCTGCCGTTCACACCCTGCCCTCCCCCACCCGCCCCAGGCCCTGTCGCTGACGCCCTGCCTGCCCCCCCCCAATCGCCCCAGGCCCTGTCGCTCACGCCCTGCCCGCCCCCCCCCCACTCGCCCCACGCCCTGCCTGCCCCCGCACCACCCCCAGGCCCTGTCGCTCACGCCCTGCCTGCTCCTCCCCCCCCAGGCCCTGTCGCTCACGCCCTGCCTGCTCCCCCCACTCACCCCAGGCCCTGCTGCTCACACCCGCCTGCCCCGGCACCACCCCCAGGTCCTGCCGTTCACACCCTGCCCTCCCCCACCCGCCCCAGGCCCTGCCGCTCACGCCCTGCCCCCATCACCCCTGCCGCTCTCACTGCTGTCCCCCTGCCAACTGGGCTCAGGCCCAGCTGCACTGAGCTCCCCACAGCCGCAGGCACTGCCCCTGCTGGCCCCCAACCATTCCCAGCTCCCCACGGCTGCAGGCACTGCCCCCCACAATCACAGCGAGCTCCCCACAGCCGCAGAGGAGACACAGCTCTGCTGGCCCCGCCTCACCGGGCCTGGAACTCTTTGGTGCAGAGCGAGTGGGTGATGTGCTCAATGGAGTCGCACAGGCAGTGCGTGTAGTCGTACGTGGGGTAGATGCACCTGAAAGGCAAGGCAGGGCCTGAGGGCAGGACGCCCAGCCCCTCGCCCGCTGCCCCCCCCGACACCAGCCCCTCGCCGGCGCCCGCTGCCCCCCCCCGACACCAGCCCCCGCCCCCCCCAGACATCAGTCCCCGGCCGGCGCCCGCTCCCCCCCCAGACACCAGCTCTCCCCCCCCCGACACCAGCCCCTCGCCGGCGCCCGCTGCCCCCCCCCCCAACACCAGCCCCCGCCCCCCCCCAGACATCAGTCCCCGGCCGGCGCCCGCTCCCCCCCCAGACACCAGCTCTCCCCCCCCTGACACCAGCCCCTGGCCGGTGCCAGCTCACCCCTCAGGCCCCAGCCCAACGCAGAAGCCACCTGCCCCACCACAGGAGCGAAGCCCAGGGTCCCTGCCCCCACCCCTGCATCCAGGTCCCCTGCGCTGCTCTAGGCAGGTCCTTGCATCTCCAGGGAAGCGAGGCCCCTGCCCCCCAGGTCCCAGCCCCGTTTCACCCCAGCCGAAGGGCAGAGCCCGGCAGGCGGGCGCGGGCCAGCCTACCATCTGTCCCCGGTTCGGTGGTGTGGCATGTATTTGATGCGGTAGGCGACAGGGTCCAGCTTCCCGTCTTCCATCACCAGCTTCATTCGCAGCGTGGCCTCCCCCTCCTCAAACTTCCCCTTCTTCATCCCCTGCAGCGAAAGCCAGGAGAAACCAGCGGGGACCATCAGCCAGCGCCAGCAGCCTCCGCACACAGGGGGCGCTGTGGGGCGGGGCCCTGGCGGTGGGAGGGAATCCCAGCGGGGGGGGCCCGTGGGGAGGGGGTGGGGCGAGCGCCCAGCGGGGGCACGGGGTCGTCGAGGGAGCGGGGCAGTCACAGAGGGGGCGGGGCGAGCTCCCAGTGGGGGGAAGGGGTCGCCGAGGGGGCGGGGCGAGCTCCCAGCGGGGGGAGGGGGTCGCCGAGGGGGCGGGGTGGTTATGGAGGGGGCGGGGTGAGCGCCTAGCGGGGGAAGAGGGTCGCCGAGGGGGCGGGGCAGTCACGGCGGGGGCGGGGCAGTCACGGAGGGGGGAGAGGGTCGCTGAGGGGGCAGGTCAGTCACCTAGGGGGCAGGGCGAGAGTCACGGCGGGGGGAAAGGGTCGCTGAGGGGGCGGGCCAGTAACAGAGGGGCGGGGCGAGTGCCCAGCGGGGGGAGGGGGTCGCCGAGGGGGCAGGGCGAGCGCCCAGTCCCTTTGCCAGGCCCACATACCTCGAAGAGGAGGAGTGACTCTTCCACGGGCCGATCCCGCCACTGGGAGGGCGGAGGGTTGTGGCCTTTGATTTCTTCTACCCTCTGGTGGCAGACGTAGGCGTGGCCCCTGGGGAGGAGAGAGACATCACGCCCGCCCCACACATGCGCCCACTGGGCATGCAGCCGAGCCACCGCCCAGCACGGCACCCAGCGGCCTGGCACCGGGGGGACCAGGCCGCTTGCAGGGATCCCCATCAGGCTCCATCCCGTCCCCACAGCAGCCAGGCACACCCTGCCTCCCAGAACGGCCGGCTCCGCCCCCGTGCGAAGCCTGCCCCATGGGCCCCTGCGTGCCCCACACACTCACCGCCGGATGAGCTCCACGGCCCACGCGTACAGCTGGTCGAAGTAGTCCGAGGCATGCGTCACGGCATGCGGCTTGTAGCCTATGGGCAGAGCGAGCCCATGAGTGAGCGCCTCCCTCCCTGCTCCCCACCCGGAGCACCAGCCTCACCCCTGCTCTGCCCCAGAGCCAGGGGGCTGCCCCGTGTGACGAAGTTACGGTGTTCGTGAGCTGCACTAGGCGATGGCCGATGCCCTTCGTACCCGGGGACCCAGGAGGGGGATGTGACCAGGTGCAGCGAGACAAAGAGAAGGGGGAGGAACAATGGGGGTGGCGGAGGTGGGGTGGCTGGAGGCTAGCAGTCTGTGGGGGGGGACTGGCAGGGGGGGAGACCAGGCCGCCTGGCCCAGGATTCCCAAGATGGACTTGGCTGAAAGTCACTGATTTCTGTGCTAACAAGCTCTGCCCTACGCTGTGATCCTGTCGGCTAATAAACCTTCTGTTTTCCCGGCTGGCTGAGAGTCACGTCTGACTGCGGAGTTGGGGGGCAGGGCCCTCTGGCTGCCCCAGGACCCCGCCCGGGCGGACTCGCTGCGGGAAGTGCACGGTGGGGCAGGGGAGGCTGGATGCTCCGAGCTCAGACCCAGGAAGGTGAAGCCGTGTGAGCTTCTTGCCCTGGGGACAGTCTGCTCCGAGAGAGGAGACTCCCCCAGAGCCCTGCCCGGCTGCATAGGGAGCAGCTCCAGCATCGCCCAGGGACTCCCTGCCCCCCGTTGGCAGCATGCAGGGACCTCCTGGGACGCAGCTGAGTGAAATGGGGAGGGGCCAGGCCAGCGCCCCCCACCCCACCCCCTAGGCAAGGGCAGCAGGCCCGGTTCACCCAGAGCAGCTCGAGACGCTCTGGCATCGCCCCTGGGTACCTGGCTGGTCCCCTCTCCACCCCAGCTGCTCCCCCCCACCTCCCGGTCACACCCCACTCCTCATACCCAGCGGTTCCTGCTCGTCCTCCCTCACCCCCCACTCCCCAACCCCACAGCCTGCTACCCACCCCAGCCACTGCCCCCACCTCCTGTATCCAGCTATTCCCCTCCCCCATACCTGGAACCCAGGCCCCCCCGGCCCCGTACCCAGCCACTCCACCATGTCCCGGATGGCGGTGAAGTACTTCTCCTCCTCCTTCTCGGGGTTGGTGTCGTCGTACCGCAGGAAGCACACGCCCCCGTTGGCCTGGAGGGGGCACGGCCTGGTTAGCCCGCGCCTGGCACCTCCTGAGCCCGGCACCCCCCACGCCCGCAGCCCTGCCCCTCCACCAGTGCCCGCAGCCCTGCCCACCCCTACCAGTGCCCGGCACCCCTTGCGCCCGCAGCCCTGCCCCCCCACCCAGCACCCCCTGCACCCGCAGCCCCGCCCACCTCCACCAGCCCCCACGCCCACCACACTGGGGAGAGGACAGGGCCAGAACAGGCCAGGGGCCTGGACCTGGCAGTGGGGCAGGGCAGATCCAGGTGCTGACGGGGCTGGGGGGTGTAGCTGGCTCGGGGGGAGCTCACCTTGGCATAGCCGAGGGGCCCCGGGGGGTGCGGCTGGCTCTGGGGGGGAGCTCACCTTGGTGTAGCCGGGGGGCGCGGCTGGCTCTGGGGGGGCTCACCTTGGCGTAGCCGGGAGGCTCCGGGGGGTGTGGCTGGCTCTGGGGGGGCTCACCTTGGCATAGCCGAAGTTGAAGTTGATGGCTTTAGCGTGGCCGATGTGCAGGATCCCGTTGGGCTCCGGAGGGAACCGCGTCCGCACCTGAGGGCAGAGGAGTTCCCAGCCCCACTAGCCCAGCGTCCGGAGAGTTACCGACCCTGGGTCAGGCCATGCAAGGTGAAAAGGCGCCAGCCTCATGCCCCTCGCGGGCACCCCCACCCCACCCCAATGGGACTTGGCCCACAGGCCAGGCGGCCTCCAGCTCCTGGGGCCAGTGGGCTCTTGTGATGGAGCGAGAAGGGCCTAGAAACAGAAAGAAACCAGCTCCCAGCAGTGCCAGGGCAGGGCGGTGCCCTGGGCTCTCCCCCTCCAAACTGTGCCCAGCCCCACTCGGGTCTCTGTGGTGTCTGATGCCCCTTCCTCCAGAAACCAGGCAGGGGAGGGTTTGTCCCGTCCCTGGGTTCTATCCCCAGCTCTTCTGCTGACCCTGCCACCAAACATCTCCCACCCGTGCCTCAGTTTCCCCATGTGGCCTAATGGCCTCTGAGGCCCATTGTGAGGGTTAATGACTAGATGGAGAGCACTCAGAACTGTGGTTAACGAGTGAGAGGAGCAGCAAGCCCCAGGCACTGCAGAGGAGCTGGGAGGAGAGCCTGACCCACCTGCCCGCCGGTGATCTCCAGGTGCTGCTTCATCAGGGCCATGGTGTGGGGTGTGATCACGTAGCCTTCTGTCTTGTAGTTCTCACCTGGGGGAGCAGGGAGCTGTGAGCCCGGGGAGGGGGAGGGCTGGGGCGCAGTGCCCCAGGCAGCGAGAGGGGAGGCCCCCGCCCCTGGCGCTGGGCACGAGCCCCTGGCCAGGAGGGACGCATGGGACTCCACACCACGCCCCTCCGCTAATGGACCCAGCCTCAGCAGCAGCACAGGGCCTGCTCCAGCCACCGCCCTAGGGCTCCATAGCTAGGCTGCCCACCTGGGGCCCTGGAGCCAGGCTGGGGCGGGAGGCTCCAGTGCCCCGCCCAGCCCCCAGGGAAGCCAGGCGCAGATAGGGCGCCCCAAGCACAGGCTCCAGAACACCGGGGGCAGGACCGACCTTGCCCAGCCAGCGTGGGATGGACCCTCCCGTCCCGAGTCTCTGAGCAGCGGCTCCAGAGCCAGCCGAGAGCAGCGCTGGGCCGAGCCAGGCCGAGGCCCCAGGAGCCCAGAGCCGGCAGGCCGCACTCACCTGGCTTGTGGAATTTGAGGGCTTCTCCCCTCAGCTGCTCCATCAGCGACTTTGTCTCCAGTGTCACTTCACCTGTGGGAACAGGGGGGCGAGGTATGTTAGCCTCTGCCCCAGGGACCCCGCCACTCGCTCACAGACCTCCAGTGCCGCCCAGCCCAAGGCCCTTCCCCTTGGGCGCCGGCCCAGCAGCACTGCCCTGACAGCCCAGGCTGGTTCCCAGCCTGGGAACTCCAGCCACGTTCTCCCCTTCCCAAGAGCCAAGACCCGCCCAGAAGAGGGGAACGGATCTGGCACGCCATCGGCCATGCAGCAGAAACCATGGAGCCAGCAGGGGAGGGACCTTGGTCCCCTCTGCCTCCTGCCCATCGACAGCAGGAGCAGGCAAAACCAGAGGATGGGGGCGCTAAGCAGCAGGAATCAGGGCCCAGCCCAGGACGCCAGATCCCAGCTGAAGGCAGGGAGACTGATATGGCAGGACGAAGGTGTGACGAAGTGGGACTGTTCTTAATGTTTCCTCTGACTACTGTGTGGGTGCCTCAGTTTCCCCTATGCATTTCTTAAGTCTCAGGTGTGCATAAATGGCTGACAATCTGTCTTCTAGCAACAAATGGCCAGGGCCCTTCCCCTCTGCAAGGGGATAGCTAAAGGTGAACAAAGAGATAGAATCATAGAAGATCAGGGTTGGAAGGGACCTCAGGAGGTCATCTAGTCCAACCCCCTGCTAAAAGCAGGACCAATTCCCAACCAAATCATCCCAGCCAGGGCTTTGTCAAGCCGGACCTTAAAAACCTCCAAGGAAGGAGATTCCACCACCTCCCTAGGTAACACATTCCAGTGCTTCACCACCCTCCTAGTGAAATAGTGTTTCCTAATATCCAACCTAGACCTCCCCCACTGCAACTTGAGACCATTGCTCCTTGTTCTATCATCTACCACCACTGAGAACAGCCGAGCTCCATCCTCTTTGGAACCCCCCTTCAGGTAGTTGAAAGCAGCTATCAAATCCCCCCTCATTCTTCTCTTCTGGAGACTAAACAATCCCAGTTCCCTCAGCCTCTTCTCATAAGTCATGTGCTCCAGACCCCTAATCATTTTTGTTGCCCTCTGCTGGACTGTTCCAGTTTTTCCACATCCTTCTTGTAGTGTGGGGCCCAAAACTGGACACAGTACTCCAGATGAGGCCTCACCAATGTCGAATAAAGGGGAACGATCACGTTCCTCGATCTGCTGGCAATGCCCCTACTTATACAGCCCAAAATGCCGTTAGCCTTCTTGGCAACAAGAGCACACTGTTGACTCAAATCAGGTGACCTCCTGGCCGGGGAAAGAGACAAAGGGCAGAAAGGAGGGGCTGGAGGGGGGTTCAGTTTGGAGTTGGCTGGGGACCGGGAGTGAGGGCAGACGTGGGGGTCTGGCTCGTTGGGCCCCAGAATGGACCTGGCTGAGGGGTCCTGTTTGCTGTACCTACAAGCTCTGTGTCACGGAGTGTGGGGGAACTCAGGGCCCTGCACCCTGCGATTCACCATGACTCTTAGTCAGCCAGTAAAGCAGAAGGTTTATTTAGATGACAGGGACACAGTCCAAGACAGGTCTTGCAGGCACAGACAACAGGATACCCCTCAGTTAGGTCCATTTTGGGGTCCTCGGGCACCCCAGCCCCCCTTGGGAGGTCAGAGCCCTCTCTGCCCCCCAGCCACCTAACCAGCCCGCTCCTGAGACTCTGCCTTCAGCAACCCCTCCCACAGCCTTTGTTCAGTTTCCCGGGCAAAGGTGTCACCTGGCCTCTCACTCCTTCCTGGGTTCTCATGTTACATGCTCAGGTATTCTCCGTTGGTCAGTCTCCCATCCCCCCATTGCAGACTATCCTAGCCACACTCCCCTGTCAGCATTCACAGACCACATTAAGAACAGTCCCAGTTCGTCACACTCTGTTTTAGACCATGTTCCTGTCATCGAATAAACCTCTGTGTTACTGGCTGGCTGAGAGTCACAACTGACTGCGGAGTTGGGGGGCAGGACCCTCTGGCTTCCTCAGGACCCCACCGGGGCGGACTCGCTGCGGGAAGCACACGGTGGGGCAGAAGATGCTGAATGCTCCAAGGTCAGACCCAGGAAGGTGAAGCCGTGTGAGCTTCTTGCCCTGAAGACAGTCTGCTCCGAGGGAGAGGAGGCTCCGCCCGGGGCTCCGTGACAGGGGGCCACTGACCTTGGCAGCTCCCAGCTCCAGGGGTGGGGCAGGCACATGAGCCTAAAGCCACAAAGGACCCTGCATGTGCGGTTAGTGCTCCAGAGAGGGGCTGGCCTGGCAGTCAGCCCCAGAGCTCTCTGAGGCTGGGGGGCAGCCCCACGACCCAGGAGGAGCTCTCTGAGGCCTGGGGGGGGGGGGGTAGTGGTAGGTGGGGGGCAGCCCCACAACCCAGGAAGAGCTGCCCCAGGCCCGGGGGCAGGGAGGGCACACTGAAATGCAGTTCCCCAGGACTGACCAGTGTGGCCAGGCACTAGAGGGCCCTGTCCTCGCAGTCCCCGCCCAGCTAACACACTGGCACGCGCAGGTCCCGACTGGTGAACAGCGTTTTCCAGGGACAGGACGCACTGCAGACGCTGGACTCGTGCCCCTGCCAGGACCCTGGCACCCGGATCGCTGCATGCTGCAGCCCCAGATGAGCGGCCCTGCCTTGAGCGCAGGCGCTGCTGGCCCCGAGATCAGGGCACCATCGTCACCTACAGAAACCCAGCCGGGGCCATGCCGTGGGCAGCCCCGGGGGCACCCGAGCAGTGCTCAGCGCAGGGCACTGCCTGGCTCCAGAGAGCGCTGCAGGGAGGGAAGGAGCAGGCCAGGCAGCAGCAGCCCCAGGCCTTGCTCCACCAGCGCTATGGACAAACCCCGCGGAGCTGAGCCCCACCCCGCCCACAGCTGGACTCCCCTGGCTGCCCTGAGCCCAGCCCCGGCTGGCGAGGTCCCTGCCCTGGACAGCTGCTCAGGGGCTGTGGGAGATGGGTCGGGTGCACCGCAGCAGCCTCAGGGCGAGTGAATGCCCCGCTGGCCCCAGCGCTGACTCCCTGGGCGGGGACAAGGGGAGCTCTCCCGGCTGCTGCCTGGCTGCATCTGCCAGGCCAGGGCTCTCCGGGCGGCACCTTCCCCAGCCCCGCTGCAGCAGGCCCAGCCGCGGGCTGGTTCCGGCCCCCAGCTCAGCAGCTACCCATGAGGGCGCAGACGAGGATGCGGGGAGCCCCCAGACCCTGCACAACCAGGCCCCCACAGCAGCTCACCGTTCTCCTCCGCCGCCTTCTGCTGCTTCTCCGCCTCGGCCGGCTTGGCCTTCCCAGCCTGCCGGGACACAAGGGGAGCAGCCTTCAGTGCCGAAAGGCTCTGCCTGGCACAGTCCCTGGGCCCCTGAGCCGCGCTGGGGAAGGGCTCCAGCCTCCTTCAGCTCCAGTGATCTCATACGTGCCCCCCATCGCCCGGGGCACCGCCAACCGCCCGGCCCCTCCCCCCATCGCCCGGGGCACCGCCAACCGCCCGGCCCCTCCCCCCATCGCCCGGGGCACCGCCAACCGCCCGGCCCCTCCCCCCATCGCCCAGGGCACCGCCAACCGCCCGGCCCCTCCCCCCATCGCCCGGGGCACCGCCAACCGCCCGGCCCCTCCCCCCATCGCCCGGGGCACACCCCCTGGCTAGCCAGGCTCAGGGCGCCCCTCCTGCTCACACGGTACCTTTGGTTTCTTTTCCAGGTCAGCTTCTGTCTTTGGGCCCAGCAAGTGCAGCACCTGCAGGAGAGGGGAGTGGGGCCTGAACAGGGGTGCACGGGGGGCAAGGAGTCTGGGTGCAGCTCCCTCCCCCACCAGCCCCCCCCCCCCCTGACCAAACTCGGGCTGGCGCCCAGCCAGGATCTCCGTGGTCCCTGTCCTCGGCAGTGCCAGCAGGACCATCCCTCCACTGCCCTGCCTGGGCCACGGGCCTGCGCCCAGCACTTCCCACGCGGGCCAGGAGCCAGGCGCAGGGCTCGTTGGGGCCAGTGCTGCCTTCAGAAGCCAGGCCCCGTCGCCCGCTGGGCTCAAAGGCAGCCCGGCCCAGCCCCACCTACCTGCAGATCCACTTCGTTCTTAATGCTCTTGCCATCCGCCCACCTCAGCCTGCTGCGCGCCTCGCCTGCAAGTGAGCACAAAGGGACAGGTGTGGGCAAGAGACAGGCTGGGCAGGTCCAGCTCAGGGATTCCCCGGGACAGGCAACGGCACCTTCCCCTCGAGTCAGGGCCGCAGCCTCGCTCAGGCCACCAGCCGCTGGCAGGTTCCAGCAGCCTCTCTGCTGCCAATCTGGACAATGCCCCGAAGCCACCGGGCGCAGCAGGGCCCCGGCTGCACAATGAGCCTACAGTCGGGGAGCTGGTGCAGCCCCCAAGTGCCAGCAGCCCTGAGACAACAGGCTGCCGGGCCTTTAACTGCCACATTGCCCACGCGGCTGCAGAGCACCGACACGTACGACACTGGGGCTCCCAGGGCCGCTGCCCCCAGGGCGGCTGGGCAGAGGTTAGCCATGGCAGGGATGTTTTCGCACAGCTCCCTGCGGATGCTGCACCTGGTCTGTTAGAAGCACAAGAAGTGAGCCCAGCCTGGTGGGAGGGAACAGAGGCAAGGGACACGTGGGGGGGAGGGGGGGGGGGACGACCTCTTGATCTATGCCATGGAGAACTGCACACAGTGTCCCCCCCCCCCCCGAGAGCCAGCCCCCCGGCCCGCCTGAGCTGCAGACTCACCCATCAGCAGCCCCATGTTAAAGCGGTACCGCTCCGACAGCAGCTCAGCTCGGTGCTTGTTAATGGCCGCCTCCACCTAAAGCAAGCAGGAGAATGCAAGTGGTGAGCCGGGCAGGAGCGAGCGGGAGCACGGGCTGCAGGGCAGAGACTCACGCGTAACCGGTGCCCTGAAGAACTCATCTCGGCGACGGGAGAGGGGGACTGGCACCGGCGCGGACAGAGCAGGGCCACCGCACGGGCCAGACGGGCTGGGCTCAGACACCCGAGGGAGCTACCGGTACGGCCACGCCGGCAAGGAGCTCCCACCGCAGCGAGGGCCCCTCATCTCCTCTGGGGAGAGGCCCAGGCAGGAAGGGCTCTAGGCCAGCCTGGGCCCGTCCGCAGAGCTGGCCCCATCCTCGCTGGCGGGGCTCTGACATGCACAGCAATGGGCACTATCTGCTCTGTGCCCAGGACTGCCTCACCCGGCCCCCCAGCCATCCACTCTCGCTGGCACACAGCCCCAGCAGCCCTGCAAGTACAGCGGGCACCTCCGGTCTCAGGCTGGTGTCAGCCTCAGGCGCAAGGGAGGACCAGCGGCGAGTCCTGAAACAGGAGCGTTCTCTCCCAGGCCCCCGAGAGCAGCGCGCTAACGGGAAAGGCCTCCTGCCAGCCACACCCCCACCACTGCCGCTAGGAGCAGGGACACCAGCCACAGCCCCCCAGGGCTGCACCCCGCTGAGGACATGCTGCCTGTGGTGCCATTAACACGGCCTCCTGGCACCCCAAACCATGGGCTGCCCTTCCCCAGCTCTGTGCAGGGAGTCCCATTGGCTCGCTCCCACCCCACACCTGGTCCTTGTACTCACGGCCTCCTCTATCTGCTCTGGGGTCACGACCACCCCCACGCCACACTCATGCTCAAAGTCTGCCATGTCGATGGGGTCCAGCGGGTGGCTCCGCACGTACTCCAGGGCAGCTGGGGAGGCGAACAGGCAGCTCAGGCGGGCGTATTTCCACACAGCGCCGTGGGCTGCTTCACCCAGGCTCCAGAAGCCAGGAGACCCCACGGAGCTCCCTGCTTGTCCACAAGGGTCTCACAGACACATGGCTGCACCCAGGCAGCAGCAGCTGGCCCCGCTCTCACAGTACAAGCCCGGACCAGGCAAAGCAGAAGGCAAGGCAGGACATCGGCCAGCTGGCTCCTGCTCCATCCCCCAGGTATCAGATTCCCCATCTGCTGCCTTGGACTTGACACATTCCCTCCAGATCTGATCCTGGTACAAACCCAGGCCAGTTCCTGAACTCTAAGGGGGCTCATGCCTGTGCCAAGCTCACAGAGTGCCCCCCCCCCCCCATGTGCCGCTGGGTCCCGGGGTCTGCTCTGAAGGCTCACCGCAGCGCGCTTGCTCAGCTGAGACACGGGATGCGTTGGTCCAGGGGGCTGCATGCCCAACTATCCACGCTGGGGCCAGCGCCACCAGAATATGGGCCCTGCACTCCCACCCTCATCTGAACCCTGCAGCAAGCAGCTCACCCAGCCCGCTGCACAGGTTGGGATCCAGGGCAAGACTTGTTGGGGCTCCTTATTCCCACCCAGAGGCCAGGGCAGGATGCTCCTTGCAGCATGTGTCTCAGGTCTTTGTCCAGCCCTGTTTAAAGGACGTACGTGCCGGGTGCTCCCCTCCCTTCCCCGGGGAGACCATTCCAGAGGAAACGCTCCTCCTCGTTAACGCAGGCGCAGACAAGCAGCACCGAAAGGAAGCAGCCTCGGGGGCTGACTGCCAGGGGCGGGCAGAGCCGGCGCTGACCCCCGACGCCTGTGCCTGGAGTGACCAGGCTAAGCTGTGGGATAGACCACTCGGGCAGCTGAGGTAGGGAAAGCCAGAGGCTCGGGAGAGAACGGGCAGGGGTTGAAATGTCCAATTTACACTGGGAATTACCCCCCAGACTGAACTGTAGGCACAAGGGGGCGAGGCGCAGCCGCAGCAAAGGGAGCTGGGTTCGCATGTTGCACGCACAGAGCAGGCTGCAGCCTGGCCGGGAGAGGGAGCAGGGAATTCAAACCAGGCTGAGCGGCTAGACCTCAGGCCAAGGCTGGGTCAGCAGAGCCCACGCTGTCCATGGGAAAGAAGGGGAGCAGATCGAGCTGCCCGCCTCCCGTATCATACCACTGAGCTGCAAGTCTGTGACGATCTTCTTGCTGGTGATGCAGCCCACAAGGAAACGAAGACGCTTTTGGTCCTTCAGCCGGGAAGCCACATTGTACAAGAGGGTACCAGTCGCCTTGTCAACAGTTGGGCCCAGGATTCCTTGTGCCTAAAGCCCAGGAAGGAAGAACATAGTTAGAGCGACACTATCTCTTCACTACCAGTGTTGCCATGGCTATGCTGCTGGGGCGCGGACTCTCCCTCCATCGACAGACGGGACTTTTCCGCGGCCGTAGCAAACCCACCCATCGAGAGGGGGCAGCCAGGTCATGAGAGAATTATTCAGTCAGTCTAGCACTGTCTACACCAGGGCTTAGGTCGGCTTAACTACAGTGGTCAGGGTTGAATTTTTCACGCCCCTGAGCAACACTAGGTCGCCCTGACTTTTGGGTGTAGACCAGGCCTGAGCCAGCGTGAAAAGGGAGCCGAGCAGGGCCTTGGCATGGAAGGGGCAGGGGATGTTTCCTCTGAGAAACACAAAGGGAAAAAATCTGTGAAGTTAGTGTGGTAGGAAGAGAACAAAAACCAGCCCAGGGCAGAGGAGTGGGGCAACCAGGGCAAACCCCTCTCCTTGTCTTAGGAAGGGTGGTGAGAGAGGAGAGAGCTCAAACTCAGCAGTGCCTTGGTGGGGCTCTGGGGCTGTGCTCCCCAGTGGTTTGAGGGTCACAGCTTGGTAAGCTGTGCTCCCTCTCCCCCACTCTCCGCCTGGAGCACACGCTTCTCCACAAGGACAGGCCACATGACCATTACAAATGTCCTACCCGAGCCCTGCTATCAGCAGCATAGGGACTCCCAGACAGAGCTATCCAGGAAGTGCTGTTTTAAATGGCATCTGATTTGTATGGTAGGAGTTAGTTTCGGTTTCGGTTTGTTGCAAAGAATCCCATTGTAAAACCAAACCTCTGAACACTGCAAGGCCACCGTCTCCCGCCCCGAGACCCAGCCCCACACCTAGCGGTCCTGTCACACACTAGGGAGAAGCACTAGCTTACAGCATTCAGCCATGGCAGTTACAGAAGCATTCTGGGAACCAAATCGGACGCAACCTCCCTGAAAGGGGCACATCCAGATACAACTGCTGCGTTGTAAACAACAGGTCACCGACCACGTCTTACAGTGCTAACACACAAATGATACAAATCCAGCTCTGTGTCTGCCAGTCAGTTTCCCTGCGTGGCAATGAAAAGCCGACGCAGTCACTTGCCCGTTCCCAGCACTGCAGGGCTTGGGTTTCACACACCCAGAGCCGGGCTCAGTTGTCAAAGATAACAGGTTTGTGGATGTTTCAAGAGAGGAGCACGGCTGGGCCACAAAGAGTGCCACCTACGCTATTGTGCCCTCATCCTGGGGCGAGCTAGAGCAGCGGGAGGGGAAGGCATGCAAGGAAGTTGCCAACGCGGTTAGTTTGAGGAAAACTCTTCTCTGCTTCTACGCTCGGATGGTAACGATTCCACCCTGGGTCTGCAACCCGCACCCAGGCCCTGACCCTTCCCATGAACCATGCTCATACTGGGCCAAACTCAGCCCTGGCGTCAGCAGGCCCAGCTCCCAGGGACTTCGGGGGGTGCAGAGCCTGCAGACACCAGGGTGGGGCTCTCTCTTGCACAGCCCCTGCCTGCAGAGGGCGGGTTGCTGCTGGTGCTGAGGCAACAGGGGATAAGAGGAGGAGACAGAGGGTGCACAGCAGGGGCAGGGGTAGGAAACTGGCTGCAGAAAGGGAGGCCTGGCAAGGAGGGGGAAGGGCTGTGTTCAAGCCAAAGGGCAGGGGTCATGGTGGGGGCCAGGGGTGTAGTACAGGGGTCAAGGGACAGAGTGCAGGGGTCAGCGGTTAAGGGGAAAGGCACAGGGGCAGGATCAGAGGATGCAGGGGTCAGAGGGAAGAAGGCAGGGGTCAAGGGCCAAAGGAAGGACACAATGGCCAGAAGGCACAGGGGTCAGAGGTCAGGCACGGTTCGGGGAGGAGCTTAGGACGGTTAGAGGCAGAGGGGAAGGGTCGCGCTGGGGGCAAAGGTCAGGGTTTGCATGGGTCAGGGGTCATGGCCGGGGGTCAGGGGTCAGGCACAGTTCAGGGAGGGGTTAGAGGAAGGGTTGCGAGGCCCGGGGGTCCGGGCCAGGATAGGGGTCGGGGGTCAGGCATAGCTCGGGGAGGAGCTTGGGGCGGGGGCCAGGCCAGAGGTCAGAGGGGAAGGGTTGCACTAGGGTCAGAGGTCAGGGAGCGCTCCGGAGCTGGGCGGGGTCAGAGGTCACGGGTTACCTGGGTCACCGCTTCCCGGAGCAGCGCGCTCAGCGCCTCGTTCTTCAGGGTCTCGCGAGCCTTGGGCTCGCTCAGGCCGATGGCCGTGAACAGGCTCAGCGCGTCCGGCTCCGCCGCCATGCTGCTGCTGCTGCCGGCGAGGGGGCGGGGCCCGCACCGCCCAATCAGCGAGCAGGAGGCGGGCGCTGCGGAGGATGCCACCAATCAGCGGCGAGGACGGCTCTGATGGCCAATGGAGGAGCACGGCAGGATCTGGCTCCCCGGCAACCCAGCCAATGGGGACCGAAGCAGCCGGAGGGGGCGGAGCCAGGATTGCTGCCGGTTGCATCATTTAAAGGGCCATCGCAAGCCGGGAGCCACGTGGTGGGGGATGGGGCGGGGCTAGTTCCTGGGGGGCGGGGAGAGAGCTGGGCAGCCCCCTGTCTCCCTGGGACCCCCCTGGTCTCCCCCCAGCTGGGTCCCAAGTGCCAGGCCAGCCGCTGCGGCGCAGCCCCCTCTACACCAGCTTCACCCTCGTCCTTGACTCTGTCTGCGCTGGGCGCCCCCTCCCCGGCCCCAGGTCTGCGCCTCCCGCTGTGATGTGGGTGTCCTCAGGCCCCCGCAGGGAGGGCAGGGCTAGTGCCCTGCTGGGTAGAGGGGGACCTGGGCACAGGGGGGCTAAGTGAGCTGGGTTAGGGTTAGGGTTACGGTTGCACCTGGGTTTCCCTAGCCCCGCCCCGGCTACCCCCCAGCCACTGGGTGCATCGCCTGATTTCCTGGGCAAAGCCAGATTCTCTGCAAGGCCTCAGGGCCAGTCTCTGTTTGCACCACTCAGGGCAGCAGTTAAGCTCAACCCCCTGGGACAGTGGAGCTGCTGGCACCTGGCGTGGGGGTCTGTGGCATTCTCAGAAGGGACAAGCGGGCTGTGGGATGCCCTGGTACCGGAAAGCCCACCTCCTTGCCCTTGGGAATGGCTTGTTTTCCCAGAAGCAAACAACAGAATTAGCCATTTCTCAAAACAACTGGGATGCGCCTAGCCATGGTCTCTGTGGAGGAGGCTGCAGCCTGCCAAATGGGCTGCTGCTGTTGTCGGTGTGTTGGCGCTGAATCGGCCTGGTGGGTGGGTGCATTAGTGTCTGCAGCACTGTGCATCGGCTGGGCAGCTGCGGCTGCAGTGAAGCAAAAAGCCAGGGACACTGCCTCAGTATCTGGGCCGGTTTCCCGCTCCCTCACCAGCATTTATGGGACTTCAGTTATGCAAGAGGTCATGCCACCAGCTGGGCTTTTGTATCAGTAAGCGCTGGCCTGACTGGGTCCCAAGAGCAAAAAGAAACTGAGCCAGCACCTTGCAGTGTCACGTCAACAACCTGAAAGCAGCCCAAGCCTCCCTGCAGACTAGGTGCATCAACAGAAGCCTAAAGACGAGCCATCACAGGGGCCGATCTGACCTTCCTCTGCCTCAGAAAGGCCTGTGGCCTTTGCCCTGCTTGGCTATGGCCCTGGCCCTGGCCCTGGCCCCAGCCCCAGCAGCACGGCAGGGCTGTAACGTCGGCTGCGTATGGCCCGGGACCGGCGGCCACTTCTTACCGGTACGCCGTCCCGTCTCGTACTGGCCCACTTTCACCCCTGCTCATGGGGCTAAAGAGAGCACTGTAGACATTCAGGCTCAGGGTGACGCCAGGGCTCCGAGACCCTCCCCCTCGCCAGGTTTCAGAGCCGGGGCTCCAGCCCGAGCAGGAGCGTCTACATGGCTATTTTTAGCCCCTGAACCTAAGTCAGTTGCCCTGGGCTCTGAGACTCGCTGCTGCGGGGGTTGCAGTATAGACGTCCCCTTGGGGGCCTGGAAGGAGAAATGGGCCTGCAGGAGGGAAGGGAGGGAGGGGAGAGGAGCAGCTCCAGGGGCCGCCTGGGGAAAGCAGAGGCTGGCATTGTTGGCAGAACAGAGGGCATGGTGCCCGCTGCTGGCCACTCTCCCCAGCCCAGGCGGGACTAATGCCTCGCCCGAGTCTCCTTCAGGCCCCTCCCTTGGGGCACAGTTTAATACTTCAGACAAAAACCTCCCAGAGTAACAAGCCTGTTCCCCTGGCCAGCTGCAGGGGCCGGACGCCCTGTACTCTGCACCTTCCGCCCACTCCACGCACAGACCGCCTCCCTCCTGCAGCGCTCAGCCCTTGGGGACAGCGCTTGACCCCACCTGGGCTGGGACTGATAACTGAACAGGGCTGGCTGGCCCTTAAAGGGACAGCCCCAGACAGGATGGGGGCACAAAGCGAGCTGCGGGGTGGAGGTACACAGCGCTCGCCCTTGGGCACCACCACTTAGGCCAGGTTGGCATGGCTATGTCACTCCAGCCAACACAGCTGTGCTGGCAAATCCGCAGGGGAGACGCAGCTCTGCCCGCAGAAGAATGCTTGGGGGGGCTTAGCCCAGGGGGGTCGGAGAGGAGGTGGTGCTGTACTGACAGAACTCCTTCTCTCTGTGTACTCAGTGTCTACACTACAGGCTGACAGTCTAGCTGTCTCATCAGAGTCTGTGTGGTGTAGACCAGGCCTTAGGTCTTGAGCAAAGGACACCTCTCACTGGCCCAGGATGGCACAGGGCTGGGTAGGTGCCCAATACAAGACACGGGCTGAGACTCACAGCCATGCTAGCCTCTCTGTGGCCAAATAAATACAAAGCAACTAGCACTTGGCAGTTACAACATGTTGTGAGGTGGAGGAGAGGAGTCAGTGTTCATGGCCTCAATGACTTCCTGTGGCAGGGAGTTCCACAGTGTAATATGGGTGTGTGGAAAGATATTTTCTTTGATCAGATTTTAATCTCCAGCATGTCCCCTCTTACTCACCTTTCCAAGGGAGCCATCCTAGTCTTGGCAATCTCTCTTCACGGGGAAGTTTTCCAGCCCCCTGATCATTCTCATCACCCTTCTCTGGGCCCCTCTAGCTCTGCGCTATCCCATGGGAGATGGGCTGCCCGCCTGCAGACAGTACCCTCCTCAGGCCACCCCACTGATTTATATTGAGGCAGGAGAATATTTCCATATTCCTTACGTTCCCCTGACATTGAGTTAGTGTCTGTGCCCGCAGCTGCACCCAGAGCAGAGGTCTCCGTTGAGTTCCCCCCAGCGCTGGCCAGGTCCGGATGCAGTTAGCAGGGTGTGCTGGAGTTTGCCTTTCCCCTCCGAGGGGCAGTGCTTTGCAATGATCAACACTGAGCTTCCCTTGCCATCCTGGTGCCCATTCACCAAGTGTGTTGAGGTCTCCCTGAAGTTCCTCACAGGCGTCGACTCACATCAATAACTTGGTATCCGCTGCACATTTTGCTCCCTCGCCTTTCCAGATCATTAACGTATTGAACTGGGGGCTTGGAAACTGACCAGGTGCGTGGTCCCCCAGTGGGGAAAACCCCATCGGCTCTGTTCCAAGCTGTGATCAGCAAGGCAGCCAAAGGACATGTCCCGAGGTTATTGCTTAGCATCTTGCCAGGCCTTACAGGGCCAACAGGGGCTCTGTCACGGAAGCGAGCAATCAGAGAGAAGATGAAACGGCTCAGTGGGGGGGTTGCGCTGTGGGGGACACTGCTGTGCTGAGTGTGTGTGGGGGGGCCCTCACAGCCATGGGGGGGCTGCCTGGGAAGCAGTCATGCGAGACATGGTGTTCATGGAGGCAGGGCTGGCTCTAGGTTTTTTGCTGCCCCAAGCAAAAAAATTTTTGGCTGCCCCCCACCCCACCCCACCCCAGCCCTGGGCTCTCACCCCCCCACCAGTGCCCTCCCCCACCCGCTGCTGCCCCAGCCCTGGTCTCTCTCTTCCCCCCCCCACCCGCACCCCCTGCCGCCCCAGCCCTGGGCTCTCCCCTCCACCCCGACGCACTGCTGCTGCCAGGGCCGGCTCTAGGCTTTTGCCACCGGAAAAAACAAAAAAAAAAGATGGCCGGAATGCCGCCCCTGAAAATGTGCCACCCCAAGCACATGCTTGTTTTGCTGGTGCCTAGAGCCGGCCCTGCATGGAGGGGTGTGAAGTAGAGAAAGTGCTTAGCAGGCAGGAGGGGGAGATGGCTCCAAGCACGGGGTCCAGAACTGAGAGCAGAGCAGCTGGATGTGCCTGGGGCAAAGGAGGCAGCTGGCGGAGGTTGTCCCAGGCAGGCCGGTGAGGGGTGCGGGGCAGTGGGATGCGGTGGAAGAAGCCTGAGGAGAGGTTTGGGGAGGCTGGGTGATGGGAACAGAGGGTGAGGACAGCAGAGCAGAGGCTTGCAGCAGGGAGGGTTAGGGTTAGGGTTAGGGACAGACAGAACCACGGGCCGGCCCCTGTTGTGCCAGGCGCTGGACAGACACAGAACCACAGGATGGCCCCTGCCCGACTGGGCAGTGACGACAGACTAACGTCCTTCTACCCCCTGTGACGTACCAGGGTACAACTAGACTAAGGAACAGCTGTGCCACCCTTGCCCTTGGGTGCCTTATGATGTCTGGCTGAAGCAGCTCCCACCTGGGCCGCTCACAAACAGTCCTCCAGTGTGCAAGCCACACCCTGAGTGTCTGTGTGTAACTGCAGCCTGCCAGCTCCACCCTGGCTCTCCCCAGCCTTGGTTATACTGCAGGGTGACCCCCAACACACCCCCAGTCTTCGATTTCCCCCAGACCTGTATGTCCTGTACTGCCCAGCCCTCCCCTGGACAAGTTATACTAAGTTTGTTGTCTCTTTTATAGAAATAACCTGCACACAACTTGCCCCCCCAATGGAGTTTCCCAAACACTTCAGTGTAAACGTACTGGATTAGATTAAACAAAAAAACAAGTTTATTAATGACTCGGAGCGAGACTGTCACTGAGAACGAGCCATGAGGTGTAAAAGTCAGAAATGGTCACAAGAAAATCAAGTTAAAATGCTACTGGTGCCTAACAAACAATATCAGAGTCGAGCAACGTTTCTCACCGCATCATCTCAGCATCTCACTGACCAGACCCTCTCGCTCCAGAGCCCCTCTCACAGAATCCAGCGAAGGCTTCCTCTGTTGCTTCAGGTGCAGAGACTCAATGGGTCTGGTGTGTGTGTGACACACGCTGGGCACCAGGAGACACGAAGTCGATGTGGAAGGATGGTCCCTGCTGCTTTTTTCTCACCTGTTTGATCTTCCTTTGTCTCCCCTTCCTGCTTGATGACTCTGTGTATTGCTTAAAATGCAAATCAAGCGGAGAAGACATTCCCTTGTTTGAGCCAGACCTGTCTGCCAGCATCGGGTTGGGATGTGCTAATAACACCATGCAGTGGAATATTTCACATACAACGTTGCCACACTTATCAGGACAACATGGGCGAGCAAATGATGAGTTTTCAAACGACACCACCCAAGACACACCCTGTACAAAGATGACTGCAATAGCGCGTAGGGTTCGACTCGGGTACATTGTGTCACCCACACCGTCAGCATGGGACTTGCACACAGAACTGGTCCCAGCTGTGACCCTTGGCCAGCACTGGGGGCTCCCTCTGGCGTTCTCTGGGGGATAACAGATGTAAAGGACAATGCAGAGGTGTCAAAGCTGGTGCTCAGAGTGCTGCCAGGCCAAGGGGAGGGGGCAGCCCCACGCAGGGCCCCATGCAGCCTGACCCCTGGCCAGAGCTCGGGCACGTAGCTCCGAAGAGAATGCAGCAGGCGGGTGAGAAGGCAAGCAAAACCGCCTCCAAGGATCTCCAGGGGCCCCCACCAAGCAGATACCCACTGAGGTTCCCAGGGCTGTCTGCAGACATCAAGCCTCCAGCGTGTGATCAGAGCCCAGCCTTGCCCACGCCGGGCTGTGAATACCCTACACTGACAGAGCCCTCCAGTCTCTACCGGGCACGGGCGGGATCAGCCCACAACGCCCGACACCGTCTGGAAACCAGCCGCTCCGCAGAGCACGGCGCTGCCCCGGCCCAGACACCGCGGGGCTAATCACGAGCCGCGTTGGGGCCCCTGAGCAGCCCAGCGTGTGACGGGGCAGGCTGCCCTTTCTCATCGACATTGCCTGGAGGGGAGACACTGGCCTCCCCCCCCCCCCCCCGCGACCCCCCCCACCTCCGCCCCACTCACCTCCATCACCCCCCCACCCCGCGACCCCCCTCACCCCCACCCCTCTGCTCCATCACCCCCCGCCCTCACCCCACTCACTTCCGCTCCCCTCACCTCCATCACGCCCCCGCCCTGTGACCCCCCCTCACCTCCGCCCCCTCACCTCCATCACCTGCCCACCCCGTGACCCCCCCATAACCCCCCTGCCCCATGACTCCCATCACCCCTGCCCCACTCACCTCCATCACCCCCTGCCCTCACCCCACTCACCCTAACCCCTCCCCCTGGAGCAGGTCTGGACGCTCCTCAATGGCCCAGGGCGCTGGGAGCGGGGGCCTGCTCCCCCCCTGGCGGCAGGGCGGGTTTCATGGTGTACTTGGTGCTGATGGTGCGCCCCGACACACACCGGTACTCCCCCGGCTCCGTCTTGGTCCGCTCGTTCTGGCTGATGGTGAGCTCCACCGGCACCGAGATGGTGGCCTCCTTGCTCACCACGTGGATGGTGAGCTGGGTGTGGGGCGGGATCTTGGCTGGCAGGAGCACCTCCACCCGATCCCGCCGGGTGGTGGACTCACTGCGCCCCTTCTCCACGGTGAAGACGTTGGCGGCTTCCACGGCCAGCGTGAAGGAGAGCCCGGCTCGCAGGCTGGTGGCGTTGCTGAACCGGAAGCTCTGCAGCGTGGTGGTGACGTATTCCCGGCTGCTGCAGGTGGTGAACGTCTGCTCCAGGTCCGTGGCGTTCACCCCCACGATCTCGTCAATCAGCACGTCCCGCTCGTCCTCCACCTTCCGCTGGTTCCACAGGATGCGGGCGGTGACGGCGGGGCGGCCGGGCGCCAGCGGGCGCAGGTGGGACAGGCAGTTGTGGAAGCCCAGCTCTGGCTTGTAGTCGGGCAGGCGCTCGCCAGGCCAGGCGATGTGGTACCAGCCCCCGCGGTCCGGGTGCTTGTAGAGCAGCCAGACGCCGCGCTGCACCACGTGGGAGGAGACCCGGTCGTTGAAGTAGCCGTAGGTGAGGTTGGTCTCTTCTGTCACCACCTTGCTCTGGCCCGCGTAGTCGGGCTCCTCGTACAGGGTGATCTGCGGGTCGGCCAGGTCGTGGTGCACCAGCCGCAGCGCCGAGAACGCCTTGTTCTTCTCCACCGTCCGGTACTCGCCTTCCTCCAGGGCGTAGGCGTCGCCCTCGTACTTGGGGGCCGTGTAGGCGATCCACGGCTGCCCCACCACCCGCAGCGAGCAGATGCAGTCCCCGAAGTCCAGCTCGTGCAGGTCTGGCACGTCGGACGTGAACTCTCGGCTCAGCCCCTCGAAGTCGACGTGCTCGTAGACGACGATCTTGTTGACGCCGGGCTGTGCAGGGTGCTGCTGCTCGGCCGGGCTGGGCTCGTCCCGCCGCACATCGGAGAGCTGAATGCTGGGCAGGGCCATCGCCGGCGCAGGGGGACACTCTGCCGGGGGGAAGGTGCAAAACGTCACCTGCTGCCTCAGCGAGCACGGGGGCGGGGGGTTCCCAGCCCTGGCCCACCCCCACCATTTCACCCCACCCCTGGGCTGGACGTGCCCTGCCTGCCCGCCAGGACAGCCTACAGCCCGTGGGCAGGAATCCGGCGGGGCCCCCCATGGCTCTGGGCTGGATGCAGCAGGCTCCAGGGCCGGCTCCGGGCAGGTCAGACTGAGCCCTTCGGGCCTCACAGCCTGGGACTCGCCACGTTCCTGCAAAGGCGAGTCCCTGAGCGCCAGCGAGCTCCGGCAGACCTGTCACGCCTGGTGCTCGGCCCCAGGGACGCGGGGGCTGTGACGGGGAAGGACACCCTGTTCGGGGCTGGGCCTGCTCCCCTGGGCCCCGCGCCCCCCAGGGCCTGTACCCCACGCTCCCAGGGCACTGACCAGGCCAGGCGGGACTTACCCCAGCCAGGAGCTCCCGGCCCCTCCCCTGGGACAGGAGGAATTACCGGATTGTGCAGTTAGCAAATGGGCCCCGAAACCCAGCCCAGGTGCCGCCCCCGGACTCCTGCTCAGCCCTGCCTGCAAAGCCGCTCTCCCGGGGCGCAGGCCTGGCAGCTGGCCATGGCCCCTCTGGTTGCGCTGGGGGAAGGGGGCAGCCGGCTCCGGCCACCTTCCCTCACCCCATTGCTGTCGCCTGTATTCTGCAGCCCCCTCCCACCGGCGCCCGCGGGCAGACATGCTAGCCCAGCGCCCCGGAGCTTCCTCCAGGCCAGGAATGCTGCTGAGTAACGCAGGCCCTGCTCCGCCTGCCACAGGGCTGCTCCCCGGGATGGTTCGTGGGGCTGGTCCATCCCGCCATCGCTGAGTCCCCACAAGGGAGCGGCCCCGACGCTGCCCCTGCACCCTGTCAGCGCGCCAGGCCAGCGTGCCTCGGGCTGGCTGCAAGGACCTGGGCCCCTTGGGACTGTCTGGGCTGACTGGGCAGGGCCCATCTGCCGGCCCTGAATTCAGCCCCCCACCCCAGAGCAGCTCTGTTAAACCTGGGGGGGGGGGAGGGTATTGTAGCAGCTGTTGGCTGAGCTCATTGCACACACCTGGGACTCCCTGCATCTGTCCACACCCCACCCCCCCCGCATCTCCCTGGCTGCCCCGTCCCCCCCCAGCCCACGCGTGAGGGGGACAAACAGTGGCACCCCCTTTCCCCTCCATGGAGCAGGCCTTGCGGCAGGACACAAGGTAGGGTGACCAGACAGCAAGTGTGAAAAACTGGGACGGGGGTGGGGGGGTAATAGGAGCCTATATAAGAAAAAGCCCCAAATATCGGGACTGTCCCTATAAAATCGGGACATCTGGTCCCCCTAACACAAGGAAGCCTCCTCTGCCGTTGGCGCAGCTGGCTGGGCGTTTGCCCACGGCTCCCAGCACCACCAGGAGCCACTTCCCTTCGGGGCGTCACCAGCTTCCCGGCTACAGGGAGGATGTGGCTGGGCAAGGGACTGTTCTGCTGCAAGGTGGGTACCTGGTGCCCTCGACAGCTGCCAGCGGCGCCATGCACCCCCCGCCCCCGGCGATTGTCCCCCAGCTCAGCAGGGTTCTGCTCCCGGTGGCCAGCCCCTTCCCAGCCCCTTGGAAGTGATCGGATGCAGCGTTTCAGTCAGACGCCCTCCAGGCTGCGCTGTGCCCTGGGACAGCCCTAACCCCACGCCAGCCCCTGCCTGAACTCGGGGGCTTAGAGACTTTCTGGCCCGTGGCCTCTTACTGGCTAACTCCCAGCCCCAGCCCCGTCACCGCTAACAGTGCCTGGCTCCGGTGGGTTTTACCGTCAGGGACCCCGCGGTGCTGGACAAAGCCACAACACAGACAGCTGCTCCCCACAGAGGCTGCCAGGGCTTTTGCTTGACCCCCAGACCTCGCCCCAGCCAGACCTCTTACCTTGGGAGTTCGCAGCCCTTGTCCGTGAGAGCGAGCCAGTCCCAGCTCCCTCGCGCCCGGAGCCAGCACTGCGCCAGCCGCCTCCGCGCCCCTTTTAAGAGGAGCGGGAAGGGCTTTGATCTTGTTGGGACCTGAATCAAGGGCTGCTGACAACACCCCCACCCACGCGGCCCAGGGAGCTATCAGCCATGCCCTGGGGAGCAGGATGCACCACCCATGAGCCCACTGGCCTCCCCCTGCACTGGGGCGCCAGCGGGGCCAGAGCCTGGCACTTCCAGACACGCCGGGCCCTTGTGCAACGCTGCGTGTGACAAGGGGGCAGCTGTGGTGACGCCGGCTTGAGTCAGGGGACGCGGCTGAGTCACTAATGTCATGCTTGGCTTTGCAGCCCTTCCCACGCTCCTAGGGCGGGAGGCAGGAATTAGCACCTGCTGCAGAGAGAACCGTGAGCCAGGAGTGACTCTGCCAGGTGCCTCGGCAAGGCAGTGGCCGAGGCCAGACAGAGCCCCGGGGAGGGTGCAGCCGCCCCAGCCAGGCCGCCAGTCCCCAGCACCAGCCATGAGGCGCCCGGCTCACACACTCAGCCACCACGCTGACCGGGCACTGCCACGCCCTGTCGCGCCACACACTGGGCAGGAGATCTCGGGCTTGGACCGGGGAGAGACACCCCAATTCCAGTCCCGGAGCCCAGCTCGGCACAGTGGGGATGACGCCGGCTGCCCCCCTGTGTGGCTGGCTCAGTGGAGCAGAGTCCCGGCCCCCCCACCCCAGGGACTCAGGGAAGGACAGTCCTGGCCCTCACGTGGGGTCTAACCGCCCTCTACCCTGCTCCCGGCCTGGGGCGTCGTGAGTTCCCAGCCAGCTCCCCACCCTGCAGGCTCAGGGCAGCTCGGCTCATACAGGACGGCTCGCCAGGCAGCCACAGGCCCCATGGGGGGCGTCAGGCCCCCACTGCCTGGCACCGGAGAAGACACCACTGGGCTGACCACTACCGCCTGCACCTGCCTCCTGCTCCCCCAGGGCTGGGTTAATACTGTTCTCAGTGCAGGTGACGCTCCCCAGGCCTCCAGCACAGTCACTGAGCCTGCAGACGCCACCCAGCCGCTGCCGCTGGGGAGCCCGAGCGGGGCAGAGCGAAGGGGCCGGGAGCCGAGAGACCTGTGCGGGGGAGCAGGGACTTCTCCGGGCCGGGTCCCTGGTGGGCTCTGCTCCATGGGGGTAGGCTTCACAGACCCCAACCCCGCTGCCTGTAGTAAGAGGAGGCCCTGAGATATAAACTAGGGTTACCATACGTCCGGATTTTCCCGGACATGTCTGGCTTTTTGGTCCTCAAATCCCCGTCCGGGAGGAAATTCCAAAAAGCCGGGCATGTCTGGGAAAATAGGGAGGGGTCATGGGGCTTGGATCCGGGCTGGAGCCGCTGGGGCCGGAGCCGGAGCCGCTGGGGCCAGTGGTGCTCGGCCGCTGGCCAGCGCCTCTTGGCCAGGGCCGGGCCGGAGCCGCTCAGCCGGAACCGGGGCCGGAGCCGAGCCGGGCCGGAGCCGCTGAGACCAGGGCTGGGGGGGCTTGGTTGGCGCCGCTCGCCCAAGGCCGGGGCTGGGCCGGAGCCGCTCGGCCGGAACTGGGGCCCGAGCCGAGCCGGGCTGGAGCCGCTGGGACCAGGGCTGGGGGTGCTCGGCTGCCGGCCGGCGCCGCTCGGCCGGGGCCGGTGCCCTGGGGCCCAAGCCGAGCTGGAGTCGCTGGGGCCGGGGCGGGCCGGAGCCGCTCGGCCGGAACCGGGGCCAGCGCCCCAGGGCCCAAGCCGGGCCGGAGATGCCGGGGGCAGAGCCGCTCGGCCGGGGGGCCGGACTGGGCCGCGCTTCCTTGCGCCCCCCCCGCCCCCGCCCCCGCCCCAGCTTACCTGCTGCCTGCCTGTTTCAGGCTTCCCGCAAACATTTGATTCGCGGGAAGCAGGGGAGGGGGAGGAGCAGGGGGCGGAGTGTTCAGGGGAGGGGGCGGAGATGGGGCGGGGACTTTGGGGAGGGGGCGGGGTTGGGGTGGGGCCGGGGCCAGGAAGGGGCGGAGTTGGGGCGTGGCCGGGGCCCTGTGGAGTGTCCTCTTTTTGTTTTTTTTAAATATGGTAACCCTAATAATATAAACCTTGGTATCAGAGGCCCGGTATGAGGCCTAAGGCCTGAACTAAAGTAATGGTCAAGACTTTGCTAACATAAAGCAAAGTGAAGCTGTGAGCCAGAGGCAGGCCCTGCTCACAGAAGCTGGGAAGGAAAGGGCTGTTGCTGCAAAAAGAGACATACCTAAAAGGTACTGGACACCAGAAATCAGAACATTCACACACTTGTACATTCCACACACAAC
Source organism: Emys orbicularis (assembly GCF_028017835.1). NCBI lineage: Eukaryota > Metazoa > Chordata > Testudines > Emydidae > Emys > Emys orbicularis. The sequence goes on from NC_088689.1 coordinate 130,586,964, forward strand.
AAGGAACAAGCTGACCCATCCCAATGACAGGGCCAAAAGGGGAATATGATGGATAGAGTTGTTTTGTTTAAACCAACATGTACAAGGTGAGAGGCGGCACCTTACTACGTAGAGGAGTTGTACCTCGATGCGGGTCAGGAGGGATGTGTAACTTGTTTGTACCTGTGTATAAGAATGCACCCCTGAGTGGCTATCTTTGTCCGGCCGAGGGGGCAGTGGAAAGTCCCGCCACTGACTGAGCTGAGTCCATTGTCAGGGAGCACATAAGTACTGGCTAGCTGCACCTCAGTAGCACCTTGGACTTCGTTTGCCAGGGAGCTGGAGACTGTGTATCTCTAAAGGCAATAAACGGTGCCTTCGTACCTTACTAGAGTCTGTGGTCATTGGGGGTCTCTCGGGGTCTGCTGTGTCAGCTGTCTGCGCACAGCTGGGGCAGCACACAGAGGGAACACACGCACGCAGCCAATTGATATCAACATTGAACAGAGCAGAGCACCACACCGGGAGCGTCTGACAACACTGGTGACCCCGACCGCTGATCCGGTGAGTAAGCGAGCTGTCCGCTGTAGGAACCGCGATCTAACATGGCAGAAAACCTCGAGCTAGGGAACCCCCTGATCCCCTCCCTTTATAGCCCCACAGAGTTTGATAACTCGAGGATCCGCTGGCTTGCCAGTAAGGGGGGTCCGTATGAATTTTAAAAAAGTGGGGAAACATGGACTGGCATATGTAGAGCGATGGTAGAAACCGAGGCTCTAAAAAATAAAAGTAAAAAAGCAAGAATTCTGCAACTAATGTCTAGGGCAGTGAGATGGTTAAAACAGCACGTCACAAATTTGGCAGGGCAAGTAACAGTAACAAAGAAAGAGTTAAAAGACTCAAAAGAAGCGACACAGCCCTGGAATGCTCCCACCGCCCTTGCAGGGTGGCAAGCAGCCCAGAGACAACCAGCACAGGAACAGAGTGAAACACTGGAAACAGCTGCAAGGAACCTACAACAAATACATGTGCTGTCCCCTGTTGTAAATATTGGGGGTAAACAGCAGGCTTCAGGTAGCTTCCCTGTGCCTGAAGAATGGGGACAGAAGTAGAAAAAGGGGGCCCTAGTAAAATTAAAAGATGAAACGGGGTCCACTGCAGTGCAACCCCCACCTTATGATAAAAGCCAGGTTCTGGTACAACCTAAACTGGAACCTAGACTGGTGCCTGTCAGAACGGGACAAGTAAGTGCACAGGAGGAAAGAGCAGCACACAATACTTCCACAGAATTGGTAAATCAAATGAAGGAAAAAATGGAACAGTTCACAGAGCACATTAGGAGACAGGAGCTGCGACTCGATCGCAGGGGAGTGAATAAAAACAAAATTCAAAGTAAAAAACCAAAATGAAGCGGGCTAACACCTAGAATTGATGCATTAACACATGGAGTTGCTCCAAAACAGCAGCAAAAAAGGGCACTCCCACCATCCATTTGGCATGCACACAAAAGCAACAGACACTGGGGAAACAAATTCAGGTTTTACAAGAGCAGGTAACTACCCCCAATCTCCTCTCAGAGCCAGGATAAAAAACAGGGGCGCGGTTCCCAACTGTGCAGGTTCCCAACTGCTTTGACCCACGGAACCACACTCCGCGCCCATATCTGAAAATAGAACCATCTTTCTCAAATATTTTTACATACCGGTTAAGTTTTGTCCTTTATATGCTTTCTCAGTTTGCTAAACTTGCTGCTGCGCTGCCTGGTGGAGAATTGCGAAGGGGGAAGACATGCACTGTGACTGTTGAACACACTGCTAATACTGCTACAAGGTACGAAGTGATGGCTCATTCAGGTGTGCACACACCCCGGTCGTGGAGGTGCCAGGCCATAAGGGGGAGGGTTAGAGTCCTCACTCCTACCCATCTCTCAGGGAAAACTGTACAGAGAAGATAGATACAAACTGTCTAGGTATAACCCCCCCCCCCCACGGTCGTGGAGGTGCCAGGCCATAAGGGGGAGGGTTAGAGTCCTCACTCCTACCCATCTATCGGGGAAAAATGGCACAGGTGAATATACCCTTGGTCGTAGCAGGATTGAGCCCAAAAGGTAGGGGCTTAGCGTCCCCCCCTCCTGCTCTGCCAGGCAGAGTTTTTAGTGGGTAGAGACTTTTGTGTTTTGTAATCCCAGCACAAACGTGGGCATAGGGAGTCGGTTTCTGTAAGCCCTCACCCTGAAGGACATAGGAGTGTGGCCAATAGTGGTAGCACCTGTGTAGGAAATGTTTAAAAGGAAGCAATCCAAAGATGATACTTTGTTCCAGCGATTTCTCCTTTGAAAGACTTTGCGCTGTTAAGCCAAACGCTGCAGGATGTAGGAGTTTGGCAGTATAGGGGGGTTTGTGAGTGATATTGTGGTGACTTCACAATTTTGAAAGAAATGTTTAAGGAAAGGGACCAGGAGGGGTGGGGGCTAGTTGAGGAGCCCACCCTCCTTGCTAAATGGGTAGTGGAACAAAGTCTGTGCCCATGGGACGGGGTGGTTCAGCGAGGAAACAGGATCGGGCCCAGACAAGCAGGCAGGCAACAGAGAAAGAGATTGGAAACCAGGCTGGGAGCCCTGAGGGGCAGAGCGGCAGGAGGAAGGGGATTTCAGATCCCTGGGACAATACTTGCAATGGTGAAATCTGAGCTACTGACGGTGTCATTTTGGGAGCTAAGCGCATTATTGAAGGAAAGAGAGTGAGACGTTCACTCTGCAGAGGCTGGGGGCAATTAAGCAGTTGAACGTTGTAAAAATGTTCAAAAGGAAAAGTGTTCTAGGAAGAATTCTTGGTTTCTTTGCAGCCGTCCTGAAGGAAAAACGGGCCCTTTCCCAAAGGAATGTCTGCAAATAATCCAGGCAAAGAGGCAATCTGATTGAAATCATTTGACTATGGACAATTTAGTCAAATTTGCTAAAGGAACATAAGGGGTTTGTTTCTGTTGGAACTTAACTGCCTCAAATGTATAAAGGGAATGTAACCTATGTACATCTGTGTAACCACAGAGCAGTGTCAGGGATTCTAAGAAAAAAGAATCTGTGTGTAAATATAGTGTGTAAATATGTGCGGTTTTAAGGACCTAATTCAACACTCCTGGCTTGTAGGTTGAAGATGAATTGGTTTGGTTTGGTTTGGTTTGGTTTGGTTTGTAAATAGTACCACTAACGGACATTGGAATCTTTCATTCAAAGGTGCAAAACTGACAGACACTGCTTGCCAGACACAGGTAACTCGTGTTGTTTGGCTTGGGGATTTCGCATTTAACCCTTAAGGTACCTCAATGCTTTATAACGTTCAATATCGTTTTATAGACCAAAGTCATGGCTGCAGCAGGGCAGTCAAACCCAGGAGGATGGGGAGAGATTCTGGATTTCTATTTTTTCTTTTCTTTTTTTGGGGGGTAACAAAATAGTAGATAAGAGCTGTAGTAAAAGAATAAGAAATTAAAAAAAAAAAAGACAGTGCCCCTCTGGAGCCACAGCGGGGTGAGGTGCACAGAGAATCAAGGTTACGAACACTGAGCCTTAGGAGGCTCTGTGTAATCACACTGTCACTTTGATAAGGGGCCATGAAAACTCGGTGAGCACAACAAAACCCAAGACCAGTTACACCTTATGTAAAAATGGATCTGGCTAATATAACGTAATAGAAGTTACACTATGGAAGAAATGTGCATTTTTCCCAGGACATGTGCCGTGTATATTGTAGAAGGGGTAAAAGAAATGTTGCAGAAGGGCGGAGGTCAAGGAATGCCAGTCTGTTAACAGGGAAACATCCTCAGGTAGTAGACACCATAGTAGGAGGGACTGGTTTTCGAGCAGGGATTATGAATACTGTAGTCCTGGAGGTAATTAAGAATAAATTAAGTTCCTTGTCACAACTGCAAGATAGTCTCAGTCACAGGCAGGCAGATAATATGGTGGATTTGGTACAAATAGGTCTGGGAAACCTAAAAGCAACATGGAATATGTGGAGGTGGCTAAACGCCACCTCCTGGCTGCTGTATAAACAACAAGTAGAGTTAGGGAATAAAACTGCCTTGGCCATAGGATGTACTGAGATGCAAGTTCTTCGTTTAGCAGCACTGCAACACGAATGTTTTGGGTAATATCTGGGAATGTTCGGGTATTAACGCATCTTTTCAAACAATGGGAGAGGTCCTTGTTCGACACCTACAAACATGAATGGATGCAGTATGTTTAGAGTTACCATATTTCAACAATCAAAAAAGAGGACGGGGAGCCCCGCCCTAGCCCCACCCCCATCCACTCCCTCCCACTTCCTGACTGCCCCCCTCAGAACTCCCAACCCCCCTGCTCCTTGTGCCCTGACTGCCCCCTCCTGAGACCCTCCAGACAGCGGAGGGGCAGAGGGTTGGTCCCACACCGCACAAGATGTGGCAGGATCCAGTTTTAAATTTACTCCTGCCCTTGCTTCACTGAAGGGGGGAGGGGAGAGTTGCTCTTGACTTGTGTGGGGTACCAGGGAGTCGAAGCCCCGACCCCGCCTGAAGTCACTGGTGCAACCCCTCCCGGTCCAGCTGGGGAGCTGCACCTGGCCCTAGGGGCTGCAGGGTCCGCCACTCCTGGAATCTCCCTCCCTCCTGTCGTGGCTGCGGGAGGCTCCCTTGTCCCACTCGCAGCCTTGGCGGGCGCGATGTGGCAGCCAGAGGGGAGGGGAGGAAACCCCCTGTTTCCCCCCCCCCCGCCAGGTAGCCTCCTTTGTGAGGGTTCGGCCCTGATGCGCTGCCCTGCCTGATCTGCAGCCGCGCCGGAGAGTGTCCAAGGGCTGCAGGCAGCGCCGGAGCTGCCGGAGGATGAGTCGGAGCCAGCCCCGCACCAGCGGGCTGAGCAGGGAGTTGGCCCGGGAGAAGTTTCCCTGCAGGCTCTGCTCCGGCCGGCAGAAAGCCGGGAGCCCAAGGGCGCCCGTGCTGGCGGCGCCGCACGGAGGGAGGTTACGGGCTTGGGCGCCCAGGGAAACTTCTCCCGGGACAACTCCCCGCTCAGCCCGCTGGTGCGGGGCCGGCTCCGACTCATCCTCCGGCAGCCCCGTCGGCTCCAGCGCTGCCTGCAGCCCTCGGACGCTCCCCGGCGCGGCTGCAGCTCGGGCAGGGCAGAGCGTCAGGGCCTTGGCACTCGCCACCCGGGGCTGGGGCCGGGGGGCCCTGGATGGGTCCGGGCTCAAAGAGCACCCAGCTGTGATCGTGGCGCGGAGCTCAACAGAACCCCTAGCGGCTCCTCGGCGAAGAACCTCTCCGAGCCCTGCAGTCCCTGGGACGGGTGCTCAGAGGCTTCCTCGGGCAGGGTTACCATACGTCCATATGCTGGCCGGCCGGGAGGGATTTTTAAATATCGAAAAACCCGGACGTTTTTAGATATTTAAAAATTCCTCCCAGACGGCTATTTAACAACCAAAAAGCCGGACATGTCCGGGGAAATCCGGACGTATGGTAACCCTAATATGTTTCCAGCATGGTTAAGCCTGATTTGGTATTAGGTGAAATTATTGTTAAAATTGCTCACCAACAGTCTGTGGAGACAGAAACATGGAAAGTGAGCCTGCTCCCCAAACTGACCATGGGATCCTTTCGGCTACCCCAGGTTATGGGTCGGTGGCTGGGAAAGGGGAGAAATGATTGGACACCCGAGGGTGTACGGAGTGGAGCCCTCAGAAATGGGTGTGCTTGTCCCTACCTGTCACCACAGCACCATGCAGCAAGGCCACATCCTTGGGAACACGCGAATGAGACGAACTAGAAAATGTGACACGTGTTTTCTATAACGGACAATGTGTATGTGTTACCTCCTGGGGACCAGTATTTTGGGAGGATGCAAGTATCAGCCAACCCCCAGTGGATGAATCTAGATGTAATGCCCGGGTATTAGATACTAGCAATCACACATGCTATGTACCAAAGATAGAAGAAGCACAGAGCACTATAACCGCCACCCCGGTTAATTTCTCTGTTACCCTTGGCCTGGATTGGCGCGATCTAACTGATCACTTGTTGTCAGAAACAAAGGTGACTCCGTTTTTGCAACAGACCCAGAGGGATATAGGAAGCGCGTCATTCAAATAGTACATGCCAATGGAGACAGGCTAAAAATGGCTGTGTCTGAAAAAGCGCTGACAGCCTACACTGGTACGACGTTTTACAGGCTGGTCCCGAACTCTGAGGGCACATTGTCTATTACGTTTCACCCATTACTAGTTGTGTTAATACTGTCCTGTGTTTGCTTGCTAGGAATGTGTTGTATGTGCTGTTGGACAAAAAGAATGTTTGTTAAATTACAACCACAAGCTCAAATTGTCTCTCAGTAGATTGCTATGAAACAATTGTGTAAAATATGACCCACTCAGGAATTGTTCTTGAGGGGTCAAAAGGGGGACATGTAGTAGTAGGATTTTATGTTTGTATTTTGTATAATATAAATGAAGGCTAAAGAATAATAAGATCAGAATGTAGCATGTATTAAATGTATTGCTGTAGGATATGATTTGATTGTGTTCTGCCGGCCACCCTGACTGGATAGCAGGAAGGAATCACCCTGGGTTGCTGGAAAAAACGCATCAGTCAGGCTGCCTGTGTCTGAACTGATGATAAGGCAGGAACAGACCAGAACGGTCCTTATGGCTGATTCTGGTCACCTTTGGTTTGAGGAGAAGTTTTCATTACAGTATTTGCTAGAAGGTCTTGTCTCTTCTCTGCATTGCAAACGAAGTTGGGTAAGGTTGTTTTGTAATCCCTTTAGTAACCATAGAACCCTTTCGAAAATGGACTCCTGTCTGAAATCCTCTGGACAATTGTTTGGGGTGAGTAAAGGACGTGTGCACGGTTAAGGGGGAGTGTGAAAGCATCACAAATGTCCAGATGGTCAAGAAGAAGTGAGAGACTTGGAGAGACAGCAGGAAACAATCAGCTAAACTCCCATCTGCACAGGCAGGGTGACCAGACAGCAAGTGTGAACAATCGGGAGATTGGGGGGGGGGGGTAAATAGGTGCCTGTATAAAACAAAGCCCCAAATATCGGGACTGTCCCGATCAACTCGGGACATCTGGTCACCCTATGCGCAGGTGCCATCTCTGCCAGACCCCCCCACGCACGCTAGGTGAGTCCCCAGCTGCTGCCCCCGCGCACGGCGCGGCAGGGTGACACACGGACCTCGCTGCTGCCCCCGGCAGCCCTGGCACCTTCCGGCAGGGGCGCTGGTGGCACGAGCGGCTGCTAGGCTCCTGAGCGGGCCAGAGACTCTGCCCTCCCCAGGCAGGACACCTCAGGAGCCAGGCCTCGGCCTGGGCAGAGCTCCCTGCCCGCCCCCCGCCACAGCCCCAGGAGCGGGCGCCTGCAGCAGCCATGGCACCGGCTCCCGCCCCTCCGGGCCCCACCAGCCCAGGGGGGACCCAGCAGGCCGCGGAGAACCACCAGGCTGGCTCAGGGGCTCTGAACACAGCAAGCGACAGCTCACCAGGCCGGGGCTGCCCCTGCCGGCCCAGCCCTGGCAGCTCACACCTGCCCCGGTCCAGAGCCTCACCCTGCGGAGCCCTCTGGGCACAGTCCCTGTGGGCAGCAGGCCGGGGCCGGGGAGCAGGGTCGTGGGTAAGGGCAGAGCTCGGGCCTTGGGGCGCCTGGCACAGGACGATCGGCCCCATCGCCTCACGCAAAGTTCGGGGAGAGCAGGGGCTGCGGGTCGGGATTGAGGGGCACCAGCGGAGCGGGGGGATGAGCCCCACCACTGTACGAGTGGAGAGGGGGCTGCCCGGGGCTCCCCCACCCCACTCAGCTCCCTCTATAGGGAGGGGGAGAGTTAACCCCTGGCCTCAGAAGCAGCAAAGGGGGGGCTCCCGAGGAAGCAGGAGACCCCCCCCAGGCAAACAGTCACCTGGGCCCCCCCTTGTGGTCTGCGGGGTGCACTGCGCCGGGGGGCGGGTCGCGTTGCCCACCCCAACAACCAGAGACAGGCACGGCCGCTTGAAGAGTTTCATCTTTATTGAGATTGGCAGGAGAGGGTTTGGGGGAGGTCATGGGGGGTATTTACAGAGAACGGGGGGGCAGCGTCTCGGCTGGGGGGTCCTTGGGGAGCCGGGCAAGGGGCTGGACACAGAGCTGGGAGAACAGCAAAGAACAGGGAGTCAGGGACCCAGGAACACACAGACCCCCCCCAAACACACAGACCCCCCCCCAGATGCACAGCCCCCCCCCAACACCCAGCCCCCCCCCATGCACAGAGCCCTCCCCCCGACATCCTGCCGACACACAGACCCCCCCATGGATATGTAGATCCCCAAGCCCGCCTCTTATACAAAGAGCTCCCCCCCCCATGGATACACAGAGCTGCCCCCCCTAGACCCCCCCGACCCGCGATGATGAGGATGGGACTACTGTTATGGGCCGGCTCAGCCAGCCCCAGACACTGGAGGGGGAGGGCCCTGCCCTGGGAGGGGCCGCGGGGCCCCAGGGTCTCCCGCCCCCTTCTCCTTCGGCCCCTCAGTCAGCACCAGCCGGGCCCCTCCCCTCGCCCAGCGTGGAGCCAGCTTGGGGCGCCCAGGCCTGGGGCCTGGTGGCGGGAGCCGGAGGAGCCGTTTCTGACGCGGGGGTTGCACAGGGCCCTTGGCGGTTCCAGGAGGCCCAGCCCCCAGCCAGGATCCAGCCTGGCAATGTGCCTGGGCCAGTGTGGACGTCCCGGTGCTGGTCTGCGGGGAGCTCAGGCCAGGTCACGGAGTCGCCTGGAGGCATACGGCGGCTGCTGGGAGCCGGGCGGGACCCCTCTGGTCGGCCAGGGCGGGTGTGACGGGCCCAGCTTCTCCCCGGTGCCCCAGAGCGGAGCTGCCTGGCCTGGCCTGGCCAGTAAGCGTGGTGCAGTCTGTGTCCTGCCGGCTGTGCTCAGCCAGGCCCCGGCGTGTGCCACCCACTCACTCCCTCAGCCCCTGGGTGGGGCAGCGCTGTGCCCCCGCGCTGCCCGTGGGCCGGGCCCGGCGGCCCTTGTGGGGCTCCACCCAGGAGTTGTGTATGACTGTGCCCCCGGGCGCGGGGTCCACCTGCAGCGCCGACACCACCCGCTTCTTCAGCTTGCTGCGGAGTGCGGCGCGCAGCTTCTGGCGGGCGAAGGCGTAGAGCAGCGGGTGGAAGACGGTGGTGCCATAGGCCAGGGCCAGGAAGCAGAGGCGTAGCTGGAGCAGCAGGCGGCTGGGCCCCAGGCACAGGACCAGCAGGTTGGCGATGGAGATGGGCGCCCAGCACACCAGGAAGGTGGAGACGATGACGAGCGACATCCTGAAGACCCGTTTCTGGCGCTCCCGGCGGTCGCGGTGCCGCCTGACGGCCCGCCGGAGCGCCACGATCACCGAGACCGAGGCCTGCACCCTCATGGGCTGGGGGGGCAGCGTCGGCGCCGCCTGCACCGGCCTTTGGGCCTCTCCCGCGCCGGCACCCGGCTCCGCCCCTTTCCGGCGCTTCCGGCGCTTGCTGTGGCGGCGCTGGCTGCGGGAGCGGCGCCCGCCCAGGCGGATGTCGAGGGCCCGCAGGACCCGGGCGTAGGTCAGCAGCATGACGGCCCCAGTGGCGGCGAAGGCCGGGATCTGCAGCAGCAGGTGGTAGCACGTGGCCAGCTCGGCCTGGGGCCCGGGGACGCGGAGGCAGAGCGCCGGGCGGGGGCCCCGCAGGATCTCCAGCTCCAGGAAGGGCAGGAAGAAGCCGAGCAGAGAGAGCAGCCAGACGGCGGCCAGCAGCAGGGCGGCGCGGCTGGGCGTCAGCGCCCGGCGTCCCGGCCGCACCGAGATGTCGTACCGGTCCAGGCTGACGACCAGCACGTTGGCGGCGGTGGCCACGCTGCCGAAGGTGACGCAGGCCTCGTGGAAGCAGCCCAGCAGCGGGCCGTTGTGCTCCGGCGCCAGCAGCAGCACGGCGATGGTCAGGGGCGCGCACACCAGGCACACCAGCGTGTCCAGCACGTGCAGGTTCATGGTCACCACGGTGCTGACCGAGTCCACCAGGCCGGGCTGCGAGCAGTACAGCGCCAGCACCGCCAGGTTGCTGCTGCAGCCCAGCAGGATCTCCAGCAGCAGGAAGCTGCTGAGCGACACCTGGAAGCCCAGCGGGTAGGGCAGGTACCCGCCGGCGTCGGCGCTGGCCCCGTCCGTGGTCTCCAGGAGGGTGTCGTAGATGGCGCTCTCCATGTCGGGCAGTGGCCTGGGCTCATGGGCTGCTCCTGCACCGGGGGCTGCACCCCTGCAGAGCAAAGGAGACAGGGCGTCAGCTCCCCCAGGCCTCCAGCAGCTGCGGCAGGCAGACAGCGCCTGACACCAGCCGCACCCAGCCCGGCTCCTGGACCAGCCCCCTCCACCCCGAACCCTCCATCGCGCCGCTCTCTCTGGCCTGAGCCCGTGGGGACGGGGCCCTGCAGAGCAGTCGGGGCTCCCTGCCCCACAGCAGTAGGGAAATCTCCTTGGGGGGCCGAGCTGCCCAGACAGGCTACGCCATCCCCTCTGGGCCCCACGGGCTCCCACTGCCGGGTCCCCTCCAGCTGCGAATGCAGCCACCACACTAACCCCAAGAACAGGCAGGGCTGGGAATGCTTCTCCCCCAATGCCCCTCACTCCCGACCCGCAGCCCCCCCCAGCCCTGCCGGTGCCCCTCACTCCCGACCCGCAGCCCCCGCCAGCCCAGCCCTGCCCCCCCCCAGCCCTGCCGGTGCCCCTCACTCCCGACCCGCAGCCCCCGCCAGCCCAGCCCTGCCCCCCCCAGCCCTGCCGGTGCCCCTCACTCCCGACCCGCAGCCCCCGCCAGCCCAGCCCTGCCCCCCCCCCAGCCCTGCCGGTGCCCCTCACTCCCGACCCGCAGCCCCCGCCAGCCCAGCCCTGCCCCCCCCAGCCCTGCCGGTGCCCCTCACTCCCGACCCGCAGCCCCCGCCAGCCCAGCCCTGCCGGTGCCCCTCACTCCCAACCCACAGTCCCCGCCAGCCCAGCCCTGGGCTCCCCCCTCACTCCTCCCCCAGCCCTGCCAGTGCCCCTCACTCCCAACCCGCAGCCCCCGCCAGCCCAGCCCTGCCCCCCCCAGCTCTGCCAGTGCCCCTCACTCCCAACCCGCAGCCCCCGCCAGCCCAGCCCTGCCCCCCCCAGCCCTGCCGGTGCCCCTCACTCCCGACCCGCAGCCCCCGCCAGCCCAGCCCTGCCCCCCCAGCTCTGCCCCTCACTCCCAACCCGCAGCCCCCGCCAGCCCAGCCCTGCCCCCCCAGCTCTGCCCCTCACTCCCGACCCGCAGCCCCCCCCAGCCCAGCCCTGCCCCCCCCCAGCCCTGCCCCTCACTCCCGACCCGCAGCCCCCGCCAGCCCAGCCCTGCCCCCCCAGCCCTGCCGGTGCCCCTCACTCCCGACCCGCAGCCCCCCCCAGCCCAGCCCTGCCCCCCGCCAGCTCTGCCCCTCACTCCCAACCCACAGTCCCCGCCAGCCCAGCCCTGCCCCCCCCAGCTCTGCCCCTCACTCCCAACCCGCAGCCCCCGCCAGCCCAGCCCCCCCCAGCTCTGCCCCTCACTCCCAACCCGCAGCCCCCGCCAGCCCAGCCCTGCCCCCCCCAGCTCTGCCCCTCACTCCCAACCCGCAGCCCCCGCCAGCCCAGCCCTGCCCCCCCCAGCTCTGCCCCTCACTCCCAACCCACAGTCCCCGCCAGCCCAGCTCTGCCGGTGCCCCTCACTCCCAACCCGCAGTCCCTGCCAGCCCAGCCCTGCCCCTCACTCCCAACCCGCAGCCCCCGCCAGCCCAGCCCTGCCCCCCCCCAGCCCTGCCGGTGCCCCTCACTCCCGACCCGCAGTTCCTGCCAGCCCAGCCCCCCCAGCTCTGCCCCTCACTCCCAACCCACAGTCCCCGCCAGCCCAGCCCTGCCAGTGCCCCTCACTCCCAACCCGCAGTCCCTGCCAGCCCAGCCCTGCCCCTCACTCCCAACCCGCAGCCCCCGCCAGCCCAGCCCTGCCCCCCCCCAGCTCTGCTGGTGCCCCTCACTCCCAACCCGCAGCCCCCGCCAGCCCAGCCCTGCCCCCCCAGCCCTGCCGGTGCCCCTCACTCCCAACCCGCAGCCCCTGCTAGCCAAGCCCCTGCCACCCCAGCTCTGCTGGTGCCCCTCACTCCCGACCTGCAGCCCCCGCCAGCCCAGCCCTGCCCCCCCCAGCTCTGCCAGTGCCCCTCACTCCTGACCCGCAGTCCCTGCCAGCCCAGCCCTGCCGGTGCCCCTCACTCCCGACCCGCAGCCCCTGCCAGCCCAGCCCTGCCCCTCACTCCCAACCCGCAGTTCCTGCCAGCCCAGCCCCCCCCAGCTCTGCCCCTCACTCCCAACCCACAGTCCCCGCCAGCCCAGCCCTGCCCCCCCAGGTCTGCCAGTGCCCCTCACTCCCTGCTCACCCAGCCTCACGGGGCCGTGTCATCGCAACCATCTGGGCCCTGGGTTTGTGCTGTGGAGATGTGTCCTGGGGCGTCACTTCCCACCTACAGACCATGGCAGAGCTGCCCAGCAGCCATTGCTTAGTGCAGGCACCCGGCGCACCGACCCCTCGGCCCTGGCACCACCCCGGGGCCTGCACCGCACCCGGCAAAGAACTTCCCTCAGGCTCACTGGGGCGGGGGGAGAACCCGGCTCCATCAGTCACTGAAAGCAGCATCTCCCTGCTCGTCGGAGCCTTCACCGCATGGCCGCCCTCAAGCAGCTGCTGCCTCTTCCCAGGGCCAGGTGGGCTCCGTGCCAGGCTACTCCTGGGCTGCCATCTCCCTGCCCGCTCCCGACAGCTGAACTCAGCCCCTGGTCCCCCCGGCTCCTTGCCAGGCTGGTTCCAGTGAGAGCAGCTGCCGTGTGACCTTAGCAGGTCACTGGGCGGGAGGCAAGGAGCGGCACAGCTGCTGCTGGTCCTGCCAGGGCTGCACCCCCAGCCTCCAGCTGCCAAGCCAAGGGTCATTGCTCTGCTGCTGCCAGGCTGTGCCCGCTGGCCCCGGCACAGGGATGCTGGGGGTGCCAGGGCATAGGGGTGCTGGGGACACAGGGGGTGCTGGGGGGTGCCAGGGAATGGGGGTGCTGGGGACACAGGAGGGTGAAGGGGGGCAGCTCTCCAGCTCCAGGTTGGACTCTTCCATCCGCGTTCTCGGGAGATAAGCAAGGAGGCAGGAACACGAAGCCCACGGGGGAGCCAGGGAGACCTGCTCCCTCTGCAGATGCCCGGGGGGGGCATGCTGCCACTGCCCAGGACTCCCTCAGCCTAGGGCGCATGGGCACGACCTGGCAGACCCAGCCCACAAACAGCATCCGCTTGTCAGGGAGAAGGGAGGGGAGGTGGGATGGGGCCGTGTCCTCGCAGGGGAAGGAATTTTAATCAGCTGCCTGGCTGACTATTACCAGGGTTCAAGGAAATCTCCTTGATAAGCTCTCAGGGCTGGAATAGCAGGGGACTGTGGGTCGGGAGTGAGGGGGGGTAGCAGGGGGCTGCGGGTCGGGAGTGAGGGGCACAGGCTGTAACCTGTTCAGGAAGGACGGAGGGGCCAAGGGGGGCGGGGGGCTCTGTGCCAAACACCACTGCTGGGCCTGAGTCACCGACAACTCCGGGGGGGCTCATGGCCCCGTGTCCCAGCAGAGGGTTTCTCACACTGGGGGTTGCAAGGCTTGTGTACGGGGGTCGTGCGGGTGGCAGTGGCTGCCGGGCGCCCAGCTCTGCCAGCAGCAGCGTGGAAGTACGGGGGGGTTGCTTTTTTAGGGGGGGGTCATCACAGCCTGGAGTATTTTCGAAGGGGCTTCCAGCCCCCTGTCCGAGCAGCTCAAGCACCAGCAGGATCACACAGGAACAGGCCGTCTTGGTGCAGGACAAAGCTGGGCGATCCCGGGGCACTTCGACAGGAGGGACGTGCTCTGGGGCTCTCGCTGCCAGGGTTCAAACCTCCATTTGAGTGACAATCTCCTGACTCGGCGCGTGCAGCCGACACGGGGCTCTGCCTTAGACCTTGTCCTGACAGACACAGAGGGACCTGTGGCAGAGCTTCAGGACAAGTGCTCAGGGCTTGATCCCATTTCGAATGTGGAGCAGAACAAAGTCCAGCCCAGTAACATGGATTCACACTTGGTGCTTTAATAGGGCCAATTCCACAGAGCTGGAAATCGTTATGAGCCAACTCAGCTGGGAAGAATGTAACAGGAAAACGGGAATGCTCATTGGGAATCGTTCAAGAACCCCGCACTCAGTGCCCCCAAAGCCTCAATCCCACAACTGAGGAAGGCGGCTGCGGTGATTACCAAACCAACCTGGCTTAGACAGGAACTCAAGGCAGCTGTAAAAATAAAAGAATCATATCTAAGCACGGGAAGAGAGGGAAGGGGGCAGTAATGAATACAAGTCAGAAGATGGGACTTGTTGAAAATAGATAAGGGAAGCCAAGGGACACGCGAAGAAGTCTACGGCCAGCAGAGTTAAGGACAATAAGAGAGTTGTTTAAATATATTAGGACTAAAAGGATCCTGGCAGCTGTATTGGTGATAACTCTCTTTCCACTCCACTAGCATCTCTGGAGGATGTTCAACAGGAGCTACTAAAGTCAGACATTTTGAAATCAGCTGGTTCAGATAACTTGGATTTAAGAGTTTTAAAGGAGCTGGCTGAGGAGCTCACTGCGCTGTTAATGCTGATTTCCGACAAGTCCCGGAGCACTGGGGAAGATGCAGACCGGCAGAAAGCTCATGTTGTGCCAGTTGTTAGAAAGGGACGACCAGGGTAATTCCAGGCCTGTCAGCCTGACGTTAATCCCAGGCAAGGTAATGGAGCGGCTGATACAGAACTCGATTAATAAAGAATTAAAGGAGGGTGATGTAATTAATACAAATCAACATGGGCTTATGGAAAACAGGTGGCGTCAGACTGACTGGAGCTGACGAGCGTGCGGCTGCAGGGAACGGTGGTGACAGTATAATGAGATTTCTGCAAAGCCTCTGACGGATGCTGCGTGGCGTTTTGTTCCCAAGATTAGAACAATATACAATGACCGACCGTGGCCCACATTACACGGATTAGAAGCCGGCTCACTGCTAGGTCTCAACATGGAATTGGAAATGGGGAATCGTCATGGGGCTGTTCCAGGGGGGTCCTACAGGGTCGGGGCTTAGCCCTTCGCTATTTAACATTTGTACCAATGACCTGGAAGAAAACAGCAACTCCTCACCAGTAGAGTTTGCCGATGGCCCCCAAAGTGGGGCCGTGGGAAATCACGCAGAGGGGCAGCGCTCGAGACAGACAGGGAATGAGGTGAGTTTGGACGGGGAGGGGAATTAACGCTGGGCCAGTTTCCAGAGGCCGCGGTGGGGTCTCCAGGCTGGACCATGGTTCGGAGGGAGCGGATGATGCTAACGGGGGCAGGGCTCTGCCCTCTGCTGGCCGGGGTCAGACTAGGGGTCACACTGGGTCCTGCTGGCCTGGGGCTCGATGGAGCAGCTGCCTAGCACGCTTGGCATGTCACCAGAACAGGGTCCAAGGCCCTGGGCTCCCCTCCCCTCAAGATGGACTTGGCTGAAAGTCACTGATTTCTGTGCTAAAGAGCTCTGCCCCACGCTGGGTTCCTGTTTCCCCGGCTGGCTGAGTCACGTCTGCCGGCGGAGTTGGGGCGCATGGCGAGAACAGGGGCTGATCGCGCTGCAGTCGGTCGCAGGAGGCTTCCCCTAGCAGAGTGCGCCCCGAGGGGAGCCCCGCTGGCAAGGGCCCTGAGGGGTTTGAGGCGGTTCCAGGGCGCGGAGCCTGGCTCGGTGACAGCCCATCACTGTGGCTGTGGCCTGGCCAGCGTGTGCGGTGCCAGCTCCCGGGGGCCGCAGCCGCTCAGCCTGGTCCGTGTGTCCGGGGCCTTTGAGCGAATTGTGTGTGAATCTGCCCTGCGGTCCCTGCGTGCCGCGAGGCCGTTCCCAGGGGGCTGCTGCCCAGCGCTGCGCCGCATGGAACCAACTGACACACTCTCGGGGGAGCTGGCGCTGGGCCCCGAGACCCCCGCTGCGCATGGGGGATCCCTCAGCACCACGCAGCCGGGGCAGGGCCTGCTGCCCAGCGGGGGCTTGGGAGGAGACGCAGACAGGCAGGGCAGCTCCGTGGGGCTCCCAGCTCCCATCTACCCAGCTGGTGCCACCGGGCACAGGGCCGGGCCGAATGCAGCCCCTGGCGCCGGCCCAGGCTGGTCATTCACCCCCAGTGTCTCCTGAGCCAGGGTCCCCACCCTGGCAGCCTCTGTCTGGGGAGTTTCACCTGCCGCCCCCCCCCCCCACAGCTGGTCCCCCCTGCTCCCAGCTGGGGGTGTCCCCAGGACAGGCCATTCTCAGAGCCAGCTGGCTCAGGGACCCGCCCGGTCCCAGGGGACGGCCTGTGGCCCTTGCTCACAGCCAGGCTGCTCACGCCGGCCGCCGGGCTCAGCCCATGTCAGACAGGCTGTGCTGGGCACGGCCCGGGGCCCCCAGGTGCTGGCGGCTCCGAGGGGGGGCTCGGCAGGGGAAAGCGGGGCAGGGAGCAGGGAGGGTTTGGGGGGAGTGGGGCAGGGGCTCGAGGGAGCGGGGCAGGGAGCAGGGAGGGTTTGGGGGGAGCGGGGCAGGGAGCGGGGCGGGGGCTCGGGGGAGCAGGGCAGGGAGCGGGCGGGGCTGGGGGGGACACTGCAGCACAGAGCGCTGGGGACCCTGTGGGCAGGCTGGCTCAGCCTGTCTCGGGAGGGGCTCAGAGGTGGGCAGGACGCGAGGGGCTGGGACACCTCTCCTGCGAAGAGCCGGCTGGCGGGATGCCCATGGAAAGGGGACGAGGCGGTGACGGGAGCCTAGGAATTGGACAGAGCAGGGACAGCGGGAACGGCTGCTCTCCCAGCCCCCAGCACAGGGCAAGGGGACGCGTAGTGAAACGCCAGGTGGGAGAGAGGCCCACTGCCTGGGGAACCCACTGCCACATGCCAGACGTAACGGGATTCCCAAAGAGACTGCCCAGGGGCAGCAGTTCTACCAGCTCATGCACAAACCTCCAACTTCAGGGCTCAAGCCAGTGCCCCGCGGAGACCCAGCGCCGGGCAGCTCCCCCCTCATCTGCTGCACCTTCCCCTGCAGCGGCCGGTGCTGCCACTGCCAGAGACAGGCCTTGGCTCTGAGCCGGACCCCACCCGGGGGCAGCTCCCGCCCGGCTGGGGTCCGACAGAGCCACTGCCCGCTCCAGTGGGAGCAGAGATGCCTGCGATGGCTTTGGCACTGCATGAGGCCGTGGGGCCGACGCCAGGGCGGGGCACCAGACGCCCCCTCCCAGCCAGTGCAGGGGCAGGAGGGCACCGGGAGGAGTGTGCAGCCAAGAGCCGTTCCCCGTCACCTTCTGCCTGGCGCCGTAGACCCGCCAGCGCCGCAGCTATCGACCTGCCTCTGGGCAGCGGAGACTGAGCGGCTGTAATTACATTGCTCCAGCCACAGGCTTCCCGCGTCTCTTCCATCCCAGACTGCAGGAGTTAGTTAGCCAGCCGGGGGGGCGGCCCCCGCGCTGAGTCCAGGACAAACCGGCTGGGAAACAGCCCCCCAGTAACCCTGAACCCACAGCCCCAGAGCAGCGACTTCCCGACCTGGAGCCTCTCGACCACTTCCCAGGAACCTGTGCAGCTTGGGCAAGCCACCGACCAGCCCTGCTCCAAGGCTGGGGGCAGCAGAACCATGCGTGGCCAGGCACCCCAGGCTGGGCTAGCAGGGGCTGTGGGTCGGGAGGCAGGGGCACCGGCAGAGCTGGGGGGGGCAGGTCGGGAGGGAGGAGCACCGGCAGAGCTGGGGGGCAGGTCGGGAGGGAGGGGCACCGGCAGAGCTGGGGGGAGCCCAGGGCTCGGCTAGCAGGGGGCTGCGGGTCGGGAGTGAGGGGCACCAGCAGAGCTGGGCCCAGACCCCTCCTTTACTGTTTGCGGGAACACGCATTATCCGGGTGCTCTGCAGGTCACACTGGGGCCCGAGCCCCCGGCTCTGCCAGCCGCGGTCCCCCCCAGCTTGTGGCGCCGGCAGTAGCTGTGACGATCTCTGCGGGGGGGGGGGGCCTGCACCATTCATCAGCGTGGGCCGGGCCTGACTCATCGCCGGGCAGAGGGGAGCAGGGAACCTGGGCTCCTTCCTCCAGGCCCAGGGCCTGGCTGCATCTGTCCTGGCTGCCAGGGGCACCGGGACGCTCAGCACCCGGACTCCCGGTGACGCCATCTCCGGCTGGTGCCAGCAGCAGCTGCCTCCTCGGGCTCCTGGCTGGGCTCTGCTGACAGTTCAAGGACTTGGCCCTGATCCCAAAGCAACTCCTGGGCCTCTTCCAGCTACGAGCGCCCCAGGCTGATTCCCAGCCACACGGACAGAGCCGGGCCAGGCCGCAGCCCGTGGGACGGGGGCTGGAGAGCCCCCCAGCGTCACAGAGCACAGCAAGCTTCACCTCTCCCCGGCCAGCTCCCCCGGCCACCCCGGCCTCCCCCCTAGCCAGCTCCCCTGCCCCCACCCCAGCCCGGAACCAGCCCAGCCTCCCCCCGGCCACCCCCCAGCCCAGAACCAGCCTGGCCTCCCCCCAGCCAGCTCCCCTGGCCACCCCCCAGTCCGGAACCAGCCTCCCCCCGGCCACCCCCCAGCCCAGCCCAACCCAGCCTCCCCCCGGCCAGCTCCCCTGCCCCCCACAGCCCAGCCTCCCCCCGGCCACCCCCCAGCCCGGAACCAGCCTGGCCTCCCCCCAGCCAGCTCCCCCGGCCACCCCCCAGTCCGGAACCAGCCTCCCCCCGGCCACCCCCCAGCCCAGCCCAACCCAGCCTCCCCCAGGCCAGCTCCCCCGGCCACCCCTGCCCCCCCCCCCAGGCAGTGGCCAGGTTCTAAGAGCAGGGGGAGCAAACATAAAAAAGGCACCCCCCTTGGCTCCTCCTCTGGCCACGCCGTCCCCCCCTCCCTTGGCTGGCTCCTCCGGCCACACTGTGGCCATGCTGCGCCCCTGCCTTGCTCCTCCGGCCGCGCCGCCCCCCCATGGCTGTAGAGGGAGGCTGGCAAAGGACAGGGGGTTTGAGGGGAGGTGGAGGGGAGGGATGTAGAGGGAGGGTAGCAGAGGACGGGGGTACAAGGGGAGGATGTGGAGGGAGGGGGACAGGGGGTTTGACTTGAGGGGAGGTGGAGGGGAGGATGTAGGGAGGGTGGTAGAGGACGGGGGTACGAGGGGAGGTGAAGGGGAGGGAAAGGCAGGGGCCCGGGGTACATGGGAGGGGTACACGGGGTATGGAGCTTGGGGAGAGGTTACCGGGGATGGGAGTGCTGTGGGCTGGGGTCCCCGGGGCTCTTTGTGCAGAGGGGGCTGGAGCTGCCCCCGGGACCGGGAGAGCCTGGGAGCCTGCTGCCTGCCCTTCCGCTGCTTCTTTCCGGGGCCCGGCCGCTAGGCCCGGCCCAGCCAGCAGCAGAGAACAAACGCCACTGTCACTGCCTCGGAGGCGCTCGCCGCGTGCAGTGCCAGCCCAGGCTCAGCGCTGGCGCTACCCCTTGAGGGGTGGGGGCAGAAGGCAGCAAGCCCCGCCAGGCGCGGTCCGAGCGAGCTGCAGCCCAGCTCGCCCGCTCAGCCCGGGGGCGCTGCCCTGCCCAGGGCTGCTGGCGGAGCCTGGCTGCGGGCGGGTTGCGCTGACAGGCTGCGGTGGGAGGGGGGAAAGCCCCCCCAATGGCTGCCGGCCACCAGCCTGCGCCCCCCCCCTCGCTCCTCCGGCCGCGGCTGCCAGCCGTGCTTCGGGTGGAATGGAGCGAAACCCCCGGACCCGCTCTCCCGGCCGCAACGCCGGACCCCGCTCCCCGCCCCGGTTGCAGTGCCGGCCGGAGCACTGTGAGACTCCCGGACCCGCTCCCCCACCCAGAACCCCGGGCGGAGCGCAGCGAAACCCCCGGACCTGCTCTCCCGGCCGGAGCGCCAAATCCCGCTCCCCCAGCCAAAGCTCCGGGCAGAGTGCAGCGAAACCAGCCTGCGCCCCCCCTCGCTCCTCCAGCCGCTTTTGGAAAGGCGCAGCTTTGGGGAAAATGTGCTAAGGGGAAGCGGCTGCTTCCCCTGCACCCCGCTAGCTACGCTACTGCCCCCAGCCCGGAACCAGCCCGGCCTCCCCCCAGCCAGCTCCCCCACCCACTCCCCCAGCCCGGAACCAGCCCAGCCTCCCCCCACCCACCCGCCCAGCCTGGAACCAGCCCGGCCTCCCACCAGCCAACTCCCCCACCCACCCCCCCAGCCCGGCCTCCCCCCACCCACCCGCCCAGCCTGGAACCAGCCTGGCCTCCCCCCAGCCAGCTCCCCCAGCCACCCCCCAGCCCGGAACCAGCCCGGCCTCCCCCCAGCCACCCGCCCAGCCTGGAACCAGCCCGGCCTCCCCCCAGCCAGCTCCCCCACCCACCCCCCCAGCCCGGAACCAGCCCAGCCTCCCCCCACCCACCCGCCCAGCCTGGAACCAGCCCGGCCTCCCACCAGCCAACTCCCCCACCCACCCCCCCAGCCCGGCCTCCCCCCACCCACCCGCCCAGCCTGGAACCAGCCTGGCCTCCCCCCAGCCAGCTCCCCCAGCCACCCCCCAGCCCGGAACCAGCCCGGCCTCCCCCCAGCCACCCGCCCAGCCTGGAACCAGCCCGGCCTCCCCCCAGCCAGCTCCCCCACCCACCCCCCCAGCCCGGAACCAGCCCGGCCTCCCCCCAGCCACCCGCCCAGCCCGGAACCAGCCCGGCCTCCCCCCAGCCGAGGGGCCGGGATCAAGCCCATTTACAGCTGGGGAAGCGCCGCTCCACAGGCCAACGGCTGGCACAAGAGCCAGGGGCAGCGCTGGCAAGAGAAACCAGGAGTCCCAGGCCCGGCTCTGCCCAGTGGGCACCACCCGGTCTCGTAAGCCAGGCAGAGCCATGGACAGGCCTAGTCTGAGGTGCAAACCCTGGGCCCAGCCCCTGGAGTGGGAGGTCACTGGGGTCTTTCCTCTGCTCCGTGTGGGCAGGGCCCGACCCACGCTCAGCCCGGGCGTGACCACGGCTCATTCGACGCCCCAGAGGAGAGCGCATGTAACGGACTCAGTGTGACCTCGGGCCGGAGACGCCAGGGACCAGGCCCCAGCCCTGCCTGGCTCGAGTAGAGCCCGGTCCCCCATCCCGTTGCCAAGGGGCTGGGCCAGGCAGCTCTCACGCCAGCTCCGAGATGCCACCCGGGGCCGGAGCGGTGCAGTAACAAACCTGTGAGAGGCAGTGTGCCACAGCAGGGCGCGAGGCGGATTGACCTGGGGATGTTGCAGGGGAGTTTTACTGGGACTGGCTGCACTGGGGGTGGGAGACTCTCCTTGAGGGACGATACCTGAGCACGTAACATGAGAACCCAGATAGGGGGCTGGGGCCAGGTGACACCTTCTGCCCGGGAAACTGGACAAAGGCTGGAGGAGGAACGAGGGGGAGGGGGTGTGAGACGGCTGGAGGGGGTTTCAGTTTGGGGCTGGCTGGGGAAACGGGATGGAGACCCAGGACTGGGGTCTAAGCTCCTTGCGCCCCCAGAGGGACCTGGCTGAGGGGTCCTGGTTGTACCCACAAGCCCTGCTTGGGACTGTGTTCCTGTCGTCTAATAAACCTGCTGTGTTACTGGCTGGCTGAGAGTCCCGGTGAATCGCAGGAAGTGGGGGGTGCAGGGACACCTCCCATCACACGGAGCTCAGAGGGACTGAGAGCTTCCAGCCCCGTCCTCATTTCAAATCCAGCCACAAAAGCTCCTCAGTTTGGCTAGACCAGCGGCCTCTGCTCATGAGCTGCCCAGGACCAAGTGCTGTGGGGAGCTGAGAGAGTTGGGGCTGCGGGTCGGGAGTGAGGGGCACCGGCAGTGCTGGGGGAGGGGGGAGCCCAGGGCTGGGCTGGCTGGGGCTGCGGGTCGGGAGTGAGGGGCACCGGCAGCGCTGTGGTGGGACAGTTGGCAGAGCACACACCTGTCACCTGTTCCCAGATGGCAGCAAGCTCTGGTTTTCCAGGTTAGTACGTTCACCCCTTGTGCTGCCGGCTCCCTGCCCCATGGGGCGGTGACACGCCAGGGGGATGGCGCTGACAGACCGAGCAGCCGCCAGCTACTATACGAGGGAATCCCGGACGGTGCTTCGCTTCCTGCCCAGCGGCTGCGCGGGAGGGAACCCGGGGCTGGGGGCTGACAGAGGAATTGGTGGGTAATTAACGCTCAGAGACCCACCAGGAGGAGGTGACTGGAGAAGGTCCCTGGTCCCAGGGAGTGAGTGCCCAGGCCCCAGCACCCCCCTCCCGCCACAGCTAATCCCGTTAGCGCCTGCTCGGAGCCGGCTCCCCCCGCGCTAGGGCCAGGCCGCGCCCGGGGCCCAGTCCCCCAAACACACAGGGTGCAGTTTGTTACAAGGGGCTGCAGGGTAACGGGCTGAGTGGGGCAGGTCCAGACACAGCAGCCCCACGGGAGACCCAGGTCTGACCCCTCAGCACCCCAGCACAGGCCAGCAGGGACCCTGAGCTGAGGGAAGCTGGGACATGGCCCTGTCTGGTCGAGGTGCGTTTGGCTCCTGATGGGCTAATCATACGTTCGCAGAACCACTCCACATCTCCTGGGGAGGGCCGGGGCGAGGAGAGACTCAGCCCCCAGTGGTGCAGGAGATGGCAGAGGGGTTCTGTGCCACTGACGGGGGCCCCAATCCGCCCTGCGCGCCCCATGTCCCAGGCAGATCTGGACCACAGCCAGCGTCCCAGCCGGCAGACCTCGGTGCAGGCTAGCCAAGGTGCCAGAGGGCAGACAGACCCCTTGCGAGCCGTGCCAGGAGAGACGGGAATCGGGGCTGGAAACCCCACTGCAGCAGCAGCCAATTCCAAGCCAGGTTTGCAAATCGAATCCCTCCGTGAGCACAGAGCGCTGGGGAGATTGAAGGGGAGATGGTCCGGCTCCAACGGCTCCAGGAGCCAGAGTCCTGCACCCCGGGGTGGGGGAGCTACAGGAACCCGACCCCGGTTGGCTCCTACCAGTAACGTTTAAACTCCAGACCCTGGGGCTGGTGGCCTGGGCCGAAGGTCCCTCCACACAGATCCCACCACAGGCTGGTGGCCAGGGGGTGGGTCTGGCCCCAAAGCGCTTCCCAGCCCCGGCAGCTCTACGCAAAGGTTTCATTCCAGCCTGTGGCTGGGGCGACCCCACTGCAACCCGGCCACATGGAACCAACACGAATCTAGCCCAGCTCGCAGGGACAGACTGACGCCTGGGCGCTCCCCCACGCCCCCGTCAACCGCCGGCCCGGCATCATCCATCCCCCCGTCAGCCGCCGGCCCGGCATCATCCATCCCCCCGTGCCGGCCTGGCATCATCCATCCCCCGCCCGCCAGCCGCCGGCCCGGCATCATCCATCCCCCTGTGCCGGCCTGGCATCATCCATCCCCCGCCCGCCAGCCGCTGGCCCGGCATCATCCATCTCCCGCCCGCCAGCCACCAGCCCGGCATCATCCATCCCCCGCCCGCCAACCGCCAGCACGGCATCATCCATCCCTTGCCCGTCAGCCGCCGGCCCGGCATCATCCATCCCCTGCCCGCCAACCGCCGGCCCGGCATCATCCATCCCCCGCCTGTCAGCAGGGCTGCCAAGAGCGGGTTCGGGCCCCGGTGAAAAATTTTTTTCGGGCGCCCCAGCAAGGGCGGACCGGCTAAACAGGGCTGACGAGAGGGCGGGGAAGCCGGGCTCCGGGCTCCCTTCCGGACCGCCGGGCCCTGGTAATTTGTATCAGCTTCCCCTCCTCATCGGCCCTGCCCGTCAGGTGCTGGCCTGGCATCAACCATCCCCCCCGCAGGCTGGCCCTGCGCCCATTCCGCCTGGCAGTGCGGTGGGGGAAGGGTGCGTTTGCATTTAACAGGTCAGGGACTGACCTGCCCAGAGCTCCCGGGTGCTGACGCTGAGGAGGGACCCCAGGCCAGCCCCTCGGCTGGGATTGTTACTGTACCACCCAGGGCCCAGGCCCACACCGCGCTGGGCACCGTCCAAACCCAGCACAGATCTGCCCCGGACCAAACAGCTCAACCCCCCACTGGCTTCCCGGAGCCGGGGAGAGAACACAGGAGTCCTGGCTCCCAGCCCCCCTGCTCTGCCCCCCACTTCCCTCCCAGAGCCGGGGAGAGAACCCAGGAGTCCTGGCCCCCAGCCCCCCCGCTCTGCCCCCCCACTCCCCTCCCAGAGCGGGGGAGAGAACCCAGGAGTCCTGGCCCCCAGCCCCCCCGCTCTGCCCCCCCACTTCCCTCCCAGAGCCGGGGAGAGAACCCACGAGTCCTGGCCCCCAGCCCCCCCGAGCCGGGAGAGAACCCACGAGTCCTGGCCGGGTCTCGCAGGCTCCTGCCCCCGCTCACCTGGTGCCGAGGCCGCTCCAAGGTCGCGGGGGCTCCGCTGGGGGCCGGGCTCGGAACGGGCCAGTGGAGCCGGCGGGGGGAAGTCACGGCTCGGCTCGCAGCAGCGGGGTCCCCCCGGGACTCAGGGACCAGCCCCCCCCCACACTCACCCGTCCGGCTCCTCCCCGCCGGGTCCGCAGCGCCCGCCGCTCCCCGCCGGGCCGGGCTCGTGGCCGCGCTGCGCGCCCCCGGCACATCTGGAATCCCCGAGCACGCGCTCTGCGCGCCTCCCCCAGCTTCACACCTGGAACGGCCGGGCCCGCGCCCTCAACAGCTGGACTGGCTCGGGCTGCACATCTGGCCCAGACCCGCTGGGAACCCTGGGCAGGATACACCCCTGCTGCACATCTGGACAGCCCGCTCCCAGCGCCCCTCCCCCGGGCTGCACGTCTGGACAGCCCGCTCCCAGCGCCCCTCCCCCGGGCTGCACATCTGGACAGCCCGCTCCCAGCGCCCCTCCCCTGGGCTGCACAGCTGGACAGCCCGCTCCCAGTGCCCCTCCCCTACTGCTGCACATCTGGACAGCCTGCCCTCTGCACCCCTCCCCCGGGCTGCACATCTGTACAGCCCGCTCCCAGCACCCCTCCCCTACTGCTGCACATCTGGACAGCCCGCTCCCTGCGCCCCTCCCCCGGGCTTCACAGCTGGACAGCCTGCTCCCAGCGCCCCTCCCCTACTGCTTCACATCTGGACACTCCACTCCTAGCACCCCTCCCCTACTGCTGCACATCTGGACAGCCTGCCCTCTGCGCCCCTCCCCTGGGCTGCACATCTGGACAGCCCGCTCCCAGCGCCACTCCCCCGGGCTTCACAGCTGGACAGCCCGCTCCCAGTGCCCCTCCCCTACTACTGCACAGCCCGCTTCCAGCGCCCCTCCCACAGGCTGCACATCTGGACAGCCCGCTCCCTGCGCCCCTCCCCCAGGCTGCACAGCTGGACAGCCTGCTACCAGCGCCCCTCCCCTACTGCTTCACATTTGGACAGTCCACTCCTAGCACCCCTTCCCCTGGGCTGCACAGCTGGACAGCCTGCTCCCTGTGCCCCTCCTCTGGGCTGCACATCTGGACAGCTCGCTCCCAGCGCCCCTCCCCTACTACTGCACATCTGGACAGCCCGCTCCCAGCGCCCCTCCCCCAGGCTGCACAGCTGGAATAGGCAGTGTCTTCTCCTGCCCCAAGGCCCGGGCCAGGCAGTATGGCAGGCTCCTGGGGGGGTTGGCTCCTAGGGCACCCAGTGCATGGGGGAGGGCAGTGAGCTAGCCGGGGGTGGGGGGAGGCATTGACAGGGCCAAGGCCAGAGCTGCAGGGAAAGCAACCCCCCCCCCCAATGCATTGGGGTGAGCAGAGACCCTGGCTGCTCCTTTCCTGCAGAGCACGGCCCAGTTGGGGCATCGGCCTCACCATTGCCATGGCAGGCAGGAGGCTGTGCCTGCTCCAGGCACCTCAGCACCTGCCCTGAGGGCTCCCCGAGTTGGCCCCGACTTCCCCTCCAGCCCCAGTCACTGGGGCTGAGCAGCTGGTGTGACGGGTTGGGTCACAGAAACTCCCTTGGGACTGTCACCTGATGTGCTGAGACTACCTCTGAGCCCCTTTTCCCTGCCAGCTTGGGCCTCCAGAACCCTGCCTTGTTGAGCCAGACACGCTAGCCTGCTGCAACACAGACCCAGGGTCTGAACCATGACCCCAAAGCTGCAGGCTCAACTGAAAATGGCTTAAGAAGTGCTCCTGTCTCCAGCACCCAGACACCCAGCTCCCAATGGGGTCCAACCCCAAATGAATCAGTTATACTCTGTATAAAGCTTATACAAGGTAAACTCATAAATTGTTCGCCCTCTATATCACTGATAGAGAGATGCAAAGCTGTTTGCTCCCCCAGGTATTAATCACTTACTCTGAGTTAATTAATAAACAAAAGTGATTTTATTAAATATAAAAAGTAGGATTTAAGTGGTTCCAAGTAATAACAGACAGAACGAAGGAAGTTACCAAGCAAAACAAAACAAAACAGGCAAGTCTAGGCCTAATACAGTACGAAACTGATTACAGATAAAATCTCACCCTTAGAGATGTTCCAATAAGCTTCTTTCACAGACTAGCCTCCTTCGAGTCTGGGTCCAATCCTTTCCCCTGGTACAGTCCTTGTTCTAGCTCAGGTGGTAACTAGGGGATTTCTCATGACTGGAACCTCCTTTGTTCTGTTCCACCCCCTTATATAGCTTTGGCACAAGGTGGGAATCTTTTGTCTCTTTGGGTCCCCACCCCTCCTTCTGAATGGAAAAGCACCAGGTTTAAGATGGATTCCAGTACCAGGTGACATGGTCACATGTCCTGTGAGACCCCCAAGCCTTCATTCTTCCCAGCCTGACTCACAGGAAGGCTTGCAAGTAAACAGCCATTTACAACCAATTGTCTTAGTTGATGGGAGGCATCAAGATTCCAAACCTCCATTAATGGCCCACACTTTGCATAATTACAATAGGCCCTCAGAGTTATATTTCATATTTCTAGTTTCAGATACAAGAATGATACATTTATACAAATAGGATGATCACACTCAGTAGATTATAAGCTTTGTAGTGATACCTTACAAGAGACCTTTTGCAAGAAGCTGTCACGAAGTGGGGGGAAGTCAGGGCCCTGCACCCCACTTCCTGCGATTCCCCGGGACTCTCAGCCAGCCAGTAAAAACAGAAGGTTTATTACGACAGGAACACAGTCCCAAGCAGAGCGTTGTGGAAGCAGAGCAAGGCCTGACAGGAATTGGAAGGGAATTTCAGATGCAAACAGTCTTTGTCAGCAAGAGTCAGGCTAACTGAAACCCTAATAACGCGAGATTTGTAGAAGGGAGGATTGTGTGAGGCGAGTGGGAAAGAACTGTGTGAGAAGTTGTTGCAACCTTGTGTAGATAATGTGTAGCCAACATGGTAGACTAGAGTTTAAATAAGTGAGAAAAATAAGATATCTATGTGTAAACAAAATGCAGCTGTTGCTTTTCATTGTCTGTAACAAAAGGTATCAATGCTTGCTGTAATTGTTTACCTGTAGAGAGACCTGCCTGGAGGGGGAGACCCTGTGTCCTAGTGCACTCTCTCCCTCTACGCAACTGCTTGAGAGAATAAAGTATCTGACTTTGCTGTACCCAACCAAAAGAGTGAGAACTCTGTTATTCTCCGACAGCATGTAGGTACAACCACGACCCCTCAGTCAAGTCCTTCTGGGGGGGGGTTAGGGAGCTTAGACCCCAGCTTTGGGGTTCCCTACGATTCCCCACCCAGCCTAAAACTGAAAAACAAACCCCTTCTAGCCATCTCTCTCCCCCTTCCCCCCAGCTCCTCCCCTCCCTTTGTCCAGTTTCCCGGGCAAAGGTGTCACCTGGCACCTCCCCCCTCCTGGCTCAGGTTACAAGCTCAGGTAACTCTCAAGTAAAGTCATCCCCTGCTCTCCCATCCCCATGCAGACAGTCCCAGTAAAACTGGACGACATTCCCAGGTCAATCCGCCCCACTCCCTGCTGCGTCAAAGAACCATATTCCAGTTACATCATATTCACACTCATTAGCATATGGAGTGCACCGTCCCAGCTGGCTCTAACCGAGTGCGCAGACCGGGCCCGATCCCTGGGCCGTGCTGCAGCAGGGTCCCCAAGCTCCCCAGCCAGAGCTGATGGCAAGTGTGCACACCTTCACTGTGCACCGGAGAATGTGCAGAACTGGGCGTGTGCTGCCTGCTTGTGGCAGGTGAGTGGAACCCTTCTGGCATCTGTCACGGACTCACAGATCGTGCCCACTCTTGGCCCCGTGCGGTCCGTGGGGGGTGCCCCTTTCAGTGCGACAGCCCTTCTCGGGGGTCCATTCTCTCTCGGGGTCAGGCCCCTCCACCTCCTGGATCCGCACCTCTCTGAGCCGTAGCACGTCTGTCTCTGCCGTGGGCCCCCTCAGGGAGTCCCCTCGCTCTGGACCCCCGGGACCTCCACCCCCGAAGAGGTTGATGCCGCCTGTTCTCTAGACCGGAGTGACTCTCAGCCAGCATAAAACAGGAGGATTTATTGAGAGTTGAACACAGCACAGGAAACTCTCAGGGCCTCAGGCCTGGCCTCCCTCAGCCCAGCACATCCCAGTCTCTCTGCATCCAGGTGGGCTCTGCCTGCTCCCCCTCTCCAGCCCAGAGCCCCCCTGCTCCCAGCTGGGCCTCTGAGATCCCCGGCCCCAAGCCCCACCTCTGTCCATTGTCTTCTCTCCAGGTAAACAGGGTCGTAAATCTGGGCCTCCTCTCCTCGCTTCTGTCCTCTGGCTGGAACCGGCTGGTTAGGTCACTGGGTCCTCACTCTGCAGCCCATTGTCCTCCCACTGGCCAGAACCGGCTGCAACTCCTGAGCTGGGTCTCCGGGTCGGGGTCTCAGGTCACTGGTTGCTGGGGTATCCATCCTCCCGGCCATCGGCTGGGTCCCCAAGTTCCCTCTCTGGTCCTGTGTACCAACAAACTCCCTCTCCCCTCACCTCGTTAAACCAGTAACACCCAGGGAAACTGAGTCCCACCCCCTCCGCATGCAAACCATTGAAACCCCACCGGAAACAAGAAAATCCCCCACTTCGTCACAGCATCATGCACATGTACCTGTCCCCAACAGGTGTGTCACTCCTGTGCACGTGTTTACTTGCAGCATGCAAGTGTGCATTTCTGTGTGTGTGTGTGCATGGAGGTGTGTGTGTGTAAGTGAGTGTATTTGATGTGCGAGTGTGCACCTGTGTGTGTGTGTGTGAGATCCTGCATGGCAGGGTGCCAGTGTGCACCTGTGTGTGCGAGTGTGCACCTGGGCGGTGTGCATTTCTCTGTGTGTGCATGAGCATGGCGATGTGTGTGTGTGCACCTGTGAGCGCACGCGCTCCGTGCGTAATGTTTGTCAAGCCCCAGAGGCCTGCCTGGCACGTCACAAGCAAATATAATCGACAGCTCGCTGTGCTGCAGAGACATTTACAACCCAGCCGGACACAACATGCCTGGGGCTGCATGTAAACACAGGGAAGGAGAAGGGACGCTGGGAGCGGGGAGGGGGGAGAAGGGCGGGGGGGGTCATCAGCCCCTTTGGTGCCTTATTGTGTTAATGTAATAATACTTTTCTATTTGATGACAGCATCTGGGCTGTGGGGGGCCTGGAGCGAGCAGGGCTGGGGGCCAGCGAAGGGGTCCAGAGTGCGTTATGGAAAGTGGGCTGCACTCAGAGAGAACGGGGTGCAGCAAGCTAAGGGGGGCTGGGCTGATTTGCCGGGGAAGGCAGTAGGAGCCCAGCCAGTGACGAGACGGTCGGTTTGGGGGCAGGTGTTTCATCGAGAGCCGTGCAGCCGTTTGTTGGGTCCGGTCCAGGGCTGCTGGGCTGTGGGTGCTGGGGGTAGCTCTGGGTAACATGCGGGTGGACCCATCATTGGAACAAGCCGGGCTTTGCCCCGTGGCTGCGGGCGCGGCCTGGGGCCAGGCGGGAGGGGTTGATGGAGCACTGGGGACATGGCTCCAGGGTCGGGCCAGTTCCTGTCGCTCGCCCGTTGGTCCGAGGGTGGCAGGCGGAGGAGGGGCAGGAGCGGATGCCCAACATCTGGAGAGCATCTCGCCTGATGTGGGAGATGCGCCGGAGCCTCGGTCGGCAACGCTGCATGGAGGCGGCTCCATGGTTCGGGCAGAGCTGGGGGGGTTCCTGGCGGGAGGGCGGCCAGTGCCGGGATGCAGTGTGCCGTGGGGTGGGCCCTGCTCCCAGAGCGGGGGGAGCTCCTCGCACTCGGCGCTAAGGCTGTGCCAGGCCGGGGGAGTGTCGAGGGGCTCAGCGGTTTGTGTGTGTGGCTCTGTGTCGGCTGCGCTGGGGGCTGCCTGCGAGGCCCCCGGACGGGAGGCGAGGCCTGCGACAGACCTATAGGGCTGCACGCCTCGGGCTGGGGGAACGGTTACACCCTTTGAGTCAGTTTCCCTGTCCAGATGTCTTGGGGCTCCTCACTTACGCAGGGGACTGGAGCAATGTGTACAGGGGGGCTGAGAGCCACCCAGCCAAACTGCAAACCCTGGCTCAGATGGGAACCCCTGCAAGCCGGGGGTGCAGCAGCCCCCCAGCCCCTATGGACTTATGGCTTCCTGCGCGGCTGAGCGTGGCGGGGAGCAGATCTGGCGGGGAGCCAGGCCGAGCGTTTGGAGGCTTGAGGCCGCAGGAGGTTTTAGGGTTTGAGTCCTTTAGATCCGCCGGCCGGGTCCTCTCGCACGGCTCGGGGCCCGTCAGTGTGTCAGTCCCCTCAGGGTCACCCTCTCCTGGGGTCAGTCCCTCGGCTTCACCGCCTCCTGGAGCCTTCAGCACCCCTGGGTCACGCCAGGAGCTCCCTGCCACGACTCCACCTGGATTGGACACCTGGGGAGACTTACACCCCCAAGGGAGCCATGCGCCCCAAGGTCCTGACTCTGCAGTGACTCAGCCGGCGCTGGGACGGCAGGAGCGTTAGTAGATGTCTGGGCCAGGCCTTAGCTTAGCACAGAGAGTTACAGCAAAGTCCATCCGGGTCAGACCTCACCCAGAGCCCTCTGACCCCCCGCTCAGCCCAGCGCAGCAGAGCCCTGCTTCCAGCGGCCCTCGCAGCAACCCCCAAGGGCTGCTCCTCCGTCTCTTGTTCCTGTGACCAGGCAAACGTGGGCCCCCAGCCATCCTCCTTCGTCCTCACAGCTGGCTGGCTTCCTGCAGGGGGTGGCCCCCTGCTCCTTAGTTGCTAGGTACAGAATGGCCGGGCCATTGTCTGGGTCCAGACCCCAGATGACAGTCACACCTGGGTCTCTGCAGAGCATAAACAACCCCCACCCCACACCCAGTTAACCATGCAGCACAGAGGGGAAACTGAGGCACATACAGTCGTCATACACAATATTCTCACTCTGTCAGGGTGTAACATTCTCCCTTAAGCATCGGCTGGGTTGGTGTTGGTTCCTGGGTAATGGAGGGTGTCACGGAGTCCCTGGGCAATGCTCTGGAGCTGCTCCCTACGCAGCCGGGCAGGGCTCTGGTGAAGTCTCCTCTCTCGGAGCAGACTGTCCCCAGGGCAAGAAGCTCACACGGCTTCACCTCCTGGGTCTGAGCTCGGAGCATTCAACATCCCCTGCCCCTCCGTGCGCTTCCCGCAGTGAGTCTGCCCAGGCTGGGTCCTGGGGCAGCCACAGGGTCCTGCCCCCCCCCACTTCTTGCAATTCCCCATGACTCTCAGCCAGCCAGTAAAACAGCAGGTTTATTAGTCGACAGGAACACAGTCCAACACAGGTCTTGCAGGTACAGAGAACAGGACCCCTCAGTCAGGTCCATCTTGGGGGGCAGGGAGCCCAGACCCCAGTTCTGGGCCTCCCTCCGTTTCCCCAGCCAGCTCCAAACTGAAACTCTCCAGCCCGTCCTCTGGCCTTTGTCTCGTTTCCTGGGCCCACCTGGTCACATCCGCCTCCTGGGTCTCAGGTTACACAGGTGCAAATAGCTGGGCAGCCTCACCTCCCCCGAGGGCCTCAGCAAACTCACACCCCCAATTCCCACCCCTGCAGTATGGTGCACACAGGGAAACTGAGGCACACACCGTCTTTGTATAGGACAGTAAGATGAATAAAACCCCACTGCGTCACAGAGGGTTCTGAAATCGAAGCACAAAAAGAAGAAACCCCCCAGTGCTGTCATTGGTTGAGGCGTTGGCCCTGTGCCCATATTCACGGCGCTCACGGGGGTGTCCAGCTGCCGGGGCTGCTGGCCCTGTCTCCATAGCGACGTGGCTCTTTGTAGGTGGTTTTATTGCCAGGAGCTTGTTGGCCAACATTTACTAATTGTTACCTGGGGGGGTGGGTGGGGGCATGTCCTGGACTGAACGGGGCATGGAGCAGCACATGCTGAGGGCCGCCGAGGTGGCCCCACGCTGAGCACCCAGCCGCTGCCAAGGCTTGTGGGGGCTCCGGGTGGCCATAGGGGGGTGACGGTAATTGGGAGCTTTTATTTGCTCAAGAGCCTGCTGGGCCTCGGGAACCTGGTGCTTTGGCAGGGCAGTGAGGGGGGCTCCGCTCGGAGACCATCGGGATGAACCCCCAATGGAGGCTCAAGAACATCTATTGGGGCCACCCACTCGAGGCCTTTCCTGGTGCGGGGTCATTTCAATGCCATGAACCCCAGGAATGCTCTGGAGGCCTGATCAGAAGCACGTTTCTAGTGTCGGACAGTGGCCGCGTCGGCAGAGCCGGACCAGACGTGTTCTCCAAAAACCTCAGTCTGGCAGCCAGACCAGCGCCGTGAATTGGTGCCGAAAGCCCCGGAGAACATCAGGGCTGCACTGTTGGAAAGTCGCAGGCACATTTGTCAACCCCAAGGGCATCAAGCGCTCGTCAAAGTGACTGTAACACGTTCGAAAGGTGCCATTCATCTCAAGCACTAGCTTCGAGGTGGTTGCATGTGTAATGCAGACAGAGCCCGGTCGTCGGCAGGCGGGAGCAAAGAAGCTTACAAGAAGCTTACAAGAAGTGGAAGATTGGACAAATGACCAGGGAGGAGTATAAAAATATTGCTCAGGCATGCAGGAGTGAAATCAGGAAGGTCAAATCACACTTGGAGTTGCAGCTAGCAAGAGATGTTAAGAGTAACAAGAAGGGTTTCTTCAGGTATGTTAGCAACAAGAAGAAAGTCAAGGAAAGTGTGGGCCCCTTACTGAATGAGGGAGGCAACCTAGTGACCGAGGATGTGGAAAAAGCTAATGTACTCAATGGTTTTTTTACCTCTGTCTTCACAAACAAGGTCAGCTCCCAGACTGCTGCACTGGGCAGCACAGTATGGGGAGAAGGTGACCAGCCCTCTGTGGAGAAAGAAGTGGTTTGGGACTATTTAGAAAAACTGGACGTGCACAAGTCCATGGGGCCGGATGCGCTGCATCCGAGGGTGCTAAAGGAGTTGGCGGATGAGATTGCAGAGCCATTAGCCATTATTTTTGAAAACTCATGGCGATCGGGGGAGGTCCCGGATGACTGGAAAAAGGCTAATGTAGTGCCCATCTTTAAAAAAGGGAAGAAGGAGGATCCGGGGAACTACAGGCCAGTCAGCCTCACCTCAGTCCCTGGAAAAATCATGGAGCAGGTCCTCAAGGAATCAATTATGAAACACTTAGAGGAGAGGAAAGTGATCAGGAACAGTCAGCATGGATTCACCAAGGGGAAGTCGTGCCTGACTAACCTAATTGCCTTCTATGATAAGATAACTGGCTCTGTGGATGAGGGGAAAGCAGTGGAGGTGTTATTCCTTGACTTTAGCAAAGCTTTTGATACGGTCTCCCACAGTATTCTTGCTGCCAAGTTAAAGAAGTATGGGCTGGATGAATGGACTGTAAGGTGGATAGAAAGCTGGCTAGATCGTCGGGCTCAACGGGTAGTGATCAACGGCTCCATGTCTAGTTGGCAGCCAGTTTCAAGCGGAGTGCCCCAAGGGTCGGTCCTGGGGCTGGTTTTGTTTAATATCTTTATTAATGATCTGGAGGATGGTGTGGACTGCACTCTCAGCAAGTTTGCAGATGACACTAAACTGGGAGGCGTGGTAGATACACTGGAGGGTAGGGATCGGATACAGAGGGACCTAGACAAATTAGAGGATTGGGCCAAAAGAAACCTGATGAGTTTCAACAAGGACAAGTGCAGAGTCCTGCACTTAGGACGGAAGAATCCCATGCACAGCTACAGACTAGGGACCGAATGGCTAGGTAGCAGTTCTGCAGAAAAGGACCTAGGGGTCACAGTGGACGAGAAGCTGGATATGAGTCAACAGTGTGCCCTTGTTGCCAAGAAGGCTAACGGCATTTTGGGCTGTATAAGTAGGGGCATTGCCAGCAGATCGAGGGACGTGATCGTTCCCCTTTATTCGACATTGGTGAGGCCTCATCTGGAGTACTGTGTCCAGTTTTGGGCCCCACACTACAAGAAGGATGTGGAAAAATTGGAAAGATTCCAGCGGAGGGCAACAAAAATGATTAGGGGTCTGGAGCGCATGACTTATGAGGAGAGGCTGAGGGAACTGGGATTGTTTAGTCTCCAGAAGAGAAGAATGAGGGGGGATTTGATAACAGCCTTCAACTACCTGAAGGGGGGTGTGACAATGCGGTTCTGGCGGAACCCAACTGAGAGTGCCAACTCAGGACAAATTGCTCAAACAGGGCAGTTACAGCCCAAGGCTGGGGTTTTTTCCACCTCTAAAGCAAACCAAACCAGCCAGGTAAGAGGACTTCGGTCTCACCCCACTGGCTAACCGCAAGTCTCACAAGCAATCTCCTTAGACACTCCAGTTTCCCAGTATTACCACCAGTGCCACTCATTATGGGGACAAATGGTTATGAAAACCGAGACCCCAGTAAAAGAAAAAGGTTCTCCTGATCCCAAAGGACCAAGCCCCAGACCCAGGTCAATATACAAATCAGATCTTACCCACAAATCACGCTGTTGCCAATCCTTTAGAATCTAAAATTTAAAGGTTTATTCATAAAAGGAAAAAGATAGAGATGAGAGTTAGAATTGGTTAAATGGAATCAATTACATACAGTAATGGCAAAGTTCTTGGTTCAGGCTTGCAGCAGCGATAGAATAAACTGCAGGTTCAAATCAAGTCTCTGGAATACATCCCCCGCTGGGATGGGTCCTCAGTCCTTTGTTCAAAGCTTCAGCTTGTAGCAAAGTTCCTCCAGAGGTATGAAGCAGGATTGAAGACAAGATGGAGATGAGGCATCAGCCTTTTATAGTCTTTTCCAGGTGTAAGAACACCTCTTTGTTCTTACTGTGGAAAATTACAGCAAAATGGAGTCTGGAGTCACATGGGCAAGTTCCTGCATACTTTGCTGAGTCTCAAGGCATATTTGCCTTCTCTCAATGGGTCCATTGTATAGCTGATGGTCCTTAATGGGCCATCAAGCAGGCTAGGCAGAGCTAACACCAGTTTGTCTGGGATGTCACCCAGCAGCATAGCATAAGTTTGAAATACAGACAGTATAGAGCCAATATTCATAACTTCAACTACAAAACTGATACACACATATAGACAGCATAATCATAACCAGTAAACCATAACCTTGTCTTAGACACCCCATTTGACCCCCTTTATACAAGATTTGGGTGCCACTACAGGACCTTGGTTGCAACAATGATCTATATGGTCCCAGATTATATCAATAACGTCACAGGGGGTTCCAAAGAGGATGGAACTCGGCTGTTGTCAGTGGTGGCAGATGACAGAACAAGGAGCAATGGTCTCAAGTTGCAGTGGGGGAGGTCTAGGTTGGATATTAGGAAACACTATTTCACTAGGAGGGTGGTGAAGCACTGGAATGCGTTACATAGGGAGGTGGTGGAGTCTCCTTCCTTGGAGGTTTTTAAGGCCCTGCTTGACAAAGCCCTGGCTGGGATGATTTGGTTGGGAATTGGTCCTGCTTTGAGCAGGGGGTTGGACTAGATGACCTCCTGAGGTCCCTTCCAACCCTGAGATTCTAGGATTCGATGATCTCTGGAGCTTAGCACATGGGCTTCTACCGCACGAGGTCAAAGCCAGCTGGCTGTTAGCTACGGCTGTAGAGCAGACTCATTTTCTCTCTCTCTAGTGGTCTCGGTGCCACTGGACGGGACAGAGCCCCACCCCAGGAGGTGGGGGGTTACACATGCCCCCGGGGTCTAGCTTTGTGTATACCCAGGCGGCACGCACGCAGTCCAGTCACTCGGGGGTTAGGGTAACGGGAATTGGTTTCTAATCATGACCGGATTCAGGGCTGATAGTCAACACGTAGTTGGAGCTTTCCATTTGTTTTCTAAACGCTGAGGCCTGGTGCCCGGCCAGCGAAGTGGAGCTTTGACTCAAGCCCTTGTCTAGGGTCTCCTGAAGGTAGGTGCCCAGTGTGGCTCGTTTGGGCTCTGCCGTGTGCCCGGCTGTAGCTCGGGTGGGCTGGCATAGTCCCTGCGCCTGTCCATACGCTCTCCGAGACATCTCCCTAGTCACTGTACCTGGCCAGGGTACAGTGACTAGGGAGGGCTGGACTCAGGGGGCAGCTCTGGGGGGCTCCTGGGTGCTGTCCGGTTCCCCCAGGCAAGCTGGGCTGCTGGCACACGGGCTCAGAGGGAAACGCGGGGGGCTCTGACCAGTCGGGTCACTTGCTGCCTTTGGCTAGTAACCTCGAGAGGGTCACTGGCCCAGAGGATAAGGGGACCCTGCCCAGGTGCCACCGGAAGCCCCATGGAGAGCAAGCGCTGCAGGACGTGCCAGCCCAGAGACCCGGCGTGGCAGTACCCGGGGGCCCGCTGTCTGGCCTGGAGCGACCCCAGGACATTGTCTGGGACCTGCACAGACTTCGGGCCTGCGGTGGCTCCAGCCTCTGACCCCGATTCCAGCCGGGCCCTGCCTCCAGCCCCAGCCTGACGTTGACTCCAACTCTTCCTCATTGAACCTCCAGTCCCTGCTCACTGTGCCGCCAGCCCACCTGCACCCCGGCCCCTTACAGGGGAATCGGCCAGGCCCAGGCTGTGTCTGTGGCTGCTGCGCCCGAGCCGCTAAGGGCCTGCGGCGAGCGAGCGGCTGGGGCTGGTGGGCACTTGCAGGGGCGGGGTCCTGCCTGTGCTCGGATAGCTGATGCCGATACTCGTAACAAGACCCCGTGGCCGCGCTCGGGCCGGGTCCTCCTTGGCTTGGTCCCACAAGGCCTGTTGAAACAGCCTCGTTCCACTGCGTGTCCGACGCGAGCCAGTGGACACAGTGAATGGGAAGAGGCTGTGCATGGGCGGGGCCAGTGCCCCCTGCTGAGCCCCCTGCCCCACAGCACCCCTTGCTGAGCCCCCACCCCTCTCCCTGCCCCACAGCACCCCCTAGCGCCGCCCTGGGGCCAGCCCTGATGCGAGGGGAGAGCGCCCCTGCTGAGCCCCCGCCCCACAGCACCCCTTGCTGAGCCCCCACCCCTCTCCCTGCCCCACAGCACCCCCTAGCGCCCCACGGGGCCAGCCCTGACTGCCAGGGGAGAGCGCCCCTGCTGAGCCCCCTGCCCCACAGCACCCCCTGCTGAGCCCCCACCCCTCTCCCTGCCCCACAGCACCCCCTAGCGCCCCACGGGGCCAGCCCTGACTGCCAGGGGAGAGCGCCCCCTGCTGATCCCCCTGCCCCACAGCACCCCCTGCTGAGCCCCCACCCCTCTCCCTGCCCCACAGCGCCCCCTAGCGCCGCCCTGGGGCCAGCCCTGACTGCCAGGGGAGAGCGCCCCCTGCTGATCCCCCTGCCCCACAGCACCCCCTGCTGAGCCGCCACCCCTCTCCCTGCCCCACAGCGCCCCCTAGCGCCCAACGGGGCCAGCCCTGACTGCCAGGGGAGAGCGCCCCCTGCTGAGCCCCCACCCTTCTCCCTGCCCCACAGCACCCCCTAGCGCCCCACGGGGCCAGCCCTGCCGGCCAGGGGACAGCACCCCCTGCTGAGCCCTGCTCCCTGCAGCACAGGCCCCCAGCATGGCAGTGGGGCCTCAGGGTCAGTGGTGACTGCCAGGGACGCCTCCTAATGGCTTCCAACATCTCCACTGCTCTCTGCAGACCCGGCTCTCCGTGGGATTCCCATCTAAGGACTGGGGCAGCCTCATGCTGCTGAGCGTGTGTCACAGACTCATAGACTATCAGGGTTGGAAGGGACCTCGGGAGGTATCTAGTCCAACCCCCTACTCAAAGCAGGACCAATTCCCAACTAAATCATCCCAGCCAGGGCTTTGTCAAGCCGGGCCTTAAAAACCTCCAAGGAAGGAGACTCCACCACCTCCCTAGGTAACGCATTCCAGTGCTTCACCACCCTCCTAGTGAAATAGTGTTTCCTAATATCCAACCTAGACCTCCCCCACTGCAACTTGAGACCATTGCTCCTTGTTCTGTCATCTGCCACCATTGAGAACAGCCGAGTTCCATCCTCTTTGGAACCCCCCTTCAGGTAGTTGAAGGCTGCTATCAAATCCCCCCTCATTCTTCTCTTCTGCAGACTAAATAATCCCAGTTCCCTCAGCCTCTCCTCATAAGTCATGTGCTCCAGACCCCTAATCATTTTTGTTGCCCTCCGCTGGACTCTTTCCAATTTTTCCACATCCTTCTTGTAGTGTGGGGCCCAAAACTGGACACAATACTCCAGATGAGGCCTCACCAGTGCCAAATAGAAGGGAATAATCACTTCCCTCGATCTGCTGGAAATGCTCCTACTAATGCAGCCCAATATGCCGTTAGCCTTCTTGGCAACAAGAGCACACTGTTGACTCATATCCAGCTTCTCGTCCACTGTGACCCCTAGGTCCTTTTCTGCAGAACTGCTACCTAGCCATTCGGTCCCTAGTGTGTAACAGTGCATGGGATTCTTCCGTCCTAAGTGCAGGACTCTGCACTTGTCCTTGTTGAACCTTATCAGGTTTCTTTTGGCCCAATCCTCTAGTTTGTCTAGGTCCCTCTGTATCCGATCCCTACCCTCCACTGTATCTACCACGCCTCCCAGTTTAGTGTCATCTGCAAACTTGCTGAGGGTGCAGTCCACGCCATCCTCCAGATCATCAATGAAGATATTGAACAAAACCGGCCCCAGGTCCGACCCTTGGGGCACTCCGCTTGATACCGGCTGCCAACTAGACATGGAGCCATTGATCACTTCCCGTTGAGCCCGACGATCTAGCCAGCTTTCTATCCATCTTATAGTCCATTCATCCAGCCCACACTTCTTTAACTTGGCGGCAAGAATACTGTGGGAGACCGTATCAAAAGCTTTGCTAAAGTCAAGGAATAACACCTCCACTGCTTTCCCCTCATCCACAGACCCAGTTATCTCCTCATAGAAGGCAATTAGGTTAGTCAGGCACGACTTCCCCTTGGTGAATCCATGCTGACTGTTCCTGATCACTTTCCTCTCCTC
Source organism: Emys orbicularis (assembly GCF_028017835.1). Taxonomy (NCBI): domain Eukaryota; kingdom Metazoa; phylum Chordata; order Testudines; family Emydidae; genus Emys; species Emys orbicularis. Next base: position 130,626,261 of record NC_088689.1, read on the forward strand.
TAAGTGTTTCATAATTGATTCCTTGAGGACCTGCTCCATGATTTTTCCAGGGACTGAGGTGAGGCTGACTGGCCTGTAGTTCCCCGGATCCTCACTCTTCCCTTTTTTAAAGATGGGCACTACATTAGCCTTTTTCCAGTCATCCGGGACCTCCCCCGATCGCCATGAGTTTTGAAAGATAATGGCCAATGGCTCTGCAATCACATCCGCCAACTCCTTTAGCGCCCTCGGATGCAGCGCATCCGGCCCCATGGACTTGTGCTCGTCCAGTTTTTCTAAATAGTCCCGAACCACTTCTTTCTCCACAGAGGGCTGGTCACCTTCTCCCCATATTGTGCTGCCCAGTGCAGCAGTCTGGGAGCTGACCTTGCTTGTGAAGACAAAGGTAAAAAAACCATTGAGTACATTAGCTTTTTCCACATCCTCAGTCACTAGGTTGCCTCCCTGATTCAGTAAGGGGCCCACACTTTCCTTGACTTTCTTCTTGTTGCTAACATACCTGAAGAAACCCTTCTTGTTACTCTTAACATCTCTCGCTAGCTGCAACTCCAAGTGTGATTTGGCCTTCCTGATTTCACTCCTGCAGGCCTGAGCACACAGGCGGCGGGGCGAGGGGAAGGGCTCAGGGGCTAGGATCCAGGCCTAAGACATGGTAGATGTTCCTCCACAACTCCTGTGACTGTGGGCCAGTCGCTGTGCTTCAGTTCCCCTCCTGCGGAAGGGGGCCGGGCAGGTGCGCGAGGACACGGGGGCTGCGAGATTGACTGACGAAAGGTGCTAAGGGGGCTCTGTGAGGGTTAGAGTCACGTGTGGGGCCAGCTTTGCAGGGAAGCTCAGCGGGGTGGGGTGCAAACACTGCAGGGACCCCCTTCTGGATGGGGGACCAACACGAGGTACCTGGGGAGCCCCCAGCTCCCCCCGCCCCCCAGGTGCAAGAAGAACACGTGCCCAGGGCACGGCTCCAGCAGGGAATGGACAGAGGTGCCTTGTGCTCCCTGTCACGGAGTATGGGGGGACTCAGGGCCCTGCACCCCCGGCTTCCTGCGATTCACCATGACTCTCAGCCAGCCAGTAAAGCAGAAGGTTTATTTAGACGACAGGAACACAGTCCAAGACAGGTCTTGCAGGCACAGACAACAGGATACCCCTCAGTTAGGTCCATCTTGGGGTCCTCGGGCACCCCAGCCCCCTTGGGAGGTCAGAGCCCTGTCTGCCTCCCAGCCAGCTCCTGAAACTCTGCCTTCAGCCACCCCTCCCACAGCCTTTGTTCAGTTTCCCGGGCAAAGGTGTCACCTGGCCTCTAACCCCTTCCTGGGTTCTCATGTTACATGCTCAGGTATTCTCCCTCGGCCAGTCTCCCATCCCCCCATTGCAGACTATCCCAGCCACGCTCCCCTGTCAGCATTCACAGACCACTTTCGGAACAGTCCCAGTTCCTCACACTCCCCGCGGCCCATCCAGCACGTTCGGGGGAGGGGGAAATCTGCTGCTCCCAGTTCTAGGCTGGCGCCCAAGTCAGCTCACAGCTTCTCTGTGGGGCGGGGCGAGGAGGCAGGTGCCCGTGGTGTCCAGCCCCACACTGAGCCGCTCTCTGGTCAGCAGCTCCGGTGCCCCACAGCGGCTCAGGCTGCACCAGGCTCTGGGGCAGGGCTGGGGGCCGGAGCATGGAAGCAAAGCAGGGTTAGGGCCCATGGTGATGGGCACCGTAGCTGGCGAGCAGTGGGGTCCCCTGCCCGCTCCCTCACCCCTGCGTTCTTGTGGCACAGGTGTCGGGGATGGGGCTGTTGCCGGGGCCCAGGGCCCCACCAAGGGGGGTGGTGACAGCTCTCTCCTGCCCCAGCTGGCTCGGTGCCCTGTGAGCACCCACGGCCCTGGGCAGGACACGGTCCGGCAACCCCCCACCCCACCCAGCGGGCAGCACCTGAATTCATACACAGCCCCGCCCGCAGAGGGACGCCGTGCCCCAGCCAGCTGGGGGTGCCAGGGGCCTGCGTGTGGCCAGCCCACAGGGGTCTGGAGCACTGCTCTGACAGGCCCCCTCGGCAGGGAGCGGAGCCGGGGTGGGGGGATTTACACAAGGGGGCTTGGAAGGGACACCACAGCCCGGCCTGCCCCCCCAAGTGACTGGGAGGGGACCCCCTTGTCCTGCCCTGTCCCCAGCGTGACTCGGCGAATCCCGAGCGCCTCCGCCTCAGGGCTGGTGAGGCGGAGCTAGGCCCGAGGCCAGGGGGATGGGCGCCAGACTAGGCTGTCCCTGCCCTGGGGCCGCTCGCAGGGTGCACAGCCCTTCCTGCCGCCCCGGCTGCTCATGGAAGGGGCCGCAGCCCCTGACCTGCCCCCAGGCTCCTGCCCCCCTTACCCGAGGCCGGCCGGGGGCTCAAACAATCCACGAAGCACTCAAAGCTGAGCCGGAAGAACCTCCTGGGGCTGGGCTGGCTCGGTTCGCCCGCGGGGGGGCTGGCACCGCGCCCCGCAGCAGCCATCGCTGCTCCCAACCCCACGAATGGGGGTCCCGGGCCCCAAGTCCCAGCAGCTGCTGCAGCCGTGCGGCCCACTAGCACCACCCCCACCGGCTGCAGGACTGCAAAAGTGTGTGGGGCAAGCGCCCGCTAGCCCATCCCCCGCTAGCCCAGCCCTGGCCCCACTCCTCATACCCTGCCCCCCTGCTAGCCCAAGCCCACCCCCTCTCCTGGCCTGCCCCACCCTATCCCAGCCCCACTCCTCCTGCCCTGCACCCCCTGCTAGCCCAACCCTTCCCCCACTCCTCCTGCCCATCCCCCGCTAGCCCAGCCCCAGCCCCTCCTCCTGCCCTGCACCCCCTGCTAGCCCAACCCTTCCCCCACTCCTCCTGCCCATCCCCCAGTAGCCCAATCCCTCCTGCCCTGCCCTACCCCCACCCCTCCAGCCCCGCCCCCTCTCCTGGCCTGCTCCACCCTACCCCAGCCCCAGCCCCACTCCCCCCGCGCTGCACCCCCTGCTAGCCCAACCCCGCCTGCCCTGCACCCTCTAGCCCAGCACTGCCCTACCCCCACCCCTCCAGCCCAGGCCCCACTCCTGGCCTGCCCCACCCTATCCCCGCCCCGGCCCCACTCTGGCTGATGCCTAGAGCCCTGTGGAAATGGGCACTGCGGCTTTGCAGGGCTCTCTCTCTGCCCCCCACACCCTCAGGGCTGGCACTCTGCTGCCCGACTCAGGCCTGGCCTGCTGCTGCAAGCAAGGGCATTTCACTGCAATTCCAGGTGGGCAGAGGCCCAGGGCAGCACCCCACATGGGGCAGCCAGGCCCAGCACCCCACACACAGGTCCCACAGCCCCGGGCAGAGGTCAGTAGAATTTAATGACTCAAGACAAACACCAACTTTATACAAAGTGAGGGGGAGCAGCGGCTGGCGGGAGGGGGCAGCGGCTCCGCCCGGGGAGAATCGGGGGAGACAGCAGCAGTCGAGGGCCGAGGGCCAAGGGCCAGAGAACGAGATTCCAGAGAACGCGCCAATGCACTGGAGAATGGGGAGGGGGCCCACGCCCGAGGGAGGGGCTGCTGGGCCAGGGCATGTGCCCATCCAGGCTGCCCCAGCCACTGGCTCTAGCGCCCATTCGCAGAGGCACCTGCCTTCCTCTCACCCGGTCCGGCCTGAGCTGGCAGAATGGAGCAGGGCCGGGTTGCGACCCCCCGTGCCAGACTCCCACTGCTGCATGGGCACCACGGGGACGCTGGCAACGCCACCCTAGGCAGCCCAGCCCCGGAGAGGGAGCCTGCCCTTGAGGGCAGTGCCCAGGCTGCCCCACACCCACCCTGCCAACTACCATGGCAGGGAGCTGCCAGGCCCGGGGGGGCAGGGAGGAACCCCACCCCCCGCCCCGCCAAGGAGCAGCAGGTTCTGTCCCCCTTTGGGCCACAGGCTGATGGAGGGGTGGGGCCAGGTGATCCCCAGCAAGCTGCCCCAGGCCCCCACAGTCCATGCAGCCCTGGGCTCTCCTACCCCTGCCCCTGCCTGGCAGCCAATGAAACCGTTACCCAGCAGAGCAGCGTGCAGGGGCCGAGAGGAAAGTGCTTGAGAAGGGCCAGGCGGGGACCCCCAGCAAAGGGCAGGAGGGGGGAAGCCACAGAACAGGCCCTTGCACATCCACCCCCGCCAGCAGCCAGCTGCGCCTCAGTCGACTTCCTCCATGTTGCTGTAGGAGGGGGCGGGGCACTCGGCAGGGCTGGCAAAGGGATCCGGGAGCCCGGCCGGGGACAACGGGGGGCCTCCTTCGGGGGCGACGCTGGAGCCGAACGACACGGGGTTCATGCCCTGCAAACAGAACAAGGAGGTCAGAGGGGGCAGCCCTCCCTTCACCCCTGCATGCCCATGGTGCAGGGCCAGGCCCAGACTAGCTCCTATCCTCCCCCCGCCCTCCCGGGCAGCAGAGTTACTGAGCAGGGGGAGGGCCCCAGCGGGGCTCAGAGCACGGCCCCAGCCCAGAGAGGTGCGTGTGTGTGTACACGTGTACAGCAGGTGTGTGTACACGTGTACAGCAGGTGTGTGTACACGTGTACAGCAGGTGTGTGTACACGTGTACAGCAGGTGTGTGTACACGTGTACAGCAGGTGTGTGTACACACACACACACACACACACACACATCCACGTGGACGGCAGGCCGGGGCAGCGAGCCCTGAGTGCCGACAGCAGCCGCCTCGCACAGCAGCAGGCGTCCCAAGAACATGGCAAGGAGGCAGCAGCAACGCCGAGGGCCCCAGAGCCAGCAGCACCTCCCGGCACCTTCCACTCCACCAGCTTCCTCCACTGCCTGAGCGAGCAGCAGAGCCCCCTGCACGCGGGGGCCAGGCCCACGCTCTCCTGCGGGCACAGACCGGGCAGCCCCGTCCAGCTTGAGCTGCAGCCACGCCTCCCTGCACCGCTCCAGGGAGCCTGAGCCGACAACGGGAGGGTTGTTCCTAGCCAGGCCATGCCAGCGCCGCGCTCCCAGGAGGGGATGGGACCGGGGGTGAGGAGCCAGCCAGCCAGCACTGCAGCAGGAGGGTGCTCAAGGAAGAGCCCTGGGGGGGCACCCTACAAGGAGGGGGGGCTTGGGCACACGGCCGTCATGGCAGCACGCTGCCGGCAGGGGGCGCCCTCGGAACAGCCATGCCAGCATGAGAGGGCAATTTTCTCACTCCAAGCGTTGTATCCAACCCGTAGGAATCCGACATTAGGCCGGGCCTGGCCAGAGAAAGGGGGACTGACCCCTGAGCACAGCATTCACGTTAACTGAGGGGCAAGTCCCGCTCCGGGAGACAGACACATGGTGCTTTAAAAGGACCAAGGTCACAAAGCTGCAACCACGTCTGAGCCAAGCAGCCAGGAGGAAGAAACGTGACTGATCATCGGCAATGGTTTCTCAGCACTGGCCTGGCCGCTCAAAAAGCCACACGCAAGGAAGGAGGCTGCGTTGGTTAAGACTCCAACCTCATTCAGAGGGGAAGTGGAGGCAACTCTTTCTAGGATATAAATTTAAAAAACCTACACAACAAATGGAAGAAAGGGGCAGTTGAAGGTAATGAATATAAATCAGAAGCTCGGAACTGTGGAAACTTGGTAAGGGAAGCCAGGGGACACAAGGAGAAATCTATGGCCAGCAGAGTTAAGAACAATAAGGAGGAGTTGAAGTGTATTAGGACCAAAGGAATCCTGACAATGGTCCTGGTGTGTTACTAGAGGGACATGGTAGAATTCGCAATAAACACGCAGAAAAGGGAGAGGAGGTGTATCAATATCTCTGCTCGGTGTTTGGTGGAAAACACCGTGACCGCAGACTCCTCCTCCTCCTCCCATGCCACTCCTCTCTCCGGCTGGTTTGGTTTTAAAGGTAAAGCAGGAGAAAGGCTTAGCCACTGAATCCGCAGAAAGTACGACGCAGTCATTTCAGAGCATAAACCACGTCCACGGCCGTCACCGTCTTCCCTTTAGCATGGTCAGTGAGAGTGACGGCATCATGGATCACATTCCCAAGAAAACTTTCAGCACCCGGCAAGTCCCCCCCAGTCTGAACCAAGCAACCACCAGCCGGCTTGGTAAGATCTTCGATATTATCGCAAAGCACCTTCTGATGGCGTTTCACACCCTGCTCTCGGAGTCCTTTACAACCTTTGCTTCGTCAAGACATGCTGCTACTGCCCACAAACTAGTATCTCTGGAGGACGTTGAACAGAAGTTACTAAGGTCAGACATTTTAAAATCAGCAGGTCCACATAACTTGCACCCAAGTGTTTTAAAAGAGCTGGCTGATGAGCTTGCTGGACAGTTAATGCTGATTTTCTAGAAGTCCTGGAGCACTGGGGAAGTTCCAGATGACTGGAAGAAAGCTAATGGTGTAACAATTTTTAAAAAGGGTAAATGGGATGACCTGGGTAATTATAGGCCTGTCAGCCTGACATCGATCCTGGGCAAGATAACGGAGCGGCTGCTACAGGACTCGATTAATGCAGAACTAAAGGGGGATCGTGTAATTAATGCCAGTCAATATGGGTTTGTAGAAAACATCCTGTCAAACTAACTTGATTTTCTGATGAGATTACAAGTTTGATGGATCCAGGCAATAGTGCTGATGTACAGACTTCGGTAAGATATGTGACTTGGCCTTGCACGACATTTCCATCAACAGACTAGAATGCTATCGAGTTACCATGGCCCACATTACATGGATTAAATGCTGGCTCACTGATAGGTCTCAACGTGGAATTGCATGTGGGGAACCATCGGTGTTTCCGGTGGGGTCCTGCAGGGAGCGGTTCTTGGCCCTTCGCTAGTTAACGTTTTTGTCAATGCCCTGGAAGAAAACGAAATCACTGGAAGTCTGCAGATGACAAACATTGGGGCAGTGGCAAATAAAGAGAGAAAGTCAGTGATACAGAGCAAACTGGGCTCAACCAGACAATATCAATTTGCCTGCAGCGAAAGGTAAGTGTATCCATCTAGGAACAGCGAGGGTCGGCCGTACTCTCAGGCCGGGGGCTCTCTCCTGGGAACAGGGCCTCTCAACAGGATTTGGGGGTCCTGGTGGACAATCACGGAGCATAAGCTCCGAACAGGACGCTGTGGCCAAACGGGCGAATGTGATCCTGGGATGTATAAAGAGGGAATCTGGAGGAGGAGCAGAGACGGGATTTTGCCTCGGTATCTGGCCTGAGTGTGACCGCTGGGGAGTCCTGGGTCCAGGTCTGTGCCCACAAGGCCAGGAGGATGTTGATAAATGGCAGAGGGCTCAGAGCAGAGCCAGGAGATGATGAAAGGGTTAGAAACCTGCCTTGCAGTGACAGGGGCGAGGGGCTCAGTCTGGTGAGCGCCCCCACGAGCTGGCCCGGGGCGAAGGAGCCCAGCCTGTCCCTGCCCCACGGGAACAGATCGTGGGCAATGGGCTGTTGGCTCCGGCAGAGGAAGGTCTAACACAATCCTGGGGCTGGCAGTTCAAGCTAGACAAAGTCCGACGGGAAACAAGGGAGGGGAAGTAACTGTTGGGACAGGTTCCCAGGGGTTGTTAGGGTGGATTCTCCACCCCTGGAACTTCAGCACTGAAGCCTGGACGTTTTCCTCAGGGATCTGCTCTCGGCGATCGGACGAGATGATCACAATGGTCCCTTGCGGCCTTGGACTCTGACAGATGGCTGCCCCCCGTGATCCAGAGCACCCCGCTGGGGCCGCGTCCCGTTGTGCTTCTTCAGGGCTGCCTGAGGGGCGACTCCCGGGAGGCTCATGGGATCAGAGGCAGGCGGCTCCTGCCTGCTCATGGGTTTCTCCAGCCTGCTGTGACATCCCCACAGGAGCACGGCCAGTGCCAAGGAAAAAGCAGTGCAGAAGCCAGGATCCCATCCCCACGGCCTACCTCGTGAGACCCCCAAGGGAGGGGCAGGATCTGCTTTGGCCGGACAGGGGGCAGGCTCGGGCGTGGGGGGGAAGCAGCATGCTAGGCCCTGCTGAGCTATGTGATGGGGGCTCCAGCCATCTCTGCTGCCAGGACCTCACTCCTTTGGCTAGGGCAAGAGTGCAGAGGCCCAGCGCGGGCGTCCATCTCTCTCGGCCACGCCACGGTGTGAGCACGCTCTCCAGCCCGCCCCTCGGCTTGCTGGCAGCTGCCCATGGAGCCACGTGGGCAGTGCCAGCACCAATTTCCCTGCCACAGGGCCGCCCGGCACTAGCTTGCAGGGCCCTCCCTCTCTTTTCTAGCGGAGCTGGGTGGGGGATCAGCCAAAGCCACAGGCCAAGAGCAAGACCCTACAGCTCCTACTGACGCAGACCTGTCGCTTCCCCCTATGGCAGGTCCTTCGAACCTGTACTGACCAGGCCCGAGACCCAGAGGGGCGGGTGCCAGGGTGGAGACTTGCCCCAGCCCTGCCTCTTCCTCCTCGTGAGGACAGAGGAACCACGGCTCAGCGCTGGGCCGGAATCCAGAAACCCTGAGAGGCCGGTGCAGCGTTCCTCGGCTGGCAGGGGTCTCCCTCACAGACTCCAGAGCCCCGTGTTCCCCACCCAGCCAGCCAAGGCCACAAGCAGCAGACACTGCCAGGCACCCCGCGTTGTGTCTGGGCTGCCAACAGCGCGGAAGGCAAAGCCGCAGCCTGGCGAGGGAGCCACACCGTAGTGCGGAGCCAAGGCTGCAAAGCCAACCAAGCGCCAAGGGCATGGCCCGTCCCAGGCCAGACCTGCTGTGCACTGCGCCCCCATCTCGCTCCAGATGCTCCGGAGCATGAGCCGGGGCTCGCCCACCCCCGCCAGCAGGGGCTGCGCACAGGCAGTCTGGGTGGGGGGCTCGGCCAACAGTGGGCTCTACTCTGGGGCCGCGGGGCTGCATTCGCAGGTGGGTGATGGCCAGGTCTTTGCCGTAGGGGCCGCCTCACCCTACACCAGACGACTTGCCTGGGCTGCATCTGGCGGGGGCGCAGTGCAGAAATCTGGACAGATCCATGCACCCCGAGCCACGCTGAGCGACCCGCCTCTGTCCCACAGCGCCACTCTGCACATCAAACTCCTCCCAGCTCAGCCCACAGCTCTGCAGCGTTAGCAGGGCTTCTCTGCCCCCCAGCCCAGCGCACGCAGGCTCAGAGCCCCAGTTCCCCACCTGCCCGGGCTGGCTCTGCCGTGCAGCTCTCAGGCTCGCTCGGAGTGGGGGAGCGTTCAGCATGAGAAGCAGGGCCAGCGGGCTCCTGGCAGAGTCATGAGCGCAGGCTCCCCCACAGGCTGGGCAGCGGCACGGGCGTGAGGAGCAGCCCAAGGACGGCTGAGCAGAGTGCGGCACACAGTGGCGCGACTACGGCAGAGATGGGGGGATCTGGGGCCTGTTCCCTCGGCCCCTGGCGAGTCATTCCCTGGCGCAGAGAAAGAAGACTGGCACCGCATGGCTGGAACAGCCCGGTTTATTCATATGGTCCATACAGTACACAACGAGGGCCCTTTGCTGCCGTCGTGGCAGGAACTCCCTGGGCCCAGCGCCGGGCGTGCTTTCCCACGGGCCTGTCCCCAGGCAGGCGCAGGGAGACTGGCCCCCACCTCCCACCAGCTCGTTCTGGACTCAGCTGGACTGTGGGACTCCCGGCCGGCACACGGGGGCGAGCGGAGGGGCGGGGCGGAGCAGGCAGACCTGCTGCACACTGGGGACTATTAGTCACGAGGCCACAGCCAGCGGGCCAATCGTCAGGGAGGCAGCCAAGTCTGGCGGGCATGAGCCCAAATGACTCTGTGTGACGGGGCCGGAGGCAGCACCATGCCAGCGTGCCAGGAGCAGAGCCCACGGCTAGCACGAGGGAGCGCTCGGCTCAGCGGGAGATCGCTCTGCAGTAGAGGGGACCCACGCAGGGAGGCGCTGCACCAGCCCCAGCTGCGCTCCGCTGGTCTGCCATTCCGGCTGCTTGCACCCCAGAGCACGTGCTGCCGGAGGACTGCAGCCTGGAGAGTCCCCGCTCCCCAGGAGCCGGGCCGAGCATGCTGCAGAGCGGGATCCGGCAAGGAAGGCTGCCCGGCGAGGGCTCCATGGTCGCGAGCAGGCCTGGTCACTCCAGCACCTCCCTGGCGAGGTGTCCCAATGCCCTGGGCACAGAGCAGCCCTCGCCAAGGCGGCTGGAACTGTGCAGGGCTGGGCTAGCCGCTGCCCTGCCAGCGCCTATCTCCAGCGGCTCTGGGAGACGAGGGGGTAGAAGACATTGAGGAAGAGTGCCACAATGGCGGCCATGGTGCCCAGCACAACGTAGCGGAGGCAGCCTTCGTCAGGGTGCTGCCGGGCGGCCTGGCTCGCCGTCTGGCCGCGGGGCCGGCAGGGAGTCCTGGCATGCCTCCTGCCAGCCTCGGGCTCCTCTTCGGCCTCCAGTTCCTGCCAGATCAGAGAAGCCTGCGATGTGGAAACCTGCGTCAGCACTTGGGGAGAACATACCGAGCAACCCGCCTCGCATCCCCCACCGGGTGCAGCGTGGCCATGGAGCGGCCAGCCAGCCTCCCAGGCCCCCAGCACTCGCAGCCTGTGATCCGGGCAGCCAGCGGGCCCCACGCTGGGCTCCAGCAGCAGGCAGAGACGGGCTCGTGTTGAGCCGAGGAGCCAGGCCGGCGGCCAGTCGGGGCTGGCTTTGCAGGATGGCCTCTCCCAGCACCCAGCAGTGACTGCGTAATCCTAGACCAGCGGCTCCAGGAGCGCGGGGCACAGGTGCCAGCCAATCACAGCCCAGATTTGCCAAATACAAGCGGATCAGTCAGACGACAGCCGGTCAGAGCCCAGCTTTTGAGGTGGGAACCAAGAATCAGTCAGACGGCAGCCAATCACAGGAGGATTATTCCCAGGGATGGCCAATTGCAGCCACAGGAGAGCTTGGAGCAGCCAGTCACAGTTCGGTTTCTACAGGTGGGCACCGAGTGCCCAGGATGGCGGCGGTGACCTGGGGGAGCAACCTGGCGCCTCCTGCTGCTTGCAGATGGGAATCCGAGCAGCTGCATGCCGCCCCCTGCAGGCAGCCCCAGCGGGCACCTCGCACTGCTCCCCTGCCCTGCCTCCAGCTGGCGAGAGGGTCCCTGGCCGTCGCTGATCCGCAGAGACTGCGTGAGTTCCCCTCCTTAGCCGCTGCTGCGCCCACAGATCTGGGCCTGCTCAGCACAGGGCCCGCGGTGCTCCAGGACAGGAGCCACGCAGCCAGCCGGACTCCCGCCTGCAGCAGCCGCTCCAGGCCCCGACCACGGAGCCCCATGCGAGGAGCTGAGGTGAGCTAGACCCAACTGGGCGAGGAACCAGGCAAGGAGCCAGCCGGGCGCCAAGCCAAGCGAGTATCTGGAAAGCACCTCTCCGAAACCATGCCGGGCAAGGGGGCAGCAAGAGCAGGTGGCCGGCAGCCTGGCTGAGTGGCGCCATCTCCTGGCAGGCCGGCGGGGTCACACAGGGCCGGCGGGTCTCTGAGCAGTGGTGCACAGGCCAGGAAGGGGAACCTGGAGCCCCGCGAAGAGCCGCAGCACCGGCTGCCCCTCCAGGGGCGCGTAGCCCTGTAGCCCCAGCGCTGCGCTAGGCAGGCCGGCTTCTCCCCGGCTGCTTTCAGGGTTCCCTGCAGGCTCCTCCACCTCCTGCCCCGCTGCCGGCTGAGCCCTCTCCACAGCTAGGTGCCACCTCGGCATCCCAGCTGCTCGCTCAGGGCGACCCCTCACTGGGGTCACCAGGGATTCAGGCTCCGTAACTCTCACAGGGGCCTTCTGGCTCCCCGCAGTGCAGCCCTGAGAATGGAAGGGCCCTGGTGCCCCCTCGCCTGCCCCACCCCTCGGGCTCCCCAGCTCCTCTCACGACGCAGCTTCACTCGTCCCGGACCCCTTGGACCATGGTGCCTGCCCACCGGCACCCCATGCCAAGCTCCAGCCTGTGGCTGCACCCCCCATTCTCCCTCAAAGCCCGGCTTTCTTCACCACAGCCTCCCGATGGGCGAGCGGCTGCCCGGAGCCCCCAGCAGATGGGCAGGAGACCCGCACTGCTCCAGCCAGCACACAGGTACCGCAGCTCTCACCTGGCTGGCGGCCGGCTCGGCGGCGGCGGCCATGTCTGGCCGATGCTCCGGGGGGCGCCCCTGTGGGGGTCTCTCCACGGGAGAGTTCCGCCGGCGGTAGAAGAGGACGTACGCGTATCTCGTCACCACCTGGCTCTCGTCCACGGTGGTCACCGTGCTGTCGTCGAAGAGCCGCCAGCCTGCGGGGAGAGGAGAGCGGGGTCAGCGCCCGGCCCACACAGCCCCGGCCTGGACAGGGCGCGGCCCCAGCCCGGCTCCTCACCCACGTCGCTGCGCTGGCTGTTCTTGTCGCTGGGCAGCCGGGCGTAGGCCGTGTAGTGCCCGCCAATCATCCCGCCGTAGTGATTGATTACCGCATACAGGTCGTACATGGGCTGCTGCTGCTCCTCCTTCTGCCCAATGCAGAACTTGCTCAAGTCCAGGCTCCTGGGGAGACAAGGGAACCATGAGCCGCCGCTCCTGTTCCCGGCCTGCCTGCTCCTGGCCCACCCCCTGCCAGCTCCCGGCCCGCCCCCCAGTCCGCCCTCCGCCTCTGGCCAGGCCCCCAGCCTGCCAACCCCCAGCCTGCCCAAGCCTCAGTGCTCCTGGGGAGGCGGGATCTGGGGGCTGAGCAGGGGAAGTGCCCCGGGGGCCAGAGGCCCCAAGGCCCCGCACTTCCCCGGGGCTGGGCGTGGCCGGCTCACCGGACCGGGAAGTCCACCATGTCGTTGATCTTGTCCCTCCAGATGAAGCTGCGGAAGGAGAAGCGCTTGAGCTGGATGATGAGCACGTTGGGCAGGCGCCACAGCATGAGCTGCTTGGAGGCCTCGCGATGCTGCTTGCACTTGGGGCAGTACCTGGGGAGGCACGGCCGGTTACGCTGCAGCTGGGCGCCCCCTGACGAGAGCCCATGGGGGGTGCCCAGGAGGCTGCCTGGACGCCTCCCCCCCGCCCAGCGGAGCTGTGAGCCAAGGGGTGGCCAGCAGCCAGAGGCAGGCATGTGGAGTCGCTGCTGCCCGAGCCGCAGGCCCCGGGCCGGAGCCCCTGGGGGAGACACTGCCCACGGCTCAGAGCCCGTCACCAGCCTCCCCCGCCCCGGGGCAAGCAGGGACCCCACAGCAAAGCCGGCCCCTCCTCACCACGCTTCCTCGGGCGCCAGCACTTCCGGCTTGGTGAAGAGGTTGAGGCACTGGCCCAGCGTGAAGTGGCCGGCCCTGGCCGCCTCGCTGGCCGAGCCCGGGTCCTCCACGCACTCCAGCTCCTTGGACTCCACCAGCACAAACTCCTTGAGGCGCTCGTTGTTCTTCCACACCAGGGCCAGGGAGCAGTCGTCCGTCAGCTCCAGCGGAGCATCGCCTGCAACAGCCAGGGGCTCAGACACCAGCCCCTTGCCCCCTTCCCCCCCGTGCCCCAGGGCCCAACCAGTGGCGGGGAAGGGGGAGAGCTGACCTGGCATCAGGCTCTCCTCGCCCCGGCTGGAAATTAGCCACGGATGGCTGCCAGCCAGAGCTACCCCCCCACCCCACCCCCTGCAGCTGCCCCAGGGAAGGGAGGAGTGGCCAGCCCAGCTGGGCTCCCAGTCACACCCGTGCAGTGTGGCTGTGCCCAGGACCCAGGTGCCATGGGGTGCATATGGAAATCCACTCAGCCTCAGGACCTGCAGCCGGGGCAGAACCTGAAGAGTGCGCGCCAGCCGGGAGAAGAATCAAGGCATCCGGGCTGCAGCTCTGTGTTTCCTCCCCCGTGCATGGGTGCTGACCTCTGCCCTGTGGACGGGAGCTCCGCCCCGCCTGCGCTGGGTGCTCAAGGAGCGCACTGTTAACCAGCCAACAGGCGGGGTGAGGGCACCTCCGGGGAGGTTCCCCAGCCGAGCGGCCCAGGCAAGCTGAACTACGGGGCCATGAGGGCCAGGCTCACCTTTCTCCTCCAGCTTGTGCTCTCGGCTGGCTCCGTCGATCTTGTTGATGTAGAACTGGGCGTGGGCACTGAGCGCGTCGGGCGCATGCTGGTATCCGGGGATGGCAGCTGGGGACAGGCAAAGGCAGCCACTCAGGGAGTGCCCAGCGGCAGGGCCCCCGTGCTGCAGGAGCCTCTGCGGGCACACGGGGCACTTCCAGGGGGCTGTCTGGAGGGGAGCAGTTCTGCCAACCCGGGGGGACTGTGGGTACCAAGCGCTCCTTCCGCCAGGGCAGATCATCACCGCCATTGCCTGGTGGGCCAGGCCGGGGAGCTAGGTTAGGAGGCGTTTCCCTTTGCTCCCAGGCTGTCCTGCGGCCGGGTCGAGTGACAGGTGGCTGGGGCAGAGCAGCGGGATGGGAAGGCGATGAGCACCCTGGCAGACAGGATGCCCTGGGCACAGGGCCGGCTCCAGGCACCAGCTTACCAAGCAGGTGCTTGGGGCGGCCACTTCGGAAAGGGGTGGCAGCTGTTCGGGGGACGGTCCCTCACTCCCGCTCGGAGCGAAGGACCTCCCGCCAAATTGCCGCCGCAGATCGCGATCGCGGCTTTTTTTTGTTTGGCTGCTTGGGGCGGCCAAAACCCTGGAGCCGGCCCTGCCTGGGGAGCTCTGGGGCGTCCCCTCGCATGGAGCCGGCGAGCCCGGGCACTGGAGGGGCTGGCAGGGTTGCGCTGGCCAGCGCCAGGAAGGCAGTGGGGCCGGGGATGCCGAGCAGCCCTAGGGCTCCTACCTTCAGGCTTGGGGCCTCGCTCGTAGGACGGCTCCTTCTCCCAGCAGCCCTCGCCCTGCGCCTCCAGGGAGCGCTCAGAGCAGCCCGAATCCGAGCTGAGCGTGGAACTCCTGGGCACTGCGCTGGCCTCCCCCAGCTCCGGGTGCAGCTCTGGGGCGGATAGCTGGGGCTCCTGCCGGTGAGGGGCCCTGTCCCCATCCCCCGCCTCTGGGGCAGGGGCGGCAGCCGCACAGCTACTCCTCGCAGGCAGGTCCAGCTTCTCGGGGAGCAGGGGCTGCGGGCCCAGCTGGAAAGGAGGCTGGAACACGCTGACCGAGTACCTTGCGGAGGGAAGAGCCGTCAGAGCTGGGGCCGCGAAAGGCGCCTGCGAACAGAGCGGCCGAGCCCAGAAGAGCACACGCACAGCCCGCTCCAGGCCGAGCCCCGGAAGGTGCCGGAGCCCCCCTCCGTGAGCGTGGAGAGCCCTTCGAGCGGCATTGTCAGCCGGAGACGCCGATGGCCACAGAGACCCCCGCGCTTCGGAGGCTGCCCCTCCCCTCCCCCACCTCTCTGCCAGGGAGAGTTCAGTGAGCGGCCCGGCCCGAGAACCTGGTGCAGAGGCGACTGTGCGGGGAGCTGCCCAGCTGGTGCCCACGCGGTGCCCTTACCTCGCGTAGCCCTCCAGGAGCTGGGCCAGGCGGGAGTAGGTGAGGCGCGACTCCGGCACACTGATGAGGAAGGGGAAGCCGATGTTCTCGGGGCGGCACAGGGCTTTGTGATCTGGCCAGTGCGTTTTCTGACACCCCCTGTAACACACAGACCACTGGGTCTCTCGAGGGCCCTGCCCCCAGACCAGCCAGCGCCCCCACCCCCCGCCCCTCTGGCCGCATGCGCCAACTCACACATTGCAGTAGCCCACTCGGTAGCACCTAGTGCAGCGCTTCAGCTTCTCGTCTTCTGACTGCTGCTTCTTCTGGCAGGCCGCGCACTTGCTGATGGGGACGCTGGGCACCTGGGGACGCTGAGGGAGAAGGTTACCCAGCGGCGTGCTGGCACACAGGGCAGGATCCTTGCAGCACCGTCCCCGCGGAGTGTGGGCCAGGGAGGTGACAGGTCCCAGCATACACTGCGGCCCCCGCCCGCCCCTGGGGAACCAGACTGGGAGGTGTAGTTCAGGGCTTCTCACGACAGGTTTTGGTGGCCTCAGAGTGCGGCTACCAACTTTTATTGGGGACTGCACTGACACTTTCCCCTAAAACACTTCATAAACTTTAGGAAAACAATCACTGTGCACATCTACGCGTCCAAATCACGGCAAGGCATTTCTGTCAGGTTCTTGCAGACTCAGTAATAAAAACAACGCACAGGTGTCTCTACTCTGACTAGACCGGAACAGAACAAACACAGAAACGGGGTTCGGCACGTTCTTTTGCCTGTTTGGTAAGAGGTGGCTGTCTGTCCCACAGTTCTGAAGTAAAGTTAAAAACGGGATACCTGCATGTTTGTTAATATCATGTTCACAGCAAGCCCCTGGACAAAGGAAGCCCTGGAGGAGGAGGTGGGGGCTGGGCTGGTGCCTGAGCCCCACAGAAGGTGGGGGGAGCTCACCTTGCTCCTCCCGCCAGCTTGTTTCTCCTCAGAGGCTGCGCAGGACACCAACCCCGGACGGGCTGCTGCTTTGTGCCCCCCCCCCCCCCATCACTGCCCAGGAGAAAGGCTGCTGGCGGCTGCACTTGAGAAGTGGTGGTGCTGCGTGAGGAGCAGCCCTCGGGCTCACAGCAAGGTGCCAGCAAGCCCCATCCGCTGGGCAAGTGATCTCTTTAGTCGGGCAGCTGGGCATTGGCCTTGTCCTCCCAGCTGGCACTGCCCAGAGCCTGCGGCAGAAGGGACCAGTCCCCCAGCCTACGTACCTGCTGGACCTGCAGCACCACCACCCGCTCCTTGGCCAGCTCTGGGGACAGCACCTCGAAGCACAGGAGCAGGTCTGTGGGGGAGACCGTGTCCAGCGACTGGGACGGCGGGAACATGCGGTGGAAGCGGTTCTTGATCACCTGCCGGGGAAGCAACGGAGTGAGGCTCTGTCCGCAGGCTGCCTGGCCCACCTGTTGGCATACGGGCCGGCCCTCCCCTCTTGGCGCCCCTCGGAGGGGACGGCATGGCTCCCGAGCATGCTGAGAGCTCTGCGCTCCCACGGCCACACCGCCAGGCTCCAGCTCTCCCGGACGTAGGCCAACGCCCCGTGTGCACCAGGGGGCAGCCCCAAAGCTCTGCGGGGCGGGGGACTGGACAGACAGTGGCATGAGCCCACCAAGGCTTCACCTGAGGCTGAGCCCACCCCCCCTGCGCTCACCTCTGCCAGGCGCAGGTTCTCTGGCTTCACGCGCATGCTGTAGGCCACCGAGTCCAGCACCTCCGCAGCGCTGGAGTTCTCCTTGCTGATGCTGACGAGGAACTGCCGTGGAGAGAGGGCCGTCAGCCAGGCCACGCACGGCCCCACTCGCCTCCCTCCCATGAGCCCAGCCGGGAGCCGCGGCGCCTCGGTTAACGGTGGGCTCCCGGAAAGGGCCCCCGAGAGAGCCCCCAGCATCCCAGCTGGCCAGGAGCCAAGCCGCATGGCAGGAGGGCTTGTCTTACCTTGACAGGTTTCTTGTGCGGCTCCTTAGCAAAGTAATAGACAGTCAGCACCTTCTGCTTCTGGGGCAGGGGCACCGGCAGGTAGAGGAAGGGGTCAAACGTGATGGATACCTGCAGTGCACAGCACAGAACAGTCAGCCCGGGGCCGAGCCCCCGGGGCCCTGGGCTGGAAGGCTCAGATGGCCAGGGGCGGAGGAGCAGGCAGAGGCCCTGGGGGCGGAGGAAGTGGCAACAGCCGGGCCCTGGGGCGTGAGGAGGAGGAGTGATGGAGGAGCCCCCGGGTACCCCTGCTGGCAGGGCAGGCCTCCAGCGTGGCTGAGGGAGCAGGCACCGCGGCCGGCCCGGTGACCCTGCAGCGAGCAGTCTGTGCCCACCGTCCCACGGACAGACGCCTGCTGGCCGGGCCCCGGCCCCTACCTTGGCGCACACCGGGCACACCAGCTTGGACTTGTACTGGCCCTGAAAGAGGTCCACGATGAAGGAGTCATTCCTCATCTTGTGCCGCTGCCAGGCCTCCTCTGCCACCACCTGAGGGGAGGGGAGAGGTCAGCGTCCGGCCCCGCTGGCCAAGGCAGCACCCACCCCCTGGCGGCTGCACTCACCTCGTCGGGCCGCCCGTCCGAGTCCACCGTCTCCGTGTAGGGCTTGTTCTGGATGCGGTTCAGGTCCTCGTGCAGGCCGTCGAGAAGGAAGGCCATGAACTCCTGGGCGTCGTGCTGGGCGTAGCCCGTGAACTGGCTGGCCTTGCTGGCCACGATTGCCTGTGGGCAGGAACGGTCACGAGCGCTGGCCCCTCGGCGCTGCCAGCGCCAGTTCTGTGCCCGGGCTCAGGGCTGCCCCAGGACACAGCAGAGCAGTCCAGGGCCAGAGGGAAAGCCCAGCAGCAGCCCCAGCTAGCCGGGTGTTCCTGGATCCTGAGATCCCCAGGCAAGCAGGGACCATTGTGATCCCCATGTCTGGCCCCGTGCCCAGCACAGGCAGAGACCTGCCTCCTGGAGCCCCTCGAGCAGAGCTGTTGGCAAACACCCGCTCCCCACTGAACCATGGCCAGGGATGGAGAATCCCCCCCCCGCCCTGCCCCAGGAAACGCTTCTAATTCCCCCCCCCGTCCAAACTCGCCTCTTTCCCTGTCTGCCTGGCATCAGCTTCCAGCCCCAGGGCTGGGTTCCCCTTCGCTGCCGGAGCCAACAGCCCATCACCCACGATTTGTTCCCGTGGGGCAGGGACAGGCTGGGCTCCCTCGCCCCGGGCCGGCTCGTGGGGGCGCTCACCAGACTGAGCCCCTCGCCCCTGTCACTGCAAGGCAGGTTTCTAACCCTTTCATCATCTCCTGGCTCTGCTCTGAGCCCTCTGCCATTTATCAACATCCTCCTGGCCTTGTGGGCACAGAACTGGACCCAGGATTCCCGCAGCGGTCACACCCAGGCCAAGTCCAGAGGTAACAGAACCTCCCCCTACTCCAGCTCGAGGTTCCCTTAGTTACACAGCCCAGGATGCATTAGCTCTACTGGCCACAGCGTCACGGGGAGCTCACGTAAAGCTGATTGTCCCCCATGACCCCAAGTCCTTTGCAGAGTCGCGGTTTCCCAGGACAGAGCCCCCCAGTGGCCGACACTGTTCCCAGCTGGAGACATTTACGTTTAGCTGTATTAAAACCTGTCGTTTGCTTGCGCCCTGTTTACCAAGTGTTACGGACTCACAGATCGTGCCCACGTCACACCAAGCGACCCAGATTGCTTTGGAGCACTGACCTGCTGTCACGTTCTTGATTTGAACTGGGACCATATAGAACATGGTTGCAACCAAAGTCCTGTAGTGGCACCAAATCTTGCATAAAAGGGGTCAAATGAGGTGTCTAAGACAAGGTTATGGTTTACTGGTTATGATTAGGCTGTCTATATGTGTATCAATTTTGTAGTTGAAGTTATGAATATTGGCTCTACACTGTCTGTATTTCAAACTTATGCTATGCTTCTAGGAGACATCCCAGACAAGTTGGTGTTAGCTCTGCCTAGCCTGCTGGATGGCCCATTAAGGACCATCAGCTATACAATTGACCCATTGAGAGAAGGCAGATACGCCTTGCAACTCAGCAAAGCATGCAGGGACTGGCCCATGTGACTCCAGACTCCATTTTGCTGTAATTTTCCACAGTAAGGACAAAGAAGTATTCTTACACCTGGAAAAGACTATAAAAGGCTGATGCCTCAGCTCCATCTTGTCTTCAATCCTGCTTCATACCTCTGGAGGAACTTTGCTACAAACAGAAGCTCTGAACAAGGGACTGATGACCCATCCCAGCTGGGGATGTTCCAGAGACTTAATTTTGAACCTGCAGTTTATTCTATCGCTGCTACAAGCCTGAACCAAGAACTTTGCCATTACCGTATGTAATTGATTCCATTTAACCAATTCTAACTCTCGTCTCTATCTTTTTTCCTTTTATGAATAAACCTTTAGATTTTAGATTCTAAAGGATTGGCAACAGCGTGATTTGTGGGTAAGATCTGATTTGTATATTTGTATATATCTGATTTGACCCGGGTTTGGGGCTTGATCCTTTGGGATCAGGAGAACCTTTTTTCTTTTACTGGGGTCTTGGTTTTCATAACCATTTGTCCCCATAACGAGTGGCACTGGTGGTGATACTGGGAAACTGGAGTGTCTAAGGGAATTGCTTGTGTGACTTGTGGTTAGCCAGTGGGGTGAGACCAAAGTCCTCTTTGGCTGGCTGGTTTGGTTTGCCTTAGAGGTAGAAAAACCCCAGCCTAGGGCTGTAACTGCCGTTTTAAGCGATTTGTCCTGAATTGGCACTCTCAGTTGGGTCCCGCCAGAACCGCATCGTTACACCTGCCCTCTGCATTACGTATCACTCCCCCAATTTTCGGGCCATCAGCAAACTTCATCCGTGATGATTTGATGTTTTCTTGCAGGTCACCGATAAAAATGTTACCTAGCGAAGGGCCAAGAACCGTTCCCAGCAGGCCCCACTGGGGAACACCCGCCCGAAGACTCCCCAGCTACAGAGAGTTGGAGCCCTGCCTTTTCGCGTGGCCTTGCAGCATTCTCCATCTACTACTGCCCTCAGCCGCCAAACCGGCCCCCGCCGCAAAGAGGGAACCCCAGCTAGTCTGACGGTCCATTTCCCGGGAGCCCCTCTGAACTGTCACTATGCCGTGACCCCGCCAGGCCCGGGGCTCCCTCCTCACCTTCAGCTTGGAGGGCTGGAAGGCGTGGTGGGTGCCCTTCCAGAGCGCCCGCAGGAGCACAGCGAAGCCGATGGCCAGGCGCCCTCCCGTGCCCAGCGGGTTGGTGTAGTTGATCTCAGCCTCGAAGGAGCGATCTGCAGGAGACACGCAGGACAGGGTGAGCCGGGTCCCTCACAGCAGCACCCCAGCCCCAGGGCACAGCCACCGCCCCCCACTCACCGTGGAAATAGTCCCGCAGCTCCCGCGTGTTGGACAGGGACTGGATGACGCTGTTCATGAAGCAGGTGTTCCCCAGATTCACCAGCCCCGTGAAGCCCGGCAGACACACCTTCTTCTTCTCCTCCTCCTCCTCGTCCTCCTCCACACTCTCGCTGCTCACCGGGCTGTGCGTCATCGGCGGCACCATGCACATCGGCTTGGGCTGCCACGGCCGAGGGAGAGAGAGAGGGACAGGCTTGAGCGGGGCCCCTCGCTGCAAGGAGCTCGGCTGGGGCAGGCCGGAGCAGTTAGGAGCTCCTCCCCCAGCCAGCGCCCTGCCCCGCCCCCCCCCCCAGCGCCCTGCTAGGAGCTTCCCCCACAGCCAGCACCCTGCCCCACCCCCCCAGCGCCCCCTGCTGGGAGCACCCCACAGCCAGCGCCCCCTGCTGGGAGCTCCCCCCACAGCCAGCGCCCTGCCCCGCCCCCCAGTGCCCCCTGCTGGGAGCTACCCCACAGCCAGCGCCCTGCCCCGCCCCCACAGCGGCTCCTGCTGGGAGCTCCCCCCACAGCCAGCGCCCTGCCCCGCCCCCCCAGTGCCCCCTGCTGGGAGCTACCCCACAGCCAGCGCCCTGCCCCACCCCCACAGCGGCTCCTGCTGGTTGCTCCCCCCACAGCCAGCGCCCTGCCCCGCCCCCCAGTGCCCCCTGCTGGGAGCTGCCCCCCTCAGCCAGCGCCCTGCCCCGCCCCCACAGCGCCCCCTGCTGGGAGCTCCCCCCACAGCCAGCGCCCTGCCCCGCCCCCACAGCGCCCCCTGCTGGGAGCTCCCCCCACAGCCAGCGCCCTGCCCCGCCCCCCCAGTGCCCCCTGCTGGGAGCTACCCCACAGCCAGCGCCCTGCCCCGCCCCCACAGCGGCTCCTGCTGGTTGCTCCCCCCACAGCCAGCGCCCTGCCCCGCCCCCCAGTGCCCCCTGCTGGGAGCTGCCCCCCTCAGCCAGCGCCCTGCCCCGCCCCCACAGCGCCCCCTGCTGGGAGCTCCCCCCACAGCCAGCGCCCTGCCCTGCCCCCACAGCGCCTTGCAGGCAGGAACAATTCCTTTCCGAGTGAAGTGCTGCCTCTCCCAGAGCGGAAGGTGCTGTGGGAGGGTCTGCAGGTGCCGGGAGCTGAGCCCTCCCCTCAGCGCTGGCAGTGAAGGAGCTGAGTGCATCACTCTGGTGTCTGGGCCCTCGCGAATCTCGCCTGCTCACGCCAGCATGCAAGTGCTCACTGAGGGGACATGCGGTTCCTGCTTCACTGTGACGTGCTCTGTGGCCGTCCGGGCCGTGACGCCCTCCAAGCCACCGTCCTCTGCTCTGGGCTTCTCCTTCTCCCCTGCCCGAGCCTCCTCCTTACTGGACAGGGGGTGCTGGTTACTGCCCGGCTGGCTCTTATCCAGAGGGGTAGGGCCTGTTGGCATGGCAACCTTCGCACCACCCACTGCACCTTAAAAAGGGGGACAGGTGGGCTTGTGGTTAGCAGCGGTGTGGGCATGGGCAGAGCAGCTCACGCTCCCATCCCCAAGCTCTCCCCCGCCCCCAAAGCCGGCAGGGCCCTCCCACGCCTGAGCTCCTCCACCCCCAAAGCCTGCAGGCCACCCCCCCCACACCTGGCTCCCGCTCCCAAAGCCTGCAGGCCACCCCCCCCACGCTCGGCCCCCGCCCCCAAAGCCGTCAGGGGCCCCCCACGCTCGGCCCCCGCCCCCAAAGCCGCCAGGGCCCCCCCACGCCCAGCCCACACCCCCAAAGCCACCAGGGCCCCCCCACGCCCAAGCTCCCCCGCCCCGAAAGCCTGCAGGCCACCCCCCCCATGCCCAGGCCCCACTCCCAAAGCCGACAGGGGCTGCCCCACGCTCGGCCCCCGCCCCCAAAGCTGGCAGGGCCCTCCCATGCCCGAGCTCCCCCGCCCTCCCCCGCCCCCAAAGCCGGCAGGCCACCCCCCCATGCCAAGGCCCCACTCCCAAAGCCGACAGGGGCTGCCCCACGCTCGGCCCCCGCCCCCAAAGCCGACAGGGGCTGCCCCACGCTCGGCCTCCGCCCCCAAAGCTGGCAGGGCCCCCCCACGCTCGGCTCCCGCCCCCAAAGCCGGCAGGCCACCCCCCCACACACGCCCAGCCCCCGCCCCCAAAGACGGCAGAGCCCCCAGGCTCCCCTGGCCCCATACCCAAGCTCCCTCCCCCAGCCTGCGCTGTACGTGGGCAACGTCTGCCCTCCCCTATCAGAGACGGGAACTGAGCTCCCCCTGGGCGGGGGGCATATAGAGCTAAGGCGAGGGGAAGCCAAGGAGCAGACCTCGTGCAGCTGGGGCTTCCAGCCCCCCCCAGCGCTGGCTGTGGCGTTTCTTCAGGCAGATGTTGATGCGGGAGACGGTGAAGTTGTACGTGCACTGATCCGGCTCAATGAGGTTCCTGGGGACAGGAGAGCAGGCTCAGGGCTGGCAGACATGAGGCAGGGCCCTCGCTGGGCTCCGATGCAGCTGGGACCTCTTGCAGGGTAGGGGGTCGGCAGCGCGGAGGCGCTCTGGGCTGGGCCAGCCTCCTGCCAGCGCAACGCCACCACTGATCCGCCCAGCCCCGCGCGTGGGGGGTGTGTGTGTGTGTGTGTGTCTGGTGTGTTGTCCCCTGGCTCCCCACCCTGGGAGCGCACGCCAGGCAGCTTGCACCTCGGCGGAGGGCAGCACGTACCAGGGCAGCAAGCGCAGCCAGCCGGGCGCTGTCTGCCCCGCCGGCCCCGCTTCAGATCAGCGCAGACGGAGCTGCCTTGCGCAGTGCCATCCGGGGCAGGGGCTCTCCACCCCTTGACGCCCAAAGGGGCATTGCTTGCACAAGGCCAGGGGCAGTGGGGATGGACCCCAGGGGTCCCGTCCCAGTCCTGTGCTCCTGCCACAAGGCCGATCTGTGCCTGGCTGGAGGAAAGCAGGAGCAGCAGGGTACTGCGGGGCCAGCGCCTGGTACCTGAGTTTCACCTGCCACCTAAACACCGTGTGGGGGCCGCAGCTGGGGTGCAGTCGCAGGAAGTTGACGTCACTGCAAGGAGAGGAGAAGGCGATCAGAGGGCACGCGGGGGAGCACCTGGCATGCTGCAGCCCCCGCAGGGCGCGGCCAGGCCCGGCGCTCGGCAGTACCTGGTCCGGAACACCAGCGTGAAGTCCTGCTCCCGGAACAGCACCTTGGAGGTCTCCCTGTGGATCTCCTTCACGTAGACGTGCACCACCACTGAATCACTCCCCTTCTCGTACGAGTCGTTCTTCACCAAGCTCAGGCTCACGATGGGCTCTGGCTCTAGGACAGGACAAGGCCAGGTGGGGCGCGAGGCGGCTGTGCCCTGGGAGCCCCCCCGCCACCAGCGCCGCAGGCAGACGGGCCCCAGGACTCAGAGGGGAGCTTTGGGCCCAGGCTCCCGTTCGCTGGGACGGCAGCACTGCCCCCCAGGGAGCCAGGCGCCCTTGGTTCCCACGCCGCCAGCCGGCAAGGAAACGGAGCAGGCTCCCGATAACTGGAGGGGCCCGGGGAGCCACGGCCTAGTGCTCTGGTTCCCTCCCCCTCTACACTTACCATCCGCTGCTGCTTCCAGGGCAACATCCTCTTTGGACCAGTCTCTCTTCTCAGCGTCTCTGCCCAGCGGAGGGGAGGCGGGGGCCAGGGTAGCCTCGGGGCCCTCGCCAAGGGCTGGCGGGCACTGGGAGGCGGCCGGCTGCAGGGGTCTCTTCTCCAGGCAGGGCGCCATGTGCTGGGGAAAGCTCTCCGAAGGGGCAGCGAGCGGCTGCATCCCCACAAGCACGGGCTCCTTCTGCAGCTCTTCGGCCTTCACGTGCAGAGGGGGAAGGTGAGACATGGGGGGTCCCCCCGGAGCGGGGGCCAGCCCCCCTCCAGCCGTAGCTCTGCTCTACGGCCCCGAATGGCCAGGCTGCCAGCTCGGCCCTAGCCCCTGCCAAGCGAGGGGAGCCCCCTCCGTTCCCACCTGCCCTGCCCCCCGCGCAGGGTTTCCTGGGGCGCAGAAGGGACCCTGGGCTGAGCTCCAGGGCTCCTACCCACCCAACTGCCAAGGGCCAGAGTGCTGCGCCAGGAGCGGGGGCACCTTCCCTCTGCCCAGAGATCAGAGCCAGGTGGATGCTGGGCTCTGGAGTTCCTCAGCCCCAGGGTGCGAGCCTGGTAAGCCAGCCAGCCGACAGACTGCTGGGATCCAGCCCCTCACGGCCCCCACCCCAGGGCGCCCGCCTCGGCCCAGACAGAGAACCTGAGCCGGGGGCTCAAGCAAGCAGCCCAACATCCTGAGGCTGTGGCAGGGCCGGGCCTCCCCGCTTCCACGCCCCAGCCCAGCCTGCAGGGGGGCTCCAAGGAGCACCACTGGGAGACTGGGACCCCCGGCCTCACCCTGAACGAGGGGTTCCTGACCCCGGGAGAGGGGATGGGGCAGGACAACACCTGTGATGGGGGCAGCAGGATCCCCAGTGCCCCCCGCTTACCTTCACCAGAGGCGGGGTCAGGTCTGTGGCAGCATCGCCGTGGGCTGCTCGGCCGTTCTGCCGGCTGCCTCCTCTCCCGCTGGGTCCCTTGCCAGGCTCCAAGCCCCCAGGGACCCCGGCATTTGGCTCCTCCTCCATCAGAGCCACCTTGAGGTACCCAGCCCGCTTGGCGCTGGGCCCGCTTTGCAGCCTGGGGCTGGCCGGGCTCTTCCCTTCTGGGGCCTCGCCCCTCCCTGGAGCTCGCTTCGAGTTCGGGAACTCCCGCTTGCTCCTCGCCGGCTCCTCGGGGGCGGCCTGTGCGGGCGGGGGCTGCTCCTTCCCGTTCTGGCTCATGGCCCCCTTGGCTAGCTCCTTGGATCCGTCCTTCCGCTTCTTCTGGGAAAGGTAACGGGGCCCGTTGGGACGGCTGTGCAGCCGGGGCCCTGGGCCGAACGGGGCCCTCCCCCAGCCGTGGGCATGGACCCCACGAGCAGCAAGGCGGGTGCAGCTCCACGCCATTGGCAGAGGCATGGCCAGCCTCCCACCGCCCCGGGCCAAGGCAGTGGCAGCCAGGCCCTCCGTCCAGCAGGACGCTCAGAGACGCCCGCAGTGCCCACCCTCCTCTCCCCAGCCCCAGGGAGCTCAGCTCCCTCTCCCCTCATCTCCAGTGGGCCCTGCGGTGGGTTCGGGGTGCGTGGCCAGCAGGGCCGGCTCCAGGGTTTTGGCCGCCCCAAGCAGCCAAACAAACAAAACAAAACAAAAAGCCGCGATGGCGATCTGTGGCGGCAATTCGGCGGGAGGTCCTTCGCTCCGAGCAGGAGTGAGGGACCGTCCGCCGAATTGCCGCCAAACAGCTGGACGAGCCGCCCCTCTCCGGGGTGGCCGCCCCAAGCACCTGCTTGAGAAGTTGGTGCCTGGAGCTGGCCCTGGTGGCCAGGGCCTGCCGCAGCCTTACCAGGAGCGAAGCCCAGGTGTGCAGGGGGATCTTCTTCTGAAGCACCAGCTGCAGGAAGTTGCCCTTCTTGCCCTGGACTTTGCTGCAGGAGCTCTCAATCTCCCCGTAGAACTGCCCACTCCACTGGCGGCCATCTGTGGGCACAAATGGGGCCCTCACAGCTGGGGCAGGCACAGGCAGGCGCTGCTGCAGCGCGAAGGGACTCTGCTCAGGGGGCCCCGTGCCTCCAAAGGGGGCTCCAGTCAGAGCTCAGGCCTTCAGCGCCTCCTGCCGGGGACTCTGCCAAAGGTGCTGCAGCAGCGAGTCGGCTCCCCTTTGCCGCAGGCCGGCCCAGCGCTGCCTTTGCAGAGGGGCTGCGTGGCTCTCACCCCGACAGTCCATCTCCACGTTGCCTGCTCCCCCGCAGCCCTGACAGCGTCTGCCACTGCCACGCATGGGGGGGAATTCCAGCCGCTGGGCCGCACCATCTTCCGACAGTGCCATATGCCGCCTCTGGTCACGCTCTGCCACGTGCTTCCCTGCCTATGAGGGGCCTACAACTCACCATTCTCCGCCAGCCTGCTGCTAAGCCCAGCACCACTTCTTCCCTTCGGGATCATACCCCAAATCTCCCTCTGTTCAGCTGCTTCCTTTCTGGCTGGGGACGCGCGGGGAGGGGCCCCAGACCCGCTCAAGGTTTCAGCTCTTTGTTTGGGACTAGCCTCTAGGGTCTGTCGTCTCCTGTGCAGAGAGGGTGTCCCCGACAGGCCGGGCAGGTACCAGGAACTAGTCTCCATTAGGCCCTGACCCAACCCGCGTGGCTACAGAAGGGCTCTGCTGAGAGCTGCCTCTCCCGTCAGCGCGCTCCAGCTAGCTGTTCCCAGCGGTACCCTCTAGGCTGGTGGCTCCGGGGCAGGCCAGATGGGGTTGGGTCTGCAGGGAGCACAGAGTATGTGGCCCAGCTCCACACACTGCTCTGGGTTACCTAGGCTATCTAGAGCTTTCTTCTTGCCCCCCACCCCTTTTGCCCTGCTTGGTACTGCGTGCTCTGGTTAGCGGAGGACACGGGCCCAGCGCAGCCACGTGAGCCGGTGACGGGGCATTCCGCTCGCCTGTCTCCAGGCGCCAGCCATGATCCTGCCTGGAGCTGCTGTTACCTGGCAGCCTGACCACGCAGTCGGTGTCTGTGAACGCAGCATCCACCTCCTCCAACTTCAGGGCCCCGCTGCCCAAGTTCAGCTTCACAATGACTTCGTCAGCGTTCTGCTTCCAGTCCAGCAGCAGGTCTGCAACAGCAGAGGGACAGCGTCACTCCCGGCCCAAACGGCAGCTCTGGCTCCGGGGAGCAAAGAGGCACTCAGCACGCTCCAGGAAGGGGTTAGTGGGAGCCCCTGGGGAAGGGGGCGAGAACGGGCGCAGCTGGGAAGCCCCAGGGGCACAGGGCCAGGCAGGGGCACAGGGCCAGGCAGAGAGGCTATGGCCCCGCCCCAGGGGCACAGCGCCCCGAGAGGGCAGAGCAGCTCTCCCCGTGCGAGCTG
This sequence comes from Emys orbicularis, assembly GCF_028017835.1. Lineage (NCBI taxonomy): Eukaryota > Metazoa > Chordata > Testudines > Emydidae > Emys > Emys orbicularis. The sequence continues at coordinate 130,653,894 of NC_088689.1, forward strand.
CTCCGTCTTGTAGCAGCGCGGCGCCCAGGCGGGCTCGCACTGCAGCTGGAGGGGGCTCTGAGCTGCCTGATTAGCAGTCCCAGGCGGGGGGATGCCAGCTGCACCGCGCTCGCTCCCCAGGAGGGCCGGGCCGGGGGCTGTGCTGGAGAGCGCGGTACAGCAGGTCTGCCCGGCTCCCGCAGGCTCTGTGCGTGGCTGTCACAGCTGAGCCAGGCCTGCTGGTGTCCCCGCACAGGAGCCCAGCTAGAGCAGAGCGAGGCAGCGCTGGAGCAGGACCTGAGCTCCCTGAGCCGAGGCCAGGCAAGGGAGCTAGCGCACTCCTGCCGGGGGAGCAGCCGCACACAGGATCAGTCTGCAGCTCAACACTGGTACCAGGGCTGACCCAGGAACACCACAGAGCCCCACTCCAGGTGCAGGCTCCCCCGCGCTCCTGGCCAGCCCTCTTGGCTCGGTGCCTGCTGCCTCTGCGGTGGGGGGCTAGACGAATGCTCCTCCCAGGGGCAGCCTGGCTCAGGCCCGTCGGCACTGGAGGTGGAAGGGACAGAGCGGCGCTAGCAGGGGGCAGCGAGCTGCATGGAGTACAATGTCTGAAGCCGTAGGGACAGTCTCAGGGTGGCCAGCGCCCGCAGCGACTCTGCTCTCTTCAGCTCGCTCGGTCAGCGCTCGGTCAGCGGGGCACCCAGCGGCACGGAAAGGAGCTGGATGCCCATGCGTCTCTCCTAGCTCACTGCCTACACTGACCGCACCAGAGCCTGGCATCCAGCATCCCGCTGGCAGGCCACAATGCCAGGCCGAGCTGCCTGCCTGTACACCCAGGCCGCAAGGAGCCTGACCCCCTGGGTAACACAGGCCAGACCAGCGGCTTGCGGAAGGCTCCGAGGTTTATCCCAGCCAGAGGGGCTGATACACTGAAGGGGTCCCAGGGACCATTGCAGAGCAGTGGGAGAGCACCGGGCCTGGGGAACTGTGACGGGACATCCAGCCGAAGTGACGGAGAATGCACCACACACTAAGAGCAGCTGGGGCAGTGGCTAATTACCCCTGCTGGCAAAGAGTGACCCTTTATTTCCAGTCTGAACGACTGACTCCAGCTACTGGATCGCAGAGCCCTCTGCTACCAAGTCTTCTCTCTTCATAGACTCACAGAATATCAGGGTTGGAAGGGACCTCAGGAGGTCATCTAGTCCAGCCCCCTGCTCAAAGCAGGACCAATCCCCAACTAAATCATCCCAGCCAGGGCTTTGTCAAGCTGGACCTTAAAAACCTCTAAGGAAGGAGATTCCACCACCTCCCTAGGTAACCCATTCCAGTGCTTCACCACCCTCCTAGTGAAATAGTGTTTCCTAATATCCAACCTAAACCTCCCCCACTGCAACTTGAGACCATTACTCCTTGTTCTGTCTTCTGCCACCACTGAGAACAGTCTAGATCCATCCTCTTTGGAACCCCCTTTCAGATAGTTGAAAGTAGCTATCAAATCCCCCCTCATTCTTCTCTTCTGCACACTAAACAATCCCAGTTCCCTCAGCCTCTCCTCATAAGTCATGTGCTCCAGCCCCCCAATCATTTTTGTTGCCCTCCGCTGGACTCTCTCCAATTTATCAACATCCTTCTTGTAGTGTGGGGCCCAAAACTGGACGCAATATTCCAGATGTGGCCTCACCAATGCCAAATAGAGGGGAATGATCACATCCCTCGATCTGCTGGAAATGCTCCTACTAATGCAGCCCAATATGCCGTTAGCCTTCTTGGCAACAAGGGCACACTGCTGACTCTTCCCACCTAGGCACAGACTCTGAGCACGTCTTCTCTGAAGGGCTGCCCTCTAACTCGCCCTGCAAGGCAGCTTTCTCACTCCTCTAACCAGCTCGCCTCCGAACCGCTGATGAAACAGCCCTTTCCAAGCCTGGACCCAGCAACGGACAGTATTCGAGTGGTGGTCTCACCACTGCCGTTCAACTCCCTTCTCCACTGAACATTCCCCACTTCGGACACCGCATGGCATGCTGAGCGCCTGCTCGCTGACTTTCCTCCATGACCCCCGTGTCAGTGCCCGCCCCCCCCACCCTGTACGGTCACCTGCAGCCCTCGCTGCTCCCCGCAGGGCCCTGCTGCACTCAGAGGTCTGATGGGGCGCAGCGTCCAAGTGACCCAGGGTGCGTTGTAGCCGTGCCAAGCTTAGCGGCGCCCGCAAGCGCTCTCAACGGGGATGTTAGTTTTGCTTCCAGGGCCAAGACAGCTAGCAAATGGGGCAGGGAATTGTGAGCATTCCCCATTCCCTCTGGAGACCCCAGCAAGCCAGCCGCTAGCCTGCCCCAGTGATTTCAGAGAGAGCTTCCCCAGCAGATCCCGGATTGAGAGTGCTTCTAAGATGAAGCTCCAGCCACCTTGGGACCCTGTCTGTGACAGTCACAGCCCCCTGCAGGGGTGAGGAGAAGGAGCTCTCCATTCAGAGAGGTGCAAGTCCTGTAGGCCCCGCTGACGCATGGGGGGCCCCAGCTCCAGTGAAGTTGCTGGACACGCAGTGCGGTGCAGCACAGAAAGCACACTGGCTGCTGAGGAACCAGATACATACCGGGGAAGGGATACGGGGATCCCCATTGGTGATCTCAGCCTGGCTGTGATGGAGCTGGGGGGGGGGGGAACTACCGCCATGGTAACGAGTGACCCATTGCTCAGTCAGAGCGAATGCTGCACCACCACCAAACGGCTAGTGCCACGTGCTCAGGGCATGCTGGGACGCCGGTGAGTCTGGCCCACCCAGGCACTCGGTACTAGAGGAGGGTATTTGCTGGCACTGGGAAAGGCCAAGGAGAGGATGCACACACATAGGGGGAAGCGACCAGACCAGAACGCTGCACGGAGAGGCCTTCCAATGGCGTTCTTAAGGCTGGGGGTTGCTCTAGAAAAGCAGGGAAGGGATTAAAAATTAGAGCAGGAGCAGCCGTTGCTGGCTCCAGCCTGCTGGCCGTCAGAGCCTGAGGGCTCCCTGCCCTGGATCAGCTGGGGTGAGCCACCGTTTGAACGCTGCCGTCCCAAAGCGACCTGGGACCCCCAGCAGCCCAGAACGTCCCCGTTCCAGCTCCCAGGAACGGCCGCAGTGGCATTCTCACCGCCCTGAGGAGCACGTCCCAAGCTGGTGGGAAAGTGTCAGCCTACAGGGGTCGCACTTCCCAGCAGCTCAGGACTCGGCAGGCACACACCGTCCAGCATCAGCAGCCCCCCGCAGCGGGCTAACCTGCAGAGCCATTCCAGACAGCCAGGGGCTCTGCACCCCTCCTCGCAAACAGCAGAGCTGCTTCTGTGCACGCTAGTTAACCAACCAGCCCCGACGGCGACAGGTCTCCAGCGTGCCCACCGCAGGCATACAGGGGCTCCTCGGAAGGGAGCCCAGCTGGCCATGGTAACTGGTGCTCCTACAACACACCGGGGAAGGCGAGCGCTAGTGAAGGCAGGGGTTCAAACGGACAGGAACAGCTTGCCGAGGGGCAAGGGAATCTGGGGAAGTGGGTTGGGCTCTGCCCAGCACGCCCACAAGGACCTGCAAAGCCCAGCAGTCCCTGGAGCAGCCTGCGGGGAAGGCCCCTAGAGAACCTCCAAAGCTCCCGCGGGCCGGCCCCACCCCGTGCCAGGCATCGCGTGCTGGCAGCCTGCAGCTACTCGCTAGGCCACAGGACACCCAGCAAGGCAGTCCCTCACAATTCCGCAGGGGGCTGTCACAGCCCGCCTGTGCCCAGCCCCTGGAGAGTCCCGCCTGCCCTGCAGCACTGCCTGCGCGAGGGGTCCCCTGGGGGCGCACAGCTGCCAGCACAGCTCTAGGCAACGCCGGGGAGAGGAGGAGGATTCCCACGGGGCAGAGCTCCCTGCCGCCCCCCGCGTGGCTTTGGCATGAGGGGTTATCCCAGTGATTTACTGTGCGAATCCCAGCGCGGCTGCACCGCGGGCGCCAGGGAACGACGCACCATAACCCACCAGGCCCAGAACTGAAGTGCCATGTCAGTGTGTACCCTGCAGAGGAGCCAGGCTGGCTGCTCCCCACACTTGACTGCTCTGCTGTTTCCTGGCCAGTACCAGTGGGCCTGCACTCGCCGCAGCTGCAGATTCTTGGACATTTGGCAGCCTTAGGGCTTGTCTACACAGGGAGCTATTCCAGGAGAGCCAGTCCGCTTTCCTTCCCACACTGTGGGTACGCTGCATTGGGGGTGCAGGGTCAGCGCAGGCGACCTCGGGCTAGACAGGCCCCGGGTCTGACCCAGCATGGAGCGAGTCACCTCCCAGCAGAGCGCCTGGCCTCACCTGACTGGATACCGTAGCAACACTCAGTGCAGGTGAGGGGCAGCTAAGTGTCCTGCTTCCGATGCAGCCCAAGCAGGTAAGCAGCTCGCCTCCCCGAAGGCCATCCCTAGGGTATCTGCTGCTACAAGAGGGGCGGCCAAGGCAAGGCCCAGCTCCAAGCCTCAGGGGGTTGGCTCGCTCAGAGACAGGTTCCAGCTGCGCTCACACATGGCGCCAAGTGGCAGCTGGAAAAGCAGATGAAGGATTCAGAGACTTGTGCCCAGAGGAGCATGTTACATGGGCGAGTGGAAGCGCTTAGTCGAATTTGCTTATCCTGCAGCAGACGGCTGCAGGGAGAGCGGAGAGGTGGAGCAGTGGGACAGCCGCACCCCGGGCCCTACCTTTCTTAGGGTCGCTGCCAGGGGGTCTCTCGCCCTCCTTGCTCTCCTGGTTGGCTCGGTCCTTCTGCTTCTTCTTGTTGGTTGCATCCTCCAGCCCCCGGGACGCTCTCCTCTGGCCTGGGGCACTGGCGCTGCTGGACATTTTCAGCCGTTTGGATGAGACAAACGGCCCGCCGGGGTCAGTGATGGAGTCTGGGTCAGGGGTTCGACGCTTTCTTCCTGGCCCAGCTATCTTGGCGACTCTTTGTGGGCAAACTCTCTGGCAAGGAACAAGTGACCTATGGAGACAAGAGCGCACAAGTGAGCGGATGTGGCAGTGGGGCTAGCCGGAGAAGGGCCTGGGCAACAGGTTCTGAGTCAGGCTCATGACAGAGGCCCTGTGACCTTAAAGCCCAGCCAGGCCTAAAGGATGCCAGGGTACTCCCCAGAGCAGCGTGCCAGAGTGCCTGGCCTGGCTCCAAGAACCAAGGATCCAAGAGCAGACTTCCAGCTGACTCAGAGGTGCTGAAAAAGTCGCATTCCAGGCTAGGCTCTCAGGGCATCACCACCAATGGAGAGCAGGACCCCCTGATGAATTTACCCACCCCCAGGTGGGGGTTTTACCTGCCCCCGAAGCGGCAGGGCTGCCTGGGCTGGGCAGAGCCAGACTCAGACTCACAGAGTGATGCAGACAGTCAGTGGTGACGCCTGCCCAGGGCAATGCAAGCAGGCTGGCCAGAGGATGGCTTATCCTCACCCAGGGCTCGGATGTACAAAATGCCCCATGCTCTTCAGACCCCGAGTAACAAAGTCTAACCCAGCTGCTTGATGCCAGAGAACGTGGGCCTGTCAGTGCTCCTGAGAGGAGCTAGCGGGATCTGCTGCACGGGTGTGCGAAGTCTTTCAAGCCCGGGGAGCAGGCGTAACGCTGCCTGGCCCCCCATGGGAATAAGGGTCCCCAGAGAAACCTGCCAGAGCGCCGGCTAGGCGCTCAGTTGTCTCCGGAGGTGAGGGCTGTTACTTCAGCACTCCCATGGGGGCTTAGCGGCCCCGCCTGGCACATGGCCATGGCGGCAGGAGTAAACTGGCTCCACAAGTACTGGGGGCTGATGCCTGAAAACAGCGAAGGAAGGAAGGAATCGTTCTGCTCCTGGGCCGGATGGAAGCCGCTCGCTCCAGCAAGAGCCAGTCTCTTTCGCCCCTTCTGCAGCCCATGCACAGAGAGCCTGCCCACCCCAGGCACACCCTGCTTAGTTACGGCAGTGAGCAGCGACTGGGTGCGCTGACGAGACACCTCGGCCAGCGTACGCAGCCCGCTCCGGGCAGCAGACTCCCTGCCCACGCTCTGTACTGGGCTGAGGTCACTCTGGCTCTCCGGGCTCTGGCCGCCAGACCCTGGTTTCACTTTCACTCTCCAGCACTGAGCACAGGCCCACTCCAGGGACAGGCTGTCGGGAGCAGCTGGGGACCTGCCGCAGGTTCAGCTCCAGTGCCCGGGGGGGAGAGCAGCAGCCCCCGAGAACAGCTGCCACCGCCAGTGGGGCGGCGAGCTGCTGGTCACTCCTGGCACACACACGCCTGCCAGGCCAGTTACACACATGTACACAGCCGTCAGGGAGCCCAATCTCAGCGGTAAATACAAAAAGGCTGCAGGCTAGTGACCGGGGCACTCGTACTCTAGAAATGCCTAGGCCACCAAGTGCTGACTCCACGGGACACCTCCACACATTGCCAAACGGCGCTCCTCCCCGGCTCTAACCCAAGGACAGGCCCAGATCATCACACTGAGTGAACCGAGCGCCAGCAAGCAAACCTCCACCATGCCCTAGGAGCAGCCAGCGCTGAGTCCCACCCCCACCCTCCCAGCTGCCCAGGCACAGACTTCAGCCATCTTCAGAAGCCCTGACCCAGGGAGAGGAAGGGATGCAGAACTGGGCAGCTAATGGTGGAGAGTGGAGTGAGGTGCACTGCCAGGTCCATGCCCAAGCTGCTCCCAGCCAGAAGATACTGCCTCCAGGCAGTGCCTGCACAGGTCACTTTAACACTCTAACCCGGCTGCCTGAGAGGGAGTTTGCACGTGGTTCCGGCAGGTAGCAATGCTGGGAGTCCCACTGCAACCCCATGGCAGCTGGAGCCGCTCTGAACAAGGTCCGTCTACACTACAGCACCTAGCACTGGGCTCAGCAGTGGTTTTTGGCAGTTTTCCTCGTCTGGCCAAGGTCTGCATGTGAAAAATCCAGGAGGAGCAGGATTGGGTCCCAGCCAAGTGGCCAGTCCGTTGCATTCCCCTCCTGCGGGGCAGATGGCCACCCCGGCCCGGGAGCATCCCCGGCAGCTCAGGAGGGAAGAGGCAAGAAAGCGCAGCAAGGCCCATAGCCCCACGTGAGGACTGGCACTTGCACCCCCGCATTTGTCTAAGCAGTGCAGCGGGTTTGGCAGTTTATTCTGTGCACGTTTGGCTTCATTTCAATGGCACGTAAGTCACCAAGACACCCCTTCAGCGAGGGTGCTCCCAGGGAGCTCTGAGTGTGCACGCAGACCTGCAGGGAGTTACGCCGGGTCTGCTCGTCGGGAGCAGGTCTGTGGGGAGGGCAGCGCAACACCCAGCTCCGTGCCTGCCTCTCCCACTTGCTCAGCGTGTTCGCTTTGCTGCCTGCCTGGAAGACCCCTGGACAATGGAACATGCACCTTTGGGGTCTGGTCTGCCCCAGAGAGCCTGGGCCTGACCCCTAGCTTCTAGGATCCTTTTCAGACACGCCCTGGCGCGATGCCAGCCCCCTTTGCTCCATTTCTGTACACTGGCATTTATGGACTGTAGGGATAAGTGCCTTAGACACACCTATGAGGTAGGAAGCTCAGACTGGAATTGCCTCCTAGCAGTAGCTGAAAGCCCCACATCCAAGTCCCTTCAAGCTGGACCCAAGAAAGCCCTGGAGAACGAGCTGTGGGGAGCAGCAGGGAAGAGGGAAGGACTAGGCGAGCCAATAGGTCTCTTCTATGACTCCGCCACCAGAACGCCATGCCCCCGCCTGCGGACACGGGCTCCCCCAGGTCACAGCAGGCACCACACACCTTGGGGACACAGGCCTTGCTCTTCAGTTGACTGTAGCTGACAGAACTCTCCAACTAAGACCCCTCTAGGCCCCCCACTGCTTCGGACTTGTTCAGCCCAACGCACGCACGGGGCTGCCTGACTGCTCTGACCTAATGCCCTCGGGCCCAGACAGCCTGCCATGCCGTGTTCCTCAGTCCCCACCTCGGGCCGCTCCTCCCAGGTCTGGATTTGGAAGTAGCAGAGAAGGCTGCTCCTCCCCTTTCCAATCGCTTTCACTCTCCTCTCTCCACTGACTGCTGGCTTCTGCCTCTTGCGGTTAGAGCCAAGGAGGTTACCCTCGCGGGTGGGCAAAGACCGCTGCCAGGCTCTGCGTCCCGCTTGTGGCACCGCTGCAGATGGCCCAGAGCCGTGCCCAGGGGCTCCTGCTTTCCTCGGCGCTTCAAGCACAGGCACTATTGGTACAACCGGAGGAACAGGCAGCTCCCCGTCAGGGCGCAGCCACACGCGCTGTTGGGGTGTCCGCACCACCCCCGTGCCTCTTGCCAGCCACGTCCGGACCCCGGGCAAAGCCCTGCCAGGCGAGCGCCGGGACAAAGGCTCCAGGCAGACAGCCAGGCCGCCCCCCTCTCACCGGCTGCGCAGGGGCCGGAACAGGCTCCGAGACGGGGGGCAGCTCCAGCAGCTGCCCGGCCCCCCCGCCCCGGATGCAGGAGCGGGGCCCAGCGCAGCGGCTGCCAGGGCCGGAGACAGGAGCAGCGCCGGGGGGTGGGGTGGGGAGGGGAGCCCTTGGGGGGCAACACAACCCCCCGGGGGGGCAACACAACCGCCCCAGCACTGCCCGCCCCCTCCCCGCAGAGACCTGCCCCCCCCCCACGGGCCGGCCCGCCCCCGCGGAGACCTGCCCCCCCAGCACAGCCCGCCCCCCCCCCCGCGGAGACCTGCCCCCCCAGCACTGCCCGCCCCCCCGCGAAGACCTGCCACCCCCGCGGAGACCTGCCCCCCCCCAGCACAGCCCGGCCCGCCCCCGCGGAGACCTGCCCCCCCCAGCACTGCCCGCCCCCCCCCGCGGAGACCTGCCCCCCCCCCCAGCACTGCCCGCCCCGTGGAGACCTCCCCCCCAGCACAGCCCGGCCCGCCCCCGCGGAGACCTGCCCCCCCCCAGCACAGCCCGGCCCGCCCCCCGCGGAGACCTGCCCCCCCAGCACTGCCCGCCCCCCCGCGAAGACCTGCCACCCCCGCGGAGACCTGCCCCCCCCCAGCACAGCCCGGCCCGCCCCCGCGGAGACCTGCCCCCCCCAGCACTGCCCGCCCCCCCCCGCGGAGACCTGCCCCCCCCCCCAGCACTGCCCGCCCCGTGGAGACCTCCCCCCCAGCACAGCCCGGCCCGCCCCCGCGGAGACCTGCCCCCCCCCAGCACAGCCCGGCCCGCCCCCGCGGAGACCTGCCCCCCCCCCAGCACTGCCCGCCCCGTGGAGACCTCCCCCCCAGCACAGCCCGGCCCGCCCCCGCGGAGACCTGCCCCCCCCAGCACTGCCCGCCCCCCCCCGTGGAGACCTCCCCCCCAGCACAGCCCGGCCCGCCCCCGCGGAGACCTGCCCCCCCCAGCACAGCCCGGCCCGCCCCCGCGGAGACCTGCCACCCCCGCGGAGACCTGCCCCCCCCCCCGCGGAGACCTGCCCCCCAGCACAGCCCGGCCCGCCCCCGCGGAGACCTGCCCCCCCCAGCACTGCCCGCCCCCCCCCGCGGAGACCTCCCCCCCAGCACAGCCCGCCGCCCCCCGCGGAGACCTGCCCCCCCCCAGCACTGCCCAGCCCCCCCGCCCGAGACCGGCCCCCCCGCGCTCACCCCCCGCCCGGCGGCTCCGCGGGTTGTTTTGTTTCGAGCCGAAGTTCCGCACGGGCGGACTCAGCAGGAGACAGGCCCGAGCCCGTGACGCACTTCCGGAAGCCGGGTCTCGGCTCCACGTGACAGGGGAGCGGGGTGACATGACGATAGCGGGGCCAGCCCCGGAAGTGACGCCATCATAATAAAGTTCCTGTGACATCATCACGGTGACAGCGCCGACTCATGACTACAGCGGTGATGATGCCATGGCAACGTGGCCACACGAGCCGTGACACAACCACGGGGTGGCTCCGAGCGGGGGGGCCGGGGGCGGTGCCCGTGGGGTGGCTCCGAGCGCGTGGGGGCCGGGGGCGGTGCCCGTGGGGTGGCTCCGAGCGCGTGGGGTCCGGGGGTCCGGGGGCGGTGCCCGTGGGGTGGCTCCGAGCGCGTGGGGGCCGGGGGCGGTGCCCGTGGGGTGGCTCCGAGCGCGTGGGGTTGGGGCGGCCGGGGGCGGTGCCCTGGGAGAACCGGGGAGGGCTGGCACCTGCAGGCTCTGTCCAGGTGTTGGCCAGGCTATGGGGCCTGGCCTCATGGAAGGGTGGGACTGGAGGGGCCAGCGCGCTGCAGGTCAGCTGGTTGAAGGCCCAGGCAATGCACACAGCCTGTGACTCCCTGACCCACGGACCCGGAACCACCCGATGGGCCATCCCCACTCGGCTACAGCAGCCACTGCCTGAGGCTGCAGAGTGAGGTGCGAAAGTCCCATCCTGTCTACGGGGCAGGACTCCTTCCCGAGCCCAGCTGGGGTCGTGCCCTGGAGCCCGAGGACAGCGGGCGGCACAAGAATTCCTGCTGGAAAAGCCCTGCATCCCGGGCCCTTGCAGCAGCCAGCTGGTGTTCCGGGCCGGGCATGCTGCTCCCTGCCCTGTGCCCACAGCCCAAGCGCCAGCCACTCGAGCGCAGGGCCTGGCAGTCGGCAGGACGTACTGGGAGGAGCCAGGGAGGCGGAGGCTGCCGATAAAAGGGCTCTGGGCACTTACAGCTCAGGCCCCAGAGTGGTCCCAGAGCACTGAACCCCTAACCTGGGGGGAGCCCATGTCACCCCCCCGCTCATTTCGTGCTGGCAGGACGTGACCCTGGCAGTACCCACAGCCCAGGGATGTGCTGTGCTGGGGCCTGCCGCGCGCTGTTTACAACAGAGTTTCCAGCTCGGACCCGCTCCCACGGCGTCGTTAGCGCAGGCTAGAGGCTGCCAAGGTGCCATGCCCTGAAGTCAGGGGAGAGGAACCCAGTCAAGGGCCAAGGGGTCCCCCCCCAAAGCCGAGCAGTGAATGTGCTAATGCGACTCCTACAGGGAACCAGAGTGGTTAACCACGGGAAGAGCGGAGGGTTAACCACTGACAGTGGGTTTGGCAAATGTGATACTAGCCCCCAGGGCAATTCCTGCCAGCCAGCGACACGACTTGGAAATGTGACATGCTAGTGTGTCGTGCTGAGGTGATGCAGGCACATCAGTGTGTGTGTGTGTGTGTGTGTGCGTGCGCGCTCCCATCCGAGCAGCTGCAATAGCTGTGGGATGGGGAAGGGTTCTCAGTCCCTCGCCAAGCCCTCACAGCGCGAGGTGTGCGTGGCAATGCAGCAGGCAGCAGGGTGAATGCATCTTTTAGGCGACTTCCCTGGGCTCAGAACGACACACTAGTGCAGAGCAGGGCTGCCAGGAGAACCTGCCTCGTGAGCGGAGACTCAAAGACCTTGGCTTGTTTAGCCTGACAAACACAGGCGAGGGGAGAGCTGATATCTGGCTATAAATCCAGCCGAGGGGTAACACCAGGCAGGGAGAGGAGTTAGTTCAGTTAAGGGAAAGTCTCGGCTGGAAATTAGAAGATTTCTAGCCATCTGTGACAAAGTGGGACTGTTCTTAATGTTTTCTCTGAATACTGTGTGGGTGCCTCAGTTTCCCCTGTGCCTTTCTTCAGTATCTAGGTGGTCGGATAAGGGTGTGTGATTGCTGCAGAGCCCTAGAGGGCCAGTGTGATGCTGTCTGCACAGAGAATGGCCGACACCCTGTCTCCTGATGGCCTGGGCCCCACCCCTGCAAGGTGCCAGCTGAAGGTGTGGGAGAACAAAGAGATCAGGTGGCCTCCTGGCCTGGGAAAGGGACAAAGGCCAGAGGAGGGGCTGGAGGGAGTCTCAGTTTGGAGCTGGCTGGGGAAACAGAGGGAGGGGATGGAGGGCCCCTCCTCCCCCCGATGGACCTGACTGAGGGGTCCTGTTGTCTGTACCTACAAGCTCTGTTTTGGACTGTGTTCCTGTCGTCTAATAAACCTTCTGTGTTACCGGCTGGCTGAGAGTCACGGTGAATCGCAGGAAGTGGGGGTGCAGGGCCCTGACTCCCCCACACTCCGTGACACCATCAGAGAAGTGACGTTCTGGAGCAGCCCCCCAAGGGGTGCAGAGGGGGCAGAAAACCTAACTGGCTTCAAGCCTGAGCTTGATACGTTTTTGAGGGGATGGTGTGATGGGGCTGCCTCCGATGGCACGTAGCCGATCTGCGACTGCCAGCAGCAAGGATCCCCCGGGCCGGCCGGAGATGGGACACTAGCTGGGGAGGGCTCTGAGTCACTGCAGAGAATTCTCTCCCGGGTGTCTGGCTGCTGGGTCTTGCCCATGTGCTCAGGGCCTAACCCAGGGGTGGGCAAACTTTTTGGCCTGAGGGCCGCATCGGGTTTTGGAAATTGTATGGAGGGCCGGTTAGGGGAGGGGGGTTGTGGCCCGGCCCCACCTCCTATCTGTGCCCTCCCTGGGACTCCTGCCCCATCCAACTCCCCTGTTCCCTGACAGCCCATGGAACCCCTGCCCCCCGCCGCCCCATCCAACCCCCCCTCCTTCCTGACTGCCCCCCGGGACCCCTGCCCCCATTCAACCCCCTGTTTCCCTCCCCAACCCCTATCCACACCGCCGCCCCCTGACTACCATCCCGAACTCCCCTGCCCTCTATCCAACCCCCCCTGCTCCCTGCCCCCTTACCGCGCTGCCTGGAGCACCGGTGGCTGGCGGCGTTACAGCCGCACCGCCCGGCTAGAGCCAGGCCATGCCACCGCCACCACCACCACCACCACGCAGCACAGAGACCGGGTCAGGCCAGGCTCTGCAGCTGCCCCAGGAGCTCACAGCCCCACCGCCCAGAACGTTGCTCCTGGGGCCAGGAGCTCAGGGGCTGGCAGGACGGTCCCGCGGGCCAGATGTAGCCCGTGGGCTGTAGTTTGCCCACCTCTGGTCTAACCAATCACCAGATCTGGGGTCAGGAAGGAACTTTCCCCTGGGTGAGCTTGGCAGAACCCCTGGGGGAGTTTCGCCTTCCCCTGCAGCTGTTTTGAACTAGTGGCAGCGGCGGACTCTCTCTCACGGGAAGGCTTTAATTAGGATTTGAGGACGTCAGTGACTCAGCCAGAGGCTGGGGTCTAGCCCCGGAGGGGGTGGGTGAGGCTCTGTGGCCTGCGCTGTGTAGGGGTCAGGCTAGATGAGCTGCACGTCTGTATTGTAGGGCTGTTCGTGGGCACAGGGCCACACAGGAGTATCTGGCCTTCGGGGGGCTGGACAGAGGGGATGTGCTATGTGGATAGAAAGCTGGCTAGATCATTGGGCTCAACGGGTAGTGATCAATGGCTCCATGTCTAGTTGGCAGCCGGTTTCAAGCGGAGTGCCCCAAGGGTCGGTCCTGGGACCAGTTTTGTTCAATATCTTCATTAATGATCTGGAGGATGGTGTGGACTGCACTCTCAGCAAGTTTTCAGATGACACTAAACTGGGAGGAGTGGTAGATACGCTGGAGGGTAGGGATCGGATACAGAGGGACCTAGACAAATTGGAGGATTGGGCCAAAAGAAACCTGATGAGGTTCAACAAGGACAAGTGCAGAGTCCTGCACTTAGGACAGAAGAATCCCATGCACAGCTACAGACTAGGGACTGAATGGCTAGGAAGCAGTTCTGCAGAAAAGGACCTAAGGGTTACAGTGGACAAGAAGCTGGATATGAGTCGACAGTGTGCCCTTGTTGCCAAGAAGGCTAATGGCATATTGGGCTGTATAAGTAGGAGCATTGCTAGCAGATCGAGGGACGTGATCATTCCCCTCTCTTCGGCATTGGTGAGGCCTCATCTGGAGTACTGTGTCCAGTTTTGGGCTCCACACTACAAGAAGGATGTGGAAAAATTGGAGAGTCCAGTGGAGGACAACAAAAATGATTGGGGGCTGGAGCACATGACTTATGAGGAGAGGCTGAGGGAACTGGGGGAGGGATAGTTCAGTGGTTTGAGCATTGGCCTGCTAAACCCAGGGCTGTGAATTCAGTCCTTGAGGGGGCCACTTAGGGATCTGGGGCAAAATCAGTACTTGGTCCTGCTAGTGAAGGTAGGTGGCTGGACTCAATGACCTTTCAAGGTCCCATCCAGTCCTAGGAGATAGGATATCTCCATTAATTATTATTATTATTTAGTCTGCAGAAGAGAAGAGTGAGGGGGGATTTGATAGCTGCTTTCAACTACCTGAAGCGGGGTTCCAAAGAGGATGGAACTCGGCTGTTCTCAATGGTGGCAGATGACAGAACAAGGAGCAATGGTCTCAAGTTGCAGTGGGGGAGGTCTAGGTTGGATATTAGGAAACACTATTTCACTAGGAGGGTGGTGAAGCACTGGAATACGTTACCTAGGGAGGTGGTGGAGTCTCCTTCCTAGGAGGTTTTTAAGGTCAGGCTTGACAAAGCCCTGGCTGGGATGATTTAGTTGGGGACTGGTCCTGCTTTGAGCAGGGGGTTGGACTAGATACCTCGTGAGGTCCCTTCCAACCCTGATCTTCTAGGATTCGATGAGAGGCTCTAGGGGGCCCAGAGGAGCTGGGGTGTAAGGGCTGCCCCCCCTGCCCCGCTGGCTGGGGCAGTTGTCTGCCTGTGCTGGCTGTGTGCAGTGTGCTGTGGCCGGGTGGCCCCAGGCACCAGCCATGGCTGGGGTCCAACCCACCATGTTCCCTCCCCTCACATGTGCCCAGGCCGGGCCCGGCTCCGGCTCCGAGCAGCCTGGAGCAGTGGTGGAGGACGCAGTCTGCCGGCTGCCTTGGTTTGCGTGAGAGCAGGTGGGGGCAAGGTGGGCAGTGTGTGCCAGGCGCAGGATTGGCCCTGCGGGTGTGCCAGGGCAGCGTGTGCCTGGGACGCGGCGGCACGGCAGTCCTGCACTGTCTGTCACCAGCCCATGAACCACAAAGAGAGGCAGTGAGTGCCAGGCGAGGGCTTTATTCACACGCAAGCTGCCCCCACCATGTGCCAGGGCAAAGCACCACAGGCTGCAAGACCTCATCTCGCGGACCCTGTGCCCTGCCCGCTGTGGAGGGTGCGAGTCCCCCTCAGCCCCCCAGCCTAGCACTGGGCCAGGGTCCTGGTGCCCCCGGCTGGAGGCAGCGGCAGAGCCCTGGGCTGTGGGAAGGGCACCGTGCCAGCCCAGGGCAGGGGCCCAGGACGCCCCGAGGCTGTGCAGGAGGGAGTCCTGAGCACAGCCTCAGCAGTGACGGTGCCGAGGGGGCAGGGCTCTCCCAGGGGGGCCGGAGCCATGCAGGGAAGCCCAGGCCCTGGCAGACATGGAGAGGGGGCTGGGCATGGGGATGGGCTGGCTGGGTCGGGGGACGGGGGGACAGGCCAGTTGGCACTCGGAGTCACTGGCAGGTGTTGTAGATCTGGATCTGCTGGTTGATGGCACCCACGATGCCCTTCACCTTGGCCTCCAGCCCGTCTAGCTGGGCTGCCTTCTCCTCCAGCACCCGCTCGTTCTCCTGGTACGACCCCTCCAGCGCTGGGGAGACACAATGCAGGGTGAGCCCTCCCCTGCTGGGAGCCTTGTGTGGGCAGTGCCCAGGGCTGTTCCCGCAGTGCCCCTGCCCCACTCCTCACCTGTCAGGCGTTGCAGCTTGCCCTGAGCATCCCGCAGGAGGGCCTTGGCCTCATCACGCAGCCGCTCCGCCCGGTGCCTGGCCTGCAGCGTGCCACGCGCCTGACTCTGCACCAGCTCCTGCGCTGCCTGGTACCCGGCCTCCAGCCGCCCCTCTGCCAGCTGTGCGCATCCAGACACAGCCAGTCAGAGGGCACCCGAGTCATGAGGGATGTGGAGAAAGTGGATAAGGAAAAGTTATTGACTTGTTCCATAATACAAGAACTAGGGGCCACCAAATGAAATTAATGGGCAGCAGGTTTAAAACAAATAAAAGGAAGTTCTTCTTCACACAGCGCACAGTCAACCTGTGGAACTCCTTGCCTGAGGAGGTTGTGAAGGCTAGGACTACAACAGTGTTTAAAAGAGAACTGGCTAAATTCATGGAGGTTAAGTCCGTTAATGGCTATTAGCCAGGATGGGTAAGGAATGGTGTCCCTAGCCTCTGTCTGTCAGAGGGTGGAGATGGACGGCAGGAGAGAGATCACTTGATCATTACCTGTTAGGTCCACTCCCCCTGGGGCACTTGGCATTGGCCACTGTCAGCAGACAGGACACTGGGCTAGATGGTCCTTTGGTCTGACCCAGTCTGGCCATTCTTATGTTCTTATGAGGGCCAATGGGGCTCCCCCCGAGGGCCAGCCCAGATCCCCAGACAGAGCCAGCGCACCTCCTCCTGCAAGCCGTACATGGACCCCAAACAGAGCCAACGCAGCTCCCCCCAGGCCTTACACAGCCTCTCCCCCACCTGCAGCCCGCAGGGCCTGGACCAGAGAGCCAAGCCCCCTCCCAGTCCCTGGGCCCCCAGCTGGGTTTCCTCTCCTTTGCCCCCACTCACCTGCTTGACCTCCCCGGCCCGGGCGTGCGCGGTGCTGGCCGTGTCCTTGGCCCGTGTGGCCACCAGGCTGTTATTGGCTCGTTTCATCTTCAGCGCGCCCAGCTGGCTGTCCAGCCGCCCCACCTGCTCCATGGCGCCCTGCAGCTGGCGCTCTGTGCTCGCCGCCTGCAGCTGGATCTGTCCGGGGGGGAGCAGGTCAAGCTGGGAGCCCCCCATCCCTGGCAGGGCCCCCCCAGCGCTGCCCGGGCTGGCTGTGATCATATGAGCGCTCTGTGCCCAGCCCTGGCATTGCCCGGACCGAGGGGGCTTGTCTGTGATACTGGTGGGGACGGCGTACCGGGCAGGTTTGGGCATCGCTGCCCCGTGGTGCAGAAGGGTTCCAATGCCCCTGGACACCGCAGGGGCAGGAGCTGTGGGGTAGGTAACTGGCTGGAACCAACCCAGGAGCCCCACACCCTGGCCAGCTGAGCCCTAGCAAGGGGGAACTCGGCCGGCAGCTGTGAGCCCAGCGGGGTCTGCAGGGAGAGGGGCTGGGCGCAGGGCGGGAGAGCCGAGGAAGGAGGCCAAGCTGGGCTGGCCAGGACTGGAACCCGGCACCGGCCGTGTGGCACAGGGGGACGCGCCGAGCAGGGGCCTGGCTGGGCAGAGCTCCCGGGGGCAGCGGGCTCTGCAGGGAGAGGGGCTGGGCGCAGGGCGGGAGAGCCGAGGAAGGAGGCCAAGCTGGGCTGGCCAGGACTGGAACCCGGCACCGGCTGTGTGGCACAGGGGGACGCGCCGAGCAGGGGCCTGGCTGGGCAGAGCTCCCGGGGGCAGCAGGGGCTGCAGCCCGGCGCCTTGGGCTCAAAGGTGGGGAGGCCACGTGACCCCGGGGGCCCGGCCCACGGAAGGGAAGTGCGCAGGCTCAGCTCCCTCCCAGCCCATGGGGAGGACAGAGCTGCCCGTGGGGCTGGGGGTGCCCGTGGGGCTGGGGGTGCCCGGCGGGCTGGGGGTGCCCGGCTGAGGCTCCCCGCTGCGCTCACCGTGCTCAGGGTGCCCTCCGTGTGGCGGATGTCCTTGCTGGCACTGCGGATGGCGCTCTCAGCGGCGCTCTGGGCTCGCCTGGCATCCTCCAGCGCCCGCCTCCCCACTTCAGCCGCGTTCTTCACGCTCTCGGCCCGCGACCTGCACCCGGGCACACGGCAACACATGGGGCCCTGGGCTCACCCCACCGCTCACCCAGCCGCCCCTCCCTGGGGCCAGAGCCCAGCCCACCCTCCCCTGCCTGTTACAGCAGGCTCCCCACAGCGTTGCTGCAGGCATGGGGGGCTGTGCAGGAAGTGGGCGTCGCCGGTGGGTAGCCTGGCACCCTGCCCCGTGGTCTCACCTGGCCCTGCGGGCGTCCTGCAGCAGCTGCTCCGCCCGGCGCACATCGCCTGCCGTCTGCTCCAGGATGGCATCCACGTTGGCCAGGCTGCTGACCCGCTCCTTGATATCCTCGGCCAGGTGGCGGATCTGGTCGGGCGAGGCCGGGATGGAGAGCGCCAGCACCCGCCCAGCCACCACCTCAATGCTGTCAGGGTCGGCCCCCTCCTCTGCAGGGCAGGGAGCGGGTCAGCACTGCCGCCCCTTCCCCACCCCCGCGGTGCCCGCCCCGCCCCCACAGTGCCCACCCCATCCCTCAAACAGTGCCCTCGCTGACACCGCCCCCACACTGCCCCCAGCCCAGACACCGCCTACGAGTACTGGCCTGTTCCCCAGACAGTGCCTGCCCCCCCATTCCTTCCCCTCCCCACGCAGTGCCCTGCCATCCTCCATCCCCACCCCACGCCAACACCCATCCTGCCCCGGTGGTACCCAGCGCCACAGCCCCAGGACGCTGGCGCAGGGGAGGGGCGGGCGGGTGGGCGGGGCCGGGCACTCACGGCTCAGGAAGCTCTTGATCTGGTGGATGAGTTCGCGCAGAGCCATGTTGGAGCGGTCCACACGCGCCCTGGTCTCGTTGGCCTTGTCCAGTGCCGCCTGTGCCCTCCGCCGGGCCGAGTCAGCCTTCACCTTGGCCTCGGCCACCTGCCCAGAGACGTGAGAGCCACGTGCCGCCCACGGGCACTGCCCAGGGACGGGGGAGCCACGTGCCGCCCGCGGGCACTGCCCACAGACAGGGGAGCCACGCGCCCACATTTCCCAGGGATGGGGGAGACACGGGCAATGCCCACTGACGGGGGAGCCAGGCGCCTCTCACGGGCACTGCCCAGGGACGGGGGAACCATGTGCCGCCCACGGGCACTGCCCAGGGACGGGGGAGCCAAGTGCCGCTCGCGGGCACTGCCCACAGACAGGGGAGCCACGCGCCCACACTTCCCAGGGATGGGGGAGACACGGGCAATGCCCACTGACGGGGGAGCCAGGCGCCTCTCATGGGCACTGCCCAGGGACGGGGGAGACACGCGCCCACACTTCCCAGGGATGGGGGAGACACGCGCCTCTCACGGGTAGTGCCCAGGGACGGGGGAGCCACGTGCCCACACTGCCCATGCGCTGCCCACAGGCACTGCCCAGGGATGGGGGAGCCAAGCACCGCCCATGGGCACTGCCCACAGATGGGGGAGCCACGCCCCCACACTGCCCACTGACGGGGGAGCCACGCGCCTCTCACGGGCACTGCCCATGGACGGGGGAGCCATGATCCCACACTACCCACGGACGGGGGAGCCACACGCTGCCCACGGGCACTGCCCACGGACGGGGGAGCCACGTGCCACCCACAGCCCCTGCCCACAGACGGGAGCTGCAGCCCACGCCCTGCCCCTTGGGTCCCTCTCTGTGCCAGGTCTCCCCTGCTGCCCGCTCCCATCCCCGCCCACACCGCGTACCTTGTGGAAAAGCTCCTCCACCTCACCCATGGCCTGGTGCAGCTCGGCCTGGGTGTGCCGGGCCCGCTCCCGCGCGCTGCTGGCCGTGGCCACTGCCCCCTGGCAGTTGAGGCCCCCGCAGTGGCGCCTGCCATCCTCGTCCCGGCAGCTGGCCCCCCCGCAGGGGCTGCTGGTGCAGGGGGCATCCCCGGGGGCACCACACACCTGCGGGCAGCAGGGCACTGTGGGCCGGCCACCCCAGGAGCTGGGGGTAGCTGCTTGGAGCTGCTGTGCCATGGGCTTGCTGCCCCCTGCCCCTGCTGCCCCGCGTCCCCCATCCCCCGCCCGGCCCACTTCCCCCTCAGCCCCCATCCCCTGCCCGGCCCACATTGCCTGTCCCCCGCCCCCCTCAGCCCCCATCCCCCATCCCCCGCCCACCCCACTTCCCCCATCCCCTGCCCGGCCCACATTGCCTATCCCCCGCCCCCCTCAGCCCCCATCCCCCATCCCCCGCCTGCCCTGCCCCACTTCCCCCTCAGCCCCCATCCCCCGGCCACCCCACTATCCCCCCATCCCTCAGCCCCCGCCCACCCCCACCTTCTCGTTGATCTCCCGCAGCTGCAGTGTCTGGGCCCTGGTGGCCAGCTCGCTCAGTGCCCGCCGATTGGCCGCACTCTGGCGGTTGAAGTCGTCTCTCCTCCGTGCCATCAGCTGCTCCGAGCGGCGCCGGGTGGCAGCTGAGTCACTCACAGCGCTGGGCACCGCCAGGCTGGAGGCATTGGCATCATGCTCAGCCGCCCATGACTGGGCGTGGGACTGGCGGATGCTGTCGTAGGCACCTGGGGAGGAGCAGATGGGCAGCGTGAGACACCTACCCGGGGCAGGGAGCCTCCAGCTCCCTCGGCGCCAGCCCCCCACAGCCTCCGTCCCGGGGGCCCCCTGCTCCAGTCCCCCCCCGAACCCTCCAGCGCCAGCCCCCCCAGAGCCTCTGCCCCCAGGGCCCCCTGGTGCCAGACCCCCCAGAGTCCCCCAGTGTGACTCCTGCCTCCTCAAAGCCCTCACCTCTGGGGCCCCCGGCGTCACCCCCCCCAAAGGCCTGGGGCTCCTCGGTGCCGCCCGCAGGGAGACTCTTGCCCCCGCGGTGCCAGCCCCAGAGCTCGCTGCCAGGCCCGGCTCACCCAGGAAGTTGGAGTTCTTGAGCAGGTGGAGCTGGCGTGCCAGGTCGTGCAGGGTGAGGTTGAGGCCACGGGCACCGCGGTCCAGGGTGCCCAGGGCGCGCTTGGCATTGTAGTTCTCGTCCTGTGCCGTGGTGAGCTCGCCCTCCAGCTGGGTCAGCGTCTCCGTGGCTTCGCCGATGTGCTGCCTGTGGGCAGGGCAGGGTGAGGCCCTGGGCGCAGCGCCAGCCTCGCTCCTGTCCTCCCCACCCCGCCTGCGGGACGCCGATCTCTGCCTGGCCTGGGGCTCAGCCCGTGGCCCCGGCGTCCCTGCACCCCCGCTCACCGCAGCTCCTCCATGGTGCGCAGCAGCTGGGTCACAGCTGCCGCGGTGGCGTTGCGGGCGTCCACGATGGCCCGGGCCGTGCCCAGCTTCTCCTCCAGCTGGCGGAAGTTCCTCTCGAAGGCGCCTGCGACGCCCGTCTGCTGGATGTGTTTGGCACGCAGTGCCAGGCCCCGGATGCGGGCAGCCAGGTCCTGCACCACACGGTCCCAGTCCCCGAAGCACTGGGGGCAGGGCTGGCAGTCGGGGAAGGCGCCAGAGAAGCCGCGGGCGCACTGGTCGCAGCGGACGCCCGACACCCCCTGGCGGCAGGAGCAGTGCCCGGTGGCGCGGTGGCACTGGGAGCTCTTGACCCCGCGGGCGTCGCAGTCACAGGCTATGGAAAGCAGAGACACGTCAGCCTGGCACCCTCGCCCACCTCTCCCCAGTGCCTTGTGCACTTGGCCGGCAGGGAGCCCCCCGCCCCCACACTCACCTCGGCACTGTAGGCTGGGCTCGCCCCAGTGGTTCTCCTGGCAGTCGGCGCAGGTGCGGCCCCCGAAGCCCGGCTGGCACGGGCACTGCCCTGTGAACTGAAGACAGACACTGGCTATGGTCAGTGCATGCGAGTACACGTCGGTGCCACCCTGGGGGCAGGCCTGTAGGTGGAGGGGCAGGGGCAACTGTGATGAAGTGGGACTGTTCTTAATGTTTCCTCTGAATACTGTGTGGGTGCCTCAGTTTCCCCTATGCATTTCTGAAGTCTCTAGGGGGTGAGATTGTTGCAGAGCAAAGGGCCGACACTCTGTCTCCTGGCAACTAATGGCCGGGGCCCTTCCCCCCTGCAAGGTGATAGCTAAAGGTGTTGGAGAACAAAGGAATCAGGTGACCTCCTGGCCCAGGAAAGGAACAAAGCCCAGAGATCGAGGGGCTGGAGGGTGAGTCAGTTTGGGGCTGGCTGGGGACGTGGAGTGAGTACAGACGTGGGTGTCTGGCTCGCTGGGCCCCAGAATGGACCTGGCTGAGGGGTCCGGTTTGCTGTACCTACAAGCTCTGTTTTAGACCATGTTCCTGTCATCGAATAAACCTCTGTGTTACTGGCTGGCTGAGAGTCACGTCTGACTGCGGAGTTGGGGGTGCAGGACCCTCTGGTTGCCCCAAGACCCCACCCAACTGGACTCGCTGTGGGAAGCGCACGGTGGGGCAGGGGAGGCTGGATGCTCCGAGCTCAGACCCAGGAAGGTGAAGCCGTGTGAGCTTCTTGCCCTGGGGACAGTCTGCTCCGAGAGAGGAGACTTCACCAGAGTCCTACCCGGCTTCGTAGGGAGCAGCTCCAGAGCATCGCCCGGGTGCGTGACAGCAACTCAGCCAGGGGGCGGGGGGGATGGACCTTCTCAGCTAGGGGTCCCACCACCTCGCCTCCTCCTCCGGGTGCCAAGGTCTCTTCATCATACCAGCCCCTCACCCATTCCAGGCCCCGTCCCCCCTGCCCCAAACCCTCTGACAACGTGGGACTATTTGGTCATGTTTTTATGAGGCCTGTCCGTGCCTCAGTTTCCCCGCGGTGCTGCCTGGCTCCCCAGTGGGTGGGGAAGGGCTGATTGCTCTCAGGGTAGGGGAAGCGACGTGGCCGTCTGGGCCTTGCTCCCCATGTCACTGGGGCATCTGAGAAGACACTGGCGACTCCACTTGCCAGGACGCTGGCACCGAGCACCCAACGCCCCAGAGGGACCTGAGCTCCCTGCTTCCCCTGGGGGGGCTGAACAATCCCCCGCTGAGATCAAAGCACTGGGGGGGAAGAGCTGGGGGCTGGCAGGAGCCGGGGCTCTCCCCGGGGCTCTGCCGAAGGAGGGCAGACAGACAGAGCCTGTACCAAGGGGCTGGGCGCTGGCTGAGCAGGATGGCCGATGCTGCAACCTTCACCTCCCTGTGCCGCGCCAGGGGACAGCGCTGGGGGAGTCGCTGCAGGCGCTGGGCGAGGGGCATCGGTCCCTGCGCAGTGGGCAGGGCTCTGCCCGGCTCTGGCTCAGGGGCACTCGCTGGGCAGAGCAGGGGCTGGAGCCCAGAGCGCCAGTGTAAGGGGGCAGGGAGGCCACATGGCTGACCCTGGAGGGAGAGCGAGACCCCTGGGGGTCTGGTCCACTGCAGGGGGCCCCCAGAGCCAGTCCCAAAGCTGCTGAGTGCGGAGGGCATTCTGCGCCAAGTAACTACAACATGGCGGCTGCAGCCCGGCACTGGGGCGCCCAGGCCCCTGGCTGCACCGAGGTGGGAGATCAATGTGCAGCTCCCCCCCCCCCCCCCGGACACGGACTCCGCGGTGGGGCTGCACCCGCCCCTGACACCGCCCAAGGACCCGGCCTGCCCCAGAAACACCCCAGGGCCCTGCCCCTCCATGCCAGTGCACCGGTGTGGGCAGCCAGGCGGGCTCTTAGCATGGGGGGACCCAGGGGTGGGGGGAGAGGGTTCTGTGTGGGACAGTCTGGGTGCGGGCGGCTCAGGGGGGGATCCGGGTGCGGGGGGATCTGGATGCACACGGGGTTGTTGGGGGGTTCTGGGTGCAATGGTGATGGAACTCTGCAGGGGGGTCCCGGTGAAGGTGGTTGGGGCTCAGTGGGGGGGGTGTCTAGCTGGGCGGGGCTCAGTGGGGTGGGGATCCAGGTGCGGGTAGCTCATTGGGGTGGTCCGGGTGCAGGGGGGTGAGGCTCGGCAGGGGGGTTGGGCGGATGGGGGAGCAGCTCCCTGGTACAGTGATCCCTCCCCCTGCAGCTGAGGAGCGATGGGTGCAGGAAGCGGGTGGGTGGGGGGAGGGAAGTGGGCAGAGCTTCCTGCAGCCAGGGGAGAAATCTGGGGGTGGGTCTGACACAGCCCCGGATGCCATGCAGGGAAGAGGAAGTCCCATCCTCCCCAGCCCAGCTGGGACTAGCAGCTGAGCCCAGTGCAAGGTAAGAGCCACCAGCGGGGTCTTCCCCAGTCCCGCTCCCTGCCCCACGGTGATTTACCTCTCCGCTGGCTGCCCTGGGCACCCAAAACATACTGCTGGGGAGGGTCACATGACTGCTCTTGTGGCTTCCCTTTGCTTCCCCATCAGAGTCATTTTTCTGCGGGGAAGCAAAGAAATCTGCAGGGAACATAAATTCTGTGCATGCGCAATGGCACAGAATTCCACCAGGAGTAAAACCTGGGGCCGTAGCCCTGCTTCTGGGAGCCATGACACTCCCCTGCCCTGCCCTGCCTCCCGCCCTCTCCCCAGCCCAGCACCCCTCGCCCCTTCCCCCCGCTGGCTCTCACCTGGTTGCAGGCTGGGCCCAGCGAGTGCTGGGGGTGGCAGGCACAGGGCTCACAGCCCTTCCCACTGGCCAGGTTCCAGAAGTTGGGGGCGCAGCGGTCGCAGCTCTGCCCCTGGACGCTGGGCAAGCACTGGCACTGCCCGCTGCGCCGATCACACTGGCACTCATCCTGTGCACTGCACTCGCTGCGCTCCGTGCCCAGGACGTTACAGGAGCAGCCTGGGAACCCAGACAGCAGGGGCATCAGCAGGAAAGGGGGGCCCAGCTGAGACCCTGGCTAAGGGCATGGGATGGGATGGGGCCCAGTTGCATGGCACTGGCATCCCATCCAGTACCCATCGGGAGGACTGTGCACCCAGTCCTGGGGGCGAGGGGGGGTCTGTGCGCCTGGTCCCTGGGGGCGCAGGGGGGGCTCTGTGTGCCCAGTCCCCGGGTGGGCAGGGGGGGGGTCTCTGCACCCGGTCCCTGGAGGTGGGGGGGGGAACTGTGCACCCGGTCCCCGGGGCGCTCAGATGCGAGGGTGACGAGCGTGCTCCAGGCGGAGGGATAGCTCAGTGGTTTGAGCATTGGCCTGCTAAACCCAGGGTTGTGAGTTCAATCTTTGAGGGGGCCACTTAGAGGTCTGGGGCAAAAATCTGTCTGGGGATTGGTCCTGCTTTGAGCAGGGGGTTGGACTAGATACCTCCTGAGGTCCCTTCCAACCCTGAGATTCTATGATTCTATGACTGGCTGGGCAGAGCCGGGGAGGCCGGGCGGGTCCCCCCCACCCAGCGCCCGCAGTGCCCGAGCCTGGCTGTACTCACGCCGGCAGCTGTGGCGGGTGGCGTCGCCGTAGTAGCCGGCCGTGCAGAGCTGGCAGTGCCCCCCCTCCGTGTGGTGCAGGCAGCGCAGGCAGCGCCCCGAGCGCCGCTCACACGCCGCCGCGTCCAGCAGGTCAATGTTGCCGTTGCACTGGCAGGGCTGGCAGCGCCCGCCGGCCTGCGAGGGGTTCCCGTAGTAACCAGGGGCACACTCCTCGCAGCGCAGACCTGCGGGAACGCCGGGGTCAGCGCCGGGGACGCCGCAGTGCGGGCTGGAGGGGCTGGCAGCCCCCCCCCGGGCAGCGCCCCCCAGGCCAGCCAGCGTCCCCTCTGGGCAGCGTCATCCCCCCCATCATGCCCTCTGGGCAGCGCTGCCCCCAGCCAACACCCCATCCTGCCCCCCACAGGGCCACCAGCTGGTAGATGCTGGCGGAGAAGCCAGCAATACCCTCATTAAGTAGAAACAGGATCCCTGTGGGAAAGTATCATCTCAGGCCTGGGACTCGGGGCTTCCTTGGGAAGGAAAGGGGGTACGGCCATGTGGGGGGGCGGCAGAGAAGGGGGTACAGATTGTGACAAAGTGGGGGGTTCTCTTAGTGTTTTGCAGGAATATGGTGTATGCCTCAGTTTCCCTGTGTGCTGCGTGTGTAATGAGGCGGCGGGAAAGGGTTTGTTGTTCCAGGGGACCAGGTGTGACCTTGCCTAGCAGCCACGACCCCAGACAATGGCCTGGAGATGGGGGACCCAGCGACTGGTGCCTGGGAGGCCCCCCCCAGCTCTGGCCAGTGGGAGGGCTGAGGAGCAAGGGGCCGGTTCCAGTGGGGGGACAAAGGCCAGAAGAGAAGAGAACCCAGCGGAGGACAAAGGGTGGAGGAGGGGCTGTGGGGCAGGGGATATGGGGGCTCGTCTGGAAGCAGGGGGTGGCTGGATGTGGGACAAGGAGCAGCCGGAGCCCATGGGGACGGGGACAGACCCAGCTGGCCAGGGCTGAGACTGGCCAGGCCCGAGGCCCCAAGAATGCCTGGGCTGCGTCCAGACGCTCAATAAACCTCCTGTGTTACGCTGGCTGAGAGTCACTGCAGGCTAAAGATGGGGGGGGCACTGCTTCTGGGGGGCCGGGGGGTCCAGAGGGAGTGGTCTCCCGGAGGGGACCCAGGGCAGAGCCAGGCTGCTGACGGCTCTGAGAGGTGTGATTCCAGGAGGCGCTGGAGCCCAGAGGCTTAACCCCCGAGAAGGGCTGGCACACTGAGGGGGGCTCCTCCCAGGGACCGTACAGAGCCGGGAGTGCAGGAAAGGGGGCCCAGCTAGGAAGTGGGGGGAGGGCAGAGAAGGGGGCTCAGCCATGCGGGAAGAAGGGGTGTGTGACCAAGTGGGGTTTATTCACCTTGTTATGTTGCATGTGAGTCTCACTGTCCTGTGCTAATACTGGGTGTGCCTCAGTTTCCCTGTGTGCTGCACCAATGCCTCGGTGGTGGGAACTGGGGGTGTGAGTTTTGCTGAGGCCCTCAGGGCACGTGAAGCGGCTCCAGCCGCCTGCACTAGGCGATGGCCGATGCCCTTCGGAACCTGAGACCCAGGAGGGGGATGCGACCAGGTGACTCTTGGCCCAAAGCGAGACAAAGGCAGGAGGAGGAGCAACGGGCAGGGCAGGGCCAGGCAGCTGGAAGCCAGTCAGTCTCGGCTGGCTTGGGGCGCAGGGGGAGGGCAGAGCCCTGGCTCTGAGCTCCCCCCCCTCCCAAGATGGACTTGGCTGAGAGTCACTGATTTCTGTGCTAACAAGCTCTGCCCTACGCTGGGTTCCTGTCGGCTAATAAACCTTCTGTTTGCCCGGCTGGCTGAGAGTCACATCTGACTGCGGAGTTGGGGGGCAGGACCTCTGGCTGCCCCAGGACCCCGCCCAAGCGGACTCGCTGTGGGAAGCGCACGGAGGGGCAAGGGATGCTGGATGCTCCAAGGTCAGACCCAGGAAGGTGAAGCCGTGTGAGCTTCTTGCCCTGGGGACAGTCTGCTCCGAGAGAGGAGACTCCCCCAGAGCCCTGCCCGGCTGCGTAGGGAGCAGCTCCAGAGCATCGCCCGGGGACTCCGTGATGGGGTACAATGGTGCGGGGGAGGGGAGGGAAGGGGGTACAGCCAGGAAGCGGGGGAAGGGGTACGTCCAGGAAGCGGGGGAGGGGAGGGAGAGCAGCATTGAGCTGTAGGCCCAGGAGGACAAAGGCTGTGCAGGGCTATGCCCCTTAGCGCCCCCAGCCCGGCACCTCCCTGCAGGGGGCTGAGCTGCCCCACGGCCCTGGGGGTCCCCAGTGCAGCCGGGCAGACTGCCAGGTGCTGGCACAGCCACGCCCACCACTGGTGCTGCCCCAGGGCAAAGGAGCCAGGCAGATGGGGGCCCGGGCCGGAGGAGCCGGGCAGACGGGGGTTGGGGAGGGGCTCCTGGGCAGACGGGGGCCCCAGGGCAGACGAGCCGGACAGATGGGGGGTCCCAGGCCGGAGGAGCCGGGCAGATGGGGGGCCCCAGGGCAGACAAGCCGGGCAGACAGGGGCCACAGGCTGGAGGAGCTGGGCAGACGGGGGTTGGGGAGGGGCTCCTGGGCAGACGGGGGCCCCAGGGCAGACAAGCGGGCAGACGGGGGCCCCAGGGCAGACGAGGGCCCCAGGGCAGACGAGCCGGGCAGACGGGGGCCCCAGGGCTGAGGAGCCGGGCAGACGGGTGTTGGGGAGCGGCTTGGCCCGGCTCCGGGCAGGGAGAGGCTGGCACTCCAGGCCCCAGAGCGGTGCTGCTGGCGGGTGCCCGAGGCCAGCGGGGGGCACTCACCTGTGTAGCCGGGGTTGCAGTTGCAGATCACCTGGCGGGAGCGGCTGTCCTGGCGGCAGGAGGCGGCGAAGTGGCGGGCGCTGCCGGGCCCATCGGGGCAGGGGCAGGGCCGGCAGCGCTCCCCCGAGGCCAGTGTGGGGTTCCCATAGTGGCCAGCTGCGCATCTGTGGGGGGAGGCAGTGAGAGCCCGGGGGCAGCCCAGACGAGAGCACCAGGCCCCCCAGCCCTGGGGACACCCGACTGCATCCCTTCCCCGAGGGGGGCCCGCGTGGCCTCGCCCCACCCTCCCTTCCTGCCGCTCCACAAGTCAGAGCCCCGGGCCACGGGGCCAGCACCAACCGGGGTATGAACCGTCCGTGTAACTCTGTGCCCAGCTGTGCCGCAGCAGGGCGCGGGGCGGATTGACCCATGTCGCAGGGGAGTTTTACTGGGACTGGCTGCATGGGGGTGGGAGACACTCCGTGAGGGACGATACCTGAGCACGTAACATGAGAACCCAGGTAGGGGGCTGGGGCCAGGTGACACCTTCTACAGGGGAAACTGGACAAAGGCTGGAGGAGGAGCCGGGTGGTGTGGCTGGAGGAGACGGCTGGAGGGGGTTTCAGTTTGGAGCTGGCTGGGAAATGGAGGGAGACCCAGGGCTGGGGTCTAGGCTCCCTGCCCCCCAAGATGGACCGGACTGAGGGGTCCTGTTCTCTGTACCTAAAAGCTCTGTCTTGGACTGTGTTCCTGTCGTCTAATAAACCTTCTGTGTTACCGGCTGGCTGAGAGTCCCGGTGAATCGCAGGAAGTGGGGGTGCAGGGCCCTGACTCCCCCACACTTCCTGACACCAGCCCCTTGGCACTGCCACCCATTGGCGGGGGGGGGGAAACTGATGTTCTCCCTGGCACCGCAGCCCCTGCCCCAGGAGAACCCGTCTGGCACCACGGCCCCCATCCTGGGAGAACCTGGCCAGCACTGTGGCCCCTGCCCCGGGAGAGCCCCTGGCACCGCGGCCCGTCACCTCTGGCATCTGTCGCCATCCGTGTGGTCGCGGCAGTGCAGGCAGCTGCCGGTCCGTGGGTCGCACTCCTCCGAGTGCCCATTGCACTGGCAGGGCTGGCAGTGGGGGAAGCCCCAGGAGCCAGGCTGGCAGCGGTCGCAGCGGGGCCCAAAGGCGCCCGGCCGGCAGGGGCACTGCCCACTGAAGCTGTCGCAGAAGCTGCTCAGGGCCCCGTCACTGTTGCACTGGCAGGCTGCAAGGGAGAGGCCGTGAGAGGGGCTGGGCACTGCCCGGGCACTGCCCACCCAGCCCGGCCAGAGCCCCAGGGCACTCACAGGGGTACAGGGCAGGTGGGAGAGACGCCCCCAGTGCAGAATCCATCTCCTGGGAACCGGGGACCCTCACCCCAGAACAGAGTCCCCCAAACAGGTGTGAGGGGAAGGCCTAGGACCTGTCCTCTGGGGAAGCCTGTTGGGGGAGGGGCGGGGAGCCCTCGTCGGGGGAGGGGTAGTCAGGGCGAGGCGCCCCCGTTGGGGGAGGGGCGGGCAGGGCGAGGGTGGGGAGCCCTGGGCTGGGGAGGGGCGGGCGTCACTCACCTCGGCATCCGCTGGGCCCAAAGCCAAAGGTGCCCGGGGAGCAGTGGTGGCAGCGACGCCCCGTCACGCTGGCCTTGCACTGGCACTGCCCCCCATTGGGCTCGCACTCAGCGCTCAGCGAGCCCTGGGGGTCGCACAGACAGGCTGGGGGCAGACAGACGAGCACGTGACCCATGGGCAGAGGGACGGGGGCAGCTTCTGCACAGGCATCCCAGCCCAGGCACCGGGCGCACCCCCCTCCCTGGAATACTCCACCTGGAATCGGGGACCCCCCAGAATACACTGCCCAGAACCGGGGACGCCCCAGAATACACCAGTGTGACGAAGTGGGAATGTTCATAATGTTTTCTCTGACGACTGTGTGGGTGCCTCAGTTTCCCCTGTGCCTTTCCTAAGTATCTAGGTCGGGGGATCAGGGTGTGTGATTGTTGCAGAGCCCTAGAGGTCCCGTGATACTGTCTGGACAGAGAATGGCCGGCAACTCTGTATCCTGGCAACTAATGGCCTGGGCCCCGCCCATGCAAAGGTGCCAACTGAAGGTGTTGGAGAACAAAGGAATCAGGTGACCTCCTGGCCTGGGAAAGGAAAAAAGCCCAGAGGTCGAGGGGCTGGAGGGTGAGTCAGTCTGGGGCTGGCTGGGGACGTGGAGTGAGTACAGACGGGGGTGTCTGGCTCGCTGGGCCCCACAATGGACCTGGCTGAGGGGTCCGGTTCACTGTACCTACAAGCTCTGTTTTAGACCATGTTCCTGTCATTGAATAAACCTCTGTGTTACTGGCTGGCCAAGAGTCACGTCTGACTGCGGAGTTGGGGGGCAGGACCCTCTGGCTTCCTCAGGACCCCGCCTGGGCAGACTCGCTGTGGGAAGCGCACGGAGGGGCAGGGGAGGCTGGATGCTCCGAGCTCAGACCCAGGAAGGTGAAGCCGTGTGAGCTTCTTGCCCTGGGGACAGTCTGCTCCGAGAGAGGAGACTTCACCAGAGCCCTGCCCGGCTGCGTAGGGAGCAGCTCCAGCATTGCCCGGGGACTCCGTGACAACCACCCAGACCCGGGGACCCCCCCAGAATACATTGCCCGTAACCGGGGACCCTCCAGAATAGTGTCTGGAACTGGGGACCCCCCTCGATATATACCACCTGAAAACCCCACCCCCCACCCCAGAACCAGGCCAGCAGACGGCAAGGGTCTTTCCCATCCTGGGACTGGCTGGCGCTGCCCGGGGAGCGCATGGCAGACGGGGCACTCACGCAGCGCCCCCCCGTGGATGATGGCCGACATGCTGGTGAGCAGGCTGGTGCACACGTCGCTGGTGGGCGCCTTGCCCACGGCCCAAGCGTGCTGATCACAGCGGTACCGCTCGAAGGCCTCCCTGCGCCCCATGGCGCCTGCGTCGCCCGCGATGAACATCTCCATGGAGGAATAGCGCGGCACCAGCACCAGCTGGAGGGGAGAGAGGTCAGCCAGCGCTGGGGCACACAGCCGGGCCTGGCCCGGCCCTCCCCCGGCACGGCCCTGTCCTACCGGCACACAGCCGGGCCTGGCCCGGCCCTCCCCCGGCACGGCCCTGTCCTACCGGCACACAGCCGGGCCTGGCCCGGCCCTCCCCCGGCGCGGCCCTGTCCTACCGGCACACAGCCGGGCCTGGCCCGGCCCTCCCCCGGCGCGGCCCTGTCCTTCCCCCGGCGCGGCCCTGTCCTACCGGCACACAGCCGGGCCTGGCCCGGCCCTCCCCCGGCGCGGCCCTGTCCTACCGGCACACAGCCGGGCCTGGCACGGCCCTGGCACGGCCCTGTCCCCTGCCCCCCGGCGCGGCCCTGTCCTACCGGCACACAGCCGGGCCTGGCCCGGCCCCCCCCGGCGCGGCCCTGTCCTACCGGCACACAGCCGGGCCTGGCCCGGCCCTCCCCCAGCATGGCCCTGTCCTACCGGCACACAGCCGGGCCTGGTGTGGCCCGTTTCCCCTCCCTCCAGTGCGGCCCCGCACCCTCCCCATCACCCACAGCCGCCGTGGCCC
Source organism: Emys orbicularis (assembly GCF_028017835.1). NCBI lineage: Eukaryota > Metazoa > Chordata > Testudines > Emydidae > Emys > Emys orbicularis. The sequence continues at coordinate 130,685,034 of NC_088689.1, forward strand.
CATCCCCCTGGCCTGTCAGCCAGGCCCAGCCTGGCCCCCCCAGCTCCGCGGGCTCACCGAGTCGAGCAGGACACTGGCACCGGGCACCGCCTGGCGGGACGTGTAGCGGGTGAGCTCCAGGCGCAGGGTGTAGCTGACGCCACGCTCCAGGCAGACGGGCTGGGGCAGGAGCATGTACCTGCGGGAATGGGAGCCATGGCTCAGCTGGCCTCAGCATAGCCCCGGGATGGGGGCACCCCCCACTCCAGGGCCCCCCAGGCTAATTCCTCCCCTGTGCCTGGCCCCAGCCCCAGGGGCAACCCCAACCCCACCCCCTCCTCCCCCGGGCACCCCGCCCACCCACTCACCTGGCCCTGGGCGGCAGCGCCGTGGCCAGCCGGTCGTCAGCAGGGATGGTGTTCCCACAGGGGCTGCCGGTGGGGATGGGCCCGGGGCGCAGCACCCACAGCTTCACCTCCTCCCACGGCTCCGGGAGCTGAGAGCCGGGAGAGGCCAGTCAGAGCGGGCAGGTGGTACAGGCCTCGGGCCGGAGGGAGGAGCCAGGGCTGGCCCAGGGCTGCAGGCAGGAACCCACGGGGGGGGGGGGGGGGGCAGTGGCCCAGGGCAGGAGCCCGAGGTGGGGGCAGTGGCCCGGGGCCGCAGGCGGGAGCCCAAGCGGGGGGGGCAGTGGCCCGAGGCCGCAGGCGGGAGCCCAAGCGGGGGGGGGGGGGGGCAGTGGCCCGAGGCCGCAGGCGGGAGCCCAGGGGGGTAGCAGTGGCCCGAGGCCGCGGGCGGGAGCCCAAGGGGGGGAGGCAGTGGCCCAGGGCTCACCTGGGGCTCGTAGCGGATCACCACATCGTACTCCATGGAGGCGGGCACGTCGCTGATCAGGAACTCCACGGCCCCACCCTCTGGCACGTGGGCAAACCCTGCCCCCGTCCACGTGGCTGGCCGGTCCGTGGGCTGTGCCCGCTCCACCACCACGCCCTGCCGCGAAGGAGCCGTCAGGAATGGCCCCTCCTCCCGCCAGTCTCCAGGGGGCCCAGCCTGGCCCCGCTCTCCCCGCTGGCTGCTGAGTGCTGAGTGGGCGCAGCCGGGGGCAGGGCAGGGCCCCAGGCCGGCCTGGGAGCTGGGCTCAGAGGCAGCCGGGGTCCCAGTCCCACGGCTCCCAGGGCTCTGGATCCCTGGCCCAGATGTTGCGGGTGCTGCTGGGGGCTCGCCCCCCCAGCCCAGGTTTCCCCAGGGGGCCCTCCCCAGGCAGGCCCAGCCCCACCTGTGCGCTGGCGGCAGAACGCCGGGGCTCGCCCGCCTCACCTGGCGCAGCCGGGCCTCTTCCGCCTCGTAGGTGCAGTGGTCCAGGCGGGAGAGGTAGAAGCCGGGCTCCACCTGGCTGCACGTCCGGCCCACCATGTGGCTGCGGCAGTGGCACTGCCCCGTCTCGGCGGCACACCTGGCAGCAGAGCGGCGTCAGAGCGGGAGCGCCGGGCCCCGCTGCCCACAGATAAGCGTGTGACCCCCACCGCCCCGCAGAGTGGCCCTGCCCTGCCCGTGAGCAGCTCCCCAGCCCCACGGGTTCATGCCCGGGGTGAGGCCGTGGGCCCCAGGCCCAGCACCCACTCACTGGTTGTTGTGGGCACCTCCCACGTCGCAGTCACACGAGCGGCAGCCGAGCAGGTCGTGGCTGAGAGCCCAGTGCTCGGGCTGGGGACAGAGACTGCGTTAGTGACCGGTCCGCCCGACCCCTGCCCGGCCCCGCCCCACCCATCTGACCCCTACTCAGCTGGGCCCGACCCGCCAGGCCCCGCCCAACCTGACCCGCCTGACCCCTGCTCGGCCCCACCCCACCCACCAGGCCCCACCCATCCTGACCTGCCCGGCCCTGCCCCACCCACCAGGCCCTGCCCAGCCTGACCCCTGCCTGGCCCCGCCCAGCCTGACCTGCCCAACCCCTGCCCGGCCCCGCCCCACCCACCAGGCCCCGCCCAGTCCGACCCCTACTCAGCCCGGCCCGACCCACCTGACCCCTGCCCAGCCCCACCCAGTCGGCCTAGCCCCTGCCCCCTGGTGTGACGGAATACTGTGGGTGTGACTCAGTTTCCCCTGTGTGTTACTCAAGTGTCTAGGGGGTGGGTTAAGGGTGTATAAGCCCCAGGAAGGGGGTCCAGTGGAGCAGCCCTCAGGCACCCCCAGCCAGTGACACACCCTGAGGAGCTGAGGCAGCAGCCTGGGGCTGATTCCGTGGGGCGGCGCTGCCCGTAGGGCCGGCACTCACCAGGCACTGGTCACAGCTTCGGCCGGTCACCAAGCGCTTGCAGAAGCAGTTGCCACTGACGGGGTCGCACTGGGTCCCGTCTGACACTGTCCCCTGGGGGTGGCACTGGCAGCCTGACATGGAGAGCGGGTGAGAGGGTGGCACTGGCCAGTTCCACCCCACAGCCCTCCCTGCTGGGAGCCCCCCCAGCCAGCGACCTGCCCCACCCCCACAGCCAGCGCCCTACCCCACCCCCCCAGCGCCCCCTGCTGGGAGCCCCCCCAGCCAGCCCCCTGCCCTGCCCACCCCCAGCGCCCCCTGCTGGAAGCCCCGCCAGCCAGCGCCCTGCCCCACCCCCCAGTGCCCCCTGCTGGGAGCCCCCCCAGACAGCACCCTGCCCTGCCCCCACAGCGCCCCCTGCTGGGAGCTCTGCCTCCCAGCCAGCCCCATGTCCTGCCCCCCCAGTCCCCCTGCTGGGAGCTCCCCCCAGAGCCCTCACCCCACCCAGCTCCCCCGAGCGCCCCCTGTTGGCAGAGGCGGGAATGGCAGCTGGCCATGTGGCCGGAGATACCCACGCTGGCAGCCCTGGGGGTTGTCCCCGCTGAGCCCAAAGAACCCCGGCTGGCACTGGTCGCAGCGTGGGCCCCGCGTGTGCTCCTTGCAGCGGCACTGCCCGGCCAGGAGCCCCAGCGCCGGGTCGTCGTGGGCATCGCAGATCCCGCCGTCCAGGGCGCCGGCTGGGTCACAGTCACAGGCTGCGGAGCCCCAAACGGACAGAGTCAGACAGGGGCTCAGCACCCCAGGCCGTGCCCTCCCCCACGGGAAAGGCCTCCCTGCCCCCCCCACCCGAGACAGGGCTCAGTTCTCCACCCACGGCCCCGGGCCCCTCACCTCGGCAGGCCCCGGGGTCCCGCAGGTCCCGGCTGGGGTCCCTGTAGTAGAAGGGTTTGCAGAACTGGCAGCTGCGGCCCATGGTGTTGTGCTGACAGTCGTCACAGACGCCCCCGCTGGTGTTGCCCGTGGCCAGGTACACGGCCATGTCGAAGTGGCACCGGCGCGAGTGCTGGTTACAGTTACACCCTACGAGACACCGGTGCCGTCCGGTAACCCAGCCCCAGCCACGCCGCCCGGCCCCCAGCCACGCCGTCCAGACCCCAGCCACGCCGCCTGGCCCCCAGCCACGCCGCCTGGCCCCCAGCCTGGCCCTCAACCACGCTGTCCAGACCCCAACGACGCTGTCCAGATCCCAGCCACGCCGCCCATCTCCCAGCCACACCGCCTGGTGCCCGGCCCAGCCCCCAGCCACGCCGTCCAGACCCCAACCACGCCGCCCGGCCCCCAGCGACGCCGCCCATCTCCCAGCCACACCGCCTGGTCCCCGGCCCGGCCCCCAGCCACGCCGCCTGGTGCCCAGCTACGCCGCCCATCCCCCGGCCACGCCGCCTGGTGCCCAGCCCGGCCCCCAGCCCTGCCACCCTGCCCCCAACCACGCCGCCCGGCCCCCAGCCACGCCGCCCATCTCCCAGCCACACCGCCTGGTGCATGGCCCGGCCCCCAGCCACGCCGCCCGGCCCCCAGCCACACCGCCGGGTGCCCGGCCCGGCCCCCAGCCACGCCGTCCAGACCCCAGCCACGCCGCCTGGTGCCCGGCCCAGCCCCCAGCCACGCCGCCTGGCCCCCAGCCACGCCGCCTGGCCCCCAGCCACGCTGTCCAGACCCCAGCCACGCCGCCTGGTGCCCAGCCACGCCGCCTGGTGCCCGGCCCGGCCCCCAGCCACGCCGTCCAGACCCCCGCCATGCTGCCTTGCCCCCAGCCACGCCGCCTGGTGCCCGGCCCAGCCCCCAGCCACGCCGTCCAGACCCCAGCCACGCTGCCTGGTGCCCAGCCACGCCTCCCATCCCCCGGCCACGCCGCCCGGCCCCCGGCCACGCCGCCCGGTGCCCGCCCCGGCCCCCAGCCACGCCGCCCATCTCCCAGCCACACCGCCCATGTCCCAGCCATGTCGCCTGGTGCCTGGCCCGGCCCCCATCCACGCCGTCCAGACCCCAGCCACGCTGCCCGGCCCCCAGCCACGCCACCTGGTGCCCGGCCACGCCGCCCATCCCCCGGCCACACCACCCGGCCCCCGGCCACACCGCCTGGTGCCCAGCTACGCCACCTGGTGCCCAGCTATGCCTCCCATCCCCCGGCCACGCCGCTGATCCCCCGGCCACGCTGCCTGGCCCCTGGCCCAGCCCCCAGCCCTGCCACCCTGCCCCCAGCCACACTGTCCAGCCCCCAGCCCGGCCCCCCCAGCCCGGGCCCCAACCATGCCGCCCGGCCCCCAGCCACACTGTCCAGCCCCCGGCCCAGCCCCCAACCACGCCACCCAGCCCCCAGCCCAGCCCCCAACTGTGCCACCTGTCCCCCCGCCCCACCCAGCACTCACTCCTGCAGGCGTTGGTGCTGCGCCCCTCGGCCGGGCGCCAGGGTAGGTCGTTGTAGAAGCTGTCGCACTTCTCGCAGTTCAGGCCCTGCGTGTTGTGTTTGCAGGCACACCTGCCATGCACCTGCCGAGGGGGCGGGGCGTGAGAGCCGTGCCATGGCCCTGCTAGCCCCAAGCTCCGCCCGGCCCGGGCCCAGAGCACGCAGCGCTGTCCCTGCTGCCCCAGCCACACTCCCAGGGGAGCATGGCCTCCAGGCCCGTTCAGTTCTCACACTCCGCTCTGCACACAGGGGGCCACGCCGCACCGGGCCACGCCCTGCCAGCTGTGAAGGGGGCCGAGACCCACAGCCACCACGGGCCAAGCCAGCCCACGCCCGTCAGCAAGGTGCTCGGATCGGGGTGTTCCCAGCGTGGGGGAAGGTCGCGGGGATGGGCAGCACAGCCCCTACCATGCCCTCCACGTTGGCCTGGGCGCCGGGGGCGGGCGCGCACTCGGAGGCGTGGCCGTAGCAGAAGCAGCTCCCGCGTAGCACCAGCTCGTAGAGGGCGTAGTAATACTTCTCCTGGATCTCCCGCCGCGAGTCCAGCAGGTTGTCGCCCAGCGTGTGCAGCCGGGTCAGGTTCACCCGCAGGTTGGTGACGCGCAGCAGATCTGGGGGCAGACATCACCCACTGCAACGCTCCAGCACAATGCCAGGTGGGGGGGACCCAGCCCATCTCCTAGGGGGCGGCCAGGGGAGCCCGGGTGTGGGGAGGGACCCCGGGAGACCAGGGCGCAAAGCAGCAGCAGCCGGAATAACCCAGCCCCGAACAGAACAGAGCAGCACAGGCCCAGGGGCTGGATCTGCCTGCCCCTCCCCAGGACCCGCCGCGCTGCCCCAGAAGCCCCCCACCCTGATTCCCCAGGACCCCCCAGGAACTTTCCTGTCCCTTCCCAGGACCTCCCGCACTCCCAGGATCCCCCCACCCCACCCCAGGACCCCTTGTACCTCCCCGGGAACCTCCCAGGAACCCCTCCGCCCCCCCCCAGGCCATGCCTGTGCTGCTCTGAGATCTGGGCCGGGATCTCCCTGCGTCATCCCGCTGGGGCAGACCCGTGACGTGAGCTGGACTCACCCTGGATGGCCGGGCTGTAGGGGTCTCGGATGGGGATGGCTGGGTCCAGGACTCGGTAGATGACCTGAAACACGGAGAAAGGCCCCTCAGTCCCAGTGCCGGCTGCGGGACAGTCCAGGGGCCCCTGGCGGGGGTGGGGTGCAGGCCTGTCGTGCTCATTTCACTGGCCCCACGGGGCCCGAGGGCGCTGTCTGGCGTTGGCCAGCAGCACACCAGGAATGGGCTGGCCCAGCCCCTGGCTTGGCTCGGGCCCCGGACCAGACGCATCCCGGGGGAGCAGGCCCAGCCCAGCATGGCCCCTCGCCCATTAGCTGGGAGGCTTTGGAAGGAAAAGTTCCCACGTTTGAGCGTCTCTTAGCTGCTGCCAGCCTCTGGTTAGACAGAAGGTGGGTGAAGAAAAACACATAGGGTGGGCGGGTGGGGCCAGGTTTCCTTTCCCCTTGCTGTTTGGGATCGAGCTGGAGCCGGTGGAGGTGACGTCCTCTGGCTTCCTCCTTTGTCTGGTCAGGACGGCCCTCGGGACTGGGATTGGGATCGGGTCGGCCCTCGGGATCGGGACCGGAACGGCGAAGGCCCAGTGACGTTACGGCGAAGCTGACACCAGGAGCCTGGTGTCAGCTTCATCCCCTCCATGTCCTTCATCCCCAGGACATGGAGGGGATGAAGCTGACACCAGGAGCCAGGTTTTCCCCCAGCATCTCTCTTGGAGGACCCCAGAGGAGAGCTGGGGGAACAGTCCAGCTCCATTTCCCACCCCTGATGGGGGCTCACTGATTTCCCGCCCCTCCTCTTCTCGTTCCCATGCGAGAGCTCAGCAGGACTGACCCCCGGTGCCTCTGCCCAATCGCTCTCGGGGAAACGTCCGCGCCCCGTGCAGGATCTCAAAGGCTTGCGGTCAGTGCAGCATTCGCCCAAGCCCCGGACACGGGCCACGGCCAGGCGGGGCCACGTCCAAGGCCCCCCACTCACCTCCCCCTCGCTGGACGGCTCAATGTCCGAGTAGCGGGACTCGCAGATGACATCGTCCACCCTGCGCAGGGGCGCGGGGGCAGCGCTGGGGAAGGCCGAGGTGCAGTCATAGGCGAAGTAGCGATAAACCTGCCAGGTGCGGCCGAAATCCGCCGAGCGCTCGACCAGCATGGCCGCCGGGCGGAAGGTCTGGGGGGAGAGACGTGGGGGAGCTGGGAGCCCCCAGCCCCCAGCATGGCACGGGCGGGGCGTCGGGGAGGGGGTGAGCCCACAGGGTGTCGGGAGAGGGGTGTGTGCCCCCAGCATGGTGCGGGTGGGGTGTCAGGGGAGGGGGGTGAGCTCCCAAGGTGTCGGGGGAGGGTGTGTGCCCCCAGCATGGCGCGGGCGGGGTGTCAGGGGAGGGGGGTGAGCCCCCAGGGTGTCGGGGGAGGGCAGTGAGCCCCCAGCATGGCGCAGGCGGGGTGTCGGGGGAGGGGGAGGGGGGTGAGCCCCCAGGGTGTCGGGGAAGGGCAGTGAGCCCCCAGCATGGCGCGGGCGGGGTGGGGCGTGGGGACAGGCGGGGGGCAGCGAAGGGACAGGGCTGGGGGCTCCCAGGAGGATGGCGTGTCCCCCATGTCCCGGGGAGGACGGGTCTGGGTGAGGGGCCCCATGCCTGCAGGAGGGTGGCCTGGCCCCGCAGGACGCCCCAGGCCCGCCCCAGGCAGGGACCTACCTTGAAGGTCATGATGAGGTGGGTGAAGTGGAACTCGGCCTCCAGGTCCAGGCGGATGGTGACGTGCTCCACTCCTGCGGAGATGGGGCTGTGAGCTCTGTGGGGTCGGGCCCTGGGGCGTCCTCGGGGGCATCTGTCCCGGGCACTGGTGCTGCTGTGGGGCCGGGGCAAGGCCCCCTCGGATCCCGGTCTCTGCCAAGGACTTGGCCACCTCCGCCTGGCAGGGGGCCCGGCGGCAAAGAGCCAGGCCAGCGTGGGTCCGGCCGGTGAGTCAGCGCTTCCCTGCGTGGGAGGGAAGGGAAGGACAGGGCCCCAGGGACCCCGAGACCCACACGGCCGCCGCAGCCGGCCCCATGGGCCCCACGCTGGCAGCCAGCCCCTCTCCTGGCTAGGGGAACACGGGCCTTACGGAGTCAGAGCCTGGCCCGTCTCTGCGGTGGGGGGACCCCATGGCCCAGCCCCCCGAGGCAGCCACCTATGCCAGGGGCTGGATGGGGATGGCTTGGCCCAGGGGGGCAGAGCAGGTCAGGGCTCCTGAGGGAGCGGGCAGAGCCCAGCCCCACATACACGGGCCAGGCAGTCTAGGCAATGGGGCTCTCTGCAAGGGAGCTGGGGGCCACGTCGGGTGACGGGGCAAGGCCTGGGGGCAGGGCTGAGGGGCAGAGGGGCTGAGCCAAGCAGGGGGTGGGGCACTGAGCCAGGGGCGGGGCTGAGTCGGGGTGGGGTGGCCTGGGGGACAGGGCTGGGGGGCAGGGGGCTGAGCCGGGGGGGGTCTGGGGGATGGTCTGGGGGGCTGAGCCTGGGGGGGAGCTGGGGGATGGGGCTGGGGGGCAGGGGGGCTGAGCCAGGGGGACCTGGGGGATGGGGATGGGGGATGGGGCTGGGCGGCTGAGCCGGGGGGGGGCTGGGGGCAGGGGGACTGAGCCGGGGGGGCTGGGGGCAGGGCGGGGCTCACCGTTCTCCGACTGCCACCAGGCCTTCCTGCGGTGGGGGAGGAAGGAGGGGACGGCGTTCTCGATGCGGTGGCTGACGGGGTTGGCCAGGGGGGAGTAGGGCCGGCGCGAGTCGCACACAAAGCACTTCTTCTCCTCCTGCAACAGAGCCGCTTAGCGTGCCCCCCACCGCCTGGCACCTGCCCCACTGCCTGCCCCACTGCCTGCCCCAGCACCTCCCGCCCCACAGTGCCCCCCGCCACCTCCCCCGCCCCACTGCCTGCCCCAGCGCCCCCCGCCGCCTGGCACCCGCCGCCTCCCCCGCCCCACTGCCTGCCCCAGGCCCCCCGCCCCAGCGCCCCCCGCCACCTGGCACCCGCCGCCTCCCCCGCCCCACTGCCTGCCCCAGGCCCCCCGCCCCAGCGCCCCCCGCCGCCTGGCACCTGCCGCCTCCCCCGCCCCACTGCCTGCCCCAGTGCCCCTGCCCTGCAGCGCCCCCTGCCCCAGCATCCCCCGCCCTGCAGTGCCTCCCACCCAAGGCGCCCCCCAGCGCTCCCCACCCCACAGCACCCCCGCCCCACCTGCAGGTGGCTGACGATGCAGTAGGGCTGGGGTCCCTGCAGCCCGCATGTGGAGGAGGCTTTCAGCCGCTCCGCTCGGCCCACAAGCAGGTCCCCGGTGACTGGGTGGCAGCTGCCCATGGAGCAGCCATGCGGGGGCTCGGGGTTCTGGCACAGGCCCCCCCCCAGCACTGTGGAGAGAGGTCAGAGCTGAGAGGGGAGCAGCTCTGGGTTGCCCCAGCAGGGAAGTGCGGGGTCTGCACCCCACCCCGGGCGAGGGAGCTGGGGGTCCGTGCCCTGTCCTGGGGCAGTGGGGCAACTCCCTGCCAGCCATGGATGACAGTGGGTCCATGCTGCTTCGCCTTCCTGGGGAGCCCAGGAAGTCCCAGCTGCCTTTGCTTGGGGATGGGGGGGAGGGCGGTGCCCCAGCATGGGGACAGGGGCTGCCCTGGTGGGGAGTATGCATGGGGCTGCCCTGGCACTGCGGGGGTACAGGCACTGATGGGCACCGGGACCGCGCTGCTTCCCTTTGTTCTGCCATCACCCAGGAACTGGGGCTCCCTGGCGCAGAGCAGGGCCAGAGCCAGGGGCAGGCAGTCACACAGACGGGGGTGGGGGCTGTGCCGAGGGTCTGGCTCCAGCCTGCTCTGAGCCCCCCTTGGCCACCTGCGCCTGCCCCTCAGGCAGGGCCAGGAATGGAACAGGCCGAGCCCCTTCCACTGGCCGGGGCGGAAACAGCTGCCAGCTAGAAATAGCCGGGCCCTCGCCCAGCCGGGCAGGCAGCCAGGGGAGGGGTGTCTTTGGGGGTGGGGGCTGCTGCCTACAGCAAGGCCCTGAGTCTGCGTCCAGGGGTCCCAGGGTCCCGACCGCCCTGCCCCAAGCAGGGCGCCGGCTGCCCAGCCAGGAAGAGAGACCAGGACAGGAGGTTGCCGGGCCAGGAACCCAGGAGTCCGGGCTCCCGCCTCCCCGACCTGTGACGCTGCTGCTCATGGGGAGGGCTGCAGGGCATCTTGGCCCTCTGTGCCCCAGGACACTCCCTGCCCTCCGGCTGCGGGGCTGCTCACCCTGCCCCCCCACCCCCAGGGCAGGCTGCGTTCTGGGCACCCAGCCAGCTCCGGCCAGCCCCCTCCCCCGCCCCATCCCCTGCCCCTGAGCTTCAAAGACAGATGAGAACCGGCTGCCCTGGGGTGTGGCCTCCCCGCCGCCCCCCAGTATGGGCACAGCATGCACCCCTCCCCCCAGCTCATGGCAAGGGGGCAGCACAGAGCCAGCCCGGCAGGGATCTGGTGCTCTGTCGAACTCTGGGGCCAAACTGGGGGGGAGCGGGGGCTGGCAGCTGGCACTGGGCACAGAGTAACAAGGGAGTGGTGGCCAATGCCAGGCTCAGCAGGCAGAGGGGCAAGGCAGAGGGCACAGCTGGGACTGGACCCAGGAGTCCCGGCTCAGGGCCCACCCCAAAGGCCTGCAGCTCCTCCCCGCCCCACAGCTCCCTGCAGGGGATGGGGCCGGGCCCCGGGGGGACGGGCCAAAGATGAAGCATGAGCCCCAGGGGTGCCAGCGGGGAATGAGCCAGCGCGACCCCCAGCTGGTAGCCCCACCGCAGCCCCCACTGCCCCCTGACTGGGCGGTGCCCCATGCGGGGGCACAGGGGGGAGGGCATGTGTCATCGGCACAGGGGCCGCCGGGACCGGGGGCCCACAGGACCTGGGGGGATGGGGGGAAGGGCAACTGAGGGGCAGGGGCCATGGGAGGAGCTGCCCTGCCCCAGATGTTCCAGGAACCCCCCACCCTCTGGCCAAGCTACAGCTTCCCCCCCCCCCCCCCCCGGGGACAGCGCATCTGGGGCGGGGCCAGGCTGCACATCTGGGGCGGGGCGGGGCCAGGCTGCACATCTGGGGCGGGGCGGGGCCAGGCAGGGCATCACTCAAGGCCCCTTGGCTCCCGGTGCCCCCCCGCAGGACTCACCCGCCAGCAGCCAGCCCCACAGCCTCATCGGGGCAGCCTCGGGTCCCGCTCGTCCTTCGCCGCAGGCTTCTCTTCACCCTGCGGGAGAAGCCGGTGAGCGGGGCGGGGCCGGGCCGGATCGGATCCCCTCTCCCCCCGGAGACGCGCCCACCCGGTCCCGCTCACCTGCCCGGCCCGGCTCGGCTCGGCTCGGTCCCGCTCTGCCCGGGCCCGAAGTTGGCGAAGTTGGCGAGCGGCCGGAGGGAAAGTGCGGGGCGGATTCGCCGCTGGGATCCGGGGCCGCGGCCAGGGGAGGAGCCGGCCGGGGGCTCCCGGGGGCGGCGCCTCGTAGGGGGACCAAAGGGAAAACGGGACCCCCGGCTGCTCCCGCCCCCCCGGCCCGTTCCCGGCCCCGGGGCTTCAGAAAGGGCCTGTCCCGGCACGTGCCAAGGGGCCCAACGGCCCCCCCGTGCGGCCCGGCAGCGGCGTGTCCGTGTGCCCGGGGTGCCCGGGGCAGCGGGCGGGCGGCGCAGTGGGGCGGGGGGTGCCGCAGGCAGGGACAGTTCCCCTGCAGGCAGCCGCCGGCTCAGCCCGGGGAGCCCTAGCCCAGGTGCTGGAACTGGGGGGTGCAGCACCCCTGACGTGACGCGTCTCCATCCTATCGGGTTTTGCAGTTTGGTTCCCCGGCTCAGCCCCGTACACATCGCTCCAGCGCCCCTGGTCAGCAGGCGCAGCCCCGGGGAGCCGCCGGGCACAGACGTGGGGAGCCGGTGGGCGCGGGACCAGGGGAGCCGCCGGGCACAGACGTGGGAAGCCGGCGGGTGCGGGCACAGACGTGGGGAGCCGGCGGGCACAGCCCCGGGGAGCCAGCGGGCACAGCCCCGGGGAGCTGCCGGGCACAGACGTGGGGAGCCGGCAGGCGCGGCCCAGGTGAGCTGCCGGGCACAGATGTGGGGAGCCGGCGGGTGCGGGCCCAGGGGAGCCGGCGGGCACAGACACGGGGAGCTGCCGGGAACAGATGCAGGGAGCCGGCGGGCACAGACGTGGGGAGCCAGCAAGCACAGACACGGGGAGCTGCCAGGCACAGATGCAGGGAGCCGGCAGGTTCAGGCCCAGGGGAGGTGCCGGGCACAGACGTGGGGAGCTGGCGGGCGCAGGCCCAGGGGAGGTGCCGGGCACAGACGGGGGGAGCCGGCGGGCGCAGGCACAGATGCAGGGAGCCGGCGGGCACAGGCCCAGGGGAACTGGCGGGCACAGACGTGGGGAGCCAGCGAGCACAGACACGGGGAGCTGCCAGGCACAGATGCAGGGAGCCAGCGAGCACAGACACGGGGAGCTGCCGGGCACAGATGCAGGGAGCCGGCGGGCACAGACGTGGGGAGCCAGCAAGCACAGACACGGGGAGCTGCCAGGCACAGATGCAGGGAGCCGGCAGGTTCAGGCCCAGGGGAGGTGCCGGGCACAGACGTGGGGAGCTGGCGGGCGCAGGCCCAGGGGAGGTGCCGGGCACAGACGGGGGGAGCCGGCGGGCGCAGGCACAGATGCAGGGAGCCGGCGGGCACAGGCCCAGGGGAACTGGCGGGCACAGACGTGGGGAGCCAGCGAGCACAGACACGGGGAGCTGCCAGGCACAGATGCAGGGAGCCAGCGAGCACAGACACGGGGAGCTGCCAGGCACAGATGCAGGGAGCCGGCGGGCGCAGGCCCAGGGGAGGTGCCGGGCACAGACGGGGGGAGCCGGCGGGCGCAGGCACAGATGCAGGGAGCCGGCGGGCACAGGCCCAGGGGAACTGGCGGGCACAGACGTGGGGAGCCAGCGAGCACAGACACGGGGAGCTGCCAGGCACAGATGCAGGGAGCCAGCGAGCACAGACACGGGGAGCTGCCGGGCACAGATGCAGGGAGCCGGCGGGCGCAGGCCCAGGGGAGCTGCCGGGCACAGATGCAGGGAGCCGGCGGGCGCAGCCCCGGGGAGCCGGCGGGCACAGACACGGGGAGCTGCCGGGCACAGATGCAGGGAGTCGGCGGGCGCAGGCCCAGGGGAGGTGCCGGGCACAGACGTGGGGAACTGGCGGGCGCAGGCCCAGGGGCTCAGCTCCTGTCCAGACGGCTCCGGCTTTTCCCCCGCGCTGGCAGGGCCGGGCTGGAATGCACGTCCGGCGGGGGCGGGGGCGGGGGCTGCAGGACAGACGCTGGCAGCCAAGGCCGGATTTCAGTCAAGGGCGGCTGGGCCAAATCCCGCCCCCACCCCACCCGCTACAGCCCAGCTGGTGGGTTTGGGAAGCTGCTTCCTCAGGCCCCCCCTCCCCAGTGAGCCTGTCTCAGCGCCCAGCCAGGGGTCCCTGTAGAGCCAGCCCCAGTGCCCTGCCGCAGAGCCAGCTGCAGCTCTGCAGTGGGCAAAGGGTCCCTGTAGAACCAGCCCCACCCCAGAGGCAGTCGCCTCAGTGCCGAACGAGGGGGTTTGGTGAACTAATGTGGCACTGATCGCTCGGTTCAGCCTCACCTCCGGGCACCTAACTACACAGTGGCCCCCGCCAGCTTCACACTGTGTCCCCCCCCCCCCCCGTGCCAGGGGGCTGGTGCTGCCCTGGCTGGCTGCAGCATATGTGGGGCGGGGCGGGGGTTGGATATTCTCATTACGAAGAGCAGCAGCGAAGTCGATCCCAGCTGTGCCAGCCGCTGTTGTCCTTGTGGGTCAGTGTTAACCCCCCATGGTGCTGGATGGGGCTGCCCTGAGCTATTGGCTCAGACTGGCAGCAGGCCCAGGCAGGCCGTGCGGCGCCGGCCACGCTTGGGCAATGGACGCTGGGTCTGGGCCCCAGTAAATATCCCTGCTCGGAGCTGCTCCATGCACGGGCCCTGCTCAGCACCGATTCGGGGCCCTGGCCGGCCTGTGACCCCTCCCTGGAAGGGGGGAGCATGGTGGCACCCCGCAGCGATGCAGCCTCTGGCCAGGGCCAGCAGCTCACGCTGCCTGCAGGGATGTGGGGACTCTGCAGGCTGCCCTTGGTGGGCACAGCTTGGGCAGCTCAGTCCTTGGGCAAGGCAGCCTGACCCCCATGCCAGGCCCGGCCCTGCCCACCCCGCTCATGCCAGCACAAGCAGGGCCAAGCCCTCGCGCTGGAAGCAGAAGGACCCAGCCCAGAGCTCCCCTGGTTCCCCCTCAGGAATGGACAAGCTCCTGGGCTTTGGACCCTGCTCCTGCGTGGGCCCGGGGCTGCCCCGCTGCTGGGGCTTTGGGGTCCTGCCCCGGTGCTCCCCAAGCAGTGATTGCTCCAGTCCTGGGCCAGCCTCTGGCCCTGCCACCAGCCAGGCTGCCCCATGGCACCTGCCTCCCTCACGCTGGAGCGGCCTGGGGAGGAAATGTGCTGGGGCAAAGAGGGGCTGCTCAGCCCTGATCGGGGGGCTCGGGCTGCCCCTGGACAGGGTGGGGGCAGGGTGTTCCAAGAGCCGGTTCCACCCCAAAGGGACCGTTCAGTCATTGAGCCCGACCCCCACCTAGTCCAGGGCGGAGCCCCGTGTCCAGCTCACAAGGGCTGCTAGCTCTCGGCCAGCCCCTCGGGGTACAAGCCTCTGGCTGGGGGAGCCGGCCTGGGGACAGATCCGCTCTCTGCGTCTGCCCTGAGCTCCCTGCACCCCCTGCTGGCCGCTGCTCCCTGGGGGCGCTGACGGACCGGGACAAGGAACCGTTCCCCGGACATGCTGCCCGGCCCAGTCCCGCTTGCCCAGGCCTCGGCTCCCCACAAAATGCGGTCCCAAGCCCCTGCCACGTTCTCACCCTCACCTGGGCGCATGGGCCCCAGACCTGGATGGTGCCATGGGCAGGCTGGCTGGGTTTGGGACGGGGCCTGCGGGTGAAGGGGACACACCAGTGCCTGCAGGCGGGGCAGAGTCCGCATTGGCCTGTGACGAAGTGGGGTTTTATTCATCTGGTTATGTTGCATGTGAGTCTTACTGTCCTATACCAATACGGTGTGTGCCTCAGTTTCCCTGTGTGCTGCACCATACTGCGGGGGTGGGAATTGGGGGTGTGAATTTTGCTGAGGCCCTCAGGGCAGGTGAGGCTGCCCAACTGTTTGCACCTGTGTAACCTGAGACCCAGGAGGGGGGATGCGACCAGGTGACACCTTTGGCCCTGAAGCGAGACAAAGAGAAGGGGGAGGGGCAACAGGGGGTGTTGGAGGTCGGGTGGCTGGAGGCTGGCAGTCTGTGTGGGGGGACTGGCGGGGGGGGGGGGGGGGAGTCCAGGCTGCCTGGCCCAGGATTCCCAAGATGGACTTGGCTGAAAGTCACTGATTTCTGTGCTAACAAGCTCTGCCCTACGCTGTGATCCTGTCAAGTAATAAACCTTCTATTTTCCCGGCTGGCTGAGAGTCACGGCTGACTGCGGAGTTGGGGGGCAGGACCTCTGGCTGCCCCAGGACCCTGCCCAAGCGGACTCGCTGCGGGAAGCGCACGGAGGGGCAGGGGAGGCTGGATGCTCCAAGGTCAGACCCAGGAAGGTGAAGCCGTGTGAGCTTCTTGCCCTGGAGCCAGTCTGCTCACAGAGAGGAGACTTCCCCAGAGTCCTGCCCGGCTTTGTAGGGAGCAGTTCCAGAGCATGGCCCGGGGACTCCGTGAAAATTGGTGGCAGAGGTGGGATAAAATTGCACCCCATGGACAGAGCATCCTGCAGTAAGTGACTGGGGAGCAGTAGAACGAAGGGGGATTAGCAGGTGGGCTGAAGGCTCCTAGAGGTGCGGTTCCAGGAGACTACGGCTTGACCCCGCGAGAGAGTGGACCCCCGCGAAGGGCTGTCACCCTGAAGCGGTTCCTCCCAGGGACCGTGGGGAGCGGAGAGCACAGGCCTGTGAGTCCATGACCACGTGGGAACAGCGTGGAGACGGCCTATAACCATCTCCTTACAAAGGACGTTGTAGAGCTGTGCAGAGAGGGCTGCGCATTGGAAAGCACACTAAGGCACAGCTGATTGCCTAGTTGGAAGAGGAGGATCGCTCTAAGGAGACCATTCCTCACCCAGCTGGGGCCACAAGCAGCCAGGCAGCCCCAGGACCCACCTATCCGACCAGCAGGGGATCTTTTATTAATGGAGAGATCCTATCTCCTAGAACTGGAAGAGACCTTGAAAGATCAAGTCCAGCCCCCTGCCTTCACTAGCAGGACCAAGTACTGATTTTGCCCCAGATCCCTAAGTGGCCCCCTCAAGGATTGAACTCACAACCCTGGGTTTAGCAGGCCAATGCTCAAACCACTGAGCTATCCCTCCCCACATCTTCCCGACCGAGTTCCCCATCGGTGGAGCTGAGACGGTTGGAGTTGGAAATGGAGCTGAAACTGAGAGCGCTGGAGGACGGTGAGAAGGAACGGCAGGACCGGGAGAGACAGAGGCAGCATGAACTGGCGATGGCGGAACTGAGAAGCAGAGAGACCCCTTCTGTGGTGAGTGGGGATGGGCCCAGGGGGGCTAAGCCCGCAGGGACCGCCGATATCAAAGTGCTGCCTCAGTTTAAGGAAGGGGATGATATAGGCGCCTTCCTCACTGCCTTTGAGAAGGCTGCAATGTGCACCAGGTTGACCCTGCAGACAGGCTTCGGCATCTCACCCCCTTACTGGGTCCCAAGACCATAGGGATGTTCAGCCAGATGGATGGGGTGGAAGCAGGGGACTATGAACTGTTCACACAGGCCCTGCTGCGCAGGTTTCAGCTGACCCCCGAGGCGTACAGGAAACGGTTCTGGGGTGTGCAGAAGACCAAGGGGATGACCTATCTGGAACTGGCCATGCTGATGGGGTGAGTGAATGGGGCCGGGGCCCAGACCAAGGAGGATGTGATTGAACTGGTGGGCCTGGAGCGACTATGAACTCTGCCCCCCTGAGCTGAGGACGTGGCTGGTGGACAAGAGGCCGAAGGACCTGCACCGGGCGGGGTGTCTGGCTGACGAGTTTGTAGCCAGCAGGTCGGGATATGGAGTCCCAGGGGGACAGGCCCACGTCAGTGCAAAAGGGGGTCACCAGGGGCTCCCCTGAAGGGAGTCTCGGATAAATCCCTCCCGAGAGGCACAGCCAGTACCGGAGCCAACCGACCGGCCCCAGGGGACCAACGGGACCTGAGGTGTAATTACTGTGGGCAGGGGGGCCACAGATGGGCCCGGTGCCAAAAGCTCAGGGACTGGATGAGCAAACCGAGCCCTCAAAGGGTTACCTGGGCCGGGGCCCAGCCGGAGGAGGGGCTGGCAGTTTAGCAATGGCCCAAGAGGGAGGAGTCTCCCAGGCCAGCTCCTGGGGGCAGTGGGATGCTCGGGATTCAAAGGTCTCAGTCTACCGGGGGGCGGCCCCGAGGACTGAGTGCTTTGTTCCCCTGGAGGTGGATGCGAAGCAGGTCACAGGATCCTGGGATACGGGCATGGAGGTGATGCTGGCCCGGCCCGAGGTGGTGGCCCCAGACCGGGTGGTGCCCAACACCTACCTGACCCTGACGGGCGTGTGCAGGCCCCCATTTAAGGTACCCGTGGCGAGGATACATCTGAAATGGGGGGTGAAGGAGGGACCCAAGACATGGGGGTGCACCATCAGTTGCCAAGGTGCTGATGGGGGGGTGACCTGGCGGATTGGCCGGGCAGCCCCCAGAGCGCCCTAGTCATCACCCGTAGCCAGAGCCAGTGAAGGGCTCTGCCCTGACACTGGGGGCGGTGCCCTGCCAGGGGTGCAGGTCTCTACCCCAGTGGGAAAGGAGCCACTGGGGACAGGACTTGGTGGGGCTGTGGCCTTGGGCTCAGCCACTGAGAGGGAGCAGGTCCACACCCCTTCCCCAGACCGAGCTGCGGAAGGATCCCTCCCTAGAGAAGCTGAGGGAACTGCTGGCCACAGCATGATGACACCCCTGGGGGAAGGCTGCTGGGAGAGATTCCTGTGGGAGAAGGGGTTCCTCTACCGGGAATGGGCTCCCCAAGGGGAAGTGGAACCGTGGGGGATCAGGAGACAGCTGGTGGTCCCCCAGAAGTACCGCCACAGGCTACTGTACCTGGCCCACGATATCCCTCTCTCGGGACACCAGGGAATCTGGCGCACCAGACAGAGGCTGCTACAGAACTTTTACTGGCCTGGGGTCTTTGATGCTGTCCAGCAATACTGCAGGTCCTGCGACTCCGGCCAGAGGGTGGGGAAGGCCCTGGACAAGGGGAAAGCAGCTTTGAGGCCCCTGCCCATCATAGAGGAGCCTTTCCAGAAGGTGGCCGTGGACATAGTGGGGCCCCGCAGCAGGGCGACTCAGGCTGGGAAGAAATACATCCTGGTGGTGGTAATTTCACTACTCGCTACCCCGAGGCGGTGGCCTTGTCCTCTCTCGAGACAGACACCGTGGCAGACGCACTGCTGACCGTTTTCAGCAGAGTGGGGTTCCCCGAGGACGTCCTTACAGACCAGGGCTCCAATTTCACGTCAACTCTGCTCCGGTGCTTGTGGGAGAAGTGTGGGGTCCGACACACCTGGGCCTCAGCGTATCACCCTCAGTCCAACGGGCTGGTGGAGAGGTTCAATGGGACCCCAGAGATGATGCTGAAGACCTTTATGGCCCAGCACCCGCAGGACTGGGACAAGTATTTATCCCACCTGCTGTTTGCGTACCGGGAAGTGCCCCAGGAATCAAACAGGGTCTCTCCTTTCGAGTTGCTGTACGGGAGGAGAGTGAGGGGACCCCTGGACTTGATGCGGGACGAATGGGAGGGGAAGGCCTCCCCCAATGGAGAATCAGTGGTGGAGTATGTACTGAATTTCCCGGAAAAGCTCGCTGAGCTCACGGACTTGGCCAAGGAGAATCTAGCCAGGGCCCAAGGGAAGCAGAAGGTTGGTACGATCGCTCAGCGTGTGCCTGCGCCTATGCCACCGGGGACCAGGTGATGGGTCTCATTCCCCTGAGAAAGAACAAACTACAGGCTGCCGGGGACGGGCCCTTGAAGGTCATCAAGCAGCTGAATGAGGTGAACGATGTGGTGGAACTGTCTAACCGGGCTCACAGCCACCGGGTGAACCATGTCAACATGAAGCCGTACTGGGACAGGGAGAATTTGGTACTGGCCATGTGTGGCCAGTGGGAGGAGCAGGGAGATGATCCCCTGTGGATCTATTCCCTGAGACAGGCCGGCCCTTCGCTGGAATCAATTCCCCTCTCAGACCCGCTAACCCCTGCCCAGCAGGCAGAGATCTGAGAGGTGCTGGGTTCCTACCGGCAGCTGTTCTCCAACCGGCCTGGGCTCACTAACCTGGCTGTCCCCCAGGTGGAGACAGGAGCCCACCCCCCTGTAAGATGCTCCCTGTTCCGGGTTACTGGAAAACAGCCCAGAACCTGGAGGGAGAGGTCAGTGACCCAGCTGTCTCCGAGTCCTTGGGCCTCTCCTGTGGTGTTGGTCCCCAAGAAGGACGGGTCAATCCGGTTTTGTGTGGATTACTGGAGGCTTAATGCTATCACCAAGTTCGATGCCTACCCCGTGCCTAGGCCTGACGAGCTCCTGGAGAAGCTGGGGGGGCTCGTTATCTCACGACTATGGATCTCACCAAGGGCTACTGGCAAGTACCTTTGGATCCGGATGCCCAACTGAAATCGGCTTTTATCACTCCTCTGGGGTTATACGAGTTCCTGGTCCTGCCTTTCGGCCTAAAGGGGGCACCTGCCACCTTCCAGCACCTGGTGGACCAGTTACTCAAGGGGATGGAGAATTTTGCCCTGGCGTATATTGATGACATCTGTGTTTTTAGCCAGACCTGGGAGAATGATGTGTCCCAGGTTAAACAAGTGCTGGGCCGGCTCCGGGATGCAGGTCTGACTATAAAAGCAGCTGGGAAGTGCAAGGTGGGGATGTCAGAGGTGTCCTACCTGGGCTACAAAGTGGGGAGAGGCTGCCTAAAGCCAGAGCGGGCCCAGGTGGAGGTGATCAGAGACTGGCCGCTCCCCAGACTAAAAAGCAGGTCCAGGCTTTCATTGGGATGGTGGGGCACTACCGGAGGTTTGTGCCCCACTTTAGCGCCATAGCCGCCCCCATCACCGAGCTATGCAAGAAGGGAAAGCCGGACAAGGTGGTCTGGACCGAGCAGTGCCAGAAGGCTCTCTGGGCGCTGAAGGAAGCTCTGGTCAAGGCCCTGGTGCTGGTAAACCCAGACTTTGACAAGCCCTTTATGGTGTTCATCGACAGACACGGGGCTGGGAGCAGTGCTAATGCAGGTTGACGGAAAGGTGGAGAGACACCCCAGGAAGCTGCTGCCCCAGGAAGCTGCTGCCCCGGGAGCAGCACTATGCGGCCATCGAGAAGGAATGCCTGGCCATGGGGTGGGCCTTTAAAAAGCTGCAGCTGTATCTCTTTGGGAGGCGCTTCACCATGTAAACAGACCATTCGCACCTGACGTGGCTACACCAGATGAAAGGGGCCAATGCCAAACTCCTGAGGTGGAGTCTCCAGCTTCAGGATTATGACATGGAGGTGGTCCAGGTTAAGGGGAGTGCCAACGTTATAGCCGATGCTTCGTCCCAGAGAGGGGGGCCGGAACTTCCCCAGGCCCCTGGCTAAAGTGACCCCGTTCAGTTCGGTCTCAGAAGGGGGAGAGAAGTGACGAAGTGGGGTTTTATTCATCTGGTTGTGTTGCATGTGAGTCTTACTGTCCTATACCAATACAGTGTGTGCCTCAGTTTCCCTGTGTGCTGCACCATACTGCGGGGGTGGGAATTGGGGGTGTGAGTTTTGCTGAGGCCCTCAGGGCAGGTGAGGCTGCCCAACTGTCTGCACCTGTGTAACCTGAGACCCAGGAGGGGGATGTGACCAGGTGACACCTTTGGCCTGGGAAGCGAGATACAGAGAAGGGGGAGGGGCATGAAGGGGGTGGCGGAGGTGGGGGGGGGCTGGAGGCTAGCAGTCTGTGGGGGGGGGGGGGTTGGGGGGGAGGCCAGGCCACCTGGCCCAAGATGGACTTGGCTGAAAGTCACTGATTTCTGTGCTAACAAGCTCTGCCCTACGCTGGGTTCCTGTCAGCTAATAAACCTTCTGTTTTCCCGGCTGGCTGAGAGTCACGTCTGACTGCGGAGTTGGGGGGCAGGACCTCTGGCTGCCCCAGGACCCCGCCCGGGTGGACTCGCTACGGGAAGTGCACGGTGTGGAAGAGGTGTTGAATGCTCTGAGCTCAGACCCAGGAAGTTTCTTGCCCGGGGACAGTCTGCTCCGAGAGAGGAGGCTCCCCAGAGCTCTGCCCGGCTGCGTAGGGAGCAGCTCCAGCATCGCCCTGGGCCTCCGGGGCAGAGTGAGCATCGGGCCGTGGCTCCCTTGGGTGCTGGGGCAGAGCCCGGCGCAGGCGCAGGCACGTGACACGGAGCAGCCGGGGCTGCGGGCTCAGGCCTTTATTTGCAGAGTCCAGGGTTGCTACAGACGCTGGCTGGGGCAGAGCCTGGAGCCGCATGAGGGGGCCCCTGCCAGGTAGGGCCCGCACCTGGCTGCCCACTCGCTCCCTAGCTCACTGCTGGGCCCCACGGCACTGCCCGCCCAGGAGCCCAGAGCACCCTGGCTGGCTGGCAGCTGGCACAGCCCATGGCCAGGGTGGGCACCGGCAGGGCACAGAGCAGGCTGCCAGCAGAACTCCTGGCTCCCCCTATGGGGGGCAAAGGGTATGGGGCTGTGGGGTGGCTGGGGCATCCCTGCCAGTGGAGGGGCCTGCACGCCAGCGCTGAGCCCCACGGCAGCACGGGCACTTGGCTCTGCCCTCCCTGTGAGGCATTCCCCAGCCCCACCTGCTGGGGTGTGTGGGAGGGGCAGGAAATAATCCCATGACTGTCTGGGATGCGGGGGCAGGGGCCTCATCACACCATGAACCTGTGTCCCCAGGGGGGGCCCTGTTAGGGGTGTCTCTCTGCCCTGTGGAGGGGGGGTGTCCTTGGGGGGGCCCTGCTGGGGGTGTCTCTCTGTGCTGGGGGCCCTGCTCCCTATTTCA
This sequence comes from Emys orbicularis, assembly GCF_028017835.1. Taxonomy (NCBI): domain Eukaryota; kingdom Metazoa; phylum Chordata; order Testudines; family Emydidae; genus Emys; species Emys orbicularis. The sequence continues at coordinate 130,706,888 of NC_088689.1, forward strand.
ATGCAGGCAGAGAAGGGGGACGAGTGGGACCCAAATCCCTCGTCCGTTTGCCTAGTCTGCATTGCAGGGGGGAAGGGGGCAGGCAACCCCCACCGCTCCCTCAGGGGAGCCCCCAGCTGCTGCCAGCAGCCCACTGAGCCCTTCCAAGGGTGACCAGTGCCCGAGGTCACAGGCCCAGCCCAGCAGCCACGGTCAGCTCCCCAGCCCTGGGGGGCGGGGGGGGACAAGGCAGCACGGCGGGGAAAGGGGGAGCAGGACACTGCAGCCCAGCGGGCGCGGGGGTCCAGACTGGCAGTCAGGCGGGGCAGGGGGGCACCGTGGGGGTCCAGACTGGTGGGCAGGCAGGGGGCACCACGGAGGAAGGCGCGGGGGTCCAGACTGTCAGTCCGGCCCGGGGGGGCGGGGGGCACCGTGGGGGTTCAGACTGGCAGGGGGGAGGGGGGCACTGCGGGGGTCCAGCCTGGCTGTCTGGCCCGGCGGGCGGTACCCTGGCACTAGCAGGTGGCGTAGGCATTGGCCTTCTCCCTGATCTCCTCCAGCAGCCCAGAGACCCGTCTCTCCAGCGCCTGCAGCTGCGTGGCCTTGGACTCCAGCACCTCCTCGCCGGCCTCGAAGCGCCGCTCCAGCTCTGCAGACAGGCGGAGACAGCGGTGAGCTCCCCGCCATGGCCGCAGCACCTACGGGGACCCTGCCCCCCACGCCGGGCCCTTCGCACGCCACAGCCAGCCTGGCCCGCAGCCCCCACGCGGCACGTGCCCATACCCCTCCCAGAGCACCCGTCTGAATGGGGGGCCGCAGGGACCCTGGCGAGTGGGGCTGGGCACTGCTCCTGCCGCCCCCAGCCACGCGCCCCGGGTACCTTCCAGCTTCCTCTGGCTGCCGCTGGCCTTGTCCAGGAGCTGCTGGGCGTCCTGCAGGAGCCGCGTCGCCCGGAGCAGCGCGTCGCCCGAGGCCCCGGCCAGCCCACCCACCTGGCTCTCCAGCGCCGCGTACCGCTGCCTCACCGCTGCCAGCGCCTGGGGCAGAGGGGCACAGGCTGACACCCAGCGCCAGGCTTGTGGGGGTCCTGCCCTCTGGGTGCGCGGGCCCACTGCCCCCAATGCCCAGTGCTGCAGTGAGGGGGAGGGGGGCGAGCAGACGGGTGGGGGAAGGGCATGGGCTAGCAGGTGGTGGAGAGGGTGCTGTGCGGGGGGGGGGAGGGTGTGGGCTGGGGGGAGGGCGCTGTGCGGGGGAGGAGGAGGGTGTGGGCTGGGGGGGGGGAGGATGCTGTGTGGGGGCAGGGGAGGGCTCTGTGCGGGGGAGAGGGAGGGCAGGGGTTGGCATCCACGGGCCCAGGGGAGGGGTCACATGCTGGAAGCAGCATTTCCAGGCTCTGCACGGCAGGACCGGGGGCTCTCACCTGGCCCAGCGTCCCTGTGGCTGACACGGCTCGCTCAGCTTTCTCCTTGGCCTCCTTGGCCAGCCCCCGGTTGGCCCTGGACTTGTCCTGCAGGGCAGCCACCTGCTTCGCCAGCGCCTGCAGGGGCCTCAGCACCCGCGCCTCCTTCTCCTGCAGCCCCTGGAGCCTGCGTTCGGCCTGCGCGGGACAGAGGGGGATGGGGCCGGAGCCAGCGGGACGGGAGTGCCCCAGGTCCCACCCATCCCCGCAGCGTGGCCGCTACAGGCTGCCCATGGGGCTGTGGCCTGGCCCAGCCTGTGGGAGCCCCTCTGGCCCCCGCCTCCAGGCTGAGAGTCCACACAGCCCCAGCGAGTCCCCAGCCCGGCCCGGCCCCGGGAAGAGCAGCTGGGGACGGGAGGGGAGGGCTCCAGCCAGCGGAGGTAAGGGGGGTTCAGGGCGTGGGGATCAGGCCGTTGGCTGCAGCCAGATGAAAAGAGCAGCCGTGCAGCAGCATTAGCCGAGGAGCAGGAAGTCACGGCCGCACCGTCCATCGAAATGACATTGAACAAGGTCCTATCGGGCTGGCGGGACGGAGACCCCGTCCTACTGCCCCCACCATCACCAGGGACAGCCACAGCTTCAGCTGGCTACGAACAGCGTCTGTCTGTCAACGGGCGTGGGGGTGAAACCCTCGTTCCCCCGTGCGCTGTCGGCGCCCCACGCCCTGGCGTTCACTGGCTGGGGCTTTGCCGGTTCCTCTCGGGCTGGGCCAGGATTGGTGGGGAACGTTGTTACGCTGGGCTAGGATTGGCTAGTAAGATGTTAGGGTAACGATTGGCTATGGCAGAGCCAACCAGAACTCAGGGCACTCCATAAACTGGGCTCCAAAGGGAGTTCTTGGGAACCCATCCAGGCCCCAGCCGAGAGCCGCCCGAGCTCAGCTCTCTGCCCATGACACCGGCAGAGACCGGAGCCCCCCAGACGGCCCTGACCCTGGCTGGCCGCAGGGAGTGTGAGGAACCAGAGGCCATGGAGGGTATCACTGGGTGAGGCTCTTTCCCTGGGAAAAGGTCCTGCCCCCCGGCAGCAGCCGTGTGCACCCAGAGCCCCACGCACTGGGAACGGGGGGGTGCCTGAATGTGTGCGGATAACTCCGGGGCAGGACACAGCCTGGCTTGGGGGGGGCCACGAGGGTCCCCAGGATGGCAGAGCCCCTCACCTCCTTCACGCTGCTCTCCACGCCCCGGACCGCCTCCTTGGTGCTCCTCAGTGCCTGCCCCGCCACGGACACCTGGACCTTCGCCCCTGCCAGCACCTCCTGCGTGGCCGCGATCACCCCCCTCACGCCCACTGCTCGCTCCCTGGGGACACAGGACAGCGTCAGCCTCAGGGCCCCTCCCCACCCCTGCCCCCAGGCAGCTGCCCCGCCCTGACCCCACAGCGCCCCCTGCTGGGAGCTCCCCCCACAGCACCCCCTGCCCCGCCCCCACAGCGCCCCCTGCTGGGAGCTCCCCCCACAGCCACCCCCTGCCCCGCCCCCACAGCGCCCCCTGCTGGGAGCTCCCCCAGAGCCGCCCCCTGCCCCGCTCCCACAGCGCCCCCTGCTGGGAGCTCCCCCCAGCCAGCGGCCCACCCCCACAGCGCCCCCTGCTAGGAGCCCCCCCAGAGCCAGCGCCCTGCCCCGCCCCCACAGCGCCCCCTGCTGGGAGCTCCCCACAGCCAGCGCCCTGCCCCACCCCCACAGCGCCCCCTGCTGGGAGCTCCCCCCACAGCCACCCCCTGCCCTGCCTCCACAGCACCCCCTGCTGGGAGCTCCCCACAGCCAGCGCCCCACCCCCACAGCACCCCCTGCTGGGAGCCCCCCCGCTAGCGCCCCACCCCCACAGCACCCCCTGCTGGGAGCTCCCCAGAGCTGCCCCCTGCCCCACCCCCACAACCAGCACCCTGCTCCCACAGCGCCCCCTGCAGGGAAAGGCTGGGACCAGAGTAGCCAGAAACTCCCCCCACGCGCTCTGCAAGTGCCCCTGGCCTGCTCCCATCCCCGGTAACTCACCTGGCCTGCCCTGCCCGTGTGAGCAGCTCCTTGGCGGCAGCCAGGCCGTGGGCCGTGCTGTTCAGGACTGCGTCCACCCCGTCCAGCTGCCGGATACTGTCCTGGATCTCCTGCAGCAGGTGCCGGACCCTGCTGGGGCTGCTGGGCAGGGAGATGTTCAGCACCTGCCGGGCCACCAGCTCGATGCTCTCCGGGTCGGCTCCCTCCTCTGCAGACAGGGAAGGCCCTCAGCGGGGGCAAGCCAGGGCATGGCTGGGCACCCACAGGACTGGAGCAGCCGCCAACTTGGGCCCCGGTTCACCCCATGCCTGCCCGTGGCTGGGCCTGGCGTAGCGGTTGCCCTGGGACGCCCACCACGCCAGGCTGCAGAGGGCACCGGAGCTCCTGGGAACCCCAGGCCCACCCCAGCTCCGCTCCGGCTCCTACCTGCCAGGAAGCCCTTGATCTTCTGGATGAATTCTCGCAGCCTGGCTGTGGACTCCTCCATGTGGCCTCTGGCTACCTGAGACCCATCCAGTGTCTCCTGGGCTCGTCTCCTGGCGCCCCGGGCCAGCTCCTGGATCTCCTGCACCTGGAAGGGCCTCACAGCTGATTGCTCCCGGCTGGTGCCAGCTGGCAGCACAGGCATGTGACTGGCACATTTGTGTGCGCACAAAGCTGCGTGGGGCGAGGGCAGTGCCCACAGGCGTGCGAGGCTAGCAGACCCTGTGAGAGACACCCTCACCGGGACCCCTGCAGCTTAAATCATAGCCTGATGCCCGAGGAGACCGTCCCTGCCCCTGCCCACGCCGTACCTTAAGAGCGATGGTGCCCAGCTGCCCGGCCGTGCTTTCCAACTGGCGTGAGACATCCTGGGCGGAGCGCAGGGCCTGCGTGGAGACGGGGAGCGCCCCCCTGCAGCCTGGGCCCCCACAGCGCCGCTGCCCGGAGTCATCCTGGCAGGAGGCCCCTCCACAGGGGGCTTGTTCGCAGCCCTGATCTCCCTGCGCCCCACAGATCTGCAGGGCAGAGAGCGCATGGCAGGGGGTCAGCCGGAGAGCCAGCCGGCCCCAGGGGAGGAGGGCAGAACCCTGGGCTTGCCATTGCATTCGCTGAGGGCCCCACAGCTGGGAGGGAGGCGGCGACAAAGGGGGAATGATTTGTATGACTCCAGGGTGTGCCTCAGTTTCTCCCTGTGCTCCACATGGCTACCGGGGGCGGGGAGGAGGGTTCAGTTTGCTCCCAGGGCGGCTCAAGGCCTGTTCTACACTAGGAAATGAAGTCAGTGTTACCACATCGCTCAGGGGGCTGAAAAATCGTCCTCCTGGAGCGACCCGATCTGAGCCCAGTGGAGGCAGCGCTAGGTAGATAGGAGAGTTCTCCCAGCGATCCTGCCACCCCTCTAGGGGAGGTGGATTGGGACAACGTGGGACTATTTGGTCATGTTTTTATGAGGCCTGTCCGTGCCTCAGTTTCCCCGCGGTGCTGCCTGGCTCCCCAGTGGGTGGGGAAGGGCTGATTGCTCTCAGGGTAGGGGAAGCGACGTGGCCGTCTGGGCCTTGCTCCCCATGTCACTGGGGCATCTGAGAAGACACTGGCGACTCCACTCGCCAGGACGCTGGCACCGAGCACCCAACGCCCCAGAGGGACCTGAGCTCCCTGCCTCCCCTGGGGGGCTGAACAATCCCCCGCTGAGATCAAAGCACTGGGGGGGAAGAGCTGGGGGCTGGCAGGAGCCGGGGCTCTCCCCGGGGCTCTGCCGAAGGAGGGCAGACAGACAGAGCCTGTACCAAGGGGCTGGGCGCTGGCTGAGCAGGATGGCCGATGCTGCAACCTTCACCTCCCTGTGCCGCGCCAGGGGACAGCGCTGGGGGAGTCGCTGCAGGCGCTGGGCGAGGGGCATCGGTCCCTGCACAGTGGGCAGGGCTCTGCCCGGCTCTGGCTCAGGGGCACTCGCTGGGCAGAGCTCGCAGGGCGGAGCAGGGGCTGGAGCCCAGAGCGCCAGTGTCATAAACATACAGCTAAGGGGAGCATCAAATCCCTCCTTACCCTGTAAAGGGTTAAGAAGCTCAAATAACCTGGTTGGCACCTGACCAAAAGGACCAATAAGGGGAGAAGATACTTTCAAATCTGTGGGGGAAGGTTTTTGATTTGGGTCAGCGAGGAACCAGGGCAGGGAAAATACAGCTCCCTTAGCCATATCTGAACTAAGCATCTAATAGTACAGAAATAGGAAGTAATAGCAAGGAAATGCGTTAGCTTGTCCTTTGTTTTAGCTTGTGAATTTTCCCTGTGCTAAGAGGGAGGTTTATCCCTGGTTTTGTAACTTTAAAGTTTTGCCTAGAGGGGAAATCCTCTGTGTTTTGAATCCATCCTTCCATCCTGATTTTACAGAGGTGCTTCTTTTATTTTTTTTTCTTTATAATAAAGTTCTGTTTTTTAAAGAACCTGACTGGGTTTTAGTGTCCTAAAAACCCCAGGGTCTGGTCTGTGCTCACCTTGGTCACTCTCAAGCCTTCCCAGGAAAGGGGGTGAAGGGGCTTGGGGGGATATTTTGGGGAAACAGGAACTCCAAGTGATCCTTTTCCTGAATCTTTGTCTGACTCACTTGGTGGTGGCAGCAGTACTCATCCAAGGACAAGGAAGGATTTGCGCCTTGGGGACGTTTTTAACCTAAGCTGGTAGAAATAAGCTTAGGGGGTCTTTCCTGCGGGTCCCCACATCTGTACCCCAGAGTTCAGAGTGGGGAGGGAACCCTGACAGCCAGTGTAAGGGGCCGGCAAGCCACGTGGCCGACCCTGGCAGGAGGGTGGGGCCCATTGTGGGACTGGCCCACAGAAGGGCTTCTCCCAGGGACTGTTTAAAAGCTGGGACCTCGCACCGACCCTGTGGCTCCATGAGAGAGGGACACCCAAGCCCTGCCCCAGCTCTCTCCCTGGAGGGGCTCCTTGTGGTAACCCTGCCCTGGTGCTAGCTCCGGCAACGCAGCAGCTCAGAACGCTGTCCTGGGGCGAGACGGCCAAGGAGGGGCCTCGGGAGCCACCCGAAGGGGCACTTGGAAAGAGCTGTAGGGGAAGGAGAAGGACGTAGAGGCTGAGCTAGCGGGTGGAGCTGGGGAAGGGATCAGATGAGAGAAGAACTGGGAAGTGAGAAGGAGGAAAGGTCTGAGGTCGGGAGAAGCAGGAAAGTCAGACCTGGGTCTGGGAGCAGACACTCAGAGAGGGAAATGGAGGGACGCGCGGGAGAGAGCGTCAAGGCAATCCACCCGGTGAAAACGGGACCGGCGCCAAAGGCAGTTTTAGCTTAAACCAGATCCTGCAAAGGGTCAGCGAGACGCCCCCCGCCTCCACAGAGCCTGAAGCACGTGACCAGAGACTGACCGTCTAGTGAGGCAATGCAGGTCAAAGGGGCCCAGTGCCCAGGTGAAGAAACCTGCTTGGGGTCAAACTGGGTGCAAAGGGACAGCCCCAGGAGAGGCAAAGCCAAGGAGAGCGGAGCTGCACGGCCAGCCCAGGAGAGGACAAGCTGCCCAGGCTGCTGGAGAGAGATCTCTGTGGCGAACCCCACGGCTTTGGACCTAGCTGGGCAGCGTGGCCAAGGCCCCACGGGCCCTGAGCGGGGAGCCTAGAGCTGCCCGTTCTAAGCATCATGCCTTGGCCACGGGCTGTCCGATTTCAGCTCCTGCTACCTGTGGGGCTTTCCCGGCTCGCTTCTAAACGTGTCAAAGGAGCCCTTGTGTCCTGGTTTGCTCCGCCTCCGCTCCCAGTTAGCCCAGCCGGGTCAGCCCACTCCTCCCAGCTGGACCCCATCCCCTCCCCCAGCTAGGGTGACCAGATCGTAAGAATAAAATATCGTGACTCATGGGGGCGGGGAGTGCAAAGCCGTAGGAAGCTGCGGGTCGGAGGTGCACTGCCCTGGCTCCGGCCCCTGCTGCAAGGGGGAGTCTCTGGGCTGGGGCAGGGGGTTGGGGCCCGGGAGGGGGTTCAGGGTGCTGACTCCAGGAGGGAGTTTGGATGCGGGAGGGGGCTCAGGGTTGGGGTGCGGGGTGCAGGCCCGGGCGGCGCTTACCTCAGGCAGCTCCCTGGAAGTGGTGACATCTCCCTCTGGCTCCTAGGCGGAGGTGCGGCCAGGAGGCTCTGCACACTGCCTCGCCCACAGGCACCGCCCCCGCAGCTCCCATTGGCCACGGTTCCCGGGCAATGGGCGCTGCGGAGCCGGCACTCGGGATCAGCATGCAGACCCCCCCCCGGCTGTTCCTGCGCCTAGGAGCAGCAGGGACATGTCGCCACTTCTGGGGAGCTGCACAGAGCTAGGTAGGGAGCCTGCTGGCCCCGCACCAACCGGACGCCTGGCAACCTTTCAGTATGGGGACAAATGGCGTCCTGATCGTCCATCGGATGAGGAGTTAAATATCGGGACATCTAGTGATCCTGCTCCCGGCCCTGCCCCTCCTGGGCTCCGGTCCTGCCCCATCCGGGCTCTCCTCCCCAGGGCCCCAGCCCAACCCACAGCCAGAGCCCTGCCCCGTCCTGGGCTCTCCCAGCCCCTCCCCACCCTGCTCACCCTCTCGTTGAGCCCGGAGACGCTGAGCGCAGCTGCCCGTTTCTGGGCCTCCCGCAGCGACCTCCTCTGCGCTGCCAGGGTCCTGCGGAAGGTGTCGCCGGTGTTGCGCAGCAGCCCCTCCGCAGCCTGCCGTGTGTGCTGGGCCTGGCCCACCGGGCTGGCTGGCCCCTGCACGGAGGCACCGGCCCGCTGCGCCGCCTGCCTCGAGTTCTCCGAGGAGGCCTGGATGCTCCGGTAGGACTCTGCCAGGGCACAGGAGCAGGGCATCAGGCCGGGCCGTGGAGAGCTCTGCCCCTGTGTGGCCAGGGAGACGTGGCTGCCCCACCTGGGGGCAGGGCAGGGAGGGGCTCCCGTGGGGACTCTGTCCCCCTTACCCCAAAAGCTGGCCTCTTTCCAGTTTGCCAGCTGCTCCTGCTGGCGGGACAGGGCGCGGTTCAGCTCCTGCAGCTCCCTGCTCAGGTTGGCCAGGCGGCCCCTCTGCTCCGCGTCCGCCCCAGCCAGCCCGTCCAGGCGCCCCTCCGCGGCCTGCAGCTGCTTCCAGACCTCGTCCATGTCCTCCCTAGGGGCACAGCTCAGAGTGGGCACAGGGCGGGACCTGCCCCCCCCCGTCCCAGCCACCAGGCCCTTCTCCCCAGCACACCGGTGGGCGCATGGGCACAGGAGATGGACGTCCAGAGGGCTGGCCGGAGCAGCTGCTGGCAGTTCCAGGCACAGGTGCAGGAGGAGTCTGAGCCGGCACCCTCGTGCCAGCCTTGGCCGTGGGGCTTAGCCCTGCACCCACACGGGGTCTCCATCTCCTAGGCCTCTGCTGGGCCTGCTCGCGAGGGGCCGGCCATGCCAGCTGGGGCAGCAACATGGGCATCTGCCCCCAGCCCAGCAGGCTGGAGGAGGGACCAGGCCGGTCCTGCCGGGTGCTCAGGGGGAAGGGTCCCGTCGCCAAGCCCCTCCCCGCCAGTGCCGCCCCCTTGCCTGGTGTCGTCCAGCCGGCGGCCCAGCTGGCGCAGGAGGGGGGTGCCCTGGCTGCTGCCGTCCCCGACCAGCCGCTCCGTGCGCCTCAGCTTGCTCTCCAGGTCCTGCAGGCGGCTGTCGCTGAGCTCGGGACCGGGGCCTCCCTCCTGCAGCGCCCGCGCCTGCTCCTGCACCTGGCGCAGCCGGCCGTGCAGCCGGGCCAGGGCCAGGTCCCATTGGGCGAAGCAGGGCGGGCAGCGGTCGCAGCGGGGGAAGTTGTTGTGGAAGCCGCGGAGGCAGCGGTCGCAGCGCTGCCCTGTGAAGCCGGGCCGGCAGGCACAGTGCCCGCTGAGACGCTCACACTGCAGGCTCTCCGCCCCGGCCGGGTCGCAGTCACAGGCTGCCGGAGCAAAGGGGGCACGTCACAGCCCAGCCGCCCGCCGGGACGCCTGCCTGAGTCTGCACACAGCCTGGCACGCCAGCTGCCGGGCCTCGCTCTGAGATGGGGGGTGTGCTTTGACTGCTGACCCCTCCCCAGCCGCTCCCATGGCAGGGGCCCGCTCGCCAGCCGTGCCCCCCACTCAGCTCCTACAATGCAGCGAGGCTCCACAAACGCCCAAAGCCCCACGCCTTTCTCTGGGGGGCAGGGGGCTCAGCAAGGGCCGAGCAAAGCAGCCTGCCCAGCGTGGGGACCCCCCCATGGCTCGTCCCCCACCCCCCCGGGCTCACCCCCACCCCCCTCCAATGCGCCCCTCATCCCCCCGGACTCACCCCCACCCCCCTCCGGGCTCACCCCCACCCCCCTCCAACTCGCCCCCATCCCCCTCCAACTCGCCCCTCATCCCCTTCAGGGCTCGCCTCCCACCCCCCTCCAACTCGCCCCCACCCCCTCCGGGCTCACCCCCATCTCCCTCCAACTCGCCCCCACCCCCTCCGGGCTCACCCCCATCCCCCTCCAACTTGCCCCCATCTCCCTCCGGCTCACCCCTCATCCCCCTCAGGGCTCCTCTCCCACCCCCCTCCGGCTCATCCCCCACCCCCTCCAGGCTTTCCCCCTGCCCCTTCTTGGTCTAGCCCCCGTCCCCCATCCCAGCTCTCCTCCCATCCTCTGTGCCCACCTCCTGGCTTGCCCCCCCACTCCCCTCCAGCTCACCCCTCCAGCCCCTCCATATTCCAATCCAGACTTTCCCCCTGCCCCAGATCTGCACTCCAGGTCTCTGCCCACGGACCCCCCAGCCCCCGCTCACACTCACCCATGCACTCCCGCTCTGGCTCGCCCCAGTGCTCCTCCTGGCAGTCGGCGCAGGTGCGGCCCCCGAAGCCTGGCCGGCAATGGCACTGCCCTGTGAACTGGGGGGCAAAGCTGACACTTAGGTGGAGCAAAGGGAGCCCGGGCACCCCCAGGCACAGGCCTCCCTGGGCTCTGCACAGCCCGATGGCCCCACAGCACAGGTGCCCGTGCAGCGCCCAGCTCGCCTTCCTGGGGCCGAGCGCCAGGCCCTGCCGGATGCCAGGCGGCACCCAGCCCCCGCTCCCTGGCACGGGGCACTCACCATGTTGCAGCTCTGCTGCAGGGAGTGGGCCGGGTGGCAGCTGCAGGGCTCGCAGCCCCGCTCCCCCCCGAAGCTCCAGAAGCCGGGGGCGCACTGGTCGCAGTTCTTGCCCACCACGTAGGCGCGGCAGGGGCAGCTGCCCAGGAGCCGGTCGCAGGAGCAGGTGCCGGAGGCGCAGTGGGCGGGCAGCGTGCCCAGCTGGTTACAGGTGCAGCCTGGGAACAGCAACAGAAGGATTGGAGGAGCGGGGGGGGCGGGATTCAGCCCCTTCCCCACAGATACCCACAGCCCCAGGGCACTGCCCCGCTGCCCCCGGGTGCCCCCATCTCCCACACTCAGGAACAGGAGGTCCTCTCCCCCCAGGCCTTCGCAGTGCCAGGCCCTGGGACCCCAGCCCCGTTCCCTGTGATGTGATGCCAGGCCCCGCCCTCCCCACGGCCCCGCCCTACTGGGCCTGGCCGAGCCCTGTCCCGCCCCACGGCCCCGCCCCACCGGGCCAGGCCCAGCCCTGCCCCTCCCCACGGCCCCGCCCTACTGGGCCTGGCCCAGCCCTGCCCCTCCCCACGGCCCCGCCCCACCGGGCCAGGCCCAGCCCTGCCCCTCCCCATGGCCCCGCCCCACTGGGCCAGGCCCAGCCCCAGCCCCAGTTCCCCCAGCCCCACTCCAGCTGGAAATTAGGAGAGGGTTTCTAGCCATCTGTGACAAGGTGGGAATGTTCTTAATGTTTTCTCTGAATACTGTGTGGGTGCCTCAGTTTCCCCTGTGCCTTTCCTAAGTATCTAGGTGGTCGGATAAGGGTGTGTGATTGTTGCAGAGCCCTAGAGGGCAGGTGTGATGGTGTCTGCACAGAGAATGGCCGACACCCTGTCTCCTGGCAACTAATGGCCTGGGCCCCTCCCCTGCAAGGTGCCAACTGAAGGTGTTGGAGAACAAAGATATCAGGTGGCCTCCTGGCCTGGGAAAGGGACAAAGGCCAGAGGAGGGGCTGGAGAGTTTCAGTTTGGAGCTGGCTGGGGAAAGAGAGGAGGGCTCAGAACCAGGGTCTGGGCTCCCCACCCTGAAAGCTAAACATGACTGTGGGGTCCTGTTCTCTGTACCTCTGGTTTAGATCATGTTCCTGTCGTCTAATAAACCTTCTGTGTTACTGGCTGGCTGAGAGTCCCGGTGAATCGCAGGAAGTGGGGGTGCAGGGCCCTGACTCCCCCGCCCCCCGTTCCCTCGGCGCCAGGCCATGCCCTGTTCCCCCTCCCCTGGCGCCAGGCCATCCCCCCCAGCCCCGCTCACGTCGGCAGCTGCGTTGCAGGGCATTGCCATGGTAGCCAGGCCGGCATTCCGCGCAGCGGGGCCCGTCCGTGTCGTACAGGCAGCGCAGGCACTGCCCGCTGCGGGGGTCGCAGGCCTCGGGGTCACTGGGGTCGATGTTGTTGTTGCACTGGCAGGGCCGGCAGCCCCCGCCCTCCTGCTCTGGGGCCCCGAAGTAGCCGGGGGAGCAGCGGTCACAGCGCGGGCCTGGAAGCGACACCAGGAGACACTCTCAGCCTGCTGGGTGATCCCTGGAGAAACGTCCCAGCCCCTGGCCCCCGGGGGGGTGCCCAGCCCCAGCCTCAGGGACCCCGTCCTGCTCTCAGGAGCCAGAAATGCACCTGCTTCCGACCCCTCTGCCAGGAGTGTGTTGCTCGGCTGGAGCCCCTCGGGCCTGGCGCAATGGGGCGCTGGGACCTACCCCATGCACACATCCCTGGGACCGCTGCCCAGGCCCCATGGCCAGCACGTGGGCACCGCATGGGGAACAGCCCGTGGCAGGGGCAGCTACCCGCAGGGCTCTCGGGAACCGCCTGCCCCAGATCACCAGCCCTTCCCGCTGCATTCCCCCATCATCACCATGGGGAGGGGCTGGGAGGTGAGCGGGGGGGCGGGGGGGCTGTCTTTGTTTTTTTAAAGGAAATGGGTAAACCCTGAACTCCCTGCCGGCCAGCAGGAGCCCCCCGCCCCACCCCCGACCTCTCTGCCGGCCAGCAGGAGCCCCCCGCCCTGCCTGCCATGAGCAGGGCTGGCACAGCGCCCAGCCCGCAGCCGGGGCTAGTGGCAGCAGCAGATACTGCAATTCCAGTGGGGCAGGCCGTGGGGCTTGGCGTGGTGGGAGGCTCTCTGTGCCCACAGCCCCTGGGAGCTGGGGGAGGCCCTGCCCTGTGTGACAGCCCAGAGGAGGTGGATGGGCCCTGGAGCCCTGGGCTGGGTCCAGAGAGCAGTTGGAGGGAGCCAGGCCCATCTCTTTCCCCTCCCCAGAGTTGGGGGCCCCCCAATCTTCTGGGTGCAGCGCAGGCCGGCTCTCTTCTCCCCCAGCAGCTCCCAGCGCAGGCTGGGCTGCCTGGCATTGGCTGGGGCGGCCTCGCCGGGTTTGTGTCTCCTGATTGCTCTGCCCGGCAGCCGCCCGTCGTTGGGGATGCCGGGGGAGCTCCGCAGAGGCTGAGCAGAATTTCATGGGACAGAAGGGAAAGGCCCTTCTGGAGCTGAGGGCACCCACTGCCCACTGGCACCGGCTGCTGCCAGCCCCGCGTCCTCTCGAATGGCTGAGGGAGCTGCCACCTGCTCCCCCATGCGGTCACCCCGAACAGCGGGGCTGTGCCCAGCCCCATGTCCCCAAGAGTGGGGGGGCAGTGCCCTGACCCCATTAACCCCGCCCTCCACTGCTCACCTGTATAGCCTGGGGCACACAGACAGACGATTTGATTGGTCTCCTTGTCGGCGTGGCAGGAGTTGCCATGGTAATGCCGAGTCCCAGGGTACCCAGGGCATGGGCAGGGCCGGCACTGCTGCCCGGAGCCCAGCACCGGGTCGCCATAGTAACCCTCCAAGCACCTGCCCACAGCACAGAGAGAGAAACCACCTCGCTTTTCCCCCGCCTCTGCCCCCCATCCGCCCCACCAGCGCCCCCCACTGCCCCCCAGTCCCAGGGCCAGCCCCCCCCCCCCAGCCAGTCCCCCGCCTCTGCCCCCCATCCCTCCCCCCAGCCCTCCCTGCTGCCCCCTAGTCCCAGCCCCTGCTGCTGACCTCTGGCCAGGCCCCCGCCTCTGCCCTCCATCCCCCCCGCCAGCCCCCCCATTGCTGCCCCCCATCCCCCTGGCCAGCCCCTCCACTATCCCCCCGGCCAACCCCCCACCGCTGCCCCCCATATCCAAGGTCAGGCCCCCCACCGCTGATCCTCGTCTCCACGGCCAGCCCTCCCTCCCCCGAGCTAGCCCACACTCTGGCTGCCCCCCAGCCAGCCCCCCACGCTGTCCTCCATTGCATCTTCCCCACCCAGCCCTCAAGAGCTGTCCCCCGCCCCGTGGGGCCCACACACCCACCTCTCACAGTGGCGTCCCGTGGTGGCGTTGCGGCACTGCTGGCAGGCCCCAGTGTGGGTGTCGCACTCCTCCGAGTGCCCGTTGCAGTGGCAGGGCCGGCAGGCCGGAAAGCCCCACTGGCCCGTCAAGCACTGGTCGCACCGGCGCCCCATGGCCCCGTGCTGGCATCGGCACTGCCCGCTCACGGGGTCGCAGAGCTCGGAGACCGAGCCCTCGGGGGAGCAGGCACAGCCTGTGGGACAGGCGGGTGGGGCGTCACCCAGCTGGGCAGACAGAGAGACAGCAAGCATGCCCAGAGCACCACGTACCCAGACTGACGCACAGACGGGGCCGATGCCTGGAGCGTTACTGTGACAATGGGGGGGATGTTTACAATATTTTTATGAATCCTTTGTCTGCCTCAGTTTCCCTGGAGGAAGAGCAAGACCCTGAAGGGCTCTGGTACACCTCAGGGGTTCCTCCTAGAGACCTCCAAAGGTGGGGGTGTTGCCCCGATCCTGTGGGTCTGTGACAGTCAGTCCTGGGCAGTGGGCTTTCCCCGTCTCCTATCCTCCAGTGAGATGGGTCTGGGGCTGGGGCTGGGACAACTGGGCGGAGAGATAGGGGAGTCCACATCCCTCTGGGGCCTTGGCTGCTCGGTGCTGGAGTCCCTATTGTCTTCCCCATGCCCCGCACCCCAACCCCCCGCCCCTGCCCCCCTCCTACACCCCAAACCTCTCATCCCCGGCCCCACTCCCAGCCAGAGCCCTCACCCCCCCGCACCCCAACCCCCCACCCCCGCCCAGATCCCCCTCCTGCACCCCAAACCTCTCATCCCTGGCCCCACCCCCAGCCAGAGCCCTCACCCCCCCGCCCCCGCCCGGATCCCCCTCCTGCACCCCAAACCTCTCATCCCCGGCCCCACCCCCAGCCAGAGCCCTCACCCCCCCGCACCCCAACCCCCTGCCCCCGCCCGGATCCCCCTCCTGCACTCCAAACCTCTCATCCCCGACCCCACCCCCAGCCAGAGCCCTCACCCCCCGCACCCCAACCCCCTGCCCGGATCCCCCTCCTGCACCCCAAACCTCTCATCCCCGGCCCCACCCCCAGCCAGAGCCCTCACCCCCCCGCACCCTAATCCCCTTCCCCTGCCCAGTGAGAGTGAGTGAGGGAGTGGGAGAGGGAGCAATGGGGGAGGGGTAATAGTGAGCAGGGGTGGGGAAGGGGCGGGGAAGGGGGGTTGTTCGGTTTTGGCAGCCCCACAAGGCAGCGGCAGC
Organism: Emys orbicularis; assembly: GCF_028017835.1. Classification (NCBI taxonomy): domain Eukaryota; kingdom Metazoa; phylum Chordata; order Testudines; family Emydidae; genus Emys; species Emys orbicularis. The sequence goes on from NC_088689.1 coordinate 130,721,965, forward strand.
TCCAGCCCAGCAGAGCACGGTGCCCGGCCTTGGGGAGGGCTGCAGTCACAGCCAGGCACATCCCCCCAGGGGAGCACAAGGTGGGGTGAATGGGGAGACGTCCCTGGGGTTCACAGAGCCACGGCAGTCACCCATGGCCGGTGTTCCCAGGGTGAGGCTCACTGCAGACAGACAGACAGACAGACACACAGGTACTCACGGCTGCAGCCGGAGGGCCCAAATCCATAGGTGCCTGGCGCACACTGGTCACAGCGCCGGCCGATCACGTGGGGTTTGCACGGGCACTGCCCCCCCACCGGCTGGCACACACTGCTAGTAGAGCCTTGGGGGTCGCACTGGCAGGCTGGGGAGAGAGGGGGATCAGTGGTGCTCATGGGGAAACTGAGGCACGGGGTGGGACCTCCCCCTTGGCACACACAGGAATAGAACTCAGGAGCTCATGGAGGAGCATTAGCTGCCATTCGCCCCACTCCGCCCCGCCAACGAGCGCTGCCCCCCAGAGTCCCAGCCCAGGGAGCCCACCCCCTGCCCAGCGCCCACCCAGCGTCAGTGGTGCTGGAAAAGATTTTGGAGTGGGGGTGCTGAGCTGCACCCCTCTTACCCCATCCACGCCCCTCACCGCCCCCTAAAGCTGGGGCCAGAAGCAGAGCCCCCGGGCAGCAGGGGCCAACAGCCAGGATGCCGGGCACCCCTACTTCCCACGCCTATGCCCAGTGCCCCTCCCCCGGCCAGCACTCACCCAGTGCCCCTCCCCCGCCAGACAGCACTCACCCAGTGCCCCCCCCCCCGCCAGCACTCAGCCAGTGCCCCTCCCCCCCCCCCCCCGGCCAGCACTCACTCGGTGCCCCCCCCCCCCGCCAGCACTCACCCAGTGCCCCCCCCCGCCAGCACTCACCCAGTGCCCCTCCCCCCCCGCCCAGCACTCACCCAGTGGCCGCCCCCCACCAGCACTCACCCAGTGCCCCTCCCCCCCCCGCCAGCACTCACCCAGGGCCCCTCCCCCCGCCAGCACTCACCCAGTGCCCCCCCCCGCCAGCACTCACCCAGGGCCCCATCGTGCAGCAGGGCCGAGATGCTGCAGAGCAGTCGGGCACACATCTCAGCCAGCACTGGCATGGTCGCCATGCGGAACGCCTCCTGGCACAGGTAGCGCTCCAGCTCCTCGCGGTGCTGCTCCGCCGCCGGGTCGCGGCCATGGAAAGCCGGCAGCTCCAGCACTCGCGGCAGAAGAACCAGCTGGGAAGGGAGAAGCATGAGCGCAAACATGGGGCCCTGCCTGTGGGGCATGGGCTGGGCAGGGCATGGGTTGGGGGGCAGCAGGCTGGGCCAGGCCAGGAATGTGGGGGGCAGGGAGCAGGCCAGGCTGGGCTAGACAGGCTGCACTGGGGGGGAGCAGGGGGGCACTGGACAGGCTGCACTGGGGGGAGCAAGGGGGTGTGACGAAGTGGGACTGTTCTTAATGTTTCCTCTGACTACTGTGTGGGTGCCTCAGTTTCCCCTATGCATTTCTTAAGTCTCTAGGTGGTGGGGTCAGTGTGCATAAATCACTGACACTCTGTCTCCCTGACAACAAATGGCCAGGGCCCCTTCACCCCCTGCAAGGAAATAGCTAAAGGTGAACAAAGAGATCAGGTGACCTCCTGGCCCAGGAAAGAGACAAAGCCGGGAGAAGGAGGGGCTGGAGGGGGTTTCAGAGTTGGAGCTACCTGGGGACTAGGAGTGAGGGCAGACGTGGGTGTCTGGCTCTCTGAACCCCATAATGGACCCGGCCGAGGGGTCCCGTTCGCCGCTGTACCTACAAGCTCTGTTTTAGACCGTGTTCCTGTCATCTAATAAACCTCTGTTTTACCGGCTGGCTGAGAGTCACGTCTGACTGCGGAGATGGGGGGCAGGACCCTCTGGCTTCCCCAGGACCCCGCCGGGGTGGACTCGCTGTGGGAAGCGCATGGAGGGGCATATGCTGAATGCTCCCAGGAGAGACCCAGGAGGTGAAGCCGTGTGAGCTTCTTGCCCTGAAGACAGTCTGCTCCGAGGGAGAGGAGGCTCCCCAAAGTCCTGACTGGCTTTGTGGGGAGCAGTTCCAGAGCATCGCCCGGGGACTCCGTGACAGGGGGCACTGGACAGGCTGCACTGGGGGCGCAGGGGGGCACTGGACAGGCTGCACGGGGGAGAGCGGGGGGGGGCACTGGCTGGCTGGCTGAGAGTTACATCTGACTGCGGAGTTGGGGTGCAGGGCATGGTACATAGTGGGGGCATGGCATGGCCAGGCCAGGTGCAGAAGGGGCTGAATGCTGCAGGCAGGATGGATGGGCAAGCGCAGTGGGGCAGGCTATGCCGTGGGCACATGGGCCTGGTAGGACAAGGTGTGGGCTGGGCTGGGCCAGGCAGGGGGTGCAGTGGGCCTGGTGTTTGGGGCTAGCCAGATGGAGGTGCGGGCATGGGGGAATGAGAGCCAGAGGCAGAAGTGGCACTCAGCAGTCCCGGAGCAGCCCCTGGGGCCCTCCCCACCTCAGCACACCACGGTCCAGCCCATGGCCCCCGCCAGTGAGCGAGCGAGCGGCGCGGTACCCACGGGCGCCCGCCAGTGAGCGAGCGAGTGGCGCGGTACCCACGGGCGCCCGCCAGTGAGCGAGCGAGCGGCGCGGTACCCGCAGGCGCCCGCCAGTGAGCGAGCGAGCGGCACGGTACCCGCGGGCGCCTGCCAGTGAGCGAGCAAGCGGCGCGGTACCCGCGGGCGCCTGCCAGTGAGCGAGCGAACGGCACGGTACCCGCGGGCGCCTGCCAGTGAGCGAGCGAGCGGCACGGTACCCGCGGGCGCCTGCCAGTGAGCGAGCAAGCGGCGCGGTACCCGCGGGCGCCCGCCAGTGAGCGAGCGAGCGGCACGGTACCCGCGGGCGCCCGCCAGTGAGCGAGCGGTGTGGTACATTCAGACAGCAGATGCCAAGAGCCACCATGGCCAATATGGTGGTGTGACAAAGTGGGGATTTTCCCTTGTTATGTTTCAGTTTCCCTGTGTGTCGCACCAATGTCTGGGTGGTGGGAATAAGCGTGTGTGACTTGGGGGGGGCTGCTCCAGCTCCCTGCAGGGATGCTGTGGCCGCCCCTTCCTAACCTGAGACCCAGGAGGGGGATGCGACCAGGTGACTCTTGGCCTGGGAAGCGAGACAAAGGCTGGAGGAGGAGCAACGGGCAGGGCAGGGCCAGGCAGCTGGAAGCGAGTCAGTCTTGGCTGGCTTGGGGCGCAGGGGGAGGGCAGAGCCCTGGCTCTGGGCTCCCCTTCCCCAAAGATGGTCTTGGCTGAGAGTCACTGATTTCTGTGCTAACAAGCTCTGCCCTACGCTGGGTTCCTGTCGGCTAATAAACCTTCTGTGTTACTGGCTGGCTGAGAGTCACGTCTGACTGCGGAGTTGGGGGGCAGGACCCTCTGGCTTCCTCAGGACCCCGCCTGGGCGGACTCCCTGTGGGAAGCGCACGGAGGGGCAGAAGATGCTGAATGCTCCAAGGTCAGACCCAGGAAGGTGAAGCCGTGTGAGCTTCTTGCCCTGGGGACAGTCTGCTCCGAGAGAGGAGACTCCCCCAGAGCCCTGCCCGGCTGCGTAGGGAGCAGCTCCAGCATTGCCCGGGGACTCCAGGGCAGGTGGCCGCTGGCGGGAAGTGCCTCACAGCTGAGGCAGGGCACCGGCAGGTTTCCTGTCCCAGCCGGAGCTGGCCTGGCACACGGGCTCCAGCTCGCAGCGCCGTGGGGCACTGAGCAGCTGCTGGAAGGACACCGCCTGCTCGGCGAAGCCAGGCGACTGGCTACAGGCCTGGCCTGGCATCTCCCTGCCCAGCGCAGGAGGCAGCCGGCCCGTGCCTGGCCCAGGGCGAAGCGGGGGCTGTGAGGGGAGAAGCAGCACAGGCACCCGGCAGAGGCCATGCGGGGGCTCCGGGGCCAGGACCTGGCGCCCCCCCTGCGCAGCCCCTGCCCTTACCGAGTCGATGAGGATGAAGGCGGCCAGGTGGCGCTGGGCCACGCCCGCACGCTGGAGCCGCATGGCGATCTCGTACTGGTTACTGGGCTCAAAGCAGAAGGGCCGGGGCAGCAGGGCGTACCTGGGGGCAGGAGGGCGAGCTGTGTGGGTGGGCCAATGGGGCGAACAATGGGGGCTGTGACAGGGGGCTCTGAGCCCAGCCCAGCGTAGGACAGGGCCCGGGGGCGGGGGAGTGTGAGCCCAGCCCAGGGTGGGACAGGGCCCGGGGGGGGGGGGGTGAGCCCAGCCCAGGGTGGGACAGGGCCCGGGGCGGGGGGGGGGGGGGGAGTGTGAGCTCAGCCCAGGGTGGGACAGGGCCCGGGGGGGGGGGAGTGTGAGCTCAGCCCAGGGTGGGACAGGGCCCAGGGGGGGCGGGGGGAAGTGTGAGCTCAGCCCAGGGTGGGACAGGGCCCGGGGGGGGGGGGGGAGTGTGAGCTCAGCCCAGGGTGGGACAGGGCCCGGGGGGGGGCGGGGGGAAGTGTGAGCTCAGCCCAGGGTGGGACAGGGCCCGGGGGGAAGGGGGGGTGAGCTCAGCTCAGTGTGGGACAGGGCCCGGGGGGGGGGGGGGGGGAGTGTGAGCTGACCCCAGGGTGGGACAGGGCCCGGGGGGGTGGGGAAGTGTGAGCTCAGCCCAGGGTGGGACAGGGCCCGGGGGGGGGAGGGGGGGGGGGGAGTGTGAGCTCAGCCCAGGGTGGGACAGGGCCCGGGGCGGGGGGGGGGGGGGGGGGGGAGTGTGAGCTCAGCCCAGGGTGGGACAGGGCCCGGGGGGGGGGAGTGTGAGCTCAGCCCAGGGTGGGACAGGGCCCAGGGGGGGCGGGGGGAAGTGTGAGCTCAGCCCAGGGTGGGACAGGGCCCGGGGGGGGGGGGGAGTGTGAGCTCAGCCCAGGGTGGGACAGGGCCCGGGGGGAAGGGGGGGTGAGCTCAGCTCAGTGTGGGACAGGGCCCGGGGGGGGGGGGGGGAGTGTGAGCTCAGCCCAGGGTGGGACAGGGCCCGGGGGGGGGGGGGTGAGCCCAGCCCAGGGTGGGACAGGGCCCGGGGGCGGGGGAAGTGTGAGCTGACCCCAGAGTGGGACAGGGCCCGAGGGGGGGGGGGGTGAGCCCCGCCCAGGGTGGGACAGGGCCCGGGGGGGGGCGATGAGCCAGTTTGCCAGGCTGCGGGACCAGCTGGCGCAGGCTGGGCTGGGCTGCGCAGGGCATGGCTGGGGTCCGGGCTGTGTGCCCCCTTGGCAGGGCTGGCCCCTAGCCCGGGCAGCAGCGCGTGGGACATGGGCCCAGCAGCCTGGCAGCGAGGGCACTGGCGCCGCCCGAGGGTCCCCAGACGGGCGGCGGAGAAAGCAGGGCCCTGGGTCCGCCCAGGAGCCCCCGTGGGCTCTCACCTCGCGGTGTGCGGCAGGCTCTCCTTGTACCTCTGCTCCGAGGGCAGCACGTTCCCACAGCGAGGGCTCGTGGGCAACGCCTGGGCACTGACGCTGACGATGGCCTCCCAGTCCTCTGTGGACTGCAGGGAGAGAGGTTAGGGGGCGCCCCCCAGCTGGGTCCCCGAGGGCATGGGGCACTGCCAGGGGGCGGGCCCGTGCTCCTGGGCAGGCTGAAGGATGACGTGGGGGACAGGCGGGGGCTCAGGTGCTGGCAGGGGTAGGAGCCCTGGGCTGGGAGATGACCAGAGCATGCACGGGCCCCCGGAGCGTTCCTCGGGGCAGCCTGCTCCCGACGCGGGCCCCTGGGCACTGAGTGTGGACTCTGCGCCAGGTGGTCTCGGAGCTGGGCCCCACACACCAGGGGAGCCCCTCCCCCATCAGCTGTGGCTGCCAGGTGCCCAGTTTTTGACCGGAAAGTCTGGTTGAAAAGAGGACCTGGCAGTGTTCGGTTGGATGTACTGACTGGACACCCAAAGTCCAGTCACCGTGGGCGGGGGAGGCGCCGGGCCATTAACCCGCGTGCACCAGCCCCTGCTCGGCCAGGGCCGCCCCCTACGCAGGCAGCGGCAGCTCCACCCCGTCCCGGAGCAGAGGGAGCCCAGCTCCAGCTCCGGGGTGGGGGGAAAGAAAGGGAGATGGACACAATCCAGCAAGTGACGGGGTGGGGCCTTGGGGGGGGGAAGAGGCAGAGAAGGGGCGGAGCCTTGGGGGAGAGGCGGGGCAGGGGGTGGGGCTGGGAGTTTGGTTACCAGCAATTAGAAAGGTGGCAATCCTACCATCAGCCCCTTGCCCTTTGACGGCCTGGCACCCAGGCACCCCTCCCCCATCAGCCCCACACCAGGGGAGCCCGGTGCCTAGATGTCCCCTCCCCCGTCAGCCCCACATGCCCTGCAGGAGCCTGGCCATCCCCTCCCCTGTTGGCATCCCGCCCCGGGGCAGCCTGGTGCCCAGCCCCCTCCGTGCCCCGCACACCTCGGGCTCGTAGCGGAGCAGGATGTCGTACTCCATAGGGTAGGGGATGTTGTCGATGTGGAAGGACAGGCCAGCCCCGTCCCGCACGCGGGCGAAGCCGGGCCCCGTCCATGTGATCATGTGACCCGCATGCTCCCGGGACACCACTTCCACGTCGGGCTGGGGGGCAGAAACCTGGGTCAGTGACCTGCCCCTCCACTGCTGCCCCTTGCCCCCACCTCGCCCCATCCCTGCCCCCCACTACCCTCAGCCCATCCCTGTCCCCACCCCTCCACCGCTGCCCCTTGCCCCCACCTCGCCCAATCCCTGCCCCCCCACTACCCTCAGCCCATCCTTGTCCCCACCCCTCCACCGCTGCCCCTTGCCCCCACCTCGCCCCATCCTTTCTCCCCACTACCCTCAGCCCATCCCTGTCCCCACCCCTCCACCTCGCTCCATCCTTTCCCCCCACTACCCTCAGCTCATCCCTGTCCCCACCCCTCCACCTCGCCCCATCCTTTCCCCCCACTACCCTCAGCCCATCCCTGTCCCCACCCCTCCACCGCTGCCCCTTGCCCCCACCTCGCCCCATCCCTGCCCCCACTACCCTCAGCTCATCCCTGTCCCCACCCCTCCACCTCGCCCCATCCTTTCCCCCCACTACCCTCAGCTCATCCCTGTCCCCACCCCTCCACCTCGCCCCATACTTTCCCCCCACTACCCTCAGCCCATCCCTGTCCCCACCCCTCCACTGCTGCCCCTTGCCCCCACCTCACCCCATCCTTCCCCCCACTATCCACAGCCCATCCCTACCCCCACTCCTGCTATCCTCCCTTGTGTGACAAAATGGGAATTTTTGGTAGTATTTTGTATTAATCCTATGTGTGCCTCAGTTTCCCCTTACACCCGGCATTGCTGCCCAGTGGTGGGAGGATTACGGCTACGTCTCTACTGCAGACACTACTGTGCACAGCTACAGCATGGCTTCACGGGGCTCTCCCCTCGTTTCACTAGCCCCCCTCCCCAAGAGGTGGGCACCGTGGTCAGGGAAGAACCCCCGTGGGCTAGTGCTGTCCACTGGGGGGGAGCTGTCCCTGCGCGGTGGTCAGGTCTCTGCCAGGCTCTGCCTCCGTGGGAATTCTTTCCATACTTGCCTCAGTTTCCCCTAGGTGCTGCAGTGTAGGGGAGGGGAAAGGCCTGGGTGCTCTCTGGGCAGGCTACGCCTGGTGGTGGGGCTCCTTGCTGCCTGGCCTCGGGCCCCGGATCCGGGCAGTTTTTGAGAAGACAGTGGCAGCCCCAATTGCTGGGACTGTGACACCCCCCCCGCCCATTCCTGCCCCCAATCCTCTACACCATCCCCCCCTTGCTTCTCCAGACCCCCCTCCCCCCGCCCCTCACCTTGTGCTGGGGCTGCCGGCTGCGCCGGGGCAGGGCTTGATGCTGCAGGAGCCGCATGGCACTGCGCTGGCGCCGCAGACGCCCCTTACGCCCGTTGGGGAGCCCGCTGGAATGCTCCAGGCAGTCCGGGGGGGCCTCGGGGCGCAGCGCTCCCTGCAACGGGCCAGGGTCAGACTGGCAGACCGCCGGGGGGCCCCTGGGGGTGGGGAGTCGCCGGGGGACCCCTGGGGGTGGGGAGTTGCCGGGGGGACTGATGAGGGGGCAGGAGGTTGCCAAGGGGGGCTGGGGTTAGCCCGAGGAGACCCCCTGACTGCGGCAGGCTCTGGCTGGCCAGAGGGACGCTGACGCCCGGCTGCGCAGTGTAGCTGGTGCTGGGTCCTGTTGCTCAGTGAGGGGCACAACCCCCGGCCCAGACCCCAGCCTGGCACCAGAGACTGTGACCCAGAGCCACGGAACTGCACTCGGGAGGGGTCCTGAGCCCTGTGGCCCCGGGACCCTGCACGCTGCCCCTCCCGGGCCCCCACGTACTGCCCCCCCGGCCCCGGGACCCTGCACGCTGCCCCCCCTGGGCTCCCACGTGGTGCCTCCCTTGGCCCTGGGACCCTGCCCCCTGCCCCCCTGGGACTCCCACGCCCTGCCCCCCCCCAGCCCCGGGACCTGCGGCAGCCCAGCGTCTGGTGCCCGCACTCACCGGCAGCTTGGGGTGGGTGGGCGCGTGGCCTGGGGCATGCTCCGCCTCGTAGCTGTAGTAGTCCAGGGGTGCACAGAAGTAGCCGGGTTGCACCTGGTCACATTGGCGCCCGATGAGGTGGGGCCGGCAGGGGCACAGCCCGTCCTCCATGGAGCACCTGGGGGCGGCACAAGCCCTGTCCGTCCTGGGCTAAGGAAGCCTGCTCTACCCTGTCCGTGTGTCTGTCCAGGGCAGGGGGCGTGGGGGCCGGGGGAGAGGCCAGCCGGTTACCGACCAGCCCTGAGCGCCCTGGTTCCACCATCAGCTCCCCACAGCTTGTGTCCCACCCCCGGGGTGATGAACTGGGCATGTTCTTACTGTCTCCTCCGAACACTGTGCGTGCCTCAGTTTCCCCTGTGTGTTACTCAGGTATCTGGGTGGTGGGACAAGGGGGGGTGATCTTTGCAGTGACCCCTAGAGGCCAGGTGTGGCTGCGACACTCGTAGCCTGGCAGCTGATGGCCTGGCCCCCTCCTCTGCCAGGATCAGCCTTGGGGGTTGGTGCAGCCCGGGAACAGAAAGGAAGGAGGAGGGGCAAGGGGCGTGAGGGAGGGTTGCCAACTCTCCAGGGTTGGCCTGGAGTCTCCGGAATTGGCATCGGTCTCCCGGTGACTATTGCAAGCCATCCGGCAGTTCTACGCCGCGGCCCCGCCGACTCGCCCGTCTGTCACCCGCCGGCTGGGGGTCGCTGCAGCTAGAGATCGGGGAGGGGCTGGGGGTCCAGGGCAAAGCCAGGCTGCTGGAGGCTCAGAGGTGCGGTTCCAGGAGGCGGAGGGGCCTACGGCTTAACCCCCGACAAGGGGGGTCGCACTGAGGGGGGTCCTCCCAGGGGCCGTACGGGGCTGAGAGAGCCCGGGGCCTGGGAGTGCCTGACACCCGGCACCCCTGCCCCATGCCCCTCCCCCCAGTCATGGCACTGCCAGTGGCCCACCCCCCCCGGCCGTGGTACCGCCTCCTTTTCCCCCTCCGGCCATGGCACCGCCCCCTTCCCCCCCCAGCCATGGTACTGCCCCTTCCAACACCACCCCGCCGTGGTACCGCCCCCTTCCCCCACCCTGGCCGTGGTACCGCCCACTGTGCCCGCTCCCCCCAGCCATGGTACTGCCCCCGTGCCCCCCCAGCCATGGTACCACCCCCTTCCTCCCCAGCTCTGGTACTGCCCCCTCCCCCCCCGGCCATTGCACCACCACCTTTCCCCCCCCCCCCCGGCCATGGTACTGCCCCCTTCCCACCCCCAGCCGTGGTACCTCCCCCTTCCCCTCCCCCGGCCATGGTACCGTTCCTGTGCCCCTCCCCCAGCGTGGCACCTGCCTACCTGTTGCTGTAGGTGCCCCCGAAGTCGCAGGCACAGGGCCGGCAGCCGGCCATGTCGTTGCTCAGGCCCCAGAACTCGGGCTGTGGGGAGAGCCGGGTCAGACACCACATGGGTCACGCCGGGGGCCGGGGAGGGGCAGGACACGGGGCACTCACCAGGCACTGGCTGCAGTACCGGCCGCTGACAAAGCGCTTGCAGTAGCAGTCTCCACTGATGTGGTCACAGGGGGGGCTGCCCGCGATGATGCCCCGAGGGTCACACCTGCAGGCTGGGCACAGACACAGCAGCTGTCCCACAGCCCCCACGAATATCCCAACCCCACCCTCGTGCGAGGCCTGGCACACCCAGCTCTGGGGATGCCGAGCCGGATCCTGCCCGGTGCCCGAGGGGTGGTCCCACGCAGCACATGGGGCCCTGCCCACCAGCGGCTGCCCCGAGGAGCCACGTCCCCTGCATAGGGGCTGGAACTAGGGGGCTGGGGGGGCTGCCGCATCCGCTGGCATGACGGGGTTTCCATCATATCCAGGGTTGGTAGTTTGGTTCCATGGCTCAGTCGTCCCCCTGCTCCTCGTCCCCCCCTCCCGCCGTACACATTGCTCCAGCACCCTGGTCTCCTGTTTGGGACTCGTGGGGAGTCCAGGGGGAAGCAGGCCCTGGGTCCCCCCAAGCTGGACTTTGCTGCAGCTGCCTGCTCCCTGTGCCTGTGTCACACGCTGGCTGCAGAGTGGGGGGCAGGGCCCTTTGGGGGCATCTGAGGCTCCCCAGGGGTCCCGCCCAGGGGGACTTGCTGCAGGGAGCGAACGGGGTGACCAGGGGGCTGAACGCTCCGAGGTCGGACCCAGGAAGCGCCGAAGCCGAGCAGGCTCCTGGCCCTGGTGAGTGTGGCCCTGAGGGGAGACGCTGCCCTGAGTCCTGCCTGGCTTCACTCAGAGCGGTGCCAAGGCCGTGCCCACACTCACGCTGGCAGCCCTGCGGGTCGGTGTGGCTCAGCCCGTAGAAGGCCTCCTTGCAGCTGTCGCAGCGCACGCCCTGGACGTGTTCCTTGCAGCGGCACTGCCCGGCGATCATGCCCAGCGCCACGTCCGTGTGGCTGTCGCACACCCCGCCGTCCAGGGAGCCCACCGGGTCACAGTCACAGGCTGCCAGCAGAGGGGAAGAGAGCGGGAGTCGCATGCCAGGAGCCAGCTCTGTGCCCTGTCCGGACGCCAGTGACCGAAGCAGGTGGCACTGCCAGGGCAGCCAGGATCGGCCATGCTGGGCAGGGCGGTGCAGGGACAGGGGAGCTACTGTCGGTGGGATGGGGAGGGCAGCCGAGTGCCTCAGCACAGCCAAATCCCCGGGCACACGCCCAGGCCAGGGAGTGCAGCGTGGGGGCTGCCCGCAGAGGGGCTGCGGCTCGGCGTGAGCCCCCCGCGCAGCACTGTAGCCAAAGGGCTCACGCGCTCCCTGGCCGCATCCCGGGGCCGTGACCAACATGGGCGATATGTGCCTCAGTTTCCCCAGGCGTCGCCCTGCCGCACTGAGCGCCACATGAGATGCGGGCCACGCAGCTGTCTGGGGAGCCACACGGGGCAGCGAGGGCTAGGGGGACCCAACCGACAATGGGAACCCCAAGGACCCCACACTTCACCCGTGAGGCTGCAGACGGAGAAAGAGGGGGCGGTGCCAGGCGAGCGTGGAGAACAGGGCTCTGCGACCCAGGGCAGCCCCTGGCACTGAGACACGGGACAGCCGAAGAAGGAGGCCGAGATGGGCTGGCCAGGCTGGGCTCTGGCTGCCCCTTCGCTGCTCTCTGCAGAGCCAGGACTGGAGCCCGGCACCGGCTGCGCGGCACAGGGGGATGCTCTGCGCAGGGGCCTGTCTGGGCAGAGCTCCCGGGGGCGGCAGGGAGCGGCCAGCCTCAGCCTCACTACGCACAGAGGTGACCCAGCCCGCTCTGACCTCTGGGCCCTGGGGAGCCCAGGAGCCGTGCAGTGCCCTGGCCTGCCCACGTGCCTGGGGGGGGCACAGGCATGCGTCAGGGGGCCCGTCTGGGCTGGGAGCAGACCCGGGGACAGCACATGACTAGTGGGGGCCTGGCGAGCCCCTAGAGACCAAGGGCCGGGCATGGGCCGGTGACCCTGAGAGAGAGGATGCCCCCTCTGCGCTGTGGGCACCCGGCTGGTGCCAGCTCTAGCTTCAGAGGAAGGGGTGCAAAGCCCCGAGAACCCCGGGGGTGACCCCCCCCCGCTGGAGGCTGCCCAGCCCGTCTGCCGGGGCGCCGGGCACTCACGGACGCAGGCGGTGCTGGCCCGGATGTCGGCCCGCGGGCTGTGGTAGTAGAAGGGTTTGCAGAGCTGGCAGCTGCGGCCCATGGTGTTGTGCTGACAGTCGTCACAGACGCCCCCGCTGGTGTTGCCCGTGGCCAGGTACACGGCCATGTCGAAGTGGCACCGGCGCGAGTGCTGGTTACAGTTACACCCTGCCAACAGATGGGTCAATTAACAACGGCCCGGGCACATCACCCCCTGGGCACTGCCCCCAGCTCACCATGTCCCTGCCCCTGGGCCCTGCCCCCCAGCTCACCCCATGTCCCTGCCCCTGGGGCCTGCCCCCAGCTCACCCCATGTCCCTGCCCCTGGGCACATTCACCCCCTGGGCACTGCCCCCCAGTGCACTCACTGCACTAGGCGCAAAAGCAGGCAGGAGCAGAGCCATGGGGAAGCGGGGGGGGCACAGCTGCAGGGAAACAAGCGGGGGCAGGGAAGCAGTGGGGGGGCAGAGCCGCGGGGAAGCAGGTGGGGGGCACAGCCGCGGGGAAGCGGGGGAGGGGAGGCACAGCCATGGGGAAGCGGGGGGCAGGGAAGCAGTGGGGGGCAGAGCCGCGGGGAAGTGTGGGGGGGAGGCAGAGCCGTGGGGAAGCAGGGGGGGCACAGCTGTGGGGAAGCAGGGGGCAGGGAAGCGGGGGGCAGAGCCGCAGGGAAGTGAGGGCGGGGCACAGCCGCGGGGAAGCAGTGGGGGGGCACAGCTGCTGCGAAGCGGGAGGCAGGGAAGCAGTGGGGGGCAGAGCCGCGGGGAAGCGGGGGGGGCACAGCTGTGGGGAAGTGGGGGGCAGGGAAGCAGGCGGGGGGTGGCCCGGAAGCAGTGGGGGGGGCAGCCTGCTCTCTCACCTCGGCAGGCGTGCGGGTCGGTGCCCCCGGCCGGGTGCCAGGGCAGGTCCTGGTAGAAGTCCTGGCACCGCTCGCAGTTCAGGCCGGCGGTGTGGTGCTTGCAGACGCAGCGGCCGTGAATCTGGGAGAGGCGGCGACAGGGCCCAGGTCAGCGGTGGCCCTGGCGCACGTGAGACGCTGCCACGGCCCAGGCTGGCCCCAACCCTCCCGCCGGGGGGCCCAGGGCCCTCAGCTGCCATGAGCAGGCCCTGCCACAGATAGCAGGCCTCCCGCCAGGCCTGAATGGGTCTCGTCTGCACTGGGGCAGGAGGAACGGCTGGGGCACAGGGACCCCTGGGGCCGCCCCACACCCCCTGCCACCCGCCTGCTGCCCCAGGCATCACGGGCACAGCAGCCACCCAGGGCTGGGCCTGGCTGCCTTGTGGCAGGTCTTGGGGTGGGGCTCTGCCCCCTTGCTGCCCCCTCCCTACCCCACTGCCCTCCCCGTGGGGTGGATCCATGCCCCCTTACCATGCCCTCCACGCCCGCTGGCACGCCGGGGGCGGGCGCGCACTCGGAGGCGTGGCCGTAGCAGAAGCAGCTCCCGCGCAGCACCAGCTCGTAGAGGGCGTAGTAATACTTCTCCTGGATCTCCCGCCGCGAGTCCAGCAGGTTGTCGCCCAGCGTGTGCAGCCGGGTCAGGTTCACCCGCAGGTTGGTGACGCGCAGCAGATCTGGGGGCAGGGGGAGCTTAGCACTGGCCCCACCCCAGCCCCCCAACCTCCCAGCCCCTGCTGCCCCCAGTCTCCCCCAGCCCCTGCACTGCCTAGACCTGATGCCTCCCACTCTCCTTGGCCCCCGTGTACGGTGCCCAGGGACCACTCCTGCATCCCCCCGTCTCCAACACTCCTGGGGCCCCTGCGACCCCCTGGCCTGCCTGTGCCTCCCCTGCCATGGGCATCTCCCTGCACCACCCGCGGCTCTGAACCCGGTGCCCCACGGCGCCGCCTGCAGCTCTGGACCTGGCGCCCCACGGCACTGCCCGCAGCTCTGGACCCCATGCCCCACGGCACCGCCTGCGGCTCTGGACCCCGTGCCCCAGGGCTGCAAGCTCTAGGGCAGGGATCCCAGCCCGTCCTCCCGGCCGAGCCCCCTGCCTCATGCCCCTACCCTGGATGGCAGGGCTGTACGGATCCTCCACCGGGATGGACGGGTCCAGGACCTTGAAAATCACCTGGGCAAAAGGTGAGGGGCAGTGTGACATTCTGAGTGTGATATAATAGCTCATTGAAAGGTGACAGGGCCAGAAAGAGTTAATTACCTCCCAGACTGACCTGACCCAGGGGTGAACTGTAGAGACTGGCTAGGAAGCTAGATAAATGAACAGAGCTTTGAAATGCAGCCGGCATTGTTAGAGATAGAAGGGGAGATGTTTGCTCAGGGCTTGTGATATAAGCAAACAAGTCTTGTCTATTGCGATGGTTTTAATTCAAAGATCAAAAAAGGAATATTAACATGTAGGAAGACACTTGAGGGAAATAGTATTATTGTCTCTATGTCTCTTTGAAGGTTGTGGTAACCTGTATCTGAACTGTTTAATGGGTAAATTACCCTGTGCTAATTGCCAGGATGTTTGGAAGGAGAGTTAAGCCTATTTTCTCAGGCCAAAAGGCTGCTGGAAATGTATAAGAACCCTGGGACACGATCCTTCTGCATCTTAGATCTGCTTTGGGTTTCAAGAGGGGGAAACCTTAAGCCACAAGGATTGAGATCCCCAGTCACTGACTGGAGCCACCCTGAATATGGACATTGGACTATAAACCTCAATAAATTGAACCCAAGTCTGTCTGTAAATTGATCTTCCAACTAATTCTCTCTCTCTTTTCTTTTTTAATCAATTTTAGTTTAGTTAATAAGAATTGACTATAGTGTGTATTGTGGGTAAGATCTAAGTTATCATTGGACCTGGGTGTGTGGCTGATCCTTTGGGGTTGGAAGAACCTTTTCTTTTATATGATGAGAGAAGATTTTCAGTAATCATCATCATATCTGACTCTGTCTGGACAGAGGCCTGAGGCTGGGCACTTTAAGGGAACTGCATTATTTGGACTTCTGAGTAACCAGGGAGGTACTATAGAAGCTGTTTTGTCTGGCTTGGTAAATCTAAGTATTGGAAGATCCACCAGCGTCTGGGGTTTGTCTGCCCCGTTCTGTTTGCAGTTCACCCTGATTGAGTGACCTCAGCTAGCTCCCACGGGCAGCACCGTCACAGGCAGAGTGAGACCCCAGAGCTCCCCCTGCCCCGGCCTGCCCCCAGCCCCCCCCCCACGCCCCAGGGTGATAGGCGAGGGGCGGCGTGAGACCCCAGAGCCCCCCCGCCCAGGCCTGCCCCCAGCCCCCCCCATGCCCCAGGGTGACAGGCGAGGGGCGGCGTGAGACCCCAGAGCCCCCCCCCGTCCCGTTCCCCAGGGCGACAGGCGAGGGGCGGCGTGAGACCCCAGAGCCCCCCCGCCCCGAGCCCCCCTCACGCCCCAGGGCGACAGGCGAGGGGCAGCATGAGACCCCAGCTCCCCACCTCGCCATGGCTGGAGGGCTCGATCTCAGAGTAGCGCTGCTCGCACAGCACCTCGTCCACGCGGCCCGACGCCTGCACGGCCACGGCCGGGAACAGCCGGGAGCAGTTGTAGGCGAAGTAGCGATAAACCTTCCAGGTGCGGCCGAAATCCGCCGAGCGCTCGACCAGCATGGCCGCCGGGCGGAAGGTCTGGGGGGAGAGACATGGGGGAGCTGGGTGCCCGCAGCATGGCACGGGCGGGGTGTCGGGGGAGGGGAGCTGGGTGCCCCCCAGCATGGCCCCGGGCGGGGTGTCGGGGAGGGGAGCTGGGTGCCCCCAGCATGGCCCCGGGCGGGGTGTCGGGGGAGGGGACCTGGGTGTGCCCCCAGCATGGCCCCGAGCGGGGTGTCGGGGGAGGGGAGCTGGGTGACCCTGCAGAGCCAGGCCTGGGACAGCTGCCCTTGGGCAGGATTGGCCCTGCTGTCCCCACCCCCATCCCAGGGGAGTAGCCCCCCGGACCTCCCCTGAGCTCCCCTCCCACCTCCCCAGCCCAGGGCCCAGTTACCTTAAATTTCATGATGAGGTGGGTGAAGTGGAACTCGGCCTCCAGGTCCAGGCGGATGCTGACGTGCTCCACGCCTGCAAAGACGGGACGGGCTCACCCCCATGCACCAGCCCCCCCGGGGAGACGGGATGGGACGGGGTCACCCCCATGCACCAGCCTCCCCAGGGAGACGGGACGGGGTCACCCCCATGCACCAGTCCTCCCGGGGAGACGGGACGGGGTCACCCCCATGCACCAGCCCCCCCGGGAAGACGGGACGGGGTCACCCCATGCACCAGTCCTCCCGGGGAGACAGGACGGGGTCACCCCCATGCACCAGCCCCCCCGGGAAGACGGGACGGGGTCACCCCAATGCACCAGCCCCCCCGGGGAGACAGGACGGGACGGGGTCACCCCGATGCACCAGCCCCCCCAGGGAGACAGGCAGGCATCACCCCCAATGCTCCACCACCTGCCTGCACCAGCCCCTTTGCCGCCCCCACATCCCAAGCTGTGGTCCCCGCAGAGGAAGGTGGGGTCGCTGCAGGGGCCTCTCCTCCAGCCTGGAGGTCCTGGCATTGGGGTCTCCCGAGGAGCAGTCTCCCGGCCCAGGCTCTCCTGAGGGTCCCCTGTGACTCCTGCAGTCCGGGGCAGCGCAGGCCAAGCGAGGGGCCATGATCCCTTCCCCTCCCCGCTAGTCTGGGCTCCGTCCGACCGCGGGGAGTCTCTCTCCATGGCCTTGGGGGCCCTCTCACCATTCTCCGACTGCCACCAGGTGGTGTGGCCGTCCCGGCCGCCGAGGTACACCACGTTCTGGATGCGGTGGCTGTTGCGCAGAGACGGGGACCGGGAGTCGCAGGAGAAGCATTTCTCCGAGTCCTGCAGCACACAGAGTGTCCCAGTGCTGTCTTGCCCCACGGCGCAGCCCCGCAGCAGGGGCAGATGGGCAGACGGGCACTGGGGCTGCCTCTGCTCACCGCCTGCCCTTGGACCGACAGACAGACTCACCCCCGGGGACATGATCCAGACCCACGCACGGCACCCACGTGCAGACGGACTCGCACACCCACGGATCCAGGGGACAGACGGACGGACACAACCACCAGTTCAGGCAGACAGACGGACTCGCATACACGGATCCAGGGGGTCAGACAGACTCACACGCACACGCAGAGCCGGACAGATGGACACACACACACATACAGATCCAGACAAACTCGCACACCCACACGGATCCAAGTGGACAGACGGCCAGACACACCCACAGATCCAGGGGGCCAGATAGACAGACACACCACACGGATCCAGGGGACAGACGGACTCACGCACTGACCCTGGCTCGCCCGCAGGCTCTGCCAGCCTGGCTGGGGCTGAGTGTTTGGGGCTGGGCGCAGGGGGCTGCATCGCCCGTCTCCCTTGGCCAGGCTCACCGGAGGCCCGAGGATCGGCTGGCGGGTGCCGGTGAGAGCGCAGGGCTCTGGGGCCGAGCTCCCCTGGTTGCCCTGGATGGGAAGGGTCTGGCTCAAGCCAGTGGGGGCTGTGGACAGAGGGCCTGGCCCCCCGGGCGCCCACGCAGAGCGACGGGGAGGGGGCAGCCGGTCACACCACACGCAGAGACGAGCGTTGGCCAGGAGCCGGGCCGCACAGTACCCGGAGGGCTGGGCGCTGCCCCGAGCACCCCTCGGAGTGGGGTACCTGCAGGTGGCTGACGATGCAGTACTCCTGGGGCCCGCGCAGCCCACAGGTGGATGTGGCGCTCAGGTTCTGGGCCCGCCCGATCAGCAGGTTTCCGGTGGCCGGGTGGCAGCTCCCCACGGAGCAGCTGGGCACGTCCTGGCTCCCCGCACCGGGCACCTGGACTGGAGGCACAGGGCGCGGACCGGCTGAGAGGGGGTGAGCCCCGACCCCCACATATACCCCTTCCCCCGCACGGGGGCCCCAGGCTCACGCCTTCATCCCCCTGCACACCCCTCCCCCTGTGCACCCCCCGCACCCCTCCCCCCCACACCCTCCCCCTGTGCACCCCCTGCACCCCGTGCACCCCCCTTCCCCTGTGCACCCCCCGTACCCCTCCCCCCCGCGCCCAGCACTGGGTCCCAAACCTGCTGACCCGGCAGGGAAACGCCACGACCCCGAAAGCCCCCAAAAGTCCCCGCGCAGCAGCCCTGTGACTGGGGGAGCAAAGGCCTTTGTCTGGCCTGCCGTGACTCTGCCCCCCCTCGTCCCCCGTCTGAGTCCTCCCCGACCCTGGCCCCCCCCGACTCTGCCCAGCCCCTGCCAATGATTACCTGGTGAGGCCGTGCCCAGGCGGGGTCGTGCCTGGGGGGGGGGGCAGAGACACACTCCGGAGCAGGGCCCCACATGGGCATGACATGGGCAGTCCCCACCCCCGGGGCAGAGCAGGGGGGGGGAGGAGTCAGCGGGGGGGGGGGGGGGCAGGGTGTCTGCCCCGCCCCCCTGCATAGCCCCCTGCTCTGTCTCAGCCCCGCGGCCAGCGCCAGGCACCGGGGGGGGGGGGGGGGGGGGGAAGCAGGTGCCAGGCTGGGGGGGCTCAGGGCTGCCCTGGCCGTGCCCGTCCCGGGAGGTGGGAGCATGGTCAGGAGCTGCCCTAATTCCGCTCCCAGGGCTCAGCGGAGCCGGGACGTCTGGGGATTTACGGCTCAGCTCCAGGGGCCCTTTGCCGCGTGGAGAGGGAGCGGGCGCAGCTGGGCCGAGCTCTGCCCACCAGGACGTCCCCCACACTCGCTGCACAGTCCAGAGCACACGGGCGCTCCCGCCACGCCATGTCATCCGGCCCACACCGGGCCCCCCGTCCTCAGGGCCCCCCGTCCTCAGGGCCCCCGCCTCCATCCGGCCCCCACCGGGCCCCCCGTCCTCAGGGCCCCCGTCTCAGGGCCCCCCGTCCTCAGGGCCCCCGCCTCCATCCGGCCCCCACCGGGCCCTCCGTCCTCAGGGCCCCCGCGTCCATCCGGCCCCCACCGGGCCCCCCGTCCTCAGGGACCCCGCGTCCATCCGGCCCCCACTGGGCAACCCGCTCTCAGGGCCCCCCGCCTCCATCCGGCCCCCGCCTCAGGGCCCCCGCGTCCATCCGGTCCCCACCAGGCACATGGGTGCACACACCCGGGGTCTGCGTACGGCGCAGCCACCTGCCCTGGGAGGGGAGGGGAGAAGGTGCCCAGGGCCGCACGTGCGCGGGGACTTACCCAGCAGCAGGAGAGCAAACAGCAGCTCCATGGGCACGGGGGGTCCGGCCTGGGGAGAGCGAGGCGAGAGGGTTACGCCGGGCCGGGCTGGGCGAGGGGAGGTCAGATTTGCAGGGAGCCGTGGGCCCAGGGTGCAAAGGGTGGAGGGGAAGGAGACTGGGGGTGATGGGAAGGGGGGTGGGATACTGGCCCAGGCCTCCTTCCTGTCAGCCTGCAGGTGGGAAGTGCCAGGGCTCCCTGGTCCTGCTAACGCCCGACGCCGGGGCTGGGCCGTGGTTGGCAGAGCCAGGGCGCCCGTGGGGCTGGCTGCCCCAGAGGTCAGGCGCTGCTCATTCACCCCCAGGACAGCATCTGTGGTCCCCCCCAGTCCCTCACCTTGCCAGGCTGGGGAGCGAGGGGATCGGGGGCAGGCAGGAGCTGCCCGTGGCTGGGGGGTCCCACGTCTCAGAACAGGCGCATGTGGCCCAGGGCAATGCTGTCTGCGAGCGCCCCGGGCTAGCGCCAGCCCTAGTGAGGGCAAAGTGCCCCATGGGCAGTGCCACCCCCACCAGCTGCCAACCTGGGGCCGGGCACGTAGAGCAGCCAGCACAGCTCGGGGCAGCGACTAATAGTTGGAGCAGGAGACAGGGATCCAGGACACCTGGGTTCTCTTCCTGGCACTGCCCCTGCTGGGCAAGCCTGTTCCCCTCAGCCTGCTCCCTCACTGCCCCTGGGCACCCCCCTGCCAGCTCACCCGCGCTGGGCACCGGGCTCGGCACTGGAGGAGAAATCCAGGCAGCCTGAGCAGTAATGTCGCTGCCCCGGCCGGGCACCGTAGGGCAGCAGGCTCCGCGTGCAGCCTCCTCCCGCTCGCCCCGGTACTCACGTCCGAGCGGTGCAGCCCGCGGCCCTGGCAGCCCGCGCTGGGGGAGGGGGGAGCTGGCTGCAGGCTGGGCGGGGGCAGCCCCCCAGAGCCCCTCCTGCTCCTGCGAGTCCCCGAGCCCTGGGCGGGCAGCGTGAGAACTCAGAGCACAAAAACAAGCTGGCAAACAAGGGAAGCGATGGGTAAAACTCACCCGGCTCCTCTCCCAGGCGCACAGAGCGATTCTTATTCAAATCGGGGCTGGGGCTGTGAAAGGGGCGAACGGTCTCCAGGCTACGGGAATGTCACAGCCGATTCTTTCTGCTCGGCAGTGCACACAGGCCAGCCGGGGCGGGGACGACCGGCCTCTGGGCCCTGAGCCGCCCAGGGCCCCAGGCCAGACTCCCAGCTCACCAGGGGCTAGTTACGGTCAAACCGGTCGCGAGCCGAGGGAGCTGCTACGGTCTCGCCACCTCCTGAGCACATGGCACGCTTGGGCAGAGACCGGGCTCCCCCCGGCCACGCTGGGGGGGAGAGGGCCCACTCCTTGTCCCCCCGCTGGCCTCCAGCCACAAAGCGTGGGAAGCCGCACCAAGGGCCGGGGGCTAGGGAGAAAGGAGCAGGCCTGGTGCCCGCGTTCCCAGGGTGCTAGCCCCAGCCCGGCAGGAATGTGCGTGTTGTGTCTTGCACCAGGCTCCCCGGCGAAAGCAGCACGTCCCACAGCCGCTGCCACCAGGACGGGGAGGGGGCAGGGTGGGAAACAGCCAATGTCCCACTCCCAGGTCACTGGGCCGGCACGGCCCGCTCTGGGGGCCGGCTCCATGCCCGGGGGCATCCAAGCTGGCACTCCAGGAGCCGCACATCCGCAGCCCCTTGGCTTGGTGGGCCGCTGAGCCCATGGGACTGGGAGGCAAGTGGCCAGCTGGCCGCCAGATCTCTGCAGAGCGGCTCAGCGCCAGGGGCCGGCCAGGACCCAGATGAGCCCTGCCCTGGGGGCAAGGGGCGGGGCTTTGCAGGAGGGTGGAGCCTGAGTTTGACTCCCAGGCGGGGCTGTGCTCTGGCCACCCCCCTGCCCTGGAGGGCACCACACAGGGACCCCACCACCCCTCGGGCTCCCTCTGTCCCCTGCCCCGCAGCCTCAGGGAGCTGCTTCATCCCTGGCCCCAGGAGCTCTGTGGGGTCAGAGATGGGGCCTGGCCCGGCAGCCTGCAGGGCTCCAGCTAGCCAGACCCACCCCTTGACCCAGCATCAGCGCTGCCCCCACGCAGGAGCAGCAGCGGCCTCCCCCAGCCCCGGCGGCCCGAAGCCTGGGGGGCCAGCCCGGCTCAGGGACCCTCCTGTCGCCCCCACGTGGCTGGTCCCTCCTGCCCCAGGCGCTGGGCAGGGAAGAGAGGCCCAGCCCCCGTGCCTGGGGAGCCCGGGCTTTGCCCCCGGTCCCGCACCATGGACACTGGCCCAGGCTGGGCACCGTGTGGCCTGTTCGCCAGGGCACGTGCTGAGACTCCAGCCAGGGCCCCGGGCCCGGCAGCGCCGCCCCAGGGGCATGTTCACCCCCCAGGGAACAGCAGCCCAGTGTCCCGGGCCCACCCGTGAGCCCCAATGGCCCTGTTCCACCCCCACCTGTGAGCTCCCAGAGCTCCCCCCACACCTGAGCTGGCCAGGGCAGGACACCACATGGCAGGGGACACCCCCACAGGGCCCCTCAGAGCAGCCCCGGCTATCATCTGCCAGTGCACAGGGCCCCACGCCCTTCCAGCGAGCTCTGTGCACCTCCAGGCCTCCCACCCCCTCAGCACTGCCCAGCCTCCAGGCCAAACGCCACTTCCCCCCACTGCAAAGCTGCCACCTCTGGGCGGCAGTGGGGCAGCTGTGTCCCACAGCACACTATTGTTGGCACTGGCTAACCCATGGAGACTGCCTGCCGGGGGCAGCACAGCCAGCCCCCGGGACATGGCCAGGGCACAGGGGTCACACCCCACTCCCCTGCCCCGGGGAGACGATCAGCCCATCCCGCCCCCCGCAGCTCTGCCCACGCAACGAGGGGGAGCCAGGGGGGCGCTGGCTGGTGCCGCCCGGCCAGGGAACGGCGTGAAGGCAGCCTGCAGAGCCAGGGCTGCATGGTACCTGCACGGCTGTCGCTGCTCAGCGTCCCTGGCGAGGGCCACACCCGTCCGGAAGCCCCTGGCAGCGGCCTGCAGCCAGCCGACTCTCAGCTCAGTCTGCTCAGGGCTGGGCTGTTTGTTCCTGCAAAGGTTCCCTCCCTCAGGCTCCTCCTCCCGCCACCGGTGCCAGGTGGGGCGGGCCCGCAGCTCAGCCAAGGTGAGCGGGAGGCCAGGTACAGCGGCTCTCCCCACCCTGTACACGGGGAGAGGAGGGCGTGTGCCCCTGCACCCTGAGCTGCCAGCCCTCAGCTCCCTGCTGTGAGTGAGGTGCAGCATGCGAGGGCATGGGGCCCTGGTGCCTACAGAGCACCGCCCCGGCCTGCCCAGCCCTGCCCTGCCCGGGCCTGGCACTGCAGCCATGGGGAGGGGCGGGGACCTCAGGCTGCGGCCGCAGCGGGCGGGGAAGCACAGGTTGCAGGCAGGCCCCGGGGCTTGGGGCCATGCCATGCGCCAGGGAGTGCCCGGCTCTGCCCGTGCGAGGCACCCAGGCCTGTCCCTACGTACGAGACGGAGCACGTCTCCTGCCCAACGACGTGCTTGGAGCCGCGCGTCGGCCACCCTGACACGCGACCGTTGGCGCCAGTCAGTGCCTAGCTGCCTGGCTCCGGGCCAGAGCTGCTGGGTGCTTGGTGTGAGATGGCCCCTGGGAGTCACGCAGCGCCGGGGGACGGGCACTGCTGCCCAAGGGTTGGGCCTGGCACACCCTGCTTTGGCTCCCTGCAGGCGGCCCCGGCCCCTGCCCGCTCGCTGGCACCATTAACGCTTTTGAACCTGCAGCGAGCCCCTCCCTCGGTGTCGGGGCCAGCACCCGCTGGGCACGGGCAGGGTGTTCCCCAGCGCGCTGGAGCACGGCCCGGCTCTCCAGGAGGGCGCTGCAGGGGCCGCCAACAGAGGTGCAGCAAGGCCATCGCAGGTGATCCCTTCCCAACGGGGCAGAGTGGCCCCGTGCCCAGCTCCGAGCTGCCAGCCACATGCAGACGCCCTGAGACTGGCAAGGAACCACAGCTCCCTGTGGAGAACAGCAGCAAGCCGAGGCCACCACCCGGGCCCAGCCGGCGAGTCAGGGGGGCCTGGTGCCCCAGCCATGGGGGTGTCCCTGACGGAGCTGGGCCCAGCTGGCGACTCGGGGGGGGGGCACAGTACCCGCTGCCGGGGCGGCAGGTTTGTATAATTTTTGGTGGTGCCCCCCCCCCACACCTGCCTAAGGCTCTGGGAGGGAGTTTGGGTGCGGGAGGGGGTATGGGGTGCTGGAGGGGGTGCAGGGTGCAGGCTCTGGGGGTTGGTGCAGGAGTTGGTGCGGGGGTCGGGCTCTGGGAGGGAGTTTGGGTGCGGGAGGGGGTTTGCAGGTGCGGGCTCAGGGCTGGGGCAGGGGTTTGGGGTGCAGGAGAGGGGTGCGGTGATTACCTCGGGCAGCTCCCGAAAGCGACCCGCACCCCACATTGGCAGCGGCTTCTAGGCAGGGGGGCCACAGGCACCACCCCCATAGCTCCTATTGGCTGCAGTTCCCAGCCAATGGGAGTTGCGGAGTCGGCGCTTGGGGCAGGAGCAGCGTGCGGAGACCCCCTGCTCCTCCCCCTCCAGGGGCCATAGGGCCGTTCCAGCCACTTCCAGGAGTAGCGTGGAGCGAGGCCGGGGAGGAAGCTGCCGGTGGTGGTGGCCAGGGGTCCCCGGGCCCTTTTAAATCACCCGGGGACGGCAGGTGGGGCTGGGGGAGAGACTCAGCCCCGAACAGTGGTGGAGCCGGGCCCCTGGGCCCTGAATATTCCTGGAGCCTGGGCACCACAGGCCCATATATCTCACCGCCCCTGCCCATAGCCCCTGGTCACGTGGGTGCCCCCAACAGAGGGCCCAGCCAGAGAGGGGCTCGCGGACCCCAGCCTGTGAGCAGCCTGCCCCCTAGCTCCAGCATGCCCGTAAGGGGAAGGCCGATTCTCACATGCTCCTGGAGGCCTTGGCTCAGGGCTGGCAGAGCTGCCGGCTCTCACTGCAGGTGCCAACGGCCTGGTTCACTGCCCGCCCCTCTGCCCTAAGCTCTGGGCGCGCAGGTGAGAGGGAATGGGGGGCATAGCCCCTTCCCCACCGCCTGCGCCACTGGCTTTGACTGGCATTGGCCAGGCTGAGCACAGCCCCGAGGGGCCAGATCCATTTGCTACCAGCTCAGTGCCCAGCCAAGACGCTGCCACGCGGCGCAGGTGACACATCCCATCTACCTGGGCACACGCTGGCACCTGTGCCCAGCCCCACCCCTCGTGCTGCAGGCTGCCAGCCAGGGGCATGCCTTGGCCCCCCAGTACTGCCTGCCCTGCCCCCAGCACAGGCAGACGGCACCGGCAGACGGTCAGACAGGGGTTCTTTACTCAGGCTTCTGCTTGGGGTGAACGTGCGGCAGTCTCTGCCCGCTCAGCGGGGGCACGGAGCGGGAGTCCGGGGCCCAGGCCACGCTTCGCCCACAGCTGGCTCGGGGCGTCGGCTGTGGGGCACCATGCCGGGGCTGGGCTCCACAGCCAGCAGGCACCTGCTCAGCGACCTAGAGCACAAGAAAGGATACGTCACGCCAGGCTCCGCGGGGACAAGCCTGCTCCCTGGGCACCCAGACACACGCGTGTCCCTGCACGACATGCACATGTGCACGCCCACACACGCACAGCACCCCCCAGACACATGTGTGTCCCTGCACGACGTGCACATGTGCATGCCAGCACACGCCCAGCACCCCCAGACACACACGTGTCCCTGCACGACATGCACATGTGCACGCCCACACATGCCCAGCACCCCCCAGACACACGGGTGTCCCTGCACGACATGCACATGTTCACGCCCACACATGCCCAGCACCCCCCAGACACACGCGTGTCCCTGCACGACATGCACACGTGCACGCCCACACACGCCCAGCACCCCCCAGACACATGTGTGTCCCTGCACAACATGCACACGTGCACGCCCACACATGCCCAGCACCCCCCAGACACACGCGTGTCCCTGCACGACATGCACATGTGCACGCCCACACATGCCCAGCACCCCCCAGACACACGCGTGTCCCTGCACGACATGCACATGTGCACGCCCACACACGTCCAGCACCCCCCAGACACACGCGTGTCCCTGCACGACATGCACACGTGCACGTCCACACACGCCTAGCACCCCCCAGACACATGCGTGTCCCTGCACGACATGCACACGTGCACGTCCACACACGCACAGCACCCCCCAGACACATGCGTGTCCCTGCACAACATGCACACGTGCACGTCCACACACGCACAGCACCCCCCAGACACATGCGTGTCCCTGCACGACATGCACATGTGCACGTCCACACACGCACAGCACCCCCCAGACACATGCGTGTCCCTGCATGACATGCAGATGTGCATGCCCACACATGCAGGCACCCCCAGACACACATGTACATGCGTGCACGCGCCGGCAGGGAGCTGCACGTCAGACCGGATGCGTTGCCTGACAGTAAATGCTAAGCTCTGCACCAGCAAGCCAGCCCTACCCACGCACCCACGGCCGCCGAGAGCCCTCTGCCATCACCCCCCCAGCCGCACACACCTCCCTGGAGGGCCCTGTGCAGATAGCGGGCCGGCCCCTGCGCCCCCCAGCTGTCGTTGAGGTCGGCGAGCGGCTCCCTGGCCAGCAGCAGGCTGGTTGCGTCCTGGTGCAGCTCCCCCAGCCGGTGAATCACATGCAGCTGCCGCCTCCACCGTGCCACCCGCTGCATCCTGGGCGTGAGAGCAGCGCGTCCCAGCCAGGGCACCTGCAGGGGGCAGCGTCACGGGGTGGTGGGGAGAGACAGAGCTCAACACCCAGCCATGGACCCACACATGGGGAGGGGCAGGGGGCCTCATGTAGGGGGGGACAGGGGGGTCCCCAGCCCATACAGCCGGGGTGCCCTGTCAGGGACAGGGGGGCTCCTGCAGAATAGGGTTACCATATTTTAATTTTAAAAAAGGAGGACACTCCACGGGGCCCCAGCCCCACCCAACTCCGCCCCTCCCCCTTCCCCAAAGTCCCCGCCCCAACTCCGCCCCCTCCCCTGAACGCTCCGCCCCCTGCTCCTCCCCCTCCCCTACTTCCCGCGAATCAAATGTTCGCGGGAAGCCTGAAACAGGGAGGCAGCAGGTAAGCTGGGGCGGGGGCGGGGCGCCGAGCAGCTCCCTCTGGCGGCCGGCCGGCCCAGGCCAAGAGGCTCTGGCCCTGGTGTCTCCCGCCCGGCTCGGCTCGGGCCCTGGGGCGCCGGCCCCGGCCCCAGCCGAGCACCACCAGCCCCAGCGGCTCGGGCACCCCCGGCCCCAGTCCCAGCGTCTCCGGCCCAGCTCGGCTCGGGCCCCGGTTCCAACCGAGCGGCTCCGGCCCGGCACCGGCACCGGCCCTGGCCGAGCACCGCCGGCCCCAGCGGCTCCAGCCCAGACCCAAGCCCCACGACCCCTCCCTCCCTATTTTCCCGGACATGTCCGGCTTTTTGGGATTTCCTCCCGGATGGGGATTTGAGGCCCCAAAAGCCAGACATGTCCGGGAAAATCCGGACGTATGGTAACCCTACCGCAGAACCCCCAAGGGGGGACCACCTTTGTGGGGTCGGAATCAGGGCAAAGCCCGCTCCCACCCATGGCAACCCCACATGCAGGGACAAGCCGTGCCCCAGCCCAGGATCCCCTCACCTGCTCGGTGACTGCCCACTCCATCCTGGCCTCTGCCGCCTGCCGCCGGCGCTGCGGCTCCTCGTGCAGGACTCGCCAGAGCTCCTCAGCGCCGGCCCCTGGGGGAAGGGGCGCGTGTCCAGGCCAAGTGCCCCAGGCAGGGGGTGCCCAGCCCTGGCCGGCCCCAAGCCCAGGGCCCGCGCTCACCCTGGGCTGGGGGCCGCAGGGCTGCTGCTATTTATCCAGCCAGCCAGGGCCCAATGGCTGGAGCCAACCTGGCCAATGGGCCGGGCCCGGGACAGGCCCCGACCCAGGCCACGGGGCTCAGAATCTGCAGCCAGGGCCGTGGGCGCTGGCTCCGGGGGCCAGGGACCTTACCTCCCACTGCCTCCAGCAGGCCCTGCTCCCCGGGGGTCCTGCACCGCTCCAGGGCTGGCGGGCTCAGGAAGTATTCGGCTCTTTCAGGGCCCAGAAGGCTGCGGGGAAGGAAGCAGGTCACACCATGCAGCCTGACCCCGCACGCCCTGCCTGGCCCACCCGCGATGGGTGTGCCAGGAGTGTGGGGGAGTCAGGGCCCTGCACCCCTCTTCCTGCGATTTCCCGGGACTCTCAGCCAGCCAGTAAAACAGGAGGTTTAGTGGACAGTAGGAATGCAGGCTACAACAGGGCTTGTAGGTACAACCAGGACCCCTCAGCCAAGTCCTTCTGGGGGGCAGGGAGCTTAGACCCCAGCCTTGGGGTTCCCTGCGTTCCACCACCCAGCACAAAACTGAAACCAAACACTCCCCCAGCCGCTCTCTCCCCTCCCCCCGGCTCCTCCTCTCCTTTGTCCAGTCTCCGGCCAGAAGGTGTCACTTCTCCCACCCCCCTCCTGGCTCAGGTTCCAGCTCAGGGATCTTCCCCCATCCCCAATGTAACCCCCCTGCAACATTCCCAGGTCAATCCCCCCCCCCGCCCCGCTCCCTGCTGCATCACCCCCACCCCCGAGCCCAGGATCCACCCAGTTTGCCATGGCCCACCCCTCAGGACCCACCCAGGATCTGGCCCACCCCACTCAGCCTCCAGCCCACCACGTCCCTGCCCGGCTGGTGCCCACGAGTGCCCAGGCAGCCGGGCACTGGCCCTGCCAGGACACCCGGCGTCTCCTGTGAGGCTGCGCTGGGCTGGTCGTTCCATGGGGCAACCCCACCCCACACTGCCAGCCTTCCCTGGGAGGGGCTCACCTCCCTCGCTCACCTGTACAGGTGCTGCCGATAGTCGGGCGGGGGGCCGGCCGGGGGCTCCTCCTCGATCCCCATCAGCCTCTGGCTCTTGCTCCCCTTGCAGAGGGCTTGGCTGCTGGGTGCTTCCTCCATGGGGCCGGACCCCTACTGCCCCCGCCACTGGGACTCAGCTAGAACAGAGGGGGGGGGGGGCGAGGAGCAGGGGAGATCCCCGGATGGGGAGCTAAACCCTTTGCCATGGTGTCCCCCCTTCACTGGGCCCCATCCCGTCCCCACCACACTCACGGCTCCCCACACCCTGCCCCACGCCAGCCCCAGGCCCTGCCAACCCCCCGCCTCACCCCAGCACTCGGCCCCCCGTCTCCCCTGGATATGAGCCGCAGCTCAGCACACAGGGGCCCAAGGCTCTGCTGGGGAGCGGGGAGAGCCAGCCCCCCGCATGGCGAGGTCCTTGGCACCCCCAGGCCCCGGCTCCCAGTCACCTGCAGGCCCCGCAGCTCCGGCCTGTTGTGCAGGCGTTGCCACGGCACCACCGTCTCCTCCCACCGGGATCACCGGCAGCGGAGCCGGGGAGTGGGCAGGGCACGGGAGGAGCGTTGGGGGCAGGGAGGGAAGGGGGGCTGGGCTGCCCCAGCGGGGGTGGGGGTAGTAAGGACACACTGTGGGTTCAGCCCCTCTTGCTGACCCTGGGCTGTGGCCAGGCCCCCACCAGCCGGCTCCTCAGAGCCCCGTATGGCCAAGGCTTGCTGGGGTCCCTGGGGGGACACGGGGGGGGGCAGAGAAGTGGGGCTGCAGAGCCATAGCCCAGGCTCACGCTGCCCCCTGCTGGCTGCCTGGAGCAGGGACCGCTGGGGGCACCAGCCCGTCCCCAGCCCAGGCGGAGGGGACGCTGGACACCCCCAGAGCCAGGCAGGTCTCTGTGCTCAGCCCTTCAGCTTCATTTCTGCCACATACACCCGGCAACGAGTGCCAGCTCCTGCCCTGCCCTGGCAGCTCTGCCAGCCAGCGGGCGCCTGCTGCTTTTCTGCGCTGACCAGGGATCTGGGGAATCCAGGCTGCCCAGCGTGATATGGCCAGGGAGTGTCACTAGCATTGCTACCAGGCCCGCCAGGATGGCCGGGCGCTGCCCAGCACGGGCCCCCTGTCTGGGGAAGCTCTCCGGGGTTCACCAGTGATCTGTGTGGGAGACAGAGCCCGTTGGGGGGCTCCTCGGTCAGTGGCCGTTCCTGGGGAACGGAGCTGGTTCTGCCCCTGGCCCCAGGCACTGCCTCCCCGCAGGAGCCCCTGGGAGCCCATCCCCTGCCCTTCTCCATCCAGCTCTGGGCCTGTCGGAGCAGGTCTCCACTCAGCCAGGCTCCGCATCATTTCCCCTGCCTAGCTTGGAGCAACAGCTCAGGTTCCCTCTCCTGGGTGGGCCGTGCCCATGGGGGCAGGGGGCATGGTCCCCAGCTGCTCCAGAGCCCTGCAGTTCCCTGGGCATGGCACCGAGGTCCTGGGCCCCAGCGGCTGACACGGGGGGGCCCCTCTCTGCTCCAGCCACCTGGAGAGCTCGGGAGGGTGCTGGGACCCCTGGGCTGCGTCTCTCGTCTCTCGGAGGAATCCCAGCTCCTCCAGTGAGCTGGGCTGGTTCTAGCCCCTCCGTACAGCCCCGGTCCCCGATGTCGCGTGCTCAGCCCCAGGAGCATTTAACTCTTCTGCACCACAGGGCAGCAATGCCCAACCCGGCCCTGCCAGGCGCGTCATCCCCACCAATATCGCGGACCGTCCCTGCTGGGTCAGGGCCCTTCCCCTGGCGAGAGACCCGAGCAGGGGCACGTCGGCCAGGGACCGGGGCAGTTCGGCCCCACGCTTGTTCCCCATGGATGCTGTGACGAAGTGGGGGATTTTCTTGTTTTTTCTTGTTTTCGGTGGGGTTTCAATGGTTTGCATGCGGAGGGGGTGGGACTCAGTTTCCCTGGGTGTTACTGGTTTAACGAGGGGAGGGGAGAGGGAGTTTGTTGGTACACAGGACCAGAGAGGGAACTTGGGGCCCCAGCCAATGGCCTGGAGGATGGAGACCCCGACCCGGAGGCCCAGCTCAGGAATCGCAGCCGGTTCTGGCCAGTGGGAGGACAATGGGCTGCAGAGTGAGGACCCAGTGACCTAACCAGCCGGTTCCAGCCAGAGGACAGAAGAGGGGAGAGGAGGCCCAGATTTATGACCGTTTACCTGGAGAGAAGACAATGGACAGAGGCGCGGCTTGGGGCCGGGGATCTCAGATGCCCAGCTGGGAGCAGGGGGGCTCTGGGCTGGAGAGGGGGAGCAGGCAGAGCCCACCTGGATGCAGAGAGACTGGGATGTGCTGGGCTGAGGGAGGCCAGGCCTGAGGCCCTGAGAGTTTCCTGTGCTGTGTCAACCCTCAATAAATCCTCCTGTTTTATGCTGGCTGAGAGTCACTCTGTTCTAGAGAACAGGGTGGCATCAACCCCTTCGGGGGTGGAGGCCCAGGGGGTCCAGAGCAAGTGGACTCCCTGAGGGGGCCCACGGCAGAGACAGACGTGCTAAGGCTCAGAGAGGTGCGGCTCCAGGAGGTGGAGGGGCCTGACCCCGAGAGAGAGTGGACCCCCGAGAAGGGCTGTCTCACTGAAAGGGGCACCCCCCACGGACTGCACGGGGCCAAGAGTGGCCACGATCTGTGAGTCCGTGACAGATGCCAAACCCCACTGCCCGCCTCGGTAGCTGTCCTGCCCGGCACTTGGGCAGATCCTTGCAGCACCATTCCGAGCAGTTCACAGCCTCCCCGTGGGTGTCTGGGAGGTGACACTAGCAGGGGCCACAGGAGAGTTTTATTGTGTTCCCCAAGCTCTATTGCCACCCCAAACCTTTGGGTTTGAAACCGGGCTGGGGTCCTGCCACTGCCCTGCCCCCTCATCTGCCAGAGAGCGAGGGCAGCGACCCCCTTCCCCCAGAGGTCAGCCGGCCGCAGCCCTGGCCCTAGGTGGGCAGGGAGGGACCCCTGGAGCGCTTGGGCAGATCAGGGTCGGTTTGTCCCCCTCCAAGGCTGGTCGTACCCCAGCCCTGTCTCTGGGGCTCTGGTGCCCAGGGCTGGGGAAGCCGGGATGCAGGATGCTCCCGCATATGGGCAGGGCCCTCCGGAGTCATGTCCCAAGGCTGGGGCTGGGTGTATGCAAGGCCCCCATCTCCCCTTGGGGTAACCTGCTGCCCCCAGGACAGAGCCCTTTCAGCCTCCTCCCCATGGGCTGGGATTCAGGCTCTCTTGGGGAGACCCCACCACAGCCATGGCCCCCCTCGGACCAGGCATCTCTGGTACCAGCAGCCACCTCCCAGCTGCTTTCCCCTCCCCTGGGGCCTCGCTCAGCCCAGGGCAGGGCCACCACGTCTGGCCGTGCTCCTGCCCTGCCTGGGGGCTCAGCCCTGCCCCTGCTCCCCGGGACAGTGTCTGGGCCTGTGAGTGTGTGTGTGGGGGGGAATTCCTCTGCCCCACTCAGCCTGGGGTACTATGCTGCACCACGAGCCGCCAGCATGGACCTGGCTGGGCACATGCCTGCACTCGTCTGTCCTGGCGACGCAGTAAAACCAGCTCCCCACCTGGGCGAGTGCAGACACTCGGGGACCCTACCCGTCCTCCAGCAGCTGGCCCACAAAGCCCCAGCCCTGGGCCAGCGACCGCTCTGGTCACAACTGCTGACTCTACTTTCCAAGGGGTGGAGACTGACCGTCCCCCCCCACACACTTTAACCCCCCTGCGTATGTGTGAAATGCCCATCTGATTGCACACACCTGCTGGCCACGCTCCTGCCTGGAGCAGATGTCAGATCCCCTGGGCTCGTGGGGGGAAGGGGCTGTGCAAGCCATAGAGACGTGAGCAGTGCTGAGCAGGGGCGTGCGGAGATCAGCAGCCGTGCCGCGTGACAGCGCAGGAACTGCACCGGGGCTACCCCCAGGCTGGGAGCACGAGTTGTGGCGCTGAGTCGCAGTCCTGCTGCGTTACAATAAGCTGTTCCACGCTGACTGGAGCCCCCCAGTGCCCTGCCGGCCACCAGGGTACCTTAGAACCCCTGCCATGAGCAGGGGACTGGGGGGCAGCCATGCCACAAGCCAGGGCCTATTGGAGACCCCTCGGCAGTGCCACCAGCCAAGCGTGCACAGGGGAAGGCCCCGGCTCCCGGCTCAGCGTGCGCAGGCACTGACAGCTGGAAGCTGGGTCTGACTGGTGTCTCTGAGGCCCCAGTGCCGCTCGGCCCAGGTGACCAGCACACAGGCCTGCTTTGCCCGAGGCACTTGGGGCTGGTGGGGCTGGTAGCGAGCAAGGGGGTAAATGCTGTGATCCTTATTGTCCAAGTAAAGGACAGCAGAACTGTGCCTCCCTCCCCTGCCCTGCCTGGGGGGTCACCCTCACCCGAGCCCCACTTGCTAGGCCTAGGAGGGATGCCAAATCCAAGGCCAAGGGCATCGGGGGGGGCTCCCACCTGGTGACGTGGGCGCTGCTTAACAAGTCCTAGTCCCTCTCTGGGTTTAAAGGTCAAGCTGGTCAGACGCCATTGAGCGGTTTGGGGGCTGCAGGGGGGCCAGCGTTGCTGGGAAAGACGAATGCAGAGTCTGTGCTAGCCGCGGGGTTCCCCCACCCGGTGAAATGGCTAAGGCCTGGTGAAATCGCAGCGGGGGGCATTGCTCAACCCCTGGTCAGGGGAGGGAGGTGACCCGGTGTAACGCACGCCTGAATTCTGGGCCTTCACACCACCAACTGTGAGTGGGGGGCAGCAGCTTGCCACATTAAAGGGACCTTTGTCTGCTGGCCTGGCGCACTGCCAGGTGGGAAACTGAGGCAGAGGACACAGCCCAAGGCACTCAGCGTAGGGCGGGTGTTACTTATGGCCACAGGCTTTTGAACTGTTGCAGAGTTTGCCAAATTGATACTGAGCTGGCTCCCTTTCCCCTTTAATCAAACTTCTCCGGCTCTCCCGGGACGCAGTGCTTGCGAGAGGGCAGGGTCTCCCCGAGCTGCCGGGGACGGTGGGTAGTTTTCCCCCGGGACGGGGCGGGGGCTTGAGCTTTTGCTGGCGTGTTGCTAAGAGGAACCCCTGGCTCGTGCTGCTGCTGGCAGCAGAGTAACGGTGTCTCCACTGAAAGATGGTGCCCGTCCCATCCCCCCGCACACACGACTGGGAAGAGCTAGTGGGGAGCTGCTCTCTGCTTTTCACTCCCTGGGGCTGGGGGACATGGCGCAGTTCATGGGCCCAGGGATGTCCCTGCGTTTCACCCAGACCTCACGCAATGCTCTGCAGTCCTCGCCCGCAGGTTTCTCGGGAGAGCGGCCTTATTTCTTCCTCGTTCCCACCCCGCCCCGTTCGCTGGCCCCATTGCAGCACAGGGGCTAGTGGCGCTCGGGCCGGGGCCTGGCGGACAGCAGAGCTCTGCTGGGCAGGAGCGGGCAGCTGGCGTCACTTGGTAAAGCATGCCTTTGGGGAGGTGCTCTGGGAATCGGGGAGGGGAGGGTTGGCATTTCTTTCCCTTGCTGGTGGGAGTGTAAATCCAAGGACACCTGGCTGTCTTATCAGCAGCCGCTGCTACCGCAGCCTTCAGCCCCGCACAGAACCCTGACCCTGGGGAGGGGGAGAAAGAAGAGGGCCCTGACCCTGGGGAGGGGGAGAAAGAAGAGGGCCCGGGAGGACCTGCTCCACCCTGCAAGCCAGTGCTGCAGCAGATCAGGACAAAGGCCTTGGCAGCGGACACGGGCGGCGGGGGAAGGGCCCAGGAGTCCAGCAGGGCAAGGGGAGGGAGACGCACCAGCACATAATGGGGCTTCTCATGCAGAAACCCCAGGCTGCCCCCACCCTTGGAGGACTCCATGGTAGCAGCTCAGGGAAAGCACACGGACTCCCAGGTCCACCTCGGGGGAAGGGACCCCACCGGAGTCTGACAGTCCGGCACCACCCTGCAGTTCTCCTGGGGAGCGAGCCGGGGAACAGGAGCAGGTGAAAACACAGCCAGGACTTCCCCCCGCCCCCCATACCTGTCACCTCGGTGCTCACATGCAGCTGGTTCCTGGTTTGCACACTGTGACCAAGTGGGACTGGTCTTAATGTTTCCTCTGAATACTGGGTGGGTGCCTCAGTTTATGGCCGACCCTCTGTCACCTGGCAACTAATGGCCAGGCCCTTCCCCCCTGCAAGGGGATGCTAAAGATGTGGGAGAACAAAGAGGTCAGGTGACCTCCTGGCCCGGGAAAGGAACTCAGCCGAGAAGGAGGGGCTGGAGGGGGGTTCAGTTTGAAGCTGGCTGGGGACGGGGAGTGAGTGCAGACGGGGGTGTCTGGCTCGCGGGACCCCAGAATGGACCCGGCTGAGGGATCCGGTTCTCTGGACCTACAAGCTCTGTTTTAGACCGTGTTCCTGTCATCTAATAAACCTCTGTTTTACCGGCTGGCTGAGAGTCACGTCTGACTGCGGAGTTGGGGGGCAGGGCCCCTCTGGCTGCCCCAGGACCCCGCCTGGGCGGACTCACTGTGGGAAGCGCACGGAGGGGCAGAAGATGCTGAATGCTCCCAGGAGAGACCCAGGAGGTGAAGCCGTGTGAGCTTCTTGCCCTGATGACGGTCTGCTCCGAGGGAGAGGAGGCTCCCCAGAGTCCTGACTGGCTTTGTGGGGAGCAGTTCCAGAGCAGCGCCCGGGGACTCCGTGACACACACACTATCCAAATGCACAGGCTCAGGAATGGGTACGTCTACACCAGCCAGGGCCTCCAGCGTTGCAAATTCTGCCCCAGTCAGGAGCAGGCTCCTTCTGCTAGGCGGCTGGGCAAGAGCCTGGCAGATGAAATTCAGTGCTGACAAAGGCAAGGTGCTGTGCCCGGGGGACACTGCTGCCTGGAACTAACCAACCACCCGGGACCAGGGCTCGAGGTCAGTGCAACCTCTGCTCGCTGGGCAGCAGCCGTCAGAGACGCGAACAAAGGGCTGAAACGCATAAGGGGGGCTGGGGAGTATGATGTTATACAGCAGCAAGCCCTCCCCTGGGATGCCAGGACTGGTCACCCCCCTCAAACCGCAGAGAGGAGAGGCAGGTGGTGGGAATGACCAGGGGCCAGGAGAAACTCCCGTACCAAGAGAGACTGAAAAGACTGGGCCCGTTTTCCTCTCTCACAGCCGGTTCCCCCATCCTTGGGACCTGCCAGGAAACGTGAGCAGAAGAACATCTGTGAAGCCATTTTCGGTGCTTGCCTGAATGGTTCTCCAAGTTCAAAGCATTACCAGAGACCACCGCGTTGTCAGCAGCCCCTGCGCAGTGAGCAGGCTCTGGGTATGGGGAGCTGGAGAGACCAGGGCGTCACCCCAACCCCAGGGACACAGAGCGAAGCTAAGAGGCAATTAGAACAATGCACGCCCAGGCCAAGTTTTCAATCCACATACAGGCACCTATGTCACCTGAGTTCCAACCCCGCTGCTCCCAGGGAAGCCAAGGGGGAGCACCTCCCCCACCCCCTTTTAGAGGTGATCAGTGCGTTTGCACAGTGGATGACAGAGGCAGAGCCGGTGTCCAGTGCCGAAAGCTGAACAGGTGGAGGAAGGCACACAGACAAGCCCTGCATGGCACCGCGCCTCCCAGCTCCTGCCCTGGGGAGCAGCGGCCTAAGTGCCAGGGAGAGGGATACGGAAAGACCTAGTGTCCTTCCCTGGCTCCTGCACCTGGCCACGCCTGGTTTGCTGGCAGGACAGGGACATTACAGCACATCCCTTGCAGAGTCATTCCCGGCCAGCATCTCCTGGACAGCTGGGCCTGCCCAGCCAGGCACCTCAGGCCGTCATGGTCGCTGCAAGAGAGAAAAACGTGAATGAGCTGTTGGGGACGCCGGGACAAGATGCTGCGTTTGTTTGGGTGCGTGGTGTTGGACTGGCTGACGCTGCTGCAGGGTGCGAAGGAGAGGCAGGATGGGGGAGCAGGGCTCGTAATGCTGAGTTTTAGAGAATCCAGCCCCGTGCAGCAGCCAGTCACACCTGAGGCTCTGCCCCGTTCACTTGACAATGTGTGATTGTCATTAGCACCAACAGCAGCAGCCTGGCCAAGGGTGCGGAAGGGCCCAAAGAGGAGCCGGACGCAGCTGGCTGGGTTCTGAAGCACCATTTTACTGAAGGACGGCAGGGCCAGATCGCCTGCTCGCATTTCATAACAAAAAATTCACTTCACTTAAGAGAAAGAGACAGTTTGGTTCTGGCCTGTTTCCTCGTAAGAGTGGGACAACACTACCACTGCCCTTCACTGAACAGTGGCGTCCGAACATACACAGCACACGGGGCACCGCCCGCCCGCACACCTGGCGAGCCTCCACCACTGACCGCGCTGCACACACACTTCACTCCCAGCCCAAGGGCACCAGTTGTTTCAGATTCACAACACAAGCAGCATGTGGGGTTCCCTCCTGCAGGCGATCCCGTTCCCAGGCTGACAGCAGGGGCGGCAGGCCCGGGACAAAAACCCGCTGGTAGGAAATGGCCCGCTGGCTCTGGGGACTAGCGCTCTGCTGGTATGGGGCTGGCCTGGATTCACACCAGAGAAGATCCGTGGCAAAGCTGGTGGCTCCAGTCCAAGCAGAAGCAGGCCAGTCCCGCTGCAGCAATGGAAGTTCTCTCACAAGGCTGCTTGGCAATGATGGACAGTTCCCGGGTTCCCGGGGTCCCACACAGACTGGCTGCTATCCCCCGGCTCTGTGAATAGTGCCCATCGGAAATGCTGCAGGCAGAGAGGATGCCAGGGTCTCTCCAGACACTAACAGCACCGACGTCCCTTGCGCGCTGTGGCAGGAGGCGTATTTCCCAGTGCTGTGTGTGCCCCCAGGAGCGGGGAGGGGTGGTTAGGAGCATGGCTGTTGGCACATCACTGCAGCACTGCGTGCCTGGCTTTGCCTCTGGGGAAGGCCCCAGACGCCCTCTGCGGAGACCTGTGTGCAGCTACAGGGACGGAATGGGATCATTAAGACACCACAAGAGGGATAGGCCAGGGGATAATAAGGCCTTTAAGGGACTCCTCAGGGCAAGGGCTAATTGCCGCCTTAGGGGAACTTCCTTTGGATGCTCATGCTGGGACGAGACGCGCTCCTCCTTCTAGTGCTATAGATCGGCACCGCCTGGGCAGGGCTCTGGGCCGTGAGCGCAGCAGAGCCGCCGCAAAGCAAGTGAGGACGGACCCCAAAGGCTGCACAATGCCCCCCAGCGCAGCGCAGCGCCCGGGGCCCACGAGGCCCGATCGACTCAAGGGAAAGCTGTCTGGAGAGGGCTTTGCAGTTGGGAGCTCTCTGGTGCGTCACAGCCTTCACTGAGCTCAATCCCCCAGCCGCACACGCTGGCAGCCACACACAGCCGGCTTCTTTGGGTTCCCTTAATCCCAGCTCCTTGCTTTTACACCAGCCGGAGGGGCCTCCCTCTCGGCAGCAAGGGAGCTGCGCTAGCTGAGCTCAGGGCCAGGGTGCCGGCTTTGTAAGCTGCTGTTACACACACTGACCCAGAGCTTGGGGCTTTGCCCTCCCACCCAAGGCTGAGCAGCTCCTAGGGGCACAGCACTGTCAGCCCCTCACTCCCTCACCAGCCGTCACAGCCCAGGGGAGCGATCCGGCCTCTCGGACCCGTCCAGCACAGCTTAGCAAGACACACGGTGCACCCAAGGGGAAGAGGAGCAGTGGGGGCAGGGGACAATCTGCCACAGGGCACTGTCTCTAGCTGCTGGAAGGTGCCCCCCAGACCACAGGGGTTCCAAACATCAGCATCACTTTAAATCCTGCACAACGAATACACACTTCTCCAGGAAATAAACTGCAGGTGCCCAAAGCAGCCTGGCACAAAATACATCTCCACTCATCAGCTCTGCCAGAAACTCACGCTTGTGCATGGAGTTCCCCCCCAGTGCTAGAGAAAGAGAGAAAACACCCTCCTCTCCCAAGGCACGCCCTGTGTGCATGTGGCTGCACTGGGTGTACAGGCAGCATCTGTCTCCCTATTCGGGGGGGGTTTCACACACCCGCTGGCGAGAGAGAGCACTAAAGCAGGAGCCTGTGGTGGGAAACAAGGCACATGACTCACACTGCTTTGTGTATACTGACTAGATTTCAACTGGGCAGCTCTGCTGGTCGGCACAGCTCCTGGACCAGACCCTCACACCCCACAATGCTGCTTACTCCTATACTCAGACAACTACGCACAGGGTCTCCCCCAGGCTGGGCCGGGGAGACGCCTCTCGAGCACTGTGTGACTGAAGGTGCGGAGTGCTGGAGAGGGAATGCAGAGCCCCCCACAGCAATGCTTAGTTCTGTTTACACCACGCAGCTAACACTGGCCCACGCTGCTTTCCCCACTGCCTTCTCTGGGGTGCACTCAAACTCATTTCCCTGGGGCCACGATTTACTTCACTCCGGGCACGGCACGGCACCCAGCAGCTCTGCCACAGAGCCAGTGCTGTCGCTGAGATAAACCAGACCAACGGAAGGGGCCCGCTGGGAAGAACCAGAAACCAGCCAAACAACTGCACGTAAGAGGCTGGATTTGTACCTAGGCAAGATCTCTCCAGGGAGGCAGCACTGAGGGGGGGGGGGTGGAGCCGAGCTGGGCAGTGCACCGACATCAGCACATCCTGGAACTTAGGGCAATGACACATCAATCCAGCCTGAAGTGTCACCTTCATCCAGGGCCTGTTCCGAGAAGCGCTCAGACAGCGGCCATTCACACGCACTCTGCTAGTGCTCAGCCACGGACATACGCCTGCCCTCCAACACAGGGGAGAGGGGGGGCTATACCATTTAAATACGTACAAAATCATCCCTTCGGTTTCTGCAGCAAAGTGCTCTAGAGATCACATACCGGGGTCACTCCTGCAGCCACCTCTGGGGTGGAGAACACAGCAGGTCTCTGCCAGCGACACTATACAACACGGTTTGCAGAGAGGAAGCAAAGGAGAAATTTCTCTTACTGAAATGAGAGGCAGGAAGATGCAGCCTGGTCACAACACACGTTTGCGTTCAAATTTCTACTCATTAACAGCAGATTTTCAACCAAACATCTGAAAATCAGATCCTTCCCCCTCCTTTCACGGACCTGCGCAGGCACATGCTGCTTTCCCTGCGAGAACGGCTGGCCTCGCTAACACACAGAAGGAAGTGCAGGGGCCGCTACCCCGGGTCACTCGTTACTGGTGCAGCCAACTCAGGCAGGTGAAACACAAACCGACTCCTGGCAGGGAAGTCAAAGTGGAAATGATTCCCCAGGAAGGTGGTGAAGTACAGCCCTCCGCAGCCCTTATTCGAACGACAGGAGCATTAATCCCCACAGGACAAGCACTGCTGAGCGTGGCTCTGAATGTGCCCAGGAACAGCACCGCCAGACTAGGCACTTGGGTGATCTACACAAAAGCAGACTGAAAACAACCTGTGTGCAGAGCACTGCAGCGTAACACAGTCAGCACTTACTGGAG
Organism: Emys orbicularis; assembly: GCF_028017835.1. Lineage (NCBI taxonomy): Eukaryota > Metazoa > Chordata > Testudines > Emydidae > Emys > Emys orbicularis. The sequence continues at coordinate 130,761,552 of NC_088689.1, forward strand.
CGGTTCCTGATAGGGCCCTGTGGCTGCCTGAAATGCCAGTCAATCAGTAAAGAACGCTCCTGCAGGCCCTTACACCTCTGTGCCAACCCAGCGCCGACGGGCAGGAAAGGGCACAGCACGCAGCCCTGAAAGGCCACGTCTCCTCTCCTGAGCGATGGTGGGAGGGAAGGGCCCATACCCTCAACTCCAGCACTGTCTGTGCGGCACCCTCACAATGGGGCTCCGTGGCTGACGGGTCTCCAGGGGCTATCACAACAACCCGAAGCATGGAGCTGGATTCTCTCCAGCAGGGCTCCAAGGGCTGCCTGCAGCCCCCCTTGAAACAACGAAGGGGAAAGGGTTGGCGAGTGGGGTATCTGCATTCCCCACCTGCACTGGACCGAACCCATGAGCACCCCACTGCACTGCCATCTCTGCCCACAACGACCCTCACTAGCTCAGGCACCTGCTCTGCGGGATTCTGGGCAGGAAGAATGTATTGCCGTGCCTATCGCTGACACACACAACCTCACGCACACTCGACCGACCAACCAAGCGGAGAGCCACAGCGGCTTCCAGCTGTCCCAGGAACCGGGCCACCAGGTCCCACCGCCCCCACCCCTTGCAGGAGAACCTGGGTGGACCCCCCCCTTTTCCACACGCTATAGGAACTCTGAAGTGACGAGTGGGGAGGCCCAGCAGTGCGAAGGCAACAAGCCCCATTTGACGTGTGCAGTCGCAGGGGGAGAGAAACGTGAGCCGCCTCAGGGACACGGCAAAGATTTTGGGAGCTGAGCGATGTGGGAGGCAAGCAGCAGAGTGCTGCAGGGGGTAACGCACCCGGGGGCAGCCACAGCTGCTCACCTCTATGGAGAGGCTCAGCATACACCGAAGGAAGAGACCTAGGCCTGGATTCAGCCCTGGGTATAAGCAGGTGCATTTCTCACTGGCTTCAATGGGAGCTGGACTCGCCGCCGCAGGCTCCTAGAAGCTGCATGACGAGCGCAGCCGGGCAATGCACTGCTGTGGCCAGACCAGGAGATAACGCTGCAGTGCCTGTAGAGAGGAGAGAAGGAGGAACAGAGCGCTCCCAACTGGCTGGAGCTCTGAGCCCTCTGGAAACTGGGAAGATCCACTGGAGGGCAGGCTATCCCCAGCCTGCTTGAAACACAGGGAAGGGAGGGAAATGGGAGAGGAGTGATCAAACAGCCCCTGTTCACCCAGTGCCACTCCTGCAATGGGAACACTTTGCAAAATTAAAACACAAGGGCTGTGAAAACAAAGAGTGAAAAGGAAACATTTCCATCCTATAGCCAGTCCGGGGCAGCCACTGAAGGGCACGTCCTATGGCGGGGTGAGCACCTGGCCAGCGATGGCATTAGCAGCTAGCAACTCCCGACAGCGCGACTGCTGTGGGGCTGGGGGGGCAGCTGTGCCCTCTTGAATGGTGCTCCACAGATTGGCCAGATACTGTTATGGAGGGTGCTCGCTTTCCAAGGAAGCAACAGCTAGGAGCCACCGTGTGAAGTGGAAGAGCAGATTAGCGGAGCCAGCCGACGCCAGGTGGGACACTGCATGCCATGGCCTGTGGTTGCTGAATCCCCTGTACCACACAGCACATGGAGGCACTGCTCCGGCACCCCAGAGCCGACCCATCCCAACAGTCCAGAGGATGCTCTAGGCATCAGCTGGCAGAAGGCTGTGGGTTGGGGGGCCTGGAAAAACCTGATTTCACCGGTGTAAGGGAAAGGGAAGTCAGGCCCCGGGGTCCAGCTGGTGCTGCAGGGAGAGGAGCTTCTCTGACCCCCCCTGCTGCTGCCTATGCATTACAGGCAATAGCTTAATATGCTGCTCCCTCATTGGACGCACAGCTCGTCCATGCATGCAACGAAGTGTGCGACCTTCTGGTGTGCTTGTGTGTTAACAAAACAGGGCTTCCCGGTAACGAGAGACCTCCCACAAACAGTCTCAGCACTTTGGATCGACTCTCCTCTGGAGAAGGGGGGGAAATGTCCCTTTCTGTTTTCATGGTCTCTAGATTGAGAGTCCCTGTTAGTCAAGTGCGAGATGACAAAGGCTGTCTCTCTGTGCAGGGCGATGGTCACGCCCCATCCAGCACTGACAGTCGGAATTTTACAATAGTTCACATGCAATTGGCAATTCCCTTCCAACAGCAGAAGGCAGAACCAACTGTAACCAGTGACGGCTCTGCCTTCAGATCACACCCAGCACCGTAACTGCCAGTGAGATAGGCATATTCCCAGCCTGTACCTGCCAGACTCTCCCAGTGAGGAGGGAAGGAGGCACCTACCCCTTGTTTTCTCCTGCTCCCCTGAACATAGAACTAAGCACGGAGACTCTAAGCAGAGAAAGATTTTATACCCTGCAGCAGATCATCACCCTAAAATCCCAGAAGAGCTGGCAAATCTGAAATCCAGGATGAGAAATAAATATACAGTGGCTTAACCCCGCGCAAACCACTCCCCAGAAACTAATACCTTATTCTCTTGAAATGTTAAAACATTGCTGGAAACTCGTTTGATGAACCTGCTGCTGCTGTGCTCTGGTTCTCATCCCCTGGAGCCAGCAGAACGTTAGCAACACTCGATACATTCAGAATCACAGTGGGCGAGTTCTCGACCTAACCCGCAAGTCACTGGAATGTTCAGCGGCACTCAAGTGAGGACGGTCTGGCCAGGAAATATTAAGTATCCGCTGATTGGCAGCCCCAGATCTTGGGTCGACAACCAGCCACAAATTCATTTCTTAAGTTAACAGATGGGGCATGACAGCACCTTTCCCCCGGCGCTCTTTGGAAGCAAACCCACAGGAAGCATTTAGCATTTCTGCTAATAGCGAAAGGGGGCAGCACCCAGAGAGCCATCAGACAGACTCAGAGCTAACAGCCCAATCAGCCCTCCCCTACTTTCCATTTTCTTTGCCGAGGTCACCTGAACAGGATAGACCTAAACTCAGCTACGAGCTGGTAAGTCTCCATCTGGCATGGTGTTTCCAGAGACAAATGTGTGGCTATAATTCTGCCTGCTTCTGAGCTTCTCAAGAGAGCCCAGAACAGACAGGTAACAACACTGACGATGGGAAAGAAACCCGGGCACCTTTCGACAAAAGACTGACTGAAGGGCAAACCCAGCTCCAGAGGGGCGGAGGAGACGTGTCTTCAGACAGTGCCAGGGCATTGTGTGTGTGTAGATATATAGATATAGAATAAAGTTATAAAATTTGATCAAAATAAAACCAAGAAACGTACAGCTTGAAAAAGAGCAAAATATCACAGTGCATGAACGTCAGGAGAAAGTCACGCGCTCCCCACTGCACAGACATACGCTCCAGCACGTTCAGAAAAGCACAGCACAGAACACTAGCACCTGGCTTCGCTCAGCTCACCACGGGGGCTGGGAGGCTTTGTCCTGGGAGTCGTTGTCCTGTATTTCTAAACACGGTTTTGTACTCGCGCAGTCCAACTCTGCAGAATGTTGCCAGGCAGCCAGCAACAGCCGTGGAGCAAGCTGCCCAAAGTCTGCAGGTACCAGCTGTGATACTGTTGCCGGACACTAGAGAATGAAAGTGTCTCTTACACATCTCCACAGCCTGGCAGCTGGTTCACACTTCTGTATTGAAGAGAAAAGTGACAAAAGGAAGGAACTCAGGGGACACTGTGAGAGGGGGACAATGGCTGGATGCTGATCACAGGGGACAGGTTAACCCTAAGGATCTTCTGTGCTCTCCTCCTCACTTCATCGTCTGACGACGAGCTGTCCACCTTAATGGCCCGGGATCTCAGCAGGTTCAAAGTGCTCTGACCTAGTTCAGGTTTATTCATGGCATTTTTCTTCTTCTTCTGTGGTGCTTCTTTCACCTCCTCGGCTCGTTTCCTTTTCTGCCCAACAGTCTCCTGACTACTGCTGTCTTTCCATTCAGTTCTCCCCATCGGAACTTCCTTGGCTTTATTTTTAAAGGCCTTGGCTTGTGACCCCCCACTGCAACACTGAGATGAGCTGCCTGTAATCCTACCATTCAGGATTCCAGATGCTTTGCAACCATTACTCTCCTTTAGCACCCCACCTTTCGTTCCCTTCAGAAGCGTTACAGCTAGAGCGGGAGAATCTGGCGCTTTCTTAACTACGTGTTTATAGTCTTTGGGGTCGAACTGCCCTGAGGGTAGCTTAGTGTTCTGCCTCGAGGCACCCGATGCCTTGAGAAGCTTCAGGTCCGAGGGGGAGATTCCAAGATGCCCCTGTTTGTATTTGGACTCCAAACAGGATGCTGTGGCTTTCAGTGGGACCAAGGCTTCCAGAACGACAGAGAGTCTCATGGCTGGATACACGTCAGGGTACATATTAGCTGGGAAGCCCATTGCTGAGGCCTTCGATGTGCCTGACCGTGTCTCTTTCAAGGAGTTGAGCAGCAGGTTTGTGGCACTCCCTTTAGAGACAGGCTTGGTGCGAACGCTAGGAGAGCTGACTGAAACCTCCGCAAGTGTCCCAGGCACCTCGGCTGTCACGGCAGGGCTTCTAACCGGCGCTTTCGTACAGTCAGAGACAGCAGCGCCTGTGTTTGAATTGTCTCGTGTGCTCTCTTGTGTCTGGCTGGGAGTATCCGCTGTGCAGGAGCTGTACCCATAAACATCCTTGCTCCTTAAGACGGTGGGCTGGTAGCCTTCCTCCTTGAGGCCTTGGAGAAAGGCCACCAGCTGGGTTTCGGTATCTGAAAGGTCCTTGGACATGGGGTTGAAGACTCTGAGGGCTTCCTCCAGGGCTTTCTGTCCTGCAGAAGAGATTCTTGACCAAGAATGGACAGCTTTTTCTTCCACATTGTTCACCTCAATATTCATGGCATTAGGGTAGTAGGAGCTTCCAATAGGTCCAAATTCCTTGAAAACCAACGCTGGACACCTCAAAGGGAAAGAAAAGACAGTTAGCACAACCCAAACACCAATCTCCAGGCTTCTAAGGGAAGGCTACCGAGAACCCTCTGAGATCTTAATGCCAGTGACCATCTAGTCCAGGGATCGGCAACCTTAGGCATGCGGCTCACCAGGGTAAGCACCCTGGCGGGCCGGGTCGGTTTGTTTACCTGCCGCGTCCTCAGGTTCGGCCGATCGCGGCTCCCACTGGCCGCGGTTCGCCACTCCAGGCCAATGGGGATGGCGGGAAGCAGTGCGGGATGAGGGATTTGCTGGCCACTGCTTCCCGCCACCCCCATTGGCCTGGAGCGGCGAACTGCGGCCAGTGGGAACCGCGATCAGCCAAACCTGCGGACACGGCAGGTAAACAAACCGGCCCAGCCCGCCAGGGTGCTTATCCTGGGGAGCCGCGTGCCAAAGGTTGCCGATCCCTGATCTAGTCTGACCCCCTGCGTAACCCAGGCCAGAGAAGCTCACCCAGTGATTCATGCATCCAGACTAATCATTTGGGGTTAAAAGACCACATCTCTTTTAGAAAAACAGCCATGCTTGGTGTGACGATTTCACGTGACGGAGAATCCACCACAATTGCTAGGGCAGCTGTTCCAATGGTTAAACACCCTCACTGAAAAGTGTGCACCTTATTTTCAGACTCACACTTCAGCCTGCAGCCTCTTTGTCAGCTAGATCAAAGAGCTCTCTGCTACAGAAATCCTCTCCCTGCGTAGGCGCTTACCGACCAGGATCAAGCCATCTCAGCCTCTTCTTCAGTAAGCTAAAGAGACTGAGCTCCTTAAATCTCTCATTATAAGCCATGTTTCTTCCAACACTCTGACCATTCTCTGCTCCGGTTTTTCAACAGCTTTTCTGAAGTACGGACACCAGAATTGGATCCTATTCCAGTAGTGCTCTCACTAGTGCTGTATACAAAGGCAGTATGACCTCCCTCCTCCTACTTCCTTTCCCCTGTTTATACAAACGTCTGCAATTTTCTGTCACACAAACCGTTGTTCATCCAAGGACGCTCACTCTGCAAAGACAATACAAACGTGTTTTTCACTGAGGCAAGAAACCACCACAGAAACCCGGCTATGATGCAGGAAATGGAACTCACTGGAGGTCTGCGCACCCGGGGCTGAGGGCCAGCACAGATATTACCTTTAGCAGCACTCAGCTACCTACGCTGGGGGAATGGCGCTAACGGCTGAGTACAGGACGCAGACCAGACAGGAGCCAGCCTGGCAGAACACTCTGCTGGAACTGGAGTCAGCCGACACTAGGCCAGCAGGCTGAAGCCAACACGGACGCAACGGGCTGATGCTACGGCTGGAAATGGCAACTAAAGGCTGACAAAAACGGGAAAATGTGAAGAGTTGGTAAAACCTGTAGCCGCTGCGACAGATCTCGAACCAGTAAGAAAGTGGAATTCAGTGTTTATCAAACATTCCCTTCAAAGACATTCCAAGGTCTGAGATAGATAATGAAAGAGGGAAGCACCCAGGTTATGGTGATGACTGAAAAATGACCAGCTCATAGATAGATTCCATAGGTATTCTCACGGCCGTAACCTCCTTCCAGAATTATTGTTTTTATTACCAGAGCACCTAGGAGCCCCAGAGAGATGGGCCCTCCCCAAAAAGCTTCTAACCCAACTATAAAATGAGACCCAACCGAAGGATTTAGACAGACGAGGGGCACAAGGGAACAATGAGACAATATGGGTCAGTATGATCAGCAGTGGTCTCTGTCAATGTTTGTGTCGGTCTCGTGGCCAAGGAGAGGTTAAGGAGGGTTTTGAAGGTGGATGATGAAATAGCTTTGGGGGGGGGGGCGCTATTGGGAGCTCCTCCCAAGTATGAGGGGCAGCGCTGGAGAAAGCGTGTGTAGGCGATAGAGGCTGACCTCACGGCCAATGGGAGATGGAGGTCGACAGCCTGATAGTGAATGAGAGGAGAAAGGGAGGGAGGAGATAGGCCAGGAAGGCAAGTGAAGACAAGTAGCTTGTGTTTGATAGACTAGAGAATGGGGAGCCAGTGGAGGGATGCAGAATCACTAACGTGTTTTGAACAGGGTGCAGAATATTCAATTGTCATCTGGGAATTGGAACCTGCACCAAGAACAAAGATGGCCAGCACACCTTCCTGTGGATTTGTGAAATGCCATTTTAATACAGAAACAGACCAGGAGTGTTCTTATTTAATATATATTTATGTTCATAAAAAAGTATAGTTTAAGAAATGACTGTCTGATAAAATGTAAATGGTATCGCATCTAAACAACAAAATTGTCTCTTGCTGCACCCCAAGTTTGTTCACCCACATGCCAGGTGATGCCCTCAATAAATCAAGTGATGTAACGTGCATCCACTGGGATGGTGAATCTATGATTCTATAGATAAATGACCCAGAAGTCCATACCCCTAGTCACTAGAATAGCTTTTGGCCATCAACATAATGCCTCCAAACACAAAGGGGCAATTTAAGGTGTTAACAGGACAAACCCTTGTGACGGGTTCAGACACCTTCACAACATGTGACAATTCCAGAACAAAGAGGATTCCGCAGAGTCAATAATGTGACACTCTGCAGGAGTGATCAGTGGAAAGGAGTTAACTCCTCAAAACTTCAATGATATTTGGAAGAGGCAAGCAGAGGCTTCTTAGAAAGGCCGTGTCATGTGGCTGAAGGCCATGGAGGGGGTATATATAAAGACACAATCTGCACAGAAAGAAACCAACTGAAAACCTCCCTATGGCAAGGCCATTCCTTGCCCTTGGCTTCTCCTGCCATTTCATGCTCATTAAAAGCTCAGCTATGCATACTTTCCCTCCCAGGGTGAGGTGCACATTCCTAATCAGCACATCCTACACAGACACCAACTAGCAGCCATCTCCCAGGGCTTGGGGTGAAACGAACTGTCTGCAGGACTCTACCTTCTCAAACCGAGCCATTTACACCACTTTTTGGGTAGTCAGGAGCCAGGTTAGAGAGATGGGGTTTAGGCATGACAGCCCCATTCCACCCAGCCTACCCATCGAGTGTCTAGTGGCTGCGAATCCACTGCTACAGAACAGCGCTTCCTGGGCTCAGTATCTCAGCCGCTGAAGCAAACCCTCCCACCCAGAACCAAACTGTGCTCAAGAAGCTAATCAGTCCCTAAAACATCAGCAGCACCCAAGCCACTGGGAAGGACAAATGAAAAACAGAGCCAAGTGAGCTCCGGCAGATCCCGGCTGGGAGCGGCTGCACTCACCCTGCAGTGAGGCTCCGTGAGAGGGAGACTGGCCGTTACAAAGCAGGGTCTGAACCCAGAGAGAGGAGACTGTGCAGCCAGTGGGACAGATTCGCTTTCTCCTCAGTGTCTAGAACAGGGGTCGGCAACCTTTCAGAAGTGGTGTGCCGAGTCTTCATTTATTCACTCTAATTTAAGGTTTCGCGGGCCAGTCATACATTTTAACGTTTTTAGAAGGTCTCTTTCTAGAACTCTATAATATATAACTAAACTATTGTTGTATGTAAAGTAAATAAAGTTTTTAAAATGTTTATGAAGCTTCATTTAAAATTAAATTAAAATGCAGAGCCCCCCGGACCGGTGGCCAGGACCAGGGCAGTGTGAGTGCCACTGAAAATCAGCTCGCGTGCCGCCTTTGGCACACGTGCCATAAGTTGCCTACCATGGTCTAGAATATAATGAAGTGTGAGAAAAATCTCTCCGCTGATTATCCAGCATCAGAAGAGACGTCTGTTCAAAGGGCAATGCGGAAAAACTGCCCGACGTGGGGAGAGAGGAGCCAGAGGATGGGGATGGCACTATGTAGCAACCCATGAATGAACATAATGACAAATGGCAGAGGGGCTTAGCCCCCCAGTGTAGCGCACACCCCACCGTGGGCAGGTCGCACCTGCCCGAGACAGATTCTGGAGACACTTTGGCAATACCTGGAGAGTTTGTTGTGCCAATAAAGTCTCGTTGACCCGTGGGTGGAGGCAGCACAGGGCGGGTTGCACAGGTGCACTGAACCGCTATGTATTTCTTTCATGGCCTCATTGCTACTTTTTATGATTACTTGAAATTATTCACATTATGAACAGAATCAACAGCATGGGATAGACCCCGCAGAGGAAAAGCCACCCAGACCTGCCCGAACCCAGAACCGCTCCTGACCACTGGTGCCCCCCCACTCACACTCAGCACTAGGCGACTCCGGATTGACTCCGGCTGCAGCGGTGGTGGGATGTGTTTGGTGCAGACAACGTGTGTCAAAGGAGGATTTAAAGCTGGCCCATCTGCCCAGGAGAAAGGCTGTCACTCCTAGCTCCCGGTTCCCCGCAAATGACCTCCCCAGCTACTGCATCTTGCCCACCCTGTCTCACTACAGGCCCAGATCCAACTCTGGTTCTCGTAACACGAGTATGGGTCACTAACAACATGGGGGCAAGTCCTGACTACCCCAGCGAGCCAGGGGACCAGGGAGCATGGGGAGCTCTCTGAGGGACGGGGGGCCCAGCGCTTTGGAGGAGGGGCCTGAGCATCTCTCGGGAATAGAAGGCAGAAGACAGATGCTGAGGATAACAGAGCACCCTTGGGGACAGGGTGAGGATGGAGGCCCCCAGGGCAGGGCAAATAGGAGACTGGGCAGCAGGGCTGGGCAGTGGGACAGGCCATCGGGCAGGAGGAGCTGGGGGGCTGGGCAGTGGGACAGCCGGTTGGGCAGGAGGAGCTGTTGGGCAGGGCCAGCAGAGGAGCAGGCTGGGGCTGGCAGAAGAGCTAAGGGGCAGGGCTGAGGACCAGAGCCGCGGGGCAGAGGTGGGCGATGGGGTGGGGTAGGGGGGCCGGGCAGTGGGACCAAGCAGTGGGGCAGAGTGGGGGGATTGGAGCAGAGGACCAGACAGTGGGGCAGAGTGGGGGGCAGTGGGGCAGCACTGGGGGACCAGGCAGTGGGGCAGAGTGGGGACTGGGTGGGGATGGATCTGGGGGGACCAGGCAGTAGGGCAGGAGCACTGGGGCAGCGAGGGGGGCAGCAGGGTAGGACACAGAGATAGGTGGTGGGACGGGGCTGGGCAGTAGGGCAGAGCAGGGGGCGGGGCCAGACAGTGGAGTGGGGTCAGGCGATTGGGCAGACGATGTGGGCAGGGGCGGGTAGTGGGGCCAGCAATGGGGCAGAGCAGGGGTCAGGCGGACTGGGCGGTGGAGCAGGGGGCAGAGCAGGGGGGCTGGCAATGGGGCAGAGCGGGGAACCGAGGGGGTGGGGCGGGGCAGGGCAGGGGCTGGGGGGTGGGGCTGGCAATGGGACAGAGCAAGGGACAGGGGCTGGCAATGGGGCAGGGGGGTGGGATGGGGTGGGGCAGGGGGGCGGGACCCGGGGCGGTGGGGCAGAGCAGGGGGTCGGGGCAGGACAGTGGGGCTGGCAATGGGGCAGAGCAAGGGACAGGGGGGCTGGCAATGGGGCAGGGGGTGGGGCGGGGCAGGGGAGCGGGGCGGGGCAGGGCAGGGGACGGGGGGACCAGCAATGGGGCGGGGAGGTGGGGCAGAGCGGGGGGGCGTGGCCCGGGGCGGTGGGGCAGAGCAGGGGGCGGGGCCCGGAGCAGGGGGCGGGGCCCGGAGCAGGGGGCAGAGCAGGGGACAGGGGGGCCGGCAATGGGGCGGGGCGATGGGGCCGGGCGGGGGGGGGCGAGCGGGGGGGCCGTGGGGGCGGGGCGGCCGCGGCTCCTCCCCTCGGGCCCGGCGGGCGCAGCGCGGAGCCCGGCAGCGCCCCCGCCCGGGCCCGGCCCAACCTACCGGCCGCCGCGGAGCCCGCACCCGCCGCTGCGCCGCCGCCGCTCCAACATGGCTGCCCGCCGAGCGCCGGAAGTGCCGTCCGCTTCCGCTTCCGGCCCCCCGCCCCCCACCCCCAGTCTCCTCCCACTGACCCCCCCAGATCCCCCACCCATGAAACCCCACTGACCCCCCCAGATCCCCCACCCATTAAACCCCTCTGACCCCCTCCCCCAGACCCCCACCCATGAAACCCCACTGACCCCCCCAGATCCCCCACCCATGAAACCCCACTGACCCCCTCCCCCAGACCCCCACCCATGAAACCCCACTGACCCCCCCCAGATCCCCCACCCATTAAACCCCTCTGACCCCCTCCCCCAGACCTCCACCCATGAAACCCCACTGACCCCCCCCAGATCCCCCACCCATTAAACCCCTCTGACCCCCTCCCCCAGACCTCCACCCATGAAACCCCACTGACCCCCCACCCCCCAGTCTCCCATTGACCCCCCCAGATCCCCCACCCATGAACCCCCCCAGGTCTCCTCCCACTAACCCCCCACCCATGAAACCCCCCAGACCCCCCACTGACCCCCCCAGTCTCCTCCCACTGACCCCCCTGCCCCCACCCATTAAACCCACAGACCCCCATCCCCAGATCCCCCCAGTTCCCCACCCATGAAACCCCCCAGACCTCCTCCCACAGACCCCCCAAGTCTCCTCCCACTGACCCCCAACCCTGACCCCCACCCCCAGTCTCCTCCCACTGACCCCCTCGCCCCCCATGAAACCCCCAGACCCCCTCCCCCAGACCCCGCCAGTCTCCCACTGACCCTCCCGGCCTCCCACCCATGAAACCCCCCAGACTCCCACCCTCAGGCCCCCCCAGTCTCCTCTCACTGACCCCTCTGATCCCCTCCCCCAGACCCCCCCAGGTCTCCCATTGACCCCCCGATCCCCCACCCATGAACCCCCCCCAGGTCTCTCCCAGGCCCCCCTCACCCCATGACCTACCTGACCCCCACCCCAGACCTCCAACCCCTTCCCACTGACCCCCCTGGCCCCCAACCTCCCCCTCCTAACCCCAATTGATCCCCTCACCCCATGACTCCCTCACCCCAATGAACACCCCTGACCTCTCACTGACCCCACCAGACTCCACTAGCCATGAACCCCTTGATCCCCATCCCCACACAGCTCCACTGACACCCCCAGACCCCTTCACCCCATGACCTTCCAGACCCCCTCACCACATTACCCCCCACTCCCTCAGTGACCCCACCCCCTGGCCCCCATGAATCCTTGTTGTACTTAAAGTACTGCACAGGATCTTTTCAGGGGGAATAAGGCAAAACGCCACATTTATTAGTAATACATGTATTAATTAACACTGTTAATTAATTTGTTAGTCTTTAAGGTGCCACCAGATTCCTTGTTGTTTTTATTAATTAACACTGTATCATATGCATATGATAGATAATGTTTTCACCCCTCAGCTCACAGAGAGACGAGATTACACGCACACACACACACACTCCGTCTTGTTGTTGTTACCAACTAGTTGCTCCCCTTAACTTCACTGGCCAGGTGAGTTAGATGGGGGAGGGGGTGGAGCCGGGCTTCTGCTGATCCGGATCAATGCTCCCATGTTGACAAGACGAGACCCGGGGTCCTCTGCGAGACACCTCACTTTTAGAGCAGCTTCCCTCTCCTGCAAATCTGTACCAGCTTCAAAATCTGTGTTTGTGTCCAGTCCTTTGTGCTGCTTCCTTCTGGGGGTTGTCCCAATGCTGCAAAGAGGGTGTTTCCAAAAGAAGGTGCTCGCTTCTAACCCCCGAGGCGTCAGTATGTCTGATCTTCTTTAATGAGCCCACTTGACAAGTTTTATTGTCCTTGGGTCTGGCTCCCAGCCCCTCTCCAACTGTTGCAGCTGTCTGGAGGTGCTGCCTTCCACGCCTTCCTCATCCACACCTCGTTCATTCAACAGGGCAATTGATTAAGGGAGTTGGGGGGGAAGAGCTTGTTCTACTGCTAGCAAAAAGACATTTTTCTTCTACTTTAACTATCCTTAGGGGCTATAACATTATACCAAGGCTTAACACAAAGTTTCTACATGAGGCTTTGATACAAAGTTTCCATATACCAAGGCTCATCAATACAAGGTTTCTATATTAGGCCTTGATACAAAGTTTCATGAAAACAGAGGTCACACGTGGGTGACCCACTACAAGGTTATATGAAGAGGCACAATGTAAAGTCATATGAAAATTATCAGAGATTTATCTATATCCTCCTGACACCCCCCCCCAGACCACCAGCACTCTCCCCAGGTTCCTCGCTGACACCTCAATAGGCCCTCATAACCCTGCCAGTGACCCCACAATAGGGCCCCTAATTCTCCATTGACCCAACACCCCCGCACTGAACCCCTCTGACCCCCTCCCCCAGACCCCCACCCATGAAACCCCACTGACCTCCCCCCAGATCCCCCACCCATTAAACCCCTCTGACCCCCTCCCCCAGACCCCACTCTGCTCCCACTCTGCCATGGCTCCCAGGAGTTCCCTACCAGGCTCCTCTTGCACCTCCACTGACACTCCCAGGAGTCCCCCTAGACTCCTCACTAGCCCCCAGGGACTCCTCCTACCAGGTCCCCCAGATACCTTCCACTTGGCTCCTCAACACTCCCTAAAATCCCTTAGCAAATACTCATCACCCCCACCAGCCCCAAACATTTCCCAGTGGCCCCCACCAACATTCTCTTGGAGAGACCATGAACGTCCCCCAGCTCCTTCACCAACCATCTCATGGCCTCCTTAACACCTCTCTGACCCCCACATAAAGCCCCCATTACCGTTGTGATGAACCCTTTCCCTGAGTGACCCCCACATCCCTTCACTGACCTCCTCCTTCAATGAATCCAACACCTCCCAGTGATGCTCTCTGCAAGCCTGAGATCCTCCCCAATGGCATCCACAGAGTCCCCCGACGTTCCCCTTGACTCCCTGCACTATGACCTCTTCTGTCCCTTGCCAGCACCGCATGAATAATCCGCTTCACGTCCCCTGGCACTCCACTGACGACAGTCCTTCATTCATCAATCCTCCTCACACCCTCTCACTGCCCAGTCTCCACTTCCCAGTGTATCCTCGTATCCACGTCTCAGTGACACCCCATTGGATCCTCACTGACATCCCTGATAAACCCCAACTTCTCCTGACTGACATCACTTCAGACCTTTCACACTCCAAGTCACCCCAGCCTGCCCCATAGCGCCACATCCTAAATATCCCCTTGCTCATTGGATTCGGAGACACTAGGAAGAAAAGCATTCAGTGCTCCCCAGAGCAAACCAAGGGCTAGGTGCAGAGAACTAACACAAGCGGGTCCCAGAAGTACAAGGGGAATCCAGGCTGAAATTGTGGAAAAGCAGCATCACTTGCCCCATAACCTCAGCCGTGCTGAACACAAAGCCATCAACAGCCTCCGGAACAACTCTGACATCATAATCAAAAAGGCTGACAAAGGAGGTGCTGTCGTCATCATGAATAGGTTGGAATATGAACGAGAGGCTGCTAGGCAGCTCTCTAACACCACATTCTACAGGCCATTCATTACCCTCTGATCCCACTGAGGGTTACCAAAAGAAACTGCACCATCTGCTCAGGAAGCTCCCTGAAAAAGCACAAGAACAAATCTGCACAGACACACCCCTAGAACTCCGACCAGGGGTATTCTATCTGCTACCCAAGAGCCATAAACCTGGAAACCCTGGATGCCCCATCATCTCAGGCATTGGCACCCTGACAGCAGGATTGTCTGGCTATGTAGACTCTCTCCTCAGGCCCTACGCTACCAGCACTCCTAGCTATCTTCAAGACACCACTGACTTCCTGAGGAAACTACAATCCATTGGTGATCTTCCAGAAAACACCATCCTAGCCACTATGGATGTAGAAGCCCTCTACACCAATATTCCACACAAAGATGGACTACAAGCCATCAGGAACAGTATCCCCGATAATATCACGGCAAACCTGGTGGCTGAACTTTGCGACTTTGTCCTCACCCACAACTATTTCACATTTGGGGACAATATATACCTTCAAGTCAGCGGCACTGCTATGGGTCCCCGCATGGCCCCACAGTATGCCAACATTGTTATTGCTGACATAGAACAACACTTCCTTAGCTCTCGTCCCCTAACGCCCCTACTCTACTTGCGCTACATTGATGACATCTTCATCATATGGACCCATGGGAAGAAGGCCCTTGAAGAATTCCACCATGATTTCAACAATTTCCATCCCACCATCAACCTCAGCCTAGACCAATCCACACAAGAGATCCACTTCCTGGACACTACAGTGCTAATAAGTGATGGTCACATAAGCACCACCCTATACCGGAAACCTACTGACCACTAAACTTACCTACATGCCTCCAGCTTTCATCCAGACCAACCACATGATCCATTGTCTACAGCCAAGCTCTACAATACAATCGCATTTGCTCCAACCCCTCAGACAGAGACAAACACCTACAAGATCTCTATCAAGCATTCCTACAACTACAATACCCACCTGCTGAAGTGAAAAAACAGATTGACAGAGTCAGAAGAGTACCCAAAAGTCACCTACTACAGGACAGGCCCAACAAAGAAAATAACAGAACGCCACTAGCCGTCACCTACAGCCCCCAACTAAAACCTCTCCAGCACATCATCAAGGATCTACAACCTATCCTGAAAGATGATCCCTCACTCTCACAGATCTTGGGAGACAGACCATCCTCGCTTACAGACAGCCCCCCAACCTGAAGCAAATACTCACCAGCAACCACACACCACATAACAAAAACACTAACCCAGGAACCTATCCTTGCAACAAAGCCCGATGCCAACTCTGTCCAAATGACACCATCATAGGACCTAATCACATTAGCCACGCCATCAGGGGCTTGTTCACTTGCACACATCTAATGTGATATATGCCATCATGTGCCAGCAATGCCCCTCTGCCATGTACATTGGCCAAACTGGACAGTCTCTACGCAAAAGAATAAATGGACACAAATCTGACATCAGGAATCATAACATTCAAAAACCAGTAGGAGACAACTTCAACCTCTCTGGTCACTCAGTAACAGACTTAAAGGTGGCAATTTTGCAACAGAAAAGCTTCAAAAACAGACTCCAACGAGAAACTGCTGAACTTGAATTAATATGCAAACTAGATACCATTAACTTGGGTTTGAAGAGAGACTGGGAGTGGCTGGGTCATTACACGTATTGAATCTATTTCCCCATGTTAAGTATCCTCACTCCTTCTTGTCAACTGTCTGAAATGGGCCATCTTGATTATCACTACAAACATTTTTTTTCTCCTGCTGATAATAGCTCATCTTAATTAATTAGCCTCTTAGAGTTGATATGGCTACTTCCACCTTTTCATGTTCTGTATGTATATATATCTCCTTACTATATGTTCCATTCTATGCATCCGATGAAGTGGGCTGTAGCCCATGAAAGCTTATGCTCGAATAAATTTATTAGGTGCCACAAGTACTCCTCTTCTTTTTGCAGATACAGACTAACACGGCTGCTACTCTGAAACCAGTTCAATACAGAAAACAGAGCAAAGCAATCCAGGAAGAGAAGACATAGCAGTGAGGGGAAGAAATCCAGACGGACAAAGCCAATCCATGAAGTGAGGTAACAGAAGAGCATTTCTTCGGATTTCCTGTATTTGGCTCTACTCTGCACAACCCCAGGCATAAAGCTTTCTAGGGTCACCCTGTGTACACTGCTGTACCTCGGCAGCTGAGTCACCATCACGTCTCCTGTGTAGCCACTGTATGCTGACAAAGAGAGAACTCTCCCGCCAGCATAATTAAACCACCCCCAACGAGTGGCAGTAGCTATGTCGGCGGGAGACGCTCTCCTGCTGACATAACACTGTCCACAGCGGTGCTTTGTCTGTGAAACTTAGGTTGGTCAGGGGGGTTGTTCTTTTCACACCCCTGACCAACAAAAGTGCTAGTGTAGACAGAGCCTAGGATGGCTCAAGCTTTATGTTGTGACATTATTGCTAGGCAGATACTTTTCCTCAATTCACTCTTCAATCCCTCTGCTTCCCATCCATCCATCCATCCATCCATCCATCCATCCATCCATCCATGTATAGTTCATACGGCCCCTGTTACAGGAGTCTTTGTCATTGTCAGCTCCGGGCCACCCCAAAGCTTCCCAGCACTGCAGTGTATCTGTGTTGGACAGAGACCAAGGGGTCTTGTCCTTTTCACTCTTTGACAACAGCTGCAGAGCCTGGCGTGGCAGGGAACCGAACACATGGACCATTCACAGGACTGAAGCTCCTGCATTAGGTGCGGGTGGCAGAGACGGGATGTATTCTGCTGAGAAAGAAGTGGACTAATGCTGGTATGTACATGTGGCAGGAAGGTCTGGGCTGGGGTTAAGGTCTTCTACTGGTAAGAAATCATGGAGCTAAGCACTTAAGGAAGCTCCGGAAATGCAGTGGTAATGCAGCTGTTAGCATGGGACTCCGACGTATACGTCCCACGTGGTATGAAATGGGGTGCTCACAACTTGCCTATTTGGGGAACAAAGTGAAGAAAAATCTCTCTCTCCAGACTGACAAATGATCCCAAGAGAGGGGCTAAGGGTTAATGAGAGCTCCTGGACTCAATCCGCCCTGCCCCACTACAACTGCAGCAGGTGTCAAGCCGGGGGTAGGCTGAACCCAGCGCTGGTGGGGGCTGACTGAGAAGGAGAGCAAATTTCTGACTCTCTCGGGGAGAGAAGGCTGGCTGGAGCCAGAGAGCGGGATGGCCTGGTGGCAGACAGGGACAAGTCATAGGAAGAGATGGAGGTTAATGGTGACCAGATACTCAGCACAAGAATATTAACAAGCGGGAAGGAACACAAGCCAGAACACATTTAGAGAAGTTAGATGAATTTGTCAGCAGGGCCTGATGAAATTCACCTGAGGTTACTTAAGGAAGTAGCTGAACAATCTCGAACTGTTAGCAATTATCTCTGAGAACTCCAGGAGGATGGGAGAGGTCCCAGAGGACTGGAGAAGGGTAGACATAGTACCTGTCTTTAAAAATGGGGAACAAAGGGGACCTGGGGAATTATAGACCAGTCAGACCTAACTTTGATATCTGGAAAGATACTGGAACAAATTATTAAACAATCAATTTGTAAGCACTTAGAGGATAATAGGGTTATAAGGAACAGCCAGCGTGGGTTTGTCAAGAACAAATCATGCTAAACCAACCTATTTTCCTTCTTGGACAGGGTTACTGGCCTAGTGGAGGGGGGAAGCTGTAGACATGATATAGCCTGATTTTAGTGAGGTTTTTGACACAGTACCCCATGACATTCTCATAAGCAAATGAAGGAAATGTGGTCTGGATGAAATTACTATAAGGTGGGTGTGTGACGTTGTTAACATAATCTGTAACCCTATAGATCAGCGTTTCCCAAACTTTTTTGGCCACGGAACACTTTTTAGCCTATTACGGAACTCTTATAATATTATTTTGTAGTCGTTTGGTTTTCAAATAAAAAATTGCGTTATTTATGCTCAAATATATTTTATTTTATAAAACAAAGCAAAAATACAAATTTAAAATAACTTGAACTAACAATTTCTAACTGGAAAGCGCGTATAAAGTAGTACAAAAATCAAGTGCAAGAGTCAAAATTAAAAACAGTGTTCTGCTTAAAAAAAAAAACCAAACAAATTAGATTTTTACTAGGAAAATCTATTTTTATAAACAGAAATACAAATTTGTATTTAATGGGATTGGTGTTTCTGCATTTTTCTATCACAAATTCAATTAGTATTAGGAATAATGCTGGAAAGTTGGAGCCTCATGTCAGGCGCAGCATCAAGTCTATTCCTATATTTGGTTTTTGTTGCAGTATAATACGAAAATCCCGTCTCACACAAATAAGTTGTAGCAGAAGGAAGGAGCACTCGAACTGCACGTTTAGCCACATTAGGGTACTCTTCGATTAGGCTGCTCCAAAAATTATTCAGCGGAAGATCCTTAAACTTTTGTTTCAAATCAGAGTCAGAAATTAAGTCAATTAGGCTTTCTTAATCACGCGCAGTAAAGCCGACTGGTTTGGCTGTAATTACAAACGGATTTCGAACCCAAGCATTATCATCAGTAGTTGTAGGAAAATATTCTAATCAAGAGGCCTGCAAGTCACGTAAGTGCTGGAAAATGGTACTGGAAACTTCTTCATGGACTGTAGAATTTATTTTAGTCAGAAATTCATGTACTGTAGGGAAGCCGTCGAAGTTATTCTGTTCTACAGAAGATGCCCAGAATTCCAGTTTCTTTTTTAACAACAAAATTTTATCCATTGTAGTAAAAATGATCACATTCTTTCCTTGCAGCGACAGATTAATTTCATTTTATTTTGCAAAAATATCTGCAAGGTACACAAGTCTCATTAGCCATGAGGAATTTGTCAGACAGTCATTAAATTTTCGTCCTGAATTATCTGAAGTGAAGAATACCAGTAGTTCACTACAAAGCTCAAAAAGCCTCACAAGCACTTTTCCTCTGGATAGCCAGCTCACTTCCGTATGTAAAAGAAGCGCTTTGTGCTGACTACCCATTTCCTCACACAACATTTTAAATAACCTGGATTGAAGTGGTCGAGATTTGACAAAATTGATAATTTGTACTGCTTCATTGAGCACAATTTTCAGAGATGCTGGTATTTTTTTAACTGCAAGTGCTTGTCTGTGTAGAACACAATGGCTCCTTGTGCTTTCTGGTGCCACACTTATGATTCGCGTTACAGCTCCCTTCATCTTCCCGATCATTGCCCGAGCACCGTCAGTACATACATCAATACATTTTCCCCAACTAATTTCATGCTTTCTGATAAAATTGTTGATGCAGTTGAATATTTCTTCTCCAGTTGTGTTGCTTTGCAGAGATTCACATAAGAGCAGGTCCTCTTCAATAATATTATTCAATCTATATCGGACAAATACTAGTAGCACAGCAAGTCCTGAAACGTCAGTGGACTCATCTAGCTGCAATGAATACTCATGGCAAATTTTCAGTCGGCAAACTAGCTCTTTTTCTATGTCATCGGCAAGATCTTTATACGGCGTGCAACAGTATTATTTGACAACTGTACAGCATCCATTTTTTTACCAGACTGCTCGCTCAAGATGCACTTTACAATATCTTTTGCGCAAGGCTTGATAAGCGTTTCTCCAATAGTGTGAGCTTCTCCGGCAAGTTATATGGTAACTTACTCAATAAGATGCCTCTGTTGCACTTTTGTTGTCTGTTTTAGCAATTTTAATCATCAAAAGTTTACAATTTCCAAGTGACTCACGCTTCCTCTTGAAAAAAATTATATTTTTGTCTTTGTATTCAGCATGCTTGGTTTCCAAATGCCTATGAAGTTTAGCAGGAGCCAATGAACTGTTTGCTAGTATTTTGTTGCACACGACGCACTGTGCATCAGGAACATCTTTATTTCCAACACACGTAAAACCGAAAGACAAATAACTTTCATCATACTTTCGTTTTGGTCTTTTAACACCTGCTTCTTCTTGTTTTTTGATATACTTCGGTGGAAATTCTTTCACCTTGGATAACTCACTAGTACTAACAGATTTTTCGGCAACAAAAGACTGCGATTGTTCATCCTCACTTTGAAGTATCACAATATTTTGCTCGTTTATTTCGACCACAGTTGGAGTACCAGAAGAACTTGCTTTCATTTCAAAGTTCCTTCTTTTAGCCACAAATCCATGGTGAGTAGGTTTAGTAACAATATTTAGAAATACTGATTTTGTCAAATTTTGTTTGTCACAAATATTTATATTGTTTTGAGCGAAGCTAGTTTAGTTGTGCTTATCACACACACGGTAAAGACCCACAGGTTTGAACGTGTTGAGTGAATATGTTATATTCACCATGATGTAAAGAGAATGGTGTGTGTATACCACTGCAGTTCGTGCACCCTCGAGTGGAAGGGGTACGACGTCACTAACTGAAACGTGCCCGAAAGGGGTAGACGTCAACATGCTTGCGAGCCACGTTCTCTTCACGCCATGATATTCAATACGAGATCAATCAATAACTGGAAAAAGAGTTTTATGTTAAATTATAGTCATTCAAAAAGAGTTGTAAACTATGCTTCAAATATGCCCAATTTAAAATTAAAAAAAAATTAAAGACCCTTTTTTAAAATTATGATTCTTTCACGGAACACCAGTGTTCCACGGAACACAGTTTGGGAAACACTGGTATAGATCACTGTTGCAACCACTGTTATATATTTGCAGCAAATATTGTACAAAGGTTGTCGTGTGAGGTGTCTATGGGAAGGTTATGATTATGCTATCTGTATAGGAGTATCATTTTCATAGTTAAAGTTATGAATATTGGCTATGTACTTGTATCTCCGTGTGTTTTGACAGGAAGCGGCACGGGACGAGGGACATACTGGCTGCAGCTTCCCGCAGCCCCCATTGGCCTGGAGCAGCGAACCGCGGCCACTGGGAGCCGCGATCGGCCGGACCTGCGGACGCGGCAGGTAAGCAAACTGGCCCGGCCCGCCAGGGGCTTTCCCTGCACAAGCAGCGGACCGGCTTTGACAACCACTGATCTACACAACCCGCGGCACCCCAGACCGGGCGAGCGGGGCTCAGGCCAGGGGTCCTAAAATAACTGGCACTTCTACGTGCGGCTTGGGCTCAAGCCTCGGAGGTGGGCTTGAGAGCCCGAGCTCCATCCCAGGCCACCTGTAAACGCACTGGCTACATGGCTAGTTTTAGAGCCCTGGCACAACACCCACTAGTGCAAGTCTGGGGACCTGGGCTGGGAGACTGACTCCCAGAACCTGGGTAGATGAACCCTAAGGATTTTTCTTGGAGTCTTTGCCCTGGTGGCTCCCATTGTCCTGACTTGTCTGGATACGAACAATACGCTACTATTGGCTTATTCCCCTACTCCCACAGCCCCTGCAAGAGCCAGACCATCCAGGCCAGGCCTCCGTCTACCACTGACAGGCTGGCCAACCTGAGGGGGAGCAAAAGCAAGATTTGGGAGGAGATGTTTGCAGAACTCCTGGCAGAGTCCCAGAGAAAAGCCAGGCTGGCTGAGAGGTGGAGACTGTACATGAGGACCCCATTGGAGAAAGAAACGCAGCTCTCCCAGGGGATCATGGCAGTGCCAAGAGCAGCATCACCATAGTGAAGGAGGGCATGGGAAAAGCAGAGAGAGGCAGAGGCAGCTCATGGGTGCTATCCTGAGCCGGAACGCCCTCCTGCAAAACATAATGCTGCTAGGCCAGCAGGCCCTGCCGTCCCGGAATTTGGGACTTGCCCTGTCCGTCAGCCCCTGGACTGGGACGAGCAGCAACTTCTAACCTCTGTATCCCCACTGCATTGCTCCCAGCAGCTCCCATTCACCTCTCAGATCCACCACCAGCGCTGACAACCCTCGCACTGGGTATGCAGCTCTTTGTAGCCGAGGGACTCAGACCCACACCCCACAGGCAAGAAGAGCCAGAGGCAAGGGGTGGACTTGCCTTTGACTTTGTGCATCACCCCTACCCAAATTGTGGTATTTGAAATGTCCTTATGGTTGCGCTTTGAGCTTTCTTTGCCTGGTTGCGGTAGTTAAAGGTTTGTGTGTAGCTGGTTACTTCAGAGGCGTAGTCAGTTAAATGTATTTCCAAATACAAAGACTTTATTTGTTCCATTGGTTTCATTAAAACTTTATTATTGTTCTTTTTATTGTTCTTCCCTAGTAAAACCATTCACAGTACGTCCATTCTGAGTCAGGGCTCCATGGAACACAGAAAACTCTTGCCATAAAGCTGAAATAATTCCTAGACTTTGACAAAAGCACATAGTGGATGTTAAACGTCACCCCTCCCCCATGATACCCCGGTGCTCACGAGGGCTGCATCCTAACACTCCCCCGGGGGCTAACATGTTCCGGCACCAGACCCAACAGGCATCCAGCAGCATCCCACCAGCGCTTATGTTCTCCAGCGGATGCCTTGCTAGCGGCTTGAACCTCAGAGCAAGTCTCTGGACCTCAGCCTGCCATCCTGCGCTAAGGCTGCCCCCCCCACCCCCCCCGTGCTCGCACAAATATTGTGCAAAATACAACACGCACTTCTAATGATTGAAACATTTTTTCCCCTGCTGCTTCCAATCTGCTCCATAAACTGTGCCAGCTGCCTTTCAAAGGGCCGCGTGCACACTCAACCACCATTCCGCTACTGCTCAGGGGATAGTTAAAACGGTCCTTCCTTCTGTCCGAGCAGGCTGTGAATGGCATCAGAGGACAAACTGGGACTCCCAGAATCACCAGCCCAGCCTCCACTCCATTAATGTCCTGGGGCCAAACAGTCCTTTCTTCATCAGTGTAAAGAGAACGGAGTTCCGCAGCATCCCTTCCCGACCAGCTGGCAGTCATGGCTGTAAACCTCCCTCAGTGTCAGCCAGCCCTGGAGGCACCCTGGAGAAATACTTCTTGCTGTTGATAAGTTCTGCGCCTGGGTGCTGGCGGTGGGTAAAGGATATGGACACGGGTCCCATCAACTGTGAGGGGGGATTTGATAACAGCCTTCAGCTACCTGAAGGGGGGTTCCAAAGAGGATGGAGCTCGGCTGTTCTCAGTGGTACCAGATGACAGAACAAGGAGCAATGGTCTCAAGTTGCAGTGGGGGAGGTTTAGGTTGGATATTAGTAAAAACTTTTTCACTAGGAGGGTGGTGAAGCACTGGAATGGGTTACCTAGGGAGGTGGTGGAATCTCCTTCCTTAGAGGTTTTTAAGGCCCGGCTTGACAAAGCCCTGGCTGGGATGATTTAGTTGGGGATTGGTCCTGCTTTGAGCAGGGGGTTGGACTAGATACCTCCTGAGGTCTCTTCCAACCCTGATATTCTATGATTATATGAACTGCCCCAATACAGTTTGGGAACCCCATGTGGGCAAACCCATTAATGATCTCCTGAGCATTACCGAGCTTTGTAACCCAGTGCGACTGTACCTTCACAGCTCAGTGTGACTGTACCTTTCCATGGCATCACACACCTGTATAATAACAGCCCCAACCACTGATCTCCCCAGGCCCAGTTGATTGGCTATGGACTGGTGTGACGTTATTGACATAAACTGTGACCGTGTACATCATTGATGCAACCACTGTTCTATAATTGCACCAAATCTTGTACAAAGTTTGTTGTGTGAGGTGTCTATGGGAAGGTTATGATTTGCTGGTTATGATTATGCTGTCTGTATGCATGTATCATTTTTGTAGTCGAAGTTATGAATATTGGCTATGTACTTGTATCTCAATGTGTTTTAATTCTAAGTGGCCTCAGTGAAGCATTTGGGCAGCTTCTTGAGAAGGGACTATTCTCAGTAAGTGCCCAGTCAAGAAACACTTAACTGACAATGGACCTTGGGAGACTCCAGTCCACATGAAAAGTCTTCCTGGGACGTTCAAGGTAGCATGTGAGCCATGGCTCTCACCTGCAAATTGAGTCATGCATGGACATGTGACTTGCCGATGTGACTCCTGTCATGGAGTGTGGGGGAGTCAGGGCCCTGCACCTCCATTTCCTGCAATTCACCATGACTCTCAGCCAGCCAGTAAAACAGAAGGTTTATTAGACGACAGGAACACAGTCCCAAGCAGGGCTTGTAGGTACAACCAGGACCCCTCAGCCAGGTCCCTCTGGGGGGGCAAGGAGCTTAGACCCCAGACTTGGGGTTCCCTGCCTCTTCCCAGCCAGCCCCAAACTGAAACCAAAAACCCCTCCAGCAGGCTCTCTCCCCCTCTCCCTTTGTCGAGTTTCCCGGGCAAAGGTGTTGACTCCCCACCCTCTTCCTGGCTCAGGTACAATCCCTCACCTAAAGTCATCCCCTGCTCTCCCATCCCCCATGCAGACAGTTCCAGTAAAACTAGACGACATTCCCAGGTCAATCCACCCCGCTCCCTACTGCGTCACAGCTACAAACTCCATCTTGCTGCTGTGATGTTCCACAGTAAGAAGATGGGGTGTCCTGCCAAAGGGCAGAGAATATAAAAGGCCCTGGAAACTCCTCCATTTTGTCTTCAATCCTGCTTCTGACCTCTGGAGGAACCTTGCTACAAACTGAAGCTCTGAACAAAGGACTGAGGACCCATCCCAGCTGGGGATGCTCCAGAGACTTGATTTGAATCTGCAGTTTATTCCATCACTGCTACAAGCCTGAACCAAGAACTTTGCCATTACTGTATGTAATTGATTCCATTTAACCAATTCTAACTCTCGTCTCTATTTCTTTCTTTTTATGAATAAACCTTTAGATTTTAAAGGATTGGCAACAGCGTGATTTGTGGGTAAGATCTGACATATATTGACCTGGGTCTGGGGCTTGGTCCTTTGGGATTGGGAGAACCTTTTTTCTTTTACTGGGGTGTTGGTTTTCATAACCATTCATCCCCATAACGAGTGGCACTGGTGGTGATACTGGGAAACGGGAGTGTCTGAGGGAATTGCTTGTGTGACTTGTGGTTAGCCAGTGGGGTGAGACCAAAGTCCTCTCTGTCTGGCTGGTTTGGTTTGCCTTAGAGGTGGAGAACCACCAGCCTGGACCTGTGACTGCCCTGCTCTGAGCAATTTTCCCTAAATTGATACTCTCAGAAGTGTCCAACCAAAGGCAGCGTCATGTTACAGCTGGTAGCACTCTGGGGTGCCAACTCCCAGATGGCCAATGTGACTCTCTTCTCTGCAGCTCCGACACAATGCGTGTTGGCACACTGCTGCTGAAGCGCCAGGGCTAGCTCGGCACAGAGCTCCAAAAAGGTTGCCTTCACCACCCTGAAATTCTCGTGCCACTGTTGGGCATCGCAGGTCTGCAGAGCGATCCTTTCCCACCAGTCAACTCCGGGTTCCCGAGCTCAGAAATGGCGCTGCTCCCGGAGCTGCTCTTTCGTCAGTGGCTGGGAGTCCTCCTCTTCTTCCTCGTCCTCATCCCATGTCCGCCCCAGCTGCTGAAACTGCTACTGCGGCCACATCATCTGCTTGGTGCAGCAAAGTCATCCAGCTTCAGGTGCTGAATACAGCCCAGGCAGCCTCTGCATGCTCGGGGTTGCCAGCGAGTGGCGTGGTGCATTCTGGATCTTCCTCCTCTCCAGCTGAGGTGGTAACACAGGCTCCAGTACCACTAACTAACAGCTCCGTGCCCGGCTAGCAGCCACGCTGCCCTTGGCCCGTCAGGGGCACAGGAGGAACCACGTAAATTACTGGCCATTCTCACCTCCCAGGAAGATTGGCAATGCCAATACACTACGGAGCCCTAACGCTCACCCATGGCAGGCTCCAGGCTCTCCATCTCCACCATCAAAGCCAGCAGAGAAGAGAGGCCATGGTCATCACAAAGGATCTGAGTGCTGACTCCTGGATTCCTAACAGTGTCTGCAGCCACTCCTAAGGACAAAGATCCTCCAGCGAGTCTGGGCTAGGTCCCAGCCTGTAGCCTGTCTCTGGGGGAGTGACCCCGTTCATGGGCCGGCCCCAGGGACCCCACCCTTCCAGCGGGACAGGCCCATGGCCTCCCAGGCTCTGAGACTGGCTGTTGGCACCAGCGATCCCTGTCTCTCTCCACGGCTCCCTGGGGAGACTTGTCCTCCCCCTGGGCCCTGCCGGGAGAGATGCTCCCACAGGAGCCGTCTCAGAGCAAGGGAACATTGATCAGTTGCCTGACTGTCCCTAGGGCAGGCCACAGAGACAGGGTTGTGCCACAGCCGACTCTGGCCACGCCAGCGCCATCAGCTGTGCTGTGATGGGCTCCCTCCTGCTCCCCTTTGCCACCTCCGCTGACAGCCCCTGGCACCTTCCCTCCCCAGCTCAGTTCACATGGCCCCTGCCGGGTGCTGCTCAGTGCTCGCGGTGGCTCTTGGTCTTGCTGGACCCTCTGTTGATTTGGGGCGGTTTCAGCCAGTCCTCTGGTGAACCTAGGCACTGCTCAGCCTGGGCAGGTCAGCCCCCGGCACTGTTCTAGGAGCAGTCCGAGATCCTGCAAACGCAAAGCGCGGAGAGGAGCTGAGCGCACCCAGGATTCGTCGCGTCCTACAGAAAACTCCCACTTGTCCCATTCTCTTGGGCAGAGACGTCTAGTGCCCAGCATTTCTACAACTGGGCAGAGAACTCCGCATGCCCTAGCCCTAACCGTGACCTCACCCTCCCCGGGACAGGAGGGCTGGACAGCTAGTCACCCGGACGCTCTGATGCAGCCATGCCCACAAGAGGGCATCCTGGCTCCAGGCCGAGGGATTCCCAGGAGACCAAACGACCATTGAAGCCCTCCCCATCTCTCACTCCTGCCCTGAGGAGTCGTTGCACATCCTACGAGCCCTGGGGATCTCTCCACCTGCTACCCGGAGAACGCCTGGCAGGTGCTCATGTTACACGTTACAGAGACCAGGGGAGCTCGAGAGAGCTCCTGGATGGCTGCTGGGATTTGCAGGCTCGAGGCCCTGACAAGAGGGTGAAGAAGGCATAGGCACCGAGTCCGTGGGTGCTCCGGGGCTGGAGCACCCACGGGGAAAAATTGGTGGGTGCTCTGCACCCACCGACAGCCAAGCTCCCTGCCCCGCCCCCCTGCCCCTCACCTCACCTCCACCTCCTCCCCTGAGTGTGCCACGTCCCCACTACTCCGCCTACCTCCCAATGCCTGCTGCTGCAAAACAGCTGTTTCGTGGCGTAACAAGCTCTGGGAGGGAGGGGGAGGAGCGGGAACACGGTGCGCTTAGGGGAGGAGGTGGGAAAGAGGCAGGGCCAGGGCGGAGATTTGGGGAAGGGGTGCGGCGGAGTCGGGGCGGGGCCGGGGGCAGAGGGGGATCGGGCACGCACCGGCGCCAGCAGAAGTCAGCGCCTATGGAAGAAGGTGCCAGGCTATGGGGAAGTAGCCCAGGGAGCTTAAGCAGCAGAGACAGAGGTTAAAGAGGTGAGCACGAGGCTGCGCCCTGGGCTGGTAGGGTCCCTCTCACGCGCCACTGGGGAAGTGGTAGACTAGAAGTGCGATGCTCTGCCCCCCGGAAGGGGGAACACAGACAGTGACACGGCCGGAGGGCCGAGACAGGGAGAGGATGATGCAGTTCTTGGACTGAGGCGGGTCTGCAGGTGGTGACGACAATGGGTGAGGTACCACCAGGAGAGGGCACACCGGCTAGCCGAGCTAACCCCCGAGATAACCAGCAGGGGCAGCCCGTCTGGTGAGTGAACCCCGTGACGCCATGTAACTCCAAGTCACTGTGCATATGGCAAGCTGTTTAGAAAAAATATTAAATGAGCATAATTACCAACTCCCCAGAGCTAGAAACCACTTCCTTGAGCAACAGCCAGACCCTGTGCCAGTGTCATTTACCAGGGGGACGCCCGTCTTGGCTAGGCTGCAGGGAAGGTGCAGGAACAGGTGCTTGGTCTGGCATGTGACAAACATGAGGACAACTCCTTGGTGCATTCGTGTGACGCCGGCACCCCATGCTGGGGTATCGGGAGGTAGCACGGTGCTTCAGCTCACTCAGAGCTAGAGTGGGAAGGGTTAAAAGGTCCTTTGAAGGTGGGAGTTCCCAATAACGTCTGCTGGGGAATGATCTCAGATCAGAGCCTCAGGCTGGAAATAGCGCAGGATGTCCCCAAAATAAACCCTGGAGAGGGCGAGGGGAGAGCGCGGCACCCTCATTAGCAGAGAGTACGGATATACCCCAGAGAGTGGGACGAGGCAGCAGCCCCTTACGTGAGGGGCTCTCAGTGGGCAGAAGTCAGGTGGAGTTTGCAGCCGAGCAAAGTGCAGCTGCCTCCTTGGACAGCGTAAGGGACTGAGGACATCCTTCGTGAGGCCCAGAGAGAAAAAATAGGGGGAGGCCCTGTATCGAAGGGGGCAGAATGGACAGGGACGTCCCGGTTGGGAAAAACAGGCATCCAGGGAAACCCAACAGACAATTAATAGTGCCCTCAAAGCCTCGTGTGTAGCTTCCGCTCGGCCACGACCACCCATTCGCTGCCCCCGGGAATGCAGAGAGCACACGAGAGACTAAGGAAATCCAGCCCGAAGTGCAGGAACGCTGCCGGACTTACTTGGGACATATGGCAAAAGCAGAAAATCAGTGCAGGTCTCTCTGAGGCCCCATACAGCCATTACCAGGAATCAGTGACATGTTTCCCGGGTTGCCGTGGCTATCATCAGGCCATGACCCAGGCCTTCCCGAAAAGGGAAAAGAGCTATATTGGTGGAGGTGCATTTTGCCACCAGAGATGCGGAAGCGGTCGCTTTTGTGACATTCTGTGCCTTGTGGGAGCGCCCTGTAACCCCCATATCCCTCATTTATAGATAATTGTGACCTTGCATATAAAGCAGGCTGTGTGAGGTATCAGGGGAAAGGTTATGATCTGCTGAAAGTCATTTTTCTATCCATATATGTGTATCATCAATGCATATGAAATTATAAGAATTGTGTTGTATGGTTTTCACTAAAATATGCTGTGGGTTTGGGAGGTGCCCAGATACTGGCTCTCCAGAGACAATGACAAGGGAGGGAACCAACACCTGGGTGGGTGCTGAACAGACCTCACCAGCCATTGTCCAGCGAGGGAGCTACAATTCAATGACTCACCTGCATGAGGCCACAGCAGGGGAATTGCTCAACCTGGCCTGGGGACTCAGCAATGCCCCAGACATGCCTGGACTTGTGTTCTCCAAGCACATGGGACCGAGGGTATAAAACAGAACACAGGGCCCCAGGCTTGGCCTATCTCCTGCCCCCGCCTATGCTGCAAGCAACCAAGACACTCAGAAGACCGAAGACCCCAACAGAGGAGATTGGCCCAGGTTTAAGGGACAAACCTGTATATGAAGGACTGTAAGATCCAGTGGGATGAGAAAAACTGCTTAATCTAGATGTTGCCCCATCTAATAGGGGTGAGAGGTTAGACTGTGTGCTTATATTTTCTTTTCTTTTGGTAACTAACTGACTTTTTGCCTGTCACTTATAATCACTTAAAATCTATCTTTTGTAGTCAATACATTTGTGTAACTGTTTATCTTTACCAGTGAGTTTGCCTGAAGTGTGGTAAATCTGCTCAGGTTTTGCAAAGGCTGGTTTCTGTTCATTTTCCATTGATGAAGTGGTGAACCAATTAATAAATCTGAACTGCCCATCTTGAGCAGCGCAAGACGGTACATTCCTGGGGTACAGTGCGGGAGCTGGGGGGATTTGGCTGGTGCCTTTCTCTGTGTGATTCATGAGTGGCTCTGGTACCATTAATGCAAGTTAGCTGGGTGTGGGGCTCCACATGCTGTTGTGTGAGTGATCACAGCGCCTGGAGGGGTTTGCTGCTGGTCACTAGCAAAGCATTGTGAGGGACAGCCCAGGCTGGAGAGGGTTCAGGAGGGCACAGTGGTCCCACAGTCCCAGGCTGCACGCCGGGGATCCCATCACAGCTTTATCAAATCAATCATAGAATCTCAGGGTTGGAAGGGACCTCAGGAGGTCATCTAGTCCAACCCCCTGCTCAAAGCAGGACCAATCCCCAGACAGATTTTTGCCCCAGATCCCTAAGTGGCCCCCTCAAGGATTGAACTCACAACCCTGAGTTTAGCAGGCCAGTGCTCAAACCACTGAGCCGGTGGAGGCTGGAACAATTGCAGATTCATTGTTCTCCATATTCAGCAGCTGGGCTTTCCAAAAGAAATCCCATCAGATTGTGGGTCAGCCTTCGTGTGCCAGCTACTTTGTGAGTTATGGAGAATGTCCAGGATGGTCTAGGTCAGGGGTCGGCAACCTACGGCACCTGTGCCAAAGGTGGCACGCAAGCCAATTTTTGATGGCACGCGGCGCGGGCTGAGCCGCTCAGTCGCTGCTCTGGGGTTCCCGCTGCTGGCCCCTTGCCAGCCGGGGTCCCACCGCCGGTCCCACTCAGTGCCCGCTGCTGGCCTGGGGGAAGGAACCCCAGGCTGGCAGCGGGCTGAGACCCCGGCTGGCAGGAACCGGCAGCAGAAACCCCAGAGCGGCGGTGGGCTGAGCCACTCATTCGCTGCTCTGGGGTTCCGGCTGCTGGCCCCTTGCCAGCCAGGGTCCCCGCTGCAGCCCCACTCACCTTGCTTCCGGTTGGAGTTCCAGCGCAGGCAGCGGCGGCTCCAGGCACCAGCGCAGCAAGCGCATGCCTGGGGCTGCAAACCGCGGGGGGCGCCCTGCCGGTCCCTGCGAGGGCGGCAGTCAGGCTGCCTTCAGCGGCTTGCCTGAGGGAGGTCCGCCGGTCCCGCGGTTTCGGCGGCAATTCGGCGGCAGGTACCGCCGAAGGCTGCCTGCCTGCCGTGCTTGGGGCGGCAAAAAAGCTAGAGTCGCCCCTGAGTGCTGGCCCCCTGCCAGACAGGGTCCAGGCCTCCGGCCCTGCTCAGCCTGCTTTCTGGACTGGAGTCCCAGCAGCCCACCCTGGGCTCTGCTCCTGGCCTTGGATCAGTGCTCTGCAGCCTCCCCGCTATGGCCCACTGTCCCCAGCCTGGGACAGTGCGGGGTGCACCCAAGGCAAGAGGGGGAGCAGCTCAGCACCTCCATCTTAAAATTGCTTAGATCAGACCATGCTGCGTTTGACCTTGTGCCTGCCTTCTAGCGCCATGTTTTTCCCCACTGAGAGTTGAAGGGAACTGTGACAGGTTGGATCACAGAAACCCCCTTGGGAGCTGCCACCCAATGTGCAAAGACTACCCCTGCTTCTGTTTTCCCTGCCAGCTCAGGACTCCAGCACCCTGTCTTGCTGAATTAGACACTCCAGTCTGCTCTAACACAGACCCAGGGTCTGAATCACTTGTCCCAAAGCTGCAAGTTTACTTGAAACCAGCTCACAGGAGTGTGCTTGTCTTTAGCACTCAGATGCCCAACTCCCAATGGGGTCTAAACCCAGATAAATCCGTTTTACCCTGCATAAAGCTTATGCTGGGCAAACTCATAAATTGTTCTCCCTCTATAACACTGATAGAGAGATATGCACAGTTGTTTGCTCCCTCAGGTATTAATACACACTCTGAGTAAATTACTAAATAAAAAGTGATTTTATTAAATACAGACAGTAGGATTTAAGTGGTTCCAAGTAGTAACAGACAGAACAAAGTAAGTCACAAGCAAAATAAAATAAAATGCGCAAATCTATGCCTAATCAAACTAAATACGGATAAGTTCCTCACCAGTTCCAGAATGCTCCCTTTTACAGGCTAATCTCCCTTTAGCCTGGGTCCAGCAATCTCTCACAACCCCTGTAGTCACTGTCTTTTGTTTCAGTTTCGTCCAAGTATCCTGGGGGGGTGGAGAGGCTCCTTCTTTAGCCAGCTGAAGCCAAAATGGAGGGGCCTCCCCCAGGTTTAAATAGACTCTCTCTTGTGGGTGGAGACCTCCCTCCTCCCTCCTATGCAAAGTCCAGCTCCAAGATGGAGTTCTGGAGTCACCTGGGCAAGTCACATGTCCCTGCATGACTCAGTCTTTACAGGCTGAAGCCATTGTCCACATGGTATCTTGCATGTCTACAGGAAGACTTCTTATGTGGATTGGAGCATTCCAAGATGCATTGTTCCCCAAGTGTTTCCTGATCAGGTACTTAACCTGGCGAATTCCTTTCTAAAGAAGCTGACCAAATGCCTCCCAAAGCTTACTTAGAAACCAAGCAAGCATACAGCCCATATTCTTAACCTCAAGTAGAAAATGATACATATATATGTACAAATAGGATGAATAGATATAGTAGACCATAACCTTTACGGAGATATGTTACCTGGCACAGGCAGCACAAAACATATTCCAGTTATGTCATACATACATTTATAAGCACCCCCTCCCCATAAAGCCTTATGGGGTACACCGTCACAGGAACATTTGACAAAATGGCAGCTCCTAAGAAAGCGAAGCTAGATGTCCGATCATTTCAGCCTGCTTGGACAGACGCATTTGGATTTCTTGAAAAGAAGGACCGTGCTATTTGTGCTTTCTGTTATGAAAGTGTTGTTTGTCGCTCATCAAGTGTTTGACGACATTTTGAAACGAAGCATGAGAAAACCTTTCTTGATGAAGCAGACAAGACAGAATCGATCAAAAAGTCAGTAGCAGCCTATGAGAAGCAAAGCAGTGTTTTTAAAAGCTTAAGTGTAAGTAAAAATCAAGCTACAGAAGGAAGTTACAAGATTGCACAGTGCATTGCAAAAAACGGAAAGCCATTTACAGATGGGGAATATATAAAAGAAGTTTTTCTCAGCAGTTCGGAGATTTTGTTCAATGATTTGCCACATAAAGATACAATCATATCTAGAATAAAAGAACTGCCCATCTCTGCCAGAACAGTGAAATGGCAGAAAAGTGAAATGGCAGAAAACAGTAAGGAAAAGCAGACGACTGCATTGAAAGACACAGAAGTGTTTAGTGTTGCAGTTGATGAGAGCGTGGATATAAACGACGTTCCACGTTCGGCAGTTGTTGCAAGATATTGTGCTTCTGATGAAATCCAAGAGGAACTTTGTTGCCTAAACCCCCTGCCTGGCACAACAAAGGGGGAAGATATAGTGGAAAGTTTTGTAAACCATTTTGAAGAATGAGAAGTTGACATCAGAAAAATATTTTGTGTGACAACAGATGGTGCTCCTGCCATGGTCAGAAAACAGAAGGGATTTGTAAAGTTACTTGAAGATCAAATTGGCCGCCCGACAGTCAAATTTCACTGTATCATCCATCAAGAAAACCTGTGTGCAAAAATTTCTAATTCAGAGCTTAATAATGTGATGAATACAGTGGTGTGAATTTTCTTGTTGCTCGATCTGCTTTGACTCACAGACAATTTCAAGCACTGGTAGAAGAGATAGACAGTGCT
The DNA here is from genome assembly GCF_028017835.1 of Emys orbicularis. Taxonomy (NCBI): domain Eukaryota; kingdom Metazoa; phylum Chordata; order Testudines; family Emydidae; genus Emys; species Emys orbicularis. The sequence continues at coordinate 130,795,138 of NC_088689.1, forward strand.
TATAATGACATCCCACTTCACAGCAACATTCGGTGGCTAAGTCGTGGCAAGGTTTTGGTGCGCTCTGTAAACTGTTTTGATGCAATCAAGGCCTTTTTGTCGGAAAAAGAACAAAACTACCCTGAATTGGATGATGACAAATGGCTGTGTAAGCTCATGTTTCTAACTGATATCACCGCTCACCTAAACGAACTCAACCTCTCTCTCCAGGTGCAGGGCAAACAGTTCTGGTTCTTTATGAAGCCTGGAAAGCATTTGTTGTGAAACTAGCAGTTTTTTCCAGGGATATTCAAACTTCTACTTTCCGCTACTTCCAACTCATAAAAGAGCTATCGACACGTTGCACTGTCAGCGTCGATGAGATTGGAAAGTACATGCAAGAACTGGAATCAGAATTTTCTGACAGATTTCAAGATTTCCAGCAATTTGCCCATTGCTTTCTTTTCTAATTAAACCTGAAAAGTTCAACGAAAGTGACTTGGATTGGTCTGTATTTCAGTGGATGGGTGTTGAAGATTTCAAAATGCAGCTCATTCAGTTAAAAAGCTCAGAATTGTGGACATCAAAGTTTGTGGATCTGCGGAGCACACTTGAAGCTACCGAGAGAGATCATGGGGCCTCTATTGTGACCTGCTGGACGTCCCTGCCAGTGAAATGTAACTGTTTGAAGAAAATTGCATTTGCAATGCTTTCAGCATTTGGATCCACATATCTGTGTGAGCAGGTATTTTCACACATGAAATCTGTCCTCTGTCCCTCTCGGAGCCGGTTAGCAAGTGATCACTCAGAAGCCTGTGTGCAACTTAAAGTATCCAAATCCGGGCCAGACATTGGAAAACTCAGCAAGGAAAAGCAAGGGCAAGGATCACACTAAACTGATAAGATCTGCATTTTAATTTAATTTTAAATGAAGCTTCTGAAACATTTTGAAAACCTTGTTTACTTTACATATAACAGTAGTTTGGTTATATATTATAGACTTATAGAGAGACCTTCTAAAAAACGTTAAAATGTATTACCGGCACGCAAAGCCTTAAATTAGAGTGTATAAATGAAGACTCGGCACACCACTTCTGAAAGGTTGCCGACCCCTGGTCTAGATAATACTTAGCCCTTTCTTGAGTCCAGGGGACTGGACTAGATGACCTGTTGAGGTCCCTTCCAGTTCTGTGATTCTATGTGTGGAGTACAACAATTGTAATCTACCTCATCTTCCCCAGAAACAAACGGGTTACTTGTGTGGTTCTATGGGACCCCAAAGTCAAGGTAGAAAATGTACATGGAAAGGAGAGTAGGTGACTGGGATAGAATGCTGCCCCACCATTATTCACTTACCTGGAGGTGCCCCACAAATCCACAGGGTTTGCCCTATTTGACCTCCTTTATGGAAGGAAAGTGAGGGTGTTACTACCAAACTCAGGATGAACTGCTGAGAAATAGGGCAGATACACCCCAAGAGTGGTGGCTAATTCCCCCATAGGATATACCCAACCAGCCACAAAAGTAAACGTCTGTTTCACCCCACCGGCTAACAAGAAGTTATAAAAGCAGTTTCCTTAGGCATCCCAGTCCTTGTATTACCACCGAAAACACGGGATTTAAAGGTGAGTGGTTCTTTACAAGCAATCTCTTCAACTAAAAGCTTCTCCTCATCGCAAAGGACCAGCCACACACCCAGGTCAATATATAACTCAAACCTTACCCAATAATCACGCTGTTGCCAATCCTTTAGTATCTAAAATCTAAAGGTTTATTCATAAAAACAAAGACAGAAAGATGAGAGTTAGAATCGGTGAAAGGAATCGATTCCATCCAGCAATGGCAACGTTCTGGGCTCAGGCTTGTAGCAGGGATGGAATAAACTGCTGGTCTAAGTCAAGTCTGTGGCTGCTTCCAAATCATTGGAAGGTTCTCAGTCCCTAGGTTAGATGCTCCCATTAATATATGTTCATAGCCAGAGGTCGGAGCAGAAAAGAGGCAAAATGGAGGCGTTTCCAGAGCCTTTTATATCTTCTGCCATGTGGAGGAAAACCCATTGTTTCAAACAAAGCCCTCAGCACAGCTAGTGGAAAATTACAGCAGACTATAGTGTTTGGAGTCATCTGGGCAGGTCACATGTCCACGCATGAAGGTTTGGACACAGTAGAAGCCATTAACTATACCCCAAACAGCACGTTTGCAGGACAGTCCATTCAGTGTAGTTGGGTGTCTCCCATGGTGCGTTATCAGTTAAGTGTTTCTTGATAAGCCACTTAATTTGAATACTGCCTCCAAGATGTGCTGGCTGACTACCTTGTGGGCGTTACTCCAGGAGCAAACATTTGAAATCCAGGTATAGAGCCAATATTCATAACTTCAAATACAAAAATGATACATGCATACAGATAGCATAATCATAACCAGCCAACCATAACCTTTCCATAGACATCTTACATGCCACATTTTGTACAAGATTTGTTGCAAATATGTAACAGTGGTTGCAACAATGATCTATATGGTCATATTTTAACCAGTGTGACAGGGTCAGGCCAGATGGCTACAGGAGAGTGATAGAAGGCAGATATATTAGCCCCAGGTTAAGTAGGTCCCTTTTCCCTGGGTAAGGTAACAGGGAAGGTTCCAGAATAACCAGGAACTTTCTGAAAACAATTAAGGCAGATAGGCTGATTAGAACACCTGCAGCCAATCAAGAAGCTGCTAGAATCAATTAAGGCAGGCTAATCAGGGCACCTGGGTTTAAAAAGGAGCTCACTTCAGTTTGTGGTGCGAGTGTGAGGAGCCGGGAGCAAGAGGTGCAAGGAGCTGAGAGGGAGAGGGTGAGGGTGTGCTGCTGGAGGACTGAGGAGCACAAGCGTTATCAGACACCAGGAGGAAGGTCCTGTGGTGAGAATAAGGAAGGTGTTTGGAGGAGGCCATGGGGAAGTAGCCCAGGGAGTTGTAACTGTCATGCAGCTGTTACAGGAGGCACTCTAGACAGCTGCAGTCCACAGGGCGCTGGGCTGGAACCCGGAGTAGAGGGCGGGCCTGGGTTCCCCCCTAACCTCCCAACTCCTGATCAGACACAGGAGGAGTTGACCTGGACTGTGAGTTTCACCAGAGGGGAAGATCTCTGAGGCGAGCAAATCCGCCAATAAGCGCAGGACCCACCAAGGTAGAGGAGGAACTTTGTCACACCAGATAATATCACAGAGGAGTTAACGACTCCTGGGAGAATGGCCCGAAAGCAGAAGGGGAACCAGTGGCTGAATATGTGAAGTGCTTTAGGGTGGATGGGACTAGTGCAGCAGCACCTCCCGAAGACCCACGTGGCACAGAAGGGTTGGTGTGAGCCCCATTCCCGAGGGGAGCCCCAGTGTGAGTTCTCCGCCCTGGGAACAAGCACCGAGTGCAGAGTTCATGGGACAGGCCTCTGGGGATTGCAGAAAGGGTTGTGGAAATGACCTACCACAGCAAGGCTGCGTCACAAAGGGCATGGAAAGCGGCTAACGGCCCCTCCCAGTCCCAAGGCCACATGAAGCTGATGCGGTGTGCTGCGGAGGACTGGAAGACAGTCCCTCATTGATTTGATGACCACATGGCCCAGCGATACCACACTGACGAGCAAAGGGTTAATGCCTGGCAACGGAACAGTCAGCAATTCAGGCTGGGTCTGACAGACACACTGGTCCGTGAGGTCACTGAAGGGCCACAGCATGTCCCAGCAGAGCCTGCCGGCTGGCTGGCAGAGTGCAGGAGTGTGGGATGGGGCGCTAGCAAGCGTGCTGGAATTGGGGACAATTACTGGGTCTAATAGTCCTTGGGCTTCCCCAATCATCATGGTCCCCAGAAAAGATGGGACGATGAGGCTTTGTGTCCATTACAGAAAACATAGCGTTGTCACGGTGCATCCCCCATGCCCAGCATGGATGACAGGCTGGACAGTTTCAGCAGAGCAAAGGTTTCGAGCACCCTGGATTTAACCCAGGGTATTGGCAGATCCCCCAAGTCAGTGAAGCAGAGAAAAAATCTGTCTGCCTTGCTGATTTGGGACTTCTGGAGTTTCAGGTGTTACCATTTGGGTTAACTGATGCAGCCTCTGCCTCCATCCCCCCTCAGCCCCCAGGCCCCCACCTCCCTTCCTCCCTCTGCCCCCAGCCTCCCTCTGCCTCCAGATGCCCCCAGCCCCCTCTGCCTCCCTTCCTCCCTCTGCCCCCAGCCCCCTTCCCCTCTCTGCTGCAGACAGTGACTGGCTGGAGCTGGCCCTGGGAAGCAGGGTGAGGCAGCACAGGGAGATGTACCTAGGTGCCTGCAGCGGGGCTGGGCAGGGAGGCCCAGGCCGTGAGGGGCTGTGGGGGGAGGCAGGTCAGGCCATACATGGAGCATGTCACAGCAGCTAACCAGTTTTCTGCCTATGTCCCTGGGGCCCAGCCTATGCACCGTCACTCATGCTATTCCCGGTGCAGTCAGAGCGTCTCCTGTCCAGAACCATCTGGGCCAGCTCCTGAGGGGGTCACGTGCTGGTTTCTATACAGATCTTCCACAGGGGGCTGCTGTTTTTACAGGTCTCAGGGCTGGCGTTCCCGGTCTCGGAGACGAGGGGTATTGCAGCTGGGAGACATACAGAGCTCCGGCTTTTGGAGGGTGATCCTGCCTTCGAGCCTTTCAATGCAGGCAGATTAGTGAGAGATGCTGAGTGAGAGACAGCACGAGAGAGAGTGCTTAGCGAGAACGGTTCCTCACCGGGCTGCGGGGCGGAGAGCAGGGCAGGGCGGAAATGGCAGACCGAGCTCGAAGCTTCGAGGAGCTGTGAAATGAGCCTTGCTTCAGCGCCGTCTCAAACCTGATGGGGGTGGGGGGCGCAGAGCTGGCTCTGGGTCTGTGTGGGGGCCTGCCCTTGGCTACACGGCTTGTGGCAGCACCTCCGGGCTCCCAGCCCTGGCTGAGAGACTCGGATCTGCAGGGTTGGGGCTAGCGCTCTGAACCTAGCCGTGCAGACGGCACTTGGAGGCTGCGGCTCAGGCTCTGATGTGTGGGGGGTAGGAGGCTCGCTGCCGCAGGCTGGGGGGTGTACCCAGGGTCGCAGGCTGGCTCTGGCCCCACGCAGGAGAGGAGTCTCCAGGAGAGGGCAGCAGGAGACCGTTCGGTGGCTGACACACGAAAGTGTCAGTGTTTTCAGCTCAGTTTGCTGAGTGCAAGTTTCCTTCAAGCTGCCTGGTGATCAGATCTGACGGAGGGCGCGCCTGTCCTGTGGCATCCACCGTACGCAACCTCGGGGGCTGCAAGGAGCGGGCCAAAGCGCTGACCTGCCTCGCTGCTTCGCACGCCAGCTAACCGGTGGCCTGGGCCTGCTGGGAAGGCTTTGGTTTCTCTTCAGCAGACCCAGTTTCTTCAGGGCTTCTTCCTCAGGGGCCCCGTGGCCTCCACACCACCGAGCAGCTGTCTTGGTTGCTCCTGAGGTCTCAGGGCTACACAACACAGGAACCGAGCACGGAGCTCCTGTATTGCACCATTGTATCACATTCCTGGATCTACACTGATCTACGCAGCCCTTCAGCTAGGGGCAGTGGTTCCCAAACTAGGGTTTGCAAAATGTTACAGGGGGTTCTCGGAAAAAAATTCCCTAATGGCAGACAGAGCTGTCCCTAGGGACCCTGGCCAGCCCGGGGCCAGCAGCCCGGAGCCCCTGGACTTCCAAGAGCTAAGCAGATCAAAGCAAGCATATCTATCACACTGAGAAGATTTAAACTTCAAGACTTCTTTAAAGAAATGGAAAGGGAGGTGGATAATTTTTGCTGTTTTTAAAATTAAATAGGCAGCTAGTATTGTTTTTAAAATTATTATGAAGAACAAGTTTAAGCTTTGTTGTAACGTGCGTTGTTTGCCTGGACTGCTCAAGAACCTGAATGCTTGTGTAGGAGGAACTCTTTGAGTTGGCTTATTAAATACCTTCATGATGAAACATAGGAGCCTTTTCTTATAACAGGCTTATTCAAAGTGATACAAGGTACGAAAGTGAGATCTTGGAAGAGGGTTGCCGTTTTCATAATGTAATAAAAATACTGTAACGATAAATAAGAACATAAGAACGGCCAGACTGGGTCAGACCAAAGGTCCATCTAGCCCAGTATCCTGTCTTCTGACAGTGGCCAATTCCAGGTGCCCCAGAGGGAATGAACAGAACAGGGAATCACCAAGTGATCCATCCCCCGTCACCCATTCCCAGCTTCTGGCAAACAGAGGCCAGGACACTTAATAATCGTGTGTAATAAGCATGTCATAAAAACAAATTTTATATTTCCAAGGTCACTGCTTTTTATACTCAGGTAAAGGAGACAATCCCTGGAAATATTCATTTTGAGGAGGGGGTTCGCGAGACTTGACATTTTAGTGAAAGGGGTTCACAGGTTGTTAAAGTTTGGGACCCACTGAGCTAGGGGCAGGCCTGTGCCTGGCGCAGCTCCCTGGAGATTCTTTGGAGCAGGGCCTGGCCAGGCTGGGGCCCGGCTAGCTCCACCGACATGCTCGGTTGCTGGCTGGGATTGATGCTGCTTCCCATTCGCCTCTGCCCTCTGCACAAACGGGCCAGGGCCAGCACGTACGGGGAAGCAGGGAGACGGCATGCACGGGCCTCTCCCCTGGGGGGTGACACATGGAGCCGGGGTGTGTGTGTGACCCATGGGGACGGCCTGGCGAGCTGCCGGTTTTGAGGACACTGATAGTTCAACCAGGGGATGCAGAGATGATGGCTGGGCAGGGGCCGGTTTGGCCCAGTCTGAGATTCCATGCTAATGAGCAAGGCAGAGGCCATGGCATGAGGAAAGCACCTACCTGCAGGGTGTGTGCCCGAGATTCTTGGTGCTCTGCCTTAATACCCGACAGGGAACTGGGGGAGCCCCCTTCAATCCCACCCTGTCTTCAATCAGCTTGGTGTAAGCGGCTGCCCGGTTTGCCTGACACCCTCCCTGCGAGTAGGTGCTGGGCCTGAGGGATGGGTACGTGGGCTCTGCTGACTCCTACCCCAGCGCCCACAAAGGGGCTCCAGAGAGAGGCTGGACCCCGAGGAGCAGCTAGCACCGGGGAAGGGCTCCGTGAAGCACGAGGGCATCTCTGAGAGCAGGCTGGGAAAGGCGCCCGCTTGGGCCAAGCTGGTTCCCAATCCCCTGGGTCTGGTTAGCACGAGCTCACGGCAGCACCTGCTTTCTGCAGTTCTGTCACATGGCTCTGGCTGGGGCTGCGCCCGGGGCCTCTCCGGAGCCAGGGCCTCACAGGGGGCTGCTGGGCACCCAGCCAAGCGAGCCCAGCAGCTGGGGGCAGGGGTGAGGGGAGAAGAGGCTGGAGGGAAATGGGGGCTTACAGGGAGCTGGGGCCTGGGGCAATGCAGCCATGGGGGAGGGGAGGGGGAGATGGGCCAATGCAGCCAGTGGGGGAGGGGAGGGGCAGATGGGCCAATGTAGCCATTGGGGGAGGGGGAGATGGGGCAATGCAGCCATGGGGGGTGCAGCTGGGGCAGGGGTGCGGGGAGCAGAGGCGGGAGGAAGCTGGGAAGGGGGAGGGATGGGCGCCGGCAGTGCAGCTAATGCGGGGGAGTGGTGGCTCCTGGGAGCGGGGGGGGGGGGGGCACAGGGCTGGGATTGAGGGAGGACTGGGCCAAGGCAGCCTGTGGGAGGAGGGGGCGGGGCGCTGGGTAGGGCGGCTCCTCCCCTAGGGATCTGGCGAGTGAAAGGAGGCTGGGGAGGGCCCGGCAGGGGGCGCTGCACGTGGCAGCACCCAATGCAGACGAGCGGGGACAGTCTAGGCGGCGGCCGGAAATGGCGCCGGGCTCTCTATGGTAGTCGGCGCGGAAGCGGAAGCGGGCGCGGGCGGCGGTAACCTGGTAACGGCGCGCGGCGTCCCGAGAGCGGGGACAGGCCCCGGCCCGGCCCGGCCGGCCCATGAGTGCGCCGCGCTCTGCCCGGCCCGGCCGCCGGAAGCTGGTGCTGCACCTGGACCTGAACAACACGCTGGCGGTGCTGGACTCGGCCACGGGCCAGGGCCCCGGCGCGGCGCTGAACGGCTTCCTGTGCGGCGCGAGCTGGGGCGCGCCGGGCCCCGCGGGTGAGTCCCCCCCCCGGCCCGGCCGCTCCCGCTCTCCCCTCGGCGCTTCGCGCTGTGCGGTCCCGGGCCAGGGCTCAGCCCGGCGCCGGGGTCAGGGCGGGTGGCTGGCGGAGGAGGAAGCTGTGTGGGTGCGGAGGGCAGCGCGAGGGGAGCGTTAGAGGAAGCGCACGGGGGGGTGTTTGGAGATATGAGCGGGGCAATGGAGGCTGGCAGCACGGACTGATCGGCCGGAGTCAGCCGCCTCAGAAGGAGCTAGAGCGGACAGGCACATTTCCCACCCTCTGTGCATAGCCTAGGGGACCGCTATGGTCCTCTAGTCTGAGCTCCTGTATAACACAGGCCAAAATCCCTCCTTTGCAACCAGGTCGGGCGGGGTAGGCCATGAAGGCACATCGCTTCTGTTTGATGGGCTGGAGGAAGGGGAGCCAGAGGAGGAGCGCAAAGGGGAGCGGGTGGAGTGACCTGGTCAAACCAACAGGTTTGCAGCAACATTAGGAATGGACGAGCAGGACAAGATTGCATTGGCTATGGCTAGAGAGCAGGGTGGTGCAGAAATGGAGATGGGAGATCGGAGGAGAGTGTTAGCTGTGTGGATGGGAAGGATGAAAAAAACCGCAGCAAGATGTAAACACAGCCTGGAGGTGAAGCGCTAGGGAGAGGTCCGTCCGAGTCAAAGGGGAGGCCCAGGTTATGGGCCCGAGTGTCAGGTAGAATGGTGGCCTTGTCCACAGCGATTGAAAAATGAGAGAGCAGGGAGAGTTTGGGGGAGAAGATAAGGGCTTTATTTTAGCCATGTTGATCTTGAGCTGCGTGCTAGACATCCCTGAAGAGAGGTCAGAGACAGGGAGAGGTTGTCGTTTGGACAGAAGGAGACGGCTCTGGAGTAGATCTGTGATCAGCACAGAAATGGTAGTTGCATTTGTTTTTGCAGATGAGATTACCTAGAGATAAGGTGCAGGGGACCAAGGACAGAGCCCTATGGAGCCCCCACAGAAAGGGGAGGGGAGATGAGGACCCTCTGGAGGCACTGAAGTAACCACTAAAGAGATAGGAGGAGAACTTGGAGGGGCAGAGTCATGGAAGCCAAGGGAGCACGGTCAATGGTGCCAACAGCAGCTAACCAGGAGGATGAGGCTGGAGCGCTGGCTCTGAAGTGTGGCTAGGGAGAGGACATCAGAGACCTTGGCATGAGCAGTTTCAGTGGAATGCAAGAGGCGGAAGCTGGACTAGAGGGGGTCTAGGATGGGATTGGAGCGATAGTAATTGTAGACAGTATGTTCAATGGGCGTAGAGTGAAGAACATGAGAAGGGCCAGACTGGGTCAGACCAAAGGTCCATCTAGCCCAGTATCCTGTCTGCTGACAGTGGCCAATGCCAGGTGCCCTGGAGGGAATGAACAGATCAGGCCATCATCAAGTGACCCATCCCATCGCCCATTCCCAGCGTCTGGCAAACAGGAGGAAGGAAGGAGATGCGGCAGTAGTTAGCGAGGCAAGAGGGGGGTCCAGGGTTAGGTTTTTAAAGATGGGAGAGACCAAAGCATGCCTGTACTATGAGGGGTCCAAGTGAGAGGCTGGGGGGAGGGATAGCTCAGTGGTTTGAGCATTGGCCTGCTAAACCCAGGGTTATGAGTTCAATCCTTGAGGGGGCCACTTAGGGATCTGGGGCAAAATCAGTACTTGGTCCTGCTAGTGAAGGCAGGGGGCTGGACTCAATGACCTTTCGGGGTCCCTTCCAGTTCTATGAGATAGGTATATCTCCATATATTTAAAAAAAAAAAAAAAAAAAGTAAAGGAGGGTTTAAGGATGGGGGATGGGCCGTTGGGGCAAGTAATGGGGTTAGAGGAGGAGAGCAGATGAAAAATCATGGGACTGGAAGGGATCTCAAGAGGTTGTCTAGGCCAGTCCCCTGCACTCATGGCAGGACTAAGTATCTAGACCATCCCTGACAGGTGTTTGTCTAACCTGCTCTTAAAAATCTCCAGTGATGGAGATTCCACAACCTCCCTAGGCAATTTATTCCAGTGCTTAACCACTCTGACAGTTAGACATTTTTTCCTAATGTCCAACCTAAACCGCCCTTGCTGCAATTTAAGCCCATTGCTTCTTGTTTGCATCGTGACGGGAGAAGGAGGAGACAGTGGTGGGAAGGGAAAGCTAGCTGAGGGGAGCAGGAACGTCCTCTCATCTCTGTCAGTTTTCTCTGGGAAGAAGTTGACAAGGTCGGTGTAGAGAGGGAAATGGAGGAGGGTTTGAGGTGTGAGTCAAAGGTGGTGAAAAGGCAGCTGGGTTTGCGCGGGATTCAATAAAGTTGGACAAGTAGAGCTGTTTAGCCAGGAAGATGGTAGAAGAGATCACATTTGTAATGGAGGAATTTAGCCAGGTCACAGGATTTCTGCCAGAGACATTTCACTGCACAAGGCAGGAGTGGGAGAAGCAGATGTTGGAGGAGAAAGAGGGCTGAGGGTCAGCAGAGAGGAGAGATGGGAGAGAGGAGCAGAAGAGTCAGGTGGGAGAATGAATCATGGAGAGAATCAAGAGCCATCTCAATGGAAGAAAGGAAAGGGAGGGCAGGGCAGAAAACAGCAGAGAAGTAGCCAATGCTGGTGCACGGGAAGTCACAGAAAGGCCAAGTGATGCAGTGTGAGGAGGGCCTGCTGAAAGAGATCAGGTGGTGGTTGGAGAGGGAACTTGGGAACAGCAAGAGCAGGGCTTGGCGAAGACTCAGTCAAGGGGACAGGCGCTTGGTGAGTTATAATTTGAGTCGCACATTGATTAGCCTCTGTGCCTCCTTATTGGGCAATGTTGTTCTCTTCCCCCAGAAGCAGAGAGAACGGAGCTGCCATACAGGAGCCACAGATGGGGGTGACTGTTGTAGTAGAGATGGTTCCTATGGGGTAGGGCTGGGCCTTTCCTGGTGGAGGAGCTGAGAACGGAATAGTTATGGAAAATGGATTTCCCTTCCCCTATCTCCCTTCAGAGGGGAGGGGCTGCTGTCAGCAAGGTCCCTGACCTCAGCCGCGTAGCTCTCCTGTGCTGCAGGGCATGGCTTTCTCTAGCAGTGGGTGTGAAAGTGTATCACAACTCTTCTCTTACTGTCTGTTTCAGGTGAGTGGCAGTGGCTGAGCGACTCCCCCTCTTTGCAGCCTCCCTGCCCCGGTGCAGTAAATTTCTATTCTCAGTATGGCCGCGATGCTACGTTCACTGACAAGGCGGTGGGGCGGCCTTTCAGAAGTCTGCACGCACACCACTTGCAGCTCCTGGAGTGGCAGGGCCAGCCGCACAAAGTGTTCTCTGTCCAAGGCGAGCGTGCCAAGCACTACCACTTGATCCTGCCCTCCTTCTTCCACCTCCTGGAGACGCTGCACCGGGAGGGGAGGCACTTCGCTGTCGTCTTCAGGACCTTTGGCACAGACCTCCCCCGCATTCTCCATGCAGTGCACTGTGCCTTGGAGGGGCAGCACCCCCAGTTCCCTGCCCTGCGAGACCTCTCGGTGGGTGCACCCTGGAGAGCCTTCCTGGAAGCAGAGGGCTGAGATCTTTAGGGTTTTTTTCCCCCACAGTAGCTTCTTTGAACATATTCTGAGCTGCCTTTCCAGGCAGCCCCGTGCTCCATAAGCCAGACTCCCACTTGAACTGCTGCCTTATTAAAATGCTGACCTTTGGGTAGCAGCAATTTACACAGCTTCTCAGAAGAGCCTTTTAGCTGGAGAGCATGTGAGCAAGTGAGCGCTGTACAAATCCCTCCTGAGGCTTGTGAATTTCCACGTGCTTGTGCTCCCCATGGAGTCTGTGTGGGAGGAGGTCGCCTATCCGTGTGGGCCGGGTTAGGTCAAGAGATTCCTGTGCCCTCTGGTATGGCCAGGGGAACCCTCTGCTTAGAGCATAGCTGACGAAGTCACCCTCCCAGAGCAGTGAGTGGGACTAAAAACCCCAGGGGTCAAACTGGCTGTTTTGTGGCGCCTGTGCATGGGGTTGTGGGGGCGCACACACCTGTGTGCTGTGGGAAGTTAACCTACTTACAGAAATGGAAATCAGCTGCATGTGAAGGACCAAGCTGGAGGCTGGATTCTGACAGACGCAGCCATCAGCCCGTCTGCTTCCACTGCCCGGGGGGGTGAACTCGTCGGGCTTTGACTGTTCCAAATGTCTCCCTTCCCTTCTCTGCAGTGTGCTGCACATGCTGCCTTTGGCACTGGAGGCTGTTTGGGGAGCTAGCGGTTGTCACTGTTTTCCATGTGTCTGGTTTGCAAACCTTCCATCCTGTCTCCTCTCAATGACATTGCAGCTCCCGGTGGAGCTGACTGCGGGCCGAATACGCTGCAGTCGGCGCGAGGTGGTGCTGCGCCGGGGGCCGGAGCACGTTTCCACCAGGGACGACGGGAGGAACCTGTACAGCTATTTCAGCTCCCTGCAAGGCGTGGGCGGCTTCCAGGACCACTTTGATTGGTGAGCCCCAAGAGGGGCCTGGGACGTGGCTTGAGCTTCTCTCCCGCTCCTTGCACAGTTCCACCCTCCCTGCCAGCCCGCGTCTCGTCCCTCTGAGTCACACTCCCATGTGCCATCCTCAGGAATTCCCCTCGCTCCCTGGGGCTCATGCCCATGGGTCGGCTGCTCTGCTGTCCTGGCCGCCTGTGGCACACGCTCTTTATTTAGCCAAGCCAGACAGAGCTAGCTTCTTCCCTTGTAAGCCCATCTCCTCCTGTCCCTCTTGCTCGTCTCTGAACTCCCTCCAGTTGGTGACTCACCCTGGCGAGGAGTGAAGGCAGAATCCCTGATGGCTTGCCCCAGCGTCAGAGAGAAGACCACTATTTCCCCTTGCCCCATTTCCTGTCATCGCCGGGGAAGATGGCTCCCGGGTTTGGACTGACTTGAGTTCCTGAAGACAGTCTTGAGCAGTCCAGGCCTGGGGCTGCTCTGTGCTGCAGAGAGTCAGCTCCTGAGGGGCGCCTGTTGTCCCACTTGCTGTATTTCAGGTGGGCCAGAAATCAGTTCTCCTGCCAGGGTGGCAAGCCCCTTTGGATTGACCCGCACGACTCTAGTGTGCATCACATCTGCATCGATGACAACATTCGACTGAATGATTCAGACACCATCATTTGTCCCCAGGTACTCAGCCCTGCCTTCCACTGGGCTTTCAGGCCCCTCCCAGGGACTGCCAGGCCCCCTGGCTGGAGACAATGGTGTGCTGGACTCCTCTGCCCTAGACTGTCCCCAAGGAGTGCAGCAGGGTGGAACTGGGGCCAGGAGGCTGGACTCGGCGGGAACAATCTATGCATCTGCTGAGGATTAGAATGAACTCATTTGTTGGCACAAAACAGCAGGTGTTTTTTTTCCTGCACTTGCTGCATAGCTCTGTCTGTCCTCCGCTGGCATGAGTCACGCTTACTCCCTGCTGGGACCCAGTTGCCAGCCAGCCTGCCTCTGAGTGAGGCTGAAGCTCTTTCACGTTGCTGGATTTAAAGGGCAGCTTTCACACTGGAGCATGCTCGAGAGCAAAGAACATGTAGAGAGACAGGAATGTGCCTGGCCTGTCATTCGCTATTGTGGCACTGTGTGTGTTCGAATAGCAGCCTTTCCTTCCCAGCACAGCAGAGGAGGCTGTCTCCTTTGCTGGTGTGGCGTGGGAGGGAGCGTGGCAGAGCATTGGAGGGGCTAGCAGGCAGAGGGGCGGCAGGGCAAAAAAGGTTAATTGGACTTTTCACCAGCATGAAAGTCTCTCTTGACTATTAGCTGTCTTGTTCGTGATACGGACTGTTGTTGGCCCCAGGAGAGCCCTTAGCCGGGGGAGGTTGATTTCAGATAAATAATGTCGAAGGCACTTTGTGGAGCGGGAGTCTCCTGCCTTCAGGCAGCTTCTCCCTGATTGTCTGCTGCCGGGAAGCCAGGTTCACCCAACCCATTTGCTGAATGTCTGCTTGAGCCCCGTTCGCCTGCAGGGAACCTGTCCCTTCTCCACCCAGTTCAGGTTGGCTGACTCCAGAGCAGGCTTGCTGGGCCGTGGGTCAGAGAGAGGGCGCTCTAGCCACAGACTCAGCTGGGCTCGGAACATGCAGCAGTGCCAAGTCTGTGGTCAGCGCTCTGCTTGGCTGCTGCTGTGTGAGTCAGCCTAGACTCCAGCTTGCGCGCCGCTGGCGGTACCAGCCCTGCGCTGCCCCCTGGAGTGAGTGTCCGTGAAATCGGCAGCTACCCTCAGACAGCCGGGGAGCGCAGCTGTGCGTGTGGGGAACAGCTCTCTGCCTCCTGAAAGCCCGATCCATGTCGTGGGGCTGGGAGGGTAAATCCACTAGTGGCTGGGAGTTGCTCAGGGCTCTGGGGCTGGGGCCACGCAGCAGCCTAGTCAGCTAATGGAGGGTCTGTTCTTGGCCGCACTTTCCTGGGCGTAACTTCTCTAAAGTACGGCTTTCCCCCGGCTGTGTATTGGGCTTGGCCCTCCCTTGGGAAAGGCTCGGCGTTGTGGTTTGAGTAGCCAGTTCCTGCCATGGGAGACTGGTGCAGAGTGGTGGGGAGGGAGGCCGGAAAGGGGGCTGGAGAAACCTGATCTCTTGTTGACACCATAATGGAGGAGGGTGGCAGCTTTCTGCCTCTGCCACCCTCCCAGCCCTGGAGCAGATCCATGCACTTCACCTTACGAGCAGAGAGGAGGAATGAAAGAACCAGACTTACAAATCAAACTGTCTCCAGGACGTCTGCTCTTCATCTCCTGGCACTGCACTTGGGCAGAGGGTGGCCCCGGCACCTCCTGTCCTGCTACTCTCCAGCCCCTCACACCTGCCATTCCTCAGGGATGGGGTAAAAGCCTCCGCTTCACTGTCCCTTCTTCTTTTCCCCCTTGCAGGTGTTTTCAGGGAGAGGAGGCAGCTGCGCCAGGCCAGCTCCCACCTCGGAGCTGTATGATGTCTGCCTGGTGCAGACCAATCTCCTGGAGGCCATTGCTGATGAGAGCTATTTCCTCCGCTGCGTGAGAAGGTGTGAGGAGAACTATGAGCGCTACCTGGCCAGTGCTGAGAGCCAGCTGTGTGAGGCAGAGTAGAGTCACTCCGCACCTAGCAGCTGGAGGGGGGACGTGGGGTCCTGTGGGCTGCTCCCCGTTTGCAGCTGTCTGCAGTTTGATTCCTAGGCTGGGCCCCGGGCCCCGTCGCACCCACATCCCAGTGGAACCGATGCACTTGCTTTTAGCTGTGCTCCCCTTCTTCCGGACTGGTGTGTGCTGCTGACCTGGAGGCAGGAAGCTCCAGGCACCCTTCGGAAATGCAAGCGTCTGCCTGCTACAGGAGGAAACTGCTTTCCGCCGTGCCCTGTCTCCACTCTTGGTGGGGTTTGGGGGGTTTCATCTTGCCTCTCAAGATGCCTGGCTGGGCAGTGCTCCTGCGGGTGATCGGTGTCGTATCCCCCTTGGCTCTGTGTGGAAGGGACTGTCTCTCTGTTATGTTTGTACAGCGGGCTTGGCGCACTAGCTGTGCTGCAGTACAAATAGTTGTCATAATTGTGATGAAGTGGGACTGGTCTTAATGTTTCCTCTGAATACTGTGTGGGTGCCTCAGTTTCCCCTGTGCATTTCTTAAATCTCCTGTGTGCATAAATGGCTGATAATCTGTCTCCTGGCAACAAATGGCCGGGGCCCTTTTCCCCCTTGCAAGGGGATAGCTAAAGGTGAACAAAGAGATCAGGTGACCTCCTGGCCCAGGAAAGAGACAAAGCCCAGAGGTGGAGGGGCTGGAGGGGGTTTTCAGTTTGGGGCTGGCTGGGGATGGGGAGTGAGGGCAGACGGGGTGGTCTGGCTCACTGGGCCCCAGAATGGACCCGGCTGAGGGATCCCATTCGCTGGACCTACAAGCTCTGTTTTAGACCATGTTCCTGTCATCTAATAAACCTCTGTTTTACTGGCTGGCTAAGAGTCACGTCTGACTGCGGAGTGGGGGTGCAGGACCCTCTGGCTTCCCCAGGACCCTGCCTGGGCGGACTCGCTGTGGGAAGCGAACGGAGGGGCATATACTGAATGCTCCCAGGAGGTGAAGCCGTGTGAGCTTCTTGCCCTGAAGACGGTCTGCTCCGAGGGAGAGGAGGCTCCCCAAAGTCCTGACTGGCTTTGTGGGGAGCAGTTCCAGAGCATCGCCCGGGGCTCCGTGACAATAATCCTCTGCTGTGTTTTACTTCCTGCGCTAAGGATCTCGCATTGTACAGGCTTATTTCGTTAGAATACCGGTGTGCGTGTAACATCACCCCTGGGCAGCTGGGGTCATTACTCAGGGCTGTCTTCACTCAGCCCTGACTGTGTGCCAGTCCACAGCACGCCTACAAGTAACAGGGTATTGCTGTCTGTCGCTTCTGAGGGGAGACTCCTGCCCCTTGGCTTCCAGCCCCGGTGCAGGTGGAGTAGCGCCCCCAGCGGGAATGTTGCTAATAAGACTTTGATAAGGGGATGACGATGGTGACAGGGCACTGGACGGGGACGCAATGACTTTCATTCTAGTCCTGTCTCTGACCTGCTGGGTGATCTTGGGTGCCCAATGCACCACCAATATGAGAGCACAGTGCCAGGTCTCTCCCCTGGCCCCTCCTGCTGCCACCCCCGGAGCATCCCCCCAGCGCTGCTTGCTGCCCCTGGGCAATTTAAAAGGACCCGGGGCCCCCACCACTGGCAGCGCAGCGGGGCTAAGGCGGCTTCCTGCTTGCCCACTCCACTTCCGGAAGCGGCCAGCATGTCCCTGCGACCCGGGAGGGGCTGTGTCTCTGTGCGCTGCCCCCACCCTGAGCACCGACTCTGCCAACTGCGGCAATGGGAGCTGTGGGGGCGATGCCTGCGGGCAGCAGCATGGGGAGACCCCTCTGGCCCCCCGCCTAGGAGCTGCTGCCAGAGGGGGGTGCAGGTTGCTTTTGGGAGCCACCCAAGGTAACCGCTCCACCCCTCACCCGCACCCCAACCCCCTGCCCCAGCTCAGACCCTGCCCCCTGTACTCCCTCCCGCCCCTGCCCCACACCCAAACTCCCTCCCAGAGCCTTAGGCAGGTGAGGAGGGGGGCGGGACTTCGACCCGGTCTGGGCACCACCAAAAATTATACAAACCTGCTGCCCCTGCTGCGCGTAGCTCATTGTGACAGGTGGGCAGACCCCCAGGCCGAAGGACGAGCATCTCTGGTGTCCGTCCAGCCTGGGAAGTCAGCAGGAGCTTTGGCAGCTCGAGAAGACTGGTGCAGGGAGCTGACAGTGCTGCTGGTTTGTTCCCATGTAGGGCAATCGTGTTGCCAACACTGCCTGATAGCTGGCAACGCTTGTCTCGGGGGAGGCCCTGGGAGCCTCCTCACACCTCAGTGAGTCCAGCTGCACCTTGCACATGAATCCAAGAGTTCCTGTCTGTGCTCTTCCCAACTCCCGCTGTCACAGCCCAGAAAACTCCGTGCTTCTCAAGCCCCTGGAACAGCCTGACGGGCACCTCCACCAGGGGAATCTGTCATGGTGCCCGCACCCGCTGCGGGGGCTGCCGGGCCAGGTCCAAGCCGAGCTCGGAGTCAGCAGCGATTCCTCAACGGGAGTGTGGCACAGAGCTGGTCCTACAGCTGGGAGCGTGCGGTGAGCACCGGGGAGAAGCAGCAGTTCACTTTACGCAGACTGTGACTGGGTCCCGTGGAATCCGTCTCTACCGGTAGCTTTGCAGTGCCCACACCAGAGCAGTTGTGACTCCAGGTTCGTTACTGATTTGTAATATTTCCTTTATTTGGACAGTGACGTCCAAACCTCTTATTACACCTCCCGCTCGAGCTTCCCTGAAAGAGTTGGAAGGGTTTTCAACGGGACAAACCCTGCTGTTTTCTAACCTCGTGCTAGTTAATAGAGTTGTTGAACCAAAAAATTCAGCCTGAGGCAAAAGCCTGGCAGGGGGAATTTCAGCCCCAATGGTAAAAGTCTGGCCAAGTTATAAGCATGTTGAAACCCAGGGTCTGCCAGTGGAAAGGCACCCTTCGCTGTAGCCATTGCTGCTTGCCCTGCCTCGAATGAGCGCACAAACCTCCCTGCACCAACCTCAGCGCTGCGTAATGCTTGTCTGGGCACTTGCCTTAAAACTTCTGCGTGACTGTAACGTGGAGCGGGCTGGCTGGAGCGTCCTCGTGGTCTGGCGATGAGCACTGTGCCGGATCTACCCCTTGGGTGAGAGGTGGAAACAGGAATCCCAGGGTCAGCCCCCGTCTTTGTCCTGGCTTCTCCTTTGTAATACGTATGACCATATAAGGGAGGGTAACTCCCGGCTACGCTCGTTCTACCAGGCTTGTGTGCTGAAAGTAGCAGTGGGGCTGGAGTGGCGCCAGCAGCAGGCGAGGCCAGCAGCAGACGTGGCCAGCTGCCCCAGTACTTCCCTCGGGGTTCAGCCAGGGTTGTACGTGGGGCCGTTACACCAGCCTGCTGCAACAGTTTTATTTTTAACAGGCTTGCTTGAGCAGAGCTAGCGCTGGTATGTCTCCTAGAGCTGGGAAGTGCACGAGCAGCTCCAGTGTAGATGGGCTGGCGGACAGGGCCATTATGAAGAAGTGAAGGTAGGAAGGATGGGTGTTGGGGACAGGGAGCCAGCTGCGTAGCGGTCTCGGGCCTTGGGGTGGAACCTGATCTGGAGGAATCACTGATGAGGGCTGTGATGGGTTGGATCACAGAAACCCCCTTGGGAGCTGCCACCTGACGTACCAAGACTGCCCCTGCTTCTGTTTTCCCTGCCAGCTCAGGACTCCAGCACCCTGTCTTGTTGAGCCAGACACTCCCGTCTGCTCCAACAAAGACCCAGGGTCTGAATCACTTGCCCCAAAGCTGCAGGTTTACTTGAAAACAGCTCACAAAAGTGTGCTTGTCTTTAGCACTCAGATGCCCAACTCCCAATGGGGTCTAAACCCAAATAAATCCGTTTTACCCTGCATAAAGCTTATGCAGGGCAAACTCATAAATTGTTCGCCCTCTATAACACTGATAGAGAGATATGCACAGTTGTTTGCTCCCCCAGGTATTAATACATACTCTGAGTAAATTACTAAATAAAAAGTGATTTTATTAAATACAAACAGTAGGATTTAAGTGGTTCCAAGTAGTAACAGACAGAACAAAGTAAGTCACCAAGCAAAATAAAATAAAATGCACAAATCTATGTCTAATCAAACTCAATACAGATAATCTCACCCTTAGAGATGCTTCAGTAAGTTTTTTCCTCAGACTGGACACCTTCCAGGCCTGGGCACAATTCTTTCCCCTGGTACAGCTCTTGTTCCAGCTTAGGTGGTAGCTAGGGGATTCTTCATGATGGCTCTTCTCTCTCTCCCCCCCCCCCCTTCTGTTCCACCCCTTTATATATCTTTTGCATAAGGCAGGAACCCTTTGTCCCTCTGGGTTTCCACCCCCCTCACTGGAAAAGCACCAGGTTAAAGGTGGATTCCAGTTCAGGTGATCACATGTCACTGCAAGACTTCATTGCCCACTTGCCAGCACACACATATACAGGAAGACACTCAGGTAAAACACAGCCATCTGCAGACAATGGTCCTGGTTAATGGGATTCCAAACCACCATTAATGGCCCACACTTTGCATAATTACAATAGGCCTCAGAGTTATATTTCATATTTCTAGTTTCAGATACAAGAATGATACATTTATACAAATAGGATGATCACACTCAATAGATTATAAGCTTTGTAATGATACCTTACAGGAGACCTTTTGCATGAAGCATATTCCAGTTACATTATATTCACTTATGAAATTTTTTATAAAACCATATAGACCGCACCACGTCACAAGGGGTACAGGGGAAAGGTTACCAGGTCACAGGGCAGGGGGTGTGTGGGTGGCCTAGCATCCTCTACTAGGGGCCCCCTACCAAGGGGGAAGGGCTAGCGGTAGCCCAGAGAGCATGCTCCCTGGCTCTGTGGGCCCCACGGGTATAGCATGGTGCTGGCTGGTGGATCAGTTTGCATACGTATTGCTACAGGTGGTTGCAAAATTATCCACCCCTTTCTAAAGTCGGTGCATAGGCAGGAGCACCGCCAGCTTTTCTGCCGCCCTAGGCGGCGGAAGGTCCCGTCCCGAAATGCCGCCCGCCGCCAAAATACTGCCGCGGTCGC
This sequence comes from Emys orbicularis, assembly GCF_028017835.1. NCBI lineage: Eukaryota > Metazoa > Chordata > Testudines > Emydidae > Emys > Emys orbicularis. Next base: position 130,815,308 of record NC_088689.1, read on the forward strand.
CGCCCCCCAAATTGTAGCCCCCTAGGCGACCGCCTAGGTCGCCTAATGGGTTGCGCCGGACCTGTGCATAGGATCAGTGCAGCTTGCCTCCAGCACTGAGTCCCTTAGCCGTGCAAAATGTCAAAGTCGGATCCGACTATACCTACAAAATGATGGGGTCTGAGTGAGCTGTGACCCCTCGAGAGAGCTCTCGGTTTCGTGGCTAGTTCTCTGAAAACATCCACTCACTGTGCAGCGGCGTCAAAAAAGCAAACAGAATGTTGGGAATCATTAAGAAAGGGATAGATAATAAGACAAAAAATGTCATGTTGCCGCTATATAAATCCATGGGACGCCCACATCTTGAATACAGCGTGCAGATGTGGTCGCCCCATCTCAAAAAAGCTATATTGGAATTGGAAAAGGTTCAGAGAAGGGCAACAGACATGATTAGGGATATGGAACGGCTTCCGTCTGAGGAGAGATTAACAAAACTGGGATTTTTCAGCTTGGAAAAGAGGCGACTAAGGAGGGATATGATAGAGGTCTATAAAATCATAACTGGGTGGAGAAAGTGAAGAGTGAAGTGTTATTTACTCCTTCCCATAATTCATGAACTTGGTGTCACCCAATGCAATTAATAGGCAGCAGGTTAAACAAACCCCAGGCCGTGCTTCTCTACGCAGCGCAGACAGTCTGCGGAGGATGCTAGTTTCGTTGCCAGGGGACGTGAAGGCCAAAAGTGTAACTGGGGTCAGAACCGACCTAGCTCAGTTCCTGGAGGCCGGGTCCATCAATGGCTGTTAGCCAGGATGGGCAGGGAGGGGACCCCGTGCACTGGGTGTCCCTAAGCCTCTGACTGCCAGAAGCTGGGAGTGGGCGCCAGGGGCTGGATCACTGGATCACTGCCCTGTTTCCCTGCTGCACCTGGCCACTGCCAGAGCCAGGACAGGGGCTAGACGGACCATTGGTCTGACCCAGGGCTGAGCGCCGCAGCCAGGTGAGGGGGGGTCAGGGATTGCCGGGCTCCTGGGGGCGGGGGGGGCTCCCCCGCCTGCCCCTCCCCCTGCAGCAGTTCCCGGGGTGCAGGACTAGGGGGTCGGTGTCTGTCCCAGCAGCCGGTAGCCGGGGGCGGTTCTCCCGCCTTTCCCGGCCCAGGGCCAGGCCCCGCCCTCACGATACCCCGGGTTAGCCCGGCTGGAGGCTGCTGTGGCCGGGGAGGGAGCAGCGGGCGCCCCCGCGTCTCCCTGTCGGAGCGGGATGGACCGCGCCCGCCCCGCGCTGCGCCCCCGCGGCCCGAGCGCTCGGCGGAGCCCGGCGCGGGTAGGGTTAAGGTGGGGGGTGTTTTCCTGCCGCTCCGCTCCGCCGCGCGGGGAAGCCGGAGCCGAGGCGAGCCGGAGCAGGAGCCGGCCGAGCCCCAGGAGAACCGCGGCGGACCCGCGCCCCGGAGGTGAGCGCCGCCCTTCGCCGGGCCGGGGGGAGCCCGGGACCGCTTCGTATGCAGCCGGGCCGGACCCCCCGCTCCCTCCCGGCTGCCGGGACCCCCCCCGCCCACCGCTCCACTCCCCCCCCGCTCCCTCCCGGGACCCCCCCGCCCACCGCTCCACTCCCCCCCCGCTCCCTCCCGGCTGCCGGGACCCCCCCCCCCCACCGCTCCACTCCACCCCCCGCTCCCTCCCGGCTGCCGGGACCCCCCCCCCCCCACCGCTCCACTCCCCCCCCGCTCCCTCCCGGCTGCCGGGACCCCCCCCCCCCACCGCTCCACTCCCCCCCCCGCTCCCTCCCGGCTGCCGGGACCCGCCCCGCCAGGACTCCCCCCCCCCCCAGCGCTCCACTCCCCCCCAGCTCCCCCCGGGCTGCCAGGACCCCCCCACACACCGCTCCACTCCCCCCCGGGCTGCCAGGACCCCCCCCCACCGCTCCACTCCCCCCCAGCTCCCCCCGGGCTGCCAGGACCCCCCCCCCACCACTCCACTCCCCCCCCCCGGGCTGCCAGGACCCCCCCGCTTCGCAGACTCCGGGAAAGTTTGTGTCCTGCCCCACTGCCGGGGACCACCGCTTAGCTGGTGCAGTGAGCGGGAAGGAGCCCGAGCCCCCCCGGGGTGCGAACCGCTCCGCAGCGGGGCCGGGCGGGCAGGACGCGGGTACCCGGGGCTTTGGCCGGAGCTAGCGGGACGCGGCAGCTTCGGCTGCTCCGGGCGGCTCCCGGGGCCCCACGGGCCGGGCGGGCTGGGGAAGCTGCGGGCCTGGGCTTCGATTCAGACAGCCCCGTGGGGGGGCGCGCCCGGCCCCCAGCGCCCGGCCCAGCCCGGCAGAGGGCAGCGCACGTGGGAAATGAGAAGTTGCAGCCCCCCCGCAGAGCAGGGAGCCCAGGCTGAGGGCGGGGGGGGGGCACCAAGTAACTGGCTCAGAGGCTGGCTGAGCCCCCCCACCCTCAGTGCATGGTCAGCTGCCTGGCTTCCGCCCCCAACCGCCCATCTCACACCTGTCAGCTGGGCCTGGGCTTGGGGCTGCTGGGGGGTCTCTGGCGCTAGCTCGGCCTGGGGGGGTCTCTGGCCTGCTCTGCAGAGGGAAGGAGCCTGGCTGGGGGGTCACAGCAGATCCCTGGCCGTAGCAGTTGTGCATCCGGAGAAGCGGGGGCCAGCTCCACCCAGGGCAGCCGGGTCGTGCAGCTGAAGTTGTTTTCCAACCACCTGGGTGGGCTCAGGTGTCGGGCTGTGACTTGGCGCCCCCAGCAGCGCGGCTCTCAGGCTCCCGGCTGTGGCCGTGTCTCTGGCCGGCTGGCCCCAGGGCTGTGGGGCTTGCGTCCCAGTCACCTGGGGGGTGAAATGAGCCTGGGCTCTGCACTGACTTGGCTGCAGGGGCTGCCTGGCTCCAGGAGCTGGTGCCTGCCGCTTTGCCTGGCAGGGTGCGTGCAGGCAGCCCTTATGCTCAGCGCCCAGTGGCTACTGGGGGAGAGGTGCTGTGTTACGTGGGAGCAGGCGCCCGCCCTAGCCTGGCACAGGTTTCAAGCTGCCGTTGCTAGACCGGGGGAGCTTTGGGGCAGCTGCTGGCTCCTCAGGTGTTTGAAACATCTAGAGTCTGAACAGAGCCCAGGCGCTTCCTGTCTTGGGTCCCTGCGTCCCTCTCCTGGGGCAGATCTCTATGTAGTGCCCTGTGCCGAGAGTTTACACCGCGCCGTCCCTGCCCAGTCTCTGTGGGGCTAACCCCTCGGGCAGGGCCGGCTCCAGGCACCAGCGTTCCAAGCAGGTGCTTGGGGCGGCAATCTGCAAGGGGCGGCAGTCCGTGTGTTTTTGCCACTCCAAACAGCGCGCCGAATTGCCGCCGCAGACGGCGGGGGCAGTCCGTGCGCAGTTAGGGCGGCACGCGCTTTTCCGCAGCGGCGGCAACTTCTATGTTCAGCTGCCCGCGGGAGCAATTCGGCGGCTTCTGTCTTCGGGGTGAAGACAGAAGCTGCCCCCGAATTGCCGCCGCCATGGAAACGCGCGTGCCGCCCTAAGGGCACATGGCCTGCCCCCGCCGTCTGCGGCGGCAATTCGGCGCGTTGCTCGGGGCGGCAAAAACAGTAGAGCCAGCCCTGCCCTCGGGGGCCATGTGGGGGCTGTGTATCGAACACGCTTTGCACAGACATTCCTGAGTCCCGTGAGAAATGCAGAGCTCTACGTAAACCTGACCTGCTATTCCCTGCCCCAGTTTCCTCACAATTCCAGGGCACACTCTGGGCTGGGGTCAGGGTCCTCTGGAGACACCCAGAGTTCTTCTGCTCCAGTGCCTGGCTTGTGCTCTGCCACCCAGTGCTTGCTCCCTAGGTCAGCTTGCTTCCTCTGACCTTGCTCCTGCCCAAACTTCCGGGCTCTGGGGGCCCACAGGGGGCGGAGGCAGCTGGGACTCCTGGCCCTGGCTGGGCCTGGCAGGCAACTGCTCAGAGAGCTGTTTGTGCAGTGTTGTGAGATCGCCTCTCTGCTTCCCGCCTCTACGAGATGCGTTTTCTGCTCCTCCTGCAGCGGCTGGCCAGAGTCTGGCCCCCTCACGTGTCTTTCTCCCGCTTCAGGCAGGAGCTGGTGGAGGGAAGAGGAGCTGCGGAAACTCCAGTCTGAGCAGGGCCGGACCAGAGGCACAAACCACGCACCAGGAGTGTCCGGCTGCCACGGCAGAGCCCTGCTCCAGATCCGCTGCACCTGCCTGGCTGGGCCAGCGGAACTGACCCGCGAGCGGCTGAGTCTGGGGTGTGTCCTGTCTGTTACTGCAAGACGATGCTAGCGGCTCCAATTAGGAATTGACCTCTCCCCGCCCTGGGGATCCATCCCACCGGAGCCAGTGGCCGCCGGGCACTGCAGGCCTGGGCCCCCTCCCGTAGGGCATGAGGTGGAATTGCCCTCCCAAGAGCAGCGCTGCAGCTGCTGGCCGTGGGTGGAGCTGTCTACCCTGAGGATGCCCAGCTGTGCGGGGGATCCTAGGTGACAGGCGCCGCGATGGCTCCCTGCTGAGGTACCATGCCGGTTCCCGCTATGGCAACCGCCACTGCCAGGTCTTTCTTCTGGGAGGTCTTCCCACCCATGCCCACCTGCCGGGTGTACTGCAGCCCTGCGTACCAGGACGGGCACCTCTTTGTGGTGGGGGGCTGCGGCCAGGCGGGGCTGCCCCTGGACTCCGTGGAGATGCTGGATGTGCATTCCCAGAAGTGGACGATGCTCCCTCCGCTCCCCACGCCCCGGGCCGGGGCCGCTGCTGTGGCTGTGGGGAAGCAGGTCCTGGTGATGGGGGGCATGGATTCCAGACAGAGCCCCCTGGCCTCCGTCGAAGTCTTCAACACAGATGAGGGCAAGTGGGAGAAGGTGGCGGCCCTGGCCCAGCCATCCATGGGCATCTCTGCCATCGAGAGAGGTGAGCTGGGCAGAGGGGTGTGTTTCTCTTGATAATTAACAGGCAATTAAAAAAAACACGTCACTGCCTAATTGAATGAAAATGGGGTAACTGAGCATTCACTGCTCCTGGGCACCCAGCCCCCTACCTTTCCCCCCGGAGCCTTGGGCATTTGCCTCTGCTCTCCCCTCCCACCGCTTCGGCCTCGTTCCCATCCCCGGCTGCAGGCCTGAAGGGGCAGGGGGCTGTGGCGGGGGCAGGCTGAGCTGCAGCTCCGAACCGTGGAGGGCAGCTCAGCGTGTGGCTGGGCCAAGGCAGGGAGCTCCAGAGCCGAGCTGGGTCCCTGGGTGTGTGCGCACCAGGCAGGTATCGGTTCTGGGTGCTGGAAGCAGGGGTGTCCGTACCCGCTGCCCAGCCCTGCGCCCCATCCCCTGCGGCCGAACTCCCCGCCCTGTGCCCGCCTGCCACACAGACCTCGCAGGGGCTGGCGAGCGGCCTCAGGGCTGGGCAGAGGGGGCTGTGCTGTGCGGGGCATACTGGGGAGCCTGTCCCCAAAGGATGGGTGGCCAGGGAGGTCCCTGCCTGCTGCTAGAGCCCTGGGATGGGGCAGTGTCCGTGCCCACCCCCGGCCCAGTGGCCAGCTTAGCCTCCTGTGCCCCTCCCCCAGGAAGCACCGGCGCGCCGCCTGCCCAGAGGCACAGATGGGAACAACAGGCCTGTGCCCAGGGAAGGGAGCCGGCGTCAGGCCGTTCTGGTGCCAGTGGTGCTACCTGACCCTGCGTGCCGGGGTGCTTGGCCTCTGCCAGGGCCCCCGTGGTGCTGTGGGCATGTCAGGGCAGCTGCTGCTGCATGGCTCCCTTCCCGCGGGCAGGGCCCTCCGCCCGCTGCAGCCCCCTCTGCCTTGTGCCCCCGGCGGCTGGGCAGCCAGCAGTGGGGTGCAGAGCCGCCCCGCGGACACCATGTGAGCTGAGCGGCCGAGCCCGGAGCCCAGTAAATGCTGCCAAAGGGCCCAGGCCCAAATCCTGGGCTTTCCTAAGACCTCGGGGTAAGGCTGGGAGCGGCACCCCTAGGGCACCCTGGCCCATCCCCTGCCCTCGGAGGCACCCCACAGTGCGTTCAGCAGGACTCTGGCCGAGCTGGTCCCTGAGACCCAGTGTGAGGCCAGGCCTAGGGCTGCACCCTTTGGCACCAGGCGGGTTCCCTCTGGCTGGGCTTCTCCCGGAGCCCCATTGCTGTAGGCCCTGGACAGGACATGCCAGGAGCGGCCTCGGCAGGGCCCGAGAGAGGGAGAGCGCGTGCTGCAGACGCGCCCCCCCATCTTCTCTCCCTGCGCCGGCCCGCTGGGCTCATCCCGCGGGGGTGCAGCTGGCGCTCTGGCCGGCAGGTATTGTGGTTGCGCGGAGCGGGCAGAATGGGGTTAGCTGGGTGTCACGGACTCACAGATCGTGCCCACTCGCAGCCCCGTGCGGTCCGTGGGGGGTGCCCCTTTCAGTGCGACAGCCCTTCTCGGGGGTCCACTCTTTCTCGGGGCCCCTCCACCTCCTGGAGCCGCACCTCTCTGAGCCTTAGCACGTCTGTCTCTGCCGTGGGCCCCCTCAGGGAGTCCCCTCGCTCTGGACCCCCGGGGCCTCCACCCCTCGAAGGGGACAATGCCCCCCCACCCTGTTCTCTAGACCGGAGTGACTCTCAGCCAGCGTAACACAGGAGGGTTTATTGAGCGTTGAACACAGCACAGGAAACTCTCCGGGCCTCAGGCCTGGCCTCCCTCGACTCAGCACATTCCCCATCTTCTTCCCTGCATCCCGCGCCTGCTTCCTCTCTCCAGCCCTAGCCCCCCTGCTTCCCAGCTGGGCATCTGATATCACCGGCCCCAGGCCCCGCCTCTGTCCATTGTCTTCTCTCCAGGGAAACAGGGATGCCTGGGCCTCCTCTCCCCTCTTCTGTCCTCAGTCCCCCTCGGGCTGGAACCGGCTGGTCAGGTCACCGGGGTCCTCTCCCCGCAGCTCATTGTCCCCCCACTGGCCAGAACCGGCTGCGACTCCTGAGCTGGGTCTCCGGTTGTCAGGTCACCAGTCGCTGGGGTGTCCCTCCTCCAGGCCATTGACTGGGGTCCCAAGTTCCCTCTCCGGTCCTGTGTACCAACAAACTCCCTCTCCCCTCATCTTGTTAAACCAGTAACACCCACTGAGTCCCACTCCCTCTGCATGCAAACCATTGGAAAACCAAGAAAATCCCCCACTTTGTCACACTGGGTGCAGGTGCTTTAAAGCTGCTGACTCGTTGTGTGTGGGGGGTCAGGTCACAAGTGCAGTGAGTGCCGGGGGTCTTGGGCTTTCAGTGCAGCCCCATCTCCTCCTGCACCCCCAGCCTCATGCAGCTGCTGCCCCAGAGCTCGGTGCGGTCAGTACAACGCTGACACGAGCCAAGCCGAACTCCGTGCTGGGGGTCGGACCCACACCCAGCAGACGGGGGGAGGCTGGTTTCCGTGTGGAGGTTGGCAGCACTGGCGCTGAGCTGAATCCTCACCCCTGCGGGGATTGCAGCAGGCGATCCCTGTCCTGCATCAGCTGCCGCGCACAGCCCAGGCCGGGCTGGCTCCTGTCCGTGACAAACTGAGAAAGCCATGTTGGCAAACTGATGGGGCGCTCTCCCCTGTCAGGCAGGGCTGGTCCATGGGGCGTTAGGGGGCGCTGTGCTGCAGGGAGCAGGCCGGGGGCTCAGCAGGGGGCGCTCTCCCCTGGCAGGTGGGGCTGGCTCCAGTGGGGCACTAGGGGGTGCTGTGGGGCTCAGCAAGGGGCGCTCTCCCCTGGCAGGTGGGGCTGGCTCCAGTGGGGCATTAGGGGGTGCTGTGGGGCTCAGCAGGGGGCGCTCTCCCCTGGCAGGTGGGGCTGCTAGAGATCTGTGCTGCTGGAGGTGATGTTTTTGGGTGAGGTGTGAAGCTTTCTGGTGAGATACAGAAGTGAGGCAGGTTTCAGAGTGGTAGCCGTGTTAGTCTGTATCCCCAAAAACAACGAGGAGTCCTTGTGGCACCTTAGAGACTAGCAAGTTTATTTGGGCATATGCTTTTGTGGGCTATAGCCCACTTCTTCGGATGCATGGAGTGACCACGGAAGCTTCTGCCCAAATAAATTTATTAGTCTCTAAGGTGCCACAAGGAACCTCGCTGTTTTAGAATTGAGGTAGTGCCCGCTTCTCATCCCCGTGCCCGCAGCCTGTAGGTGTCAGGGCAGTAACCCCTGATACCTGGGATGATGTCATCCTGCCTCCCAGAATTCCCTGTCCTGATTCAGCTGGACGCAGGATGCTTTACTTCCTGTCCCGAGCAGTAAGAGGCGGGGCTGGAGCTGCTGAGAACACCTAGCGCTTATGGAGAAGTTGGTCCCATAATAGATTTTTGTCTCACTCACCTCAGCGCTTCTATAGCGCTTTTCACCCATCGATCTTGCAGCACGGTACGCGGGGGGCCCAGATCACTGTCCCCATTGGACAGATGGGAAACTGAGGCACGCGGCGGGGAAGGGTTGCCCAACAGTGGGGTGTGGCAGAGCTCGGAGCAGGACCCAGGTCTTGGGTGTCCCCATCAGTCAGGGGGCTGCTCCACTGCAGCAGAGCTGGCTGCGTTTCCCTGTGGGGCACCACAGTCGGGTGCTGGGGGTTGAGGTGACCCCAGAGTCCATGCTGCTGAGTGTTTCCACTCTTAGCTGGTGAGAGCTGCGGGCTCTGCTGCCAGGGCAGCGTCCAGACGGGCAGCCCCTCAGTGTGACCTGGGGCACGGCCCTTCACCTGGCTGGGCCTCCCCTCCCCTCCTGTCGCTGGGGTGGGCGTGAGGGTCTGCAGCAATGGGGCACCCTCCAAGCATAGGCTGAGCCCCTCCTAGGGGTGGTGGCTTCTCCCCAGCTGACTCCTAAGCTTCTTGCCCGGGCACCCCAGGGACCTTGGGGGTGAGGAGAGGGTGTTGACCTGGGGCCTCTGGGACAGGCCTGCAGCTCCTGCTCCCCGGGCCCTGCCAGCGGTGCCAGCTGTGGGCTTCAGGGCGCCCGCATGGCAGCCAGCAGCAGGGCTGGGGAAGCAGCCTTTGGGCAGCATGGCTGGGTTGCCATGGCGTCTCCAGGGAGACGGCGCCAGGGAGTATAATTAGCTGTGAAGGCCCCGTGGTCTGGGCTATTTTCAGTGTGTCCGGGGGAGGGGGGGGTGGCGCCAGGTGGGAAACAACCGGGCAGCAGGTGTCAGGGCCCAGCCCTCTGCCCTCAGCATGCGGTGTGCCATCCCCGTGGCTGGCAGCAGCTCCAGCGGGAGGCCGGGCACGGGAGGAGTGGCGGGAGTCCTGGGGCACTCACCCCATCTGTGCTTTGGGAGAGGCCAGAGCCAGGGTCCGGGACATGGGGTGAGGGGAATTCAGGGGGACTGCAGCTCCCATCCCTCAGGCTGGTTCCCCCTGTGCCAGCCCCGGCCCCTGCGCCAGCTCCCCCTTCCCCCCCGGCACCGACCCTGTCCCCCTGCGCCTTCCCCCCTACTGACCCCGTCCTGCGCCCTGTGCGCTGTCCCCCATCCCCCGCTGACTCCCCCGCTCTCACCCCTACCCTGTCCCTGCTTTCCGACCTCCCTGCTCCGGGTCGGCTCCCCCCTCATGTCCCCTCCTCTCTTGCAGACGGTTTGGTCTATGCTCTCGGGGGGATGGGCGCAGACACCTCTCCTCAGGCGCTAGTGCGGGTCTATGAGCCAGCGACCGCCCACTGGCAGCTTCTGCCCTCCATGCCCACCCCCTGCTATGGGGCATCTGCCTTCCTGCAGGGCAACAAGATCTTCCTCCTGGGTAAGTGGCACCGTCTGGCATGGGCACAGCACGTGAGATGGAGAGTGCATGGTGCTGGGATTCATTTCCCCTGGGGAGCCCCCCTCAGCTTGTGGCCTGCCCCCCCAGCACCCCCTGCTGGGAGCCCCCCCCCAGCTTGTGCTCTGCCCCCCCAGCGCCCCCTGCTGGGAGCTCCCCACAGCCTGTGCCCTGCTGGGAGCCCCGCCCCCCACAGTTTGTGCTCTGCCCCCCCAGCGCCCCCTGCTGGGAGCTCTCCCACAGCCAGCACACTGCCCTGCCCCCACAGCCAGCGCCCTGCCCTGCCCCACAGCACCCCCTGCTGGGAGCTCCCCAGAGCCAGTGCCCTGCCGCACCCCCCCAGCACTCCCTGCAGGGAGCTGCCCCCACAGCCAGCGCCCTGCCCCGCCCCACAGCACCCCCTGCTGGGAGCTCCCCAGAGCCAGTGCCCTGCCCCACCCCCCCGGCACCCCCTGCTGGGAGCTGCCCCCACAGCCAGCGCCCTGCCCCACCCCACAGCACCCCCTGCTGGGAGCCCCCACAGCCTGTGCCCTGCTCCCCCACAGCACCCCCTGCTGGGAGCCCCCCAGAGCCAGTGCCCTTCCCCACTCCAGTGCCCAGACTGAGACTGAAGCAGCTCCAGACTGGGGCGAAATCTCCTCCTCCTCCCAGGGTTTCGCTGGGCCCTGCCTGGGGGCGTCTCTTCGTTCACAGACCCCGTGCCCCAGAACCCAGCTTGGCTCCTGGCTGCTCTGCTGCAGAAACACTAATAACCTTTAATAAGCATGCAAATGAGCCTGGAGAATCTCGGCACAGATTCCAGCTCTGGGTGCCCAGGACGTCCCGCAGACCTGCCCCAGTCTCTCTTTCCCCCCCCCCCCCCCCCCGGTACAATCCACAGCCCATGCTCTGCAGAGCCCTGCAGCCTGGGGTTGACCCCCATCCCTTGGACTAGGAAGCGTGGGGACGGGGCGATGTGGGGGTGGGGTGAAGGCCCTGGCGGCCCAGGCCCCTCTCAGCATCTCCTCCCTCTGCAGGGGGGAGGCAGGGCAAACTGCCCGTCACAGCCTTCGAGGCCTTCGACCTGGAGACGAGGAGCTGGACGCGCTATCCCAGCGTCCCCAGCCGGCGGGCCTTTGCCGGCTGCGCCATGGCTGATGGCTGCTTCTTCAGCCTTGGGGGCCTGCAGCAACCGGGACCCCACAACTTCTACTCCCGGCCCCACTTTGTCAACACGGTGGAGATGTTCGACCCGGAGCAGGGTGAGCTGGCGTGAGGATCGCGTGCCTGGACCCAGCCAGCTGCTGTGGCCAGCTGGGGTGCAGAGAGAGGGGCCCCCGGCAGGGCACACAGATAGTGGGAGGGACCCTCCGATCCAGCTCCATGCTTAGCTTCCTTGTTCACACTCCTGTTCTGTAAGTCCTGTTCCCTGTGACTGGCCCAACTGCCGAGCCACTGGCTTGGGGCCGGGAGGGAGTAACGGTGGGTGTAAATCCCCTGCCATGCCCGGCTAGGCGCCTGTCAGTCTCTCGGCCTGGCTGCTCACTCCCCTGCTCTTGGGGACCTTGCGCCAGCCAGAGGCCATTCCGTGGCCACAGGACACCCGAGCCCAGGGACGGCCTGGCAGCAGGGCCTGGAGCCGCCTGGGGCAGGATCAAAGGCTTTACTGGGAGTGAGGCAAGTCCTTGCCTTTTCCCACCTGCCCAGGCTCCCAGATGCGCTCTCTGCCCCCCTCTTGGACAGGGAGCGTCCCCCCATGGAGCCCCCAAGTCCCACTCTGCCGGAGCTCCCCTGGGAGCCTGCGGTGGGGGCTGGTGAGAACCCCGCCCGCAGCGCCAGCCGGCTGGCAGGAGCAGCCAGTGTGGACCCGGCAGAGAGTCCCAGGAGTCCGAGCTGCAGTACCCCAGGCAGGGCTAGGCAGACAGGCTTGTGTGTAGCAGGACCTCCGGGCACGGTGCTGGTCACACCGCCGCGAGCACGTGCAGTCCGTGGCGGGAGGGAACAATGCCGATGGCAGCTGGAGGCTGCTGATACGGCAGAGCGAGGGCCCGCAGCCGACCCCCTGGCACTGTGCCCATGGCAGGCCTGTTTCCTGGGCGCTGGGAGGTGCCAGGGCGTGAGTGAAGCAGCTGCACAGGTATGGCAGCAGCGGGGGGGGGGGGTCCTGCCCCAGCTGTCTCATCCCCCGGGGAGGGGGCCGGGGGTCCCATTCCTGTGCGCAGAAGTACCCTGGGCGAGTCTCCAGAGGCTGCCTGGCCCAGCTCCGTCCCTGCGTTCAGACCCAGCAGGGAGGTGCGCGGGGGAAGTTGCCCAGTGCCCAGCCCCCGGCGAGACTCTTCTACCCGCTGCAGCAGCACGAGCCTGACGCTGCCTCTTTCCCGCAGGGGCCTGGAGCAAGCAGGGCCGCGCCGTGCGCATGCGGGAGAAGAGAGCCGACTTCGTGACTGGCTGCCTCGGCGGGCGAGTGGTGGCGGCCGGAGGCCTCGGTAACGTGGGGGGAGGACCGGGGGGGGGTCATGCTTGTGCTTGGGACTCGCTGGAGGGTGGAGCCAAGCAGCAGCCTCTTGGGGAGGGAGCTGTGCAGACAGACCTGCCCCTCCCAGGCCCGTGTCGGGGGCCATGCCGTCCAGCACACGCTGCTCTGTGTTAGTGGAGCTGAGCTCGCTGCTGCGGTGCCTGCAGCCAGCCCTTCCCCTTCCCCCTTCGCACTAGGGCACCGAGTTCGAGGGGTTTCTCTGGGGGGCTGAGAGCTCCCTGAATCCTGGGTCCCAGCGTCTCCTCTGGCTCCAGCCTTGTTCCCACCCAGCCCCTGCTCCATCAGTCTCTATTGGGGGCACTGGGATCATCTTGTCATCGTGCTGTCCTCAGGGGCCCCTCCCTGGCCGCTCTGCCCTCCCCGTGCAGTCAGACCGGAGATGGCCCAGCTCCCCTCCTGAGGAGGGTGAGGAAGAGCAGGGACGGGGCCTGACTTTTGCTTCTGTATAAACGTTGGTGCCTTATTCGGTCTCACTAGCTGGCACCCGCTCCTGATGCGGCATCCATCTAGGTGTTCCCCTCACTTCTGTGCCCAGCTGTGGTGACCTGCCAGGAAGGCACATGCCCGCTGGATCCGAAGCCGCTGTAGGACTAAGGGAGCGCCACACTTCCGGGGCGGGCCAGGCCTGGGGAAGGTTAGACAGGGATGGAGACGGGGGGGAGCCCTGCAGGCAGCAGCGCCCCATGTGGGATGCGAGGCCAGCGCAGAAGTACGCCAGCGTGTCTCCCACGGCTGGGCTGGGCTGGGCTGGTAGGGATGGTGCCTTGGCGCCACGGCACGGTCAGATGGGGATGCTGAGCTCCGGCTCACTGGGGGGGCTTTTACCTGGGCGGTGAGCACTCAGCAGCTCCCCCTTCACACCGGGGGCCCCCAGAGCGCCAAGGAGCTGGTGCTTTGCTCTTTGGGAGAGGAGGGACCGAATGAAAACGGGCAGCCGGGAGCTGAGCGGTGGGTGCCGGCTGAGGAACACAGGCTCTGCCTTCCCAGCAAAGTGAAATCACTGGCAGCTGCTGGCTGGAGCCATGGTGGGCTGCTGCTAGTGTGAAGGTGCTGCCTGCAGCGGGCTCTGTCCCCGCTCTCCAGCAGGGAGTGCCGTGGTGTAGCGGGGGAATGCAGCAGGATGGCTGGATGGGGCACTGTTCAGCTACTCTCCGCAGGCCGGCGTCTGGGAGGAGCACCTAGCTGGTCCCGGTCCCGGTCCCTGCCCCTGCCCCTCTCGGCTCGGAGAACTGGAACAGGCAGGAGCGCGCTGGCTGTGGGGCAGAGGGTGCTCCCTGGCTCTCCTAGCAAGGGTCTGTTAACTTGGTGAAAGCAGACAGCTGAATTTCTGCACCGTGCTGCAGCAGACACAGGGCCGAGCAGCTCTGTGTGGGCAGCCCAGGTGCCCTGCGGCGTCCTGCGGTGACTGTCTCCTGCTCTGTGCTATGCGGCACAGCCGGAGCTGTTCCTATTCACGGGGAACAATGAGCTCTGCAAATGGACAGAAAAATCAATTGGGTTCCATTCCTGGCTCTTTTGTGCCAAGTCAGTTACCTGCGCAGTGGGGGATGGGAGCCGGGTGGCAGATTGACAGGCGGCTCACAAAAGCTTTTCATCCCCCCATATGTTCACAGCTCAGCAACCTGCAAAGCGAGAGAGAGTGGAGGGGAATTGTGCTGCGCGGGATGTCGCACCCCTCTCCCATAGCCGCACAGCTGTGCGAAGCAATAGCAGGAATGCAGCATCGGGGCAGAATTCACGTCAGGAAATACACAACCTTAACTCTGCCCCTGTGCTCATCTGTGGCGCTCCCTGACAGACCTCTGTCCTCCCGCCATCTCAGTCCCACAATGCTGGCGGCCGGGAAGTTGGGGGCAAGGCCCTGTGATAGCGCGCATCCTCCGAGTCCTAAGGTGTTCATGGAGGGGATGACACGGGGCCCCATGGTACAGTGTGTTCCCTCGGCCTGTGGCGTTGGCTGAGGGGATGGCGTGGGGGGCCCTGTGGTACAGTGTGTCCCCTCGGCCCTGTGGCGTTGGCTGAAGGGACGGGGAGGGCAGGGCCCGTGGTACAGTGCGTTCCCTCGGCCCTGTGGCGTTGGCTGAGGGATATGGGGGGGGGGACACGTGGTACAGCGCGTTCCCTCGGCCTGTGGCATTGGCTGAGGGGATGGCGTGGGGGGCCCTGTGGTACAGCGCGTTCCCTCGGCCCTGTGGCGTTGGCTGAAGGGACGGGGAGGGCAGGGCCGTGGTACAGCGCGTTCCCTTGGCCCTGTGGCGTTGGCTGAGGGATATGGGGGGGGGGGGGCCGTGGTACAGCACGTCCCCTCAGCCCTGCGGCGTTGGCTGAGGGGATGGCGTGGGGGGCCCTGTGGTACAGCGCGTTCCCTCGGCCCTGTGGCGTTGGCTGAAGGGACGGGGAGGGCAGGGTCCGTGGTACAGCGCGTCCCCTCGGCCCTGTGGTGTTGGCTGAAGGGACGGGGAGGGCAGGGCCCGTGGTACAGCGCGTTCGCTCGGCCTGTGGCGTTGGCTGAGGGGATGGCGCGGGCAGGGACCAGCTGTGGCATTCGATTTTAAGAACATGCAGCATTAACTGGTAGGGACCCGCAGGGCTCTGATCCCTGCCCTCGCACCCCAGGCCGCCCTGTCAGACTATCTCACACAAATGTGTCCAGTTATCTCTTAAAACTAGTTACGTTGTTTGTTTGCCCCACGGCTCCTACTGGGTGGCTGTCCCAGAGCCGCCCCCTCGGATGGATACAGACTTCCAGTGTCCACCCTGACGTCTTCTTGGCCAGCTTGTCCCCTTGGTTCTTGGGCCAACTTTGTACTTGAGCTTAAATAGCTCTTCGTCCTCCCTGGTGGGTCTCTGGCACTCAGCTCCCCTCTCGGCCTTCTCTCTGCTGGGCCAACAAGCTGAGCTCTCCCAGTCTCCTCTCACGAGACGCTCCCCATTCTTCTGCACCGGATCCAGTTTAAATTCTTCTGTCCTGAACGCGGGTGCCCAGAGCTGCACACAGCGTCCCAGCAGCACTCAGACTTCTCTGTCTCCACAGCCGAGGCTTGCCTTTGCCTTTTTCACAGCTCTGTCCCACTGACTGACCCACACCCAGGTCACTCTCCTCCTCTCTTGCTGCCCATTGATGGTTTAATGTCTCCTCTCTTGCAGGGAACCAATCGTTTCCCCTGGGCTCAGTGGAAGGATTTAGCATACCAAGGAAGAAGTGGGAGCTGCTGCCCTCCATGCCCACCGGTCGTTGCTCCTGCTCCAGCTACCAGGCCCCGAGCCTGCTGTTCGTGATCGGAGGGGTGGCGCAGGGCCCCAGCGGCGCGGTCGAGGCTCTGTGCCTGCGAGAAGGGGCCTGAAGGGAGCCCCTGGCAGAAGGATCCCACCAACAGAGGGCAAAGTGCCTGAAGCTGGCGACGGGTGCGCGTGGGCGCGGAGAGCAAACTCTTTGGAGCTGGTGTGTAGCTTGTAGTTACTGACCTGGGGCACCAAAGCAGTGACGTCGTCTTTTGCTCGTTAGGCTTTCAGAAGCTGAAATTCGTTTTCTAGCATAGCTCAGAGATGGGAGCGGTCGGTCTGTTCTTGGGGGACAGGAGAGAAGCAGGACAGGGCAAGCAGCAGAGGAGTCTGGAAGGAGCTTCAATGCAGGGGTGCAGTGTGGCTCCCCAGAGTAGCTGAAGGGACTTGGCGATCCTGGGGAGCCCAAAGCTGGCTCTCAGGGGTCCGGTCCTGTCGCCAACGCTGCACTTCGGGGATGGGAGAAGCCTGCAGTGCGGCCACCTCCTTTCATGGCGCTCCAGTGTCCGTCCATCTGTCCCTCACAGTCTCTAGGGAGGAGAGCCAGCCCCTGGGTGGGGGAGCTGGTTTGATCTGCCTGTTGTCCAGTGTGGATGTCTGTGGTGTCTTTGTGCAGATGTGTCTTATGCTGCGCAGTGAGGAGCACCAGTGACTCGCGGGAGGCCAGAGGAGAGGCAATGTGGCAGTGAGGCGTGAGCTGCTAGTGAGTGCTGTATTGTTGTAGCCCTGGTCTGTGTCCCATGTAGCACATACGGTGCCCTGTAGCTCAGTGCCTAGGAGGTGCTGTAGCACCTCAAATAAATGAAACAAGTGGAATTTGACTCTTGGTGAAGCCGTGTCTGTCAAGGTCTCTCTTGCTGCTTGATCTGACAATGCCAGAGTTTGCAGGGCAAAGTGGGGGGTACAAGGGATGGTAAATGGGAGGCACCCCCGGAAGCCAGTCAGCTTCAAGCCCTCAGTGAGAGTGAAGGGGGTGAACTCTACTGCTCCGGGGAGGTTTGAGACCATTACTGAGAGGGGACCAGGCCCTGAGATTCCATGGCAAGGAACGGGCAGTTCAGAAACGCCATCTGGCCTAAGCAGTACCAAGCACGTCAGTGTCACTCAGCCCTTACAGGTGCTGTGAGTCTCCGCTGGCACATTCCTGATGGTGAATTACAACAAACCCCAAATGTCACCTGTACCCGTACCTCAGTGGGTCACAACTGAGGATGCCAAACTCAGGATGAACTGCTGAGAAATAGGGCAGATACACCCCAAGAGTGGTGGCTAATCCCCCATAGGATATACCAAACCAGCCACAAATGTCAACGTTTGTTTCACCCCACTGGCTAACAAGAAGTTATAAAAGCAGTTTCCTTAGGCATCCCAGTCCTTGTATTACCACCGAAAACACTGGATTTAAAGGTGAGTGGTTCTTTACAACCAGTCTCATCAAATAAAAGCTTCTCCTGGTCCCAAAGGACCAGCCACACACTCAGGTCAATATATAACTTAGATCTTACCCAAAAATCACACTGGGGCCAATCCTTTAGTATCTACAATCTAAAGGTTTATTCATAAAAAGAAAGAAAGGTGAGAGTTAAAATTGGCTAAGGGAATCAATTCCATACAGTAATGGCAAAGTTCTTGGTTCAGGCTTGTAGCAGTGATGAAATAAACTGCAGGTTCAAATCAAGTCTCTGGAACATCCCCAGCTGGGATGGGTCATTCAGTCCATTGTTCAGAGCTTCAGTTTGTAGCACAGTTCCTCCAGAGGTAAGAAGCAGGATTGAAGACCAAGTGGAGGGATTTCCAGGGCGTTTTATAGCTTTTGCCATGTGGAGGGCATCCCATTGTTCTTATTGTGGAAAATTACAGCAACAAGATGGTGTTTGGAGTCACATGGGCAAGTCACATATTTATGCCCAATTTTGCTCAATCACTGCAGGAAGCCATTACCTACACGCCAGACAGCATATTTACGGGACAGTCCCCTCAGTGTAGATGGGCGTCTGTCTCCCATGGTCCGTTGTCAGCCAAGTGTTTCTTGATGAGCCACTTTGAATAGTCCCTCCAAGCTGTGCTGGGTGCTGCCTTGTGGGCGTTACCCCAGGAGCAAACATTTGAAATCCAGGTATAGAGCCAATAATTATAACTTCAGATACAAAAATAATACATGCATCGTCTGAGCATGCCCGCTGTGAAGCCTCCCCCCCCGGGACATCGGTCCTGCCCCCGGAAAGGAGTGGCACCCCTATCAGCCACTGGAGCTGGGGCACCATGCCAGCACCCTGCTCCTGGCCACGCTGCCCAGCAAGCTGGTGGCCTGCAGCACAGAGGTTTTCATACCAAGAGCTGCCCCGGCCCCAGGGGTGTTTGGATGGTGGGGCAGGGCCTTTGTTCTTGAGGATAAACCGCACAGGCTAGCGGGCAGCCACCTGATTCCTGGGGGGCTGCTTATTCCTGGGGGGCTGCTGGTGACGTGTGATGGGTGGGACCCCTTGGGATGCCACCTGATGTGCTGAGAGACCAGCAGCCTGGGCCCCCCTTAACCTGTCTGGCTGAGCCAGGCCCTGAGACCTCCTCTAACCCACACACAGGCAGGGCCACCCCCAGCTACAGGTCAGCTCTGGGCAGACTCAGCTTAAGGGACTTGCTCCAGCACTCAGATGTCCCCCTCCCTTGGAGTGCAGACCCAAAGAGCTACTATGAAATTCGCCCCCTCCCTCAGTGTGGGGAGAGGTGTGCACACTTCTTGCCCCCGCGCCCCCCCCCCCGTTTAGAAATGACAGAAACTGGGTTTAATAATAAACAAAACAAATGTTATTAACACTAAAAGGCAGATTTAAGTGGTTCAAGGGATAGCAAACAGCACAAAGCAGATCACTAAGCAAATGAAACAAAACACGCAGACTGAGCTTAACACACTAGATAGGTAAGATACAAATTAACAAATTCTCACCCTGAGTGATAAACAGGCTGGCAGAGTCTTAAGGCCTTGGCTTTCCCAGCTTCTCATACCCAGGCTAAAGATCTTAGCCTGGGACCATCACTTCCCACAGGTCAGTCTTTGTTCCTCAGGTGTTTTCAGGTGTGTTGTCGGGAGAGTGAGGCCCCCTCATGTTGTCATTGTTCCTCTTTTATATCTTCCCCCCACTTGCTGGCAAGCTCTTTTGCTGTGACCTGGGTCAGACAGTTCCCATTGTGCAGTGCTGTCTCTGAGAGGTGTCTGTTGCACACGGTTCCTGGGGTGATCCTTCTGCTTGTGCATTTCTTCAATAAGCCACTAACATTGTTTGGCCTCATTCGATGTAGCCCATTTGAAATACAGAGACATGGTCCATAGTCCCAGGTTCAGACACAGAAATGCTACACACGTTGGATAAACACGTTCCGTAAATCAGAACCTTTCCAATGATCCCGCCCATGAGCCGTCTTGCATGAAGTATATCTTAGTTATACCATATCCATATCGGAACCATATTTCCATAAAGAAAAGGGGGTGTAACGTCACAACATGTTTCTGCTTGCAGCTAATGTGAAACTGGTGCGGAAATCCCCAGGTGAGTGAGGGGAACCCCAGAGCCACTGATTTCATCAGCCTCACCCCCCCCCCAGGCTGGTCCCCGTGGGGCAGCTGCCCTCTCCCCTGCATGGCTGCATCTCTCCCTCTGCCACAAGGCAATTTATCAAAGGGCTTCTTCCAGCAACTGTTGCTCTGGCTGACTTTCCCCCGCACAGTGGCACCCTTCGTCTCAAGTCCACTCTGTGCTCCCCCAGGCGTAGGGCCACGGGCTGCTCCCTGGCGCGCGCGAGGGAAGAGATGAGCCTGGGGAGGCGGGAGTGCCCCCTGCAGTTGTAGTTCTGTCACTGCTTTGGGGGCTGTTTGCTTAGGGTTCGCAGTAAACCCCACTCTCTTCCTCTTCTGCAATCTGCTCTCCTCCCGTCCCAGGAGAGAAGGGGAAACTCCGCCTCCGCCCAGCTGCTTTCCTGCTGGCAGAGGAAGGTTTGTCCCATGGGCATGAATTTAACCTTCCTGCACCTGAGCCAATATTAGCAATTTGTTTCTAGCTATTTGAGCTCATGCCTGCAGTGCCAGTGAGCATGGCTTCTCCCGGAGGGCCAGAGCAATAGTGCAGTGCTGCGCCGTTAGACGCTGACCCCACTGCCTCTTGTCCCCCTTTCTGAGACATGGCAGGGCTGGGTTTGAGTCTTAGGACAGAGACTCACGGCCCTGGCCAGGACTTGCACCGTCCTCGCCTGCACTCCAGATCACACTGCGCAGCCCACCCTGGCTATGCCACCCCTCGGGCCCCAGCCCAGACACCGCTCGCTGACCCCCCTTTGCTGAGTCCTGTACCCAGCTAGCTCTGCCGAAGCACGCTAGCCCCTGGCGATCCTGAGCGGAGCCGGGCCTGATGCTCTGAGCTGTCCCCAGGGCCTGCACTGAGCCAGACGCACACGCACTGTGGTGACCTGAACGGAGTTTGACAGATCTCCAGAGACAAACGGCGAGGGGCCCAGGAGAGACGACAGAACAGCACCTGAGGGTGTCACCAGAGCAATTACGAGCCCAGCAGCTTGCTGGTGGTCCTGTGCGAGGCAGGACATGCTTCCCCTTCCGATGGGCTGTTTGACCAGTTCGCTGCACTCAGCAGCCCTCGGTCTGATGCAGGGTCAGCGGCCAGGGCTGCTCTGCGTCCTCTGAGACAGTCACGCCAGCCGGAGGACATGGCTATGCTCAACGTGGTGTCGCTTTGACTAGGCCAGTAGGGCTGATACCAGGACAGTTGCCCTAGTGTGGATGCAACTAGAGTGGTATAAATGTGCTTAGACATTAGTTACTGGGCTAACTGCACCTCTGACCCTGCGGGTCGTCTCGTGTGCACCCGTCAGGTCTGAGGCCTCCAAGCGCCATCTCTTGGTCTCCCACCAGGCCCCAGGCTGCAGACCCGTGCACAGGCACCAACTTTCCAATGTGCTGGGGGGTGTTGGACCCCTGGCTCTGCCCAGGCCCCATCCCTTCCCCCAAGGCCCCGTGAGGGGGGTGTTAGCTGCAGCTGTTATGCTGTGGAGCTAGGTTTCCATTTTGGTTGTGCAGTGTTGGTTGTGCGCTGGAGGCGCGTCTGTGGTGTCGGGGCACTGGGGGGCATTGGGGGCTCTACCTCTCCTTTAGCTGGCTTGATGGTGCTACGTGGAGGCGGGTGACTAGGAGGCTGAGAATGGCAATGGGTGGCTATGCTGAGAAGTGTCACGGGAGGGGAAGGGGCCTGCAAGGGGGGCTTGGTGTGCGGCTGTTCCCGATAATGTGTGAAACAAACTCCAGCTATTTCTTAGTCTGAAGGCACTCTCTGTCCCCTGCAGAGCTGGAGAACGGGCAGAGAAAACCAGAAGAGAGATGACAGTAAGCAGCTGGTCCATCTCGGAGAGAAAGGCATAATAAGATCCAGTAGATGGAAGCTGTAGCTAGACAAATTCAGTCTAGAAATAAGGCACAATTTAAGTGCTGGAATTAAGCATGGGAACAGCTTTCCTCAGGAGGGGGTGGATTCTCCATCCTGGGAGGTCGTTCCTTGGAGACGCTGCTGTAGCTCGACCAGAAGTGATGAGCTCAGGCCAGCTGGTCACAATGGTTCCTCTAGCCTCAGCATGGATGAAGAGTTTGCAAAGTGCTTTCAGATCCTCAGATGAAAAGGGTTGGAGGGGGTGAAGGACTCTCACTGTTGTCTCATCACCTCTCGCCTGGCCTGTGTCAGCCTCGATGCTAATGATTTGAAATCCCAGGGAAAGGTCCTTGCCCTACACGGCGCCTGGTCACTCTCCATTCTCTGGAGGACCCCCCCAGGAGGTGGGGAACAGGCTCTTTGTGATACCTTGGGTAAGTCACTCCTGCAGCTGCTTCTGAAGTTGCCATAGAAACCATTGGTGTGCTAGAATGCGGCATCACCAGGGAAGCTCCTAATTAGTAATTAAGCAATACTCCAGCAGCCCACAAAATGTACTGGCAGCTTGCCAAGGCCAGAGGGTCACAATATGCCTCTGACTCAGAAGACGGGCTTTACAGCGATGCTACTATTCTCAGAAAACAACAGCAGCTTCTGCCGGGGGGAGTAGGTTAGGGAGTCTGGAGATCCGGGTCCATTTTTGTTTCAGACCAAGTGGAATGAGTCTGGAGGTTTCAGTTTACTCTTAGGGGCTGTTTTTCTGAAGGCCTAAACCAATCCCCAGTGCTTGGTTCGGGTGGGTCGAGCGGTCACGGTGCGTTGGCAGAGAGGTGTGTGAGGGGCTGCAGACCAGGAAGGAGGGCACAGGAGGGACAGTGGCAGAAGCTCTCTCCCACTTTCAAAATGCTCTGTGCTAGGCCCAGCAACACTGTGAGTTCATCGTCTTCCTAAGTACGAATCCCTCCCTCCTCCTGCCGACGTGGTACCCCGTGATCGGAAGTGTCTGTGTGACCAGTCCTACAGCACAGGCTAGACTAAGGAGATGCGACAAAGCCAGTGGATATTACAGTGGTGAGAGAGGCTGTCTGAATTTCTGAACATCCAAAGTGCCAAGCCTTCATCTCTATGGAAATTACAGCAAACTCACACTTGTACGACAACCCTTGTGCTGAACTTAGCTGGAGTATTTCCATCTCTGGGGGAACCAGATAGGTTATAAAATAACTAGCAGGCCAAGCAGTCAACTTCTCTTCCCATCCCTGCCCTGGCATAGCGAGCCAGGCCTCCCCGCACTGGCGCACCCTCTGAAAATCCGTGCATTTAGCAGGTTCCAGCTCCCAAAAGCCTTACATCCTTCCAGGAGTCTTAGGCATTTGGGAGCTGCAGTCGGATTGAAAGTCAATGGCCTTAGGCTCTCAAGTCAGGAGTCACTGAAAATTTTGCCCCAGCAGATCAGCTTTCCCTGGTGTGCTATCGCTCTGGAGAGAAGTGTGAAATCCGATGCTGGGGGCGTAGCTGGTGAGAGGTTTCAGAGTAGCAGCCGTGTTAGTCTGTATCCGCAAAAAGAACAGGAGTCCTTGGGGCACCTTAGAGACTAACACATTTATTTGAGCATAAGCTTTCCTGGGCTACAGCCCACTTCATCGGATGCATAGAATGGAACACACAGAAGATATTTATACATACGGAGAACATGAAAAGGTGGAAGTTGCCATACCAACTCTAAGAGGCTAATTAATTAAGGTGAGCTTTTATCAGCAGGAGAAAAAAAAACTTTTGTAGTGATAAGCAAGATGGCCCATTTCAGACAGTTGACAAGAAGGTGTGAGGATACTTAACATGGAGAAATAGATTAGATTTGTGTAATGATCCAGCCACTCCCAGTCTCTATTCAAGCCCAAGTTAATGGTATCTAGTTTGCATATTAATTCAAGTTCAGCAGTTTCTCATTGGAGTCTGTTTTTGAAGCTTTTCTGTTGCAAAATTGTCACCTTTAAGTCTGTTACTGAGATGACAGCCTTGGGTACCTCCCCGCAGCTTTCCCTGGTGTGCTGTCGGGCGCTCCAGAGAGAGGTGCGAAATTCGACACTGGGGGCATAGCTGGTAAGACGACAGCCTTGGGTACCTCCCGGCAGCTTTCCCTGCTGGTACTGAGATGCGAGTACTTCCCTGGGGCTGGGCACAAAAAGTTCCTGAAATTCCTGCGCGCTGGCGTGTTCACAAGGCACAGACCGGCTTCGCTTGGGTGGTTTAATTCTGTTGTTGTCCTTCATCAGTTTAGTGCTAAAGTGCTAACAATGCCCCTGGCTGTGCCATGCTGAGCAGGGCCAGATCTGTAGCTGGCCCCTGTCCTGAAGTGCTTATAGGCTCAAGGCCCAAATGGGAATTGAACTAGGCCCAGGAAGGCAATGGAGCTCTTCCTTTGCCTTTGGGGGGAAGTGTGTATAGACTCAGCCCTTGTATGAGTCAGGGGAGTTCAGGCTGGAACGCCTCAGGGAAGGAAGGAAAGGAGAAAAGGAGTTTGGCGGACGTTGACTGGGAGGCGAGTGGTGCCAGAATAATTTTAGAGTTGGGGTGCTGAAGGCAGAAGACTTATTTGGGTTGTTGTTACTGCTTCAAGCTCCCCCAGCACCCCAAACTCCAGCACCTACGTGGGAGGCTGTTCCAGCCATATGGAGTGCTGTGAACAATTCCTGATGTGGTGCTTAGCATGTAATGAAAGAGGGGCCAGGGCTCTGAACCACCAGGCTCGGAGGGGCCGGGGCTCTGAACCACGGGGCTCTGAACCGCCAGGCCTGGAGGTGCCGGGGCTCAGCCCTGGCACAAATTAAGCACTATCCTGATGTATGCAGGGGGTGAAGAAGGCACCTCATTTGTTTAGCTGTGTTCACCAAAGGCTTTCCATAGAAAGCAAACTGCTGGGAAATCTGAGCAAGGGGTTCAGGGTTTGTCCTTTTTGCAATTCTCAAAAGAGATACTCCTGTTGACTAAAGGCATAGCCAATTGTTTGACAACACTCACAATTCGTTCTTAAAAATGTTCAAGAGAGCAAATAACTGAACTTAGCCAAAGACAAAACCATACATACGAAAAGCAGACCTACATAGCCCTACTTCCAGGAGCAGTTCGTACCTCGCACCACGTTCACTGTGGAAGTGGAAAAAGGGATAAAGGGAATTTGGACGCAGACAGACACAGCCGCTTACACAGGTTTGCTTTGGAAATATGCATTTAAACTCGCTATATTATAATAAAGTTTTACAAGTTACAAAACTGTCTCTCCATCATTAAAATCCAACCCACCACTTGTTGTTTTGTTCTGTACTTTTCTTCTCTGTCTTTTGGATACTATGTTCCCAGGATTGATGAGTCGTGGAAGTACTTCCTACCCGTACGTGGACACCACATTCATGTCGTGGGCACTGATAGTCTTCCTATTTTCTAGTGCCAAAGCTGACTTCAGCTTTGCAAATGGTTGTGGGATACTGACATGGGCGAACAGAATTGTGGGGAGAGCACAATACATCCAGTTAATATAACATCCCAACACACATGTATAGATAGTATATTAATACCATGAATATAATAGACTTGTACTGTTTTAGCAAACTGCGTTATCAGCAATATATAATGAATACACTTAAAACTATTACTCCTTAAACTGGAATAGGCATTGCTATAATGTGACCCACAATGTTATGACTGTGAGGAGTAAAACAGAAATTTGGAGTAGTGACATCACAAGTGAGTTCTCCATTAATAAATTTCTTATAATTAATTATTACATGTGATGGGGGTGTTCACCCCACACTGGCAAGGAAGGGGTTAAAAGCAGCCTAGGGAGGCTGTGAAGGGAGCAGCCAATCAGAGAGAGGCTGTGAGGAGCAGCCAATCAGGGCCCATATAAAAGAGCTGCAGGGCCAGAGCTGGGTCAGTTGCTGCTGGGAGCTGAAGGAGTGAGGACTGTGTCTGTAGCAGGGTGAGACCCTGCGGCACCTTGGACTGAGCAACTGCTGGCAGGGACCAGGGGAGCGAGAGGAACTCCTGGCCAGCTGCTGGGGCCATGGGGAAGTGGCCAGGGAGACACAGCAGCGGTAAGAGGAATTTGAGATGCAGCAGGAGGATGCTAGCTACAGAGTCTCTGGGCCAGGACCTGGAGTAGTGGGCAGGCCTGGGTCCTTCCCACTTGCCACTGGGGAAGTGGCTGGACCTGGAGATACTCCCTCCCCCCCCTCCCCCCGTCCCGGAAAGGGGGACAGGGCCGGAGGGCTGAGACAGGGAGAGGATGCTGCAATACTTGGACTGAGGCGGGACTGCAGGTGGTGACGACGATGGGCGAGGTGCCACCAGGAGAGGGCACACCGGCTAGCCGAGCTAACCCCCGAGATAACCAGCAGGGGGAGCCAGTCTGGTGAGTGAACCCTGTGACACAACAGGTCACCCAGACTAATGGTTGTTGCCAGTTGGTAAACTTCATCGTTATATTGGTCCAGGCCTACACGGCCACACATTGGAGTCTCGATGCCAAAACCATCACATTTACATACATGTTGGCATCCCGAACAAGAAGCGTGGTGCCCTTCAGGTTTGTGTTGCTGAGTGATACATTTCTTATCGATGCTGTCTTCCAGGTAACCTACCAAGTGGACAGTAGCCAGTGGATAGCTCAGTGGTTTGAGCATTGGCCTGCTAAACCCAGAGGTGTGAGTTCAATCCTTGAGGGGGATCTGGGGCAAAAATCTGTCAGGGATGGTACTTGGTTCTGCTGTGAAGGCAGGGGGACTGGACTTGATGACCTTTCAAGGTCCCTTCCAGCTCTATGAGATTAGGTTTTTTTAGTTGTTCTGTTTTTTTTAAATATGGAGCTATACCTATCAGCTGGTGCAGTGTCAGGATCCAGTGTGGGTAAAGAGACCACAAAGGGAAGATACATTGTGTCTGACACCAAGCAGGATTGTTTTGAATAATGTGTACCTCAGTTAGGACGCAGGGCCACAGGCCCCAAATGATAAATTGTGCTAAGTGGAATTTGTTTACATGAGTTAATGCATTGCCAGTTTACAACCACCTTTGTTATACACCGTGGACAATGCCATTTAGCTAATTGCTTATCATTAATAAGAGCAGGCAGATTCCTTTTTTTGATATTCCATAATGAGCTAGTTGTTATAGTTAACATAACTCCCACAAGCAGTGCAAGTAATTTCTCTACCTGCACGATTTTCTTTGCTTTCTTATTATTTTCTGTGATTAATTCATTGTTTTCCTTGTGTTTTAGTTAAACAGTGTAACAATGTTATGCATATCATACACTGTACACCATTCTCCAGTAGCTAGACCTTCAATGTCATGAATTATAGAGACGGTTTCTGCTGCCTGATGCTCAAAATAGTTAGTGTGTCTTGTTAGATTTTCCATACCAGCCCTGTTGCAAATAGACATTCCCGAGCCAAATAATCCTGACATGTGACCACTATTCCAGCTCAATGTTGGAGTCTCCTAGTTCAAAAGATACCAGACAGTGGATATCTCTAGCCCAGCCACTGAGTCTCATGTACGTCCCTGATACAATGTTGCTACATTAACAAAGACACACACTACAATACCTTTGCTTTCACACAAAACAAATGTAGCCATATTCCAAAGAGAGATTTAAAACCACAGGCATATGCATAAACTCACTTTGCTTAATAATATACAGTTTAAATAACAGTTAGACTTGGCCTGGCTAGTGGTCTTTATAATATCTGTATAGTCCATTGTAATATCTACTCAGTTATCCATATATAGTAGGTTGAAGTGTAGTTGACCAGTCTGCTGTTTATAAAGGATTTTATCTTTTCTTTTTCCAACACCCAGGTGTTTCTTTACTGTGCACTGATATATTCTGGCGTCTCCAGTCTGTGGGACTTAAACAGCTTAAGTTGGTTAACATGATGAACTTTTCCACATTGTTTTTTGTTTCCAGTAACCTGAATAAATTGTCTGAGAAAAACTGAGTTCTCACTCTTTTGTTTGGGTACAGCAAGTCAGAAGCTTTATTAACTCTCACAATTGTGCAGAGGGAGAGAGCTAAGCAGGTCTCCCCCTGGTAACTAATTACAGCAAGCATTTATACCTTTCATTACAGAAATAATGAGGGACAGCTGCATTTTGTTATACATAGGCCATCTTGATATCTTAATTCCTTACTTGTTTTGACTCTTGCCAACATACAATATTTTCTATACCTTATCTACACAAGGTCTTCTACACCTTATCTATACAAGGTCACAATAGTTTCTCACACAGTTCTTTCTCACCCGCCTCACACAATCCTCGCTTCTACAGATCTCGCGTTATCAGGGTTACAGTTAGCCTGACTCTTGCTAACTAACTGTCATGCATTGCAGTTCCTTTCTGTCAGTTCTTTCTCTGCTTCCACAGTATACACAGATGAGCTCAGTTTGTTCACAGTGTGATGGGGGACCAAGCTATCTATGAGACAAGTTAGACTTCAGTACAGCATATGACAGAAGCACAACCTAGTCTTTTCCTCTTTCATTATTTTTCTTGGGTTCCTTTTTAAAATACATTTTTGCTTTTTGTTTTGAATTTCTCAATTCTTTAGGACCAATATATCTGTTCAAGAGGCTTTTGCAGTTTTTGTATTAAGACGTGCATTTTTACTTCCTTAACATGTTCATTACTAGTTTTCCATAATAGCTCCTGTGGTGCTTGACAAAAGGTGCTCACAATCTTCTGTGAGAAAAGATATATTGCTCCCCCAAGCACTCTGTTTTAGCTGTAGCATCAGCAACAGAATTTTTACCCAAGTCTTTTAGAGTTTTTTTGTTAGTTATAACACTTACACGTTTAAGTATTTTAAAGCACAAACCTTAACAACCAATACATTTGGTAACATAGCACAAAAAGATAGTATAAAAGGTAAAGCAAAATGAAGTTTAAATGCAGGTTCATGTAAATACTTTGAGTGTAATAAACTTCAATGACATTTGCTTGTGCTGGTGAAATTTGTGTGGTTAGCTTCAACATTTTGCAACATAATCAGACTCTTAATTTTTTAAACATTTTGGCTATAACATACTTATAACTATATCTTTGGGGGGAGGGATAGCTCAGTGGTTTGAGCATTGGCCTACTAAACCCAGAGTTGTGAGTTCAATCCTTGAGGGGGCCACTGAGGGATTTGGGGCAAAATCAGTACTTGGTCCTGCCTAGTAAAGGCAGGGGGCTGGACTCGATGACCTTGCAAGGTCCCTTCCAGTTCAAGGAGATAGGATATCTCCATTAATTTAATTTAATTTTTTATATTTAATAAAGGTATAAACAAGGGTTTATACAAATCTAACAAATGATGATTTTGTTAATTACTTTTCCATTGATGTTCAGGTTTTTCCCTACAGTTTTTTTTGTTTGTTTGTTTGTTTCCTTTGAACAAAAAGCTTTCCATTAATAATAAAACGTCTTTGTTTGCAACTGAATTATTTATTGAGGCAGAAATATATGTACATACATTTATAACCAAAGCTTTTAGAGCTTTGCAAAAATAATTAAATTGGTATTATGATGCTTATGACCCAATCATAATATTAAAATAGTGTGGGTACCACTAATGTTAATAATATTTTTAATAATTATGAGTGCAAAATTGATTTTTATCGCAACAAAAAAGTAAAATAAAAATAGTCCTGTGACACATACAACATAGCATACAGGACAAGCTTACAATTAAAGATGAATGGTGCCAAAATTGTATTTAATAACTATGCAAGATAAGGCATTAAGAGCTTAAAAGCATTAAGGCAATGCATTTTAGAAAACAAAAAAAGCTAAACAAAATAATTAAACATTTAATTAGGCAGGTTTTTTTACCTTTTTTATTTAAAATGTTAGCACGAATTGATAAAAATCCCTATTGAGTCATTTGCCCCCTTGGTTGTCTCAATTAAATGAACACAAGGTCGTGTCCATCACTTTATATGGCTTTTAGCTTAGAACACGAAAAAACCTATGTTTCCTGTTAGTTAGTGGCTAGGATCAGAAACAGAGTTCGCATTTTTGTTGCTTGGCAACCATATCTCCAAGAAAGTCAGGAGTGTCTTGAGCTGTTGCATTGCTGAAGGGCTAAAATCGTTAATCTTCCAGGCCTTATTTACAGTGAAGTTCTTACCCTAAGCACTTGGCTGGTATCTTTTTTTTTCCCAGTTGCTGTCTCTTTCTGCGATGGGTTTTTTGCAATAACCACGATACGGTATTAACGTTTAAAAGGGAGGGAGGGCAGAGGCAAGGAGCAAGCAGGGTAGGACAGGGAGACATGAGCCAAGGGAGATTAATTGACTCTTTGAGGCATTTCAAAGCACAGGCGGCAGCAGTTTGTTCAGCAAACGGAGTGAGAAAGGAAAGGGGTGTTTGAAAAATATTAGAGAACAAAGGTTCTATTCTTGGCTCTGGGAGGAGAGTGGGTTTCAGTGGGTTAGAATAGTGGGGGCTGGGCGCCAGGCCTTCTGGGTTTTATCTGGGTTCTGGGAGGGGAGTGGGTTTCAGTGGGTTAGAACAGTGGGGGCTGGGCGCCAGGCCTTCTGGGTTTTAACTGGGTTCTGGGAGGAGAGTGGGTTTCAGTGGGTTAGAACAGTGGGGGCTGGGCGCCAGGCCTTCTGGGTTTTATCTGGGTTCTGGGAGGAGAGTGGGCACTACTGCCTGTCCCTGAAAAACCGGAACCTCTCCTTTTAGCTCCTCTCTCCTTCCTACATGCTGAGGGATCTGCCGAGGTCCCCTCTGGCTGCAGTTAACTGTTCGTGGGCCCCTCAGTTTTCAGGGTGCCCCTGCCAGCCTAATCCCCTAGGCCAGCCTGCTGCAAGTGTCCTTTGGACCCACGACCCCCAGAGTCCAACCTCCATGAGGTGACTCTCCCGAATGAATCCAAACGAGCCCGTTATGACCGGTAGCACAAAGCACTAGCTTTAGCATTTCACTTGACTGAGCCGGAACCCCAGCCTGTCTCCTGCCAGGCATTCGCTTGAGCAGCTGGGTAAGGCTTTGAGGCCTAGGAGTTTTGGCACCGAGCAATGGCTCCACGGTTACCTTGAGTTTGGGGGAACTGGGAATTGTGTGCTTAAGGGGGGAGTTGGTACACAATGATGCCAAGTAACCACATGAACATTGAACTGATCTGAGCCTTGGATATTGTAGGACAGAAACGTTGGCAGATGCTTAACCACAAACTTGCCTTGGCAGCAAATTGATGCATATGATAATAAGGTAAGATCATTAAAGTTCTAACCTGCAGGATAAGGACACCCCAACAGTATTAGGGTGAGGAAGTTAGAATGATCGAGGGAGGCCTGGGCATTTGAATGAATATTCATGACAACCCCTAGGCCAGAACACAATGCAAAGGGAGGATCTGGACCATCCAATTTGTTTGGCATGCCAGGGACAGAGTAGGCCCTTTGTCTCTATCCCCAAAGAAAGGGGCGGGTAGATGCACAGAATGGTACAAGAGGGCACATTAGCTTTGTCTGACTGCTGTATCTCTGTGATTTGGAGCTGTTGTTAATCGTGCTAATGCAAGTGGCTAAAGCTGTGCTTTTCCCTCAGTGTGTCATTGTTGTGTGCACTGGGGTTCCCAACCAGATATCGAACTTGCTACCCTGGATTCTGCCGCATCTGATTCTGGGACTAGAGCCCTGCAATCCCCCAGCTCTTTGAATCTGAATTAACTGGAAACAAATAACTACTGAATTGGGCAACAGACCTCACGCCAAATTGGTTTGAGTAATGCGTGGCTAATGCCCCTGGCTTGCCAATTATTGACTAAAAGGTACAGCCAGTTGTTTGGCTATACTCACGGTTCATTCTTAAAAATGTTCAAGAGACCAAATAACTGAGCTTAGCCAAATGTACTGACTAAAGAAAAAGCAGTCGCCTATGAAAGGAGCACGCACACCATCTGAGAAGCAATACTTACCTCACAGCATCTTCACCTGACAAAGAAGGTCTGTTTCGGAAATATGCATTTACACTAGCTATATGTATAGTACGGTTTTACAAGTTACAAAACTCTCTATACATCACCAAACCCAACCCCGTTTGTAACAGTTCCTTGGCTGCTTGTGTTGGATACGGCATTCCCGGGGCGGATGTGCTGTGGGGGGTCCAGCTACACAGCACCCAAGTTCCAGCCTGAGCCATGTCTACACAGCTACTTTTAGCAGTGTAGTGCCTGCCCCACAAGCCCGAGACTGTCAACCTGGGTCCTGAGACTCTCAGCCATGGCTGCTGCTCACTGTTGTAGACGTACCCGAAGGTACTTCCCAATAGGACTTGGACACAACGTTCATGTAGCTTGACTGCTACAGGGTTCCTCTTTTCTACACTTTTTGTCTCCTCCAGGCCACGCTACTGCTCTGTCTGTGGCGTCAGCTAGTGCTGAATAGGACTGCTCCCTGCTTACACCTCTCCTCTGTATGTTTCCTTGGCATCTCCTCTGGTTTCTGTTGCAATTCAAAGTGTTTATTTTCATGTATACAAAGGAAAGCCCAGTATGGTTTGGGACCTGGCAATCTAGCAGAGTGAGTCTCTCCCTCTGCACCTTGAGATGTCTGAGACTAAGGGTGGAGTTTGAATTCTTCACTCTGGTCTGGAAGCTGAATGTTCTCAGCTGTGGAACTTGTGCCCACTTGGACTCAACTTTGTTGACATTCAAGGCATAATCCATAGTTGATAGTTTTAGTCAGGCATTTGCCCACCCTGGGCTAAAGCTATGGGCCGGTTGCCTAAAGCTAAAGACCTACATTCATATTCAGATTCCCTACAGGGGTTGGAGCCTAATTTCCAGAGATGTTGAGCACTTGTGGCTCTTACAGAAACAAATTGCAATGGTGGTTGTTCAACACTTCTGGAAATCAGGCCACTTAGGTGTCTACCTACACACCCAAGTGTTAAAAACTGGCAATAGAGGTTTTCTCCATCTGGCAACTCAGGCTGGTTGAGATGAGGTAACCGCTGCTGCCCGTTGTTGGAAAGATACCTGATGCTGTTTTTGACGCATACAGAATGGGCCCAGAGACACGGCAATAGACACAAAATAATGCATTCAGTAATAAAAGGACAAAGTGAGGCTCGAGACAGGCTTGTGTGCTCAGGAGATTCAGCTGCAGTTCCTGGCTTTGCTGTGTGACCTGTGTGACCCTGCGTAACCCACTTCGTCTCTCTGGGTTCAGTTCTACACCTGCAAAATGAGCAGAATCCTCCTTTCTTCCACATGCTGTCTGCCTGGTGTAGGTCTGTGTTAAGCTCTTTGGAGGATGGACTGTCTCCTCCTGTGTGTGTGTGTGTGTGTGTGTGTGTGTGTAGAATACCCAGTCAGTAGAGCCCAGATCTTGGTTGAGGCTCTAGGTGGTATCGTGATACAAATTGAGGATAACAGAAATTACTTTATAGTCTAGAGAACAGAGCCTGCCCAGGAGGCCGTTTGTCAGGAGTGACAAACCTCTCCTGTAAAGCACCCACAGGGTTTTCAGAGAGGAGGGCTGTCTCTATTCAGGGCAAGGATAATACGTGTCAGATGGAACGTGTCCATTAAGTGTTAGAAAGGACAGAATCCTAGTGACTTTTTATCAACCTATGGAAAACAGGCAGAATGCTGACTGAGTAAGATGTCTTCGTATGAGACAAGAGAATTCGCCTGCTTGGATCAAAGGCATTTCAAGTTGTCTCGTCAGCATTGCCACCTATCTGTAACTGTATAGATGGTTGGTGAAAGACTAAACATGCCAAGAGCTGAAAGAAAAAACAAAAGAAAATAGTCCTTGTTTTCTCGGTCTTCCTTCCCTGACCTCACATCTAGTGACTGCCATGCACAGTCTGCGCTGAGCTCACATCGAGGGCTAGAATGTTCTAGGAGTCCCTGGGGAACGATTGGGATTTGCAGGAACCAATTCCAGCCCAGCTCATGTGGAAGGACCTTCACAACATGCCCTGGCAATGAGTTCCATAGGCTGATTGTGCGTTGTGTGAAGAAATACTTCCTTATGTTTGTATTAAACTTGCTGCCTATTCATTTCATTGGATGACCCTTAGTTCTTGTGTCATGTGAAGGGGTAAATAACACTTCCCTCTTCGCTTTCCCCACACCAGTCATGATTTGATAGACCTCAAGCATATCCCCCCTTAGTTGTCTCTTTTCTGAATTAAACAATCCCAGTATTTTTAATCTCTCCATGTATGGAAACTGTTCCAGAGCCCTCATCATTTTGTTGCCCTTCTCTGTACCTTTTCCCAATTATAATATATTTTTTTGAGATGGAGGGACAAGAACTGCATGTAATATTCAAGGTGTGGACATACCATGGATTTATACAGTGGCATTATGATATTTTCTGTCTTCTTATCTGTCCCTTACTAATGGTTCCTAACATTCTGTTCGCTTCTTGACTGCCCCAGCACATTGAGCAGGTGTTTTCTGGGAACTAGCCACAAGGTCTCCAAGATCTCTTTGAGTGGTAGCAGCTAATTTAGACCCCATCATTTTGTATGTAGCGTTGGGATTGTTTTCCAATGTGCATTACTTTGCATTTATCAACATTGAATTTCATTTGCCATTTTGTTGCCGTCACCCCATTTTGAGAGATCCTTTTGTAGCTCTTCACAGTCCACTTTGGACTTAACTATCTTGAGTAGTTTTGTATCATCTGCACACTTTGCCACCTCATTGTTTACCCCTTTTCCCAGATCATTTATGAATATGTTGAACAGCACTGGCGCCAGTACAGATCCTTGGAGGACGCCACTATTTACCTCTCTCCATTGTGAAAACTGATCATTGATTCCTACCCTTTGTTCCCTATCTTTTAACCAGCTACTGATCCATGAGAGCACCTTCCCACTTATCCCGTGCCTCAGTACTGTAGCAACCCACACTGTGAACCCTGCAGCTGCAGGGGCCTCCGATCCAGTCTCTAGTTTCAAGGCTGTTTTGACTGATACAGAGCAGACTAACTATGGTGCAGTTATGGGATACTTGGCATTTATATGGCCCTTTGCATGCTCAAAGTGCTTCTACAGATGTAAAGTAAACAGAATAAGAGAGGATGCCTCATGGTTGAAGTCCTTAGACACATACACTGTGTTCCCTACAGAGATGGTCCATTTCCTAGCCAAGACTGTTGGGAAACCGCCCTCCCCCCAACTCTGTTCCTTGTGAGATGGTGTATTCCCTTCTGGGTGAGCTCTTGCCTTTCTGTTTTATGTTGCAGGTACCTGTTTACAATTAGGTGCACAGTGCTTATGATGCTCTTTGATTGGAAAGCTGAACCAACTCAATAAGGATTGGTATTATTTAAGGGAGGGACTGCCGGGCTCCAAGGCTCCAGTCGAGATCACTAGAGCAGGGAGGGCCTTGCCCCAAGGGGAGCCTGAAAGGTTGCCTTTCAATTCAATATATGCATTGCCTTTCAGCTTAGTTAGATGTCCTCTTGTTGTTGTATTATGATGAGAAAGAGTAAACAACAGGGGATATGAGTGAGAGAGAAGGCAGGATAAGAGCTTGGGATTGGATCATGACCATCTTGGCTAATAGCCATTGATGGACTTGCCTCCATGAATTCATCTAGTTAGTTTTTGAACCCAGAGTCTGTCTGGTGTTTTGCTGAAGCCTGTGGATGCACTTGAGACTGGGTTTTCAGAAGCGGTTTGTCCACGGTGAGCCCAAACACGTGTATTTCTGTAGGCGTATTTCTCACAGCTCCAATCCCTGTGGCATCTGCAGAAAGAAGTTTCTCAAAGCTTAAGTTAATAAAAACTTATTTGAGGTCTACCATGTCTCAAGAACTTTTGGTAAGACGGGCTGCAGTGTCCATAGACAGTGACATTTGCAAGACACTGGACTTCAAGGACATGATAGAATAATTCATCAATAGAGCTCCGTTACTCAGCATAACCAAGGTAAGAAAACACTTGTTCTTTTTCCTAGTCGTTATCCACTGACAAGAGTAAAATTATTTCGCTTCAAAGGTATTTGCAGCCAATGAGTAATTGTGGATTTCTATAGTCATTATTTGCATACTCTGATTAAATTGGTAATGGAATATTATTAATGGAAAGGGGCCCCTCTAGGTTCTCTCGCAGGGTATTGCAAAATGTATTGCTATGGCACTACCATGACTGCTTACTTTGGCAAGGTCTCACCTCACAGGCTCTTAAGCAAAGGCTTTGTGGAAGGCCAAGTGCACCAGACCAGCTGGATCGCTCTTGGCCACATGCTTGCTGACGCCCTCAAAGAATTCTAAAAATTGTACTGTGTTAGTTCAGCTGGTCAATTTCCCAGTGCAGAAAAGCCCCAATTCTGCAAGCAGAGACCACTTCTGAAGCTGTGAAAATGCAAAAATACCAAATATCCCAGGAATGCCTCATCAAATTGTTAAGAAAATATGTAAATTGCAGTATAGGTAAAACCAACCTACTGCGCTAGAGGAAGCAAAAAGTGCTACTTTGCATGAGTCAGAGTTTGAGGTTCATATCTGATCATTTGCCAGCAAAGATTAGGAACACGCTGCCCTTTACCAGTCATTTTGGTAAGCAGAGGTAGTCACAAGAGGAGTTATTCAGTGCTGGTCGTACCCATTGCAAGCCATGTGTGTACGTACATGGCATTTGAAGATCCACCTGCAGGAGAACTAGATCAGTGCCTTCTGACCCAGCAACACTCCTCAGTGGAGCTGGGCCTGTGGAAGGGGGTTGAGTGGGAATTTGATCTTTCCTGAAAAGTTTGGATTTCTCATTCTCACCACTAAGGCTCCATGATCAGAATGCTCCCTAGTGGGGGGGGGAGGGGGGAGAGGAGACAGCCACCAGGGACTCCCACGCTGACTTCTTTGTGGACTATCTCATAGAATCCTAGAATATCAGGGTTGGAAGGGACCTCAGGAGGTCATCTAGTCCAACCCCCTGCTCAAAGCAGGACCTAATCCCAACTAAATCATCCCAGCCAGGGCTTTGTCAAGCCTGACCTTAAAAACCTCTAAGGAAGGAGATTCCACCACCTCCCTAGGTAACCCATTCCAGTGCAAGATGGACAGGGAGATATCTTTTTTTCTTACCTGGTTTTAAAATAATCATGGCCCACAAGCTTGAATACCAGCACAGGGCAGTGGGGCTTAAGTGGGCTCAGACTTCGGTCCCCCCTCCTGGGGTTGTGTGACAAAGTGGGAATGTTCTTAATGTTTTCTCCGAATACTGTGTAAGTGCCTCCGTTTCTCCTATGCCTTTTTTAAGTATCTAGGTGGTCGGATAAGGGTGTGTGATTGTTGCAGAGGCCAGTGTGATGCTGTCTGCACAGAGAATGGCCGACACCCTGTCTCCTGGCAACTAATGGCCTGGGCCCTGCCCCTGCAAGGTACCAACTGAAGGTGTTGGAGAACAAAGAGAAAAGGTGACCTCCTGACCCGGGAAAGAGACAAAGGCCAGAGGACGGGCTGGAGGGAGTCTCTGTTTGGAGCTGGCTGGGGAAACGGAGGGAGCCCCCCCCACCCCCCGATGGACCTGACTTAGGGGTCCTGTTCTCTGTACCTACAAGCTCTGTTTTAGACCGTGTTCCTGTCATCTAATAAACCTGCTGTTTTACCGGCTGGCTGAGAGTCACGTCTGACTGCGGAGTTGGGGGTGCAGGGCCCTGTGGCTGCCCCAGGAGCCCTACCTGTGTGGACTTGTTGTGGGAAGCGCACAGTGGGGCAGGGGATGCTGGATGCTCCGAGGTCAGACCCAGGAAGGTGAAGCCGTGTGAGCTTCTTGCCCTTGAGACCGTCTGTTCACAGAGAGGAGGCTATCCCAGAGTTCTGACTGGCTTCATAGGGAGCAGTTCCAGAGCATCGCCCAGGGACTCCATGACAGGTTGTGAAGTAATTTTTGTTGTCAGAAGGGGGTCACGGTGCAATGAAGTTGAGAACCCCTGTGCTAGAGAACATATACTGTATAAAACGTTGACTACATTCTGGCACGTTTTTCTAGGTTTTACTAAATGACGGGTGTCAAGGCTGTATCCCCACTTTGAACTTTAGGGTACAAGTGTGGGGGCCTGCATGAGGACTTCTAAGCTTAACTACCAGCTTAGTTCTGGTCCGCTGCCACCATTCCCTTCCCTGGGAAGCTTTTAGAAACTTTTCACCAATTCCCTGGTGAATACAGATCCAAACTCCTTGGATCTTAAACAAGGAGAAATTGACCCTTCCCCCCTCCTTCCTTTCACCAACTCCTGGTGAATACAGATCCAAGCCCCCTTGGATCTTAAAACAAGGAGAATTTGACCCTTTTCCCCCCCCCCTCCTTCCTTTCACCAACTCCTGGTGAATACAGATCCAAGCCCCCTTGGATCTTAAAACAAGGAGAATTTGACCCTTTCCCCCCCCCCCCTCCTTCCTTTCACCAACTCCTGGTGAATACAGATTCAAGCCCCCTTGGATCTTAAAACAAGGAGAATTTGACCCTTTCCCCCCCCCCCCTCCTTCCTTTCACCAACTCCTGGTGAATACAGATCCAAGCCCCCTTGGATCTTAAAACAAGGAGAATTTGACCCTTTCCCCCCCCCCCCTCCTTCCTTTCACCAACTCCTGGTGAATACAGATCCAAGCCCCCTTGGATCTTAAAACAAGGAGAAATCAATCAGGTTCTTAAAAAGAAGGCTTTTAATTAAAGAAAAAGGTAAAAATCATCTCTGTAAAATCAGTATGGAAAATAACTTTATAGGGTAATCAAACTTAAAGAGCTCAGAGGACCCCCCCTCTGTCTTAGGTTCAAAGTACAGCAAACAAAGATAAACACTCTAGTAAAAGGTACATTTACAAGTTGAGAAAACAAAGTAAAACTAAGACGCCTTGCCTGGCTTTTTACTTACAAGTTTGAAATATGAGAGACTTGTTTAGAAAGATGGGGAGAACCTGGACTGAGGTCTGGTCCCTCTCAGGGCTTGTCTACACTACAAAATTAGGTCGGATTTATAGAACCCGGTTTTATAGAAACCGGTTTTATGCAGCCGACTGTGTGTGTCCCCACATAAAATGCTCTAAGTGCATGAAGTCGGCGGACCGCGTCCACAGTACCGAGGCTAGCGTCGACTACCGGCGCATAGCACTATGGGTGCCTATGGGTACCTATCCCACAGTTCCCGGAGTCTCCGGCGCCCATTGGAATTATGGGTTGAGATCGCAATGCCCGAATGATGCAAAGCAGTGCCGCGGGGGGTTCTGGGTACATTGCGTCACGCACCTCCCCCGCCGTCACAGCAACGGCAGACAATAGATTCGCGCCTTTTTACCTGGGTTACCTGTGCAGACAACATACCACGCCAAGCATGGAGCCCGCTCAGCTCAGCTCACCGTCACCATATGTCTTCCGGGTGCCGGCAAACGTGGGACTGCATTGCTAAACAGCAGCAGCAGATTACTGCCTTTTGGCGGTAGACGGTGCAGCATGAGTAGTAGCCTTCATCGGCGCTCGGGATGCTGGTAGCTGTGGGGCTGGCAGCCGTAGGGCTGCATTGCACCAGCCCCTTGCCTTTTGGCAGTAGATGGTTTATTACGACTGGTAACCGTCCTGTCAGTATTGTCTGCTGAGCATCCAGAAGAGGCCGAGGGCAATCTGGGTGCTCAGCAGATCTGAAAGAAGAGCTTTCCTCAGGTCTGAAAGCAAGTAAATTTAGAGGTTGCCTGAAATGCTCATAGATTATTGTAGCCTGAGCGCCTTTACCGATCCTTCTGGCTACTGTACAGCCGCAACCCCTTGCCTTTAACCGTCCTCGTTGGACAATGATGGTTACCAGTCGTAGTATACTATTTGCTGCCAAGTATTGTCTGCTAAGCACCCAGAAAAGGCCGAGGGCGATCTGGGTGCTGGCAGACATGTGGCTGGCACACGTGGGGCTACATTGCTACACAGCAGCAACCCCTTGCCTTTAACCGTCCTTGTTGGACAATGATGGTTACCAGTCGTAGTATACTATTTGCTGCCAAGTATTGGCTGCCAAGCACCCAGAAAATGCCAAGGGGTATCAGTCATGCTGCACTGTCGTCTTAAGATGTAAAAAATAGATTTGTGTTTTATTCATTTCCTTCCCACCTCCCTCTGTCAAATCAACGGCCCGCTAAACCCAGGCTTAGGAGTTCAATCTCTGGGGGGGGGGCATTCTGTGTGACAGTTGTTTGTATTTCTCCCTGATGCACAGCCACCTTTCTTGATTTTAATTCCCTGTACCTGTACGCCATGTCGTCAGTCGCCCGCCCCTCCCTCCCTCCCTCCCTCCCTTCTTCCCCTGGTCTTTAGATACTAGTTTCGCGCCTTTTTTCAGACCAGACGCCATAGCTAGCACTGGGATCATGGAGCCCGCTCAGATCACCGCGGCAATTATGAGCACTATGAACACCTGTGTCCTCCATTGTCCTGGAGTATATGCAGAGCCTGGACATGCCAAAGCAAAACCAGGAGGACCAGCTGAGGAGGAGGAGGCGATTGCAGCGCGGCGACGATAGTGATGAGGAAATTGACATGGACCTCTCACAAGGCACAGGCCCCAGCAATGTGGAAATCATGGTGTTACTGGGGCAGGTTCATGCCATGGAACGCCGATTCTGGGCCCGGGAAACAAGCACAGACTGGTGGGACAGCATCGTGTTGCAGGTCTGGGATGATTCCCAGTGGCTGCGAAACTTTCGCATGCGTAAGGGCACTTTCATGGAACTTTGTGACTTGCTTTCCCCTGCCCTGAAGCGCCAGAATACCAAGATGAGAGCAGCCCTCACAGTTGAGAAGCGAGTGGCAATAGCCCTGTGGAAGCTTGCAACGCCAGACAGCTACCGGTCAGTCGGGAATCAATTTGGAGTGGGCAAATCTACTGTGGGGGCTGCTGTGATCCAAGTTGCCAGGGCAATGAGAGGCCTGGTGATATCAAGGGTAGTGACTCTGGGAAACGTGCAGGACATAGTGGATGGCTTTGCTGCAATGGGATTCCCAAACTGTGGTGGGGCGATAGACGGAACCCATATCCCTATCTTGGCACCGGCGCACCAAGCCACCGAGTACATAAACCGCAAGGGGTACTTTTCAATGCTGCTGCAAGCCCTGGTGGATCACAAGGGACGTTTCACCGACATCAACGTGGGCTGGCCGGGAAGGGTACATGATGCTCGCGTCTTCAGGCACTCTCTTCTGTTTCGAAAGCTGGAGGAAGGGACTTTCTTCCCGGACCAGAAAATAACCATTGGGGATGTTGAAATGCCTATCGTGATCCTTGGGGACCCAGCCTACCCCTTAATGCCATGGCTCATGAAGCCATACACAGGCAGCCTGGACAGGAGTCAGGACCTGTTCAACTACAGGCTGAGCAAGTGCCGAATGGTGGTGGAATGTGCATTTGGGCGTTTAAAAGCGCGCTGGCGCAGCTTACTGACTCGCTGTGACCTCAGCGAAAAGAATATCCCCATTGTTATTGCT
Source organism: Emys orbicularis (assembly GCF_028017835.1). Lineage (NCBI taxonomy): Eukaryota > Metazoa > Chordata > Testudines > Emydidae > Emys > Emys orbicularis. The sequence goes on from NC_088689.1 coordinate 130,855,686, forward strand.
ACTTGCTGTGCACTCCACAATATCTGTGAGAGTAAGGGGGAGACATTTATGGCGGGGTGGGAGGTAGAGGCAAATCGCCTGGCCGCTGATTACGCGCAGCCAGACACCAGGTCGGTTAGAGCAGCACAGCAGGGCGCGGTGCGCATCAGAGAGGCTTTGAAAACTAGTTTTGTGACTGGGCAGGATTTGGTGTGAAACTTCTGTTTGTTTCTCCTTGATGAAATCGCAGCCCCCCCCACGCACCCGGTTAACTCTACTACCCTGTAAACCAAGCACCCCAACCTCCCCTACCCTCCCCTCTTCAAGCACCACTTGCAGAGGCAATAAAGTCATTGTTACTTCACATTCATGCATTCTTTATTAATTGAGCACACAACTAGGGGGATAATTGCAAAGGTAGCCCGGGATGGGTGGGGGAGGAGGGAAGGAAAAGGACACACTGCACTTTAAAACTTTAAAACTTATTGCTGTGGAAATCATCTAGGGTGGAGTGATTGGGTGGCCGGAGGCCCCCCCACCGTGTTCTTGGGCGTCTGGGTGAGGAGGCAATGGGACTTGGGGAGGAGGGCTGGTGGTTACAGAGGGGCTGTAGCGGCGGTCTCTGCTCCTGCTGTTGGTTACAGAGGGGCTGTAGCGGCGGTCTCTGCTCCTGCTGTTGGTTACAGAGGGGCTGTAGCGGCGGTCTCTGCTCCTGCTGCCTTTCCTGCAGCTCAACCATACGCAGGAGCATATCACTTTGATGCTCCAGCAGCCGGAGCATCGACTCTTGCTTTCTGAGTACAAGCTGACGCCACTTCTCCTCTTCAGCCCGCGTTTCAGCACGCAAACTCTGCTCTTCAGCCCGCCACCTCTCCTCTCGCTCATATTGGGCTTTTTTAAAATCAGTCATTGACTGCCTCCACGCATTCTGCTGTGCTCTGTCAGCGTGGGAGGCAGTCTGTAGTTCAGTGAACATTTCGTCACGTGTCCTTCGCTTCCTTCTTCGAATATTCACTAGCCTCTGTGAAGGTGAAACATTTGCAGCTGGTGGAGGAGAAGGGAGAGTTGTTTAAAAAAGATACATTTTTGAGAACAATGGGTACACTCTTTCACGTTAGATTTTGCTGTTCACATCACACAGCACATGTGCTTTCGTTACAAGGTCGCATTTTTCCTCTTATATTGAGGGACTGCCGGTTTGGTGTGAGAGATCACTCACGCAGTGCCAGGCCACAGATTTCAGCTTGCAGGCAGCCATGGTAAGACACAGTCTTTTGGCTTTTTTAACCTTGTTAACAAGTGGGGATGGTTTAAAACAGTACTGCTCTCGTTAACCATACCAAGCACCCATTGGGTTGGCCATTTAAAATGGGTTTGCAATGTAAAAGGAGGGGCTGAGGTTTAAGGTTGAACATGCAGCACAAACCCAACTAACTCCCCTCCCCCACACACCCAATTCTCTGGGTTGGTCACTTCACCCCTCCCCCCCACCGCGTGGTTAACAGCGGGGAATATTTCTGTTCAGCAGAGCAGGAAGGGGCACCTCTGAATGTCCCCTTAATAAAATCGCCCCATTTCAACCAGGTGACCGTGAATGATATCACTCTCCTGAGGATAACAAAGAGCGATAAGGAATGGATGTTGTCTGCATGCCAGCAAACACCGGGACCATACGCTGCCATGCTTTGTTATGCAATGATTCCAGACTACGTGCTACTGGCCTGGCGTGGTAAAGTGTCCTACCATGGCGGACGGGATAAGGCAGCCCTCCCCAGAAACCTTTTGCAAAGGCTTTGGGAGTACATGAAGGAGAGCTTTCTGGAGATGTCCCTGGAGGATTTCCGCTCCATCCCCATACACGTTAACAGACTTTTCCAGTAGCTGTACTGGCCGCGATTGCCAGGGAAAATTAATCATTAATCATTAAACACGCTTGTTTTTAAACCATGTGTAATATTTACAAAGGTACACTCACCAGAGGTCCCCTGTGTGCCCACAGGGTCTTGGGTGAGTTCGGGGGTTACTGGTTCCAGGTCCAGGGTGACAAACATATCCTGGCTGTTGGGGAAACTGGTTTCTCCGCTTCCTTGCTGCTGTGAGCTATCTATGATGTTCTCTCCATCCTCATCTTCCTCGTCCGCCGAACCCGCTTCCCTGTCTCCAGAGAGGGACTGATAGCACACGCTTGGGCTACTGGTGGCTGCACCCCCTAGAATGGCATGCAGCTCCTCGTAGTAGCGGCATGTTTGCGGCTCAGCCCCGGACCTTCCGTTTGCGTCTCTGGCTTTGTGGTAGGCTTGCCTTAGCTCCTTAATTTTCACGCGGCACTGCTGTGCGTCCCTGTTATGGCCTCTGTCCTTCATGGCCTTGGAGATCTTTTCTAATGTTTTGCCATTTCTTTTACTGTTTCGGAGTTCGGCCAGCACTGCTTCATCTCCCCAGATGGCGATCAGATCCCGTACCTCCCGTTCGGTCCAGGCTGGAGCTCTTTTGCGATCCTGAGACTGGGACTGGGACTCCATCACGGTTACCTGTGCTGATGAGCTCTGCATGGTCACCTGTGCTCTCCACGCTGAGCAAACAGGAAATGAAATTCAAACGTTCGCGGGGCTTTTCCTGTCTACCTGGCCAGTGCATCTGAGATGAGAGTGCTGTCCAGAGCGGTCACAATGAAGCACTGTGGGATAGCTCCCGGAGGCCACTAATGTCGAATTCCGTCCTCACTACCCAATTCCGACCCCCATAAGGCCGATTTTATCGCTAATCCCCTCGTCGAGGTGGTGTAAAGAAACCGGTTTAAAGGGCCCTTTAAGTCGAAAGAAAGGGCTTCGTCGTGTAAACGTGTCCAGGCTTAAGTCGACTTAACGCAGCTAAAGTCGACCTAAACTCGTAGTGTAGACCAGGCCTCAGTCCCAAGAGCGAACAACCCCTTAAACAAAGAACACACACAAAAGCCTTTCCCCCCCCAAGATTTGAAAGTATCTTGTCCCCTTATTGGTCCTTTGGGTCAGGTGTCAGCCAGGTTACGTGAGCTTCTTAACCCTTTACAGGTAAAAGGATTTGGAGTCTCTGGCCAGGAGGGATTTTATAGTACTGTACACAGGAGAGCTGTTACCCTTCCCTTTATAGTTATGACAACGGGCTTGCTGCATCTGGCCTCACTCCCTTACATTACAAGCACAGTCTGCTGCTACAGATATGAGTAGTGCTACAAGCCAGAACTTGGAAACCTCATTAACCTCAGAGGAGCTGTGCTATGGATAAGAGAAGGAGACAGACCAGAACTGAGTTAGCTGTCAAAACTATAATTAAGGAAATGCCCATCTTATCGACACTTTCCTCTCCTGTATAAGCCCCAGGAAAATATACAATCTCATTTATGGGGCCCTAGAGATTCAGCCGACAACTTGCACAAACCCGCAGACAAACCAGAATTGCCACAGCCACATCCAAGGTGGGAAGTGCTCTGCATAACTTAAAATAATAGACTGACTAGGCACAAAGCGTGAGCAAATCATTTCAGAATAGCAATGGAAATGCCTTAAACTGAAGCAGAGACCTCGGAGTGCTTCTGAAGAGCTCACCATGCTACATTTGTAATTATGACTCATTGGCTGATGCTAGTGTCATATGCTCCCCTTGATGCATAGCAGGTCTCCCATGGATGCCAATGGGAGGTATGTACAAAGATCAAAGGCAAAATAAGGCTTTTATGTGCTAACTAAAAGTTGCATTAGAAACCTTTTTGTTCCATTCAGCATCACTCAGTAGAAGAAAAATGATGCAGGGCATCTTTAGGATCACAGGTGTCTGTTTTCTTGGCCATTAACACACAACTGAAAGTCCATGTGCAATTGCCTAAGACTTCAGAAGATCTAGCCTTTAATGTCACCATTAGGCTCAAGAGTTGGCACCCTATTGAGATGAATGGGGGCCATTTAGATCAGTCTTAGTCAGGGCCGCCCAGAGGGGGGGCAAGTGGGGCAATTTGCCCCAGGCCCCCACGAGAGTTTTTCGGGGCCCCTGGAGCGGGGTCCTTCACTTGCTCTGGGGGCCCCGGAAAACTCTCATGGGGCCCGGGCCCCTGGAGCTTCTTCCGCTCCGGGTCTTTGGCAGCAATTCGGTGGCGGGGGTCCTTCCGCTCTGGGACCTGCCGCCGAAGTGCCCCGAAGACCCGTGGCAGGGGGTCCTTCCGCCCCAGGATCCACCGCCGAAGTGCCGGGTCTTGAGCGGCAATTCGGCAGCGGGAGCCCCCCGCCGCCAAAGACCCCAGGCCCCCTGAATCCTCTGGACGACCCTGGTCTTAGTCCTGGTCTACACTACATGGTTAAGTCGAAGTAAGCTGCCTCGTGTCAACCTAGCTGTGGAAGTGTCTTCACTTAAATTTGGTTCTCACCGATGTAAGTGCCTCTCTACGCTGATTTAGTAACACCACCTCTCCAAGCGGCGTAGAGTCACAGTCAATGTAATCAGGTCAACACAGTGTCAGTGTATAAATGCATCTAGCAGCTTGTTAGTGTGACACCACCTATCTAGATCCTTTTCATTCTAGAGAAAGCTCACTACGGTAAGAACAGAAAGGAAATGTGCACAGTTTCTTTAATCTGTCTATGCGCTTATACCAGGCTCATTAGCATAATATCTTAGTGCTTACCGTGTGCCGCCAAAACTGACAAGCCAACAATTTTAGCACTAAATTCACTTTGAAAATTAAAAGAGTAACCCTCCCGCCCCAAAAAAAGTCTGACAGTCAGAAAGGAAAAATATATCAGGAAACAATAATATCCCCTCCTTCCAATTTATAGTACATTGTTCAAACAAAGAAAAGAAAAAACTTACTAAAATTACAAAACCATACGAGAAAAAGCTTCCTTGTGAGAATATGGATTATTCAGCTCATAGCTGTAATGGGAAACTGGGGCTCTCTCTAAACACAAGTTAAATACTGAGAATGGTGTTTACATTGCAAATCTTTCTTCCTTTTGCCCATTAAAATGTCCTACATGTGATGGACGCAGAAAGCCTCTGCACCCAGAGCTAAAGTGAATCCCAGCAAAGATCCAATGGAAAACGCAGAACATTGTTCCCACGTTATCTATCCAATCAGTTACACAGAGAGAATTCGTTGCCTGTCAGATCTCAAGCTAGGGATATATCTCCCCCTTGATCCATGTGTGCCCCATTGCAGACCATGGGCGCTACATATGACAAAAGAAGGAAAATATGTTCCTAGAAGACCTGAGTTAGGGAGGGAATGAAGCCTGCTTCAGCTGCTGCTTTGCATGTTGTGATGCTGTACAAGACATGGCTAGAGGTTTCTTTCTGACACTGTGTGTGTGCTGGCTGGGAGGTATTCAACATGAAGGGTCCTGCAGAGTGAGAGAAATTCTGCTGTCTCTGACATAAGACTTAGGTTGAGGAAAGAACAAATATAACACAAAATTCATCAGGACTGATAGGGCGTTGATCTGCTTGTTGTCTAAATGCCAGTAAGTCTCTGTCCAGGACATGGAGGCCCCTCTGCCCCTGGGAGGAGGCAGGTGGCCAGTGGCTCAGCTAGTCCCCGGTTAAGTGCCTGGCATGTGTTAATTTCCTTTTCAAGTGCCCACAGCTTGTTTGCTGAAATTGCAGCCCTGAGATAGTGCAGAGGGATACGTCGGGGGGGGGGGGGGGGGTTCTCTGTGGGAGTCTCGGTGGTCTACAGTGGGGCTGGGGTCAGTGGGGGAATACTGGGGCTGGGGGAGTGAGTGGGTGGGGGGATGAGTGGGGTGGGGGTGCTGGGCGGGGGGGATACTGGGGCCGGGGGGTGAGTGGGTGGGGGGATGAGTGGGGTGGAGGTCCTGGGCGGGGGGAATACTGGGGCTGGGGAGGGTGAGTGGGGGGTGCTGGGGTGAATGGGGGGGTTGGTGCTATATGTTGGGGTCGGGTGGGGATGCTGGGGTCAGCGGGGGAAAACTGGGGCTGGGGGGGTGAGTGAGGGTGCTGGGGTGAATGGGGGGGTGAGGTGGGGGTGTTGGGGTCTGGGGGGGAATACTGGGGCTGGGGGGGTGAGTGAGGGTGCTGGGGTGAATGGGGGGTCGGTGCTATATGTTGGGGTTGGTGGGGGTGCTGGGCAGGGGGCATACTGGGGCCAGGGGGGGTGAGTGAGGGTGCTGGGGTGAATGGGGGGGTCAGGTGGGGGTGTTGGGGTCTGGGGGGGAATACTGGGGCCGGGGGGGTGAGTGAGGGTGCTGGGGTGAATGGGGGGGTCAGGTGGGGGTGTTGGGGTCTGGGGGGGAATACTGGGGCCAGGGGGGGTGAGTGGGGATGCAGGGGTGAATGGGGGGGTTGGGGGCTGGGGGGGAATACTGGGGCTGGGGGGGTGAGTGGGGGTGTTGGGGTGAGTGGGGTCTGGGGGGGTCAGGGGGGAAAGGCGGGGGCCGCGGTCTCTGTGGGGGCGGGGCGGGGGGGTGTCTCGCGCGCAGGGCTGGGCGCGGTGCCGGCGGCCGTTGGCGCCTCGCGCTGAGGGAGCCGCGCGCCGGCCGCTGCCGCCCCTGAGGTGAGGGGGGGACCCCGGCGGCCTCCCGCCACGGACCTGCCTGCCCCGAATCCCGGCCCAGGGGGACCCCCCCAGCCCAAGGGGAGCCCCGCCCCCTCCATCTCCGCCCCCGCGCTGGGCGCTCCTGGCACCGCCCCGGGGCGGCGTGGCCGGGCTGGGGGCGCTACTCACCGGGTCCCTGCCCCGGGGCGGAGTCTGGCTGCGGGGGCACCGCGGTCCCTGTCCCTGCGCACGGCGCTGTCCCTGGGGGCTGGCCGGGCCTTGCTTCCTGCTCACAGGTGTTCCCCCCCCCCATCGCTGGGGATTGGGGCCCCCGGGCCGAGCTCCCCACACCCCGGGGGTATCTGCTGTGGTAGCGCCTGGGAGCCCGGGCCGGGCGCGGTACAAACAGAGCCACCCCCGCGTGCTCCGCCCTCTGGCAGGCCCCTGGCAGGCCAAGGAGTTCCATCGTTTACAACCAGCCACAGTGACCAACCCCCTGAGAGAGCGGCGAGTGTTTCCAGGGCTTGGATGGTTGTGTCACCAAGTTCCAGGGTCACCTCGTAAATCAATCAACGGTCTCGTTAGCCTCTGCCCAGCTGTGACATGACTTGCATTTATAACCGCTTTTGACTTCCATTATTCCTTTGATTATAAAATAGTAAAACGTACACGGATGCTTGCCTGGCAGAATCTCTTTACCAAGCCATGTGTTTTTGGAACGTTTTCAAATACCTCATTATTTTTAAGTAAATAACCATTTTATTCTACTAACAGTGCTACTTTAATGTTCTTAACTGAAGCATGACAGAAGACCAGGTATCACACAGGTTTAGTACAGAGCAGAATCTAACAGTTGTTAGGCATTGTAAAATTTAACAATATAAATTTAATTAGAAATGGAAATGTTTTAGTAACTTGACAATACTTTCTCTTTCTGCTAATGTTTAATGTACCCCTTGATCTACTTTACTATACACATCTGCAGCTGGTTTTCTGATTCCCAGTCTGGCACTTAGTGGTCACACTATAATGTATGGTTCTAAGAGTGATATTTGAGGCCCTTTCTATATAAAGGGGTTAAATTAATTCCTGCTATAAGTATACTACAGTTACTGCAGTTGGATATAGCAGGGATGAATTTGGCACCGTAAACTGTTTTAGGAGAAGTACACAATGTAGTGTCTTATATGCACTCACATTACTTGTGCACACTGTGAAAGCTGTATGTTTGAAGCCTGTTGTGGGGTGAGGATTGATTTTTAGCTTAAGATGGATCCAAGTATTGCAGGGCTGGAGTAGATCCTGTGAAGGGCTTTGGGGGGGAAAATCCAACAGCAGGAAGGATTGTTGTGATATAAAGTGTGTGTGTCAGTAAGAGACAATGTAGGGTTCAGCTGATCCTGAAATATACATGCAGCACCAATATGGCCTATGTTATGCAGAAGTTCAAGTCAGACTAGATTATCATAATGATCATTTATTGCCTTAAAATCTATGAATATGTTTCCAGAATGCAATATTGGTAACCCCAAGCATTCAAAAATCATGAGCCTTAGTACTTTTTAAAAAAATCAATCATGAAGATTTTAAATAATATATCTTGAGCTCTTTTAATTTGCCTTCTGTTTTTGAACCTTACATAGGGTGACCAGGTAGCAAGTGTGAAAAATCAGGACGGGGGTAATAGGCACCCATATTAAAATAAAATAAAAAGCCCCAAATATTGGGACTGTCCCTATAAAATTGGGACAGCTGGTCACCCTAACCTTACAGGGTGCACATAGGTCAAGTTTCAAGGTTTCCTTTGCAACCATGAGGGCTAGAAACTTGGGTTGTTGTTTTTTTGTTAGGTTTCAGAGTAGCAGCCGTGTTAGTCTGTATCCGCAAAAAGAACAGGAGTACTTGTGGCACCTTAGAGACTAACAAATTTATTAGAGCATAAGCTTTCGTGGACTACAACCCACTTCTTCGGATGCATATAGAGTGAAACGTATATTGAGGAGATATATATACACACATACAGAGAGCATGAACAGGTGGGAGTTGTCTGAGAGGCCAATTAACTTCAAAAGTTTTTTTTCTCTTACTTAATTGGCCTCTCAGAGTTGGTAAGACAACTCCCACCTGTTCATGCTCTCTGTATGTGTGTATATATATCTCCTCAATATATGTTTCACTCTATATGCATCCGAAGAAGTGGGTTGTAGCCCACAAAAGCTTATGCTCTAATAAATTTGTTAGTCTCTAAGGTGCCACAAGTACTCCTGTTCTTTTTTTTTGTTAAAGTCTCATATATTTAAGTAAAAAGAACAGGAGTACTTGTGGCACCTTAGAGACTAACAAATTTATATTTAAGTGTCTCCAAGAGTTGAGGCTTTAAGAAAAACACCAAATATTATGACACTCACAATAAAATCATGAGATTTGACAACACTGAGAGGGCTATAAACAAGCAAATAAACAGAGGCTTGGTATTGTGTTATATTTTAATAAACACTTGTTTTTTCTTGAACATGTGACACTTTTGATCTAAGAACACATCTGTGCAGCCATTCTGTTCAAATAAATAATCTAACTCGGAGGTAATCCAGCTATATGTACCTGTGTTTAACTGATGTGACTGTGCAGCCATTCATTGATGTGCATATGTATACAATTCCGATAGAATCTCCAATGGTTCTAATTTGTTGATGAGTTTATGCCTGGGATCTTTCTTGTAGTTTCTCTGCCTTATTAGCTCATTCAGTTTATTCCAATAGGACTTCAAATTCAGTACTTTCATAATGCATATTGTGATGGTGTACGTACTCCACACAGGCCATGAATGGTTTAATATAGGCCTGAGAGGCCAGTTAGTATAATTATTATACTATGTGGCTGCACCTGGAGGGTGGGCCAGACTTAACTGGAGAAGGAGGTGGGTGGGTACTATAAACAGAGGAAGTTCAGGTGAAATGGTGGGAGTTTGAGTGGGACTAACTGAACTATAACCAGGGGCCTGGAAGATATAATGGAGAATACTAAAACCAGTCTAGAAAATGATAAAGGAGATAGCAGAGGATCACAGGTTAGGAAAAAGGAAAGTGTAGATATGCCAGCGCTAGAAGAAGAAACAGTAAGCAGAAAGACAGGAATGAGGAAAGAATAAAATCAAACTATTATAATAATTCAGTACTCATTACTCAAGGGTGTGAAGATAGGGAATATAAACCCGCTGAAAGTGGCAGAGTGGATTTTTAAAAGTGCTGGAGCCATTGAAAGAGCTAGAATGCTGCAAGGAGGAGATCTGTTAATTATAATAATAATAATTAATGGAGATATCCTATCTCCTAGAACTGGAATGGACCGGTCATCGATTCCAGCCTCCACTAGCAGGACCAAGTACTGATTTTGCCCTAGATCCCTAAGTGGCCCCCTCAAGGATTGAGCTCACAACCCTGGATTTAGTAGGCCAATGCTCAAACCATTGATCTATCCCTCCCCAAAGTATGTAAAAGCAAGGAACAAGTGGAGAAACAAAGATTAAAATGCCAGGAGATGTGAAAGTAAGCTGTCAACTGCCTAAGCATCTGATGGAGACAAAATAAATTGTATAAGGGGTGCCAATCAAAATGACTGAAAGATGAAGTGAAGCAAAGCATAAGGGATAAGATACTATATGTTAACCACTAATTAGCAAGAATACGGGAAAGAAAGATAGCAGCAGTTGTGCTACTTGCATTTAAAAGAGAAACCCTTCCAGATAGGGTAACAATAGGATATTCGATTTTTTTTGACAAAACCATATATCTCCACCTCTGGTGTGGTGCTAGAGATGCCATGTAGCAAATATATGTAAAGGGAAAATTAAGACAATGTGCAAAGTGGGTTCAGGAGGGGAAGGAATACATCTGATCATATAGTAAGAGTAGAGACAGAAGCACAAAAAAGTATGAGAAATAAAGACTATCTGATAGTAGCTTTCCTAGATATTGTAAAAGCTTATGATATGTTATGGAGAGAGAGCTTATTGCATAAATTAGCAATAAGCATAAAAGGAAGAACATATAGCTGGATAAAGGATTTCTTAAGTAAAAGAACTATGCAGGTTGGAGTAAGGAAAGCCTACTTTAGCATATATACATTCACAAATGGCAGTCCACAGGGGAATGTCATCAGCTCTACCTTATTCAGCATAATGATAAACTATCTGCTGCAAAGGATGAGTACAGGAATAGCCATTTTATTGTTTACAGATAATTGCTCTGTGGGCTAAAAACAGAAACCAGAAAATAGCTGAGAAGTGAATTAACAAAGCATATAGGAAAAGTGTGGAATGGGGAAATGTGAATCATTAAATTTTCAATACTTAAGGAATGATATTCATTAAAGGAAAATATAAAAATGATTGTAAATGGTCTATGTGGACAGCAAATAGGCATAGTTAAAAGCTACAAATTCCTGACATTTGATAGCAAGGTAACATGGAAGGATCACATTGCTTTCATCTACATTTATCTTCAGTATTTACAGTCTTTAAAAATATTGCTGGAACCTCTTCTGGTGCAGATAAGAAAGCATTGGTAATAATTTATAGAGCATTAATAAGACCAGTCTTTGAGTATAGATGCCAAGCATTTAGTTCAGCATAAAAAAACATGTCTGGTAGTAATGGGGGACTTTTAACTACCTAGACAGCGGTTGGGCAAAGCACAAAATTTCCAGTAAGTCCTTGGGTTGTATTGAAGACAACTCTTTGGTCCAGAAAATGGAGGACCTAACCAGGATGCAGCCATTTTTTACTTAATTCTGACCAACAGGGAGGAATTGGTAACAAATCTCAAGGTGGAAGGCAATTTGGGTGAAAGTGATTATGAAGTTATAGATCTCACTATTCTAAGGAAAGAAAGGAGTGAGAGCAGAAGAAGAACGAAAATGGACTTAAAAAAAGCAGACTTTCACAAACTCAGAGAACTGGTAGATAAGGTCCAATGGGAAGAAAAATTTAAGAGAAAAAGGAGTTCAGGAGAGCTGGCAGTTTCTCTAGGAGACAATATTAAAGGCACAACTGCAAACTGTCCCAATGCAAAGGAAAGATTATTCTTCCTATAAGAGACCAATATGGCTCCATCAGGAGATCTTTAATGAGCTAAAAATCAAAAAGGAGTCCTATAAAAAGTGGACATGTACAAATTACTGAGAGGAGTACAAAAGTATAGCATAAGCATGTAGGGATAAAATCAGAAAGTCTAAAGCACAAAGTGAGTTATCCCTAACAAGAGACATAAAAGGTAATAAGAAGAGGTTCTTTATATACATTAGAAGCAAGAGAAAGACAAAAGAAAGGCCGTGGCTACACTGGCTCTGTACAACGCTGCAACTTGCTGCGCTCAGGGGTGTGAAAACGCCCCCCCCCGAGCGCAGCGAGTGCAGCGCTGTAAAGCCCCAGTGTAATCAGCGCCTGCAGCGCTGCACGCTCGCTCGCAGCGCTGCAAGCTACTCCCCTCGGAGAGGTGGAGTACTTACAGTGTTGCGAGAGAGCTCTCGCAGCGCTGGCGGCGCGACTACACTCACGCTTCACAGCGCTGCCGTGGCAGCGCTGTGAATTGCCAAGTGTAGCCAAGGCCAAAGTGTAGATCCTCTCTCTACCTAGTAGGGAAAGAGAGTTCGTAACTGATGACATCAAGCTGAAGTGTTTTAATTCCTTTGCTGCAGTTTTCACTAAAAATGTTAATGGTGAACAGATACTTAACACAATTAACAACAATGGGGAAGGAATGCAAGCCAAAATAGGGTAAGAATAGGTTAAAGAACGTATAGATAAATTAGATATATTCAAGTTGGCAGGAGGATGAAATTCACTGTAGGGTATTTAAGGAACTATCTGAAGCAATCAGAACCATTAGCAGTTATCTTTGAGAATTCCTGAGGATGGGTCATGCCTAGGGCTATGATTTTGTCATGGAGGTCAGGGAATCGTGACTTCCAGAGACCTCTGTGACTTGAGCCCAGGCACCTGGGAGCTGTAGGGTCCCCCACTACCTCTGGTGGCTGGGAACTGCAGGGGCCCAAGCTCCCCGCTGCAGAGGGTAGCAGGGGTGCCTGGTGCTCCAAGGCGGCAGGGAGACCCCAAGCTCCAAGCCGCCGTGGGCAGCGGGGCTCCCGGGAACTCCCAGTCTCTGAGAGTGGCAGGGATGCTCCACCGCTCCCGGCCGCTGCAAGTAGCGGGGCCTTCGGGAGGTCCCAGTCACTGCGGGTGGTGGGGGTGCCTCTCAGCTCCCGGCTACTATGGGTGGTGGGGATGCTCTGCAGCTCCCAGCCGCCATGAGTAGCGGGGCCCCCAGGAGCTCCCAGTCACTCCGGACGGTGGGGGTGCTCTGCAGCTCCTGGCCACTGCGGTTGGCGGGGGTGCCCCGGAGCAGGGAGCCGCCGTGGTCGGCGGGGGTGCCCCAGAGCACGGAGCCGCCGGTGGTGGGGAGATCTTGCAGCTCCGAGCCAGGCCCCCCTGCATGGTGCGGGGAGCCTGCAGCTCCCCATTTTGTCATGCGTATTTTTAGTAAAAGCTACATATAGTTCACAGGCTTCCGTGAATTTTTCTTTATTGCCCATGACCTGTCCGCGACTTTTACTAAAAATATGCGTGACAAAATCTTAGCCTTAGTCATGACCCAGAACATGGGAGAAGGGCAAACATAGCACCTATCTTTAAAAAGGGGAACAAAGTGGACCCAGGGAATTACAGGCCAATCAGCTGAACTTCGATGCCTGGAAAGATACTGGAACAAGTGATTAAATGATCAATTTGTAAGCACCTAGAGGATAATAGGGTTATAAGGAATAGCCAGCATGGATTTATCAAGGACAGATCATGCCAAACCAACCTAATTTCCTTCTTGGACAGGGTTACTGGTCTAGTGGATGGGAGGAAGCAATAAACATGATATACCTTGATTTTAGTGAGGTTTTTGACACAGTCCCCCATAACATTCTCATAAGCAAACTAGGGAAATGTGGTCTAGATGAAATTACTATAGGGTTGGTGCACAACTGGTGGAAAAACTGTACTCAAAGATTCGTTTTCAAGGTTTACTATCAAGCTTGGAAGCTGTATCTAGTTGGATCCCAAAGGGGTCAGTCTTGGGTCCACTACTAGTCTATATTTTCATTAATGACTTGGATAATGTAGTGGAGAGTATGCTTATAATATTTGCAGATGACACCAAGATGGGAGAGGTTGCAAGCACTTTGGAGGACAGATTAGAATTCAAAAATGACCATGGCAAATTAGAGAATTGGTCTGAAATCAACAAGATTAAATTCAATAAAGACAAGTGCAAAGTACTACACTTAGGAAGGAATTTTCAAATGCTACAAAATGGGGATTAACTGGCTAGGTGGTAGTACTGTTGAAAAGGATCTGGGGGATATAGTGGATCACAAATTTTGATATGTGTCAACAATGTGATACAGTTGCAAAAAAAGGTTAATATGCTGGGGTATATTAACCAGAGTGTCATATGTAAGACATGGAAAGTGATTGTCCCACTCTACTTGGTACTGATGAGGCCTCACACGGAGTTCTGTGCCCAACTATGGGTGCCACACTTTAGGAAAGATGTGGACAAAGTGGAGAGAGTCCGAAAGAGAGAAACAAAAATGATCAAAGCTTTAGAAAACTTGACCTTTGAGGAAAGATTAAAAAACCTGGGCATGTTTAGTCTCAAGAGACGAGGACTGAGGGCAGACCTGACAACAGGGTACGCAGAGGTCTTCCAGGGTGTACATCAATTCATCTAGATAGTTGCCTAGTTTTAAAACAGGCTGTGTAAAAAGCACTAGTGAAATCAGGACAAACTAAAATTTCATATAATGACTTGTTTATACTGCTCTATGTACTATACACTGAAATATAAGTACAATATTTATATTCCAGTTGATATATTTTATAATTATATAGTAAAAATTAGAAAGTTAGCAATTTTTCAGTAATAGTGTGCTGTGACACTTGTATTTTTATCTCTGATTTTGTAAGCAAGTAGTTTTTAAGTGAAGTGAAACTTGGGGTATGCAAGACGGATCAGACTCCTGAAAGGGATACAGTAGTCTGGAAAGGTTGAGAACCATTGTGTTAATTGTTCTCAGTGTCCACTGAAGGTAGGACAAGAAGTGATGGGCTTAATCTGCAGCAAGGGAGATTTAGGTTAGATATTGAGGAAAACTTTCTATCTATATGGATACTTAAGTACTGGAACAGACTTCCCTGGGAGGTTGTGGAATCCCCATCACTGGAGGTTTTAAAGAACAGGTTGGACAAGCACCTGCAAGGGATGGTCTAGATTTATTTTGTCCTGCAACAGTGCAGGGGATTGGACTTGATGACTGCTTGAGGTCTCTTCCAGCCCTACTTTTCTATGATTCTATGAAAGACCTACAGAAATTAGCATATAAAACCATGGTAAAATGCATTATAGGAGAAAAATCACCTCTAATGGAACCACATAATGCAATTAAAAGGAGAGCTAAATTTATTAAATATAGAAAATTAATATATGTGTGGAAAATGGAGCAAACATTGCCCAATATTTACAGACTGGTCTAAAGATGAGAACTTGGAGAGTGGGGAACAGCATTCTGTGTCCCATCACTTGGAACAAAGAGATCCATTAGAGGATCAAATTTTGTAGTTGTTATGACAGTTGAACTAGCAGAGATAATGTTGGCGTTATACTGAATACAGGATGTGCTACCTACCTCCATTGTCATCTTAGATTCACTAACAGGACTACTGGCAATCAAAAATGAGAATACAGATAGTAGAAATGATATAATTAATGAAATATTGTTACTAACAGCAGAATTGGCACAGATGGGAGCCTAGATCTCACTGCATATCAGGATAGCAGGAAACAAGATGGCAGACACAGTAGCAAGAAATGCTGTGACAAAAATGATATTTTTGACAAATGATCCTTCTAAGTACATAGGAGTTGGAAAACCTAATTAAAAATGAACTAAGAGCTGAGAGGCAGGAAGTATGTACAAAAGAAACCAGGGGGAAGAGATTTCATAAAGTAGGCCTTGAAATTGAAAATGCTCACTTATTGCAAAAACGCGATGGAAAGAGTGAGGTACTTCTACTCGGAATACTTACTGGATACTGTGTCGTACACAATAACTTGGCTTTAATAAACACAAAGATGGGCTGTGTGAGACATGCAAGGTCAAAGAAATGGTTGGTCACCTTCTCTGGGAATGTAAAGAGTATAACATTGATAGGGGAAATTTGTATGACAATCTCAGGCACCTAAAAGTGACAATGTTTATATTATAAAATATCTAGAAAGAGCATCACAAAAATGAGGGACCATTAAGAAAGCAATGTTAATTAAAAAATATTGGGCGAAGAGAGAGACTGTAACTATATATGTGTCATGAAATCCAGCAGCTGGTGATTATAGACTCGGAATGTGAGTTTGCTATGCCATAAAATACAAGAAGAAGAAAGTCGGCAGGGGGGATAGGGGGATGCGGAGAAATTCTAAAGTTATTCTCTGGGAAGGGAGAGTAGGGAGACCAGGAATGTCAAGGAACAGAACTAGAGAAGAGAAGGTGGGAAGTGCCTTCTCTCTGGGAAGCAGCTGGAAAAGAAGGCTGAGAGGGGAAAAAGACCAGATAGTATTCTCCAGGGACAAGCTGGAAGCCTGATTGAGATGGGGGGCCTTGATGAGCTGTAGCCTGCTGGAAACCCCGAGTAACGGGAGAATTGATCCAGCCCCCGGATTGAGGGATTGATTGAAGCAGGGAGCCGCAACAGGGGCACATCTGTGCTGAGGTGACTGCTTGCTGAGCCCAACTGGGCTTTAGGTTTGATTTGTGTATCTATATACTTTTGTTGGACTTTGATAAGGACTCTGTGTCCCTGGAAGTGGCTAGTCACATAAAGTGGTCTGGCTTCAGGGCCACGACATTCTTATGGCTCAAGTAGACCAAAAGAAGGTGGGGGAAACTGAGGGTAAAGTGGCTGCAGTGCCACAGTCAGGAGCAGGGGTGTTGTAGCAACTTTGCCAGAATATTCTTACAAGATTTTAGAATGGTTCTTTGTACATTTTCTAATTAAGGGATTGTGCTTTCTAGAGACGCTGTTAGGCAATATTCTCCTCTTTCCAGTTGTAAGCAAGGTAAAAGAGAGATGTAGAGAATGCCAGTTTGAGTGATTCTGTTTTCACTGACCTTGCAAATTAATCATGTATTCTCCAGGATGTTGGCATGCACTCTTTGCAACATTGTAATGGGTCATGATCCAGTAAAAAGATGCAAAGAATTCTGCACTCAATACTACTCTTAGTAAAAAAAATTTCAACTAATATAGTAAATACATGAATGCTTCAGGAGAAGTGATAGGCTTTTTCAGTCCATGTACTCTAAAGGCACAAAGCCCATTTTAAATTGTGTAGCTGAAAACCTAGTTGTATTATTCCCATAAATTCCGTGAGAAGGTCAATGTCTTGAGTAAAGCTGAGCAAATAATTTGTAGCAGTAATTTATTCAGTGAATCGATCCTGTTGTTCTATTTGTGAACTGTATGCAACCAGCTCCTCAAATGTATTCATTATTCAAAATTATTCTCTGAATATTCTGTGAATAATTTATGATCTGTAGACTGTAAGCAGTTTTTTCCCCAGATACTCTATATGTGAGGTGTTGATTAGTTTGGACTGGACACAGAATCAGGTGTCCATTAGAGAGGTGACTGAAATTTTTCTTTCAAAACATTTTTCAGTGGAAAATGGCTTTCTGACAATGAAAATTTTAGTGAGAAAAATTGTGGGTTTTTTTTTAATTTGGTTTTGTCAAAAAAGCAATAAACTTGGGTTGCTGAAAAACAAAGCAATTTGTGGCTTGGGGATTTCAATTAAAATTTAACAATACAGAAGAAAACAAAATATTTTGCTTTTGTGAAACTTTCATGGGGGGGCGGGTCATTTCCCAATCAGTGCTAGTTTAAAGCTTGTGACTTTTTTTAAAACTAAAAACAACATTCTGCAAATGTTCTCTTAATAAATTCATAGATTTTTATGGGCAGAAAAGACCAGTATGATCATATAGTCTGATCTCCTATATGAACTGGCCAGAGGATTTCATTCAGCAATTCTTAATATTTTCAAAAACTGTGAATTGTTAGAGCCTATTAGCGAGAATTCCAGTCAGTGACTCATTCACTAGAATGTTCACAAAAAGTGAATGCAAAAGGGGAGATTACACAGCTGACACACACTCAGTTCTTTGTTTGAGCAAATAGTTGGATATATTTATATTTTAAAATATTTAGCTGGCTTTAATCATGATCATTTGTGCAATTCAAACGCACCTGCCAAGTTAACTATATTAACTCATTCATATACTGGGCTTCACAAATACAGGTGATGTTAGTGGCATAGTCTTTATACATAAAATTCCTAGTTCTCAAAAACCTATGTTTTAATCCAACCTGAAGGTACCTCAGTATTACAAAATCAGCTGTCACAGAACCTAGCTCTCTGATAGCCTGCATATAAATTTACCTTTTTTGTGGTAATTTGTGGTAATGATATAGAGACACAAATAAACAAAAAGAAATGCCATGCAGAAACATTTAAAGATCTCTACTGCCTGATGTAAATACAATACCTAAAGTGGGGTTCTTATGCCAGATTCTGAGCTCACTGACACTAGTGTATTTCCATTTACATTAACAGAGTTAATCCAGGTTCACACAGAAGTGAAATCAGAATAATTTACTCCTCTTCTGAGGATTGGTCTCCTAGCTCCTTAAGTAGGGAAAGTCAAAAGAGAAAAATAACGCCTGTGCTGCAGCTTGCACTGGTTCTCCATCCGGTGCTAGATCTGCATCATGGTTCTGGTATTAATTTACAAAGCTCTCAATAGAATAGGGCCACACTATCCTAAATACTGCCTTGCTGACAGTAACCAACACAAACATCGTCATCAAGCACACTACATTTAGCAGAGTCATGTCTACACTACAGGATTAATTCGAATTTATATAATTCGAATTTAGGAAACCGATTTTATAAATTCGAATGTATTCGGCCACACTAGGCACCATTAATTCGGTGGTGTGCGTCCAAGCTACCATAGTAGCATCGATTTCCAGAGCGTTGCATTGTGGGTAGCTTTTACATAGCTATCCCATAGTTCCCGCAGTCTCCACCCCCCTTGGAATTCTGGGTTGAGACCCCAGTGCATGATGGGGCAAAAAACATTGTCGCAGGTAGTTCTGGGTACAGCCTCCCCCTCCCTCCCTGAAAGCAACGGCAGACAACCATTTCGCGCCTTTTTTCCTGAGTGAACTCTGCAGACTCCATTCTGCATCAAGCATGGATCCCGTTGTGCTCCAGAACGCAGTCTTGAACATTATAAACACCTCGCGCTTTCTCGTGGAGTTTATGCTTACACAGGACCAGAAAAAAGAGGCGAGGAGGAGGAGGAGGCGGCGATTGCAGCGCAGCGACCAGCGTGATGAGGACATGGACACGGACACAGAATTCTCTGAGACCGCGGGCCCCGGTGCTTTGGAGATTATGATGTTAATGGGCCAGGTTATAGGCTTTGAACGCCGATTCTGGGCCCGGGAAACAAGCACAGACTGGTGGGACCGCATAGTGTTGCAGGTGTGGGACGATTCCCAGTGGCTGAGAAACTTTCGCATGCGTAAGGGCACTTTCATGGAACTTTGTGACTTGCTTTCCCCTGCCCTGAAGCGCCAGAATACCAAGATGAGAGCAGCCCTCACAGTTGAGAAGCGAGTGGCGATAGCCCTGTGGAAGCTTGCAACGCCAGACAGCTACCGGTCAGTCGGGAATCAATTTGGAGTGGGCAAATCTACTGTGGGGGCTGCTGTGATGCAAGTAGCCAAAGCAATCACGGAGGTGCTGCTACGAAAGGTAGTGACTCTGGGAAATGTGCAGGTCATAGTGGATGGCTTTGCTGCAATGGGATTCCCTAACTGTGGTGGGGCAATAGATGGAACCCATATTCCTATCTTGGCACCGGAGCACCAGGGTACCCAGTACATAAACCGCAAGGGGTACTTCTCAATGGTGCTGCAAGCACTTGTGGATCACAAGGGACGTTTCACCAACATCCATGTGGGCTGGCCGGGAAGGGTTCATGACGCTCGCGTCTTCAGGAACACCAATCTGTTTAAACGGCTGCAGCAAGGGACTTACTTTCCGGACCAGAAAATAACCGTGGGGGATGTTGAAATGCCAATTGTTATTCTTGGGGACCCAGCCTACCCCTTAATGCCATGGCTCATGAAGCCATACACAGGCAGCCTGGACAGGAGTCAGGAGTTGTTCAACTACAGGCTGAGCAAGTGCAGAATGGTGGTAGAATGTGCATTTGGCCGTTTAAAAGGTCGCTGGCGATCCTTATTGACTCGCTCAGACCTCAGCCAAACCAATATCCCCATTGTTATTACTGCTTGCTGTGTGCTTCACAATCTCTGTGAGAGCAAGGGGGAGACCTTTATGGCAGGGTGGGAGGCTGAGGCAAATCGCCTGGCTGCTGATTACTCGCAGCCAGACACCAGGGCGATTAGAAGAGCACACGATGAAGCGCTGCGCATTAGGGAAGCTTTGAAAACCAGTTTCATGACTGGCCAGGCTACAGTGTGAAATTTATGTTTGTTTATCCTTCCTGAAAACCCGCCCCCTTTATTGACTCATTCTCTGTAAGGAACCCACCCTCCCCCTTCCCCCAGCTTGCTTTCAAAGGAAATAAAGTCACCATTGTTTAAAAATCATTTATTCTTTATGAATTGATTATAAAAAGAGGGAGAGAACCTGAGTGGGGTTTGGGAGGAGGATCAGCGGGAAGGAAAAGCCCAGTAAAAAAAGGTTAAGAAAATGGCAGCCTTTTGCTTGGGCTGTCCACTGGGGTGGAATGGGAGGGTGTACGGAGCCTCCCCCCCCGTGTTCTTACACATCTGGGTGGGGAGGCTATGGAAAATGGTGAGGAGGTAGGGGGGTTATACAGGGGCTGTAGCGGCACAGAACCTGAGTGGGGTTTGGGAGGAGGATCAGCGGGAAGGAAAAGCCCAGTAAAAAAAGGTTAAAAAAATGGCAGCCTTTTGCTTGGGCTGTCCACTGGGGTGGAATGGGAGGGTGTATGGAGCCTCCCCCCCCGTGTTCTTACACGTCTGGGTGTGGAGGCTATGGAACATGGTGAGGAGGTAGGGGGGTTATACAGGGGCTGTAGCGGCACTCGGTTCTCCAGCAGCCGTTCCTGAAGCTCCACCAGACGCCGGAGCATGTCTGTTTGCTCACGCAGCAGCCCCAGCGTTGCTTCCCGACTCCTCTGATCTTCCTGCCGCCACCTCTCATCTCGAGCGTCTCTCCTCTCCTCACGTTGGTCCCTTCTGTCCTCACGTTGGTCCCTCATGTCCTCACGTTGGTCCCTCATGTCCTCACGTTGGTCCCTCCTGTCCTCACGGTCACTGGCTTCTTTCCTATACTTGCAAACCGTCTCCTTCCACTCATTCAGATGAGCTCTTTCATTCCTGGTGGATTGCATGATTTCGGAAAACATCTCTTCTCTCGTTTTTTTTTTACGACGCCTTATCTGGGATAGCCTTCGGGAAGGAGGAGGGAGGCTTGAAACATTTGCACCTGCTGGAGGGAGTGAAAAAAGGAGAGAATTTTTTTAAAAGATACATTTTTCAGAACAATGCTTATACTCTTTCACGGTGTATACTATTCACATTACATAGCACATGTGATTTCTGTGCAAGGTCGCATTTTGCCTCTTAATATTGAGTGCCTGTGGCTTTGCTGCTAGAGATCACAGACGCAGGTCGGGGCAACAGAATTCACCTTGCATGCTGCCATGGTAAGCCACTGTCTTTAGGCTTCTGCGCCCTGCTTTCCCACATACCAAGCAAAGCCCGTTGTGCTGCAGTTTTCCTGTTAGCTTGTTTTCTGCTGCTGAAGGTTAACACCCCCCCCCCATCCAATTCTCTGGGATGAGTGCTTTATCCCTCCCCCCACCGCCTGGCTGGTATCAGGGAAGATCCCAGCAGGAACCAAACTAACACCCCCCCCCCACCCGCCATGAATTCTCTGGGATGAGTGCTTTATCCCTCCCCCCACCGCGTGGCTGGTATCAGGGAAGATCCCTGCAGGAACCAAACTAACACCCCCCCCCCCACCCGCCATGAATTCTCTGGGATGAGTGCTTTATCCCTCCCCCCACCGCGTGG
Organism: Emys orbicularis; assembly: GCF_028017835.1. NCBI lineage: Eukaryota > Metazoa > Chordata > Testudines > Emydidae > Emys > Emys orbicularis. The sequence continues at coordinate 130,877,426 of NC_088689.1, forward strand.
CTGGTATCAGGGAACATCCCTGCAGGAACCAAACTAACACCCCCCCCCCACCCGCCATGAATTCTCTGGGATGAGTGCTTTCTCCCTCCCCCCACCGCGTGGCTGGTATCAGGGAAGATCCCTGCAGGAACCAAACTAACACCCCCCCCCCACCCGCCATGAATTCTCTGGGATGAGTGCTTTATCCCTCCCCCCACCGCCTGGCTGGTATCAGGGAAGATCCCTGCTAGCAAAACGCGAAAAGCTCTGGGCCAATCCTCCCCCCCCCCCCTTGCACTTGGCTAAATGCAGGGAAGGATTTCTTTTCAGCCACAGGCAAACAGCCCAGTAGGAACGGCCACCTCAGTCCCCTTAATTAAATTCCCTTATTTCAACCAGGTTACCCTAAGCGATATCACTCTCCTGAGGATTACACAGCAAGATAAAGAACGGATGTTGCTTGAATGCCAGCAAACACCGGGACCATACGCTGCCAGGCTCTGTCAGGCAATGATACCAGATTACTTGCTACTAGCATGGCGTGGTCAAGTGTCCTACCATGGAGGACGGAATAAGGCTGCACTGCCCAGAAACCTTGTGGCAAGGCTTTTGGAGTACCTCCAGGAGAGCTTCATGGAGATGTCCCTGGAGGATTTCCGCTCCATCCCCAGACATGTTAACAGACTTTTCCAGTAGCTGTACTGGCTGCGAATGCATCCCAAGTGCTCAGGGCAAATTAATCATTAAAAATGCTTGCTTTTAAACCATGTTTTATATTTTAAAAGGTAAACTCACCTGAGGTCCCTTCCATGGGGTCATGGTCTTGGGTGCTGGCTTGGGAGGCTTGGGAGGGTACTTCAGTCAGGGTGAGAAACAGTTCCTGGCTGTTGGGGAGAACGGAGAGCTGGGTGCTCTCTGCCAGCTCGTCCTCCTCCTCCTCCTCTTCCCCTTCCGCGGAATCATCAGGTGTCCCTGATGAGATTATCCCCAGCTCGGAATCCACAGTCAGAGGTGGGGTAGTGGTGGCGGCCCCCCCTAGAAATGCATTTAGCTCAGCGTAGAAGCGGCATGTCCGCGGCTCTGACCCGGAGCGACCGTTTGCCTCCTTTGCTTTTTGATAGGCTTGTCTGAGCTCCTTGACTTTCACGCGGCACTGATCTGTGTCCCTATTGTGGCCTCTCTCCATCATGCCCTTGGAAATTTTTTCATAAGTTTTGGCATTTCGTCTTTTCGAACGCAGTTCAGCTAGCACTGAATCCTCTCCCCATATAGAGATCAAATCCAGTACCTCCTGTACGGTCCATGCTGGTGCTCTTTTTCGATTATCAGCCTGCATGGTTACCTGTGCTGATGAGCTCTCTGTGGTCACCTGTGCTCTCCACGCTGTGCAAACAGGAAATGAAATTCAAATGTTCCCGGGGCTTTTCCTGTCCACCTGGCCAGTGCATGCGAGTTCAGATTGCTGGCCAGAGCGGTCACAATGGTGCACTGTGGGATAGCTCCTGGAGGCCAATAACATCGAATTGCGGCCACACTAACGCTAATTCGAATTGACAAATTCGATTTTGGCGCTACTCCGCTCGTCGGGGTGGAGTACAGAAATCGAATTAAAGGGCCCTTTAATTCGAATTAAATGGCTTCGTTGTGTGGACGGTTCCAGAGTTAATTCGAATTAAAGCCACTAAATCCGAATTAAAGGTGTAGTGTAGACCAGGCCACAGATTCAAGGGAGCAGCAGCAGGCAGAGCCCTCTGATAAGACCCCTTTGCCACAGCGTTTCCCAAGTGAGCAGAAGATCCAAAATAACAGCCCATAACTAAACCAAAGGCAAGATGAAGAACTAGTTTTGTGCTCAGAATTACTGGTTTATGATAACACTGAGTGGAGAACTGAGTGGCCAGCTCTTTGGACCTTCTTGATTCTCTACAGTGCATTCATATTGCAGTGATAGAAGTGGTGATCTGTTCTATGGCTTTAAAAGTGTTTATAGATATTTGAAGAAAAGAGTGATACGGTCTGAATGGCAGGAGAGGAAGATTATTTTGTCTGTGGTGTTCTGAATACAGTAGAGGGAACAGGTAGACAGGCAAGAGGAGAAGATTGCATTCATCAAGGCAGGAGATGAGCAAAGCATTGACGAGCTTTTTAGCCATGGGGATTGAAAGAAATATATATTTTTAAAGATATTGCAGAGAAAGAATTGACAGGATTTGGTGACTTCATAGAAGTGAGATAGGAGAGCAGGGAGTTGACTGACACTTAGGTTGCAAGCCTGGATAACAGTGAGGATAGTGGTATAACCCACAGTGATGGAGATTTTGAGACGGGAAGTTAAAAATAAATTAATATAATATATGTCACCAGTACTAAAATATCCTTGGAATCACTGTCGCATCATTTTAATCCATTTTTATCTTAGATAAATATCAATAAAATGATGGTTCATATTGAGTTTGGGATGGATTGGAAAATAGGGTTGCTTCAGCTTCATTTATAGAGGTGACAAACTTGGATGCTTAGCACAATACGCTTGTTATCTGCACAGAGCTCGGTACTGTATGTGAATAGTGTGGTGCCTTTTGACATACAGGATTCATCTGCAGAGAGACTTGGTTTGAAATACTCCCAAGGCTTGTTAACTTCCAAGAAAGCCTGAGGGCTCCTTAGCCTACAGACTTCATCTACACAGTGCTCCATGTCTGGCGAAACACAAATCAGCAGAGGCTTCCAAACAGGGCCGGCTCTAGGATTTTTGCCGCCCAAAGCAAAAACAATTTTGGCCGCCCCCCCTCCCCCCGTTTTTTAATTACCCCACCCCCGGCCCCGCCTCAACTCCGCCCCTTCCCTGCCTCCTCCCCCCAGGCTCTCAAGCCTGGGAGGGAGGGGGAGCAGCGGCGCGCGAAACAGCTGTTTCGCGTGCCGCAGCCGCTCGGGATCTCCCCCGCCCTCCCGGGTTTGAGAGCCTGGGAGGGAGGGCGAGTAGCGGCGCGCGAGCGGCAGCGGAGGTGAGCTAGGGCGGCCGGAGCACATTTTTAGGGGCGGCATTCTGGCGCCGGCCATGCCGCCCCTAAAAATGTGCCGCCCCAAGCACCAGCTTGTTTTGCTGGTGCCTAGAGCCGGCCCTGCTTCCAAAACCCCAGCTGAAGCTGCAGCTCTAAAATCAGAATTCTGCTTTGAACACTTGTTTAACATATCCGACAAGTTGGTTGAGTTTGAAAATTTTACAGCAGGCGAATATAAACTTTAATTCAGGGAATCTTATGTTTACCCCAGCAGTTAGCCCCAGCACCTACTTGCTTGAGCCCTGGAACCTCTTTCATTACAAATGAAGCACTGCTCAATACATTTATTGTATGCAAACAGAGTAAAGACTAAACAAATAAAATATATACTGGGTGCTCTTGAAGAGCCAATTTTTACAAAGCTGAAAGCAATTATGAGCCAGAGCAGCTGGGAGAGAGAACTTGAACAGAAAAATGTGAATGATAATTGACACTTGTTTAAGAATATTTTTCTAGATGCCCAAAAAGCCACAGTCAAGAAAGGCTATGCTGGTTTTAAAAAAACAAACCAACCTGAATTAGAGGGAATGTCTTATTATTATGTGTCATTGCCAGTTTGACAGAGATATAGCTGTTAAAATTTGTGTCCTCTGGATGCAGTAAATACTTGCATGTTAAGCTAATTGATGACAATCCTAATGTATTTTCCTTCATTTTTAACAGATAAGAATAAAAAATGAATTTTAATGTCTGGAATATCAAAGAGATGTTCAGTACTCCCACAGCCACAAGGTAAGTGGTTTTGGGTTTTGTTATTATGTTTATAATGTTCAAATAATCATGATAGCCTACTGGCTGTATTTAGCTAAAAGATTGAGTAGCTGCTCCCATTAATTTGCAGTAAAAGTTATTTAAATTGCCCTTTGCAGAACTAAGTCAAATAAACCGGAAACATTGTCTGCTGACATCCTAATTTTCCTGGCGTGTTTATTCCTGAGGTCATTAGCAGGTCTCCAGTTAAGGAGCTGATATGACTGTTGTTTTGTGTGATGCACTAGTACAACTTAGACTTCAGGTATTGAATTTGAGGATCTCCATGAAAAAGTCTAAAATAGCTGTGCTTACAGTAGCACTGATCTGATACTGTGTTCTAATTTTACTTGAGAAAACATTAAAACACATAAGAAAATGTTTTACTGCCAGATAAAATTATTGGAGGCTTTGTGTGTCTCATCTGTGATTTCCTCTGTGCTATTTACACCTTAAGGCATATTAAGTACAACCTTAGTCCATTCCGTGCTTTGCTGCTCATTGGGCTACCCACATGAGCCATCCTTGCCTGTCATCTGCCCTTCTCTCCAAATCGTCCCATTTCATGTGGAGGTGCTTGATGTCATTCGGAACTGTTCGTTTCCATGGCATTCGCAGTCTTCCTCTCTTTCTTCATGTGTTTTCTTGCTTCCATTCCAGGGCAGTATTTGGTAAGCATTCTTTTTCTCAGCACATGCCCCAGCCACTGATGTCTTCTTTTATAGATTATTTGTGAGTGGGTGCCTTGTCCAGTCATTTTTCTGACTTCTTCATTCGTCTTCCTATCTCTCTATGTTATTCCCAATATTCTTCTCAGACATTTGTGATGAAATGCGTTCAGCTTTTGCGTCCCTTTCTTGGTAAGTTGCCATGTCTCACTGCTTGCGGGGAGGGATAGCTCAGTGGTTTGAGCATTGGCCTGCTGAACCCAGGCTTGTGAGTTCAATCCTTGAGGGGGGCCACTTCAGGAGCTGGGGCAAAATCAGTACTTGGTCCTGCTAGTGAAGGCAGGGGGCTGGACTCAATGACCTTTCAAGGTCCCTTCCAGTTCTAGGAGATAGGATATCTCCATTAATTTATTATTTATTTATATGTTGTGATGGCGATAACAGTTGCTTTGCATACCTTCAGTTTTGTCTTCAGGGAGATGTTTTTGAGTCTTCCAAATGCAGTGTTTGCCTTCCCGATTCTTCTTCTTATTTCCTCGGAATTGGTACCATCATGGCTAATGGTATTTCCAAGATATGTAAAATTGTCCACCTTCTCCAGTTTCTCTTCTTCAATTTTTATTTCTCTCCCTATAGTCCCCATTAACACGACTTTACATTTCTTTGCATTGTATCTCAAACCTATCTTCTCCATTACTTCTTTTACTTGATTTGTGCATTTTTGTAGTCCGTTGGCATCTTCATTGATATGAGCGATGTCGTCAGCTAAGTCTAGATCAAATAGCGTTGAATTGTTCCATTTTAGGCCATATGTATCACTGTCGCATCATTTTAATCCATAGTCAATGACTGGCATAAACAAAAAACGAGTCAGGACACACCCCTGCCTTACACCTGTCTTGATGCTGAATGGCTTACTCAATCCATTTTCCATTTTAATGGAGCATATTGAGTTGGCATAGAATGCCTTCAAATGTTCATTAATTTTGTTGGAATTAAGTACAAAGGCCTCTGTAATTAATGAAGACTAAGAAAAAGCCTATGTATAAAGGCTTCTAATCTGAGTGATGTGCTGAAGGTTTCATGTCACCAGTACTAAAATATCCTGGGAATTTCTAAAATTAATACATGACAATTTCTTAATGCAAAAAGTATTGCATCCAACACAGGGGAACTCTACAGTATACCTCATCTTGACAGATAAAGAGGAATCGATTGCAGAACTAAAAATTAGTGGTTGCTTTGATGCAAATGATCATGACTTGATACCAATGATTAATTTTTGCCAGGGCTCAGCCCCAGCACCTCTGAGCTCAGCAGTTCATTGCCCTGGCACCTCTGGGCTTAGGGTGACAAGACAGCAAATGTGAAAAATCGGGACGGGTGTGCGGGGTAATAGGAGCCTATATAAGAAAAAGACCCAAAAATAGGGACTGTCTCTATAAAATCGGGACATCTGGTCACCTAATCTGGGCTTGCCACATGAGTTATGAAAATAAATTGCTTGAGCCCTGGCACCTAGTTGCTTGAGTCCTGGAACCTCTTTCATTATAGATTAAACATTGCTCGTTACATTTATTGTATGCAAGCAGAGTAAAGCCTAAACAAATAAAATATATACTGGGTGCTCTTGAAGAGCCAGTTTTTACAAAGCTGAAAACAATTATGAGCCAGAGCAGCTGGGAGAGAGAACTTGAACAGAAAAATGTGAATGATAATTGAGAATCATTTAAGAATATTTTACTCGATGCCCAAAAATCCACAGTCAAGAAAGGCTATGCTGGTTTTAAAAAAACCAACCTGGCTTAGAGGGAAGTGAAAACATCGTATATACACACACAAATGGAAGAAAAGGGAAGTTAGTAGAAATTGGAAGCTCTGAATTGTATCCTTTTGCTTTCCTTCTCAATTTCTTACAAGTTAAAAATCAGTGGTCAGCAAAGTTAAGGACCATAAGAGTTTAAATATATTAGGAACAAAATGAATTAATCCATTACTAGATGGAATTGGTAGAATTGTTAATGAGGCAGAAGTATTCAATAAATACTTCTGCTCTGTATTTGAGAAAAGCCAGATGATATAATCATATCATCATATGATAATGATGAACTTTCCATTCCATTATCAGAAGGGGTAATCGTGTTAGTCTGTATCCACAAAAACAACGAGGAGTCCGGTGGCACCTGAAAGACTAACAGATGTATTTGGGCATAAGCTTTCATGCATAAAAAACCCCACTTCTTCAGATGCATGGAGTGAAAATTACAGATACAGGCATAAATATACTGGCACATGAAGAGAAGGGAGTTACTTTACAAGTAGAGAGCCAGTGTTGACAAGGCCAATTCAGTCAGGGTGGATGTGGTCCATTCCCAATAATTGATGATGAGGTGTAAATACCAAGAGAGGGAAAATTGCTTTTCTAGTGAGCCAGCCACTCCCAGTCCCTATTCAAGCCCAAATTAATGGTGTTAAAAAATAATAAATTAATGGAGATATCCTATCTCCTAGAACTGGAAGGGACCTTGAAAGGTCATTGAGTCTAGCCCCCTGCCTTCACTAGCAGGACCAAGTACTGATTTTGCTCCAGATCCCCAAGTGGCCCCCTTAAGGATTGAACTCACAACCCTGGGTTTAGCAGGCCTGTGCTCAAACCACTGAGCTATCCCTCCCCCCCGGCAACCACAAAGGGAGTTTGCAAATGAATTGTAGCTCTGCAGTTTCTCTTTGAAGTCTCTTTTTGAAGTTTTTTTGTTGAAGGATGGCTACTCTTAAATCTGTTATTGACTGTCCAGGGAGATTGAAGTGTTCTACTGGCTTCTGTGTTACCATTCCTGATTTGTGTCCATTTATACTTTTATGTAGAGACTGTCTGGTTTGGCCAATGTACATGGCAGAGGGGCATTGCTGGCACATGATGGCATATATCACATTAGTAGATCTGCAGGTGAATGAGCCCCTGATGGTGTGGCTGATGTGGTTGGGTCCTATGATGGTGGTGCTAGAGTAGATATGGGGACAGAGTAGGCAACAGGGTTTGTAACAGGGATTGGTTTCTGGGTTAGTGTTTCTGTGGTGTGGTGTGTAGTTGCAGGAGAGTATTTACTTCAGGTTAAGGAGTTGTCTAAAAGCGAGGACTGGCCTGCCTCCGAAGGTCTTGTAGATCGTTGATGATGTGCTGGAGAGGTTTTAGCTGGGGGCTGTACGTGATGGCCAGTGGTGTTCTGTTATTTTCCTTGTTGGGCCTGTCCTGTAGTAGGTGATTTCTGGATACCCGTCTCGCTCTATCAATCTGTTTCCTGACTTCCCCAGGTGGGTATTGTAGTTTTAAGAATGCTTGATAAAGATCTTGTAGGTGTTTGTCTTTGTCTGAGGGATTGGAGCAAATGTGGTTGTATTTTAAAGCTTGGCTGTAGACAATGGATCGTGTGATGTGGTCTGGATGAAAGCTGGAGGCATGTAGGTAAGTATAGCGGTCAGTAGGTTTCCGGTATAGGATGGTGTTTGTGACCATCACTTATTTGCACGGTAGTGTCCAGGAAGTGGATCTCTTGTGTGGAAATTGTTGAAATCCAGGTGAAATTCTTCAAGGGCCTCCTTCCTGTGGGTCCATATGATGAAGATGTCATCAGTGTAGCGCAAGTAGAGGAGGGGCGCTAGGGGACGAGAGCTGAGGAAGCGTTGTTCTAAGTCAGCAATAAAAATGTTGGCATACTGTTGGGCCATGCGGGGACCCATAGTAGTGCCGCTGCCTTGAAGGTATAAGTTGTTCCCAAATCTGAAATGGTTTTGTGGGTGAGGACAAAGTCACAAAGCTCAGCCACCCAGGTGTGCCGTGGCCTCATCAGGGATACTGTTCCTGACAGCTTGTAGTCCATCCTCGTGTGGAATATTGGTGTAAAGAGCTTCTACATCCATGGTGGCCAGGATGGTGTTTTCAGGAAGATCACCAATGCATTGTAGTTTCCTCAGGAAGTCGGTAGTGTCTTGAAGATAGCGTAGGGTCTGAAGAGAGAGTCCAAATAGCCAGATAATCCTACTGTAAGTGTGCCAATGCCTGAGATGATGGGATGTCCAGGATTTCCAGATTTATGGAGCTTGGGTAGCAGATAGAATACCCCTGGTTGGGGCTCTAGGGGTGTGTCTGTATAGATTTGTTCCCATGCTATAGCAGGGAGTTTCTTGAGCAGATGGTGTCCATTCCACTAGTATTTCAGGAGGATGTTAAACAGCAGCTACTAAAAGTTAGACTTTTTTAAATCAGCAGGTCCAGATAACTTGCATCTGAGAATTTTCAAAGAGCTGGCTGAGGATCTCTTGGGGCTGTTAATGTTGTTTTTCAATAAATCTGGGAACACTGGGGAAGTTCCAGATGACTGAAAGAAAGCTAATGTTGTGCCAATATTTATAAAGGGTAAATGGGAAGACCTGGGTAATTACAGGCCTGTCATTTTGCACAGGAACAGTATCAGGCTGAAGAAATGACTACTCTTCTTCTTCTAGCCTTAGTCACCTAGTCCTTCTCCATTCCAGTCTGTCTTGAAGCAACTAATCCTCAGAAACTCCTCAACAAATCAAATCCTTTTGTATAACATCCATCCATCTAGTTTTGGGTTTTCCAAAGCTTCTCTTGCCCTCCATTTCTAATTGTAACACCCAGTTTCCTATATATTCTTCCAATCTCCTTCTCACATGCCCAAGCCATCTAAGCCTGGATTCCATCAGCTTTTCTATAATTGGTGCCACCTTAACACTTCCCTTAATTGATTTGTTCCCAACATCATCCATCCTTATAGCTCCAAGCATCAGTCTTAACATTTCCATTTCCATTGTATTCAAAATCTGCTCCTGTCTCTTCCTCGGTGCCCAGCATTCGGAGCCTAATTCTCTTGTAGATCTCACTTCTCAAGTTGATAGGAGAATACCTGTTGCAGATCACACCACTCACTTCTCTCCATTTAGGCCATACCTTTCCTGTTCTGCTTATATTTTAGTCATCGAGTTCACCACTATTCTGCCCTATCAAACCTAGGTACCTGAACTTCTGTATCTTTGGTAGTGCATGGCCCCCAGACTTAGTCTCTTTGTCGTCCTGCAAGGTATCATTTGAATCTGCCGTTTTATTTCTGATGATTTTCATGCCATTTCCTTCAAGCACACACCTTCATCTCTTTAAATCTTAAATCTTCTTCACTTCCTCTCTGCTATCCCCCATGAGCACTACATCATCTGCAAAAAGCCTGCACCAGGGTGCCACTCTCTGGATGTTTTCTGTAAGTGTATTGAGCATGTGAACAAAAAGGGGCTTAGTGCTGACCCTTGCCATATTCCGACTCTTACTAGAAACTGTTCAGTTTCTCTGCATTGGCTTCTAACTGTGGTAAGTTTCAGAGTAGCAGCCGTGCTAGTCTGTATCCGCAAAAAGAACAGGAGTCCTTGGGGCACCTTAGAGACTAACAAATTTATTTGAGCATAAGCTTTCGTATAGCCCACGAAAGCTTATGCTCAAATAAATTTGTTAGTCTCTAAGGTGCCCCAAGGACTCCTGTTCTTTTAACTGTGGTAGCAACACCCTCAAATATGTCCTGGACAAGTTTGACATAGTCTTCAGCGATCACTTTCCTTCCCATATAAAACCAGATGACTGCTCTCAGAACGTGGTCATAAGCCTTCTCAACTTTGATGAACAGATTTAAAAATGTTATTTATATTTGTGTACAAGCTATCTGAATGCAAAGATTGCATCCATTATTGACTTGTCTGTCACAAATACAAACTGATTGTCACTGACCTTTACTTCTCTTCGTAGTCTCTTACTCTTATCAATAACTTTATCTCATATCTTCATCACGTGGCTCATGAGTTTAATGTCGCGGTAGTTACCACAGTCTTTTTCTATGCCTCCTTTTCTCTTAAAGATTGGTACTAATGTATTCTTTTTCCAGGTATCAGGCATCTTCTCAGTCCTCATGATGAAATTAAACAGTTGTGTCAATATATTCATGCCTACTTGCCCAGGCACTTTCATACTTCTGCTGGTATGCCATCAAGGCCAAGAGTTTTTTTTATTTTTCATATTGCTCAATGCTTCTGCAACCTCTAGAACAGGTGCCACCAGACCCTGGTTTGGTTTTATCCTACAACATGGTTCTCTTGGATTCCCTTCATTCATAAATCTTTCAGAATAATTTCTCCATCTTTCCTTAATCTGGATCTCATTGATTAATATATTTCCACTTTAATCTTTAGTGACTTTGGTGAGATCAATGTCATTAGTTCTATTATCATGGGTCTTTGCCAGTCTGTCTATTTCTTTATCGTCCTTCATTTTAAGAGAGGCATAAAGCCTTCTGTAGCTTTAGCCTTAGTGGCTTCCACCTCTAGCTTTATGGGGTTTTTTTACAGTCTTGAAAATATTGCTGTTGGACTGTTGAGTGCCGAAGTTTAAAACACTGTCTTTTCCTTCACAGCCTCTCGTACTTTCTCATTCCACCACCAGATCTCACTGGAGGAAAAGGCTCTGTTTTTATTTTTTTTATTTTTTACCAAGCAGGTTCATTGCGCATTCTTGAATTTTGCTTGCAGTATGATTCTGTCATTGATTTGTAACTTCTCTTAATCATTCTAAAGAGTTTTTCTGCAACAATTCTGTTGTAATCTCCTTGCTAACTTCATTATGCTTTTGCCACTAGGTTTTCTCTACTGCTTTGGACTGTTTTCTTCCTATGTAGAATATGTATCCATAGTCAAGAACCAGCATTCTATGTTGAGTTGCATAACTTTCCACTGGTATGACCCTTCAGTTTTTGATGTTCTTCAGCTCAGCTTGGTTTATCTGGAAGTATTTATCATCTTTCCTCATGTGACCATTGAGGTTGGCTCCAATTATGATTCTTTCTTTCTCACATTCTGTACAACAGTGTCCATTTCTCCCCAGAAATCCTCTTTTTCTCGTTCACTATATCCCACTTGGGATTCTTATGCACATATAATATTTAGGGGGCCATTTTCACCAAAATTATCCTGTCACTTGCCTTATCCACAACCACTACACATTCCCACATCACTTTGCGTAAAACTAGACCAACACAATTTCTCTTATTCCAAGTACCATAGTATAGTAGTTTATAGCCTTCTCTTTATCTCTTGCCTTTGCTACCTTCCATTTGGATTCTTGGATGCAGGCAATCTACATTTTCCTTTTCATCAACATCTAAGCCAGTTCTGCACGTTCTCCAGTTAATGTCCCTATATGCCTATTTTCTGGACTTTCTTCTTTGACTGCATCTGTCCAGAAAGATGCAGTCACGCTCAGATGAGGATGCTAGACTGTGTTTCTGAAGAATGCCCTAGTTTTCATAAAGGGTGCATAAAGAACTCATTTTATAGGTTTCTTTGGCAAAGTTTTACAGCCGGCTTCCAACACTCCTCCTCTTTCAACCAGGCTTGGGACTAGCTATAGTGGAATTTTGGCCCTGACTATGCAATATTTAATGCTGTCTGAAATAGCCCACTTGTCCCCCACCTACCTCGCCTTGCCTGTAGGAAAATCTAAAGGAGTGAGGAAAGGAGAAGGAAATTTCAAGATTCTCCTTGTGGAGATTTTTCTTAAATTTTTCCATCAGAAATGTAGAACAGGGTCTGTCGCTCCCCATGGAAGCAGCCTGCAGGAACCACCTTCAAACCTTGTAATTCCCATAGCAGAACAACAAGAGGCCAATTTCATCTGTGTGGAGGCCCTGTCCCTTCATGCCAGCCTTGTGTTCTTAGCAGCTCCTTCCCACTCCCTGGCAAGATGCTTCTGTTGAAACCTCACTGACAGTTTCCCTAACCAGTGGTTGCCTCAGGGATTCCCCTTAAAAGGGTGTCCCCATTGCAAGACCAAGGAAAGGGAGGTGTGGAAAAGTCTATCTGTCCAGGTACTTATGTGGCACCTTTATAGCATCAGTGTCCACAACTTGAGGCTGAATGAGGTTTTCTGGAGAATGTGTGGGACTATGGAATTATGCTTTTGTTATGCTGGGTGTTGGGTAAAGTCTCTGTGAAGCTGGTGGGCATAAGAGCCATCCTTCATTCAGGGTAAATGTAAACAATTAATGTTTGTCAGCTTTTAGCAGGAAACAAGAGAGTGACTCTCAAACTGGTTTGTAGGCCCCTGACTGACGGTAGTCCATTAGGATGTGTTTAATAACCAACAATGCAGGATTGGGTGGTTGGTAGAACAGGTGTGTTACCATGAGTGGCTATTTTCTGAAGTGGACTGCAGAATGAAAATGTTGGAGAGCCATACAGTACAGTGTTGTTCTTATGCATGCTAATCTCGATTTACGTATGGTATCATTACCATAGACTCTGCCTCCCATTTTTGTTATGTATTTATTCTTGCAACACTCTTATGAGATAGAGAATTACTGTTATTTCCATTTTACAGATGAAACACAATCAAGGCACAGAGAGGCTAAATGACTTGCCCAGGGTCACAAAGGAAGTCTGTGGCAGGGCAGGAAATTGTACTTGGGTCTCTCAAGTCCCATGCAAGTGCCCTAACCACAGAACCATCCTTCCTTCCTTTCTGTAACACAAAGTTTGAAGGTTAACTGACTTACAGTATTATCTGAAATACTTTGCTGTTTCATTACTTAGTCATGATTTTTGCTTGAGGTTCATTCCCTTTCTGCTCTACATTATTTCAGGACTAATAAATCATCCAGTCGGAGCAGTGCTCCTAGTGATTACTCCAGCCTCAGTGACTCTCAGTTCCTCTTTGGTTCCCAGTTCTGTCCAGAGAACTCACAGTCAGCACCAGTGCCCCTGGAATGCAGTGCACAGTCAAGACAACAAAAAAACTCCCAGCAGAACTCTGAGGATGTGAGTGTGACTCTTGGAATTTCTCAGCTAGCATTGTACTACCTGTGGGGAAGTATTAACAATTCAAAATTAATTCAAAAGACTGTAAGCTCTTCAGGGTAGGGCTCATATCATCCTAAATGTTTGTATAGTTTCTTGTTCAAGTGATTGCACATGTGCATTCCACTCTTGGTGTGAACATACACAGTCGCTGGAAATTTTCCCATCAGTGGTACCTGTCAGGGCAGCTTGAACACCCTTTGCTGCCATGCATCAGTGGCACCAGTATAAAGGGCACAGCTGACCCCGAGCCCCTTCAGTTCCTCCTTACCACCCATGACAGTCCCTGGGTGGTAAGGCGGAAGTGAGGGGGAACTGCAACTGTTCATCTTCCTTTCAAGTGCTCTCAATAGACGGTGTACTCATGTATTTTATTGTAAATAGTTTAGTAAGAACATAAGAATGGCCATATGGGTCAGACCAATGTCTATTTAGCCCAGTATCCTGTCTTCCAACGGTGGCCCATCCCAGATGCTTCAAAGAGAATGAACAGAACAGGGCAATTATCAATTGATCCATCTCCTGTTGTCCAGTCCCAGCATCTGGCAACTGGAAGATGCTGGAACTGTGTTATTACAGGTATCAGTGTTTCAGTATAGTTAGTTAGGTGTTACCCCATCTGAGGGTTTCAGTCGATTCCTAGTGCCGAGGGATGTCTTGGTCACAGGGCTTCAAGCCCTGAATTTCCTGCAATAAGGCTATGCCCGTGGGCGACCCCCACTCAAGTTGCTTAAAGTGCCTTGGGGAAGCTCCTATAGGGAAGCATTGCCAAACTTGCAGGGACTTTAAGTCTCACACAAAGAAAGATCGTGAAGCTAGGCTAAAGTTTCTACTCATGGAGGTGGCCTTGTGACCTCCATCTGAGCCAGGTTGGTGAGACTCAGCACCAAGTGCTGCAGGATCAGTAAGGAGTGCGCCTCCTACTGTGCCTGAATCCCAACACCACTCACCATCCAGAGCGCCTAAGAAGAGGCATAAGAAACAGACTGCCGAGAGGGGGAGAGCCCCAGTATCTAAGTCTGCTAGGCATGGGGTTAAAAGTAGAGTGCAATCTTAGTCAAAGCACTTCTTTGCTTTGGCACCACAGAAGCTGGCACCGTTGACAGTGGAACCTAGGCAGGTATATAAGAATGGCCAGACTGGGTCTGACCAAAGGTCCATCCAGCCCAGTGTCCTGTCTGCCAACAGTGGCCCATGCCAAGTGCCCCAGGGGGAATGAACAGGGAATCACCAAGTGACCTATTCCCTGTCGCTCATGCCCTCCTGCACCCCTACCCCCAATTTTGTGAGCATTCATGACCTGCCATACAATTTCCATACCCAGATGTGGCCCTTGGGCCAAAAAGTTTGCCCACCCCTGGGCTAGGGACACCATCCCTGCCCATCCTGGCTAATAGCCATTGATGGACCTATCCTCCATGAATTTATCCAGTTCTTTTTTTAACCCTGTTATAGTCTTGGCGTTCACAACATCCTCTGGCAAAGAGTTCCACAGGTTGACTGTGTGTTGTGTGAAGAAATACTTCCTTTTGTTTGTTTTAAACCTGCTGCCTGTTAATTTCATTGAGTGACTCCTAGTTCTTGTGTTATGAGAAGGAGTAAATAACACTCCCTTATTTACTTTCTCCACACCAGTCATGATTTTATAGGCTTCTATTGTATACCCCCTTAGTCATCTCTTTTCAAAGATGAAAAGTCCCAGTCTTATTAATCACTCCTCATACGGAAGCAGTTCCATACCCCTAATCTTTTTTGTTGCCCTTTTCTGAACCTTTTCCAATTCCAATATGTCTTTTTTGAGATGGAGCGACCACATCTGCATGCAGTATTCAAGATATGAGCGTACCAAAGATTTATATAGAGGCAATATGATATTTTCTGTCTTATTATCTATCCCTTTCTTAATGATTCCCAACATTCTGTTCACTTTTTTTGACACCACTGCACATTGAGTGGATGTTTTCAGAGAACTAGCCACAATGACTCCAAGATCTCTCTCTTGAGTGGTAACAGCTAATTTAGACCCCATCATTTTATATGGATAGTTGGGATTATGTTTTCCAATGTACATTACTTTGCATTTATCAACGTTGTGATAGTGTTGTGATAGGATGAATCTTGATGTCTGTCAGAGAGATTGAATAGATTGGAATCTTGACTCTGAAAGGAACACAGCCCCTATAAACTCACCTGCCATTTTGTTGCTCAGTCACTCAGTTTTGAGAGATCCTTTTGTAGCTCTTCACAATCTGCTTTGGACCTAACTATCTGGAGAATTTTTGTATCATCCTATAAACTCTATCTTCTGTACGGGGATACTGTATCATCTGCAAATTTTGCCACCTCACTGTTTACCCATTTTTCCAGATCATTATTGCTCACGCTGGAGGCATTTGCAGCGCCTGAGATCTCCTAGCCCTGTGGGTGCCGGTATCACTGGCAGTTCAAGAGTCGGCACTATAAGTGCTGCCAGGTGTGGGGGAACTAGCTGTGCCAGCCCATGTACCTCTGACAGCTTGCCCTTCAATACCGTTACAGGGGAAACCTGTGAAGCTCACCACTCTGCATGCTTCTCCACCTTGGCACTAGTCACTGGCACCATTTGGAACAGCACCTTTGTGGTCAGCAGAAGGAGAGTAGTCTTCCTCCAAGGGAGAGATTGGGTCCTGTGTCTCCCAAGAGATGGAGGAAGAGCAAGCCCAGCCAGTGCTGGCCTTCTCTTCCTCGTCCCCTGATGAGGCAGCCTCAGCAGAGGGCATTTTGTCTCCCTCAGATTGACTACACCTGTCAATGAGGCCATTATGGACCCCATTATGGCAGACCCCTGCATCGCTTGCCCCACTTCTAAAAGGGCTGAGTGCAAATTTTGTGTGCCCTCCCAGGGTTATGAATTCCTTTCTCTCATCCTCGCCCCAGTGTCTGGTACTATCTGCCGCCAATTAGAGCAAGATAGGGCGCAACCACAAAATCAAAATACTCAACAACAACAACAAAACTCCAGACCTCTTTGGTAGAAAAGTTTATTCCACTGGGGGGGTTGCAACTCCAGATTGCCAACCAGCATGCACTTTTGGGCAGGTGTGATTTTAAGGTATGGGACTCCATGCTAAAATTGAAAGACATGCTGCCAGAAGATGCTAGACAGGAGTTCTCCTCGCTTGTGGATGAGGGGAAATCGGTGGCGAGGGCATTGCTGCAAACTGCTTTAGATGCAGCTGACTCACCTGCCAGGTCCATGGTTTCGGCAGTGGCCATGCGTAGGAGCTCCTCGTTGCAGTCCTCCGGGCTCCTACAGGAGGTCCAACAAACTGTGCAGGACCTGCTGTATGAGGGATCCACGCTCTTTTTGGAGCAGACTGATGCTAAACTCCATGGATTATAGGACTCAAGGGAGGGATAGCTCGGTGGTTTGAGCATTGGCCTGCTAAACCCAGGGTTGTGAGCTCAATCCTTGAGGGGGCCACTTAGGGATCTAGCGCAGAATCAGTACTTGGTCCTGCTAGTGAAGGCAGGGGGCTGGACTCGATGACCTTTCAAGGTCCCTTCCAGTTCTAGGAGATAGGATATCTCCATTAATTTATTATTTGTATTTATTTTTATACTCCTGTTATTTCCTAATCCCAAAAACAAAGGGCAGTCTCAGACTTATTTTCAGCTTGCGTTAGCTCAACAATTATCTCAAAAAGATAGTTTTGCATTGTCGTCCTGGCATCCATCAATCCCTCACTGGATTCTGGAGACTGGTACACTGCCCTTGATTTAAGAGATGCCTATTAACATGTGTCAATATACTAAGGGCACAGAACGTTTCTAAGGTTCATATGAAGCACTCACATTACCAGTTCGGCCAGTCTGCAGCTCCCCAGGGGTTCACAAAATGTGTGGCTATGGTAGCAGCGTTCCTGATAAGAGTAGGAGTGCAGGTCTACCCTTACCTGCACGACTGGCTAGTCAAGGGCTGGTCCAAAGCTCAGGTTATATCCAGCATTCAACTCATCCAGTCAACCTTCAAAGACCTAGGCCTGCTGATCAGCACAGACAAGTCTACACTTTACCCTGTACAGAGGATAGAGTTTATAGGGACTGTAGAAGATTCCAATCTATTCAATCTCTCGTGATAGGATGAATCTTGATGTCTATCACAACAGCTCAAAGCTGTCTGAAGCTCCTGGGGCACATGGCCGTGCACATATGTAGTACAAAACACAAGGCTGCACCTCAGGCCCCTCCAGACATGGCTGGCCTCAGTTTACTTGCCACGTCGCCATCATCTCGACACTGGTCACAGTAGCTTTGCAGGTTCTAATTTCATTGAGTTGGTGATTGAACCCCCTCACAGTTCTGTGCAGGCATTCCCTTCCTTCACCCTCAGCCTTCAATGACACTGGTCTCAGATACATCATTTCTAGGGTTGGGAGATCACTGGGGGCCCCACCGAACTCAAGGCCTGTGGTCCTTGAGGGATCTCACTCTTCATTTCAACGTCAGAGAGCTCAGAGGATTAATCTGGCCTATCAGGCTTTCCTACCTTATATCAGAGGGAGAAACCTGCTTGTTCTTACAGCAATATTTTACCTCAACAGGCAGGAAGGAGCTCACTCATCCCGCCATTGTCAGGAAGCAATTCACCTGTGGGAATTTTGCATAGCCCATTTGATCAACCTTGAGGCCTCTTACCTTCCAAGGGTGCAGAACAAGCTAGCAGATCATTTTCAAGTCACCACGAGTGGTCTCTCTGCCCAGATGTAGCCAGATGCATTTTCCAGCAGCGGGGGACTCCCCAAATAGACCTATTTCCAAACAAGTCCAACAGAAAATGCCATCAGCCATGCAAGGCCACAGTCCAGGCTCTATCACAGATGCCTTCCTGCTACCTGGACAAGAAAGCTTTATTATGCTTTTCCCCCAATCCCACTCCTAAACAGAGTGCTAAAAAAGATCAAGCGGGATAATGCCCATGTTATATTATTAGCATAAGTGTGGCCCTGCCAGCCCTGGTTCTCCACTCTTCTGGATCTCTCAGTGGCAACTCCAGTTTCACTCCTTTTGCACCTAGATTTGATTTCCTAAAACCATGGTCTGCTTTTCCACCTGAACCTGCAATTCCTTCATTTAATGGCCTGCAAACTCCATGGCTAAGTCCCAGGGAGAGGCTTGCTCGGAGCAAGTTTGCCAGGTCTTGCTAAGTAGCAGAAAGCCCTCCACCAGGGCTGCCTACCTGTCCAAATGGAGGTGGTTCTCTATCTGGCTGTCGAACTGGAGTCTCGCTGATGCAGTTATCCCTCCAATGCATATTAGACTATCTGTTGCACCTGAAACCACAAGGGTTAGCAATTTCCTCCAGCAAGGTTCACCTGGCAGCAATATCAGCTTTCCACCCTTGTGTGGATAACGGTTTTGTTTTTTTCTAATGAGATGTGTGACACTCTGTACTTCAAAGTAGCAACCTGGAGCCCTCATGTTCACCACTATCAAATGATTCTATGTTTTGTACAAAGTATACCTTGTGAGGTATCATTTTAAAAGTCTTAATCTGCTTCACATTAATATCCTGTTGGATTGCATGAACTACCATTGTTTGTGAAGTTATGAAGTATTGCTATATATGTTACTGAAATATGTTGTGAGGTTGGGAACGCCCACAGCCAGCCTTTCAGTTGCAACAAGGAGTAGCCATCACCAGCTATACGTGGATTGATGGCCCATCAAAAAAAAAATCCACTATCTCCGAGGCTTCTCAGAGAAGGCATGTACACCCTGTCACAGCAAGGATCTTTGTAGCAGCTAGAAGAAAGTATAAAAGAGGGGCAGTGATATCATCGCATGTCCTCTTCCCCTCCCCCATCTCAACACCTGGAAGAATGTCTGGAAGAAAGACTTTGAACTGGGGAAGATTGGTCCCAGACTGGAAGGTGGTTCAGTCTGTGTATAGGGGAACTGTAAGCTGCTTGTATCATTCGTTAGGTTGAGACACTGCTTGATTCAAATCTTGTTTACTCTAAGTGAGAATTTAGTCTGGTTCTTAAGAAACCAACTCTAATCTCTATGCCTGCTACTTATAATCACTTCAAATCCATCTTTCTGTAGTTAATAAATCTGTTTTATATTTTACCTAAAATCGTGTGGTTTTGGTTGAAGTGCTTGGGAGATCTCAGTTCAGATTATAAAGGCTGGTGTGTGTCTATTCCACATTGAGTGGCGAACTACTTAATGAACTTGCACTGCCCAAGGGAGCCTTGAGCAGTGTAAGATGGGATAGTTCTGGGGTGCAAGGCTGGGAGCTAAGGGAGGTTGGCTGGAGCCTCTCTGTTGATGGTTCATGAGTGGCTGGGAGATCATTCATGTAAGCCAGTTGGGTGTGTCCCTGCCTGTGAATGGCTGTGTAAGTGCAGTGCATGCCAGAGGCTTGTAGCTTGACGTTAGCATCACAGTGTGAGGGATTGTCCAGGCTGGAGGGTTTGGAGGGCTCAGTGGTCCTACAGTTCAGGTTGCATCTCAGGGATCCCATCACAATATGACAATCAGATTCTGTAAGGGCCTGGAAAGGTTGTACACCTCTACCCCGATATAACGCTGTCCTCGGGAGCCAAAAAATCGTACGTGTTATAGGTGAAACCGTGTTATATTGAACTTGCTTTGATCCGCCGGAGTGCGCAGCCCCTCCCCCCCGGAGCGCTGCTTTACCGCGTTCTATCCGAATTCGTGTTCTATCGGATCGCATTATATCAGGGTAGAAGTGTACCTTCAAATAAGGAAACCCTTTTCCCCTTGGGCTTGTCAATTTATGGGAGAACCATTTGAGCCTTTAGCAACATGCTCGTTACTACACCTTTCATGGAAGGTGGTTTTCTTCATAGCCAGAAGGGTCACTGAGCTGCGTGCTCTAACATCTGAACCATGTGCACTGTCTTCTGTAAAGATGAGATATACTTATGCCCTATCTGCGTTTTCTCTCTAAAATAGCTTCAAGTTTTCACATCAACCAATCAATGTATTTACCTGTATTTTACTCAAAACTACATGCAAATAGAGACAAGCAACAGCTACACATATTGGACATTAGACAAGCACTGGTGTCCTACATAGACAGGAGAAAACCATTTTGGTGGTCCACCCAGCTGTTCGTGGCTATAGCAGACAGAATGAAAAGTCTTCTAGCCTCTTTCTGACCCCTCTGCAGTTTGCTAAAGTCTCCCTCCATTGACTGCAGCAGGTTTTCATCCAACATGGAAAAGGAAATTCTCTCTTCAAGATGAAAGAGGGCAATTTGGTGTGATTTGCATTCAGATTAAATTTAAAATTTAAGGGAAAGTTGATTCCATTTTGCTCAGCATAGTGTTTGGAAAGTTTGCAGGATGAGAAGGAGGTTTTTGCTGCTTAAATATTAAACATTAAAAATCTTGTCCTCAAACCCATATTTGAAGCATTAAAAACTGGCTTCCAGTGTATGATGCTAGAATATTTTGATGATGTTTACATGCGAGCAGAATGTTGTCATTTAGTGGGAAGCTCAGCATCGGCTATTTAAGTTAAATAATTTATAGCATATCTCACTGTGAGAACTTGAATTCTTTCACTGCTTTTCCTCCCCTGAACTTGCTGTGCTTTCATCATTTCAAGCCTCTACTGTCCAGCCGTTCAGCATACGTTATTTCCTTGGACATATCTGGTGTGTTTGGCAACAGCAACCAATACAGCGCACTACACGGAGCAAAATACGGGAAGCTTTCTTTTTATAAAGTACAATCTAAGTAAAGTTTCACCTGCTTTAGTCTGATGGGAATACAGCCAGCCTTCATTCCCTTCTGCAGGAAGTTGATGTAGCTACTGCATGTGGACCAAGAATCTCATTAAATTCTTAATCTGTCTGTCCAATCCAACCTGTCACACCCAGTCACTGTGGTGCCCCACGGTCTGCAGAGAACTTGGTGCATGAATGTTTTTTCTAATTAATGTTCTGAATATTTTTGTACCTTAAATATTGTCATTTTTTCCTTTTTCACACAACAGAGCGAGCCCAGTATTTTTACGAAGTACCAGACAAAACCACAGTTGTTTGGTGGCGATGAAAAGGAAAAGGGTTCATTTGATTTTGGTGTTGGAAAGCTCAAGAATGTCTTAGAGCAGTTTGAAGTGAATAAGAAAAAAATAAAGGACAAACATGACAGGTATGCAAGAATCCATTGCAAACTGTGATTATGAAGGCAGCTGGCATTCTCAAAGCAAAAACAACCAGTAATATGACCACGCTGCACATTCCTGCCAGAAAGGTGTCATTTATGTTTGTAGATGTTCTCTGATTGGAAGACGTCACAGGCTGAGAGAGTGTTATACTTACAATGTAGATTTATATAACACTTCTGTCAATGAACCATAAGGAACTGTAAAGATTTTACCTGAATTTACCTTCATCTTTCTTTATCTTATCAGCAGATTTTATTCTGTGCAGATTCCCCATGAAAACCCATATTTCTCTAAATTCAAAGGATTGTGTTGTGAGAGATCAAAGGGCTCGCTACATCAGCATTTACATATAGAATAAAGAAGGAGATTGCTACGGACATTTGTGTTGAACTGAATAGGAATATAATTACATATTTAAAAATTTACACCTATATCATTTTTATTTTGTATGCAAGATGATTAGAGCTGTATTTTCTGCTGAGACCACCTTCATTTCCTAATAAGCTCTTTATCATATACTAAGGATGCTCAGGTACATGCTAATCCTATCAGGTTTTGTTGAGCAAAGTAAGGGCTTCAGTCTCCAGTGCGAAGAATGACAAGTTCTCCAAAGGCTGAGAAATAATTCCTAGCTCTGTGTATTTCATTAAAAAATGAGAAAATATGAAAAATGAGTCCTAGGAAAGCCTTTAATCAAATCAGATTGTGTATGTCACTGACTTTCTCCTGAGATATTTTTAAAGGTCTCTGATAATATAAAATTTGACATTCTAGTTCCTATTAAGTGAGAGTAAGAATTGTATATATGTGAATAAAGGGATGTGCAAATATTGAATTTTAAATGTTTAGGCAAAGTTCTGAATTCTGTTTTGTTTATTCTGTGAATCAGTTTTGGTTTTCCATAAGTTCCAAAGAAAATATTTTGTAAAAGCTGCCATCTGTACAGCATTATTACTCTTGGGTCACAGCGCCCAGTGCAAGCCACCCTTGGCTCAAAGTTTTTGGATCCTCTGAAACAGTGGTAGTGGTGGATAATGCATGAGCCTTCCCTTTATTGCCCAATTGCACAGTACTCGCTGCCACTACCTCAGCCGCCAGAACCTTCCAGTCAGTTCCTTCTTGGCTATAGTCAGCCAGTGAGTTGAATTACAGGTAAGTATAATTATCTCTCTCAGAGGAGAGAATATGTTCTGGTAAGTACAGTATCTGTCCAAGTGTTTTTAAAGAAGCGTTGTAATTTGTAAAGTGAAGTGATCCCACAATAGACTTGCAGGCTTATTTAAACTCAGGAACTTGGCAAAATCAAGGCCACAGTAACATTGTCAATTCATGGTTTTCAAATCATTCTAGCATGTCCATGGTAGTAAAATGTGCCCTGAAGTCCAGCCTTCCTTCAATCAGTGTAACTATGCTCCTGGAGTGTATTGTATGCGATCAGCTCTTCAGCCTCTCATTGGAGTAGGAGAAGTTTGCTATCAAAGGGAACCGATTTTGGAACAATGTTTTCATCACATTTCTAGATCACTTTTGTTAGAAAGAGAAATAACTAGGCAAACAAAAGGAAGGCCTGTAAAGATTCTACCTAATCTATTTTAGGTTTTAACATAGCACCCACCTATCAACCTAGTACCCGAGTGAGCTCCTTGCTGAACCTCTCAGTGCAGGGAGAGGGAGGGGTAATGTCCCCAGTGGGACTTCAGCAAGTGATGTAGAGTTGTGTATATATTGCAAGGGGAAAGCTCACTCCAAGAATTAGACAATTTTATAGTAATAATCATCACCATTGTAAAGTTAAATATGATAATGTATCAAGTTGTATCCCCGCCAGTTTGACTATTGCAAGGGCCCTCCTCTTTTCCCTAGCAATAGAAATATTTCAGTGCACCTGCCTACCCATAGGTTATTAGACTCTGCCTCCCCTGCCCTTTTGGATGCTGCAGTTTGAGTCCATAGATGATCAATCCAAAGTGATCTGCATCCTCTGAAAGGGAGACAGGGTAGCTCTTTGCTTAGCAACAGTCTTTGCATTTTGCCCTTGATGGGTCAATCATGAAAAGAATATGAATTCTGATTGGCTAGCACACATCAAAGAGGTAGATTAATTTACAGAAAACACATTCCGTCGTTCAGATGAAAGGCCTTTGTTACCCTCTGTTACAGTTCTTCCTGACACTGGCCTTGTCTACACTGAAGATTTTCTGAAATTGTCCTACAATTGCTTTAGCACTGTTGCTGCTCTAGTGTAGACCATCTGCAGGCATTTCACCATCATCTTGTGTAGTCCTATTCTGAGCTGACAACATATTGGTAAAAATGCTAATAGCAAGTCTACAGTTCCCACCATTGCTAGCATTTCTGGAGTTGTACCAGTGCTAAAGCAAGAGTGGGAGGATTTTTAAAAAATCTTTGTCAGAGGTAAGGCCACTGAGGTTTTTCTAATGAAAGTAAGGTGATTTTAAGGGGTGAAGGACAAAGTCTCTTATTCTACATTATGTCTTGCAATGTTTCATGCCTCATGATCCCCCTAACCTTTCCTCATTTCTAATTGTTTCAGTATTGTTTGCATACCTATTTTATGCTCTCTTTGTTTCCATTTTAGTGAAGTTTTAAGCACCTTTATTTCCAGTGTCAAAGAAAGTGTTCAGGGGGTAAGTAAATCCAAATTCCAAGCTGTAGCCTTTATCTAAAATTGAATTGTGGTTCTGCATTAACCTGTAGTGTCCCTAGGGCATGAGCTTAGCTCCTGTGACACTACAGTTTTCAGATCAATAGGGTGAGTTACCCTTTACATTCTCTTAGATTGGGAGACTCTGAAGAGCACACAAAGAATGAATACAGTGACCACAAACACAATTACAAGCAAAAAATCTTGTTTGTATAATAAGTTACATGCACATACCCATCTACGCCACCTGAGAGAGCCCAAGCAATAGCCAATGCCATATTCATATACCCAGAGCTATTATAGAGTCTGGTGGATCGCTCAACAGGTGGTCATGATAGAAGGGTAGTTCCTGCTGAGGTCTTCTCTTGGAGTCTTCCCACCCTCTCCCTACCAGGAAACTGCTTGTTGTTCTGACTACGCCTAACACCTTGTGCATATGCATGGGGGTTCCAACCTCCGTTTATCTATCTGTACTTCCATACCCCATACATTTTGCGGTTCCCCACTTTCCAGAGGTTGTTCTCTTAGTTCCCCTTTTTCCTATTTACATATTATTAACATTTACGTAAACAGATGCCAGCTCATGCCAAAGCACCAGGCCAATTCACTTGTATATTAGTATAGATTAAAATGATTGTTAATTGTATAAGAATGTATTTGGTGTTTAAACTTCATAAAAACTATTGGATATTACATGCATTGTTTTAATTTATATGTATCCTGTTATAATGTAGTAGCAAATGTTTTTATTGTATATACCCTGGTAATGAAATAACCCATCAAATGAGAAAGAAGCCTTGTGTAATGCAAAGGAAGAACATTGTGCACATTTGAAGGCTAGTGGTCATTGTATATGAATATCAGAGATCAAAGACTCTAAATGGACTCCTGTCTTTCCACCAACCAAAGAAAGAGGCCACATGGGTGGTGACCCTGTCAGCTTGTTTTCTGTGAGAAGAAGCTATAAGTTATGGATTCAGGGAAAGATCCTGCATCTCTAGACTGTGTAGGCTCTTACAGGGAAGGGTACCAGATGCAAAGCAGAGATCCTAAGAGACAATCTGGGTATTCTGAAAAGACTTTTGGGAAATTGGAAGTTTTATATCTCTGCCACCATTTGGAATTGTACACTGTGACTCACCTGTACATATATTTTACCTACTTTAACCTCTCAATAGCTCTCATTTCCTTTTCTTAGCTAATAAATCTATAGTTAGCTTACTAGAGAATTGTCTGGCAGTGTTGTCTCTGGTGTGAGATCTAGAATGCAACTTGGCCTGAGTGAGTGACTGGTCTCTTGGGACTGGGGATAACCTGGAATATTTATGATTTTTGGTATAAGAGACTATCACTAACTCCAATTTGGGTGGCGAGATAGACTGGAAAGTCTAAGGGGACTCTCTGTGACTCCAAGGTAAGACTGTTGGAGTGATCCAGGAGTTCACATTTCGTACTGGCTTGGTGAAATCTTATTATAGAACACATCATCCATTTGGGGTGTCTGTCCTGTTTTTGACAGCTTGCCCTGAGGTAGCCACTCATGGTCATGAGCCACTCCAGACAGCGTGACACCAACCTCTTTTTCCATATCGGGACTTCCACATCCCATGAATTTTGGGGTACCCTGCTTTTCAGAGGTTGTTTATTAATTCCCCTTTTTCTTATTAACATTTACGTAAACATGTTCCCATGGTAACCTGCAGTCAGAACGAAATTTTCTGTGATGTTACAGTCAGGTGTCTTGCGGTCCGAACAGATACATTGTGGCTTATTTTCCTGTAATATTACCTACTGGCACATCTTTTACAGTAATCTTATGGTTTTATTGGCATAGGGTCAGTCTTACGACATCCACTCATGTCAAGTCTCATTAAGCTTGAGGCCTAGTTTGGCTAAAATGAAATCTTACAGGTCTTAACCTGTAGGCCTTGCGTTACAGCCTTACTTTACTTATATACCTCATACACACTCATCACTCATAAATACTTGTCAGACTTATACTCCTATAATCCTACAATTTAAATCTATTAATCACACACTGATTACATATGAAATGACATTTGAGTGAACCATAACAATAGATAATACAATTAAATGAATTAATTAGCTACAAAGTCCAAAATAAAGAGGTTAGAAATATTGTAGTGCATTAATTTTATTTTTAGTTTAATACAATGTTTGCCTTTTTGAATGACACTATTTTAAACTATAAATAAATACTCCTTTTTGATGCAATTCCATTCAGTTTTCACAATTTATTGCAAATACTGTAATGCAAGTGAATAGATGACAGACTATGAATTTTCTTATTTGTCTTGGTTTTTGCAGTTGCAAACGTGCTTGGACAAGTTTGAAGAAAGTTTGGATTCAAGAAATAAATCCATTTTGGATGGCTTGGAAGCCGTTTCTAAGACCTGTAAGCATTTGCTATATTTCTGTTAATAGCAGAGGACATTGTCAAACTGCCGAAGTTAGTGTGTTTTCTCCAAGCTGGGAGATAAGACTAGTAGTGCACTCTCACACCGTATAAGCTCATGGGTTTGTCTACACTCATGATCTTTCCCTTACCAATATTTGCCATCCCTGCACGTTGTTTATTGCTGTGTCAAGCAGAGTTCTGAAATGTTGTTTTTTTTCAACAGATAACCACTATGCGCATCTTTGGCTCTGTGTAGATGATGATAGTTATTAGAATACTTGGAGCACTAATGACCCGTATAATTAAGGTTATCTGAACATTTAATTCTGAGCACCCATTTTCAGGTTTTCACAGCTTTCTCAAACTTTTCATGTACCAGAATTAAAATTTCCAGGCCTAGTCTCTGCTTGAAGTTTTGGGTTTTTTTTTAAGTTTGAGGGGGAAATTGTAGTCATTTTTGAGTGTGAGGCAAATGAAAATATACTTTCCCCATTATAAGAAAAATGTTTACAGCCCTATTTGAATATATCTAGCCCTGAAGTGGTTGGAAGTAGAAAGTCTTTATAAGGAAGAGTGCTTTGAAATGTTCCAGAGAAAATTTGGTCCGATTTGGCTGAGCTCTGAGCCTTTGAAAAGTCACACTTTGTGATCATGCAGTAGTTTTTAATGCTAGCAGTATTTATAACAAACAACCTGACAGTGTTCCAAAGAGGCCTGTGTTCCACTGGGTGTGCCTGGGAGGCTAGCTTTGTTACATACTAGAAAGTTAAAGTGTAGTAAAGATTTTGCATTGGGTGTAGCATGGCTTTGTAGGAGCCCTGCTTCATTTACTGTGTAGCAAAAAGTGGATTAAGGAAGACAGGGTTCTGAAAGACACTCTGTCTTATTCATTATGACCCTCTAAAGGTGAATGAGATAGAGTCTAATTCATTCTTTACACAGTGAAGTGTCCATTGGCTTGCACAGCTGGAAAACTGTGGGTTTGATTCTTGTTTACATTAAAATCCTTTTACATTGCTTTGGTAATATAAAGGAGCCCTGAAGGGGCCCTAGTATAAATGAGAATCAGCCCAGAAAGCTTGCCACTACATTGAAAACTTAATGTTTTCAGTGGCTCCAGCTGCCCATGACATAGGAATGCTCTGTAGGAGCCTTTGCCTCACTCACTGTACCTCTTGTATAGAAATTCTTTCCATGCTTTCTGTTTTTCTGGTAGTCCTAGAGTAATGCAAAGCAGCAGAATATGCTACACCTGTTTTACCTAAGGTTTTAGAAAGATTTACATTATTTATTTACATTATGAAAGTGTACATCACATGGTGTGCACATTCCATACACAAAGGAAAAACGCAGTCCCCATCCCAAAAGCAAAAGAAAGAGCAAGGGAAAGGGACATGTCATACAAACAAACAGGGTGAAGACTGGCACAGTCCTCTGAGTTCCTTGTTGTTTAACAAAGGAACTAGTTGCCCCATCTCTGGTTGATTGTTAATTCTTGACCTAACCCTCTACAGATCCATAATTTCTTTAATATATTGTCATGAACTGGGTGAAACCTTGTTATGGGTTGAGTTAAAACATTGTTCAAACTGATGTGTGTACGAGCTCGTCGGTTAAGTTAGCTGTAAGAGACAGCTAAGGGGCCACACTTTCAACAAAGGCCTACAAGAGTCTGCCCAGAAACTAGCACCGGGTGGGCAGAGGGTTCCACTGGGTGTTGACAGGATGGGGGGGGGGGTGAGAACACTCAGAAACTGAGATCAGACAAGAACAATGGGAGAAGCAGAGGCAAAGAGCAAGAAAGCCAATCAGTAGCCTGTGACTATAGTATGACCCTTGGAAAAGTGAGAGAGAAAACCTTTGGGTCTATGGGCTAAAGACACTAGGGGCTACAAGCTAATCATAGAATATCAAGGTTGGAAGAGACCTCAGGAGGTCATCTAGTCCAACCCCCTGCTCAAAGCAGGACCAACACCAACTAAATCATCCCAGCCAGGGCTCTGTCAAGCCTGACCTTAAAAGCCTCTACGGATGGAGATTCCACCACCTCCCTAGGTAACCCATTCCAGTGCTTCACCACCCTCCTAGTGAAATAGTGTTTCCTAATGTCCAACCTAGACCTCCCCACTGCAACTTGAGACCATTGCTCCTTGTTCTGTCATCTGCCACCACTGAGAACAGCCGAGCTCCACCCTCTTTGGAACCCCCCTTCAGGTAATTGAAGGCCGCTATCAAATCCTCCCTCACTCTTCTCTTCTGCAGACTAAATAACCCCAGTTCCCTCAGCCTCTCCTCATAAGTCATGTGCTCCAGTTTTGGTATAAGATTGTATAGGATTTTTCATCTGCACACTTACTTTGCTTTGGCATGTATTAGGCATTAGTAATAGTGGTGATTATGTTAAGACTAATTATTGTGGTGTGGGGGAAACTACTTTATATCCTAGATTGGTGACCCAGAAGATTTCAGCTGGCCAGTCACTATGATTGTGTAGCACAGCAAAGCATTTCATTCAAACCCCGCGGGGAAGAATCAAGCACTATTTTATTCATATTTACAAATTAAAGAGTAAATGCAGTTTTTATTGATTTCCTTGTTTAGTGCAAGAGACTGCTCAATCCCACTATGAATCAGTGCTGAATGCTCTAACAGACAAAAGCCAAACTGAGCAGATATTACTGGAGATGGAGAGGAGACTTGCAGCTGTAAGTTCAAAAATTCATCTGTTGTGCGGAATCTGGGTCCTGAATTTCTCCCGTTTCTTAAAAAATACTAATGAAATATTAGATTATGCCTTCCTATGATAGGTTATGAAGATGAAAGTTACCATTCTAATAGAGGAAAATATGTATATTGAAATGCTAATTCTAGGCTAACTCTGCCGTCTAGTAATCGTGCATTACGCTGCCCTGCAGGGATCCAAACTGGGGTGTTGATCATGATCTTTTGTTCGCCAGGATAGCAGGTACCACTCCCAGAGTGCCATCAGCGTGGTGGTGGCCCCATTTCCCAATGCTATGGGAGCTGTGCTCTGGAAGGGCCTGGCTTCTGGCAGCTTGGAGAATGCTGGTGCAGTATGTCTCCGATAAAGAGGGATGGGCGTGCTTCTCATGGAAAATCAGGTCAGACAGGGCCTCAGGGAGAGAACAAGGGACTTAGAGGGAGCAAAATATGACTTGTCATAAAGGTGCAAGATTGAAATGTCAGACTTTAAGCTGCCTAGATGGAGCTGGATTCCCAGAAGGGCCCCGCAGTGTATGTTTGTGGCAAACAATAAGCCACAGGAGGAAGTGGTATGTTGTCTTCATGAAGATAGGGAGACACCATAGTGAATTAGAAATTCACCCACCCAAAGAAATGTTACCACCATATTGCTTTTTGAAAACATGGCTCTGTACCAAAACATCCAGACTGCTGATACTTGGGTTGATATGAAAGCTAAGTGGACCATCTAAGATACTAAAGGGGTTTTGGTTTGAATGTTACTGTTGGAGTTTTCAGTATTTATTGCCTAATTTCTACTCTGCTGACTACTTTCCCCAGAAAGATATGGAGATTTTAGATGTGAAATCCAACTTACAGTTACTGAAGGAGAGTCTGGAACTACTAACATCTCAGCAGAATAAGCAACATCAGAAGCTATGTGAACAGTTAAATCACCTACCATTCCCCAACATCTTAGCTGAACTGCAGACATTCATTTCCACTTCCAGATTTCCCAGTTGCATAAAGGATAACGCATCCCAGACCTCTCCAGATATATTACAGGACCTCTATCTCATCAGTCAGGAGAAAACATGCTGTCAGTGCGATCAGACCACGAGGGTTTGCAGAACGAGTTCCTTTCAGACTCAGCTGCGCTCCATGACAATGGCAAATAGACATGGAGATTCCCATATGAAGAATCACATAGCTAAAGATGATACAAACAGGACTGATTTAAACACAGTAGCTGGAAGGGAGGTTAATCTCACTACTACAGTTTTACAAGGCAAAGAAAACATGACTATTCAAGAGATGAAGTCTGCTTTAGAAAAGCAACTCTCTGCTAACAATCCACCTTGTGCCTGCTGCTCCAACACTGACGTTTCTTGGGATAGTCATAAGAAACATCAGCTGCTTACTCAAGAAATACCTCAAGCCACACCACTGAGGACGGTAATCGGGAAAGACTCTAAGGGAATCAAAACTGTGACTCCTTCACAACAAAATCAGAGCCAACTTTGCCAACCTCCTGTACAAAACAATATGGCTGGACAAAGAGACATAGACTTTGCCACAGACAACATGATGCATATCACAGTTGTAGGAAACAGACTAAAAAAAGAAAAGTCCAAAAAACCCTGCCGGAGTAAATTAACAGTGAGGAAAAGAATGTACATTGCTAAGAAAAAAGGAGACCTTTCCAAGTGTCCTGACAGTGGTCTGAAGAAAAAAATGACCAGCAGGTGGATGGAGTCGGAGGATTCCAGAAAAAATTACTCTCCCACAGATACAGTTACGCTTCATTCAGGGAACTCTGGCCCAGGGTCTTCAGCTCCCAGCCACCAAAAGCTAAGCAGGGCCCAACACAGGAAGAAAGAAAACTCCTTGCCAGTGCTCCACTCCCATGAAAACCCGGAGCGGCTTGCAGCCAAGAGAAAGGGAATATTGGAAAATAAGAGGAGAGTGGATATTTGCAATACCAAAGGGACTCTCTGTTTCTGGGATTGCTCTCCCAGGGAGAGTGACATCAAGGGTGAAAAACAGATGAGCTGGTTCAGTCTCCCAAGCACCATGGCTTCTAATAAGTCGTGTCTGTCTTTCGCCCCTGCCCAGCATAAGAATACAACATTTTGCTCCTTAGTTTTTGATAGTGATTATTCTGATTGACATTTTCAGTTTGATTTTCCCGATGTATAACAGAAGTGTGGCTGGTTCAATCAGTTTTTTTCTTTAGGTCTGTTGGCTTTTTAATTTCTCAAGTTCTGTCACTCTTTAGACATGGCACATAACAGCATGTGGCACCTTGGAGCCCTGTATGGAGGGATAAGGCTTTTTCATACACATGGCAGCCCCCTCTGGCAATATACAAGATGTACTCAGACCTAAACTACGTTGAAATGTCATTGGCAAGCTTTGCGTATTGTAAATGATAATATGTTGCTGTATTCTGTCCAGGAATGAGGCCTGGGGCAAGGATTCCCGTTCACCTGGGAAAGCTGTCGTGCTCCTTATTATTTTTATATTTTGGTGTCTCCCTGCTCTTAGCAGAAATGCCATTGTTCTCTAATTGCTGTCATCTTTGCTTAGCAGAAGAGGGTCTGTGATGCTTGCCTAAATTTCCACTAGCGAGAACCCTGCTAGCAGGCTACGGGGCACAGAAACACAGCTGAGTCTGTTGTAACTATATCTAGAAGTGGAATCTATTTAAAACTTTTAAAGACATGTAATACAGTGTCTGTAGCCTAGGGCTTTAATTCCAGTTTTTCGTTCTCTCTCTTTAGAGTGGTTCAGATGGCTAAGGGACTGAATCCTGGTCCCACTGAAACAAATGGGAATTCTTATGATTGACTTCACACAGTTAAGATTAGCCCCAGGTCTTTTGCCCTATTCTGGGTAAATTTACCTTTTGTGTGAAAAAAGAACCCTAATATCTTGTTGGGTTCACCAAATACAGCATTTCTTCTCCTTTCAGGCTTCTTTCTCTGGTCACTTCCTTCAATTTCAGTCTCATTTTTTTTCTCATCTGCATCTCTTAGCTAATCAAGAACTTCATCTTATGTGTTTCTAGTGTATTAGGGCCTCAAAGAAAAGCCTAGAAAGGTGGCACCCATAAAACAAGATGCCAAGAAAGGCCATTGGTTTTGTCTGTTTTCATTTAAAAGACTTAAGAATTTCTGATTAACAGTGATTTCAAATTCATAGGTTTTAAGGTCAGAAGGGACCATTAGAGTCACCAGTTCTGAGCTCCAGCATGA
The DNA here is from genome assembly GCF_028017835.1 of Emys orbicularis. NCBI lineage: Eukaryota > Metazoa > Chordata > Testudines > Emydidae > Emys > Emys orbicularis. Next base: position 130,910,020 of record NC_088689.1, read on the forward strand.
CACAGGCCATAGAATTCCACCCGGAGAATCCTGCCTCAAGCTCATAGCTCGATGGAACTACAGCAGCTCCTTTAGAAAGACATCAAGCCTCGAGTTTAAGTTTTGATCACTTCAAATAATTTTATTCTATTTGATTTCAGAATCAGGTTTGCTCTGACAAATGAAACACTTCAATACATAGGAAAGAGATCTGCTGTCATGAATATAAATGGCCTCATTTTGTCATTCCAGAATAAAAAGACCTTGTTTATCTATTGCTTGATTATCAAGTCCATTTCTTCATGAATGTCAAATTTCTGTGTAATGATTTCAGGGGATAGGCTCGTATGCTTGTAGTGCTGTGGGTTAACAGACAGATGCTGTTTAGCTAGTTTGTCTCCTACAGATGATATAATTGGGATAATTAGTTTTCCACAGCTTGCCTGATATTTAACGAAGAGGGATAACATCACTTTTTATAACTCTGTAATATCAGATTCTGTGTTAATGCTCTTTGGTGAACATGACAGGTGACATTTTCAATCAGTGTGGCAGCATCCTCCGAGGAACTAACATGTCTCAGAGAGTGACAGCAACACACAAGATTAAGCGAGTCTCCAAGATGCGAGTGCTGTAGTGGGGTGGGAATGCACACCTTGCGGTCATATGCACCGTACATGCGAGGGCACCATTTTATACAGAAATGAAATGGCAACCTCCACGCAACATGACTTAGGACACACCATATGTGTGAGGTCACACCAGCAGGGGCGGAGTACACATATCCACAGACACCGTTGCTACCAAACAGACAGTCGCACTACCCTAGGATTCAGTTTACTCTGAGTGAGGCTGACGTGGTGGTGGTCAGTCTTCACTGCTGCGGTGCAGACCAGCTGCACTAAATCCATTGTCCTTCCCAGTGTAATCCCACAATGCCTCTGCACTCTTCAGGGATGGCTTTGACTCCTAGAGCATTAACTCTATCATCTGTCAAGCGGCAGTCATCTCCGCCCCAACACCTTCCTCCTCCAGGTGTGGCAGCATCGGAGGTAGTACTCAGGTGCTCTCAGGTGCCCTAACACTCAGATTAAAAGGGCCCAAAAAAGGACAATAAAATATAACTGTAATAACATGTAGATTAAGACACTTCCTTTCTGCCTCAGGGATTCGGGATTGCCATGGCTGTCCACCTGCTGCTGCAGCATCTCCACACACTCAAGATCTGAAAAACAGAAAACAGAAGAGGGTCGTTAGCTAACAGACACACTGCAAAGCTCTCCCTCATTCAGTGAGCACGTCCATCCTGGGCACTGAATGAGGCAGGGTTCCGGTGGGATAAATAGGATGTGATCGTGTAATTCAAAACGGTCTTATATGCACAGGCACAAAGCAGCTGGATTAAGGTGGCACAGGCAAACTTAAAACTGGCATTTCCTAACTTTTGGATGATTAAAGGAACATTAAGGTTGCAGAGTCAATGTGGTTTTTCTGGTGCGTAGTGTGGCAACAAATACCCTAGACAATACTCAAATTGTGTATGCCCTCAGGTGACGCCACTGGCCTCCCCATGGTGCTCCCACCCATTTAACATCCCCCTGGAGAAGTGATGCCGTGCTTGGAAGGCCACTCAGTAGCTGGAGGAGGAAATGAGATTGGAGAACTTGCTGAGCCATTTTATAAACCATGTGAGTATCATGGAGGGTGTTTGCTGCATTCCTCAGTGTACTTAGCACTTGCTATGTTCAAATCACAGCTCGACCTCAGCTGCAGCCGGGAGTGCTCAGCACTTCTGCAGATCAGACAGTAGGTATGTACGGGCGATGCACGAGCCCAATCAGAGCTAGCACCAGGGTGTCTCCTGGAGGTGGAATCTACACCTCAGTTCAGCAGTGTGCTCACTGGATCCGCAGTTACACTTCCCTGTGCGTAACTGATAGATTGGGGACGGCTTGAGAGAGCTACAAGGCCAATTAGCCCAGAAGCAGGGCAGGCCCGGGAAGGGACTGCTGGGGGAAGGGGAGGAGAGAGGGTTTCCGAGAGTCAGAGCCAAGAGACCCCTTCTGCCCCATCTCTTCTCTAGCCACAAAGCGCTCGGAGAGCTCGGCAACCACCTTGTGCAATTGATTCACAGCGTTCTCCCCATCACCCTCACAGCCGGGGGCAGCTCGGTAATTACACATACGCACAGGTGCCAACTCAGGTTTCCCCCTGGGGCACCCACGGGGAAACAAATAGCGAGTGCTCAGCACCCACTGGCGGCCCCGCCGATCAGCTCCTCCCCCTCCCTCCCTCCCTCCCACCCAGCGCCTCCTGCCCGCTGCAATCAGCTGTTCAGCGCCGTACAGGAGGCGTGGCGGGCAAGGGGGCGGAGCGAGGGCGGGAAGAGGTGGGGTGGGGCCTTGGGGGAAGGGGTGCACTGGGCCGGGGCCTGGGGTGGAGCGGGAGTCGAGCACCCCGAGGAGATGACAGTCGGTGCCTGAGCTCACTCTGCCACGGAGGATCTTCCCCCCTGAGCGAGCTCTCCTGGCGCTGACTCCCAAAAGCCTGCCAGTCTATCCCCTCCTGCCAGGGGTGCTGGGGGTGCGGCGACACCCCCCGCCTTGAAGTGGTTTCCATCATACCTAGGGGTTGCAGTTTGGTTCAGTGGCTCTCCGCACCCCCATTGTAAAAACTTCCCATGTCACCGCCTCCCACTGAGGGCTTCCTGGGCCTGCTCGGCTTTCTGGGCTAATGAGCCTTTAGCTCTCCCTAGCCGATCCCCAGTCTGTCAGCTGGGCCCAGCTTTGCAGCTTAGGGTTCCTCTGGGGCCATTTCACTGGTCCGTGCTTTGCCCAGCACTCCAGCACACACACCCTTAGGCTCTGTCTCCCGAAGAAACGTAGCGCTTCAGTAGAGACTCACTACAGCAGGGGTGGGCAAACGGTTATATAGACATGCTGGAAATTAATCTTCTCCAGGAGGCAGGCTTGGCTGGATTGTTTTGCTTGACATGCCGTCCGTTGCATCCCTGCACTTGAGTTGGAAGACAGCTTTGCTGAACTGCAGGGCTGAGGCTGCATGGACCTGCTGGCTGAGAGCACAGAAAGGTGGCTTTCTCCCACACTGCATTTTGCGGTATGAAAACATCAGATGGGTTTTTAACCAATCATTAACATTCCGGGCATACTCAGGATTATACTTAGTCCTGCTTCAGTTCAGGGGCCTAGACTAGATGACCTACTACGGTCCTTCCAGTCCTACGTTTCTATGATTTCTACTAGTATGATTTTTTTACCCTCCTTTACACAGCGATGGTGTCTTGTGGATTCTTCATTGTTGTTCTTCACTTTTTTAGTTTCTTTAGAGTCTGGTTTTGTTTGTTTTGGGTTTTTGTTGTTGTTATCATCTTTGTAATTCAACATTCATTTTGTACTTCCGACCTCTGCGCAAACCTTGGGGTTTACCCCTCTTTTTTCTCAGTCCTCGGTGTCTGGATTTCTATACAGATCAGGTTTTAGATTTCAGTGTATTACTATTTTTTCTCTCACTTTTAAATCCCTTTCTTTATTCATAGATCTTTAAGACTAGAAGGGACTATTATAATCAATTAGTCTGACTTCCTACATAAGAGGCCAGAGAACCTCACCTAGTAAATCAGGCATCAAGACCATAATTTCTGTTAGAGTTAGAGCATACTTTTAGAAAGATACCCAGTCTGGATTTAAAGATTTCAAGCTACAGAGAATCCACCATATTCCTTGCTACATTGTTCCAATGGTTTAATTACCTTCAGTTAAAAAATTGGGTTTTATTGCTATTCTGAATTTGTCTAGCTTCAACTCCCAGCCATTGGATCTCCTCATGTTTTTTTCTGCTAGATTAAACAGCTGTTTACTATTTGGTATCTTTCCTATGTAGATTCTTGTTGACCATGATCAAGTTGCCTCCTTTTCAGATTTCTCTTGGCTAAACTAAATGGATCGAGCATCTCAAGTCTCTCACAACGTACAATTAACCTGTGGAACTCACTGCCAGGGGATGTTGTGAAGGCCAAAAGTATAACTGGGTTCAAAAAAGAACTAGAGAAGTTCATGGAAGACCGGACCCTCAATGGCTATTAGCAACCCCATGCTTGAGGCCATGCTAAACCTCTGACTGCCAGAAGCCGGGAGGGGAAGTCTGGTGGATCATTGCAGCTGTACACCCTCTGGTCACTGTCAGAGATGGGATACTGGCCTAGATGGACCATTGGTTTGACCCAGTATGGCCGTTCTTAGGTTCTTATGCTTAGAGGGCATATATAGCTGTAAGACTTTTACATTAGTGTGAAGCCCCTCGAATAAATGTAATTGGTGGAATTATTTTGTATTGCAAAACATTCTATTTCGAAGTGATTTTGGACATTGTATTAGTATTTGTTGTATTGTTGTTTGTTACATTTTGGTTAAAGGAGGTGCCCTCTTTAAGAACAGGTGGGGCACGGGATTGCAGAGGGAGTCTGAAGGAGACGGAGCAGCATGTGCAACATTAGCTCTAGCTCTTCTTGGGGTTTTTTGCTAATGCACTAGAGGTCGCCGTTCACATGGAGTCACCATTCAGAACCCCGCCCAGCTCACTAGCCTTCCAAGCTGTCCCATCTAATGGAGATTTGGTGCCCCTGTATGAGATGAGTTTAGTGGGGCTCAGCTCCAGGTTTACTTGCAGGGCTTCACCACCAGGCTTTGTACTAGTAACGATGGTGCATATTTGTCAGCCTGGTGGGCTAATGCTGCCCTCGGGCAGACGCTGGGCAGAGAGGGCTTTTTAAGGTCCACGTCCTCCTGCTTTTTGGCCCCATTTGCTGCAGCTGCTGTTTCCGAGGCTGCCTGTGCGGGGCACGTGGCTAAGCACAAGGGGTGGCCCTGTGATGCTCCGTGCATGAGGCGAGTCAGGGTTCGAGTGGGTGTGGTGCTCTGACCCACCTGGTGGCACCGAGACCACGTAGAGATTTATGAGTTTGCTACAGCCTGAGCCATGTGGCTTTTCGCTCCTGCGGTAGCGGCTCCTGCATTTAGCTCCAGAGGTCCCAGGTTCAATCCCGCCCACTGCCGACCGGGACACCAGGCAGAATCTTGGGGCTCGGAGGGGAGGCTTGGGGCTAGTAACTAGCAGTAGCAATGCTGCGGAGGTGGGGTCCTGCTGGGCCCCTCGTTGTGAGGTCAGGGTATCAGGAAGGGATCACTCTGAGGTTTGGCCTTCCCTCCTTCCTTCCTACCTACCTACGCAGCTGATAACTTCACCGGTGCCATGCATCTGCAGAGATCTCACTTGCTTATTGTTTGATTGCCAGCTGAAGTGACACTGGTATTATGTTTCCATGGTAATATGTATGTCAGTGCTGTTATTTTTGGGGCTAAAAATGTCTGTACAAAGGAAAACAAACTAAGAAACCTTGTCAGGTTTAGAACATTTTCTGCTACCTAAAGTAAAGAAAATGTTACCAATCATTTCCCACTCTTCTCCCCTGCCCTTAAACACTGGGGTGAAGTGCTTGGGTCCTGTGTTCTCATGGCCTCCGCGCTGGAAAGCCCAGCTCTGCCTTGAAATCCAGAGTCCAAGCCAGGGCCTTACAGCACTGTACAGCTTCACTATAGCGCCCTTCGTTATTCTGAACCTTCGGCTCTAACAACCTGGGTCCCTGGATCCCATGACAGTCCAGTACAGCCCCACCCCCGCTGCCCGGGGCTGACGTTTTGATTGTCCTTTCGCTATAACTAGCCCCTGGGTACAACGAACTAAAGGCTTGGACCCGACAGGTTCTTTATAGCGAGGGTGTTCTGTGCTTGGTATGAGGCCATCCAGTCCCCGTCTAGAGGACTGCACAAACCAGTCCCTGCAAAGCCCAGGGGCCTGCGTCCTGGGAGAATGTGGAGCACCTGGAAAAACCATGTGAGTTGCTGCAGAGAAGACATAAGAGCTGAGCACCCATCATTCCCACTGACCTCCGTGGGGCTGGGACTGCTCAACACCTCTGAAAGCAGGCCAGTGACAACTCCGAGCTGTGCTGTTCGCTGGGATCGGGGCCTCGCTGGAGAGGACCCAAACGTTTGTTGATTGATTACTAAGCATGCAGGCAGCTGTCTGCAAAGGGTGGGAGTGCGGGAGCTTCAGCTCTCACTGCAGAGGGCTCAATTAAACTTGTTCCGTGGTTACAAACAGCCTGGCACCCAGCTGCAGATGAATGATGTGTGTCTCTGCCTTGCTCTGCACTTCCCCCAGCAAAGTAGCCTGGGTGTGGGGCTCTCTTTGGTGTCTGGGTCTAGCCATGGCTACTTCTACCTCCTTTTGCAGCCTCTCAGAGCGGACTGCCATGCTGCCCGTTGACTTGCCTGGCCCATGGCGAGGCCCTGTGGAAGGGAGAGCACTCCCGCGTTTCTGATGCCAGGGAGAACATACTGGCGTGGCTACAGAAATGAGAGATGGAAAGGGCTTTGCTCAGCTCTGCTCCTCTCTCCCCCTGCCGCTGCCCACACAGGATCAATCCCTGCAGTAAACGCTCCAGGGCACTTTTCAGGGGTGCATTAATCAGTGTTGCCAGTTTGTGGTTGCTGCGTGCGGGAGGGGGGTTGGGTGCTGGGTGCAGGCTCTGGGCTGGGGCAGAGGGTTGGGGTGCAGGGAGGGTGCCGGGGGGGTTGTGGGTGCTGCGTGCGGGAAGGGGGTTGGGTGCTGGGTGCAGGCTCTGGGCTGGGGCAGGGGGTTGGGGTTCAGGACGGCGTGTGGGAGGGGGTTTGTGGGTGCTGGGTGCGGGAGGGGGGTTGGGTGCTGGGTGCAGGCTCTGGGATGGGGCAGGGGGTTGGGGTGTAGGGGGGGTGCGGGAAGGGGTTTGTGGGTGCTGCGTGCGGGAAGGGGGTTGGGTGCTGGGTGCAGGCTCTGGGCTGGGGCAGGGGGTTGGGGTTCAGGATGGCATGTGGGAGGGGGTTTGTGGGTGCTGGGTGCGGGAGGGGGTTTGGGTGCTGGGTGGGGGCTCTGGGCTGGGGCAGGGCATTGTGGTGCAGGAGGGGGGTTGGGTGCAGGCTCTGGGCTGGGGCAGGGCGTTGGGGTGCGGGAGGGGGTTTGTGGGTGCTGTGTGCGGGAGGGGTTGGGTGCTGGGTGCAGGCTCTGGGATGGGGCAGGGCGTTGGGGTGCGGGACAGGGTGCAGGGCCGGGGATGAGCAGTTTGGGGTGCAGCAAGCAGGCTGCCCCGGGGATGGGTGACCAGAGAGGAGGACTCCCACCGGCAGCAGCAAGAGGGGGGGAGAGGGACCCCCATCCCGGCCCCCCCCAGCACGACAATCACCCAAGCCCCCCCAGGCTGCTGCTCAGGGGGCCCAGCCAGGACCAGCACCATGCGCCTCCTCCCCTCCTCTGTCTGCAGGCACAGCAGCCCCTCAGCCTGTCCCCGGGCCGCTCTCTTGTAGCATGGAGGGGGAAGCCGCCCGCTGCCCAGGGCAGGCAGGGCCGCGCGGGTCGGCAGGTGGGACCGGGGGAGAGACCCGGCCCTGAACATTGCTGGAGCCCAGGCACCAGAGGCCCATACAACTCGCCGCCCCTGCCCTGGGCAGCTGCAGTGCTTGAGTGAAGCTGCCCCTACGCCAATGGGACAGCGTCTCCCACCGGTGCAGTTAACCCCCCTCGGTGCGGGGCGGTAGCTCTGTCCCAGGAGACGCTCCCCCGTCGCTATAGTGCTGTCGACGGGGGGGGGGAGGGGGCTGGTCGGTGTAACGGTGGATTTTCACACCCCTGAGTGACGTAGTTACACCGATGTAGGTCTGTGGTGTAGACCTGGCCTCAGCGTGTTGCCGGTAACACAAGGTGGAACCCATTGTTTAGCATAAGTAGTTAACACATGTTTCCAGGGACTGTTCATGGCGAGGTGCCCCTCCTGTCATTCATCGGTGTCACAGATAAGACAACTCACAGCTTGCACAAGGTCACCTCCGCCAGAGCTGGGACCAGAGCCAGGTCTCATCTGTCAGACTGTATTGCAGATCTCAAAGTAGGTGCTTCTGTCAATCACCCGTTAGCAGCTAAACCACAATCCGAGGTGGGGTCTGCGATGGCCTGAACGCTAAGAGAGCTGGAGAGTCTGAATCTCACCGATGGCCCAAACCAGGGGGTTGTTAACATTTCACTCTGTTGTCTGTAACCGCCATGTGACGAACTGGGACTGTTCTTAATGTGGTCTGTGAATGCTGAGTGGGGAGTGTTGGCTGGGAAGGCAGGGGAGGTTGGCTAGGACGGTCTGCATTGGGGGATGGGAGACTGACCGAAGGAAAATACCTGAGCATGTAACATGAGAACCCAGGAAGGGGTTAGAGGCCAGGTGACACCTTTGCCCGGGAAACTGAACAAAGGCTGTGGGAGGGGACGCTGGGGAGAGAGTTTCAGGGGCTGGCTGGTGGAATGGCTGGGAGACAGACAGGGCTCTGACCTCCCAAGGGGGCTGGGGCACCCTGGGACCCCAAGATGGACCTAACTGGGGGGGGGGGATCCTGTTGTCTGTGCCTGCAAGACCTGTCTTGGACTGTGTTCCTGTCGTCTAAATAAACCTTCTGCTTTACTGGCTGGCTGAGAGTCATGATGAATCGCAGGAAGCCGGGGGTCAGGGTCTTGTGTCCCCCACACTCCGTGACACCCCACACCACAGTCTGGTCCCAGCACCAGGAACAGAATCCTGCTACCTAGTGTCCCACTGCTGACCCGCAAACACGTGTGGAAGCCACTGGTGTGCTGTATCTGGTGTGGGCTGGCAGTGGACGAAGTCTCTGTTGTGGCTCTGAAGGCCAGGAGCCCAAACCCAGCTACTGACCCGTGGAGGTGAAGAGTTTGTCTACGCTGGCGAGTTTGTGTCAGGAAAGCAGCTCTGAGCGCTGTAACTCCCGAGGTTACACACGGCCCAGCCACTCAGTGCGCAGAAACTGCGCAGTTCTAGCGCTGTAACAAACCCACCCCGACGAGAGGCGTAGAGCTGTCTGCACCAGGGCTACAGCGCCGCGGTGCCAGTGCAGACACCCTGGTCGATCACAGCGCTGCGATTGGCCTCCGGGAGGTGTCCCACAATGCCTGTTCTCGCCTCTCCGGCCATCGGTTTGAACTCTACTGCCCTGCCCTCAGGTGACCAACCGGCAGCCCCACCCCGTACATTCCTTTGCAAATTTGAAAGTCCCCTTCCTGTTTGCTCGGTGACGCATGCAGTGGCCTCAGTGCATCTTTCCAGGTGGCCCTGCCTGCTCCATGCACCAGGCGATCCCCCACTTGGAGCAATGCCGAGCTGCTGGACCTCGTCAGCATTTGGGGAGAGGAGGCTGTGCAGTCCCAACTGCTCTCCAGCTGTAGGAATTATGATACCTACGGACAGATTTCACGATGCATAATAGAAAGGGGCCATGACTGGGGGACACTGCAGGGCAGGGTCAAAGTGAAGGAGCTGTGGAACGCCTACCACAAGGTGTGGGAGGCAAACTGCCACTTGGGTGCTGCGCCCACGAGCTGCTGGTTCTACAAAGAGCTGGACGCGATACTCAGCAGTGACCCCACCTCCCCTGCGAAGGCCCCTCTGGATTCTCCGGTCGAGAGTGCACCGAGCCAGGAGGAGGCAATCTTAGACGAGGAGAAGCGGGCATCCAAGTTACTCCGGGATCCCCCCCAAGATGGACTGTGCTGAAAGTCACTGACTTCTGAGCTAACAAGCTTTGTGTGACGCTGTGTTCCTGTCGACTAATAAACCTTCTGCTTTACAGCGCTGGCTGAAAGGCACCAATGACTGCGGAGTTGGGGGGCAGGGCCCTCTGGTTTCCCACCCCAAAGGGAAGTGTGCGGTGGGAACAGGGATGCTGAATGCGCCGAGGTCAGACCGGGAAGGATGTAGCCTGGACAGTGCCCTGAGGGGAGCCATGCTACCCAGAGTCCTGGCTGGCTTCGTACTGAGCAGTTCAGACTCTGTCACAGGGCCCTCCCTAGACACTAGCAGTGAGCCCCGGAAAGGCGTGCTCGCACAGCGGTCTGGCCGGCAGCAGCCAAGGAGTCTGGAGCCTGCCTTGTGGGACTGCAGGTCTGAACCACTTTAACCGGGCTCAGTGTGCATGAAAGGCCAGAGCAAGGCAGAGTGCCTCTAGCTACTGATTGGCACCCACACAAGGGCAGGCTTTGAGAGGCAGATAATCAGCTGAACATGAGCTCCCAGTGTGCTGCTCGGGCCACAAGAGCTCAGGGGCACCTGGGATGCCTAAACAGGGCAATCTCGAGCAGGAGCTTTTCCCTCTGCACTTGGGGCTGGGGCGACTGGGGCCAGGGCTGGTCCCACAGCTCGAGGAGGATGTTGACAGACTGGGGAGGGTTCAGAGAAGAGGCATGAGACTGATGAAAGGATGAGAAAAGCTACCTGCTAGTGAGAGACTGCGGGAGCTCCAGCTATTTAGCATAACAAAGGGAAGGATCCGGGTGATATGGGTACGGTCAGTAAATGCCAACACGGGGAACAAATACTGGAGAATGGGCTCTTCGGTCCAGCAGAGAGATGTAGAACCGCAGCCAGTGCTTGTAGCTAGCGGAAGCTAGACAAGTTCAGACTGGCCATCAGATGTACATTTCAAACAGTGCTAGTAACTAACCACTGGGACAGTTTACAGGGACTTGTGGTGGATTCTCCATCGCTGGCAATTTTAAAGTCACGACAACGTTTCCCGAACAGATGTGCTCTAGGAGGCCAGTGTGATGGGTTGGGTCACAGAAACCCCCTTGGGAGCTGCCACCCGATGTGCAAAGACTACCCCTGCTCCTGTTTTCCCTGCCAGCTCAGGACTCCAGCACCCTGTCTTGCTGAGCCAGACACTCCAGTCTGCTCTAACACAGACCCAGGGTCTGAATCACTTGTCCCAAAGCTGCAAGTTTACCTGAAAACAGCTCACAGAAGTGTGCTTGTCCTTAGCACTCAGTTGCCCAACTCCCAATGGGGTCTAAACCCAAATAAATCCGTTTTACCCTGCATAAAGCTTGTGCAGAGTAAACTCATAAATTGTTCGCCCTCTATAACACTGATAGAGAGATATGCACAGTTGTTTGCTCCCCCAGGTATTAATACATACTCTGAGTAAATTACTAAATAAAAAGTGATTTTATTAAATACAGACAGTAGGATTTAAGTGGTTCCAAGTAGTAACAGACAGAACAAAGAAAGTCACCAAGCAAAATAAAATAAAATGCGCAAATCTATGTCTAATCAAACTGAATACAGATAATCTCACCCTCAGAGATGCTTCAGTAAGTTTTTCTCAGACTGGACACCTTCCAGGCCTGGGCACAATTCTTTCCCCTGGTACAGCTCTTGTTCCAGCTCAGGTGATAGCTAGGGGATTCTTCATGATGGCTCCTCTCCCTCCTTTGTTCTCTTCCACCCCTTTATATATCTTTTGCATAAGGCGGGAACCCTTTGTCCCTCTGGGTTTCCACCCCCCATCACTGGAAAAGCACCAGGTTAAAGATGGATTCCAGTTCAGGTGACATGATCACATGTCACTGCAAGACTTCATTGCCCACTTGCCAGCACACACATATACAGGAAGACTAACAGGTAAACACAGCCATCTGCAGACAATGGTCCTGGTTAATGGGAGTCATCAAGATTCCAAACCATCATTAATGGCCCACACTTTGCATAATTACAATAGGCCCTCAGAGTTATGTTTTATATTTCTAGTTTTAGATACAAGAGTGGTACATTTCTACAAATAGGATGATCACACTCAGTAGATTATGAGCTTTGTAATGATACCTTACAAGAGACCTTTTGCACGAAGCATATCCCAGTTGCATTATATTCACTTATCATCAAATCTTTATAAAACTATCCCAGTTACATTATATTCACTTATTATCATGTTTTTATAAAACCATATAGACTGCACAACGTCGCAGCCAGTTTCGATGATCCTGGTGCTCCCTTCTGGCCTGGGACTCTATTAATCTATAACCCTAGCGCTAAGCCAGCTCCACATCTCACACCAGCCGCACTCAGACCTGCGGCCCCATCGGTACTTTGACACCTGCCCCGGCACTCGGAGGCTGACCCGCTGGTGGAGTGTGAAAGTCGTGAGCTACCGACCATCTTAGACTGCAGTCTACAGGGGGCAGCGATGTTGTGCCAGGTGTGTGCACACCACGAAACACTCCCGTCCCTGATCCGGAGGGGCCCCCGAGTGCGACTGGAATATACCTATGAAGTAATAACCTTCATAATCACAGTCTTTGCAGCCGACTGGCTGCATTGAGCGAGACTTGTATCCGCAGTGCCACCTGCTGGACTCTGCCACCATAGCTCGTGTGTCTGGGACATGGGACGCCGTAGCCCCATAACGTTGCCTGGCATCTGAAGGGACAGAGCAGAGACACGCCCGAGGAGGAGACCGGTTTCAGGGGTAGCCGTGTTAGTCTGTATCCACAAAAACAACGAGGAGTCCTTGTGGCACCTTAGAGACTAAGAAATGTATTTGGGCATAAGCTTTTGTGGGCTATAGCCCACTTCATCGGATGTATGAAGTAAAAGATACAGGAGCTCATGTATTTATATGTAGCTCACGTCTGCCCAAATACACTTCTTAGTCTCTACGGTGCCACAAGGACTCCTCGTTGTTTGTCCAGAGAGGAGCGCATCCCCCACTGCCCACACGCTGCCTGCAGGAAACAACGCCAGCGCCGCGGGGGTTGGAATGAGGGTTCTGTCATTCGGCACCGCTGGCACCATCCTGCTCGCTGGGCAGTGAGAGGAAAGGCCCAAGCAGCTGCTCAGGAACCCGAGGGACGGAAAACACACGCTCTGCACATTGCCTTCTTTGCCGTGCTTACAGATGGGGCTGAGGATGATCAGTGCACACCGCAGGGTTCTGATAAGGCCTTTGCTTTCGGAAAGCGAGCGTTACAGTGTACGTTGCTTGTTTGCAAAGGGTACTACTTATAACACACATTCTTTGAAGCAGGGTCTCTCCCTGTTCTGTTTGCACAGCTCCGAGCACAGCAGGAGCCGTGAGCACGCAGACCCCAGCCAGCACTGCTCAGCGTGACCGAGGCCTGGCCACGTGTTTCGGGGCATCCCGGCGAAGGAGCCGGAGCTGTTGAAGGAGGGCTGTGCGGGTGGACAATGAGGTGGCGTTGGAGATGTTTGCAGGGAGGGGCAGCAGGGGAGAAAGAACAAAGGGGCTGGTTGGAGGGCGAGGGACAGGTCAGAGGCAGGAGTCAGCTCAGCAGCCAGTGAGAGAGGTGGGTCGGGTGGGGATCGACTGCGAAGGGCCTTGGAAGTGCAGACCCAGCTCATGCTGGATGGGGTAGAGCCTGGGGAGCCAGCGGCTCACACCCCCTCCCCCCAGGGCACCCCCTCCCCGCCCCCCGCAGTAGCTCAGGGCAGAGCCCGACGTGTGGGGCAGGGGGAGCCGGGGAGCCAGCGGCTCACACCCCCTCCCCCCAGGGCACCCCTTCCCCGCCCCCCGCAGTAGCTCAGGGCAGAGCCCGACGTGTGGGGCAGGGGGAGCCAGCGGAGGGCTGCAGAGGGGGGTCAGAGCAAAGGGCTCGAGGAAGGGTCTGTGCAGCAGGTTGTGCAGGCCAGAGAGCAGGATGGCAGCATAGCCGAGATGCGAGATGATGGGACTTAGCTAACCTGCCCCCTGACCGAGCGGTGCCAGCAGCTCTGCACAGGGGAGCAGCACGGCCTTTCCTTTGTTCCCGGACTGCAGTACTTGGGCACCGGTTCTAGCAAACAGGCTGAGCGCCGTGCAGGGCCAGCCGGGAGGTAACGTCCCAGCACACACGGCTCCAAAGGCCCATGGACCTGGCCTTTCCGCAGTGTCTAGGGCAAACCGTGCGACTGACTCCAGGCTGGGCCGCCTGCCACAGCTTTTCCTCAGAGCGAGAGAGCGGCAAAGGCCAAGCCTCCCTTCAGTACCAGGAACAGCAACGGCAATGCCCAGGCCCTGGGGGCCACGGAGCTGGGTACTGCCCGGGGGTTAGCAGCCAGCGTGCAGGAGGGGGCTGCGCTGTGGGAAGCCCCACCTGTCTCACTCTGCTCGGGGGGCTGGAGACACGGAGCTGCCCAAATTCACATGAGTTGCTGTGAAAATGTTGCCGGTTGGAAGCGAGGGCTTTGTCGAGGCGGGTGGGCCCCGTGGACAGGGCATGGGGCTGGGACTCAGGGGATCCGTGGGCAGTTTCTGGCTCTGCCAGACTCCCTGAGTGACCGTGGGCAAGTCACTCAGTCTGTGCAGTTCCCACCTGGGGATGACATCCGTCATGGGCAGAGGGCTGGATCAGTGATTCATGGGTGAGACGCTCAGATCCTGCAGAAAGGGAGGCTGTCAGGGTGGGGTCCTACGCGAGGCAGGCCAGCCAGGCTCGCTGAGCAGTGCAGACAAACTAGCGAAACTTCCCACGCAGTCCCTGCGCTCGTCGCTGTGTGTGCGGAGGCCATGGAGCTGGCTGACTGGTCCCTGCACACCTAAGTGCTAGATTTGCATGTGCACTATGCGCAATAGTATGTGCAAGTCGTCCTGCTTGCCCTTAATGGAAGACCTCACTTAATGGAAGAGCCACTCACCGGCCCTGCAGATACAGCCCCACTGGCTGGGCACGGCCTGTTGTCCTGTGTCTCCCTGTAACTCGCGGGAGCCAGGGGGCAGTGCTGGGGGGAGCCAGGCCCGCCTCACAGCAATTCTGGGCCCCAGGGCCAGGTCCGTCCCAAGGGGGTGCGGGGCCCAGGGCGGAAGTGACAAATCCGTCACTTCCGGGACCAACTGCGCTAGCCAATTGCGCCAGCCCGCGGGACCCCCAAAGCGCGGGGCCCAGAGCAGCCACCCCAATTCGCTGTACCCTAGGGACGGCTCTGCCCGGCCAGGGCAGAACAGTCAATGGCCCTCTGGAAAGGTCCGTCTGAACTTGGGGGGTGCTGCGTCTGCGCTGGCTGGTGCCCTGTGAGCTGCCGGCTGCGCTTCTCCGGCACGGACAGGGCTTCCACATGCCCGCCCGGGCCATTTTAAATCCCCCGGGCACCTGGGCAATAACCCTTCCCCCCCCCCCCGTTGGCGGGGCTCGGGGGAGCTGTGAGATGGGACGGTGCAGCCCTCGTGCTAAGCCGGGGGGGAGGCCAGAAAGGGAGGCTAGCTGCATCCCAAGGGGGGCTGGCTAGTAGCTGGCAGAGAGAGGGTCTTCCTGCAGCACGCTGTGCCTAGAGCGTCCCTCCACCCGCTGCCTAGTGGCTCGACCAAGCTGTGCCCGGCTTCTCTCCGTCTGCCTGCACCACTTTGCATCTGTCCGGGTCAAAGTGTTCTTCTGAAGGTGCTGCCGCCCGATCTTCCATCATCCCATGCGCCGAGCTGACGATCCCAGAGCCTGTGAGCAAACGCTGGAACAAGCCCCAACTCCAATGAAGGGCTCGGCAACGGGACCAGGCCCTTCCCGCAGCAGCCTGCCTCTACCTGACCAGCCCCCACGCTGTCGCCAACTCTTACCAAGGGAGCCTCTCAGCCTTCATTTCAACAGGAAATTCCTAGCCCTCCTGGTGGCAAGTCACATTCCACCATGTCCCCTGAAGGGTCAGAAGCCAGAGAGCCAAGGACAGAGTTGACCCAGATCCCTTTAAAAATCTCATGACTTTTTGGAGCCTGACTGGTGAGTTGTTCATGCTGAGGCTGGCGCCCTGGGCGGGACCAAGCAGACGCTTCCCCGCTGCCCTGGGCTGCGCTGGACGCCCGGGAGGAGCTCGCTCTCCTGCGTGTGTAATGTCACAGAGCCGCTCCGTGCCCGGTCCAGACACACTCTGCCGGCACGGAGCAGGAAGCGCCCCCGAGAGCTCAGCCCGAGTTGGGAGGAGGGGTCCAGAGCTGGCTCTGCGGTGCCAGGCAGCTGCTGCCCTCACGGCACCCGGGTGTGACCTGTTCCGAGGGGGGCGATGGGGCAAAGCACTCGAAATGCCAGTGGTCAGAGCTTGGCACCCCCCCTTGTCTCCGCTGAGCTCTGACGGCTCCTGGCCCACTCCCTTCTCTGCCTTTCCCTCGCCAGGCCGGGGATGGGCTCCAGGGCCTGTGTGGCCACATGGGCCTGGGGGAGAGGGGCTGCACGGGGCTGCCTGCAGAAAGGTAGCTCCTAACAAGCAGCCAGTGTCAGGCTGCAGCTGAGTCTGGGTCCCTGACGCCCTCAAGGAGTGGGGTGCTGGCGGGGGCAGCTCGTGGGGTTCAGGTTGGACATTAAGAAAAACGTCCTACCTGTCAGAGTGGTTAAACACTGGAATAAACTGCCCAGGGAGGTTGTGGAATCTCACAAACACCTGTCAGAGATGCTCTAGATAATACTTACTCCTGCCATGAGTGCAGGGGACTGGACTAGATACCTCTCGAGGTCCCTTCCCGTCCTACGATTCTATGAATGGCCCCAGTCTAAGCTGGACTCTGCCCCATGGGGGGCTGGGAGCTGGGTCAGCAGGTTGGAGCAGGGGGGCTGGGAGCCAGGATGCCTGGGTTCTCTCCCCAGCTCTGGGAGGGGAGTGGGGGTTGGTGGGTTAGAGCAGGGGGGCTGGGAGCCAGGATGCCTGGGTTCTGTCCCCAGCTCTGGGATGGGGTTAGAGCAGCGAGTCAAGACTCGAGTTCTTGTCCCAGCTCTGCCAGGAACTCTCCAGTGATGTTGGCCAAGGTCCTTTCCTCCCTCCGTGCCGCAGGTTCCCCAACTGAAAGATGTCGCTGGAAGCCCGGCCCCTCCGAGCCCAGGGGTGGGGAGCACAGGCCCAGCAGAGCTGGTGCTTTATGCTGATTCCTGCTGGCTGTCCCCATGCGGGGCCCAGGCTGGGTCTGTGTGCTCTGCCCTCCCCTCCCCCTTGGGGCACCGCTCCCGGCCTCCCCTGCACTAATCCCTGCGGATTAGCTGCCAGGCCCCTCGGCAGCCGGCAGTGGCTCTGGCATCGCCCAGCGACCAGCCCCAGCCCATCACATGCTCTGCAAATCCCTTGGAGATTGGGGTCACGGGGCGGCTGCAGGGCAGGCCGGGGGCGGGGCAGGGAGCAGCTGTGCTGTGGGGTGGGACACATTTGGCAGAGGTCTGTGGGGCCCCTGTGGGTCCTTGAGGTGCCCACGCCGCCCCCCAGCTCCCAGCTCATGGCCAAGCTGCTCCTCCGCCAGAGATCCAGGCTGGGGCCGTGTCTCCTCAGTGTCGGGGGGGGGGGCCTCTTCCTGGGGTGCTAGTGGGTGCCTGTGGCGCAGCGCCCTGACCTGCCTACTGGGGCTCGGTGCCCGGGGCATCCCCTGTGCCCAGGGCTGGTGCTGACCTGTGGGCTCATCTCCCAGCCCCTCCACTCCTGGCAGGTCGTATTTCTGTGCAAGGCCTCAGGGCCCTGCCCCAGGAGTAGCCGTCACACCCCATTCGGGGGTCCTGGCAGGCAGACGTGCTTAGCTGTGCTGTCTGTAACCACTAGACGACACTGCCCCCAGAGCCAGGCCAGCGCAGGAATCCTCTCCCCGACATTCCTCCGCTGACTCACGAATAGCCAGGGACCCTCTGGCACCCTCCATGCGCAGGCAACTGCCCAGTTCTGCCCCCCATCGCTCCTCCGCCCCAGGGGACGAGGGGCTCGGCTGTGGAGCTGCAGGGCTGGAAAAATAGCATGGGAGCATGTGAGAAATGGCTGTCCCAGTGCCCGCACTCGGGGGGCGACCCGCGGCTGGCATTGCCTAAAGGCTGAGAGCCTGACTGTGCCTCCTACATTGTGTGCGAGCGCGCTGGGGGGGTGCATGTGTGGGGCGGTGAGCGCGCGGAGAGGGGGGCACGCATGGGGGGGGTGAGCGCACGGGTGTTTGTGCGTGTGCGTGGGGGTGTGTGTGCGCACAGGTGTGGGTGTGTGAGGGGGTGCACAGAGGGGGGTGTGAGCGGGTGTGCATGCATGTGTGTGTGCATGCAGGAATATGCACGTCTATCTACACATGCATGGGGGTGCGTGCGCAGGGGGTGTTCGCACGCAGGTGAGTGTGTGTGAGAGTGGGTGTGCATGTCTGTGTGTGGTGTGTGCAGGAATATGCACGTATCTTCACGTACACATGGGGGTGTGCGCACGGAGGTGTGAGGGGGTGTGCGTGTGTGTGTGTGTGCAGAAATATGCAGGTGTGTATCTACACACTCGTGGGGGGTGCACACATGGGTTTGTGTGCATGTGTGGGGGTGCATGTGTGTGGGGGTTGCACGCGCATGTGTGTGTATGCAGGTGTGTATCTACACACTTGGGGGTGCGCACATGGGTTTGTGTGCATGTGGGGGGGTTGCACGCGCATGTGTGTGTGTGCAGGAATATGCAGGTGTGTATCTACACACTCATGGGGACCCCTCTGAAGTTACTGTGAGGCCAGCACAGTTGGAGGTATTGCAATTGCGACGTTATGTTCTTTGGCCACTGCCCGTTTTTCGGTGCGTTTCGTGGTGGGTGTGTGGTGTTGTTTGTCCCTTTAGGCCCAGCTGGGCACTGCCTGTGTCAGCTCCGGAGAGCTCAGGTCCTTATTTGAGAAATGTATTGTCCAGACAACAGCTGGTCCCTGACGGTGCAACATTCACTCCTTGGGGGCCCAGCTGCTCCAGGCCGTACACTGCAGGTCCCCGAGCCCCGCCAGCGCTGCTCCCCCCTCCCGGCGGGCTGGGGCCCCTCCCAGCAAGAGCTGAGTTTGGTGGGGCTCAGCTCCAGCTCTTGCATGACAGACGCCCTACGAAGAGGGCAGGAGCTGCCTGTTTCCCTGGGGCAGCCCCCGCCCAGGGCTGGCCGTGCTGGCAGGGCAGGCAGCCTGTCGTGGGGACACACAGGTCCGTTCTCCAGGCCCTGGGCACTACCACCCCCCATTGGTAAATGGCGGGACTAGACATGACAGGCTGCAGCCCCGGGGTCCTGCCAGGATTCCCTAGCACTGTGGCCTGCTCCCCCCAGGGGCCAGGGGGCTCTGGCCTGCTCACTGAGCATGTACACGGCCATTCCACAGCCCCTCAGCCCGACGGGCACAGGCAGCCTGGGTTTGACCTGCAGACACCCCCAGACCCACGGTGGACAGATTGTTCATTAGAAGTAAACACGGATTAGGGGGCCCGTTAGCACCTCTCCCCTCGAGGCGTTCGTGGGGTTCAGCTTGTGTCTTTATGAAACCCAAGAGTGGGGAATCAAAGCTCCCAGGTTCTGCTCTTGTGGGTGCTGGGTGGGCTCCTCGGAGGGGGACGGAGAGGGCAGACGTGGGGTGATCATCTGGGGAAGGGTTGACCCCGGGCCGTGGGGGGTTCTTATCTTTCACCATTTTCCTGTGAGTGCCTCCGAAACCCCAGTGACTGCCCTGGGTGAGGTGCCCACATGTGTTTTTTGGGGGCGGGGGGGGACATATGGCTGCAGGTTTTGCATCTGTTCTGGGAGGGTCTGAGTTGGTGAGTCCTGGCCTGTGGAGAGCTGGCTTCTGCTGATGAGCTTGGGGGGGGCTGTTTGCAGGCCGGGAGGGGGGTTGGGAAAGATCCCTTCCAGGATTGGGGGGGGGGTCCTTGTTTGGTGAAGGCAGTTTTAAGTGTAAGTTACCCACTTAGACAGACAGATGGGCAGAGAGAGAGACAGAGCTGGGCAGATGTCCTTAAACCCTGACTCACAGCCCTCTGCTGTCCAAACCCTGGGCTCCCCCCTCCCCCCAGCCCTGCCGGTGCCCCTCACTCCCGACCCGCAGCCCCTGCCAGCCCAGCCCTGGGCTCCCCCCTCACTCCTCCCCCAGCCCTGCCGGTGCCCCTCACTCCCGACCCGCAGCCCCTGCCAGCCCAGCCCTGGGCTCCCCCCTCACTCCTCCCCCAGCCCTGCCGGTGCCCCTCACTCCCGACCCGCAGCCCCTGCCAGCCCAGCCCTGGGCTCCCCCCTCACTCCTCCCCCAGCCCTGCCGGTGCCCCTCACTCCCGACCCGCAGCCCCTGCTAGCCCAGCCCTGGGCTCCCCCCTCACTCCTCACTCCTCCCCCAGCCCTGCCGGTGCCCCTCACTCCCGACCCGCAGCCCCTGCCAGCCCAGCCCTGGGCTCCCCCCTCACTCCTCCCCCAGCCCTGCCGGTGCCCCTCACTCCCGACCCGCAGCCCCTGCCAGCCCAGCCCTGGGCTCCCCCCTCACTCCTCCCCCAGCCCTGCCGGTGCCCCTCACTCCCGACCCGCAGCCCCTGCCAGACCAGCCCTGGGCTCCCCCCTCACTCCTCCCCCAGCCCTGCCGGTGTCCCTCACTCCCGACCCGCAGCCCCTGCCAGCCCAGCCCTGGGCTCCCCCCTCACTCCTCCCCCAGCCCTGCCGGTGCCCCTCACTCCCGACCCGCAGCCCCTGCCAGCCCAGCCCTGGGCTCCCCCCTCACTCCTCCCCCAGCCCTGCCGGTGCCCCTCACTCCCGACCCGCAGCCCCTGCTAGCCCAGCCCTGGGCTCCCCCCTCACTCCTCACTCCTCCCCCAGCCCTGCCGGTGCCCCTCACTCCCGACCCGCAGCCCCTGCCAGCCCAGCCCTGGGCTCCCCCCTCACTCCTCCCCCAGCCCTGCCGGTGCCCCTCACTCCCGACCCGCAGCCCCTGCCAGCCCAGCCCTGGGCTCCCCCCTCACTCCTCCCCCAGCCCTGCCGGTGCCCCTCACTCCCGACCCGCAGCCCCTGCCAGCCCAGCCCTGGGCTCCCCCCTCACTCCTCCCCCAGCCCTGCCGGTGCCCCTCACTCCCGACCCGCAGCCCCTGCCAGCCCAGCCCTGGGCTCCCCCCTCACTCCTCCCCCAGCCCTGCCGGTGCCCCTCACTCCCGACCCGCAGCCCCTGCCAGCCCAGCCCTGGGCTCCCCCCTCACTCCTCCCCCAGCCCTGCCGGTGCCCCTCACTCCCGACCCGCAGCCCCTGCCAGCCCAGCCCTGGGCTCCCCCCTCACTCCTCCCCCAGCCCTGCCGGTGCCCCTCACTCCCGACCCGCAGCCCCTGCCAGACCAGCCCTGGGCTCCCCCCTCACTCCTCCCCCAGCCCTGCCGGTGTCCCTCACTCCCAACCCGCAGCCCCTGCCAGCCCAGCCCTGGGCTCCCCCCTCACTCCTCCCCCAGCCCTGCCGGTGCCCCTCACTCCCGACCCGCAGCCCCTGCCAGCCCAGCCCTGGGCTCCCCCCTCACTCCTCCCCCAGCCCTGCCGGTGCCCCTCACTCCCGACCCGCAGCCCCTGCTAGCCCAGCCCTGGGCTCCCCCCTCACTCCTCACTCCTCCCCCAGCCCTGCCGGTGCCCCTCACTCCCGACCCGCAGCCCCTGCCAGCCCAGCCCTGGGCTCCCCCCTCACTCCTCCCCCAGCCCTGCCGGTGCCCCTCACTCCCGACCCGCAGCCCCTGCCAGCCCAGCCCTGGGCTCCCCCCTCACTCCTCCCCCAGCCCTGCCGGTGCCCCTCACTCCCGACCCGCAGCCCCTGCTAGCCCAGCCCTGGGCTCCCCCCTCACTCCTCACTCCTCCCCCAGCCCTGCCGGTGCCCCTCACTCCCGACCCGCAGCCCCTGCCAGCCCAGCCCTGGGCTCCCCCCTCACTCCTCCCCCAGCCCTGCCGGTGCCCCTCACTCCCGACCCGCAGCCCCTGCCAGCCCAGCCCTGGGCTCCCCCCTCACTCCTCCCCCAGCCCTGCCGGTGCCCCTCACTCCCGACCCGCAGCCCCTGCCAGCCCAGCCCTGGGCTCCCCCCTCACTCCTCCCCCAGCCCTGCCGGTGCCCCTCACTCCCGACCCGCAGCCCCTGCCAGCCCAGCCCTGGGCTCCCCCCTCACTCCTCCCCCAGCCCTGCCGGTGCCCCTCACTCCCGACCCGCAGCCCCTGCCAGCCCAGCCCTGGGCTCCCCCCTCACTCCTCCCCCAGCCCTGCCGGTGCCCCTCACTCCCGACCCGCAGCCCCTGCCAGCCCAGCCCTGGGCTCCCCCCTCACTCCTCCCCCAGCCCTGCCGGTGCCCCTCACTCCCGACCCGCAGCCCCTGCCAGCCCAGCCCTGGGCTCCCCCCTCACTCCTCCCCCAGCCCTGCCGGTGCCCCTCACTCCCGACCCGCAGCCCCTGCCAGCCCAGCCCTGGGCTCCCCCCTCACTCCTCCCCCAGCCCTGCCGGTGCCCCTCACTCCCGACCCGCAGCCCCTGCCAGCCCAGCCCTGGGCTCCCCCCTCACTCCTCCCCCAGCCCTGCCGGTGCCCCTCACTCCCGACCCGCAGCCCCTGCCAGCCCAGCCCTGGGCTCCCCCCTCACTCCTCCCCCAGCCCTGCCGGTGCCCCTCACTCCCGACCCGCAGCCCCTGCCAGCCCAGCCCTGGGCTCCCCCCTCACTCCTCCCCCAGCCCTGCCGGTGCCCCTCACTCCCGACCCGCAGCCCCTGCCAGCCCAGCCCTGGGCTCCCCCCTCACTCCTCCCCCAGCCCTGCCGGTGCCCCTCACTCCCGACCCGCAGCCCCTGCCAGCCCAGCCCTGGGCTCCCCCCTCACTCCTCCCCCAGCCCTGCCGGTGCCCCTCACTCCCGACCCGCAGCCCCTGCCAGCCCAGCCCTGGGCTCCCCCCTCACTCCTCCCCCAGCCCTGCCGGTGCCCCTCACTCCCGACCCGCAGCCCCTGCCAGCCCAGCCCTGGACCCTCCATATGCCTCAGTTCCCCTCATTTCTGTTTCCCCGGCCCGGCCCGGCCCCCAGCACAGAGGCCGGCGGGGCCGGGCCGGGCCGGGCCGGCTCTGGGCAGGTTGAAGCCCACGTGGCCCGTGACTAATCCCGGCGCGGGGGGGCCTGGCCCGGCCCATTAGCGGCGGGGCCGCGGCACGTGACTGGAGCGGACCGGGCTCCCAGCAGCGCGGCGGGGCCCAGCCAGGTGCCAGGTGAGGGGCCGGCCGCGGGGCCACGGTGATGGGCGCGCGGTTGGTCTGGCGGGGAGCCCGCGGGGCCGGGCGCTTCTGCGCTTGGCGTCGCTGCGGAGGCCCCAGGTGAGGGGCTGCGGGTCTCGGGGGGGCTCTGTGCTGCGCCCCCCCACGCACGGAGGGGCAGCGGGGCCCGTCCGTGCAGCGCCAGGTGCTCGCGCTGGGCTGGGGGCGCGGACTGGGGCCTGGCTGTGCCCTGGGGCCGGGACTGGGGCGGGCCGCGCTGGACACCGGCTCCTGCTTCTGCTGGGCGGATGTGGGGGGGTGGGACATGCAAGGGGGTGAGGGGATGGGGGTTGTGGGGCAGGAAGGGGGGATGGGAGATGCAGAGGGGTGAAGGGATGGGGGTTATGGGGCAGGAAGGGGAGATGTGGGGGGTGGGAGATGCAGAGGGGTGAGGGGATGGGGGTTATGGGACAGGAAGGGGATGTGGGGGGTGGGAGATGCAGAAGGATGAGGGGATGGGGGTTGTGGGGCAGGAAGGGGGGATGTGGGGGGTCGGAGATGCAGAAGGATGAGGGGATGGGGGTTGTGGGGCAGGAAGGGGGGATGTGGGGGGTCGGAGATGCAGAGCGGTGGAGGGATGGGGGTTGTGGGGCAGGAAGGGGATGTGGGGGGGTGGGAGATGCAGAGGGGTGAGGGGATGGGGGTTATGGGGCAGGAAGGGGGGATGTGGGGGATGGGAGATGCAGAGGGGTGGAGGGATGGGGGTTGTGGGGCAGGAAGGAGATGGAGGGGTGGGAGATGCAGAGGGATGAGGGGATGGGGTTGTGGGGCAGGAAGAGGGGATGTGGGGGGTCGGAGATGCAGAGGGGTGAGGGGATGGGGGTTGTGGGGCAGGAAGGGGGGATGTGGGGGGGTGGGAGATGCGGAGGGGATGGGGGTTATGGGGCAGGAAGGGGGGATGGGGGTCTGTCACGTTGCTGCCGGTGAGGTCCTAGAGCAGTGATCCCCAACCTTTTCCGTGGGGCGGGCGCCGGACGACTAGCCGCCGAGGACCGTGGCCGCCGAAATGCCGCCGTGAAGCGGCAACATCATTCGGCGTCATTTTGGCGGTAGCGTTTCTTGACGTTGCCGCTTCTCGGCGGCATTTTGGCGGCCAGGAGGCGCCCCCGGGCACCGTGTTGGGGACCCCTGTCCTAGAGCATCCTAGCCCCGTGTGTCTCCCAGCCCCTGGGGACAGCTCAGCGCTGACTCAGCACCAGCCAGGTCATTGGTGAGCGCTGAGCTAAGCCTGATAAGGGCTGCTCCCCGCACACTCCCCGCCCAGCAGCCCCCCACTGCCCTGGGCACAGTCTGGCCAGGCCCAGGGTGGGTGGAGAGAGGCAGAAAACAGAGTCAGAGGAAAGTGGGGCTGGAAGGGACCTGGAAAGGGCAACTAGTGAAGTCCAGCCCCTGTGCTGGGGCAGGGCCACGTAACCCTGGACCATCCCTGGCGGGGGTTTGTCCAACCCACCTGTGCTCAAAACCCTCCAGTGACGGGGATCCCACAGCCGGCCCTGGAAGCCTATTGCACAGCTTAGCTCCCCTGAGAGGGAGAAAGGGTTTCCGAATAGCTACCCGAGATCTCCCTGGCCGCAGATTGAGCCCATCGCTTCTTGTCCTGCCTTCCGTGGCCATGGAGAACAATTGATCCCCGTCCTCTTCAGAACAGCCCTTAACAGACGTGAAGACTGTTCTCAGGTCCCCCTCAGTCCTGTCTCTCCAGGCTAAACAGGCCCTGGGTTTAACCCTTTCCTCACAGGGCAGGTTTTCTAAACCTTTCGTCGTTTGTGTTGCTCTCATAGAATATTAAGGTTGGAAGGGACCTCAGGAGGTATCTAGTCCAACCCCCTGCTCAAAGCAGGACCAGTGGATTCTCTCCAGTTTGTCTCCCCTGGATTCTCTCCAGTTTGTCCACATCTGCCCTCCAGTGCAGCCCCCAGACCTGGACACGCCCCCCCCGCTGAGGCCAGCGCCGGGACAATCACCTCCCGTGTCTGACACACTCCAGCTACGCCCCAGAATGACACCAGCCCTTCTCCCAGCGGTAGCTGGAGGCTGATGTGCCGTGCAGGACCCCCAGGCGCTAGCTATACACCTCACCACTTCCAGGCCACACCCTCCCTGCCCACGTCAAGCCAGGCCCCCCATGGCCTGGCACAGGCCCTGGGCAGCGAGTGCCTGGGGCTGGAATTCAGGAGGCCCCAGGCCTGTGCTCAGCCTGCTAGCGCTGTGGCGGGGAAGGGTTAACAGCTGTTTCTGATCAGGCGTGCTGGGCTCCATTAGCCATGCCTGAGCATCCCCATCACCAGGCTGCTGGAGCCGGAGGATGCTGCCAAGGTGAACTTAGCCCTGGGCTGCCTGGGGAGAGGGGCTGGGGCCTCGGGCTGGCACGTCCCTGCCCACGGGCGGTGGCGCCTCGAGGCAGCCCCAGGGCCAGCTGACTCTGCCAGCGGGCTGGGAGGGGGCCTGCGCAGGGCACTGCTGCAGGGAAGTGCACAGCCTCCCTTGGCACAGCAGGGTGGTGGCTGCACATGGGGCCCAGCGGGACCCTCCCCAAGGAGGACTGATCCCCTCCCCAGTGGTCCCACTGCCCCCCTGCGCCGTGCCGTGGGGAGGCAGGGGGCAAAGCCCCCATGATGGGGGCCCACACTAAGGTGGGAGCTGGGGCCTTGAGCCCAGCCCCGCAGTGGGGGCTGCTAACAAGGTTCCTCCAGTGGGGAGGGGAGCCCTGGGGAGGGAACAGCAGGGCTGAGCGTCCCCTTCTCGGGGGCAGTGGGCAGGCCTCCTTCTCAGCAGGCTGCCTGGCCCAGCCCGGGGGGCTGGCACCCTGAGCTCTGACAGGAGATGCAGCAGCTGGGGGTCCTCGCAGCATCCAGAAGAGCAGATGTTGGGGGCAGGCAAGCTGGGGGTGCTTCTGCATGTGTGCCGGTGCCTGGCTCCGCCCTCTCCTCCATCGCAAACACCCCCGCGCTGGCTGCAAGGCCCGACTGCTCTTTTCCAGGCTTCTCCGCGTCTGCTGTCTTTGGTCTGCCTGCCGCTCTCCCTGCTGGCCCGGGCACGGCACGGCACGACCCATCCCCGAGAGCGGAGCGCTGCCCCGTCGCGGCCAGCTCGCCCTAAGGCTGCCTTCTGCTTTCTCTTGCAGGGTGAAGAGCGAGCAGCAGTTTGCCATGGCGGCTGCAGCGCAGCTCCTTGCCTGGAGCCTGGTCCTGGTGCCGGCGCTGCTCCCAGCCTCTCCCCTGCCCCAGCCGTTCAGCAGCGAGCGACACACCAGGCCACGGGCTGTGGGAGCCTCTCTGGGCCCCGGCTGGGTGCAGGAGCTGGCTGGGTGGCCCCCTCTGGGCAGCCCCTCCGAAGAGGCTCTCTGGACCCGCCAGGCTCTGCCAGCCCTCTCCCCATTGGCGCTGGCTGCCCCTGGGGGGAGCCTGGTCTTCAGTGGGGCTGGGGAGCCGGATGATGAGCTGTGGCGAGGCTCCAGCCGTGCCCCCCTGCAGCCAGGGGCACCTGCTGCCCACTCTGCAGCCATCAGCCATGACACGGGGACCCCCCCTGCCCCAGCAGGAAGCTCTGCTCTCCCACCCCCCGCCTGGCCCCTGCTCCTGGGGGCTGATGGCTCTCGGCAGACGCTGGAAGTGCCCCCGGCTCCGGGACCTGCTGGCACTGAGGGGGCTGGGGGCCCTGGCCCAGCCACGGCCACGTTCCAGGGACACACTGGGCTTGGCTCGGGGAGCTGGCCCTTCACGCCCGCGCCTGGCTCCGGGGCTCCGAGAAACGGAGGCAGCCCAGGAGCCTTGGCATTCGAGAGCAGAGAACTGCCCTCGGGCTCAGAGCCCAGGAGCCTGCAGCCAGCTTTTCCCAGCCCGGCCAGGCCTCCTGGGGCAGAGAGCAGCCCAGGCCCTGCTGGGCAGGACAGTCTGGGCACAGCCGGGACGCCACGCCCCAGGCCAACGGTGTCCACTGTCGCCTTGGCGGCCAGGCCGGGGTCCGTGGCAGGAGCCAGCAGCACTGAGTGGCGGCAGGCGGCAGACATGGGCCCTGGGGTCGTGGGTCAGGAGGGCCGGCCTGTGAGCTGGGCTCCAGGGAAGGGGCAGCCGGCGCCTCGGGCCAATGTCCCCCGGGAGCCCGGGGAACCGCTGGAGCATGCCTGGGGAAAGGGCCGGGCTTCCTACACCCAGGGGTCCTCCCTCCCTCCCTGGGGCGATGCCCAGGGGCTGCCCCCGCACCCCACAGGCAGGGACGGCCAGCCCCAGCCAGAGGTATGGTGGGTCTCTGGAGCCAGCCTGGCTGCCTGGCCTGCTGCTACCTCCCAGCTGCAGCAGACAGCTGGAGCAGGGGGCTCCGTGGCTGGTGGGTGGCCTGGTCTTCCTCCCGCTGTGCTCAGCGCTGGCCGACTGGAGCTCCCGCCAAGCCTAGCTCCAGTGCAGGGCCGCCTGACCGAGCCAGCTCCCCCGGCACAAGGGAGCCCCGCCTGGAGGCTCACCCCGGCCTGGACAGAGGGGGCCAC
The DNA here is from genome assembly GCF_028017835.1 of Emys orbicularis. Classification (NCBI taxonomy): domain Eukaryota; kingdom Metazoa; phylum Chordata; order Testudines; family Emydidae; genus Emys; species Emys orbicularis. The sequence continues at coordinate 130,937,363 of NC_088689.1, forward strand.
ACTGGAAACCAGAGCCCCGGTCTGGACAGAGGGGCTCTCGGCTCATCAGAGAAGCACTCGGCGGGCGCTGCCCGGATCCGCGACCCAGCCACTGCACTTCCCCGGAAAAACTGTTCCTGGCACAGAACAGGGACCGGTGCACCCCCGTGCCAGGCCCGCCCTCCACGCCAGCCCGGGAACGTCACCCGCCCCAACGCCTCCTCGCCCAGGTATGTGTGACCAGCCCTGGGCTCCATGCGGCTGGTGGGGGGCTGCTCCCAGGGGTCTCCTCCCCGCCACGGGCACCTCCCCATGTTCCCACAAGCCTCCTGTCACCCCCTGGCCAGGTGCCTCACCCTCTGCCAAAGGCACCGGGACGCCCCTTCTCCTGCTGTCCCACCCTGTGGCCGCGGGAGAGGCTGGGGCAGTAACTAGTGGTGTTCCCCAAGGGTCAGTTCTAGGACCAATCCTAGTCAACTTATTCATAAATGATCTGGAGAAAGGGGTAAACAGTGAGGTGGCAAAGTTTGCAGATGATACTAAACTGCTCAAGATAGTTAAGACCAAAGCAGACTGTGAAGAACTTCAAAAAGATCTCACAAAACTAAGTGATTGGGCAACAAATTGGCAAATGAAATTTAATGTGGATGAATGTGAAGTAATGCACATTGGAAAAAATAACCCCAACTATACATACAATATGATGGGGGCTAATTTAGCTACAACTAATCAGGAAAAAGATCTTGGAGTCATCGTGGATAGTTCTTTGAAGATATCCACACAGTGTGCAGAGGCCGTCAAAAAAGCAAACAGGATGTTAGGAATCATTAAAAAGGGGATAAAGAATAAGACACAGAATATCTTATTGCCCTTATATAAATCAGCTTGGAAAAGAGGAGACTCAGGGGGGATATGATAGAGGTATATAAAATTATGAGTGATGTGGAGAAAGTAGATAAGGAAAAGTTATTTACTTATTCCCATAATACAAGAACTAGGGGCCACCAAATGAAATTAATGGGCAGCAGGTTTAAAACAAATAAAAGGAAGTTCTTCACACAGTACAGTCAACCTGTGGAACTCCTTGCCTGAGGAGGTTGTGAAGGCTAGGACTATAACGGGGTTTAAAAGAGAACTAGATAAATTCATGGAGGTTAAGTCCATTAATGGCTGTTAGCCAGGATGGGTAAGAATGGTGTCCCTAGCCTCTGTTTGTCAGAGGATGGAGATGGATGGCAGGAGAGAGATCACTTGATCATTGCCTGTTAAGTTCACTCCCTTTGGGGCACCTGGCATTGGCCACCGTCGGCAGACAGGATACTGGACTGGATGGTCCTTCGGTCTGACCGTTCTTATGTTCTGTTCCCCCCTGGGCGAGTGAGGCTGAGTGCATGGCCATGGGGCAGCCGGTGCAGCCACCTCAGGCCCCCGGGCCCTTGGTTCTGTTTCAGGGGCTGCAGCAGACGAGGAGGTTGGGGCCCCGCAGCGAGTCCGGGGAGCTGTGGACCCAAGAACCCCCGTGAACGCCACCTCCACGGCCACCTCTGCCCCCAGGCCGCCGCCGCCGGGGACCAGGCACTCAGGTGATGGGGGATCCGTCCCGTGACTCAGCCAGCCCCTCTCTCCCACCACCACAGGCAGCTGGGCCTGGGGGCTGCCCCGGCAGGGCCTGGGCACTGCGGGCTCAGAGACGGCCCCAGTGGGTCCCAACTGGCCCAGTCCTACCCAGCCCTGCGGGGACTGAGGATGCAGAGTTTAGAGGCACTCCTGGAAGGGGTGCTGGGACCCGCCTTGTGAGGTGCCTGTGGGAATGTCGAGGTGCTCCCCCCCCCCCCCGGCAGCCTGAACGCCCGCAGAGCAGAGGGGCTCGTCAGAGGCCTGGCCCAGACAGGAGCTGTAGGGCTGGCTGGGCTTTGGCCCCCAGCCAGGCAGTCTGGGGGTCACGGGGGCATTGATGCCGTCAGAAGAGCCTGGCTGATTGGGGGGCAGGGAGCAGCTATATCTGTCTGGGGCTCAGTGACAACTTCAATCAGGGCTGTTCCTAGTGACGGTGCCTAATCCCCTCCCCCCACAGGGATCAGCGCTGGCTGCCCCCCCCCCAATCCGGCTGGGCTTCCCGGGGACCCTGATCCTGCCTGGGACAAACCCTCGTTCCTGGGGGGGTTCCTGACTCGCTGCAGCCCGGCCCCGGGCCCAGTTCTCCCATCTCTGTGACCGGAGCAGCCCTTTCCGCTGCCCCCGAAATCCGCAGGCAGGAGGCGCCCGCATCAGGGCTGCCTGCAAGAGCCCCGCGGGGGCAGGACCCGGCCTCGGCCAGGTGCTGGGAACAGGAGCAGGTGGAAGCAAATGCGAGCCAGGGCTGGCGACAGGCTGGGTTGGAGCCAGGGAGCACTGAAGCCCCTGCAGGGCCCTCCCCGTGCAGAGCATGGGTGCTGTGGGGGGTCTGGCCAGCCTGGGTGCAGGGAGAACGCCGGGCACAGCCAGAACCGGAGCCTGGGTATCTGCGGCAACAGTGCACTGTGGGTACTTACTGAGCGGGGCTGCGCCATGGGGAGCAGTTACCCATCGGGGTTGGTAGTGGGGGCACTTGGGCTGCGTGCCCGGACGCCACGGGGTGGGTGAATGGTCCAGGCCCAGGGGATTTCCCCCCCCCCCCCCCCAGTGCAGGACAGGGCTTGGCCCAGAGCCCTCAGGGAGCTGGTGGGGGGAGCGGAGCTGGGCTCCCCGCTGGTGATGGGCTCGGCCCTGCTGGAGGGGCGACACCCCGCCCTGTCCATGGGCAGCTGACGACTGGCCCAAGGGTGCCTGGGGCTGAACTCGGCATGGAGAGAAGGACAGAGCCCCTCTCCCTCCCTGCCCCCGGCCGGCCAAGCTGGGGGGCACTTGACCCCACATGCCCCCCCTAAATGTCACCTCTCTGCCGATGCCCCTCACTCCTGACCCGCAGCCCCTGCTAGCCCAGCCCTGGGGTCTCTACTCCCCCCAGCTCTGCCAGCGTCCCTCCAGCTGCATTCCCGTGCTGGGGGTGACTGCAGGCGATGGTGGGGCTGGGGGAGGGGCACAGGGCTCAGATGGAGGCTGTTGGGGTTTGGGGCTGTCACTTTAAATGGCTGTGCCAGCCCCCCCCCCCCGCCCCAGCACGCAGGTATCTCCCACTGCAGCCCCATCTGGAGGGGGCACCTCTGGCAGGGCTGAAGTGCCACAGCAGGCAGCCCAGAGGGGACGGGTGAGGGGCTCAGGCTTCTGCTCTGGATGGGGAACCCTGGCAGCAGCTGATTGGACGCTGCTGCAGGATGCAAGTTGCTATGGCAACGTGGATGCAAGGAATGGGGCTGGCAGAGCAGGGCAGAATGGGCACAGAGACCCGGGGGGTGCAAGGGATCTGCAGGCCCCTGGGCGGGGAGAGGGCCAGCGGGTGGGGAGCAGCCCAGCTGTGGGACGTTCTGCAGTGGGGTGGCACACGCTGCCCTGGTGACAATGTGCCCCTTGCTGTTTGCAGATGGGACCCGACCTCCTGGCCCTGGCAGCACCACGGCCCCTGTGCCCACCCACCCCCAGCCCCCAGCCACTCCCCAGCGGGGCCTGATTAGAGTCAGCACCCAGCGAGCTCTCCAGCGCCCCCCTCTGCCCAGGCCTGGGCCCAGCGTCCCAGCCACGGTGCCTGCCTCTAGCCTGCCCTGCCCCCATGCCAGTGGGGCCTGCAGCCTCCTGCAGCCCAACCAGACGCTGCTGCGCTGGGCAGACCTGCAGCGCACGCTCGGCTTCGCCTGGGAGCTGCACGTCTATGGCACCAGCACCCTCTTCCTGCTGCTCAGCCTGGTGTGCGTGGCCAGCCTCATCGGCTCGCCCGCCCTGGGCCTGCCCCACCTGCCCTACACCCTGGGCGCCAACGCCCTGCTGCTGGGCGCCGGCCTGCTCCGCGCCACCTTCCTCCTGACCGACCCCTACGGCGCCAGGGCCAGGCTGCCCGCCCCGGCCGTGCGGCTGCTGTACAACGCGCCCTTCCCGCTGCTGCTCACCGCCTTCGCCCTGCTGCTGCTGCTGCTCCTGCGCGTGGCCCAGCTGCAGCTGCTGCCGCCCCCCCTGCAGAGCCTGCCCCTGCTGGCCGCGCTGGCCTCGCTCCAGAGCACCGTGCTGCTGGGAGCCGACCTGCTCTCGCCCCTGCTGAGCCCCGTGCTGGGCGTGGGGCTGCACCTGCTCTCCTGCGCCTGCGGCACCTCCCTCATGCTGGCCAGCCTGGCTGCATGCTGGCAGCTGCGGCCCCACCAGCCTGCCAGGCCGGGCGAGGCCCAGCGGGTGTCGCTGGGCTGTGAGGACCCCCAGGAGCTGCCTGGGCAGGGCAGAGCCCTGCAGGGGCTGGGCCCCTGCCCGCGGGTGCTGTTGGGGTGCAGCGCTCTGGGGCTGCTGTGCTGTGGGCTCCAGGCGTACGGGGCCCTGTGGCTGGGCGGGGTGCTGGGCCCGCCGGGGGAGTTCTCCTGGCCCTGGTGGTTCGTGCAGTTCTGGTTCCGAATCTGCGAGCTGCTGCTGGCCTTTGCCCTGTGCTTCGTGGCCTCACACCCCTTGTGCCAGTGCTGTGGCTCTGCTGACCACACCTGCTGGGCCAAGCTCGTCCGCTACTTCTGCACCTACCGCAAGGCCGAGGCGCCCGAGTACCCCAACAACTGCTACGACTGGGCCCACGGCACGCAGGAGCGGGCGGCCAGCAACGACATCAGCAAGAGCCTGATCCGCAACCCGCCCGAGCAGGTGCACCTGCGGGCACTGAAGGGCAGCAATGAGGTGAGGGCGACGGGGGCCTTCTCTGCCAGGGGCTCCACCTCCTCGCTGGGCCGGGCTGGCGCCAGCCCCAAGTGCCCCAACGCCGCGCGCATGGGGCGCTCCTACACCAGCGTCTGCTTCGAGAAGGAGTCGGTGCTGTCGCTGGGCGAGCTGGAGTTCCGCCCGCCCTCGCCCATCAACCTGAGCCGCAGCATCGATGAGGCCCTCTTCAAGGAGCACCTGGTGCGCGACAGCATCTTCCTGCGCTCCAGCCTGCAGTACCCCGGGCGCCTGGCGCGCCAGGACTCCCGCTCCTCGCTGCGCCGGAGCTCTGCCCTCACGCCCATGGCCGAGCCGCTGCTGCCCGCCAAGGCCTGGCAGCGGCGCAGCAGCGACCCCGACTACCTGTACAGCCTGGCCCGCTGCAGCTCACTCAGCGACCTGCCCTCCCAGAGCGCCAGCCTGCCCCCGAGCAAGGGCCTGCCCAGCCAGCCTCCCACCGAGGGCACCATCTCGGGCAGCTCCCTCGACAGCTTCTCCAAGGGCTCCCTGAAGATCAGCTGGAACCCCTGGCGGCACGGCCTCTCCTCGCTGGAGAGCCTGCCCCTGGAGGAGACGCCCAGCCGGGCCCCGCTGCTCCCCGACGAGGCCCCCGGGCCCAGCACCACAGGAGGGGCCGGAGACTCTGAGCGCGAAGCCAGGAGGAGTTTCCTGGCGCTCAGCAAGCAGGTGGATTCCCGCAGCCTGTCGAGTGACACCATTGAGCTGTGAGGGGCAGGGCCAGAGCGGCCCCCCTCGGCACAGCGCGGAGGATAGTGGCCGGATCGCAGCCCGGGTGCTGGCAGGCCGTGGAGCCCTGCCATGGGGGCAGTGCCAGGGAGAGCCAACGGCCTCCCTGCCTGCCCCACCCCTGCCTAGTGCCAACCCCCAACCCCCATCAGTGATTTTTATGTAGGTCTATTTTCCCAGCTCAGATTTTGCACTGGGGGGTGGGCGGGGGGCTGGGCCAGCCCAGGGAGCACCAGCACAGCGGGGGCAGGACTTGCTTTCCCGTACATGCTGCAGAGCTGGGCCGGGGGGGGCAGCGCTGGCTCTGGCTGAGTGAGGGCCAAGGCCAGGAAGGAGCCCCCAGCCGAGCACCCCCAGGGAGGAGGGTGGGGGCTAGGCCCATGCAGCCAGGGCTGCTGCAGGGGGGAGGTGGCCTTAGCCAAGGGGGACCCATGGGCATGGCAGGGCTGAACCCCCCACTAGGCCAAGCCCAGGGAGCGGCTCGGGTGAGGCTGCCCCAGGGCCCAACATTGCACAGGCACCACAACAGGTGCGGCAGGAGCCACTAGCCCTGATCCCAAGGGGGCAGCCCCCACCTGGCCCCCCAGGTGCAAAGAGCTGCATGCCAGGGGGCAGAAGTGGGGGGCTGACCTGCGTGGGGGTGGGGGGGCTGTTGCTGTGGGTCTGTTTGTGCCAAAAGAACGAAATAAACTTGCTCTCACAAGCCCTCCGCGGTGCTGGAGCGATTTCTCCCGGCGGCTGGGCCCATAGCTCCGGGCTAGGGGGTGGGGGGGCAGTCTGTGCCCCACCCCAGGGACAGGGGTCGAACCCCTGCCAGGGGATCCCCATGGGTCATGCAGCTGCACGTGGGGTCGGGGGGTGGGACAGGCCCTGCCAGTGCCCGGGAAGCTGTGGGAAGTGCCCTGCACTATGGGCCGAGCAAGGGGGCATGGCTCCTGGTGCCCCCCTAGCCCAAAACTGGCTCTAGAGGCAGATGAAGGTTTCCTGGGCCAGAACAAGTCAGGGGGTGGCTCCTTCCCCACCCCACTCTGCACCTTCCCGGGTTCCCCCCCTGCCCCATTCCATTTGTCCTGTAAGGCATTTGCTCCTTTCTGCCCCCGCCACTGTGGCCCCAAGACCGGCCCAGCTCTGCCCCCCGCCCAGGGTGCAACACGGAGTGCGAGTGCCTCCAGTCCCAGTGGGGGGGTCTGCCTGGGATGGGGGTCACAGGGGATCCCCCGCTGGGCACCAGAAGCTGGGGGGGGGGGCTTCGCGGGGCCCTGTGGCTTTTCCCTCACCTGGGTCTAGCCCAGCACACGCGGGGCCTGACCCCTTAGCTGGCCGGGCTGGTGCATTACCCCGCCCCCCCAGCCAGGAGCCCCCAGGCACAGGGGGCCCTGGCCACACACAAGCCTTTCTGCCTCCCCCCCCCCTGTTTGCTGGTGGGAAGCAGGTGCCTACCCCCCCCCCCGCCCAAACTGGAGCGACTGTCCCTCCCCAGGGAATGGGGGTGAGGGGGAAATAGTCTTGGGGGTCTCAGCCCCCCTCCCCCCATTGGCCAGCCCCATCCAGTAGCCCACACGTGCTGAGCTGCCCTCCCCAGCGAGTGAGGGCCCCAGACCAGGTGCCTGTGACACCAGTAACTCCAGGACCCCCCCCCCCCCAATGGGTGCCGGGCCGGGGGGCCATGGGCACAGGGCAGAGCTGTCTCGGGGGGGGGGGGGCGGCAAGGAGCACAGGGAGGGGCTGTGTCTCTGGGGGTGGCTGTGGAGTACAGGGCGGGGCTGTGTCTCTGGGGGCCCTATGGAGCACGGGGGGGCTGTGTCTCTGGGGGGGCCATGGAGCACAGGGCAGGGCTGTGTCTCGGGGGGGGGCTATGGAGCACGGGGGGGCTGTGTCTCAGCAGGAGCGTGGGCCAAGGAGCACAGGGGGGCTGTGTCTCTGGGAGGGGGCTATGGAGCACAGGGAGGGGCTGTGTCGGGGGGGGCAAGGAGCACAGGGGGGGCTGTGTCTGGGGGGGCCCTATGGAGCACAGGAGGAGCTGTGTCTCTGGGGGGGCTATGGAGCACAGGGAGGGGCTGTGTCTCGGGGGGGCAAAGAGTACAGGGAGGGGCTGTCTCTCGGGGGGGGGGCAAGGAGCACAGGGAGGGGCTGTGTCTCAGGGGGGTCCTATGGAGCACAGGAGGGGCTGTGTCTCTGGGGGGCTATGGAGCACAGGGAGGGGCTGTGTCTCTGGGGGGGCCAAGGAGCACAGGGAGGGGCTGTGTCTCTGGGGGAGCCCCATGGAGCACAGGGGAGGGCTGTGTCTCGGGGGGGGGGCAAGGAGCACAGGGAGGGGCTGTGTCTCTGGGGGGAGGGCTATGGAGCACAGGGAGGGGCTGTCTCTCGGGGGTGGCAAGGAGCACAGGGAGGGGCTGTCTCTCTGCGGGGGCTATGGAGGACGGGGGGGCTGTGTCTCTGGGGGGGGGGGCTATGGAGCACAGGGAGGGGCTGTGTCTCTGGGGGGGCCAAGGAGCACAGGGAGGGGCTGTGTCTCTGGGGGAGCCCCATGGAGCACAGGGAGGGGCTGTGTCTCTGGGGGGGGGCAAGGAGCACAGGGAGGGGCTGTGTCTCTGGGGGGAGGGCTATGGAGCACGGGGAGGGGCTGTGTCTCTGGGGGGGGGCAAGGAGCACAGGGAGGGGCTGTCTCTCGGGGGTGGCAAGGAGCACAGGGAGGGGCTGTCTCTCTGCGGGGGCTATGGAGGACGGGGGGGGCTGTGTCTCTGGGGGGGGGGCTATGGAGCACAGGGAGGGGCTGTGTCTCTGGGGGGGCCAAGGAGCACAGGGAGGGGCTGTGTCTCTGGGGGAGCCCCATGGAGCACAGGGGAGGGCTGTGTCTCGGGGGGGGGGCTATGGAGCACAGGGAGGGGCTGTGTCTCGGGTTGGGGCAAGGAGCACAGGGAGGGGCTGTGTCTCTGGGGGGGGCAAGGAGCACAGGGAGGGGCTGTGTCTCTGGGGGGGGGGCTATGGAGCACAGGGAGGGGCTGTGTCTCTGGGGGGGCCAAGGAGCACAGGGAGGGGCTGTGTCTCTGGGGGAGCCCCATGGAGCACAGGGAGGGTCTGTGTCTCGGGGGGGCAAAGAGCACAGGGAGGGGCTGTCTCTCGGGGGTGGCAAGGAGCACAGGGAGGGGCTGTGTCTCTGGGGGGGGGCCTATGGAGCACAGGGAGGGGCTGTGTCTCTGGGGGGGCCAAGGAGCACAGGGGGGCTGTGTCTCTGGGAGGGGGCTATGGAGCACAGGGAGGGGCTGTGTCTGGGGGGGGGAAGGAGCACAGGGGGGGCTGTGTCTCGGGGGGGCCCTATGGAGCACAGGGAGGGGCTGTGTCTCTGGGGGGGGGCAAGGAGCACAGGGAGGGGCTTAGTCTCTGGGGGGAGGGCTATGGAGCACAGGGAGGGGCTGTGTCTCTGGGGGAGCCCTATGGAGCACAGGGAGGGGCTGTGTCTCTGGGGGGGGGCTATGGAGCACAGGGAGGGGCTGTGTCTCTGGGGGAGCCCCATGGAGCACAGGGAGGGGCTGTGTCTCTGGGGGGAGGGCTATGGAGCACAGGGAGGGGCTGTGTCTCTGGGGGAGCCCCATGGAGCACAGGGAGGGGCTGCCTGTCTGCCCCTCCCCCCCCCGCGAAGGGCATGGGCCAGCACAGTGAACGCATCACAAGGCCCCCCCCACACTCCCACCCCCTGTCTGGCTTTGCGAGCCCCGGGGAGACCTGTCACGGGGCCACTCAGCTGGCTGGTGGGACCGGTTCCCACGACCACTCCGCTGTGTGGCCCCCCCCCACCTTTTGCCCCAGAGCACCAGCTCCCTCACAGCCTGGCTCTGACCCCCCCCCCCAAGCCTGCCCCTGCCTCCTTATGCCCACCCCCTACGGTGCGGGGGGAGCTGCACCCCACTCCCAGGCATCTCTGCCATGCCTGGACCCCGGGCTGCAGCCCCCACCCCCAGCGCCCAAGGACCACAGCGCCCGGCAGGGTGTGAACACATTTATTTTCCTGAGGTGTGAGCCAATAAATACACAAACAGCCCTGACAGGGACGGACCAATGCAGCAGCCATGGGCATGGGACAGGGGAGGATGTGCGGGGAGGAGCTGGGCCTGGCGAGCACCCCCCTGCAGTGGAGTTGGGGTGCTCAGTTCAGTAAGAAACCAAGCTTGGTGTGGGGGGAGAAGGGGGCCGAATTCTGAGTCCAGGGGGAAGCTGCTCTCAGACCCAGGCCTGCCATGACCAGCCCCCCCCAGGGGCCCCTTGTTTTCCCTCCCCCATCACTGCCCTGCTGGCCTCCCCTAGCACCTTGCTGAGTGGGCCCCAGGAGCAAAGTTGAGCAGGCTTTGGGGGGGGCTGAGGGCAGGGCCCCACCCCGGGCTGCTTACCCCGACCCTGCCAGCGCCGGACTAGCTGGAGGTGAGGGGGGAGCGGGCGGAGTCAGCACTGGTGGGGGGAAGCCCAGGGCTGGGGCAGCAGGGAGTGCGGGTGGGGGTGCGGGGAGAGCCCAGGGCTGGAGTGGGGGGGCAGCCAAAAAATTTTTTGCTTGGGGCAGCAAAAAACCTAGAGCCACCCTGAGCAGAGCAGCAACTGCCCCTTTCTGCCTGGGCCTTGGCAGCCAGACGGAGCTCAGCACGCAGCCCTGCCCGCTGAGGGAGGCGTCAGGCAGGGCTTGGTCCTAGGTTATACACCCCACAGACTGGTACCAACGAGGGCTGTCAATTAATCACAGTTAATGCATATGATTAACCAAAACATTAATCACAATTAATTTGTTTTAATTGAGATCAATGAGTGTTAAATTGGAATTGGTATTTTATGGTTTATTAAATAGGTTGGATATTTTTCTACATTTTCAAGTATAGTGATTTCTATTACCATACAGAATACAAAATGTACACTGCTCACTTTATATTATTTTCATTACAAATATTTGCACTGTAAAAATAAACAAAAGAAATATTTTTAATTCACCTCATACAAGTACTGTAGTGCAGTCTCTTTATTGTGAAAGTGCAACTTACAAACGTAGAATTATGTACAAAAACCTACTTTCAAAAATAAAAATATAAAACTCTAGAGCCTACAAGTCCACCCAGTCCTATTTCTTATTCAGCCAGTCCCTCAGACAAACAAGGTTGGTTACATTTGCAGGAGATAATGCTGCCCGCTTCTTGTTTACAATGTCACCTGAAAGTGAGAACAGGCGTTCGCATGGCACTGTTGTAGCCGGCATCGCAAGGTATTTACATGCCAGATATTCATATGCCCCTTCGTGCTTCAACTACCATTCCAGACAGGGCCGGCTCCAGGGTTTTGGCCGCCGCAAACAAACAAAACAAACAAACAAAAGCCGCGATCACGATCTGCGGCAGCAATTCGCGGGAAGGTCCTTCGCTCCGAGCGGGAGTGAGGGACCGTCCGCCGAATTGCCGCCGAACAGCTGGAGGTGCTGCCCCCTCTCCGGAGCGGCCGCCCCAAGCACCTGCTTGGTAAGCTGGTGCCTGGAGCCGGCCCTGACGCCAGAGAACATGCTTCCATGCTGACGATGCTTATTAAAAAAAATGTGTTAATTACATTTGTGACTGAACTCCTTGGGTGAAAATTGTACGTCTCTGGCTCTGTTTTACCCGCATTCTGCCGTATATTTCATGTTATAGCAATCTCGGATGATGACCCAGCACATTTGTTTTAAGAACACTTTCACTGCAGATTTGACAAAACACAAAGAAGGTACCAATGTGAAATTTCTAAAGATAGCTACAGCACTCAACCCAAAATCTGAGAGGGACAAGGTGTGGAGCATGCTTTCAAAAGTCTTAAAAGAGCAACACTCCCATGTGGAAACTACAGAATCCAAACCACCTAAAAAGAAAATCAACCTTCTGCTGGTGGCATCTGACTCAGATGACAAAAATAAACATGTGTCGGTCCACACTGCTTTGGATCATTATCGAGCAGAACCCGTCATCAGTATGGACGCATGTCCTCTGGAATGGTGGCTGAAGCATGAAGGGACATGTGAATCTTTAGCGCATCTGGCATGTAAATATCTTGCGATGCCGGCTACAACAGTGCCAGGCAAACGCCTGTTCTCACTTTCAGGTGACATTGTAAAAAGAAGCGGGCAGCAGTATCTCCTGCAAATGTAACCAAACTTGTTTGTCTGAGTGATTGGCTGAACAAGAAGTAGGACCGAGTGGACTTGTAGGCTCTAAAGTTGTACATGGTTTTATTTTTGAATGCAGATTTTTTTGTACATAATTCTACATTTGTAAGTTCAACTTTAATGATAAAGAAACTGCACTTCAGTACTTGTATTAGGTGAACTGAAAAATACTATTTCTTGTGTCTTTTTACAGTGTAAATATTTTAATCAAATATAAAGTGAGCACTGTACATTTTGTATTCTGTATTATAATTGAAATTGATGTATTTGAAAATGTAGAAAACATCCAAAAATATTCAAATAAATGGTATTCTACAGTGTGATTAATTTTTTAATCTCTTGCCAGCCCTAGTGCTAATGGATCTAGGCAGCAGGGGGCATATTCAAACTTACCCCCTTTGCCCCTCCGGCGCCTGGCCCTTCAGGGCTGGTGGGTGGAGAGGGTGCAGGCATGCCCAGGGCCCTGAGCAGTGCTGGAGTGAGGGGCTGGGCCAGGCCTCGCTGGTTGGGGCCCCCATCTCAAGCCGTTGCTCCTGGAGCAGACATCATGGGCTAGCCTCTGAGTGTAGCTGGAGCCAGCTGGCCCCACTCCCCAAACTACACCCAGCTCCCGCAGGACATGGGGGGCAGTCTGGGGGATCAGGCCCCATGGCCAGTATTAAACCTGCTTTTCTAGGGTTGGGGCCCCCACCTGGCACTCAGGCAGGACTGGCCCTGCTTTTCTCCAGTACTGGCTGGGGGTCAGGAGGCCACACATGCAGGGGCAGGGCAGAGCACTCTTTAAAAGCCCCCCCCCCCATCCCCAGCAGGGGCAGGTGCCTGCCCTTCCCAGACTCCAGGAGTAGCCACCACGTTTGGTCCTGCCTTGTGGGGGGGCCAGGCACTGCCAGAGGGTGAGCGTCTGGCACCGCTCTGCTGCCCCCTGAGATCAGAGCCCCGAGCCAGGGGCCTTGTGTTGAACAAGCCCAGCACTGTTGTTCTCAGCTAGCCCGGTGCCAGCTCCCAGCCTCGCTGGCACTCAGCTCCAGCAGGACTTGGCCCTGCTCCTGTTCTCCCCCCAAGGGCAGGGCAGGCTCCAGCCAGGGATACAGAAGACCAAGGCTCAGTTCCCAGTCACTTCATCTGCCCAGGCCTCTGTCCCCTCTGCACCATGGGGGGGCCCTGTAATGACATTCTACACGGCAAGGTGCTCGGGGCCCTAGACTGAGGCTCATGCCAAAGGGGGCAGCTGGATAGATCCTGGGGTGGGAGATTCTCTTCAGCCATGTGGCCCCTGTGGTGCACAGTGTGGGGGGGAGGGGTGTCTCCTTCCTGTTCAGCTCAAAGGTGAGCAGGATCTCACTCCCCGGCTGCGTCCCACCTGTGGACACCCCACACTGCCCCGGAGCTGGCATGCAGAAGAGGACAAGAGCAGAACAGCAACCACTGGAGACTGAGATCACAGCAGTGCCAGGGGAGGCTCATCAGCGGCTCGATATTCACCCTTTGCCCAGGGCGCCGGCAGTGCCCAGCAGCAGGGCCTCTGGGAGCCAGCAACCTGCGGCACAGTCCAGCACGCTCATCTCCACCAGCTACACGCAGACACGTCCTGGCTCCCCAGCGTGCATCCAACACCTGCCAGTGCCCAGGCACCATGCGCCAGACAGCAGTGCTTCACCTGGGCAGGGTCACAGTCCCACGAGGCCAAGCTGATTTCAGTCTGTGGAATCTGGCCTGACCCCTGGCGGCCCCAGGATGCTGAGGAGAGCGTCCTGGCTTCAAGCCTGTGTCTCGTGCAGGGGTTTGCACACCAGTCAGTCCCCACTCCAACTCCCCTTTCATGCCATGGAGGCCTCTAGGCAACCTCAGGATCCCCAGAACTAGAGACTCCAGCAGCCAGGGCCGGGAACATCTGCCCCAAACACCCCCCCCCCTTTTCAGGGACTCTCTCATGACAGACAAGCAGCAGCCTCCAGCTCTCGTCCTTCCCCCTGGGACGCAGTGCACCCGGGGGGACCAGTTCTCAGCGCAGCTTCGCCGGTACGAGCCAAAGCCTCCCCCGCCCTGAGGCAACAGGGCCTGCTCGCGACCACCCGCGTCGACTGGCTCAGCCAAGGGATGTCAGGAGCCCTCCAGAGACTCAGGGTTCAAGGCCAGAAGGGGCCATTCGCGCACGTCCTGACTCCTGTCCAGCACAGGCCAGTCCGTACTGCCCAGTTACCCCTGTGCTGGGCCCAGCGGCTTCCAGAGCTGGCAGCGCCCCTGCCCTCCCGGGCCAACTTCCCATTTGAATTGGTCTGGCCTCCGCTGCCAGCTGCCCCCACCCAGGGCTGCAGGGGCCAGTGCAGAACTCATAGGGCTGAGCAGGTGCCTACCTCCCTGGGGAGACACCCGCACACCACCACCTCCAGGGCAAATCCCAAACCACACCAAGGACCTGCCTCAAACGACTGGGCCACAAGCCATCCAAGCATATGCTGCACCTCCTGCCAGACTTCCCCTGGGATCCCTTCCTGGCCACTCAGATCCATGTCCCAGCCCCCAAAGATCACATGGACCCTGACCTTGCAGCTCTGCCCCCGTCCCCACGTGCAGCCCTGAGCAGAGCTTTCCACAGCCTCACAGCAAGCCCCCCACGCCCTCCGGGCACACAGGCTGCCGCTCCACGCTGTGCTGGCACTCCAAGCCATCCACCACCACGTCAACCCCTACGATCCAGCTCCTCGCAGTCAACAGCTGGGAGACACCTGCCCCTCCTCAGGCCAGCAGCAGTGTCGGATCCCCGGGAGAACCCAGCCGCTCTCCACTGCCCATCCATCAGCCCGGCACACTCTCCACAGCTCAGGTCAGCCTGAGAGGTCCCCGGAGGACTCTGGTCACAAACCCGTTCTGCAGATGGGGCTCTCCTGGGACCGTCCTGTTTGCCGCCAACAGACACAAAACACCCCATTGCACTCCAGAGCGTGCCCCAGTCGGGGATCCCGCCAGGCCCTTTTCTCACTGCTTCCCCCATCCCGCAGACACGAGATCAGGCAGGCTGCAGCCCAGGAACTCTCCACCCATCCACCAGTTCCCCTCCCGCTCTCCCAAGACCCACCCAGAGCCCCAGGGGGCTGGCAGAGCTCTGCTGGGAGCCTGCGTGGGGAGCTCTGCACAGCTGCTCCCCTCTGGAGGCTGCAGCCCCTGGGCTGGAGCTTGCCGAGGTGGCTCAGCGTGCTACCCCTGCACACACAGTGGGGATCCAAGGCAGGTCTCTGGGGCTGACGGAGCCCTGTTCCGGCCCCCGACCGCAGTGCTCTCTGCACATCGCCCCAGCTGGCCACGGGCGAGCCAGAGTCCACCAGCTCCCAGCTCTCATGGCAGGCCCGTCCTGCACCACATGTGGAGATGGGGTAGACTCCACGTCAATCGGCCAGCCACCCGCCCTTGTGTCTTTCCTAAAGATCATTCAAGCCTGGCTGGATGGACCTTTGGTCTGACCCAGTACGGCTGTTCTTACGTTCTTACACCCAGGAGAAACAGCTCCAGCCCCAGACAGCGTGAGAGGCAACGGGCCCAAACCCAGCAGACGAGTCCCTGCCTGTCGCACGGGACAAAGCCCCGGCCACCCCTGCCAAAGGCTGCCGGTGTGGCGCCAGGCGGTACCAGCAGCCTGTGCACCCGGACGGCAGCCCCCTTTCTCCCAGCAGGCAGGCTGTTCCCTGCACGGGGGGCCCTGGCATGCTGCCCATTGCTGTGCCAGATAAGGCCCCCGACTGGGCAGAGGCCATCTTTGGAGTGTTGCTCTCTGCAGCGCTAGGTCTCCTCCGGCCTGCCTGTTGATTGGGCACTCCCAGCGGGAACCACCACCTGTCCTGCAGCCCCATGCGCTGGAGGGGGGCACACGCAAGGCCCAGCCCCAGCGACAGGGCACGAAGCGCTTGCACAGCGAGTGGGATCCACATGGACAAAACATCTTCAAGGGGAAAGCGACTCTGAGAACTCTGGCACAGGCCTGGCCAAGGGGTGCCACATCCTGCCCTGCACCACCCCACCCCCAGAGCCAGGGGCCCCCCACCAGCTTCCCACCTCACCCTCAGTCCTGGGGCCCCCTCAAGCCAGGCACCCCCTGCTCCCCATCACAGGGACAGTCCCCAAGCCGGTGCTAAGGGCCTCGCCCACCCAGGCCCTGTGTTGGGGGCAGGGAGGAGCCTCCCGCCCAGAGCTATCTGCCCTTCAGGAACCCGTCGAGCACGCGGTCGCTGCGCTCCGAGAGCCAGTAGCCAGCCATGGCTGCCACCGCGCCGATGAAGATGGCGGTGAAGACCATGTCACCCTTGGCAGCCAGCGTGGCCAGCGCACAGATCACCACGCCGAAGAACATTTGCTGCAGCACCACCACCTCGTCCTCCGTCACCTCGTCGAAAAAGCCCTTTGCCGGGGTGTCTGCGGGGGGACAAAGGGGGGCAGTCAGGGGGTAATGCCCCAGGCCAGGAACCCATAAGAACGGCCAGACTTGGTCAGACCAAAGGTCCATCTAGCCCAGTATCCTGTCTGCCGACAGTGGCCAGTGCCAGGTGCCCCAGAGGGAATGAACCGAACAGAGAATCGTCAAGTGATCCGTCCCCTGTCGCTCATTCCCAGCTTCTGGCAAACAGAGGGAATTGCCAGGGATCACCTCTGGAGCCCTTTTTAAAAATTGGCGTCACATTAGCTATCCTCCAGTCATTTGGTACAGAAGCTGATTTAAATGATAGGTTACAGACTACAGTTAGTAGTTCTGTAATTTCACATTTGAGTTCCTTCAGAACTCTTGGGTGATACGGTCTGGTCCCAGTGACTTATTACTGTTTAATTTATCAATTTGTTCCAAAACCTCCTCTAATGACACGTCAGTCTGGGACAGTTCCTCAGATTTGTCACCTAAAAAGAAGGGCTCCGGTTTGGGAATCTCCCTCACATCCTCAGCTGTGAAAGCTGATGCAAAGAATTCATTTAGTTTCTCCGCAATGGCCTTATCGTCCTTGAGTGCTCCTTTATCATCTCGATCGTCCAGTGGCCCCACGGGTTGTTTAGCAGCTTCCTGCTTTTGATGTACTTAAAAAAAATTTCCTGTTAGTTCTTGAGTCTTTGGCTAGCTGTTCTTCAAATTCTTTTCTGGCCTTCCTCATTGTATTTTTACACTTCACTTGCCAGAGTTTATGCTCCTTTCTATTTTCCTCACTAGGATTTAACTTACAGTTTTTAAAGGATGCCTTTTTGCCTCTCACTGCTTCTTTTCCTTGGTTGTTTAGCCGCGGTGGCGGTTTTTTGGTTCTCTTACTGTGTTTTTAATTTGGGGATACATTTAAGTTGAGCCTCTATTCTGGTGTCTCTATCGTTCCCCGCCAATGGGCGCTGCGAAGCTGGTGCTCTGGGTGCAGGCAGCACACAGAGCTACCTGGCCACACCCCCGCCTAGCACCTGAGCGAGGGGGATGTCACCGCTTCCAGAGAGCCCCCCAGGTAAGCACCACCCAGCGCCCCCTCATCCCATCCCGTGCCCCCTCCCCCACTCTGGGGGGGGGGGGGCGCGGTGGCAGAAGACTGCCCTAGCAGTGGCCGGTACGACTGGCACAGGGGCTGAGCTGCCCCAGAGCCAGGTGCACCGACCGCTGCAGAAGTCACGGGAAGTCTCAGAATCTGTGACCTCCGTGACGAACTCACAGCCTCTCTCATCAGATCCCACCTGCATGTTATCATCTTCCATCCTCTCCTCCTTACTGGGACAGAGATTCTCCAGAGAAACCCCCACCCCACCCCCACAGGAGCAGCTTTCCCCCCCCCTCGGCTGCAAACTCCCTTCCCCCTGCCCCCAGGGAGCAGCACCGCGTCCCAGGGTGGAACCCCAGCCCAGCCCCCCAGGCCAGAAACTTCCACCCCTCTGGGAAGCAGTACCACCCCCAGCATGTTCTCCCCCAGAACCTCCCCAGGTAAACAGTGCCACCCCCATGTGAGACCCCTCCCACCCAGAATCCCCCCAGGGCAGTGACTCCCCACGGCCCATGGAGGGGGAGGAGCCAGGGGGGTCCCTGCAGAGTCTCACCTGGGGGTTTGTCCTCCACACACTCGCCATCCCTGCGCACGTGGCCCTCTGCACAAACGCACCGGTAGCTGCCGTCTGTGTTCTCACAGACCTCGTGGGGCCCGGTGCAGACAGGTTCCTGCGCGCTGGCACACTCGTCCACGTCTGCCAGGGTGAGGGGGGGGGGGGGAGATTAGAGCCGGTGGGGTGGAGGGAAGGTCAGAGCTGGTGGTGCTGGGGGGGGGGGGGGGGGGAGAGAGATTAGAGCCAGTGGGGTGGGGGTGGGGGTGGGGTGGGGGGAGGAGGTTAGAGCCAGCAGGGCAGGGCACAGGTGGAGCAGGGGGGAAGATTAGAGCCGGTGGGGTGAAGGGAAGGTCAGAGATGATGGTGCTGGGGGGGCGGGGGTGGGGTGGGGGGAGGAGGTTAGAGCCGGCAGGGCAGGGCACAGGTGGAGCAGGGGGGGAGATTAGAGCCAGTGGGGCGGGGGGGCACGGCACTCACCCAGGCACTTTGCTCCATCCCGCTGGTAGCCTTTGTTGCACCTTTTGCAGCGGGCAGGCCCGGCGCCCATGCAGCCGACACAGGCCTTGGCGCAGTCTGGGGACAGAGCGGGCGTGAGGGCACCGACAGCACCACCAGGCACCCACACGAGTGGGGGGGCTGCATCCCCCGGGGACAGACGGACCCACCTGGCCGTGGATTTTGGTGGCTAGAACCGCTCCCCACAGCTTGGCCAGAGCATGGCATGCGCAGGCCGGGCCGGCCAGGGGAGCCGCAGCGGAGGTGCATCAGGTGCCGGGTGCTGCCCGGCACCACAGGACCAGCCTCCGTTCTGCACGGGGTGACGAAGGGGGCAGGGGCCCGCACGGAGTCGGATTCCCTTCCGCAGAGAGCGGGGTGCCCTGCGGGGGGCAGCAGTGCATGGATCCTGACCCAGCCACGCCCCACCCCCTCCCGCACCAGGCTCTGGGACCGCCCCACTGAAGGACAGGGCACGAGCATGGCCTGGTAGCCCAGGGCAGACACAGGGGGGCCATGCTGCGAGGGCACACCCCGCCCAGGGTGCAAACACCAACGCACTGCACGGGCCCGGCCCTGGGGACAAGCTCTGACCTCGGCACTCGTAGGAGCCTTCGGTGTTGACACAGAACTGGTTGGCCCGACAATGCGCCATCTCCGTGCCACATTCATCGATGTCTGTGAAGAGAGTGGCTTCAGGCCCACTGCCCCTCCCCCTGCCCCACAGCCCAGCCCTGCCCCCTGCCCTGCGCCCCACAACCCACCCCATACCCACCCCGCCCCCCTGCCCAGCCTGGTGCCCCACGGCCCAGCTCCAAACCCCACCCCCACCCCCTGCCCACAGTGACAAGGGCCCAGCGGGCTGAGCCATGTCCCTGTTGCTTCAGCCCTGCCCCGGGGGCACAACACCCAGGCACGGGTTACAATACACCCTAGGGCTCCTAGGCAGCAGGGCCTTGCTCTCCCCATGCATCTTCTGCCTCACTAGCCCCCGCAGGGTGGGGCCAGGCCCTGAGTTCTCCGGGAGCAGCAGGAACTCACCAATGCACCTGTGCTCATGCAGCGCCCAGCCCCTCTTGCAGCGCAGACAGCTGGAGTCCTCTGGCCCCGAGCAGCGCCCGCAGGCCCGGTAGCACTCTGCCAAGACAGGAGAGACAGGCTGTGAGCGTGCAGCAGAGCCCAGCCCAGTCCCTCGCCATCTGCCCAGGCAAACCCAGCAAGCTGACAGATCCAGTCACCTGGGGCTACAGCCAGCCCCAGAGCAGAGCCCATAGCCAGCTCTTACACAACAGCCAGACTGGGTCAGACCAAAGGTCCATCTAGCCCAGTGTCCTGTCTGCTGACAGCGGCCAGTGCCAGGTGCCCCAGAGAGAATGAACAGAACAGGCAATTGTCAAATGATCCATCCCCTGCCGCCCATTCCCAGCTTCTAGCAAACAGAGGCTGGGGACACCATCCCTGCCCATCCTGCTAATAGCCATTGATGGACCTATCCCCCATGAACTTCTCTAGTTCTTTTTTGAACCCTGTTATGGTCTTGGCCTTCACAACATCCTCTGGCAAGGAGTTCCACAGGTTGACTGTGCGCTGTGTGAAGAACTTCCTTTTGTTTGTTTTAAACCTGCTGCTTATTAATTTCATTGGGTGACCCCTAGTTCTTGTGTTATGAGAAGGAGTAAATAACACTCCCTTATTTACTTTCTCCACACCAGTCATGATTTTATAGACCTCTGACATGAAGTGGGGGAGTTTCTTGTTTCCTATGGGGGATTTTCTTGGTTTTCCAATGGTTTGCATGCAGAGAGGGTTGGACTCAGTGTCCCTGGATGCTACGGGTTTAACGAGGTGATGGGAGAGGGAGTTTGTTGTTACAGAGGACCGGCAAGGGAACTTGGGACCCCAACCACTGGCATGGAGAATGGATACCCCAGCGACGGTGACCTGGTGACCCGGAGGCCCAGCTCAGGAGTCACAGCCGATTCTGGCCAGTGGGCGGACAATGGGGTGCGAAGAGAGGAGAGGAGGCCCCGGCGACCCTGTTTCCGACCCTGTTTCCCTGGAGAGAAGACAATGGACAGAGGCGGGGCCTGGGGCCGGTGATATCAGATGCCCAGCTGGGAAGCAGGGGGGCTCGGGCTGGAGAGAGGAGGAAGGCGGGGGATGCAGGGAAGAAGATGGGGAATGTGCTGTGCTGAGGGAGGCCAGACCTGAGGCCCGGAGAGTTTCCTGTGCTGTGTTCAATGCTCAATAAACCCTCCTGTGTTATGCTGGCTGAGAGTCACTCCGGGCTAGAGAACAGGGTTGCCTGTTCGGGGGGGGGGGGGGGGGGGGTTGTTAGGGGGTTAGGCCCCGGGGGTCCAGAGCGAGTGGACTCCCCAAGGGGGCCCACAGCAGAGACAGACGTGCTAAGGCTCAGAGAGGTACGGCTCCAGGAGGTGGAGGGGCCTGATCCCGAGAGAGTGGACCCCCGAGAAGGGCTGTCTCACTGAAAGGGGCACCCCCCACGGGACCAAGAGTGGGCACAATCTATGAGTCCGTGACAACCTTTATCATATCCCCCCTTAGTCGTCTCTTTTCCAAGCTGAACAGTCCCAGTCTTATTAATTTCTCCTCATATGGCAACTGTTCCATACCCCTAATCATTTTTGTCGCCCTTTTCCAATTGCACTTTTTTTTTTTTGAGATGGGGCGACCACATCTGCATGCAGTATTCAAGCTGTGGGCATACCATGGATTTATATAGAGGCAATACAATATTTTCTCTATTATCTAGCCTTTTCTTAATGATTCCCAACATTCTGTTCGCTTTTTTGACTGCTGCTGCACATTGAGTGGATGTTTTCAGAGAACTAGCCACAATGACTCCAAGATCTCTTTCTTGTGCGGTAACAGCTAAGTTAGACCCCATCATTTTATATGGATAGTTGGAATTCTGTTTTCCAATGTGCATTACTTTGCATTTATCAACATTG
Source organism: Emys orbicularis (assembly GCF_028017835.1). Lineage (NCBI taxonomy): Eukaryota > Metazoa > Chordata > Testudines > Emydidae > Emys > Emys orbicularis. The sequence goes on from NC_088689.1 coordinate 130,958,567, forward strand.
AATTTCATCTGCCATTTTGTTGCCCAGTCACCTAGTTTTCAGAGATCCTTTTGTAGCTCTTCGCGTCTGCCTGGGACTTCACTATCCTGAGTATTTTTGTATCATCTGCCAATTTTGCCACCTCACTGTTTACCCCTTTTCCCAGATCATTTATGAATATGTTGAATAGGACTGGTCCCAGTAGAGACCCCTGGTGGACCACACTATTTACCTCTCTCCATTCTGAGAACTGAGCATTTATTCCTACCCTTTGTTTCCTATCTTTTAACCAGCTACTGATCCATGAGAAGACCTTCCCTCTTATCCCATGACTCCTTACTTTGCTTAAGAGCCTTTGGTGCAGGACCTGGTCACAGGCTGTCAGAATATCTAAGTACACTGTATCCACTGGATCCCCCTGGTCCACATGCTCGCTGACCCCCTCACAGAAGTCTCAGGCAGGGCCACCCCAAGCCGAAGAGGGCAGTGCAGCTCGCACCCCCACTTGCCAGGACACACGCGCTGTTCCCGCCCGCCCCACGCGTGCTGTGCCGCACTACCTACCAGCACATACCAGGTGGCTCTCATTCCTGGCTGCCTCGTAGTAGCCGTCTGCGCACTCGGAGCAGAAGGAGCCGCCGTAGCCCAGGCTGCACATGCACAGGCCAGTGCCCGCGCGCGTCCCCTCGCCGTCGCATTTACCGTTCCCACTGCACGGCTGCTGGTGCCCACCAGCACATGCTGCAGGGAGACAGGTTGCTGTGCTGATCACCGGTGCTGGGCACAGAACCTGTCCTGTCCCAGTGCCCCACACCCACCTCCGACCCCCTGCCCATGGCACCTGTCCCTCTGTCCCAACCCCTACCCATGGTGCCACCCCTCAAAGCCCCAGTTCCTGCCCACAGCGCCCCTCCCGGGCACCGGTTTCCCATCCCAACCCCTATCCACAGTGCTGCCCCTCCCAGGCCCCAGTTCCTGCCCATGGCGCCTGGCCTGCTCCCCCATCCCTTCCCATGGTGCCCCTAGCCTGGACCTGAGGAGAGGTGCTCCAGAAGCCAGCAGGGCTGGCGACTCACGCAGGCAGTCAGGGCCATAGGTGCCAGGTGGGCAGCAGACCTTCAGAGTGTCCATGCAGAGCCACTGGAAGAAGTCGGGGTGCTGCTGCTGTCTGAGGGATACAGCAGGAGACACTGTTACCCCCAGAGGAGAAGCCAATTAAGGTAGGTCCTACATAAACACTGCACCCTGTGCTACCACTGCTGGTTGTGCCCATTGCCCAGGCACCTTCACTGCCCTGGACACGGACATCTGGGCAGGATGCACTGCCGGGAGTGCTGGCTGGGATGCAAAGTCCCCCTCCTCCTCCCGGCACCCTGCTGCCTGGGGCCCCACCCCTGCCAACCCACCTCCGCCCAGTGGCTGCCACCCCAGGATGGGACAGTGCACAGCCCATCTCTGGGGAGGTGGTAGCTGGTAGCCCGTGGCTGGATGGGGGTCACCCAGGTACATGGCCCAGAAGAAAGGGAGCCTGGGCCACGCCCAGAGCAGAGCCCTGGTGTGGCACAGACCCTGCTGCTCCTTGTCCCAGTCACTCACCCCTGGAACCACCAGCTCTCCACGTGCTCCTCACTCTGCTCCAGCAGCTGGTGACACGCAAAGTCCGACTTGCCACACACGCTCTCCAGCACCTCCAGCAGGCGCGTCTCACTGCGCAGGAATGGGGGTCAGGGTATGGCAGGCACGGCCCCATAGCACCTCCCCAGGCCATCAGCCCCATAGTACCGTCCTCCCCGCCCCACCAAGACAAGCAGCTCCCACAGTGCCCTGTCCCCTGTGACAAAGCGGGAGGTCTTTTCTTAATGTTTTGCATGAATACTGTGTGTGCCTCAGTTGCCCTGTGTGTTATCCCAATGCCTAGGTGGCAGGACAAAGGTGTGTGATTTTTGCAGAGCCCCTAGTGCACACAGAGAATGGCCAAAGTGCTTCGTAACCTGGCAACTGATGGTCTGACAAGCTGGAGCAAAGTGAGAGGTGGTGACCTGTTTGCCCAGGATGGAGGAGGGGCAACGGGCGTGTCTGAGGCTGGGCTGGTGGAAGCTGGGTGGGCAGTCTCCTGGCTCAGGACTCAGGGGGAGAGCCCAGGGCCCTGGATCCCCCCCCAAGCTGGATTCTGCTGCAGGTCCCTGATTTCTGTGCTCACAAGCTCTGTTCTACGCTGGGTCCCGGATGTCTAATAACCCATCTGTGTCACACGAGGGCTGGGAGTCACTGCTGGCTGCGGAGTGGGGGGCAGGGCCCTTTGGGGGCATCTGAGGCTCCCCAGGGGTCCCGCCCAGGGGGACTTGCTGCAGGGAGCGAACAGGGTGACCAGGGGGCTGAACGGTCCGAGGTCGGACCCAGGAAGCGCCGAAGCAGAGCAGGCTCCTGGCCCTGGTGAGTGTGGCCCTGAGGGGAGACGCTGCCCCGAGTCCTGCCTGGCTTCACTCAGAGCCATTCCCGAGCACAGAGACTCCATGACACCCCACACCCAGACCACCAGCCCCATAGCACCCTCCTTCCCATGTCCCAACCTATGGTCTCATAGCCCTGCCCCTGCCCGGACCATCAGACCCATAGTGCCCCTCTCCTCCCCTGACCCACCCGCCAGCCTCATAGCACCCCCCCAACCAGACCAGCTCCTTGGCCCCAACAACCAGCCCCACACTCCCCCCCCAAACCACCAGCCCCATAGCAGCCCCCCAGACCACCAGCCCCATAGTCCCACCCATGCCACTGCCCCATATCACCCTCTTCCCTGCCCAGACCACCAGCCCCATAGCACCCTCCTCCCTCCCACTACGCAACCACTGCCCCAGTCATCCCTGACCTCCCCCTCATCCCATAGTCCCCCCTTGCCTTAACCATCAACCCCATAGCACCTCCCTCCTCCCTGACCCAAACCGCCAGCCCCATAGCACTCCCCCACAAAACTACTGATCCAGCCAGCCCAACCCCCAGCTCACGATGGCAGCTGGAGCTCCAGGAAGCCAGCTCTCTGTGGGATCTTCACCTCCAGGCCGGAGCCCCAGACTGGAGGGGGGGCAGCACTGAGCTCCTGTCCACACCCCCCCCCATGGGTGAGCTGGGGCAGGAATCAGGCAGGGGGAGCGCATGCCACCCGCTCACCTGTGCGCATATTTCGCCAGCTTCTCTTCCTCCCAGGCCGTGTTCCCTCCCCCAAAATTCTCCCGCTCTGTCCGCTCCAGGCCCTGGGGAAGCAAGGGAAGGTCACAGCCCCAGGTCCAGCCCCACAGCAAACCCCTCCCAGCCCACACGCCCAGCATTCCCTGCACCCACCGCCGCCCCACCCCAGCAACAAGCCTAGCCCAACCCGGCTATGCCCCATAGCCCCAGCCCCATGCTCAGCCTCTCCCTTTGGGGGGGCAGTGCTGTGTGGGGAACCCAGCACAAGTGCCCATGGGGGGCACCAATCCTGCCGCACTCAGGGCCTGGCCCTGGGAAACGCCCGGCCGCCTCCCTCTGCCCCACAGCCCCTGCAGCCCTGCACCTTGAGAAAGCTGCTGGCGAGGTCCCGGCAGGTCCGGCAGGGCTCAGATGGGGAGGAGCCTGTGCACCAGGGGCCCAGCAGCAGCTCCAGCAGCAAGGGCAGGAGCCTTCTCCAGGGCAACCCCATCCTCGCGGCAGGCACAGGCTGGGGAGAGAGCAGCAGCCCTGACACCCGGCCCCGCTGCGGGGCGTGGGGCCTGGGCACAGCCCTTCCTGGGCGGCCGGGGAGCACGAGGCAGGTCCCAGCGGGTGGCCCTGAAGCTTGAACCCCCAACCCACCTGTGGGGCGCTGGCGCCGAAAGACGGGGACGATGCCTGGGAGCCGGCAGCTGCTGGGGACAGAGCTCCCCGCCCAGGAGGTGACCCTGGAGGTCACGGGCCCTCCCCCCAATTCCAGTTCCCACGCCTCCCTGCTCTGTAGGAGCTGGGGGGGGGGGGGAGATCTGGCAGGGGGGCCAGGGGGGCACTGCTGGACTGGGGGGTGCTTGGCTGGGGGGCCAACCTGGACTGGGACAGGGCTGGGGCGGGGGAAGGCAGGACGGGGGAGCACAGGGGGGCACTGGGCCAGAGGGGGCAGGCGGGACTGGGGGGGGGCGCTTGGCTGGGGGGATCGGGCAGGACTGGGGGCCGCTGGTCCGGGGGAGCAGGCGGGACTGGGGGGGCGCTTGGCTGGGGGGGATCGGGCAGGACTGGGGGGCGCTGGTCGGGCGGGATTAGGGGGCGCTGGGCCGGGGGCGCTCGCTGGACGCTCCCGCTGCACGGCGCGGCAGTGCGGGGTCCCGGGCGGGCTGGGCTGTAAGGCCCACGGGCACTAAGCGGCTCAAAGCCCCGGGGGGGGGGCTGGGCACGCGCGAGAACAGCCCCTCCCGGGAGGGGGAGGAAAAGCCCGGCGCGAGCAGCCGATGCTGCGGCCTGCGACTCCCTGCAGCGCCCACGCGCTGCGCCGCGCTCCGCCAATGGCAGCGGGCCTCGCAGAGACGTCACCTCCGCCGATACGCAGCCAATCAGCGCGCTCCGCGCGGGCTGCACCTGTTAACGGGGCGGTGCTAGGACCCCTGGTTCTCCTCCCTCCCCCTTCCCTCACGCCAGGCCCCGCCCCATCTCCCTCCCGGCCGCGCCCCGCCCCCATCGCGCCTGGCCCCGCCCCTCATCTAGGCTGGCAGAGCCCAGCCTGGGGGCACAGCCCCCCCCCGTGCCAGGCCCCCCCCAGGCCCGGCACAGCCCCAAGGGCCCAGCGCCCCAGGGCCAAGCCCCCCCCCCCCGGCACTCCCCCCCCCGGCATAGCCCCCCAGGGCCCAGGCCCCCCCAGCACAGCCCCAAGGGCACAGCCCGGCACAGCCCCCCAGGGCCCAGGCCCCCCAGGCCCAGCACAGCCCCAAGGGCCCAGCGCCCCAGGCCAAGCCCCCCCCCCCCCCCGCACAGTCCCCCAGGGCCCAGGCCCCCCCAGCCCAGCACAGCCCCAAGGGCCCAGCCCGGCACAGCCCCCCAGGGCCCAGGCCCTGTGGCATGGAACCTAGGTGGGGCAGGACAGACTGCGGGTAGCTGGACACTCGCACTGGAGAGGGTGTCATCGCGAATGGTGATTGTTGTAACTAGTGTGTTGCTATTAACAAGAATTGTCAAAATGTTCCATGTGCCTAATCCTCTGAAAACCCCCCGAGCACGTTCAGAGTGATGCCTGAGGACACACGGTATGTTAACAGACCTCGTAGTGCTGATATTTCACAGTTAGTGCCTGTAAACAGTCTTGGAATATTTGTGACTTTGTCCTCACCCACAACTATTTCACATTTGGGGACAATGTATACCTTCAATTCAGCGGCACTGCTATGGGTCCCCGCATGGCCCCACAGTACGCCAACATTGTTATTGCTGACTTAGAACAACGCTTCCTTAGCACTCGTCCCCTAACGCCCCTACTCTACTTGCGCTACATTGATGACATCTTCATCATCTGGACCTATGGGAAGAAGGCCCTTGAAGAATTCCACCATGATTTCAACAATTTCCATCCCACCATCAACCTCAGTGTACAAGAGTTTGCCGGGGCTCGACCCTCTCCGGGGCGACGGGGAGCCACACCGACTCACTACCCGCCGGGGCTGGGCGCTCTGTCTGGCGGCAGGGTTCCCCGGCGGTCCTTGCTGTCCTGAGAGGCACGATAAGCCCGACCCTAGCTTCGGGCGGACACCAACGTTATGTTAGGGCTCAGACCCTCAGTCAGGGCTGAGCAACAGTAAAAAGTATTTAGGCCCAGGCCCTAGGTCAGGGCGGGGCAACAAACGCTGGGACGGGCGCTCAGGCCCTCAGTCAGGGCTGAGCAACAGGATAAACCAGGGGTAGGCAACCTATGGCACGCGTGCCAAAGGCGGCACGCGAGCTGATTTTCAGTGGCACTCACATTGCCTGGGTCTTGGCCACCGGTCCGGGGGGCTCTGCATTTTAATTTAATTTTAAATGAAGCTTCTTAAACATTTTAAAATCCTTATTTACTTTACATACAACAATAGTTTAGTTATATATTATAGACTTCTAGAAAGAGACCTTCTAAAAATGTTAAAATGTATGACTGGCACGCGAAACCTTAAATTAGAGTGAATAAATGAAGACTTGGCACACCACTTCTGAAAGGTTGCTGACCCCTGGTATAAACTAAGCCTCAACAGGCCTGGGAGAGGGGGAGATTGCCACCCACAGGTTGGGTGGCAGGGAGGACGCAGGCCCTCCCACTCCACTGCGTCCCAGCCCGGGGCCCTAGCAGCGGCAAACGGCCCGCTGCTTAGTCTGTGGGCATCCTGGCTGCAACACCCTGACATAGGCTCTGGCAATGCTGCAGCCAGACTGGGGTCGGCTGCCCCCGGGCTACTTCCACTCTCCCCCTCTGGGCCTACCTGGGGGCTGGTGTCGGCCTCGGGGGGGTCCTGGACCATGGGTTCGTCCGGCCAGGCGTCATTCGGCAAGTCCGGCAACTCCTCCGGGTAGCAGGCGCAGGGCAGGCCCGGCGGCTCCTCCGGGTGGCGGGCGCAGGGCAGGCCCGGCGGCTCCTCGGGGTGGCGGGCGCAGGGCAGGCCCGGCGGCTCCTCCGGGTGGCGGGCGCAGGGCAGGCCCGGCGGCTCCTCGGGGTGGCCAAACCGGACAGTCTCTACTGTGGGGCAATAGAGGGGGGGGGGCTTCTTTTTGATAGCCAGAGCTGTGAATCTGAAGGCCCCAAAATAAACCCTCCAACAAAGATCTGTTATGCTAACTACCCTTACACAAAGCAGGGCCCAGGGCAGGGCCTGAACTAGACTAAACTGCACAGTTTTCTGCCAAACTCGGTCAAGGGTCATGTCCAGAGGAGGGGCAAGGAGGGAAAGAATAAAAGCCCCAGCAGCAGCACTAATAAAATATGTTCATGGCTGATGAAATATAATAACCGCTTGTGTGAAGCAATAGGTAACTTTAGCTAAATGCAAACTGACTCATGCAGCTTCTCTTTTGGGTCATCTGTGACCCACTCCGTGACTCCAGCTATCTGCAAAAATAGCCAATCATAGATCCTCTTTAGGCGTCCCATGGAAACCCCCCCCCCCCCAATCTTTAACCAAAAGACCCCGGAAAATAATGTTTCTTGAGAAATGTACCCAAACTGGTGCCAAGTACCACCCCTGGGGAAAACCACTTCTCGGAAAATTAATAAGGAAGGTACGGGGGGGAGGGGACTGACCCCGACCCTACTTTCTTAACTCGCGGTTTGGGGGAGGGACTAACCCCAACCCTAATTTCTTAACTCATGACTATTGTTTGTACTTTGCTTGCGGTTTGACGAAATAAAGTAGCCTGCGAGCTGCCGCTCGGGGTGTCAGTCTTCGGACTGCACCCCAGTGCACTGGTATGTATGTCAATAAACTGGCCTCAGGCTTGAGTCTTTGAACTAAAATGACTGCGTGTGGGTCTTTGACCACAACACTACGCAAAAGAATAAATGGACACAAATCTGACATCAGGAATCATAACATTCAAAAACCAGTAGGAGAACACTTCAATCTGTCTGGTCACTCAATAACAGACCTAAAAGTCGCAATTCTTCAACAACAAAACTTGAAAAACAGACTCCAACGTGAAACTGCAGAACTGGAATTAATTTGCAAACTGGACACCATCAGATTAGGCCTGAATAAAGACTGGGAGTGGTTGGGTCATTACAAAACCTAAACCTAATTTCCCCAATACTAATTTACCCCAACTGTTACTCACACCTTCTTGTCAACTGTCTAAAATGGGCCACTCTCATTACCACTTTGAAAGTTATTTTTCCTCCCTTGGTATCCTGCTGTTAATTGATTTGTCTCGTTAGACTGACCTCACACTTGGTAAGGCAACTCCCATCCTTTCATGTATTTATACCTGCTCCTGTATTTTCCATTCCATGCATCTGATGAAGTGGGTTCTAGCCCACGAAAGCTTATGCCCAAATAAATTTGTTAGTCTCTAAGGTGCCGCAAGGACTCCTCATTGTTTTTACTCCAGGCCTAATGTGCTGTATAAGAAGGGAAACTGAGGCACACTACCATATTGCTTTCATGGCTAAATGCCATGATTCCTACACTATGGACAACATTAATATCTACATTAGCTTGAAAAAAGAATGAGGAGTACTTGTGGCACCTTAGAAACTAACACATTTATTTGAGCATAAGCTTTCGTGGGCTAAAGCCCACTTCATCAGATGCATGCAGTGGAAAATACAGTAGGGAGAAATTATATATATATATATATATATACACACACAGACCATGAAAAAAATGGGTGTTGCCATACCAACTCTAATGAGACTAATCGAAAAGGTGGGCTATTAGCAGGAGAGAAAAAACTTTTGTAGTGATAATCAGGATGGCCCATTTCAAACAGTTGACAAGAAGGTGTGAGTAACAGTAGGGGGAACATTAGCATGGGGAAATAGTTTAGTTTGTGTAATGACTCATCCACTCCCAGTCTTTATTCAAGCCTAATTTAATGGTGTCCATTTTGCAAATTAATTCCAATTCTGCAATTTCTCGTTGGAGTCTGTTTTTGAAGTTTTTTTGTTGGAGAATTGCGACTTTCAGGTCTGTAATAGAGTGACCAGGGAGGTTGAAGTGTTCTCCGACTGGTTTTTGAATGTTATAATTCTTGACATCTGATTTGTGTCCATTTATTCTTTTGCGTAGAGACTGTCCGGTTTGGCCAAAGTACATGGCAGAGGGGCATTGCTGGCACATGATGGCATAAATAAATAAACTAATGGAGATATCCTATCTCCTAGAACTGGAAGGGACCTTAAAAGGTCATGGAGTCCAGCCCCCTGCCTTCACTAGGCAGACCAAGTACTGATTTTGCCCCAGCTCCCGAAGTGGCCCCCTCAAGGATTGAACTCACAACGCTGGGTTTAGCAGACCAATGCTCAAACCACTGAGCTATCCCTCACCCTGTAAATAAAATAAATAAATATATCACATTAGTAGATGTGCAGGTGAATGAGCCTCTGATGGTGTGGCTGATGTGATTAGGTCCTATAATGATGTCCCTTTAATAGATATCAAGTATCAGGGGGTAGCCGTGTTAGTCTGTATTTACAAAAACAACAAGGAGTCTGGTGGCACCTTAAAGACTAACCGATTTATTTGGGCATAAGCTTTCGTGGGTAAAAACCTCACTTCTTCAGATGCATAGAGTGAAAGTTACAGATGCAGGCATTATATACTGACACATGGAGAGCAGGGAGTTACTTCGCAAGTGGAGAACCAGTGTTGACAGGGCCAATTCAATCAGGGTGGATGTAGACCACTCCCAATAATAGATGAGGAGGCGTCAATTCCAGGAGAGGAAAAGCTGCTTCTGTAATGAGCCAGCCACTCCCAGTCCCTATTCAAGCCCAGATTAATGGTGTTAAATTTGCAAATGAATTTTAGTTCTGCTGTTTCTCTTTGAAGTCTGTTTCTGAAGTTTTTTTGTTCAATGATAGTGACTTTTAAATCTGTAATAGAATGACCAGGAAGACTGAAGTGTTCACTTACTGGCTTATGTATGTTACCATTCCTTATGTCCGATTTGTGTCCATTTATTCTTTTGCGGAGGGACTGTCCGGTCTGGCCAATGTACATGGCAGAGGGGCATTGCTGGCACATGATGGCATATATAAGATTAGTAGATGTGCAGGTGAATGAGCCCTTGATGGTGTGGCTGATGTGGTTGGGTCCTCTGATGGTGTCGCCAGAGTAGATATGGGGGCAGAGTAGGCAACGAGGTTTGCTACAGGGATTGGTTCCTGGGTTGGTGTTTCCGTGGTGTGGTGTGTAGTTGCTGGTGAGTATTTGCTTCAGGTTGGGGGGTTGTCTGTAAGCGAGGACTGGCCTGCCTCCCAATGTCTGTGAGAGTGAGCGATCATTTTCCAGGATAGGTTGTAGATCGTGGATAATGCGCTGGAGAGGTTTTAGCTGGGGGCTGTATGTGATGGCCAGTGGTGTTCTGTTATTGTCCTTGTTGGGCCTGTCCTGTAGTAGGTGATTTCTGGGTACCCGTCTTGCTCTGTCAATCTGTTTCCTCACTTCCCCAGGTGGGTATTGTAGTTTTAAGAATGCTTGATAAAGATCTTGTAGGTGTTTGTCTCTGTCTGAGGGGTTGGAGCAAATTCGGTTGCATCTTAGGCCTTGTCTACACCCAGCCGCTAGTTCGGCGGCTGGGAATCGAAGTTCCGGGTTCGATTTATCGCGTCTGGTCTGGACGCGATAAATCGATCCCGGAAGCGCTCGCCGTCGACTGCGGTACTCCAGCTCGGCGAGAGGAGTACCGCGGAGTCGACGGGGAGCCTGCCTGCCGCGTGTGGACCGCGTCTGAACCGCGGTAAGTTCGAACTAAGGTATGTCGACTTCAGCTACGTTATTCACGTAGCTGAAGTTGCGTACCTTAGTTCGAAGTTGGGGGTTAGTGTAGACCAGGCCTTAGGGTATGTCTACACCCAGCCGCTAGTTCGGCGGCTGGGAATCGAAGTTCTGGGTTCGACTTATCGCGTCTTGTGTGGACACGATAAGTCGAACCAGGAAGTGATCGCCGTCGACTGCGGTACTCCAGCTAGACGAGAGGAGTACCGCGGCGTCGACGGGGGAGCCTGCCTGCCGCGTGTGGACCGAGGTAAGTTCGAACTAAGGTACTTCGAACTTCAGCTACGTTATTCACGTAGCTGAAGTTGCGTACCTTAGTTCGAATTGGGGGGTAAGTGTAGACCAAGCCTTAGTGCTTGGCTATAGACAATGGATCGTGTGATGTGTCTTGGATGGAAGCTGGAGGCATGTAGGTAAGTATAGCGGTCAGTAGGTTTCCGGTATAGGGTGGTGTTTATGTGACCATCACTTATTTGCACTGTAGTGTCCAGGAAGTGGATCTCTTGTGTGGACTGGTCCAGGCTGAGGTTGATGGTGGGGTGGAAATTGTTGAAGTCCAGGTGGAATTCTTCAAGGGCCTCCTTTCCGTGGGTCCATATGATGAAGATGTCATCAATGTAGCGCAAGTAGAGGAGGGGCACTAGGGGACGAGAGCTGAGGAAGCGTTGTTCTAAGTCAGCCATAAAAATGTTGGCATACTGTGGGGCCATGCGGGTACCCATAGCAGTGCCACTGACTTGAAGATATGAGTTGTCCCCAAATCTGAAGTGGTTGTGGGTGAGGACAAAGTCACAAAGCTCAGCCACCAGGCGTGCTGTGGCCTCATCAGGGATACTGTTCCTGACAGCTTGTAGTCCATCCTCATGTGGAATATTGGTGTAAAGAGCTTCTACATCCATGGTGGCCAGGATGGTGTTTTCAGGAAGATCACCAATGCATTGTAGTTTCCTCAGGAAGTCAGTGGTGTCTTGAAGATAGCTCGGAGTGCTGGTAGCGTAGGGCCTGAGGAGAGAGTCTACATAGCCAGACAATCCTGCTGTCAGGGTGCCAATGCCTGAGATGATGGGGCGTCCAGGGTTTCCAGGTTTATGGCTCTTGGGTAGCAGATAGAATACCCCTGGTCGGAGTTCTAGGGGTGTGTCTGTGCAGATTTGTTCTTGTGCTTTTTCAGGGAGTTTCCTGAGCAGATGGTGCAGTTTCTTTTGATAACCCTCAGTGGGATCAGAGGGTAATGGCTTGTAGAATGTGGTGTTAGAGAGCTGCCTAGCAGCCTCTCGTTCATATTCCAACCTATTCATGATGACGACAGCACCTCCTTTGTCAGCCTTTTTGATTATGATGTCAGAGTTGTTCCTGAGATAGGACAGATTCTTCTGCTGGGATAAGAGTATAGCTGGATAGATTAACAATATTGCTGGGTGGGTTAAGGGAACCACTGTTGTGGCCCCTTGTGGCATGTAGTAGTTTAGATAGTTTAGTGTCCTTTTTCCTTTGTAGAGAAGCAAAGTGTGTGTTGTAAATGGCTTGTCTAGTTTTTGTAAAGCCCAGCCACGAGGAAGGTTGTGTGGAAGGTTGTTTTTTTATGAGAGAATCCAGTTTTGAGAGCTCATTCTTAATCTTTCCCTGTTTACTGTATAGGATGTTGATCAGGTGGTTCCGCAGTGTGGCACAATCTGTCAGCATAGTCTGTGTGGTTCCAAATATTTGCCAGAGTTTGTATGGATAAAGTAGCTATTTTCTTTAGCTCGTGGCAAGATCACATGAAACATACAGGAATCATGCTGCAACAGCAGATCCAATCCATTATTGTTCTAGCCAAGTTTTACCTTGAATTTGTAAAAATATTCAATCATGTTATTGAACATGACTTTGATAAACCATTTCAGTTATATATTGATACGGCTTCTAACCCAGTACAAGCTGTAGTGAGACAGAACCCAGGAGGGAGCTCTTGGGATGCAGTCAGCCATGGTTGTGTCATCTCTTTCTGCATCAATTTTGCTTGGGTTGGGGGTGTGACATTATGAGTGTAATATAATCTCTCATTGAAGGTGACACAGGGCCAGAAAGAATTAATTAACTCACAGACTGACATGATCCATGTCCAACTTTAAAGACTTGTTAGGAAGATATGTAAATGAATAGAGCTTTGAAATGCAAGCATGCATTGTTAGAGATAGAAGGGTAGATGTTTGCTCAGGTCTTGTGATGTAAGCAAACAAGTCTTGTCTATTACTATGGCTTTGATTTAAAGATCAAAAAAGGAATATTAACATTTAGGAAGACACTTGAGGGAAATAGTATTATTGTCCATATGTCTCTTTGAAGGTTGTGGTAACCTGTAGCTGAACTGTTTAATGGATAAATTACCCTGTGCTAATTGCCAGGATGTTTAGAAGAAGGAGAGTTAAGCCTATTGTTTTCTCAGGCCAAGAGGCTGCTGGAAATATATAAAAACTCTGGGACATGATCCTTCTTCATCTCAGATCTGCTTTGGGTTTCAAGAAGTGGAAACCCTAAGCCATAAGAATTGAGCTCCCTAGTAATTGACTGGAGTCACACTGAATAGGGACATCAGGGATTTCCCTACATCCCTCCCTAAATTTCCCCAACACCCCCACCCCCCATTTTTGTGAATTAGTTACATGCAGTGTTGCCAATTTAATGATTGTTTGGAAATTTGAATTGAAATTGAAACATTAATACATACTTTAAAAGCATATACAGTGTATGATAAAATACGTGTATCTGAAAAAGTATAATAGATTTGAAAAGTATGAACATAGACTAGCTTCCTTATACAGCTGTTGTTTTTATGACGATGTCACTGCATTCATTTTGGTGATGTTAGCCAAATTATGATTTGTAAGCAAAGTCTAAATGAGCTCTCCCTGACAGCTAGTGATGAGCTAGGGGCTGGGGGAAAGGGCTTCAGGACCAGATTGTATTTACATTCACACCTAATCTACCTAGGTATCCAGCAAACAGAGCTGTGTTGCCCAAGGGATAGATTTTGGCTGGGTTTGGGTTACAAATCACTTGAATGTGGGGTGGGGGGTAATGTAATGTTGTTGTTCTTACTGTATGAGTAAAGGGCAGTAGAACTGTACCTAGCCTGTGCTGATTGAGAGCTTCATGAGAGAGGGTGGGGACAGGTGTTTTGCTTGATGGTCTGCCTGAGTCACAAGTACTATTTGACCTGCCCCTCTCCACTGTTTAAAGACAGAGCTGATTAGGCTCCATAGATAGTCTTTTGTTTTGTTAAGTGACCGCTACAGCTGAAATCACTGATAATCCGGTCTAAGTGGAAGAGAGGGCCCAGTCTGCACTAGCAGTGAGGTTCCCCCACTGAGAGCTCAGCTAAAATCACTGTGAGCTGGGTGGAACCTCAAGAGACAAGAGAACAAATATGGGTGAGGCATCATACTTTCTATTTAAACAAGAAATACCACACACTACAAACTGGAGGCCAATGTTAAGTGCATTGTCACTTGTTCATCCTGAAGTTGAACACTGGTTCCGAACAAGGCCAGCAAATGCTCACTATCTTTCTGCAAGAAACTCAACTGACTGGCTAGAACAGGGGTCAGCAACCTTTCAGAAGTGGTGTGCCAAGTCTTTATTTATTCACTCTAATTTAAGGTTTCGCGTGCCAGTAATACGTTAACCTTTTTAGAAGGTCTCTTTCTAGAAGTCTATAATATATAACTAAACTATTGTTGTATGTAAAGTAAATAAGGTTTTTAAAATGTTTAAGAAGCTTCATTTAAAATTAAATTAAAATGCAGAGCCCCCCGGACCGGAGGCCAGGACCCGGGCAGTGTGAGTGCCACTGAAAATCAGCTCGCGTGCCGCCTTTGGCACGCGTGCCATAGGTTGCCTACCCCTGGGCTACAAGCATATGGTGCAACAGTGAAAGACTCAAAAGTTGAAAAAGTGAAGACCTCTCTCAACACATTAAAAAAATTTGCATACATGGCTGATGAATGCACCGATGCAAATGGGCAAGTATTAAGTCATTGTGTACATTATCTTGATGTCAGGGGTAGGCCAGTAGATGCATTTCTAGATGTTCAAGTTATAGAAGACACAACGGCTGCATCTGTGACAACCCACATCTTAGAAGAGATAAATGCTTGTCAATTGGACCCCAAACAGATGGCTGCTTGTGCATTTGCTGAAGCTGCAAACGTCTCTGGAAGACATGGTGGAGTACAAGCTTTGCTCAGAGAAAAGTGTAACCCTAATCTCTCCTATACACACTGCAGAGGCCATCTACTCCAACTAGCGCTAGTATAAGCTGCAGACTTCAAAAGACATTTAAAAAGCTATAAACTTAATGACTTCATTATATTATTTTTTCAGCAAGAGTCCAAAAAGACTGAATATCTTGGAAAATACAAAAGATACACTGGGACTGAAGTTCAAATTAGTCCAACCTGGGAAAACCCTCTGGCTTTCTCATGAGTGATCCTTGGCTGTTGTCTTAAAATTACTCCAGACGTTATTACTGACTTTGGAAAGTATCTACCAAGATGGGATGGATCTAAGTAGTGAGGCTGGTGGATTACTTTTGCTACTACGTTCAGAGAAGACTATTGCCATTCTCTGTCTTGTAAGTCTTCTATTGAAACCACTTGGGTCATTAAACAATGCCATCCAGGCATCTGCTTCAACAGTAAGAGATCTTTGTCCAGCAATAGAAGCTACATTTGGATCAATCAGAGAGCTATCCATTGAAAAAGTACTGGAAGAAGCAAAGACTTCAGTCCAGAAGTTGACTAATGAAGGCATTTATATTGAATCCTTAAGTGAAGAGGACAAGAAGTGTTTAAGACAACTGAAAAAGTACACAGACTTGATTCTTAAAAATCTACAACAGCAACTTCTAGATTCTACTCAACCTCTACGTAGCTTTTACAGATCCCTGTCCTATAAAACACTGACAGTTGAGTGGAGTGAGGCACTATCAGCAATGGGGCTGCCATGTGCTCAGGACGGAATAGAGAATTTGAACACAGAGTGGAATATCATATGACGAATGAATGAAGATTTGACTTCAATTTCTTTTTTATCATAACTAGTGGCTCGACCCGATCTTTGTGCTATGTTTCCTGGGATGAAAGAAGTAGGAATTCATCTCTTGCTACTCCCAGTCACAACAGCTACAGTTGAGCGTTCTTTTTCCTCATTGAATAGAATTTTGTGTTCTGAAAGAAGTCGCCTTCTGCCTGATCATGTGAATGAACTAATGAGCATATCAATTGAAGAATGGAAGTACTGGACACATGAGAAGCCACCAAAGATGAATGCGTTGCATTCAAGGAGTTCATTAACAGAGTTGTGCAAAATTATAACAAGAAACCAAGAAGGACGTAGATGTTGTGCTTCATAGAATGCTTGAGTAGCCAACTTTAATTTGTGTGATTCTTTCAAAACATGAGTTAAATCTAATAAAATGGTCATGAAACAGTTTTTTCACTTTTTACTATGGTGCCATACAGCCCACCTTCACCCTCACAGTCTCACCCCTCATCAGCCCTGACCCCCCCCCCCGTGAATTCGAACACCCCCCCCTAATTTCAATTCCTGGGGAAAACACTGATGGACATTGGACTATAACAGGGGTTGGCAACCTATCAGAAATGGTGAGCCGAGTCTTTATTTATTCACTCTAATTTAAGGTTTCGCGTGCCAGTAATACGTTAACCTTTTTAGAAGGTCTCTTTCTAGAAGTCTATAATATATAACTAAACTATTGTTGTATGTAAAGTAAATAAGGTTTTTAAAATGTTTAAGAAGCTTCATTTAAAATTAAATTAAAATGCAGAGCCCCCCGGACCGGAGGCCAGGACCCGGGCAGTGTGAGTGCCACTGAAAATCAGCTCGTGTGCCGCCTTCGGCACCTGTGCCATAGGTTGCCTACCCCTGGACTATAACCTATGGAATATATTCAAGTTGCAGTGCAGGGATGTCTAGGTTGGATATTAGGAAATACTATTTCACTAGGAGGGTGGGGAAGCACTGGAATGGGTTACCTAGGGAGGTGGTGGAATCTCCTTCCTTAGAGGTTTTTAAGGTCAGGCTTGACAAAGCCCTGGCTGGGATGATTTAGTTGGGGTTGGTCCTGCTTTGAGCAGGGGGTTGGACTAGATACCTCCTGAGGGCCCTTCCAACCCTGATAGTCTAAGATTCTATCACTATTTCTAAAAGAACTTTTGGCAACTACAAACTCACCATCCTCTGCTGTGGATCTGGACCTCAGTAAAATTGAACTCAAGTCTGTCTGTAGATTGCTCTTTCAACCAACTCTCTCTCTCTCTCTTCTTTTTTAATCAATTTTAGTTTAGTTAATAAGAATTGGCTATAGCGTGTATTTTGGGTAAGTTATCATTTGACCTGGGTGTGTGGCTGATCCTTTGGGACTGGGAGAACCTTTTCTTTTTATATGATGAGATTTTCAGAATTTACCATCATATGTTTGACGTGTGTGTCTGGATGGAGGTCTGAGGCTGGGCACTTTAAGGGAACTGCGTTGTTTGGACTTCTGAGTAACCAGGGAGGTAACACAGAGGCTGTTTGGGGCTGGTTGGTAAATCTCAGTATTGGAATATCCATCAGCGTTTAGGGTTTGTCTGCCCCGTTCTGTTTGCAGTTCACCCTGATTGAGTGACCTCAGCTGGCTCCCACAGGCACCGGTGTCACAGCCGGGCCCCCGCCTGGCCTGGCACAGCCCGGCCCCACTCATGGCCGGGACCCATCTACTTGCTTCTAGCCCGGAGCCCAGGAAACGCCCACGCACCATTAGAAAAATAACCGGCCTTTATTGGGAGTGTGGGGCAGTGTCCCGCAGAGCCCGCCACAGGGCAGGGGCCAGGCCCTGCCAGCATATGCTCCAGCCAGGTGCCAGTGGAACCTTGCCCTCCGTGCCCAGCCCAGCTGGTGCAGAGACAGTGGCAGACACACTCTAGCTTGGCAGGAGAACATAAGAACGGCCCCACTGGGTCCGGCCAAAGGTCCATCTAGCCCAGTATCCTGTCTGCCGACAGTGCCCAGATTCTCAGTGGACAGAGTCTCAGTCACGTGGAGCCCATGGGTGGAGAGAGCTCCCCAGCCTCACTCTTTGCACCCATCAGTACCTGCCTGCTCCCAGGCAGGGCAGACGCCTGTGGTGGGCAGTGCCCATCGGGCTCCTGCAGCTGGCACTCTCGGATGGCGCGCTGCAGGCTGTTGCTGATCCACAGGGAGTGCTTCTTCAAGCTGCTCTTCTGCTCCCTGCCAGCAGCAGTGCCAGCCAGCGCCAGGAGGAAGGTGGGCAGCTGGGAGGGCAGTGTGAAGATGGGCACGGAGCGGAAGAGCTCCGGGATGTCGGACGGCTGGAGGAGATCCTCAAAGCAGGCAACCAGGTACCGGCCCCCAGCCTTGCCAGCCAGGAAATCGGGGAGGATGCAGTTGAGGGAGGCCGAGAAGGCGCTGCACGGATCATCCCGGGGCAGCAGTTCCCCCGGCTTCCAGAGCAGCCACTCCGTGCACCTGGCCACGGCGCCCCTGGAGAACAGCAGGATCACTGTGCCGCCCTCCTGTAGGACCCGCAGCCGCTGGGCATGGAACCACTGCATGGGGCCGATGGCACAGAGCTCGGCCCGGCTCCACAGCTCCACTGACACCGCCAGCTGCAGCCGTGTCAGGGCGCAGGCCAGGGTGCTCACCAGCCGCTCAAAGCTGGCGTGGTCGGGCGAGTAGAGGATCAGGGCACGCCGGCCCCGCAGCACGCCTGCAGGGACAGAGAGGGCTGTTAGTGCTAGACAGGCTGCGTACGGCCCAGCAGCCCAGTCGCCACCCCCTGCCTGGCCCCATGTTCTGGCAGCTCTGCCTGGCAGGGACAGAGCCCTGGGCGCAGGGTCGTGGGGCCCTGCCCCCACCCCAGGCCCAGGTGTGAGGGCCTGCGTTCCCAGCTGCAGCACCCCAGCCTGGAGAGCTGCGCCGGGGCTCCTGCTCCTCCTCGCTGTCCTGGCCCTGGCCCCCAGGCGCCCTGAGGCTCCGCACCCCACACAGACCTGCCACAGGGCGCCCTCTCCCCAATCACTCACCCCCAGGGCTATAATCCTCCTTCAGCATCTTCAGCCACCCTGGAAGATGAAAGGGGAGCCATGGTGAGTTAGCGGGTCGGGCCCTGCTCCCGCACCCACCCCAGCAGAGCCAGGCCCTCAGAATCTAGGGTGCAGGGCAGAAATAGGTGGAGCACACCCCAGCTCTGTCTAAGGTACGTGTTAGATCGGGGGGGGGACACTCTCCTCACGGTCAGTGCTGCCCCAATGCCCCAGTGTGCTGCTGGGAGCCCTGTGCTCTCAATAGGGGGCGCTCTCCCCAGCAGTCAGTGCTGGCCCCAGTGGGGCACTAGGGGGCGCTGTGCTCTCGGGAGGGGGCTCAGCAGGGGGCGCTCTCCCCAGCAGTCGGTGCTGGCCCCAGTGGGGCACTAGGGGGCGCCGTGCTCTCGGGAGGGGGCTCAGCAGGGGGCGCTCTCCCCAGCAGTCGGTGCTGGCCCCAGTGGGGCACTAGGGGGCGCCGTGCTCTCGGGAGGGGGCTCAGCAGGGGGCGCTCTCCCCAGCAGTCGGTGCTGGCCCCAGTGGGGCACTAGGGGGCGCCGTGCTCTCGGGAGGGGGCTCAGCAGGGGGCGCTCTCCCCAGCAGTCGGTGCTGGCCCCAGTGGGGCACTAGGGGGCGCCGTGCTCTCGGGAGGGGGCTCAGCAGGGGGCGCTCTCCCCAGCAGTCAGTGCTGGCCCCAGTGGGGCACTAGGGGGCGCTGTGCTCTCGGGAGGGGGCTCAGCAGGGGGCGCTCTCCCCAGCAGTCAGTGCTGGCCCCAGTGCCGCACACGGCCCTAGGGATCGGTGGAGAAAGGACTTGGCAGTGCAGGGAGTGGGGAGGGCAGCGCTGTAGTGCAGCCAGGAGGGGGTTGGGGGTGGCAGCGCAGCCCGTGGGAAGCGGGAGGGGAGCTCTCACCTTTCAGATTTTCCTTCTTGAGCAGGAGCAGGAGCAGGATGCAGAAGGTGCTGAGGAGAACCCCCATCCAAGCCAGCACCCAGCGGGCCCGGAGATCTGCCAGGACACAGGGGTTAGGGTTGCCAGGTGTCCAGTTTTCACTGCCCCTGCCCGGAGCGCCAGCTCCGCAGCTCCCACTGGCCGGGAACCACAGCCAATGGGAGCTGTGGGGGCGGTGCCTGTGGGCGGAGGCAGCATGCACCAAGCAGAGCCACCTGGCTGAGTTTCTGCCTAGGAGCCAAGGGACATGTCACCACTTCCAGGGAGCCCCCGAGGTCAGCGCCGCCCAGTACCCGCACCCCTCCTGCACCCCAACCCCCTGCCCCACCCCAGAGCCCGCACCCCTCACCTCCACCTGCACCCCAACCCCCTGCCCCACCCCAGAGCCCGCACCCCTCACCTCCACCTGCACCCCAACCCCCTGCCCCAGCCCAGAGCCCCCTCCCACACCCTGAACCATTAATTTCTGACCCCACCCCGGAGTGCACTCCCCAGCCGGAGCCCTCACCCCCTCCCACACCACAACCCCCTGCCCCAGCCGGATGAAAATAAGCAAGGGAGTGAGGATGGGGGAGAGCAAGAGACAGGGGGAGGGGGTGGAGTGAGCAGGGATGGGGCCTCGGAGAAGGGGCCGGGCAAGAGTGTTTGGTTTTGTGCGATGAGAAAGTTGGCAACCCTAAGAGGGGCAGGTGGTGCTCAGGGCACGGGGGTCAGGGCTAGGCCCCTGGTGGCAGCGAATGATCCCAAGGCGGGCTCGAAGGACACACACTGGCCAGGGCAGGCTTCGGACTGGCAGCTCAGCAGCTTTCCCTGCTCTCGAGAATCGCCGCGGCCCAGGGAGCGCCTGGCCACGGGCTGGCACCTTGCCTCAGGCCCTCCTCTAAGCCCTGCCCCCCATCCCTCCCTCCCTCCCAACGGAGCCCCCTTCACGAGGCAGGTGGGAAGGCTGGTCCCTGCCCTCTCCCTGTGGGCTGGGGGTCCAGCATCCCCCTCCCCGCACTGGGCCCATGGGTCCAGCACCAGTGGCTGAGCGCCGACCTGCATTGTTCAGCTCCAGAGCAGAGAGGCCCTGGCTCAATGGGGGCCAGGCAACCGCCTGCCTCCCCCCCCCCCCCCCCATCCCGACATACTCACACTTCTCCAGCGAGCAGGCCCAGCCGGTGCCCACCACGCTGCCCTCCGCACGCCAGACCTGTGGAGACAGCTGCCGGTTACTGACCCATCTACCCCCATGCGTGTGACAATACCGCTCCCCCACGGCACTGACCTGCACACACTGCCCCGACTGCACATCCCATCGCAGCTGCTGCTCCAGGGCCCCCAGCCCAACTCCCTGCAAAGGAGGCAAAGGATGAGAATGGTACAGGACCTGCTGGGGCCGCAGCCTGCAGACAGGGCCTGGGGAGGGGGTCCCTGTGGGCCCTGCCCGGGGTTCCTGCCCTCCATGGAGCCGCATAGGGCAAGGGGCTCCTCACCATACAGGTGGAGTTGGCCAGTGGAGTGCAGGTGCCTCGCTCCATGGCACAGAGCAACATGTTCCCCTGTGGGTCCCTGGTCTCCATCAGCAAGAGGTCGGCCGGCTGGCCCCGCAGGGCACCTAGGGCAGAGGAGAGGCTGAGGGGGCACCAGGCTCAGGGGAACCCCAGCCCAGCTGGCTCCCCTTAGAGAAGAGATGGCGTCAGCGTCCCAGCGTGGCACTCACCTTCCTGCAGGCACTGCATGAGCTGGACCTGCCCACCACTCCACACCTGGAGAGACAACAGAGCAACTAGTCTGGGTGAGGGAAAGGTGTGAACTGGGGGGGCGGGGCATAAACCCGGAACAGGGAAGCAGCTCCGAGGGCACCCGGGGAGTCCTGGCCCAGCCCAGAGGGAGTGGGAATGCGGAGCCCCGGCCCTATGGGTCTGCTGGGGGGTCCTGGCCCAGCCCGGAGGGAGCGGGAATGCGGAGCCCCGGCCCTATGGGTCTGCTGGGGGGCCCTGGCCCAGCCCGGAGGGAGCGGGAATGCGGAGCCCCGGCCCTATGGCGCTGCTGGGGGACTAGGGGGTCCTGGCCCAGCCCGGAGGGAGTGGGAATGCGGAACCCCGGCCCTATGGCTCTGCCAGCTGGTGCCCCCTGCCCAGGGTCTCCTACCTGGACACACAGGTTCGGATGAGGCTGCAACGTCCCAAACTCGTGGCGACCCTGCAGGGACGAGGGAGGGGCCATGACATGCTAACTCCAGCCCTTGAGCACGCACTGCTCCACCCCGCCTCTGCTCCTGCCCCCGATGCCCATCCCCCACCCCTCCACCTCCCCTTCCCCAACCTTGCCTGACCCATTCCCCCACCTCGCCCATCCCTCCCCCAAACGACTGCCCCCTTCTCCACCCGCCCCGGCCAGCAGACCCACTCACAGGCACGGTGAGGGCCTGGCGCAGGTGGGGCAGCTCATGGCAGGGCCCGGCGCTCTTCAGCCTCCAGCAGGGCACGAGGTCGGCTGGCACCATGCATGGCGCCGACACGGAGCAGCTCAGCCTCCCCCCAGTGAGATGCAGCTTCAGCTGGGCCTGTGCCCACAGCCGGGTCCACGCTGCAGGCTCTGCAACAGCCATGGGGCAAAGACTCAGCCCGTCCCGGGCACACCCCTCACCCACCCGCCTGCAGTTCCCCACTCCCTCTCGCTGCCAGCAGCGCCAGCCTGCTCTATGCAGGAGACAGCCTAGTACAGCTCACTACCTGACCCCGACCGCCCAGGGCCCCCAACACCCGCCCAGCTCACAGATATAACACCCCTGCCGAGAGCCCCCCCAACACCCGCCCACAGCCCCCCAACACCCGCCCAGCTCACAGATATAACACCCCTGCCGAGAGCCCCCCCAACACCCGCCCACAGCCCCCCAACACCCGCCCAGCTCACAGATATAACACCCCTGCCGAGAGCCCCCCCAACACCCGCCCACAGCCCCCCAACACCCGCCCAGCTCACAGATATAACACCCCTGCCGAGAGCCCCCCCAACACCCGCCCACAGCCGCCCAACACCCGCCCAGCTCACAGATATAACACCCCTGCCGAGAGCCCCCCCAACACCCGCCCACAGCCCCCCAACACCCGCCCAGCTCACAGATATAACACCCCTGCCGAGAGCCCCCCCAACACCCGCCCACAGCCGCCCAACACCCGCCCAGCTCACAGATATAACACCCCTGCCGAGAGCCCCCCCAACACCCGCCCACAGCCCCCCAACACCCGCCCAGCTCACAGACATGACCCCCACACATACACACACGACCCTCCCACACACACACACACATACAGGGCACAGACAACCCAGACCCCCGCAACTTCCCCTCCCGGCACACAGACAGGAGCCCGGCCCCCCCGCACACCCCTCCCTGAGACAGGTGTAGATGACTGTGGCCTAGTTACCCTTAGTGAAGGGGCAGCGGCTGGTCCTGGGGGGATCCGGGATATCTGGCCAGACCTGGGCAAGAAACAGTGTGTGACAGCACAAAGTGATCCCACCCCACACCCTGGGGACAGCGCCCCCTGCTGGGCCCCCCACTCCGCCCTGGGGAACCCCTGGGCTCCCAGTGCCCCCCACCCTCGGGACAGCATCCTCTGCTGGTCCCCCCACTCTGCCCTGGGGAACCCCTGGCCTCCCAGTGCCCCCTGCTGGGCCCCCCACTCTGCCCTGGGGAACCCCTGGGCTCTCAGTGCCCCCCACCCTGGGGACAGCGCCCCCTGCTGGTCCCCCCACTCTGCCCTGGGGAACCCCTGGCCTCCCAGTGCCCCCTGCTGGGCCCCCCACTCCGCCCTGGGGAACCCCTGGGCTCTCAGTGCCCCCTGCTGGGCCCCCCACTCCACCCTGGGGAACCCCTGGGCCCTCAGTGCCCCCCACCCTGGGAACAGCGCCCCCTGCTGGGCCCCCCCACTCCACCCTGGGGAACCCCTGGGCTCTCAGCGCCCCCTGCTGGGCCCCCCACTCTGCCCTGGGAAACCCCTGGGCTCTCAGTGCCCCCCACCCTGGGGACAGCGCCCCCTGCTCCCCCCATAAGTGCCTGCCAAGTGCCAGGCCCCGTGGGGAGCAGCTCCCAGCCCAGGCCCTACCTGCAGACAGAGGCAGGGCAGCAGCTGGGCGGAGGGCAGGCTGTAGTTCTGAAGCCCCCTCTGCAGACAGGAACAGAGGAGACATTGGTCACCCGCCACCCAGCTTGGCCACCCCCTCACTGCCGTGCAACTGCCAGCGCCACAAAGTGCCCCCATGGCACAGAGTGGGTAACTGAGGGAAGGGCTCAGCCCAGGCTGCTGGGACAGAACCCAGGAGTCCTGGCTCCCAGCCCCTGGATCTAAGCTCTCGACCCCACTTCCCTCCCATGGAGAGCTACAGGGAATAAAGCCCAGAGTGCCGCTGGGGGCCAGCGTGGAGGTTGTGGGGCTGGGCCACGGGGAGGTCCAGAGGAGTGGGGTGGGGGGATGAAGGGCAGGGGGGGCAGGGTACGAAGTGGATAGGGAAGAGGGGCTCTGGGGCAGGCCCCTCACTCACCTCTATCCTGAGTCCTTTGTCTCGACGTGTCTGGTTCCAATAGAACCACACGATGAATTTCTGCCCCGCGGGCACGTCCTGCAACTGCACCACCACGTGCTCCGGCCCCACGAAGACCTGCAGCCTGGGCACTGCCATGGGAGAGCGAGTGAGACCCCAACCCAGCGAGCCCAGCCCCAAGGACCCCTCACTGCCCCAGGGACCCCCAGCCCAGAGAGCCCCTGTCCCAGAGAGTCCCTCACTGTCCCAGGGACCCCCAGCCCAGAGAGCCCCTGTCCCAGAGAGCCCCTCACTGTCCCAGGGACCCCCAGCCCAGAGAGCCCCACCCCAGGGACCCCTCACTGCCCCAGGGACCCCCAGCCCAGAGAGCCCCTGTCCCAGAGAGCCCCTCACTGCCCCAGGGACCCCCAGCCCAGAGAGCCCCTCACTGTCCCAGGGACCCCCAGCCCAGAGACCCCCAGCCCAGAGAGCCCCTGTCCCAGGGAGCCCCAGCCCAGAAAGCCCCTGTCCCAGGGACCCCCAGCCCAGAGACCCCCAGCCCAGAGAGCCCCTCACTGCCCCAGGGACCCCCAGCCCAGAGAGCCCCTCACTGTCCCAGGGACCCCCAGCCCAGAGACCCCCAGCCCAGAGAGCCCCTGTCCCAGGGAGCCCCAGCCCAGAAAGCCCCTGTCCCAGGGACCCTCCCCCTCACTCACTGCCCCAGCCCTGCCAGGGCCTCAGTGGGTGACCCCCGAGCTCTCTGTGCCCAGCTTGCCCTGGGCGGAAGGGCTGGAACTGACCCAGCTGCCAGGCCCAGGGGGCCACGTGAGATGGCCCCACGGCAATGGGCTGCGGGGGGGGGGGGGGGCACGTCTGGCTCCCACAGATGCTGAGCAAGGGGGGCCCATTAGGGAGTTGGTGACACCTGCATGAATCGGGCGTCACAAGCTCCTACCTTGGCACACCTGGATGGCAGCCTGTGCTGCAGGCCAGGAACAGTCTGCGGGGGAAGACAGTGCAGGGGGTCAGCAGGGGCCACAGACCGCTCTGGGGACAAGGGGAGGAGGGGGAAGGGCAGGGAAAGGGGCCCCGGCAGTCATGGGTGGAGGGAGGGCAGGGAGAGGGGCCAGCAGCAGATTACCAGTCCTGGAATCCCCCCCGCTCCAGGCCTGGGGCTGTGCCGCGCTGGCATTGTGGGCGGGCACTCACCGGGCACACGGTGCGTCTGGTTCAGCACCTCCCGGTACCGGGGACTCGTGTAGGACACGACGTGCAGCTCCCCTCGCAGTGCCGCCTCGAAGCAGTGAAACCACATGGAGCCCTGGGGGAGCAGGGGTCACTCAGCCGAGGGGCCCAGCCCAGTCCCTCCTCCCCCCTGGGGTCACTCAGCCGAGGAGGCCCAGCCCAGCCCCTCCACCCCAGGGGACCAGGGGTCACTCACTCGAGGGGCCCAGCCCAGCCCCTCCACCCCCCTGGGATCACTCAGCCGAGGGGACCCAGCCCAGCCCCACCCTGCCAGGGGACCACGGGTCACTCACTCGAGGGGCCCAGCCCAGCCCAGCCCATCCTCCCCCCTGGGGTCACTCAGCCAAGGGGACCCAGCCCAGCCCCTCCTACCCCCTGGGATCACTCAGCCGAGGGGGCCCAGCCCAGCCCCTCCACCCCCCCGAGGGCCAGGGGTCACTCAGCCGAGGGGGCCCAGCCCAGCCCCCCATCATCTATCCTGGGGCCTGGACGCGACGCCCCTTCAGTCCCCACTGGGGAGCCGAGCGCGTCCCGCGGGATCTGGGTCAGTCCATTCTCCCCAAAGCCCCGCAGGGCTGGGCCGCATACCACAGTGCCATTGGGGCGTGCCAGGGCGCGGGGCAGCTGGACCTCGATGGCAACACAGCGGGAGGAGGGGTAAGTCCGCACCGAGAGCAGCACCCAGCTCCGCAGGGGCCCTGAGAGAGCAGGGAGCAAAGGGAGCCGTGAGTGGCAGGCGGGGGCCCAGCGGGCAGGGAGAGGGGCACGGGGTCGGTGCTGCCCGCAGGCCCTTACCACTGTCCCGACGCCGCAGGGCGTCCATCCCAGGTCCATCTTGGGTCCCCTCACCTGCCACCTCCTCCTGGGGCCCTGAAACAGAAACAGCCACTCACCAGGCTGTGCCACACAGCCAGTGGGGCAGCGTGTGCCCAGAGCGGGCCCCAGCCAGCCGCGCTCACACCGCTGGCACCTGGTGCCCAGCCCCAACCCCCCGACCGACCAAGAGCAGACGTGCCTGGCTGGCTCAGCACAGGCCAGGCTGAGGGGCCCATGGGGCGCCCCACACCGGGGGCTGCACTAAGGCGAGGGAAATGCTACTCCTGCCTCCACCCTGCCCCTGGGGGGACAGCCCCAAGCCACTGGCACTCTCACACCTGAGGGGCACAGGACTTGGGCAGAACTGGGCTCTGGAGCTGCCTTTCTGCCTGTGACAAAGTGGAGATTTTCCCTTGTTATGTTGTATGTGAGTCTTACTGTTTTGCATGAATGCTGTGTGTGCCTCAGTTTCCCTGTGTGTCGCACCAATGTCTGGGTGGTGGGAATAAGCGTGTGTGACTTGGGGGGGGGCTGCTCCAGCTCCCTGCAGGGATGCTGTGGCCGCCCCTTCCTAACCTGAGACCCAGGAGGGGGATGCGACCAGGTGACTCTTGGCCCAAAGCGAGACAAAGGCCGGAGGAGGAGCAACGGGCAGGGAAGGGCCAGGCAGCTGGAAGCGAGTCAGTCTCGGCTGGCTTGGGGCGCAGGGGGAGGGCAGAGCCCTGGCTCTGAGCTCCCCCCCCCTCCCAAGATGGACTTGGCTGAGAGTCACTGATTTCTGTGCTAACAAGCTCTGCCCTACGCTGGGTTCCTGTCGGCTAATAAACCTTCTGTTTTCCCGGCTGGCTGAGAGTCACATCTGACTGCAGAGTTGGGGGGCAGGACCTCTGGCTGCCCCAGGACCCCGCCCAAGCGGACTCGCTGTGGGAAGCGCACGGAGGGGCAAGGGATGCTGGATGCTCCGAGCTCAGACCCAGGAAGGTGAAGCCGTGTGAGCTTCTTGCCCTGGGGACAGTCTGCTCCGAGAGAGGAGACTCCCCCAGAGCCCTGCCCGGCTGCATAGGGAGCAGCTCCGCAGCTCCCGGGTCCGTGACACCCCCATCCTGCTCTCACCCAGCACAGCCAGCTGCAGCTTGACCTGCACGCAGGGGGAGCAGTCAGACGCCGCTGCGCAGTGCAGCACAGACTCCATCGTCATTTGGGTTGGCACCAGAACTGGGCCAGACGCCAGCCCCACGGCCCCAGGGCTGCACAACACATCGTCCTCTGCAGAGGAGAGAGAAAACCATTTATTCTGACACATCCCACCCCACAACATGAGCAGACCTGGCACCGGGCATTCTGCCCCCAGCGGGCGTGGTGGGGACGGCTAGGCACCAGGCACTCTGCCCCCCCAGCGGGCGTGGGGGCTGTGACAACGTGGGGATTGTCTGTAACACTGTTATGAACTGTGTGACTGTGCCCAGTCCCTTGGCATCACTGCCCCGCAGGTGCAGAAAGATGAAAATGCTGCTCCTCGGGCACTGCAGGAGATGGGAGGGTAGCTGGCTGGGGTGTAGGAACGGGGCGTCACAGACTAGCTGGCACCGACCCATAACCACAGAGGACTGGAAAAGACCGGGGGAGCCCCACAGCCTGAATGAGGGAGAGCTGCCAGTGGGACGCTCTGGAGGCTGGACACATGAACTCAGGGGTTGGCAGCAGGCCAGTGGGAAGAACTGGGCTCCCAGAGACATGGGTCTTTCACCTGGGACCAGTCATAGAATCATAGAATATCAGATTGGAAGGGACCTCAGGAGGTCATCTAGTCCAACCCCCTGCTCAAAGTAGGACCAATCACCAACTAAATCATCCCAGCCAGGGCTTTGTCAAGCCTGACCTTAAAAACCTCTAAGGAAGGAGATTCCACCACCTCCCTAGGTAACGCATTCCAGTGCTTCACCACCCTCCTAGTGAAAAAGTTTTTACTAATATCCAACCTAAACCTCCCCCACTGCAACTTGAGACCATTACTCCTTGTTCTGTCATCTGCCACCACTGAGAACAGTCCAGATCCATCCTCTTTGGAACCCCCTTTCAGGTAGTTGAAAGCAGCTATCAAATCCCCCCTCATTCTTCTCTTCTGCAGACTAAATAATCCCAGTTCCCTCAGCCTCTCCTCATAAGTCATGCGCTCCAGCCCCCTAGTCATTTTTGTTGCCCTCCGCTGGACTCTTTCCAATTTTTCCACATCCTTCTTGTAGTGCGGGGCCCAAAACTGGACACAGTACACCAGATGAGGCCTCATCAATGCCGAAGAGAGGGGAATGATCACGTCCCTCGATCTGCTGGCAATGCCCCTACTTATAAGCCCAAAATGCCGTTAGCCTTCTTGGCAACAAGGGCACACTGTCGACTCATATCCAGCTTCTCGTCCACTGTGACCCCTAGGTCCTTTTCTGCAGAACTGCTGCTTAGCCATTCGGTCCCTAGTCTGTAGCAGTGCATGGGATTCTTCCGTCCTAAGTGCAGGACTCTGCACTTGTCCTTGTTGAACCTCATCAGGTTTCTTTTGGCCCAATCCTCTAATTTGTCTAGGTCTCTCTGTATCCAATCCCTACCCTCTAGTGTATCTACCACTCCCCCCAGTTTAGTGTCATCGGCAAACTTGCTGAGGGTGCAGTCCACGCCATCCTCCAGATCATTAATGAAGATATTGAACAAAACCAGCCCCAGGACCGACCCTTAGGGCACTCCGCTTGATACCGGCTGCCAACTAGACATGGAGCCATTGATCACTACCCGTTGAGCCCAACGATCTAGCCAGCTTTCTATCCATCTTATAGTCCATTCATCCAGCCCATATTTCTTTAACTTGGCGGCAAGAATACCGTGGGAGACCGTATCAAAAGCTTTGCTAAAGTCAAGAAATAACACGTCCACTGCTTTCCCCTCATCCACAGACCCAGTTATCTCATCATAGAAGGCAATTAGGTTAGTCAGGCATGACTTTCCCCTGGTGAATCCATGCTGACTGTTCCTGATCACTTTCCTCTCCTCTAAGTGCTTCAGAATTGATTCCTTGAGGACCTGCTCCATGATTTTTCCAGGGACTGAGGTGAGGCTGACTGGCCTGTAGTTCCCCGGATCCTCCTCCTTCCCTTTTTTATAGATGGGCACTACATTAGCCTTTTTCCAGTCATCCGGGACCTCCCCCGATCGCCATGAGTTTTCAAAGATAATGGCCAATGGCTCTGCAATCACATCCGCCAACTCCTTTAGCACCCTCGGATGCAGCGCATCCGGCCCCATGGACTCTGTCTGAGACAGAGGGACAGACACAGAAAGGAAACCAAGCGTCTTCCCGCAGCAGCCTGGCACCTGGGCGCCCTGGGCTCTGGCTGCTCCTTTGCTGCTCTCTGCTGAGCCAGGACTGGAACCCGGCACCGTCTGCGTGGCACAGGGGGACGCTCCAAGCAGGGGCTCGCTCAGTGGCCTGGCTGGGCAGAGCTCCCAGGGGGTGGCAAGGGCTGCAGCCCGGAGGCTTGGGCTCGGAGCCATTGTTGCGACCTGCCCTTGTTGAAGAGTGTGACCCCTTGGGGGTCTGGCACACTGAAGGGGTAGCCCTGGTGCCCAGGCCGGGACATGACACAGCCAGTCACCCATATGGCTGGCGAGACCAAGGGAATGAGCCAGCTGGCACCCAACAAGGAATTGCAATGGGAGGAAAATGGCCCGTGGCTAACACCGCTGCTAGCTCTTCCTCTGCCTGCCCCTGAGGTCCCCACCAGACAGGCATCCTCACGCCGGGCGTTGGCAGGGGGACTTGCCAGCCCGAGAGGTGTCAGGTGTGGAGTCCCTCGGGAAGCAGGGAAGCGCTGCTGGAGGACGTGGCTCGCTGCATGGCCTCCAGGAGCACGCAGACTTCATGGGCAGGACGCACCTGGAGCCATCTGGACGGAGATGCTGGCTAACCCCAGACCACTACAGCAGCACCAAAGGAGGAAGGAGAACTGGCCACTGGCCCCCTCGGGCAGTACCCAGCACTCCTCCCCCCACGCAGGTGCCCCCCATCCCAGCAAGAGGAGGGGAGGGGCAGGCCCCAGTGGCTGAGGAGCGGGAGGCTCCAGTGCCCCAAAGAGGAGGATGCGCAGGGTGCTGGAGGCCAGGGAACAGAGGCATCCGTCTGCCCCAGGAGCTGCACTCCCTGCCTGTCACGGAAAGTCACCAAGGCTCATCCGTCCCTCTGGCCACCACCCCGTGCTGCTCACCCCTGTGAGCACCGCAGCTCCCCGGCCTGCCCCTCGGCAGAGCAGCAGCCCCTGCAGAGCTCTGGGAGCGAGGGCCAAGGGCAGAGGCAGCGCTCGCGGCCAGCTCCGGCTGAGGGCCAGGACCCAGGCAGGGCGCTGGCGGGGAGTGCACAGCTGTGGAGAGCTTTCCCTAAGCATGGGGTGCTGGCCTGGGCACAAAGGCTGCTGGGAAGAGACAGGATCCACCTGACCAAGATGGGGAAGAGCATCTTCATGCACCAACTCCCCAACCTAGCGAGTGGGGCTTTAAAGTAGGTTCGAAGGTGCAGTGACAAACACCCACAGGTAGTATAGAAAGGCCTGAGCAGAGAGCTGGATGCTGAGTGGGGGAGGGACGTGGAAAGTCCAGTAGGGTCAGAGCAGCACTGGGGGGGCTCAACACTCAGCACTCTGCACACTAAGGCAAGGGGCACGGGGAAGAACTGGACGTAGTAGCACATCAGCGACATTGTGCCTTAACTGGCCCCACAGAGGGGGCCGTGGGGGGATAAATCTCTGGACAGGACACTGGCACAGAGGGGCACAGCTCACTCAGGAAGGACAGGCAGGATAGAGAGGGAGGAGGGGTCTACACTTGTTCTGGGGTCCAGACGGAGGTGACAGGCAGGCTGGTTGAAAGTCGCCAAGTAAAGACAAAAGGGATAAAAAAGAGGGTGGACATCATAATAGGGGTCTCCTCTAGCCCACCAAAGCACATTTCTAGAACCAACAACAGAAACACCATTCCTGGTAGTAATGGGGGACTTCAGCTCCCCAGACAGCTGTTGGAAAAGTCAAACTTTCCAGTAAGTTCTTGGAATGCATTGAGGACAACCTTTTGTTCTGGAAAGTGGAGAAAGTAACCAGGGGGCAGCCACTTTAGATGGGATTCTGACTAACAGGGAGGAATTGGTAGCGAATCTGTAGGTCAGGGCCCATAGGGAAATCAAAGGAATAAAGGAGTTCAGGAGAGGCACCAACACACAATTACAAGCTATCCCGATGTGAAGTTAAGGGTAGGAAGAGTATTCAGAGGACAGTATGACTCCATCAGGAGTCTTTAATGACCTGACAATCAAAAAGGAATTCGATACCTGGAAAGATACTGGAACAAGTGATTAAATGATCAATTTGTAAGCACCTAGAGGATAATAGGGTTATAAGGAATAGCCAGCATGGATCTATCAAGGACAACTCATGCCAAACCAACCTAATTTCCTTCTCGGACAGGGTTACTGGCTTAGCGAATGGGGGGAAGCTGTAGATATGGTGTATCTTGATTTTAGTCGAGCTTTTGACATAGTCCCACATGGCAGCTTCATGAGCAAACTAAGGGAATGTGGGCTAGAGCAGGGGTTTTCAAACTTTTTTCGTTTGTAGACTTCTAAAAAATGTCAAATGGAGGTGCGGACCCCTTTGGAAATTTTAGACAGTCTGCAGACCCCCAGGGGTCCGCAGACCACAGGTTGAAAACCACTGGACTAGATGAAAATATAAGGTGAGTGCACAACCGGTTGAAAGCCTGTACTCAAAGAGTAGTTATCAATGGTTTGCTGTCAAACTGGAAGGCTGTATCCAGTAAGAATATAAGAACAGCCACACTTGGTCAGACCAAAGGTCCATCTAGCCCAGTATCCTGTCTTCTGACAGTGGCCAGTGCCAGGTGCCCCAGAGGGAATGAACCTAACAGGTAATCGTCAAGTGATCCATCCCCTGTCGCTCATTCACAGCTTCTGGCAAACAGAGGCTAGGGACACCATCCCTGCCCATCCTGGCTAATAACCATTGATAGACCTATCCTCCCTGAACTTGTCTAGTTCTTTTTTGAACTAGTGGGGCCCATCAGGGTCAGGCCTGGGTCCAGTACTAGTCAATATTTTCATTAATGACTTGGATAATGGAGTGGAAGGTATGCTTATAAAATCTGCAGGTGACACCAAGCTGGGAGGGGTTGCAAGCACTTTAGAGGGCAGGATTAGAATTCAAAATGACCTTGGAAACATGGAGAATTGGTCTGAATTCAAAAGATGAAATTCAATAAAGTGCAAAGCACTTCACTTAGGAAGGAAAAATCAAAAGCACAACTACAAAATGGAGAATAACTGGCTAGGTGGTAGTACTGCTGAGAAGGATCTGGGGGTTATAGAGTATCACCAATTGAATATGAGTCAACAATGGGATGCCCTTGTGGAAAAGGTTAGTATCATTCTGGGGTGTATTAACAGGAGTGTCATATGTCAGACACGGGAGCTGATTGCCGAGCAGAGCGGGACACTGGCGAGGCCTCAGCGGGGGTCGTGTCCAGGTCTGGGGGCCGCACCGTAGGGCAGATGTGGACAAACTGGAGAGAATCCAGGAGAGAGCAACACAAACGACGAAAGGTTTAGAAAACCTGCCCTGTGAGGAAAGGGTTAAACCCAGGGCCTGTTTAGCCTGGAGAGACGAGGACTGAGGGGGACCTGAGAACAGTCTTCACATCTGTTAAGGGCTGCTCTGAAGAGGACGGGGATCAATTGTTCTCCATGGCCACGGAAGGCAGGACAAGAAGCGATGGGCTCAATCTGCGGCCAGGGAGATCTCGGGTAGCTATTCGGAAACCCTTTCTCCCTCTCAGGGGAGCTACACTGTGCAATAGGCTTCCAGGGCAGGCTGTGGGATCCCCGTCACTGGAGGGTTTTGAGCACAGGTGGGTTGGACAAACCCCCGCCAGGGATGGTCCAGGGTTACGTGGCCCTGCCCCAGCACAGGGGCTGGACTTCACTAGTTGCCCTTTCCAGGTCCCTTCCAGCCCCATTTTTCTCTGATTTCTATTAACTCTGTGACAGGGCATGGCTGGGCACCGGGAACCCTCAGCCCCATTGAGCGGGAGGTTTCCACTGTGCTTGTTGGACAGGCTGTGGGAGCCTAGTGAGCCTGGGGACCCAGACACCAGGGTCATGTGCCCCAAGCCCCGTCTGTGGAGAGAGCGTGGCCAGACCCCTGCTGTGGGGGGAGGGGGGATTCCACCTGCCCACCCACCCACCCACGCTTCCCCAGAAACGGCGCTGCAGCCGCCTCTCGGACAAAGCAATATGGCACTTACCCAGCAGCCGGCAGGACAGGCCCTGCAGGAGAAGAAGGGAAAGATCAGGGAGAAGCCAGGTCCTCCCCATTCACATGCTGCCCCCACTGCATGGAGCCCCCCACAGCCAGCGCCCTGCCCCCACAGCGTCCCCTACTGGGAGCCCCCCCACAGCCAGCACCCTGCTCCACCCCCACAGCGCCCCCTGCTGGGAGCCCCCCCACAGCCAGCGCTCTGCCCCGCCCCCACAGCGCCCCCTGCTGGGAGCTCCCCCCACAGCCAGCCCCCTGCCCCATCCCCACAGCGCCCCCTGCTGGGAGCCCCCCCACAGCCAGCGCTCTGCCCCGCCCCCACAGCGCCCCCTGCTGGGAGCTCCCCCCACAGCCAGCCCCCTGCCCCATCCCCACAGCGCCCCCTGCTGGGAGCCCCCCCACAGCCAGCGCCCTGCCTCGCCCCCCACAGCGCCCCCTGCTGGGAGCCCCCCCATAGCCAGCGCTCTGCCCCACCCCCACAGCGCCCTCTCTGGGAGAGGCCAGGGCTGCATTAGCCAGGGCCCCCCCCAGGCCTCCCTCATTCCAGCAGTGGCTCTAGGAGACACAGCCCTCCTGGGCTTTCTGTGCCCGGCTCTGCGGGGGGCCAGACCAGGGGTCAGCGTCACCCATGCTGTGTAATGCAACAGAGCAGGGCACCAAGTCCAGTGGGGGGATTAGTGGCAGCCTGAGCCCCACGGCCCAGCCCTGGCACAGCCCCCGCTGGCTCTCTCCTGGCTGCAAGCAGGGTGCTGCAGCCCAGAGCCCGGCCCCTCGCCCCATGGGGCTGGGCGCCCGGCCAGCCCTGCGCCTGCTGGCCCCGTCTCCATGGCCACAAGCACCAGGCCGGGGTTTATGGCCTCAGTACACAGAGCTGCCAGGCCTGGCTGGTTTGTTAGCTGAGCAAACAGCAGCGCCAAGGCCCACGCCCAGCTCTCCCTGTCTGGCGCAGGGCCTACTCCACAGCCCTGCATCAGGGGCCCACCCTCCCTGCCAGTCCCCAGTACCGCGGGAGGTCGCCCCCCTCCAGCGATGATGGGGGGGCCGGGCCCCCATCACACTCATCACCTGCTCAGAGAGGCTGAAGGAGCTCCCCCAGGGCCGAGACGTGCAGAGCCCCCCCCCCCCCCCCCGGTTCCGCTCACGCCAGGCCCCTACACCTCCCCGCCTCCTTCCCCCCGCGCTCTCCCATTGCCCCGGGCCCCCCATCTCATGCCCCACCCCAGGGCTGAGCGATCCTGCCACTCTCACCACAGCGGGAGGGCAAGGGGGAGGCGTTCACGGGGCGTTTCTCTTGGCAGGTGGTTTGGGGGTGAATTGGCTCTGGGTAACCCCAGCACAGGCCAGCCCCAGGGCAGAGCCTGTCCCACCCCAGTCCCCAAACCCTTGGCACCAGCTGGTGGGACACAGATCCACTCAACCCATTTGCTACTGGGGTATCTGTCCCCAGGCAGGGCACCCCCCTGGGAATTGCCCTTCCCTGCCCCCCTCCTGCCAGGAGAGGGACCCTCTGCGGCAGCCTCCCAGCCAGGGGCTGGATTGGGACATGGGCGGAGCAGGGGAGGCCAAGGCCATGCCAGGTAGGTGGGCCGGTTACCAGCATAAACAGAGACCCCTGCAGGCCCGTGGGCTGCGGGTGCAACCAGGGCTTGAGGCTGGGGTGTTGTCAGGGGGGAGCACCACTATCTTTACTCAACAGCCCCCAACCCGCCAGCGCCCCATCAATGGCCCCCCACAGCAGAGCCCCTCCTGAGCAGCAGTGGGGAGCCCCAATCCCAGCTCATACACACCTGGGAGCAGTTGACAGAGTCCGGGAGGGCATGGAGCCCCGCTCTCGGCAGGAGCAGGAGGAAGAGCCCTAACCCCGCAGCCAGCATCTCCTGGGCCTGCAGGGTCAGAGCCAGCGCCAGGGGCTGTTCCTGCCAGCCATGAGTGGCGCCAGCGGGGAGCCCCTTCCCCTTGCAGAAGCCAGCACCCAGCTCAGGCCTCCCTTCGGGCCAGGCTGCAGCGACAGCTCCTAGGTCCTGAGTCCTCCAGGGAGTAGTCAGTCCCCACAACAAGGGCGCCTGACTCAGGGCTTCCCACTCAGCCCCCCAGCCCCAGCCAGGCACCGTGCAGAGGGGATTGGGGTCCCAGCTGGCTGAACTCAGCTCAGAGCTCTGAGCTGTGCTGTGCTGTGCTGCTCTGCGCACCGCCCCAGTCCCAGCCCTACCCTTTGCCTCGCCTCCCCTCCCCTTCCCGAGCCTCAGGCTGCCAGGCAAAGGGCAGGTGGGTTCAAGCCCAGCTTCCTGCTGCTGCTCCCACACACCTGGGTCCTAGTGCAGGTGCCAGGCGCAGGGCAGGGCCAGCCAGGTGCACACAGGCCGGATTGGGTTCATGGGTAACCTGGCCTGGGCTTAGGGGTGGCGGGGGAGGAACAATATCTCTTATCTGCTCTGCCTCTGTTGTGAGGGAGAGAAGCTTCGGAGCTGCACAGAGCTCTTCCTCAGGGCTGGGAGAGGGGCTGGGGGGTCCTAGCTACACAAGGGGAAAGGGATTGTTTGTCTTAAGCAGTTCACATGGATTTCCAGGGCCCATTCCAGGGAAGCAGCTGGTTAACTTCAGCCCTCCCGCCCCCCAGTCACAGGGGGAGGAAGCGGGAAAGCAGCTGGGGGCGGTTGTTAGTGGGTTACAGACTGTCGTAATAAGCACAGTCATTTGTAACCCTTGGTTTTGGGATAATTGCAACCTCCCTGTCCTGCTGAGCTCTCACTTCCGGCAGCCCTGCAAGGGGGGAGGGTTACTGGAGGGGGCATGGCCTTAGTGCTTTTAAATGATCAGAAGTTTCAGACCCGGACACTAAATAAGAGTCCCAAGTGGATGCTCCCCTGTGGTATTTTTATGTAGGGTGACCAGATGTCCCGAATTTATAGGGACAGTCCCGATTTTTGGGTCTTTTTCTTATATAGGCTCCTATTACCCCCCATCCCCGTCCCGATTTTTCACACTTGCTGCCTGGTCACCCTATTTTTATGTCCTAGCAACCCCTAGCCATTTTCAGAGGTACCCCAAAGCCCTGCAATGCTACCAAAACTGTGTTAGGGAGGGGTTAGGGAGAGGCCAGTACCTGAGTCCCACTGTCTGTGCTTCCAATGGCTCCCCCGTGCGCCTGTCTCCCTGCACAGCAGTGCCGTGCGAACACTTCGAGCACAGAGGCCCAACCCTGCATGCAGCCACAGACCCCCCAGAACAACAGCATCGGGTCAAGTCATCTCACACTCAGGCTGCTGAACTTGTGACTGGCCTCCCTCCACCTCTGAGTCTGGTGTAGGAGAAAGTGTCGCTCGCTGAGGTCCCACGTCAGAGGTTCCCGAGCCTGCTGCAGCCTGTGGAACCGCAGTGCTTAGCTACAGCAGCCGTATCCGTGCGGCTGAGGAAGCTCTTTAGCTCCCTCCTATCTGTGGGTAGCAGAGGCCTGCTCTGGGCGACACGGAGCAACGTGCGCCGCCGTGCATCGCCCTAGACGTGCAAGTGTCTACACTGGAACTGGTTGTCCCCCCACCCCCAATGGAAGGGCCCCATTATGGCACCAGAGTAACGCCGGCTCCCGAGTGGCGCTGAGCCACACTCGATGTACCGAGGCTGACGTAGCACAAGTGCAGACACTGCGTTACCTATGTCAACCCTGACAGGCCTCCAGCAGCTGTCCCACAATGCCCCACGCTGACCGCTCCGGTCACAACTGTGATTGCCACGGCCCATGGAGCCCCCCTGGCCCTTGAAGCCCCTTTTCCTGGTTGCCCCGCTTGGTGAGCGCACCTCTATCTGCTCTCCAGTGATGTGCACAACTTCCCAGAAGACCCTCTCAGCTCCACGCTCCAGCCACGCTCTCCTGGCCCCAGGGGAGAGGCGGCTGTGCAGGCACTGCTCCCACCCAGCCATAGAAGCGTTGACATCTGTGAGCAGGTTGCATGGGGGGTGCAGGAGAAGGGGCACGCCAGGGCCACCAGCAGTGCCACGTGACAGCCAAGGAGCTGTGGCAAGCAGAGCAAAAGGCCAGGGAGGCCAACAAGCGATCGAGTGCCAAGCCACAGACCTGTTGCTCTTAGCATGCCATCCTCAGCAGAGCCCCCTCCACCACCCCAGAGACCGCTGGGAGCCCGAGTCCCAGAGCCCTGCCATGAACAACAAGGAGGAGAAGGTGGACAAGGAAGAGGAGGAGGAGCATGTTTTGTGATGTATCTGTTGTAATATGCTATAGGCCATATGGGCCTAGTATAAATAGGGTGACCAGATAGCAACTGCGAAAAAATGGGACGGGGGTGGGGGGTAATAGGCGCCTATGTAAGAAAAAGTCCCCAAAAACGGGACTGTCCCTTTAAAAACGGGACATCTGATCACCCCAAGTATAAATGCTGTATGCTTGACATGAGTATGTGAGTTGCATGTTGGCAACTGAAGCAAGAATTTAAGGTTATGAGCGGTCAAGAATTGTCTGTGCAAAACAAACTTCGTCATGTCCATAAGAGGAAATGGAATGTTTTGGATTAAGGCGGCCTGCCCAGAACTACTCTCTGGAGTTATGGATGAAAGGCTTAGTAAACAGACAAACAGCTAATGACGTGATGAGCTGGTCTATTAAAAAGGATGCTTGCTATAGCTGAAGTTGGAGTCAGACACCGACCCAGAGCCCTGAAAAAGAGGTGTGTACTGTGCGGCTCCCCACGCTTTGTGATCAGACTGAATTTTGACTGGCCATGGGGATTTCCTCCGGATCTTCAGACTCTGGGGTAGTCTGAAAGGAGTGTGAATGTGGAGTGAGTGGGGTTTATATTATAATCAATACAAATATGTAGAGTATTATATACCAACACTGTGTCCAGTATCTGCCTGCTCCCCCTTCCTGTAGGGAGGCCTCTATCAGAGCCTAACATTTGGTGGAGAATGCGAGCATCGATCCCGCTACCTCTCGCATTTGGTGGAGAATTGCGAGGGGGGGAGAGATATAAGGAGTGCCGGATTGTGAGACGGGGTCTCACAGTGTTGGGGGAGTCTAAAGGGTGACTCCTTATTTGTGGGATTTGTGAGATTGAAAGTACGCGTGGGGAGATACTGCGTGGAGTTTTGGGAATGTGCTATATTAAGTATAAGTGAGTGCGTGCGGGGAGATACTGCGCGGGGTTATTGAGATAATGTTTTAAAAGAGTAAAGGAGTAGAGGAGGCACCCCAATGGATTAAAGTTAAAGCCCCTCTCTGTTAGAGAAGGAGATTATTGCATTTGGGACCTGCCCTTGGATGGAGGGTGCAGTGGAACCTGATGTGATAATTGATACATTAGAAAACATGTTTGAGACGTATGTACAGCTGTACAAGCCTAATGCCAGCAAGAAGCAGCAGCTGTGATACGGTTGTTGTGGCGGGCTATGAAAAAGGTAATTGAATACAAGGGGGAGGCGTGTGCAGGGCTACAGACCTGCAAGAAAGTTTTAAAATCTGCCAGGAAAGTTTAGAGAAGCAAGCAAGGCAAGCACAAGCCATGCAGACGCCGTTGGAACAGCTGGGAAAACAAAATGGAGAACTGGAAAGGAGAAGAATGGAATGGGGACACAGGCAAGGCTCTGCGGCATCGGCTGGGAATGGAATATTGGGGAACAGACTCTGCCAGCGTGTAGAGCTATGAATTTATTTGCTTGGAATTAACCCAAATAAACATTGCACTGCCTGCACTTCGGACTTCTGGTCTTCTGCTCTCTGTCTGCGTGACAAGAACTAGGGGACAGGGTGAAGGAAAGGAGGCAATGAAGGCAAAAGCAAAGTTAATAGACCACCTTAAGAGACAGGAGCTGCGACTTGCTTGGAGTGAAGAAAAGAAAAGGTTTTGAAATGAAAAAAGGGAGAGTGAATAGGTTAACCCCCGAAGATGTTCAGAAAGAATTAACTGCAACAGAGAATGGCACTTCTGCAATTCAACTGAGGTGCAAACAAAAGCAAAAAATACAAAAGGCACAGGGTAAGGCAGCTGTATTGCACCTTAAAGAACTGAATGCAGAAATAAGTGATTTAAAATAAGTGAAGAGTTACAAGTAGCTTTTGTACAAATTAATACTATAGACTTTGTAGGGAAGTAAACACTTAGGAGTTGTGAAAATGTTACAAAGTAACAGCTGTGGTGTTATAAAAAGGGAATTCTTGTTTTAATAATAAAACCCAGTTATGTAAATATAAATATATGTGCAATGTGGGTCAGTCACATTGAGTGGAACCGTGGTTGTTAAACAAGTTATACAAGGGGGTCAGGTCGAGTGGCTACTGCTACAACGATGTGTTATCCCCACAAGTCTTTACAGCTATTCTGAGGGGAAATGGGCCTTTTCCCCACAGAAATAGTTTGTAATCAAAATCACTAGATATGTGTGTGTGTGTGTGTGTGTGTGTGTGTGTGTGTGTGTGTGTGTGTGTGTATATATAGGGTTTTATTGGAACTTAACTTGACTGCCTTCGATTATACAGGATGTAAATGTAATCTGGGTACTGTATTATAAACAAATAATTAGAGCAGTGCAAGGGATATTAAGCAAAAAAGAATTTGTGTGTGTAAATATTTTTGTGTAATTATGCAAGGTTTTAAGGAACTAAACCAACACTCATGGTTTGTAAAATCCTGTTTGTAGGTTTAAGATAAATTGAGTTTGTTTTGTTTTGTTTTTAAATAAAAAAAATAATGCCACTAAAACTCCATTTGAATCTCACATCCAAAGTTGCAACATTGACAGTCCCTTTTGTCAGACAGGGCCAGCTAGTGTGATGTGGCTTTGGTATTTAGCATTTAACACTTTGGGTACTTCCATGTGTTTATAAAGTTTAATATCTTTTTAAATGAGGAGCAAAGAATGTGGCTATGGCAGGGGCAGCCACAACTGGGAAAATGGAGAGAGATTCTGAATCCTTTTTTTGGACTTTGGTAATAAATAGCAGCTAAGTACTGCAGGAGGGGCACACAAAGTTAACAGACAGTGCACCTCTGAAGCAAGAGCAGGGGTGAAATGTACAAAAGAAGCAATGTCAGAAACAGGGAGCCTTGAAGTGGCTCTAAGTAATCAGACTGTCACAATGTTAAACCTTGAAATAAATGCTAGTGAGTAACCTTGTAACAACGTATAATGTGTGTAATTTTTGGGGGGTGGGGTGGAGATTTTAAGCATGCTAAAAATGGTAATTGAAAATAAATCTTATGTTCAAAGATCTCATAGTACTACTCTCAGTTATTACCTGTGAATAAACTTAAAGCTTGGCACAGCAGAGAAGCCATTACAAACCTGGTCTGCTGTACAAGAAGGGAAACTGAGGTACACCACCTCCTGAATTTCATAAATGAACAGTGGGATAATTCACCCTTTTCTTTAAGGGTAGAAGCCATTGAAATCTGGCTTGCCTATAGAACAAATCACAGGAAAGTATGGAGGTAATTCCTCTGTTTTTCTTGCAATCAGCAAAGAGATTTGTAAACGAGAGAGAGATTTTTAAGCAATAATCTGTCCCCACGAGAGGTGGGTCTAGGAAAAAATTATTTTGTTTTTCAGACATTCCACAGGCAAGCTGGTGCCAGCAGAACAACCTAGAAGACCAGGGGTCGACTGTTGCGACGAAAATTATGTTGTGTGTTTTGTGTTGTTTGTCTTGTTATTACCATTATTTTGATGGATATTGTACAAGAAGGGTTAACACATATAGCAGCAAAAGTCAACGCATGGTATGATCTGCCTAGAAAGCATGGTCTACTCAAGGTGGGAGCTTAAGTGATATACCAAATTCCAGGAGAACACCATCTATTCCCAGCCTGCTGCTATTTGGAACAGAGAATGGGGAGTGGGAATAGGTTCATTGTACACAGTGAACAAAAAAAACAAGACAGGAGAAGTAAAGTGGGTACCTGGAAAAAAAATGCAAAGGGAAGAAATTATTAATGTCTGCCATTCCATGGCCTCTCAAGGAATAAAGAATACGCTTTTAAAGGTAAAACAAACTGGAATTTGGCCTAGAGTACGGGAAGATGTAGAGAGATTTGTTAACAATTGTATAAAATGAGTGGCAGACAGCAATAAAACACCTAGTGCAGGGCTGTTGTTACATCAGAGAATTGTAGGGCTGTGGAGTAGGATATAAATGGACCTTGGAAGGTGGTAAGGTGATAGGGAACAGCCAGCATGGATTTGTAAAGAACAAATCATGTCAAACCAATCTGATAGCTTTCTTCGATAGGATAACAAGTCTTGTGGATAAGGGAGAAGCTGTGGATGTGGTATACCTAGACTGTAGTAAGGCATTTGATACGGTCTCGCATGATATTCTTATCGACAAACTAGGCAAATACAATTTAGATGGGGCTACTATAAGGTGGGTGCATAACTGGCTGGATAACCGTACTCAGAGAGTTGTTATTAATGGTTCCCAATCCTGCTGGAAAGGCATAACGAGTGGGGTTCCGCAGGGGTCTGTTTTGGGACCGGCTCTGTTCAATATCTTCATTAACGACTTAGATATTGGCATAGAAAGTACGCTTATTAAGTTTGCGGATGATACCAAACTGGGAGGGATTGCAACTGCTTTGGAGGACAGGGTCATAATTCAAAATGATCTGGACAAATTGGAGAAATGGTCTGAGTTAAACAGGATGAAGTTTAACAAAGACAAATGCAAAGTGCTCCACTTAGGAAGAAAAAATCAGTTTCACACATACAGAATGGGAAGAGACTGTCTAGGAAGGAGTACGGCAGAAAGGGATCTAGGGGTTATAGTGGACCACAAGCTAAATATGAGTCAACAGTGTGATGCTGTTGCAAAAAAAGCAAACATGATTCTGGGATGTATTAACAGGTGTGTTGTGAGCAAGACACGAGAAGTCATTCTTCCACTCTACTCTGCTCTGGTTAGGCCTCAGCTGGAATATTGTGTCCAGTTCTGGGCACCGCATTTCAAGAAAGATGTGGAGAAATTGGAAAGGGTCCAGAGAAGAGCAACAAGAATGATTAAAGGTCTTGAGAACATGACCTATGAAGGAAGGCTGAAAGAATTGGGTTTGTTTAGTTTGGAAAAAAGACTGAGAGGGGACATGATAGCAGTTTTCAGGTATCTAAAAGGGTGTCATAAGGAGGAGGGAGAAAACTTGTTCACCTTAGCCTCTGAGGATAGAACAAGAAGCAATGGGCTTAAACTGCAGCAAGGGAGGTCTAGGTTGGACATTAGGAAAAAGTTCCTAACTGTCAGGGTGGTTAAACACTGGAATAAATTGCCCAGGGAGGTTGTGGAATCTCCATCTCTGGAGATATTTAAGAGTAGGTTAGATAAATGTCTATCAGGGATGGTCTAGACAGTATTTGGTCCTGCCATGCGGGCAGGGGACTGGACTCGATGACCTCTCGAGGTCCCTTCCAGTCCTAGAATCTATGAATCTATGAATCTATATTGATAAGTTGTTGAAAACTTCCAGAGGAAATCAGTATTTACTGGTGGTAAGTATCAGAGGGGTAGCTGTGTTAGTCTGAATCTGTAAAAAGCAACAGAGGGTCCTGTGGCACCTTTAAGACTAACAGAAGTATTGGGAGCATAAGCTTGCATCTGAAGAAGTGAGGTTCTTACCCACGAAAGCTTATGCTCCCAATACTTCTGTTAGTCTTAAAGGTGCCACAGGACCCTCTGTTGCTTTTTACTGGTGGTAGTGTATTCTTTTTTCCGGATGGGTGGAGGCGATTCTTACCCGGAACCATACTGCAGAGACAACCGCTAAGAAACTATGGGAAGTTGGTTTTAGCAGGTATGGAACTCCGAGAGTAATTGATTTGGATAATGGACCGCATTTTGTGGGGGAAATAGTGAAAAGCGTATTGAAAGTTTTAGGAATAAAGCAACAGTTACACATTCTTTACCATCCTCAATCATCAGTAGAGAGAATTAATCAAACGATTCAGCAGGCTCTACGAAAGCTGGTACAGGTGACAGGTAAAGATTGGGATGAGAAATTACCATTGGTGTTGGCGGCAATTCGAAGTAGTGATCGGTGAGGTACAGGGCACCAGCCGTACCCAATTCTCTTTGGAAGACCTATGAGACTGTGGAGCCCTCTACTGTACCCAGGAGAAGGGGAAGTGCCAGGCTCTGAACCGCCAGGCCCAGGGGTGCCAGGCTCTGAACTGCCAGGCCCAGCGGTGCCAGGCTCTGAACTGCCAGGCCCAGGGGTGCCGGGGCACTGAACCGCCAGGCCCAGGGGTGCCAGGGCTCTGAACCGCCAGGCCCGGAGGTGCCGGGGCTCTGAACTGCCAGGCCCAGGGGTGCCGGGGCTCTGAACCTCCAGGCCCGGAGGTGTCGGGGCTCTGAACCGCCAGGCCCTGAGGCGCCGGGCTCTGAACCGCCAGTCCCAGGGGTGCCGGGGCTCTGAACCACCAGGCCCGGAGGTGCCGGGCTCTGAACCGCCAGGCCCGGAGGTGCCAGGGCTCTGAACCGCCAGGCCCAGGGGTGCCGGGACTGTGAACTGCCAGGCCTGGAGGTGCCGGGGCTAGGAACTGCCAGGCCCAGAGGTGCCAGGGCTCTGAACCGCCAGGCCCAGAGGTGCCGGGGCTGGGAACTGCCAGGCCCAGAGGTGCCGGGGCTCTGAACCGCCCAGCCCGGAGGTGCCGGGGCTCTGAACTGCCAGGCCCAGGGGTGCCGGGGCTCTGAACAGCCAGGCCCAGGGGTGCCGGGGCTCTGAACTGCCAGGCCCGGAGGTGCCAGGCTCTGAACTGCCAGGCCCAGAGGCGTCGGGGCTCAGCTCTGGCACAAATTAAGCACTTGTGCGCACCCCCAGCATTCCACATAGCTGCAGGGCCAGCGTGCCTACCCTTGCCACTCCACCTCGAGGGAAAGCATGGACAACCCAGCTACAACTACACTGACCTGGGAGAGCCACAGTTGATATGTGTAGCTACAATGGACATCGATGTTCCTGCCTCTGGTTTATTAAGGCTCCTACATTTTTTAAGTTAAAATGTATTTAATGTTAATTCTTCACTTGTTTTATTGGAGCTGTTTTTGCAAGTGAATAAAACTTGTTTGTTTGGAAAGTGATTCATCCCTGTTAGTTTAGTGCCCATGTTGGCAGTGAACA
This sequence comes from Emys orbicularis, assembly GCF_028017835.1. Classification (NCBI taxonomy): domain Eukaryota; kingdom Metazoa; phylum Chordata; order Testudines; family Emydidae; genus Emys; species Emys orbicularis. The sequence goes on from NC_088689.1 coordinate 131,003,072, forward strand.
CAGCGCTTTCGTGCACTCACAACCCCCCGTGCCATAAATGTCCAGCACTGTTAGCGCCCCTGGAAGTGAGCTATGCCCAGTCTGCAGCAAGCACCACCCAACTCCTAACGCCCCCCCAACTGCAGGGCCAGGTGAGCACAGTGACCACTGCCATATAGTAGGGTTACCATATTGGAGCCCCTGAAAAAGAGGACACTCCAAGGGGCCCCAGCCCCGCCCCAACTCCGCCCCTTCCCCAAAGTCCCCACCCCAACTCCACCCCCTCCCCTGAACGCTCCGCCCCCTGCTCCTCCCCCTCCCCTGCTTCCCGCGAATCAAATGTTCGCGGGAAGCCTGAAACAGGCAGGCAGCAGGTAAGCTGGGGCTGGGGCTGGGGGGGGCGCGAGGAGACACGGCCCAGTCCGGCCCCTCCGGCCGAGCGGCTCCCTCTGGCGGCCGGCCAAGAGGCTCTGGCCCCGGCGGCTCCGGCCCTGGGGCGCCGGCCGAGCACCCCCAGCCCCGGTTGCTCTGGCTCGGCTCGGGCCCCGGTTCCGGCCACCGGCCAGCGGCCGAGCACCCCTGGCCCCACCGGCCCCGGCCGAGCAGCTCCGGCCTGGCCCCGGCCCTGGCCGAGCAGCGCTGGCCGAGCACCCCCAGCCCTGGTCGCTCCGGCCCAGCTCGGCTCGGGCCCCGGTTCCGGCCAGCGGCCGAGCACCCCTGGCCCCACCGACCCCGGCCGAGCAGCTCCGGCCTGGCCCCGGCCCTGGCCGAGCAGCGCTGGCCGAGCACCCCCAGCCCTGGTCGCTCCGGCCCAGCTCGGCTCGGGCCCCGGTTCCGGCCAGCGGCCGAGCACCCCCGGCCCCACCGGTCCCAGCCGAGCGGCTCCGGCCCGGCCCCGGCCCCGGCCCCGGCCCCGGCCCCGGCCCTGGCCGAGCAGCGCCGGCCGGCAGCATCCCAGCTCGCAGCCGCCTCCTCCCGGGCTCCGGCTGCTGCTGCGCTGGGGAGAGTGGCGGGAGCCGGGAAAGTTGAACCCCGGGGAGGAGGCGGTCCCCTTACCATGCCTCCCTATTTTCCCGGACATGTTCGGCTTTTTGGAAATTCCTCCCGGATGGGGATTTGAGAACCAAAAAGCCAGACATGTCCGGGAAAATGTGGACGTATGGTAACCCTACCGTATAGCACCGCGGCAAGCTCGTCTGAGAGCCCTTGTGTGTGGCTGTTCAGCTCCACCTCCATCCCAGAGCAAGTTTCCCCCTTTGCTTCACAGATATTATGCAGCACACAACAGGCAGCTCTAACCATTAGGGTATTTTCTCACTGAGATCCAATCTGGTGAGTAAACACCACCAGCGTCCCTTCAATCTACCAATGGCAGGTACAACTGTCGTCCTGCCACTGCTCAGCCTGGAGCTGAATCTTCCCTTGGTGCTGTCGAGGTGTCGGGTGTACGGCTTCATGAGTCTGGGGGAGACTGGATCCCCTAGGATCACTGCTGGCATTTCACCATCACCAATGGGAATCCACCGGTTGAGACAGACGAGCCCTGGTGGCAGCTTTTGGAACAGGCCTGTGTTCTTACAGATGCCAGCATCATGCACCTTCCCTGACCAGCCCCCACTGATGTCAGCGAAGCGTCCCCGGTGATCCACGAGGGCGTGTGTAACCATGGAAAAGGTGCCCTTTCTGTTGATGTGCTGAAGCAAGGTGCTTGGGGGGTAAACTAGGGCTGTGTGCCATCTATTGCTCCACCGCAGTTCGGGAACCCCACTGCTGCAGCCATCCACTACGTCCTGCACATGGCCGAGAGTTCCACATAGCTGCAGGGCCAGCGTGCCTACCCTTGCCACTCCACCTCGAGGGAAAGCATGGACAACCCAGCTACAACTACACTGACCTGGGAGAGCCACAGTTGATATGTGTAGCTACAATGGACATCGATGTTCCTCCCTCTGTGTAGCAGGAGATGATCCAGGGCCCTGCACACTTTTGCATGACAATGGCCCCCGGAGTGGATTGTCCAACTCCAAAATAATTTCCCACTGTCTGGTAGCCATCTGGCATGGCAGTGCACGCACCACTCGCTTCTCCACTGTCAGTGCAGCTCTCAGTCTGGTGTCCCTGCGCTGGTGCCTGGGGCGAGCTCGGTGCACAGATCCAGGCACGTGGCCTTGCACAGCCGAACATTCTGCTGCAACTGTTCCTCAGCCCACCCCTGCGTTACGATGCGATCCCAGCAGTCCATGCTTGGTTCTCAGGCCCAGCAGCGGTGCTCCCTGCTTGCAGCTACTCCCTGACCACCACCAACCACCTCGCTACGTCCCACAGAAAACTGCCCACCACCAAGAAATCGCCGTTCCCCGCGGTGGCGCTTGTGGCTCTGCAGACACTGGTGGATCATGCCTCCTGCAGTGCTGTGCGGGCTCCGGGCCTCTGTCAGCCATGGCAGACAGCAAAATGTCCTGCGCGAGGTCATGGGAAATTGAAAATAGGGGCAAAATGTATGGGCTAGGGCTGATATTATGGGATGGAGAACATTGCATTATGGGAAGTTGACCCCTTGCTCCCCATCATCCTGCACAACCAATTTCTGTCCCAGCATGCATCCCCAAAGTGAACGGCGGCAGGTTGCACACTGGGGTACCCATGGTGCACTGCACTGTGCATCGACACAAGCATGCATGGTGAGTACGCGCAGCACCGACACAAGGACCCAAGTGTGCACACGCACAAGCGATATACTAACCGCAGCAGCTGTGTGCCGGCCGAACATGTCAGCAAACCCTTGTAGTGCAGACGTGGCCAGGGGAGGATGTTAAACAGTCTCTGCTAGGGCTAAGCAGGCCTGGCTACTGGACACTGCTTCTCTTAGCAATGCTGCTGGGCCCAAGACCGGATAGAACAAGAGAGGTCTGCAGCTGGGTTTGTGACCCACTCAGGTAAAATCCCTTGGGGAGCCAATTCTCCCCTTTCCCTGGGAGCCGCTGAGCTCAGGCTGGAGCTCCCGTCCAAGGCAGAGAACGCCAGCACGGCTCCCTGGGCTTCAGCTGGGGCGACCATGGCAGCTTAGTGCCGGAGTACACCAGTGGGTGCCAGCAGGATGCCAGGTGCCCCATGATGCAAACAAGCAGCTAGGCCTTAGACCAGGGCTAAGTGAGCAGGCTCAAACTAAAGTCAGGCCCAGGTACAAAGCAGAGGCCTGTGTGCAGGGTCACTGTCCGGTACATGAACTTGGCAAGAACAGAGCTGGCCTTCCAAAACCACTCCTAATCACATTCCAGAACACCCCGATACAGGGTTATGGGTAGCCAGTGGGTCTTAGCCGGGGGTATGTGTCCCCCTGGGGTACGCAGAGGTCTTCCATGGGGTACATCAACTCACCTAACGATTTGCCTAGTTTTACAACAGGCTACGTAAAAAGCACTAGTGAAGTCAGGACAAACTACAATGACTTGTTTGTACTGCTCTATGTACTATCCACTGGACTGTAAATACAATATTTATATTCCAATCATTTTATGTTATAATTAAATGGTAAAAATGAGCAAGTCAGCAATTGTTCAGTAGCAGTGTGGTGAGGGGTGCGGTGAAAGGGCAGTCGAAGGTGGCCCAGGGACACGCTGCCCCCTGCTCAGGGTGATGGATAGAGGTTTGGGCGCAGGGTGGTAACTAGCCACGTCAGAGGAGTGATACGTAACTTGTATCAGTGTATAAAGAGGGGTCATGGGGGAGGGTGTCCAGCCAAGGGGGGAACAGAAAGTCCCATCATTCACTGGGCTGTATCCATTGCAGCGGGCAGACACGTGTGTACCCGTCACCATTGAGCCAGGCACTAGGACTGAGCTTCACTGGCAATAAACCTGGTCGGGCATCTTCACTGCAGACCGGAGTCCGTGGTTTTCTTGGGCTGTACAGGCTAGCTGGCCAGAGTGAGTGCAGCATGCCCAGGGACCACACACAGCCAACACTGACACTGCAAGCGCCTGGACAGAGGGGGTGTCACGGAGTGTGGGGGGACACAAGGCCCTGACCCCCGGCTTCCTGCGATTCACCATGACTCTCAGCCAGCCAGTAAAGCAGAAGGTTTATTTAGACGACAGGAACACAGTCCAAGACAGGTCTTGCAGGTACAGACAACAGGACCTCCCCCAGTTAGGTGCATCTTGGGGTCCCAGGGGCACCACAGCCCCATTGGGGGGTCAGAGTCCCATCTGGGCTCCCCTCCATTAAATCAGCCAGCTCCTGACAACTCCAACTCCCTCCAGCATCTCTCCCCCAGCCTCCCCCGGCTCCTCCCCCAGCCTTTGTCCAGTTTCCTGGGCAGAGGTGTCACCTGGCCCCAGCCCCCACCTGGGTTCTCACATTACATGCTCAGGTATCTTCCCTCAAGGCCAGTCTCCCATCCCACAATGCAGACCGTCCTAGCCAACCTCCCCTGCAACCTTCCCAGGTCAATACTCCCCACTCAGCATTCAAAGACCACATTAAGAACAGTCCCAGTTCGTCACAGGGGGCTGCATCCCCCCGCACCCCGTCCCAGCCTCAGTGCCCGCATCCCCCCACACCCCCCCAGCCTCAGTGCCCGCATCCCCTCCCAGCCTCAGTGCCCACATCCCCCCGCACCCCCCCAGCCAGTGCCCACATCCTCACTGGGGTCGTGGTGCCCCAGCCTGGCCAAGCTCAGGAGTGGCCGAGGGCACAGGAGCAGTGGGCAGGCTATACTCAATGCCTGGTGAGAGCCCACGAGGCAGTGGCTGGCTGGGTGCTGGGACCCTGCACACCACCAGGGCGCCCGGGCCCCTCACCCCAGAGGAGTGCTCTGAGGGAGGGACACGAGCTCCAGGCAGTCTCCCTAGGGGGACAGCACCTGCTTGGGGGAGGCGTGAGGGGCAGGGCCATGTTGGGGGGGCAGTGCTGCTTTCTGGGCAGGCCAGGGAGGTGGGGAGGGGAGGCGACACAGAGCCAGGGACCATCCACACGGGGATGTCGCTGCTTCCTGCAGGCTGGGCCCTGGCAGGCAGGCAAGCTGGTGGGACGGGGGAAGGTGACTAGGCCAGAGTCCCCACACTGCCGGGGATTGCTGGGCCCTGCGGCAGAGCCTGACCCAGGTCAGCAACATGCCCGGGCTGCACCATGACAGGGAGGAGGGGGAGGTGTCCATCACTGCCCAGCTGGTAGGCTCAGCAAGTGCCCGCGCCCTGGGATTCATGCCAGGCCCGGCCTGACGCCAGAGCTCGCAGGAGCGGGGGGCTCGGGGCCCATCCAGACAGTGCCCACATTCTCCTTGCGGGATGGATGCTCCCCAGGGCACCTACTCAAGAGACCAGGGCATGGGGTGGGTGGCACAACTGGCCCAATGTCCCTCCCAGGACGGGCTGTGCCCAGCCCCAAATTCAGGGATGGTCAGGGGCTCGCTCAGCCCAAGTCAGCTAGGGACTGGAGGTGAACAAGTCCTCGGGTGCCATTAGCTTTACCCCAAATCCCAGCCCCCAGAGCTGTGTGAGGTGGCACCCACGTCCCTTGGGGCGGCACCACCAGCTACCTGGGCACCCAGCCTGGCAGGACACCACCTTGGCACAGCTGGGGCGAGGCCAGGAGCTCCGCAACAGGCCCCCCACAGCCGGATGGATCAGTCGAGCCCTCACAGGCCATAAACTCATTTATTCAATGTCCAGACACCTCCGAATCCAGCTCCTGCACCCCAGCCGGCCGGGGGCTCTGCCTGACACGCCAGCTGAGTGGGGAGCAAGTGCTTGGCCTGCTGGGTCCCGGACAGGCTGGGACTGATGGGCACTGGCCCTGCTGTGGGCAGAGCCCCCTGAACAGGTCACCTCCCCCCCAGCCCGCTCTCACCCCTGGGCAGGGTCAGTGACAGCATGGCAGGGGGCTCACGCAGGACTCTGCCCCCTCAGGGCCAGCACAGGGCCAGCCCCACCTCCTCCCCGGGAGCCCACCTGTCGGGGCCAGGACAGGGCCAGCCCCAGCCCCTCCCCGGGAGCCCGCCCCTCGGGGCCACGACAGGGCCAGCCCCACCCCCTCCCCACGGGCCCGCCCCTCGGGGCCACACAGACCTGCCCTCTCCACCCAGGCCCTGCCCCTCCCCCTCAGGGCCATATAGTCTCTCCACACTCGTGGCCATGGCAACAGACCCCACAGTGGTCACCAGAGGAGGAGGCAGGTCCTGCCCAAGAGCTGGCTGCAAGAGGGCAAATGTCCAAGCCCCATTGCCCCTGACAGACCCTGCACCAGGCAGTTTCCAGCCCCAAGCAAACCCAGGCTCACAGGCTGCCCCTTGTCAGGACACCTGGGTTCTCCTGGGTCCGGGGGCTGCCAGCCTCTTGCAGACACGTTTGGTCTTGGGAATGGATGTGGCATGCTGGAGCCCAGCCATGTCCCCACCAGCCCCTCTCTGGCATCTCTAGGGACCCTCCCAATCATCCCAACTACGGCACGCTGAGCCCTTCCCCGGCCCAGGTCCTTGGCACGTGGCCCGCTGCAGCATGCTCAGGCGCAGCTGGGTCTCTGCGAGGTCGGCCTGGCTGGAGGGGCGCGGGGGCTGGGCCCCACAGACCCCACCTGGTGGGCTGCCAGCCTGGCCAGGGGCGCCCCCTCGGGCTGCTGCATCCGGCACAGCTCCACCCTGCCTTGCAGGCACTTTCTCTTCTCCGACATGAGCAGCCTGTGCAGCAGCGTGCTGGGGCGCAGCCAGGCGGGGGGCCGGGCGCTGCCCTGCAGCAAGTGGGCCAGGCCAGGCAGCTCCCGCGGCAGGCGGTAGCAGGGCAGCAGGCACAGGGCAGGCGGCACATCTCGCCGGCTGCACAGCTCGCCAAAGTAGGCCAGCGCCCAGTCGCCCAGCTGCCCTGCCCCCCCGCCCACCTGCAGCTCGCCCTGCAGACAGGACATGGCTGCGCCGAACAGATCGTGGGGGTCCGGAGAGCCGCTGCTGCCTGCGGCCGCCCCCAGCCACAGCTGGTAGAGCCGGGCGCTGCCCTGACTCCACAGGAGCAGCACGGTGCCCTGCTCCCGGGCCACCAGCTCCCGCTGCACATAGAGCCAGGGCAGTGCCCCCAGCCGCCCCACGCTGCCCGCCTCCCACAGGTCCAGCCGCACGTCGCAGCCCAGCGCCGAGCACAGCACGTCCGCCAAGGTGCAGACCAGAACCTTGTGCTCCTCGGAGTCGGGGGAATAGATCAGCAGGACGGGCCGACGGCCCCGCGGCGCTGTGGGGAGAGGGCAGGGTCAATGGCAGGGTGCCCCCCGCCCAGGGCTCTGCAGAGGGCGGGTCCTGGGCAAAGCGCTCCAGGCTGCCTGGCTGACTAAACCCTTCGCCTGGCTGAGCTCCCATGCAGGGCCGTCCCCACCCGGTCACCTCTCCTGCTCAGCCAGCAAGACCCCCACCCTGCTCCCTTCCCTGCCGCTTCCTGTCCAACTGTGTCTACAGCCCCCCAGGATCCTGTCCCCTCCGCTCCCCGGATCCCAGCCCCCAGATCCTCATCAGATCCTGTCCCCTCCGCCCCCCGGGATCCCAGCCCCTCACTGGCTCCTTGCCCCAACCCCCCCAGGATCCTGGCCCCCAGCCCTTCTGCCCCCCATGATCCCAGCCCCTCACTGGCTCCTTGCCCCAACCCCCCCAGGATCCTGGCCCCCAGCCCCTCTGCTTCCCGGGATCCCAGCCCCTCACTGGCTCCTTGCCCCAACCCCCCAGGATCCTGGCCCCCAGCCCCTCTGTCCCTGGGGATCCCAGCCCCTCACTGGCTCCTTGCCCCAGCCCCCTGGGATTCTGGCCCCCAGCCCCACTGCCCCCCAGCATCCCAGCCCCTCACCTGTGGTGAGTTTCCGGAGGCTCCTGTAGTTCAGCAGCAGGACAGTCCCCAGCAGCCCCAGAGCCAGTGCCAGCCCCAGGGCGAGCAGCCCAAAGCGCTTGCGAGCAACTGGAAGAGAAGTGGGTGAGAGGTGCTGAGCAGTGCTGCCTTCTGGTGCTACAAGCTCATGCTTCATCACTGCAGCCGAACAGCAGCAGGGGTCAGGAAGGGATCCCCTCCCCCGGAACACACTCTGGGGTTGGTGTTTTTGGCAACTTCCTCTGAAGCAGTGGGGTGGCCGTGGCTGGAGACAGGGCCCTGGGCAGGGCCAGGGCTCTGAGGGGCACCGAGCCGTCTCCCTCTCAGTGCTGGGCACCTGGCTCTCGCTCACCTGCTCAGGGGCTAACCGCGCATCCCAGGGGGTGGGGAAGGAATCTCCCCCAGGGCAGAGGGGCAGTGACCTCGGGGGGGTTCGCCTTCCTCCGCGGCCTGGGGTGCAGGTCACTGAATCATTTCCCTGCCATGGGGGCCTCGGCCCTGGGGCCCTCCTGTTCTCTGCCAGGGCCACATGCCAGCCGGGCTCCTGCGGGCTGCGACACCTGGGTCTCACTCACCAGCTGGGTCAGTGTGTGGGGGTTGGGTGGGGCTGGGGCCGGTGACCTACGGGGGGCAGATGGGCACATCTGCTCCCTCCTTGCCATGACCTCTCTGCCTCTGGCTGCCCCCCGGGGCTCTGCGTGGGGCCACACTCACCATCTGGGCACAGGAGCTGCTTCCGGGCAAACTGCACGTCGGAGCGCCACACCTGCCAGGCACAGAGAGAGCACGTGGGGGGTTTGACACCAAGGGGCTCTGTGACGGGTGGAGGGAGGGGGTCCTGTGACCCTGCAGGGGGAGGGGACTCTGTGACGGGGCAGAGGGACGGGGGCTGGGGGGCAGGTGGGGCTCTGTGACCCTGCACAGGGAGGGGGGTACGGGGGCTGTGTGACGTGGCAGGGAGGAGGCTCTGTGACACAGCGGGGCAGGGGGCTCTGTTAGGGTTGCCAGATGTCCGGTTTTTTACTGGAACACCTGGTCGAAAAGGGACCCTGGCGGCTCCGGTCAGCACCGCGCAGGTCTGGCTCCTAGGCAGGGGGGCCAGGAGGCTCTGCGCGCTGCCCCTGCCCCAAGCACCAGCTCTGCACTCCCATTGGCCGGGAACTGGCCAATGGGAGCTGGGGGGGCGGTGCCTGCGGGCGAGAGCAGCACGCGGAGCCTCCTGGTCTCCCTGCCTAGGAGCCGGACCTGCTGCTCGCTGCTTCCGGGGTGCAGCACAGCGCCAGGACAGGTAGGGAGCCTGCCTCTGACCGGGAGCCGCCCGAGGTCAGCCTGCGCCCCAATCCCAAGCCCCCCCACAAACCTGGAGCCTCTCCTGCACCACAAACCCCTCAGCCCCACCCCAGAGTCCGTACCCCAGATGGAGCCCTCACCCCTCCTGCACCACAACTCCCTGTCCCAGCCTGGAGCCCCCTCCTGCACCCTGAACCCCTAATTTCTGGCCCCACCCCAGTTAGAGCCCTCACCACCCCCACACCCCAACCCCCTGCCCCAACCCAGTGAAAGGGAGCGAGGGTGGGGGGAGAGCGAGCCACCGAGGGAGGGGGAAAGTAGTGAGCGGGGGCGCCTTGGGGAAGGGGCGGGGCAGAGCCTCGGGGAAGGGCCGGGGCTAGGGTGTTCGGTTTTGTTGGCAACCCCAGGCTCTGTAGTGTGGCAGGGGGTCCTGTGACCCTGCGGGGGAGGGGACTCTGTGACAGGGCAGGGGGAGGGGGGCTGGGGGGCAGGGGGGGCTCTGTGACGCGGCGGGGGATCCTGTGACCCTGCAGGGGAGGGGGCTTTGTGATGCCAGGTGCTCAGATACTACAGTGATGGGCATGAGCAGAAGAATGGCTGGGTAAGGTGGGGACGGAGCCATGGGAAGGGGGCAGCACCGGGGGCGGGGGCCTTACCAGCACACAGCCGCCCAGGAGCTGCAGCGGCAGCAGCAGGGTCAGCTCCCTGGGGCCGAAGCTCTCTGGCTGCAAACCAAGAAGGACGCCATTAACCAAAGAGCACCCCCTCCCCTCCCCTCCCTGCCCCCCGGCTGGGCGCAGAGGGCTCTGATCCTGCCCGCTGGCCTGAGGCCTCGGCATTCCCTGGCAGCGAGCGCAGAGGGTCCCAGGGGGCCAGGCTCCCGGGCCAAGCCACTTACGCTTGTGACGGTGTAGACAGGCGCCTCTGGCTCACACCGGCTCCCCTGCTGCCGGCACAGGGCTGCGCTGAAGGATGCCGGGACCGTGGAGGTCACACGCAGGAGAAGCTGCAGGAACCGGACACTCGCGGACACGTTCCAGGCGGTGTCTACAGGGAGAAAACAGGAGGGGTCACTCATGGGCCCGCCCACCCCACATCGGGGCCCCCGCCCACCCAGAGCCTGCAGGGCGTCTGTGGGGCTCTGGCATAGGCTCCCTGGCTCTCATGCGAAGCAGGGCCAGGCCTGGCCAGCACCAGGAGGGGAGAGGTTAGTCAGTGTCAGGGACGTGTAGGTGGCTGTGTGTTCTTTGCACTTATGCTACGTTGTGTAACTAGGAGCCAGCCTCCCAGCATGCTTTGCACTCACGCTAAGCAGAGAGCAGGCATGGGCAAGCAGGGGACCTGTGCAGGGCCCCGGTAGGAGTGAGGGGCGAAGATGTGTGGCTTGGGAAGGGTCACAAACTGCAGTGCGCGCTCAGCACAACTGACAGGGACAACTGGGGCCGGAGCTAGGGACGAGGTCAGGGACAGGGTTAGCCAAGGTCCCGGGACACAGGGCTTGTCTGTTTGCTGGAAACAAAGGGTATAATATCCCCTGGTTCCTGTGATCCCTTTGTAAACTGCAGTGCTCCTCCCCAGACTGGGTAAAGCATTAACCCTTTCTGCACTGAGCTGATCTCTCCTGGTCAGACTGAGCCGGGGTGACACCTTATGACTAAAATAAGTGAACCCTCAACAGAGACACCCAAGGAAAATACAGGAGGTTGCAGGGAGCGGGATGGGGGCTCAGCAGGGGGCGCTCTCCCCTGGCAGGCAGGGCTGGCCCCAGTGGGGCGCTAGGGGGCACTGAGATATGGGGCTCAGCAGGGGGCGCTCTCCCCTGACAGGCAGGGCTGGCCCCAGTGGGGTACTAGGGGGTGCTGTGGGGCTCAGCAGGGGGCGCTCTCCCCTGGCAGGCAGAGCTGGCCCCAGTGGGACGCTAGGGGGCGCTGAGATGTGGGGCTCAGCAGGGGGCGCTCTCCCCTGGCAGTCGGGGCTGGCTCCAGTGGGGCATTAGAGGGTGCTGTGGGGCTCAGCAGGGGGCGCTCTCCCCTGGCAGGCAGGGCTGGCCCCAGCATGGAGAAAGGGGGTGCTGTGCTGCAGGTGCCATTGTTCTCAGGAGAGAAGAACCCTCCCCCCCTTAGCCAGACCCCATGATGATGGGTAGCAGCCCCACCTCCTTGTGCTCAGGCCCTGGTGCTTTGTGTTGTGTGGGGATGGGAGCCCTGGCTCCCCTCCTGCCCACAGGAGGTGCTGTTCTGTGCGGTGCTGCCAGGCGGTAGCTCCCCCCCAGAGCAGGCTGCATCCTGGGGCCAGGGGAGCCATTGCTGTGCTCAGGGAGCTCCGAGGCGCGGGTGGCGCAGGGCACTGCGGGACCCGGCACAACCAGGCTGCACAGAGGGAAGTTGTCAGTCTAGGGCTCAGCTGAGCTGCTGCTGCACGGCACTCCCTGTCCCCCCAACACCCAGCCGTCCCCACTGCAGAGAGGCAAGGCAGGCTCACCTGGCCGGTGCGGGCACTCCACGTGGCTGCTGTTGCCGTAGGAGAACTGGAGAGAAACAAGGAAAGTCACCAGAAAGGCCCTGCCCGGAGGGGGTGTTAGAGGGAGGCCAGGCTGGGGGTCAGCACTCGCCAGCGGGCCCCTCTGGCTGGGCACTGAGAGCGGAGGCTGCTCACGCTCCGCTGAAGGGCACGGCAGGGGAGGGTGCCCGGCACTTGTGCACTTCAGCCCTTTGCCGGCCCCAGCTCGCCAGCCTCTTCTGACGGACGCTGGGAGGGGCGGGGAAGGGGAATGGGGCTCGGGGGCCCATCAGCCCCTCTGGGTTGGCTCTGGGTCAGGGCCAGAGCCCTTCCTCTGTAAGGTGGCACCACAGGGGGGCAACAGCATGGGTCTGGGCTTCCGTTACCCACCGGGGGGCATCGGAGAGAGGCTGCCTGCCCTGTGTGAGACGAGAGCCCGGCTCTGCAGCCCCGGCCCGCTCTGCCCTGACAGCACGCGCCTGCCCGCCGCTTCCTGGCTGGCAACAGAGGGCAGGGGCCAGGGCTCCGGCTCTTCCCTGGGCAGGATCCCCTGGAAGGGGCCTAGGGCCTCTGGTGGGGGTGCCAGGAAGGGCAGGGTGGGTCGCGCTGGGGCTGGGTTCAGCGTGTGGCTCCGGGGAGCCACCCAGCCAGAGATCCCAGTGAAACACCAGGAGTCCTGCCAGCGGGGGGCTCGGCCGGGGGCATGCGGGGGGCTCACCTTGAAGCAGAGCAGAGGATGCACATCCACCTTCTCCACGGTGTAGGCCTAGACCAGAGCAGAGAGCGTGTCAGAAACTGCAGCTGACCCTCACTACCGGGGCCCCCCTGGGGAACCCCCTTACCTCAGCTCCCCCACCTCCCTTGGGGTGCACCTCCCCCACCCCATCCTGCCATCCTGCCCCCAGCTCCCAGAGGCCTGCAAACCATCTGCCCCCGGGCCAGCCCTGGGAGAGCAGGTCAGGTTGCAGAGCGGTGCTGCAGAAGCAGTTGAATGGGGAGAGGCAGTTGCTGCAGCAGAGGGGCCTGGGGGGCCCTCGTCACCTGCCTCAGCCCCTTCCGTTGGGCGGGGGGGGGGGGGGTGTCAGCCCAGGCCAAGCCCTTCCCCTCATGCGACATGGGGAGCCTGCCCACCCTGGCTGGGGGAGAAACTCCCCTCCACCTCCCAGGCCTGGAGGGGACAGCCCGCTAGGGTGACCAGACAACAAGTGTGAAAAATCAGGACAGGGGTGGGGGTAATAGGAGCCTATACAAGAAAAAAGACCCCAAAATCGGGACTGTCCCTATAAAATAGGGACATCTGGTCACCCTATAGCCCTCCGTTCCCCAGCACTCAGTCCCCAGAGCCGAGGCCCATCCCAGCTGAGCCCAGGGACAGCTCTCAGGGGGAGCCCCAGTGGTCTGCGGCCCATCCCTTTGGGGGACAGTGAGTGCTGGTGGCAGGGCCCCAGGGCCAGGCAGGCACTGGGCCCAGCACTGGGGGAGACGTGCCTGCAGCCCCAGGTGCCCTGGGGCAGTGGGATGGGACAGAGGCCCCTCCAGCTTGCCACACCCTTCAGAGACTGAGATTCATTGTGATCCCCTCGTGTGACGGAGCAGGGAGTGGGGCATTGACCTGGGGATGTTGCCTGGGAGTTGTATTGAGACTGTCTGCATTGGGGATGGGATACCAGGGGCGGATACCTGAGCTGTAACCTGAGCCAGGAGGGGCCTGGGGCCAGGTGACACCTTCTGCCCGGAAGACAAAGGCTGGAGGAGGAGCCGGGTGGTGTGGCTGGAGGGGGTTTAGTTTGGAGCTGGCTGGGGAACGGAGGGAGCCCCAAAAGCTGGGGTCTAGGCTCCCTGCCCCCTGGGGGCTTGACCGAGGGGTCCTGGTTGTACCTACAAGCTCTGCTTGGGACTGTGTTCCTGTCATCTAATAAACCCTCCGTTTTACTGGCTGGCTGAGAGTCACGGTGAATCGCAGGAATTGGGGGTGCAGGGCCCGGACTCCCCCACACTCCGTGACAGCCAGGCCAGAGCCTAGCCCCTCGAGCAGCGCTGTTAGCATCGGCCGCTCCCCACTGAACCAGGGCCAGGGATGGAGAATCCGCCACCCCGGGAAACTGGCCAGCGGTTAAAAACTGACACCACATTTCCCATCTGACTTTCTCTGGCTTCACCGCCCAGCCCTTGGGTTGCATTCGCCCTCCATCTGCTAGACTGAGCAGCCCATTAGCAAACCTGTTCCCCACAGAGGCACTAGCGGACAGAGCCCCACAAAGCTTGTTCTTTTGGGAATTCTGAGTCACTTGGTTTTATCCACGTGGGGGGTGCTGGGAAGCCCTTGGGTGGGGGAGGGGTGTTGTAGAACAAACCCACCTCTACCCTGCAGCAGCAGCCCCTGTCCCATAGGGCTGGGCCCAGCTTCCCACACCTGGGACCACGGCCAGGTGCGGGGGGTGGCAGGGCTGGTCAGAGGGCAGCTCTATGCCCTGTGCACCCCGTTACAACACCCAGAGCGGGGGTGTGGAGGAAGGGCTCCCTTCTAACTGTTGTTTTGGTTTATTTCATGTTATGTGTATTTGCAAAAAACACGGGTCTGGGGTCAAGGCAGCCCTGAACCTGCTCTTTGTTAAGCTGCATGGACGGAGCTCCTTGAGCCGTCACTGTCAGGCCTCTTGGGAGGCTTTAATGCCGCTCGCTCGTGGCTTCTCTCTGAGCCCTCCCCATTCGTCAGCTCCGCCTGGAACTGGCCCCAGGCTCCAGCAGCGGTCGCACCAGTGCCAAACACAGAGAGAAAATCACCTCTGCTCTTCCCCGAGAGTGCCCTGGTTACGCACCCAGGCTGGCACTCGCCCATTTGCCCAGAGCGTCGCACTGGGGGCTCGTGTTCAGCTGGTTACCCCACCGCCCCAACCTCCAAATCTTTTTCAGTCCTGCCCACAGCACAGCCCTCAGCCGTGGCCGATGGTCTTTGTTCCTAGATGCACACATTTACATTTAGCCGTACTAAAACCGCACAGGCCTTGTCCACACCACCAACGGCGACGCTGCCTACGCCCACAGGAGAGTTATACCAACAGAAGCTGGTAGTGGAGACCAAGCCACAGTGTTTGCTTGAGCTCACCTTCCCACGCAATCCAGACCCCGACCGCGCTGTATCAGTGACCTGGCCTCTGCCTTATTTATCACTCCCCCAGTTTGTCTCATCTCCAAGCTTCATCAGTGATGATTTCATGTTTTCTTGCAGGTCATTCACGAAAATGTTAGTTAGCGTAGGGCCAAAAACTGATCCTTGCGGGAGCCCGTTAGAAACAGACCCACTCATTGCGGAGTGCCCGTTTACAGGTACATTGAGACCTATCAGTTAGCCAGTTTTCAATCAATGGAACGTGTGCCATGTTCATTTTATATCATTCTCATTTTCTAATCAAAATGTTGACGCTCTAGAGAAGTCTAAGGGCAGGTCTACACAGGGAACTTACATGGCATAGCTGCGTCTCTCAGGGGTGTGAAAAGCCACACCCGAGAGATGTAGGCATGCAGAGCTAACCCCTGGGGTACACAGCACTGGGTCGATGGAAGAATTCTGGCAACCTAGCCCCAAATCCTCGGGGAGGTGGATTCCCTACGCTGCCGTCTACCCCTCCTGTCCGCATAGGTAGCATCTGCACGGAAGCACTACAGCCGTGCAGCGACAGGCCCTTTGTCTGTTACATTAGCTGTCTTCCAGTCTTCTAGAATTTGCCCAGTGTTCCAAGACTTACTGAAAATCAACACTAAGGGTAGAAGTATCAGAGGGGTTAGTCTGGATCTGTAAAAAGCGACAGAGAGCCCTGTGGCACCTTATAGACTAACAGATGTATTGGAGCATGAGCTTTCGTGGGTGAATACGACAAATACACCCACGAAAGCTCATGCTCCAATACGTCTGCTAGTCTATAAGGTGTCACAGGACTCTCTGCTGCTAAGGGTACAGTGAGCTGCTTAGCATGCTGTTTTAAACCTCTTGGATGTTCGTTACCTGGAACTGCTGATTTAAAAATATCTAACTTTAGTAGCTGCTGTTTAACATCCTGAAATACTAGTGGAATGGAAAGTTATCTTCATCATGTGATCGGACTACATCATCTGTTTTTTTCCCCAAATACAAAACAGAAATACAGTATTTATTGAACACTTCTGCCTTTTCTCCATTATTATTAATAATTCTATCATTTCCATCTAGTAGTGGACCAATACCATTGTTAAAATTCTTTTGCTCCTAATCATCTTAAAAAACTCTCTCTTATTGTCCTTAACTCTGCTGGCCATAGATTTTTCCTTGTGTCCCTTTGCTTCCCTTATCAATTTTCTACAGTTCCCAACTTCTGATTTATATTTATATTACTGTCAACTTCCCCTTTCTTCCATTTGTTATGTGTATCTACATCATTCATTTTTTGTAGCTGCCATCATCTTCTTTCTAAATCAGGTCAGTTTTCTAACCAACAAGTCCTTTTGGGGCATCTAGTAAAGTGTTCTTAAACAATTCCCAGCTGTCATTCACATTTTTCTGATTATTCTTCCTCTCAGCTGATTTGGCTCATAATTATTTTCAGCTTTGCAAAATTGGCCCTTTTAAAGTACCAAGTATCTAAAACACTAGTCTGGACTTTATTCTGTTTGCACATTATAAATGTGATCAGTTCATGCTCACTTGTACCCATTCATGTTTAGTGCTGTGATCGGTTTCTCTGTATCTGCAAAGACGAAGTGGAATATAGCACTCCCCCGGTCAGATGCACGGCTCTTCTGGTTAAAGCTCGACTCTTCTAAGTGTGCTAAAATCTACGAGATCCCTTGCATTGCCATGCACCGCGGGGTTCCTCACAGAGGCGTGGGGTTCTGTTAGCCGCCCACAGTTAGAGCCATTTGACCCCGGAATTCCTGAGCTCCAGCTAGGGTGACCAGACGTCCCGATAAAATCGGGACTGTCCCGATATCGAGCAGTTTGTCCCGCATCCCAATATTTTGTTTCGGGCGCAGCTTTTTTTTTTTTTTTTTTTCCTTTGCTTAGGCTTTGCTTAGGAAAATATCGGGACTGCCGCAGGGGGAGCGCCTTTTCAATTGTTACACTCACCTGTCCGGGTCTTCGGCAGCATTTCGGTGGCGGGTATTTTCGAAGTGCCGCCAAAGACCCAGACGGGTGAGTGTAACAATTGAAAAGGCGCTCCCCCTGCGGCAGTCCCAATATTTTCCAGTTATCATCTGGTCACCCTAGCTACAGCCCCAAACCTCCTAGCCTTTTTTAAAGTGGAGAGATTCTGAAAACCTTTCTGGGCTCACAGCTAGAGCTCAAACCAGGGCTCAGATCACTGCACCAAGGTGCCCAGCGCTCGAGGGCCACCCCAACAGAGGGCACGGCCCCCACAAGCCTTCAGGGCAAATCAAATTACAACGTTGTTTCAAACAGATCAAGCTGGTCGTGGTCAGCACATTGCAAGCCTCCTGTGCCGACCCCCGAGGGCAGATGTGGGGAGAGGAGTGAACAGGGCTGTTAGCCTTCAAAGGGGATGCGCAGTCATCCTTTGACCCTGAGCCAGCTAGCCGTGTCAGGCCAGGCCTTTGGAACAGGGGGCTGGCGTATTGCCGAAATCCGGCTCCAGCAGGCTGTTTGTTCATTTATCCGGGGGGGGGGGGGGGGGGAATGTAATCAAAGTATTTTTGTAATAAATAAAGTTCCCCCTGCGAATGCTTGCTGGCAGGGGAGGGGCATTTTAGGGGGTGGAAGAGTGGGGGGCATAGGGGTCAGAGAGGCTTGGGGCTGTATTGAGGGGAGCGGGATAAGTGGGGATGGGTGGCAGGGAAAGTCAGAGGGGCTGGGGAGTGAGGGACACATGGAGGTGAGGGATGGGAGGCCCCATATTCTCCCCTTCTGGGTGGGTGCCAGGATCTGGGGGCCTGGGCGGACTCGCTGTGGGAAGCGCACGGAGGGGCAGGGGAGGCTGGATGCTCCGAGCTCAGACCCAGGAAGGTGGAAGCTGGGGAAGCTTCTTGCCCGGGGACAGTCTGCTCCGAGAGAGGAGGCTCCCCAGAGCCCTGCCCGGCTTCGTAGGGAGCAGTTCCAGCATCGCCCGGGGACTCCGTGACAGGGTCCCTGCCCCCCAGGTGTGTCTGAACTTTGCTTCCTGCCCCCTTGTGTGTGCCCCAGACTCTGGGGGATTCCTGCCCATCTATGGGGCCTAACCTGGCCTCTTACACACCCTTGTGTCAGCCAGGGTCTTGGGGCTTGCCTTTCTTGGGGGGGCTGAGCCCCTCTCTCTACCCCCATGTGAAATGGGATCGGAGGGGGGGGTCCCTGAGCCACTCTCCAGCCCCCACTGTGCGCACGCCAGGATCTGGGCGGGCTTCTGCCCATCTAAGGGAGTCAGCCCCCTCCCACCTCCTGTGCTCCTCATGGAACCCAGGTTCTTGGGGGGGGAGGGGCTTGCCTCACAGTGGGGATCTGAGCCCCACTCCCTACCTCCCATGTGAGTTGGGATCTGGGGGGGGAGAGGAGAGATCAGGCACCCTCGGTGCACGTGCTGAGAACACACTGCTGCGGTGGGACGGGGACGGGACAGGCACCCTTGACACATCCAGAAACTCTTACACACTGGGGAGGGGGACAGGGAACCCCCGGGGGAAATCTGAGAATGAACCATGAACATCTGGGAACATCTGCCTCCCCCAGTCACTTTATGATTCTACTTTGTTGTGTGGAAATCGGAGGACGACAGATTCTCCGGAAGGGCCTGAAACGGATTCTGAGCGGTGAATGCTCGCGGGGCGTGGAGGGGTGGGGGGGTGCCCGGGCAGGTGGTACCAGG
This sequence comes from Emys orbicularis, assembly GCF_028017835.1. Taxonomy (NCBI): domain Eukaryota; kingdom Metazoa; phylum Chordata; order Testudines; family Emydidae; genus Emys; species Emys orbicularis. The sequence goes on from NC_088689.1 coordinate 131,021,508, forward strand.
GGAAGAGGGGTTGGATCTGCAGCAAGGGATGGATGGGGGCATTATGGGGAGGGGGGTAAATGGAATGGGGGTAGGGCCTCAGGCAAGGGGGAATAGGGAGGGATTGGGGGAGTGGCAGGGGGGAAGACCGGAGGAGTTAGAGAATATGAGGGGTAGCAGAGGGGGTGGGGTGGGCCTGTCAGCCCTGAATTCCCCCTTTCCCTGTGTTCTGAGAGCTGGGGGACCCTGCTCTTCTTGGGGTGCTGAGGCCCTCTCCCGGCCCACAGGGGCTCTTCCCTTCACGCTGCAAGTCCTGAGGTGCATCAGTTTGAGTGTCGCTGGGCTCGGCGCTCGGGAGGGGCTCACGATTGCACTGGCACCGCAGGACCCAGGCTTTCGCCAAACTCCCAGGCCGGCTCAGTCCTGGCAGCGCGAGCCCCCCACAGGCGTCCCTCCGGGAGCAGGCAGCTGGCTCCCCCCCGCTGCAGACAGGCGCCGGAGCCGGGGCCCTGGGCCGCGTGCTTGTGTACCTGGTTGGACTCCATGGCTGTGGAGTTGGGGACACTGTGGCAGGCCCCCGTGTCACTCTCCTTCCAGCACAGGGTGGCGGTCGGGTGCAGCGGACAACGGGCACTCAGCACCATGACCATGTTGGCCTCACTGCTGGCGCTGTAGTCACGGAACTGCATGGACGCCCACAGCTCGGAGCCATCTGGGGGGCAGAGAGGCATCAGCCAGAGGCACTGGCAGGCTCAGCCCTACACCCTGCCCCACCAGCACAGCCAGGGGCCCCAGTGCCGGCTGGCAGAGGGCACTGGGATGTGAAAGGGCTACAGGCACCCCCTGGGTCTGGAATTACAGACTAGTTTGCCCCCGGGCGCCAGGCAAGGTCTGGACCAAAGCCAGCATCCCCCTGGTGCTCCCGGCCCCTGTGAGGTGTCAGGGCAGGTGACATGGATGGAGACCCGGGTATACACTGAGCACCGTGGCACAGCTCACGACACAACTCCTGTTCCCAGTGGGAGCTCAGTGCTGATCGAGGGGGGCGTGGGCTGGGGGCGAGGGCAGCGCAGCTCGTCTCCTGCATGGAGCCCGGCCCAGTCCAGCCAGGCAGGGCCTTGGCACGGCCCGTCTCCCCTGTACGGCCCACCCGTGGGCACTGCTCTGGGCAGGCCAGCGCTGCGCTTTGCTACGGGACCAGTGGGCACTGGACTCCAGGACGGGCCGCAGGCCGTGTGGCTGCTCAGGGCACCACTCCCACGGGAGCAGCAGAGCTGGGAATCCTGCCAGCGCCCAGAGGCCCAGGTGCTCCAGGGAGACGCTGGGGGCTTGGCGGGCGCCTTCGCTACGGGCACAGCACTCGCCAGGCTGCAGGCAGGGCTCAGGGCAGGGGCAGCTGGGGCCTGGCAGACCCACCCCCTGGACTCCAGCCCCCCAGCCAGGAACTCCCGAAGGCCGGCATGCCCCGGCCCAGGCCACTCACAAGCTTCCGGCTGGGGCTGGAAGGGGCACAGCTTCGTGCGCAGGCTGTCGCGGTGCCGGTAGGAGGCCTGAGGAACCAAGGGATCAGATTCTGAGTAAGTGGACGCACGGGACCCCCGCCCCAGCGCCGAGGCCCCGTCCTGCCCGGACCCACGCAACTCCCCCCCCGCCCCAGCGCCCAGGCCCCGTCTTCCCCGGACCCCCGCAACTCCCCCCCCGCCCCAGCGCCTAGGCCCCGTCCTCCCCGGACCCCCGCCCCAGCGCCGAGGCCCTGTCCTGCCCGGACCCCCGCCCCAGCGCCCAGGCCCTGTCCTCCCCAGACCCCCACCTCTCCCCCCCCGCCCCAGCGCCCAGGCCCCGTCCTCCCCGGACCCCCGCCCCAGCGCCGAGGCCCTGTCCTCCCCGGACCCCCGCCCCAGCGCCCAGGCCCCGTCCTCCCCGGACCCCCGCCCCAGCGCCGAGGCCCCGTCCTCCCCGGACCCCCGCCCCAGCGCCGAGGCCCTGTCCTGCCCGGACCCCCGCAACTCCCCCCCCCGCCCCAGCGCCCAGGCCCCGTCCTGCCCGGACCCCCGCAACTCCCCCCCCGCCCCAGCGCCCAGGCCCCGTCCTCCCCGGACCCCCGCCCCAGCGCCGAGGCCCTGTCCTGCCCGGACCTCCGCAACTCCCCCGCCCCGCCCCAGCGCCGAGGCCCTGTCCTGCCCGGACCCGCGCAACTCCCCCCCCGCCCCAGCGCCCAGGCCCCGTCCTCCCCGGACCCCCGCCCCAGCGCCGAGGCCCCGTCCTGCCCGGACCTCCGCAACTCCCCCCCCGCCCCAGCGCCGAGGCCCTGTCCTGCCCGGACCCCCGCAACTCCCCCCCCGCCCCAGCACCGAGGCCCTGTCCTGCCCGGACCTCCGCAACTCCCCCCCCGCCCCAGCGCCGAGGCCCTGTCCTGCACAGACCCCCACCTCTCCCCCCACAACCCAGCGCCCAGGCCTGTCCTCCCTGGACCCCCGCCCCAGCACCCAGGCCCCATCCTGCACAGACCCCTGCACCTCCCTCCCTCCCCAGCGCCCAGGCCCTGTCCTCCCCAGACCCCCGCCCCAGTGCCCAGGCCCCGTCCTCCCCGGCCCCCTGCACCTCCGCCCCCAGCGCCCAGGCACCCTCTCTCCCCCCAAGCGGGTCGCTGTCAGGCCAGACCCAGGCGGCCAGGGGCTGGTGGCCGGCAGACCTACCTCAATGCAGAGACAGGGCACCAGGAACTCGTAGGGCAGCACAACGCTGTGACCCCCAGACACCGACGCCTGCGGCAGGGAAGGAGGTGGGTGAGGGTGGCAGAGCCCGGCCAGGCCCCCAAGAGACACTGCTGTGCCTGGTCCAACCCAGGCAGGGACCCCGGGTCCACCCTTGGCACCCCCAGGTACGGCCGGGCTCCCCGCTGGGAGGGCAAGTGTTGGAGGTGCCCTCTGGCCCATCAACTGCTGGGGCCCTTGCCCCTGGGGCCGGCCACCCCCGCCCAGCATGGGGGGAGCCCCCTGGGGCCATGCTCCTCACCTGTCGGGGGAAGGGGGTGGACAGCTCCTCGCACTCCAGGGCCAGCTGGTGGCACAGCCGCACGGTCAGGGCAGGGCCCTCGGGCACCGACACCTCAATGGCCCGTGCCTCCGGGCGCCAGGCATAGCTGAACTTGGGGCCTGCAGAGGAGAGAGGGCCGGGGATGGGCAGTCCGTGCCCACGTGCACAGGCAGCCCTGACTGACCCCGGCTGAACAGCAGCCAGCAGGCGGCAGCTGCTGGGCCAAACCCAGCGCAGCTTCAGGCCTGGGACCAGCCGTGGCCCAGAGCCAGCCCCAGAGCCCCAAGACACAGCCCAGCACCCCCAGAAAGACCCCCCCATGGTCCCCCACGACCCCCCCACAGCCCCACCCCGTGATCCCCCACAGCAACCCTTAGAGACAGACCTCACAGCCCCTCACCCAGGTCTCTGCGTGGAGGTGGCATTTCCAGCCCCCAAGGAGGGAGACCCCCGCACCTCGTCTCACCTGCCGGCTCTGCAGGGACCAGGTGGCTCTGGTTGAGGCTCAGCCCCCGGTCAGGGACGGTGCCAAGTGAGACCAGAACACGGCGCCCGCTCTCCACCGGGAAACAGTCAAACTGCACCTGCCACTGGGGGAGACCACAGGGTGAGCCCCCACCCTGCGAGTCCCCTGCCTCTGCCCCACAAGCCCCCACCTCCAGAGCCTCCCCCTGCCTCCACCCTGCGAGCCCCCCAGAGCACCCTGCCCCCACCCTGCGAGTCCCCTGCCTCCGCCCCCACGAGCCTCCCGCCCCCACCCTGCGAGCCCCCTGCCTCTGCCCCACAAGCCCCCACCTCCAGAGCCTCCCCCTGCCTCCACCCTGCGAGCCCCCCAGAGCAGCCTGCCCCCACCCTGCGAGTCCCCTTGCCTCCGCCCCCACGAGCCCCCCCGAGCCTCCCCCTTCCCCCACCCTGCGAGTCCCCCCCTCCCTGTCCCCCGGAGCAGACCCCATGAGCAGGCACGGTGCCAGCCGAGCCTGCCCAGCTCCCTGCAGCAGGAGGGACTGGACGGCTGGCACCGAGCAGCTGCCAAGGAGGGAACGAACCAGGAGCCCTGGGCCTGGTCTGCGCTGACTCACCAGGGAGCCTGCAGCCTCCGGGAGCTGCCTCCAGACCTGTAGCCAGCTGGCCGTGTTGGAGCCCAGCACCAGGAAATCCAACTGCAGCCCACAGACACTGCCCAGCCCTGGGGGAGAGAGAAAGGGGTGAGCCCCAAATTCACAGCCGGCCCCACCAAGGGCCTCTGCAGCCCCCCAGCCCCCACCGAAGCCAGCCCTCGGAGTCCCCCCCAGGGTCATTCCCAGGAATTCTCTGGGTGCCCCTAGCCCGAAGGGGGGCTCAGGCCACGGGTCCAAGCAGGGCTCCAGGAACCCACTCTAAAACGGGGTGCAGGTGAGGCCGGCCCACCTACCTGCAGTGTGCAGGGCCAGGCGCACACGCACGCACGGCTGGCAGTCGCGGGAGGCCTGGCACAGCCAGGCGGTGCTCAGAGCTAGGGCTGGCGGGGACAGGCCTGCTCCATCCTGCTCCCTCTGGTGGCACCGGGGCCTGGGGAGGGCACTGTCCACTGGAGGAGAGGAGAGGAGTGGAGTTAAAGGCAGCCAGGACCCATCTGGGCCCCCCCAGTGCACTGCAGGGCTGCCCGCCAAGCAGGGACTCCCAGTCACTTACACTCCCCAGCGCTCTGCATTCCAGACACTTGGGGCAACCCCAGTGTGACGAAGTGGGAATGTTCTTAATGTTTTCTCTGAATACTGTGTGGGTGCCTCAGTTTCCCCTATGCATTTCTTAAGTATCTAGGTGGTGGGATAAGGGGGTGTAATTGTTGGAGAGCCCTAGAGGACAGGGGTGTGCAGGGGTCTGCACAGAGAATGGCCGACACCCTGTCTCCTGGCAACTGATGGCCTGGGTCCTGCCCCTGCAAGGTGCCAACTGGAGGTGTGGGAGAACAAAGAGATCAGGTGACCTCCTGGCCCGGGAAAGGGAGAAAGGCCAGAGGACGGGCTGGAGAGTTTCAGTTTGGAGCTGGCTGGGGAAATGGAGGGAGGCCAGAGGGGGCTCTGGCCTCCCTGGCCCCAAGATGGACCTGACTGAGGGGTCCTGTTCTCTGTACCTACAAGCTCTGTTTGGGACTGTGTTCCTGTCGTCTAATAAACCTGTTTTACCGGCTGGCTGAGAGTCACGTCTGACTGCGGAGTTGGGGGGCAGGACCCTCTGGCTGCCCCAGGACCCCGCCCAAGCGGACTCGCTGCGGGAAGCGCACGGTGTGGAAGGGGAGGCTGGATGCTCCGAGGTCAGACCCAGGAAGCTCCTTGCCCTGGAGACAGTCTGCTCAGGGAGAGAAGGCTCCCCCAGAGTCCTGCCTGGCTGCGCAGGGAGCAGTTCCAGCATCGCCCGGGGACCCCGTGACACCCAGCCTTGCCAGTCCCTGCTGGGTCCCTCCCCTGGGGTACCACCCCCCCCCCCACAGTACAGGGACCCTGGCGCTGCACTGGGGTCAGCACTGACAGTGAGGGGAGAGCACCCCCGCTGAGTCCCCGCCCCGCAGCCCGGCACCCCCTAGCAGCCCGCTGGGGGCAGCACTGACTGCATGGGAGCTGGCACCACCACTGAAGGCAGCGTCTGGTTTTCCTTGGCAGACTCCCAGTATGGCCCCCTCCCACCGCACCCCAGCTCGGCACAGTTGTGATCCAGCCCCAGGTGGAAGGAGGGAGGGACTGAGCAGTGCTGCCCCCTAGCGCCCCAGCTGCCCCCTGCCTGCCCCACAGCCAGCACCACTAACAGAGCAGATTTACTTACCCCTGACTCTGCAGGCCTGTGAGCAAAGGACAAGGAGCCGTGTTAGTGCAGGAGGCCTTGGCCAACAGGTAGCACCCAGCACCCCCCCACCCCTCCCCGGCAGTCCCCAGCAACCCTCTCCTTGGTGCTCCCCGGCACCCAGAGCCACCCACCCCCAACCCCAACCCCGGCGGCCCACAGGGCCAGAGCCACCCCACCCACCCCTGGCGGCCCCTGGCACCCAGAGCCACCCCTCCCCTCGGCGGCCCACAGCACCCCCATGAGTATTATGCTCAGGGAAGCCGCAGTGGTTTATCTCCGCTCCCAGCAGGCTCCCCCGGCTGAGCAGTACAGGGCTGAGTCTGGGGCTGGGGTTCACCCAGAGCAGCAGCACGTGCCTGGCACGTTTTCTGCTGGCTCCCCTGACGGGCCCGCAGGTAGGCCCCGGGCTGCGGGAATACAGGCCTGCAGCAGAGCCGGGTGAAGGACAGTTCTCCATGCAGGTGGGATGTCAGCGTGAGTGACAGGCCCCAGGCCCGTGGGCTCAGGAGAAGCGGGCGCCGGGGTCCCTCCAGCAGTGACCCACGGAAGTTCCCTTCTTTCCGGGTTGGGGGGAAGTGAGCGGAATCAGGCACGGTGCAGCCAATGACGGACTAGGGAAGAGACGGCTCTCCTGGCCCTAGCCAAGGTCTGACCCTCGGCCGGTTTGCTAAGGGGGTAAGAGGGGAACTCGTGCAGCGTCCAGTGCTAATACCTGCCTGCCCACACCGGAGCGACCGCCATGGGTCGAGGCAGCCTTGGCTTAGTGCCTTGAGGTGGGGAACTGCTTTTAGGGAGCCACATTTCGGCCTTTGGAGTGAATCCAGAGCTTTGTGGTTAAACGATCGTCGTCGTAACGCCTGCGCAAACAGTCATTCCAAGCAGGGTGCCCCCAGCGGGACCCCGGGGTGACCAGGGCAGGGCCAACCCCAGCTGCTTTCTGGATTGATGCTCAAGCTAATGAGCCCTTCGCACCTCTAACTCCCAGCCTGCGTCCCAGACAAGGTCACTGCCCTCCTGCCCACGGGCCCAACGCAGGCACCTGTGGGCCCCTTCTGCCACCCACCCGCTGGGCAGGTGGCCAGGGACTGCAGCAAAGGGCTGGCTGCCCCACACCACTGCCTGGCTGTGGGGTGAGGAGCAGGCTGAGAACTGAACAGGCTGAGGACAGCCGGGAAGCCCAGAGCCAGGCCTGGCACTTAACCCGTGGAACTCCTTGCCAGAGGATGTTGTGAAGGCCAAGACTGTAACAGGGTTCAAAAAAGAACTAGATAAGTTCATGGAGGATAGGTTCATCGATGGCTACTAGCCAGGATGGGCAGGGATGGTGTTTGCCTGAAGCTGGGAATGGGCGACAGGGGATGGATCACTTGATGATTCCCTGTTCTGTTCACTCCCTCTGGGGCACGTGGCATTGGCCACTGTCGGCAGACAGGATACTGGGCTAAATGGACCTTTGGTCTAACCCACTATGGCCGCTCTTAGGTTCTTATGGCATGGTCAGGCCACAGAGCCAGAAACAGACACGGCCCCCTGCCCCCCCCCCCTCCCCGAACAGTGCTAAACTGCCTGTAGTGACAGGTTTCAGAGCGGTAGCCGTGTTAGTCTGTATCCGCAAAAACAATGAGGAGTCCTTGTGGCACCTTAGAGACTAACACATTTATTTGAGCATAAGCTTTCGTGGGCTAAAGTCCACTTCATCAGATGCATGCAGTGGAAAATACAGTAGGAAGATATATATACACAGAGAACATGAAAAATGGGGGTTGCCATACCAACTGTAACTAGAGTAATTAATTAAGGTGAGCTATTATCAGCAGGAGAAAAAAACTTTTGTAGTGATAATCAGGATTTCCAACAGTTGACAAGAAGGTGTGAGTAACAGTAGGGGAAACATTAGCACGGGGAAATAGTTTAGTTTGTGTAATGACTCATCCACTCCCAGTCTTTATTCAAGCCTAATTTAATGGTGTCCAGTTTGCAAATTAATTCCAGTTCTGCAGTTTCTCGTTGGAGTCTGTTTTTTAAGTTTTTTTGTTGGAGAATTGCGACTTTTAGGTCTGTAATAGAGTGACCAGGGAGGTTGAAGTGTTCTCTGACTGGTTTTTTAATGTTATAATTCTTGACGTCTGACTTGTGTCCATTTATTCTTTTGCGTAGAGACTGTCCACATATCTATTCAAGGGACACCATCATAGGACCTAACCACATGAGCCATACCATCAGAGGCTCGTTCACCTGCACATCTACCAATGTGACATATGCCATCATGTGCCAGCAATGCCCCTCTTCCATGTACATTGGCCAAACTGGACAGATAATAACCCACCTTAATTGATTAGTCTCGTTAGAGTTGGTATGGCAACCCCCATTTTTTCATGTTCTCTGTGTATCTATATCTATAACTATATATATCTTCCTACTGTATTTTCCACTCCATGCATCTGATGAAGTGGGCTGTAGCCCACAAAAGCTTATGCTCAAATAAATCTGTTAGGCTCTAAGGTGCCACAAGTACTCCTGTTCTTTTTACCTGTAGTGAGGAATCCACCCCCTCCCCCACATGGGGACCCCAAGGAATCCACCCCTCTTTCCCCCCCTCCCCAGCAGTACCCAGCACCAACTGCTCCCAGGCAGGAACAGGAGCCCCCCTGGCATTTCTGGAACGCTCCCCTGGCCCCGGCAGTATGTGCCCTGCCCACGCACTGATTCCGCTCCCGGTGTAACCACGGGCACCCCCATTCTTCACACAAGTGTCCCCGAGCTCGCTCTTGGCTTCAAGGATTCCATGTGGCAGTAAGTTCCACTGGCTAATTACGCCCAGTGTAAAGAAGCGGTTCCTTTCCTCCATTTTAACCTGCTGCCCACCTTTCAGTCCTAAGTCCCCAGGCCAGCAGGGACCATTGTGATCCCCTAGTCTGGCCCCGTGCCCAGCACAGGCAGACACCTGCCCCCTGGAGCCCCTCGAGCAGAGCTGTTGGCAAACACCCGCTCCCCACTGAACCATGGCCAGGGATGGAGAATCCCCCACCCGCCCTGCCCCAGGAAACGCTTCTAATTCCCCTCCCCGTCCAAACTCGCCTCATTCCCTGTCTGCCTGGCATCAGCTTCCAGCCCCAAGGCCGGGTTCCCCTTCGCTGCCGGAGCCAACAGCCCATCACCCACGATCTGTTCCCGTGGGGCAGGGACAGGCTGGGCTCCCTCGCCCCGGGCCGGCTCGTGGGGGCGCTCACCAGACTGAGCCCCTCGCCCCTGTCACTGCAAGGCAGGTCCTAACCCTGCGGCGCTTCCCCGCCCCTGCAATGCAGCGCTGACCCCGGCTCTGTGGCCCAGGCAAGGCAGATTCATGGCGGTGGCTCCCTCCCCCTCCAGGTTTTGTCCTGGTCTCATTTTGCCCCGTTTCTTGCTAGCTGCTGGACCAGCCATTTCTTCCTCATTACAGAGCCCGGTTCGTTACTGCACCTGCCACCACCCATCCCTGTTCCCTGCACTAGGGTGACCAGACCGGGGACGCCCCGATTTTTAGCTGTTTGTCCCGCGTCCCGGTCGGGACACAATTTGTCCCGATATTTCGCTCCGCCGGCGGACCCCCCGTGTCCCGATATCTCATCTGGCCACCCTACTCTGCACCCCCGCTACCGACCCACCCTGGAGCCCCGGCCCGGGCCCCGCTCGCCCCACGGAACACAAACAACCCGCCCTAGGTTCTGCAGCGGCCCGGACCCAGCCCAGCTCGCCCAGACTCCTACAGGTGGGTCAGGCCGGGCCCAGCGGTGGCCTCGCTGCCTACAACCGCGCGCCCCAAATCCCGTTACCCCCCCCCGCTCCGCGGGGCCCCCCGTTCCCAGCGCGGGGATCACAGCGCCCAAAGCGCCCCCTGACCCGGCCTCAGTGTCCCGGGGCCCCGGCCCAGCCAGGGCTGGTTCTCGTCCAGCTCCCGGGAGAGCCCGGCCAGCGAGCGGGGCACAGAGCTGCCCGGAGTCCCCGCCCCGCCCCGGCCCCTCGCCGCTGGGTGCCCGCCCGGGGCTCTGGGAGGGGGTGGCTGTCGGGATGAACCCCCGGCTCCGGCCCCGGGACCCCGCAGCCCCCCGCACCCCTCGCCCGGGCCTTACGAAGTTGGCGGTGACGCGGGGGCGCGGCGCTCTGGCCCGGGGCCCGGCCAGCAGCAGGACGCCGGCCAGCAGCAGGGCGCGGGGCGCGGGGCGCCCCATCAGCGGGGCTGGCGCATGGCTGCGCGGGGCGCACACGGCACCCGGCCCGGCCGGCTCCGCCGCATTCCTGCCCGCCCCGCTTCATCATCGCGGGGCGGGGCGGGAGCCACCCCCCGGGGCCCTCCGCCCCCGGCAGCCCCGCACCGGGCTCTGCCTCTCGGCCGGATCGGGGAGGGGCTTCCCCCGCCCCCGGAAAGCGCCCCCCGCCCCGGCTGTGCTGGTGCCAGGTACCTGGCGGGCGCCCAGGTGCGGCGGGGATGGGCGGCAGGATGGCGCTTGCCCCGCTGCCCTGGGCAGGAGGTCTCAGGATGGGCCGCCCGGGGCGGGGGGTGCCGAGCTCTGCTCACACTCGGCGGCAGGGGGCACAGCTGGTGCCAGGGGGACACAACTCCCCAGGGGAGCGGGCGGTGGCTCCTGCCAGGGACCTGGCACCGAGGTGTCTGCCAGGAGCTGCCCCCAGCAGCAGGGCAGCTAACACCTGCTTCCTGGCAGCCGGGACCCTGGGGCCAGGCCTGGGACCCTCAGGAGCAACAAACACCATGGGAGGGGGGCGCTCCCCACGAGGGAGCCCCAGGCCCAGGAGATGCTAATGAGAATTATCGCCAGCAGCCCGCGGATCAGGGCGCTGCCCCCCGAAAACTCCGTCTCCGCACTGCCCCCCACCCCCGCCGCAGGTGCTGCCCCCCGAAAGCTCCGTCTCCCCACTGCCCCCCCACCCCCGCCGCAGGCGCTGCCCCCCGAAAGCTCCGTCTCCCCACTGCCCCCCCACCCCCGCCGGCGCTGCCCCCCGAAAGCTCCCTGTCTCCCCACTGCCCCCCACACCCCCGCCGCAGGCGCTGCCCCCCGAAAGCTCCGTCTCCCCACTGCCCCCCACACCCCCGCCCCAGGGCGCTGCCCCCCGAAAGCTCCGTCTCCCCACTGCCCCCCACACTCCCGCCGCAGGCGCTGCCCCCCGAAAGCTCCGTCTCCCCACTGCCCCCGCCCCCGCCCCCGCCGCAGGGTAATGGGGACACGGTGGTTGACCTGGTTTATTTCAGGCTTCCTGTGAGACTGCGGCAGCCTGCAGGGAACCCACGCAGCGGGCAGCACGTGCAGCGGCAGCCTCCTCCTCACGTGGCAGCTGGGCTCTGTGCGGGGGTCCTGCTTGGTGGCACCCCCGGGCACAGAGCTGGCAGGGGAGCCCCGTGTTTGAAAGCGAACAGCCCAGCCCCCAGCATCACTTAGTGGTATGAAGCCTGCAGGCCTCAGTTTCCCCTCTGCTGCCTTGTGGCAGGCAGGGGAGGGCTGTGTGCTCTGGGGCAGGCTAGCAGACAGAGGGAGGGTGTCCCCAGGCTGCCTGGGCCTTAATCCCCCTAGCAGTGGAGCATGGGGAAGGCAATGGGGAATCCAGCACCTAGCAACCAGGACCCCCGAGGGAGGAAGACTCCCAGCCTGGAGCTGCAGCTCCCCAGCTGGGAACAGAGGGCGGGGCGGTTAAGCACTGGCTGCGGGGAAGCGGGGGGCGCCCCTGGGAGTCTGGTAGGGGATCAGAGGAGACAGAGTGGGAGCCCAGGGGGTCCCTACAGCTTGGCTGGGCTCTGTGGGAGGCTCCCCCGGGGCTGCCTGCGCTGGGGGGGGATAGCTCAGTGGTTTGAGCACTGGCCTGTTAAACCCAAGGCTGTGAGTTCAATCCTTGAGAGGGGCCACTTAGGGATCTGGGGTAAAATCAGTAGTTAGTCCTCCTAGTGAAGGCAGGGGGCTGGACCCAATGACCTTTCAAGGTCCCTTCCAGTTCTAGGAGATAGGATATCTCCATTGATTAAGATTAAGACTGATGAGCCTGGCTGGGCCCATGCTGGCTGTGTCTCTGCAGGTGCTGGCAGAGGGGGCCTGCTCCCTAGGGTGGTACAAGTCTCTGCCCGGCTCTGTCTCGGGCACTCGCTGGGCAGAGCTCATGGGCCGGAGCAGTGGGATGGAGCCCAGAGGCCCGAGTGGGACCCCTGGGGCTCTGGCTCGCTGCAGGGGGCCCCCAGAGCCGGTCCCAAAGCCCTGGGGTCTGCGGGAGAGGCACACAGCAACGGACCCCTCCAAGGGTGGCAGCAGACACAGGATCAGGTCCTGCCCCCAGGTGCAGAAGCAGATGCCATGGCACCAAGGCAGAACGATGACCCCTCACCTCTCACCCCTCCAAGGCACAGCCCAAAGAACTGCCCCCTAAGGCAGGGTCACCCCAGCACCACAACAGGCATGTCCCTCCTCACCCAGGCCCCACAGCCTCTTCTCTGGCCTGTCACTATGGTGCACCCTCAGATCGGGACCACCTTCTGTCCCCAGCCCCCCAGGGCACTCGCTTTAGTGGCTGCTGAAACAGGCTCTCCCTCGCCCCAGCGACTGGGACAGGTAGAGCCCCTAGCAATGGGGCAGGAGCAGGCAGCCTTGGGCCTGGTTTGCTATCCCTAAGAGGCAGGGTGCACAGCTGGTGGTAGGAGCAGGCCTCTCTCCTCAGGGCGAACCAGCCTGTGCCCAACGCCCCTGTCCCGCAGCCACCCCACCAGGCCAGGGCCCAACAAGCATCTGAAAGGCTGGCCAGGGCCCAGGCGTGGGGACAGGAGCCACCTGTGGCCATGGCTGGCTTTCAGGAGGGGCAACAGGCTCATCTCTCAGAGGGTCACAGACGGGGGCTGGGAGGACGAACACGCGGGGGGGGGGGGGGCCAGATCAGCAGGGGTCTAGGCACGGCCATCCCCGGAGACTTCTGGGGACCCGACAGCAGGACAGACTCCGGGGGGCAGCTAAGGGACACAAATCAACCCAGGGCAGCGAGGATATCTGCCCTTCCCCCACCCCCGGCAGACAGATGCTGGAGGCTGCTCGCTCAGCAAGGCGGCTCTTTATTTCATCCTCTCTGGTCACTCCATGTGGGAGAAGCAGCTTGTGCCAGCGCTGGGGGCGGGGCCTGGCCCGACTCCCCTCCAGCCCCTCTGCCCCAGTGCTGCCCGACTCCCCTCCCCCCAGCCCAGCCCCTCTCACAGCCAGCGGCACTGGGGGCTGGGAGGCACCTGGCCTGTGACCACTGGCTCTCTGGTGACCTGGAGCTGCTCCTTCCCAGGCAGAGGCATGGAATTCACCCAGCTGTGGGGAAGGGAGGGCCCTGCATGCCCCCAGGGCAATCCGGGCAGGGCACTGGTGCAGACTGGGCCTCAGACACCGACATTGGCCCAGCACAGCACAAGCCACTGTGGGAGTGGGCAGCGCTGCGCCAACCATCGTCTGCAGCCCTGGGGCTGTGCCATGTTGTCAGACTTCAGGGCAGCGGCACTGGGGTCAGGGCACCTTTCTGCTCCATGAAATGGGGAGATCAGGAAGGGCTGGTGGCTGCCCCCGGGCCACTCCCATCCTGCACGCCCCTCTCATCCCAGCCAACTGGGCAGAGGTACCAGAGCCAAGTGCTGCCAGGGGACTTCTGGTGAGGGTACCCTGGTCGCATCAGGAGCTGCCCTCCTACCCAGCCCTGGCCCACCAGCCACTGAAGAACGGTCAGTCACTGCCAGCCAGGGCTAGGGCTGGAGGGGCAGGGCAGCCCAGTCTATAGGGAGCTTTGAGTGTTTGCCAGCAGAGCTACCCAAAAATGGGGACCCCCACCCTGGTGCCATCCAGCCCCCTGGGGATGGCAGCATCCCCCCCCGCCCCCGAGTCATACAGGTGTGTGGCTCCCAGTCCCGCTTCATTTCTTCTTCTTCTCCTGCGTGCTGGTGAACCAGGAGTCCAGGAGCTTCTTGCTGTAGTAGAGCTGCCAGCCGTGCACCTGCACCGCCACCACCACCAGCAGGTACATGACGGAGACGGCGGAAAAGCCGAAGATGAAGCGGTAGGCCTTGCCGTGGCGGTAGAGCTGCTGCGCCATGGGGAACATCTCCATGCTGCCGTAGATGAGGGGTGCCACCGAGAACAGGCCTGTGCTGATCATGGACAGCACCAGATAGCTGATGTTGTTGCGGGGGAAGGACATGAGGCCGAAGAGAGAGGGGATGATGCTGAGCAGGTAGGGGTACTCCCACTGGTAGGGCATGGCCACCTGGTCATGGGGCAGCAGCTTCAGGTGACCCACGCACATCTGGGCCAGGAGCAGCAGCCAGATGGCCACCTGCATGTAGATCAGCTTCTTTATTTCGGACTTCAGGGCCACGCTGCAGAGGGAGAAAGCCAGGCTCGGGCTCGCACTTCGATGGGCTCCCTAGCTTTGCCTAAGCGGGAGGGGCAGGAAGGACTCGGAGGCAGGAGAGATGGCAGCCAGGCTGCCAAGAGCTGTGGACAGAGCCTGAAGCCTGCCTGAACCCAGGACCCCAACAGAGCAAGGCTGCAGACCAGCCCCTGGCACATGTCTCGCTGGGGTACTGACGAAGTCACCAGCAGGGTGTGATCCCGGAGCACCACCAGCCTGAAGGCTGTGGAGCAGGTGAGCCCAGCAGGAAGGGCAGATTCCTCTGAGTAGGTGCCAGCGGGAAGCAGCTGCTGGGCATGAAGCCTGACTGAGCCGCTTCCCCTGGCAGATGGACGGGGCCTCCCCACCTGACTGGGGCTGGGGGCAGAGAATGAAGCTGCAGGTCAGCCTGGGCGCTCTCTGGCCTCTGCCCCCTGCCAGCCAAAGCCACAAGCAGCCTGGTTTGTGGAGGGAACACCCCTGGCAGGGGCAGGGCCCCAGCCTGCCATGCTCACTCTGGTGGGAGCTGCTCGTGACCCAGAGCTGGCGTGCACAGCACCATGGGCTGGGCAGGGGGGAGGCTGCACTGCAGCATAACAGACCTGCCCCGGACACACACACCCTGCCCCAGCTTGGACCTTCAGGCCTCAGACAGGTCCAGCGAGCCCCTGAATCCCAGCACATACTCCAGGGAACGCCCAGCCATTCACGGACACCAGCTCAGTCCAGCTGGGCGGCTCTGCACCCTGCCCCTGCTCACTGGGCAGGGACCCGGAATGGGGCCCGGGGGCTCAACCCAGCCTGCACTCAGACTTACCTCATCTGGTAATGGGAGGCCACCCTCTCGCGATGCTGGTAGTCACTGCCATCAGTGCCCTCAGCCCGGGGGCCCGCACGGGAGGCCATGGCACTAGGCAGCCCAAGCCCTGCCAGAGAGATGGGCGGGGTGAGCCAGGGGGACACGCTGCCATTCAGGGTACGGACATCAGTACCCACAGGAGCTCTGCGCCCCTGATCACTCTGTGGGAACATGGCAGGAATCCCAGGCACCAGGCACCAACGGTGAAAGCACATGGGATTACACGGATCCTGTGACTACAGGCAGCCACCCCGCCATAGCTGGGGATCCCCTCCCCCAGCCAACCCCAGCCCCCACCACACCCCATAGCTGGGGATCCCCTCCCCCAGCCAACCCCAGCCCCCACCATACCCCATAGCTGGGGATCCCCTGCCCCAGCCAACCCCCCCACACACACCTGGGGATCCCCTCCCCCAGCCAACCCCTGCCCACACACCCCATAGCTGGGGATCCCCTCCCCCAGCCCAGCCCCCCCCACCACCACACCCCATAGCTGGGGATCCCCTCCCCCAGCCCAGCCCCCCCCACCACCACACCCCATAGCTGGGGATCCCCTCCCCCAGCCCAGCCCCCCCCCCCCACCACACCCCATAGCTGGGGATCCCCTCCCCCAGCCCAGCCCCCACCACCACCACCACCACACCCCATAGCTGGGGATCCCCTCCCCCAGCCAACCCCAGCCCCCACCACCACCACCACACCCCATAGCTGGGGATCCCCTGCCCCAGCCAACCCCCCCCACACCTGGGGATCCCCTCCCCCAGCCAACCCCCGCCCACACACCCCATAGCTGGGGATCCCCTGCCCCAGCCAACCCCCCCCACACCTGGGGATCCCCTCCCCCAGCCAACCCCCGCCCACACACCCCATAGCTGGGGATCCCCTCTCCCAGCCCACCCCACCCCATAGCTGGGGATCCCCTGCCCCAGCCAACCCCAGCCCCCACCATACCCCATAGCTGGGGATCCCCCCATCCCCGGGCCCCGCCCAGCCCATCCCCGCTGTCCTACCTGCCACGGACGGAGCCGGCCGTGCCCAGGACACTCTATCACCTTGGCGTCACTCTCTATGGTATCCGTCGGGCCCTTCTTGCCAACTCTATGGTTACCCTGTGGCGGGCTTGTCTCTGCCGCGGGAGGTCCGGATCTATGGTTGTGCCTCGTGCCCAGGACGCAGCAGGGGAGGAGCGAGGGCGTGTCCACTGCCCGGGGGGGCGTGTCCATTGTCCAGGGGGAGGGGCCAGGGCAGCGCCCAGGGCAGGCCATGCAAGAGTCAGGGCTCGGTCTGGGCACTGCCGAGGACCCCTAAGCCCTGCGCCTTGGGGTGTGGGGCTCCCGCACTCGGCTGCTCCCCAGAAGGGTTCGCCGATAGCTGACCGAAATCCGCCTGCTGCAGACTTGGCCCCTTGTCCTTCCTTCCAGGGCCTGGAGAACAACTGATCCCTCCTCTTCCTAACAGCCCGGAACCGACCCCGCTCAGTCCTCCCTTCGCAACACTGAACAGGCCCAGGTTATAACCTTTCCTCCCAGGGCAGGTTTTCTAAACCTTTCATCATTTGTGTTGCTCTCCCCCGGATTCTCTTGTTTTGTCACATCTTTCCTACTGCGCAGCCCCAGAATTGCGCACAGCCGGGCCAAGCAGAGCACGGCCTAGGTACACCACTCCTGGTTATACACCCCAGAATATTCGCTTTTTTTTTTGCAGCTGTGTCACATAGTTGACTCATTCAATTTGTGATCCAAATTGCAGCAGTACTACTGCCTGCTAAGGTTAGTCCCCACTCTGTAGTTGTGCATTTGGTTTTTCCTTCCTAAGTGAAGTGCTTTGCACTTTATTGAATTTCATCTTGTTGAATTCAGACCAATTCTCCATGTTTCCAAGGTCAATTTGAATTCTAATCCTGCCCTCTAAAGTGCTTGCAACCCCTCCCAGCTTGGTGTCACCTGCATCTCCGCTTCATTATCCAAGTAATTAATGAAAATATTGACTAGTATAGGAGCCAGGCCTGACCCCGGTGGAACCCAACTAGATATGGCCTCCTGCTTTCACAGTGATCCACTGATAACTACTCTTTGAGTTCCATAGTGGTAGCCGTGTTAGTCTCTATCAGCAAAAAGAACAGGAGTCCTTGTGGCACCTTAGAGACTAACATTTATTTGAGCATAAGCTTTCGTGGGCTAAAGCCCACTTCATCAGATGCATGCAGTGGAAAATACAGTAGGAAGCTATATATACACAGAGGACATGAAAAAATGGGTGTTGCCATACCAACTCTAATGAGACTAATTGAAAAGGTGGGCTATTATCAGCAGGAGAAAAAAAAATTGTAGTGATAATCAGGATGGCCCATTTCCAACAGTTGACAAGAAGGTGTGAGTAACAGTAGGGGGAACATTAGCACGGGGAAATAGTTTAGTTTGTGTAATGACCCAGCCACTCCCAGTCTTTATTCAAGCCTAATTTAATGGTGTCCAGTTTGCAAATTAATTCCAGTTCTGCAGTTTCTCGTTGGAGTCTGTTTTTGAAGTTTTTTTGTTGGAGAATTGCGACTTTCAGGTCTGTAATAGAGTGACCAGGGAGGTTGAAGTGTTCTCCGACTGGTTTTTGAATGTTATAATTCTTGACGTCTGATTTGTGTCCATTTATTCTTTTGCATAGAGACTGTCCAGTTTGGCCAATGTACATGGCAGAGGGGCATTGCTGGCAAAATTAATTTGCAAACTGGACACCATTAAATTAGGCTTGAACAAAGACTGGGAGTGGATGGGTCATTACACAAACTAAACTATTTCCCCGTGCTAATGTTCCCCCTACTGTTACTCACACCTTCTTGTCAACTGTTGGAAATGGGCCATCCTGATTATCACTACAAATGTTTTTTCTCCTGCTGATGATAGCCCACCTTATTCAATTAAGAGTTGGTATGGCAACACCCATTTTTTCACGTTCTCATATATATATAATATCTTCCTACTGTATTTTCCACTCCATGCATCTGATGAAGTGGGCTGTAGCCCACGAAAGCTTATGCTCAAATAAATTTGTTAGTCTCTATGGCGCCACACTCCTCGTTCTTTTTACTCTTTGAGTGCGTCCTTTCGACTGATGGGAGGAAACCCCTTAGCCCAGCTCAGCCTTTCTCAGCATCTCCAAAGAGCATGTGTAAGGCCGACAGGGATTGATCCTGGGACCTCTGGATCTTAGCGCATGGGCCTCTACCGCATGAGGTAAAAGCCAACTGGCTGTTAGCTAAGGCGGTAGAGCAGACTCATTTTCTCTCTCTAAGGGTATGTCTACACTGCGAAGTTGCGAAGCCCCCCGCACAAAACAAACGTTTTGCTGACACAAGTGGCAGTGTGAACGTGGCCTGCCGACAAAGCTAACGCCACTCGCGGGGGTGGAAGTATTTTGTCAGCAAAAGTGCCGACAAAGAGCGTTTACAGACGCTGACTTCTAGCGACAAGGCTGTCACTCTGTCGACACACCTTGTCCCTGAAAGCTGCGTGGTGTAGACAAGCCCTCAGTGGTCTTGGTGTCACTGGAGGGGACAGTCACAGAACAGCACCCCAGAGGTGTGTGGGTTACACCTGCACCCCAGAGCACAGCTGGGAAGCTCTGGGTCGGGGCAGATCGCCCCCCCGCAGCGATCGCCGGTGTCTCTGCACCCGCACCCCACAGCCCCTCCAGGTCTCTGCACCCCAGGCTGTCTGCCCCCCCCGCGGGCAGCCCGGGGTCCGGGGGGAGGGGGGGCTCCTGGGAGGGGGCGATCTGTGAGGACACTTCCGGTTCTCCAGCACCTGCCCCGCCCCTCCCGGCCGGCACCGCGCACGCGCTCCATGGCGGTGCCCCGGCTCCTGCTCCGCGCGGGGGGGAGACCCCGGGCCCCCAGCAGCGCCCCGGCCCGGTGAGTGGGGCGGGGGGAGCCCGGGCGGGATGTGCCGGGGGAGGGGGGCTGTACGGGTCGGGGGCTGTACAGGGGGGCTGTGCCGGGGAGGGGGGCTTTGCCAGGTCGGGGGCTGTGCCGGGGGGCTGTGGAGGGGGAGGGGGGCTGTAAGGGTCGGGGGCTGTACAGGGTCGGGGGCTGTGCCGGGGGAGGGGGGCTGTGGAGGGGGAGGGGCAGGGGGGCTGTGCCGGGGGAGGGGGCTGTACAGGGGAGGGGGAGGGGGGCTGTGCCGGGTCGGGGGCTGTGCCGGGGCAGGGGGGCTGTAAGGGTCGGGGGGCTGTGCCGGGGGAGGGGGCTGTACAGGGGAGGGGGAGGGGGGCTGTGCCGGGTCGGGGGCTGTGCTGGGGGAGGGGCAGGGGGGCTGTACAGGGTCGGGGGCTGTGCCGGGGGAGGGGGGCTGTGGAGGGGGAGGGGCAGGGGGGCTGTGCCGGGGGAGGGGGGCTTTGCCGGGTCGGGGGCTGTGCCGGGGCAGGGGGGCTGTAAGGATCGGGGGGCTGTGCCGGGGGAGGGGGCTGTACAGGGGAGGGGGAGGGGGGCTGTGCCGGGTCGGGGGCTGTGTTGGGGGAGGGGGAGGGGGGCTGTACAGGGTCAGGGGCTGTGGAGGGGGAGGGGGGCTGTGCAGGGGAGGGGGGCTGTACAGGGTCAGGGGCTGTGGAGGGGGAGGGGCAGGGGGGCTGTGCCGGGGGAGGGGGGCTGTACAGGGTCAGGGGCTGTGCCGGGGGAGGGGCAGGGGGGCTGTGCCGGGGGAGGGGGGCTGTACAGGGTCAGGGGCTGTGCCGGGGGAGGGGCAGGGGGGCTGTGCCGGGGGAGGGGGGCTGTACAGGGGCAGGGGCTGTGCCGGGGGAGGGGGGCTGTACAGGGTCAGGGGCTTTGGAGGGGGAGGGGCAGGGGGGCTGTGCCGGGGTTCCCCCCAAGGGGGCAGGGGGCGTTGCTAGGACTAGATGCGGTTCCCGTCTCCACCCCAGCAGGCCCCGCTCACTGGTTCTGCGGCTCGGTCCCAGCTCCCCTCGCTCCTTCCTTCCCCCAGGTACCAGCAGCCCCTGAGGCCGGGGGGCCCGGGGAGGCAGGTGGCCGATGGCCCGGGCAGAGGCAGCATCCTGGGGCCAGCTGGGCCGCGGAGCCGGCAGGAGGCGCTGGGGCTGTTGGAGGCAGCGGTTGTGTATCGGGCAGGTACTGGGGGTGGGCGTGGGGGGGCAGGTACTGGGGGTGGGCGCGGGGGGCAGCGGGGAATCAGCCAGACCCTGCTGTGCAGGGAGACGGGGCTGCTGAGGCCTGGGCAGGAGGGCACTGGCTGCTCGGCGGGTGCGGCCACGGGCTGGGTGCCTGGGTCTGGGGCTCGGCTGGCTTTAGCCCAAGGAGAGGGGGTTTGGGACGCCGGTGTTGCCGGCACAGAGGGCCCGCAGCTTGTCCCTCCACTCCCGAGGCAAAGCAACAGCGGGGTTCGTTGCCCGGTGTGCTTCGCGCCAATAAACACACCAGGGGGAGAAGCAAACAAAGTTTATTTGGGATCCCAAAGCGGTGCTAGGAGACAGGCATGTCTCAAATCAAGCACACTAACAGAAACAGTTTTTCTTCTTTTATACATTTTGCAGTTAAGCCTCACCCCCCCTTCCCCTCCCTTCCTCCCCCTCTACCCTTCCCTTCCCTGGTAACAGTTACTAAGCAAATAGCAAGTACATTTAAGCAGTTCAGTCATTCTTGGCAGCTATAAGTTTAGCTCGTTAGTAGCTTCTTTAACCGTTATCTGGTCCTTTTTCCCTTCAGCCAGAAACATGCAGGCCTCATTATTACCGCTTGAGCAGGGGGTTGCACACAGATAACTGGTTGCTTACACATTCCACTTGCACCTGGCTTTTGAGGTTGATTACAGTTTAAACATGGAAGGATAGAGTTTGGTTCACTTAGGCCTAGTGCAGGAAGGCTTCATTGACACTTAGTGGCCTTCCACCCTCCCGAGTTACCTAGGGTGATGCCTAGTGACGTCAACACCGGGGAGGGCTGCCCGGCCTTCCCTGACCTAGCCTGTTCCTTTGTTTCAGGGCCACTGGTGGCCGTCAGCAAGCCCCCGGGCCTGGCTGTGACAGGTGAGTGCTTGGGGTTCACTTCTCCCACATGTGCCGGGCCTGGAGGAAGGGGCTTGTCCCTCCACTCCCGGCCTGAGGGGGAGCTGGGGGTGTTCCCCTGGCCTCCTGCAGCCCCAAGAGCAGGAGGAGTGACACGGGTCGGGGGGTTGGGCCGGGTCTCCATGCTCATGGCTCCTTCCCTGTGCCCCCCTCCCAGGCAGTCCAGGGCAGCTGAGTTTGGTTTCGCTGCTCCCAGATCTGAGCCAGAGGCTGAGTCTCCCTCCTGAGCTCCATGTGGTCAAAGCAGCTGGGAAGTAAGTGAGTGGGGAAGGGCCAGGGATTGGCTCCCCATGGAGAGGAGTGGGTGCTTGGTCATTGGTTGCTGGGGCGGGGCAGGTGAGGGAAGGAAGGGGGCTGGCTGGCTGGCTGGGTGGGGGGAATGGGAGGGCATGGGCCTGGTTGGTGTGGGTAGGGTAGGGCCCTGAGGAAAGGGGTGGGGAGGGGTCCTGGGGGGTGGGGAAGGCCGCTGGGGGGCAGCAAGGGGCAGGAGGGGCCATGGGGGGTGGGGAGGGTGCAGGTGGGGTGGTCAGGGGAGGGAGGGGCTGGTTCTGGTGGGGCAGGGAGGCCAGGGGAGGGAGGGACCCTGGGGGTGGGGAGGGCAGGGGTGGGTGCTGGGGAGCAGGGTGCTGCCTCTCCATAGCTCAGTGCTGTGTTCCCATCTCCGGCACTGTCTGTGCCATGGGACTGAATCTGACGCCCCCCCCCTCCAGGGACAGCTCTGGCCTCGTGCTTCTCTCCAGCTGCCCTGGCACCACGCAGCAGCTCCATGCGTTCTTCACGCAGCTCCGGAGAGCAGGGCGCCCCCCCGCCACTTACCGGTGAGTGAAACCCCCTCCCCTGCCCACTTACTGGTGAGTGGGCCCCATCCTGCAGAGTGCTCCTGCCCTCTGCTGGCAAGTGGAGTGTCCCCCTCCCACAGTGGGGCGCCTGGCCGTGTGCCAGAGACTGCGCTGTCCTGGAGCCCCAGGGCGCTGACTCGTCCCGCTCATCTTCCGGAGCCCAGCCACCTTGTAACCCCCTCTCCCTCCCCCCAGCGCTGTCACTGCCGGGGTCCCAGCTGCCGTGGAGGGGGAGATCCGCACAGGACTGAAGCTGGAGCAGGTTGGGGACCTGCAGCTGGTAAGGAAAGGGTTAAGTCGGCGGTGTGTCCTGGGGGCAAAGGGCTGTGGGGCCCCAGGGAGGGGGTGGCTGCAGGACCTGGCCAGTCCCTCTGGCTCCAGCCTCTCCCTGAGCGCCTGGCTCTGCTCTGGTTGCAGGTGGTGCCGGTGGCTGCCCCGTCCCGACGCAGCGTGGAGAGGAAGGAGGTGAAGCAAACCCTGACCCGCTACAAGGTGCTGGGCGCGGCTCCGGGCTGCGGCCTGGTGCAGCTCCAGCCCATGACAGGTGGGGAATGTTCAGCTCTTCCTGACAACCCTGCCCAGCAGGGCCCCAGATGGGGGGGGGGGGGGGGAGTGAGGGGCTGAACTGGGAGGTCTCCTGCCATCCTTGTCAGGGAGAGGCCCTGGGCAGGAGGGGCTGAGGGTGCGTTTGCTGCCCATGGATGGGGGGGAGGTACCCGTATTAACCCCGACTCTCCTCGCCACAGCCTTTCCCGGCCAGCTCCTGGTGCACCTGACGCTGCTGCTGTGTCCTGCGCTGGGCGACCACGTGTACTCCGCCCGTGTGGGCACGGTCCTGGGGGAGCCCTTCCTGCTGCCTGCAGGGAGCGCTCTGCCGCGCACACAGGTACCGGGCTCTGCCCCGCCACCGGCACCCCTTTGCTGGTTGCGCGCTGTGGTCCCACGGCTCGGGCTGGAGCTGTGGCATGCAAAGCCCCCGTCAGCCCGGCATGCCGGGCGGTTTGCCTGGTCTGCCGTGGAGGAGGCCAGGGCTGGGATAGCAGGGGGCTGTGGGTCAGGAATGAGGGGCATCTCAGAGTGGGTGAACATAGGACTTGCCAGACTGGCTGAGACCCGGGGGTCATCTGGCCCAGCGTCCAGACCAGATGCTGCAGAGGAAAGGGTACGACCTGCCTCATACTAGGCCTCCTCCTGGTCTCTGGGAGCTGGTTGAATATCCCTTCTTCGCAGCCTACCATCCAGTCCTTCTCCGTGTCCTCAGGGCCACCCTGTGGCAGTGAGTTCCACAGATGATTTACGCATTGTGTGACTGTTTCCTTTTCTCAGTTTAGAATTTCATTGAGCCTCCCTGTGTCCTTGTGTTAGGAGCTGGGAGTGTCCAATCTCCGTCTTCCTTCTCCAGACCCCTCTTGCTCACCTCAGTCCGCGCTAGCAATCCCAGTCTTCAGTCGCTCTTCAGAGGAGGGTTTTCAGCCTCAGGTCCTGCAGCCTCTGCACTGCGTCGTGTGGGATGGGCTGAGGATCCCACTTGGGCCGCCAGTGATTGTACAAAGCAATGTCATCTCCCCCCTTGTGTGCTGCCGGCTGGCAGAGCTGGGGCCTGGCCCTGGTCGCTTCCTTTGAGTGCCACGTTCAGTCACCAGAGGGGATCCCTGCCGTGCCGCACTGGGGGGGGGGGGGGGGGGGCGACTCGAGGGCTCTTGGCTCCTGAGCCCCCATTTCTCTCTCTCTCTCTAGGTCCTGGGCGAGCAGCTGCTCCGCAGGCTGCACCTCACTCAGCAGCTGCTGCATCGCCTGCCACTGCATCTCCACCTGCACCAGCTGCTCCTCCCGACAGCTAGTCTCACTGCGCCGCCTCCGCCCTTCTTCCTCCAGACGCTCCGTCTGCTGGGACTCCCTGGGGACCAGAGTGCGCCGTGACGGGGCGCACCCTGGGGTGGCCCTGCTCAGCTGCCCCCAGCTGGACCCGCCCTGACCCAGAAGGCCACTGAAGCAAGAGGCAGGCCCAGCTCTGTGGGAGAGAGGGCATTTCCCACCCCTGGGGATGCTGCTAGCAGAGCTCTAGGTTCGGGTCTCTGCATCCCGCTGGTGGGACTCCTCGCAGGGATGGTCTCCGGGATGGCTGAATAGCCGTGAACATGCAGCCTTCCCCCTCTTCCTGGAAGGCTCCGTGCAGGATGGTGGCGCCGCTGGGCTGCTGCTCCGGACTCCTCCCTCTCGGTGTGGGGGCGTGGCAGGACAGCCCACCTGGTGTGTGCCACCAACAGACTGGTTCTCGGATTTAGCCACATTGATCTTTACATGGCCCAAACTGGAGCTCCCACTGCTGGCAGGGATCCTTCTGCCTCTCAGGACCTTTCCTGCTCTTCCCCAGGCCCCCCTCCCCCCATTTCTCAGCCTTGCCAAAGGGTTGGTTTGGGGTCTTGTCTCGTGGCCCCCTCTGGCTCTGTCAGCTGCACCTGTGCAAGGGCCTTTGGCCTCCCTGGCCCGTCCCACGTCCCCTCTGTCTCATGGGTGTTCAGCGCCGCGTCAGGGACAGGGTCGGTGCTCCCCAGCGGCTGGGATCAGCAGCCCCTCCTTGGAGGCAGGACCCACACTGCTGCCCCCACCTGCAATTGTCCCACCAAACCAGTGTGGCCCCAGCTACGCCCCCGCTGTTCCCTGGTGCTCGTGGGGCTGGGGTTCTAGTCAGCTGTCTGAGCAGAGCTGTGCTGGCCCCGCCTGGCGGGGGTGCGCCCTGCAGCTAGCCTGGGGGGGCGGCCCGGCTGCGTGCAGACACAGCATAGCCCATCTCCCACTGGCGCTCCATGCGGCGACAGCACCTTGCCCCACGCTCTGGGGAGGGGTGTCTCCGAGAAGCTTTAAAGCCCTGTGTGTGCTGGCACCGTGCTCCTGGGTGGGTGGGGCTAGAGCCCTGAGGGCAGGGACTCAATGATCCAGGCCCCCCCAGCCCAGCAGGTTTCACAGGGGGAGACAGCAGCAGTGAGCATGTCCTAGAAGCCCTTGCACTGGCTGCCACTAGGAATAAGCTGTTGCAAGGAGCTGCAAGTCTGCAAAGGAGTTGTGAGCAGTAGCGGTTCATTTCCCCCTCTTGGGTGTGAGGCTGTCCTGTGGGGTGCGGCAGGAACCCCTCCCAGGCCCAGTTCAGCTAGACCAGTGGGGGAACAGGGCCCAGCTTGGAGGGGAGCCCTGACAGGCTGTTGGATGCCATGGCCCTGCAGGCCTCTTCCTGGCCACAGAGCAGAAAGCCCCCTTGGAGAGGCAACTTCTCTGGCCCTGGCCCTGCCTGTGAGTGTGGCCTTCAGGGGCTTCTCCCCAGAGGGCAGGCCCCCTTGTGCCCTGTTCATGGCCATGGAGTCCTGCTGCTGGAGGCATCAGAGCAGCGGGGCCAGTGCAAACACCCTGTGCTCCACTGTGTTAGAACTAGGGTATTTTCTGTGTGTTAAAGGTGTAGGTGCCCAGACTGCATCCAAACCATGGTGCCAAATCCTCCCAGGCAAGGGCAGCTGCAGGGGTGGGGGGCTCTGGCTTTCTGGTGTATGCACTCCCAGTGTACCTCCTGGGGGATTTGGGGGAATCCATGTACAAAACATGAAACTGCTGGATCATTGGACACCTCCATGTAGGTGGAGTTTGCCCTAGGCCGTCAGGTTGCCCTCTCCAGCCCAGGGAGAGGGGGGCAGTCGTACCCCAAGGGACGAGTGCCTGTGCTGGGAACAGTCTGCAAGGAGGGGCTTGGACCAGCCTGCGGAGCCAGGTGTTGGAGGTGGGGTTTATAAACGCTGAGGCACTCACAGGTAGGGCTGCTTGTTTTGGTTAGATGTATTCATCACGACACAATCTTTAATTAAAGCTTAATCTTTAATTCCTGGAGACTCCAGGCCCATGCGAGAGGCTTGGGAACCCTGCTTGCAGAGCAGGGCCCAAGGGCCATAGGGGGCCATTTCTGCCCGTCGGCCCAGCCAGCGGAGTGGGACTCCCATGAGTCACAGCAGGCATGCGCTGCAGCAGATCTTGGCCACTGCAGAGGGGTGAGGAACTGAGGCAGGGGCTCTGGGCAGTGACTAGCTGGTGTCTGGCTGCTTTCACTGGAGTGCCCCGAAGAGGCGAGCTGCATCCCAGAATGCCTAGTGGGCAGTTTGGGGGCTCAGCCCTGGTCTGGGGGCCTAGGGTAGCTGGGCTGTGGGGTAACTGGCAGAGTCTGTGCCACCGAGGTCAGGGTGCTGCAGCCCACTGAGACACGGAAGCTGAACACACGGTCTGGTAGGGTACGCTCAGGTTGTGTGTGACAGTCCTGTGCTCTGCGTCCCCCCCAGTCCCACTGCGGTGTTGTGAAGCGGTCCAGTCCAGCATGGGGGCGGAGAGCCCAGCCTGCAGCTGGTCCCAATGTAGTGAAACCAAGGGGTTGCTCATGGGCGGGGGGGGCTGCCTTAGGGGGCAGCTTGCAGTGAAGGGATCAGGGTGCAGGTCCTGGCCTGTCTCCACTGCGCCCCAGGCCGTGCTGTGCCATGTTCCCCTTCCACCAGTGCCAGGCTGGCCGCTTGCAGGGGCGCTGAGCCAAACGGCAAACCCCTGCACTCCTAGTTCCAGCCCCCCGACCGCTTGCACCATGGTCTCAGGGCATCCTCCCCCCACCTTGCTCCTTCTCTGCCTCAGCCCCGGGGGCTACAGCCAAAGCACCAGCTGCTGACACCGTTCTCTGCCCTGCCCCCTCTCCACTCTGGGGGGGGGGCTACTCTGCCTTCTGCAGGGCCTGGTGCCCTCAGACATGCGCCCAGCCCCCCACAGGATGGTTTCACAGGCAGAGTCCAACAGAATGGGGCAACCCACTGCCCCTTGCTGCTGTGGGGCCTCAGCTGAGGCCAGTCCTGCGGGAGGGTGACTCCGGCACAGCCAGGTGGGCTCCTGGCCTCACAGCAGGTGAGCAGGGCAGAGGGCCATGCCCCGAGCACTCAGGGGTTCACTGCTGGAGGTGACTGCCTTGCTGCCAGGGTGGGGCCAGCTGCTGAGCAGGTGCAAACCAGCCCAGGGGGTTCCAGCAGGGCAGCAGAGGCCTTGGAGCCTGCGCGTCTCTGGGGGGCCTGGGAAGGAGAGAGAAATAGGCAGGGGCAAGGCCCAAACTGGAGTCTGGCCAGTCCCTCCCCAGGGCCTAGCCCCATTCAGCTGGACCACAGGCCTTGCTCCCTACCCTACGGCCTGAAGCCTGTTCACCGCCTCTGCCAGGGCGGTGCCTGGCTCCATGCCCTCCCTCCCCTGCCCAGGGCAGTACCCACCTCCCTCCCCCAGAGCAGTGTCCAGCTCCATGCCATAAACCGGGCCAGGGTAGTGCCCAGCTCTGCCCCCCACCCCCCGCCCAGTACAGCACCCAACCTGCCCACCCCACCCCCCAGCGCAGGGGAGAGCGCTGCACACACCACTTCCCATTTCAGCTGTGGAAAGGAGAGACAGGCCAGAGAAGCCAAGCAGCAACCCTGTGTGCCAAAGGCAAGGGGAAAGGGGGGCTGCCCCCTGGGATGTGGAGCCTGCAGCTGGCCCCAGGCCCTGGCCCTGCCAGCCGCCCCCCAGGTGAAGGCAGCGCCAGGCTGCATTTCCTGCCCACATCACAAACTCCAGCTCCTTCTCTTGATCCCTTTATTGGAGGGCACCAGCCCCTGGCATGACTCCCTCGCTGCTGCCAGCAGCCCCAGGGGCAGCTCCCTCCATCACCTGCACAGCCTGTCTCTCTTCTGCTTCCTTCTGCCCACGGCCATGTGCAAGGCCCCGAGCTCAGGGGCGGAGGCTGGGTGGGGGGCCCTGCGTGGCCAGCCCCTGGCACACTGCTGGCCAGGCCTGGCAGGAGGGGCTGGGGGCCTCTCCCGCAGCGCAGCCTGGGCATGTTCCCACTGGCGCTCTGGCACATTGGGCTTCCCTGGAGAGCAAGCAAGGGGGTGAGTGGGGGCGGCAGCGTGCCCACAGCCCAGCTGGAAGGTGCATAAGTCCCGCACGTGCAGCTGCAGCTCCCTACCTGGCTGCCGGGCTGGCCTCTGCAGCTGTCCCTTGGGGCCGTTGGCCTTGCTGGGCTGGAGGCGTGGGGGTGCCCTGGGGCTGGGGACTGGCACCTGGGAGCTGCACTTGGGACAGAGCCTGGGCTGGCCCAGCGGCACCAGCTTGTCCCCCAGCGGGGAGGTGGCCGTGCTGTGCAGCTCCAGCAGCCTCTTGCCTGGCTCTGCTCGCACCTTGCTGGGCAGCTTCAGCCGGGTGCCAGCTGCAGCAGAGGCCCTGTTGGCGGCCCCCAGCTCCCTGGCTCTGTTCTCCTTGCCGCTGACTGGCACCGGGGGCCTGGCGGCCCTGGCGAGCTGTGGAGCCCTGGGCCCACGAGGGGAGCTCTGTGGGAGTGCTTGGAAGTGCTGCGGGCAGCTGGGCACGCTGGGGCCCGGCCTGGGCCTGGCACTGGGGGAGAGTCTGTGGTTTGGAGGCCGTGGCTTTTTGACAGTGGATCCTTCCACCAAAAGGCTTATTCCTACGTATTGGGGCACGTCGACAGCCGCCTGCGGGAGAAGGCAGGAGAGTGCTCAGTGCAGAGCCCTGTGGCCCTGCCTGGGCTAGGAGTGCCTGCAGGGCCCTGGGCATGGGTGCCCTGCTGGGCTGGGCTGCTGCCTTTGGATTAGTCCAGCGCCCCTGGGTGGCTGTTAGATGCTGGCCCACTGTGGGAAGGGGCAGGGAAAGCCCCCAGTAGTGGGCTGGCATGTGGCCGCTGTGCACAGCCTGGGCAGGCAGTGACAAGTAGCACACGGCCCCTGTGGCTGAAGGGACATTCTGGGAGGTCCCCTGGCGGGGTGAGGTCAGGCAACAGGGCTCACTCCGCAACGCGTGGGGACCACGGGTGGGTAGGACTTAGGGCTGGTTCCCTTGTAACTAGGTCCGTGCAGCAGCAAAGGACACTCTAGTGCCCATGGGGTAGCACAGATCCCAAGGAGAGAGTGCCCCCTACTGAGTCCCGCACCAGTCCCCACTGGAGGGGGTGGGGGGCAGCCCCACGGCCACACTGGGGCCAAGCCAGCCCCTGCCTGGGCCTATGCTCAGTGGCACTGCTGCTCCTGGCCCTGGGGCTGGCCTCCCCCTGGGCGCACTCTGGGCCCCCTCGCAGCTCAGATGGTCCATGCAGGGCTGGGCCACCCCTGGGTGCTCTCCCGTCCCAGCTCAGTTGGTCCATGCAGGGCTGCTGGGGACTCACCTGCTTGTAGATGAGCTCAAAGGCCCCTGTGTGGCAGCTGCGGTCATGCTTGCGGTCAATGACCACACGGAGCGTGTCCTCCTGAACGCTGGCGCACAGCCGGCTGGTCACGGCCGTGGAGGCCGCCATGGTGGGGCTGGCGTTGATCTCGATCAGCCAGGGCTGGCAATTCTCCCCGAACATGAAGTCTGCCCCGTATAGCTCAAAGCTGCTCTTGCGGAACTCCACCACGTCCTGGGAGGTCTGCATGGTGTGGATGATGGCCGCCTTCATGCCCGGGACGATCACCTCCTGCCAGGCGCCTGCCGCCCCCGCCTGCTGCAGGTGGGCCTGGAACTGCTGCGATGACCACATGTTGTCGGGGGGCAGCTGGGGGTGGCGACTCAGCGAGTTCTCGTAGTGCCTCTGGATGGAGTTATTGCACAGGTGGATGGAGCTGGGACCGAGAGAAAGGGGCTCAGTGCCCACAGCTGCACACTGCCCCCGCCTGGGGCCTCGCCCTGGCGCCCAGGTCAGCTGAGGCAGGGCTGGGGAGCAGCGGCTGGGGAGGTGCAGCCCCTTCCCCCAGGCACTCACGTGTCCAGGTTGTGCAGGGAGAAGGGCTGCGTGCAGAAGCGGAGGTAGCTGTCTCGGTAGAACCAGATGGTGAGCGGGTTCCAGTCCGTCACCAGGAACCACTGCCGCAGGTCGAACTTGGTGTTGTGGATGAGCAGGGGTCTCTCGATGTATTTCTGCACCACCCACTTGCCGTCCTTCACGATCATGGGGTCGCAATCCACCAGCTTCAGCATCTCCTCCAGGCGGTCCATGCAGATGATTCCTGGGGGCGAGCCCAGCAGCCCCATGACACACAGCACTGCACGCAGGCTGCAGCCAAGGCCAAACAGAGCGCAGAGCCTCTGCCAGCGACTGAACAGCCCCCACAGCAAAGCACAGGGCTGCCCCACTCACTGTGCAGGCAGAGGGCAGGCTGGGGGGATTGGTTCGCGGGAGGTCGTACCTAGTGCTTGGCCAGTGTCTCAGTGCCAGGCTCCCTTGCCCCCCGCAGCCACAGACAGGTGGGATCGGGGTTTCTGGCTTCGGCCAGGCAGGCCCCAGCATTTCCCGCGGGACCGTCCCCATTCCCCACGGCGGCAGGACCGAGCCTTACCTCTGCCCCGCGACTTGGCGCCTGGCTTCACAATCCAGATATTGCGATCCCCCTCCATCTCCAGCTGTGGGAGCACCTCGGCCAGGCGCTGCAGGACGTGCTCGCACTGTTCGACATGGGAGCCCAGCTGGTCCAGGAGCGCCCCTTCGCTGCAGTCAGACAGCCCAGCTCAGAGCAGAGCAGAGCAGGGGAGCTCCCCTCCCCCCCCGGGGCCCCGCCCCACAGCACTTACTGAATCACCTGGTAGTAGGCGCGCAGGAAGTCCCCCCAGCGTGCCCCTGTCATGCAGAGAGGGGACTCGGGCTCCCTGTCGATATCCTGGTGCGTCAGGCTGCTCAGGTGCTCCTCGCAGGCCTGCAGGGCCGTCTCGATGAGCTGCGGTGGCAGGGGGCTGCCCTTCTTCCCACCAGTCTCTCTCGGGGACTCTGAATGGGGGAGAGCAAGACAGCTGGCAGGGCTCATGGCATCACACAGAGGGTGCATCGGGTGGGTGGGCGCTGCTGGCGAGCCCTGGGGCTCTAAGGAGCCCAGCACATTCCGGCCGAGGGGCGGGGGAGGGGCCAGCAGAGCGTCTCCCTCCTGTGGGGTCTGCACCGACTTTCCCCCATGCTCCAGCACATAACCCTGCTCCCTGCCTGCCAGGAGAGACGGGGGGGGGGGGGGGTCCTTAGCCGCCTACAAGGGCTGGGCTCTGCCGGCATGGGGGCAGCGAGCTACCCTGGGACCTGGCCCCCTCAGCACTCCCCCCGCTGCTCTCACAGCCCAGGCCCCCCGCACAGCCCACTCCCTCTGCCGGGCCCACCAGGCGGAGGCAGCGCTCAGAGTCCTGGCAGCTCAGCCTGATCGAACTGTGCAGCTCCCACAGGGAAGGCCACAGCCGCTGTGACAGATGCTCTGGGGTGAGTGCTGAAGCAGAGTCACAGGGGGAT
This sequence comes from Emys orbicularis, assembly GCF_028017835.1. NCBI lineage: Eukaryota > Metazoa > Chordata > Testudines > Emydidae > Emys > Emys orbicularis. Next base: position 131,052,787 of record NC_088689.1, read on the forward strand.
GTGTGCTGCTCTCGGTGCAGGGCAGCAACGGTGATGGGGATGGTGGCAGCGGTGGGGATGGGGATGGGGTGGTGGCGTTGGTGGTGGGCGCAGTAAGGGAACCAGCAACAGTGGAGCTGGTGGTGGGGACGGTGGGGGAACTGGCGGCAGTGGGGGTGGGGGTGGGATGGTGGGGGAACTGGTGGCAGTGGGGGTGGGGGTGGGATGGTGGGGGTGGGGACGGTGGGGGAACCGGCGGCAGTGGAGGTGGCGGTGGGGATGGTGGGGGAACTGGCGGCAGTGGGGATGGTGGTGGTGGGGGGGGAACTGGTGGCAGTGGGGGTGGGGGTGGGATGGTGGTGGTGGGGACGGTGGGGGAACTGGCGGCAGTGGGGATGGTGGTGGTGGTGGGGGAACTGGTGGCAGTGGGGGTGGGGGTGGGATGGTGGTGGTGGGGACGGTGGGGGAACTGGCGGCAGTGGGGATGGTGGTGGTGGTGGGGGAACTGGTGGCAGTGGGGGTGGGGGTGGGATGGTGGGGGTGGGGACGGTGGGGAACCGGCGGCAGTGGAGGTGGCGGTGGGGATGGTGGGGGAACCCTCTGCCGCAGAGAGTAAAGCAGGCGGCTTCGGCAGTGGGGCCATGACCCGCTCATCACACCGTGCACTCAGCTCTCCTGCCCAGCACCTACCTGCGGACTCGCCGGCCTTCATGGGCCCCTGTGCGCTGGAAGCCGCCGCTGCCTCAGCCCCCCGAGCAGCTGCGCTCCAGTATCTTTTCACCACCACTTTGAGGATGCTCCGGGCGGCAGTGAGCCAGAAATCCTCTGCAAGAGATGGCGTCACCACCGCTGGGTGTCCAGGCCCCGGAGCAAGGCGGGGCCATGGGGAGTGCTAATATTGGGGGGGCCACTAAGTCGGGGCAAAGGAGGCAGGATTTTCAGGGAGATGGCTCAATTTTCAGAATGGGCCCCTTGGGAAGGTGGGGAGCCCCCAACCCCTGGGGTCATCTGGGAACCCCCCATCACCCAGGACAGCCCCCAACCCCCAGGGCCAGCTGGGAGCCCCCCATCACCCAGGACAGCCCTCGGCCTCTCTGGGGCCAGCTGGGAGCCCCCCCCATCACCCGGGCCAGCCCTCAGCCTCCCTGGGGCCAGCTGGGAGCCCCTCATCACCCGGGACAGCCCTTGGCCTCTCTGGAGCCAGATGGGAGCCCCCCCATCACCCAGGACAGCCCGTGGCCTCCCCCGGGGCCAGCTGGGAGCCACCCCTCCCTGGGGCAGTGTGCCCCCCAGCGCACAGCAGTGCTCACCGATGAAGGCGTGCTTCTCATCCGCGGCACCCAGCCGGTAGCAGCGGGGGAAGAAGGTGTCGGCATCGGCCTGGTCGAACCAAGGCAGGTTCCGCAGGTTCAGACACAGCCCCACCTGGGAGAGAACGGAGCTTCAGCTTGGGACTGACCCCCGCATGCAGCGCAGGGTCTCAGACCCATTGGGCCATGGCTCCCCCCACTCCTCGCCCACCCAGGGCCACGTGTGCACCCCCGTCCCTGCACGGCCATGGACAACCTCCCACCGACCCAGGTCCATGTGTGCACCCTCTCCCTGTGCAGGCCCCAGCCCCATGCCCTGCCTCCCCCAGCAAGGTTGGTGGCCGCCCTGTGCTCACCTTGGTGGTGAAGGAGCCCGCCTTGGCGTAGTGGTTCATCACCTGCTCCTTGCGCAGGAAGCGGCAGTCGATGGCATCTTGCCGGTTAGTCCAGATGAAATAGGGCATCTGGTTGCGAACCAGCCGCGACTGCCCGTGGGAGAGGGGCTGGTGTGAGGGGCCAGGGAAGCCCAGGGGCGCCCGGCTGGGTCTGCCCTGCCTAGGCTTTCTCAGCAGGCCGAACGCTGGGGCACCCAGCGCCTCCATGGCGCAGACAGGCCCAGGCCACGCCCAGCAGCTGTCTGCGAGGGACAGGCCAGCACAGCCCACGGCCCAGCCACTGGATGTGCCGGCCTTCAACTCCCACGGCCAAGGGTCCAGCAGAACCCAGCGCCAGCCTCGCCAAGCTCCTCGGCCAGACAGCTCCGAGGGGCCGCCCCCGCCCTGCCCCACCCTCCTGCTCCACCCCGGCCTGAACGTCCCCCCCGTCCTGCCCCGCCCCCGCGCTCTGCCCCAGCCTGAATGTCCCCCTGCCCTGCCCCGCCCCCACGCTCTGCCCCAGCCTGAACGTCCCCCCGCCCTACCCCGCCCCCACGCCCCGCCCCAGCCTGAACGTCCCCCGCCCTGCCCCGCCCCTGTGCTCTGCCCTGCCCTGAACACACTACTCTCAGCAGGCAATTCTGTGTGGATGCTCCTGTGAGGCCGACCTTCCACCTGTGCCAGAGGGTGCAGGGAGATGGGATGGCCTGGGCTCCTCCACCCTCAAACTAACCATGAGGTCATAGGTGCCATCAGGGTCATCATCCTGCTCCTCCTCTTCCTCGCCTTCCTCGTCTGGGGAAGAAGAGCAAGAGCCAGAGGGAGGCCAGAGCACCACTGCCCCGGGCACAGCGCCTGATGGCCCAAGCTGCTGAGCATTCTGAGCTTGGGACACACACGCTCCCGGGGACCTGGCGGGGCTGGGGCGCTCCTGGGATGGGGGGACCTGGCAGGGCTGGGGTGCTCCCTGGGGACCTGGGGCGCTCACTGGGGACCTGGCAGGGCTGGGGCGCTCCCGGGATGGGGGGACCTGGCAGGGCTGGGGTGCTCCCTGGGGACCTGGGGCGCTCACTGGGGACCTGGCAGGGCTGGGGCGCTCCCGGGATGGGGGGACCTGGCAGGGCTGGGGTGCTCCCTGGGGACCTGGGGCGCTCACTGGGGACCTGGCAGGGCTGGGGCGCTCCCGGGATGGGGGGACCTGGCAGGGCTGGGGTGCTCCCTGGGAACCTGGCGGGCCTGGGGCGCTCACTGGGGACCTGGCAGGGCTGGGGCGCTCCTGGGATGGGGGGACCTGGCAGGGCTGGGGTGCTCCCTGGGGACCTGGTAGGGCTGGGGTGCTCCCGGGATGGGGGGACCTGGCAGGGCTGGGGCGGTCCCTGGGGACCTGGCAGGGCTGGGGTGCTCCCGGGATGGGGGGACCTGGCAGGGCTGGGGTGCTCCCATGGGACCTGGTAGGGCTGGGGTGCTCCCGGGATGGGGGGACCTGGCAGGGCTGGGGCGCTCCCGGGATGGGGGGACCTGGCAGGCCTGGGGCGCTTCCTGGGGACCTGGCAGGGCTGGGGCGCTCCCCGGGGACCTGGCAGGGCTGGGGTGCTCCCCGGGGACCAAGATGGGGGGACCTTGCAGGGCTGGGGCGCTCCCTGGGGACCTGGCAGGGCTGGGGCACTCCCGGGATGGGGGGACCTGGCAGGGCTGGGGCACTCCCTAGGGACCTGGCAGGGCTGGGGTGCTCCCTGGGGACCTGGCGGGGCTGGGGTGCTCCCTGGGGACCAAGATGGGGGGACCTGGCAGGGCTGGGGGGCTTCTCAAGGACTGGGATGGGGGGACCTGGTGGGGCTGGGGCGCTCCCTGGGGACCTGGCAGGGCTGGGGTGTTCCCCGGGGACCTGGCAGGCCTGGGGCGCTCCCTGGGGACCTGGCAGGGCTGGGGCACTCCCTAGGGACCTGGCAGGGCTGGGGTGCTCCCTGGGGACCTGGCAGGGCTGGAGCGCTCCAGGGACCGGGCCAGGCGTATCTCAGAATCTGGAGCCACCCCACAGCAAGGCATTGCGGTTCCCCAGCAGTCTCCTGGGGCCAGGGCCCAGGCTGTCCCTCCTTCTCAGCTATGCTCCCCTGAGCTTGCTGCCCCCAGCGAGTCCCAGGCCTGAGCAGGGACCTGCCCTGGAGAGCCCATGCCCGGAGCAGCAGGAGAGCCCTGGCACTGGGAGAGGAAAGATCTGCCCTGGGGGGGGGGGCTTTGTCGGGCCCCTCCATGTGCCCAACTCTCACCCTCCTCGGCACCGTCGCTGTCATCCCCCTCCCCATCCTCCTCGCCATCGGGCGCTCGTTCCCATCTGTGTGCCGCCTTGGGGGCCTTCTTCTCCACCCAGCCCCGGCTGCGCAGCAGTCTCCGGATCACGGGGTACGGGCCATGCAGCATGAAGATCTTCCTTTGCTGCGGGGGAAGGGAGCTGAATGCTCCATGCAAGGGAGCAAGGTGCAGCTGGGCCCTGGACCCCCTTAGCACGGACATGCAGGACGGGCACCCCGGGGGGTCAGACAGAGCTCAGGCAGGCAGGACCACACAAGGCTGCGCAGGGGGGTGGCTGGGACATGTGAGGCCTCAGGGTGGGAGGGATGTGGAGGGGTTGGGGGGGAGGCCAAGGGCATGTGAAGCCTGTGGGGGAAGGACATGGGGGCTGGGGGTATGTGAGACTTTGCTGGGGGAGAGTATGTTTGGGGGAGGGGCATATAGGGGATGGGGAAGGTGGGGGGAGTTTACAGGGCCCTGGGGAGGCTGCATGGGGTGGGGCAGGGAAGGGGCAGGCAGGGCCCAGGTGTCCACAGGGCCTTTGGGCAGGTGGGGAGGCAGGGGAGGGGCAGGTAGGGCCAGGGGGGGGGAAGCAGGGAAGGGGCAGGCAGGATGGGGGGAGACAGGGGAGGGGCAGGTAGGGCCCAGGGGAGACGGGGGAGGGGCAGACAGGCCCAGGGGGAGGCAGGAGGGGCAGGCAGGGCCCAGGGAGAGGGTCAGGCGGGGCGGGGGGGAGGAAGGCAGGATGGGGGAGGCCAGGGAGGGGCAGGTAGGTCCCAGGGGAGGCCGAGGAGGGGCAGGCAGGGCTGGGGGGGGGGAGGGGCAGACAGGCCCAGGGGGAGTCAGGGAGGGGCAGGCAGGGCCCAGGGAGAGCGTCAGGTGGGGTGGGGGGGGAGGCAGGATGGGGGAGGCCAGGGAGGGGCAGGTAGGTCCCAGGGGAGGCCGAGGAGGGGCAGGCAGGCCTGGGGGGGGGGAGGCGGGGGCTCCGGGGTAGAAGATGGGCTGCAGGCAGGGCGCAGCGGACAGCGCCTCACCTTGACGGCTCTCTCCACGTGCAGCCTGCCCTGCTTGAGGCGCTCTGGGTTGAGAGGGTAGCAGCCGCTGCTGCGCCAGGTATGCCCATCGCTCGGAGGAGCTGTGAGCCCTGGAACGGGAGAACAGCCTAGCGCCACCTCTGCTAGACCCACTCCAAGCTCTGGAGCGTGCCTGCCAGGCCGTCCTCAGGGGGCCCTTGCCCATGGCACTCTGCTCTTTCTGCTGTTTCCGGGGGCCCTGGGGGGGTTGGCTCTCTGGCAGTGCCACTAGCCAGGAGGCTGGGCAATGGCCCCCTCTGTGTTGCCAGCCCTGAGGAGGTCATGTGCCAAGGAATATCCCCCAGGACAGGCTATAGGGGGTCATGGGCTGAGGCATGCCCCCCGCAGTGGGCAGGATGGGGAGAATAGGCTGGGGGGCTCTTGGTCAGACAATGGTTCACTCCAGGGCTGGGGAAAGGGACCGAGCCAGGGACACTCTCCGCTGGTGCTGGACCCTGCATGCTTCCACTGGGAGCCCATGTGCCTTGGGCTGGCCCATGTGCCTTGGGCTGGCCCAGGCCATGCCCTGCACGCCTGGGGTCGCTCTGCTGCAGTGACTAGCCATGGCAGTGAGGGGCTCCAAAGAAAAGGGGCAGGGAGGTCAGAGAGAAGGGCTGGCTGGGACCAGCTGCAGGGCTCCTACCTTCCTGCCGCTGCCTCCTGGGGCCAGGGGCAGCAGGGCCCTTGCGGCGGGCAGGGAGCACAGCTGCCTTCTCCGTGACAGCATCCCCCTCAACGTCAGCACCTACGTCCAGCCAGGAGAGCAGCACATCAGGGCCAGGCCGTCAGGGCTGAGCTTCTGTGAGGAGCCTGCCACGGTGCATGGAGCCCAGAGCAGGCTCCACTGGCTAAGCCAGTCTCTGTGGGAGGGGTTGGAGGGGTACAGGACACCCAAGCTCCCAGTCTGGGGGGGTGTCCTGTGCTCCTGCTAAGGCCGGTCTCAGGCCCAGATGGCTTGGGCTGACCCTACCCCACTGGGCAGCGGCTGCTGGGCTCCCAGTGTGGGCAGAGGAGCTAGCAGAGTTCATTCAGTCCCTGGGACTGGCCGTGTTGTCCCACCTCCCTCAGATCTTCCCCGTCCCCCCACGCCCATGACTGTCACCTCCCGTGCGGCTCGGCTGAGGAGTGACATCGATGTCCCTACACTTGGCTAGCGCCACCCGCCCAGCTCAGAGCTCCTGACAGACATTACTGAGTTCAGGCCCCAGCATTCTCCAGATGGGGAAACTGAGGCACACCAAGGGGTGGGGGTTTTGGCCAAGACCAGACAGCCAGTGGGTGGCAGAGTCAGAACAACCCTGCAGTCCTGAGCCCCACACGGTCACTGCCTCGCAGTCCTTGAGCAGAGCTCTCGGGGGCTGCTGCTCGTCTCTGGCAGCCCCCACTTGGGGCCTTGCTGGGCAGGCGGGAGGTGGCATTTGCCTCCCAGGCTGGCATGCCATCACTGCTTCCCAGAGCTGCACAGAGCCCCCAGGCAGCCCCAGTGCTGGACACAGCCCCTCCCCCAGGGCTCGCTCCGCTCTCCTCACCTGGGAATCCATGTGGCCCGTTGCTCTCTGCGCTGCCTCTTGCAGGGCCCGGCTCAGCCAGCATGGCTCAGCTCCCAGCCAGCCACCTCAGAGGGAGAAGGAGAAACGGATGCAGCTGCGCCTCCTTGTGCCCGAGCGAGTGCCAGGGCCCCTCGCGAGGGGCTGACGCTCCCACCAGGCTGCACTTGGCCCCTGTGCAGCCTGAGACCCGAACACCCTTCCAGCAGAGCCCCGGCGCCCCCCTGGGGCGCCAGCTCCCAGGCCAAGGCCAAGCCCAGTCACGCATGGGGCAAAGCCGCCTACCCACCTGTGGCCAAGGGAGCGGAGCCAGGGTGGCTCCGCAGCCTGACAGCCCCAGGCCATGGCACTACCACAGAGCACATCGGGTCCATGGGGGCAGCTGGGGGGCAGTAAGTAAGAGCTGGCGCACCGGCCAATACAGCTCCCGTGCCCCAGGCAGCCAGCAAGGCCATGGAGCCCACCTCCATCTCCCCGACTCTATCACGCCTGCCCTTCTCATCCCCACACCAAACCCTGACCCCCACTGATCCCCCTGGCCTCTATATCGCCCCAATCCCCACACTGACCCCACAGACCCCCCCGCCTTCTATATCGCCCCAATCCCCACACTGACCCTGAACCCCACAGACCCCCCCCGCCTTCTATATCGCCCCAATCCCCACACTGACCCTGAACCCCACAGACCCCCCCGCCTTCTATATCACCCCAATCCCCACACTGACCCCAAACCCCACAGACCCCTCCGCCCTCTATATCGCCCCATTCCCCGTACCGACCCCACAGACCCCCCCGCCCTCTATATCGCCCCAATCCCCGCACCAACCCCAAACCCCACAGACCCCCCCGCCGTCTATATCGCCCCAATCCCCGCACCGACCCCACAGACCCCCCCGCCCTCTATATCGCCCCAATCCTCACACCGACCCCAAACCCCACAGACCCCCCCGCCCTCTATATCGCCCCAATCCCCACACTGACCCTGAACCCCACAGACCCCCCCGCCTTCTATATCGCCCCAATCCCCACACTGACCCCACAGACCCCCCCGCTCTCTATATCGCCCCAATCCCCACACTGACCCTGAACCCCACAGACCCCCCCGCCCTCTATATCGCCCCAATCCCCACACTGACCCCAAACCCCACAGACCCCTCCGCCCTCTATATCGCCCCATTCCCCGTACCGACCCCACAGACCCCCCCCGCCCTCTATATCGCCCCAATCCTCACACCGACCCCACAGCCCTCTATATCGCCCCAATCCTCACACCGACCCCAAACCCCACAGACCCCCCCGCCTTCTATATCGCCCCAATCCCCGCACCGACCCCACAGACCCCCCCGCTCTCTATATCGCCCCAATCTCCGCACCGACCCCAAATCCCACAGACCCCCCCGCCCTCTATATCGCCCCAATCCTCACACCGACCCCACAGACCCCCCCGCCCTCTATATCGCCCCATTCCCCGCACCGACCCCACAGACCCCCCCCGCCCTCTATATCGCCCCAATCCCCACACTGACCCCAAACCCCACAGACCCCTCCGCCCTCTATATCGCCCCATTCCCCGTACCGACCCCACAGACCCCCCCCGCCCTCTATATCGCCCCAATCTCCGCACCGACCCCAAATCCCACAGACCCCCCCGCCCTCTATATCGCCCCAATCCTCACACCGACCCCACAGACCCCCCCGCCCTCTATATCGCCCCAATCCCCACACTGACCCCACAGACCCCCCCGCCTTCTATATCGCCCCAATCCCCACACTGACCCTGAACCCCACAGACCCCCCCCGCCTTCTATATCGCCCCAATCCCCACACTGAACCTGAACCCCACAGACCCCCCCGCCTTCTATATCACCCCAATCCCCACACTGGCCCCAAACCCCACAGACCCCTCCGCCCTCTATATCGCCCCATTCCCCGTACCGACCCCACAGACCCCCCCGCCCTCTATATCGCCCCAATCTCCGCACCGACCCCAAACCCCACAGACCCCCCCGCCGTCTATATCGCCCCAATCCCCGTACCGACCCCACAGACCCCCCCGCCCTCTATATCGCCCCAATCCTCACACCGACCCCAAACCCCACAGACCCCCCCGCCGTCTATATCGCCCCAATCCTCACACCGACCCCACAGACCCCCCCGCCCTCTATATCGCCCCAATCCTCACACCGACCCCAAACCCCACAGACCCCCCCGCCCTCTATATCGCCCCAATCCCCACACTGACCCTGAACCCCACAGACCCCCCCGCCTTCTATATCGCCCCAATCCCCGTACCGACCCCACAGACCCCCCCGCCCTCTATATCGCCCCAATCCTCACACCGACCCCAAACCCCACAGACCCCCCCGCCTTCTATATCGCCCCAATCCCCGTACCGACCCCACAGACCCCCCCGCCCTCTATATCGCCCCAATCCTCACACCGACCCCAAACCCCACAGACCCCCCCGCCTTCTATATCGCCCCAATCCCCACACTGACCCTGAACCCCACAGACCCCCCCGCCTTCTATATCGCCCCATTCCCCGCACCGACCCCACAGACCCCCCCGCCTTCTATATCGCCCCAATCCCCCCAGACCCGGGCCGGGCCCTACCCCGCTCGGCCCGAGCGCCCGGCTGTGGTGGGGTCTCCATGGCGACGCGCGGCGGGCGGGCGGGACCCTGTGACATCAGGGCGGGGCTCGGGTCCGAGCCCGCCCGTTCGCCGGGGCTCGCCCGGCCGCCCAGAGCCCGGCTCGCAGCGCCCCCGGGGGGGTAGCTGCCCCCCCGACCCCTCCCCCCCGGGGCAGGGCCTCTCCTGTCCCCCCTCCCCCAACGGCCCCGCCCCCCGGGCAGGGCCTCTTCCCCCCCTTCCCCAACCGCCCCCCCTCGGGGCAGGGCCTCTTCTTCCCCCCTCCCCCACCCCTCCCTGCAGGGCCTCTCCCCCCCCCCCCCAGTCCTTTCCCTCCCTCCCCCACAGGCATCTCGGCTCCTGCCCCCCCCCCCCATCCCAGCAGCACCTCTCCTCTCACCCACACCCCAGCTCCTGGCAGGTGCAGACAGGACTTCAGCTGGTGCCAGCCTCCCACCGCTCTGAACTGAGGGCCCCCCGGAGCACACAGGAACCCCCCACCAGCAGGCCACCCTCATAGAGGCAGGAAAAAGGCTTTAATGGGGAAGGTACCAGAGCAAGAACAGCAAGTGCAATAGCAAAAGAAGCACACGTTACAGATTCCAGCTCCGTCAGGGATTCCAGCCTCCTCCACCCCAGGCAGAGAAAGGGAAGGTGAAGGCCACAGGCAGGAGGATATGCTGCCTAATCCTATGCCAGACGGATGGGGTTGAAGGAGAGCAGCACTCCCTGCAGTCCTGGGGCAGGGCTGCCCACTCTGCCCCCCCTACCTAGAGCTGCAGCAGGGAGGCTGTGGAGATTGGGAATTGGCGGTTGCCAGGCCTGGCCCAAAAGAACATCGCTGCCTAGCCCAGGACAGCTGCTGTACGCCCCCCCACTTGCTGGAAGCCCTAACACTGGGATTAGGCTCAGAGCTGTGTCTCCAGAACGCCATGTGCATGAGGGCTGCTTTACGGCAGCTGGTGGAAGGGACCTGATAACAGAGTAGGCGCAGCCTTCAGTTGGAATGCCAGCTAGCAGGTACCAGCCTCAGGTGCTGGAGTAGCCACAGCTCCCCTCCAGCCCCCAGAGCCTCGGACAATTACAGCAATGATTGGTCATTTAAAAAAAGAATACGGAGTTGACAGTCTCAAACAAGCACAGAGTCTGGTTCAAACTCTTAACTCCTCCCCCTCCCTTCCCCTGGGGCCGGCGGAGAATCAATGTACATTCCACTTGGACAGCTCCTGAAGATCTGATTGCTTCTCATCTCTTCCAGATAGCAAGGCCCTGGGCATGGCCCTCCCTAGCAGGGCAGCTGTGCAGACGCAGGAGAGAATGAGAACCTGAGCTGTGGAGTCCAGCACCACGCTCTAAAACTAGAAGGAAGGAAAAAAGAAAGGTGGTCAGGTGCCCATTAGTCCCTGTGCACCCACACCCCCAGCCTGTGCAGGGCCCTGCGAGCTACTGTAACTTTGCACTTTACTAGAGAGGGGGCAGCCTATGGAAAGTACAGATCCCAGGACTGGACACTCCAGCCAGCTCACAGAGCATGGGAAGTTGGGACCTGCGCTCTGGAGATGGCCACTTCTTTCTGCACAGCTCTTCACCCGAAGAGGTTGAGCTGCCAACCAAACCCACTGGGCACCCACGCCTGCCCTGCCCCACCCCACTGAACTCACATCCCTGCAGGAGCCTGCCTGCTGCAGCCATCAAGTCACTTGGTACCACACTGCTCCCTCATTTAACAGGGTATCAGGAATGCCCACACCATCTGGCAGCAGGCCCTCATCCCCCATGAGGAGTCCTACCTCCGGGGGCCTTCACATCACCCCATGCAGGCCCTCCCCAAACTGCACCCTCCAGGGATCATAGGAGCATAACATGGCCATACTGGGTCAGATCAACAACGGCCAGTGCCAGATGCTTCAGATCCATCTTGTCAACCAGTCCCAGCTTCTGGCAGTCGGAGGTTTAGGGACACCCAGCACACAGGCTTGCGTCCCTGACTATCTTGGCTAGTAGCCATTGACGGACCTGTCCTCCAGGAACTTACCTAGTAGTTTTTGAACCCAGTTATACTTTTGGTCTTCACCTCCCCTGGCAATGAGTTCCACAGGTTGACTGTTGTGTGAAGTACTTCCTTATGTTTGTTTGACCACCTACCCATTAATTTCATTTCCTGGTTCTTGTGTTAGGAGAAGGAGTAAACAGCACTTATTTACTTTCTCCACACCAGTCATGATTTTATAGACCTCTATCCTATCCCACCCTCAATAGTCTCTTTCCAAAGCTGACCCAGTCCAGTCTTTTTAATCTCATATGGAAGCTGTTCCAAACCCCTCATCATTTTGGTTGCCCTTCTCTATACTTCTTCCAATTAAAAAAAAAAAAATTTTTTTTTTAATTTTTTTTTGAGATAGGGCAACCACATCTGCACGCAGTATTCAATGGTCTCGGCGTACCATGGATTTATATGATGGCGTTAGGATATTTTCTGTTTTATTATCTAACCCTTTCCTAATTGTCCCTAACTATTGTTAGCTTTTCTGACTGCTGCTGCAGATGGAGTCATTGTGGATAGTTCTCTGATCTGCTCAATGATCTCTTTCTTGAGGGGTCTAAATTAGCTGTGACCACATCATTTTATATGTAGAGCTGGGATTATGTTTTCCCATGTGCATTACTTTGCATTTATCAACACTGAATTTAATCTGCCATTTTGTTGCCCAGTCACCTAGTTTTATGAGATCCTTTTTAACTCTTTGCAGTTAGCTTTCAACTTAACTACCTTTAGTTTTACAACATCTGCAAACTTTACCACCTGACTGTTTATCCCTTTTTCCAGATCATTATGACTATGTTAAATAGTATTGGTCACAGTACAGTTCTTAGGGGGACCATGCTATTTTTCTCCATTGTGAAAACTGACCATTTATTCCTACCCTTTGTTTCCTATCTTTTAACCAGTTACCAATCCATGAGAGGACCTTCCCTCTTATCCCATGACTCCTTACTTTGCTTAAGAGCCTTTGGTGAGGGACCTTATCAAAGGCTTTCTGAAAGTCCAAGTACACTGTATCCACTGGGTCACCTTTGTTCACGTTTGTTGACACCCCGAAAGAACTCGAATAGACTGGTAAGGCATGATTTCCCTTTACAAAACCGGCACTGACTCTTCCCCAACATCTCATTTATCTCTATGTCTAATAATTCTGTTCTTTACTATGGATTCAACCAATTTGCCCGGTACTGAAGTTAGGCTTACTGGCCTGTAATTGCCAGGATCGCCTCTAGAGGCTTTAAAAAAAAAAAAAAAAAAAAAAAGCAGCAACTAGCATCACATTAGCTATCCTCCAGTCACCTACAGAGGCTGATTTAAGCGATAGATTATATACCACAGTTAGTAGTTCTGCAGTTTCATATTTTAGTTCCTTCAGAACTCTTGGGTGAATACCATCTGGTCCTGGTGACTTACTACTGAGTAATTTATCAATTTGTTCCAAAGCCTCCTCTATTGACACCTCAATTTGTGACAGTTCCTCAGATCTGTCACCTAAATAGAATGGCTCCAGTTTGGGAATCTCCCTCTCCTTCCCTGCAGTGAAAAACTGATGCAAAGAAATCATGTAGTTTCTCCCCAATGGGCTTATTTTCCTTGGCTGCTGTTTTAGAACCTCGACTGTCCAGTGGCTCCACTGACTGGTGGCTTCCTGCTTCTGATGTACTTAAACACGTCTTTTTGCTGTTAGCTTTTGTCTTTTGCTAGCTGCTCTTCACATTCTTTGCCCTGCCTAATTCTATTGTTACACGTGACTTGCCAGAGTTTATGCTTCTTTCTATTTTCCTCAGTAAGATTTGACTTCCAGTTTCTAAAAGTATCTTTGTTTCTAACCACCTCTTTTACTGTTTAGCCATGGTGATCTTTTTTGGTCCTCTTACAGTTCTTTTATACATTTAGTTTGTGCCTCATTATGGTGTTTTTAAAAGGTTTCTATGTAGCGTGCAGGCATTTTCACGCTTGTGACTGTTCTTTTCAATTTCTGTTTAACTAGCTTCCTCATTTTTGTATAGTTCCCCTTTTTTAAGTTAAATGCTACTGTGGTGATTTTCTTTGGTATTTCCCCTTCTACAAGGATGTTATATTTAATTACATTATGGTCGCTATTACCAAGCAGTTCAGCTACATTCACCTCTTGGACCAGATCCTGTGCTCCACTCAGGACTAAATCAAGAATTGCCTCTCCCCTTGTGGGTTCCAGGACTAGCTGCTCCAAGAAACAGTCATTTACGGCGTCAAAAAAATTTCATCTCTGCATCCCATCCTGAGGTGATCTGTACCCAGTCAACATGGGGCTAGCTGAAGTAATCCATTATTATTGGGCTGTTTTTGTATTAGCCAGGATGGGCAGGGATGGTGTCCCTAGCCTCTGTTTGCCAGAAGCTGGGAATGGGCAACAGGGGATGGATCACTCAATTATTGCCCTGTTCTGTTCATTCTCTGTGGGACACCTGGCATTGGCCACTGTCAGAAGACAGGATACTGGGCTGGATGGACCTTTGGTCTGACCCAGTCTGGCTGTTCGAATGTAGCCTCTATAATCTCCCTGAGCATTTCCCGGTCACCAGCACCATCCTGGTCAGGTGGCTGGCAGTATATTCCTACTGCTCTAATTTTATTATTCAAGTATAGAATTTCTATCCAGTGAGATTCTATAGTACAGTTTGAGTCATTTACTATATTTGACTCTGCTTTCTTTCAGCTATAGTGCCACGCCCCTCCCGCTGAGTGTGACGTGCGCCATCATTCCTACATATTTTGTACCCTCGCCCCTCCCTATGCCACGCTCCAGGCAGAGACCACATACATGGGACTGCCTGTGTTCTAACTAGACCTTTTTAAGGGGCAGAGTCAGGAGACCCAAACAGGCTTCCATATGACCCTTTGCAAAGCCCTCTAAAGGAAACATTGTTCCCATGCTGGTTCTGGCAATCCAGGCTCCCCCTCCCCACATTCAGACAGTGGGGATGTGCCAGGCCTCGCTGTAAGGCCAGGTTCCCACATCTCTGAGGAAGGGCCGTAGGCCCCCTTTGTCTAGCTGTTACCCCCAAAGCTCTCCCTGGTCAATAACAGGCTGCCCACGAGCCCCTTCCTGCAATGGGGAGGGGAAGGAAGCTGCTGTTCCCCTGCCTAGACGCTCACGTTCTTGAGGAACTCCTCAGCCACGATGCGAGCCCTGGCGTTGACGGACAGCTTCATCTCACTGATCTCCTTGTCAATCTCTTCCATGAAGTGGATCACAAAGTCCACTAGCTTGTGCTTGTACATCTGCTCCGTGTGGAAGTTTGTGATCAGGAAGCTGATGTCATAACCCTAGTTGGGGAGAGGAAAGGAGCAACACCTGGTCAGTGATCAGCACCAAAGCCCCTTTGCCCTGCCTGCCAGCTCAGCACCATGGCAAAGACGCTCACGTTAGTGAGCTGCCAAAGCAGGCGAGTAGAAGTGTCCCTGTCTTGCACCACAGGATTTGCCCCCCAAGCCATCTCACCTCCACGGGTTTCCTGCGCAGGATGAAGAAGTTCTCAGCCCTCATCATCATGAAGCGCATGAATTTGTGGCACAGGATCTTCTCGATCTCATCCGCCTGAAGAGGGGAAGGGGAAGTCAGGCTTCCTCAAGCCGAGTGCAAGCCACCAACCCTTTCCCCCATCTGCAGCTCCGCCTCTCCCTCCCGCAGGCTCACCTGTTTCACTGCAATGCTGACTCTCACGGAGTTGATGGACCCCTCGATCAGAACCTTCTCTTTCTCATTCCTGCTGATGATCACCGGCTGCAACAGCAGCTCTTTGCTACTCCTGCAAACCCAGGAAAGACATCAGCATGTATGGAGGAGGGAGCAGCTGCCAGCCCAATGCACGTGCATGACACAAGGGGCAGCCACCCACCAGGCCACTTGCGGCTGGGGAAAAGTGTAGGAACCTCATTGTAATACAGAAGCTTGCACTTTTGTACATAGCACTGATGCCAGATGTACAGCTCTGGGGACTGAACAAGTCCAGCATGAGCAGCACTACCCCTGCCAACATGCCTCATCTCTGTCCCACAGGAGCCACCCACAAGCCTCCTTGGTCTGTCCAGTCCTCAGCTTCCCTGATGGGCCTGACCAGATGGGTAATTAGTACCAATTGTGCCAGCTGTGACATGTGTGTGGAACCCTGCACTAGGAGTTAGACAGACTCACACCAGACGCAGCCAATGAGCAGCCAAGACCCTTAGCTGTAGCCAGTGGCTTGGCAGAGGGGGAGGAGGGAAAGACGCCTTGCCTGCAAAGGGCTGTGTAAGACCTTCACTACATGAGAAGCAAGTATCAGAGGGGTAGCCGTGTTAGTCTGGATCTGTACAAAGTGACAAAGAGTCCTGTGGCACCTTATAGACTAACAGACGTATTGGAGCATAAGCTTTCGTGCTCTGACGACGTGGGTATTCACCCACGAAAGCTTATGCTCCAATACGTCTGTTAGTCTATAAGGTGCCACAGGAGTCTCTCTTGCTTTTTACATGAGAATGTTTTCTTGATATAAAGAAGGTTTTAAATTCACACCTCTCTGGTTATCCCGGGGCAGCCTCCACGTGAGCATCCAACCCCCACTATCACAGGGACTCTCACATCTTTCTCCTGACAAGGGGCTAAAGGTAAACCGAAGAAACTCCTGAGAGCAGAGTAACACACAGGGTTCCCCTGGGATCACAAGGCCTCCATAGCCAGGGACCATCCTGCAGGAACAAAGCCTAAGCCTCCCCAAGGCTTCAAAGTCCCAAGACAGTAGCTGAAGGGAGCAACGCAAAGTGGCACTTGCAGGGTTCGGGTCCCACTGGACAGCTGCAATGCAAGCTTTCCCCACACAACCGGCACTTTGAGCCCCCAAGGGATAGGAATATCAACTAGGGATGGCAGGACACTCCAGTTCCCATTCTCCAGAGCAGTACAGCCAGTCCCGTGTGGTGATGGAGACACCTCAGCCTCCCACTGAAACATTCCAAACAACAAACATCTCAGCAACCTCAACTGTGGCCTTTGACTGCATGACGACAATACAATTTGCAAGCACTCTGCCATGGAAGAACCATGTATTATTAATTAAAGCCAGGAAGGGACTTGTCTGCTGAACACACATTGCTTTCCTCAAGTACTCAGAAATGCATATTTCATGACAAAAAATTAAATGACAACAAAACAGCCTGACCCAGGGATTGTTGGTTTAATTAAATTCTGTTACCGTGATTTAAGCAGCAACACATTTTCTTTTAAGGGACATTGTTAAATGGAAAATATGAGCAGTAAATATATTTAACAAAATTACCTTATCAATTGATAGTAGGGTCTCAATATGGTTTCTTGAGAACAACATTATAGGCAAAGCTGGTATTGATGCCTATACTTAAGGCTGCCCAACACTTCCTACAATAAGACACTGATTTTAACTGCATATAAACTGGGTCAAACTTTAGCCACTCAGGCTGAAATTTCCCATGCTGGGCATCTGATTCAGGCTGAATATTAAGTCTCAGCAAAAATGGTTCAACCATCTGACCAAGTTTAGAGGAAAATATATTTTGCCCATGTTAAAACAATCCTTAAAGCCATTTCATTGAGAAGCTCTAGTGTTTTGCAGCACGGACTAGAAATTTGGCAAGGGGGTCATTGTGGTGTCAGTGAGGAGCCCCTTTTGCTGTCCCTGTGAAAAATTGCTCAAGTGTGTTCTAGCCTTTGAAAAACTCTAAGTTCACCCATGCTCTATGGAGACCTCAGAGTTCACCAGCTAAACTCTGCAAAGAGTTTGTCTGCACTGAGCATGCTCCAACCCAGGGTGAGCAGGACTTTCCTGGCCATTGCTCCTTGGTGCAGTGCACAAGCACGTGCAGGGAGGGGATAGTGGTGGGGCAAAGTCAGGTCATGCCTGGGAGCAGGGGTTGGGAGAGACGGTTTGTCCTGTGCAGCATGGAGAAGAAAACATACTGACTCTAGTACAGAAAGGACAAGGGCTGAACCTGGGGGTGGGATAGCTTGGGGGGGAAGGGGCAGACTGGGGCTGAGAGCTGGCTAGAAGGCATGGCAGATCAGTCGAAGAGGAAGGGGGAACTGGGACTGGCTGGGCAAGACGACCGAGAACGGAAGTGAAGGGAAACAGACCGGGACTAGAAGCTGGGGGGGAGAAGGGGAAGACAGATTACTAGGAAGCTGTTCGCTGCTCCATAACTCATGATGGTTCTCCCAGCCTTAGCCCCCGGGCCTCCTGGTGACAGGCACTGCCCTGAGCAAGCAGCCAACCCCCCCCCCCCCCCGCACATTTCCCCTGCTGGGACAGGGGCTCCAAGCCCTCAGGACGTGCAGGGCTTCAGCAGACTTCAGCGTCGTCCCCCCCGCCCATCTCGGGGTCCCAACCCCTCCCAGTACCTGACTTCCACCTCCGGCTTGTTGTGTCGCTCCACCACCTGGGAGGAGAAGTTCTCCAGGCACAGGGCAGCCTGCAGCGTGGCGCGCACCGCGTTCAGGTAGGGGCGCAGGGTGGCAGTCTGGGGAGAGCGGGGACGTCAGAACAAGGGCGAGAGCCACCAACGCCCCGGCCCCATCCCTGGCGCCCCGCCTCCCCCCCCAGCCCCAGCCCGGCCGCCCCAGCCCCGGCCCGGCCCCTCCACCTGGGCCAGCCTCGCCCCCCCCCCCGTCCTCATCCCTGGCGCCCCGGCTCGGCCTGGACCCCCGGCTCCCCCGACCCGGCCTCGCCGGTCCCTTCACTCCCCCGGGCCGCGCGCCCCCAGCCCCTACCATAGCGGCGGCTTCGGTCCGGTCCGTCCGGCTCCCAGGAAGCGGAAGTGGCGGGTGCAGCCGCGGCGGCTCCTCTCTTCCGGGATGGGCGGCCCGTTCCATTACCGCCCGCGGGGGTTTCTCATCGGAGCCTCCCTCCTGGCCGGGAATGGGACCGGCCGCGCCGACCCCTGACACCGGCAGCTCGCGCGGGGGGAGCGGTCGGGCGCCGCGGCCCCACTGTGAGCGCCGGGGCTCCTCTTCCCCCCCCCCATCCCGCACTTGGTACATTCCGGCCGCTGCTTCCATATTAGGGAACGGAGAGTGAGATTGTTCAACCAATGGGGCGGGGCCTCTGGGTGGTGCCCAGCCAATGGGGATCGGGTATGGCCACCTTGGGCTACGGGGGCTGGAAGGGCCGAGAGTGGTGTTGAGCCGCCGGAAGTACTGTAGGGACCCCCCTCCCCCGGCGTATCAGTGGTAGCGGCCGCCCCGCCGAGCGCCGCCGTCTCCTTGGACCCGCGATCGCCGGGGGCGCGGCCTGAGGCCTCCGCAGCAGGGACCGGCCACCCGGAAGCGCCCCCGTATCCCAGCGCCCCCGCGTGCCGCCCCCCCCCCGGCCCGGCGCCCCCGCGTTCCGCACCCCCCCGCCCAGCCCGGCACCCCCAAACCCCAGCGCACCCCGGGCCCCGCCCCCCCAGCCCGGCGCCCCCAAACCCCAGCGCACCCCGGGCCCCGCCCCCCCAGCCCGGCGCCCCCAAACCCCAGCGCACCCCGGGCCCCGCACCCCCCAGCCCGGCGCCCCCAAACCCCAGCGCACCCGGGCCCCGCACCCCCCAGCCCGGCGCCCCCAAACCCCAGCGCACCCGGGCCCCGCGCCCCCGCCCAGCCCGGCGCCCCCAAACCCCAGCGCACCCCGGGCCCCGCCCCCCCAGCCCGGCGCCCCCAAACCCCAGCGCACCCGGGCCCCGCACCCCCCAGCCCGGCGCCCCCAAACCCCAGCGCACCCCGGGCCCCGCACCCCCCAGCCCGGCGCCCCCAAACCCCAGCGCACCCCGGGCCCCGCACCCCCCAATCCGGCGCCCCCAAACCCCAGCGCACCCGGGCCCCGCACCCCCCAGCCCGGCGCCCCTAAACCCCAGCGCACCCCGGGCCCCGCACCCCCCAACCCGGCGCCCCCAAACCCCAGCGCACCCCGGGCCCCGCACCCCCCAACCCGGCGCCCCCAAACCCCAGCGCACCCGGGCCCCGCACCCCCCAGCCCGGCGCCCCCAAACCCCAGCGCCCCCGGGCCCCGTACCCCCCAGCCCGGCGCCCCCAAACCCCAGCGCACCCCGGGACCCGCACCCCCCAGCCCGGCGCCCCCAAACCCCAGCGTACCCCGGGCCCCGCCCCCCCCGCCCAGCCCGGCACCTCCAAACCCCAGCGCACTCCACGTCCCGCCCAGCCCAGCGCCCCCAAACCCCAGCGCACCCCGTGTCCCAGCCCCCGCCAGCCCAGCATCCCCGTGTCCCACCCCGCCCAGCACCCCCAAACCCAGGCGCCCCCGCGTCCCGCACCCCCCAGCCCGGCGCCCCCGTATCCCAGTGCCCCCAACCCCGTCCCGCACCCCCCGTATCCCAGTGCGTCCCGCACCCCCCCGCGTCCCGCACCCCCCGTATCCCAGTGCGTCCCGCATCCCCCCGTATCTCGGCTCCCCCATATCCCATAACCCACCCCCGTGTCCTGCGCCCCCTGCCTCCCGCACCCCCCGTATCCCGAACCCCAGCGCCTGGCCGGGCGATGAGCGAGCTCAAGGACTGCCCGCTGCAGTTCCACGACTTCAAGTCGGTGGATCACCTGAAGGTCTGCCCACGCTACACCGCCGTGCTGGCCCGCTCCGAGGACGATGGCATCGGCATCGAGGAGCTCGACACGCTGCAGCTGGAGCTGGAGACGCTGCTGTCCTCGGCCAGCCGCAGGCTGCGGGTGCTGGAGGCAGAGACGCAGGTCGGGCTCCCTAGTTCCTCGGGGTGGCCTGGGGTACCTGGGTGATGGGCATGGGGAGGCCAGGCCACCCAGGGTCACGGCTCGGCGGCAGCTGGAGTCCATTGGTCTTGGCTTCGTGGCCCTTTGCCAGGGACCGTTTGGGCCCAGGAGGGAAGTCCCTTCAATGTCCGATGGAAAAGGTACCCCATATCTGCAAAGCTCCCCCCACTTCTCACACAGCCCATTTGGTGCCCATGCCAAGAGCCGCTCGGTGGCAGTGCTGACCCAGCAGCAGGGGGGTAGAACCTGCGGGCTTCAAACAAGCCAGCAGTGAAATGGGTAACATGTTGGGGTTTGATGAGTTGTCATTACTCTTCAGAGTGAACAGCATAACAGAGTCCCAAGTAATGTCACAAGTTATTGGGGTAGCTGGGTGATGGTTAATGGCCAGGGCCCTGTGCTGTACAGGAGGTCAGACTGTGTGATCTAATGGCCCCATCTGGCCTAAAAGGCCAAGAACCTTTGCCTTTCGGTAACGGCTGCAGCTGGGTCACTGCTTGTTGCTCTGTGGGTTGGTTCTGACAAGGAGGCCAGTTGGCTTGTTTTCTCTGTGCCTGGAATTGCTCTGTATAGTGGCTAGCCCCTGTTTTGTTCAATGTGCCATCTCCTCAGTGCTGGTTCCTCCCTCCCGTGGCAGACAATGCCGCAGCACAGCCCTGCTTGCTGCCAGCTTTGTGAGTCTGTCCAGCCATTTTTCCCTTTCTTTCCCCTCTGGGGGTTGTGCCTCAGTGCTCCCTGCAAGCTGTAGAGGGGTGCCATCCGCCAGGGAGAACAGGGCCTGAGGGGAAAGACAGCATGATGGTTGCTAGGGAAAAGGGGAGGGCAGACACGGCTCACCGAGGGCAAGGGTCCTGGATGGAACTAGACCCTTCCCTTTCCCCTCCTGGTTCTGGGCGCCTGTCTGGTGTGACACAGGGCCATTCTCTTTCAGATTTTGACAGACTGGCAGGACAAGAAGGGGGACAGGCGGTTCCTGAAGCTGGGCAAAGAGCATGAACTGGGCACTCCAGTTAAACACGGCAAGCCCAAGAAGCAGAAACTAGAGGGGAAGGGTGGCCATGGCACAGGGCCCGGCCCTGGGCGGCCCAAATCCAAGAATCTCCAGCCCAAGATCCAAGAATATGAATTTCCAGACGACCCAGTTGACATGCCTCGGATCCCCAAAAACGATGCCCCGAACAGGTATGGGGTGTGTGTGTGAAGGGACACTGGGAGAGTGGGGGTGGAGACAGCTGGGGCAGTGAGCAAAGGGACACTGAGGGGTTCCCAAGGAAAACACTCATTTCCCTGATGCTCCGGGTCAAAGCCACCAGCTGCAAAGCTGAATTGGAGTTTGGATGGTGTGAGAGGGAAGTCTGGTCTGGCCCAGAATCCATCTCCTGGGTAGAGGAGGAGCCACAGCTTAAGTCAGCGGCTCTGTTCCCAGCTTGGGGCAGCCACCTGCCCCCTTCCCTCTGAGTGCCTGCTTTGCTCTGCCCTGCAGGTTCTGGGCCTCAGTGGAGCCCTACTGTGCTGACCTCACCAGTGAGGAGGTGCGAACCCTGGAGGAGCTGCTCAAACCCCCGGAGGATGAGGCTGAGCACTACAAGGTAAAAACCTCAGCGCAGCCCCCTCCCAGCCCCACGCTATCCTCCTGCTGTCTGGTCTCTGCAGTCCTGTGCCTCGCGGTGGGTGTCGACTCCACTGGGGCAAGGCAGGCAGCAAAGGCCTGTGTTTGTGGGCCGTTCCCTCCCCTCTGGATCCGGGATCACTTGATCATTGCCTGTTAGGTTCACTCCCTCTGGGGCACCTGGCATTGGCCACTGTCGGTAGACAGATACTGGGCTAGATGGACCTTTGGTCTGACCCAGTACGGCCTTTCTTATGTTCTTATGTTTCTTATGGCAGTGCCACGGGGCTGTGATTGAGGCCGTGGCTACCTCTTGTCTGTGCTGGGGCAATGCAGGCCGGGCTGGAGGCTGTACTCCTGTGAGGCCCGTGCTGCTTTGCCCCTGTTCTAGGTAGCAGAGCGGGGCTGGGCTCGCCATGGAATACAGCCACCATTTCGGTTTCATTTCCAGGGCACTAAGTGGCTCAGGCCCTGGGTATCTGAAAGCTTGTCCCCTGCTCCAGCACTTGGGCCTCCCTCTGCTTTTCAGACACAATCAAACTGCCTGCTGCAAGGGAGCAGGAGACAGCAGCCTCCTCGCAGGCCGGCCCCACACTGTGGCACTTGCAGCCTCAGGATCTGAATGAGACGAGACCTCTGCATGCTGCGGGCCATGCCCAAAGCTCCTGCCTGTGCTGTGCCAGGCCCTGGCCCAGCAGGTGGCTTTCAGTGAGAAACCCCCATTCCCCAGCGGAGGGGGAGGGCAGGGACAGTTGTTAGTCCGTGAGCGCTCAGATCCCCCACTGGGCAGCGCGGACTGAGAGCCTGGCTGGAGCAGCAGAGCTGCCCTCGTGGCATCGTGGAACGGAGAGGAGAGCAGTACATTCAGTGCGGGGGAGGAGATCGTGACTGCGGCTCAGCCCTGTTGTGCTGACGTGGGGCCGGAATGCAGAAAGTCACTTCAAAATGGCCTGGCCAAGCCCCACATCAGGGGAGCCTGAGGGAAAGCTGCGTGTGCAGCCCTTACCCCTGCCCTGAGCGAGCTCTGATACCATCGCCAACAAGACGGTCCCAGACCAGGGGTTTATCTCTAAGCGTCGATAGAAATGTGCAGCATCTCGGAGTACTCCGTACAGCTCTGCTGCTGCTTAATGCAGCTAAAGACGTGGCACCTGGAGACAGTTTGTGCCCACTCCAGGGAAAATGGAGCCTGAAACATACTGAACACTTCCAAATCGGTGGCCAAGCAGAATTTCTGGGCCGAAATACCTGCTTTAACAGTGTTCCAAAGAGTGCCTGTCCCAAACGCCAAACAATCCCCCCGTTCATTCGGACAGACACACTGGTCCTGCTGCTTCAGGCAGATCAGTGGGACACTAACCCAATCGCTGTTCAGAGTCAGGGGTGGGACAGGCCTGCAGAGAGGTATATGAAAATCCAGACCATAGCGAGAAGCAGAAGTCTTCTGGCCCAGCTGCCCCACGTGACCCTGACCGGTACTCACCCACTGCCCTCCCAGCACACCCAGCGAGAGCGCCCGGGCACCGACTCTGCTGCCCCTCTGCCCACGTGACCCTGGCCGGTACTCACGCGCTGCCCTCCCAGCACACCCAGCGAGAGCACACGGGCACCGGCCCAGCTGCCCCTCTGCCCACGTGACCCTGTCCGGTACTCACCCGCTGCCCTCCCAGCACACCCAGCGAGAGCGCCCGGGCACCGGCTCAGCTGCCCCTCTGCCCACGTGACCCTGGCCGGTACTCACCCGCTGCCCTCCCAGCACACCCAGCGAGAGCGCCCGGGCACCGGCCCAGCTGCCCCTCTGCCCACGTGACCCTGGCCGGTACTCACCCGCTGCCCTCCCAGCACACCCAGCGAGAGCGCCCGGGCACCGGCCCAGCTGCCCCTCTGCCCACGTATGGGTGCAGGAGTGACCAATGGAGTCCATGACGCTCTTCATGTAGTGTAGGCTGCAGCTGGCAGCTGGGTCTTGTGCTGGTCAAGCCGGTGACCTGAGCGCGTGCTGTGCTGGGGTGGGACCCGAACTGCAAGGGACACTGCCCATGCGGGCTTTGCATCTGACTGGGATCCGTCACCCCTGAGCTTCCCAGAGCTGAGGTCAAGGGGAAGTTCTCCTTTCTTGTGTGCAAGTGCCAGCCTCTGGCAGAGTCTCCTGCAGCTCCTCCTGTCTGTGCGGGTGTCACCTGGTAAAGGGGGAGGAGCTTCGCCAGGCCCAGGGAGAGCCCCTGGCCCAGCCCACTCCCCCCGGCCTTGGCAGGGCAGGAGCTGGGACTGCCACACTGTGCCCTTCCTCAGGCAGGAATTCGGAAGCTCTTGGCATGTGCCCAAGGAGTGGCCCTTATAGGACCTGCATCAGCTCTCTGCAGAGATCCCAGCAGGGCTTGCCCACAGCCAGCTGGCACCGTGAGACGCCCGGCACTGCTTGTCAGCGTGGGGTGCAGAGGGAGGCAGAAGGCCATGCTCTGCCACGTCTCTGGCGGGAGAGGGGCTGCAGGGACTCTGAGCCCAGCTCCCTGAGCTCCTGCTCTCGCTGTCCTGCTTTTGTAGATCCCACCCCTGGGGAAGCATTACTCTCAGCGCTGGGCCCAGGAGGATCTGCTGGAGGAGCAGAAGGATGGCGCCCGGGCAGCAGCTGCTGCTGACAAGAAGAAAGGCATCCTGGGACCGTTAACAGAGCTGGACACAAAAGGTGCCTCTGCTCCCCGCCCCAGGGCAGCACCACCATGGAGGGACTGGATGACATATTTGGGGGGGGGGGGGGGGGAGGAGGTTCGTCCATGCCCAGCACTGAGGGGTGGGGGGGGCTGTGCTTTGTCCGCACCAAGGGATTGGGGTAGGGGTAGGGGTGTTGCCAGCCTCGCCCGTGTGGCTGGAGAGTCCCAGGCCCTGGTGCAGGAGGGTGGTGGACATGCCCAGCACTGAGGGGTGGGGGGGGCTATGCTTTGTCCGCACCAAGGGATTGGTGTAGGGGTAAGGGTGTGTGCCAGCCTCGCCCGTGTGGCTGGAGAGTCCCAGGCCCTGGTGCAGGGTGGTGGTGGACATGCCCAGCACTGAGGGGTGGGGGGGGCTATGCTTTGTCCGCACCAAGGGATTGGTGTGGGGGTAGGGGTAGGGGTGTGTGCCAGCCTCGCCCGTGTGGCTGGAGAGTCCCAGGCCCTGGTGCAGGAGGGTGGTGGACATGCTCAGCACTGAGGGGTGTGGGGGGGTGGGGGCTGTGCTTTGTCCGCACCGAGGGATTGGTGTGGGGGTAGGGGTAGGGGTGTGTGCCAGCCTCGCCCGTGTGGCTGGAGAGTCCCAGGCCCTGGTGCAGGAGGGTGGTGGACATGCCCAGCACTGAGGGGTGGGGGGGGCTGTGCTTTGTCCGCACCAAGGGATTGGTGTGGGGGTAGGGGTAGGGGTGTGTGCCAGCCTCGCCCGTGTGGCTGGAGAGTCCCAGGCCCTGGTGCAGGAGGGTGGTGGACATGCCAGCCATGCCCGGGGCAGCTGGGGAGTCCCAGAGCGGAGGCTGCTAGGCCCTGTTCTGCTGCAGCTGCCGCTCTGCTCACCGCTACCTTCTCGCCTCCCTCCCAGATGTGGACGCCCTGCTGAAGAAGTCGGAGTCCCAGCAGGAGCAGCCTGAGGACGGCTGCCCTTTTGGGCCCTTGACGCAGCGCCTCCTGCAGGCACTTGTCGAGGTGAGTGAGGCTCCGGGGTGAGCCTGGCTGCCAGATCCCATGGGGCGTGGGTCCCAGCAGCTTGGAACTCACCCTCCCTCTCCACCCCTTCTGCTAGGAGAACATCATCTCGCCCATCGAGGACTCCCCGATCCCAGAGCTGGCGGGCAAAGACTCGGGAGCTGACGGTGCCGGTACTTCGCCCCGCAGCCAGAACAAACCCTTCAGGTGAGCAGCCCCATGCGGCCAGCCAGGGGGGCTGGCAGCCTGGCCAAGAGGTTCTTCTGCCCAGAAAATTCCTCCTCGGCTTCTGGAAGGGCCTGGTCTGAATGCGCTGAGGTGCCCCTCAAGCCTGGGGTGGATGCGCGGGGGCTGTACGGGAAGCAGAGAAAGAAACCTCTCTTCTTGTGTCTAGAGGAGTTGAGGAATTGCTCAGGGAGCAGTTCAAGGGTTAGAGAGCCTGGTGTGCTCAGCACCTGAGCAGAACTCTCCTGGCCCCTCTGAGATCCAGCGCACTAGAGCCCGGGCTCTCCTGTGCCTAGCAGGCAGCACCAGAGCAAAGGGAGAGGAATGGGCTCGTGCTCTTGCGGAGTTGGACTCGGAAGCGGCCAGCCTGTGGGTGAGATCCGGGCAGGGAGCTGGGTTAGTTCTCACTGCCTCCTTTCTGGAGTGAGGGCCAGCCCTGCCTGCCCCCTGGCAGAGGGGAGCGGGAACAAGGGGAGGGCAGGAGCTGGCAGGCTGTGCTGCTGCAGTAGCTGGGGTGCTGGGCTGCCGGGGGCTCACAGCAGCTCTCTTCTCTTGCAGCGTCCCCCACACCAAGTCCCTGGAGGGGCGGCTCAAAGAGGAGCTGATTGCCCAAGGCCTGCTGGAGTCGGAGGACCGCCCCCCCGAGGACTCGGAGGACGAGGTCCTGGCGGAGCTGCGCAAGAGGCAGGCCGAGCTTAAGGCGCTCAGCGCTCACAACCGGGCCAAGAAGCAGGAGCTGCTCAGGTGGGTGTGGGGCCGGAGGTGCTGGCAGGGGGGCTAGGCCGCAGCTGACGGCTCTGCCTTTCTCCCCAGGCTGGCCAAGGACGAGTTGCACAGGCAGGTTCTGCGGCAGCGTGTGCGCATGGCTGACAATGAGGTCATGGATGCCTTCCGCAAGATCATGGCGGCACGCCAGAAGAAGCGCACACCCACCAAGAAGGAGAAGGACCAGGCCTGGAAGACCCTGAAGGAGCGTGAGAGCATCCTCAAGCTCCTGGATGGCTAATGGGGAAGTGCCACACCGCCCTGTCTCTCCGGACTGGCTGCCCAGCTGGGCTCCCTCTGCCTGCACTGACAGCTCCTCGCTGGGGACGGGGAGGCTCCAACCCTTGGTCTTAGAAGTGACTTCCCCGTCCCTGTCTCCGTGGGCCTGGGCACGGGCTCAGCTCTGCCTGGGGCCAGGCTGGAGGGGTTTGCCAGGCCCTGGGGAGACAGAGCCCCCAGGCGTGTCTCTGCCTGCGGTTCTGCACCTGGTAGCACCTCCCTGAGCAGCTCTCTGTAGTCCCCCTTCTCCCTGGGGTGCCCAGCTTCTCTGCATCTCCCTTCCCAGCCACCAGTGGGAGCAGGTGATCTGCAGGGGTGGGTGCTGCGCAGGGCTGGGACAGGGCTCAGGGCCCTTCTCCTAGGCCCGTTCTTCGGATCCCCGCTGCAGCCAAGGGCAGGAGAGGGCTCCCTCACCCGTCTGCCTGTAGGCAGCACCCTTTCCTTTCTGGCCCATCTGGCCGTTGACCCAGAGCCCTTGTCTGGCTGCAGGAAAGAGCCACCCATCAGCCCCGGGACCGCACAAGCACAGCTGCCTGTCTGGAAGGGTCCCTGGTCCCTGGAGGGCAGTTCCTGCTGCCTCCCTCCTGGTCACACGGGAAAGGGCAGGGGCTGACCAGCCCTGCTAGCATAGCCCCAGCCTCCAAAGGGCCGAGCTCCTCTGCGCTGGGGAACACAGCCTGAAGCCAAGCAGGGAGGCGCTGCCTGGAGACACCAGCGGGTTGGGTGCCCCCCGCAGTGCCCAATTGTGAGCAGCAGAGGGTGCTGTGACCCTGGGAACAGCCGCTCCTGCAGCCAGCTGGGCCCTGCTGTTATTCTTGGAAAGCCATGACATCAGCCATGCTGCAGCGGGGGGGCTGGAGCAGCTGCAGCCCCCAGTCTCACTGCCTGGGGTGCCTCCGTGGGGTGGGGAGACACAGACCAGCTCAGTCCCCAGGTGCGGAGAGAGCTGCCAAAGCAGGGGGCTGTAGCTGTCCCCCTCCCCCTGGGCGGGGGGCTGGCCCCTGGGGAGCGGGGTTAGAAGGCTCCATGGCCGGAGGCTGTCCAGCCCCAAGAGGGAGCTGCCGAAGTGCAGAGGGAAGGTGAGGCCCAAAGGGCAGCCCCTCACTTTGCCTCAGGCCAGTGCAGCAGTGGGGTCAGAGCATGCCCCTGCTGTACCAGTCACGCCAGGGCAGATCTGGCGGTGCTGGGTGGGCAGGAAGGCAGTAGCAAATGGAGGGGCAGGGGCTGGATCTCTGCCTCTGCCCAGCAAGTGACTAGCCCCTGGCTGAAGCCTGGGTGGGGGTGGGCAGCAGGCCCCGCTCCCGGGACAGGCTCAGCCAGGCTACCTGCCCTGCAGCAGGGAGGGCCCCACTCCACCTGGGGGCCTCTGGGGCCTGCGCACCCCCTGCAGTCTTGCGCTCAGCTGCAGAGGTGCCCTGTGTGAGACTCGCCTCTCTGGGGGAGGCACAGGCCCTGCCTGGCTGGTAGAGCACCTTAGCCTTGGCTTGGGGAGCTCCTTCCGGCTGTAGGAATCCGTCTCCTGGGAGGGCAGGGACACCATGGCTAGGGCTGTGCTACTGGGCAGAACCCAGAGGGCTTGAGCTGGGGCCAGGCGGGGTCCTGGGCTCCCCTCTGCTTAGGGGGAGCGGCCTCCTTGCTGCTGAGATTTGAGGCTCGGGGGGTCTCAGCACTGAGGCCAGGCCGGCCGGGCTGGGGGTGCCGCCTGCTGCTGCAGGGCCGAGCGGCGCTGCGCCTGACCCCTGGGTAGGGCTCTACCTGTGAATGACAGTGTTTTAGCTCATGGGGGAGGGGATTGAGGTGGCTGTGCACCCGTCCCATGTCAGTGCCCAGCACCACTGCCCGTGGGAGAGTGGGTGGGTGCTGTCTGCACAGGCCCTGCCAGGGAATGGGGGGCAGGAGAGCAGAGCCCCTCCAAACCTAGCTGCAGCCCATGGGGTGGGTGGGGAAGCTGCTACTTGCCTTGGGGGGGGGGGGGGGAGGGTTGGAGTCCTGCCTGCACTGCTAGTGCTAACCCCAGCCCAGCACCAGGCCCCTTCTGCGCTTCCCGAATGCAGCTGTCTGCCCCTGGCCTCCCCCGGCCGAGGGGGCACAAGGATGGAACCCATCTGGTTCCAGGCAGAGAAACCTTTTTCTTTCCAGCGGTTTCTTCACTCACCTCCCTGTTTGCTGGGAGGCTGTGGGCCAGCCTGGGGCTGGTCCTTGGGCCCACTGGTCTGTGAGTGGCCAGAGGGCCCTTGCACCACTTTCTCTGAAAGCTTGAATGGTCGTATCCGGGCATGGGAGCGGGTGAGGCCTGCTCCAGCCCCCAGCCATGATGCCAGCAGCTCTGGGAGGCCCCTGTTAGTGGGCTAACACCAGAGCAAACCCACCGGCAGACGCTAACACAGGAAGGTTTCCATGTCCTTCTGGCTAGGGCGGGAAGTGGGCCAGCTGAAGTGCTGGGACTGTACTGACTAGTTGAAGGGGAACCCCCCTGCAAAGCACTGGGGGGGGGGCACTAGGCTGCTGGAACTCGGTGAGCAGCTCAGTCATGGAGCGGGACTTCCAAAGGGCCTCAGCCAGGGCCGGAGCCAGAAACCCCGGCCTAGGATATCCAGCAGGGCAAAGGTGGGGAAGGCCTGAGGCCATGAGCACCGTCCAGCTGTGGCTACATGGAGATGCCTGTGTGGCTCCCGGACTTTCCTTCGCCTGCCTCGCTCCCCACACCCTCTTCCCAAGAGAACAATTGTAGAGTTGGAAAGTTCCTGGCCCATGGTTAGGTCCGAGGCTGGGTGTTTAGTGTATTTATTAGTGGGTGAGAAATGTGGCCACTGTGCAAATGACACCAAATTATTTAAATGAAGATGGTGAAGACTGAGAGGAGCCTGCGGGGATCTGACCCGGGGGGAGACCAGGTGCCCCACTGGCAGACGCCGTTCAGTGCTGACAGACAAATGGACATTGGAAGGAATAAGTCAACCTGCTCACTCGCTGTACAGGGCTCTACATGAACTGTAATGACCCAGGAAAAAGGCCTGGGGGTTCTTGTGCCGGGTCAATGGAAGCTCTGCTCCATGTGCAGCAGCGAACAAGCAAATAAAAAGTTGGGATGCACAAGGATGAAAAAGCCTCTTCTGGGATGCTGTGCTCAGTGCTAGTCGCCCAATCTCAGCCAGGATGTAGCAGGAATCCAGGGGCTCGGGCAGAGGCAGCGAGAATGAGCTGGGGCTGGAAAGCCCCCGGGCAGAGAGACTGAAAAGCTTGGGCCTGTCTCCATTAGAGAAGTGACAAGAGGGGAGCTGATAAAGGTGGCCTGGGCAATGAATGGGCTAGAAAAGGCAGAGCGGGCACTGCTGTTCTCCCTCTGTCCTGGCAGGAGAACCGGGGGGCGTTTCGGGACATTGAAAGGTAGCGTGTTTAAAACAAGGAGGAAAGACCTTTTAGTCAACCCCCTGCTGTCCAGTGGCGGTGAGTTCCGTAGGCTGTAATTGGGGCCAGGAGGGGAGCATCTGGGAGTGCTAGAGAGAAGGGCCCATGCAGGCCGAGGAGCTAAGGGGAACCCCTCAGGGCAAGTTACTCAGTCGTAGGCTCCCTTTGGCGATGGGCCTGGGCCCAGATGGCTGGTCCTGTGCTGAGGGAGCTGGGGGCTGTGAAGTGCAAAGGGGCGAGCGGAGGCTCCATGGGGCAGGCATAAAGAAGGGGCCTGCAGAAGTGGAATGGGTTGGCAGAGGGGTGGGAGTACCTCACAGGGTGAGGGGGTCCCATGGGGGGTAGTGGAGGGGTGTGGGGACCCCATGGGGTGGCCTGGAGCAGGGGGTGTGGGGGAACCATGTGGCAGCTCTTGAGAAGGGGGGGCTCTCATGGGGCAGGGGTGTGGGGGGATCCCACAGGGTGGCTCTAGAAAAGGGGTGTGGGGCATTCTTGTGGGGTGGGTCTGGAGAAGGCTGGGGGTCCTGTGGAGGGGGGTGGTGGTGTCCAGTGGGGTGTCTCTGGAGAAGGGGGGGTACTGCCTCAGGGGGTCTGGAGAAGTCTGGGGTCCCTGCAGGGTGGCTCTGGAGAAGGGGGATACCGCATGGGGGGGTCCCGTGGGGTGGGGTCTGGAGAAGGGGGGGTCCCGCGGGGCGGGGTCCCGCGTTGGGGGGTCTGGAGAATGGGGGGTCGCGTGGGGGGATCTGGAGAAGGGGGGGTCCCGCGGGGCGGGGTCCCGCGTTGGGGGGTCTGGAGAAGGGGGGTCCCGTGGGGGGATGTGGAGAAGGGGGGGTCCCGCGTTGGGGGGTCTGGAGAAGGGGGTCCCGTGGGGGGATCTGGAGAAGGGGGGGTCCCGCGGGGCGGGGTCCCGCGTTGGGGGGTCTGGAGAAGGGGGGGTCCCGCGTTGGGGGATCTGGAGAAGGGGGGGTCCCGCGGGGCGGGGTCCCGCGTTGGGGGGTCTGGAGAAGGGGGGTCCCGTGGGGGGATGTGGAGAAGGGGGGGTCCCGCGGGGCGGGGTCCCGCGTTGGGGGTCTGGAGAAGGGGGTCCCGTGGGGGGATCTGGAGAAGGGGGGGTCCCGCGGGGCGGGGTCCCGCGTTGGGGGGTCTGGAGAAGGGGGGTCCCGTGGGGGGATGTGGAGAAGGGGGGGTCCCGCGGGGCGGGGTCCCGCGTTGGGGGGTCTGGAGAAGGGGGGTCCCGTGGGGGGATGTGGAGAAGGGGGGGTCCCGCGTTGGGGGGTCTGGAGAAGGGGGTCCCGTGGGGGGATCTGGAGAAGGGGGGGTCCCGCGGGGCGGGGTCCCGCGTTGGGGGGTCTGGAGAAGGGGGGGTCCCGCGTTGGGGGATCTGGAGAAGGGGGGGTCCCGCGGGGCGGGGTCCCGCGTTGGGGGGTCTGGAGAAGGGGGGTCCCGTGGGGGGATGTGGAGAAGGGGGGGTCCCGCGGGGCGGGGTCCCGCGTTGGGGGTCTGGAGAAGGGGGTCCCGTGGGGGGATCTGGAGAAGGGGGGGTCCCGCGGGGCGGGGTCCCGCGTTGGGGGGTCTGGAGAAGGGGGGTCCCGTGGGGGGATGTGGAGAAGGGGGGGTCCCGCGGGGCGGGGTCCCGCGTTGGGGGGTCTGGAGAAGGGGGTCCCGTGGGGGGATCTGGAGAAGGGGGGGTCCCACGGGGCGGGGTCCCGCGTTGGGGGGTCTGGAGAAGGGGGGTCCCGTGGGGGGATCCCGCGTGGGGGGGTCTGGAGAAGGGGGGTCCCGCGGGGCGAGGTCCCGCGTTGGGGGTCTGGAGAAGGGGGTCCCGTGGGGGGATCTGGAGAAGGGGGGGTCCCGCGGGGCGGGGTCCCGCGTTGGGGGGTCTGGAGAAGGGGGGTCCCGTGGGGGGATCCCGCGTGGGGGGGTCTGGAGAAGGGGGGTCCCGCGGGGCGAGGTCCCGCGTTGGGGGGTCTGGAGAAGGGGGGGTCCCGCGTGGGGGGATGTGGAGAAGGGGGGGTCCCGCGGGGCGGGGTCCCGCGTTGGGGGGTCTGGAGAAGGGGGTCCCGTGGGGGGATCTGGAGAAGGGGGGGTCCCACGGGGCGGGGTCCCGCGTTGGGGGGTCTGGAGAAGGGGGGTCCCGTGGGGGGATCCCGCGTGGGGGGGTCTGGAGAAGGGGGGTCCCGCGGGGCGAGGTCCCGCGTTGGGGGATCTGGAGAAGGGAGGTCCCGCGGGGCGGGGGCGGGGTCGCTGCCCTAGGGGCTGGAACTAGGGGTTCCGGGGCTGCCGAACGCACCCCTCGGTCCCCGGGCTCAGTGGGTCCGGCGGGGGGAGGGGGCGGGATCGTCCCCCCCCCCCCCCCCCGCCTGTGCATGGAGCCGCCCTGCCCCTCCCCCCAGCTAATTTTAGTTTACTCCCGTCGCCAGGCAGATCCCGGCCTCGGATTGGCCTCCCCGGAGCGAGCCCCGCCCCGCGGTGACGTCACTGGGGCTGGCGGTGCCGGCCGGGTGGGAGCTGCGGCCGCTCTCGGGCTCGGCTCGAGGGAGAGTGGGGCGCGCGGTAAGGGCCGGGCGGGGCCGCGTGCGCGGGCTGCGCGCGTGTGTGTGCACTGTTTGGGGGTGTGTGTGTGTGTGCACTGTGTGTGTGTGTGTGCACTGTGGGGGGGGAGTGCACGCGTGTGTGTGTGCACTGTGTGTGGGGGGAGTGCGCGAGTGTGTGTGTGTGCATTGTGTGTGTGGGGAGTTCACGTGTGTGTGTGTGTGTGCACAGTGTGTGGGGGGAGTGCGCACACGTGTGTGTGCACAGTGTGTGTGTGTGGGGAGTTCACGTGTGTGTGTGTGTGTGCACAGTGTGTGGGGGGAGTGCGCACACGTGTGTGTGCACAGTGTGTGTTTGTGTGCAGTGTGTGTGTGTGTGCACAGTGTATGGGGGGAGTGCACTGTGTGTGTGTGTGTGCATTGTGTGTGTGGGGAGTTCACGTGTGTGTGTGTGTGTGCACAGTGTGTGGGGGGAGTGCGCACACGTGTGTGTGCACAGTGTGTGTGTGTGCAGTGTGTGTGTGTGCACAGTGTATGGGGGGAGTGCACTGTGTGTCTGTGTGCATTGTGTGTGGGGGGAGTGCATGCGTGTGTGTGCACAGTGTGTGGGGGGAGTACGTGCGTGCACAGTGTGTGTGCGTGTGCAGTGTGTGCGCACAGTGTGTGTGTGGAGTGCACGTGTGTGTACATGTATGTGCACAGTGTGCACACTGTGTATGTGCAGGGTGTGCGTATGTGTGCACAGTGTGTGTGCAGGTGTCTGTGTGTGCACAGTGTGTGCAGGGATCTCTGTATGTGTGTGCTTACATGCCTGTGTGTGCAGCGGTCTGTGTGCCCGGATCCATGTGTGTGCGTGTGCAGGGGTGTGTGTGTGTGTGCATGGATCTGTGTGTGCGCGCATGTGTGGATGGAGAGCTCTGTGTTTGTGCACGTGATCTGTGTATGTGTGTGCATGCACACCCATGGGGGATCTGTGTTTTCGCGTGCATGGGGAGAACTGTGCGCATGCCCCACTCCCCGTGTCTGGGTGTGTGCCGGTGCCTGCTGGGGTGGGTGCTCAGCTCTGCGTGTGCCCTGACTGTGCCCCTCTGCACCTTCCTGCTGGCTAGGCGTGTTGTGCGACGCAGGGCCTGGCCTGGCAGGATCCAGGCGGCCGGGGGCCCCCATTGGCAGGCGTGGTTCTGTGGGGTGTGAGCTAATGGGCAGGGATGGTGCCTGGCCAGGGCCCTGGGGAATAGGCTGGACTGGGCCCCAGGGCGCGGGAAGGGGCAGGAGGGCCTTGTTGGCCAGGCTGCTGCGGGGGGATCTTTGCCAGAAGCTGGGAATGGGTGACAGGGGACGGATCACTTGACAATTCCCTGTTCGGTTCATTCCCTCTGGGGCACCTGGCATTGGCCACTGTCGGCAGACAGGATACTGGGCTAGATGGACCTTTGATCTGATCTGCACCTTTGCTCTGGGGCGCTCCCTAGAGCGTTTGCGGCGGTAGAGGGCGGGGCCGGGGGCAGGGCTGGTGGGGCCGGGGGCAGGACTGGCAGGGCTGAGGACAGGGTGGAAGAGGCTGGGGGCAGGGCCCTGGCGACCCAGGGAGGCGGTAGGGTGAAGAGCCCCGTGCCCTGGCTGGCCATGGCCCCGATCTCTGCTGCTGCAGTCTCCTACCCCCCTCGCCCCTCCCACCAGTGAGAGGGGCAATTGGCCTGGGGCAGGGCACACACCACACCAGGGGTCCTGCACCACCAGGACTCCTGGGGGTTTCCAAGGGGCTGAGCTCCTGGGCCCTGCCCTCCCGCCCTTTCCCCGGCTCGGCCCACGGGCCCGGCCCTGCCCTCCCGCCCCTTCCCCGGTTCGGCCCACGGGCCTGGCCCCGGCCCTGCCCTCCCGCCCCTTCCCCGGCTCGGCCCACGGGCCCGGCTCGGCCCACGGGCCCGGCCCCGGCCCTGCCCTCCCGCCCCGTCCCTGGCTCGGCCCACGGGCCCGGCCCTGCCCTCCCGCCCCTTCCCTGGCTCGGCCCACGGGCCCGGCCCCGGCCCTGCCCTGCCCTCCCACCCCGGCTGATCCAGTCGTTGACCCCTCAGCTCTGCTGGTTCAGCTCGAGCGCCTGTCCAGGCCGGCACAGGCGGCAAGCTCTTCGGCTCTGATGCCACCTCCTCATGCTGCCCCACACAGGCCCTGAGCGTGGTGCCATCAAGCTGCTGCTCTGCGCAGGCCTGCTGGGGCGCTGCCCACTGCACCTCAGGGAAGGCGGCTGACAGCCCAGCGGGGAAGGATGATGCCTCTGGGTGAGGATGGGCCGAGCTGGAAGAAGAGAGCCCAGGACATCCGGGAGATCTACGAGTTCCGGGAGACCCTGGGCACGTGAGTCAGACCAGCCGCCCCTCCCAGGGCACCAGCGGTGCCGCTGCCTGGCACTGTGCCGGGACCCGTCTCTATGCATCCCATGTCGCCCTGCCCATCCCGGCCTTGCAGCCCGTCTGCCATGGCAGGGTTTGTAACCCCATTCCCTCCGGCCGGCAGCGCTGGGGGGGCGGGGCAGGGCGCCGGAGGGGGGCAGCTCCCAGCAGGGGGCGCTGGGGGGGCGGGGCAGGGGGCTGGCTGTGGGGGGATCCCAGCAGGGGGCGCTGTGGGGGCGGGGCAGGGCGCTGGCTCTGGGGGAGCTCCCAGCAGGGGGCGCTGCGGGGCCGGGGCAGGGCGCTGGCTCTGGGGAGCTCCCAGCAGGGGGCGCTGTGGGGGCGGGGCAGGGCGCTGGCTCTGGG
Source organism: Emys orbicularis (assembly GCF_028017835.1). Lineage (NCBI taxonomy): Eukaryota > Metazoa > Chordata > Testudines > Emydidae > Emys > Emys orbicularis. The sequence continues at coordinate 131,088,041 of NC_088689.1, forward strand.
GAGCTCCCAGCAGGGGGCGCTGTGGGGGCGGGGCAGGGGGTGGCTGTGGGGGGAGCTCCCAACTGCTCCAGCCCCGGCCTGTCCCAGTGGGGCACTGTGGGGAGCAGGGATGTCCCTGTGGGAGCTCTGGAGCCGTTGCTGTTTCTCCCCAGGTGGTGGCCCTGTGCCCCGCCCCCCCTCGCCCCCCCACCGTGCGCACACACCCCGGTTGGCTCCAGTGGGGCTGTTGCTGGGGGGGACAGCACAGGCCGGGCCGGGATGGAAACCTGCTGCCTCAAATATTAGCCCAAGGCTTGGCACTGCTGCGGGAGTGGTTGGGTCAATATTAGCAGAGCCCTTCGGTGTGCTGGTGGGGTGAGGCTGGGCTGGGGCTGGCCAGGCATCCAGCTGCGGGAGGCGGCAGGAGATCCCCTCCTGGGTGGGTACCAGCCATGTGCCCTCCTGGAGCCCACCCGGAGTGGCGCTGCCAGGCTCTGCCCTGCCTGGGCCCCCGTCAGGCACTCAGGGGGGGCAGTCGGCTCTCTGCTGCGGGCAGGCCGGGCTCCCTGGCTTGGCATGGCACAGCTGGTTTGGGGGCTCAGCCCGTGGGGTCAGCAGGTTGGTGCTGCAGGAGCGCTGAGGCTGGCTAAAGCTCTTACGCTGGATTAATGTGTGAATTACAGGCAGGATTAGGGCAAGTGCCTGGTCCACGCGTACCGGGCTGCTGTGTCTGGGCACTGGCCTGACTCGGGCTGTGCCCCTGCTCAGGAGTGGGGCCCGGAGCCCAGCTCCCTAGGCCCCAAGACCAGGCCTGACCCCCCTCACCTCCCCCTCGCCCTGACCCTAAACACATCCTCCCTGTGGGCACGTCCGTTCCATGTAACCCTTCGGGGACTCTCTCGCACACCCGCTTTATTCCTGGGGAGATCCATGCAAAGCCTGCGTGGAAACCCCTCCGCTCTGAGAGCCCTCCGGTCGCTCCGTCCTGCCAGGGCCCTCAGCCCGCCTTTCCTCCAGCACTGCCTCCTGGTGCCCACGCTCCCTGCCCCTGCAGCCCTCTGCTCCTGCTCTGCTCCGGTGGGCCCCAATGCTCAGCCAGCCTTCCTTTCCCTGGCCCCGCTCCCTGCCGGCCGCCTGGGAGAGCTGGTCTCCTTCAGCCTGGCCAGGCCTTTTAGCAGATCCCTTGCATGGCCAGGGAAAGGTCCTGGAGCTGCTTTGTCCTGGAGCTGCTCCCGGAGCCGCCCCATGGTCCTGTCAGCAAGTGCCAGAGGCCAGGCCCCGGGCCGGAGTGCTTCAGAGAGTTCATGGAATCAGCCTTCATAAGCTCTACACAGATCCCCCAAAGCCTCCCCCCACCCCCGACAAATGGAGCAGGGCCCCCAGTACCCCAGGGAAGCCCCCCCCATTGGGTTACCTCCACCTAAGACAGGCCCAGTGATCACACTGGTGGGCAGTGTCGGTCCGTGCACACATCTCCCGGCTGATTGGGGGGTGGGAGGGTATGGGGCAGAGTTCATGGGCCCCAGGACCTGTGGCTGCCTGCGGCAGCCATGAGCAATGTGAGCCCTGCAGGCAGGCTGTTAGCCCCACAGCTCCCCACCACCCCCAGGCTGGTCCCCGGCTCCTCCCCAGCTGCCCCTGTCCTGACGCTGGGACTGTGGGTCTGGTGCCATCACCTCGCAGGGCTGTGCCCAGGCCGAGCTCTGCCCAGTGGCACTCAGCACCGATGGAGCGTCCTGCTGAGGGAAGCCAGCAAGCCCGACCGAGGGCCACTGGGGCCGGCCTTAGCGGTTTGCATCTGAGTCCTCTGGGTTCAGCCCCACAACTTCCGTACCCAGAACACAGCAAAGGAGTGTCCCGAAATATCCTGCCGTCAGGGTCCCACAGACGGTCCACAACGGCTCGGGCTGCCAGCAGAACGAGGGGTTCTCAGAACTCTTCCCCCCCCCCCCCCGCTTGCTTGCGGCCAGCTGGGCATTGCGTAGGGTGTGGGTGTTGCCGTCTCCCCCACTCAAACGACTGCCACTCCTGGGGGGAGGGGGCGGCTCTCAGAGGCACATGGGCACAGGTGGCCGGGGGGTGCAGTCAGTTGCAGGTAGGTCCTACTCCCCCTCGGGCCAGAGCCAGCTCCCTGGCGCATGTCCCCGGGCAGCTCTCCCCGCCAGCCCGAGCCCCGGCCGGCGAACCCCCTCAGAGCCCACGCTCGGTCTGCAGGGCTTGCCTTGCTCCAGCTCTGGTGAGCACCTGCTTCGCCCTCCTGGTTGCCAGGCGTAGGTCTGCTCCCCGTGGGCTGGGCACAGAGCCGGCGACATGGCTGCTGGGCGGGGGGCTCCTACCAAAACCCTGTCTGCTGTGCTGCCCCAGAGTCTCGGCTCCACCACCCCTGCCCATGGCAGTGCCCCTCCCTGACAGAGAGCAGGAGTCACAGCGACCCCCCTGAAAGCTTGCTTCCCCCCCAACCCCCTCCCTCCTGCCTGTGGGCCCCCCCTCCCCACTGCCTTTAGCTGGGCAGGAAGCTCCCCACCAGGCCCCTGCTGAGTGCACTGGGCCTTGGGCCCTAGTTGTCATGGCATCTGCTCCCTGCGCTGGGTGAGCTGGCTCCCCCTGCCCCACACGTCGGGCTCTACCCTGAGCTACTGCGGGGGGTGGGAAGGGGGTGCCCTGGGGGGAGGGGGTGTGAGCCGCTGGCTCCCCGGCTCCCCCTGCCCCACACGTCGGGCTCTGCCCTGAGCTACTGCGGGGGGCGGGGAGGGGGTGCCCTGGGGGGAGGGGGTGTGAGCCGCTGGCTCCCCGGCTCCCCCTGCCCCACACGTCGGGCTCTACCCTGAGCTACTGCGGGGGGTGGGAAGGGGGTGCCCTGGGGGGAGGGGGTGTGAGCCGCTGGCTCCCCGGCTCCCCCTGCCCCACACGTCGGGCTCTGCCCTGAGCTACTGCGGGGGGCGGGGAGGGGGTGCCCTGGGGGGAGGGGGTGTGAGCCGCTGGCTCCCCAGGCTCTACCCCATCCAGCATGAGCTGGGTCTGCACTTCCAAGGCCCTTCGCAGTCGATCCCCACTCGACCCACCTCTCTCACTGGCTGCTGAGCTGACTCCTGCCTCTGACCTGTCCCTCGCCCTCCAACCAGCCCCTTTGTTCTTTCTCCCCTGCTGCCCCTCCCTGCAAACATCTCCAACGCCACCTCATTGTCCACCCGCACAGCCCTCCTTCAACAGCTCCGGCTCCTTCGCCGGGATGCCCCGAAACGCGTGGCCAGGCCTCGGCTGCTGGCGCTGAGCTCACCGCCCGTCACGCCGACCAGTGGGGCGAGGGCAGGCCCCCAGTCTGCACTGGGGGAATGACTCTGTCTGCACTGGCAGGGTCCCCTCTGTATAATCCCCAACTCCCCTCGCACAGGGCTGGTTTGCAGGCCTCTGGGGAGCCAGGAGCTGGATCAACGTAGACACTGACTTCTCCCCTGGGCTGGCGTGGGGCAGTGCAGGGATCCTAGGGGCTGGGGTTTGAAAGATGGGGCAGTGCAGGAACGTCAGGGCTGGGGTTTCTGTGGGAGGGCAGTGTGGGGCTCCCAGGGGACTGGGGTTACAGACGCCACAGTATTAAATAAACCACGTTTCGCTTCCTGTCCTCTCCGGAAACCTGGGCCCTGGCGGTCTCTGCCTTTTCCTGTTTACAGCCCAAGCGAGCAAGTCAAAAGCTAGCTGGCCATGGGTCAGCGGCCGGCAGGCTGGAGCTGGGGCATGAGGGCCAGCCCGCTCAGCAGCGCTCCAGCAGGGGTGCAGGGTACCAGCCCCTTTCCAAGTCATCCTAAGCTCCAGTCTCTCCTAATGGACTGTGCGTGAGCACCAGACCTGGCGGGGCAGAGCCTGGAATTCCTGCTAAATCCCCCCCATCTGAGCACCGGAGCAGCCCTGCGCTGTCCTGGGCACCAGCCCATCACCTGGGCCTCCGGGTGCCGTCTCCTCCTGCCAGCCCTCCTCCCGCATTGGCCCAGCTGCCTGGCTTTGTGCCCTGGAGTGCCCTGTTCCTGGCTAGGAGGAGCGGGGTGGGAGCCTCTCCAGGGCCCAGTGGCTGGGGGCTGGGGTGGGGTGAGCCCAGTACAGCTGGTTTCCATGTGCTCCCTGGCCGGGCCTTTCCCAGCTGCCAGGGGCGGCTCCGATCCGCCCTGATCTCGTGCCTGGCTCCTGGCTGGATCAGGATGTTCTTGTGCAAACAGCCGCCCAGCCAAGCCGTGTGGCATCAGCTCGGGCAGCTCGGCTGGCTCCTGGCTCGGGCCCAGGCACCTGCTACTGCTGCTTCTGAACCTGGCAGGAGAGCTCGCTGCTGGGCCCATGGCGGGGGGCAGGCTGGGGCTCGGGCAGGCGCAAGAGCTCCTCTTGAGTGGGATAAGTCTCCCAACACTGGGTGCTGAGGTGCAGCTGGCTCTGGGGGGGAACGTGGGGGGCTGTGTATACAGGAACCCTTCACCTGGTGCCAAGGTGCGGCTGGCTCTGGGGGGGAACGTGGGGGCTGTGTATACAGGAACCCCTCACCTGGTGCCAAGGTGCGGCTGGTTCTGGGGGGGAACGTGAGTGCTGTGTATACAGGGACCCCTCTCCTGGTGCCAAGGTGCGGCTGGCTCTGGGGGGGAACGTGGGGGCTGTGTATACAGGAACCCCTCTCCTGGTGCCAAGGTGCGGCTGGCTCTGGGGGGGAACGTGGGGGCTGTGTATACAGGGACCCCTCTCCTGGTGCCAAGGTGCGGCTGGCTCTGGGGGGGAACGTGGGGACTGGTTATCCAGGTACTTCTGGCCTGGGGCTGGCTCAGGGCGCTAGCGCTGGGTGTGGCCTGCCTGGGGAGAGCAGTGAGGGTGGAAGGGGATGAATGATCTGGGCTGGGGGTCAGGGCTGGCTCCTTGCAGGCAGCCTGTGGGGGGATGCGCTTGGTGGCCCCTGGGGCAGAGTGGGGGGCAAGGATGCAGTGCTGCCTGGCACCCCATGACTCGCTAGCATCCTGCTAGCCAGTCATGGAGCCCAGCCGGCCCAGGCCTGGGCTGTCCCCACCTCTGGCACAGCAGTGGGAGGAGACTCAGAGCTTGGTATCTCCGAGGGCCGGGCACAGGGCCGGGCTCCTACCCCTGTGTTTTCGGGGGAGCCGCCGGCCAGGGCCCAGAGCTGGTTCTGCTCCCAGATGGGCCCTCGGCAACAGCCCCGTGTCCCGACCCTGCCGCAGAGGGAGGGGGAAGCCCTGAGCCCTGTGCAGGTCCAGGCCCGGGTGTGACCCCCGGCGCCCCAGCACTCAGGCAGCACGTCTCTGCCTCCCCCTCCCCCCAGGCCTCATTCTTGGCTAGAAATAGCTGGGGTTTCCGGCTGTTACCATGCCAACCGCAGCCAGCTGTGCTTCTCATGCCCGAGCTGCTCCCGGCTCCCCCCCAGAGCGCCCCCTGGCGGCTCAGCCCTGCCCTAGGGGGCTGGCCCCAGCTCACCCCCCTCTCTCCCCAGGGGAGCCTTCTCTGAGGTGGTGCTCGCCGAGGAGAAGACGAGTCGGAAGCTGGTGGCCATTAAGTGCATTGCCAAGAAGGCCCTGGAGGGGAAGGAGACCAGCCTGGAGAACGAGATCGCCGTCCTGCACAAGTAGGTGCTGCCGCTACGGGCAGCGTGACTGCCGGGCTCTGCATGCGCCCGTGGGTGCAGGGCTGGCCTGGCTCACCCCCGGCCCCGCCCTTCGAGTGTGCGCCTTTGTGAGTGACCGTCCCTCCCACAGCTCCTGCCCCGCTGCTTGTGCCACGAGGGGCCAGTCTCCTCTGGCGGGTCGCTCACAGAGCTCTGCCACAGCCAGACATCTGGGCCCCTTATCAGAGTCTTTCTAAAAATAACCCCGGGCGGGAGCCTCGTGATGTCCCTGCCGCGCCTGAGCCAGCGGTGTCCTGGGACTCCTGGGCGAGCTGCCCGCCTGGCCAAGGCCCAGCTGCCACACCCCTAATCCCCCCGCTGCTGGGCTGGGGAGTGCAGCGGGCCACCCTCTGGCAGCAGGTTCGAGTGGGGCCTGGAGCTGCTCTGCAGGCCGGCGCGGCTGGGCCCAGGGCCGTCAGGAGGAGTGGGGGGTGTCTGCTGCATGGTGTGAGCCTGGGCTGGGCCGCCCCCAGGTAGGCCTGGCAGCCTGCAGAGCTGCGTTAGCTTGGGCCCCTCTGGGTCCCAGGAGCTGGGGCAGGACAGTCCTGGCCATGTGCCCTCCTGCTCCCGCGCCCGGCACCACGGGCCGGGCTGGGGAGCCTTCTGCCCCAGGGCATTCCTGCGGGGCAGGCCGCTGCCTCAGGTGGTGGGGTGCAGAGCGAGACCGAGCAGAGAGCAAAGGTGACCCCTGCGCCCCATCTCTGGTCCATGGGAGGAGACCTGTGGTGCCCAGGAGTGACCCCCTAGCTGCTCTGTGCCCCAGGATGCAGTGCCCCCAGCCCTAGGGACTGGCTGGGCTGCAGGACCCGGGGCCGGGCTGCGCTGTCTGCCCGGCCTGGCCTGGGCTGTGACGGCTGAAGCCTCTGTCTGTGGAGGAGCGAACAGCACCCCAGAGCAGGGCCTGGTGTCTGTGAGGTCTGGCTCCTTCATCGCTTCCCCTGCAGCCCCCGTCTCGCCCGTGGCCCCCCGTCTCCAGCACCCCCATCAGCAGGCCCCCTGTCTCCCCCACAGCCCCCTAATCTCCAGCCTATCCACCTCCAGCCCCCCATCTCTTCCGTGACCCCCCCCCCGTGGTCTCCCTGTCTTGCCCACGGCCCCCTTGTCTCCAGCCTACCCATCTCCAGCCCCCCCATCTCCACCGTGGCCCCATTTCCAGCTCCCCTATGGCCCCCCATCTCCTCCACGGCCCCCCTGTCTCCAGCCTACCCATCTCCAGCCCCCCGTCTCACCCACAGCCCCCCGTCTTCAGCACCCCCATCACCAACCTCCCTGTATCCCCTGCAGCCCCCCTATCTACAGCTCCCCATCTTCAGCCCCCCTATCTTCCCCACTGCATCCTTGTCTCCAGCCCCCCATCTCATAAGCTGCCCCCCCATCTTTCTTTCAGGATCAAGCACCCCAACATTGTGGCTTTGGATGACATTTACGAGAGTGGGGGTCACCTCTACCTCATCATGCAGCTGTGAGTGGGGGAAGGGGGCTCCCTGGCTGGCAGAGCGGGGAGGGGATGCGCTTGTGTTGGTGCTAGAGACAGCTGTGGTGGGGGCTAATCCGTGACACACGCGTGTCCCACGGCCAGGGCGGGGGCTAGTCCCTGACACACGCACGTCCCACGGCTGGGGCTGGGGCAGGGGCTAGTCCCTGACACACGCACGTCCCACGGCTGGGGCGGGGCCTAGTCCCTGACATACACGTCCTGGGGCTGGGGCAGGGGCTAGTCCCTGACATACGCGCGTCCCACGGCTGGGGCGGTGGCTGACCCGGAGCTCTCCCTGCCACCCGCAGCGTCTCAGGCGGGGAGCTCTTTGATCGGATTGTGGAGAAGGGGTTCTACACGGAGCGGGACGCCAGCCAGCTGATCCGGCAGATCCTGGACGCCGTGCGGTACCTGCACGACATGGGCATTGTGCACCGGGACCTGAAGGTGAGCCAGCGTCTGCCCGCATGGCACTGCTAAACGCAGGCAGTTGAGTCGCCAAAGCATCGCTGGCAAGTGCCTGCACCAGGTCTGCCAAGGCGTCACCAAAGGCCTGTCCCGGAGCCTGTGCGGGGGAGGCTGAGCCGCAGGCCAGGGCTGATGTGCCTTCCACACCCGGCACCAGCTCTGCCTCCCTCCCCCGGGGCGGGCACAGCGGGGTCTCCCCAGTCTCTGTGCGGGTTGAGTGAGGCTCGTGTTCCAGCTGCGCGGTGCCTGGGGGCGGCTGCTGTGTCCTGCAGGGAGGGGTCTGTGAGTGCCCTGGCCCCGCTGGCAGCTGGCTACGTTGTTGGCCCCACGCTCGCTCGGCAGCGCGGGTGCGAAGGGCGGCCCAAAGGGCTGGGGAGGGGAGCCGTCTGGCAGGCCGGGAGCCCCTGGGACGAGGGATCAGTTTGCAGGCGCTGTGTCCCGGCTGCCCAGTGGAACAGGCCAGGGGCTGCTGCTGGAGAGTTTTATGGCGGTTGCCTGTAGTGGTTTCCAGACAGCACAAGGGCGTGTGGAGCTGCCTTCACAGCGATCCGGGGCCCGTCTCATCAGTCTGGACTTCCCGAAATACCCTGGCTTGCGTTTGTCCCGGGGTGCCCTGCAGGGCGTGTTGGTTTCTCTGCAGACGCCAGAGGTGCCAGCCATGGGCAAGCAGCAGCCGATTCGTCTCCCGGGGCGGGCCGGGCCGGGCTCAGCGCTCACGAGGCTGGTTTGGGCTCCAGGTGGCGCAGGGAGCTGCGCCGGTCGGGAAGGTTGCCCAGCGCTCCTGATTTCCGTGGCGTGTAACTTTGCCAGGCTGCTCCTATCCCAGCCCCTTCCCAGGTCGCGGGCTGCGTCCAGCAGAAGGGCCCAGCCGCTCCGAGAACGAGCTGCGGGCAGCAGGTGCCTCGCGCAGCCCGGGCGCTGGGACGGGAACTTACGCAACCTGGTGCTCTGGGGCCAAGGGGCTCTGCCCGTCTCGGGAGCCCGGCCCAAGTGTGCTGTGTTCTGAGCCGCAGAAGAGTTCTGGTCTCGCGAGCTCAGCGAGATGGCGAGTGTCTGCGAAATTCCCCAAAGCTCCCATTTGCACTGCGCGTGCTCCAGCCCCTCCCACACCCTCCCTGTGCCTCTTCCCCGACCCCAGAGCGCCCGAGTGCCCGGTGCTGGGCGGAGGGGCTGAGCAGGATGGCCCCTGCCATATTCCTCCCGCAGCCTGGGCCCGGGCCCTACACTGCTGGCCTGGGGACTCAGCGCCCCCTGCTGGAGCCTGGGCAGGCTGACTCGACTGCCACGGTGGGAGGCATGGGGAGGGGAGGAGACTGGAGGGCTAGGAGCAGGGCTAATGTGGGACAGAAGGCTGGTAGGGATGGGAACAAATGGGGCAGGCGGGGATTGTGGCAGGGGACCAGGGCAGGAGGTGAGGTCATGGGGCAGGAACTGGGGGGGGGGCGGCTGGGATCGTGGCAGGGGCAGGAGGTGAGGCCATGGGACAGGGCCGGGGCATGGGGGCAGCTGAGATCGTGGTAGGGCAGGAGGTGAGGCCATGGGGCAGGGCCAGGATGTGGGGGCGGCTGGGATCATGGCAGGGCCGGGACGTGAGGGCAGGCAGGAAATGTGCTGTGTGGGGCGCACAGGACAGGCCCTGTCATGCTTGGGGAAGGATGTGGGGGGAAGGGCGGGGCCTGGGCTGGGGTGGGCTGTGGGGCTGGAGCCACCCAGGCCCTGGCTGACCCCCTGGCTCGGTGCAGCCCGAGAACCTGCTCTATTACAGCCCGGACCCGGACTCCAAGATCATGATCAGCGACTTCGGCCTGTCGAAGATCGAGGGCTCTGGCAGCGTCATGTCCACAGCCTGCGGGACCCCTGGCTACGTGGGTGAGTGACGGCGGGGGGCAGGGAGCCTGCCCCGCCTGCGCTTTCCTGGGGAGGGGGGCTTCCGCCCCGTGTTGGGGTTCCCTGTCGGGGGGGGGTTCTGCCCAGTTTTGGGGTTCCCTGTCGGGGGAGGGGGTTCTGCCCCGCGTTGGGGTTCCGTGTCGGGGGAGGGGGTTCTACCCCGCGTGGGGTTCCCTGTCAGGGGAGGGGGTTCTGCCCCACGTTGGGGTTCCCTGTCGGGGGGGGGGCCGTCATGTAATTAACTCTTTCGAAGGAGACCAAGCCCCATCCTCACGGCTGCCCCCCTCTCCCGCAGCCCCGGAGGTGCTGGCGCAGAAGCCCTACAGCAAGGCTGTGGATTGCTGGTCCATTGGTGTCATCGCCTACATCCTGTAGGTACTGCGGGGCTGGAGGGGGGTGGGGGGGGGGCGCAGGGATCTGGGGATCCCCCTGGACTGGGTGGGTACATGACCTGGATCCGTCCTGTGATTTCCCCCCCAGGCTGTGCAGTTACCCCCGTCTCTCACTCCCCCCCCCAACTGTGCGGGTCCCCCCGTCTCTCACTGCCCCCCCCAGCAGTGATCTCTTCCCCCCCCCCGACAGTGCGGGTCCCCCCGTCTCTCACTCCCCCCCCCCAGCAGTGATCTCTTCCTCCCCCCAACTGTGCGGGTCCCCCCCATCTCTCACTTCCTTCCCCCCCCAGTAGTGATCTCTTCTTCCCTTCGACTGTGCGGTTTCCCCCCCATCTCTCACTGCCCCCCCCCAGCAGTGATCTTTCTCTCCCCCTCAGGCTGTGTGGTTACCCCCCCTTCTACGACGAGAACGATGCAAAGCTCTTTGAGCAGATCTTGCGGGCCGAGTACGAATTCGACTCGCCCTACTGGGACGATATCTCCGAGTCAGGTGCGCAGGGCTTGGGTGCTGCTTCCCCCACGGGCTCCAGGGATGCCCAGTGTGTGTGGGCAGGGGCCGGCCTGGCCCGTGGTGACGTGGGGGGGCTGCAGAAGAGGAGGGATGTGGGGAGGGTGGGCAGGGGACAGCCTGACCCGCGGTGACGTGGGAGGTTGCGGGGAGGCTGGTCAGGGGCCGGCCTGGCCAGTGGTGACATGGGAGGCTGGGCAGGAGACAGCCTGGCCAGTGGTGACATGGGGGGGGCTGCGGGGAGGCTGGACAAGGGCCGGCGGGTGCCATGATGGGTCTTCTCTCTGGTTCTAGCCAAAGATTTCATCCAGCACTTAATGGAGAAGGATTCCAGCAAGCGCTTCACATGTGAGCAGGCCCTGCAACACCCCTGGTAAGGGGCCCATCCTGTGTCCCTCCGGGGGGTCCCCTTTGACAAACTACCCCACCCTAGGGCATCCCTGGAGTGGGGCAGGGACTGTCCCTCCACAGCCAGGGGCTTGGCCACTGCTGGGTCATTCTGCCCCCAGCCTTGCCTGTTAAGCAGTGGGGGGGGGGGAGCTGCCAGGATCCTGCCTCCCTGGGCACCAACCCCCCCTCTGTGCCCGTCTCAGGATCGCCGGAGACACTGCGCTGGACAAGAACATCCACCAGTCTGTCAGTGAACAGATCAAAAAGAACTTCGCCAAGAGCAAGTGGAAAGTGAGTGTCTTGTCCCCCCGCCTCACCCAGCGACCCACAGCTACGCCACCCCAACCGTGGCAGCTCCCAACGCCAGCCCTGGCCTCTGCCAGCAGGGGGCGCTGTGGGGGGAGCCCTGGGTGCTCCCAGCAGGGGGTGCTGTGGGGAGGGGGGGGCGCTCTGGGTGCTCCCAGCAGGGGGCGCTGTGGCAGCACTTGCTGGGCCCTACCAAATTCATCCTCCATTTTGGTCAATTTCAGTCATAGGGTTTTAAAAATTGTAAATGTCATGGTTTCAGCTCTTTAAATCTGAAATGTCAGGTGCTGTAATTGTGGGGTCCTGACCCAAACAGGAGTTATTTTAGGGGGGCTGCGGTATTGCCACCCCTATCTCTGTGCCGCTGCCGGCGGAGCTGGATGCTCTCTGGCCACTCAGCTCCGCCGGCAGCGCAGAACTAAGGGTGGCAATACCACAGTCCCCCTAAAATAACCTTGTGACCCCCCCTACAATTCCCTCTTGGGTCAGGACCCCAGTTTGAGAAACGCGGGTCTCCCCTGTGAAATCTGTACTGTAGGGGGTAGCAGCACACCAAAGACCAGTTTTCACGCTCTGCGACGCGCTTTTCATGGCCATGAATTTAGTAGGGCCCTACTCCTGTGCCTTTGCTGCCCTGGGGCTGGCGCCGTTCGCGGCACCCGTTCACACTGCCCCTCTGTCCTGGTGCAGCAAGCGTTCAATGCCACCGCCGTGGTGAGACACATGAGGAAGCTGCAGCTTGGAACCAGCCAGGAAGGACCCGGGCAAACCACTCCAACCAGCCCCTGCGACCTGCTGGAGGCTGGCGCCAGCAATGGTGAGTCTCCAGAACGAGGCCAAGCCGGGGACACCGAATTGGGTGGGCTCTGTTGGCTAGGGCTCGATCCCACTGTCCAGCCCCTGCCCATATTTCCCGTGCCAGGCTGAGCCGAGTCCCCAGGCAGGAACGCTGCGTCTGACGGCCTCTTCTCTCCCGGCAGGGTCAGACTCCAGGGGCTGCGACAGGTCGCTGGGGCCCAGCTCGCACCGCCCCCCCCAGGACTGACGGCACCCAGCATGGCCCTGCCTCGCCAGCACTGCCCCACGGGGGCCCTGGCCTCGGGGATGACCTGCGCGGGGTGGGTGGCGCTGGTGTCTCATTGTGGCGGCTGCCATGCGCCAAGCCGGGCGACTGGACGCAGCCCTGGCAGGGCACAGCAGAGAGCTGGCCTGGGACTGAGACTCCGGGGGAGACAGCAACAGCAGCTGGCGCTTGGGGCATGGCCGCCCCCCTGCAGGGTCCAGGCTCGGAACCCAGCATTTCCCCTGGGGCGGAGCCAGGGCCCAGCCTCCCTGGGGACCACACCTGGGCTAGGCACACTGATCCCCCTATGCTGGGGCTTGCATGTACTTGCTCACGCCACTTCAGCCCCCTTCCCTCCCTCCGCTCCACAGGAGGGAGCTCAGGTACCAGGGGAGCTGGGGCTTGCGCTCTGGCCAGACCCCCAGCAAGGGGCCCTGAGCAGGCTACAGGCCTAGCTCCACTGCGGGGGGTAGGGCTCGGTGCAGCCCAGCTGCAGGGTGACTGGCTGGGGCTGGGCCCGGCCGTGGAACAAGGGGCCGGTTCACCTAGCTGCAGCGCCCCTGTCTAGCCCCCGTTCCTGCCCCCCCCACCCATGTCCCCGGCCCCTCCCCGCATGGTCAAGCAGAATTTCCACGCAAGGCTGTTTCTACGTTGACGCTTGTATTAAAGGAAAGCAGCGAATGCAGCCCGGCGGCTTTGCTCACTGGGGCCCTGGCCGGGGGGACGAATCCCCCCCCCCCGCCCCCATCCACTTGTGCTGTGGCCGGGCCAAGGCAAGGCTCTGCTGGGTCAGGGCCCCAGGCCCCCCAGCCTGTGACATGGGGGGGTGACCCGAGGGGGAGGGTGAATGAGTGCACATGGGAACCCTCGGCAGACCCTGCAAGGCAGGCTGGCCGTGTGCGCCTCCCCGGGCCAGGCCCTCCAGCTCTGGGTAGGGTACCAGGGTTACGGCCATAAGGAAGGGCCCAAGCCCGGCTCGTGTGGGCTCTCCTCCACCCTCAAGCCACGCTGTGCTCGTCAAAGGCCCGCAGCTGCGCCACACTGGCTTCCTCATTGGGTGGCCGTGCTGAGCCAAGCTGGGCGGGTACTGGCCTTTCGCCCTGGTGGGTGCCATATCACTGCTCCAGCCTGGCCTATAAACATGCACTGAGCCACCCTCCCCCCCGTTTCACCTCCAGCTGCTCTGGATGCTGATAGTCTACATTACGGACCGGTCCATACACCCAGCCCCCAGCCGGGCACAGCCCTGGAGAGAGGCTGTAACTGGGCCCGCCCTGCTCTGTTGTTATCTTCCCCTCCCCCAGCACCACAGCTCAGTGCCCAGCCCCCTGTGGGGAGGGGCCGGGGCGGGTGCAGCACTTTTCCCCACGGGGCCGTTTCCGGCTGGCCCCACGGTGGCATTTGCCAGTCTGGGCACAAGGGGCTGGAGCTGCTTCTGTGCACAGAGTCCCTGTGGCCCCAGGCGAAGCCGAGTCCTGCCCCCCTGCTTCCAGGGCAGCGGTGGGTCTGCAATGGGCCAGAGAAGCCACTGTTGGGGCTGGGCCCCCCTTCATGCCGACGCTTGTGCTGGGGTTCTGCCGGAACGTCTTTAAATCAGCACAGAAGAGAACCTGCGAGACAGGGAGAGATGGGGAGCTTGGGGGTGGAGAGGGCGCGCCCAGCCGTGGGAAGGGGGATCTGACCTTGTGGGCTGCCCCTCTCTGCAGGCCAGGCTCGTGTCGGGGGCCCTCTGGGGACATGGCCTGGGCACTACTCACCGCCTGCGCCCAGCCTGCGTAGGGCCCCCAGAACTGCCGGAAAAAGTCTCCTGAGGAGAGAAAATTCCAGTGAAGGGGGGGAGCAGCCCCTGGCCCACACAGCCTCCCTGCGCCCTCTCCTTGCTGAGCTGCTCCCCAGGGAGGGGCCCAGTGCGACACCCCCCCCCCCCCCCCGGGCACTCACCGAGCTCCCTGTGCACACGCATCGTCACGCTCCGGGCACCTGAGCCCGGCTCCAGGCTGTAGTCCCGCCGGGCGATCTGCCACACATGGGTGTCCACGGGCACGGCCTCTGCCTTGTCCAGTGCCATCAGGCACACGCAGTCTGCCACCTGCCCCGGGGGGGGGGGGGGGGGGGCGGGGGGGAGAGACGGTCAGGCCCCATCCCCAGCCATCAGCGCCCCCCACCCCCACCTGCCCCCTCCCCCAGCCATCAGAGCCCCCCACCCCGCCATCAGCACCCCTCACCTGCCCCCCACCCTGCCGTCAGCACCCATCTGCCCCCTCCCCCAGCCATCAGCACCCCCCAGCCCCCCTCCCCCTCACCTGCCCCCCACCCCCATCTGCTCCCCACCCTCATCCATTAGTGCCCCCACCTGCCCCGCACCCCAAGCCCTCACCTGCCCCCCACCCTGCCATCAGCACCCATCTGCCCCCTCCCCCAGCCATCAGCACCCCCCACCCCCATCAGCACCCACCTGCCCCCCTCCCCCAGCGCCTCACCTGCCCCCCACCCTGCCATCAGCACCCCCCACCCCCATCCATTAGTGCCCCCATCTGCTCCCTCCCCCAGCCATCAGCACCCCCACCTCCACATGCCCCCCCTCCCCCAGCCATCAGTGCCCCCCCAGCCCGCTACATTGAGCTGCTCCTGCCATACACATCCCCTGTGCGCCCAGCTCTCAGCCCGCTGCAGGATGGGGCCCTGTTCCCCGGCCACCACGCGAGGGCTGAGGTGAAAGGAGCCAGGTGCCTGCGCTGAGCCCCTGGGGGCCCAGCACTCACCTTGGCCCCCACGCCGGGCAGGGCGCACAGCAGCCTCCTGGCCTCCGGGTACGGGGTGCTGCGCAGCTGGTGCAACCCCTCGGCCCCAAACTGCCTCAGCACGGCCTGGGCGCTCTGGCTCACAAACTTTGCCCGGTACCCAAAGCCCAGAGCCCGGAGCCGTTGCTCAGCATCAGCCCCTGCCCCAGAACAGCAGGTCAGCCATGGGGCGCGGGCTGGGCTGCCAGGGGGTGGGGGTGGGCCATGAGGGGGCGGGTGCTGGGCTGACGGCTGGGGGGACAGACACCGGGGGGTGGCACAAGGGGGTCGGAGCTGAGCTGCTGGCCCGGAGGTGGGTACAAGGGGGCGGCCGTGGGGCTGCCAGCCGGCGTGGGGGGGGGCAGGAGGGGGCGGCCGTGGGGCTGCCAGCCGGCGTGGGGGGGGCAGGAGGGGGCAGACGCGGGGCTGCCAGCCGGCGTGGGGGGGGGCAGGAGGGGGGGGCGCGGGGGGGCAGGTGGGGGTGGGCGTGGGGCTGCCAGCCGGCGTGGGGGGGCAGGAGGAGGCAGACGTGGGGCTGCCAGCCGGCGTGGGGGGGGGCAGGAGGGGGTGGGCGCGGGGGGGCAGGTGGGGGTGGGCGTGGGGCTGCCAGCCGGCGTGGGGGGGGGCAGGAGGGGGCAGACGCAGGGCTGCCAGCTGGCGTGGGGGGGGCAGGTGGGCGTGGGGCTGCCAGCCGGCGTGGAGGGGGCAGACGCAGGGCTGCCAGCCGGCGCGGGGGGGCCGGTGGGGGCGTGGGGCTGCCAGCCGGCGTGGGGGGGGGGCAGGTGCGGGGGGGCAGGAGGGGGCGGGTGCGGGGCTGCCAGCTGGCGTGGGGGGGGCAGGAGCGGGCGGGCGCGGGGCTGCCAGCTGGCGTGGGGGGGGGCAGGAGCGGGCGGGCGCGGGGCTGCCAGCTGGCGTGGGGGGAGCAGGTGGGGGGGGCAGGAGCGGGCGGGCGTGGGGCTGCCAGCTGGCGTGGGGGGGGCAGGTGCGGGGGGGGGCAGTTGGGGGGGGCGTGGGGCTGCCAGCTGGCGTGGGGGGGCCAGGAGGGGGCGGACGCGGGGCTGCCAGCTGCCGTGGGGGGGGGGCAGGAGGGGGCAGATGCGGGGCTGCCAGCCGGCGTGGGGGGGGCAGGTGGGCGTGGGGCTGCCAGCCGGCGTGGGGGGGGGGGGCGGGGGGGCAGACGCGGGGCTGCCAGCCGGCGTGGGGGGGGGGCAGGAGGGGGCAGACGCGGGGGGGCAGGTGGGGGTGGGCGTGGGGCTGCCAGCCGGCGTGGGGGGGCAGGAGGGGGCGGCCGTGGGGCTGCCAGCCGGCGTGGGGGGGGGGCGGGGGGGGCAGACGCGGGGCTGCCAGCTGGCGTGGGGGGGGGGGCAGGAGGGGGCAGATGCGGGGCTGCCAGCCGGCGTGGGGGGGGCAGGTGGGCGTGGGGCTGCCAGCCGGCGTGGGGGGGGGCAGGGGGGGCAGACGCGGGGCTGCCAGCCAGCAGGGGGGGGGAGGGGGCAGGACATACTCACCAGCTAGGGCCTGCAGCGAGGGGAAGGCATGGTACGGCTCCCCATCCAGCTGGCAGAGGCGGCGCCCAAAGGCCTGGCAGAGGCGCTCAATCATGCCCGTGATGCGCGCCAGGTGGTTGTTGGAGGTGCAGAGGAAGGAGAAGAGACACTCGATGGGGTCCTGGCGCAGCACGCGGACGCCTGCAGGCCAGAGGGCAGCCTCAGACAGGGAAGGTGCTGCCTGGCCTCCACATAGCAATGCCACGCAAAGCCCCCATAGCCACCACCCCTCCCCGGGGC
This sequence comes from Emys orbicularis, assembly GCF_028017835.1. NCBI lineage: Eukaryota > Metazoa > Chordata > Testudines > Emydidae > Emys > Emys orbicularis. The sequence continues at coordinate 131,104,722 of NC_088689.1, forward strand.
CGGCACCAAGTACCCCAGCAGGACTCAGGCCCCCACAGTCCGTGACTAAACCAGCCTGGGCAGGCCCCAGCCCAGCTCCTCGCGCCGGGCAGGAGCCAAGGTCTGCCCCAGTCACAGGACCAGCACTCAGCAGGGCACGGCACAGCCGGGGCTCCACACGCCCCAGACTGTCCGCCACCTCCTCCCTCGGCCTCTGGCCTTTACAAAGACCGGCTGAGCAGAGAGATGCGACTGTGTGCAGCGCCAGACCCCCTCCCCCCCCGCCATGCGCCCCACCCCGCTGAGCACTCCAACCCTGCACAGGGCCCCTGGAGCAGAGGGTCTCTCAGCACCGCCCCTCCGAGAGCTCCCCCCTCGCAATGGGCCCAAGCAGCAGGGCGTCTGGTACACTGCTCGGGTAGCACATGGTGCAACAGGGCCAGGGACTCGCCTCTGTCAGTGGGTACGCTACACTGGCAGGGCATGCCTGGGCGGGCTGACAACATCCCCCTCTGCAGAGCACATGCTAACAGAGTGTCTTGTCCCTACCGCTCCAAGCCGGGGGACAGGAGACAGAGGCAGGGACTTGCCAAGTAGCAGCAGGTGAGACTGGAATCCAGCTCTCAGCCCTGTGCCCAGCAGGCTCCTACGGGACTCGGGGGAAATGCATGAGCTGGGTTATCTGTGCGAGATGCGATGCCCGTTTGTTTCCCCCTGACTACTCCGAGAGCCCTGCTGCCCTGAGTGAGCCAAGGCAGCCAGACCCCAGGGCAGTCAGCACTGGGGTCGGGGAGGCACACGGCTGCCCACAGCAATGCTAACTCACTGTGACATGCACCAAGGGACAGGAAAGAAGAAGGTGCCAGAACTGCACTGGGGAGCTGGTGCTTCCAAACAGCTGAGGCCCCACAACTAAGGAAGATTATGAGTGAAATTGATCAGAAGGAAAAATGTAGACAGAAAAAAATTAACAAATTGGGAGCTCTTTAAGAAGAGTTAATCCGATGGCCCAAATGCCACGATTCTACCAGTGAGAAAGGACAACTTTGGTTAGGAGGCCTTCCTGGTTCAGTGGTGAAGTGAAGGCAGCAATTAGAAAACCGATATATAACAAGTGGGAAAAAGAGGAAACAGATGGCAATTTATATCAATTTAAAGTTATGAAATGTAGAAAATTAATACGGGAAAAATCCATGGCTGGCAAGAATGAGGAGTTTTTGAGTATATTATGGATAAAAGAAAGAACAATAGTATAAGCCTGGCTAGACAGAGATGGTAAAACTGGTCATGATGCGGAAAAGGCAGAAGTGTTCATTCAATATAACTGTTCTGTGTTTGGAAAGAAGCATATCATGTCACATGAGGATGATGAAGTACTTTCCAGTCCATTAGCAATTTAGGAGGCTGTTAAACAACATTTACTAGGGACAAACGTTTAAATCAGCAAGTCTAGAAAACTGGCTCTCAGGAGTCGTAAGAGAGCTGACTGAGGAGATCTCTGGGCTACTGATGTTACTTTTAAATAAATCTTGGACTAGCTGGGAAATTCCAGAAGACAAGACGAGTGCTAAGGGCAGGTCAATATTCAAAAAAGGCAAGTGGGATATCGCCTGACATCAACCCCGGGGCAAAATAATGGAAAAGTTGATATGGGATTCAACTACCAAGGAATGAAAGGGTGAATACGATCAGTGCCAGCCCACGGTGTTGGGGACACAGGGCACAGGGCATTCTTTGAGGAGCTTCCACGTTTGGCCGATAAATGTAACTGTTGGAAGGCGTTTGCCTTAGTGCTGCAGAGCTGTCTATTTGCCCTGTACTCTCTCACTACAGTACGTTACCTGGGGTAAGCCCTGGCTAACTGCCAGCTCTCCCAGAGCAGGCATCAATGGGGGACCACCATCGAATGGGGGCGTTTCTAGTGGGCTTCCCTGGGAATCAGTGTGAGCCTGATGCTGTTCAGCATGCCCATCGCTCACCTGGCAGGAAATCTGCAATCCCTGCTGACGGCAGACTGAGGGAGGGGAAATCTGCTGAGCCAGGCAGGCGTGCGGTTAGCTAGGCCCAGCCTGGCAAGTTGGACATCGAGGGCCAAGGAACGGTGGCCCCCCACAGAGGGGGGACAGGGTCCTGGGAAGCAGGGAGACTGGAAAGGATCAGGACCTATGGGACTGGGTCCTGCAGGCAAGAAAGCCCCCCCTGGAGCTTAGGCCTGGCCTTACCACCTGGGAAACTGACCCAGAGCCCACCAGGTACGTTACCAGGGGCCTGCTCCTGGGCGCCCCTCAGACAGAGCCCCTGGGCTGGGGTGGTGCAGCACAGTGCGACATGGGAGAAGCAGGTGGTGAGGAAGGGTGCCGAGGCCCTGCTGGAGGGGCAGCACCCTGACACCCCCCCTAGGAAAAGCCCACTCAGCTTGGGCACCAAGAGCAGAGCAGAACAGCTGGGAAGAGCCACGAACCAATCAGGAGCCAGCAGGCATGTGGCGAGGGCAGGCCCGCTTCGCCCGGCTGGCGCTAGGCCAATGGCTCAGCCAGCCCCATTCTGAGTGACTTTCACCCTGAGGGCACGGCCTAGCTGCCACGCACAGGCCAGGCAGCAGAGGAGAGGAACTGCCCTTGCCCACTGGCCACGGCATCGCTCGGGGCTCGGAGAGCAGGAGCTCTGCTGGACGAGCAGCCCCGGCCCAGATGCAGCTTGGTCAATGGAAGAAGGCTCCTGTCCACCTAGCTAGCGTCCCCACGCCCATGTGAGCCCTTGGCACAAGGTAGCCTGTGTCTGCACGCCAGGGTCAGCGCGCTGGAGCTCTGCCCCTCCAGCCCCCACAGCGAAAAGCACTGGCCCATCGAGACATTGCTGCTGTCCCAGTCTGCCTGCCAGGCGACCCATGACGTATGTGTGATCCCCCCAGCTCAGCCCTCTGCTCCGGCTGCCCGGCACCAACGTACCTGGGAAACTGGCAGCCACTTTCCGGAAGTGCGGGTCCACAGCACCCCAGGCCTGGTACAGCCCGGCCAGGCCTACGTCCAGCTGGAAGTAGTCATGGAGGATCTGCTGGGCTTCACAGCTGCCCCTGCCGCCCAAAGCCTCCATGGCGGGGGCCTCAGGTTGCAGGCTCCCCGCTGCGTCTCTTCCCCTGGGCTGCAGCTCCTGCCCCGTGGCCTTTGTGCGGCTGCCTTCCTCCTCCTCCTCCTCCTCGTCGTGAACCGTGTAGCAGAGCTGCTCCTCGGTCTGCCTGAGCGTCCACACCCGGCCCGCCAGGACCCCGGTCCAGTGCCCGGGGCTGCGCTCCCTCCAGCTGACACACACACGGGCCAGTCAGCGCCAGGGGGTGGCTGCCCGGCACCGCTGTGCTCCTGGCCCACCAAGGGGCCTGGATTCTCCAGCCCAGGGCCCCAGGGGCCCCCCAACTGCCCCAAGGGCTTTGCCCACGTGCTGCCAGATTCCCAATGTGGGGGCGGCTCCCGGGGCGGGGGCGGGCACGTGCTGGAGAGACGCGAGGCCCCGCTGGCAGGACCCCAGTGCAGGGTCTCGGGGCTGACTCCCCCGCGGTGCCGGGCGCAGTCTGCACGGGGGAGGGGGGATGGACCTCCCGGGCCCTGCGCCCCTCCCCCAACCGCCCCCTCGCTGCGCCCCCCGGACCCCTCCCCGAACCACCCCGCCCCCAACCGCCCCCCAAAGCCCGCCCTCAGCTCCGCTCCCTCGCTCCGCCCCCCAGACACCTCCCCCAAGCGCCCCTCCCCCGCCCGCTGACCGGAAGGCCTGGCCGCAGCGCAGCACCAGCTCCAGCCGCAGCTCCGAGCGCGGGCAGGGCAGGTGGCCCCAGAGCGCCGGGCCCCCGCAGCGCTTCATGCCGCGCGCCCGGGCCCCGCTCTAGGCTGCCGCCGGCGTCTCTATGGTCTGAGCCCAGCCCCGCCCCAGCGACGTGCCCCTACCTAAGCCCCGCCCCTTCGCACTGCCTAGGCCCCGCCCCCAGAGATCCCGCCCCGCCCATCCCCCCCCCCCCCCCCCCCCCAGGGCCGGGCCCAGGCAGCGCCAGCCTCACGCCCGGGTGCAAATAGACGGTTTATTGTCTAAGAATCAATAGATTTTCTTCCTTCCAAATAAATACAAACGAGCGTCTGACCACGGCGGGAGGAGGAGACGCGAGTCCAGAGGGGGGAGGGGAGGGCAGGGCGCAGCTGATCCCAAAAGCTACCGTATCAAAGTGTGCGAGTAAGAAGATTACAAAGGAAGTCCCGGGCTACACCGGCTGGAAGGGCCAAGATGGGAAGCGCTGTTTAGTACCAAAATGCTTCCCCCGAGACACTGAAACGGGCTACCACGGAGAATAATTTAATTCTCCAGTCTGTACAGTACTGCCCCTTGCCCCGCTGGAGGTGTGCCACGGCACGCGGGGGGAGGTACCAGCCCCCGGGAACTGCCCTGCCCCGGGACGGTGACATTCGAGGCAGGGAGCAGGGCAGCACACGAGGAGGGGAGGCTCCAGCAGTGCCAGCTGGAAAGGGGGGAGGGTGCAGAGGGTACTGCTGGGCACTGCATTCGGCAGCAGGCGATAGCTCCGCCTGCTTCTGCTCTAACCCACTCACTCCTGTGCTCGGCCCCGGCTGCTTTCAGGAGCACGCTCTGTCCCAGTGACGGGGGCAAGCCCCTGCTCCTGTACAGACCAGCTGCACTAAGTGCCCAGGACTGAGAGCCCTGTTTGCCCTGAGACTGAGAAGCCATGAGCAGAGCCAGTGGATCACCGAGGCAGCAGCTGGCGTCAGTCGCTCTCGCTGGAGTCGCTGCTCTGTTCGCCTTGCACCTTGTTGCGGTGCTGCATGGCACGGTGGTAGGCGATCTGCACCGACTTGCGGATGTTTGACTTGCGGCCCTCCAGCATCTTCTCCTTATCCAGGTCCTGGTTCACACCCAGTGGCACAAGCTTGGTCCGGGGCAGCCACTGCCTGGAGGAAAGGACATCACACCTCATTTGAGGCTTCCCATCATCTGCCTACCCCAACCCCAGCCTGGTGGTGGTCACGGACTCGCCCTCACCACCCCATCCCCAGCAGGCCTTGCTCTGTCTTGCTGGGGGGACCGCAGAGCTGGCACACATCAGGAGAAAGCCCTGGCCGGCCCTTACCAGGTGCGCTTGTTGTCAAAGAAGAGGACGAGGTAGAGATGCTCTCGTGCTTCCTGAGTCATCTGCTCTCCCAGCTTCAGCACCTCCAAGGGAGGCACTGGGATGGGGACGCCATGGTGGAACATACCCTCCCGTGGCATCTTCGGATCAATGATCTGCCAAACCAGCAGGGAGACAAAGGTGAGATCCCAGGGAAGGGGCAGAAGGGGGAGCACAGAAGCCCCCACCAGCCCCACTAACGCACTGAGGAAAGCCTTTCCTGGGGGTATAAGGCAGAATCAGGATGTTCACTCCAGCCCGGAACAAGCAGAGTGCTGCCCGGCCCCTAATAATCCGCTCTCGCACTCCCCTCAGCTCTTGGCAGCACTATCCCTTTCAACCCCGCCCAGCAGGGCTTGGTTTGACCAGTTCATTCCTAAGTGTTGCGCTTAGAACCCAAGGGCCCCGTGGTAGTGACTGCACTGGAAAGCGGCCAGCTAACACCAGCTCCGTGTCTGTCACCATGACAACCCGAAGCAAAGGGGCTCCAGGCGTGCACAAAGAGGCAACGTCCCAGGGGCTGTCTCCTGCTCACATCCCCCCTTCAGAAACAGCCTTAGCTCATGCCTTGCCTTCCGCCATGGGCCTCTGGCATCACTGACAAGACAGCAGCTGGTGTGCCGAGAGCACTGCCTACCAGGATGAGCAACAGACTCTCAGCGCTTCCTTCTCTTTAGACTGCGAGCTGACTGGGGCAGGCTCTGCGTACAGCGCCTAGCACAGCAGAGCCTGGTCTGTAACTGGGGCTCCAAGGCAATGCCACAGTACTAACAGACCAACTCTCTTGCTAGCCTCCGGGAAGAACAGCCTCCAGCTCCCCGAGGACTGCGCGCCCGCTGCACTCACATTAGACCCTAGAGCCCGCAGCTCAGCCTCCCGTTACCCTGGGGAGCAGATCTGCAGAGTGACAGGGTATTTCCATGCTCAGGGCTGAGGCTGAAGCAGCACCTTCCGAGGTTCGATTGCTAGGTTTTTAAGGCCAGAAGGGACTTTCTAGTCTGAGCACCTGCATAACAAAGGCCAGAGAGCGTCACCCAGCGACTCCTGCACTGAGCCCCACCGCTGGGTCTGACTAAAGCAGGACTAGTTAAGAACTCAGGAACAGCTGTGGCCAGGATCACTAGCCTGGGGAGCCGGCCAGCCACATTCTATAGGGGTTCACGTAACATCAGCAGCACGGCCGTGCTGGGTCAGACCAGTGTCCTGGCTGCAGAGGGAATGAATAGAACAGGGCTGTTATCCAGTGATCCAGCACCTTTCACCCACTTCCAGCTTCTGGCAGTTGGAAATTTAGGGACACCCACAGCATGGGGTTGTCCCCCTGCCCATCCTGGCTAACAGTCATTGATGGGCTGTCCCCCATGAACTGATACAGTTCTTTTTTTTAACCCAGTCATACTTTTCTTCACATCCCCCGGCAACAAGTGCCACGCAAGAAGTACTGCCTTGTGTTTTAAACCTGCTGCCTAATCATGTTACGTGAAGAGGCAAATGATGCTTCCCTATTCACTCTCTCCACCTGTCATGATTTTACGGACCTCTCTCCTATCCCCACTCAGTCGTCTCATTTCCGAGCTGAACAGTCCCAGTCTTTTTGATCTCTCCTCATATGGAAATTGTTCCATCCCCCTAATGAAGACCATGCATAAGTGTTCTCTCTGGCAGACAGGAGGCAGAGGAGACCTGAGGCCACCCCCAGATCTCAGTGTAAGACCCAAGAACAGGGGTACCCCACAGGATTCGCACATTGGAGCAAATGGCAAATGTGCTTTAGCCCTAATTGTTATGGGAAGCAGCAAGCCCCTTAACTTCCCCACTAGTCCCAGGGAGACTAGCCCACAATCGGCACAAGAGCAGCAAGGCTCCCACCGGACTGGCCCGAGGATGGCAGAGACATGTGGTGCAGATCATCTGGGTGCAAGGGGAGGGGATTCCCAGTGTTCTGGCCAACCAGCAAGAGTGTCAGCTTGTTGGCCCCAGAGAATCCGTTCACTCCCTCACTATGAACCAGGTGAGATTCTGCCAGGCCCCGGGTCCTGCACGGGGAGGAAAAGGAGAGCTGAGGACACGCAGCCTGCTGTACCCACCAGTGCTGGGTATGATGGGTACCCCCTGCACTTAGCCCACACCAGGTCCAGGGCGTCCAGAGAGGAGTCTTCATCTTCCGACAACCACCCGGCTCCACGCCCAATGCTCTTCCGCACCACTGCGCCAAAGAAAAGGGGGAAGAATTAGCATGGAGGCTTCCAGGCAGTGACAGGAGCTGAAGCTGCTGGCCGAGGCCCAAGATACTCACTGCTGTGACCAACGCCTCGCCCAGCACCAACAGAGTAGGACTCATTCTCCGTTCCAGAGGTATCCTCGCTGCTGTCCTCTGGGAAGTTCACACGGGAGAAGGAGGGCTTCCCTCTGCCCTGCTTGGAGGGCGTCGTGCTGTGGGAAGGCAGGGAAGCAGTCCTGTTACTAGGCGCCACGTTACCCTTCCAGGCACTGCTTTCCTGTGCGTTGTGGGGAGGGGATCCTTAGGACACCCATGTTTTGGGGAGGCGGCCGGCCAGTGCCCTCAGGAATAGAGCCCATAGCGCTCAGCAGAGGAACTGCCCACAATAGTGTTCTAAGATATGGGGCTCTCCAGTCGCCTTTGAAAGGGGGAGTCAGTGGTTAAGTGAGAAGGGTCCTGCCAGATGGCATGCCCCCCCCCACTCAGCCTGGGTCTTCACTCCAGCGCAGGCCTAGGGTCCCTCTGTCCACAGAGACAAAGAAACTGGCACAATCCACCCAACCCATGCTGGCCTCCAGCAGATACATGTGCGGGAGCAACCTCTGTGCAGTTCTCTGGTTCGGGCTCTCCGGCCATGGCCTCACCAAGAGGGCTGTGTGACAGCTGCCCCCAGGGCAGGGCTGAGCGCTGGCAGACTCATAGCAAGCCAGGACCAACGAATCCCAGAGTCTGGGCCTTCTGCTCCTCAGCAGGCACGTCACAAACGTGTGGCTTTGGGCGCTGCATGTGAGAGGAAGGGAGGAGCTGGGGCAGCCACGGTGGGCTACTGCTAAATGGATTTACAAAGAGGCTGTACCCACTCCTGGTACAGCCGCTGGGACAGAGCCCCCTGGCTGGCCTAATGCCAGGAGCCACCTGGGCACGTACCTGGTGCGATCCGAGGCAGCGCTGCTGCTGCTGCTGCTGCTGGACTCCGAGTCGGAGCTGCTCCGAGGAAGGCTGCAGTCGTTCCGGTAAACCAGGAAGCTCTTTTTAACCGGCTGGCTCCCACCACTGAAGCCATTGGCTGACAGGTCTGCAGCAGAGCCAGGCAAGGGACAACATTAGTCACACACACAGATCCAGCATGGCCCCCTCCGACCCTCGCTGCTGCAGCAGCCACACTCACCAATGGGAGGGTCTTCGGTGGATTTATCACTGTCACTCTCAGAGCTGGAACTTGGCCGTGGGCTCCTCCCTCTCTTCCGCTGGCGCTGCGACCCCTCCATTATTGGAAGCTGGGGGGGACCTATTGGGCTACTCCCATGCCCTGCAGCTAGCTGGCTGTCCCGGTTCTTGGGTGGGCGTCCGGGGCGTTTTGGGGGCCCTGCGGTTTTGGGGTTCTTTTTGGAGAAGAGCACAGAAGTCCTCCTGCCGACCTCATGCGCTGGGGTGGAGGAAGAGTTGGGGCCCAGACCTGGCAGAGGGGATGAGAGAGAGCATGTTCAGAAGCTGGGCAGCAGGCTCCACCACGCTGCCCCACTCCCAGCTCCCCAGGGGAGCTCTGGAGATCTGCCCCCACAGCTCACACCTGCCTCCAGCGAGGTCATCGGGCAGCAGTGTGCAAAAGCACGAGGGGAGAGCTGTGGGGAGCCCAGGGCTGGCACAAGAGAGCTGCAGATCAGCAGCAGAGCTTTGTACAGGAGAAGGCATGGGACTTTCCCTTCCATCTTGCCACCCCTGTCCTCACATCACCAAACCTGGGCAATTAGCGGAGTTGCAGAGAATCCTCACCAGAGGGGATCTCCAGAGAAGACTCCGCCCTAGCAGTGCAGCCACTCCCTAGTGTTCAGAGACACCGAATTCAACGAAAGGAAGATGAGCAGCAACAGCATCTCCCAAATTCCTCAGGCTCCAGCTGGGAGCTGCCCAGCCCTGCTGCACCCCTGGAAAGCTACAGATATCTGAAGTGCTTGCCCTTCCCTGTGCTAAAGGCCCAGCAAGCCAGTAGCAGGAAAGCAGTTCAGCCCCGCAAGGGCCTGGATTCCCACTGGGCCCCATGCCTGTGGTTATTTCTGAAAGGGACTGAAGGATGGAATTTCTGCCGTGCTCTCAAGGCAGCCAGGCCCAGAGCCTCCTTCCTCGTGTGTGCCAGGAAAGGGGGAGCTTGTAGGTGGTCAGTGGCTCAGCCCCTAGCACTTGGCTGCTGCATTGTTCTCCAGGCAGCCTAGCTCACCGGCCAACACTGCTGGCTCCCATCCAGCTCTGACTCCGTCCTCTGCAGCCTGGCTCCATGGCACAGTGCAGGGAACATGCCTGCCAGCCAATTAACTGCCTCATGGGCAGTTGTGTACTGTGTACAGATGTGGTCTCCTCACCTCAAAAAAGATATTCTAGCACTAGAAAAGGTTCAGAAAAGAGCAACTAAAATGATTAAGGGTTTAGAGAGGGTCCCATATGAGGAAAGATTAAGGAGGCTAGGACTCTTCAGTTTGGAAAAGAGAAGACTAAGGGGGGACATGATAGAGGTATATAAAATCATGAGTGATGTTGAGAAAGTGGATAAGGAAAAGTTATTTACTTATTCCCATAATACAAGAACTAGGGGTCACCAAATGAAATTAATAGGCAGCAGGTTTAAAACAAATAAAAGGAAGTTCTTCTTCACGCAGCGCACAGTCAACTTGTGGAACTCCTTACCTGAGGAGGTTGTGAAGGCTAGGACTATAACAATGTTTAAAAGGGGACTGGATAAATTCATGGTGGCTAAGTCCATAAATGGCTATTAGCCAGGATGGGTAAGAATGGTGTCCCTAGCCTCTGTTCGTCAGAGGATGGAGATGGATGGCAGGAGAGAGATCACTTGATCATTGCCTGTTAGGTTCACTCCCTCTGGGGCACCTGGCATTGGCCACTGTCGGTAGACAGATACTGGGCTAGATGGACCTTTGGTCTGACCCAGTACGGCCTTTCTTATGTTCTTATGGGGGAAAGCTGCCGAGCAAGTGGCAGCTGCAGGCAGGGTCCTGGCACAACTGGGAGACAGGAAATGAAATGCTGGGCACCTGGTGCAGCAAAAAGGGAATCCTGGATTGGAAAATGCCCAACTCTACACTCTGGAGTTGGGGAGGAGAGGCGGGGTGGGGGCGGGGGCCAGCTGGGAGGAGTGGGCTGACCCGGCTGGGTTAACTGGGAGGGGAGGCGGAGCAAACCAGGACACAAGGGCTCCTTTGACACGTTTAGAAGCGAGCCGGGAAAGCCCCACAGGTAGCAGGAGCTGAAATCGGACAGCCCGTGGCCAAGGCATGATGCTTAGAACGGGCAGCTCTAGGCTCCCCGCTCAGGGCCCGTGGGGCCTTGGCCACGCTGCCCAGCTAGGTCCAAAGCCGTGGGGTTCGCCACAGAGATCTCTCTCCAGCAGCCTGGGCAGCTTGTCCTCTCCTGGGCTGGCCGTGCAGCTCCGCTCTCGCTGGCCTGTGCTTTGCCTCTCCTGGGGCTGTCCCTTTGCACCCAGTTTGACCCCAAGCAGGTTTCTTCACCTGGGCACTGGGCCCCTTTGACCTGCATTGCCTCACTAGACGGTCAGTGTCTGGTCACGTGCTTCAGGCTCTGTGGAGGCGGGGGGCGTCTCGCTGACCCTTTGCAGGATCTGGTTTAAGCTAAAACTGCCTTTGGCGCCGGTCCCGTTTTCACCGGGTGGATTGCCTTGATGCTCTCTCCCATGCGTCCCCCTGCTCTGGGAGGGAAGGTCCATGGCTGCTGATTCTGCACCCTCCACCCTTCTCAGGGCCACTAATGAGGAACCAAGGAAGGAGCAGGACCTCCTCCCACCCCAGCCTCTGCTCTGGGAGGGAAGGTCCATGGCTGCTGATTCTGCACCCTCCACCCTTCTCAGGCCCTGCCCGGGCGTGGGGTTAAGCCAGGCCCCTGGGTATTACGTGCTGTGCCAGGGTGTCGATACCACCCCCCAGCCAGTACCTTTGCCAGTTTCCTGGCTGCTGCTCTCCTCTGCAGCGCTGTCAGTCTGTATGTCCTTCTCGCAGGGGTGGTGGGCCTGCAGGATCCCCCTGGCGGAGGGGCCGTGCCTGTCCAGCACATCCCGTGGGTGAGCCAGCTTCCGGCGCAGGACTGTGATCTCCTTCTTGATCATCTTGGCACGGCGGGAGCGCCCAATGCTCTGCTTCCCAGCATTGACCTCGTCCAACTGCTCCAGCAAGATCTTAAGCTGCTCCTCCAAGGGCAGGTGCTTCTGGTTCTCTGATAGCAGCAGCCGCACCTCCTCTGTGGGCACAAAGAGAGTCAGATGGGTGAGAGAAGCCAGGTAGCGCTTTGAAATTCCCTTCCTCCTGGAAAGGGGACATGGCAATCCAGAGGGGATTAACCCACAGGCACAGACCAGTCACCTGAAGGGGTCCAAGAGACGAACTCCATGGGGAGGGAGGAGCCAAACAGGCTCAGCTTCAGAAATGCACACAGAATAATCCACATCGTGCTGAATGGGCCGGGGACCAGCAAGAATCAGACAGGGGTTTGCCACTGGATAGAGCAGCACAAGAATCAGTTCATTGGGGGGGTGTCCTGGAGCAGGGAGGGGAGGGGAGGGTCTCCCCCCCCCCCCCCCAGCTCTGGGGAGACCCCACCTCCTGGTACTCAGCTCCAGGCCCCTCAATTCCTCCGGCTGCCCAGACTGCAAGGGTAGGCAGTCCAGGCAGTGGCCAGGGCGGCCCGCCAAAGGGGGCTCCATGCGCAGGATTTGCCTGATTCTTACCTGACCTGCTGAGAGCCAGCTGGGCTAACAGAGGCAGCAGACAGGAAGGTGGAGCAGCAGCCTCTGGAGAGCAGGGCGAAGGACCCGAGCTGCAGGGGGCAGTTGGACGAAAAGCCGAGCCAGGTGACTCCTCCGGAGCCAGGGTGCCCCTCCTCCCCCATGCTCCACTGCTGTGTGCAGTCCCCACTGCTCCTGTCCCGCCCTCCCGTTCCTCCCTGGAGCCTCTGGCCACTCTGGACTGGGAGGGTCCTCCTGTCTGCTGTGTGGGGGGAGGGACTGATATCGGGGTGTCCCCCTCCCCCCACCCATGTACCCGGTCTCCACTGAACTGGGGTGATGGGACGGGGGAATCTGTGTGTGCTGCTGCCTCTCCGGGTCCAGCAGCAGCTGCTTGTGTCTGAACAAGCCTTCAGACGCCTGACCCCGAGTGCTTTCTTAAAGAGACAGCACGCACTCAGGCACACACACAATCCTGGTATCAGGAGCTGCTGCTCTTCTCCCTCTCCTTACACAGCCTGCAGGGAAAGGGACCTGGATGCAGGGAGCCCTGATGTCGCTCCTTGCTCCCCCCGCCCCCGCTCCCTAGCCGGGCGGGGTTGGGGGTGGGAGAAGGGGGCAGCAATGCCAGGTCTCCGTCACTGCATCCAGGTCAGTTTTCCCATGTGGGTGCAGAAGGAGGTGCAGGGATTAGGGGTGAAGGGGGCACAGTGCAGGGGTTAGGGGTGAAGGGAGGGTGGAGAGCCCATGGGGGCCAGGGGCAATGGGGGGGGCGTGCCACACCCACAGGGCCCGGGGCACCAAAATGCAAATTCGCCCAGGGTGCCATCTTCCCTAAGGCCGGCCCTGTGCAGGGGAGCGCCCTCCATTCTACACCCTCACTGCCCCGTTGGAGGGAGCTGAGAGGGGACTGACTGAAGGGAAGAGTCTGGCTCGGGGGCACATGACAGCAGCTTGCCAAAGGGCCCCGCATGGCACAATATGCATTATGTCACTCCCGAATCCTTAGCACAAGACCAGGAAAACCAGATTCTCTTGTTGCAGGCTGACCCTGCGCACCGACAGCGCTGAGGGGCAAGCCAGGAAGCCTGTCTCCATCTGCCAACCAGCGAAATGCATCTGACCCTCGGGGTCCAGAACCGACCTGGGACTGGCCCTGTCTCTTTGGGGAAAGGGCATGTGGGCTGGCTAGAAGACATACGAGGAGGTGGCAGATATTGCCGGGGGAGGATGGGGGCACTAGATTACGTGCTGCCCTGGCCTCCAATGATCTAACAGGAATTCCCGCTGGGACTTCCATGGGTGACCCTGGGACGGGGTGTCAATACCCACCCTCCTCCGTGTCTCGGTGCAGCACCTCATCCACAGGGATGCAGTGTGGAAAGTGCATGCCTGTCTCAAAATCAATGCCCATTTTCTCCGCTTGCCGGCGAGCCTGCCGCAGCACAGCTCCCCCCTGCTCTCGCAGCCGGACGGCCGCGCGGTAAAAGATTGTGTCCTTGGCATTGTATTTCAAGCAGTTGCTGACAATCAGGTTGAAATCTTCCTCAAAGTCATCAAAGTTCAGGTAGCGATAGGCCTCCAGGTTCTGCTTCATGGTATAGAAATCCATTGGCTTCTTGATATGATCTAGATAGTCTGGGACCTGCACAGGGAGAACAGCCAGAGCTGAGCCTGGAAGTCACACCTCAGAACTACCTGCTCCAAGAAAACAGCTGTTAGAAGAATCCAGTCCTGGTGCTTTGCCCCAAATGGCGTTGCATACCCTGCAAACACTGCCCGCTCTGTGTAGACACAGGGAATGGCAATACCCCGGCACTACCAGACTGGGGGTAGGCAATCAGCCCTGCATACTGCAGCCCAGCCCAACCCCGGGAGCAATACAACTGGAGGGGTTTCAGAGGTGCCATTGCTCACACCACAGCCCTAGCCCTCTCCTCCGGCCGGTGGCAAGCAGGAATCCAGCCCAGGCTCTGGAATTCCCCAGGGCATGTCAGAGGCTTGCTTTCCTCCCAGATGGGTTGGAGGGGGTGGAATTTCATAGCCCAGTTACAGAGGGCTCCAAGATGTACAAACACACAGAAGAATTGCAAGAGTGGGGCAGCAGGTGCAGGCAGGTACAGTGCAACCCTCTCCCCAGCTCCCCAGCCCCTGGCAAGACAAGACCGAGAAGGACACAGCTGACAGACACAGACAGTGTTTTCCGCTGCACCTGCTCGGGAGAAGTCTGAGGCCAAACTCATTTCATGCCTATGCCTAGATAGAGTGCTTCCAAGGGAAGGATGGGAGCGTGCGGAGGGTCCCACTGCACCCTGCCTTTCCAAGCAAGGAGCCCCGCCTGCCTGGCCCAGCCCACCACGCAGGCAGAGAGGTCGTTGACATACAATACGGACCATTCATCTCTCTGCCAGTCCCTGTACCATGCTACAGTCACAGCTGGGCTCAGCTCAGCTGCCCACGTCCCCACTTGGCTAACTGCCCCGGGCTGCCCGCTAGCTGTCTGGAGAGCACCATTTGCTGCCTTTGGCATGGGCAGACTGGGGTTGAGTTTGAGTGAAGTAGAAATCTGGGGGGAGGGGGTTCTTACTTCGTAGATTTCTGTTACCTCAGACAGAGGGACCGGCTCGCTGAAGATGTTGCCCGTATCCTTCTCCTGGAGCTGCTCGAGAGTCCTGCGGAGGAGGATGAGGAAGGGGGTCAGCTGCATCTCCAGCGCCACCTGCTGGATTTTAATCTGAAACACAAGAACAGGGAGGGACTGAGCCTTTTGCCTCCTCGACCCATGCTACAGCCAGCCGGGACAGCTACTGCCCTTGGGACGCAGACAAGGCTCTGGGTGAGATCTGGACTTCAGACAGCAAAGAGGAGCCATTTCCCAGCTGCTTCGAGAGGCCAACCTCCCCGTGCGATGGCTGCACGCAGGATACTCTGACTGGAGAAACAGGCTCTGACTCAGTGTGTCAATGCCAGTGAAAAGCAGAGATGGCGGAACAGCACCTGCACTTCCCAAAGCCCCACCCCCGTTCAGACCCTGCTGGGGCAGGGCACAGTGTAAGCACACACCACCGCACGGCATAG
This sequence comes from Emys orbicularis, assembly GCF_028017835.1. NCBI lineage: Eukaryota > Metazoa > Chordata > Testudines > Emydidae > Emys > Emys orbicularis. The sequence goes on from NC_088689.1 coordinate 131,119,908, forward strand.
ACAGGAGAACCAGCCAGTACCCACAGGGGGGACCTGCGCTCCCCGCCCTCCCCACACTCAGGTCAGGAATCTGGGCTCGCCCCAAGCTCCTGCAGGAGGGGCCTGTGCGGTCACCCCCAGGCTCCCAGGAGGGACACACAATTGTTACCGTCTCTCTCTTGAGCTTCTCCCGTTTGCGTATCAGCTCCACCAGCAGGCGCGCGCGCTCTAGGTCATGGCGGAGGCGCTGCCATGATTTCAGCTGCTCCTTCAGGGCCCAATTCTTATCCTCTGTCTCCCTCTGCAGGAACATCAGAGACCATGAGATGGAGGGAAGCAGCTCCCTGGGGCAGTGTGCTGGCACTCTTTCCCCCGTGAAGAGGGAGGGGCCTGCCTACGTTTTCAGAAGTGACTTGAGATTTTGGGTGCCCCGGCGCACCCGGAAATGGGCCGATTTCCAGCCAGTGCCAAGCACCTGAGGTGTCTCAAGCTGGGCAGTCGCTTCTGAAACTGCAGACTCCTAGTCCCTGGGGTTACAGAGAGACCCTTCCCCACGTGACCCAACACAGCACTGCCAAGTCTGCAGGTAGATAAAGCTGGTGCGCCTCTGCAGCTGCTCAGAGCTCTGCTAAAGGGCAGTGGAGCAAAGCTAATAATACTCCGGTCAGTTTCGCTGCCGGGGCAGCAGGGAAATGGTAAATTTCACTCTGCTGGGGATAGCTGGGGCAGGCGCTGAAGCTGCTCTCCAGGAGCAGCCCACAAACCTGAGAAGGAGCAGAGTAGGGGAGACCTCTGCCTCATCCCCGCACCTGGGGTGCCGGAGAAGAGGTAGAGTAAGAGACACCCACGAGCCAGGAGGCTCTAAGGTGGTGAGCAGGGAGCAGAAACCCCCTGCTCCTTTCCAGAACCCAGAGGCACCCACTAGCGACAGGCTGATGCAGACGATAGGAACAAGCAGGGCCCAGAGCCAGAACTCTGGTAGGAATTCCCGCAGCAGGAATAGGGAACTGTGCTTCTCCCCGGGACACTGCCCTGGACCTCACTAGTGGGCCCCGCACTCTCGCCTGGCCTCTGGCTAGCTCTCTCTGGTAGGTTTTTCCAACCCCTGCCAGCTGGAGACAGGCAGGAGAGACCAAGCCAGCTAGACACACTCTTTGCATCCCTCCCCACGGCGAGCTTTGGAAGGTCAGTGCCTGGCAAGTCTCAGATGCTGAACACAGTAGAGAAAGGGAAAGCAGCAGTTGTGGGGAGCTGGGACTGCCCTTTCCTCCAAAGGACAGTTTGGCCCATTCTCCAGCATGGCTCTGAAATTGCAGGCATCATGAGCAGGAAATGCTTCGGCCCCAAGGCCCTGGGATGCACAAAGCACACGGGACATCAGCACCCAGAGCCCACCCCGTACCTGGTCACAGTTCCTTTGTGACTGCAAGTGTGTCTGCAGCCGGCGCAGCAGAGGCACCCCATTGCGGGACTGTCTCTTCAGTGTCCAGTAGCTGTGAAGTCTCTGCATGAACTGGCTCTTCCTCGGGATGGTTAAACGGTTAGTGATCTTACTGAGCCTGGGGAGGGAGGGAAAGCACGTACATGATCAGTCAAGTGAGCCCTGCCACTGCCAAACTGGCTCAGCGAGAGGGGCCTAGCCACACAAGCCAAACCCCAGGGACCCAGCTCAGGGGTGGCCGGGGAGTTTCCTGCAAGGCAGCAGTCCAGCTGAGAAGGGCATGGGACAGACAGGCTTCTCTGCAGGACTGTGCTGCCTGGCATTCTGAGGGACAGTTATTGGCCTTCCTCCTGCAAACCAGCCTGGCAGGCGGGGCTGGGAACTCTGCACAGGGGTGTCGCAGACAGGATGGGCCTTCGCAAGGCTCTGCGAAAATTACAATTATTATGTGCATGGTGGTAGTGCCTGCAGGCCTGGGTCTGGGCCCTGTTGCTGGGCGCTGCTCACACACAGCGAAGGTCCCTGCCCTGAACAGCTCCCAACACACAATCAGTGAGTGTAAGAGGAGGAAAGGGGGGGATCACAGGGCTACAGGGACGAGCACCAGGCCCAGCTGAGCGACAGGGCCCAGCACTCCTGGTTTCTGTTGTCAGTCACCAGCTGAGAGCACCATCGCTGGCCAGCCTCAGGGCCCTGTTTCTTGTGGGGCTCGCTGCAGGGCAGGGCTTGAGGAGGGTTGTGCAGGCGGATGGCAGCGGCCATGTGGCCTAGGAGGCTGACCCAGCCATGAGGGCCTAGAGGAAAATCTTAGTCCCACAGTTCTCAAACACGTGGTCCATGGGAGTCTGCCAGACACCCGGCACTGACTCTCCTCAGTACCACACAGGTGTTCCCAGTCTCATTTCCCACCCAGGCATCCATCAGGCTCATGACAGCAGTGGCTCAGGAGCTAGCAAGAGCCAGGCGCTGTATGAAGTCCAGCACAGAGCCACCCTGACGAGCTTACGGTCTAACGAGACCAGACAGACCCAGGGAGAGGGAAGGGGTCTAACACCAGTGTGGTGGGAGCAAACAGCATGCTAGGGCCATCACTTTTGGGAGCGGTGTTAGGAGGAGATCGGCTAAATGGGACGGGAAAAGAGGGACAGAGACGAGAAGGGGGAGGAGAGAGAAGGGCCAGTGTGGCGTAAAGCTGAGGTGAAGAGACTGGGGAGGGAAGGTTGGCGCAAACAGACAATCCGCATAGTCCAGTTCTCTAGACATCCAGAGTCCCTGCTTTGGCTACTCCTGCAGCTCGAGCCTCTGGCTGGCCCGGTCTGTGGGGAGCTGGGGGCTGGGCACGGGGTGGAAGATGCCCATAACAGACACTCTGTTCAGATGTGATCCATTCTTCCCGGTGTGCCGCACGCATGGCTGAGGGAGCGGGGGAGGGGAGCCCTGTTAGACACTTGTTGCCCCAGTTCGCACAGAAATAGCCAGCAGCATTTTCGCAAACACTTTCTCAGAAACAGGAGGGCCCCAGGCCAGTGCAATCACTTCTCCGTGTGCTCCACTGGGACATAGTGACAGCAGCAAGCACACACACAGCCTGGCAGGGAGTCAAACAGGAGTCAAATCACCAAAAGGAGAGACTGCCGGCCCAGAATCAACCAGGAGAAAGGCAGAGAGCCGGCTTAGCCTGCAAAAGGCCACAACCCCAAGCCATCAGCTCCGGAACAGAGATCTCCCTGCACAATACACCACAGCACTGTCTCTGAGCAGTCTACACCCACGGGAACCAAACCCCACCACTTCTGTCTATCCATCCCCCAGCCAACGGGGACCCGACACAGCCGCAGAGATCTGCTATCAGCCTGAAAGAGAGAGCTGGAGCCAGGCTCTTCCTAGCACAGGCTGCACTCCAAGGAGGAAGTCTTCATTCCTATCAGGCATCCAGCGTGCTAGGATTTCACATGGTCACTGCCCAGGCCCTAGGTCATCTCTTCTCCCCACCTCACAACACAAGACCAAAGAGGCATTTAATGCAACTGAAGATGGCAGACTGCATGAACTGGCTCTTCCTCGGGATGGTTAAACGGTTAGTGATCTTACTGAGCCTGGGGAGGGAGGGAAAGCACGTACATGATCAGTCAAGTGAGCTCTGCCACTGCCAAACCGGCCCAGCGAGAGGGGCCTAGCCACACAAGCCAAACCCCAGGGACCCAGCTCAGGGGTGGCCGGGGAGTTTCCTGCAAGGCAGCAGTCCAGCCGAGAAGGGCATGGGACAGACAGGCTTCTCTGCAGGACTGTGCTGCCTGGCATTCTGACCTCAAACCCAATAAGAGGAAACCCTTTATTCACACAACATGTAGTTAGTCTGTGGAACTCTCTGTCACAAGCTCTCACTGAGGTCAAGAACTTCAGGACTTAAGCCAGTTTCTAACTATTAGAGACCAGGATAAGGTCTAATGTGGGGGGCAGATCATCCCTAGTGTGGGGTTCTCCTTCCTCTGAAGCTTCTGGGACTGGTCGCTGTCAGATACAGAAGACTGGACTAGATAAACCCTGGGTCTGATCCAGTCTGGCAATTACGATCTCCTTGCAACGCCCCCACTGCTCTGCTGGTTACCAGCCCTTCATCCTCTTACCCAGCTCACTCAGCGAGGCCACCGTACAACCGGCATGCTCCCTGTCCTGCTTGGGTGGTAAACTGTGGGTCAGGGGACAGCTAACGGGAGGTGAGAAACACCCTGAGGACACCACAGATCCTTAGATTAGTTGACCCTTGTGGTCCTGACTAATGGGTCTGTGGAGCACAGGCAAAGGCCAGGGGTTTTCCTAGTTCCCACAACTTTGAATTGTGCTCCAGAGGAGGGCAGGTACCACTCCAGGCTGGGAGATGGGGCTGGGTTAACAGCCAGCGGAAAGCATAAAGTTAGTGCCCCTCCTGGGACACTCACATGGTGTCCCAGCAGCTAGCTCCATTCTGCACCGACTTCCTCAGCAGGATGGCCTTGGCCCTAACAAAGAGCTGAAGGAGCAGCAGGGCCAAGGGGAGAAATACAAACCAAGTCAGATAAATTAAAAGTACCCCCTTTCTTCTACAATGGTTTGTTCCAAAGTCCCTGAGGTTAACATAACAGGAAAGGAACCCTGGGAACCCCCAGCTGCTTCCTGACCTCTCCAGCCGTGCTCACTCTGCCGTTAGACTAACAGCAGCCACCTCCTGCTCCTTCCGGCCCCAGCCACCTTCAGGGAGTGGCACAGAGGAGAGGAGCTCAACTTGGACTTATGAAACTGGCTGCAAGCCCCAGAGCCACACTGCTTGCAGGATTCACCAGCGAAGCCACCGAGCACCCCGAACAAGGAATGAAATAAACCAGAGCTTGGCGGGGCTAATGACAGGGATACAGACTGTCTGGACGGGGGGGGCTGTACCTGTGGGGGGCGCAGGACCTCGAGGCAAGGAGCTGTCTGGACAGAGGGGCCGTACCTGTGGGGGGAGCAGGACCTCGAGGCAAGGGGCTGTCTGGACAGAGGGGCTGTATCTGTGGGGGGCGCAGGAGCCCGAGGCAAAGGGCCGTTGGGGGGGCAGGACCCCAGGGCAAGGGGCTGTACCGGGGGAGCGCAGGACCCCGAGGCAAAGGACTGTCTGGACAGAGGGGAGGGCGCCAGGGGCCGTACCTGTGAGGTGGGATGCAGGGCACTGACACCACAGGTGCTGCCGCTCGCTTTTCTGCCAAGATCTTCCTTGCCTTCTTCATTTTGATTCTGGATTTGGCCTTTGCCTTCTTCACCTTCTCTGAGCTCCAGCCTTTGCCCTCCTCCTCCTCCTCCTCGTCCTCCTCCTCCCCTTCGCTGTGGGAGAGGGCGGGGAGCCTGCGCACAGAGCCGGGTGGCGTGTGGATGTCACAGTAGGCAGTTTTCCGCACACTGAAGGAAGTGCCGTTTGCTCCCGTCTCCCGGACGGGCTCCATTTTCATGTAGAGTCCAGCCTGCTGGGCACAGGTGACATGGAAAGCAGTGTAGCAGTTGGCCTTATGGCACTGGATGCAAGCCCCAGAGCCACGCTGCTTGCAGATGTAGCAGGTCAGCTTCCACCGGGCAGGTGGGATGTGTTCAATGCTGTCTATGGGCTCCAGGAACACAGTGTTGGCAAAGCAAACCTCTGGGATCCAGAGGGCACAGACCACATGTGCCCAGCGCCCATCATCTGTCTGCTTGAAAGCACCGCCCTTGTTTGGGCACAGAGCACAGTCCACTGCCCTGGAGGGGGACTGGAGACACCTTCTGCAGAGCCACTGGCCCTCGGGGATGTAGGGCACCCCGTAGCACTCCTGATGGACAGCCAGGTTGCACATGTCACAGAAGAGAATGACGTTGCTGTTCTGACACTCTCCATCATTGCAGATGCAGCAGACTGCGTCCTCATCAACCAGGGCATTGGGGTCCCCCTTGTTGTGACTCTCAAAGTAGGACTCCTTCTCCAGCCGGTCCATTAAGTACTCAAAGATCTCCTGGGGAATGGGACTCACACCCTCCGTCTTCCGTCGGTCATTCATGATGTCCAGCCAGATATAATCTTCCTCGTCCATGTCATACTCCACCTCCTCATCCAGCTCCTCCGCTGACTTTTCAATGTACCTGAGAGGCATGTAGAGAGGGAATGAGTGACTGGGAGGGACCAAGAGCTAGTGCAGCCTAACCTCCCAAAGGGACCAGAGGGGGAGATTTTACCACCATGGCCACGAACAAGCCAGAAAGAAAAAGGAAGGGGAAGGAACCCACTGAAATGGGAGATGTTGCCACATGCCCCTTTTCTCAGTTACTGAGCAGAACTGCAGTATGCTGGTGAAGCCGGCACAACGCAGCAAGGACACTGCACCAAACAATGGTCCTGCTTGGCAACTGATGAAGCTTGGGGTATCTCACGAAGGCAAGGCAACCACATGGAACATGGTACCAACCCCCAGGCAAGTTCCCATGTGCTCCGGGGCCATTTAACCTAACAATGCTGAATTCTGTGGCGAGTTGGCCTTTCTGCAGCTGGAACATCTGGCAACCAAGAAGGCACGGAGCGCAGTTTGGGTTTGGCACGAAAAGGGACCGAATCGTCTCTTTCCCTCCCAATTGGGGGATTTGTTTTTTGGAGGAAGGGCTTGACCTTCTGGTTTCCTGTTCCAGCTGTTAAGGGCAGCACTGACTTCACCATTATCCTCACCTCCTCCCAAACAGCCACCCCGATGAGGCACCGGACTTGGAGATTTCTAGTACAGAGATCAGAAATTCAATAATGCTGGCCTCACATTAGAGACAGAACAGCAAAGTTCAGCTAAATGGTCCCCATTAGTCTGCAGACAAGTGGGGTAGTTCAGCTATTCTCATGGGCCGGCTGCCCCATCAAGTCCCACTTGGAATCTTTTCTTCACACGCGTAAGAGGAGAAACTTGTATTGTGTTTGAAACGCTTACATTCTGGAGCAGATTCTGCAGCCAGTAACACAGAGCAGATACAGGGTACGTCTACACTGCAATAAAACACTGAGGCTGGCCTGGGTCATCTGCGAGACAGTAAAATTGCAGCGTAGACTTTTGGCTTGGGCAGAAGATGGGCTCTGAGACCTGCGAGGGGGGAGGGTCCCAGAGCCTGGGCTTCAGTCCGAGCCGGAACGTTTACACTGCAATTTGCTAGCCCCCACTCCAAGTCCGTTGACATGGCCCAGTCACGGGACATACCCTCAGGAACCGCCTGGCTCCTGTTCTGCCACCTGCTATGGGACTATACCAGTGAGAAAGGGTTTGATAACGAGAGGTTTTGTCAGCCAGACAAGAAGTGGGAACCAACGAGTCTCCAGCTTACAGACCCGCCCAGGGCTAACAGGACACCACAAAGGGGAGCAAAAGAAAAAGTCCCTGGAGCCTGAAACAGTAGTGCAGCAGGATCTGTAGGATTCACCTCCCCAGACAGGCACCAGAGAGGCCCATAGCAGAATCAGACAGGTACCATGTACACTGCGCCTGGACCAAGTACTAGTAGATAGACAGTGGGGAACAATCCTACCCCAGTCCCTGGGGGACAGCTTAGATGAAACCTAGCAGGGAGTCCCCCACCCTCCAAAGTGCAGATGGTACCTGTAATAAGAAGTGGGGCGAGGTGGTGCATCAGGGGTGTCCTGCTCCAGCTCCCGGTACACCACCTCTGGGAGCTTGGGAGTGGTGCCTGCAGAGGCACTGTGGTGATGGTGGTGGTTGGAGTCCTTACGCTTCTCCTTGTTCTTGTGCTTGCCAGCTTTAGGGGTGGTGGTCGGTGTCTCTGTGTTCTCCTTGTTGCTCCCGTTCTCCGGCACCTCCTCAGGAGCCTCCTCATCCTCTGACACCACATCCAGGTTGTCAAAGATGCTAATGCGGTGCACGCGCCCATGCAGGTCCACTTCCACCATGCGCTGGGCCTGGGCGTAGGTCATCACTTCACGGCTCGGTGACTGCGAGGTCTCCGAGGGGCTGGGGGACTGCTTGTTGGCGGCGCGGGCCTGGCGCCCCTTCTTCTTGTGTTTGCGGATGGGAGTATGCTGGGGTGGAGGGGGGTTGTCATGGTCATAGTGGTAAAGATGGTACTCGATGCCGCTGTAGCTCTTGTAGATCTTGCGGCAGGTGCCCACGGGGCACTCATACGGGGGCTTGGTTGCCCGCAGATTGTGGCAGAATGTCTTCACGTCAAAGTCCACCCCCATGGCGTCACCTCTGCAAGGGAGAGGAGTGAGAGACAGGTATGGGGTGCGGTCACGTGCCCCCCAATCCCCCTGTGGACTCACCCACCCGCCCCCAACCCTCACCCTCACCCACTGCGGGCTCATCTTCCTGCAGCCCTGGAGCTCTCCCCCCAGTGCCCCCAACCCCCCCGGGCTCACACACCCGCCCCCAACCCTCACCCTCATCCCCTGCGGGCTCATCTTCCTGCAGCCCCGTGGCTCTCCCCCCAGTGCCCCCAACCCCCCCGGGCTCACACACCCACCCCCAACCCTCACCCTCATCCCCTGCGGGCTCATCTTCCTGCAGCCCCGTGGCTCTCCCCCCAGTGCTCCCAACCCCCCTGGGCTCACACACCCGCCCCCAACCCTCATCCCCTGCGGGCTCATCTTCCTGCAGCCCCGTGGCTCTCCCCCCAGTGCCCCCAACCCCCCTGGGCTCACACACCCGCCCCCAACCCTCACCCTCATCCCATGCGGGCTCATCTTCCTGCAGCCCCGTGGCTCTCCCCCCAGTGCCCCCAACCCCCCTGGGCTCACACACCCACCCCCAACCCTCACCCTCATCCCCTGCGGGCTCATCTTCCTGCAGCCCCGTGGCTCTCCCCCCAGTGCCCCCAACCCCCCTGGGCTCACACACCCACCCCCAACCCTCACCCCCTGCGGGCTCATCTTCCTGCAGCCCCGTGGCTCTCCCCCCAGTGCCCCCAACCCCCCTGGGCTCACACACCCGCCCCCAACCCTCACCCTCATCCCCTGCGGGCTCATCTTCCTGCAGCCCCGTGGCTCTCCCCCCAGTGCCCCCAACCCCCCTGGGCTCACACACCCACCCCCAACCCTCACCCTCACCCCCTGCGGGCTCATCTTCCTGCAGCCCCGTGGCTCTCCCCCCAGTGCCCCCAACCCCCCTGGGCTCACACACCCGCCCCCAACCCTCACCCTCATCCCCTGCGGGCTCATCTTCCTGCAGCCCCGTGGCTCTCCCCCCAGTGCCCCCAACCCCCCTGGGCTCACACACCCGCCCCCAACCCTCACCCTCATCCCCTGCGGGCTCATCTTCCTGCAGCCCCGTGGCTCTCCCCCCAGTGCCCCCAACCCCCCTGGGCTCACACACCCGCCCCCAACCCTCACCCTCATCCCCTGCGGGCTCATCTTCCTGCAGCCCCGTGGCTCTCCCCCCAGTGCCCCCAACCCCCCTGGGCTCACACACCCGCCCCCAACCCTCACCCTCATCCCCTGCGGGCTCATCTTCCTGCAGCCCCGTGGCTCTCCCCCCAGTGCCCCCAACCCCCCTGGGCTCACACACCCGCCCCCAACCCTCACCCTCACCCCCTGCGGGCTCATCTTCCTGCAGCCCCGTGGCTCTCCCCCCAGTGCTCCCAACCCCCCTGGGCTCACACACCCGCCCCCAACCCTCACCCCCTGCGGGCTCATCTTCCTGCAGCCCCGTGGCTCTCCCCCCAGTGCCCCCAACCCCCCTGGGCTCACACACCCACCCCCAACCCTCACCCTCATCCCCTGCGGGCTCATCTTCCTGCAGCCCCGTGGCTCTCCCCCCAGTGCCCCCAACCCCCCTGGGCTCACACACCCGCCCCCTGCGGGCTCCCCTCACCCCGGTGCCCCCAACCCCCCCACGGACTCGCCCGGCCCCGGCCCCCCCGGGGCTCATCCGCGGGGCAGCGGCCCTGGGGCTCACCGGCCGCCCGGAGGCCGCGGTCAGCGGCGGAGCCCGGTGGCTGCGGGCGGGGGCGGCGGGGCCATGGCGGCGGGGCCGGGCCGGGCCCGGAACAATGGAGGCTCCGGCGGCTCCTGGCGCGGGGCGGCCCCGCTGGGTAAAGCGCCTCGCGGCCCTTAGCAACCGCACTTTCGCCACGGCCGGGCGGGACAGGAGAGCGGGCTGGGCCGGGCCGAGCCGGGCCGGGCGAGGCGGGGCCGGGGCGGGCTAGCGGGCCGCGCCGTGCAGCGCCCCCCAGGAGTCGAGCAGCGCCGAGCCGGGCGAGGCGAATCTGCGGCCGGGAATCAATGGCAGCTCCAGCCCAGCCAATGAGCGCGGGGGCCCCGGACGCCTGGGTTCTCTCGCTGCTGGCGGTTCGAGGAACAGACCCCGCCCCCCGCGCGGAGCCACCCCAGCTGGACCGGCCTGCGGCCAGCCCGGGATAGGCCCCGCTCGGGGGAAGGGGAGGGCTGTGGGGGATGGGCGGGGGGATGGGCTGTGGTGGGTGGGCAGAGGGGATGGGGGGAGGGCTGTGAGGGATGGACGGGGGACGCAGGGGGGATGGGCTGTGGGGGATGGGCAGGGGGACGCAGGGGGGATGGGCTGTGGTGGGTGGGCAGAGGGGATGGGGGGAGGGCTGTGAGGGATGGACGGGGGACGCAGGGGGGATGGGCTGTGGGGGATGGGCAGGGGGACGCAGGGGGGATGGGCTGTGGTGGGTGGGCAGGGAGGATGGGGGGAGGGCTGTGAGGGATGGACAGGGGACGCAGGGGGGATGGTCTGTGGGACGGGGCTGTGGGACGGGGATGGGGAGGGAGGGCTGTGGGGGATGGGCCGGGGGACACAGGGGGGATGGGCTGTGGTGGGTGGGCAGGGGGGATGGGGGAGGGCTGTGAGGGATGGGCAGGGGGACACGGGGAACGGGGAGGGAGGACTGTGAGGGATGGACAGGGGGACGCAGGGGGGATGGGGAGGGAGGGCTGTGAGGGATGGACAGGGGGACACAGTGGGGATGGGCTGTGGTGGGTGGGCAGAGGGGATGGGGGGAGGGCTGTGAGGGATGGACGGGGGACGCAGGGGGGATGGGCTGTGGGGGATGGGCAGGGGGACGCAGGGGGGATGGGCTGTGGGACGGGGATGGGGAGGGAGGGCTGTGGGGGATGGGCAGGGGGACACAGGGGGGATGGGCTGTGGTGGGTGGGCAGGGAGGATGGGGGGAGGGCTGTGAGGGATGGACAGGGGACGCAGGGGGGATGGGCTGTGGGACGGGGATGGGGAGGGAGGGCTGTGGGGGATGGGCAGGGGGACACAGGGGGGATGGGCTGTGGTGGGTGGGCAGGGGGGATGGGGGGAGGGCTGTGAGGGATGGGCAGGGGGACACGGGGAACGGGGAGGGAGGACTGTGAGGGATGGACAGGGGGACGCAGGGGGGATGGGCTGTGGGACGGGGATGGGGAGGGAGGGCTGTGGGGGATGGGCAGGGGGACACAGGGGGGATGGGCTGTGGTGGGTGGGCAGGGGGGATGGGGGGAGGGCTGTGAGGGATGGGCAGGGGGACACGGGGAACGGGGAGGGAGGACTGTGAGGGATGGACAGGGGGACGCAGGGGGGATGGGGAGGGAGGGCTGTGAGGGATAGACAGGGGGACGCAGAGGGGATGGGGGGAGGGCTGTGAGGGATGGAAGGGGTACCATGCAAAATGCATGTTGGGGCCTCTTTGCTGGCAGTTGTCTCCTAAATGTGCCGTGGTGGGTGGAGCCCAGCGGGGAGCAGCCCTGCCCTGTGCTGGGGCCGGTAGGTGGTGCTGTTGCACAGGGAACCTGTGTGCTCCTCCCCACCAGCGGCTTGGCCTGGTTATTCTGCTCTGGGACAGGTGCCTGGGCTGGGGACAGGAAATGCCCCATGTGACACCTGCCTGACCCTGTTCCTCATAAGAGTCCAAGGCGGGAAGGGCCCTGGTGATCACCTAGTCTGAGCCCCGTGTAACCCAGGCCAGACACCTGCCCCCCTCCATAACCCCTAGAGCAGAGCTGTTAGAAAACAGCCACTCCTGGTTTAAACCCTGTGGGACATGGAGAATCCACCAGGCCCCCAGGGAAGTTGTTCCAAGGGTTAATTACTCCTTCTCTCAAACCAGGGGGCGTGGAATTATCCAGACCTAGTGCAGGAGTTTCCACACCAAGTGCCCCCCGGGAATTGAGTGCAAGAGGCAGCGGTGCCCAGTGGGTGGAGCCCTCCACTGAGGTTCCTGGCTCTGCTGCTGGGTGGCCTTGGGCAAGTCCCTGCCCCTCGCTCCTGCCCCTCCCACCCCTTGTCTATTTAGACGCTGAGCTCTTCAGAGCCAAGCTTGACTATCAATATTCATCTTGTGATGTTTTCCGGTGGGGTGGGGGCCTGATCTCTGCTGGGTGGGGAGGGGGCTGTACAGCCCTGGCATGCACAGTGGGGTCCGTGCAGCACCTGGCACAATGATGCCTGAGCTCTGTCGGGGGGAGGGGAGGCTGTGCAGAACCCAGCACAGTGGGGCCCTGATCGCAGGCATAACCATAATATAAAATGCTTTCAAGGCTTAGCAGAGAGCCAGGCCTACTAACAGCACGCTTCATTTATACCCCAGCCCCCAGGGCTGTGATGGCTGTGGGGCGCACAGGAGTAAAGCCATATTGGGGACCCTCAAGTCAGCACCTCAGGCTCCGATTACTGTGGGGGGCAGAGCAGGCCCGTTCCTAGACTCTGGAGTGTGTCTACATCTGTGCGATGCCCATGCAAAAGTGACTTGGGGGAGAGGGGGGCCCAGAGCAGCTCCCTCCATGCTGCAGTGCCAGAGCCCACCCAGGGGAGCAGTTGGGCCCGAGGGGTCTGTGAAGGCAGATGGTTCTGGATGCTCCCCACCTGCCGTTGAGCAGTGATATCTGGAGGGGCTGCTGCCACTGCCTGTGGCCTGGGCTGGTGCTGTCTCAGCCCTGAGTGCTCTGTGTGTCCCAGGACTGGCCACAATCTTTCAGGTGGGGGGTGACTGTGAGGGCTCCATACTCAGGGCTGCGGCATAGCTAAGAGGCCGCTGGGCGTGCATGGGTGCTTTGGCCACATATGCCCACGCTGGGAACGGCCCTCAGTGCTCGTTTAGAGAGGTTAACACAAGGGACGTTGCTCTTGGCTGGCAGAAGTCTCACCAAGCTGTGCCTGGTGACCAGGGACTGGCTAGGACGCAGCCTGCACTGACGTGCTACGGGTAGATCACTAAAACCCTTTACTGCTAACTGCTTCCTTAGCTGTAGGCTGTGCCAGCCCCATAATGCCTCGTGGCACGACAGCACACAACAGCCCAGCACAGAACCCCCACACAGGGCAGCTGTAGTACTGTGTCATGGCCCTTCCCTGCCCCCTACCGCCCCACCACGGCATGCCCCGCCTGTCACCCGTGAGTGTTCGCACTAAAGTGTGTGTGGGGATGCGGCAGCTGCTTGGCCCATCCAGAGCAGGGAGGCAGGCCAGCTCCGTAGCTGCCTGCAGTGACCTGCCCTGAACAGAGCTGGGCTCCCCAGCAGGTCCCACTGAGCCCAGCTGAGGCTGGCAGAGTTGTCCTGATTTATCGGAGCAGGGACCGACGCCCACCCCCAAGAGCTGCAGGGTCAGTCTGAAGAAATGGCCTCGGCTAGAGTGTGCACACGAATCCTGGGCTCACGACCTGGGATGTGCCTGAGGCCCGTTAGCCCTGCCCCCAGCTCATCCATCTGCCCAGCTCAGACCGAAGAGCACGGGGGATCCGGGGCTCAATTCGGCCCGTCCCTGGCAACCATGGAGCCAGGGATTTCCTGGGCGAGCGCTCAGCACAGAGGAGCTGGTGGCCCAGTCGCCCCATGCCCTCGCCCACGTCCCCCAGCAGAGATGGTGGGTGGGAGCCCCAGACAGGTTTGGAGGGAGGCAGCACTGGCCAAGCCATGTAGTATGGAGCCCGCTGCCCATGATCAGCAGGTGCCCAAGGAACAGCAGCCCCTGGCCACAGCTCCACGCGGCAGGGCACTGGGACCGAGTGCGTGTGGCTCCCACACCCCGCTGCCATCTCAGGCCCAGGCCTAGCTCTGCTGGGGACACTGCCGCGGCCTGGGCAAGGACCCAGGAGGAAGCCCCGCGTGCCAGCTGACAGCACTAGCCTGACGCTGCCGTGTCAGCAGGAAGCAGTGGGGGGCTGGCAGGAGAACAAGCCTGCGAGGCCTGAGCCAAGGCGCTGCCCCGAGCCCCAGCACAACACAGGCACCAGGGCACCTACAAAGCTTTATTGGCAGGATCTGGACAGAGCAGGGCTCCGCGCCCCCTTATTAGGCCGGGGGGGGGGGGCCTGACGAGACACTGCTGAACACCTCTGACCCTGCCCTGCTCCCAGGCCCCTGGGCTGCCCGCAGCTGGCAGGGAAGGGAGCCCAGGCCAGCCCCAGGAAGCTGCCCTCCCCCCTGACAGAGGCACAGTGCCAGCCCTGCAGGGCCGAGCCAGCCTCTGGGGCTGCCTCCAGGGGGCGACAGCCAGCTCGGCTCAGGCAGGTGCGGGCTGGGGGGGCGCGGTCTCAGGCCCGGCAGGAGCAGCAGTGTCTGATTGGCTTGGGCTGCACAGAGGAGGAGCTACTGTGGGTCGGTAGGGCAGGGCTTGATGTCGTGACTCTTCATGTAGGAGAGCAGCTGCTCCGGGATCTCGGCCAGCACGTCCTTGGCCAGGCGCGCCATGCTCAGCACCTGGTTACCGGAGCGATCCACGTAATCCCGGAATGGCACGAACTGCAACATGAGACAGGCAGTGCTGGGCCCCCGAGCACCCCCTGCAGCCACCAGGAGGGCAGTGCTGGGCCCCCGAGCACCCCCTGCAGCCACCGGGGGGGCAGTGCTAGGCCCCCAAGTGCCCCCAGGGGACAGGGCAGTGCAGGGCTCCCGCCGGGACCTCCCAGGGGACTGGCCTAGGGAGCGGGAGCTCCGGAGCCCCACCCTCGGTCCTGGGCCAAGTTCTCAGGTAAGCGACATCACACTCTGGCTCGAGGGAGAGACAGTGCAGCAGGTGCTGCCCTCCTGGCCCATCGCAGCCCAAGGGCACCGTGTGGGGGTCAGGGGAGGGGGGCTGCATGCGTGTCTGGGGGCTCGAGGGGCCCGAGGTCCTTCCCCAGCCCTTGTGCCCCCCTCCACCACGCCGTCCTGAGGGCCATGCTGGGTCGGAGGCAGCCCAGGGAGTGCTGGGGGTGAGCGCGAGTTACCTGCACGATGTCCCGCTCTGCATAGCGCCCCCTGGAGCAGACCCGCACGTCATCGCCATCCAGTTCTTCCATGGCTGGGGATGGGGACTCCAGTCAACATTTACAAGCTGTCACCATCACATCCCCCACCAGCCTCTCATGCTCCCTCCCACACACCTGTCCCCATGGGGCTGGGCTGGGCTGACCCAGTGCTGTGACATGGGGGTGCTGTCTGCCCCCCGCCCCCCGGGTGCTCTGTGCATCTGGCCCTGCTGCCTGCTTTTCCTGACCTCACAGCAGACACATACCGCCCTGCCCCCTCGCAGCACCCTGGGACTCCAACGCCCCCCCCCCCCCCCAGCAGAGAGGAGACCTCTGCAAGCGCCCCGTGAGCGGCCTCAAGCCATGGCCAGTGCCAGATGCTCAGCCCTGCACACCCACAATGCACCTGGGCACCGAACTTACCATCAAACTCTGCCGGGCCCACTCCCACGATGATGATGGACATGGGCAGGGCAGAGGCCTGCAGGGCAAGGGGGAGAGTTACTGCCAGCCTTGGGCCTGCCACCTGCGGCTCCTCCATGCCTCGCCAGCCTGGGGCCTGCTGCTGTTCCCAGAGCTGCCACAGGGCTCAGGGGGCACGGCTGGGGCACGGGCAGCCCAGCCAGTACCCCTGCGCTCCAGGGCCTTGCTGCCCAGGGAATGGAGCCCTCAGGCCCAGTCAGCCTGGGCCCGGAGCTGCGGCACTAGCTTCACCCCAGAGCTGGCTGGGCAAGGGGGGGAATAGCACGCAGGGGCTGGGTGAGGTGAGGGAAATGCGCGCAGGAGACGGCTGGGGGAATAATGCACAGGGGCCAACCGGGCGAGGGGGAGGGAATAGCACACAGGGGCCGGCGGGGGTGGGGTGGGGGAATAATCCACAGGAGCCAGCGAGGCGAGGGTGGGGGGAATAGCGTGCAGGGGATGACCGGGAGGGGAGGGAATAGCACGCAGGGGCAGCCAGGGAGAAAGGAGGGAACAGCGCTCAGGGGATGGCTGGGTGAGGGGGGGAATAGCGTGCAGGGGATGACCGGGAGGGGGGAACAGCGTGCAGGGGCAGCCAGGGGGAAGGGGGGGAACAGCGTGCAGGGGATGACCGGGCGAGGGGGGGAACAGCGCGCAGGGGATGACCGGGAGGGGGGAACAGTGTGCAGGGGATGACTGGGGGGGGGAATAGCACGCAGGGGCAGCCAGGGGGAAGGGGGGGAACAGCACGCAGGGGACGGCTGGGCGAGGGGGGGGAACAGCGCGCAGGGGATGACCGGGAGGGGGGAACAGCACGCAGGGGCAGCCAGGGGGAAGGGGGGGAACAGCGCGCAGGGGATGACCGGGAGGGGGGAACAGTGTGCAGGGGATGACTGGGGGGGGGGAATAGCACGCAGGGGCAGCCAGGGGGAAGGGGGGGAACAGCGTGCAGGGGATGGCTGGGCAAGGGGGGGAACAGCGCGCAGGGGATGACCGGGGGGGAGGGAACAGCGCGCAGGGGATGACCGGGGGGGAGGGAACAGCATGCAGAGGCAGCCAGGGGGAAGGGGGGGAACAGCGCAAAGGGGATGGCTGGGTGAGGGGGGGGGACAGCGCGTAGGGGCAGCCAGGGGGAAGGGGGGGAACAGCGTGCAGGGGACGGCCGGTGGGGGGAACAGCACTCAGGGGATGGCTGGGCGAGGGGGGGGGGACAGCGCGCAGGGGATGACCGGGGGGGGGGGAACAGCACGCAGGGGCAGCCAGGGGCAAGGGGGGGGAACAGCGTGCAGGGGACGGCTGGGCAAGGGGGGGAACAGCACGCGGGGATGACCGGGGGGGGGAGGGAACAGCACGCAGAGGCAGCCAGGGGGAAGGGGGGGAACAGCGTGCAGGGGACGGCTGGGTGAGGGGGGGAACAGCGCGCAGGGGATGACCGGGAGGGGGGAACAGTGTGCAGGGGATGACCGGGAGGGGGGAACAGTGTGCAGGGGCAGCCAGGGGGAAGGGGGGGAACAGCGTGCAGGGGACGGCTGGGCAAGGGGGGGAACAGCGCGCAGGGGATGACCGGGGGGGGAGGGAAGGAACAGCACGCAGAGGCAGCCAGGGGGAATGGGGGGAACAGCGTGCAGGGGATGACCGGGCGAGGGGGGGAACAGCATGCAGGGGATGACTGGGGGGTGGGAACAGCGTGCAGGGGCAGCCAGGGGGAAGGGGGGGAACAGCACGCAGGGGACGGCTGGGCGAGGGGGGGGACAGCGCGCAGGGGATGGCTGGGCGAGGGGGGGAACAGCGCGTAGGGGCAGCCAGGGGGAAGGGGGGGAACAGCGTGCAGGGGACGGCCGGTGGGGGGGAACAGCACTCAGGGGATGGCTGGGCGAGGGGGGGGGACAGCGCGCAGGGGATGACCGGGGGGGGGGGAACAGCACGCAGGGGCAGCCAGGGGCAAGGGGGGGAAACAGCGTGCAGGGGACGGCTGGGCAAGGGGGGGAACAGCACGCGGGGATGACCGGGAGGGGGAACAGCATGCAGGGGACGGCTGGGCAAGGGGGGGAACAGCGCGCAGGGGATGACCGGGGGGGGGAGGGAACAGCACGCAGAGGCAGCCAGGGGGAAGGGGGGGAACAGCGTGCAGGGGATGACCGGGCGAGGGGGGGAACAGCGTGCAGGGGATGACTGGGGGGCGGGGAACAGCGTGCAGGGGCAGCCAGGGGGAAGGGGGGGAACAGCACGCAGGGGACGGCTGGGCGAGGGGGGGAACAGCGCGCAGGGGCAGCCAGGGGGAAGGGGGGGAACAGCGTGCAGGGGACGGCCGATGGGGGGAACAGCACTCAGGGGATGGCTGGGCGAGGGGGGGAACAGCGCGCAGGGGATGACCGGGGGGGGGGGGGGAACAGCACGCAGAGGCAGCCAGGGGGGAGGGGGGAACAGTGTGCAGGGGATGGCTGGGTGAGGGGGGAACAGCGCGCAGGGGATGACCGGGAGGGGGGAACAGCGTGCAGGGGCAGCCGGGGGAAGGGGGGGAACAGAGCGCAGGGGACGGCTGGGCGAGGGGGGAGGAGGGGAACAGCGCGCAGGGGATGACCGGGTGGGGGGAGGGAACAGCACGCAGGGGCAGCCAGGGGGAAGGGGGGGACCAGCGCTCAGGGGACGGCTGGGCGAGGGGGGAGGAGGGGAATAGCAGCCAGGAGCCACCCGGGGGAGTGAATACCGTATAAGGGCCGGGTGGGGGGGGCCAGGACAGACCAGCCTCACATGAGCGAGTCTCTGCCACCCTGGATAGCGCTGAGTTTGGGAGACCCAGGCCAGTGGGAGGGTGCTGAGTCGAACTGCCAGATGCTGGCTCCAGCCCAGCTCCCCTACGAGGGCTCCCTTGCCTGCAGCGGGACCGGGCTGCCCCCGCCCCCTCCGGCAGTGCCCCTTAGGGTGACCAGACAGCAAATGTAAAAAATCGGGACGGGGGTGGGGGGTAATAGGTGTCTCTATAAGATAAAGTCCCAAAATTGGGACTGTCCCTATAAAATTGGGACATCTGGTCACCCTAGTGCCCCTGCTCCCGCCCGTCCCACTCACGTTGACGATGGCCTCCTTGGTCTGCATCATGTCAGAGATGACGCCGTCGGTGACGATGAGCAAGACGTAGTACTGCGATCCGTCCGTCATCTGGGCAGCCGAGCTAGGGCACAATGCAGAGGGCAGGGGACTCGTGCCAGCCCCGCTCTGCCCCCCACGGGGCCCTGGTCACGGGGCGGTTTGCTAGAACTTCCCCCTCTCTCCGCCAGCCAGGCGTGGCTCCTCGGGGCCATGCTGGGAGCTGCGCCGCCTGGCTGCCACACAGGGTGCCCGGCCATAGCCCCACAGAGCCCACGGCTCCTCCAACACCTGCTCGGCCCAGCCCTGAAGCTCAGCTCTCAAGTGTGGCCTTGCCTGCTGCTTCCTGCTAGCCCCGAGCTCTGAGCTGCCCCCCTCCCCCGCAGCCAGTGCTGGGCCCCGAGCTCTGAGCCAGAGCCCCCACCCCCGCAGCCAGTGCCGGGCTCCGAGCTCTGAGCGGCCCCCCCCCTCCCCCGCAGCCAGTGCCGGGCCCCGAGCTCTGAGCGGCCCCCCCTCCCCCGCAGCCAGTGCCGGGCCCCGAGCTCTGAGCGGCCCCCCTCCCCCGCAGCCAGTGCCGGGCCCCGAGCTCTGAGCGGCCCCCCTCCCCCGCAGCCAGTGCCGGGCCCCAAGCTCTGAGCCAGAGCCCCCACCCCTCCCCCGCAGCCAGTGCCGGGCCCCGAGCTCTGAGCCGGAGCCCCCACCCCTCCCCCGCAGCCAGTGCTGGGCCCCGAGCTCTGAGCGGCCCCCCCTTCCCCCGCAGCCAGTGCCGGGCCCCGAGCTCTGAGCGGCCCCCCTCCCCCGCAGCCAGTGCCGGGCCCCGAGCTCTGAGCGGCCCCCCTCCCCCGCAGCCAGTGCCGGGCCCCGAGCTCTGAGCCAGAGCCCCCACCCCGCAGCCAGTGCCGGGCCCCGAGCTCTGAGCGGCCCCCCCTCCCCCGCAGCCAGTGCCGGGCCCCGAGCTCTGAGCCGGAGCCCCCACCCCTCCCCCGCAGCCAGTGCCGGGCCCCGAGCTCTGAGCCGGAGCCCCCACCCCTCCCCTGCAGCCAGTGCCGGGCCCCGAGCTCTGAGCGGCCCCCCTCCCCCGCAGCCAGTGCCGGGCCCCGAGCTCTGAGCCAGAGCCCCCACCCCGCAGCCAGTGCCGGGCCCCGAGCTCTGAGCGGCCCCCCTCCCCCGCAGCCAGTGCCGGGCCCCAAGCTCTGAGCGGCCCCCCTCCCCCGCAGCCACTGCCGGGCCCCGAGCTCTGAGCGGTCCCCCCTCCCCCGCAGCCAGTGCCGGGCCCCGAGCTCTGAGCGGCCCCCCTCCCCCGCAGCCAGTGCCGGGCCCCGAGCTCTGAGCCAGAGCCCCCACCCCGCAGCCAGTGCCGGGCCCCGAGCTCTGAGCGGCCCCCCCTCCCCCGCAGCCAGTGCCGGGCCCCGAGCTCTGAGCGGCCCCCCTCCCCCGCAGCCAGTGCCGGGCCCCGAGCTCTGAGCGGCCCCCCCTCCCCCGCAGCCAGTGCCGGGCCCCGAGCTCTGAGCGGCACCCCCTCCCCCGCAGCCAGTGCCGGGCCCCGAGCTCTGAGCCGGAGCCCCCACCCCTTCCCCGCAGCCAGTGCCGGGCCCCGAGCTCTGAGCCGGAGCCCCCACCCCTCCCCCGCAGCCAGTGCCGGGCCCCGAGCTCTGAGCCGGAGCCCCCACCCCCACCCCCTGCAGCCAGCACCGGCTGCAGGGCTCTGGAGCACAGGAGGGCACCCTCCCAGCGTGCCCGTGGTGCAGCCTCTGTCCCACTCACCGGGCCACCTGGTTGATGACGGGGGCGAAGTTGGTGGGCCCGTACAGCTGCACCGTGCGCAGGCTCTGGAAGTAGGACTCCAGGACGCCATCGATCCCCACGCAGCTCGGGTTCTCCACGTCGCTGTTCTAGCAGGGGAGAAAGCCAGGGCAGGCTGGGCTCAGTGCTGGGGCAAGGCCCTGGGTGTGCATGTGCCGGGGGCAGCCATAGGGCTGGGCCCTCTCCAGGGCTCTGCACCCAGAGGGCTCTCCCCACAGGAGCCTGCAGTCAGCAAAAGACCCATGGGATCGCCAGCCCATCCCCAGGGCTGGAGCAGAGCGTGAAGGCCTGGTGGGGTTCCCTGGAGCCTGCCCTCCTGCGTGCTGCCCTATCCCATTCCAAAATGCCCCACGCTGGCCCGTCTCCTCCCGGCCCGCCCTGCATAGTGGGAGCAGCAGTCAGGACCCAGGGCAATACCACCGCTGGGCATCACCTCCCATCCCACCCGGTCCTGGGGGCCCTGAGGAGCGCCCCTAGCCTCGGGCTGGCGTGGGGCTGGCAGAGGCCCTGGCACTGCCTCCTACCAGGGGGAACTGATGGGAAATGCTGCCGTCAGGCGGGATCTTGGCACCAAAACCGTAGGCAGGGAAGAGCTTGTCGCTGTCGTAGTCCTGGATGATCTCGCCGACGGCCTTCAGTGCCATGGCGTAGGCGCTCAGCTGGTATGGGCTCATGTAGTGCAGCGAGGTGGGCTGCGACGGGACCCCTGCCAGGCACACGCAGCACCCGCCTCAGGCTGGGCCGTGCTTCCCAGCCCCCGGCCCTGCCCCGTCCGCCCCGGGCCCCTTGCCCCATCCCACCTGGGCTCCTCACCCTGCCCCAGGACCCGGCCCCGCCCCATCTGCCCTGGGGTCCTCACCCCGTCCCAGGCCCCTGGCTCCACCCCATCCACCCCAGGCTCCTCACCACTGCCCCGTCTGCCCCAGGCCCCTTGTCCCACTCTGGGCCCCTCGCCCCGCCTCGCCCTATCCACTTCACCCCGCCCTGGGCCCCTTGCCTCGCCCCATCCACCCCATCCGCCCCAGGCCCCTTGCCCCGCCCCATCCCCGGGCCCCTTGCCCCATCCCATCCTCCCCTGGCCCCATCCCACACCCCATCCACCCTGGGCTCCTCCCTCCTCCCATCCTCTCCAGGCCCCTCCCGCCCCTGCCCCCTGTGACGGAGCAGGGAAAGGGGAGTATTGACCTGGGGATGTTGCGTGGGAGTTTTACTGGGACTGTCTGCATTAGGGATGGGATACCGATACCTGAGCTGTAACCTGAGCCAGGAGGGGCCTGGGGCCAGGTGACACCTTCTGCCCGGGAAACTGGACAAAGGCTGGAGGAGGAGCCAGGTGGAGACAGCTGGAGGGGGTTTCAGTTTGGAGCTGGCTGGGGAAATGGAAGGAGACCCAGGGCTGGGGTCTAGGCTCCCTGCCCCCCAAGATGGACCGGACTGAGGGGGTCCCGTTCTCTGTAACTACAAGTCCTGCTTGGGACCATGTTCCTGTCGTCTAATCAACCTTCTGTGTTACCGGCTGGCTGAGAGTCACAGTGAATCACAGGAAGTGGGGGTGCAGGGCCCTGACCCCCCCACACTCTGTGACAACTGGTGGCAGGGTGGGATGTACTGTACCCCGTGGATGGCACTTCCTGCTGTAAGTGACTGGGGAGCAGTAAAACGAAGGGGGGTTGACGAGGACCAGGTGTGCTGAAGGCTCAGAGAGGGGCAGTTTCAGGGGGCGAAGGAGCTACGCTTAACCCCTGGGAGTGTGTGACCAGCGAGAAGGACTGTTGCAGGAACGGGGTCCCCCTGGGGACTGCGGCGAGCAGTTCCAGGGGCGGAGTCGTCTGCGGCTTGACCCTGGGAGAGAGGTGGTGACCTGGAGAAGGGCTGGCACAGTAGGAAACCGTGGGGAGCTGAGAGCACACAAGCCTGCGAGTCCACAGTAACTACAGTAACTTGGGGCCAGTGAGAGGAGGGACCTGGTGGAGCTATGCAGGCAGAGAGACCTGCGCAGTGGGAAGCTCACCAAAGAACAGCTGATTGTCCAGCTGGAGGAGGAAGATCGCTCGGATAAACCGATCCCTATCTCTGAGGGAAGCAGCCCAGCAGATGCAGGGCGGGGCACCGGGGTCTGTCCTGGCTGGGAGGGGTCAGACTGCTGCCGAGGGCATCCCGAGGCCCCTCTTACCTATGGCTAGGGGAGGGGCTGGAAGGAGCCCAGCGAACACCGAGGGCACCGTGACCCCTGCGGCCAGCAGGGGATCCTCCCGGCGGAGCTCCCCATCGCTGGAGCTGAGGCGGCTGGAATGGGAGCTAAAACTGAGAGAGCTGGAAGATCGAGAGAAGGATCGGGAGGATCGGAAAAAGGAGCGTGAGGATTGGGAAAAGCAGGGGCAGCATGAACTGGAGCTGGCGAGGCTGAGGAGCAGAGAGCCCCCTGCTGCAGTGAGTGAGGGGGGACCCAGGACTGCATGGAGCTTTGATAAGCCCATCTGTCCCAGATTAAGGAAGGGGAGGACATAGATGAATTCCTGATTGCCTTTGAGACGGCCTGCGAGCTGCACAGGGTTGACCCTGCTGACAGGCTCTGGTTTCTCACCCCGTTACTGGACCCCAAAGCCGTGGGGATGTACAGCCAAATGAAAGGGGCGGAGGCAGGGGACTCTGAACTGTTCAAAAAGGCCCTGCTCCGCGAGTTGGGGCTGACTCCCGAGGCGTACCAGAAAAGATTCCGGAGTCAGCGTAAAACCCCTGAGGTCACATATCTGGAACTGATCCTTCGAATGCAGGGATATGTCCATAAGTGGGCGAATGGGGCCCAGACTAAGGAGGATATGGTTAAACTGATTGTACTGGAGCAACTGTATGAACATTGCCCATCCGACCTGAGGATATGGTTGGGGGACAAAAAGCCAGAGGAACTGCAGAGTGCAGGGCAGCTGGCCGACGAGTTTGTGGACAGCCAGTCAGGGGGTAGAAAGGAGGAGTCCCAAAGGAATAAGCCCACCATGATACCGAGAGAGAGTGACCCTGGGCCCTCCCCAGGGCCGGCTCCAGGCACCAGCCGACCAAGCACGTGCTTGGGGCGGCACCTTAGAAGGGGCGGCCAATGTTGGGGTGGCGGGGGGCGCTTGCGGTGGTTTTTTTTGTTTTGTTTTGTTTTGGCCGGGCAGCATGGGAGGTGTTTCGGCGGCGCAGCGCTGGGGGAGGCGGGGGCTTCGGCAGCCCGGTCTGGCGCTCCAGGGGATTGGGCGGCATGGCGCAGCAGCAGGGGTTTGGGCAGCCCGGCGCAGCGCTCGGGGGGGTTTGGACGGTCCGGCCCGGCCCAGCGCTCGGGGTGGGGGTTTGGACGGCCCGGCGCAGCGCTTGGGGGGTTTGGACGGTCCGGCCCAGCCCGGCGCTCGGGGTGGGGGTTTGGGCGGCCCGGCGCAGTGCTCGGGGGGTTTGGGTGGCCCGGCGGGTTTGGGTGGCCCGGCGCGACACTCGGGGCGGGGGGTTGGGCAGCCCAGTGCTGGGGGGTGGGGGGGGTTGACGGCACGGCGCTCGGGGGGGTGGGTGTGTGTTACGGCGGGGCGGCGCTCTTCTTTTTTGCCTGGGGCGGCAAAAAAGTTAGAGCCAGCCCTGGCCCTCCCAAAGGGGGAATGTGGAGAACCCCCTCCCAAGGGGAACAATCGGCATCAGAACCAACCGACCGGCTCGAGGGGACCAACGGGACATGAGCTGCTATTACTGTGGCCAGAGAGGTCACATACGGATCCAGTGCCCCAAGCTCAAGGACAGACTGAGCAAATCAAACCCTCACAGGGTTAACTGGGTAGGGACCCAGCCGGAGGAGGGGCAGGCTTCCCAGGCAGGGGGGGCTGGCAGCTTATCAACTGCTCAAGAGGGAGGAGAGCTCCAGGCCAGCTCCTCTGGGGGGCTGGATGCTCCGGACACCAGGTTCTCCGTTTATAGGGTGGGCGCGGGGCGATCCCTGCGGAGCGAGTGCCTTGTTCCCCTGGAGGTGGATGGGAGGAAGGTCAATGGATACTGGGACACGGGCGCTGAGGTGACGCTGGCCCGGCCCGAGGTGGTAGCTCCAGATCAGGTGATGCCCAATACCTACCTGACCCTGATGGGTGTGGGTGGGACCCCATTCAAGGTGCCCGTGGCGAGGGTACATCTGAAATGGGGGGCCAAGGAGGGCCCCAAGGACGTGGGGGTGCACCACCATTTGCCCACTGAGGTGTTGATGGGGGGTGACCTAGAGGATTGGCCAAGCAACCCCCAGAACGCCCTAGTCATGAGCCGTAGCCAGAGCCGGCGAGGGGCACGATGCCCTGACCTCGGGAAGGGTACCTTATCAGAGGCGCAGGACCCCACCCTGGTGGGGAGGAAGTGCCAAAGGAAGGCAGCTGGTGGTCCCCCAGAAGTATCGCCGCAAGCTACTGTACCTGGCCCATGACATCCCTCTCTCAGGACACCAGGGAATCTGGCGCACCAGACAGAGGCTGCTACAGAACTTTTACTGGCCTGGAGTCTTTACTACAGTCCGACAGTACTGCCGATCCTGTGATCCCTGTCAGAGGGTGGGGAAGGCCCGGGACAAGGGGAAAGCAGCTTTGAGACCTTTGCCTATCATAGAGGAGCCTTTCCAGAAGGTGGCTGTGGACATAGTGGGGCCTCTAAGCAAAACGACCTGGTCGGGGAAGAAATACATCCTGGTGGTAGTAGATTTCACTACCTGCTACCCCGAGGCAGTGGCCTTATCTTCCATTGAAGCAGACACCGTGGCAGATGCACTGCGGACTATTTTCAGCCGAGTGGGGTTCCCCAAGGAAGTCTTGACAGACCAAGGATACAACTTCATGTCGGCCCTGCTCCGGTGCTTGTGGGAGAAATGTGGGATCTGGCACATCTGGGCCTCAGCATATCACCCCCAATCCAACGGGCTGGTGGAGAGGTTCAATGGAACTCTAAAGATGATGCTGAAAACCTTTATGAACCAGCACCCGCAGGATTGGGACAAGTACTTACCTCACCTGCTGTTCGCATACAGGGAAGTGCCCCAGGAGTCTACCAGGTTTTTGCATTTCAAACTGTTATATGGAAGAAGGATAAGGGGGCCCCTGGATCTGATGAGAGACGAATGGGAGGGGAAGGCCACTCCCGATGGAGAATCTGTGATGGAATACGTCTTGACTTACCGAGAAAGACTTGCTGAGCTCATGGGCTTGGCCAAGGAGAATCTGGCCAGGTGATGGTTCTCATCCCCGTGAGGAAAAACAAACTATAGACTGCCTGGGAAGGCCCTTTCAAGGTTGTCAAGCAACTAAATGAGGTAAACTATGTGGTGGAGCTGTCGAACCGGGCACACCACCCCCGGGTGTACCATGTGAATATGATGAAGCCATATTATGACGGGGAATGTGGTGTTGGCCATGTGTGGACATTGGGAGGAGCAGGGAGATGACCCTTTAGTAGATTTATTCCCTGAGACAAGAGCTGGCTCCTCCCTCTCTGAGCAGCTAACACCTGCCCAGCAAGCTGAGATCAGAGGGGTGCTGCATCTGTATCGACAGCTGTTTTCCAACCAGCCTGGACTCACTAATCTGACTGTCCACCGGGTGCAGACAGGATCGCACCTGCCTATAAGATGCTCCTCCTTCTGAGTCACAGGGAAAACTGCTCAAGACCTGGAAAGAGAGGTCAGGGAGATGCTGGCTTTGGGGGTGATCCAGCCATCTTCCAGCCCTTGGGCCTCGCCAGTGGAGCTGGTCCCCAAAAAGGACAGGTCGATCCGGTTCTGTGTGGACTATCGGAAGCTTAATGCCATCACCGTGTCTGATGCTTACCCCATGCCCAGGCCTGACGAGCTCCTAGACAAGCTGGGAGGAGCTCACTACCTTACCACCATGGATCTTACAAAGGACTACTGGCAAGTGCCGCTGGATGCCGATGCCAGGCTGAAATCTGACTTTATCACCCTTCTGGGGCTCCATGAGTTCCTGGCCCTGCCTTTCGGCCTCAAGGGAGCACCGGCCACCTTCCAGCGCCTGTGGATCAGCTACTGAGGGGGATGGAGAGTTTTGCCGTGGCGTATATTGATGACATCTGTGTCTTTAGCCAGACCTGGGGGGACCACGTGTCCCAGGTTAGACAAGTGCTGGACCGACTCCAGGAGGCTGGGCTGACCATAATGGCTGAGAAGTGGAAGGTGGGGATGGCTGAAGTATTTTACCTGGGCCATTGGGTGGGGAGCGGCTGCCTAAAGCCAGAACCAGCCAAAGTGGAGGTGATCAGAGACTGGCCCGCCCCGCAAACCAAAAAGCAGGTCCAGGCCTTTATTGGAATGGCGGGGTACTATCGAAGGTTCGTGCCCCACTTTAGCTCCATAGCCGTCCCCATCACTGAGCTATGCAAGAAGGGGAAGCCAGACAAGGTGGTCTGGACCGAGCAGTGCCAGGAGGCTCTCTGGGCGCTGAAGGAGGCTCTGGTCAGTGGCCCAGTTCTGGCAAACCCAGACTTTGACAAGCCCTTTATGGTGTTCACCGACGCCTCAGACTGGGGGCGGTGCTAATGCAGGAGGATGAAAAGGGGGAGAGACACCCCATCGTGTACCTGAGCAAGAAGTTGCTACCCCGGGAGCAAAACTACGCTACCATCGAGAAGGAATGCCTGGCCATGGTGTGGGCCCTTGAGAAACTCCAGCCATATCTCTTTGGGCGACACTTCACCATGTACACCGACCACTCTCCCCTGACCTGGCTACACCAGATGAAAGGAGCCAACGCCAAGCTCCTGAGGTGGAGGATTATGACATGGACGTGGTCCATGTGAAGGGAAGTGCCAACCTGATAGCGGACGCGTTGTCCCGGAGAGGGGGCCCTGAACTTCCCCAGGTCACTGGTCAGAGTGACCCCACTCAGTTCAGTCTCGAAGGGGGGAGAGATGTGACGGAGCAGGGAGTGGGGATGATTGACTTGGGGATGTTGCATGGGAATTTTACTGGGACTGTCTGCATTGGTGATGGGATATCAGGGGGTGACTTCACTTGAAGGACGGTACCTGAGCATGTAACCTGAGCCAGGAGGGGGCTGGGGCCAGGTGACACCTTCTGCCCAGGAAACTGGACAAAGGCTGGAGGAGGAGACGGCTGGAGGGGGTTTCACTTTGGAGCTGGCTGGGGAAACGGAGACCCAGGGCTGGGGTCTAGGCTCCCTGTCCCCCAAGATGCACTGAACTGAGGGGGTCCTGTTCTCTGTACCTACAAGACCTGTCTTGATCTGTGTTCCTGTCGTCTAATAAACCTTCTGTGTTACCGGCTGGCTGAGAGTCCCGGTGAATTGCAGAAAGTGGGGGTGCAGGGCCCTGACTCCTCCACACTCTGTGACACCCCCCCAGGGTCCCTCTGACCACCTTGCCCTCTGCCCCCATATCCTCCCCAAGACTCCCATCACCTAGCCCCTCTGACCCCTGTTCTAAGGAACCCTGTGGCAGGCCCTCAGAGTCTGGGGGGCGGGTAGCTGGGACTGGGGCAGGGGGCGAGAATGGGCTGGAGAGCAGCTCCCTGGAGCCAGGACCCCCAGGCCCTCGCCGTGAGAAGGGTGGAGGGGAAAGGAGCTCGGGGGTGACCCGGGGCTGAGCTGTCCCTCGGTTCCCGTGGGAGACATCTGGGCCCAGCCCGCACATAGCACTCACCGTTGGAGGCCGTGAAATCAATGGCGACTGTGAAATTCAGCTGTGTCCTGCGGAGGCAGGAGGAGAGAGTGAGAGAGCGCTCCCTCAGCTCCCCAACAACGCGTTCCCAGCTCCCCTCCCCCCTCCCCAGCCCTGCTCCCCACC
Source organism: Emys orbicularis (assembly GCF_028017835.1). Taxonomy (NCBI): domain Eukaryota; kingdom Metazoa; phylum Chordata; order Testudines; family Emydidae; genus Emys; species Emys orbicularis. The sequence goes on from NC_088689.1 coordinate 131,148,184, forward strand.
CCACTCCCCTCAACCCCGCTCCGCTCCCCCAGCCCTGCTCCCCTCAACTCTGTTGCCCTTCCCCCACCCTGCTCCTCCAGCCCCACTCCCCTCAATCCCGCTCCCCCAGCCCTGCTCCCCTCAATCCCGCTCCCTTCCCCCAGCCCTGCTCCCCCAGCCCCACTCCCCTCAATCCCGCTCCCCCAGCCCTGCTCCCCTCAATCCCGCTCCCCTCCCCCAGCCCCGCTCCCCTCAATCCCGCTCCCTTCCCCCAGCCCTGCTCCCCCAACCCCACTCCCCTCAACCCTGCTCCCCTCAACTCTGTTGCCCTTCCCCCAGCCCTGCTCCCCCACCCCACTCCCCTCAGCCCCGCTCCCTTCCCCCAGCCCTACTCCCCTCAACTCTGTTGCCCTTCCCCCACCCTCCTCCCCCAGCCCCACTCCTCCCCAAACCCCGTTCCCCTCCCCCCACCCCACTCAACCCTGCTCCCCTCGCTCGCCTCCCTCAACCTCACTCCCCTCCCCAAACTATGCTGCTCCAGCACCCCTCCCCCACCCACCACCCTCCCATCCCCCAAACTCCCCTTACTCCAGCCCCCCCTTCCCAGCCCCCGCAGACCCCTGCCACCCCTCCCCCCAACACCAGCAGCACCGGTTCCCTCTCCTGCTCTCTACTAGCTCTTCCCACCTCCCGCCCGCTGTCCCCTGCCCCTCGGAGGCCATGGCCCGTCTCCCCGCACAGCGGGGGCTGCCAGCAGCGGGTGCACAAGTCCCTCGGGGCTCCGTGCGGGAGGCTGGGCCAGGGCCATGGGGGCATGGTGGGCGGGGGGGTGGGGAACAAACCCCAAAGGGGCTGAGGAGTGCAGGGGTTTGAACAGAACTGCCTGGCGGGCGCGTGCAGCGGGGGTCCCTGGCACCCGCTCACCCGCCTCGGATGTAATCCACAAAGGTGAACTCGGACTCCACAGCGAAGGAGAGAAGGGTCACCTGCCGGAGACAGAACGTCAGAGCCCGCCAAGACAGCCCCCCGAGACAGGCCCCCCTCCCCACTGACAGACCCCCGAGACAGACCCTTGAGACAGCCCCCTGAGATAGGCCCCCCTCCCTACAGACAGCTCCCCAAAACAGCCCCCCCACAGACAGCCCCCCAAGACAGGGCCCCCCCTCCCCACAGACAGCCCCCCGAGACAGACCCTTGAGACAGCCCCCTTAGATAGGCCCCCCTCCCTACAAACAGTCCCCTGAGACAGCCCCCCGAGACAGACCCCCCCCCACAGACAGACCCTCGAGACAGGCCCCCCTTCCCACAGACAGCCCCCCGAGACAGGGCCCTGATACAGCTCCCTGAGATAGGCCCCCCCTCCCTACAGACAGCCCCCTGAGACAGCCCCCCCACAGAGCCCCCCAATACAGCTCCCTGAGATAGGCCCCCCCTCCCTACAGACAGCCCCCAGAGACAGACCCCCACTCTCCCAAGAGACAGGCCCCCATGAGATAGCCCCCTGAGACAGGACCCTGCTCTCCCCAGAGACAGCCCCCCCTGAGACAGGACCCCTGAGACAGGACCCCAGAATCAGACACCCCGAGACAGCCCCACGTGACAGGCCCCCGCTCTCCCCAGAGACAGACCCCCCAAGACAGGTTCCCCCTGAGACAGGGCCCGCCTCTGCCCAGAGACAGGCCCCCAGAGAGACATCTAGAGACAGTTACTGGAAACAGAATGTCAGAGACCACCCTCCGGACAGACCCCCCAACAGACCTCTGCCCCTCCACATAGAGACCCCCCAAATACCCCGTCTCCCCAGTAACCCCCAAAGAAACCCTCCCCCACTCTGCAGGGAGACAGAGCTGGAGACACCCCTCTCCTGTCCCCCCAGGACAGACAGAGGCTGCAGGGCAGGCGCAGGGGTCGTCGGAGCTGAAGGGAGGGAGCCGTGAGGTGCGTCACCAAGGGGGCAGGGGGCAGCATGCAGTGGGCAAGGGGCAAAGAGGGAGTTGGGGGCACTGCCTGGCCTGGGGGGGCGTGCATTCCTTCAGGGGCTCCGGCAGGTTTCACTCACCGTTCCAGAGTTGATGTATTTCTTCTTCTTGCATTTCTTCTTTGGATTTAACACCTGACGGAACCAGAGGAATAGTTCAGGGACCCCAACATCAGCACACACACCCCAGGTGTTCCTGACAGCCCCCCCAGCCGCCAGCCCCCCAGGTGTTCCTGACAGCCCCGCCCCGGGGAACCAGCCGCTCTGTGCTGCCAGCCCCACTGGCAGTTCCTGACAGTCCCCCACCATGCTGCCAGCCCCCGCAGCTGCTCCTGACAGCACCCCCATATCGTCACCCCTGGCTGTTCCTGACAGCGCCCCCCGGCCGCCAGCCCCCCCCCCCCGCCGTTCCTGAGAACCACCCCCCTGGGTTGCCAGCCCCCCCCCAGGCTGCAACCCCCCCAGCCGTTCCCAACAGCCCCCCTGGGCCGACAGCCCCGTGGCCATTCCTGACAGCCCCCCTTTGCTGCCAGCCCCCCAGGCTGTTCCTGAGACACCCCCCCATACTACCAGCTGCCCTGTACCGCCAGCCCTGCTGGCCGTTCCTGATGGCCCCCCCTGGGCTGCCATCTCCCCCAGCCATTCCAGACAGCCCCCTCTTTGCTGCCAGTTAAATTCCCAAGCCCAGAATCTCGCCTGGATTCTAACCCTGCAGCAAACGCCATGTGAGTGAGGCCCCCACGAGAGCCGCCAGTCCGGGCAAACGCCTGCCAGCCCAGAGCTGCCCACTGGGAGAACTCCTCCATGCCCCTGAGCTGGCCCAGGCCCCGAACCCCAGTGGGGCTGAGCCGGGCGTGGGGGGAACCAGGAGAGCTGGGCAGCAGCAGGCCTCACCTCGTAGACTGTGAACTGGCTCTGAGCGCGGGAAAGCTCCCGGTAGCTCGTGGCAAACTCCCCGATGAAATCGTGGCTGTGTGCAGAGAACGAGCACAAGGCAGGCATTAGTGGGCAGCACGGATACTCACTCAGCCTGTAGTGGGGGGAGAGGGCACAGGGGGCCTTGCCCACTATAACCTGGCACACCATGGGCAGAGCCTGGGAGACAGCCCCCTACTCTGACCTCTCAACCCCACTCCCCTCCCAGAGCCGGGGAGAGAACCCAGGAGTCCTGGCTCCCATTCCCCCCTGCTCTGACCTCTCAACCCCACTCCCCTCCCAGAGCTGGGGACAGAACCCAGGAGTCCTGGCTCCCAGCCCCCCCTGCTCTAACCTACCAGCCCCCACTCTCCTCCCAGAGCTGGGGACAGAACCCAGGAGTCCTGGCTCCCAGCCCCCCTGCTCTAACCACTAGACCCTACTCCCCTCCCAGAACCAGGGAGAGCCCTGCTGGGCGTGGTGCTGTCCCATCTAGTGGCACTGAGATCACTTGGAGATTAATGAGTCTGCTCCAGCCTTAGCTAAGGGCTGTGTAGCTTTTAACTCATCCAGTAGAGGCTCATGCCTTTAGCTCACGGGGTCTGTCACCGTTACACAGGGAGAGAACCCAGGAGTCCTGGCTCCCAGCCCCCCTGATCCAACTCACTAGACCCCACTCTGCTCCCAGGGCTGGGGAGAGAACCCAGGAGTCCTGGCTCCCAGCCCCCCTGCTCTAACCCACCGGCCCCCACTCCCCTCCCAGAGCCAGGGAGGGAACCCAGGAGTCCTGGCTCCCAGCCCAGTGCCCACTAGCCCTTGCTCACAGGCAGGGCAGAAAGGGGGTGGCTGGAAAATGAGAGAAGGGGCAGCCCTGGTGCCCAGACACAGGAGCCTTCCAGCAGGCAGCCCCAGCAGGGCGGAGAGGTGGGGCCCAGCGGGTAGGGGCAGGAACCCAGCCAGGCCAAGGGCTGCTCCCGCTCGCTCTGGACAGACTCAGGGACTGGCTCCCTGTGCCCCAGAGCTTGGAGGCTGGCTGAGGAGACCCACTGGCTGCAGGGTGTCCAGGAGAGCAGTGGCATGGGCACAGGCAGCAGCCCAGGGTGAGCCCAGGGAGAGCAAGGGGGAGGGAGTTATGGCCAGGGCAGACCAAGGATCAGGCCTAAGGCCAGACAGTAGCTGGACGGGGGGGGGACAGGCACTGGGGACGTGCCCCCGCCTGCCCCTGGGCTCCTCACGGCCTGGTCCCACCTTCCATCCCGGTCCCAGTCGTACACGTCTATCTTCACCGTCCTGAAATACAAATGCAGGCAGCAGGTTAGCGAGCACCCAGGATGGGCCTGGAGAGCCCCGGGGGCCTGGCACCCCATGCTTCCCCCTCCCCGCCCCCGGGTCCCCACTGGGGCCCTGCTCCCCCTCCCCTGTCCCCACCCCCGGGCCCCCGCTCCCCCAGCCCTCCCCCACTCCTCTGCCGGGGCCCTGTTCCCCCAGTCCCCCATCCCTGCCCCCACTGGGCCCCCACTCCCCAATCTCCACCCCCGGGCCCCCACTCCTCTGCTGGGGCCCTGTTCCCCATCCCCGCCCCCAGGGCTCCCGCTCCCCCATCCCCCACTCCTCCACTGGGGCCCTGTTTCCCCACTCCCCCATCCCCACCCACGCTCCCCCATCCCTTCCCCCACTCCCCAGCTGGGGCCCTGCTGCCCTGCTTCCATCCCCTCCCCTGCCAGGGATCCACTCCCCTGTCCTCGCCCCCAAGGCCCCACTCCCCCATCCCTGCCCCCACATCCCTGCTGGGGCCCCGCTCCCCCATCCCCGCCCATGGGTCCCCACTCCCCCATCCCTCCCCCACTCCTCCACCGGGGCCCTGTTCCTCCATCCCTGCCCCCTGCTCGGCCATCCCCTCCCCTGCTCCCAGAGCCCCGCTTGGCCATCCCCTTCCCAACTCCCCCATCCCTGCCCCCAGGGCCCTGCTCCACCATCCCCTCCTCCTCCCCCAGGCCAAGCCCCTCCTGCCCCCACAGGACTGGCCCAGAGAGCTGCCCCTCCCCCAGGGCCCTGCTGGGCCCCGGAGTTTGTGTGTCTGGGATCTGCCCGCGTTCTGGCTCTGTGCATGCAGCCCCCGGTGGCAGGGCAGGATAGACACGTATCTGGCTCCTGACCTGTCGTAGTCCCCGTTGCACAAGGCTCGCACGGGGATGGAGAACGACTGCCACACCGGGTTGAGTGTGTTTTTCACTACTTCTGTCTTGTGGCAAATCGTGAACCTGGAGGAGGCACCAGAGAAGTGGGGCTGAGGGCAGGCACTAGCAGGTAGGAACCCACCCCAGCTGCTCCTCGCTGGGCGCCTGCCCCATGCAGGGTGGGGCGTCGCACGGCCCCACACGTACGTGCCGTCCTCATTGCTGCGGTAGAAGACGAGGAAGGGGTCGGATTTCCCGAAGAAGTCCTTCTTGTCCAGCTTGTTGGCGCAGAGCTGCATGGTGACAATGTCCTAAAAGAAACGGACTCCATCAGGGTGGGGCGGGTCAGGATCCAGGCAGGGGGTGGATGGCGAGGGGCAGCTGCAGATGCAGGCAGGAGGGGCCTGCACCATGGTAGCCAAGCCCCCTGCTACCCCATCCTGCCCCCAACTCTACCAGTGCCCCCCATCCTGCCATCAGCCCCCTGCTACCCCATCCTGCCCCACAACTCTACCAGTGCCCCCGTCCTGCCATCAGCCCCCTGCTACCCCATCCTGCCCCACAACTCTACCAGTGCCCCCGTCCTGCCATCAGCCCCCTGCTACCCCATCCTGCCCCCCAACTCTACCAGTGCCCCCCGTCCTGCCATCAGCCCCCTGCTACCCCATCCTGCCCCCCAACTCTACCAGTGCCCCCCATCCTGCCATCAGCCCCCCATTACCACATCCTGCCCCTAACTCTACCAGTGCCCCCATCCTGCCATCAGCCCCCTGCTACCCCATCCTGCCGCCCAACTCTACCAGTGCCCCCCATCCTGCCATCAGCCCCCTGCTACCCCATCCTGCCCCACAACTCTACCAGTGCCCCCGTCCTGCCATCAGCCCGCTACCCCATCCTACCCCCCAACTCTACCAGTGCCCCCCGTCCTGCCATCAGCCCCCTGCTACCCCATCCTGCCCCCCAACTCTACCAGTGCCCCCCGTCCTGCCATCAGCCCCCTGCTACCCCATCCTGCCCCCCAACTCTACCAGTGCCCCCCGTCCTGCCATCAGCCCCCTGCTACCCCATCCTGCCCCCCAACTCTACCAGTGCCCCCCGTCCTGCCATCAGCCCCCTGCTACCCCATCCTGCCCCCCAACTCTACCAGTGCCCCCCGTCCTGCCATCAGCCCCCTGCTACCCCATCCTGCCCCACAACTCTACCAGTGCCCCCGTCCTGCCATCAGCCCCCTGCTACCCCATCCTGCCCCCAACTCTACCAGTTCCCCCCTGTGATGAAGTGGGACTGTTCTTAATGTTTCCTCTGAATACTGTAGGGGTGCCTCAGTTTCCCCTATGCATTTCTTAAGCCTCTAGGTGGTGGGATAAGGGGGTGTAATTGTTGCAGAGCAAAGGGCAGGCACTCTGTCTCCTGGCAACTAATGGCCGGGGCCCTTCTCCCCTGCAAGGTGATAGCTAAAGGTGTTGGAGAACAAAGGAATCAGGTGACCTCCTGGCCCAGGAAAGGAACAAAGCCCAGAGATCGAGGGGCTGGAGGGTGAGTCAGTCTGGGGCTGGCTGGGGACGTGGAGTGAGTACAGACGTGGGTGTCTGGCTCGCTGGGCCCCAGAATGGACCTGGCTGAGGGGTCCGGTTCACTGTACCTACAAGCTCTGTTTTAGACCATGTTCCTGTCATCGAATAAACCTCTGCGTTACTGGCTGGCTGAGAGTCACGTCTGACTGCGGAGTTGGGGGGCAGGACCCTCTGGCTTCCTCAGGACCCCGCCTGGGCGGACTCGCTGCGGGAAGCGCACGGAGGGGCAGAGGATGCTGAATGCTCCAAGGTCAGACCCAGGAAGGTGAAGCCGTGTGAGCTTCTTGCCCTGGGGACAGTCTGCTCCGAGAGAGGAGACTTCACCAGAGCCCTGCCCGGCTGCGTAGGGAGCAGCTCCAGCATCGCCCAGGGACTCCGTGACACCCCCATCCTGCCATCAGCCCCCTGCTACCCCATCCTGCCCCCAACTCTACCAGTGCCCCCGTCCTGCCATCAGCCCCCCGTTACCCCATCCTGCACCCCCAACTCTACCAGTGCCCCCCATCCTGCCATCAGCCCCCTGCTACCCCATCCTGCCCCCAACTCTACCAGTGCCCCTGTCCTGCCATCAGCCCCCCGTTACCCCATCCTGCCCCCAACTCTACCCGTGCCCCCATCCTGCCATCAGCCCCCTGCTACCCCATCCTGCCCCCAACTCTACCAGTGCCCCCGTCCTGCCATCAGCCCCCCGTTACCCCATCCTGCACCCCCAACTCTACCAGTGCCCCCCATCCTGCCATCAGCCCCCTGCTACCCCATCCTGCCCCCAACTCTACCAGTGCCCCTGTCCTGCCATCAGCCCCCCGTTACCCCATCCTGCACCCCCAACTCTACCCGTGCCCCCATCCTGCCATCAGCCCCCTGCTACCCCATCCTGCCCCCCAACTCTACCAGTGCCCCCCATCCTGCCATCAGCCCCCTGCTACTCCATCCTGTACGCCCAACCCTACCCGTGCCCCCCATCCTGCCATCAGCCCCCTGCTACCCCATCCTGCCCCCCAACTCTACCAGTGCCCCTGTCCTGCCATCAGCCCCCTGCTACCCCATCCTGCCCCCCAACTCTACCAGTGCCCCCGTCCTGCCATCAGCCCCCTGCTACCCCATCCTGCCCCCAACTCTACCAGTGCCCCTGTCCTGCCATCAGCCCCCTGCTACCCCATCCTGCCCCCAACTCTACCAGTGCCCCCGTCCTGCCATCAGCCCCCTGCTACCCCATCCTGCCCCCAACTCTACCAGTGCCCCCCATCCTGCCATCAGCCCCCTGCTACTCCATCCTGCCCCCAACTCTACCAGTGCCCCTGTCCTGCCATCAGCCCCCCGTTACCCCATCCTGCACCCCCAACTCTACCCGTGCCCCCATCCTGCCATCAGCCCCCTGCTACCCCATCCTGCCCCCCAACTCTACCAGTGCCCCCCATCCTGCCATCAGCCCCCTGCTACTCCATCCTGTACGCCCAACCCTACCCGTGCCCCCCATCCTGCCATCAGCCCCCTGCTACCCCATCCTGCCCCCCAACTCTACCAGTGCCCCTGTCCTGCCATCAGCCCCCTGCTACCCCATCCTGCCCCCCAACTCTACCAGTGCCCCCGTCCTGCCATCAGCCCCCTGCTACCCCATCCTGCCCCCAACTCTACCAGTGCCCCTGTCCTGCCATCAGCCCCCTGCTACCCCATCCTGCCCCCAACTCTACCAGTGCCCCCGTCCTGCCATCAGCCCCCTGCTACCCCATCCTGCCCCCAACTCTACCAGTGCCCCCCATCCTGCCATCAGCCCCCTGCTACTCCATCCTGTACGCCCAACTCTACCCGTGCCCCCCATCCTGCCATCAGCCCTCTGCTGCCCACACGACTAACTGGGCCCTGGGTCAGGGAGCCAGGGCCAGCCCAGGCCCCAGGCAGATGGCGTGTTCAGAGCCTGTAGGGCAGGCCCTGCCCGACCTGGGCCACCCCACTGACATGGGGAGAGCGGCGCCCTGCCCAGACCCATGCCTTCTCCACACGCACACCCCTTCGGCCCCCCAACACAGTCCCCCACGTACACATGCCTCAGCCCTCCTCTGCCACCATCAGCCCCCCAGCGTCCCGTGGGTCCTGCAGCCAGCCCCGAGCGGAGGCAGCATGCCCGGGCCCGTGAGACGCACTCACCCGGCAGTTGCTGAGCTCCTCAGCTGACAGCAGGATGGTCCCACACTTCTTCCCTGGGACCCCCCTGGGACAAGAAACATCCCGTTAGCGCTGGCAGGAGCGGACGGCAGGCAGGACAGGGGCGCGGCTGCAGCGCGTTTGGCTGCTCCCCCCCCCCCCCGGGTCCTGTCTGCCCCATTGTGAAATCAGCATTTCAGCCCCCTGAAGCGCCAAAGCCAATGACCAGAGCAGAGCACTTGCCCAGCAGGGGGCGCTGTGGGGGAAGCACCCAGCAGGGGGCGCTGTGGGGGCGGGGCAGGGCGCTGGCTGTGGGGGGGCTTCCAGCAGGGGGCGCTGTAGGGCAGAGCGCTGGCTGTGGGGGGGGCTCCCAGCAGGGGGCGCTATAGGGGCCGGGCAGAGCACTGGCTGTGGGGGGCTCCCAGCAGGGGGTGCTTTGGGGGCGGGGCAGGGCGCTGGCTATGGGGGGGCTTCCAGCAGGGGGTGCTGTGGGGGCGGGGCAGGGCGCTGGCTGTGGGGGGGCTCCCAGCAGGGGGCGTTGTGGGGGCAGGGCAGAGCGCTGGCTGTGGGGGGGCTCCCAGCAGGGGGCGCTGTGGGGGCGGGGCGCTGGCTGTGGGGGGGCTCCCAGCAGGGGGCGCTGTGGGGGCGGGGCAGGTCGCTGGCTGGGGGGAGCTCCCAGCAGGGGGCGCTGTGGGGGGCGAGGCAGGGCGCTGGCTGTGGGGGCGGGGCAGGGCGCTGGCTGGGGGGAGCTCCCAGCAGGGGGACTGGGGGGGGCAGGGCAGCGCCCTGGGCTGAGGGGGAGCAGACACATTGACAGGTGTGGTGGGTGGCAGGGAGCTCTGGTGTCTCCCTGGCCCCCTGTGCTGGGCACGTCCCTGCCGTACTGTCCCTGAGGGAGCTGGAGTGTGGCCGGCAGCAGGGCTTGAGCCTGAGACGCCCACCACGGGGGCGGCAGGTCAGACGAGGCTCCCGGGCTCCCAGCCCTCTGCGCTGCAGCCGAGCTGATGCACCAAGCAGGCCCTGCAGATTTCAGGGGGGTTTGCTTGGCACATCCCCACTGCCTTCAGGAGAGAGAGCACGTGCTCTGCCGGCCGCGGGGACCCCTTCCCTCGGGGAGCTGCGCCCCACAGGGGACCAAGCCCATGGGGACTCGCTGGCCCCTCCAAGCCGCCTTTCTGCCAGCGGGCAGGGCCGGATGGTCCCTGGGGCTGCGGGATGTTGTTGGGGGTCCCCCCCTCAGCACAGCCTCCCCCAGCTACACCCTGAAGAAGTCGTCTCACTCCCTTCCTGGGCCTGTGTCTGAGTGCGGCTGGCCCTGCTGCTCCAGGCACCGTGACAGGCCTGCCCAGCCAGCTCCCCATGTGCACCGTGGCATGGGCCTGGGACATGGGGCCTTTCCCCTCTGGGGGGCGCTGGCTCTGACCTAGCTCCAGGGCAGGGGCTGGCTGGCTGGGGGGCAGTATGTGGGGGGGCAGGGACTGGCTAGCTGGGGGGCAGTATGTGGAGGGGTAGGGACTGGCTGGTTGGGGGCATTATGGGGGAGCAGGGACTGGCTGGCTGGGGGGCAGTATGTGGGGGGGCAGGGACTGGCTAGCTGGGGGGCAGTATGTGGAGGGGTAGGGACTGGCTGGCTGGGGCGCAGTATGTGGGGGGGCAGGGACTGGCTGGCTGGGGGGCAGTATGCAGGGTTATAGGAGTCCTGCCCCAGGCCCTCCCCCCTGCACGGAGCCCCCAGGAGCAGGCGAAGGGAGGCTCACGTGAGGGGTCTCTCCAAGCGGCTCCGCTGGGATCCGATCACTTCGCCCAGCGCCACGAACGCCTGGCCCAGAAAGTCCTGCCAACAAGGTTCGCTAGTTAGGGCACACAGAGCACTGGTCTCGCCCACAGGTGGGAGGGCAGCCCATGGCATGTCCCCAACCCCCCCCCCCGGGCGCCCCCAGGGCAGGACAGCTCGGAAGCCCCAAGTCCCACCCTGGGGTGCCCCCAGAGCTGGGCGGCTCAGAGCACATCCCACCCAGGTGGTGGCAAAGTTTGCAGATGACACTAAATTACTGGGATAGTTAAGTCCAAAGTAGCCTGCAAAGAGCCACCAAGGGACCTCCCAAAACGGGGTGACAGGGCAACGAACTAGCAGATGAAATTCAGCATTGACATATGCAAAGTAAAGCACATTGGAAACATAATCCTGACACTACATACGTGGGCAGTGGGTGAAGCGTCCCCTTGGGGTGGCTAGCCCCCTACTCCACCTCTTCCAGCTGAGGCCTCGCCCCCGCTCGCTGCTCTCAGCCCCCCTGCCCTGCTAGTCCCGGCCAGGGCACGGGGGCTGAGAGCTCGGACCCTCCTCCTATGGCTCCGGCTGGGGTGGGAGTTGAGAGCTCGGTCAGGGCTGCCACCCCACCCATGGCTGCACCCCTTCCTCCATGGGCTCCGCCCTGTTCCACCCACAGGCCCCCCCCGCTCACTCCTCCCCCAACCCCCCCGCTCGCTCCTCCCCCTCCCCCCGATCCCCCCCGCTGCGGCTCCAAGACCAAAAAAGCCCATGGCGGGGGAGATTTTTCTCAGGGCCCCAAATTGGCCGGTGCTCCTTGGCACAGGCCCTGTGGCCCATGCAGTAATCCATCACTGGTCCCCCCTCCCCGGCAGCACAAGGTTTGGGGAGGCTTAGCCTCCCTCAGCCTCCATTATGCGCCTCTCAGGTGTACCTACAAAATGATGGGGTCTGAGTGAGCTGTGACCCCTCGAGAGAGCTCTCGGTTTCGTGGCTAGTTCTCTGAAAACATCCACTCACTGTGCAGCGGCGTCAAAAAAGCAAACAGAATGTTGGGAATCATTAAGAAAGGGATAGATAATAAGACAGAAAATATCATGTTGCCGCTATATAAATCCATGGGACGCCCACATCTTGAATACAGCGTGCAGATGTGGTCGCCCCATCTCAAAAAAGCTATATTGGAATTGGAAAAGGTTCAGAGAAGGGCAACAGACATGATTAGGGATATGGAACGGCTTCCGTCTGAGGAGAGATTAACAAAACTGGGATTTTTCAGCTTGGAAAAGAGGCGACTAAGGGGGGATATGATAGAGGTCTATAAAATCATAACTGGGTGGAGAAAGTGAAGAGTGAAGTGTTATTTACTCCTTCCCATAATGCATGAACTTGGTGTCACCCAATGCAATTAATAGGCAGCAGGTTAAACAAACCCCAGGCCGTGCTTCTCTACGCAGCGCAGACAGTCTGCGGAGGATGCTAGTTTCGTTGCCAGGGGACGTGAAGGCCAAAAGTGTAACTGGGGTCAGAACCGACCTAGCTCAGTTCCTGGAGGCCGGGTCCGTCAATGGCTGTTAGCCAGGATGGGCAGGGAGGGGACCCCGTGCACTGGGTGTCCCTAAGCCTCTGACTGCCAGAAGCTGGGAGTGGGCGCCAGGGGCTGGATCACTGGATCACTGCCCTGTTTCCCTGCTGCACCTGGCCACTGCCAGAGCCAGGACACGGGGCTAGACGGACCATTGGTCTGACCCAGCACGGCTGTGCTGATGTTCTGGATTCTTGCCTGCACCCTGCCAGCCAGAGCTTGCTGCTGAAATGAGGCCAGTGCTGCAGTGGGGAGCAGGTGCTGTGGGGCACCCCGATGGGGAGGGATGGCCCATGTCTTGGTTGGCAACCTCCACCAGCCCTTTGTGTTCCGGAGCTGCAGGAGCAACGGCCAGGGCCCAGGACAGGATGTGGGGAGGGATGTTCCCCCGGCTGCCCAGGAGAAGAGAGGCCCCCCGTGGCGGGAGGCACAGGTACCACAGCTCTGCGCTGCAACGGCTCCAACTGCTTCCCTGCCCCGGGAGTCCTGTCCAGGGCCCCCAGGCCCTCCCGGCTGGGGGGGGCATTGCCTGCAGGGGTAACCAGCATAGGCAGGGTTCAGTCCCTGGTGACAAACGGCCCCTGCCCACCTGGGACTCCCCCAGCCCAGCCCTCGCTCCGGCTGTGCTTTGCCCATTTGCCACTGTGGGCAGGAGAGGCACGTACCTTCTGTGGTCCCAGGGTTGGCAACAGAGAGAGAGAGAGAGCAGGTTAGACTAGGGTGATGATGGAGCCCGGGCTGCCACCCCTCTGAGGGCCAGCAGCAGGTAGCGGGTAGCCCCATCGCTCTGGGCCACTGCAGCACCGGATCCAGCCAGGCACCCTGGGGGCAGGCTCCGGAGAGCAGCAGGGAGGGGATGCCAGAGAGCCGGCGTCAGCGCCTGGGTGAGCGGCGCCAAGCAGCAGCCAGGGCCAGGCCCGTGTTCTCTGTGCCGGACACACAGTGCAGCTCCTTGGGCATCCGGCACCTATGCTGCGCTCTCCTGCCAGGACCAGATGGCCAGCTGCTCCCGCTGGGCCAGGCCTGCGCCCGGGGCACTGCCTGGGAACCGGCTCAGCCCCTGGGCGGCCTCTGGCCAGTCCCTGCCTCGCCAGGCCGCAGTTCCCATCTGTGCAGTGGGGCTGCGAGGTGCCCCAGCAACGGGGCTCAGTCTGTGCCCCCTACAGACAGGGCCGAGCCGCCTCTGCACCACAGCTGGGGAGACCCTGAACACCCCCCCCCCCCCCCCCCCGCAGGCCACAGAGCCGCAGCGTCTCACTGGTCCAGCAACACGGCTGAGACTAGGGACCCGCAAGGCACATGGTGACAGGGGAGGGCTGAGCACAGGGGAGGCAGAGTGGGGGGCTGAGCGGGGGGGGGGAGCAGAGCGGGGGGCTGAGTCCGGGGGGGGGAGCAGAGCGGGGGGCTGAGTCCGGGGGGGCCAAGGGGGGGCTGAGCGGGGGGAGCTGAACTGGAGGCTGGGTCCGGGGGGGGCAGAGTGGGGGGCTAAGCGGGGGGGGAGCAGGGCGGGGGGCTGAGTCCAGGGGGGGCCAAGGGGGGGCTGAGCAGGGGGAGCTGAACTGGAGGCTGGGTCCGGGGGGGGCAGAGTGGGGGGCTAAGCGGGGGGGGAGCAGGGCGGGGGGCTGAGTCCAGGGGGGGCCAAGGGGGGGCTGAGCGGGGGGAGCTGAACTGGAGGTTGGGTCCGGGGGGGGCAGAGTGGGGGGCTAAGCGGGGGGGGAGCAGGGCGGGGGGCTGAGTCCAGCGGGGGCCAAGCGGGGTGCTGAGCAGGGGGGGCTGAGCTGGAGGCTGGGTTCGGGGGGGCAGAGCGGGGTGCTGAGCGGGGGGGGGCTGAGTCTGGGGGGGCAGAGACGGAGGCTGGGTCGGGGGGGGCAGAGCGGGGGCCTGAGTCTGGGGGGGGCTCAGTCCAAGGGGGGAGAGCCGGGGGCAGGTCCGGGTCCATACTCACGTGTTTAGAGATGTTGCAGCTCTTGGAATCCACATTGTAGCTTGTGGGGAAGAGAGGCGAGCCGTGAGCGCCTTGCAATGGCCGCAGGACCCCCCCCCCCCCCCCAGTGCTGCCCCAGTCAGAGTCCGCCCCCCCAGGAACAAGCTCTATCCGGGGCAGCGCTGGGACGAGACGGGGGCTACGGGGTCCCACATGCAGGGTGCTGAGCACACCCAAGCCCAGCAGGTGATGGAGGCTGGCGCCCGGTGGCCGCCCTGACGCCCAGCACTGCCCGGAGAGGCCTGTGGGGCTCCTGGACCCCTTGTTGTGGGCCACTGATGCGGACACACAGCTGGGGTTGCGTCGCTCAGCGACTGGGGGGGGCACCGCTTCGAAGCACCAGCGCCTGCTGTGTCCTCAGGCCGCTGGGAGCTGGGCCCTGCACAGACAGAGACAGGCCCAGACGTGCCCCTGGCATCAGGCACAGCTGTTCTCCAGCCCCCACGTCTCATGGTCTCGCCCACCCCGGGCGCTGCTGGGTGTCGCACCACTGGGCTCCTGCCCTGCGTTCCCGGGTCATGACGACTTCAGGCTGGGCCCATGTTACACGCTGGCCGGAATAGCTTCTGTTTCTGCCTACGGCAGAGTCAGGAACCCTGGGAGCAGCATGAGGAGCCTTGTAATCGTCCTGCCTTGCTGCAGCCACCCCAGCCGCCCCACAACCGCTCCGTCACATCACCCTGCAGCCGCCCTGACACGCCACCCCGCAGCCACCCTGCAGCCATCCTGCCACCCCGCAGCCGCTCCGTCACGCCACCCCACAGCCACCACAGCCGCCCCACCACCCCGCAGCCGCTCGGTCACATCACCCTGCAGCCGCCCTGACACGCCACCCCGCAGCCACCCCGCCACCCCGCAGCCGCTCCGTCACGCCACCCTGCAGCCGCCCTGCAGCCGCTCCACCACCCCGCAGCCGCTCCGTCACGCCACCCTGCAGCCGCTCCGTCACATCACCCTGCAGCCATCCTGCCACCCCGCAGCCGCTCCGTCACGCCACCCTGCAGCCGCCCTGCAGCCGCTCCACCACCCCGCAGCCGCTCGGTCATGCCACCCTGCAGCCACCCTGACACGCCACCCTGCAGCCGCTCCGTCACGCCACCCTGCAGCCGCTCCGTCACATCACCCTGCAGCCATCCTGCCACCCCGCAGCCGCTCCGTCACGCCACCCTGCAGCCGCCCTGCAGCCGCTCCACCACCCCGCAGCCGCTCGGTCATGCCACCCTGCAGCCACCCTGACACGCCACCCTGCAGCCGCTCCGCCACCCCACAGCCACCACAGCCGCCCCACCACCCCGCAGCCGCTCCGTTACATCACCCTGCAGCCACCCTGCCACCCGGCAGCCGCCCCACCACCCCGCAGCCGCTCCGGAACGCCACCCTGCAGCCACCCTGCCACCCCCCAGCCACCACAGCCACCACAGCCGCCCCACCACCCTGCAGCCGCTCCGTCACATCACCCTGCAGCCGCTCTGCCACCCCACAGCCATCACAGCCGCCCCACCACCCCGCAGCCGCTCCGTCACGCCACCCTGCAGCCGCCCTGCAGCCGCTCCACCACCCCGCAGCCGCTCGGTCATGCCACCCTGCAGCCACCCTGACACGCCACCCTGCAGCCGCTCCGCCACCCCACAGCCACCACAGCCGCCCCACCACCCCGCAGCCGCTCCGTTACATCACCCTGCAGCCACCCTGCCACCCCGCAGCCGCCCCACCACCCCGCAGCCGCTCCGGAACGCCACCCTGCAGCCACCCTGCCACCCCCCAGCCACCACAGCCACCACAGCCGCCCCACCACCCTGCAGCCGCTCCGTCACATCACCCTGCAGCCGCTCTGCCACGCCACCCCCGCCACCCTGCAGCCACCCTGCCACCCCCCAGCCACCACAGCCACCACAGCCGCCCCACCACCCCACAGCCGCTCCGTCACATCACCCTGCAGCCGCCCTGCCACGCCACCCCGCCACCCTGCAGCCACCCTGCCACCCCACAGCCGCTCCACCACCCCGTAGCCGCTCCGTCACGCAACCCTGCAGCTGCCCTGCCACCCCACAGCCATCACAGCCGCCCCACCACCCCACAGCCGCTCCGTCACGCCACCCTGCAGCCGCACTGACACGCCACCCCGCCACCCTGCAGCCGTCCCACCACCCCGCAGCCGCTCCGTCACGCCACCCTGCAGCCACCCTGCCACCCCACAGCCGCTCCACCACCCTGCAGCCGCTCTGCCACCCCACAGCCACCACAGCCGCCCCACCACCCCACAGCCGCTCCGTCACGCCACCCTGCAGCCACCCTGCCACCCCACAGCCGCTCCACCACCCTGCAGCCGCTCTGCCACCCCACAGCCACCACAGCCGCCCCACCACCCCACAGCCGCTCCGTCACGCCACCCTGCAGCCACCCTGCCACCCCACAGCCACCACAGCCGCCCCACTACCCTGCAGCCGCCCTGACACGCCACCCCGCAGCCACCCTGCCACCCCGTAGCCGCTCTGTCACGCCACCCTGCAGCCGCACTGACACGCCACCCCGCCACCCTGCAGCCGTCCCACCACCCCGCAGCCGCTCCGTCACGCCACCCTGCAGCCACCCTGCCACCCCACAGCCGCTCCACCACCCTGCAGCCGCTCTGCCACCCCACAGCCACCACAGCCGCCCCACCACCCCACAGCCGCTCCGTCACGCCACCCTGCAGCCACCCTGCCACCCCACAGCCGCTCCACCACCCTGCAGCCGCTCTGCCACCCCACAGCCACCACAGCCGCCCCACCACCCCACAGCCGCTCCGTCACGCCACCCTGCAGCCACCCTGCCACCCCCCAGCCACTACAGCCACCACAGCCGCCCCACCACCCCACAGCCGCTCCGTCACATCACCCTGCAGCCGCTCTGCCACCCCACAGCCACCACAGCCGCCCCACCACCCCGCAGCCGCTCCGTAACGCCACCCTGCAGCCGCTCTGCCACCCCACAGCCACCACAGCCGCCCCACCACCCCACAGCCGCTCCGTAACGCCACCCTGCAGCCACCCTGCCACCCCCCAGCCACCACAGCCACCACAGCCGCCCCACCACCCTGCAGCCGCTCCGTCACATCACCCTGCAGCCGCTCTGCCACCCCACAGCCACCACAGCCGCCCCACCACCCCGCAGCCGCTCCGTCACGCCACCCTGCAGCCACCCTGCCACCCCCCAGCCACCACAGCCACCACAGCCGCCCCACCACCCCGCAGCCGCTCCGTCACGCCACCCTGCAGCCACCCTGACACGCCACCCCGCAGCCACCCCGCAGCCGTCCCACCACCCCACAGCCGCTCCGTAACGCCACCCTGCAGCCACCCTGCCACCCCCCAGCCACCACAGCCACCACAGCCGCCCCACTACCCTGCAGCCGCCCTGACACGCCACCCCGCAGCCACCCTGCAGCCATCCTGCCACCCCGCAGCCGCTCCGTCACGCCACCCCACAGCCACCACAGCCGCTCCACCACCCCGCAGCCGCTCTGCCACCCCACAGCCACCACAGCCGCCCCACTACCCTGCAGCCGCCCTGATACGCCACCCCGCAGCCACCCTGCAGCCATCCTGCCACCCCGCAGCCGCTCCGTCACGCCACCCCACAGCCACCACAGCCGCCCCACCACCCCGCAGCCGCTCCGTCACATGACCCTGCAGCCGCCCTGCAGCCGCTCCACCACCCCGCAGCCGCTCTGCCACCCCACAGCCACCACAGCCGCCCCACTACCCTGCAGCCGCCCTGACACGCCACCCCGCAGCCACCCTGCAGCCATCCTGCCACCCCGCAGCCGCCCCACCACCTCGTAGCCGCTCTGTCACGCCACCCTGCAGCCACCCTGCCACCCCACAGCCATCACAGCCGCCCCACCACCCCACAGCCGCTCCGGAACGCCACCCTGCAGCCACCCTGCCACCCCACAGCCACTCCACCACCCCACAGCCGCTCCGTCACATCACCCTGCAGCCGCCCTGCCACGCCACCCCCGCCACCCTGCAGCCACCCTGCCACCCCACAGCCGCTCCACCACCCCACAGCCGCTCCGTCACGCAACCCTGCAGCCGCTCCGTCACACCACAGCCATCACAGCCGCCCCACCACCCCACAGCCGCTCCGTAACGCCACCCTGCAGCCACCCTGCCACCCCCCAGCCACCACAGCCACCACAGCCGCCCCACCACCCTGCAGCCGCTCCGTCACGCCACCCTGCAGCCGCTCTGCCACCCCACAGCCACCACAGCCGCCCCACTACCCTGCAGCCGCACTGACACGCCACCCCGCCACCCTGCAGCCACCCCGCAGCCGCTCCGTCACGCCACCCTGCAGCCACTCTGCCACCCCACAGCCATCACAGCCACCCCGCCACCCTGCAGCCGCTCTGTCACATCACCCTGCAGCCGCTCTGTCACGCCACCCTGCAGCCGCCCTGACACGCCACCCCGCAGCCACCCCGCCACCCTGCAGCCGCTCCGTCACGCCACCCTGCAGCCACCCTGCCACCCCACAGCCACCACAGCCGCCCCACCACCCCACAGCCGCTCCGTCACGCCACCCTGCAGCTGCCCTGGCACTCTGCAACCAGCCCGCCACCCTGCAGCCATCCCATCACCCCACAGTCGCTCCGTCACACCATCCTGCAGCCGCCACAGCCACCCTGCAGCTGCCCTGGCACGCTGCAACTGTCACAGCCACCTCACCATGCCACGCCCGCTCCGTCACGCCGCCCTGCAGCCACCCTGCCATCCCGCAGCCGCTCCGTCACGCGACGCTGCAACCGCCGCTCTGTTGTGCTGCAGCTGCCACAGACGTCCCTCCGCAGCTGCTGTGTCACGCTGGCCGCAGCCACCCTGCTATGTCCCAGCACATTGCAACTGCCCTGCCGGGTCACACCACAGCCACCGCATCCCGTCATGCTACAACCGTCCCAGAGCTTTGCAACCTCACCTCCAGTTCTCCCAGGAAGGACTCCACTTTGGCCCAGCTGGCAGCCATGCCACAAATAACCTGGTCTCCAACTAAGGGCCAAGCGGGAAAGCAGCAAGTGAGCAGAGCCAAGGCAGGGGGGGGAGAGGAATCGGGGGGGGGGGAGCAGAGGAGGGACGGGGGAGGGGAACTGGGCGGGGTGAGCAGAGCCAAGGCAGGGGGGGGAGAGGAATCGGGGGGGGGGGAGCAGAGGAGGGACGGGGGAGGGGAACTGGGCGGGGTGAGCAGAGCCAGGGCAGGGTGGGGGAGCAGAGGAGGGATGGGGGGAGGGGAACTGGGTGGGGTGAGCAGAGCCAAGGCAGGGTGGGGGAGAGGAATCGGGTGGGGAGCAGAGGAGGGACGGGGGAGGGGAACTGGGTGGGGTGAGCAGAGCCAAGGCAGGGGGGGGAGAGGAATCGGGTGGGGAGCAGAGGAGGGACGGGGGAGGGGAACTGGGCGGGGTGAGCAGAGCCAAGGCAGGGTGGGGGAGAGGAATCGGGGGGGAGCAGAGGAGGGACGGGGGAGGGGAACTGGGCGGGGTGAGCAGAGCCAAGGCAGGGTGGGGGAGAGGAATCGGGGGGGGGGAGCAGAGGAGGGACGGGGGAGGGGAACTGGGTGGGGTAAGCAGAGCCAAGGCAGGGTGGGGGAGAGGAATCGGGGGGGGGGAGCAGAGGAGGGATGGGGAGGGGAACTGGGCGGGGTGAGCAGAGCCAAGGCAGGGTGGGGAAGAGGAATCGGGGGGGGGGAGCAGAGGAGGGACGGGGGGAGGGGAACTGGGCGGGGTGAGCAGAGCCAAGGCAGGGTGGGGGAGAGGAATCGGGGGGGGGGAGCAGAGGAGGGACGGGGGGAGGGGAACTGGGTGGGGTGAGCAGAGCCAAGGCAGGGTGGGAGAGGAATCCGGGGGGGGGGGAGCAGAGGAGGGACGGGGGAGGGGAACTGGGCGGGGGGAGCAGAGCCAAGGCAGGGTGGGGGAGAGGAACCGGGGGGGGGGGGAGCAGAGGAGGGACTGGGGGAGGGGAACTGGGCGGGGTGAGCAGAGTCAAGGCAGGGTGGGGGAGAGGAATCGGGGGAGGGAGCAGAGGAGGGATGGGGGGAGGGGAACTGGGCGGGGGGGAGCTGAGGCAGGGGGGCAGAGGGATCTGGTGGGGGAGGGGATCAGGTTTCACTCACACATCAAAGCGCAGGTTCTGCTTCTCCTCAAAGAAATAATCAAGGACGAACTTGCGGACGAAGTCGGGGTTCAGGGTGTTGTCAATCACTTCGGTGCGTCCAAACTGAGGGGAGAAGGGGGTGAGGGGACAGCACCCAACCCAACCCAGAGGGGCCACCTGGGGCCATGTGGCCGTGGCATGGCCCCTGTTTCCCAGCACGTATGTGAGGAGGGGGCAGTGTCCCAGAGCCCCCTGTTTAATTCCAGCTGCCTCCCTGGCCTGTAATCCAGATTCCCTGGGATTAAGGCCAACAGCAGAGCCAGATCATTAGCGCGGGAGCAGGAGGCCATATGGGCCTGTTTAGCAGAGCAGGCGATTAGGCGGCCTCAGCCGGGAGCCCCCCAGGGTGCAGAGTGGGGCAGGCCCAGCCCCTCAGCAAGGGGGCGCTGTGGAACCCCCAGCTGGGCCAGGGGCTGCACTGTTGCTCCTGGAGCTGGTGCCCGGAGCGATGGTTGGGCCCTGCTCAGACTGGCTAGCGGAGCAGGTGCAGCCCCCAGAAAGAATCTGTTCCAGTCCCTGGGCAGCCCAGTCCCGAGGCCCCAGCTCCGGCTGATCTCTGCTGGGCCGAGGGGACGGATCTGGAAATCCCCAGGCCTGCAGGTCTGAGCCCCGGCTCAGGGAGCTTCAGCAGACCTTGGTTCTGGGCACTCAGCATCCCCCCCGTGACCTGAGCCCAGGGCAGGAGCCTGCTGCTGCCCCAGAAGCAGCAGGGTGCATGGTGCTGGCGAGGAGCAGGCCAGCGCCAGCAGGGAAGTCAGCAGCAGCAGCGTGACGCAGGGGAAGCAGACACGCTGCTGGCAGTGCCCCAGGAGACGCCATGCAGCAAAGCTGAGAACTCGCCCTAGCCTGAAGCAAACTGAGGCTGCGTGACGGGCAGTGGTGCTGAGGAGAGGGGCCCAGGCCGAAGGCTGGTCATTGCACTGCAAGCTGCCCGCTCTGCTGCCAACGCAGCCCCCTCCAGGTGAACGGGGAGTCAGGGGCCCTGCTCAGCCGCCAGCGAACCTGCCGCTGGGCCCAGGAGCAGCCAGGCCCATGGGTATGAAGGAGTTAGACAAGGAACCCTCTCTGAAAATGACTCAGAGCCGCTGGGAGTGCAGGGCCGGGCTCTGGGAACCGCCGGGCACGGGGCCGGGCTCTGGGAGCCGCCGGGAACAAGGCCGGGCTCTGGGAGCTGCTGGGAGTGCAGGGACGGGCTCTGGGAACCGCCGGGCACGGGGCCAGGCTCTGGGAGCCGCCGGGAACGAGGCCGGGCTCTGGGAGCCGCCGGGCACGGGGCCAGGCTCTGGGAGCTGCTGGGAGTGCAGGGCCGGGCTCTGGGAACCGCCGGGAACAAGGCCGGGCTCTGGGAGCTGCTGGGAGTGCAGGGCCGGGCTCTGGGAGCCGCCGGGCACGGGGCCGGGCTCTGGGAGCCGCTGGGAACGAGGCCGGGCTCTGGGAGCCGCCGGGAACGAGGCCGGGCTCTGGGAGCTGCTGGGAGTGCAGGGCCGGGCTCTGGGAGCCGCCGGGAACAAGGCCGGGCTCTGGGAGCTGCTGGGAGTGCAGAGCCGGGCTCTGGGAACCGCTGGGCACGGGGCCAGGCTCTGGGAGCCGCCGGGAACGAGGCCGGGCTCTGGGAGCCGCCGGGCACAGGGCTGGGCTCTGGGAGCTGCTGGGAGTGCAGGGCCGGGCTCTGGGAACCGCCGGGAACGAGGCCGGGCTCTGGGAGCTGCTGGGAGTGCAGGGCCGGGCTCTGGGAACCGCCGGGCACGGGGCCGGGCTCTGGGAGCCGCCGGGAACGAGGCCGGGCTCTGGGAGCCGCCGGGCACAGGGCTGGGCTCTGGGAGCTGCTGGGAGTGCAGGGCTGGGCTCTGGGAGCCACTGGGAACGAGGCCGGGCTCTGGGAGCCGCCGGGAACGAGGCCGGGCTCTGGGAGCCGCCGGGCACGGGGCCAGGCTCTGGGAGCTGCTGGGAGTGCAGGGCCGGGCTCTGGGAACCGCCGGGAACAAGGCCGGGCTCTGGGAGCTGCTGGGAGTGCAGGGCCGGGCTCTGGGAGCCGCCGGGCACAGGGCCGGGCTCTGGGAGCCGCCGGGCTCCAGGGGAGCGGGAGGAGACAGTGTCAGGTGGCTAAGTCTCGCCCTGGACTGCTCAGCTTTGCGCTCTCCTTGACAAAGACTCAGCCGTGGCAGATGAGCCCACTGGCTTGTTGGGGGGTGGGGGGCACAGGGCTAGATGGGCGCATTGGCAGCTGGAGCTGGGGTGGCAAGCGGGTCTCCCGAGCACCCCGTAAGGAGCCCGTGCCAGAGCAGGACAAACATCGACCCCTGCTGCAGTGGGGGCAGGGTGTGGGCAGCCGGCAGGGTGCTGGCTCCGGGCACTGGGACGAGCCCCGCTGCTCTGACGCTGGGCACTCACCTCCCTCCATTCCTTGCTGCCACTCCCCTGGACGAACAGAACCACTACTGCAGAGAGGAGAGCATGGGGTTAATGACTGCCTCTGCATCAGAAGCCACCGCATCCCACTGCATCTCACACACTGCACCCCCCCACACCCCATCCCACTGCATCTCACACTGCACCCCCCACACCCATCCCACTGCATCTCACACACTGCACCCCCACCCCATCCCACTGCACCTCACACACTGCACCCCCCACACTCCATCCCACTGCATCTCACACTGCACCCCCCACCCATCCCACTGCATCTCACACACTGCACCCCCCACACCCATCCCACTGCATCTCACACACTGCACCCCCCACACCCATCCCACTGCATCTCACACTGCACCCCATCCCACTGCATCTCACAGACCGCACCTCCCTCACACCATGCCACTGCATCTCACACTGCACCCGACACCCCATCCCACTGCATGTCTCAGACACTGCACCCCCACACCCTATCTCACTGCATCTCACACACTGCACCTCCCCACACCCCATCCCACTGCATGTCTCTCACACATACACACACTGTACGCACACTCTCCCCACCTCATGCAGGTGCACCCTGTGCACGCACACCTCATACAGTCCCCCACTGTGCACGCATGCTTTGCACATCACAGTGACTACACACACACCTCACTGCACATATACACCTCGCAAATATACACTGCACACCCCACCCCTTTGTGCACACACTGCATGTGCACTCCCCTACCCCACATGGGCATACTTTGCACATGCACACCTCGTGGACACCAACCCACTGCACGCACATACCTTGCACATCACACTGCACGCGTACACACAGGCATACCTTGTGCACCACATTGCATATACACATTAACCTTGCTCACTGCGGGCGCACCTTGCTCACCCCATATACACATTAACCTTGCTCATCCCAACACTGCACTCTCCCCATGCCCCTGCACACACTGTGCACAACCCTTGTGCACACCAAGCATACATGCTTCATGCACGCCCCCATGCACCCCTTCACACACTGTGCACGCCCCCACCCCAGACATGCGGCACACCAAGCATACACTACACACTGCATGCACACACACCCATCCCCCGGCACTGCACACACACACTGTGCACACCAGCCCGTCTCCTTCTCAAAAGCTGCTTCTGCCACGAGGCTCTAGCGCTCGTCTCAGCTGACGGGGCCAAGCCGGCCTGTGCAGCTCCCCGGCCCCGGCGGTTTGTCTCTGCCCAGGCTGTGCAGCCTGATGCACTCCCACTGCTCAGTGCCAGGCGCGGCCCGCAGGACCCAGCTGCCCCCTCAGAGCATGTTGCTGCCTGCTCTGCCAGGGGCTTCGCCCTGCGGCCGGTCCCCAGCCAGCTCCACTCCCCACACGTACCAGGGTCAGACTTGGAGAAGGTGTCCATGTCCAGCAAGTTCCTGGGGAGACAGACAGACGGACGTGAGCTAGGCTGGAAACTCATCCAGTAAGGGGAGAAGTGGGGGAACCGGGGTCTACGAACCTGGCTCCAGCAGGAGCCCGAACGACTGCAGAACTTGCAGCCCCCGAGCACTGGGCCCCAGCCCAGGCCTCCCCTCCGGAGCCGCTGGAGTCCGTCTGCATTAAACCCTTCAGCCAGAACCGGACACGTCAGTGGACGCTGCACCCAGGAGCTCAGACGTGGGGTCCCCGGGCCGGGCAGAGGGTGTTGGGGGCTGGGAGAGGAGGCCAGTGTCTGTGTGCGGTGGGGGCCCCACCCCTCCCCCAAAGCTCAGGGGGGCCTGCCTGGCCCTCAGTAGAACCTCTCCTCGTTGCCATGGCAGCGGCACAAACAGTCACTACAATGAATACTTCTGTTAACA
The DNA here is from genome assembly GCF_028017835.1 of Emys orbicularis. NCBI lineage: Eukaryota > Metazoa > Chordata > Testudines > Emydidae > Emys > Emys orbicularis. The sequence continues at coordinate 131,172,738 of NC_088689.1, forward strand.
GCTGGTCCCTGCAGCCCCAACCTCCTGGGCAGATCCACCGGGGAGTCCAGCCGGGCGAGGGGCTGGAGCACCCCGGGGTGGTGCGGGGGGGCAGAGGGGACTCAGCTGGGTGACGGTTACTAGCTGGGGGTGCCCTGACCCTGCAGCCCCAGCCCTGGCTGTTCAGGCTCCTGTACCAGCCCCGGGGGCCTGTCTCTGCCTGTCTCTCCCTTCGGGGCCTCGGGGTGAAACATCTGTCCGGTGCAGTGCGTGGCGGAAAGGCGGCTGTTCCCCTTTGCCCAGAGGGCTCAAGGTGTGCACAGGCGTGGGGAGCCCGGCCCTCGGCTCCCCGTCAGTCGCCATCACAGGCAGCACTTTAAACAAACAGAATAACCCACACTTTATAAACCATGGCAAGAAACCAAGATGGCTGTGGGCATGGTGCAATCCCAGCAGGGGGCGCTGTGGGGGCGGGACAGGGCACTGGCTGGGGGGCGGAGCTCCCAGCAGGGGGCGCTGTGGGGTGGGGCAGCGCACTAGCTGTGGGGGCAGGGCAGGGTGCTGGCTGGGGGGGGCGGAGCTCCCAGCAGGGGGTGCTGTGGGGTGGGGCAGCGCGCTAGCTGTGGGGGCAGGGCAGGGGGCTGGCTGGGGGGCGGAGCTCCTGGCTTCCCCAGCCCCGGGGTTTCATTCTTTCCCAGCCAGCACAGGCCAGGCAGATGCAGAGCCGCAAGGGACCCGCGTTACCTGCCGCAGCCAAAGAACAAGTCCCTTTGGGCTCCTTTTCTTATGCCTTCAACATAAAAATAAGGCATCAGAGCTTCCCTGCGGGCAGGTGCCAGCCCCTGGGCTGCAGCCCCAAGGCCAGAGACCACAGGGATGGGAGGAGCCTAGGAACCCACCTGTGTGCGGGGGGCAGGTGCTGGTGAATGTGGGGCTGGAGCGGTTTGATCTCGTCGCCCGGTAGCAAAGAGCCTGTTGCGAAGGCCCTGCTGGCAGCACGACTCAGCCAGACGCAGCTCGCGGGGCACAGGCAGCTCCTCCGGCCTGGCTCTGAGCTGCTGCTGAGGGATGTGCTCTCCGGCCAGGCCAGGAGTCCTGCGGCCGCGCTGACTCCGGCTGGGGATCGGGGACCCTACCCGGTTAACGGGCACAACCAGCCCCCATGTGCGCTGTGCCAGCGACGCTCCCAAAGGGGAAACAGGACACTGCGCGGGCTAGCCTGAGACCCCCTCCGCCCCACAGGGCTGGCCCTCCCCACTTGCCCAAGCCCTCCTCCTCACGCGAGACTGGGGTTGCTGCTCGCTCGAGCCCTGCCTGCCCCCCTGACTGGGCTGGGGTCACTGCTTGGCACCCCACATTTTTGACAAAAGTGGACATTTGTCCCGTTTGCTCTTTGATCTAGTCGGCAAGAACCAACGGGACAAATTCCCACTTTTGCCAAAAAAATTGGGACAGCCGGGACAGGGCTTAAAAAAGGGACTGTCCTGGCCAAAACTAGACGTGTGGTCCCCCTACACTTGGGAGCCCCGGGGGAAGCCAAGGCAGAGGGCGCAGAGCAGGGAGAGGCCTTGCGCCCGCAGGCCTGGGTCTGGGCCCGGGCCCCGTTGCTGGGCGCTGCTCACACACAGCGAAGGTCCCTGCCCTGAACAGCTCCCAACACACAATCAGTGAGTGTAAGAGGAGGAAAGGGGGGATCACAGGGCTACAGGGAGGAGCACCAGGCCCAGCTGAGCGACAGGGCCCAGCACTCCTGGTTTCTGTTGTCAGTCACCAGCTGGGGGCACCATCACGGCCCAGCCTCAGGGCCCTGTTTCTTGTGGGGCTCGCGAGGGATGTGAGCCCGGGGCCGACCCACAGGGCCGAGAGCTGGTGCTGGGAAGCAGGTGCTTGGAGAGCAGCAGAGCAGTGCAGGGAGGGGGCTGCGCTGGCAGGGCACTGCAGAGCGTGCACGGGAGGAGGTAGGGTCGGCGAGCTGAACGGGGGGAGGAAGAAGCAGCGTCTCTGGCCCAGACGGTGATTGAACATGACAGGCAACCCATTTACTAGCGCACTCGGTGGTGGCTGAGTGATGGGCGGGCGGGGGGGGGGGCAAAGTGAGAAGAAAAGAGACACTTAGCAAGGTCTGAATAGCCTGACTGAGCGAGCGGGTGCCAGGGGCTGCCCCCCCCCCCGAAATAGCAGCAGCCGCAGCACTTTGATCATTCCTGACTGCGCAGAGTTTGACACTGAAAAGCACCAAAGGCTGCTATTAAATCCAGCCAGCTCTTTCCGGTGCCCCATGACGCCTGCTCTCACCAGGGATGGGAGACCCCAGCCCGAGGCTGGGGGCACATTCAGAGCAGGGTTCTGCCCGGCCTGGCTCCGGGCCAGGGTCCCAGGGGGCCTGAGCCCCCCACCCAGCTGGGACTGCTCAGGAACTCAGCCAGAACAGAGGGGTCCCTCCACTCTTCCCCACCTGCGCTGGGGACACGGCCCCGGCCAGCGGAGCAGGACCCAAGGGTGTTTAACACTCTGCTGGGCAGAGCCACACAAGGGAGCTGGAGAAGGGGCCCTTTGGGCCTGGGTCCCAGCTCACTAGAGCCCCTCAGACCAGCTGCCAGCCCACGCCAGGCCTGGGGGCTGTAAAACACCAAGGGTCCCTGTCCCATCCCGGCACAGACACGCCCAGGCCCCTCCCTGCAACACTTCCAAAATTCTCACTGTTCCTTCATATTTGTTTGCAACAGAGCCCCGCCCCCCCACGGGCTTGTCCCAGCTCAGTCTGAGGACGGACGGACGGGCAGGTGAGGGAAAGGGGAGTTCTCTACAAGTCACCTGGATTTGCTGTGAGCAGCTGGGTCTGTCAGAGGCAGGTGGCAAGGGGCGAAGAGGGACCAAGCAGATGAGCTCAGGTCACACCTTGCACAGGGGGCCATAAGGAAGGAGACCCAGGAGTGACCGCTCCAAGAATTGTTACCTGGCCTCCCTCCCACTCCCCACCCTCAATCCCTATAGGTCTGACGTGCCCATCCCATGGCAGGGAAAGAGCAGACATTTGAGGGCAGGCTCCAAGCTATGGCCTAGAACTAGGGGGGCTGCAGCACCCCCTGGCTTGAAGTGGTTTCCATCATATCCAGGTGTTGCAGTTTGGTTCACTGGCTCTCAGCCCCCCTCTGCACAAACTGTTCCAGCCCCCGTACGGCCATGCAGAGGGGAAAGGGCCCAACGCCTTTGGAAGCAGGGGCCAGGCCCAGCAGATCCGTTTCCTTAGGGAGATGATCTGGTGAGGCCCGGGGAAAGCTGAGACGCTCGGGCGCCCGAGCCTCGTGCTCTGTGTACGTGCAGAGCTCAGCTCTCTTGATCCAGAGAGCTCCCCTGGCTGATCAGAGGCAACAACTGCTGAATTCAGAACAGTGGTAAAGGGCAGACACGCCTCCTTGGGGAGAGGATGCCATTTCTGCATCTCGCCCCCCCAAAGCACAGGGCGATGTGAGCGATCCATCCCTGCTGCTCCGGCCCATGCCCCCCGCCTCCTGGGGTGAGAGCTTCCTCGCTGCCCTTCGAGATCAGACAGTTAGTCCCTGCTCCTGCAGGAAGGGGGTGCGGGTCTCCATCTGCTCCGAGCCAGTCACAGCCCTGGCTGCTTTCCCAGTTGGCTGAGGCGCTTCTCCCTGCAGGCCTATTTTTAACTAGAGCCTCGAGGGGTCGCAATTGTTCAGTTCATTTAGCTGTTTTGGGGCTTCCCTTCGCACCAGTCAGGCTGGGATCCCAGGGGTGCACACGGGCCCAGTAACCCCTCAGGCTCCCCTGGCGAGGAGCCGGGCAGACGGTGCCGCTTCACAGCCCCCTCGTACCCTGGCCCTGCCTCACCAAAACCCTCGTGAGCACACGGTGCTGTCAGACCCAACTGAAAACCAGGGATGAACCTGAACAGGAGCCAGAGCTCGGGCGTCTGGCCGCTGCACAGAGCAGGCGTGTTCCCCAGGACACCCGATGGCTCTGCCCCTTGTCCCCTCCCTCCTGCAGCCTCCTCTGCCTCTCCTCGGACAGCCCTGAAAGCGCCTTCTGTCCCGTCCAAAACCTGGGCTGGGGTCAGAACTCGGGGCGCTCTGGAGACGTGGTGAGAACGTGAGCAAACGCTGCCCATGGAGCCATGTGCAGCCAGGGACCCCGCCAGCTCCTCCGCACGTTCCCAGGCGGCAGCAGAGCGGCTCCGGGGCCCAGGCCCCAATTCCGGGCCCCAGGGCAGAACAGTCAATGGGCCCCCAGCCTGCGCGGACGCGTCCGCCTGACATTTGGGCCGTGCTGCACCCGCGTTGGCTGGTGCCCAGCGAGCTGCCGGCTGCACTGCTGGGCGCAATCTTCCGGCACGGCCAGGGCTTCCACACGCCCGCCTGGCTGCCTTTGCCGTCCCTGGTACCACCCCGCGTGCGCCTAGGAACCTGCGGCCCGCCCGGGGGCTCTGGGGCTCCCTGCCACAGACCAGCTGGGTGGGAATCCCAAGCTGCTAGCTAGGGACCCACTGGGAAAACCTCAGCTGTTGTCTTTGCCTGGGCCTGAGGCTAAGAGCCAGGCCGTACAGAGCTGGGGGAAAGCGAGCGCCTGCTGGGGAAGGGGCGCTGGGGGAGAGCGAGCGGGGGAGGGGCGCTGGGGGAGAGCGAGCGGGGGGAGACGGGGGCGCTGGGTGAGAGCGAGCGGGGGGAGACGGGGGCGCTGGGTGAGAGCGAGCGGGGGGAGACAGGGGCGCTGGGTGAGAGCGAGCGGGGGGAGACAGGAGCGCTGGGTGAGAGCGAGCGGGGGAGGGGCACTGGGTGAGAGCGAGCGGGGGGAGACAGGGGCGCTGGGTGAGAGCGAGCGGGGGAGGGGCACTGGGGGAGAGCGAGCAGGGGGAGACGGGGGCGCTGGCGGAGAGCGAGCAGGGGGAGACGGGGGCGCTGGCGGAGAGCGAGCTGGGGGAGAGCGAGCGGGGGAGGGGCGTTGGGGGAGAGTGAGCGGGGGGAGACGGGGGCGCACTGGGCGTGGGCCAGCTCTATCCCGGGCAGGCCGTGCTCTTCCCCGAGCGGGACCAGACTCTTACACGGCCCTTGCACCATGGTCATGCCGACGAAGTCTCAGTGAGCGGGGGTGAGGGCTGATGGGTGTCGCTCACACCAGCAAACAGCACGAAAACTGCATTTACATTTAGGGGTTAAGAGGAAATAATCACCGAAGAGCAAGTTTGCTGTGAGCGCAGGCTGCACGTGCATCACACACACTATCCCTACACACACGCTCATGTACACCCCCTCTACGCACACATGGTAGACATGCATGCATGCTCACATGCACACACAGCAGGCATACATGCATGCATTGCACACTCACGCTCTGTGCACAGGCTGGCTGTGCATTACATGCTCACATGCCATCACACACACATACATGCTGGATGTCCTTTCACGCTCACATGCTGTCACACAGGCACACATGATGGACGTCCTTTGCACGCTCATGTGCTGTTGCACATGCACACACAATGGGCATGTGTTGTACACTCACATGGTTGCATGCACATGCACGGTGGGCATGCGTTTCATGCTCACACGCTGTCATATGCGCACACACGCTGTTCATGTGTTACATGCTGACAGGCCGTTGCATGCACACACATGCTGGGCATGCATTGCAAACTCGCATGCTGTCCCATGCACGCACACAATGGGCATACGTTGCTCACATGCTGTTGCACACAAACGGGAATGCACTGCACATTTACACGTTGTCCGATGCACACACATGGTGGGCATGCATTGCACGCTCACAGTCGCATGCACACACACACAAGGGGAATTCATTGCAGGCTCGCATGCTGTTGCACACGAACACACGATGGACATGCATTGCATGCTGATAGGCTGCCCCACACATAAACAGTGGGCATGCGCTGCACGCTTACATGCTGTCAAACACACACAGTAGGCATGCATTGCACGCTTTCATTCTGTTGCACACAAACACACGATGGACATGTGTTACATGCTCAAACACTGTCCCCCCCACAATAGACATGAATTGCATGTTCCCACGCTGCCCCCCCCCACGTAATGGGCATGCGTTGCACGCTCACATGATGCCCCCACATGATGGGCATGCATTACACGCTCACACTCTGTCCCCCCCACACAATGGACATGCGTTGCACGCTCACACTCTGTCCCCCACACACAATGGACATGCGTTGCACGCTCACGTGCTGTCACACACGCACACACAATGGACATGTATTGCACACTCACATGCTGTCCCCCCACAATGAGCATGTGTTCCACACTGACATGCTGTCTCACACACACACAATGGGCATGGGTTGCATGCTCACACGCTGTCCCACACACACATGATGGCCATGTGTTGCACGCTCACACGCTGTCCCACACATACATGATGGACATGTGTTGCACGCTCACACGCTGTCCCACACACACACAGTGGCCATGCATTGCACGCTCACCCACTGTCCCCCCACACAATCACCATGCGTTGCACACTCACATGCTGTCCCCACCACACATGGTGGCCATGTGTTGCACTCTCACACGCTGTGCCACACATACACATGCTGGCCAGGCGTTGCACGCTCACATGCTGTCCCACACATACACATGCTGGCCAGGCGTTGCACGCTCACATGCTGTCCCACACATACATGATGGACATGTGTTGAACGCTCACACACACACACAATAGCCATATGTTGCACACTCACACGCTGTCCCCTGCACACACAATGGCCGAGTGTTGCATGCTCACATGCTGTCCCACACACAGATGATGGCCAGGAGTTGCACACTCACACGCTGTCCCCCGCACACACAATGGTCGGGTGTTGCATGCTCACACAGTCCCCCGCACACATGATGGCCGGGCGTTGCACGCTCACATGCTGTCCCACACATACACGATGGCCAGGCGTTGTACGCTCACACGCTGTCCCACACACACAATGGCCAGGTGTTGCACGCTCACATGCTACCCCCCCACACACACAATGGCCAGGCGTTGCACGCTCACACGCTATCCCCCACACATGGTGGCCAGGCGTTGCACGCTCAGATGCTGTTCCCCCCACACACGATGGCCAGGCGTTGCACGCTCACACGCTGTTCCCCCACACACACACACGATGGCCAGGCATTGCACACTCACATGCTGTTCCCCACACACACGGCCAGGCGTTGCACGCTCACACGCTGTTCCCCACACACACGATGGCCAGGCGATGCATGCTCACATACTGTCTCTCACACTCACACACACGATGGCCAGGTGTTGCACACTCACATGCTGTCTCACACACCCACACACACACATGATGGCCAGGCGTTGCACGCTCACATGCTGTCTCTCACACACACACACACACACACACACGATGGCCAGGCGTTGCACGCTCACATGCTCTCTCTCTCTCTCTCTCTCACACACACACACACGATGGCCAGGCGTTGCACGCTCAGTCTCTCTCTAGCCGAGGCACCCGTCCCAAGCTTCCCGCCCCGCGCCCCCTTCCCCGACGGCCCCGCGCCGGGCCGGGCCGGGAAGTTGTGGCTCGGCCCCTGCTGCCGGAGGCTCCCGCCCGCGCCCGGCGCTGCCCGCGGCCCCGCACCTGCAGGAGACGGAGAGCTCCAGCTTGGTGGCCGGGACGCTGGCGGGCGCCGGCTCCAGGGCTCCCGGAGACGCCATCCCCGCTGCCGGCTGCTGCGCTCCGGGCGCGCCGCGCTAAGGCAGGCGCGGGGCGGGCTCCATGGGCGGGGAAGCGGCGGCCCCGGGCAGGTCCGTGCGCCGAGCCGGAGCCTCCCGCGGGCGCCCTGCCTCCGCCCCCGCCTGCGTCCGCTCCTCTCCGCTCGCCCGGCGCAGCGCGTCCGCCCGCGGCCCCCTCCCCGCCCGGCGCCGGGACCGGCCCCTGGGAGCCCGCGGCGCGCCCCGCCCGGCCCTCGTGAAAGCTCCGTCGAGGGGCCAGCGGAGCCCTGAGCTCCAGACGCCGCGCAGGGACCCCACCCCGACCCCAGGCAGGGCAGAGCTGCCCCCTCACACCCCCGCCCCGGCTCCCATGTGGGGGGCAAAGGGCCAGGACCCCCGCCCAGGCCCGAGGGGAGGGGCAGGCCCAGGCCTTGGCTGCTGGGGGGTAGGAGCAGAACTCCAGCCCTGCAGCCAGGCCCAAGGTCCGAGAGTGGCGTTGCACGGGACGCCCCCCCGGCCCCACAGCACCAGCCAGATCGTGCCAGGGGCTGCTTGTCCCTCCCCCCATCTGCAGCCCTGCCCATGGCACACAGCCCTGATGCCCCGCTCCAGCAGGAGCTCAGCCTAGTGGCCACGCTGGCCCAAGCAGACTCAGGCACAGAGCGTCTGCCAGCCAGGCACTCAGACCACAGGGGATGCTAAGCAAAGGGAAGCACCCAAGGCCATTCCCCCTCCCCCAGGGCTGCCGTGGCCTGAAACAAGAGGCAGGGCAAAGGCAATGGTGCAGATGCCTTTACTGAAAAGATCCGTCTCAGCCTGGCAGGGGGAGGAGCCCCTGCCCGCTCTGGACTGGGCCCCAGCTGCAGGGGGCAGGACAGGCCCAAGGGGCAGCTCTGGCACTCGCATGGCTTTTAGGTTCCTTCAGCTGCTGGACACACATAGGAGCCAGTCCAAGGTGTGCAACATGTTCAGAGGGTGCTACTGCTTCCTCTCAGTCCAACGCCCCGTGCAAACTGCTCCAGCAGGCCCCCAAGGGCTCCGGAGGGGCTGGATGGCGCAGCCTTCAGGCCAATGGTGCTGCTGTAGGTGGCTAGGAAAGCAGAGCGCACCTCCTCCAGCCGGGACTCGCGGCCGGCCACTGGCACCAGCCTGCAAGACAGAAGGGGGAGGGGTCAGCAGCAGCTTTCCCTGGAGCCAGCTAGCCCCAGCTGTACCCCACAGTGGGTTCACATCAGCCCTTCCCCTAGCAAGGCAGGAACGCCACAGCCCCCCACAGAGTCTGGCTGCGACCTCCCGCCAGCTAACGCCAGATGGCTCCAAGCCAGGGAGTTGGCAGCAGAAAGGTTCTCCCAGGTAGAACCTGTTACTAACCAGTCCCTGGCAGCTGGTGCTAGAGCAGGGGATCCTGGCTGGTGTCCTGGCCCCATGCTAGCCTCCTCTCAGGGTTCCAAGCCCCAACTCACAGCACCATGGCCCAGGTGCGGTGGGTGCTGCTTTCTCCCCCCATGAAGGCAGCAGAACCAGCCCTTCTCTCTGCTTCCCCCCCCCCCAAACACCCTCCGTCACATCCCGCGTTTTTTTACAACAGTCCCAGACCTCCCAGCAGACAGCATCACAAGCTGTCTCCCTCCGTCCACACTGGCCTCAGCAGTTGGCTTTGCAGCTGACAGGCCAAGAGCTGGGCCTGCAGCTCCTGCCGCCTGGCAGCGCCTTGGTGCAGCTCCATTGTCCCTTGCCAATACCTCGCTTTTTGCTTCACCTGCCCACGTCTGCAAGGCCCTTAGGAGCTGTTTGTGTGGAAAATGGTACACTTCATTTCTGAGTTCACAGGTCAGATTTCACCCTGGATCCTGGCCAAATTCCAACCCAAGTGGGTCCCACATGCAGTTTAAGTGGATACCACTACACTTCACTTCCTCTGTAGTGAGTTGCAGTTGGGTGCATTGGGATCCTTCTGGACTGACCATTATAATGATAGCATTTCCCACTTTCTTCTGGCCCTCTCACCTCCTGTCCTCGTACAGCCAGCTTGGAGCACGGGACAAGCTCGGTTGGATTATGGGAGGTGGGTGAGGGGGTGAAATCCCCAAGGGTTCCAGCCACAGGCACTAGAGTGAAGAGATTTTTCACATCTGTCCCACTGCAAGCCTGCGCTGTGTCTGCGTCACTCTCCTAGAGCAGGGCCTGGTTCCCCTGGGACCTGCTCTCCTCTCCAGCTGCTCGAGGTACAGCTTCAGGGCAGGGGAGGAGAGAGAAGATAACATGATATTCCAGATGAGAGTGATTACAGTTCAAAGGCAGCTGTTCTAGGGTTTAGATCAGGGGTCGGCAACCTTTCAGAAGTGGTGTGCCGAGTCTTCATTTATTCACTCTAATTTAAGGTTTCGCGGGCCAGTCATACATTTTAACGTTTTTAGAAGGTCTCTTTCTATAAGTCTATAATATATAACTAAACTATTGTTGTATGTAAAGTAAATAAGGTTTTTAAAATGTTTAAGAAGCTTCATTTAGAATTAAATTAAAATGCAGAGCCCCCCGGACCGGTGGCCAGGACCTGGGCAGTGTGAGTGAAAATCAGCTCGCGTGCCGCCTTCGGCACACATGCCATAGGTTGCCTACCCCTGGTTTAGATTGAAGCAGTCCTTGCTATGTCTCCACCAACGAGCAGAGCAGAGCGTGGTTCCCAGATAGAATAAGACATTCCTCAAAGGCCATGCCAAGGGCAGAGCACAAACCTTCCCCTAGAGGCTTCCCTTTAATCTCACTAGCGCCTGGCTGGCTCTCCCTTGGCACAGTTAGTGAGTGGAAGCGTTAACCGCCCACGGCCAACAGCATTCGTCCGGAAACAGCAGCAAGAGGGGAGATCGGGTGGGAGGCTTAAAAACACCAAGTGATACTGAGGCAGCCAACTAGGCCGCTAGTTACTGTCCTAAAAGCCAAGCAGGAGGGCATGCTGGAGAGGCAACACATTTAACAGATACAGAGGAACTACTTTAGCCTGTGGAACTCCCTGGCACAGGATATTAAGGCAACTTGTTAAAATTCAAAAAAGAATGACATTTATATGACAAATACAAAAAATCTCCTAGTGTTCAGATAATCAGACTGTTTCATGCAGCATAGAAACAAGGGCACAACTTTGGCTGTGCATCTGGACTTGCCGTCTATTTACTTCCCAACTTTCAGCTGCTTACCTGCGCAGCTTTACTGTAATGCTTCATATTTAGATTCCCCGTTTATTTTTGAAGGGAAAAAAAGTGGCCTGGTTTCCTTCAACAGAGAGAGGTCAACTAATGGTTGTTGGCACTGCAGACTAAGTCATGTATACACCCACTGATGAGCAGTCAAAGATCTGAGGCAGGCTTTCAGCCAGACGCCCAGTTTTGCCATCGTATAGATGGTAGGTTCGGATACTGCGGAGGTGTTAAAGCTTCACGGGACGTTTAAACCCCAGCTAAGGGGGCAAGAGGATACAGCACATGAGACAAGACTATGTCCAGGCCAAAACTCCAAACTGGAGCCTTTTTGGTAGAGGCCCACAAGAGATTCTGCGTAACGACTCTTTGGACAATGTCCTGTCAGCAGAGAGCAAGCCTAGGAAAGCTCAGCCCATTAGGTGCAAGCTGCATACCCAGAGGGAATTAAAATGGAAACTGGTTTGCATCCTGAACTAAGAGACAGCTGTAACGGTTACCAACAAAGGCTGTTACTCAGCAGAGAAGTAAGGACGTGAACCCCAGAGCAGGCTTGGAGAAGTGCCCTGGATTACCCCACTTGACCCAGAGGCAGACCACTCCCAAGAGCCGGTCTAGCCCCAGCATGTGGAGGTTAAGTAGGTCACAGGTCTGAAAGCCATGGAAACCCAAGGCAGGTGGACATCGGGGCCACGGTCTCAGTTGTGAATATTTTGGGGGTAGCAGTGGTTAATCGATGATACAAATCTGAGGAAATGCGCAATTCGCCCTTGTCCATTGCCCTCGGTCTGACTGGGCCCAGAAGTTACACTCTGAGCACTTCACATGCTCCAGATTCCAGGTGCAGACCTGTCCACTGTAGCAGAAGGACCTTGCCAGGACCCACAAGTCAGAGCTGTGGAGCTAGTGACTCTTCCCCCTGAAATCCCAAACCAGAGGCAACACATCCAGGAGATTGCGCTGGCTTGAGGCCAGACCCACCTAGGACTTCAGAGTGAGCCTCAGGTGCAATCCCACATTGTTAGTACTGCCCGTTCCCGGCCCTGCAGCTACCCTACCCCGGGGGGGAAATGGACGACTCATTACGTATTGGGTAAGAAACCTGCAGCAGTCACCAAAGGACAGACATGGATTAGACTAGTCACTCATTGACACTATGTCCTTCAAGATTTCTCCTTCCCCCCCTTCCTGGCTGTCAATCACATCTCAGAGCTGCACCGAGGGCTTCTCGCAAAGGAGGACTTGTCACCACCTTGTGTGGCTGAAGCTTGGGTTAGAAGAGGCCTTTCTGAGATCGTGCCCAGCATCCCTCCCAGGGTTTCTGAATGTTAGTTTAGGGGTTGCGGCAGTCCAGGAAGGTACAGAAGCTGCTGCTGTGGTTCTGGCCTGCAGGACAACAGATGGTCACATTTCATCAAATACGGCTGGTCGCACGGACGGTTTGTCTAAAAAAAACCACGTGTTTTCCAGGTCTCCAACCCTCCACCTCACCCCATTTTATGAGGCTTCCTGAAGCCCTCACTCACAGTACGTTAAAAGGATGCTAGGAGAGAGCAGTGCAGTTGTCTTCAAAACTAGAGCAATAAGATTAGCTCACAGTGCAGCGCACAGACTGAATCTACCACTTTGCAATCACTAGATTGACAGTTCAGAGGGTAGAAGCACCGGCCTACATTTTTTTAGTTGCAATTAAAATGCATTTAATGTCTTTGAAGTTCCCTCACAAGTAACTTTCTGTTTCTGGAGCAGAGAGTTTGCTTCACAACAGTTCTAAGAAGCAAATGTCAGTGTTTATTTGGCACTGTGGGTTGCACGGAACCATGCTCCGATATGGCATGAGCAAGTGGACAGCTGTAAGACAAGCTGAGGGTGGAGGAAAGGAAGGGAAAAAAGCAGCAGCTCAAATAGTTTGGAGGGTCTGAAATCCTTGAGTGCAGGGGACTGGACTAGATGACCTCTCGAGGTCCCTTCCAGTTCTATGATTCTTAAACATGGTAGAGATAAAGGGTCTATCTACACAGCAAAGAAAAACCCATGGCTGGCCTGTGCCAGCCGACTCGGGCTGTGGGGCTGTTTCACTGCTGTGTAGATTTCCAGGCTTGGGCTGGAGCCCAGAAATCAACATAGCAATGAAACAGCCCTGCGAGTCCAAGTCAGCTGGGTTCTTTGCTGTGTGGACAGACCCAGCGAGGCTAAGTGGGATCCAGGGAAAGAAACAGGCCTGACTCACTCCTCCCATCCCCCCTCAGTGTTATATGGCAGAACTGCAGCCTCTCTCTGAACTTGTGCCCAAATGGTGCAATGGCTCCAGCGAAGAGCCCGGATTCCTTCCCCTGCCCCAAGGCTGGGCACGGGTCACCCAGCACTCAGCAACCAGGTAGTGTGTGCGCCGTGGCTTAGCTCAGAGTGCACTTCTGACAAGCGTTAAGGCAGGGGAGACTTCAGGAGCCCTAATTATTCTTGAGGCTAATGCAGCTCTCTGGCTTGTCCCAGTTTCCTAGTCAGCCAACTGTTACGCACAGGGAGCCATCCTCTGTGCTCAGTACACTTACAGGCAACTGTTAGGGAGCTCATCCGGGAAGCTGCCAGGGAGAGCGGCGTCTGTGCTCAGGATTGCATGCTCCTGAATACTGCCACACCCTGTTACCATCTGCCAGCTGCCAAAGTCTGTAGAAACGGAGGATCCAGGCAGGGAGTGGTCCACTGATCTGGGTCAGAAAGAGAGAGGGGACATGGGGCAGTCAGTGAAGTCATGCAATCACAGGCTTTTCTGCTAAACTCTTGTGCCAGTGGGCACAGTGGGGTTGACTGCCAACATTTGTGCCAGCACGTTCCGATGCTGGAGGTGAGGGTGCGCTGACAAGTGATTCTGGCACATAGCACAAGGCAAACCTTCCTTCCAAAAGCAAAAGGAGAAGCCAAGCTGGTTGTGACTGAGAAAGCAGTAGATTCATTTGTGAGCTGGTAGAGCAAAGCTAGCAAGAAACAGAGGATCATGCAGGAACAGGGAAACCCATCAGCACGTCCTGCCCCCAGAACCACGGACACTGCCCCACAAAGGGCATGCCTCCACAGCCCACTTCAGCTATTAACACATCCAAATGCAACTGCGGGGACTTTGAGAATAAGAATGTGGCTTGTCTGGTGCCTTTATGTACCGGAGACAGTTTGGGAGAGTCCTCGAGAGCCCTGCCTCTGCAGTCAGTGGAATGTGAGTCCCTGAGGGAACCCTGATCTTGGGGAAGAAGGCAGAGCAGCGAGCACAGAACTGAAGACCTATGAAGACGCTTTGTATTCACTCATCAGGAGCAGGATGCTGCAGTAGCAGGCAGTTAGGCAAAAGGCCCCCAGGACAGGAAAAGGAGCCCAGAAAAGAGGATGTACTCAACGCATGCAGCCTCCTACCAGAAAGAGAAACATGAGTGGACTGGAGGAGTTCCTCTGACAATCTCCACGAGCAGACGCCTGGGAGTGCCTAAAGGCATTGGACCCTGCAACGTGGCAGTGTAGGCACATGGCCCACGACGCAGAGTTCTCAGCAATCTGAAAGGTGGTTCTGAGTGTGACAGCATGATGGTGGGGAGCTGGAGAGCAAACCGGCATTGCCGTTTACTTGCTGATTTTACAGTAGCAACCTAAGGGAGAACTGAAGAAAAATCCCTGGGCTATTAGCATGCCATCATAGCCTGGAGCTCGGCAGCTGCTGGCATTGTCAAAGGCTGGAGTTTGTCTTTGACCAGCAGTAGCCATCCAGAGTCTTAAAGGTCACCAGTCCATGCAGAGAAGAGTGTGTCTCCAGCTGTAAAAGGCCATGACACCTATATCAGAGACACTAGATCGGTTCTCAATGCAACAACCTGTGGATTCTTAACATGGCTCAGAATTAGCACAGGCCTCTCCCAGAATGGGGGTTGGCTGTTAAAGCTTATCACTTGCCTGTTACCTGGGTGCCTGTGCTGAGAGATGTATAGCCCTGTCCCCAGACTCTCCAGTTCATTGATTTTCCAGGGATTCTGCTCTCTCCCCCGGCGAGGACTCCCATCCCAGCAGATAAAAGCTTCTGGGGACACCCTCCCCGGAGAATGACGATGCTATTTCAAGGTTGGAAGAAGGATCTCCTGGTTCCCAGGAAAGAGGGCACGAACCCAAGCAGTAAGAGCTCTTGGTGGTAAGAGCAGAGCCCGCTCCAATGCTTCCAGTGAGCGCTGGAACGCTGCACGTCACAGGTGGAAACGCAGAAGCCAGGTTCTGAGGGCTGATCCCAAGTGATGTTTGCTATAGGGAAGAATTCCCTGCTCTGGCAGGTGGGCGTCGCTGAAGCACAAGGTTTAGGGGACAAATGTAAAGAAGCCAGTTTGCTCCCCCAAGGCTACACTTACATGGTGCTTTGCAAACCGGTAACAAGGACATCCCACGCCCTAGCCCAAGGAGCTCCTCGTACCCAGAGCCACAGTTCAGAGGTTCTCTCCCCCTCCCCTCTTAGATCTCCTTGAGAGAAAGGAGCAGGGATCTAAAGGAAGAGAGGATGCTGGGCAGATGAGGACAGTACAATGCTGATAGCCAGAAGAGGGGAGAGGATGGGGAAGAACACAGGAAGCAAGGTGCAGCAGGGGAAATGAGAGTAGAACTGCAGGTGAGGGCTGGCGTCTGGGTGAGGACAAGGCTGTAGCAAGAGGCAGGATGGCAATGGGAATTCAAAGAAGAGGTGAGGAAGGGGACACCAGCTGTGGCTTTGGAGCCCCAGTAAGGAGCAATCAGAGGCAGGGAGGCCAGACCCAGGAAGGTGACATTGCAGGCAGGCGGAAGGAAGGTGAATTAGAGCTCGACAAAGCAGCAAGAGAACTTAGCAATTGGCTGTGGGGAGAGGGGACACGTGAAATGACAGCAGGATTATGGGAAGGATTGTGAGTTGCCAATAGAGCCAGGCAAGAGAAGCCGGGGGCAGGGGCTGGGCAGAAAGGTGAGGAGATCTATTCTGGAGGGGTGGAGTTTGAGAAGAAACCAGGGTGGAGAGGGATGAGACAAGTCCCAGAGTGAATGCACAGAAGGGAGAGCAGGGGCACCAGCTAGTGAGAGAAGAGCCAGGATGGATTCGGAGTGTGAGGTCAGTAAGGCAGGGGAGAGCGAGGCGGGATGAAGTGCAGCAGGGGCATTACCAGGGGACACACAGAGGAGTGCTCTGCTGGTGTCACTAGGTGAGGCCAGGTTCATGTTGAGGTGAGATGATCCCAGCTGCAGGAGAAGTCCGGGCAGTGAGACTAATGGCACAGCAAGGTTTTGGCGGCAGAGGGAAGAGAAGAGGCTGCTTGGAGGCAGACAGGAACGTGCCAGCGCTCTAAAACAAGGGGCGACTGTAAAGAACTGTCTTCTGCCAAAATCATTTGTTTTATAGCCTCTGCAGACCCACAATGAGATTGTGCCGCCTGCTCTGGGGGGAAACATTCAAACCTGGAGTCACAGCGACCACCCAAACGCTCGCGAAGTTGGGCCAATGGTTAATCACCCCCACTTAAAAATTTGCCTCTTATTTCGAACCCGAATTTGGCTAGCTTCAACTTCCAGCCATTGCATCTTGTGCTTTTGTCTGCTAGCCTGAAGAGCCCTCTAGTATCAGACACCTCATCCCCACATCGGTACTTCCAGAGTGATCAGGTCACCTCAGATCCTCTCTTTGGTAAGCTGACGAGGTAGAGCTTTGAAGTCTCCCTGTAAGGCAGGTTTTTCAGCCCTCTTCTTTGAAGCTTCTAGGCCGTGAGGAGCGAACTACACAGCAGCTGTTGTGGTTATAGCCCAGTAGTTCAATTCTGTCCAGGCCACTGCCACCTTCAGCACCGGCCAGGGCTAATGGAAGGGACAAGCCTGGAGCGGAATGACAGCAACATACCCACAAGGACTTTGGAGGCTCCTGGGGAAAATGGGGCTGCACGTGTCTGGATTCTCCAAGCCCACCTGTGACATGGACAAGGATGATTCTGGGCCAGACTCCTCATGGCTGTGAACTCGGAGGTCCAGAACACTTGCACCAGGGAGCAATTTGCTCTTTTAGGTTTAGTCTTGTGGGGACCCAAGGCGTCCAAATGGTGCAAGGATGTGCCTAAAACCCTTGTATTTGGGAGTTCTTAAAAGGAGGCACTGCAGGCCAAAGAGGAAAAAGACAACAGAAAGCACAAAGCATCAACTCCAAGGCCAAAGGGGAGATGAATACTATTTGAACTGGATCAGCGGTGTGGAGTCTCCTTATGGCCCATCCTGCCCGTCCCACTGCCCCAGAGCAGCTGCACCCCCAACTCTTGCTGTATCCTCCAGAATTTGAACTTTTTCCTTCTGCTTGCTAAGCTCAGGGCCTTCACCACACTTCATCTGCTGCTGATTTACCAGAAGTGAGAATCTCATTCCCATTTCACGTGGCTATTACTGTGCTGCCACACAAAAGCTCTGTCCAGGAAACAGGGAAGTTCAGAGCAGTAAAGACAGTGAAATGGAACTGGCATAGAGGACAGACAGGAAGCCACCCTCCAATTATGGTTTTGCTGAAACAGAAAACAGTGGTTCGGAGCCCCAAGAATTGTCAGAGAAGTGGCCTTAACACTTGGTTTTGAAGCTAGGTAGTGTGCAGCTCCAGATGCCAATTTCTCCTCTTGTAGAGCAGATCCTAGCCACTCCAGAAGCTCCAAGTCAGAAAGCCAGCCCTGCACACTGCAATCAGGTTTGAGGTTGAGGTTCCCATATACAATAGGCAAATTTGTGCCTTTGCTAACTATTGCTACAGGAATTGGGATATTCCTACGACGCAGACACTGCACAAGAGTATGTTTGGCTTTTGGCAGAGCTTGGTCGGGATACTCTGGATACTTCTATTACAATAGCCCTCCAACTCCTTTCCTTATAAAAGGGATGTGGATAATAAAACAAGCAGAGCAACATGCGGTCACGGAGCGTGTGGGGGGGTCAGGGCCCTGCACCCCCCACTTCCTGCAATTCACCGTGACTCTCAGCCAGCCGGTAACACAGAAGGTTTATTAGATGGCAGGAACACAGTCCAAAACAGAGCTTGTAGGTACAGACAACAGGACCCCTCAGTCAGGTCCATCGGGGGGAGGGGAGCCCAGATCCAGACTCTGGGCCACCCCCCCCCCCCGCGTCTTTTCCAAGCCAGGAGGCCACCTGATCTCTTTGTTCTCCAACACCTTCAGTTGGTACCTTTGCAGGGGAGGGGCCCAGGCCATCAGCTGCCAGGAGACAGGGTGTCGGCCATTTTCTGTGCAGACCCCTGCACACCTGCCCTCTAGGGCTCTGCAACAATCACACACCCTTATCCCACCAACTAGATACTTAAGAAAGGCACAGGGGAAACTGAGGCACCCACACAGTATTCAGAGAAAACATTAAGAACATTCCTATTTCGTCACACATGCCCTGTGGGTAGGCCTGACCATCAGCACCAATGCCTGAGCAGCCATTCTTCTCCAAGAGTTTTCTTGGCTACAATCAGTTAAAGTTGGTGACAGCTGCATATCTTTTTTACCCAACCACACATGGCCACTTTTTGGAAGACAGCTATACAATTTGTGTAAGTTGCCAGACTAACCTTTTGGTGACCTAGGATAGAAACAGGACTTTTCAAACTTTCAAGTGTTTATTCCCGGTTATTCCCAGTTGTAATCAGCCATCCAGAATGCCTTAGTGCAGCAAGGTTCATGGCTGTAGCTCATACGGGCCCTGGAAATCCCACGACGGCCTTTTGATTTTTGGTGGAATGACTGAAGTTGAACTTTTGGAAACTCCTCTTACCCCAGTCTACTTCCCAACTGCCTCGGCCTCCTGGGCCTGCATGTTCCATCTCGGAGCTTTACAAACACCCTCTCCCCCGGAGCGGAATCCATTCTTCCTCGGTTAAACGTACTAGAGAGAGAGGTGGTGGCAGGTGTCAGGAACGAGCATCCCAGACTGAGATTTTAGTTCAATAGGAATATGTCAGGCAGTCGCCTGATACAACACCTAGAGCATAAATAATACAGGCCCAGTTGGACCTAGATTCTGTAGCAAGATTCCTGGATTCTGAGACTCCCTGCTGGGGCAGACTCATCGACCCAAGAGTCGTTTTTAATTAAATGGAAAGTGAGTGGTGGGGGTACAGCAGCCCAGGTCTATTTTAATATTCCATTCAGGTTTGCACTGGCCCCACATTAACTATGTCAAATAACTGAAAAATCCCTAGAGCACTTGGGCAAAGGACAAGAGCTACAGCTCTAGTGCGGACCACATCCAAAGCACAGGCACCGGGGCGATGGCCACATGCAGGCGCGATGGAGGTGTACCCCACAGAGCAAGGGAGGGGAGACTGGGTGGCATGCACACCAGCACAACTGAGATTCAGGTCCGAAGAGGGCAACAGATTAGCTAATTTAGGAACGAAGCTGTCTGCAGGGGGTGCACACAACTATATGCCGTCACAGCGGGATCTGCATCAGAGCTGTGCCCTTCTCACAAACATCTGATGGCAGAGAGGGGATGCTAGGATGAAAATGAGCCTCAGAGCCCCCGAGTGGGAGGGGAATCCCTCAGAAATAAGAGACAGGCTAGTGAGACAAGACGGACAGAACATAAAGGGGAGTGGCACGGCTGTCCCTTTACGCAAGTGCAGCAGGACCATTACGTCTGCTGGCTCCCTAGGCGGGCCACAAACTAGCAACTGCTACCCTAAAATGGTTCCATTTAATTAGGTCACGGCTCCCCATGCAGCACCTTCTCCCACAGACCACTCTCTGGCCTTCTGAGCATGCGGACTTCCGCCTGCACGGAGGGAGACAAGGCTTTCAGCACAGGAGCAGCCAAGACTAGTTCCTCTTCTACGAAGTGTGAGAAGACTCGTGTCAGCCAGCCTGGCTGCTTGGCTTGCATCTCACCCCTTTTCTGCCATTCTTCACATGCCATTGGGTCATGTTGTTATAACCCGTGTGGAGAAGAGGCTGCATTTCCCTACACCCTTACACTAGTGCAAGCATCACCAAATTCAGCTGCAAAGTATGAATGCTCTTTAGAAGGTTAAAACGATCACAAACTGGACTAGAGCACTGATTCCAGAGGAAGGACAGGCAGGTTTCTTGCAGCCCCTTCCAGCCCTCGGATGGAAACAGCTGGTAAGTGGCACTTGGCAGCTAGTGGCATTTACAATATTGGCTAAATCTCAGGCACCTATTTACCAGTCTTCTTAATGCTGTAGCATCCTGGAGCACAATACTGTACGAGCACAATTCCCTTGCAGCATAAGCCACATGCCAATCACAGAACTACAGGTTAGCAGGGACCACAAGGGTCATCTAGTCTAACCCCCTGCCAAGGTGCAGGATTTGTTGTGTTAAACCATCCAAGACAGGTGGCTCCAGCCTCCTTTGGGAAACCTCCAGTGAAGGAGCTTCCACAACCTCCCAGGCCTCTGTTCCACTGTCCTACTGTTCTTAGTTAGGAAGTTTTTTCTGTGCTTTAATCTAAATCTGCTATGCTATGGTTTGAACCCATTGCTTCTTGTCCTGCCCTTGGTAGCAAAAGAGAACAACTTTTCTCCATCTTTTTTGTAGCAGCCTTTCAAGTATCTGAAGACCACTATCAGATTCCCCCCCTCCCCACTTTAATTTCCTCTTTTCCAAACTAACCATACCCAGTTCCTTCAGCCTTTACTCGTATGGCTGCATTCCATCCCTTTGATCATCTTTGTCACTCGCCTCTGGATCCTTTCCAATTTCTGTACATCCTTTCTATACATTGGTGACCAAAGTTAAACACCACTACTCCAGCTGAGGTCTAACCAGCGCTGAATAGAAGGATACTACCACCTCCCGTGACTTGCATGCTATGCTTCTGTTCATGCAACCTAAAATTGCATTTGCCTTTTTTTGCAACAGCATTGCACTGTTGACTCATGTTGAGGCTTTGATCCACCACAACTCCCAGATCCTTTTCAGCAGTGCTGCTGACAAGCCAGTTTTCCCCCAGTCTGTATTTGTACATTTGTTTTTTCTTCCCTAAGCGTAGCACCTCACATTTGTCTTTGTTGAATTTCATTTTGTTGTCTATAGCCCAGTTCTCCAACTTATCAAGATCCCTCTGAATTTTAGCTCCATCCTCCCAAGTATTGGCAACCTCCCCCCACCCCCGCCAGCTTTGTGTCATCTACAAACTTGATCAGTCTGCTCTCTATATCTGCATCTAGGTCATTAATAAAGAGGTTAACAACACCAGACCCAGACCAGATCCCTGTAGAACCCCAGTTGAGACCTCCCACCAACCCGACATCATTCCATTCATAGTTACTCTTTGTTTGCGGTTGTTTAACTAATTATGTATCCACTTAACGGTAGTTCTGTCGAGCCTGCTTTTCTCCAGCTTACTTATCAGAATGTCATGTGGGACTGTGTCCAAAGCCTTGCTGATGTCCAGGTATATTATGTCCACCGCATTCCCCCATTCACCAAACCAGTCACCCTGTCAAAGAAGGAAATCCAGCTGGTTTGGCAGGATTTGTTCTAGGTAAATCCATGCTGGCTGCTAGTGATCACCCTCCATCCTCCAGGTATTTGCAAATGGAATGTTTTATACATGGCTCTCGTAGCTTCCCAGGTATCAAAGTCAGGCTGACTGTTCTGTAGTTCCCTGGCTCCTCCTTTCCCCCCTTTTTAAAGATGGGCACAACGTTAGCCCTTCTCCAGTCTTCTGGGACCTCAGTCATGGCCTTGGCAACGTCACACTCTTCGCCACAGTATCAGTTCAATTTGTAGCATAATCAGAGCTTCAGTTCTGGAAAGACTCCTCATTTCCTTCTGCAGTCAGGTGTTTCAGTCCTGGTCCTGGCAAGCTTTGGACCTGGTTTCTCTTTAGGACATAGAGAATGACAGATGCCCAGCACAGACATGGTAAAACCTCTAGCTACCAAGCACCTCAAAGCAACTGTGAGAAAAAAGTCCCAATACATGGTCACCAACTACAGCATCCACAGATCCCACTGAGTAGCCACACCCATTGGGGAGCTGCTCTTTGCAGTCAGAGCACATTACTGAACTGGCTGCAGCAGCATTTAAAGAGCTAGCGTTTCCTGTGATTCACACAGCCACCAGAAGACCCCGGGGCTGGATTCCTTGCCTCTTAACAGAACACAGCACACCAGGGTCGGTTAATAGACTTAACAAAAGCACAGGCAACGTTTGTTCAGTTTGCTAATCTAGCGTCATGGTGTGTGTGCTCGCGAGTCAATGCCCCAACGCAGACACACTGCATTTTTCTGCAACTTCACTGGCTACTACTCCCAGGAATAGTGTGAAACATGAGCTTCAGGGCACTGTATCTACAGCTCAGTCCACACAGGCACAAGGAGTTAGAGGCAACTTGTGTTGCTTTCTAGACACAAAGCATTCAGCTGGCGAGATCATCGTGCCCTGCTCTGCAAATGCCTAGCAAGTTTGGGACACAGCCTATGCAGAGATGTGGTGGGAAGTGGTTTTCTGTCAACCAGAGACCTGACATCTGACTCTGCCTTTGGACTGGGTCATGGGCCACTAATCACATTATTAGTCTGACAGAAACTCCAGGGCAAACCTCTTGTGCTCCAGCCCCTGGAGAAGCCCACACACTGGCCAAGTGTCACATATGCAACATTTCCTTCTAGGATGCCCCAGTGGAAACACCTAAAGGGTCATCCTGGTGTTCAACCTTTAGGTGTCCCGCTCAGGTGCCCTTCCCCTTCCTCCACTACACATCGGCATTACTCTGCTCTCCACGCTGGCTGCACCTGGAACAACTGGGATTAGCCGCTTGAAGTGCTCTTGGCCCACTAGGAACAGTCCATGTTTCCCCGGCTGCTGCTGCCGCTGTGGCTAAGTGTTTTGTTGCCATGACCACATGGCCAGAGGATTAGATAGTCAAGTGCAGTTGTTTCCTCAGTTTAGACCTTCCCCAGGAACCAGCCTCCAGCTGTACAGACAAGAGCATTTCTGGCAGCATGGTCAGCTAGTGGACTCCAGCCGCTCCCGTGAGGACACTCCAGCCAAGTGTCTGTTCGTAAGGGGCCAAGGGAAAGGGCTTCCTCCTTGCTCCACTCTCACATATGCCCCTCTCCCTCCAGCACAGTGATGCTGGATGGACAGGTCAGTGGGTAGGGTGTTGGCCTGGGCCATGGGAGACCTGGGGCAAGTCACCTAGCTTCTCTGTACAATGGGGCTAGTCATGTTCTCCCATCTCACAGGGCGGTGTAGGGATAAATACACTGATGAGTGGGAAGCACTTTGAGATCTACTAATGAAACACACTATATAGGAAATAATAATATTGCCTATTTTGCATTCAAATGTATGTTCCCCCCCGTCCCCAGGTAGAACTTCAGCTGGAGATTGTGATAGACCCTCTGTGACTGGATGTGACCTGGATTCACGTAGCCAGAGAGGAGGCACTAGCAGTGCTGAGTGGGGTGATACAATCCCTTCCTCACCCCAGCCATGTCAGTCTCTAATTAGGACCATGCTCCCAGCTCGCCCAGGAGTGATCAGCTCAATCCCTGGAGAAGGACGGAAGGCTGTGGATGGACCAAGAGGTGGCTGGATTCAGCAGAGAAGTGGGAGCTGGAGTAGTGTAACTGCTGTCCTGCCAACTGCACCCCTTTCCTAGGGTCACCCAGCCACGAGCTTACAGCCGGCTTTCGGGGACACATGGGTGGAGAGGAAATCCAAGCTGCTTCTGTATCAAGGGAAGCACATCTCTACTCTGTGCTGGAGCTGCTGGGAGCCTGTATATTCCAATTGTCCAAGGGAATGAGAGTCCAACTCAGCCCATTACACACAACTGTCTCTACGAGGCAGCCAGGGCTGGAGCCAGTATGAACAGGACTTGTCACGTTAGAAGAGCTGTGCTCAGAGTTCCTGGGGAAGTCACGGATCAGCGTAACGACGAGCTGGAAGACTCTAGGAAGGGGAGGAATGTTCCTAGTGGAAATCTCGGTATACTTCTGCTTGGTCCCAGTTAACGGCATGAGACTGCCACCCCTTCTTGGGCACTGTTTATCAGGGCAGAGAAAGAGCTACCAGCAGGGCCTATGGATGGACAGAACAAACTTTACCCTACTGGCTGCTACTGCCTCTCCCCAGCCATCTCTCGGGACCCCAGAATCCAGCACGACTCTCTTGGATGTTCACCCCGAGTGGGAAAGGCATCCTAACCAGACAGACTCAGAGGGACATTAGCTGCACTGGCTTCTGCTAAATCCTGAACACTGGGGTCCTGCTGTCATCCCTCCCCGGGGTCACTTTTCCTTCCCCCACCTTGTTTCTCTTCCTTCCCCTCTTATAAGACAGAGGCAAAAAGTCTGGCTGAGTTGCCAAGACAGCGCCTCCTTTCACAGCAGACTGGGAGCCTGTGACTGGAGAGGCAGCTTAGCCGTGTCAGTGAGGGGCTACGCTGGGCCTGTTACTCGAGCAGTGAGTTTGCAAGCAAAAGCAGCTATCAAGAGACAGAAGCTGCATTTCTCTTTGCTATTCCCCTGCCCTCCTTGGACCATTATCTTCCCGGCGTTTGAGCCTGTTCATTCCAAGACAGAACGGCGGCAGCAGCAGCTCAAGAGAATCGAAATGACTGCCTGCGGCGCAGAGAGGACCCTTCAGACTAGCTACGGAGACGGCCAGTGATTTCTCTCTGTAACACAGACTCCACACACACACCAAGTGCAATTAAAGGCTCTACCTGTTTTCCTTCAGTTTCTCTGGATTGAGGAGAGGTCAATACAATTTAAATGGCGGCTGTTGTGACAGGAGTCACCAGCGACAACTCAGCAGGAAACCCCACGTAATCGTGAACAAGGGCTTAACAACATCTTCTTTCTCACTGGCCCTCAACACACAGAGTCGGCGCTGCAGGCTCCTCTCCATCCCTCGCTCCCCAGACTCCCCTGCCTAGTACCCCAGCTCACTGGTGCTGCACAAAGCAGTGATCAGACTCCAGAGGCTGCTGGAATGCTCTTCGTTATGGAAAGCAACTCACTTGGTTTTAGCCCAAGTTTTAGCCTGTGTCCTGGCTAATCTCCTGGCTTCCCTGGGTTCTCACCACGCCCCCCTGCACTGTGGGAACGCACAGGCTCAGAGCCCCTGCGCTGTGCAAGCCTGACTGCCCGCTCTTCGCGATTACATCTTCCTCTGTCGGGGCGCCCAGGGGTTCAGGGGAACAGACTCGGATGTCAATGGGTGCAGTTCAGTTGGAGCAGGTCCCCACTCCCCCGCCTCCACATGACACTTCGCTTCAAGTCTCCTGTGCACGTACTGAACACTTGCTTCCAAGCACAGAGCACACTTCCAGCACCGGGAGAGCTGAGCATGCAGGAGGGAGAGACCAGAGACCCTGTACTTACTGAATCAGCGGGGCCGAGACCGGCGCGCAGTTCATGTCAGGTGGGACCGCCACCACCAGTTCTGCCTCCGCACACTTACGTTATTTGTGCATATGGACTGAGGCAAGAATCACCGGGAGCATTTCTCTGGCCTGTATTATACAGATAATGGCCCCCTTCTGAGCTTCAGTCTATGAACCCACTGCACACCAGGTCTTCAGAGCAGCATGCTCCCTATACCCGACCTTCATTTTGCTAAGAAATGGTCTGCTTTGGTGCACCTCACCTGGGTTTCGGGACCTCCAGTGGGCTGCTTCCAACCCTCAGGAAGGTGTCAGAATGGTTTGAGGAGGAGGAGCTAGAGGACTTTGCTTCCTGGTAAGGCGGTCTGTCTTCAGACTGTGGGGTCCGGCTCCAGAGCACCGTTTGGGGAGAGGATGTGCGGCTCTTCCTCCTGCAGGACAACAGGAGCCCTGGGTGAGAAGTCAGCTTCCCCATGCAGGAAGCCATTCCATGTCAGGGCAGAGATTCTGCGCCCCCCCCCTACAGAGATTCAGCTCCCGCCGAGCCCAGGAGGACAAATTAGTCAGGTGTAACTGCACCAGCAGAGTCTGCCAGACAGATGTGCCCTGCCCCTAGCATCTGCTGAGCTCTCGCCCCCCCGAGCCAGCTCACACTTCTGGAGTGCGGCACGTCAGAGAAGAGAGGGAGCAAGAGGCCATTCTGGCCCATCGCCTGGGGCCAGGGCAGGATCGGCCCATACGGGCACATTCTAATGTTCTGTCCCATCTAATTTTAACATGCCCCAAGCGCCAGGCCTCCCAGCATGTCTCTGGGGAAAGACGACTCCAGTGAACACCCACAGACGCGTGCAGTGCTGTCATGAAGGGTATGTCTGCACTGCAATGAAACACTTGCAGCTGGATCGTGGCAGCTGACTCGGCCTGCAGGGCTGTAAAATTGACGTGTAGACATTTGGGCACAGGGACCCCTCCCTCCTCGTGGGGACCCAGAGCTTGGGCTGCAGACTGAGCCCAAACGTCTATGCTGCAATTTTACTTCCCTAAGAGCCGGAGTCAGCCAACGCAGGCCAGCGGTGGGGGTTTCACAGCAGTGTAGACATACCCAGGTGAATAAAACTGTGTAAGCAGCTGGAGGGGAGGGATCTGAGAGGACAGAACCTCTGCGTCCCTTCAATCTTTCTTGACAAGTCAGCCAGCTGTGCCAGGCCTCTGATCGCTGTCACTCCTCCATTTGGGGCCCCCACTGAAGGGTGCAGTCACATCACAGCTCTAGAGACAGGGCTGCTCTCTCTACATGGCTGGCATGTCTCTGCATTGACCCTCTTCTAGTCATACCACACTCCAAACTCCTGTACAGTTTTGCTGCCCACCATCACCTCCTGGCTGAAAGCCATTACTGCTTCCCTTACATGCCTGCCAATGGAGGGAGAGTTATGAACTGATCCCCCAGCCTTGCAAGTCAATCAGGGTTCTCCTCAGACACCAAGGATTTTCTGGGAGGAGCACTAGCTCCGTTCTCCCAAACTACAAGCAGTTGGCCAAAGCCCGCTCTAGCCCTTACCCTCTTGCTGGCACTGCAGTGTTGTCCTCAGTGCAAACCAGCAGAGCTAATGAAATGCCCAATATGGTGACAAGAACTGGGGCAGGCAGAGCCCTGAAGGAAGGTTTTAAATCCAAGGCCCCCTACAAGCTAGTGTAGCCATCCTGGCCTCCAGAGAGACCACAAGTACAGACACCTGAGACTCCACAGCTAAACCCAGCTCTGTGTACAGAGGAGGAGAACACTATGTCCTCCCTTCACCCCGCAAGGGCTTGTCTGCACCACGGGGGCTGAGGTGCCCCAGCAATGCTGCTGTACAGCCATGGAAGGGTTTTTCCAATGCTGGAGGAACTCCACCTCCCGAGAGGCAGTAGCTAGGTGGAGAAGAATTCTTCTGTCGACGGAGCTGTCTCTACGCTGGGGTTAGGCAGGCACAGCGACAGTGCTCAGTTTTTTCACACCTCTGAGCAAGTATTTATGTTGATCTAAACGTTTAGTGTAGACCAGGCCTCAAATGTCCCACCCCTCAGCTGCTAACGACGTGTTATGGACCTCAGGTCAACACTCTGACAACATTCCTCCCTGCGTAACCTGCAGGGATCTCAGTGTCTACCTAAGCAAGGAGAGCCTGCGCGTTTGGCAGAACGCATGTACATGGAATTGTTTGGCACCCACAGCAACGCCCCAGCCCCCCGGCACCCACAGTAAGTGAGTGAAGCAAAAATACACAAGTGTGAGTCAACCCCACAAGAACAGCAGCTGTTTCCTCCTCTAGCCTTTCCAATGCATCCTGGCTAGTCCATGTTTTGCTTCAACAGGAAGCGCCAGGGGGAGGAACAATGCTATTCAGGTTTTGAGTCTGTGGCCTACCATTGTGGGTCCTATGAAGTACTGGCCATTACCCAGAGCCCTGGGGTGTGGGGACTGCTTTGTACTTGTCGCGGTTGGTTCGCTGTGGACAGACAGTCGCTCATGTTAGAGGTGACCCTGCACTAGGTCAGGTATGCAAGTGCGTTGTTTCAGCCGTCTCATCCCTGCTCTCATGGTCCCCAGGTTCGTTAAACATTTCCCTGCACAAGCTATGAGGAAGCCTGGGCTGCCAGAAGCGTGCCGCAGGTTACTCTCCCCCAGAGCATTTCCAGATGCCCCAAGCACAGCCCAGATTTAATTTAAAATAATTGCGGCACAAAGTAGCATCGCTGCTTGCGTTTAGGGAGAGGAGAGAAAGAAATTAAACTCAGAGGGGCAACCCCAGAGAAAGGCTCTGAAATCCCCAAACCCAGCTGCCCCTACAATAGTGAGTCTGCCAGATACAGCCCCTTTCCTGACCCCAGTTTCACCACTGTGGCTTCACATCAGCCACAGGGGTAACCAGACCTAGGAGAGACTCTCTCCTGTCACTTTTAAGGAGGAGTGGTTAGGGTTTTGCAATCTTTTTTGGAGCCATCTCCAAGAGCAGTAACCAACTGTCTGGCCAGCTTCAGCCCCCAGGCCAGTACTTGGCTTTATAGTGACGGCTATTAGCTTGGGCAGCCCCTGTACAAGGTTAACCCTGGCTCCAGCTGGCACCTCCACACTGCGGAAGAGGGAGGAGACGCCAGCTGGGTGCACGGGGAGCGAGGACTGCTCCAAGAAGTCCTGCTTTTGGAGTGATCATTCTTCTCCCAAGTCCCCTGGGAGATGCAGAGTCACTAATGGGAAGTAAGAAAGCCACTCCATGTATGGAACCACTGGGTCAAACGGACCCGCAGCTCCACAGCAGGCAAGACTGCAAGAAACAACAGGCTTTGATGTGATTTAAGTGCATTTCAGAAACAAACAAAGCAGGCCCAGGCCATGCGGCCAGCTGCTCTGTCCTCAGATCATGGGCCAGGCTATAGGCGAAGGCCTCCCGCGGAAGCGCACGGCAGCCCCTCACGGCAGAAGCATTCTCAGTACCTCCTGGAACAGAAGGCCCTGGAGCTCTGTAGCACGGGCCCGGGTTAGTGCTACAGCTGAATTCCTTCCTTCGCTCTCTGCAGTGTCCTGCTGGTGCCTGTGCCACATGGAGTGGGCGCTCAGCGAGGGGATGGCAACTCCCTGCTCAATACGCCACCTTCTGAGCACTGCACAAGGCAACAGCTTGAACCTGCCCCTGCCTGCTATGCCCTGGCCAGGTGCTTGGGTGGCTTCTTACCAAGCGGCCTGGGTCTGTGCGCCAGCTGGCATCAGCTCCACAGCCTCAGAGGTGAAGCTCCCAGCTGCTCCTGGTGAACTCTCCAGCACTAGGGAGAAGTCACTGCTCAGGCTCGTGGTGCTGCCCCGATCCCTCTGCTCTGCAAGAAGGAAGACAGGAGCAGACTGAAACCAAGCCTGAGAGCCTTTGATTAGCCGCATCCCCATCCTACTTCCCACCCCCATCCTTGCTGGTGCCCGAGGGCTTCACGCGTGTGGAGTGGAGAACGAAACGAACAGCTCGTGGCACTTCCCCCAGAAACCCATTCAGCCCCGAGCTCTGCACTCGACCCAGGGGAGTGGCTGGCGTTCCGGGACAGCACTCACTGAGCATGCAGATTTCTTCCACCGTGAAGCCAGGCAGCAGGCTCTTCCTCCTGGGGGGGAATGGGAAACGGTTACACAGGATCAGAACTACGGGACGTCTGCTGCCATCCTGCCAGGCCAGGCCAGTGGAGAGGGGCCCGTGCAGTTTAGGGATCTCAGAGCACTAACTGACCCTCGACCTGTTCCCAGCCCGCATGCCCGCTGCCTTCTGTCACAGCAGCAAAGGACGGCAAATAGAATGGGGCTTGTCCCTCTGCTCGCCTGACCCGTGATAGAACTGGTGTTTGCAGTGCTGTGGGTCCCAACGTTCCCCTTCCAGAGGAGCCGACACAGAGCAGTCCCTGGCTGGGGTGATG
Organism: Emys orbicularis; assembly: GCF_028017835.1. Lineage (NCBI taxonomy): Eukaryota > Metazoa > Chordata > Testudines > Emydidae > Emys > Emys orbicularis. The sequence goes on from NC_088689.1 coordinate 131,202,431, forward strand.
GTAACGGACGTGCTTCTACCCCCAACTCCCAGCTGGGGTGGGAAGGGAGGAGAGCGCTCAGCTCCTGCAGCTTGGAGGGACCCGGCAGAACTCTATGCAGAGAGGTTTAGTTAAAGCTGTTAGAAGCCTCCTCCAGGGAGGGGCTGGATTCCTGCCATCCCTACACACCGAGGGGCTATTGTCCAGCCCTCTCTGCTCCCCCGAGGCCCTTCTCTTACAGCAGCACAGACGGGACTTGCTGCGTGGCCAGAAGGCGAGTCAGAGCCCTCTCGGCCATTGACTCAGCCGGGCTAATGGACCCCACAGACACTTCATTCAGCTGAGAGCACATTTCAGCCTGGGAAGCTTTTCCGAGCGTGACGTGCGCACCTCACAAGCCTTGGCCCCATTCTTCAGCCTTCTGAGTGCAGAATAAATTAAGGGAAATTGGGCCAGGACACCAGGGCTTCCATCTCCCCATGGTAACAGCACTAACGAGTTGCTTGGCTCTTTAGTCCAGGCAGCAGCCAGCACAAGCTCCTTACCTCTGCAGCTTCACAGCAGAGAACTCCTCAGAGGTGATGTGCTTCAGAAAATTGAAGCAGAAAAAGAAAATCTGCGCAAAGGGAGAGAGAAGAGAAGCTTGAGAAGAATTCACAGGGGCTGCAGCCTCTTATTTTAATGGGGGGAGGATGCTGAGGGGAGGGGGCAGCAATGCACCTGCAGCTACCACCAGAGAGTTCAGCGTTAGTCAGAGTCACGTTTTGGGCCTTCTGTTTCAGAGCCCTCTGCTGGCTTGCCCTGGATCTGAGTGTGGAAGCCCCCCCCAGGTGTGGTACCACCATCCTTCCCTGGCCAAGGAAGGTTCCCTTGCCCACCGAACGGGCCAGCTGGGCGAGTGCATGTCAGAAAGCTCTTAACCAAGGACCTTCACACAAGGCCCACCCCAGTCGAGAAGGGCCAGGACAGGTCCTGTGTCTTTGCCAATGCAGCACCAGAGGGTGAGGGTCACCCAGCAGCAGAACAGGGACGCTCAGGAGAGCAGTGACCTCCCCAACACCAAGTATCACGGCACAGTCTGCTCTCTGATCTGGCTGTGCCCCACACAGCTCCCACCGCCCGACACAAATGTCTCTTGCCAGAATGACAGCAACAGGACAGCTTATCTGCAAGGATCACAAGCCTCAGGACTGTGGGGCATCAGCCCACAGCTCTGACAGCTAACTAGCAGCTATGAACCCCCCGGTGCCAGAGCGCCCCGCAGAGAGGCGTGCGGGTTAGCCACCCAGTTTGTGAACAACTTCTCAACTACGTTTTGGCACTCTGAATTCAGAAGCCTGAAGCGTCCCTTCTCAGAGCTGAAGCGAACCGTTCTATCTCCGGGCACGTTGTCCGAGATGAGGTACGGAAGGCCCTGCTGCACTGACAGCGGACACATCAGGATTACAAGATCTAATCCGCCCACATGCAGTCCTTGGGCCCTGGGACAGCGTTCCTTCACGGAAGGAAGGAGCAGACACAAGGTACAGTCCTAATACCGCCAAGGCCTGGCTACAATGGATGCCCAGCCAGGTCAATGAGACGCCGAGCTGCAAAGACTGCTGCTACCTTGAGCCTGCTGCCTAGCGGCAGAGTACTGCACTCAGGCCCTGCTTGCCTACTGCCTCCTGCAGGGCCACTCACCTCTTCTCCTTTACTGAGCCGATCAACCAACATGTGCCTGGAAAGAGAGCAAGGGAAAGGAGATCACAAAGTAGGAACGAGAACGAGCAGTGAAGGACCAGGCCATGAGCTGTCAGGCACAGGCAGTGGCCATAGGCGTCGGGCAGAACCTGCACAAGCCCCTCCCACCCAGCAAGGCGGCAAGCAGCTCAAAGCAGATGTGCCAAGTCCACCGAGGAAAGCCATCCCCTCAACCCAAGCAGGTCACCCCCTAACCAGACCATGAGAGGGCCCCTCTGAGAGCCTGCCCAGCCCTGGGCAGTATCTGCACCTCTCCGCGAACCTACCCGAAAAGGAACCAGTCATAGGCCACTGTCAGGTAAAGAATCTCCGCAGGCTCCAGCGAGGCATGGATAAGCCCATCCTGGAAAGGAAAGAGGAGGGAAGCCTCAGGGATGCAGCAACCACTAGAACTGGGGCTGAGGGTGCAAGCCCCACTGGGAACTGCCAAGGAGAGCATCTCCCAGCACCACAAAGGGGGACGTCCAGCTGGCTCTGCCCCCCCTCCAGGTGCGGACCAGCCCCCATCTCCGTTACATGGCATCTCACGTTTCTCACCAGGCTGCAAGTGCAGATGCAGCCCTAATGCAGAGCTGCAGGTGCCTTACCTTGCCCCCTGGGAATACTGGGCCTCAGTACAGGCCAGCACACCAGGCTGTGCCTCCAGAGCCCATTCCCACACCCCTCTCCAGGCGCTGCTCTGGTAGCTAGGAACAGCGACTGCTCTTCACCCTCTTTGGGTCACATGGCTGCTCAGCCACCCCCAAGCTGTCACTCCCCGAGGCGCAGCACCTCCATTCCGTACTCACGGCCCACAAGGAGAGGCGCAGGAGGGCGACGAAGAGAGGGGTTCGGTCCCAGCCGGATATACAGTGTACCAGAAGCCCGCTGTCATCTGCTCCAGGGGCGGGAAGGAGAGGGAGAGAGAGAGAGCTTTGTAAGGAGAATGGAGGGTTACTTGCACTATCCCTGTGATTCACTGCATGCCTCCCCCCTGCAGCACCGAGGGCTGTTTGCAGGGGAGGGAAGGGGGAGCACAGCTGGCCTTACTAGCTAGAACGTCCTCTTGGGAGAGGGCTGTCTCCAGAATGAAGGACTTGGAAGGTCCCTGGATTCAGCATGTCATGCCAAACTGCTGCAATCCTAGTCTCCCCAGCTGCTAGGAGTAAGGAATCCCCATGGCAGGTACCAGGCGGCCCACAGCCTAGAGCTGCCCGGTTACACCTCCCCAGCCCCTCACCAATCAAAGCACCAAGCCTGCCTGGGGTGAGCATTTCCATCCTTTTCCCAGTCTGAATGAGCTAGACCTCGGCTCCAGGAGCAGCAGGTCCCCTTTCACCCCAGAGATGTGACAACATCTCCACAGAGCAGAGTGGCCAAGAACAGGCCACCACCACCTCCATTATATAGATACAGGGCATAGGCCATGTGGCAGCAGCACACAACTTGGCTGCTAAGTCACCCCTGGCTCCTCCTAGGCTGTGAGGGTGTTGGCAGCGATCTGATGGATCTAACTCTGCGAGTGTTGAGTGCAGTGTCTGACACTGCTCTAGATCTACATGCCACCAGCCCAGAGCTGAGGGGCTTGGCAAGAAGAGAATGAAAATGAAACAGATAAAAGGAGACCCTTTTGGAGCCCCTTCTGAGGCCAAACCCAGAGAAACGGCCCCAGCAAGACAAGAACAGCAGGCTTTTCCCTTCAGCTTCTACAAACCCGTGTCTTCGTGCACAGCTTTCAAAAGCACCAGAGTGACTTGGAGCCCATCTCATCGCACCAGGGAGGCTCAGAGCTGGGCTCTAAGTCACTTTGGGGGACAATGGGACCTTGGCCTTTGACAATTTGATTTTTACATAATCAGCCGCCCAGCCAGTGGGGAAGGAGAGGCCTCGTCCAAGGGTTGGGATTTTCCTGGGTAACAGGACTCCCCTTTGAGTACTGAAGTCCAGGACAACACCCCACAAGGGGCAGGAAGAGAAAGTCACGTTCTCTAACAGGTCTGGCGAGTGGCAGTGTTAGTGCCCTGGAGAAAGCCCATACGCTCTGGCCACAGAGCCAGCTGGGAGTGCAGAGAAGGAGCAAACCTACCGTCCCCATTGATGAGTGAGATCAGCAGCTTCAGGTAGTTCTGTGTCTGTTGCACCAGGTCCCAGCTCTGTGGAGAACAGGAGGTGAGGCCCTGCATACAATTAACCACTGACCTGCAGCCTAGGGAGCCTGCTCTCCTCTTTCCATGGCCGAATGCAGGAAGAGGGCGCTAGGGCTAAGACAATCCCATGGCAATGTCCAAGGGGGCAGTCCTCCCCCTCCCTATCCGGCCTCCCACTGGCGTGCCAAGGGGCCAGCCGTGCAGTCCAGGAGACCCTGCCGACAAGGCAGAGATTGGGACCAGGGGTTTGGCAATGAAAGCAATTCTACTGCTCACAGGACTTCCCCAAGAAGCTGTTCAAACCTCCGCGAACAGGTTCTTTTGACTAAAGGGAGGACACAGAACCCATTTTGCCATCACAGCAGCAAGGTGGACCAAGCTGCATAGGAAATACAGACATTCTGCTGAGCTCTCCCTGGGCCACAGTATGTTCAGGACGACAACCCAGAGCCAAAGAACTCCCTACTGAGTGCCGACCCATTTCTGCCAAAACCTCAAAGGCGTATGGGGAAGGGTGACTGAGCGGTGGTGTTCCAGCTGCCGCGCGCGCTGGGACAGGCAAGCCGTGGTGAGGAGAGCCTCCCCTGTGACTGGCGTGCTCTGCCTGCAAGGCTCAGACAAGCCTGTCGAAGTGACTCCCTCCCCTTGCTCCACAGACAGGTAACAGACTCCTGGAGCCACGGCATTCCCAGCAGTAGCACAGGAGGGTGGCTAAATCCAGAGAGCTCAAATGCTAAAGGGTCACGGGAAGCAGATATTTTACCTCCCTAAACAAAACCCTTCCAGTGCCCTATTAGCACGATCACAGCCCATCAGCATTTGGCCATCAAGCGGTGACTGACTGCAGGGGGCTCTGCCTCTTCGGCAGCCTGCACTCACCACCCCAGCAAGGCTGCGTTTGGGGAAGGCATGGAAGGTGCAGGCAACTGAGCCTTCTAATCTTCCCCACTGCCAGTGAATGAACGGAGTCTCCTCTCAGCCCTGCTCCAGCAGCAGCAGACAGAACACGGCAGTAGCACCCGAAAGCGCTCGGTGATGGTCAGATGTACAAAGACACCTGCCCTGCTCTGCAAAGCCTGCAATCTCAGAAACAGGTAAGTGGAGGAAAGGGACACACCATCTATATATATCCAACCCCAATATTCTATGATTCATATGCCTAGGGGGCAGGGGCACATGTCCTCCCAACATTTTAGGTTGGGCCTTTCACCTGCTCTCCCCCGAATCTTGTCAGGATACCTGGGGTGAGCGATTCCCAGAGTGCCGGGTATTCTGATGAATAGAGTCGGCTGTGCTCCAGGGCATCTGTGCTCTGACTGGCTCCGCTCTGAGATTGCTGGTTACTTTTGATTCATGTTGTTTATGTTGGTATTTTAATATTTTCGTTGCTGATCCTTTGACAAATAATGGCACCAACTTTGAGAGGCTGAGAGAGCCTCTTAGTTTTCCAGGGTGAGCAGTGGAGGATGGAGTGTGCCAGGCGCTTCCGTACTACAACTTGCCATGGAAAACCGGAGCGGCTGAGGGAGCTGCGGAAGATCAGGAAGCGAAGTGGGACAGCCTGTAGTGCCGCTGCGCTCTAATGCAGCGTGGAAATGCCAGCGCTAAGGAAGCCGTGGGAGCCTCAGCGGTAACTCGCGCTGCTGCTGCAGTAGTGAATGAGGGGAGCACACGGGTCAGGTGGAGAGTTGTCCATGTTCCTGTCTGAACTGACTACAGACACCGCTGCAGGTCTGAACCAAGAGCACGGACTCACCTGGCACCGTGAAGGGCAGAAGGAAAGAAGCCCTGGCTGATAATCTTTCAGTAGCAAGTGAAATCTGTCCAGAAGTGCCACGGAAGGCACGCTCCTTCTGGAAGTGTCTAGCGAGCGCGGTAGGGCGTGCGCGCAATACTCGGCATTTACGGAGCTTGGCCCAGATTTTGCTTTTTGCTGGTGATGTATCAATAGAACAGGATGAAATGCCGGCTATGCCAGCGACGCGATGGCGTGGCATGTATTTTACAATCACTTGTATGTACTCCATCTTCGCAGGCCATCACCACACTGAACAATCGCACCTCGAGGGCTCTATGGAGCAGGATGGGTCATCGCTTCAGCAATCCGTCCAGCGGGAACACCTTCTCTGGGGAAGGCAGGTCTCGCGTTCCTTTCACAGGCATAACTCCACGAACCCACCCTGTGAGCCTACACAAGCTAGGCCTGTATAGCTGGGATTGGGTAATTTACTGCAGCTACTATTTGGCTACTCTGAAACTGCGGGGTGTAGTTTTCAAATCCAAGAAGGGCCTCGTTAGCGGTGTGTGAGGTACAGTAACAACATGGGGCATGTTAGAACAGAACTGCCTGTTTCTCTGGGGATTTGGAACCCATCTAGAAAACAGGCAGCCATGTTGCTGTCTCCCCACTGCCCAGCTTAATTTGCAATGGCACCGATGCATGCAAGCAAAATGGCTGAGGCCAGGAATGCCCCATGTTAGTGACATTTCTGGTTTAGCGGGTAAGTCAGCTGCTAGGCAATACTGCAAGGGGGCGTTGGAGTGATTAGACCAGACAAAGGTGGAGGGATGGTTCCACAAGGCGATTCCGTGCACACAGGACAGCATGGAGATGCTCCGGAGAGAAAAGGAAAAGGAAGTGGAGGCTGGAGTCACTGGAAGAGTGGTGGGGACACAAAAGGAGGCCACACAAGCGCACACACTTTGAAGGCAAGAGCAAATGCAGATGCGAGGACCCCAGTGAAGCAACACCGATGGGGCGGGAGGCATAGAGGACCATGCTTGGAAGCAAGAAGCAGGAAAGGATTTTGGCAGTGGCATTTTGGATGGAACTGCCTCACCTGCAGTGATGAGAGGGCTCATTCTGTACGTGCAGCTCCCTGCTTTTAGATGCAGGGAGCGACAGCCTCACGATCTGAGCTCTTGTGTGACAAGCATGTTCCTACTCACAGAGCTCTGCCGCCGGGGAGCCATCCCAGCAGAGCATGCAGCTAAACCTGCCACCCAGACTCACCGGGTGATGCTGCACAACCTGCACCATGCAAGAGGACAGACTAGAGAACCAGAATGGCCCCTTCTGGCCTTACTCTGAATTCACCAGTGAGCACCCCACTCCTCACCTGGTACTCGCTCCAGTCAATGTTCAAAGACCGAGTCAGAGACACTGGGATACTTAATGGAGCATCTACGTAATCCTGCAAAGAGACACCTCAGTCAATCACAGAGTACTGCTGAAGAGAAGAGAAGCCATTGGGAGGTAACCAGTTACAGACAGCAAAACAGCAAGAGACCAACGATGCTTCTAGCAGAAGGGGGCCCAGTAGCACAAACTGTGGAGTGACTTGATCACTGCTTGTGTTCTGGATGCTACCAGTGCACGACTGTTTCTGCCTAAGGAGGGCTACAGAGCGCCTCTGGATGGGGACGCCTGCCGTGAGGTGAATGCTTAGAACCTGCTGGAGTGATTGGCATACACCGTGACTGTTTCCCCGATCAGGAGAGGAGAAAGCTGGGGACAAAGCAGTCTCCAGCCATTTCCAGGGGTTCTCCATTGCAGAGCTGTCCCAGAGCCACTCCCACCCAAGAACACAGGCTGCTTGAGAGCTGAAACCAGTTGTCTGCAGTGTCCCTCAGCATTCTATGAACAAAGAAGTGATGCCCTTGCACAGTGCTTGGAGACTGGAAACGTCGTCTCAGCTTTGAGAGACCATTCCCCTGAAGAGAGCAGCATATTCCTCCCACCCTACAGTACAGAGGAGCTCCCACAGATACTCCACACATCACAACGTGCTGCCCGCCGCCCACCACCCCAGAAATTCTCATGACTTGGGTTATTACCAGACCCCAACACACAGCTTTCCTCACGCTCTCACGCCCACATTCCCCTTCACTGCAGCATGCTCCTCCACAATAGGAGACGCCAGGACCAGTAGCTGCAAGGCATTCGTTCCCATTCTCCTTGCACTGCCAGCATCCGGGGCAGACTACATCACTTCTGTTACGCTCTGTCTGCCCCACAAGAGAGAGGGGAGCATTACAGTACAGCCTACAGCCAGGTGAGTTCAAGGGTCCCCCAGGCTGTCCCCTGTCCTCCCATGAAGGACAGACAAACCAAATACAGAGGACATCTATTACATGATGATATCATGAGTACTTGTGGCACCTTAGAGACTAACAAATTTATTAGAGCATAAGCTTTCGTGGGCTACAGCCCACTTCTTCGGATGCATATAGAGTGAAACATATATTGAGGAGATATATATACACACATACAGAGAGCATGAACAGGTGGGAGTTGTCTTACCAAATCTGAGAGGCCAATTAAGTAAGAGAAAAAAACGTTTGAAGTGATAATCAAGATAGCTCAGTACAGACAGTTTGATAAGAAGTGTGAGAATACTTACAAGGGGAGATAGATTCAATGTTTGTAATGGCTCAGCCATTCCCAGTCCTTATTCAATTCTGAGTTGATCGTATCTAGTTTGCATATCAATTCCAGCTCAGCAGTCTCTCGTTGGAGTCTGTTTTTGAAGTTGAGTCACCTGCACATCTACCAATGTGATATATGCCATCATGTGCCAGCAATGCCCCTCTGCCATGTACATTGGCCAAACCGGACAGTCTCTACGCAAAAGAATTAATGGACACAAATCTGACATCAGGAATCATAATACTCAAAAACCAGTGGGAGAACACTTTAACCTGTCTGGCCATTCAATGACAGACCTGCGGGTGGCTATCTTACAACAGAAAAACTTCAAAAACAGACTCCAACGAGAGACTGCTGAGCTGGAATTGATATGCAAACTAGATACGATCAACTCAGGATTGAATAAGGACTGGGAATGGCTGAGCCATTACAAACATTGAATCTATCTCCCCTTGTAAGTATTCTCACACTTCTTATCAAACTGTCTGTACTGGGCTATCTTGATTATCACTTCAAAAGTTTTTTTCTCTTACTTAATTGGCCTCTCAGAGTTGGTAAGACAACTCCCACCTGTTCATGCTCTCTGTATGTGTGTATATATATCTCCTCAATATATGTTTCACTCTATATGCATCCGAAGAAGTGGGCTGTAGCCCACGAAAGCTTATGCTCTAATAAATGTGTTAGTCTCTAAGGTGCCACAAGTACTCCTGTTCTTTTTGCGGATACAGACTAACACGGCTGCTCCTCTGAAACCTGAGGATATCATGTTGCTGGACACCAGGACACCACACTTGCCATAGGAGGCTGGACATTGGCCTGAGCTACTCTTTAAGGAGTTAGCATTCAGAGATGCCCTCCGTTTGTTTGGATGGAGGGCTGCTGATTCCCTTCCCGTGCCAGGGAGGAAGCACAGACTTCACCTGCTATTTTGAAAGTCCAAATTCAATTGCCAGGCATACCAGAACCGAGAGCTACCCCGTCAGAGAGATCTTGGTACCTGCTTCCAGTTAAATACGAGACCCTCAGCTCTGTAATCCCGGTCTTTGTACTCCTTAAAGAATTCACAGCCTGCAAGAGAAAAGGGAATGAACGACAGCGCAGACAACTGATCACTAGCAGCAAAAGCCCCTTTGGGACTGGCAGCCTGAGCTCAGGAGCCAGAGGCCCCAGAGCACCAAGTGAATCAGCAGCCGTGTCTGGAGGAGTTAAAGAGCAGCAGTCAGCGCGGCGTGCAGCAACGATCCAAAGCACTGACTCGGAGACAGCAAATACCAAAGACTGAGCACGTCTGGAGCTCGAGGGACCCTGAGATCCCTCCTTTCACACAGCGAGCCCCAGTCCCCAGGACCAGCACAAGGCTGTATCGGGAGATCCCGACAGGTCTGGGGGCAGGCTGAAGTGCCTCAGCAGAGCCCTGGGGGACGGCCAGGACTGAAGGGCCCTGGCACACTAGGAGAGAGGTCCTCTGCCACTGAGCACCAGAGCCCCACACCTGCAGTAACCCCGAGGAGAGGTCAGCGGATGTGGCACAGTGACTGCTAGCCAGCTAGTCACAGGGAAGTGGGGCGCTGAGTCCCCACCCACACTAGCAGGTCCAGAGGCAATGCCCTGGGGGGGAAGCCCAACAAGTTTCAGACAACCCCACGTTTGGTCAGTGTAAACCTTTGGTACACACTGACTGCTGGGAGGGAAAGAGACCTCTCTCTCTTTCCCCCGCACCTCATGGACTGGGGAAACCCACTAGCCCACACTTCCTATAGCCTATGTTTTTTGGATCCTCTTCTCCTATGAACCACCTTACTCCTCTGCTGCCATCTGCACAGGTCACTACTGCCCAGAGTTTGCAGAACCAAGCAGTGAGAGTCACTTCAATGCTGCTTGGCAAAGCTCTGCACAGCAGCGCTAACAGCTGTCTGCAGACTCTGGCAGACCACGCTGCCCCAGGCAGGAGCTCTTCTGAACTACTGTTTGTCCAGCAGGAGTGAGCAGAGACCAATCAGGGATCACGGCCCCACTATGTTAGGCACTGCACACAAGATGGTCTCTGCCCCAGAGAGCTCACATTCAAGGAACCAAAAAGGATCAGACATTGCCTTTTTTTTTTAAAATATAAAACTTAAATCTGGCTTAAATGGCGGCTGACCCAATCCCACTACCTCCACCCCAGTAACAGGCTCCTAGACACTTTGTTGAGTTGCCAAGGGGGCTTTTCAAACACCAAACAGAAGAAGTCCAGAGAGCCAATTCAGAGTGATGGCAGTGAGAACTGGCACCTAAGTACCGCAGTGATGGGCACATCAGATGTCTGCAAATAATGGTCTCAAGTTGCAGTGGAGGGGGTTTAGGCTGGATATTAGGAAAAGCTTTTTCACTAGGAGGATGGTGAAGCACTGGAATGGGTTCCCTAGGGAGGTGGTGGAATCTCCTTCCTTAGAGGTTTTTAAGGCCCGGCTTGACAAAGCCCTGGCTGGGATGATTTAGTTGGGAATTGGTCCTGCTTTGAGCAGGGGGTTGGACTAGATGACCTCCCGAGGTCCCTTCCAACCCTGATATTCTGTGAGTCTACGAATGAGAGGAAGCCATTTGAATCATGGCAGCATAAGCACATCTACAGACCCCTCTCCTTCAACACGTGCTCACTACATTCTGGAAACTCCAGCTCAGAGCAAGCCAGGCTAAGAACCTGAAATTCTTACAATGCAACCTGAATTCGAGTATTTGCACCGAGTTTTACCACCCATTTGCCATGTTGCTCAGCTTGTGTGTATATGCACCTGGCTTAATGCAATGCACAGTATTACTCTCCTTCCACACCACTACTGTGATTAGGCAGCACTCTGAAAGGGGCGAGGCTGGTACTCTAGTTACATTAAACTCCAGCATGGAAACGAGGAGCTGCTAAGGGCACGAGGAGAGGAAGGAGTGTTTCGATGTCACTGTGACTATTATAAGTGGGGTGTGTCAGGCCCCACAACACAGCAGCATTTCGTTTTCACAACCTCCCGTGCAATTCTCCCTCCTCTGTCTAAACCCTTCACAGAATTAGCCACCGGACTTGGCCATGAGGACATTATGGCTCACTGGGCCTAAACTCTGCCGCACACACAGGTACTCAAGTTGCGTAGAAGTGGCAGGTGGATGTTTATGGAGCTAATCCCAGAAGCCAGCGACATTGGCTTCACTTCTTGGCACCTTGACTATGTGGCATAGCAAACTTGGTACATAGCTTGGTTTACATAGCTTATTTTAATGCAGCCCCCCAGTTTTCTTTTGTCCCTGGTCTTTGTCTCAATTTGCACCTTCACTGTAGGACATCGGGGGGACACGCTGGAAGGTCTGGCAAGGGAGAGGAGGAGAATGAATCTTCCTTTCACCCCCTCCTTTGTGGGCAGGAGCAGAGGGATGGAGCGTTGAACCCCGAGAGTCCCTCCCCTCTCTTCCCCTCCCCTCCCCCCCAGAAAGCAGCCATCTCACCCTCTGTACACTCAGTCATGTACCTGAACCCAGCACCAATGGGCAGGCTGAGCCTCTCCATTTGTGTTTACGTGATTAGCATTAACCAGTAACTGACAACGGCCCTCGCTACGCTCCAGAGCTAACACAGCCAGCACAGCCAATCGGAGCAGTTCATACCAGTTTGCAGTCTCGGGGCATTGCACTGCAGACTAGCATGGCAGTTCTCTTCAGAATGACAAAGACTAGAAACATCTTTAAAATGTTTTTCCATCAAAACGCGGCTTCCGTGACAAATTCCCAAGCATGCAGCCTGGGGCGGGGCTGCAGTACCCTGGCTGGATATATAGAGGAAGCTTCTGAACCCAGCTACATCTCTGGGACCTCCTCCCTGCACTGGAGACCCTTCTGCCACCACAAGGAGGGCTCAATGCAGATTGGTGCTGGCTGCATCCTCTAGTCCCTCCCCTGCTGCCCTCAGGAGAGGAGTTCCCCCTCCAGAGAAAATAAGAGAAACATCCAGCAACTCCCAGTTGCCTCACCACACACAGAGACAATTCCCAATCCCCACCAGCAGATTGTCACCTGGCCCTTGGGAGTCCCTCTGGACATCAGTCCTGTACCTGGATATGGGATGGAGAGGAGGGTAAAGTCGGCATAGCGCTGAGCTTTGTCCACTTTCTCGGAAGACGTCACACTGAGAAGGACGAGAGGAGAACAGTGCATGTATTTAGTGCTTCAACACAAAGGCACTAACTCCCAGAGGGCAGGAGAGCCACTCCATCTGGCCTATTAGAAGAATCTGCATAGTCAAGCAATTCCTCCTACAGTGCTACACGATAGAACAGCCCCGACTCCAGTTGTGGGTTGTGGAGCAAGAGTCCAGCTCATGGACAGTCACACCCTCAGCTCAGCTGAATCCCAGGGGAGGCATCCCAGTCACTCCTCCACCCACAGACTGGAAGGACACCCCCACTCAAAAATGAGTCTCCTGATCATTGCACCAACTAGCCCCACAGGAGGAAGTCGCATCACAGCTATGATGCCATGCGGGATTGTGCCCAATGGATCACAACATCCACCCACTCACGCCCTACTCAGAGAAGCCATAGGACAAACAGGAACCTATTGTGACTGCAGAAGACGGCAAAGTTAAGCAGCTATTCACCCCACTACCACGGTCTTCACAAAAAGGCACTGGCACGCTCGACTTGGGTATGGAAGAGAGGATCTTGACGTACAACCTCGTATACCTCTGGGGTTTCATTTTAAGGCACTGGCTGAATGTCTGGATAACATCTCTAGAGGGCCCTGCCATGAGGGATCTAGAAACTTTCTGGAATGCAGTTAGGGGAAGTCAGACTTTTGTGCTTGCTTTAGTCACTGGTCTGCACAATCTAAACAGCAGCTCCATATGTGGGCTTTGGAATGGACAAAGGACGCCATACTCACTTTAAGCCAAACTTCACTTTCTTGTTCTCCACCATCAGGTCACAGATATATCTGACAGACAGGTATCGAAGCAGCTTGATGTCATGTCCTCGGACCTTGTCAAACAGCTGGGAGTCTGCATTCCTGCAACAAGGTACAAGGGAAGGCAAGATTCTCAGGGCCACCCGGACAGGTTCGATTTCCTTCCCAGGGCTGTGGTGAGACTGGATTATACTTGCTGAAGTAGAGCTCCACTAGCAGTACTCGAGCCGCACTGTCCAGAGCTCTCCTACCCTACACCACAGTAATGGCTTCTGGACCCCTTCAGCAGAAACCTGCAACCAAGCAGCAAGCTGGTGCCATTCATTCCTAAAACGACTGCCCAGCTGCTCACTAGGAACTCAGAGGGGTTAAAAGAGCTAATTTTATAACAAGGGATTTGGCAGAATCTCAGAAGAGCCATCAGAACCTGTGTGACTTTCTGCGATGTACTTACCCTTGAGAGAGAGCGCACAGCGCCAAGCAAGAAAAGCAGGCCTCCCTTCAAGGGCTGGAGGCCTTTCCCCTATAGACTGTGGCAGTCTCAGAAAAGGGCAGGAATGCAGGCGCTGCCTCTGCAGATGGGGTAGCTCCAGGGTGTAAACTGGCTTTCAGTCTTCCAGGAGATTCTGCTTTCTGAGACTGCCACAGTCTATAGGGGAAAGGCCTCCAGCCCTTGAAGGGAGGCCTGCTTTTCTTGCTTGGCGCTGTGCGCTCTCTCTCAAGGATAAGTACATCGCAGAAAGTCACACAGGTTCTGATGGCTCTTCTGAGCCCTGGTCTACACTACGTGTCTAGGTCGACTTTAGCCGCGTTAAATCGAATTAAGCCTGGACACGTCCACACGACGAAGCCCTTTCTTTCGACTTAAAGGGCCCTTTAAACCGGTTTCTTTACTCCACCTCCGACGAGGGGATTAGCGATAAAATCGGCCTTAGGGGGTCGGAATTGGGGTAGTGTGGACGGAATTCGACGTTATTGGCCTCCGGGAGCTATCCCACAGTGCTTCATTGTGACCGCTCTGGACAGCACTCTCAACTCAGATGCACTGACCAGGTAGACAGGAAAAGCCCCGCGAACGTTTGAATTTCATTTCCTGTTTGCTCAGCGTGGAGAGCACAGGTGACCACGCAGAGCTCATCAGCACAGGTAACCCTGATGGAGTCCCAGGATCGCAAAAGAGCTCAATCATGTTATCCTCAGGAGAGTGATATCATTCACAGTCACCTGGTTGAAATGGGGTGATTTTATTAAGGGGACATTCAGAGGTGCCCCTTCCTGCTCTGCTGAACAGAAATGTTCCCCGCTGTTAGCCACGCGGTGGGGGGGAGGGGTGAAGTGATCATCCCAGAGAATTGGGTGTGGGGGGGGAGGGGGGTTAGTTGGGTTTGTGCTGCATGTTAACCCGGAAACCGCAGCCCCTCCTTTTACATTGCAAACCCATTTTAAATGGCCAACCCAATGGGTGCTTGGTATGGGAAATGAGGGCGCTACTGTTTGAAACCATTCCCACATGTTAAGAAGGTTAAAAAAGCCAAAAGACTGTGGCTTACCATGGCTGCCTGCAAGCTGAAATCTGTTGCCTGCCACTGCGTGAGTGATCTCTCACACCAAACCGGCAGGCCCTCAATATAAGAGGAAAAATGCGACCTTGTAACGAAAGCATATGTGCTGTGTAATGTGAACAGCAAAATTTAACGTGAAAGAGTGTACCCATTGTTCTCTAAAATGTGTCTTTTTTAACCACCTCTCCCTTCTCCTCCACCAGCTGCAAATGTTTCTTCTTCACAGAGGCTAGTGAAGATTAGAAGGAGAAAACGGCGGACTCGGGATGATATGTTCACGGAGCTCCAGATGTCCTCCCACGCTGAAAGAGCACAGCAGAATGCGTGGAGGCAGTCAATGTCAGACTACAGAAAAGCACAGTATGAATGAGAGGAGAGGTGGCGGGCTGAATCGCGGGATGAACAGAGCAAGTGGCGGGCTGAAGATGATAGGTGGCGTCAGCTTGCAGACAGAAGGCAAGAGTCGATGCTCCGGCTGCTGGAGCATCAAACTGATATGCTCCAGCGTATGGTTGAGCTGCAGGAAAGGCAGCAGGAGCAGAGACCGCCGCTACAGCCCCTGTGTAACTAACAGCCCTCCTCCCCAAGTTCCATAGCCTCCTCACCCAGACGCCCAAGAACACGGTTGGGAGGCCTCCGGCCACCCAGTCACTCCACCCCAGATGATTGCCCGAGCATCAGAAGGCTGGCCTTCAATAAGAGTTAAAGTTTTAAACTGCAGTGTGTCCTTTTCCTTCCCTCCTCCCCCACCCATCCCGGGCTACCTTGGCAATTATCCCCCTAGTTGTGTGATGAATAAATAAAGAATGCATGAATGTGAAGTAACAATTACTTTATTGCCTCTGCAAGCGGTGCTCGAAGGGGGGAGGGGAGGGTGGGGTGGTTGGTTTACAGGGAAGTAGAGTGAACGGGGGGGGGGGGGCGGAGGGTTCATCAAGGAGAAACAAACAGAAGTTTCACACCATAGCCTGGCCAGTCACAAAACTCGTTTTCAAAGCTTCTCTGATGCGCACCGTGCCCTGCTGTGCTCTTCTAACCGCCCTGGTGTCTGGCTGCGCGTAATCAGCGGCCAGGCGATTTGCCTCAACCTCCCATCCCGCCATAAATGTCTCCCCCTTACTGTCACAGATATTGTGGAGCGCACAGCAAGCAGCAATAACAATGGGGATATTCTTTTCGCTGAGGTCTGAGCGAGTCAGTAAGCTGCGCCAGCGCGCTTTTAAACATCCAAATGCACATTCCACCACCATTCGGCACTTGCTCAGCCTGTAGTTGAACAGGTCCTGACTACTGTCCAGGCTGCCTGTGTACGGCTTCATGAGCCATGGCATTAAGGGGTAGGCTGGGTCCCCAAGGATCACGATAGGCATTTCAACATCCCCAACGGTTATTTTCTGGTCCGGGAAGACAGTCCCTTCCTCCAGCTTTCGAAACAGACCAGAGTGCCTGAAGACGCGAGCATCATGTACCTTTCCCGGCCATCCCACGTTGATGTTGGTAAAACGTCCCTTGTGATCCACCAGGGCTTGCAGCAGCATTGAAAAGTACCCCTTGCGGTTTATGTACTCGGTGGCTTGGTGCTCCGGTGCCAAGATAGGGATATGGGTTCCGTCTATCGCCCCACCACAGTTTGGGAATCCCATTGCAGCAAAGCCATCCACTATGGCCTGCACGTTTCCCAGAGTCACTACCCTTGATATCACCAGGTCTTTGATTGCCCTGGCAACTTGGATCACAGCAGCCCCGACAGTAGATTTGCCCACTCCAAATTGATTCCCGACTGACCGGTAGCTGTCTGGCGTTGCAAGCTTTCACAGGGCTATCGCCACTCGCTTCTCAACTGTGAGGGCTACTCTCATCCTGGTATTCTGGCGCTTCAGGGCAGGGGAAAGCAAGTCACAAAGTTCCATGAAAGTGCCCTTATGCATGCGAAAGTTTCGCAGCCACTGGGAATCGTCCCACACCTGCAGCACGATGCGGTCCCGCCAGTCTGTGCTTGTTTCCCGGGCCCAGAATCGGCATTCCACAGCATGAACCTGCCCCAGTAATACCATGATTTGCACATTGCTGGGGCCTGTGCCTTGTGAGAGGTCTATGTCCATGTCAATTTCCTCATCACTCTCGTCGCCGCGCTGCAATCGCCTCCTCGGCTGGTCCTGGTTTTGCTTTGGCATGTCCTGGCTCTGCATATACTCCAGGACAATGCGCGTGGTGTTCATAGTGCTCATAATTGCCGCGGTGATCTGAGCGGGCTCCATGATCCCAGTGCTATGGCGTCTGGTATGAAAAAAGGCGCGAAACTAGTATCTGACGGACGGAGGGAAGGAGGGAGGGAGGGAGGGGCGAGTGACGACATGGCGTACAGGTACAGGGAATTAAAATCAACAAAGGTGGCTGTTTATCAGGGAGAAACACAAACAACTGTCACACAGAATGCCCCCCCCCCCCCCAAATTGAACTCAAAACCCTGGGTTTAGCAGGCCGTTGATTTCACAGAGGGAGGGGGAAGCAAATGAATACAGAACAAATCTATTTTTTACATCTTAAGCTAGCAGACAACGGTGCAGCATGACTGATAGCCCTCGGCATCTTCTGGGTGCTTGGCAGAAAATACTGGGCGCTTGGCAGAAAATAGCATACTACGACTGATAGCCATCATCGTCAAGACAGTTCGATAGGACTGAGCATGTCTGCCCAGGTGCCCATGATTGACAGCCACTGCAGTACGATGACGACGGATAC
The DNA here is from genome assembly GCF_028017835.1 of Emys orbicularis. Lineage (NCBI taxonomy): Eukaryota > Metazoa > Chordata > Testudines > Emydidae > Emys > Emys orbicularis. The sequence continues at coordinate 131,219,941 of NC_088689.1, forward strand.
CAGTCGTAATATACCATCTTCTACCAAAAGGCAAGGGGCTGCTGCTGTGTGCAATGCAGCCCCACGTCTGCCAGCACCCAGATAGCCGGTGACGGCTACCAGTCATACTGCACCGTCTACTGCCAAAAGGCAATTAGCTGCTGCTGTGTAGCAATGCAGTACCACATCTGCCGGCACCCAGAGGACATATGGTGACGGTGAGCTGAGCTGAGTGGGCTCCATGCTTGGCGTGGTATGTTGTCTGCACAGGTAACCCAGGTAAAAAGGCGCGAATCGATTGTCTGCCGTTGCTCTGACGGAGGGGGAGGGGCCTGACGACATGTACCCAGAACCCCCCACGACACTGTTTTGCATCATTCAGGCATTGGGATCTCAACCCAGAATTCCAATGGGCAGCGGAGACTGTGGGAACTGTGGGATAGCTGCCCACAGTGCAACGCTCCGGAAGTCGACGCTAGCCTCGGTACTGTGGACGCGGTCCGCCAACTTAATGCACTTAGAGCATTTTATGTGGAGACACACACAATCGGCTGCATACAACCGATTTCTATAAAACCGGCTTCTATAAATGCGACCTAATTTCGTAGTGTAGACATACCCCGAGATCCTGCCTAATCCCTTGTTATAAAATTAGCTCTTTTAACCCCTCTGAGTTCCTAGTGAGCAGCTGGGCAGTCGTAGGAATGAATGGCACCAGCTTGCTTCTTGGTTGCAGGTTTCTGCTGAAGGGGTCCAGAAGCCATTACTGTGGTGTAGGGTAGGAGAGCTCTGGTCCTGCTTTGAGCAGGGGGTTGGACTAGATGACCTCCTGAGGTCCCTTCCAACCCTGATACTCTGATTCTATGTTCCACGTAACTATAACATGCAAGCGTCAGAACCCGGTGTTGAGAAGTGAATGGAGCCTTCTAGCCATAGCCTAACAAGAACTGTAGAAAGGGGCTAGCCGCTTCCTGGTGTGATTCACAGATGTAACAGGCAGACGGGACCCCTGATAGATTGGTCTGACCTCCTGCTCAACAGAGACCTAGGACTTCCTTGAATTCATTCCTGCTTCAAGTCCAACAGTGTGAACATGATGCCTCGTTTATACAGCTCAGAGTCACATTGACTTTGTTGCCGTATTGTGCTGTGAACCTGTCTAGTTCTGTTCGCCATCACCCATAGGTCTTTCAGCATTGCTGACCCCACATGGCTCTCCCACCCACCGAGTCTCAATTCAGCAGGATTTCCCTTCCAGGTACATCAGCTGCAGTTTGGCAGGCAGAATGGTGCTACTTTCAGTGTCCTTCTTCCAGCCCTGAACCATCACCATGCTGCAGTCACATATGCAGCCTGTTGCTCTCTAAGCAGAGGTCCAGAACCATTTCTCCTCGGTCTGGATTATACACCTGCTAGACCCAGAAGTACCACTTCTGCATAATTTAGGAGCCTCTTTAATGACTTGGGATCTACCTGCCCCAGTCCCTCCCCCTCTCAGCCTCCAGTGGGAGATTGGGAGGCTTTAGTCAGCTAGTTGGCCCCAGTGTGCTAGCACATTAGGTTTTAGTTTTGGTACCTACATCCTGAGATGTTCTGAAGGGCTCATCTTTATGAACAAGGAAAACAAGAGCCCACAGCCTGCAGTGACCCCACACTGCTCCCACAGTTCAGCTTAGACAGGAAGGAGTTGGAAATTCAGAGGCTGAACTAGCCAATCAGCTCTTAACTCCTCTCCCCCCACCCAAATATCACATACCTGAACACAGAATCTTCTTCTGAAAAGTCTTCGGTATCAGCCCATGCATCGTCAGAGCCCCCTGCAGGGAAGCCACAGCAGGGACCATGCATTAGTGGCCAACGCTTGTTTAACAACTCCAACCTCCCTCCCACTTCCCATCCAAGTGGGTTACAAGTTGGCTTTGTCACCTCACTTAAGAGAGTTCTCAGCTGTGACCATCTCCAGCCAGAAACGACCCCACTGTCCCACACACCAAGCCCATCAGTTTAATGAGAGCAAGAGAGGATTTGGACAACCTAGACAGGTCTATTCCAGGATGGAATCCAGAGCGGAAAGATGCCATTAGATCACAAAACCATTCCCTGACAGCTACGGCAGAAAAATTACCCATGCTCATTAGAGTTTTGTCCAGTCTAGTTTTAGAAGATCCGGGTTATGGGCTCCTACCACTTCCCTTGAGACTCTCACAGACTAATACATGCTACCATTACCAGAGTTACAATCCTAAACCTAGATTTTATGCCCTTATTCCTAGTTTTATTCCATGTAATACAAGAAGTTTTTCACCCTGTTAGTGACAACACCCTTCAAATATCTGAGATCAATGCTCCCCACCAGCTACCCTTTAACCAAGCTAGATATACTGATCTCCATAAGTCACCTCCTCCATCCCACAAACATTTTTTGCTACTGTTCATTGAACTCTCAGCTGTATCAATACCTTTCTAGTAATCAGGAGCCCAGAAATAGACACTGTATTCCAGGTGGCACCATACCAGACAGGGATTATTACATACTGGCCCACGCCCACACCCCCAAATGCGCACAGGTGCTACATTCACACTGATTTGCAGGCATTGGCCAGCCCACTCAAGTATCTATGCTGCCTCACTTACCTGAGAAAATGTAGTTGTACCCAGTACGTCCATACAGTTCCCCCCATCCAGCCAGGGTCGCTGACCTACAAACATGCTGGAGAAAACGTTGTTATTAACGACTTATAGAAGCTGTATTCCTCTGCAGGCCTCCTGCCCATTTAAACTGAAAGCCCATGTCTCCTTTCTGTCCACTGAGCGCCCTCTATCTCAGCATTCTCGCTTCACAGGTTTCTCCCTGGAACTGAGTCTCTGGCCTGGTCCACACTACCCCCCCACTTCGGACTAAGGTACGCAAATTCAGCTACGTTAATAACGTAGCTGAATTCGAAGTACCTTAGTCCGAACTTACCGCGGGTCCAGACGCTGCAGGCAGGCTCCCCCGTTGATGCCGCGTACTCCTCTCGCTGAGCTGGCGTACCGGCGTCGACGGCGAGCACTTCCGGGATCGATCCCAGAACATCGATTGCCTGCCGTCGGACCCGGAGGTAAGTGTAGACGTACCCTCTATGGTCTGGATTATTTTTCATTAGCTTGTGTATTTTCCAGACAAATTTCAGGGTTATTTCTTACCACATTGCTGACCTCTAGTGCCTGTATCTTCCTCGCTCTCACTAAGTTAGTCATGTCGGAGTTTTGATAACATACTGGCTGAACCTGATCTTCCCAATCGTTACCCCACTGCACCCTTCCCCCCCCCCCAACTGATGACATTGATTCACTCGTTCTTAAGGGCAAGCAAGGTCAGTCCACATGACACTGTCCTAGCCAAGCCAAAATGAACGTGTTTTAGGTAAGACATCATGAGACAAAAGACGGTTACCATAGTTCTTCGAGTTGTGCCGCACATGTCCTTCCACCGTAGGTGCATGTGCTACTCCTGGGGGAATTCTGTGCCACTGCGCAATGCAGAATTTTGCAGAAATTAACGTTGTGCACACAGAATTTCCTTTCCCCCACAGAAATGGGCTGCAGTGCTGCTAGCCACCACTAGGGGCTGCTGGACCCGGCAGAGGCCAGCTCTTACATAGAAGACACTGCTGGGGTGGGGTGGGGGGCGCGGGGGGAGAAGCTAGAGGGTTCCTGGCAGCTGCAGTTCCCAGCATGCCCTGAGGGAAGGAGAGGGCGGCACGCAAGAAACTCTGTGCAAGCCTGGGACCAAGCATCAGGCTGTTTCTCCCTCTGGATCCCTGGGGGAGAAGGGGGTGGGAGAGGAGGTGTCTGGGCTGGGGGGGCCATAGCTGGGCTCTGGGCTGGGGGGGGTCCGGCTGGGCTCAGGGGAGGGGGGCAGAGGAAGGGGGCAGAGAAACAGGAACTGGGTTGTCACAGGGTTTCTTTAACTCTCTACTCCTGGGGGAATTTTTGTGTGTGTCTGTATTGTTACAGACATACTTGCTGACAGGTATTTTGAAATAAATTACCAAAATAACTCAAACTGGTGTGATTATAAAAAATAAAAAGGAGTCATAAAAAATGGAAACTAGGACAGATTACAAAGGATGAATATAGGCAAACAACACAGGAATGCAGGGGCAAGATTAGAAAGGCAAAGGCACAAAATGAGCTCAAACTAGCTACGGGAATAAAGGGAAACAAGAAGACTTTTTATCAATACATTAGAAGCAAGAGGAAGACCAAAGACAGGGTAGGCCCACTGCTCAGTGAAGAGGGAGAAACTGTAGCAGGAAACTTGGAAATGGCAGAGATGCTTAATGACTTCTTTGTTTCGGTCTTCACCGAGAAGTCTGAAGGAATGCCTAGCACAGTGAATGCTAATGGGAAGGGGGTAGGTTTAGCAGATAAAATAAAAAAAGAACAAGTTAAAAATCACTTAGAAAAGTTAGATGCCTGCAAGTCACCAGGGCCTGATGAAATGCATCCTAGAATACTCAACGAGCTAATAGAGGAAGTATCTGAGCCTCTAGCTATTATCTTTGGAAAATCATGGGAGACGGGAGAGATTCCAGAAGACTGGAAAAGAGCAAATATAGTGCCCATCTATAAAAAGGGAAATAAAAACAACCCAGGAAACTACAGACCAGTTAGTTTAACTTCTGTGCCAGGGAAGATAATGGAGCAAGTAATTAAGGAAATCATCTGCAAACACTTGGAAGGTGGTAAGGTGATAGGGAATAGCCAGCATGGATTTGTAAAGAACAAATCGTGTCAAACCAATCTGATAGCTTTCTTTGATAGGATAACGAGTCTTGTGGATAAGGGAGAAGCTGTGGATGTGGTATACCTAGACTTTAGTAAGGCATTTGATACGGTCTCGCATGATATTCTTATCGATAAACTAGGCAAATACAATTTAGATGGTGCTACTATAAGGTGGGTGCATAACTGGCTGGATAACCATACTCAGAGAGTTGTTATTAATGGTTCCCAATCCTGCTGGAAAGGCATAACAAGTGGGGTTCCGCAGGGGTCTGTTTTGGGACCGGCTCTGTTCAATATCTTCATTAACGACTTAGATATTGGCATAGAAAGTAAGCTTATTAAGTTTGCGGATGATACCAAACTAGGAGGGATTGCAACTGCTTTGGAGGACAGGGTCATAATTCAAAATGATCTGGACAAATTGGAGAAATGGTCTGAGTTAAACAGGATGAAGTTTAACAAAGACAAATGCAAAGTGCTCCACTTAGGAAGGAACAATCAGTTTCACACATACAGAATGGGAAGAGACTATCTAGGAAGGAGTACGGCAGAAAGGAATCTAGGGGTTATAGTGGACCACAAGCTAAATATGAGTCAACAGTGTGATGCTGTTGCAAAAAAAGCAAACATGATTCTGGGATGTATTAACAGGTGTGTTGTGAGCAAGACACGAGAAGTCATTCTTCCGCTCTACTCTGCTCTGGTTAGGCCTCAGTGGAGTATTGTGTCCAGTTCTGGGCACCGCATTTCAAGAAAGATGTGGAGAAATTGGAGAGGGTCCAGAGAAGAGCAACAGGAATGATTAAAGGTCTTGAGAACATGACCTATGAAGGAAGGCTGAAAGAATTGGGTTTGTTTAGTTTGGAAAAGAGAAGACTGAGAGGGGACATGATAGCAGTTTTCAGGTATCTAAAAGGGTGTCATAAGGAGGAGGGAGAAAACTTGTTCACCTTAGCCTCTAAGGATAGAACAAGAAGCAATGGGCTTAAACTGCAGCAAGGGAGGTCTAGGTTGGACATTAGGAAAAAGTTCCTGTCAGGGTGGTTAAACACTGGAATAAATTGCCTAGGGAGGTTGTGGAATCTCCATCTCTGGAGATATTTAAGAGTAGGTTAGATAAATGTCTATCAGGGATGGTCTAGACAGTATTTGGTCCTGCCATGCGGGCAGGGGACTGGACTCGATGACCTCTCGAGGTCCCTTCCAGTCCTAGAATCTATGATTATGTAGTGTTATTTTGACAAATAAAATTTGCAGACTTTGTAAATATCGTACGCAGAATTTTTAAATGTTTTGGCACAGAATGCCCCCTGGAGTAACGTGCACCTCACGCACAGTTGGAGATTTCCCCCTCCACAGTACCTGTTGGGGCAGCTTGAGCGCCCTCTTGTGCCTCACACCACTGCATGCAGCTATAGAGGACCACACTGCCCCCAACCCCCCTCAGTTCCTTTCTCCCCGGGAAAGACTCCGACTGAGAGGGGAAGGAGGCAAGCTGTGGAATGGGCATGTGCAACACGTCTCGAAGAACAACCATGATGGAAAGGTAGGGACCTGTTTTTTCTTCAAGTGATTGCTCACGTCCATTTCACTGTAGGTGACTCTCACGTGGTTTGAGCTGGAGGTGGGCTTGGAATCTACTCAAAGACTGTAGGAGCACTTGTCCAAATCTGGCATTGCCTCTAGATTGATGGGAGATGGCAGAGTGAGAGGCAAACGTATGGCGTGCTGACCAGGTTGCCAACCTACAAGTATCAGAATGTGAATACAAGCCAGAAAGACAGCAAAAGCTGCCTGTGACCTGGTCAAGTGAGCCATCACTTCACCTGATGTTCCACCTCTGAGTAATCAGTGGCATAAATGAATGCAGGCAGAGACCCTCTGGGTGGCCCTTTACTCTGCCTGACACTGTGACGAAGAGTAGAGATCTAGTCCAATCCAATAAAAAGCCAAAGCTCTTCTAACGTCTAGAGTATGGAGCTTTTCTTCCCCTCTACTCAACTGGGGCTTTGGAAAGAAAGTAAGGAAATAAATCGTTTGATTCATGTGAAATTCGGAAACCACTTCAGACAGGAATTTAGGGTGCAGTCAAAGGAAAACCTAGTCCCCAAGGAAAGTTGTACAGAGAGACTGATACTAAATCTTACAGCTCTCCATTTCTCCTGGCCAAGGTTATAGCAACCAGAAAACCCACTTTCATAGACAGATATAAAAGACAGCAAGTTGCTAGTGGCTTAAACGGGGGGACCCATCAACTTTGCTAGCACTAAATTTAAACTCTACTGTGGAACTGGGCTATGACACCTGTGGGTACAATCTGTGCAAACCTCTTAGAAATCTGATGGACATAGGGTTTGAAAAAGTTGATTGGTTATCCATAGGAGGGTGGAAAGTTGAGATAGCCGCCAGGTGGATGCTGATGGAACTAAGAGCTAACCTTCCCGGTTCAGAAACAAAAGACAGTCCACGATAATGGCAATTTAGAACTTGAGATAGGAGGCGTGCCTCTTTGTATGGCCCAGACAGAGAACCTCTTCCATTTATCAAGGTTACTCAACGTACTGGAAGGCTTCCTGCACCCCCAGAGAGCAAACTCGTTTGGGGTAGTCATCCATGAAGCATCCAAGCAGTCAGGTGCAGGGCTTGAAGGCTGGGATGAAGGAAGTGGCCGTGGCTCTGGGAGATCACATTCACATCTCTTGGGAGTAGCAGCGGAGGTCTGATCAGTGGTTTTCAATTCTACTAGCCCCAGTGTTGACAGGGCCATGCAGGGGCTCTTAGAATAAGGTGAGCGGAATCTTGCTTGACTTCAGATAGGACTTTGGGCAGGAGCGGAACTGGTGGGAAGGCATACAGCAGACCTCTCGACTGGGCCAGGAGGAAAGAGTCTGTCAGTGAACCTGGGCTGTGACCCACTTGGGAACAACAAAGATGACTTTTTTGTTTTCTCTTGTTGCAACCATATTGAGGAATTCCCCACCGCTGGAAAATGGACCTGGACACATCTGGTTGAAGAGACCCCTCGTGGTGACCTGCAAACGACCTGCTCAGGTGGTCAGCCAGACGGTTCGAACTCCCAGAAGGTAAGCAGCTTTCAGACTGATGGAACTGGTGATGCAGAAATCCCAAAGGAGGATCGCCTCCTGGCATAACTTTGACAAAACCTCCTTCTACCCCCCTCCCCACATTGCTTGTTTACATAGAACATGGCTGCTGTGTTGTCCATGAGTAACAACAAATTCCACCCCGATATGCAGAAGGAATGCCACGGAAGCCAAAGAGATGGCCAAGAGCTCCTTGATATTTATATGGAGACTTAGATCCTGGGGAGACCAAAGGCCCTGAGTCTGACAAGGACCTAAGTGGCTCCCCAACCTAGATCTGATGCATCTGTGACTAGGTTGAGAGTCTGTAGTGGAGGGGCAAAGGGAACTCCTTGCATGTTCTACCCACTAGTACAGGGAGGACAAGACCCAAGCAGGCCTATATAATGATGAGCTGATGAGTACACCATGGCTAGCCAACCCTGTAGTGCTCTGGAGGTGCAGTCTGACATGCCACATCATATAAGTGCATATGCGTCCTAGAAGACTGAGGCTGTTCTGAACCGTGGTGACAGTGCACCTCTAGATCTAGAGCAACAACCCACTTTGTCTGGAACCCTGGCTCTGGCAGGAAAGCCTGGCCTTGCTAGAGTCCAGGACCCCCCCCAACAAATTCTGTTCTTTGAACAGGAGTCAGAATGGATTTCTCTGTACTGATTAGGAGCTCCAGCACATCGGAAGTGGTACAAATAGTGGCTACACTGGAGAGTACCTGAGATCTGGACCAGACAGTCGTCCAGGTAAGGAATTACGTGGACTCCTGACCTTTGCAGGAATGTCGCTGCTACAGCCATGCATTTCATGAATATCCAAGGGGCTACTGACAGTCCAAAAGGCAGTACTGCAAATTGGTAGGAGAATCGGTTGAACATGAACCTCAGAAATTTTCAGGGGCTCTGGTGAATTGCTATGTGAAAATAATAGGGCTGACAAGCGATTAAAAAAATTAATCGCACCACCATTTATTTAAATATTTTTGGAAGTTTTCTACATTTTCAAATATATTGATTTCGATTACAACACAGAATACAAAGTGTACATTGCTCACTTTATGTTTATTTTTTATTACAAATATTTGCACTGTAATAAACAAAAGAAATAGTATACCGTATATACTCGTTCATTAGCCCATTCGTTTATAAGCCGACCCCCTAAGATGGTTAGGTAAAAATAGCAAAAACTGTATGACCCTTTCATAAGCCGACTCTATATTTCAGGGGTTGGCAAAAACTTTGGCTCCTGGCCCATTAGGGTAAGCTGCTAGCAGGCCTGGACATTTTGTTTACCTGGAGCATTCACAGGCACGGAGCCTCTCAGCTCCCAGTGGCTGCAGTTCACCGTTCCCAGCCAATAGGAGCTGTGGGAAGTGGCGCCACTTCCCACAGCTCCCATTGGCTAGGAACGGCAAACCACGGCCACAGGGAGCTGAGGGGCTCCATGCCTGCAGACGCTCCAGGTAAACAAAACAACAATAGATTAGATATTCAATTCAATGATTCCATAGAGTTTAAAATCATCAAATTTTGGTGTAGACCCGTTTATAAGCCGACCCCCGCTCTTTGATGCGTCACTTTTTTACCAAAAATATTCAGCTTATGAACGAGTATATATGGTATTTCAATTCACCTAATACAAGTACTGTAGTGCAATCTTTTTATCATGAAAGCTGAACTTACAAATGTAGAATTATGTACAAAAAAAATAACTGAGTTCAAAAATAAAATAATCTAAAACTTTAGAGCCTATAAGTCCACTCAGTCCTACTTCTTGTTCAGCCAATCGCTCAGACAAACAAGTTCGGTTACATTTGCAGGAGATAATGCTGACTGCTTCTTGTTTACAACGTCACCTGAAAGTGAGAACAGGCGTTCGCATGGCACTGTTGTAACCAGCGTCGCAAGATATTTACATGCCAGATGCACTAAAGAGTCATATGTCCCTTCATGCTTCATCCACCATTCCAGAGGACATGCGTCCATGCAGATGACGGGTTCTGCTCGATAACAATCCAAAGCAGTGTGGACCGACCCATGTTCATTTTCATCATCTGCGTCAGATGCCACCAGCAGAAGGTTGATTTTCTTTTTTGGTGGTTCGGGTTTTGTAGTTTCCACGTCAAACTTCTGAAAGCATGCTCCACACCTTGTCCCACTCAGATTTTGGAAGGCACTTCTGATTCTTAAACCTTGGGTAGTGCGCTGTAGCTATTTTTAGAAATCTCACATTGGCACCTTCTTTGCATTTTGTCAAGTTTTCAGTGACAGTGTTCATAAATCAAACGTGCTGGGTCATCATCCGAGATTGCTATAACATGAAATATATGGCAGAATGCAGGTAAAATAGAACAGGATACATACAATTTTCCCCCAAGGAGTTCAGTCACAAATTTAATTAATGCACTATTTTTTTAACGAACATCATCAGCATGTCCTCCGGAATGGTGGCTGAAGCATGAAGGGGCATACGAATGTTTAGCATATCTGGCATGCAAATACCTTGCAATGACGGCTACAAAAGTGCCACACGAATGCCTGTTCTCACTTTCAGGTGACATTATAAATAAGAAGCAGGCAGCAGTATCTCCTGTAAATGGAGGGGGCAGGAGAGCTGATGGCCCATAAAGACCTGCCTCTGCACAGCTCCAGTAAACACTGTTCAGAATGCAGGGAGAAAGGACATTCCTGAAGTTAAAGCAAACAGAGACAAATGTGCTTATGCAGCTTTACCTTTCCCTTGTACAGAATGACTGGGCAGACAAATCGTCCTCTACATCTGGCCATTTTACTGCGGTTGATGAGGTCCTGCAGTTTGCTGACCTGCACAGTGCTCTCAAACCTATCAAACAGAGAGAAGAGTCCCCATTATCTCATATCATCATGGTGGCCACATTTCTGGCCACAATCTCAGCACCCACATCCCTTTAGCTGAAAAGCCAGCTATGAAGTCAAGGAGCCAGGGGACTCCTTGAGAAACTGCTTGGCTTGGAATCAGATGGATGTGCTCCCATCACCTAAGTCAATCTCTTGGTGCTGAAAAGCAACTGCCCGGTTTGCTCTTGAAGACACTCACTGCAGCAGTATTAGGGGTGTAGAAAGACTGTTGTCACATGCGACCAGGGCCGCCCAGAGGATTCAGGGGGCCTGGGGTCTTTGGCGGCGGGGGTCCTTCCGCTCCGGGTCTTCGGGGCACTTTGGCGGCGGGTCCTGGAGCGAGTGAAGGACCCGCCGCCGAATTGCCGCCAAAGACCCGGAGCAGAAGAAGCTCCGGGTCTTCGGCAGCGGGTCTTTCACTCGATCCGGGTGTGTTCGGCAGCACTGAAGGACCTGCCGACGAAGACCCGCCGAAAACTCTCGTGGGGGCCCCTGAAAACTCTCGTGGGGGCCCCTGCGGGGCCCAGGGTAAATTGCCCCATTTGCCCCCCCCTCTGGGCGGCCCTGCATGCGACACCCCCGGGGGTATATGCAAGGCTGTGAGGCACTTTGCTACCACCTGCCCTGAGTGTGAGACCATCTTGTCTGCATCTGCCAGGGGTTGGGTCTCTGACAACCCCAGGGACAGACAGCACTGCTGCCCCTCTACAGGTTAGCAATAGATACACTCCAAGTCCTCCAAACAGCCCCTGCTCCACCAGACACGCAATTACCAGAACCGCTGTTCTCAAAGGAACAGGCCACAACAGCTTATTAGCCCACCTTATATTACAGCTCCACTTTAAACAAATCTAAGTGGTGTGTGTTTAAAGAAAGCAAGTATATTTAGTTTATTTAGCAAAGAACAGAGATTCATGCAATAGAAAACAAATACAGAAGAACCTCAGAGTTACGAACACCAGAGTTATGAACTGAGCAGTCAACCACACACCTCATTTGGAACCGGAAGTAGAGACCAAAAAAAAAGCAAATAGATTACAGTACTGTGTTAAACTCTGAGGTTCTTCTGTATTGGAAACAAAAGGTTAATAGACAACAAACTCATACCACACTTTCTATGGTCTAAACTCACCTAACAAGTTCTCCTCCTGTCCAAAAACATTTCTCACCCAAAGTTCTTCGCAGCATTTTCAGACAAGCCTGGCTGAGATTCCCTTTTCATGAAGCAAACCCACTGTCAGTTTATTTCCTGGGTGAGGGATGCCAGGGCGTCTTTTTCCACCCCAAGAAATACCAGATCAAACATCTGACCTTCACCTGAAAACAGGGTCCCTCCCCTCACACCCCACTGTTTACCTCTCCCTGTTAACTTCCTTCTGAAATCTCCACAAGATCTTCATTAGCATTTGTCTTAGGATGCTAATAGACGTCTACTGTAACACACGGTACTCAGTGCTTAGCTAGGGCAATAAATGTCTACCACCTCTCCATTCTGAGAATTTACCATCTACCACCTCCTGTCTGGCAACGTTTTTCTCAAAGCATGCTACCTTTGAGTGACCTGCCTAGAATTACAAGGCCTTAAGGACATAATTTCCTGTATATACACATATCTTCTTACACATTAACTGCACATGCCTCTCGCAATGATTTCGCTGACCTTCCATGACATTCTCTGGGGGACTAGCAGGTAGACACCAAACCCAGGGGATGTCTGTAACCCTCAGGTACCCCTGGGCCCAATGTCAAAGAGGTCCCTGGGCAAGATCCTCCCGCTGCGAGCAGGCGGCAGTGAAGGGCTGGAAGCCCACCAAAGGAAACACTCCCCTGCCACTGGCTGCTAGTAACCTAGGCGTTCTGCTTCTGGCCCCCGAAGTCCCGCTCTGTCCCAATGCAGGCTAGTAATTTACACACCCCACCTTGTTACACTCGAGTGCCCAATCCCCTATCTTCTGGGCACCTGCAACGTGCACCGATCCACTGCCTCCATGGAAGCAGGCCTCCCTGCTCATTGGTTTCACCCCAGTGCAACTCTCTCCTTAGCACAAGGCACTTAGACATGTCTGTAGTGAAACCAAACCGATCGGTCTGTAACAGCGCTTGAGCTAGAGATTCCAATATAAATGAGTATAAGGATTTGGAAACGTAAGATTACAGGATAAACATAAGCTGCACTCTCTAGCCTATAATTATTACCAAGTTACTAACTTGTCTCAGAAGGTATTTCTCACCCAAGGTTGGTCTTTGCAGCACCTGTCCAGCTCAAGGTGGGACCCACTTTTCATGTCACCCCTCCACCCCTGCTCACAGAGTCTCCTCCTGTAATGGATAACTATGTGGGCCATTTCTTCTGTGCTTATACACTCACAAGCTATTGTTTCTTAGCCCAGGGCCCCCCCTCTTCCAAGAACTCTCCTGGGGTTCGTTTGTCTTTGTAAATCTCCAGCCTGTATCTAGTGCAGAGAGACGGTCTCCAGGGATGGTCATTATTCCAGTGTAGGCCTGCCCCATGAGAACAAAAGACCCTTGGCATGGCTACGGCTGGCCTGGGTCAGCTGACCAGGGCTCACACTGTGGGATTGTAAAATGGTAGTGTAGATTTTAGGATTTGGGCTGCAGCCCGAGCTCTGGGACCCCGTGAGGAGGCAGGGTACCAAAGGCTGCACTCCAGGCCAAGCCTGAACGTTTAGCCCCGTAGTCCAAGCCCCATGAGCCCGAGCGATCTGACCCGGGCCAGCCACGGCCGAGCCACAGGTCTTTTATTCCAGTGTAGACTTATTCATGCTGATTGGGCCAGCTCTCAAACTGCCCCTCCTCAGGTGACAGGTTTCTCTTCCGACAGATTTGGAACATGATATCCTACATGTTACACAACTCTACAATTGTTCTCCATACAAACACCTTGCACTAACCACTACAGTCAGCTAGTTCTTAGCTTTGGGCAGAGACCACACACGGCCCCTTTCAGTAGGGCATCAAGAAAATGGTCGGACCCAGATGTAATATACCTGCCAGGGCATACCTTGGCATGTTTGGGCAAGTCTGTTTCATACATGGCTACCAGAATAGCCTGCTATGAGACTGGCTGCAGCAGTATCAGGGTTCACTAGTAAATGATATGCCAATGCCTTGTAAAAAAATCCACTCTATTTTCACACTACTTTTTCTCAAAAGAAAATCCTCAACACCCACTGTTCAGGCTGCATTTATGTACACAGATCAAAAAATAGAGAACTCAGGCCTGAATGCTCACTGGACTTTAATGTTGATTATTTGTGCACGTACATTATAGCGTAATTAGACTTATCAACAGTCTAAAACTGGCTGGAAGTTGGAGTGCTAGGTAATTAGATTAATGAAGCATCTTGAGAAGCATCTCCACTGTCAAGGCTGCATTCAGCTATCCAATTAAAGCAAAACTGAAATCCCAAAAGTTTTAGGCCTGAAGACCACAAGCTAAACCTCTGTCACTTACGCCCACATATCAGTCCAGGGTTTATAAGACTATGAAGCTACTTCTCAGTGGGTTCTGGATGGCTCAAAACGATCCATGGGTAGAGTTTGTGGTCGGTATTTAAAATTTTCATATTCTTCTCATGGACACCTTTATTTCTGCTCTCCACTTCCAAAGAATCTTGATATGCTGAAGATTTTAAAGAATGAAAAAAAATCCAAGTAGTTGCCATTCTTTAATGGTTTGCATTCACAGCCATCTAGGGGAAGTTAGTAAAATGCCAACATGCAAAGTTGTACGTAACAGTGGGTAAGCCTGTGTGAACCTTTGTACAGGGAAAGGTTACCAAAAGATGCATCTGCCCAGAAGAGACTCTGCAGAGACGAGGTCCCTGCTTCAATAGATACTAGGAGCTCTGCAAGGCAAGCATCTTTTCATGTACCTCAGAGCGCGTTCCACTACTGCACACCGGAGGGGTACAGAGGGGAGAGCCTGATGGCAGAGAAGACTGTGCCCAATACACAGTTTAATGCCGACCCGATTTAAACCTGACAGTTAATAAAATTCCCAAAGTAAAAGCCTCTGTTACCTGATGGGTTGCAGAAGTAATATATAGCCTTTCTGCACAAGTATGCCACTACAGCATTTTCCATAACAAAAACGTAATCCTTAGAGGCTGGAAGCAATCAGTTAAAGTAACGTCCCTAAAATTCCCAATGTCTTTTATGGTTCCTATATATGGTTGGCAATACTGTCAAATGAAACATCACCTAACATAGTCGGACAGGCAGAGTCCAAGATGTATACATCAGCAGAAAGAACTCAAATGTGAAACTGCGGAACTATTAACTAAGGTTTGTAACCAGTCCTTTAAATCGGCTTCTGTACCCAACGACTGGAAGATAGCTAATGTAACACTGTGACGAACTGGGACTGTTCTTACTGTGGTCTGTGAATGCTGACAGGGGTGTGTGGCTAGGATAGTCTGCATTGGGGGATGGGAGACTGACCGAAGGAGAATACCTGAGCATGTAACATGAGAACCCAGGAGGGGGCTGGGGCAAGGTGACACCTTTGCCCGGGAAACTGAACAAAGGCTGTGGGAGGGGTCGCTGAAGGCAGAGTCTGAGGAGCTGGCTAGTGACCAGGGCTGGGAGGAGACGGGGCTCTGACCTCCCAGGGGGGCTAGGGTGCCCGGGGACCCCAAGATGGACCTAACTAAGGGGGTCCTGTTGTCTGTGCCTGCAAGACCTGTCTTGGACTGTATTCCTGTCGACTAAATAAACCTTCTGCTTTACTGGCTGGCTGAGAGTCATGGTGAATCGCAGGGAGCCGGGGGTGCAGGGCCCTGAGTCCCCCCACACTCCGTGACAAACACCAATATTTTAAAAGGGCTCTAGAGGTGATCCCGGCAATTACAGACCGGTAAGTCTAACGTCGGTACCGGGCAAATTAGTCGAAACAATAGTAAAGAATAAAATTGTCAGACACATAGAAGAACAAATTGTTGGGCAAAAGTCAACATGGTTTCTCTAAAGGGAAATCGTGTCTTACTAATCTATCAGAGTTCTTTGAAGGGGTCAACAAACATGTGGACAAGGGGGATCCAGTGGACACAGTGTACTTAGATTTCCAGAAAGCCTTTGACAAGGTCCCTCACCAAAGGCTCTTACGTAAATTAAGTTGTCATGGGATAAAAGGGAAGGTCCTTTCATGGATTGAGAACTGGTTAAAAGACAGGGAACAAAGGGTAGGAATTAATGGTAAATTCTCAGAATGGAGAGGGGTAACTAGTGGTGTTCCCCAAGGGTCAGTCCTAGGACCAATCCTATTCAACTTATTCATAAATGATCTGGAGAAAGGGGTAAAAAGTGAGGTGGCAAAGTTTGCAGATGATACTAAACTGCTCAAGATAGTTAAGACCAAAGCAGACTGTGAAGAACTTCAAAAAGATCTCACAAAACTAAGTGATTGGGCAACAAAATGGCAAATGAAATTTAATGTGGATAAATGTAAAGTAATGCACATTGGAAAAAATAACCCCAACTATACATACAATATGATGGGGGCTAATTTAGCTACAACAAATCAGGAAAAAGATCGTGGATAGTTCTCTGAAATTGTCCACGCAGTGTGCAGAGGCGGTCAAAAAAGCAAACAGGGTGTTAGGAATCATTAAAAAGGAGATAGAGAATAAGACAGAATATATTATTGCCCTTATATAAATCGATGGTACGCCCACATCTTGAATACTGCGTACAGATGTGGTCGCCTCATCAGATATACTGGCACTAAAAAAGGTTCAGAGAAGGGCAACTAAAATGATTAGGGGTTTGGAGAGGGTCCCATATGAGGAGAGATTAAAGAGGCTAGGACTTTTCAGCTTGGAAAAGAGGAGACTAAGAGGGGATATGATAGAGGTATATAAAATTATGAGTGATGTGGAGAAAGTAGATAAGGAAAAGTTATTTACTTATTCCCATAATACAAGAACTAGGGGTCACCAAATGAAATTAATAGGCAGCAGGTTTAAAACGAATAAAAGGAAGTTCTTCTTCACACAGCGCACAGTCAACTTGTGGAACTCCTTACCTGAGGAGGTTGTGAAGGCTAGGACTACAACAGCGTTTAAAAGAGAACTGGATAAATAATTGGAGGTTAAGTCTGTTAATGGATATTAGCCAGGATGGGTAAGGAATGGTGTCCCTAGCCTCTGTTTGTCAGAGGGTGGAGATGGATGGGAGGAGAGGGATTACTTGATCATTACCTGCTAGGTTCACTCCCTCTGGGCACCTGGCATTGGCCACTGTCGGTAGACAGGATACTGGGCTAGATGGACCTTTGGTCTGACCCAGTATGGCCGTTCTTATGTTCTTATACGTTAAAAGAGTTCATAGCGCCTTGTTTAAACTGGATGTGTAATGTGAAAATTCACATAGCCAGGAACTAATTTCACAGACCAAAAAAAGCTTTGTTCATGCAGAGCTCAGGTGCCTGGTGGTCTCTCATGCCCTTGCAGAACGTTGAGCTCAGCAAAACAAACTTCCAAAAACCAGGAAATACAGAGTTAAGGTAAATGCTTATGCAACCTTAACTCTGCCCCCACTGGAGCTGGCAGTGGCCACTGGCAGTTATCTGCATGCACTCCAGCTGCATTCACTGTGTTAGGTATAGGTATTAGATCGAAGAGCTGGGACTGTGATATGAGGTGATCTGGGGGGCAGTATGTGTGTGAATCCCTCTTCCTGACCCCCTCGTGTGGGTGGGGGAGACAGAGATGAAAGGAAAGAGACACGTGTACCTTGAGAGATCCAGTAAGCCTCGTGCACTGTACTATGTAAGTCATGGGCTTGGCAGCAGTTAGGTGGGAGAGGAGCATGGTCTGTGGGTTTCATGAAGGCTAAGTGAAAGTAGTGTTAGATGGCATTGTGCACACAAGGGTGACAGGGTTGTAACAATTAGCAAATATGGTGTACTGTCTGTGGAGTAGGCTGAGTATTTGAGCATAGGACAGGTGAGGTACCTGCTGCTCAGTACAGGGCAGAGGCAGATTCCAAGTATGTGTTATGAGCACATTGGGGCATTACCTCAATTAGGTAGAGTTAAGGTTGTGTGTCTACATTCACTCTGTATGTCCTGGTTTTCAGAGGTTTGAGATTTGCTCAACTCAATCTTCTGGAAGGGTACATCTGTTAGAGCCTCCAACTCCACAGCGTTTAGTCCCACTCATGTAGTTTCTGGGATAACCTCCAGCTTGCCTGACTTTAGGCACAAAGTTGAGGGGAGATGCCACAGCAGGTGACACTGCTCAGAACACCAGTGTCTCTTCACCAATTCTGTCCAATCAAGCACACTTGTCCCTGGAACTGCACCCACACCATCCCGTCCTGTACCTCAAAACAACCGCCCTTGGGCTAAATGAGATGTATAATATGCTGTTGTGGAAGGCCGAGGGCTTGCCTGAACTGGAGATTTTCTGCACTCTAATGTAAGTGCACTAGTGTAGCCCTCCAATCTAGGGCACAGCATTAATGGTGAGTGACTTGCACTAGGGTAGATCACTCTGGTGCAGCTAACCTACAGCCAGAGTTTGCCCCACTCAGCTCCACCAACACAAACATCCCACTGTCGACAAGCTCTCCTCCCTGGGAATCTTCCCCAGACACACACATTGCTGGGAGGCTAGAAAACCAGAACTGCCCTTCCACCTTGCTCCAGGAATTTCTTCAAAGCTTTTCCTGAAGTGCTGTTTGCCTGCTCCGTCTCTCTAAGAAGCAAAGGGGGGGAGGCGGAGAGTCTCGACTGCTGGGACCCAGCTCCTTGCCCATCCCGCTCCTCCAGTGAGGACAGGGCTGCATTGAAGGGCCAGGGTCAAGAGTGACAAAATGGAACCAAATTACTGCCATGTAAAATTCAAAAGGTCGTAGAGGAGTTTTTAAACTAAGGGCTGGGGAAAGCCGACCGGTACAGAGGAGCACACGGTTCAGACAGACACATCCTTTAGGGGAAGCTCTATTAATGGGAATTCTCCATAGTGTAGTAAAGAGGAGAGGATACAAGTTGATAGGATGGAACTGAAGAGAAACAGTCAAATGAAAAAGAGCCCCCTTCAATTACATCACAAAATAGCACACAACTAAAAAGGGACACATCTTATAAGTTCTTATATACAAATGCTAGAAGTCTAAATACTAATGTGGGTGAATTTGAGTGCCTGATATTAAACGAGGCAACATAGAAACTTGGTGAAATGATGATAATCAGTGGGACATGATAATACCAGGGAACAAAATATGTAGGAATGACAAAGCAGGTTGGACTTGTGCGGGAGTGGCACCATATGTGAAAGAAAGAGTCAAATATAGTAAAAATCTTAAATGAATCAAACTGTACCACAGAATCTCTCTGGATAGAAATTCCATGTTTGAATAATAAGAGTAGAGCAGTAGGAATATGCTACCGACCACCTGACCAGGATGGTGCTGGTGACTGTAAAATGGTCAGGGAGATTAGAGAGACTGTACAAACAGAAAACTCAAAATAGTGGGGGATTTCAGCTATCCCCATGTTGACAGGATACATGTCACCTCAGGACAGGATGCAGAAATAAACCTTCTAGACACCATTAATAATGGCTTCTTGGAGCAGCTAGTCCCGGAACCCACAAGGGGAGAGGCAATTCTTGATTTAGTCCTCAGTGGTGCACAGGACCTGGTTCAAGAGGTGAATGTAGCTGAACTGCTCAGTAATAGAGACCATCATGTAATTAAATTTAACATCCTTGTGAGTGGGAAAATACCAAAGAAGCACAGTAGCATTTAACTTCAGAAAGGGGAACTACAGTAGAATCTCAGAGGTACAAACTGCCCAGTCAATCACACACCTCATTTGGAACCAGAAGTACATCATCAGGCAGCAGCAGCAGCAGAGAGAGGGACAGACACAGACACACACACACACACACGGCAAATACAATACCATACTGTGGTAAACGTAAACTACTAAAAAAATAAAGGGAAAGCAGCATTTTTCTTCTTCATGGTAAAGTTTCAAAGCTGTATTATGTCAATTTTCAGTTGTAAACTTTTGAAAGAATCACCAAAATGTTTTGTTCAGAGTTACAAACAACCTCCATTCCTGAGGTGTTTGTAAGGTTCTACTGTATGCAAAAATGAGGCAGCTTATTAAATGGAAAGTGGACAAACACAAGAGCAAAATCCCTGCAAGCTACATGGAAACTGGAAACTTTTTAAAAACACCATAATAGAAGCTCAAATTAAATGTATACCCCACATTAAAAAACATAGCAGTAGGACCAAAACAGTGTCACTGTGGCTAAACAACAGAGCAAACAAGGTAGTTAGAGGCAAAAAGGCATCCTTTAAAAATTGGAAATCAAATCCTACTGAGGAAAATAGAAAGGAGCATAAACTCTGGCAAGTCAAGTGTAAATGTATAATTAGGCAGGCCAAAAAAGAACTCGAAGAGCAACTAGCAAAAGACAATACTAATATAAAAAAATTAAGCTGTCGTGGAATAAGAGGGAAGGTCCTCTCCTGGATCAGTAGCTGGTTAAAAGATAGGAAACAAAGGGTAAAATAGTGGTGTCCCCGAAGGGTCCGTACTGGGATCTGTCCTATTCAACATATTCATCATTGATCTGGAAAAAGGGGTAAACAGTAAGGTGGCAAAGTGTGCAGCTAATACAAAACTACTCAAGATCCATACAGATACAGACAGACATCATCTTCCTTTCCAAATGCAAACAGATGGACATCATACCAAAAGGACTAAAAAGGTAAAAAATCCATTACAATCATTACACTAATTGATTCCCCCCCCCCCCCCACGTTAAGTTCTCCTCACACCTTCTATGGGTCATCTCGATTATCACTTCAAAGTTTTTTCTTCTGCTGCTACTGATAGCTCATCTCAATTGATTGGCCTCTTACAATTGGTATGCGTACTTCCACCTTTTCATGTTCTCTGTATGTATAAATATCTTCTGTCTGTGTGTTTCACTCTATGCATCTGAAGAAGTGGGCTGTAGCCCACGAAAGCTTATGCTGAAATAAATTTGTTAGTCTCTAAGGTGCCACAAGTACTCCTGTTCTTTTTGCGGCTACAGACTAACACGGCTGCTACTTTGAAAACTACTCAAGATAGTTAAGTCCAAAGCAGACTGCGAAGAGTTACAAAGGGCCCTCACAAAACTAGGTGACTGGACATCAAAATGGCAGATGAAATTCAATGTTGATAAATGCAAAGTAATGCACATTGGAAAACATAATCCCAACTATCCATATAAAATGATGGGATCTAAATTAGCTGTGACCAGCTAATTTAATCATTGTGGATAGTTCTCTGAAAACATCCACTCAATGTGGAGCGGCAGTCAAAAAAGCGAACAGAATGTTGGGATTCATTAGGAAAGGGATAGATAAGACAGAAAATATCATATTGCCTCTATATAAATCCATGGAACGCTCACATCTTGAATACTGCATGCAGATGTGGTCGCCCCATCTCAAAAAAGCTATATTGGAATTGGAAAAGGTTCAGAAAAGGGCAACAAAAATTATTAGCAGTATGGAACAGCTTCCATATGAAGAGAGATTAAAAAGACTGGGACTGTTCAGTTTGGATAAGAGACAACTAAAGGGGGATATAATAAAGGTCTATAAAATCATAAATGGTGTGGAGAAAGTTAATAGGGAAGTGCTATTTACCCCTTATCATAATACAAGAACCAGGGGACACCCAATGAAATTAATAGACAGCAGGTTTAAAACAAACACAAGGCAGTACTTCTCCGCACAACACATAGTCAACCTGAGGAACTTGTTGCCAGGGGATGTTGTGAAGGCCAAAAGCACAACTGGGTTCAAAAATGAACTGGATAAGTTCATGAAGGATAGGTTCATCAATGGCTATTAGCTAAGATGGTCAGGGTGTCACGGAGTGTGGGGAAGTCAGGGTCCTGCACTCCCCACTTCCTGCGATTCACCGTGACTCTCAGCCAGCCAGTAAAACAGAAGGTTTATTAGACGACAGGAACACAGTCCCAAGCCGGGCTTGTGGGTACAACCAGGACCCCTCAGCCAGGTCCCTCTGGGGTGCAAGGATCTTAGACCCCAGACTTGGGTTCCCTGCCTCTTCCCAGCCAGCCCAAAACTGAAACCAAAAAAACCCCTTCCAGCAGGCTCTCTCCCCCTCTCCCTTTGTCGAGTTTCCCGGGAAAAGGTGTCGACTCCCCACCCCCTTCCTGGCTCAGGTACCGTCCCTCACCTGAAGTCATCCCCTGCTCTCCCATCCCCCGCTCTCCCATCCCCCATGCAGACAGTTCCAGCAAAACTAAAAGACATTCCCAGGTCAATCCACCCCGCTCCCTACTGCGTCACACAGGGATGCAACCCCATGCTTGGGTGCCCCTAGCCTCTGTTTGCCAGAAGCTGGGAATGGGTGACAGGGGATGGATCACTTGATGATTGCCTGCTGTATTCATTTCCTCTGAAGCACCTGGCATTGGCCACTGCGGGAAGACAGGATACTGGGCTAGATGGACCATTGGTCTGACCCAGTATGTCCGTTCGTATGTTCTTAGGAGGGGATTCTGTCCAGCAGGGAAAGCGGATGGGGGCTGTCTCTCTCCCCCACTCAGCTGCTGAGACCCTGGGCCCTGCCGATCTTGCTCCCCCACAACGCAGCAGCAGCTGCTAACTGGGAGTTCCCCTCCTCTGAGTATGTGTACTGTGTCAGCTAGTGGGGACTCTGAGGTGGAGAGCCAGGTGCGAGGAGATCCAATACTGGCAAAATTTGGGTTAAAAAGAATAAAACCCGAACAGTTGCTTTTTTAAAACCCAGCAATTTTTCAGGGAAATTCAGTCAAACACAGACTTAAATATTCTCCATGGTATTCTCTCTCTCATTCCTCATGCACCTGAACATTGTTTGCAGCTGCACATTTGAGAGAAGTCAATGAAGATGTCGGCTCAAGGATGCCCAAGTCCCTTTCTAAGGTCTGGCCCACACCAAAAACTAGGTCAGCCTTGCTACGTCGCAATGTAGTTAGTTGGACCTAACCCCTGGTGTATACGCAGCACAGCCAACAGAAGGATTCTTCCCTCAACCTCACTACCACCTCCCAGAGAGGTGGCTTATCCACCTCAACAGAAAAATCCCTTCCACCACTGAAGGAAGTGTCTACACTATGCACTACAGTGACAGCTGCTGTAGCTGTGCCACTGTAGTGTAGACATGGCCTAAATTGAGAGTTAATTTAGAACCTTGGAAGCTGTCTGGGTAATTAAATTTTTCCCTCC
The DNA here is from genome assembly GCF_028017835.1 of Emys orbicularis. Lineage (NCBI taxonomy): Eukaryota > Metazoa > Chordata > Testudines > Emydidae > Emys > Emys orbicularis. Next base: position 131,242,943 of record NC_088689.1, read on the forward strand.
TCTGTGCAACACTCTGCATTTATCAACACTAAAATTTCATTTGCCATTATCAGAGGGGTAGCCGTGTTAGTCTGGATCCGTAAAAAGCAACAGAGAGTCCTGTGGCACCTTTAAGACTAACAGATGTATTGGAGCATAAGCTTTCGTGGGTGAATGCCCACTTCATCAGACGCAAGTAATGGAAATTTCCAGAGGCAGGTATAAATCAGTATGGAGATAACGAGGTTAGTTCAATCAGGGATCTCCATACTGATTTATACCTGCCTCTGGAAATTTCCATTACTTGCGTCTGATGAAGTGGGCATTCACCCACGAAAGCTTATGCTCCAATACATCTGTTAGTCTTAAAGGTGCCACAGGACTCTCTGTTGCTATTTGCCATTATGTTGCCCATTCATCTAGTTTGGTTAGGTCCCTCTGAAGTTCCTCAGTCCTCTCCTGATTTGTCTAACCTAATAACTTATCTGCAAGTTGCTGTCTCACGGCTCACCTCCCTTTTCAGATCATTCATATAATAAACCCCAAACCTAACACAGAACCTTGAGACCTCAACTGTTAAACTTTTGCCAGGAAGTAAAATTGACCTTTATTTTCTTTTCCTAGTTTTTGATCCATGACAGTACTTGATACTTCGCCTCTCCCCCTGTGACTATTTAGTTTCTTCAACAGTCTCTTGTGAGGGGCCTTGTCAAAGCCTTTTTAAAAGTTTAAATAAGTTATGTCAAGCTAGACCACCATACAATATAAACTTTAAAACATTTGTGTAAGACTTTAGTCCGAAAGTTTCCAACCAAGTACAATAATGTTACTGATGTGGAAAGATTCTGTATTTTGTTCTTAAACATAAATACATGGAGACAATAGGGTACAACACTAGAGACATGAGCATTCTGGGCACAATCCAGACAAGAATTTAAGCATGTGCTTAACTTCAGACATGCAAATAGTTCCACTGAAATCAATGGAGCGACTCACATGCTTAAGCACGTACTTAATTTTTAAGCGCTTTGCTGGATTTGTGTCAGCTTGCATCAAACTCTTTGCTCAGCAAGTGAAATGCTTCCTCCACTGTGTGTTTAACTGCACCACTCAGTGTTACAGTCCGGTTTTTCTTTGTTTAGAAAAGAATAAAAATAAAGGTAAGAGGAGATAATAACTTAAAACAAATCTAAGGGCAAATAGGTGGCCTGTGTATAAAGTACAAGCACAGACTATCTACAATACTCAGGGAGATGTGTGCAAGGGGGGAGACAGTGGCGCAGATTCTCACCTGCACCAAGACTGACAGAGTACAGGAGAGCACAGTGGGCGGCTGGTTACAGCTCCGTTATCTGGACCGGGCCTGACATAAGTTACAGCAATGTAGGGGCTGCTCTGATGGTAGGCAGTTGAATGCACCATGGTCCAGGTCTTAACCCTTCAGTTGGGGTCTGTCAGCTCTGCTATGGGAGCCAACTATGCTGGTTTAATGGCTGCTGGGGACAGGAGTAGCACGAATTTGGCCCTCTTCTCATAGCTCAGCTTTGAATCACTGAGTGTGGGGGGGTGCATCTATTGTTTGATCAGAGGTGTAAACAGATTTGAGACAAACGTAGATTGTATGTTTACATGTGGAATTAACTGTCAGGAAATCCTAAATCAACCGTTGCAAGACTCTATAGTGGCACAATCTCCATTCTGCCACAGGAGACTATGAAACTAAGAATCAAGTAAAAGTTTTGTGCATGCATGTACTAAAGTGAATAAAGATTGATTTTTAATATTCTTTTATTTCTACTTATATACAACGCCTCACAAAGGGCTGAGTGGACTTCTAAATTTGCAAAGAAAATGTACTGTTTTGTTTTCAAAACAATAAGCTAAAGTTTCAGACCAGAAAGTCAGTAAATCAGGCAAAAGCTAACTTATAACTTTTGCAAAGCACAACCAGTCTATTCTATCCATTCAACAGTGGTCACTTGCCAAACTTTCTATGCAGGCACAGTGCCTCTCAGGAAGTGCTCACATCCAGACTTAATAGAGCTCTCTTGCACATGTCACACACATGCTATTCAAAAGCTTTATAACTTAAGTCAAAACCAATGGTTTCCAACATATAGTAAGCTGATTCACTAATATGTTGCAAATAAAAGCACGGAGTTTGGGTTGTTATATGTGGCTCATGTGTGTCTAAATTAGCGTCTCCAATCCACGAATCCCAGAAGCCGAACAAGTTTTATCAGCAAATGATTGTCCAAAAACACATTATAAAAGTTTGAGACATTTTCATGTTTGAAAATTTTCAGTCATCTGATGAGGCAGCACAAATACCATGGAACTTAAATCACCAGCCATAACAAACCTACTGCACATACGAAGAGAGCAGCTTGCTGACTGCCTGAAAGCAATTCACACTTTGGGACCTCAGAGCCTAACCGTGCTCGGTGATGAGATCTGACACGATCTCAGCCCAAAGTACAGTCCAAAGTACAATGAGTTTCTTACTCACACAGTCAGTGGCACAACACAGCTCAGAGCATGCTCATCCCTTGCTCCTACTCTTTACCTCAGCCTCATCCCCAAAAATAGGGTCAAAAGTCCAGTAACATTTATTGAACACCAAGACTGCATTCATCCCTATACAAATATGAAGGATGCTGCCATACCTATACCAGACAGTGTAACGTGAAAAAATTAGCCCACCCATAACTGTTATGCACCTAAAGCTGCCTTGCAACATATTCTGTTTTTCCCATCCAGCAAACTGAAGAAATTTAGCTTATTTCTTCTCTTGCAGAAAAGCCCAAGAGTTTGAGGCAGCAGCTGTTCTGAAAGTACCAGAAAGACGGCAAAGCTCCACAAGATTAGGGACTAGAACAAAGTATCCTAATAGCACTGCCAGCTTTACACTAAGGTGCAGAGACAGAGGACAAAAGTAACCTAGCGGGTGACCTGTCTAGCTAAAAATAGGGAGTTCATGCATCCAGTAGGCAGTGCAGGCACAACTATAGCTCTGCAAAGAGTGCATTTCCAGTTTTCTCATGCTTCTTAAGAGCCCAGTCATGCAGGGAAGATGAGAAGACTAGCTAGCCCTCTGTGGAAATGCCACCTGTTGGAGCTATTCAACCTGGAACCACAGTTGTGTGTCTTGCAGGTGAGACAGGGCTTGGGCAGTTTTGTATGGCTCTCCTGCAGCCAGCTCTCCTGACAGGAAGGAGGGAGGCGGGGCAGGAATTACTTACATGTTCCGCTCCCTGTCAATGCTCTCGTACTCTAGGAAGACGATCTGCCGGGGATAGTGGCCACAAATTTCCCCATTCACATTCTGGATCAGGCTGTAGCAATAGTCCCTGCCAAACAGCTCCAGGCAGTGCTTCTCAATCCTCTCCACCTGAAAGACAGCCAAATTTACAGCTCAGGGGCTGGAGCTCAGGCACAGGACACCTCTGCTATCCTCCCCACCACAGGCCTTGCCCTAGCCAATAGGGGGCTGGCGGGGCTTGGCCCAGCTAGAGGCGAGGTGTCTTTCAGGGCTCGCCCAGCCAGAAGGGGGAGAGGGTGTCAGGGGATCTCAGACCAGGGAAACCGGGGGGGGGGGTGTCCCGCGGGTATGTCTCGGCACAGCCGGGAAAGGAGGGGGGGCTCCCAGGGGCTGAGCAGGAAACGGGACGTGTCTCGGAGCCCGGCTGAGGGGTCTCTCGGGGGTCTCAGCGCGACCCGGGGGGGCGGGGTTCTCAGGTGCCGGCAGGGGAGGGGAGAGCGGGGCCTCCCGCGGGCTGGGGGCGGGCGGCGGGTTCCGCGGGGGGTTGGCCTCAGCCTCTCACCTTCGCGCTGCTCCCGGCCCCGCCGCCGCCCCCGTCCTTGGCCCGATACTGCGCCCGAGAGAACTCGAGCAGCAGCTCGGCCAGAGCCCGCTCCCCGGTGCCCGCCTGGGGGCAGCCCCGGGCCCCCGCCATCCCCGCCCGCTCACGGCTCCCGGCCCATCGCGGCCCCGCACTCGGCCACCCGGCTGCTTCCGTTCCCCACTTCCGGGGCCGCGGCGCGCACCGGAAATTCGCAGTAGGCCCAGCCAATCCGCTGCCTAGAGGGGACACGGAGGCACCATCCCTTCCGGGCGCGGGCGTGACGTCATCACATCGCGCCGCCGCGACTCGAGCACGTCGCTCCCGCTATAGCCGCGCACGCGCCCGGCTGGGTCCCCGCGTGGCCTCTGAGCAGATTCCTTCTGCTCCGCCCCCGCCTGCGCGAACCCCCCCAGCCCGGCCCCGCCCCTGGGCCCCGCGGCTCGGGCGTGGCCGGGCTCTCGCCCCGGGGGACTGGCTGGACGCAGCCCCGGCCCGGCCCGCACCCGGGGGCGGCCCCAGTTACTCCGCGCACAATATTTTAATATTTTGCAAATCTTATTTGTGAAATCACCGGGGCGGCTGCAGCCCGGCACTGGGGCGCCCAGGCCCCTGGCTGCACCGAGGTGGGAGATCGCTGTGCAGCTCCCCCCCCCCCCCGACACGGGCTCCGCGGTGGGGCTCCACCCGCCCCTGACACCGCCCAAGGACCCGGCCTGCCCCAGAAACACCGCAGGGCCCTGCCCCTCCATGCCAGTGCACCGGTGTGGGCAGCCAGGCGGGCTCTTAGCATGGGGGGACCCAGGGGTGGGGGGAGAGGGTTCTGTGTGGGACAGTCTGGGTGCGGGCGGCTCAGGGGGGGATCCGGGTGCGGGGGGATCTGGATGCACAGGGGGTTGTTGGGGGGTTCTGGGTGCAACAGTAATGGGACTCTGCAGGGGGGTCCAGGTGAGGGTGGTTGGGGGGGGAGCTTGGTGGGGGCGGTTGGCTGGGGGGGCAGATGCTGGGGGAGTGGGGCTCAGTGGGGTGGGGATCCAGGTGCAGGTGGCTCCTCGGGGGGGGGTTCTGGGGGCAGGGGGGTTGGGCAGATGGGGGAGCAGCTCCCTATACACCCTCCCCCTGCAGCTGAGGAGCGATGGGTGCAGGGGGGTGAGGCTCGGCAGGGGGGTTGGGCGGATGGGGGAGCAGCTCCCTGTACAGGGATCCCTCCCCCTGCAGCTGAGGAGCGATGGGTGCAGGAAGCGGGTGGGTGGGGGGAGGGAAGTGGGGAGAGCTTCCTGCAGCCAGGGGAGAAATCTGGGGGTGGGTCTGACACAGCCCCGGATACCGTGCAGGGAAGAGGAAGTCCCATCCTCCCCAGCCCAGCTGGGACTAGCAGCTGAGCCCAGTGCAGGGTAGGAGCTACCAGCGGGGTCTTCCCCAGTCCCGCTCCCTGCCCCACGGTGATTTACCTCTCCGCTGGCTGCCCTGGGCACCCAAAACATGCTGCTGGGGAGGGTCACATGACTGCTGTTGTGGCTTCCCTTTGCTTCCCCATCAGAAAGTCATTTTTCTGCAGGGAAGCAAAGAAATCTGTGGGGGACATAAATTCTGCGCATGCGCAATGGCACAGAATTCCACCAGGCGTAAGTAGAACTGATTTGCCCCAGATCCCTAAGTGGCCCCCTCAAGGATTGAACTCACAACCCTGGGTTTAGCAGGCCAATGCTCAAACCACTGAGCTATCCCTCCCCCAGCACTTAGGGATCTGGGGCAAAAATCAGTACTTGGTCCTGGTAGGCAGGGGGCTGGACTCGATGACCTTTCAAGGTCCCTTCCAGTTCTAGGAGATGGGATATCTCCATTAATTAAAAAAATTAAAAATTAGAACTCTGACTGAGCCATCCCCTGAGTGATGTAAGTTACATCCACCTCCGCGATAGGTCTGTGGAGAGCCGCTCCCATCGAGACCACCTCTCCGACAGGAGCTCTCTCCCCTCGGAATAGAGCATCTTCACCAGACGCACTGCCGCTACACTGCTGTAGCACTTCTAATGTAGACCAGCCTGGAAAGAAAGTAAGCTCAGGGTGCTGCTGGTTCAGGAGCTGGCAACTGCCAGCATGTACATCCCTGCCTCTGCTGCAGCCCAATTACACAAAGGGATGGGGAGCCTCTTTGTCCTGTGTCAGCGTTGCCTGCCATACTACTTCACCCCCAGGCCAGAGTGGCTGCCCTTGGGAGGCCTCCAGGCTGCTCTCTCCAGCCTTTCCCCACCCTGCAGATCGTCTCGTCACATCATTATGCCTCCATATCAGGGCAGATCTGACATGCCCAGCTGTTTTGTCTCTGGCTTGTCTGAGCTGTGCTGAAACACTCAGATGCTCACAGCAGCTGCCAGGCCTGGCACAGGGTCCTGCAGGAGTCAGATGAACCATTTTGTCAAGGCTTGTCATGCCTCACTAGGCTTCAGTTCGAGCGAGTGGTTCTGACATGCAGCAAAAAAAGCAGGAGTTTGTCCTAATCTGTGTACTGGCTGCTAGAGCGAGGAGGCAGCAGTGTACAGGAGCATCCAGGCTGTGACACTAACCTTGTCTACACTCAGGGGTAGCTGTGTTAGTCTGTATCCACAAAAACAACAAGGAGTCCGGATTTAGATTAATCTGTTAGTCTTTAAGGTGCCACCGGACTCCTTGTTGTTCTTGTCTACACTACAAAGTTTTGTCAGCAAAAGCTGCCTTTTGCCGACAAAACAGGGAAGGCGTACACACTTCAAAGCTACTTTTGGCGGCAAAACTCTGCTGTTTTGCCGACAAAACAAAACCACCTTGACGAGAGGCATAGAGCTTTTTGCGGCAAAGTTAAAGTGACAAAGTGTCAGTGTAGACACTACCGTTTGTTTTGTTGACAGAACTGGCTTCCACCAGTATCCCACAATGCCTGCTGTGACCGCTCTGCTCACTGTTTTGATCTCTGCTGCCCTGCAGGCATGCACCCCTCCCCTTTGAAAGCTCCCAGGAAGTGTCTGACAGCTGAGGTGCTGCTCCAGTTGCAGGGACCAAAGAACAAATCATTAATGTGGAATCCTCCTGTTCTGCCCTGCACTAGGAACACAGGGGCAGGCAGACTGCTGCTGGGGTGGGGTATTGTGCTGCTTTGACATTTCTCAGCGCTGAGAGCTCACAGAGCTGCTCAGGATGCTGCTTCCGGCAGCTGAGGAGGCTGTGGGAGAACTCGGAGGGAATCCCAGAACCATAGGCAGGCAGAGCGGGCTGCTTTGGGAGAGACGCCGAGCAGAGCCGGGAGTTGACATGGGGTGTGTGTGTGTCCCCCTTCCCCTATCTCAGGATAAGTCGGTCAGCCTGCTGTCTCCCCTGCCCCAGACACACCACTCTCCTCTCCCACATGCACATTTCAGTTGAAAAAGCAGCTGACAGTCTAGTAGGATGCCCCTGGAATGATGGGATTGAGAAACCTGCCCCATGCGGCATTGCAAACCCTTCCCGAAGCACCCTGCGGCCAGTTGCACAGTGGGATCGCTACCACAGTGCACTGCTCTCTGTGTCAATGCAAGGCCTGTTAGTGGGGCTGTGCTCTGCCGACACAAGGAGCTAGTGTGGACATGCAACAGCGGTTTTAATTAAAGCGGTATAACTTCTGCCGACAAAACTCTGTAGTGTAGACAAGGCCTGAGAGCAAGACAAGTCAGACATCTGCCAGGGATACAGATGAGCTTAGAACCTCTCTCCATTTACACTTCACAGAGAAGGGGCTCTCCAGGGGGCAGAGCAAAGTCAACTGGCTCCAGAGGGCACAAACGCATGCCGCTCATCGAAGGGGTGCAGGGAGAGCATGGTAAATGGGCTGAATAACCAAACCCAGACTGTCCCACAGGACTGCCGCCTCCCATGGGTTCCCACGTGCCCTCTTGGCGAGCAGTCATGCAGACGGGCTACCTGGGAACCAGGTCAGTCAAGCAGCAGCCAAGCCTGCCATTACACACAGGCCAATCCCCACGGTCTGTCTCTTCCAGGGCACAGTGGGGTCCCCTCCCCACAGCCAAGGTGTTCAGGTACCCAGCTGGCTTGCCTGGACACATACACGGCCCTAACACACCTGCTACCAGAATGCACACGGCCTAGGAGGGGGAGGATTTCTTCCAGTCCGAAGTTCTGGGTCTGGAATACAGCGGAGAAGGCTCAGCGACATTGTATTCCACTCCGGTCTGGGGCCTTATCCCTTGCTCAGCTCTTGCCTGCATTTCCCTCTCCCCTTTCCTCCTCGCTGTCTGTGCAGGGCCCGCCCCATGGTGGCACCGCCTGCAGCCCCTGACCGTGGCCGCATCACAATAGCGCTTGCTGCCCACTCCACTTAGGTGCTGCAGAACGTCCGGGACCTGATTTTCACATGCTGGGCCCTTTATGTTGCTGTGGCAGAGCCAATGTAATTTACAGTTGTGTTAAAGTCTTTGCATGGCCAGAGCAGGGCAAAGGCCACCGCGAAAGTGAGAATCTGGCAGGTCATATTTTGGAGCCTGCGTGAAGCAAGTGGGACCTTGCAGAGTTTGCTCCATGTGCAGACTCCTGCCCCTGGTAGCAAGTCGTTCCCGTCCCTCTCAAACCTGGATGCTGAATTTAGCCATCAGATGGGGCTAGGGCTTCTCTTTCCTCCATCAAATCAGCCAGTCTGCCCGAGCTCATGGTGGGCACTCATGGGGGCAGCTCTCAGGAGCCAGATGCCACCCACGGCTCTGCACAAGGCCACCCTCACGCCGTGCTCTGCCATCTCCCCCCAGCTCAGTCACTTACACCTCTGCACAGAAAAGGGCAGGTTGGTGGGAAAGTGCCATTCCACTGGCTAGCAACGACAGCGCAAGGCACAGGGCAAGCAAGACTCTGGCCCTTCCCCACCTTCCTGTGCCTTTTCTCACGATACCCCTGCAACCGTGCTCATCTCCTACAAGTCCTTCCTGGTCACTCACTGCTTCTGGGCCACCACTCCCTGTTCCCTCACCGCCAGCACATACAAGTACTGTACAGCTGTCAGCCAAACCTAACGAGGCCTGTGCCTAGGGCCTCCTGCTACCGTGCACCATTCCTGTGACTTGCATTGTCCAACTCGGAGCGTGAGTTCATCTGACATTGTGCCAGTCACACCTCTGCTGCTGCAGCAGTCGCCTTACTGAGAAGAATGGCCAGTTGAGCAAGAGTCTGGGAGTCGGAACGGCTGGGTTCTAGGCAGCTCTGGGGTCAGGGGGCTGGGAGTTAGGCCTTCTGGGTTCTATTCCTGACTCTTGCTGTGTCTGCACGATTGGAGCGGCACGGGGTGGCCCTCTGAGAGTCTTTCCTTGCCACACTCACTCCAGACCACCAGCACCAGCAGGCCATTGGCTGCAGTGCTATTTACAGGTCCCAGCCAGCTCCCCCTCTTGCTCCTAGGGGGCATGGAGCAGTACTAGCAGTCAGCTCTGCCTTCCTCCCTCCCCTGCCCGCCGGCTTCCTTCCTCTCTGCTCCCAGCTGCTGGGGTTGCTCCCCTCTAATCAGCCCTTCAGCTATGGCTCCACTTGTTAACTGATCCTCTGTTTAGACCTCAATTAACCTATATTGGTGGGGATTTGAGTGACAGGTACTGTCAACTTCTGACCCAGAACCCCCGTCACAGGGAGATTTGCTTGCCCCCATGGTAGCCCATTCTGTGCGATCCTTTGCTAGTCTTTCTGTGGGTAAACAGTTCTTATGATCCACCCCAGAAATTCTTTTTCTGCCATCAACTTTCCCCTCCAACGTCCATCAACATGCATTGCCCCCGAACCTCGTCAGCTGTGCCCTGCCACTCAAATCTCTTTCCATCAGACCTGACTAGTGTTTGCTGAGCTCCAGTCGTCCCCAATGATCTGTCATTGGTTACTGAGTCTGTCCATGACATTTTCAGAGTTCTTCTAGAACACCATAACTTGAATTATTGGAATTTATCATTGATTGTTAAATTGAAGCCTGGCCATTCAAACACAGACCAAATGTACATTTTTAAGAGTCGGAATTTAGTCTTTAGAGTCTGAACATATAAAGTGCTAAGTGGTCTGCCAAGTGAAGTTCTAGCTGTCTCAACTGGGCACTCAAAATTAGTGAACACTTTTGGCCTTCATCTCCCTGTGTCTCAGATCCCCTTTGTAAAATGAGAACAACATCACCTTACCTCCTGGGGGCATTGGGACAAGACATTCGTTAGTATTTGTGAGATTCTCAGGCCCTGCAGCGAGGAGCCCCGTCAAAGTGGCCAGGAGGAAAGTAGTAATTCTGTGTTCAGGGGAGGATTAGGATGTGTGCAGCACACATGGCCTGGGGGCCACACACTGAATGAGAAGCATAAAGAGAAATATGGACTGGTCACCCATTGAGGGAGCACCTGTGCACTGACTGGGCTGATGCCCTGTACAAAACCTAGCATGTGATCATGTAAATACAGACTAATAATAATGCATACGCACTTGGGGTCACAAGCAACCTGACCTCTCACTCCCCACTTGATCCAGAACTTCTAAGCACCCAGGAACATGCCAGGAATCCCAATTACTTCATTTCTATCATCCCCGGCAAGCAGAAAGGAACCCAGCAACATAGGATAACCACAGGAGTGGCAAACCTGACTCCTCGTTGCTAACCCAGGGCATTCCCTTTCCAATGGCAGCACATTCCCAGCCCCCAAGCCAGACCTCCAGCCACCGACACAGGGACAGGACAAGCATTTTGTCTCACTAACATTTTAAACAAATATTCTACTGGAGTTAGAGAAAATTTCTCCACAGATTCCATCAGACTTTGTGACTCATTCTGAGCTCTCCCCTATATATTTCTGGTCACTTTCCTGCTTTCATAATGGGAGTGTGGGGGGACAGCACCAGTATTGGCTAATTATTCCCCTTTCTGCAGGAGGGTTATGCCCTGGCAAGGGTCATAAAGACAAAATAAAAGAGGTAAATGTGGAATTCAAGAAATCATGGGAAATGCCAGTCAGGAGCCCCTATGAGCCCTGAGACAAGTGTACCCCCTCAAACAGCAGATGCAGTGCCCAGGAGAAATGCCCCTGGCCAACCCCCCAAAAGCCATTGGAAACATGGCAGCTGCTCAGAATCTCACCGCAGTTCAGAACAGGCAGCCATGTGCAAGAATCCTGTATCCAACTGAAACAGCAGCAAGGCTTTAGGGAGACCCAATGGAATCACGGGAGGTGAGACAGTCGCGTAAGCCATGCGGAGTGCCCCATCTTCTTCTTTCAGACCCTGAGCGCCTGTCTCCCTGCACAGATTTCCAGCCGCCTCCACTGACAGCCTCCTGGAGCAGCTGCTGACTCTCCCTGCATGGCAAGGGAGGGACTTTTCCCCAGGGACTGTGAGCCTCCCTGGGAAATGCACTCAGTGAGATGTACAGAAACGTGTAGCTGCTGTGATTAATCAGGGACTGTGGTTCTAGTCTCAGGGATGGGTAAGTCTGGAGGGGTTGGCTCGTTCCCTTTTAGCGTAGCAGATTGTGCCTTATGCTGGGTGGAAGGACACTCGCTCCGAACACAGTCAGTATATAAATAGCTCTGCTGAAAGCGTAACAAAGGCCCCTCTGCTGTACATAGCAGAGCGCTCGGGTGATGTGAACTGAATGTTTCGTGTCACTGACCATGCTCACCCAGTGGGGATTCCCAGCTGCTTTAGGCCAAACACTTGAATATTTAAACAAATTGAAACCATTGCAAAGTAAAATACTTTGTACAGAAAACAAAACACTGACAGAAACCAAGGGAAGACAGGCCCCTCCTTACACAGAATCCAAACTAACCAACGAACATGCACTGCCGAGTCTCCGAGCAAGGACTCCCCGTTGTCCATGGGCCCATTCGGTGCCTGTTTTAGCTTTGTATCATTTGTAATTAAAAGATGCCAGACAAGATTAAGACCATAGGCTCAGATCTAGCAGTGAGAGCTGTGTGAATGGCCTGGGAGGATCGATCCACAGCCAAGAGTGACGGGGGATTGTGTGGAGCTAGCAGAGGGGTTCATGTGGCGGACTCCCTCCTTGCCTAGGAACGGTGGGAAAGACCAGGATTGTACTGTGCTACCCTGATCCTGGGCTGGGTATTCACCCCTTTGTGACGGATGCCACCCGGCAGCCCTGGCTGCCCTCACACAGTGCACACTGGGGATAGACACAGAGCGGTTCTAGGACTGGAGCAGTGCAAGCGGGCATTTCATTAGAACATAAGAATGGCCAGACTGGGTCAGACCAAAGGTCTGTCTAGCCCAGTATCCTGTCTGCCGACAGTGGTCAATGCAAGGTGCCCCGGAGGGAATGAACAGAACAGGGAATCATCAAGTGATCCATCCCCTATCGCCCATTCCCAGCTTCTGACTGTCGGTGGGGTTGCCAACTTTCTAATTGCACAAAACCAAACACCCCTGCCCCACCCCGCCCATGCCCTCACCCTGCCCCACTCCTTCTCTGAGGCCCCGTCCCTGCTCACTCTACCCCACCCTCACTCACTTTCACTGGGCTGGAGCAGGAGGTTGGGGTGTAGGAGGGGGGTGAGGGCTCCAGCTTGGGGTGTGGACTCTGGGGTGGGGCCAGGGATGAGGGGTTTGGGGGTGCAGGCAAGGGCTTCAGACTGGGGCAGGTGGCTGGGGTGGGGGTATGGGCCCACAAGGATTCTAAAAATTAATACTTGCCACTCCAGGCATGTATTAAATTCCCAAGGTTACAGCTTCTCTCTGACCTTGGCTTGGTAAATGCTGCCACCACCCAAATGCAAAACCCCCCCCTTTGAACCCAGAAAGGAGCACTTGGGAATTCCTCCCTGTGGGGTACCCTCAAGCCCTTTCACCCCCCCCCCCAGGGAAGAGCTGAGAAAGAAAACAAAGGAAATTAGCCGTGGCTACCAGCTAATCAAACAACATGCACAAACCTCTTAGGACACCAAAAATCCAGTCCTGTTCTTAAAAAAGGTACATTTTATTAAAAACAAGAAGGAAAAAATGCATCTGGAACTTCGGCTTTGCTAGATCTTAAAAGAAGCAATTATAAAAATGAAGCACCCAAAACAGCTTTCTTAGGGGTTCAGCTTAAAAGTTACACGCAAACCAAAGCATCTGGGGTTAGCGGAGAGGAGATCCACAAGTCCAGATAAACCTGATTGGGTCTAGCGAAACATTCTGATCTACTTACACATGTGGAGTTCAGAGAAGTCGTTTGAAGCATGATCTGATAATTTATGATCCTACCTGGGCTTAAGCTGCTTACAGCATAGCTGCTCTGTCCCTCCAGTCCAGAGAGCAACAGACAAAGGGAAAGTTTATTTCCCCATTTTAAAAAGTTCTACCTTCCCATTGGCTCTTTTGGTCAGGTGCCCACTTTTTTTTCTTTACCTGGGGGACTTTTTAACCCTTTACAGGTAAAGCAAGTAGAGAACTGCTACCAAGAGGGATTTTATAGCTAGCTGGCTGGCTGGGTGTCGATCAAAGGGAGCTATCCCCCCACTTTATTTATCACAGGGGTGAAGGAGGGGGCTTCGGGCTGGGGTAGAGGGTTGGGTGAGTGAGGGCTCTGGCTGGGGGTGTGGGCTCTGGGGTGGAGCCATGGATGAGGGGTTTGGGGTGCAGAAGGGGGCTCAGGGTATGGGGGGGTGGGCTCCAGGAGGGAGTTTGGGTGCGAGAGGGGACTCCAGGCTGGGGCAGCGGATTGGGGGGCGGGAGGGGGTTCAGGGGGCGGGGTCCCGGTGGCACTTACTGCAGCTCCCAGGAAGCGTCCGCCAGGTCCCTGCAGCCGCTAGGCGCATGGGTGGGCAGGGTGGCTTTGTGCACTGCACTCGCACCTGCAGGCACCACCCCCGCAGCTCCCATTGGTCACGGTTCCCGGCCAATGGGAGCTACAGAGCAGGCACTCAGGGCGGGGGCAGCGCATAAAGCCTCCCTGGCCACCCATGCACTTAGGGGCCGCAGAGACCTGGCGGATGCTTCTGGGAGCCGCGCAGCACTAGGGCAGCCAGGGAGCCTCCCTTAGCCCGGGCCCCCGCTGCGCTGCCGACCGGACTTTTAATGGCCTGGTCAGTGGTGCTGACCAGAGCATAGGCGTGCGCAGCCCATTTAATTTGGGTGTGCACCCAGGGAGCCCCGCCCCCACCCACTCCCTCCTACTTCCCGCCCCCTGACTTCCCCCCTCAGAACCCCCAACCCCCCCTGCACCTTGTCCCCTGACTACCCCCTCCTGGGACCCCTGCCCCTAACTGCCCCCCAGGACCTCACCCCCTATCTAAGCCTCCCTGCTCCTTGTCCCCTGACTGCCCCCCAGGACCTTACCCCCTACCTGTCCCCTGACTGCCCCGACCCTTATCCACACCCCTGCCCCCAGACAGACCCCCGGGACTCCCACGCCTATCCAACCGCTCCCCGCCCCCTGACAGGACCCCCAGAACTCCCGACCCATACAACCCCCCCTGCTCCCTGCCTCCCCCAACCCCTCTCCAGACCCCTGCCTCCTGACAGCCCCCCCAGAACTCCTGACTCATCCAACCCCCCCCCAGCTCCTTGACCCCTGACCACCCCCTCCAGATACCCCCCCACCCTAACTGCCCGCCCAGGACCCTCCTTGCTCCCTGTCCCCTGACTGCCCTGACCCCTATCCACCCCCTGCCCCCTGACAGACCCCAGGGCTCCCATGCCCCATCCACCCCCCCCTGTCCCCTGACTGCCCCCACCCCTTATCCAACCCCCCTTACCATGAGATGAGGCTCCTAGCCTCCCCACGGAGCCAAACACTGCACTGCGAGAGCGCGCAGCCCCGGCCCCCGGAGCGCTGCGCGTGCGGCGGCATGGCTCCAGGGGAGGGGAGAAGGGCCGGCGGCTTGCAGCACTCAGCCGGGCACTCCGGCCCGGGAGCACAGACCCCGTGGCTTGCCGCGCCGGGAGAGGGGGACCATTTGCCCACCCCTGCATTAGGGTGTGCCTGGGCACACCTGGCACACCCTGTGCGCATGCCTATGGACCAGAGTCTCTTTTTGACCAGGCATTCTGGTTGAAAACCGGACGCCTGGCAACCCTGGCAGTTAAATTAAATTAAATTAAATTAATGGAGATATCCAATCTCCTAGAACTGGAAGGGACCTTAAAAGGTCATCGAGTCCAGCCCCCTGCTTTCACTAGCAGGACCAACTACCAATTTTGCCCCAAGTCACCCCCTCAAGGATTGAACTCACAACCCTGGGTTTAGCAGGCCAATGCTCAAACCACTGACCTATCCCTCCCCCCAGTTGGAGGTGAACAGCCAGCACATGGGGTCCCGTCCCTGCCCATCCTGGCTAATAGCCACTGACGGACCCGCCTTCCAGGAACTGAGCTAGTTCGGTTTGAACCAGACCAGGTGCATGGCCCAGGGCTCGGCTCCGCGCAATAAGAATGAAACAAATCCAAGAGGGCCAAGTCCTATTCCACCACGTGCAGCCCCTTTGCCTTTCCCTCGGCAGGAAGTAGAGCAATGCTGCCCCCTACAGGACAGTTTCTGGCAGTCTCCTTAAAGGACACGTAATGGAGCTTCCAGTCCAGGCCTTGGGGCAACAATTCTCCACCCTGAGCCACCTCAGAGCTACACTCATTTCCCCGAGATTCACTGACATTTCTCTTTGCTCCATTCAGTCCCATTAGGACTTGTGCTTTGGCTAAAAAGACCCGTTTTATTCAGAGGCCAGGGGGTTCCCGGCCTGGGGGGTGCTTGAGACGCCCCTGGGGGGAGGGCTGCTGGAACACCAGGCCAGGCTCCACCAGAGCCTCCCGCACAGGCTGTCTGGGTGCCCAAGCAGTGCTCTGACCTTTGGCACGCCCTGCCCCATGACTCCAGTTCCCATCACACACCAAGGCCTGTGCTGTTACCCCTGTTCCCCACGGGCTTCCCACCAGTGAGTCCGGGGCATCAGCAGCCAGACAGTGAAAGGGAGGTTCTGGCAGGTGACGGCTTTTAGCAGCAGGGCAGGGTGCCAAAGTAGGATGCAAGGAAAATGCTGCAGCTAAGGAAGAACCAGGCTGGCAGCAGGCTCTGGGTGGTCAGGACCTCCGAGCTGTTTAAAGGTGGCCCCTCCTGCCACATGCCCCCACCCCAGCACTGCACTGGGGCCCTGGGGTCAGTGGCCCGACACATTCCTGCAGCACATGGCTGGGTAGGGGACCCCTGGCATAGGCAGGCCTGGCTCAGCGTGGGGGGAGGGATCCCCAGCGGTTGTGACATTTCTCACAGGTCACCACCCAGACCCAGGCCTCACCTGCCTGGGGGTCCTGCCCCCGGCAGCAGGGCAGCGAGGGAGGGGGCCACAGGGGGCCTGGCTGACCTGAGCTCTCCACGAGGCAGTGCCTCCCTGGCACTCCAAGCCTGCAGGCAGGGCAGTGGGGGGTGAGGGGGAGGCTCAGACCCTGCACCCCGGGCAAAAGCTGCTCCCTTCGGCCCCCAGGAGCAGATTCCTGGGCCTTTCCCCATGGTCTGGAGCCCCCAGCCCCTGTGGGGCTTTCCTGGCAGGGGAATCCCCAGCCCAGACCCGGGGCACCTGGGCGGGCAGAGCGCAGTGGAAGGGTCCCCCCGAAAGACCCCCACTGAAGGACCCGCGCCCGTCCCCGCCTAGCTGGGGCCGCCGGTCTGGGTGCTGTGACCCTGCGGGGAACAGGCCCCGGGACCCCGGTCCTGGCGCAGAGCCCGGGGCCGCCGGGGACCCGGCCCCCCTCCCGCTCGCGGATCTGCATTGCCGCGGGAGCGCGCCCCGCCGCGGGAGCGCGCCGCGCACAGGAGCAGGGAGGCGACAGCAAAGATGGAGTCGCGGCGGCTGCAGCTGGTGGGAGCGAGCGGGCGCGTCTAGGGCTCCCCGCCCGCAGGCCCCCCATGGCCTGGCCCCTCGTAGGCCACCCCCCGGGCTCAGCCTCCGCACAGGAGCCCCTCCCGGGGCATCTCCCCTCCGCCTAGCTGCTGCTGCGCTGCGGCTGCCAGCCCGTGCGCCCCCGGCCCCTGCGCCCCCAGCCCCGCGATCCGGCCCGTGCGCCCCCGGCCCCGCGCGCCCCAGCCCCGCGCGCCCCCAGCCCCTGCGCCCCCGGCCCCGTGCGCCCCCAGCCCCGCGATCCGGCCCGTGCGCCCCCGGCCCCTGCGCCCCCAGCCCCGCGATCCGACCCGTGCGCCCCCGGCCCCGCGCGCCCCAGCCTCGTGCGCCCCGGCCCCGCGCGCCCCCGTGCGCCCCCAACCCTGCGCCCCCGGCCCCGCATCCGGCCCGTCCGCCCCCGGCCCCTGCGCCCCCAGCCCTTACGCCCCGCGCGCCCCGGCCCCGCGCCCCGTAAGCCCCCGGCCCCGCGCCCCGGCCCGGCAGGATGCTGCCCTCGCAGGAGGCCTCCAAGCTCTACCATGACAACTACATGCGGAACTCGCGGGCCATCGGCGTGCTCTGGGCCATCTTCACCATCTGCTTCGCCATCATCAACGTGGTGGTCTTCATCCAGCCCTACTGGATCGGGGACAGCGTCAACACGCCCAAGCCGGGCTACTTCGGCCTCTTCCACTACTGCGTGGGCAACGGGCTGGCCAACCGCGAGCTCGCCTGCCGCGGCTCCTTCGCCGACTTCAGCACCATCCCCTCGGGCGCCTTCAAGGCGGCCTCCTTCTTCGTGCTGCTCTCCATGGTGCTGATCCTGGGCTGCATCACCTTCTTCGCGCTCTTCTTCTTCTGCAACACCGCCACGGTCTACAAGATCTGCGCCTGGATGCAGCTGCTGGCGGGTAGGCGGCCGCGGCTCGCCCCGCTGGGGCACGGGCCGGGCGGCACGGGGCTGGCGCCGGCTCTCAGCCCAGCCTCGGCCCGGAGCTCTCGGGGATTCGCTCTGGGGGCGGCGCTGGGCTCCCCAGGCTGCAGCCCCGGGAGAAGCGTCAGCTCCCAGGGCAGAGGGCGATAGGGTCCCGAGCAGGCCCGGGTGGCCCTGGGGCAGGGGGCTCCGAGGCTGCACCCGGCGCGGCTCGAGTGGTTGTGCCAGCCGGGCAGGGGCAGAGCTGGGCCGGGCAGGATGCAGATCCCTGGGGTTCGGTCTGGCTTGCTGCCTCTCAGAGCAAGGGCTGGTTTCGGTGTCACGGGGTGCCCTGTGCACACCCAGATCCAGCTGCCATGTCAGCCAGGGCAGGTGGGTCAGTCCTGAGCTCTGAGCTAACTCGTTTGAGAGTCACCTGCCCAGGTTGCCCAGAGCCCGAGTCCTGGCTGAGTGGCCGAGCTCAGCCCTGGGGATTGGAGTTACTGTCCCCGGGGCTGGGCGCCCTGCAGCTGCCCAGAGTGCTACCAGGTTGGGGAGCCAGCCTCGCTGCCTACGGCTCCAGACAGGGGCCTGCCCGGCTCCCAGAAGCCAGAGCAGGGAAATCCCGTCCCCCCACTCAGACCTCAGCATCCCTGCGCCCCGGGCACTCCCAGCCGGGGTGGCGGAGAGCCAGGCCAGCTGGGCCCGGAGGCCGGGTGTGCAGGGGGCCCAGCACACAGTGGGAGGTTCTGGCTCCCGACACGGCACTCAGCCCCCAAGGTGGGAAGGACCCAGTGTGGTGTGGGGGCAGCTGCTCCCTCCCCCATCCCAGGCCCACCCTCCCTGCTGCCAGACACCAAGCCTTGCCCCCAGCCACTGTGCACAGGGGGCCCCTTCCTGCAGTCCCTGTCCCCTACCCAAGGCAAAGATACAGGATTGACACATTTCTACAGCAAGGAATGGTGACCCAAGCACCAGCCCGAGGTGACCCTGCAGGGGCCAGGCCCTCCAGCTACATGGGGGCCCTGTGGGCTCAGCCTCTGCTCTCTCCCCTCCAGGGTGGAAAGTTCTACTTGGCCATCTGCCTACCCCCCTGCCCACCAGGCTGAGGAGGGTCCTGCTGCAGCCTCTGGCTTGTCAGATTGATGCGGTCTAGCCCTGACAGGACGCTCAAGTCAATGCACCCAGCAGTCCTGGCCCTGCTCTCCACCCTGGGGCCTGGCTTTCTGAGTGCAGCTGCCGTGGTGGAGCATGGCTGGAAATGCTAGGCCTGATCCATTAATGGCTTTGAAAATCAGGCTCAAGTCCTTAAAGTGGCAGCAGAAGCAGCCTGGGGGCAGAGAAGGAAGTAGGGCCCAGGGGCATGGGCTGGTGCTGGCCTTGGCCCTGGGGGAGGCAACCAGATGCATTCTGCTTGAGTGAGAGCCTCTGCTTTGAACGTCTCTATCATCAGTCCCAGGGAGGGCAGGATACAGGAATCCGGGGAACGTGTTACATTCGGAACATACTTTGAGAGCAGGTCTGGCTAAACCCTCAGGTTTTCCCTGCAAGAGTTTGTCTCGGCCCAGGCACCTGAGGCAGTGAGCTAAGGTGTATTCATGTTCTTGGTACCTTTAAACTCTGTTCAGCTAATGGGGGGAACCAGCTCTGCCTCATTGCGAACACTCCGGAGTCGAAGGCCATTATTTGATGCCAGTTCTGTTTACAAATTGCTCTACACCTCCAGGCCCCAGTGCTGTATGGGTACATGTGGTTCACAGCACCCAATGCAAAGGGAATCCAGGAACCAAGGAGGCTGGCTGGGGCAATTACTGTTACAGTCGCTCAGAACACAGGGGTGGGGAGAGCAGCTGGGCTTTTGGAAATGGACTATTTTTCAAGAGACCTTCCTGGGCTGGCGTAGCTTTCCTTGAAGTCAGGTGGAGCCTCTTTCAGAGAGCTAACTAAAGCTAGCCCTGGGCCAGGGCGTTAGGGGCTGTTGGCAGAGGAGGAGAGAGATTTCTCGCGCTGGTTTTGGGAGAAGAGGAAGGAGCCACAAGGAAGCTTGGTTCAGCTGGCAGAGCCCCATAGAAAAGGCTCATCACCCCCTCAGCGTACAGGTCAGGTTCAGGTCAGCAGACAGAGGAGGGAAGGGAGGAGTGAGACAAGGTCTGGGAGTTAGTCTACTCTGGGCTGTTTTTAAACACAAAGCAGACGATGCTGAGCTAGATCCTGAAGTGAGTGAGGAGACAGTGACCTAGGGGTCATCTGGGGTGACTTGGCAGCTGCCAGATGCTGGGGTGAAGGCAGCGCTAGCTGTGGGAAGTGCAGTCGTCCAGGTGGAGGTCATGGAAGCACGAATGAGGATTTCAATGGAGAGTGAACTGGGGCATGTGGCGGTTGCACTAAGCAGAGTTCGGACACGGGCTGGGGAAGGAGGAGGAGAGATCAGGGCCTTGGCAGATAGACACAGTGTTATGGACAGTGGCAGTAAATGGGGGAGTTGTGTTGGGGTGGGACAGTAGAGGAGATGATGATGTGCGTGAGACTGTTTCTTTTGCCCCAAAGCAGCATTTAAGGCTAGAGATACTGAGCTGAAGGAAGCCACACTTTTCCCAGGCCACGGCAGGCAGTGAGGCCGAAGGCTGTACGGTCTCACTGGCAAAGGGGCGGTAGGCAGGTGGAAGCAGCGAGAAGGGAGAAGAGGGCCCACTCTCATTTCCTACCTGATTTTCAAATGCAGTCATGGACTGGAGCTAGTGAGCAGGAGCCCACACAGGGGATTGTTGTGAGAGAGAGTGACAGCCAGATACACCAAATAAACAGTCTCCAAACTTAGGCCAACTCCCCCTCCCAAAAAAACCCCACCCCAAGAACAAAGAAAGAAAGAAGACCTGGAAGAGTACAAATCAGGCATGCAGAAGCCCGGCAAAAAGGTTGGGGGCTAGCCAGTGCATTGCACTGACTGCGGCATGGCTGAGTACCTGACCTGTGGGCAGGGGGCATGTGTGTGCATTCGATGCAAGCAGCTCATGGCCCTCATAGCCAGTACTCAGCCTCTGGAGACCAGAGTGGCTGAAGTGGAGGAGCTGAGGGAGGTAGACAGGTACACAGGCAAGACTTTCCAGGACACAGCAGAGTGGTCCCACCCCACTCTGTGCTGTTGAGGAGGAGGAGGAGAGTCTCAGAGAAGGAGAACATCAAGCTGGAGTGGAGAAAAATGATCCCGTAGTTTGGACCCTCCTTACAGATGATGTCATAGTAGCTCTCCAGGGAGGGGATCCCTGTTATTAGGAAGTGACAGGTAATAGCAATGGGGGATTTGATTATTAGAAATCTAGGTAGTTGGGCTTGTGATGACCAGGAAAAGCGCATGGTAAATTGTCTGCTGGGCGTGAAGGTTGTGGACCTCTGGAGACATCTAGACAGACTTACGTGCAGCCAGTGGTTGTGATACATGACATAGGGATAGGTAGGAGAGAAATCCTGGAGGCTAAGTTTTGGCTGCTAGGTAAAAGATTAAAGTCCAGGACCTCCATGGTAGCAATGAGCTCAAACTAGCTACGGGAATAAAGGGAAACAAGAAGACTTTTTATCAATACATTAGAAGCAAGAGGAAGACCAAAGACAGAGTAGGCCCACTGCTTAGTGAAGAGGGAGAAACAGTAACAGGAAACTTGGAAATGGCAGAGATGCTTAATGACTTCTTTGTTTCGGTCTTCACCGAGAAGTCTGAAGGAATGCCTAACATAGTGAATGCTAATGGGAAGGGGGTAGGTTTAGCAGATAAAATAAAAAAAGAACAAGTTAAAAATCACTTAGAAAAGTTAGATGCCTGCAAGTCACCAGGGCCTGATGAAATGCATCCTAGAATACTCAAGGAGCTAATAGAGGAGGTATCTGAGCCTCTAGCTATTATCTTTGGAAAATCATGGGAGACGGGAGAGATTCCAGAAGACTGGAAAAGGGCAAATATAGTGCCCATCTATAAAAAGGGAAATAAAAACAACCCAGGAAACTATAGACCAGTTAGTTTAACTTCTGTGCCAGGGAAGATAATGGAGCAAGTAATTAAGGAAATCATCTGCAAACACTTGGAAGGTGGTAAGGTGATAGGGAACAGCCAGCATGGATTTGTAAAGAACAAATCATGTCAAACCAATCTGATAGCTTTCTTTGATAGGATAACGAGCCTTGTGGATCAGGGAGAAGCTGTGGATGTGGTATACCTAGACTTTAGTAAGGCATTTGATACGGTCTCGCATGATATTCTTATCGACAAACTAGGCAAATACAATTTAGATGGGGCTACTATAAGGTGGGTGCATAACTGGCTGGATAACCGTACTCAGAGAGTTGTTATTAATGGTTCCCAATCCTGCTGGAAAGGCATAACGAGTGGAGTTCCGCAGGGGTCTGTTTTGGGACCGGCTCTGTTCAATATCTTCATTAACGACTTAGATATTGGCATAGAAAGTACGCTTATTAAGTTTGCGGATGATACCAAACTGGGAGGGATTGCAACTGCTTTGGAGGACAGGGTCATAATTCAAAATGATCTGGACAAATTGGAGAAATGGTCTGAGTTAAACAGGATGAAGTTTAACAAAGACAAATGCAAAGTGCTCCACTTAGGAAGAAAAAAATCAGTTTCATACATACAGAATGGGAAGAGACTGTCTAGGAAGGAGTACGGCAGAAAGGGATCTAGGGGTTATAGTGGACCACAAGCTAAATATGAGTCAACAGTGTGATGCTGTTGCAAAAAAAGCAAACATGATTCTGGGATGTATTAACAGGTGTGTTGTGAGCAAGACACGAGAAGTCATTCTTCCGCTCTACTCTGCTCTGGTTAGGCCTCAGCTGGAGTATTGTGTCCAGTTTTGGGCACCGCATTTCAAGAAAGATGTGGAGAAATTGGAAAGGGTCCAGAGAAGAGCAACAAGAATGATTAAAGGTCTTGAGAACATGACCTATGAAGGAAGGCTGAAAGAATTGGGTTTGTTTAGTTTGGAAAAGAGAAGACTGAGAGGGGACATGATAGCAGTTTTCAGGTATCTAAAAGGGTGTCATAAGGAGGAGGGAGAAAACTTGTTCACCTTAGCCTCTAAGGATAGAACAAGAAGCAATGGGCTTAAACTGCAGCAAGGGAGGTCTAGGTTGGACATTAGGAAAAAGTTCCTAACTGTCAGGGTGGTTAAACACTGGAATAAATTGCCCAGGGAGGTTGTGGAATCTCCATCTCTGGAGATATTTAAGAGTAGGTTAGATAAATGTCTATCAGGGATGGTCTAGACAGTATTTGGTCCTGCCATGCGGGCAGGGGACTGGACTCGATGACCTCTCGAGGTCCCTTCCAGTCCTAGAATCTATGAATCTATGAATCTATTCTCTGAAATGCTTCCAGGTCCATGTGCAGGGGCAGTTAAACAGGCAGAACTGCAGGGTCTCAATGCATGGATGAGACAATGGTGTTTGGAGAAGGGGTTTAATTTTATTAGGAACTGAGGAACCTTTTGGGAATGGAGGAGCCTAGACAAGAAGGATGGGCTCCACCTAAACCAAAACAGAACCAAATTGCTGGCATGTAAAATTAAGAAGGTCATAGAGGAGTATTTAAACTAAGGGCTGAGGGAAAGCCAACAGGTGCAAAGGAGCACACGGTTTGGATCCCCTTAGGGAAGGGGATATTCTATATTCTAGTAAAGAGACGAGGATACATGTGCTAGATGTGCAGGAAGGAGCTGAAGAGAATGTCAAATGAAAAAGAGTCCAATTCAGTTATATCCCATGAAGGCAGACAACTGAATATTGACCAATTTTATAAGTACTTCTATACAAATGCAAGAAGTTTAAATAATAAGATGGGTGAATTTGAGTGCCTGGTGTTAAATGAGGATATTGATGTAACAGGCATCACAGAACCTTGGTGGAACAATGATAATCAATGGGGCATGGTAACACCAGCATACCAAATATGTAGGAATAACAGAGTAGGTTGCACTGGTGGGGGAGTGGCACCATATGTGAAAGAAAGAGTCAAATATAGTAAAAATCTTAAATGAATCAAACTTCACCATACAATCTCTATGGATAGAAATCCCATGCTTAAAGAGTAGAGCAGTAGGAATATACTGCCAGCCACCTGATCAGGATGGTGCTGGTGACTGTGAAATGGTCAGGGAGATTAGAGAGGCTTCAAAAACAGAAAGCCCAATAATAGTGGGGGATTTCAGCTCTCTCTATTTTGATTGGGTACATGTCAACTCAGGACAGGATGCAGAGATAAAATTTCTAGACACCATTAATGATGGCTTCTTGGAGCAGCTAGTCCTGGAACCCACAAGGGGAGAGGCAATTCTTGCTTTAGTCCTAAGTGGTGCACAGGACCCGGTTCAAGAGGTGAATGTAGCTGAACTGCTCAGTAATAGCGACCGTAATGTAATTAAATTTTATATCCTTTTAGGGGAAAAAATACTAAAGAAGCACACCACAGTAGCATTTAACTTCAAACAGGGGACCTATATAAAAATGAGGAGGGTAGTTAAATGGAAATGAGAAGGAACAGTCACAAGAGTGAAATGCCTGCAAGCTGCCTGTAAGCTTTTAAAAAACATCATAATAAAGGCTCAAACTAGATGTATCAAATAAATAAATAAATAAATAACCAACCAGTAAGAGGACCCCCCTCCAGCCCCCCCCCCAAAAAAAAATCACCATGGCTAAACAAAGTAAAAGAGGCAGTTAGAGACAAAAGACATCTTTTAAAAATTGGAAGTGAAACCCTACTAAGGAAAGTAGAAGGGAGCATAAACTCTGGCAAGTCAAGTGCAAAAGTATAATTAGGCAGGTCAAAAAATAATTTGAAGACCAACTAGCAAAAGACTCAAAAGCTAACAGCAAAAAAATGTTTTAAAGTACATCAGAAGCAGGAAGCCACCAGTCAGTGGGCCCATAGGGTGATTGAGGTGCGCAAGGAGTATTCCAGGAAGACAAGGCCATTGCACAGAAGCTAAATTAATTCTTTGCATCGGTCTTCACTGCAGAGGATGAGAGGGAGATTCCCACACCTGAGCCATTCCTTTTAGGTGACAAATCTGAGGAACTGTCCCTGACTGAGATGTCCATAGAGGAAGTTTTGGAACAAACTGATACATTAAACAGTAATAAGTCACCAGGACCAGATGGTATTCACTCATGAATTCTGAAGGAACTCATATGAAATCGAGGAAATACATCACTTAAATCAGCCTCTGTACCAGATGACTGATGGATAACTAATGTGACACTGATTTTTAAAAAAGGCTCCAGTGGCGATCCTGGCAATTAGAGGCCAGTAAGCCTAACTTCAGTACCAGGCAAACTGGTTGAAACTACAGTAAAAGAACAGAATTATCAGGCACATAGATGAACACGATTTGTTGGGGAAGAGTCAACCCATCCTTTGTAAAGGGAAATCATGCCTCACCAATCTATTAGAATTATTTGAGGGCAAGAATAAATGGTCAGTTTTCAGACTGGAGAGAGGTAAATAGTGGTGTCCCCCCGGGGTCTGTAGTGGGACCAGTGCTGTTCAACATATTCATAAATGATCTGGAAAAAGGGGTAAACAGTGAGGTGGCAAAATGTGCAGATGACACTAAATTGCTCAAGATAGTCAAGTCCAAAGCTGACTGTGAAGAGTTACAAAGGGATCTCACAACCAGGTGACTGGGCAACAAAATGGCAGATGAAATTCAATGTTGATAAATGCAAAGTAATGCACACTGGAAAACATAATGCCAACGCTACATACAAAATGATGGGGTCTAAATTATCTGTTACCATTCGAGAGAGAGATCTTGGAGATATCGTGGATAGTTCTCTGAAAACATCCACTCAATGTGCAGCAGCTATCAAAATAACTAACAGAATGTTAGGAACTATTAGGAAAGGGATAATAAGAAGATGGAAAATGCCACTATATAAATCCATGGTATGCCCACACCTTGAATCTGAGTGCAATTCTGGTTGCCCCATCTCAAAAAAGATATATTAGAATTAGAAAAACTACAGAGAAAGGTAACTAAAATTATCAAAGGTATGGAACAGCATCCATGCATGGGGAGATTAAAAAGACTGGGACTTTTCAGCTCGGAAAAGAGATGACTAAGGGAGGGATATGATAGAGGTCTATAAAATCATAACTGGGTGGAGAAAGTGAATAGTGAAGTGTTATTTATCCCTTCTCATAACACACAAGCCAGGGGTCACCCAATGAAATTAATAGGCAGCAGGTTTAAAATAAACAAAAGGAAGTATTTCTTCACACAGCACACAGTCAACCTGTGGAACTCTTTGCCAGGGGATGTTGTGAAGGCCAAAAATATAACTGGCTTTTCAAAAAAGAACTAGATACATTCTTGGAGGATGGGTCCATCACTGGCTATCAGCCAAGATGATCAGGCACACAACCCCATGCTCTGGGTGTCCCTAGGCCTGGTTGCCAGAAGCTGGGACTGGACACCAGGGGCTGGATCATTCAATACATTGCCCTGTACTGTTCACTCCCTCTGAAGCATTTGGCAATGGACACTATGGTATGGCCATTCTTATGTTCTTCTAGTACCAATGACAGGGTTTCACAGAAGTTTATTCTGATCTCTCTGAAGATGCATTTCTGAGTGGGAAGCTGCATAACAAGGGATTCCAGCTTGATACATTAATCCTGGGAAACACATGGGTGCAATCTGTGAGTGACTTGTCATTTGCTTCAGACACAGCAGAGGAAACCTGGGTCACAAAGTGGATGGGGGAGGGGGGCATATTGAGGGAGAGAATAGTCTGAATGCAGGAGACAGCGCCTCTTTTAGCAAAAGAGTTAAACCTCCAGTGTCTGATTACTGGACAACAATCAGGGAAGGGTTTAATTAAGGCATCACAGAAGGCCCAGCTCAAAACCACTGCCCCCTAGGAGGAAACTGGATCTAATTAAGAGGAAAGACTTTACTTCATCACAAATAGAAACCCAGCCATCTGCCCTGTTCACAATTCCAGTAACACAGAACTGGAGATTTTGCTAAATCCTTCTCTGTTATAAAACCAGCTACAACAGTCGTCTGAATGACAGTGTCCTATATTGCCCCACAACACCATACCTGGCAACAGAGGCCACCGTTCCTTCCCAGCTGAGTGGATAGAAAGATCTGTGGGACAGAACTGATACTTATTCGAAAAGAAATAGGTTGCATGTTTTACTCCTCTTCCCCACCCTTCACGTGTTGCTTGTCACCTTAAACTGTGAGCTCTCTGGGGGGGGACTTATCTGTTTGGAAAGTAACTGGCCCATTGTGGGCACTACCATCATCTGGATACATAACTACCAATGACAGAGGAGGTTCCTAGAGGGCTAGAATGGAGGCCAGACAATTCAAGTTAGGCTGCAGGTAGTTTGGCCTCAACTGCATCTGGTGTGGAGGGAGCCACCAGGCCATTTGACTGGCAGAAGGGCAGAGAGGGAAGGTGCTTATATGAAGCAGACGGAGAAGGGGACTAAGACAGCTGGATTGATATTTTCAATGTCTTACCTCCAGCGTCTACATATTGCCCACCTCCCCTGTGACCAGTGGACTTGGGGACACTTAGAAAGGCTCAGAAGATGCCCTGGCACATTGGTGACACCCAAGGATCACGGAACAGGAATTTCTTGTACCTGGAAGCCATAGCAGCATTACGGGAACAATAGGCCATCGACAGGCCTTGAGCATTCCCATCTTCCTCCCAGAAACAGAACTGGACAATTTAGAATGTTATTCTTTTGTGAAGGAAATTTGTAGTTTGAAATAACAATTGTCTCCTTGTATTTGATACTAAAGTTTAAGAGCATATGATATTTCAAACCAGCCTCATGGGCTTTAGCCCCCAGACTTCCCATTGGAATCTAGCTCCATCATGACTATGTGGCAATCCCCAAAGTGCACGACAAGTTGACAGCACTGCATAATCTCCTACGGTCTGTTGGGTTCATCGAGCTAATCCATAGAGCCACTTCTGTAAGCTGAAGTAGCAGAATGTTCCTAGGCAGTCTTCCAGCCACATATGGGCAATAAAACGTCAGCAGCATCACTCGATAGCCCCGCTTTCAAAAGGGCCTCAAGCAGGCCTCTGATTTTGTGCTCACAATCAATTGTGAGCACACACAGCAGATGCAGCCAGTTAGGCGACATCTACGTTCTACTGCTTGTCCCCAGGATTCAGTGTGGACAAAAAAATTAGAGGACACATCTGAAAGTGTGTCCCCATTAGTCCTCCTTCCTAGCAGTCTAACTTCTGTCTGCCAGAGTCTGCATGACACCAGACGGGAAGTCTGAGAATACGGGTCAGTCTTGTTTGCACAGGGTCATCTCATTGGCCATTTGATTAGTTTGTCTCCTTACCTGTTGTACTTTGGAGTTGATTATATTGGTCTCATCATGTTTGAGTGTTCAAGAAGCTGTGCTGGGAGGCATATATCCAGCTGGGCAGCTAAGGGTTACACCCCCTTGCTGGGCCAAACAAAGCAGAGCAAGCACACTCAAGGAGTGCCTTAGTTGCCAAGCTAGAGTGGGCACTTGCTCACACAACAGCCCTGTGACTGCTCCATGCTGTTCATTTGACCCCGCTGACAAGGGAATGAGCAGCCTACTGCATCCCAGGGGTAACCCCTGCCCCGGGGAAACCATGGGGGCCTTTTGTTCCCCCAAGAGCAGGACCAAACTGAGTACCAAAGGTTCCCCCTCCTCAACGAGACCATAACCCACTGACATCTCTCAGACAGGCCCTCCCCTCCAGAAAGCAAATGGGTATCATCTATTGTCAAACACGGAGACACGGCCACTGAGTAGTATCAGCCACTAGCCAAACTACACCAAGGCAACATCACTGCATTGCCAGAATGAAACCCTCCCTGGGGCACGGTGCTGGGGGGTCAGCTTCCTCCGTACCTGTGAAAAGGAACCTTTTGGAAGGATTCACCCCCACAGCAGTTCTTTATTACAGCTGTGAAAGCCACTGCTTAAATGACTGGTATTTCTGCACCCAAAGGGACCGGATCCACTTCCCAGACCCTCAGAGGTAGGCTATGCATTTATGCTGGAATGCACATGGTGAGCCAGTGCCTCTTAAGGCAAACAGGAATGGAACAGTCACTTACCTCTCCCCGGCGTGGAGACGCAGTTGCAGCCTCAGTTTCCTCCCTGACGAGAGCCTTCCTGAGCAGGTGTGGTGAGATGATTTGGGTCCAGTCTTCTGGTCAAACCTAGGAAAAGGTACCTCCTTTTGGGGGAAAGGAGAGTCCAAACAAAGCCCCAGGAACCCCACCTTGCCTCCGGAGCTGGCTTGTTCCTGCTGCAGGGCTCCAGAGTCCTTCAGCCCTCTTCAAGGACAGGATTTTTACACCACTGCCTCCAGGTGGCACCAAAGAGGAGCCAGAGCACCCCTCACCCCCCATCCCACGGGCTCTCAGAGTACGTCTACACCAAGGGCCATAGGGGAGGCCAGGTGCCCTCTGTACTGCTGCATCCCAAAGGAGTCAGGTTAACTCCTCTTGCGTATTGAGGCAGGTCAAGCTGATAGGATGGGAGTGGGAAAATGGATGGAAGCTGGAGTAAAAACCTTTGTGCAGAGCTCACTGCGATGCTACACACACTAGAAGGTTGGCACTCTCTAGATGCCAGGGAAAAAGCAGAGCTGCCAACAGTGTTAGAGGCCACTAAATGTTCGTGTGTCTCCATTTGTGAAGAACAGACAGGGACCTGGTTACTTGCACACAGGTGCTGGCACAAAACACTAATGCTAGATACAGTCAGACATACTAGCTCAGTAGACAATCCTCCAGCAGCCCCCTCCTGTGCATTTCTGCTGCTGCTTTCCTCAGGAGATACCGAAATAGCATATGCCCTTTCTCAGGGGCTCTGGCTGGAGTGCTGGCAGAGCAGAGGAGGGTGGAGGGTGTTATTTCCTGAATCGGTGATGTTTATGTCAGGAGGTAGAAGCTATTGTTGAAGATGTTGAGTTTAAAAGGCAGTATTTATTTATAGCCTGGCCCAACACAAAGCTCACAAATTATCCACAACACCCAGAAGCGATGCCCTCTGCACAGGAACACACCCCAATGCCATCGCTACATGCATCACCATGTGCCCAAGGAGCAGTGGGAGCACTGCCAGCCAGCGTGGTAGAGAGGGGACTTGGTCCTCAAGTCTGGACTGAGGGTGGGCGACGGAACAGCTGCCTAAACAGACACGCCAGGCATCTGCCTTTTTGTAGTTCACATGCTGAGTGTCATCCCCATAGACAGTCCCCGCTAAAAACAAATGCTTCCAATGGCACAAAACACTTGGTCCTTCTGATTCCAAGGGCACATATTAACCAAGGAATCCTGAGCGCTCCCTGGCTCGCTACAGCGGCAAAGCACTGACCAACCAGTACATAGCAGCCAGTGCTGGCGCTCGGGGGCTTGGCCACCCTTTGCTGTCATGCACTGGAGAGTGTTAACCTCAAGATCGCAGAACAACTGTAAGTCTTTGGTACCAGCAGGGGCTCCCATGCCCTAGGGACGGCCCTGTCACTCCCTCAAAGACAGCAACAATCCTCCCTAGGGGCGCCTCTTAATTACACTGGGACGCCATGTGCATTTCAAGGGCTGCACATGGGAGCCTTGCTTGTGAACATTGCTCCGTTAAGTGGGCAGCAGAGCAGACTGGGCAGCCTCTCATGGTCAGGCCAAGAGGGGCAAGGCGGGGTGAAGCAATCGTCTGGTTCAGGAGGCTCCCCTGCATTCTGGGGCTGGGATCCTGAGAGCTTTCCGAATGCGAGTCGAGTACATGCTTTAACAATCCCACATTCAACCACACCACTGAAGCAGGGGAGAGGGGGCTCAAGGCTGGGCCGGGAGGGGGACAAGAGCCGGGGGGCATTTCATGAGCAGCATGCACTGAGAGCACTCTGCAACAAGAGTGCCCACAAAAACACACAGCTTTAAACCAGCCATAATTTACACCTAACCCAACTGTTTCACACCCAGCCCAGGCCCTAGTCCTCCCCAAGAGCTCTGTACCAGAGCCGCTCGGAAGGGTTTCATTACAGTTCTTGGACAAAAAAAGTCATGTTCATTAATTTGATCAATTAGCCCCTCTTCTCAAAAGGAAGCATTATGATAATGCTGAAATGTCCCATTTCAACACTCTCAGCAGGTAACATTTCAGAATGAGCTTTCAAAATGAAATCCATTGTTAATTCGATTGGAGAAACATTTTTTAAAAGGTCAAAATTGGAACAAAATGTTCTTTCATCTAAATGTTTTGATTGATCCATTTTGAAATGGAAAAAATTCAGTCACAGGATTTCCTGTGAAATCAAAAATCTGGTTCCCCCAGGCCCCAGCTTTATTCTTTATGTTCCAGACCTCAGCTCCGTGAGGCTGTCACCCACTCAGCAAGAAGCAGAGAGAATTAGTTGCTTGAAGAGACATCTCTCCCCAACTTAAATCCAACTGCAGGAATTCTCATCCTAAATCCCCAGATCTTCCCTTTGGGATGGACTCAGCAGGGAGATTCAGCTGCAAGGGGGAGTTTCAGAAAATTAAGGGGGTATGACAGTGGAGAGTGCGTGTGAAACCTTCACTTGAGCATTGGCCACTGTCTGAACCCGGTAACACCAACACCAGGTGGAACGGGGCAGAGGATCTGCCAGGCTGGATTAGACCCAAGCTAGTCTAGTCTCTTGTCTGACTGGGCAAGTACCAGCTGCTTCAGAAGGTGCAATAACTCCTGCAGTGGGATACACTGCCCCCAGGGAAAGCGTCTTCCCAGTCCAGTATATGGGGCTTGGCTGATGCCCTGTGGCAGGTGGGTTTATATCCCTTCCACAGCTCTTTTTAATAAATATTTGTCTTTTACTCTGGATAGTCTCATTAGTAGTGCCCTATCATATTCACAGCCATGAAAAACACGTCACAGACCGTGAAATCTTGTCTCCTCCCATGAAATCTGGTCTTTTGTGTGCTTTTACCCTATACTGTACAGAATTCATGGGGGAGACCAGCGTTTCTCAAATTAGGGGTCCTGACCCAAAAGGGAGTTGCAGCTGGAGAGCAGCAGCTGTTGGCCGGGCACCCAGCTCGGAAGGCAGCGCCCCGCCAGAAGCAGCACAGAAGTAAGGGTGGCAATACCATACTATGCCACCTTTACTTCTGCGCTGCTGCTGGTGGTGGCTCTGCCTTCAGAGCTGGGCTCGCGGCCAGCAGCTGCCGCTCTCCAGCTGCCCAGCTCTGAAGGCAGCACCACCACCACCAGCATCGCAGAAGTAAGGGTGGCAATACCGCACCCCCACTACAATAACCTTGTGACCCCCCCCAACTCCTTTTTGGGTCAGGATCCCTACAATTACAACACCGTGAAATTTTAGATTTAAATAGCTGCAGTCATGAATTTAACGATTTAAAAAATCCTATGGCCTTGAAATTGATGCAAATGGACTGTGAATTTTGTAGGGCCCTGCTCATTAGCCATATATACATCTAATTCGTTTGGGGATCCTGCTCAGTTCCTGGTCTCAGTGACTTCCTGCGGCAGCGTGTTCCAGAGGCTAATTGCACATTGTGTGAAAAATTGTTTCCTGTCTCAGTTTTAAATGTGCTATCTTTCAATGTCCCGAAACGCCCCCCGGTTCTCCTGCCAGGACAGAGGGAGAACAGCAGTGCCCGCTCTGCCTTTTCTAGCCCATTCATTGCCCAGGCCACCTTTATCAGCTCCCCTCTTGTCTCTTCTCTAATGGAGACAGGCCCAAGCTTTTCAAAAAGAACAGGAGTACTTGTGGCACCTTAGAGACTAACAAATTTATTAGAGCATAAGCTTTCATGGGCTACAGCCCACTTCTTCGGATGCATCCGAAGAAGTGGGCTGTAGCCCACGAAAGCTTATGCTCTAATAAATTTGTTAGTCTCTAAGGTGCCACAAGTACTCCTGTTCTTTTTGCGGATACAGACTAACACGGCTGCTACTCTGAAACCAAGCTTTTCAGTCTCTCTGCCCGGGGGCTTTCCAGCCCCACATCATTCTCGCTGCCTGTGCCCGAGCCCCTGGATTCCTGCTACGTCCTGGCTGAGATGGGGGGACTAGCACTGAGCACAGCATCCCAGAAGAGGCTTTTTCATCCTTGTGCATCCCAACTTTTTAATTTGCTTGTTCGCTGCTGCACATGGAGCACCGAATTTCATCTGCTGTCAGGTTGTCCATTCCCCTTGTTGGGTTAATCCCTTCAAGGCTCCTTTTAGTCTTCACTATCTTAACTAATTTAAATAATTTTGTGACTGTGACAATTTTGGGATCATCCAGACCAAGAAAGGGGTCAGTCACCACCTGCCCTGTAACCGTGGGTGCCTTAATGCTCTGTTGCTATGGCTCAGAGCCCTGACACCAGTAGCCAGCCTACGAGCATAGACGTCTCACCTTAGCTTCCACCAGCCTCGTTACTCCTTGCAAGGTGACACCAACACCCGTTCCAATCTGGATTATCCTCAAATATGTCTACCCCAGTTCTTAACTATCAGACATTGGGACTGGGTCGTCACCCTCTCAAAAGTTATCAGTTCACTTTGGGATATACAATCCACACTGTTTGGAAAACAGAGACCTGCTTGGGGTAAAAATAAACAAAGTTCATGTAATAGAAACATCATTGATTCAGAGATGAACTCATAAGGAAAAGCAAACACCCACTGGTTACACGGAAAATAAACCAAGACAACCTCAGGCTTTACACTTCTAGATTTGCTAAATTGCCTTTTCCAAGTTACCTATCGACTCTAAACAGTTTTGCAGCATGCCCTCTGTCCTAGAGGGGTATCTAGTGTTTCACAGACAGCTGGCCTTCCCTTTCTGATGTCCTTCAGTGTTTTCCCATTAACTCTAATGGTCCACCACTTTCTTTTCCTGGCTGGACAATGGATGGGTATGTGAAGTTAGTTTTGTGTAAACACCTGGCTTGGGAGGAGCCCCTCCATGCTGTGAGGAATACTTGAAGTCATAGCACTGGTCATGAGCATACTATTCCACATAAATACATAATTCATAGCCACCCTCTGTGTGTGTGTGTGTGTGTGTGTGTGTGTGTGTGTGTGTGTGTATCTGTATCTATATGTATCTATCTATATATCAATGACCATCAAGTTCAGAACATTACAAGCTTTCATAAAAGACTTTACTCAACATATTTGTATACACAACAACGTTGTATACAACCACTTGATTCAATTGCTTACTCTTTGGGGTTCAGAGCCCTTGTCCTCCCTTGGGTTGTCTGGACCCTGATTGTCACAGTGTCTTGTGCAACGGTTGCCACTTCCCTGCTCACCCCCATTTCTAAACCATTAAAAAATACCATAAACACCAGTCCTAGTACAGAGCCTTTTGCTAGGATGGAAATGAACCATTTACGCCTGCTGCATTTTCTGTCTCTTCGGCAGTTTCTGATCCACGACAGAACTTTGCCTCTCACTCCATTGCTGCTTAATTTCCAGAACACTCTGTCCAGAGGGACCTCGCCAAAGTCTAAATCAGTGATGCTGAGCAATTCTCCTTTATCTGTTATTGATATTTCCTATGACCAGTAGTGGCGGAAGGCCTCAACTGCAATCTGTGCGCATGTGACAGTGCTGCCCGTGGGAGCCAGCTGAGGTCACTCAATCAGAGTGAACTGCAAACAGAACGGGGCAGACAAACCCCAAACGCTGGTGGATATTCCAATACTTAGATTTACCAACCAGCACAAAACAGCCTCTGTGTTACCTCCCTGGTTACTCAGAAGTCCAAACAATGCAGTTCCCTTAAAGTGCCCAGCCTCAGGCCTCTGTCCAGACACACCTGTCAAACATATGATGATGATTACTGAAAATCTTATCTCATCATATAAAAGAAAAGGTTCTTCCAAACCCAAAGGATCAGCCACACACCCAGGTTCAATTACAACTTAGATCTTACCCAAAATACATGCTTATAGCCAATTCTTATTAACTAAGCTAAAATTTATTAAAAAAGAAAAGAGAGAGTGTGTTGGTTAAAAGATCAATATACATACAGATTTGAATTCAATTCTTGAGGTTCAGATACATAGCAGAGGTGATCTTGTAGTTGCTAAGAGTCCTTTTAGATATAGTCCCCATAGGTTATAGTCCAATGTCCATATTCAGGGTGGCTCCAGTCAATGACTGGAGATCTCAATCATAGAATCATAGAATCATAGAATATCAGGGTTGGAAGGGACCTCAGGAAGTCATCTAGTCCAACCCCCTGCTCAAAGCAGGACCAATTCCCAACTAAATCATCCCAGCCAGGGCTTTGTCATGCCAGGCCTTAAAAACCTCCAAGGAAGGAGACTCCACCACCTCCCTAGGTAACGCATTCCAGTGCTTCACCACCCTCCTAGTGAAATAGTGTTTCCTAATATCCAACCTAGACCTCCCCCACTGCAACTTGAGACCATTGCTCCTTGTTCTGTCATCTGCCACCATTGAGAACAGCCGAGTTCCATCCTCTTTGGAACCCCCCTTCAGGTAGTTGAAGGCTGCTATCAAATCCCCCCTCATTCTTCTCTTCTGGAGACTAAACAGTCCCAGTTCCCTCAGCCTCTCCTCATAAGTCATGCACTCCAGACCCCTAATCATTTTTGTTGCCCTCCGCTGGACTCTTTCCAATTTTTCCACATCCTTCTTGTAGTGTGGGGCCCAAAACTGGACACAGTACTCCAGATGAGGCCTCACCAATGTCGAATAAAGGGGAACGATCACGTCCCTCGATCTGCTGGCAATGCCCCTACTTATACAGCCCAAAATGCCGTTAGCCTTCTTGGCAACAAGAGCACACTGTTGACTCATATCCAGCTTCTCGTCCACTGTGACCCCTAGGTCCTTTTCTGCAGAACTGCTACCTAGCCATTCGGTCCCTAGTCTGTAGCTGTGCATGGGATTCTTCCGTCCTAGGTGCAGGACTCTGCACTTGTCCTTGTTGAACCTCATCAGGTTTCTTTTGGCCCAATCCTCTAATTTGTCTAGGTCCCTCTGTATCCGATCCCTACCCTCTAGTGTATCTACCACGCCTCCTAGTTTAGTGTCATCGGCAAACTTGCTGAGAGTGCAGTCCACACCATCCTCCAGATCATTAATAAAGATATTAAACAAAACCGGCCCCAGGACCGACCCTTGGGGCACTCCGCTTGAAACTGGCTGCCAACTAGACATGGAGCCATTGATCACTACCCGTTGAGCCCGACAATCTAGCCAGCTTTCTATCCACCTTACAGTCCATTCATCCAGCCCATACTTCTTTAACTTGGCAGCAAGAATACTGTGGGAGACCGTATCAAAAGCTTTGCTAAAGTCAAGGAATAACACATCCACTGCTTTCCCCTCATCCACAGAGCCAGTTATCTCATCATAGAAGACAATCAGGTTAGTCAGGCATGACTTCCCCTTGGTGAATCCATGCTGACTGTTCCTGATCAGAGGGTCCTGTGGCACCTTTAAGACTAACAGAAGTATTGAGAGCATAAGCTTTCGTGGGTAAGAACCTCACTTCTTCAGATGCAAGAAGTGAGGTTCTTACCCACGAAAGCTTATGCTCTCAATACTTCTGTTAGTCTTAAAGGTGCCACAGGACCCTCTGTTGCTTTTTACAGATTCAGACTAACACGGCTACCCCTCTGATACTTGTTCCTGATCACTTTCCTCTCCTCTAAGTGTTTCATAATTGATTCCTTGAGGACCTGCTCCATGATTTTTCCAGGGACTGAGGTGAGGCTGACTGGCCTGTAGTTCCCCGGATCCTCCTTCTTCCCTTTTTTAAAGATGGGCACTACATTAGCCTTTTTCCAGTCATCCGGGACCTCCCCCGATCGCCATGAGTTTTCAAAAATAATGGCTAATGGCTCTGCAATCTCATCCGCCAACTCCTTTAGCACCCTCGGATGCAGCGCATCCGGCCCCATGGACTTGTGCACGTCCAGTTTTTCTAAATCGTCCCGAACCACTTCTTTCTCCACAGAGGGCTGGTCACCTTCTCCCCATATTGTGCTGCCCAGTGCAGCAGTCTGGGAGCTGACCTTGTTTGTGAAGACAGAGGCAAAAAAAGCATTGAGTACATTAGCTTTGTCCACATCCTCAGTCACTAGGTTGCCTCCCTCATTCAGTAAGGGGCCCACACTTTCCTTGACTTTCTTCTTGTTGCTAACATACCTGAAGAAACCCTTCTTGTTACTCTTAACATCTCTTGCTAGCTGCAACTCCAAGTGTGATTTGGCCTTCCTGATTTCACTCCTGCATGCCTGAGCAATATTTTTATACTCCTCCCTGGTCATTTGTCCAATCTTCCACTTCTTGTAAGCTTCTTTTTTGCGTTTAAGATCAGCAAGGATGTCACTGTTTAGCCAAGCTGGTCGCCTGCCATATTTACTATTCTTTCTACACATCGGGATGGTTTGTTCCTGCAACCGCAATAAGGATTCTTTAAAATACAGCCAGCTCTCCTGGACCCCTTTGCCCTTCATGTTATTCTCCCAGGGGATCCTGCCCATCTGTTCCCTGAGGGAGTCAAAGTCTGCTTTTCTGAAGTCCAGGGTCCGTATTCTGCTGCTCTCCTTTCTTCCTTGTGTCAGGATCCTGAACTCGACCATCTCATGGTCACTGCCTCCCAGGTTCCCATCCACTTTTGCTTCCCCTACTAATTCTTCCCTGTTTGTGAGCAGCAGGTCAAGAAAAGCTCTGCCCCTAGTTGGTTCCTCCAGCACTTGCACCAGGAAATTGTCCCCTACACTTTCCAAAAACTTCCTGGATTGTCTGTGCACCGCTGTATTGCTCTCCCAGCAGATATCAGGGTGATTAAAGTCTCCCATGAGAACCAGGGCCTGCGATCTAGCAACTTCTGCTAGTTGCCAGAAGAAAGCCTCGTCCACCTCATCCCCCTGGTCCGGTGGTCTATAGCAGACTCCGACCACGACATCACCCTTGTTGCGCACACTTCTCAACTTTATCCAGAGACACTCAGGTTTTTCTGCAGTTTCACACCGGAGCTCTGAGCAGTCATACTCCTCTCTTACATACAACACAACTCCCCCACCTTTTCTGCCCTGCCTGTCCTTCCTGAACAGTTTATATCCATCCATGATAGTACTTCAGTCATGTGAGTTATCCCACCAAGTCTCTGTTATTCCAATCGCATCATAGTTCCCTGACTGTGCCAGGACTTCCAGTTCTCCCTGCTTGTTTCCCAGGCTTCTTGCATTTGTGTATAGGCACTTAAGATAACTCATTGATCGTCCCTCTTTCTCAGTATGAGACAGGAGTCCTCCCCTCTTGCGCTCTCCTGCTTGTGCTTCCTCCCAGGAACCCATTTCCCCACTTACCTCAGGGCTTTGGTCTCCTTCCCCCGGTGAACCTAGTTTAAAGCCCTCCTCACTAGGTTAGCCAGCCTGCTGGCGAAGATGCTCTTCCCTCTCTTCGTTAGGTGGAGCCCGTCCCTGCCCAGCACTCCTCCTTCTTAGAACACCATCCCATGGTCGAAGAATCCAAAGCCTTCTCTCCGACACCACCTGCGTAGCCATTCGTTGACTTCCACGATTCGACGGTCTCTACCCAAGCCTTTTCCTTGCACAGGGAGGATGGACGAGAACACCACTTGCACCTCAAACTCCTTTATCCTTCTTCCCAGAGCCACGTAGTCTGCAGTGATCCGCTCAAGGTCATTCTTGGCAGTATCATTGGTGCCCACGTGGAGAAGCAGGAAGGGGTAGCGATCCGAGGGCTTGATGAGTCTCGGCAGTCTCTCCGTCACATCATGTATCCTAGCTCCTGGCAAGCAGCAGACCTCTCGGTTTTCCCGGTCGGGGCGGCAGATAGATGACTCAGTCCCCCTGAGGAGGGAGTCCCCAACCACCACCACCCTCCTCCTCCTCTTGGGAGTGGTGGTCGTGGAACCCCCATCCCTAGGACAGTGCATCTTTTGCCTTCCAATCGGTGGAGTCTCCTTCTGCTCCCTTCCCTCAGATGGGTCATCTACTCCACTCTCCGCATTAGTACCTGTAGAGAGAACATGGAAACGATTGCTCACCTGTATCTCCATTGCTGGTACATGGACGCTCCTCTTTCTCCTTCTGGAGGTCACATGCTGCCAAACTTCTTCATCATCCGTCTGTCCCTGCTGCGCCTGCTCTGAATCTTCAGAACATTGTGGCCGTAGAAGCATCTCCTGACGTCTGTCCAGGAAATCTTCATTTTCCCTTATGCAACGCAGAGTCGATACTCGTTTCTCCAGACCTCGAACCTTCTCTTCCAATATGGAGACCAGCTTGCACTTTGTACAGACAAAGTCGCTTCTGTCCTGTGGAAGAAAGACAAACATGGCACAACCTGTGCAGGTTACAACAGCTGATCGCTCACCTTCCATATCACCTTCCTCTTAAGAGCTTCCTCAGCTGTTGCAGGAACTAGTCAGAGAAACCTGCAGATGAAAGCCTCAGTGAGCTCCCCCCGGGCGAACTCCCAGGCAAACTCCCTCTGTTAGCCTCTGCTGTTTGCCGCTCAGCTGGTTCGCTGCTGACTGCCCTTATATACCAGTCAGGCCCACTCAAGGCCCACCTGGAACAAAGCACTTCCAATTCACTCTTTTCAAACAAACAATCAAGCAATCAAGCACACGGTCAAACTGACAAACTGTCCCAGCAACAGACACTCAGATACTTACCAACACAGCCCCCCTAATGCAGCACTTAGCGTACCTCCTCTCGGACAGCTCCCAGGCAAACTCCCTCTGTTAGCCTCTGCTGTTCGCCACTCCAAATCCTTGTGGTTTCCCCCTCTTGAAACCCAAAGCAGATCTGAGATGCAGAAGGATCGTGTCCCAAGGTTTTTATACATTTCCAGCAGCCTTTTGGCCTGAGAAAACAATAGGCTTAACTTTCCTTCTTCTAAACATCATGGTAATTAGAACAGGGTAATTTATCCATTAAACAGTTCAGATACAGGTTACCACAACCTTCAAAGAGACATAGAGACAATAATACTATTTCACTCAAGTATCATCATAAATGTTAATATTCCTTTTTTGATCTTTAAATTAAAGCTATAGCAATAGACAAGAATTGTTTGCTTATTTACAAGACCTGAGCAAACATCTCCCCTTCTATCTCTAACAATGCAGACTTACATTTCAAAGCTCTATTCATTTACCTATCTTCCTAGCCAGTCTCTAAAGTTCACCCCTGGGTCAGGTCAGTCGGTGAGTTAATTAACTCTTTCTGGCCCTGTCACCTTTCAATGAGATATATTATATTATACTCATAACGTCACAGCCCAGTTGTCCTGGGCACTACACAGTCACACAGTGAGAGACAGGCCCTGCCTCAGAGATCATCACTGATGTATTAAAAGAATTCTGGTAGAATAGTAAGATACCATTTTCCTTTGCAGAATCCTGGCTGGTTAGACCCTATTGTACCATAATCTTCTAGGTTTATTATTCTATTTAATTATCATTTCAGTCAGTTTACCAGGTACAGACCTACGAGCCATTGATCTGTAATTCCCTGATCATTTTTAATACCATTTTTAAACAGAAATGCAATATTTGCTACCCTCCAATCTAACAATTTATTTTAATCCAGCTCAGCTGATGCATTCTTATGTTCCTTCAGAGTGCCTGTATGTGGCACATGTGCCTGGGGGGAACTTGTTTCTTTTTAATTTATCATTTGTTCTTGTATCATTTTGTTAGAGAACAGTCTTACCAGTGTCCCATCCTTGTTACCAGGAAAGACTAGTTATCTCCCCAGCACCTTTTGTGGGAAAAGACCCATGCTAGAAATCATTCTCAGCAGAGTTCTTATCTGTAATTGCTCCCTCTACCCTGGTGACTCAGCCAACATACCACTTAAAAAGCGTAGAGACGTTTGTGTTGGTTTCATACCTTTGCCTATCTGCTCTCAGAATCAGGGCCGGCTCTACTGTTTTTGCTGCTCCATGCAGCGCGCCGAATTGCCGCTGCGGACGGCGGGGGCAGTCTGTGTGCCGTTAGGGCGGCACGCGCGTTTCTGCGGCGGCGGCAATACGGGAGCAGCTTCTGTCTTCAGCCGGAAGACAGAAGCTGCCGAATTGCTGCCGCCGCAGAAACACGCGTGCCGCCCTAACTGCACACGGACTGCCCCCGCCGTCCGCAGCGGCAATTCGGCGCGCTGCTTGGAGTGGCAAAAACACACGGACTGCCGCCCCTTGCAGATTGCCGCCCCAAGCACCTGCTTGGAACGCTGGTGCCTGGAACCGGCCCTGTCAGCGAGCGTGTCGACAGGGATGATCCAGTGGATACAGTGTACTTGGACTTTCAGAAAGCCTTTTACAGAGTCCCTCACCAAAGGCTCTTAAGCAAAGTAAGGAGTTATGGGATAAGAGGGAAGGTCCTCTCATGGATCAGTAACTGTTAAAAGACAGGAAACAGAGGGTAGGAATAAATGGTCAGTTTTCAGACTGGAGAGAGGTAAATAGTGGTGTCCCCCAGGTTTCTGTACTGGGACCAGTGCTGTTCAACATATTCATAAATGATCTGGAAAAAGGGGCAAACAGTGAGGTGGCAAAGTTTGCAGATGACACTAAATTACTCAAGATTGAAGTCAGCTTTGGACTTAACTAAGAGTTACAAAGAGATCTCACAAACCTGGGTGACTGGGCAACAAAATTCAATGTTGATAAATGCAAAGTAATGCACATTGGAAAACAGAATCCCAACTATCCATATAAAATGATGGGGTCTAAATTAGCCGTTACCATGCAAGAGAGAGATCTTGGAGTCATCATGGATGGTTCTCTAAATACACCTGTTCAATGTATAGCAGCAGTCTAAAAAGCTAACAGAATGTTAGGAGTCATTAGGAAAGGGATAGATATTTTCTGTCTTATTATCATAATGCCACTAAATAAATCCATGATACACCCACACCTTGAATACTGCATGCAGTTCTGGTTGCCCCATCTCAAAAAAAGATATATTAGAATTGGGAAAAGTACAGAGAAGGGCAACAAAAATGATTAGGGGTATGGAACAGCTTCTGTAAGAGGAGAGATTAAAAGAACTGGGACTGTTTGGTTTAGAAAAGAGATGTCGGGGGGGGGGGGGGGGATATGACAAAATCTCCAATGGTGTGGAGAAAATGAACAGGGAAATGTCATTTAGCCATAACACACAAACTGGGGTCACCCAATGAAATTATTAGGCGGCAGGTTTAAAACAAACAAAAGGAAGCATTTCTTCACACAATACACAATTTACCTGTGGAACTCATTGCCAGGGGATGTTGTGAAGGCCAAAAGTATAACTAGGTTCAAAAACAATTAGATAAGTTTATGGAGGACAGGTCCATCAATGGCTATTAGACCAAAATGGTCAGGGATCCAATCCCATGTCTCTGGGTGTCTCTAAACCTCTGACTGCCAGAAGCTGGGACTGGACAACAGGGGATGGATTGTTTGATAAATTGCCCTGTTCTGTTCATTCCCTCAGAAGTATCTGGCACCAGCCACTGTCAGAGACACGGTACTGAGGCCACTGGTCTGACCTAGTATGGCCGTTCTTATGCAATGCGCAGGCTCCCACATGAAGACTTGGCATGATGCCTGGCCCTTTTTACAATCTTTTTTTTTTAAATGTGTGTGTATCTGCCTTCCTCAAAGTGTTTACAGCCCTTATTGATAGTTGTTCTCCATTCAGATCTGTCTGCGGCTGTGTCATCGAAGTTACCAGTATTTATGCTGCAAGAGGTGAGATTCTGTTAAGGGTATCTTTAAAGTGTTTTCATTGACCAAGCCTCCTGTGCTTTCTGAGTTTTAGCTCATCATAGAAAACATTTTTCAGGAGTCTGTTATTGCCTGTTCTGGTAACACGATCTGTCTATCAAAGCTCAGCTTAAATGGACAGATGATCATTGCTTAAGTGGTGGTTAGTTTTGCTCTTTCAAGGATGTTAATGTTTTAGACTTTGTCTTGCTAGTGGACCTTTACAACAGACCAGAGACAGCACATGTGAAATTCTTTCAAGTTGCTTAATGTGTCAGCAGTAAACTGTCCATGTTTCACAGCCATATAAAAGGGTCTGATCACTGCTGCATTGCATATCTTCCGTTTTGTTGACTGTTTGGTGTGCGGCTTAAGTATCCTATGGTGAAATCTTCTGAAGGCCTGCCTTGTCTTTCATATTCTATGATATTTCTTGACTCAGGAAACTGTCCCTTGAGATAGTACTGCCAAGGTATCAAGCTCTTTAGTTCTGTACTGTCAGCAGTGAGTTTGGCTCAGTGGTAATGGTTGATGGAGCTGGTTGGAAGAGGACTTCAATTTTTTCCAGGCTGATGGTGAGTTCAAACTGTTCAGTTGCTTCTGAGAACCTGTCAAGGATAAGCTGTAGATCACTTTCACTATAACTAAGTAGACCACAATCATCTAAAAAAGGACTTCACAAAATGAATTCCTCAAGAACTTTGTTTTTGCTGTAAGCTTTTGGAGACCGAAGAGATTTCCATCAATCCTGTAACTTATGTAGGTTCCCCTTTTTAAGGTTGCCTGTTGCATAATTCAGACTGACTGCAAAGAAGAGACCAAACAGTGTTGGTGCCAGCACACAGCCTTGTTTCACCCCGTTAGATATGGGAAATGGCTTATAAAAGGCTACCATCTGAGAGTATTGAGCCGTCATGTCTTTGTGGAGTTGATGTATGATGCTAACAGATTTGGTGGGACAGCCAAACTTTTCTAGAATTTTCCAGAGGCCACTTCTGTATAGTGTCAAATGCATTTTTTAGATAAATAAGACATCATACAGTTCCATGTGTTGTTCAATACACTTTTCCTGAATCTGTCTCACAACAAAAATCATGCCTGTGGTGCTCTGATCTGACCTAAATCCACACTAGTCTCCGGTAGAACGTCTCTGATACTGTTTTGACAAGCCAGTTGATTGAATTACGGACAAGGCTTTAGCCACCTGTAGCTAGCAGGGAGATACTGTGACAGTTCTCGGGGCACACGGGCCTGAGTCCCCTTGTTACCCCTGCCTCCAGCCAGAGGGAGTCTCGCCTGTGGTGGCGGAGTGTGGGCTCCCTAACACCACCTGCCTGTCAGCCACTCCAGCCCTCTCCTCTGGGCTACACCAGCCCTGTCTTTGCCTGCCTGCCTCTTTCTTTCCATCTCCATTCTCTGCCATTCCCCTGCTGGTGCTCACACAGGCTCTTTTCATGCTAGGTTCAGCTTGCACAGCTCTCTCCTGGCTCTGGGGTTGACAAACTGGTGGTGGTCTCTGGCAGGTTCACTGAGTCTTTAGGCCCCCTTGGGAAGTTTGGCTGCTCTTCATGCTGCTTGTCATATTCCATGAGGACAGCTTTTAACCCATCCATATTTTTTCCTGCAGATAATAAGCAGTGTTCTGCACAAAATCCTTCTAATTGCTTTCTGGTGGTTTAGCATGTATTTCTCTGCTCATCCTGCCTTTTCTGGCGCTCTGGTCCCTTACCTGAAATAAACAGAAAACAACAAACTGTAACCTTTTCTTTCCTTCTCACTCTTTAGTCTCTCAGTAACTGGTTTATAAGTGCTGGGAGCATGGTCTTTGATTAGCTAGTAAACAGGGTACAGATCCTGCCAGCTATGCCACTGTGACAGTGCTTGGGGCACCCAGGACTGAGAGTCCCCTGGTTACCCCAGCCTCCAGCGAGAGTGAGTCTCGTCTGTGCCCGGCTGGGTGTCAGCTCCCTAACACCACCTGCCTGTCAGCCACTCCAGCCCTCTCTTCTGGGCTAGGCCTGTCCTGCCTTCTCCTAGCAGGTTAACAGGAGCAGGGGATCCTTTGCCAAGCGATCTCTGTCACACATGCCCAGAAGTTCCTAAAGTCAGATATGTTTCCTTTATGTGTGTTTGGTGCAACTATTATTACATCTCTAAAGTCCTGAGTATCAGGGGGTAGCCGTGTTAGTCTGTATCTACAAAAACA
Organism: Emys orbicularis; assembly: GCF_028017835.1. Classification (NCBI taxonomy): domain Eukaryota; kingdom Metazoa; phylum Chordata; order Testudines; family Emydidae; genus Emys; species Emys orbicularis. The sequence continues at coordinate 131,287,533 of NC_088689.1, forward strand.
ACAAGGAGTCTGATGGCACCTTAAAGACTAACAGATTTATTTGGGCATAAGCTTTCGTGGGTAAAAACCTCACTTCTTCGGATGCATCCGAAGAAGTGAGGTTTTTACCCACGAAAGCTTATGCCCAAATAAATCTGTTAGTCTTTAAGGTGCCACCAAAGTCCTGAGGAATTTCCTCAGCTTCCCAGATATCCTTAATGATTTCATGTAGATAGTGGACAGTTTGGGTGCCTGCAAGTGTAAAGATTTCAGCTGGTATTGCGTCTGTGCCAGGTGATTTACTTGACTTCATTTGTGTGAAAGCTTTTTGCACTTCCTCAGTGGTAGGTGGCTGGGCAATTTCTTCATCTATAGGTGCTGGGACAGTTCCTCTAGCATCTGTGTGTTGACAGGAGATTGCTGGGCTAGTCAACCATCTAAGTGCTGCCCCCATCTTTCAGAGATCCCTCTCTTTAACCTTGCTTAAGGGACAAGTGGCAGACACCATCTTAGAGTTGCACAATGGCATTCCATAGAGGGCCTGAAGTTCAGTAACATTTACTTGCTGTAGAATTAACAGACAAGTTATTAAAATGGCTAAACTCCCTTGGGACTCATTTTAACCTGATTCCAACAAGACTGCAGATCATTGGCCAGTTCAGCACTGCATGCTCGAGGGGGAAGATGCGCCGTATGGCATCTTCTCTGCATGAGTTTCAGCCAGCACCACTTGCTCAAACTCTGGAAGCATTTGGGGACCTGCGAATTGGACCCATGTCCTTTTTGAGTGGGGAAGCCTAGCAGGGGGACAGTGAGTCCATTATTGGAGGAGAACATCAATGCCTCTCCTAAAGGACCAGGTGTTAGCCTCACTGAAAGTAGCTCTTCTTAGCGCTGCTCCAGAAAACATTTCCACACAGAGCCTTGCCAGTCACCGCCCGCCCCCAATCTCTCTTCTTTAGGGAAAAATAGGGTGGGGCCTGAGATCTCCATAAGTGGGTTTGGGGCCTGGAACAGCTTGTCCGATTGGTCTGCGATTTCCTGCTGGCAATGAAGATCACATGTCCTGGCTGACTGGAACCATCAGTCATGAGCTCTTGCTGACATGCATGCAGGTCCGGTCAGGGGTATAGAGATGTGCTCAAGGGCTCACATGCTGGTGCCATAGGGTCCTGTTGCATCTCTCCTCCTGTACAGCATGTACACGACCCCCGGGGGCTGGTATGGGCTGTGGTGCTGGAAGCATGCAGAAGGCACTCAGCTCTCCGGCTCCATAGCTTCAGACAAAGATTGTGCAGTTGGTCTACCTGGCTGAAGGGCTGCTGGTAGGCTGGAAGCAATATCTGCACCCACCTTTCATTACTGAGGGCCTCAGCGTAGGAGGTTGTTGGGTCCTTAGCTACATCTGGATTTCAGATAGTGCCAGTGGCCAAGGGGGTGCTTCCATCTACGGTTGACAAGAGTCATGACCTGCTCGGTCTTTGTGTAACTAGGCCTAGATGGTGCCTTGTGCTGTATTTGGGACTACCCCTTAGAGCACTCAGAAGCGTCAGTTGCTGCAGGGGGCAGCGGTCAGCGTACTTAGCATGGTTTCTCAAATGAAGCATCTTACACTAGGGCTGCAGAGGCCTCATTGGCTTCCAGTTCGCACTGCTGTGTAGACCTAATAAAGCACTGTATGGTTTAGGTTCTGGATTCCTTAGAGACTGCTGGGTGTGGGTGTCTTTTAGCCCAGAGACTGAGTCAGCTGCCAGTCTCCATCTTAGAGTCCCCAGAGGCGTTAGCGTGGAGGTGGGGTGAAGATCTTTTGACAGTGGAACGTACTCCACCAAACAAAGCCCAAATCTGTTGGCCTGTAGGGCATGTTGAGAGGCCTCTTTCTCCATTTATCCATGGCTTTTGGAGAGTGGCTGGAGTAAGGGGGAGGGAGGGTAAGAGATTTAATGTTCCTATTGGGTCATGTTGATTTTATTCTGTACTTTTGTGTTGAGTTGTGCATGCACCCAGAGCTCTGGAGAGAAATAAAATAAAATGTCCAATGTGTGCCTATGTTTTAGAAAACAAAACTAGGTCATGAAAAGCATAGTCTCCTCTTCTCAGGCTCTAGGACGGGAGACTAATGTCTAGGCTGGCCTAGAAATGCAATCTTCAGGCCCTTTACAAACTGTGGGTGGAGTTTTCAGTGGAAAAATAAATCCGATCTAAACCCTGCCAGACAACTCCAAGTCCTGTGCAGCTGCTCCTCTGCTTTGGAAGAAGCCTGATATTCTGCAAACATGCAGGTTACTCAGACATTCCCAATTAGCTAAATGCATCTTCTACCCAGGGGATTTGAGTCCTGTCAGTAAGAGCCTCCTCGTTGTAATTTGCTAAAATCCTGCTCCATTGTCGTAGCCTGAGTCATAACATTAAATTCCCTTCAATCAATTAATTTTGCTAGGATAAGAAAAGCCCTTGAGATGTGCATATCATTTCCAAAGGGCCTCCGACAAGATGGTACCAAAGTATGTGAAACTAGACAGTCATAAAGCATCTCCAAAAAGAAATGCAGCCAAGAGATTCCAGCTAAACAGAGCCAAAGCTGTCAGGGCAGCCAAAGGAGAATTCAGGAACCAGCACAAGACACTCCACACACAGAAATGGACTTTTTAAAAATGGAGTGAATTTGAGATCGATTCCTGAAGTCTGGAAAGGGACAAACAAAGGTTATGACACCAGGAAACCAAGAGCAGCCTGTTTCTAAACTCTCGCCTAAAGGCCCTGGCGATTAGGCGCTGGGGAGTCCAGTTGGCAGCTGGCTTTGCCAAGGTGGATTCAGGCAGCAAAGCGTGTGTGTGTGTGTGTGTGTGTGTGTGTAACAGCAGGGGACCTGGGAGGGTCTCACGGCTGAGAAAGGGGAAATCAGGGATCAGCAGAGAGTTGGTCTAAACAAAGGACAGGATTCAACATCCCACACAAGTGGCTCATGGCAAAGCACAGGAGTAGGAGGAGAGACAGGGGAACTGGCTAGAAAAGTGTGGGAGCACGAGACAAAGGGGGCTCTTAGTAGGAGACTCACCCAGCTCCAGAATGGCTGAGTGGAGCATTCAGGGTGGTTCTAGGATAGGGTGACCAAACAGCAAGTGTGAAAAATCGGGACGGGGGTGGGGGGTAATAGGAGCCTATATAAGAAAAAGACCCAAAAATCGGGACCGTCGCTATAAAATCGGGACATCTGGTCACCCTATTCTAGGACCTCTACTCCTCATGGAACGGCACTGGATGTGAGGGGATTGAAAACAAGTTCGCTGGTCTCACAGGCCAGACTGACTGTGGGGCACCGCACATAATGACGCAGGGAGATTCCAAAGGGATGCCAGGGTTTGGAGGGCTGGACAGCAGTGGGGAAACGCAGATCAATGGAGACCAGTGTAAAATCATGACTTGGGGAGCAAGGACTGAATCTAGGGAATATGAGCTAACTGGACCAACCACAGAGCACTCAAGATGATTGTGAGGAAGCAGCAAACCTGGCAGCCTGGTAAAAAGGCAAATGAAATACTAGGCATAAAGGCAGAATCCCAGACGAGGTGCCCCTGTTAGTCCCTGTCTGTGAGCACTGGGTACCATCTGACAGGAAGGAGATTACTGCCCTATGGGGATCCTGGGTCTGAAGAAAAGATGAGTCAAATTTCTTCTGCTTGGAACAGAGGAGACTTGCCTCATTGGGGGCCTTTAAAGCTGGGAAAGAGGTCAAAATTCATTCAGAAACACTAGGGGCCAAGACCTAGCAGTGAGGACACTAGGGATAAACAGGTCAGGAAAAGCATGTGGGGAAAGATGCTGGGGAAGGCAGCTGCAGCACCGAGTATGGAGAAGTTCTGGAGGGGGTCAAGATAAACCAAAGAGGAGCAGCCAAGTTGTTTTTAATATTGCAACCCCAGCACTTACAAAAGCATGGGACATACTTAAAGGTCATGAGATTTTAAAAAGGTAACAGAAGTTTGGTTGCTTTATTTGCATTCTGGTTTCTGAGCCACATGGGTTCATGGTTTCCAACTTTGCTCCACGGCCCTGAGGGCTAGAAATGAGGCCAGGAGGGCTAGAAATGCATTCCTTTACAAATGAAAGCCAAGAGTCTCACATAACCACAGGACTCCAGGAGCTGGGGCTTTAAGAAAACATCAAACGTGGTGAGGCTGGTGATAAAATCACGAGTTGATAACACAGAGAAGTGTCCTTGCCTTGGCGGGCAAATATAAGCACATCCCAGGCCAGGAAGTAGTCAGACCCAGCCTGACTGGGCTTCTGAAGAAGGCAGATGAAAGCTTAATAAAAACACTATTGTAGTTGTGCAGTGTGTGCATGCGCCTTTGCACTAGGAGAGGGGAGGTGCTGTACTCTTCTCTAGAGCCGGGGTGGGCAAACTTGCTACATCTGGGTATGGAAATTGTATGGCGGGCCATGAATGCTCACGAAATTGGGATTGGGGTGCAGGAGGGGGTGAGGGCTCTGGCTGGGGGTGTGGGCTCCGGGATAGGGCCAGAAATGAGTTCAGGGTGTGCGAAGGGGCTCTGGGCTGGGGCAGTGAGGGCTCCGGCTTGGGGTGCAGGCTCTGGGGTGGGGCTGGGGATGAGGGGTTTGGGGTGCAGGAGGGTGCTCTGGGCTGGGACTGAGGGGTTTGGAGGGTGGGAGGGGGATCAGGGCTGGTGCAGGGGGTTGGGGTGCCGGGGAGGGGGTGGCTCAAGGGTGTAGGCTCTGGGTGGTGCTTACCTCAAGTGGCTCCCCGAAGCAGCGGCACGTCCCCCCTCTGGCTCCTACGCGGCGTGAGGCCAGGCAGCTCTTCTGGGCGCTGCCCCGTCCACAGGCAGCTGCAGGGGCAGCGTGCGGAGCGGAGGCCCCTGGCTGCCCCTATGTGTAGGAGCTGGAAGGGGGACATGTCGCTGCTTCTGGGAGCCATGCGGAGTGGTCCTGGACCCTGTTCCCCAGCTGGAGCTCTGGAACGGGTCAAGCCCCAGACCCCACTCCCCAGTGGAAGCTCAAGGGCCGGATTAAAATGGCAGGCGGGCTGTAGTTTGCCCGCCTGCTCTGTCTGCTCGGGGTACCTGATATCACTGCCACTGCCTGACCTTTTGGAAGCATGTAGCTGAGTTGTCTCAGTGGCCAGTGTCTGCATCTGAGAAAGGTTAGGTTTGCAGCGGCAGTTCCCAGAATGTCAGCAGTAACTCCCTGCGGGCTCCTTGCCGCTCCATAGGGGTCTCACAGGAACAAGGTTCAGTATGTGTCAGCTGGGCCTGGCAGCTGACCACAATGCTGCTGTAGATCAGGGGAGCTCCCCTGCAGTCACTGGGGTGGATCCAGTGGGAGGTGCAATCCCACTGGTGTCAGTGAAGATACCCCAGATTTACACTGGTGGACCTGGGAGCAGAGTCCAACCCTAGGAGCGCTCGGAGCTTGCACTGAATGATTGGCAAAGAAGCTTTATGCAACAAACTGGTGCAGGGGAGGCCGGACCAGGAAGAGCTCTAGGGATGTCAAACATTCAGGGCCTTTAGTGGACAGACTGATGAATGGACATAGTCAGGCCATGTTGGGCTGGGGCAGGGCAGAGCTTGGAGACTAAAACAGTATTCACCAGCTCTCATGGTTGCCATTCGTTATTTGAATTACAAAATTAAAGGGTTAATCTATGTAGGGTCCAATTCAAATCCCACTGAAATCATGGGAATGGGTTTGGGCCATACATTGCAGCAAAGCTAGATGGAAACGGAGTTATCATTAGCCACATGCACACACTCCCAGATGTCACAGCCCAGCCCCAACCCCCATCTCTCTCCTACACACATCCACAGATGTGCCCCAGCCCAGCCCTGTTGTGCCCATCACTGTTCATTAGCTCCCTAGAACAGTCCTCATGTTGCAGAGTCTCAGATTAGCCTCATGGCCACCAGGGAGATCCTCCAATTCATCTGATGCTTCCAGGCTTCCAGTCCTGCCAGCGTGGATCACCACTTTGCAGACCAACGTTCCATGTTGGTGATGTAGAGGGAACAAATCCAGCCATGTGCATCGAGTCCTCACCTGGTCTGCCTCCCATACAGCCCCTTCCTCCTACCCACAGTGCTGCTTTGGCTTTGCATGTGTCCCTCTCCCCACGGAGTGCAGGGGGACCCTGCTTTTGTCTCCCATCCAGCCTCTAGCTCATTCACCCTTGTCTCCTCAGCACTGTCCTGCCTTATAGCTAACATATGCCTAGGATCCTAACCATCAACCCTCACACATCCATAGACACGTAATTACCATTCATCCCTCTATTCCTTACCCATCATCTTTCCATCCAGCCACTCATTCATCCTCATACACCTACAATAGTCTTTGCCAGCCACTGAGTCATTCGTTTGGAGCCCAGCCCACCTGCCTTCCACTCAGGCCATCTATCTAGTCATCTGCCCACAATCCCACTTGTGCCCACCACTTTCCAGTTGTCCCCAGTGCTGTCCATCTCCATAGGTAGGCACTGATGAGAAAGAGAAAGATGGCGATCAAGAGCAGCCACATGGCGATCAAGGGCAGTTGCAGAGAGCAGAAGTAGCTGGAGACTAGGGAGGCTCCTCCAGGACAAACTACCTACAAAGTGCCTCCCACAGACACTCTGAGGTCTGATCTACACTATACATTTACACTGGTATAATTATGTCACTCAGGGGTGGGAAAAATCCACCCCCTGCCCTGAGTGACAGTGCAGTCCTAGTGCAGACAGGGCCATGTCGACGGGAAGGGCTTTAAGGGCTGTAGCCTTTTAAGTACAGACCTACCTTGAGGTGCCACAACTGAGGGAGGCGACGGGGTGTCTGCACACCCTGGATATCCCATTGTACCTGGTTTCGATCGGTGAATCACACAGCCCCTTCTCATGTGCCGCCAATCCCTGGGGCCGGACACTCATGGTCACTCTGGGATTCACAAAGCTTGGTCTCTGAGTCAAAGAGAATCCTTTGGGGGGTTGCCTGGGAAATCCCAGGAGGAAACACAGGGAACGACAAACCCCGATGTTTTTGGAGAGGATATTTTGGGAGGAGGGGTAAGGCGAGATGGACGGACAAAGCAGCACAGTATCCCGAGAGGGATCTGGGTCAGATAGAGAGGCTGCAGGCTGCCCTGAAAGGAGGAGAGGGAAGTAAACAGACAGATGGGGAAGGAGAGGGGATACAGGGGTCGGGGGAGGGAGAAGAACATTAGGAAGTGATCGTGCAGTTGCAGTTGCCATGGAGACAGGAATTCAGAGGCATCTTGCTTGAAGAGAGCATGCCATTCCGGTGACCAAAACCCCACTCCTCACACCCCTCTGGAATTGTGAAGGGTGGACGGCCTTTGGTAGGGCAGTGTCCCTGTTCTTACTGACCCCTCGGGGGGTTGGGGAGAAATAAGAGAGGAGAAGCTCTTGGGGGGTATCTCTGGGGTGAGGAGGGATGGGTGCAGCGGGGGGGGGAGGGAGTCAGAGTGACTCTCATCCATATTCTCATGGCAGGTGCTCTCTGTGTCCTGCTCTCTGCGGCTCATTAGCCATTCCGAACACCTCTGAACAGGAAGGTCTCCCCCCTCAGCAGGGATGCAGAGACTTTGGTGGATTGGGCAATTTGAATGTAAATGAGGTTTCACTGCTGAAACCAGAATCGGGAGAGTCAGAGAGTGTGTGTGTGGGGAGGGTGCTCCTACAATGAAGGATGGCGTCAGAAAGGAGACCCTGGTGAGCATCTCCTTGTCCCTGCCAAAGGGAAGCACACATTCCCGACGGCTCCTTGCAGGCTGCCAGCTCCACAGCCATGCGCAGAGACGCAATCTGATCCGCACTGGGCATTCACCCTCTTCCATGAGTGTCAACACAAATAAGTCTCATGCCACAGGCCATAAAACCCACATGGGAAGATTTATTCTTTCCTGCCTGAGCTCAGCCAGAGACACTCCCCAAACCCTCACCCTTCCTCTGTGCAGTGAGCGCCGTGCTCAGGCCATTCACCCACCGCAACTGAGTTCCTCAGTGGCCTGATCCTCAGGGCAAACACCTGCTAGAGTAGTCCTCCTCCTGAGCAGGGTGGTGCCAAATCCACCCCATTATAGGGATTTGAAGGAGCGGTAAGAGAGCTAGTGACAGGCGAGGAACAGCCTCAGCTTGGAGGAGAGAGGTGGTATGGATTTGGGAAAAGCGAGCGATTTAGGGTAGAGGGGAACCTACAGTCTCTTCCCAGCTGGGTTTCCAGAAAGCTCTTGGGGCTGCATTATTGTCTAACCTTTCTCAAAGTGGCTTCTCAGATGGACCATCTGTGTCAGTCTGAAAACTTCTGATTTAAAAAGCAATAAGCTTAACATAGCAGAGGCCACATCATTTACCAGCACAGTAATATGATGATTTAGTTGGGGATTGGTCCTGCTTTGAGCAGGGGGTTGGACTAGATACCTCCTGAGGTCCTTCCCAAGCCTGATAGAATCATAGAATAATAGTGGGCAACTTAAATATTAACTGGTCAAATAACCCACCAAGACCCAACTTAGAAAAACAGTTTCTCCACTAACCGCTTCCTGGAACAGCTAGTTTTGAAGTAGGTATGTAAATATTGTTTAAAAAGTTAACTGTTTAAATGATTAAAATTACATTGGCTAACCGATTACAGGGAGAGGAGCTGGGGTCGCTCCGGCCGGCCCAGTGCAGCTGAGGCTGAGATTGGCTGGGGCTGGGGTCCCTCTGGCTGGTGCGGGGCTGGGGTTGCTGCGACTGGTGTGGGGCGGCCAGGGATGGGGTCGCTCCGGCCAGCATGGGGCAGCCGGCGCAGGGCTGGGGCTGCTCCAGCCGGCCGGTGCATGGCTGGGGCCGGGGCCGCTCCGGCCGGCCAGCGGAGGGCTGGCGCGGGGCTGGGGTCGCTCTGACCAACGGGGCAGCTGGCGCGGGGCTGGGGCTGCTCCGGCCGGCTGGAGCAGGGCTTGCGCGGGGCTGGGGTCGCTCTGACCAACGGGGCAGCTGGCGCGGGGCTGGGGCTGGGGCTGCTCCGGCCGGCTGGAGCAGGGCTGGCGCGGGGCTGGGGTCGCTCTGACCAACGGGGCAGCTGGCGCGGGGCTGGGGCTGCTCCGGCCGGCTGGAGCATGGCTGGGGCCGGGGCCGCTCCGGCCGGCTGGAGCAGGGCTGGCGCGGGGCTGGGGTCGCTCTGACCAATGGGGCAGCTGGCGCGGGGCTGGGGCTGCTCCGGCCGGCTGGAGCAGGGCTGGCGCGGGGCTGGGGTCGCTCTGACCAATGGGGCAGCTGGCGCGGGGCTGGGGCTGCTCCGGCCGGTGCATGGCTGGGGCCGCTCCATCCAGCACGGGGCTGGGGCCGCTCCGGACGGCTGGCTGGCTGGCGCGGGGGATTAACGGTTAAGGTCGGTTAACGGTAAGCCTAATGCAGCATTTCTCAAATGCGCCACCAGGGGCTTTTCTTGCGGCCACAGCCTCCTGGGCTGTGATGGGGGAGGGGGCAAAGTAGTGGTCCCTTCCTGTTACTCCTGGATGCAGCGCCCTGGTGTTGGTTGCTGAGGTCACGATCAGAGGTTGGGCCCTGTCCCCCTCTGGAGACACCTGGGCACACGCTGTAGGAGCAGGCAGCTGGTGAGTTCCCCACCTGCCCAGTGGCGGTGGGACTCAGGCTTTGGGCTTCAGCCCAGGGTGGCAGGGCAGCAGCCTGGCTGCAGGGCTTCGGGCTCCAGCCCCAGGCTCTGGCTGCACGGCCCCATCCAGGGCTTAATTTGTCCCCAGGCTTGGCACGGCTGAGTAAGGCTGTTGTGAAAAGTGATATTAACAAACATACAAGTATCACTTTTCACAACAGACTTACTAGCTAGCAATAAATACATTACAATGATTTGGACGTGTATATGTGCATATACATCGACTGGACTCGATGACCTCTCGAGGTCCCTTCCAGTCCTAGAATCTATGAATCTATGAATATGTATTTGTTTTTCCTAAAGCTAATTATGTTTTTTAGAAAAAAGTGTGAGAACGACCACCAGCAAGAGTTGGTGGCTGCACTCTGAGGCCACCAATACATTTGTCCTGAGAACCCCATGCCTAATGCTTACCGGTTAACATTTTACATCCCTATTCTGAAGCACATAAGAGCAGAGGCTTCTCTGATTTAGTTCTAAATAACATACAGGAGCTGGTTCAAGGAGTAACTATAGCTGAGCCAGTAGGGAATAGTGACCACAGAATAATGAAGTTCAGCATCTTCTGTAGACGTGAACTTGTACTCACACAAGACACAATGATTCCTTCTCCTCTCCTCTCCCTGGTGATGCTGCATGTTGTCTCTGTCCCGGGCTTGATGCTTGCCTCCACTTCAGGCATTTGATAGCTGCCAATGGTCATTTTTAGTCCACCAGTTGTTTTGGATAGAAGTTCAGGACATGGAGAGAGCCAGAAGATGGTTCTAGCAGACAGGTAACCCTCTCCCTCCACATCCCAGCTGCTCTCCACCATCCCCCGTTTCACTGTTTTAATTCTATGTTAAATGTCACTCATTACTGCAGAGAATGGGAAGGTGTTTCCAGGACACTGTGCTTGCTCTGGGCAGCCAGAGAATGTAGAACCATTTCTTACAGAAAACTGGGCGCACAAGGTTGCTGGAAACATCCAGGACAAAGGAAGGGTAAATACACAGAGTTGTTCTTTGCTGTGGGTGCTCACCCCAGCAAGGACCAGCAGAAACTCACATGACGTTCCATGGGCATCAAACCAGAACCAGGCCCGGTAGGTCCTGCTCTTCTTCATTCTGGAGCTGTTCTCAGAGAAGGGGTGGGGTAGTGGCGAGTGGTCCCTGGGACCCCCAAAGGACAGACTTAGCTCTGTAGCCATGTAGGTGAGTGCTGGTGGTCAGTATTGTTTATCGCCCATTTGTGTCTCAAGTAGCAATTTGAGCTGGGTGAGGCTCCCCTAGCTGCTCCCAAGGGAGGTCTGTCACCCAGACAAAGGGGCCTGAGGGGTCTAGGGTGGAGCAGCCTGAAGTCTTCCCCCCTCCAAGCAGGCGATACCGTGCCTGCCTCAGTGATTCACCACACAGGTTGTAGTTATCGGGATCACAAGTCCCATCCAGTGGCTGCCTGCATTGGGAGGGGAGACACAGGGCACTGCCAGCGTGTGTGTGAGGCAGGGGCAGCTAATGACTGGAGATGGGCCGGGCGACTCTTTTACAGGTCAGTAGACAGACCCTTTTGCTCTGGCACAAGCCAGGTGACCCTGAGCCAGGGAGCACCCTGGGTAGGGCAGAAGGCTGTTCAGAAAGGCCTGTGTCTTTATGGGAACACTGAAGGAGTTACCTGTGGAGGAATTGCTGGGATAAGTAGGTAATAAGTCCCCCCCCCCCCTGGGTCATTCATGGGGAAACAGGAACCACGTATCAGTTGTGAAACAAATACCTTCTTGGGGTGATGGCTCTGCTTGTACTCCAGGATAAGGTGCAGGGGAAGGAAGTTACTCCTCACTCACCTGCCCCAGAGTCTCTCTCTCACTAGGAACCCTGTATAATGGAGATGTAGAGGCTGGAGCTTTTATACCCAGGAAGGCGCGTGAAACCTGACCCTAGACCTGTGGTATTCTGGGAAATGTAGTTCAGAACACAGGTGGCTATCTTGTCCCTGGAGCACCTGTGAATCTTTATGCTGAAGCTGTAATTTTCAGTTATTTCTGGGCAGTTCCCTGGTCAGTTTACAGCACAAAGGAGAATTAATTTATTTAAATGCATCTTTTACCCTGCTTCTAGTGAGGAACTAAATGCGTCTTCTAAAAGGCATCAATCTGACCAGCTAGCTCAGTGGGTCCTCATCCAGCAGTGCTCCAATCCTGCTGGAGGGAATGTGAGCACAGGTGGCGAGGTCTCGGTCCAGCCAGGAGTTCTACATTAGAAAAAGCTTAGTTTGTGTGCCGTATAACCATCCCCAGGGATTCAGAAATCAAGAGATTTTTTTTTAAATAATAAATTTGGGATACTGTTTGTTTTCCTTCGGGTTTCTGAGGTGCTGTTCAGGGTTAGAATTTCCACAAGCAAGGAAGGGTGGGGTTAGAAACTTAATTTTAAAAAAATGAAATCTGAGATTCACACATCATCACTTGACTCCAGAAGCTGGGGCTTTAAGAAAAACACCACATATAGCAAGACTCACAATCAAAGTTTAAGACTTTCTCGCCCCCCCCCCCCATGCTGTTACCCAAACATATTTATCCTAAACCTGGAATTACATGTTTGGATGCATCCAGTGTAAGTGTGGGTCCTTCAGGGGCTGATCAAAGTCAATGGGAGTTTTCCCACTGACTTCAATGGCCCTGGATCAGGCCCATATGGTGTATACAGAGAAAAACATATGTTCTGCAAATATTCTACAACCAGAAATGCTCCTACCCCTTGCCTGGTCACCTTAGAGAGATTAGGATACATGGGAATTCACTTCAGACCTATGACCCTCTCAGCACACTCTATGACATGTGCCTATAACTTCCAGTGCTTGCCTGTTGTTAAATTGGAATCAGTCCCATCTGAAGGTAAATATGCCCAATGGTCTGTGATGGGATGTTAGATGGGGCGGGATCTGAGTTACTACAGAGAATTCTTTCCTGGGTGCTGGATGATGAGTCTTGCCCACATGCTCAGGGTTTAACTGATCGCCATATTTGGGGTTGGGAAGGAATTTTCCTCCAGGGCAGATTAGCAGAGGCCCTGGGGGTTTTTCACCTTCCTCTGCAGCGTGGGGCATGGGTCACTTGCTGGAGGATTCTCTGCACCTTGAGGTCTTTAAACCACGATCTGAGGACTTCAGTAACTCAGACATAGGTTAGGGGTTTGTTACAGGAGTGGGTGGGTGAGATTCTGTGGCCTGCATTGTGCAGGAGGTCAGACTAGATGATCATAATGGTCCCTTCTGACCTTAAAGTCTATGAGTCTATGAATATAAGGGGGTTTTATAAGTCACCGTACCTCTAAGAGCAGGTAATCGTCAACCAAGTCCTGCTGTGGGTTTCAATGGCCCAGGTTCTTAGCTACTAACTGAGGGTGCCTCCACCTGACTAATTAAGGGAGTCAGGAGCTCAACTATACCTTTCTATGTGATTTCAACCACCCCGACCCTTCCCCTATGACTAGCCTGATACCTTGTAATACTCTTCTGACACCTTTGTAATGGATGAACCAACAATCAATGTACACTTTATTTGCAAGGGAAAACATAGAGGTACAATATAAAGGGAAGGGGATGATGGATTTGGAGTGGGTAAATCAGTAACACCATTACAACTTGCAAGTAACACAATCCCCAGGGTGGATTTCTCTGGAATCACAAGTCCAGTTTAGTACATACTAGTGAGCTCTGTAATGTGGAGGAACCCACAGACCTTGATGAGTCGTTGAAAGCCTGAAGCTGCTTGAGTGAGACAAGGTGACGAGGGCACTGATTTGCCTGGGGGGCCAACATCGCAGTGGTAGCAACAGGCGTTACTCACAGTGGAAACAAATCCCATGGTATAGAGGGCCTCCTCAGTGTTTCCAAGATAAGTTGCTCTCTCCCAGCAGAGTTTGGCAGATGCCTTTCAGGGGAAAATAAGCAATGCCCCTGGAGGCAGACAGTTGGGAGATCGCCCGCGCTCCCCTCGGGCAGGGGGAGACAGTCAGGGGATCGCCCGCGCTCCCCTCGGGCAGGGAGAGACAGCCGGGGGTTCGCCCGCGCTCCCCTCGGGCAGGGGGAGAGAGTCGGGGGGGTCGCCCGCGCTCCCCTGGGGCAGGGAGAGGCAGTCGGGGGATCGCCCGCGCTCCCCTCGGGCAGGGGGAGACAGTCAGGGGATCGCCCGCGCTCCCCTCGGGCAGGGAGAGACAGCCGGGGGTTCGCCCGCGCTCCCCTCGGGCAGGGAGAGACAGCCGGGGGTTCGCCCGCGCTCCCCTCGGGCAGGGGGAGAGAGTCGGGGGGGTCGCCCGCGCTCCCCTCCGGCAGGGGAGAGAGTCGGGGGGGTCGCCCGCGCTCCCCTCGGGCAGGGGAGACAGTCGGGATCGCCCGCGCTCCCCTCGGGCAGGGGGAGAGAGTCGGGGGATCGCCCGCGCTCCCCTGGGGCAGGGAGAGGCAGTCGGGGGATCGCCCGCGCTCCCCTCGGGCAGGGCAGACAGGGGATCACTCGTGCTCCCCTCTGACAGGGAGAGACAGTCGGGATCGCCCGCGCTCCCCTCCGGCAGGGGAGAGAGTCGGGGGGGTCGCCCGCGCTCCCCTCGGGCAGGGGAGACAGTCGGGATCGCCCGCGCTCCCCTCGGGCAGGGGAGACAGTCGGGATCGCCCGCGCTCCCCTCGGGCAGGGCAGACAGTCGGGATCGCCCGCGCTCCCCTCGGGCAGGGGGAGACAGTCAGGGGATCACTCGTGCTCCCCTCTGACAGGGAGAGACAGTCGGGGGATCGCCCGCACTCCCCTCGGGCAGGGCAGACAGGGGATCACTCGTGCTCCCCTCTGACAGGGAGAGACAGTCGGGGGATCGCCCGCACTCCCCTCGGGCAGGGCAGACAGGGGGTCGCCCGCGCTCCCCTCGGGCAGGGGGAGAGAGTCGGGGGGTCGCCCGCGCTCCCCTCGGGCAGGGGGAGAGAGTCGGGGGGTCGCCCGCACTCCCCTGGGGCAGGGAGAGGCAGTCGGGGGATCGCCCGCGCTCCCCTCGGGCAGGGCAGACAGGGGATCACTCGTGCTCCCCTCTGACAGGGAGAGACAGTCGGGATCGCCCGCGCTCCCCTCCGGCAGGGGAGAGAGTCGGGGGGGTCGCCCGCGCTCCCCTCGGGCAGGGGAGACAGTCGGGATCGCCCGCGCTCCCCTCGGGCAGGGGAGACAGTCGGGATCGCCCGCGCTCCCCTCGGGCAGGGGGAGAGAGTCGGGGGATCGCCTGCGTTCCCCTCGGGCAGGGCAGACAGGGGATCACTCGTGCTCCCCTCTGACAGGGAGAGACAGTCGGGGGATCGCCCGCACTCCCCTCGGGCAGGGCAGACAGGGGATCACTCGTGCTCCCCTCTGACAGGGAGAGACAGTCGGGGGATCGCCCGCACTCCCCTCGGGCAGGGCAGACAGGGGGTCGCCCGCGCTCCCCTCGGGCAGGGGGAGAGAGTCGGGGGGTCGCCCGCGCTCCCCTCGGGCAGGGGGAGAGAGTCGGGGGGTCGCCCGCACTCCCCTCGGGCAGGAGAGACAGTCGGGGGGTCGCCCGTGTTCCCCTCGGGCAAAGTTGTCTTCCTCTCATTCCCCCCTCCAATTGGCTTAGTGATCTCTCCATCCTCTAGGGTTTGCTCAATCACAAGGCTGATCGCCCGTGGCAAGATTAGCATGCTGCACTCTTCCCCATCTCTCATCCACCCAGCAACAAGCCTGGCTCCCTTTTCAGTCAGACCCATTAGCCCTGGTTACGTGAGTTATTCTCTGCAACACCCCAATGAAACCTCAGCAGCCAGCACACAGCTTAGTCACTCCAGGTGGGGCTTGTAAGCGCCATTTTGCTGAGTGCTACCTGAGCAGGTAGGAGGAGCTTGTCACCAATAAGAAAGAGGGGGCATTTGGGAAATGCGCAGAGGGGTCAGAAACATCATAGAATTGAAAGATATCACCTGGAAGAAGAGACATGTTCAGTGGGGAAGTGTCCATCAGACCCTGTTTGAAATAGACAAACACTGCTATGGCTTGAGAAGCCAAAGATTCAGGTGAGTTTGTTGTGACCTGGGATAGTGTATTGTTGTGGGTATTTCCTTAACCTCAAATGTGGTCTCTCTCTTATATGACAATTAAAACATAGTTTAATACCAGCCTGGGAATTTAATTTGTTATTGCTGGATCAAAGGGAAAGCAGGTTGTATCTGAGTTGGGAGACTGGGTCCACCCCACACCACAGAGCTGGGGCTGACACCCACCATTTGGCTGTCAGGGAACCAAGTGATGTGGAAACAATGCTCAGGTCTTGTTCAAAGGGACCGTTTGGTCTAATGTTTAATGATTTTCTACCTCGTACTGCCTTTCAGCTAACCTGGTTCTTGCTGTTTGGCGCAGGGCCCTCTTACTGGGAGACAGCTCTCTGCTGCAGCTGAGATGTGCCAAGGCACCTAAACTGGCCCTTCCTTGGTATCAAAGAGAGGGGACTGCCGGTAGGCAGCTCTGTCCTTAGGAACGTGCGTTCAAGCCAAATGGAGAAGTTGGTTGTTTTCTGGTGCCTGGCTATCTGTACAGTTCTATGTTGGGGGGGCTGGAATATTGTGTATTGTCAGAGGCAGAAAGAATAAATAAATACATAAATAAATATTGTGGAAAGTAGTGTCTGGCCCTTGGAGGCAGCCTTGGCCAACGATGCAGGGAGGTCATAGCAGCCCACGCACTTGTCACAGTGCTGAAAGGTGAAATTAGGGCTAAAGAAGGACCCTGGATACCACTGGGGACACATGCCTGAAAGTACAAGATCCCGTTGCACCTGCACTCTAGTACATTGGTATGTTCTGATTAGTATTTTGGAGAAAGTCAGACCAAGTGAGGCAGTTCATTAGTCTCCTGGGGCTTCCTGGCTGGGAGGTGGCACTTTGGCAAGAGCTACTGGGGAAAGAGCAGGTATTTTCATAGATTTGTAAAGTTTAAGGCCGGAAAGGACCATCTGATCTGATCATCTAGTCTGATCTTCAGTATATCACAGGCCATTTAATTTCACCCAGTTACCCCTGTATTAAGACCAATAACTTGTGTTTGTCTAAAGCATCTTCCAGAAAGGCATCCAGTCTTGACTAGAAGACATCAAGGGATGGAGAATCCACTGCTCCCTTTGGTAGCTTGTCCCAACGTTCAGTTAAAATGTTGCCTTACTTCTAATTGGAATCTGTCTGGCTTTAGCTTCCAGTCACTGGTTCTTGTTCTGCCTTTCTCTGCTAGATTAAAGAGCCTCAATATTTTCTCCCTGTGAAGGTAATGATACACTGTAATCAACTCCCGCTCAATCTTCTTTTGGATAAACAGATCAAGCATGGGCGGTGGGTATAATAAGCCAGAGAAGGCTCTGCCTTCCCTAGCCGCAGCCGCTGCCGCAGGACACTGGGCTGGGGCTGCTCCGGCCCCGAGCCGGCTGACGCAGCTGGGGCTGCTCGGGCCAGGGCTCGGGTGGGTCCGTCGACCTGCTGCGGCTGGCCTGGGGCTCCTCTGGCGGCGGGGGTGGGGGTGGCCCGGGGCTTCTCCAGCCACGGGAAAGGAGGGTGGGGGACTCAGGCCGTGGGGGCCAGGGCCTCATGCGAAATGGGTGAGACCCCGGGGCAAGCCTCCCGGAATGGGGGGGTCCACCCTCCACCCATGAGATCAAGCCCTTTCACTCTCAATGCAAAGCATTTTCTCGAGTCATCCAATCACTTTTGTGGCTCTTTTCTGCACCTCCTCAATTTTTCAACAGCCTTTTAAAAATGTGGACACCAGAACTGGACGCAGTATTGCAGTATCGGTCTCATGATTAATCGCAGTTTTAATCGCACTGTTAAACAATAATAGAATACCATTTGTTTAAATATTTTTGGATGTTTTCTACATTTTCAAATATATTGATTTCAATTACAACACAGAATACAAAGTGTACAGTGCTCACTTTATATTTTTATTACAAATATTTACACTGTAAGAAAACAAAAGAAATAGTATTTTTCAAATCACCTCATACAAGTACTGAAGTGCAATTTCTTCATCATGAAAGTTGAACTTACAAATGTAGAATTATGTACCAAAAAATCTGCATTCAAAAATAAAACCATGTACAACTTTAAAGCCTACAAGTCCACTCAGTCCTGTTTCTTGTTCAGCCAATCGCTCAGACAAACAAGTTTGGTTACATTTGCAGGAGATAATGCTGCATGCTTCTTTTTACAATGTCACCTGAAAGTGAGAACAGGCGTTTGCCTGGCACTGTTGTAGCCGGCATCGCAAGATATTTGTGCGCCAGATGCACTAAAGATTCATATGTCCCTTCATGCTTCAACCACCATTCCAGAGGACATGCGTCCATGCTGATGATGGGTTCTGCTCGATAACGATCCAAAGCAGTGCAGACCGATGCATGTTCATTTTCATCATGAGTCAGATGCCACCAGCAGAAGGTTGATTTTCTTTTTAGGTGGTTCAGATTCTGTAGTTTCCGCATCAGAGTGTTGCTCTTTTAAGACTTCTGAAAGCATGCTTCACACCTCGTCCCCCTCAGATTTTGGAAGGCACTTCAGATTCTTAAACCTTGGGTTGAGTGCTGTAGCTATTTTTAGAAATCTCACATTGGTACCTTCTTTGTGTTTTGTCAAATCTGCAATGAAAGCGTTCTTAAAATAAACAACATGTGCTGAGTCATCATCCGAGACTACTATAACGTGAAATATATTGCAGAACGCGGGTAAAACAGAGCTGGAGACATACAATTCTCCCCCAAGGAGTTCAGTCACAAATTTAATTAACACATTTTTTTAACGAGCATCATCAGCATAGAAGCATGTTCTCTGGAATGGTGGCCGAAGCATGAAGGGGCATAGGAATGTTTAGCATAACTGGCATGTAAATACCTTGCAATGCTGACTACAAAAGTCCCATGCGAACTCCTGTTCTCACTTTCTAGTGACATTGTAAATAAAAAGCGGGCAGCATTATCTCCTGTAAATGTAAACAACCTTGGTTGTCTTAGCGATTGGCTGAACAAGAAGTAGGACTGAGTGGACTTGTAAGCACTAAAGTTTTGTATTGTTTTGTTTTTGAGAGCAGTTATGTAACAAAAAAAAACCCTACATTTGTAAGTTGCAAGTTTGTCAAGCGCCTTACAAAAGTTCGAGTGTATTACATCTATGTAGTTTCCTTTATCAACAAAACTTTTAATGTCAAAAAATTAAATCAGGTTTGTTTGAAAGATTTATTTTCCATAAAACCATGTTGGCTGGCATTAATTATATTCCTATCCTTTAATTGTTCATAAATTGAATCCCATGTCAGTTTTTCCATTATGTTCCCCAGGATTGATGTCAGGTTAACTGATCTGTAGTTAATTGGATCATCCCACTTGCCCATTTTGAATACTGGCACATCATTAGGGCTCTTCCACTCTTCTGGAATTTCCTTGCTATTCCAAGATTTATTAAAAATTAACACCAGTGGGCCAGAAATCTCCTCAGTGACTCAATTCTTTTAGCACTTTTGGGTCAAGTTAACTGGTCCTGTTGAAAATTTTTTTGTCTCCCTAGTAGACAACAACATCTTCCTTAGTTAAGAATGGACTGGAATGTACTTCATGATCCTTATGTGATATAAGTACATCATCCTGCTTCTTTCCAAATATAGAACATAAATATTTATTGAACACTTCTGCCTTTTCTACATCAACAGTGTTACAATCTCCATACAGTAATGGGCCTATACAATTGCTAGGATTTCTTTTGTTCTTAATATATTTAGAAAACGCCACCTCGTTCTTCTTAGTTCTCTGGTGTATTTAGCTTCCCTTATCAATTTTCTACACTTCATAACTTCTAATTTATATAGATTGCTATGTATTTTCACTTTTTTCCTTTTCCTATATGTGACTTTATTGCTAGTCATTGCCTTCACTTCACCACTGAACCAGGATTGGCTAACAACCCAAGTCTCAATTTCTTGATTGCAGAATCGTGGCATTTTGGCCATCTCTTCTTAACTCCCAATTTTCATTCAGATTTTTCTGTCTAAATTTTCCTCCCAATTAATTTTATTCAAATTTTCTCAATTTTGGAAACTTCACTCTTTTGAAGCACCAAATTATATTACTAGTTAGAACTGTCCTCTGATTGCCTATATTGAATGAAATCAGATCATGATCACTGGTCCCTAGGCATCTACCAACTTCTAGTACACTGATGAATTCATCTTTATCAGTCAGAAAGAGGTCCAAAATAGAATTACCTTGCATTGCATGTAATACCTTTTGCATTAGAAAATTATGGGTTTTAGAAGCTCTAATAGGGTGTGGGGTATTTGTCCTACCAAAATCAAGTTTCTGATAACAGCACTCCCATACAGAGAGAATGCTTGCAGGGTGCCCGTGGGAGACTGGCTGGATATATCAGGTTGGTTGGTTGGCTGCTAATTAACTGAACACGATGCTGTGAAAGGTGCCAGACTGACAGCCCTGATGACTGGAGTCCTCTCCTTACCCTTACAATAGCTGCAGCATTGACAGTGACAGCGCAAACTCCTCAACCAGGTGCTTCAGGCCGGGTCTGGAGGCAGGGGAGGCTATAGCTGGGCCGGGCACTTCTCCTCCGGCGGCGCAGGGCCCGGAGGCAAGGGGGCTGCCCGAAGCCGGTAGCGCTGGCTCGGGCAGCTTGGCTCTTAAACAGAGCTGAAGTCTGAGTCCGGGGAGGAGCAGAGCAGCCGCGGGAGAGGAAGTGCCCGGCCGGTATTTTTCCCGGACATGTTTGGCTTTTTGGCAATTCCCCCCGGACGGGGGTTTGATTGCCGAAAAGCCGGACATGTCCGGGAAAAACCGGACGTACGGTAACCCTAGGGTATGTTTACACTGTATGTAAACATTCTGGCTCGGGCTGGAGTCCAGGCTCTAGGACCCTGCGAGGTGGGAGGATCCCAGAGCTCAGGCTGCAGCCTGAGCCTGAATGTCTACACCGCAATTACACCGTCCCGTAGCCCAAGCCCTGCGAACCCGAGTCAGCTGGCACCGGCAAGCTGTGGGTTTTTAATTGCAGCATAGACATACCCTTTGTTCAGAAATGGACTGACACCCCCATACCATTTCGAAATGGCCACTCGGCAGCCACCAGCTGGTAGCAGCTTTCAGGCCCAGCAACTGTCAGCTCTTTGAAGCAGAGATTATCTTTTTGCCCTGTGTTAGTACGGTACCTACCACCATGGGGCCTGGTCCGTGGCAGGGGCTCTAAGCACCATGGTAATACAAAGAATGTAAGTACCGACCTGAGTCACCCAGTGCTAGCCAGCTGCACAGTCTGGTCCCCCTGCTCCAACACTGCAGTTCTCTCCAATGGGGAAGTTCATGTCTGTAGTCGCTTTTCTCAGTGCTCCTGCCCAGAACATCCCACTCCCGTGTCTGCATGGGAACCACCTCTGAGCCCCCGGTGGCTGAGCTGACAAGGCCAGCACACAGGGAAGCCACGCTAGTTAGAAGAACCAGGGAGGGCTGTGGGGCAGTGCGCAGATCACTCTGGGACGTCACATACTCTCTGCTCCATCTGCTAAAGCAGGGGTCTCAAACTCAAATGACCACGAGGGCCACATGAGGACTAGTACATTGGCCGAGGGCCACATTACTGACACCTCCCCCCGCCACCCTTGGCCCCGCCCCCACTCCACCCCTTCCATGAGACCCTGCCCCCATTCCAACCCCTTCCCTGAAATCTCCACCCCAACTCTGCCCCCTTCCTGCCCCCAGGGAGGGCAGGAGGGGTGTGGGGTGTGGTGGGGGCTCAGGGCAGGGAGTTGGGG
Source organism: Emys orbicularis (assembly GCF_028017835.1). NCBI lineage: Eukaryota > Metazoa > Chordata > Testudines > Emydidae > Emys > Emys orbicularis. Next base: position 131,308,992 of record NC_088689.1, read on the forward strand.
TGTGGGGTACAGCAGGGGGTTGGGCTGCAGGAGGGGTGCGGGGTAGAGCAGGGGGTTGGGCTGCAGGAGGGGCTTGGGGGGCAGGCTCCGGCCCGACACGCACCGGGGGCAGGGCAGGCCGCCTGCCTGCCTGTCCCCACACCGCTCCGGGAAGTGGCCGGAACTTGGGGGAGGAGGGGCACAGGGGTCTGTGTCTTGCTGTTGCTTCAGGCACCACCCCCAGCAGCTCACATTGGCTGGGAACGGGGAACTGTGGCCAATGGGAGCTGCTGGGGGGCGCTGCCTGAAGCAAGAGCAACACACAGACCCCTGTGCCCCCCCTTCCCCACGTTCCGGCCGCTTCCCGGAGTGGCAGGGGGCAGGGCAGGCAGGGAGCCTGCCCTTCCCCTGGTGCGCGTCGGGCTGGAGCCGCTCTAGGTAAATGCGGGGGCAGGGGGGGCGCGAGGAGCTCGCGGGCCGCAGAAAACAACCCCGCGGGCCGCATGCGGCCCCCGGGCCGCGTGTTTGAGACCCCTGTGCCAAAGCCTAGTTTGATGAACAGGTGGGAGATATTTGATGGGGGAAGCAGGGACCCAAGATCACCTAGATAACCTCTGGGATTTATACTCTGTGGCTCAGCCAGGCTGCACACAAGAGTAGGACATAAACGCAGACAGCTCCAAATGTGATCAGTACCTGCAACTGAGTGAGGCAAGAGGAAACCAAGCTGAAACTTAGAGTATGCCTACCCTGCACTGTTAGCCCAAAGATCAGTGGGACCTGAGCCCACTGGCTCAATGTTTGTAACCCCAGGCTTGAGCGTCCACATGAATATTGACCCTAGGTTCAGAATTTCTGTGCTCAGGAGTCTACACTCGATTACACAGACCCAAGTCAAACCAGCCTAGGCCCGGCTTTCTAGCACCTTACCCACTTGTAGCCACTGTAGCCCTTGGTTTTTGGTGCAGTGTGGGAAAACGTGACTGTCCACCTCCCACGTTAGAGGAAGCTGTCGCAACCTGCCAACACAACCTGCCATGTCACCTTTTGGGTCTGCATGCTCCCGTCATCCAGAGCCAGCAACACGGAAATGTCACCATTGTCTTTCTTGGGGTTTCACTCCTGTTTCAGGAAATGAGCAGAGCATCCATTAGACACTGGTGGACATTTCGGTGGCATTTTCTGACCTACCAAAGGCACCTGTCAGAGGAGGAGGAGGATGATACAAACATGGCAGACTCAAACTGGCTGATGCTGCTCACAGCTCTTGGTATAGCTGCTGATTCTCTTACACTGACTGGCTCTTCTGGAGCAGGGCCACAAACAGAGACTGGTGGGATCACATAGTCAAGCAGATCGGGATGATCAAGTGTGGGTCCAGAACTTTAACATGAAGAAAGCTACATTTCTGGTGCTTTGTGAGCAGCTTGCCTCAAACGTCTAAGCATAATGACATATGCATGAGGATGGACATGCAGTCCAGAAATGGGTTGTTATAACCATCTGGAAGCTGGCTACCCCAGACTGCTGCAGGTCCATTGCTAATCAGTTTGGCATGGAAAGTCAACTGTGGGTAAGGTGTTGGTGGAGGTTTTTAAGGCAAGCAGGAGTTGTGGGCATAAATAATATCCCTGAAGTAATTGCTGGTTTTCAAAGAATGGGGTTTCTAAACTGCACTGGAGCCATTGATGGGACTCATGTGCCCATAGTTTGCCCTCCTCAAGGAGCATGAGTACATAAAGCACAAAGGGTACTACTCCATTGTTATGCGGGGCCTTGTGGACCACAAAGGTAAATGTATGGAAACGTTCATGACACCAGGGTTTCCCACTGATCAGGAGTCTACCTTTATAGTCAGGCTGGGACACTATTCCCAGGAAATGACATGGTCATACATGAAGTAACCATCCCCACTGTTATTCTGGGGGACCCCACGTACCCCCTTTTGCCTTGGCGTATAAAACCATACCCTGATCTCAGAGGCCCTGGTAAAAGTGTTTAATTATGCTCTCAGTAGGTGTAGAAAGGTGGTTGAATGTGCGTTTGGCAGATTGAAATCTCTCTGATGCTGTTTACAGAACTGTTTGGATTCCAATGTCATCAATGCTGTCTGCATTACTGTGTCTTGCTGTGCTCTTCACAATCTTTGTGACTCCAGAGGTGGGCCATTTGTCCCTGGGTGGCCCTGTGACAGTAATGGGTTGCTGAACCGATGCATTTCCTGGCTGAGTGTACCTGTCATAGCTGGAGCAGGATGCACCCGGGCCACAGAAATCAGGGAGGCTTTGTATACCCACACTGTGGACTCCCCTGGGCAATGGAAGACGGGAAATAGTATGTTTATGGATGTATTTGTGCAGCAGCTTTCCAGTAAATGAAGGACTGTCACTGTATGCTAAGAATGGGGGGTGTTAATTGTCAGGAATTGTTCATTGTGGACGAGACAACTTAATATAATGGGGGGGGACAATGGTCTGTGTGACATGAACTGTGGATTTCATTGTGGATTGATCAGAATAGATGTATTGAGAAAGTGCGTTTGGATGCAACTTCTCAGTTGCACTTTACATGTTTTTATCATTCTGATTAAAAATACACATTATATGATGTGATGCAATCATGGTAAAAACTTTATGAATGAAATAAAAGCCTTTTCTTACGACTGTATTACAAAAAAGCAACATTAAAGCATTGTCAGGCAGGCCAGCTGTCATTGCACCACCAAAACACCAGTAATAAACCAATGCCAAAGCCAATCATAAAACAAAGCGCATAAAGAAAACCCTGTGGATAGTATAAACAATGAAACCAGGGCCAACAAATAAATTCCCTACTTTTGCAAGTTCTCTGGCCCCGTCATCTCCTCTCCCTTTCTTGTGTGTTTAGCACATACTTAGAGCCACTGTATGGGGGTGGAGGCCAGTAGGAGCTACGTTTGCCCTGTCTAGTTAGTGTTGTCCCAGTTGGGCCACTCAGCCATGGAATTGTCCAATGTGTTCTTGGCCTGCAGCATATGGTACTGTGTAGGGGACTCAGGATATGGTGGGGGTGCAGCAGGAGCCTCTTAAACGGGTCTTTCTGGAGCGTGCTCTCTTTCTCCCTCAAGTAACATTTCTGTTCCACAAACTGCACTGCCAGCCTCTTCTCATGCACTGCAATTCTGTCCTCAGGCTCTGCAACCTGTCTGTGCCTTTCCCCTTTCCCCTTGCCATGAATCCTTTTCGTGTGGGTACTGCACCTGCTTGTTTGCCCTGTCTAGAATGTCCACCATACTTTCATCATGGAAACACATCCTCTTGGACTGCTCTCTGACGGTTCAAAATCCCAGGGTCCTGCTGAAGTATGGCTAAGCTGCACAAGGGCCTGCACAGGCTGAAAGCAGACCTCAAATCGTAGCAGTGTAGAACTGGAAGGGACCTCATCTAGTCCACTCCCCTGCACTCAAGGCAGAACTAAGTAGTAACTAGACCATTCCTGACAGGTGTTTGTCTAACTTGTTCTTAAATCCTCCAATGACGAGATTCTACAACCTCCCTAGGCAATTTGTTCCAGTACTTAACCACTTTGACAGTTAGGAAATTTTTTCCTAATATCCTAGGGTTACCATATTTCCACAATCGAAAAAGAGGACACTGGGGGGGGGGGCGGAGGGGAGGGGAGGGGAGCCCCGCTCTAGCCCCGCCCCCACCCTGCCCCCATCCACTCCCTCCCACTTCCCACCCCGACTGCCCCTCTCAGAACCCCCAACACCCCCTGCTCCTTGTCCCCTGACTGCCCCCTCCTGGGACCCCTGCCACTAACTGCCCCCTAGGACCCCACCCCCTATCTAAGCCTCCCTGTTCCTTGTCCCCTGACTGCCCCCTCCTGGGACCCCTGCTCCTAACTGCCCTCCAGAACCCCACCCCCTACCTAAGCCTCCCTGTTCCTTGTCCCCTAACTACCCCCTCCTGAGACCCCCTGCCCTAACTGCCCCCCTAGGACCCTACCCCCTACCTGTACCCTGACTGCCCAAAACCTTATCCACCCCCCGACCCCCAGACAGACCCCCCCCGAACTCCCGACCCATCCAACCCTGCTCCCTGTCTCTTGACTGCCCCCTCCAGAACCTCCCTGCCCCTTCTCCGACCCCCTGGCCCCCTTACCGTGCCACTCAGAACAGAGCGCTGTGGAGCGGCGCGCTGGGCAGCAGGGGCGGGTGAGCAGGGGGAGGAGCTCCAGACTGCCGGAGGCCCGATGCGAACGGCCGGCCGGCGATCTGCGAATGCAGGGAGGGGGAGGGAGGGAGAGAGAGGAGGGGAGTGATTTCAAGCTGCAGGGGAAAGGAGGGGCTCTGGCTGTCGGAGCCCCGTGCGAGTGGCAGGATCCGGCCGGCTGCCCTGTCAGCTGCGCGCACTCTGCATGGGGGGGGGGGGGGGGGAAGTCCGGACATTTACAAATTCCCCCCGGACGCTATTTTTAACTCAAAAAAGCCGGACATGTCCGGGAGAATCCGGACGAATGGTAACCCTATAATATCCAAACTAAACCTCCCTTGCTGCAATTTAAGCCTATTGCTTTTTGTCCTAGCCTCAGAGGTTAAGCAGAACAATTTTTTCACCCTCCTCCTTGTAACAACCTTTTATGCACTCGAAAATTGATGTCCTCCTCAGTCTTCTCTTTTCCAGACTAAACAAACCCATTTTTTTCAATCTTTCCTCATAGATCAGGTTTTCTAGAACTTAAATAATTTTTACTGCTCTCCTTTGGACTTTCTCCAATTAATCCACATCTTTCCTGAAATGCGGTGCCCAGAACTGGACATAATTCCCCAGTTGAGGCCTAATCAGTGCTGAATAGAGTGGAAGAATTACTTCTTGTGTCTTGCTCACAACTCCTGCTGACACAGCCCAGAATGATGTTTGCTTTTTTTGCAACAGTGTTACACTGTTGACTCCTATTTAGCTTGCGATCCACTATAACCCCAGATCCCTTTCCGCAGTACTCCTTCCTAGGCAGTCATTTCCCATTTTGTATGTGTGCAACTGATTGTTCCTTCCTAAGTGGAGTACTTTGCATTTGTCCTTATTGAATTTCATCCTATTTACTTCAGACCATTTCTCCAGTTTGTCCAGATCATTTTGAATTTTAATCCTATCCTCCAAAGCACTTGCAACCCCTCCCAGCTTGGTAACATCCACAAACTTTATAAGTGTGCTCTCTATGTCATTATCTAAATCATTGATGAAGAAATTGAACAGAACCAGACCAGGATTGATCCCTGCGGGACACCACTCGATATGTCCTTCCGGCTTGACAGTAAACCACTGACAACTATTTTCTGGGAACAGTTTTCCAATCGTCTCAGTACTTCAAACAAGGTTCAGTGCCTTCACTGAGAAAAGGGCCTGTGGAATTTCAAGGCCAAAAATGATACTTTATAAAACTCTGATTCAGTATATTGTTAGAGGAATGCTTCGGTGCCCAGAAGCTCCATGAACACAACCGAGTTAATCAAAGTTAAAAGAGTGAACACAAGATAAAATGTACAAATGCTATGGGGAGGGGGCCTGTGGTTTACTACCTAAGCTTTCTCTATCCTTTCAGGCATTCCACATTCTGGAGGACATAACAATCTTGGAGTTTCTTGAATGGCAAAGGGACATTCTATTCCAAGCTGCTGGTGGAAAGCCAGCCATGTATGGCATAGGGGTTTTCAAGTTGATGGTGATTGAGCAGTACATCTCCAAGTGGAGTGGGCGGGTGTACTACAGAGATGGGCCCAGAAAAATATACCCTTATACAAACTGTGACTATCTATCTGGAGTTTCTACTACAGGAAAAGTTTGCAGCTATCAACACCTGGGACTGGGTCAAAATTCCTGGGGGAATCAACAGGATGCTGCATTAGTGTCCACATGGATTACTGCCTCCCGACAGCTTCCTGTACAGCCTGCTCTGACTACATCTACCTATGGACGACATGCAAGCACACGTGATAACACAAACACTCAAAGAACTACACAGCCATTCCCCAGCCGCATCTCCCAGTACATTGTCTAGTCTGCAAACAACCCCCCAACTGTATGTTGGATATTGGTTTTGTCACACATGCACTACGTTGTACCTGCCCTCCATCACCCCTATGCAGTTTACTGTTTACAGACAGTTTGTTATGCTGTGGTGTGGCTGATTTGTACAGAGCAGCATACTAAAAGGGAAGGCCTTATAAGGTTCTTACTCTTAACACCTTGGCACAGACATCTCTGGAGGCATGTGCGAGTATCAAGTAAAAATTTAATGTGAAATGTTTGTTTCACTGTTTGTGCTTCCCAGTCTCTTCTGCGTTCCATGTGGTGGTCATGTAATGCCAAGGAGCAAGCATGCAATCTGCCCTCAGTGTATACATGCTGCTACCCACAGCTTGCAATACAGTTTGCATTGGGTCGTAAAACAGAAATACTTCCCATCCCCCTATATTAACAACCACAAAATGAATCCAGAAACTTACCAGGGTCCAGGGCTATGTCTGCTGTCAGCACCATGGCGGGTTGCTCCTCCAGGGGCTCATCAAATAGCTTCTCTAGGTACGGATCCAGGATGCACTGCAGCTGCTCTGGCATTAAAGCCTCCTTGCAGATTGGTGTGAGCACCAGAATCATTTTGCTAGCCTGATCAGGCATCTGCTGGCTCTTCTCCAGTCCTAGACTGGATCTGGGGCTGAGAAAGTTGCCATCCCGGTTGACCAGGTCTCCAGTCCAGTGAATCCCCAACATTGCCAGCTTCTTCAGTATTTCTGGGTATGCATGGTCATTCTTGGAACTCTTACTGAAGTCGAACGTTTTGCTCACCTAGCACCAGTTTTACCAAAAAGCTGGCTGTGATCATGTGACCAGGGAGCAGTGTGCTTGGCAACCGACGACTTCTTGTCAGTGACCACTGCAAACCCACAAGAAAGTTCACTCTGTTTGCAGCTCAGTGGCCAGAATAAATAAATGTAAGGTTTCAACCCAACAGCTGTACTTGACTCCCAGGAAACAGAAGCAACTCCGCTGGTTTGATTGGCTAGTCTTGGGATTGAAAGGACAATTCCCCATGGAATTGTGGCATAGCATTGGCAGCCTCTCAGGACATGAGTCTGGGAGACCCAGACCTGAGCTGAGCCCACGCAGCAAAACAATGGAGTTTGGACCCAAGTCACAGAGTTGGGCTCAAACCCACCCACGCTCTTGCTGGGGCCTGGGGCCTGGGCGATTTACTGGCCTGACTCAGACAAAATTGTGTGTAGATGGAAGGGGGCTTTGGGCTCAAGCCTGAGCCCACATTGCAGCGTAGACATACCCTTACTCACCCAGAGAGCACAGGATGGGCTAGAGATACACACAGGCCTGCAGGTACCCTGGGCCTTAGAAAACCTGTGCAGACAGTGCCATACAGGTACATGCACACAGTCAGGCAAAACACTCCTCGAGGAGCACGCCAGACTCTCCCCCAGCAGCAGGCAGAGCGCAGACCTGCGGCCAATGCCCCTGCAACTCACCCCAGTGCAGACAATGGATTTCCCTTCTGCCCCTATCAGCTCTCACCTTGCGTGCTACCCAGTCACCACTGTGACAGATTCAAGGATATTGCAGAAAATTGCTGTAACACCTGGGAGTTCAAAAGATTATATTAAAAATATGCCAGAAAAGTATGGACTTTTGCGATAAGTAGTCTTTAAGTGGCTTTCCAGGCAAATTCCCTAGGGAGAGGCTAATGCAAATTCCCCAACTCCAGTTATGGAAAAACACAGCCCTTTGAAGCTATGTCCTGGGGAGAGGGCCGTAGTCTGCTGATTACCTGTTACAGGAGGCCAAGATCAGAAGCCCCAACAGTATAAAGAGACGGCTTATCTGCCCAGTCTCTGTTCTGGTTCTGGATCTAAGATGGATGAACATGTAACCGTGGGGAAAACCCATTTGTGGGGTTTGAAGGACTAAACCCTACTAGAGCCTTAGGTTGGAGTTGGGGGGGGGGGACCTCTGGTAAGCCTTTTAGTACGTGGGCAGGTTCTTATATTTCTTTAATATGTTTTTTTTTTTCCTGTACCACTTTTACCCCAAGAATAAATGTTCTTGCTTAGAAGAAGCTGTGTGATAACTTGTAACTGCCAGTTCCCCTTCACAGCTCTCACAGGTCCCTCACACTCGCATTTCACTCTGAGCACTTCTCTGTCACGTCCGCTGGCTGTAGACTGAAGTGTTGTGAGCAGCTCAGCCTCACCAAGTCTGTGAATTCAACTCCTTCTCACGAAGCCAGGCTTAGATGTTTGTAGGGCCCCTGCCTCATTTGTTCCAGACGTCAGAAGGTGTGTAGTGAATGAGGCAGGGGATGGCAGGATGAAAAAGAATGGACTTGTAGCTTAAGCAGATGAATGCCACCCTGAAGAATTGCAATCTATCCCTGCCTCTGCCACAGGGTGCCTGTGTGTTGCTTCACAAGTCACTTAGTGAAAAGTTTAATTGCGTGTTCCTCATTTTCTGGGGGCCCAACCTGAGACCCTGGGCTCTGATTTTCAGAAGTACTGAGCACTCACAGCTGAAGTCACAGGGAGCTCTCTTTTTATACATTACTTATATGGGAGGAGAATTCCCTTTTGCCAGGCACCTGGAATGATACCCTATGGAGGTCCGCCTGTGATAGCTCATCCTTTCTTCACCTTCTTTTTGCATCTGTGATGGGTGAAGCCTAGTGCAAGGTACTCCTCAGACACTGAACTTAGGGGTCCCCTACCTCCCTTTGCTTTCATTCCTGGTCAGTCCAGAATCAGAAATTGCTTCCCTCCTCTGCCCAGGCTGGGACATTTGCATCCTCCTCCTAGAATCTCTCACAGCTGTGTGCATGTCCTCCAACACTTCTCCTCTAAGGAAAGAACTGGTGACTCACAAATCTGTCTGTGCCTGACTCACAAGCATTTCAACTGCAATTTTAAAATCCATCTGGTCAGCCCTGCTCCTCTCTCTTCTCCCAGGGTAGGTAGGTGTGGCAGGGTCCTTGACAGCCCAGCAAACTGCCAGCTCTTACACAGTGTGCAAACGAGGGACGAAAAGCAACCTAACAAAACGCACTGAGCTGGTAACAGGTGAAGGTACAGGCCACTCTGCCCCTCTCCTCATCTCAGTGATACTCAGATATGTTGGTGACGGGGCTAGATAAGTTACTAGATAGCCAGATCAGGCCTAAACTTTGGAAGCAGATTCAGAGAGAACACCCAAAGCCAGAAATCCAGGGTAAAGTCACCTCGGTTTCGCCCAAACCATCACCACCAGCAGGGAGCCACCTGTTCCAGATACTGACCAGCAAACAGGAGCTAGGGAAGTGCTAGGAAATCTTCCTGCTTCAACTCAGGAGCCAGCCTCTAACTATTGCTAACAAACTCTCCACAGGTGGCCACTGATTACATACGATTCATTTTCTGGGGGACTAAACTTGAGGCCCCTGAAATCTGATTGGCAGAAGTGCTGAGCGCTCAGCTGCACCTGAAGTCACTGGGAGTGCCGCTCTAATCTATGAAGTGCTACACATAACGCTAAGTAGTCTGAAAAATCAAGTCCAGCCATCTCAAATTGGGCAGCCTAACTCAGTCGATACTTGATAACTGTGTCCTTAATCTTTGGGCCAATACCTCCCTACCTCCTGGGCAATTTGGGATTATACATTCATTCAAATATGTGAAGGTCTCAGATCCAATGCTGAGAAGCATCATAGAAATGTCCATGAGGAAATCAGTAATTCCATATTCAATGCAGTGTTTAAATAGTGGGGAGTAAATAAGGTCTGAGGCCACACATTCTTAGATTCCAAGGCCAGAAGGGACCATTGTGATGACCTAGCGGCAGCCTGATGTCCTGTATAACACAGACCATAGAACGTCCACAAAATAATTCCTAGGACAGCCCCCTCCACTCCCACCAGCACCAGCAGGGGTCCCGGGTCACCCCTTGCCCCAGAGCACCCAAGTTTTAGTCGCGGTATATAGTACAAGTCATGGACGGGTCACGGGCCGTGAATTGTTGTTTACTGTCCGTGACCTGTCCATGACTTTTACTAAAAACACCAGTGACTAAAACGTAGCCGTAATGATCATTCCTTGCTTGCAGTTAAAACCTATCAGTTAGCAAGCTTTTAATCCATTTAATATGTGCCATGTTACTTCTATATTGTTCTAGATTTTTTTAATCAAAATGTTGTGTGGTACCAAGTCAAACACCTTACAGCAGTCTAAGTTTGTTACATTGACACTTTATCAACCAAACTTGTCATCTTACTAAAAAGAGATATCAAGTAAGTTTGACAGGATGTTTTTCATAAAGCCATGTTGACTGGCATTAGTTATATCACTTTCCTTTAATTCTTTATTAATTCAGTCCCATATCAGCCTCTCCATTTTGATCTTGCCAGAGATTGATTTCAGACTGACAGAAATAATCAATTACCCTGCTCATCCTTTTTGCCCTTTTTAAATATTGGTACTACATTAGCTTTCTTCTGGGATTTACCCAGTGTTCCAAGACTAATTGAAAATCAACATTAACAGTCCAGCTAGCTCTTTTAAAACACCTGAATGCAAGTTATCTGGACCTGCTGATTTAGTAATGAATTGAATAAGAATGATAAAGAGATATTGGCTAGCACTTCAGTGACCACGGGCCATCCTCTGCACTGAATGAGGCAGAGGTCCTGTGATCATGTAATTAAAGACTGTATCATAAAGCATATGCACAAGGGGCCAAATTAAGGTTGGACAGAAAATCTTACCTCTGGCATTTCCTAACTTTTGAGTGCTTGACTTTGCAACCACAATAGCATTCTTTTAATATATTTTTTAAAGTATAATTTCCTAGGTTTTTAGGAAAGCAAACTAAAAATATACACCCAGAAATCCCATCGTGTAGAACCCTATTGACTCCCACAGGGATCATCAGCAGGATTGGAACCTTTCGATCCGTAGCACATCCCCTACCATTTGGGCTAATGGAGTAAGGGGTAGCAGCTGCAGGCTGATACCATCTATGTGGATCACCCACTAGAAGGGGATGAGACACTTTACTAGCCAGTTTCACAGCTGTTTGCTAATAGTCGAAGAGTGTTGAGATGCATAGATTTTAAGGCCAGAGGATGCTTGTGAACATCTAATCTGACCTTCTGCATAATACTGGCCAGAGGACTGCCCTGAATGAATTCCTGCTTCAAGTCTAATAGCTGGGCTTGAACTACATTGTATCTTTTAAGAAAAAAAATCCCATCTTGATTTGAAAATTGCCATTGCTGGAGAATCCACCACTTCCCTTGGTGAGTTGTTCAGTGGTTAATTATTCTCATTGGTTAAAAAAAAAAAAAAAAGGTGATTTCAAGTCTGAGGGTATCTAGCTTCAACTTCCAGCTGTTGGATCTCGTTATATTCTTGTCTGCTAGATTGAAGCGCCTGCTATTATCAAATTTCTGTTCTCTCTCTCTCCTGCCCCACCCTCTTCTCCCCCTCCGGACCCTGTATCCCTCTTTCCTTGTCCAGCACTCTGCCTGGTGCTCGGCTGCATGATATTTCCAGATGGCTGGGATGCAGAGACTGTCAGGGACATGTGCGGGGAGAAGACAGGGAAGTACTCGTTGGGCGATTGTTCTGTGCGCTGGGCCTACATCCTTGCCATCATCGGCATCCTCAACGCCCTCATCCTCTCCTTCCTGGCCTTTGTCCTTGGCAACCGGCAGAACGACCTGCTTCATGAGGAGCTCAAGACAGAGAACAAAGGTAAGAACCACTCCTGCCCCTAGCTGCAGCTCCCATCCCTCCACAACAGGACATAGCAAAGGTTTCTCTCCTAGCTGAGCCCTTTCCAGCCCCTCTCCCTGCCTACATGAATCCAGATAGTGGTAGGACTTAAGAACTCCAGCTCCACCCTCTCCAGACTGTGCTGTATCTCTGTTCCTCTTCTCATCTAGTCAGCATCTCTTTCACAGCCATGGTGCCACCAAAAGTGCTGAAGCCTGAAAAATACCTGATAAGCCCAAGTCTCTGGCCAGATATATGGGTCGGTGCCAGTCCCCTCCTGCTGGGGGTGCAAGTAGCCCCTGTGCAAGGAGCTGCCAGGGTCTGTGCAGAGCCATGTGCAAGCAGAACCTTCCCACATTACACACATTCCTGTTCTCTCTCTCTCTCTGGTTTTCCTGGAGCCTGGTCCCGACCTGCCCACATTTAACACTATAAATAGGGTCAGCTGGGGAGGAGAGGAGAGCTCCACATTCCGCCGCAGTGAAGGACACTGAGCCACCCTGTGGAGCACAGTAAAACCTGATAAATATTTTACAGGCCCTAGGCTTTCCAGCCAGCACAAGAACCTGCTCCAGGGGACAGGCTTCCACATGGTTCTACTAAGGTCAGGGCAAGCGGGACATTCCCAATTAACCCTAACAGAATCCCCCAGCCAGTCCTATCTGATGGGGGCAGCCGCCAGGCAGGTTCCAGCTCTAGGCATTCAGTTGGGTCTGTGACAAGGAGGTCAGCCACTGTTCAGAGCAGGGAAAGCGGCTCATTCATCTGTGCATTGGGGTGGGGAATCCCTGTATGACAGACTTCTGCCCCAGCGCCTCTGGCCCCTCCCTTGCTGCCTCCCTCAGACCCCCGGAGGCAGGAAGGGGGTTTAATGACTTACTGTCACAGACAGGGCACAGTTAGCATTACTCCCAAACCAGCTTTCCTCTGAGTCACTGTGGCAGGAGCGTCAGTGGAGCATAATGTGTTCCCAAGGGAAGGTGTCCCTCGTGCTATAAGAGTGCAAAGTTCTCTGCTGGTCCATGCCAAGATCAGAGTCCAATGACACCAAAAGGCTAATGTCCCTACTGCATTTGGATTGATTTAGGGTACATTTTTATATGGTGCTTCAGCCAGTCAGATTCCAGTTTATCCATAATAATAGCATTTCTAAAAATAAAATCTGATTTGTGATTGGCTGAATATTTGTTTATTTTTGAAGAATGGCCACCCAGCCCGTGATCGGATTGGTGCGTGGCTCAGTCCCCCAGCCAATCAGATTAGCCAGTGCAGTTTCCATTTGGAATACCGGAATGGCCAGGTGGGAGCAGTCCTCGCAGGTCCATGTAGCCCAGTCTCCTCTTGCTGAGAGCAGCCAGGCCCAGCTGCTTCCAAGGAAGGTGTGATAGCCCCCGAATGGGCAGTTAGAGCATATCCTGCTCATAGGGGAAGTTTCTTCCTAACTCCTCAGTCAGAGGCTGGTCCCTGGAGCAGGAGGGTTTGGATTCCTCCCATAACTGGTGCAGGAACAATCTCTCTAATTCTCTCCTTTGTGGCACCCGTCCTCCGCTCTGTGCCCTCTTGATTCTGTCTGTGCTTTGCTCAGCTGGTTACGTTGTCTCCCGTCCTTGGCATCACTGAAATGTGAACAAAGGCCAGAAGAGAAATGTAATTAATCACAGTCAATCTACTGGCCTTAGAGTTTGCACCATCTGTTTGGATTAACCCTAGAGTTACAGTGGGCATGGCTAGCTGGAAGCCAAGGGAAGAGGCTCTGAGCACAGGTGCATTAGGGTGAGTGGCAGCCTAGGTCTGACTGAATCCCTGTCCCCTCACCTCTGACTGGGAGAGGTTCACTGACCCCCATCTGTTCCAGGTCCACTCTGCACGCAGCCTCTGAATGCTCGGCCCACGCTTCTGTATGGGAACGGGAGCTCTTCGAGCGTCAAACTGCCCAGCGAGCCGTGCTGCCACCAGGCACCAGGCTGCCCTTTGCAGATGGTGCACAGCCAGGTTTTTCTTGGGATCAAATCAAAGAGTCTCTACAATAATAAGTTACAGAAATTCAGAAAAATGTTTGGTGGTAGGGCGGATCCACATCAAACAAGGAACAATTCAGAGAAGCCATGTTTCTTGTAACTGTAAAAGGCAGGAAATCTGCTTAAAGGGGTTTCGAAATATATGTAGGGTTTCTCACTCAGTGCTTGTGTGTGTGAGTTCATGCAGCTGTGTGTGTGCAACATGCCTCCATCCACAATGCTAGGCAAACTCCTAGAAGTGAGCTGCCACACAGGAGTAGCTTCATAGATCCCACATGCAACTCTGATTCCTGCCTCATCCTCTTTCTGGGAGTGCTAGCGGAACTAGAGTGAGTTCTTTGAATACCCATTCTCCCTAGGAGTGGTGCTGTTTGACGTGGTGCTGTTTTATGATGTCCTGAGATACTAGCTACAGATGCTGTTCATTATGGACAAAGCCAGATACATAAATACCAGTCCCATTAGGGATTTTTTAACTAGATCATGGCTGAGTTCGTTTAACTGTACTCGTGCCCTCGCTGTCTGAAAAACTGGGAACCACCCAGTAGGTCAATACTCTGACTACAGACTTCCTCCCTTCCTCCTGGCACAACAGCGACAGGGCCCTTTCAGCTGTAACACGGGTCTCCCCTCAGGAGTAGGGAAGCTCTTTGATGTCAGAAATAGTTTTCCCTCTGACAGAGAAAAACAGATCCCGAAATTTGCCCCATACTTTTCTATTGTCACAGAGACTGAAAAACACCCAGCCCGGAGATGAGGGTCCGTCCAGGGCCGGGCTGAGGCTCAATGGCAAACAGTCTGAGGGAAACATAGGAACAAATGAGACCAGATTCCCCTTGTGCCTCAGTTGGGGATAGGGCTCTGCAGACCTGGGTTGGAGAGTTGTGTGTGTTACTGTGATTATCGCAATCTGTCTACGGCCAGAGGTGTGTGCAGAAAAATATCTGCGTATAGCATGGAGGGCTCTGGCTACAGGCTCTGTGCACGCATGTTTAAGAGGGATCAGACTATATGTGCTTCTGTGGTGTCTTGACCGTTCCATCCAGGGAGCGACATTCCCCTCCCAGTTACACTGGTGCAAATCAGCCAAATCATCGGGAGGGGAGGCGTAGGAGACAGTAGAACCACGCAGTATTGGACCCACTGCATCTAAACCAAGACCAGATCAATAGGATGTAGACTAATGAGTCATAAATTTAAACTCAGAGCAGCCCCAGAGAGCTTGGAGATGTGCTACAGGAACCCCTTGCACCGTCTGGCAGTGCAGCCAGGAGGAAGCAGAGGCTGAGTCGGACCCAGAGCAGACTCCTAACTCTCTCTCTCTCTCTCTCTCTTTTTTTTTTTTATATTTTTCACAGATTTTGTTGGCACTGCGGTAAGTTCTGTGTGTTGCAGCGTGGTCCACCAGGCCTGGTTCCATCCTGTCCAGTTAGTGTGTGTGCCGGGGGGCAGGGAGAAGAAGGGTGTTGGGACTACTTCTGTTCTGTCTGCATGTGGGGGGCATTGGGCCTGGTTCTGTTCTGTCCCCGTAGCAGTACTACTAACCTTACAGGATCAAAAATCCTGAGTCAACCCCAAAGATGTTGAGATTAGCCCCCAAATCATAAGTCTCTCTCTCTCTCTCTCTCTTTTTTTTTTTTTAATCAAATCATATTTAGCCTGTCTTGACGTCTCAACTCCCTTCTGCTCCTCCCTTGTGTGTGTGAGAGAAAATGTCCGGCTGAAAAGACAACCTTTAATGCCCCAAGACATGCCTACCACTCCTTGGCTGCTCAGATGGGAGTCCACTCTCTCTCCTCACCCCTGAGATGGGGAACTACCATCCATTTCCTAACTACTGTCTTGACTCCCTGCCCTTCCCACATAGCCCTGCCCCAGCTTTCTTCCCTGACCCGTCCCACTGCACTCTCCTGCCCGATCACCAGTGCCTTCAGAAATCCGGCACAAAGAACCAGGAGATTCTCTTGGAAACACAAGCTATTTCCTGCACCCATCTCAGAACTGATGGGCTGCCACACGGACCCTAAGCTAGATGCACTAAGTTCAAGACTGAGGCTTTAAGACTAAACAGATTTGCTGGTTTAGGCCACAGTTTGGCCTAACTTCACAACCCATTCTGAGTGCAGTAATTAGGTTTAGAATCCTGGACTTTTTAAAAATAATCAGTTCCCACCTTCAATGCATTTCAATTTTTTTAAAAGCGTTCCATCCTTTATATGTAATTTGATCCAGTATGTAATCATCCAATAATCTCTCCAAAACATTATCTAAATTTTAAAAATGACTAATTATAATTGCGCAAATTGCTGAGAATACTTAATTTTTATTTTCTTTATCCTTCGCTCCCACTGCCCCGAGACCACCTGCTGCTGGGGGAGAACTTGGAGAATTACTGCTTCCCTCCCACAGCTCCAACTACATCCCCTTCTTCCCTACACCGCCTTGGGACCTCCCTTGTATGCAGCAGCAGCTCTTCCCTGATCCCCTTGACACTCTGTCTCCCACTTCCCCAGGATCCTCTGCTCCTTTGTACTCACATAGGGCCTGACATAAAGGCAGGGCTGTGGCGAAGACAGGTCTCTGTCAACCAGAGCTCTGCATATGTAACCAATCCTGAAAATTGGGGGAACGGAGATATTCATGTCATAACAAGAGCTCCTCCTGCAGGTTCAAAATTGAGCAACTCAATTAATTCCCAAGAGCTGTCACCCCCGAGTCAGTGCGTGTGGGGAGCGGGGAAGGGTTGGGCTGGTTCAGTTCTGTCCAATCGCATTAGTCTGAGGGGAGATGTGGCTAGTTCTGACATGTCCCCATTAGTGGCGGGGTGGAGGTGGGGGCTCACCAGGCCCTTCATGCCTGTCCCTTCTCTGTCAGTAAGAGGCCTGAAGGGGTTGCTGTTCTGAACCACTCCACAGCCTGGCTGAAGCTAGTGCCTTGCTCCAGCTGTGCTCCTCACACTCGGACTGGTCCAATGAATGAATATCTTGCCATGACGTGAGAGGACAGGACCACCCAGGACTCCATTCACTATTTATATCCCAGGAGCACCGAGGGGCCCAGCCAGGATCAAGACCCCGTGGTGCTGGGTGCTGTACATAGGGTTACCGTATTTCAGGTTCCCAAAATGAGGCCACTGCCAGAGGGAGAGCTGGAGAGGGGGTACAGCTGGGGGGTGCTGAAGGGGTTTGTATGTACTGGGAAGTGCTGGAGGGGGTACCTGAAGGGTGCTGGAGGGGTGTGTGTACTGGGAGGAATATTTGGAGTTGCTGGAGGAGGCACATGGGGGGGGGGGTGTTGGAGGGCAGGTGCATACTGGGAGGAGTATTTGGGGGTGCTGGAGGGGGTACATGGGGGTGCCGGAGAGATGTGTGTACTGGGAGGAGTATTTGGGGTGCTGGAGGGGGTACATGGGGGTGCCGGAGGGGTGTGTGTACTGGGAGGAATATTTGGGGTTGCTGGAGGGGGCACATGGGGGGGTGTTGGAGGGGAGGTGCGTACTGGGAGGAGTATTTGGGGGTGCTGGAGGAGGTATATGGGGGTGCCGGAGGGGTGTGTGTACTGGGAGGAGTATTTGGGGGTGCTGGAGGGGGTACATGGGGGGTGCTGGAGGGGTGTGTATACTGGGAGGAGTATTTGGGGGTGCTGGAGGGGGCACATGGGGGTGCGGGAGGGGTGTGTGTACTGGGAGGAGTATTTGGGGGTGCTGGAGGGGGCACATGGGGGGTGTTGGAGGGGAGGTGCGTACTGGGAGGAGTATTTGGGGGTGCTGGAGGAGGTATATGGGGGTGCCGGAGGGGTGTGTGTACTGGGAGGAGTATTTGGGGGTGCTGGAGGGGGTACATGGGGGGTGCTGGAGGGGTGTGTATACTGGGAGGAGTATTTGGGGGTGCTGGAGGGGGTACATGGGGGTGCCGGAGGGGGGTGCGCACTGGGAGGAGTATTTGGGGGTGCTGGAGGGGTATGTGTACTGGGAGGAGTATTTGGGGGTGCTGGAGGGGGCACATGGGGGGTGTTGGAGGGGAGGTGCATACTGGGAGGAGTATTTGGGGGTGCTGGAGGAGGTATATGGGGGTGCCGGAGGGGTGTGTGTACTGGGAGGAGTATTTGGGGGTGCTGGAGGAGGTATATGGGGGTGCCGGAGGGGTGTGTGTACTGGGAGGAGTATTTGGTGGTGCTGGAGGGGGTACATGGGGGGTGCTGGAGGGGTGTGTATACTGGGAGGAGTATTTGGGGGTGCTGGAGGGGGTACATGGGGGTGCTGGAGGGGTGTGTATACTGGGAGGAGTATTTGGGGGTGCTGGAGGGGGTACATGGGGGTGCCGGAGGGGGGTGCGCACTGGGAGGAGTATTTGGGGGTGCTGGAGGGGGTACATGGGGGTGTCGGAGGGGGTGTGCACTGGGAGGAGTATTTGGGGGTGCTGGAGGGGGTACATGGGGGGTGCGGGAGGGGTGTGTATACTGGGAGGAGTATTTGGGCTGCTGGAGGGGGTACATGGGGGGTACCGGAGGGGGGTGTGCACTGGGAGGAGTATTTGGGGGTACTGGAGGGGTATGTGTACTGGGAGGAGTATTTGGGGGTGCTGGAGGGGGTACATGGGGGGTGCCAGAGGGGTGTGTGTACTGGGAGGAGTATTTGGGGGTGCTGGTGGGGGTACATGGGGGGTACCGGAGGGGGGTGCGCACTGGGAGGAGTATTTGGGGGTGCTGGCGGGGGTACATGGGGGGTACCGGAGGGGGGTGCGCACTGGGAGGAGTATTTGGGGGTGCTGGCGGGGGTACATGGGGGGTGTCGGAGGGGGTGCGCACTGGGAGGAGTATTTGGGGTGCTGGAGGGGGTACATGGGGGGGTGCCAGAAGGGGGTGCGCACTGGGAGGAGTATTTGGGGGTGCTGGTGGGGGTACATGGGGGGTACCGGAGGGGGGTGTGCACTGGGAGGAGTATTTGGGGGTACTGGAGGGGTATGTGTACTGGGAGGGGTTACCTGGGGCCTCACTCTTGAGGTGGTGGGGGGGCCGTGTCACTCTGGCTGGTGCAGACCCGGGATGTAGAGACAGTCACTGTCCCGATGAGCTCTCAGTCTAAAGACAACAAGAAACATGGGAAGGATGAGTCGGAGAAAGACAATTAACTATGTGCTATTCTTACGTGTGTCCGTACCAGTGGGCCCCCTTACCTCCCCGGGATGCTACATCCAATGCATCTTGCATACGCTTACAGTTTTATTGGCAAGCTGAATCAGGCAAGCTTTGGCAGAGGTTTTGTTTCCTGTCTTTAAGTAGGGTGGGCTGTGGGACAACAGAAAGGGTTAGTCCATCCCGGGCTCGTCCCAGGAGTGCTCCCCGTGCAGCCTGACAGCACACGGGGTGTGTGGAGAGCCTCCAGCACTCACAGGTGGAGGCGAATGCCCACCCTTCCCTCCCAGCTGTCCTGGCAGCAGGTGAGAGAAGCTGGAAGGGAGAGGACTTCATGTGGGGTGGGTCAGAGGCAGCAAGGGCCTGACACTGCGTGAGAGGGCTGCATCCGGGTGTCGCACTGGCAAGCAGTGGGGCTGAGTTGTGATGGTGTCACATGCTGCTGTACTGGGCCCCCCAAGGTGTGAGGAAGGAGCCAGGCTGAGAATGCAGCAGGTCTGGGGCAGGGCCTCTTTGCACAGCAGGAGTGGCACAGCGTATCCCCTCGGGCCTGTAAGGACGACTGTCACTTAGGGCTACACAGTTATACCCATAAAAGTAACAAGCTTCTGCTGACCCCAGGTCAGGGAGGGTTGCATAGCAGCAGTCCCGGTGTAACTCACCTCACCTGCCAGGAGCCGCTTTCCCCGACAGCAGGTGAGAACCAACCCGGCCCCAGCAGAGTGTCCTCAACTCCCCGCTGCTGGAGGGGGGTGGGGTTTGCGTGCCCTGCTCAGCAGCGGGTCAGGCAGGGACGGTCACTGATGTGCTGGCAGAGATTCTCTCCCAATTTGCCCGTCACCTTGCAATGCCCTCCCTGTGCAGGGAGTTTCTGGGTATCGCTTGGATAAGGATCCTAGGAAGCTCCTGGGCCCCTCCGTGACTTTGAGATCTCCACACGTCCTCTCCAAGGGTTAATTTCCAGTTGGCCAGCGGAAGAGCTGGGAAACGGTGGGGGCGAAAGACCTCTCTGGCTTCAAGATTAGGCTAGATAAGTTTATGGAGGGAATGGTTTGATGGGATAACATGATTTTAGTCAATTAGGCAATAACGTGCCATCGCTGGTAAAATGAGGGTCCGGCTGTAGAATCTTGCCTGTATGCTCGGGGTTCTACTGATCGCCATATTTGGGGTCGGAAGGGAATTTTCCTCCAGGGTAGATTGGCAGAGGCCCTGGAGGTTTTTCGCCTTCCTCCGCAGCATGGGGCAGGGGTCGCAAGCTGGAGGATTCTCTGCGACTTGAAGTCTTTAAATCACGATCTGGAGACTTCAACAGCTGAGTTAAGGGAAAGTGGGTGGGTCAGCTTTTGTGGCCTGCATCATGCGGGGGGTCAGACTAGATGACCATAATGGTCCCTTCTGACCTTAAAGTCTATGAGTCTATAAATGATCGTAGGGCCAGTGACAAGTACGTTAGAAATGCAGGTGGGCGAAACAGGTGCCAGTTCCACACAGTGGCTGCACGGGGCCCTAAAGAGGTACCAGGAATACAGGAACTGCCACAAGCTGCAAGGGCCCTTCCTTCCCTGGGAAGTTGCTGGGTCTGCAGGCCCGCAAGGAAGCTGGTCCCAGTGTCACCCTGCCCTGCTGCTTTGATTGTTACGTCAACCCCCTCGGGGTGCTGGCACTGCCGTTCGGGGCTCTGGTGCTGTAGGTGTTGTGGCCTGGCACGTGCTGATTCTCTGTGTTCTCTCCACAGAGGATATAATGTAGAGAACATGCAGCAGGGCCCTTATCTCACTGGTACCTGGCTCAGACGCTCTCTCTCTATCCTGCCTTCTTTCTGCTGCCGATGGTTCCATAACGTCAACCCGAAGCCTCAGAATCTGCCAACCTCTCTGGGATTTGCCAACCTTGCCCTGTGTCCATGACGGCCCGTCCATTTCATGCGACTCACCAGCTTTGGCTCCCTCCCCCTGCTCGGGGGTTGTAGATGGAGGGAGTTTGATGCCAAATCCCCCTGAACCTGCTTCAAGAGGAGCAACAAACTGCAGTTTTGTTTCAAGGAAAAAGACAGAGTTTTTAACAGATTTCTACATTCCCAAGAACCTCTGGAATTTCCATGCTCCCTCCGGAGAATGCTTCCAGATGAGTTTCCTCCATATCATTTCCTTATGCATCTGGCACAAGCCACAGTCTGTCTGGGATGCCCCCAGGACTGCAGACTCAGCCAGGAACCCTCCCCTGCCCTGTTTTGTACAGCTCAGCTTTTCTGCACTCTGCTGTTGGGGGAACCCAGCACCTGAGACTGGAACGTTTCATACTTTTATGTGTAAATGAATCTTCTCTGAACAGGGTAAAGTGACTCTGAGTCCCCTGGGGATTCCAGCCACCGTGACTTTGTACTTTACCTCCATCCTGCCTGGGATGGCAGGAGGGGCTGCAGACTGACGCTCCCTCCCTATCCCAGACTGTAGGGATAGAAGGCCTGGCCCCCACCCCCCCGCTCCCTCTACTGCGAGTGGGCCTCACTGCTTGGCCCAGCCTGTGCGGCTGCCGAGACATCTAGCTCACTTCAAGCACTGAATGTAAACCTCAGCCAGGCCCCTTGTAAGGTGGAGCAACTGGAAATGCAAACCACACCTGGGGTGGGGATGGGAGTCTTTCCTCCCCTGCTGCTGTGTCTGTTCCCTCTCCGGGGCCCTCCCCTCTCTGATTCTGTCTCAGGCTGGTGCCAAATACCATCGCAACATATATGGTGCTTTTATCTCCACTGGCATAAGCGAAGCTGCAACTTGGCATCTCTCCCTTAGGGCCAGCCTTGGAGGAGGGGGCAATGGAACAGAGGGAGGGGGTCTCTCCCGGAACCCCCTCCGCTGCAGGAGCCCTGCCCCTCACAGGCTCCAGCTCCAGGCTGCGGAGGGCTGAGCTGCCTGACCGGTCTGTGGCCAAGTGTCAGGAGAGGCAGAATGCAGCAGGGACTCCCCATGCCCAAAGAGACACGAATCCCTCCCAGGCTGGCTTTCTCTAAGCCTCCGAGCTAGGAGCCCGGAAAGGCAGTGCCCCTTGCAGGGAACGGTGCCATTTCCTGTCCCATCATAGAATCCACCATCCCAAGGGCAGAGCTGAGGGCTGAGAAATGGAAGGAAAGTCACCCAGAGTAACCATAGTGACAGCAGCACCCTCAACAGCTTCCCCAGACTAGAGCTAAGCCTTAGCCACGCACTGCGAGACCAATGTGCCCACATCACACCATCTAGCTGGAGCCGAGCGAGAGGCCCTCTCACCCCCCCCCCTTCCCACTCCCCACACCAAATCCCACTGGCTAGGGATCTGGATTTGCTGGCCAGGTCAGTGTGTCAGGTTTCCTGTGTTCCTCATAGTCCCATGGGCACAGGCTTTATAAGCCGACAGCACCAGAAAGCAGGCAGTCCTTGGCAATGCAATAAAGTTCTAAGCACTAGCAGTGAAAGTGTGAATGCAAAGCTGGAGGCAACCATGAGATGGTCTCTTCAGCCACAGCCTGGAGGTGGAGTAGGAAGGGAAAACATCCAAGTACCCTTGCAGCTAGAAGCAGCTGGACAGGGCACATGACGGGGTGGGGGTGGGGGTGTGAAAGAGAGAGAAATGTCAAGGGGAAAGAGCCCGTTATTAACAGAGAGGCAGCTTGCCTGAGATGGGGAGCAGAGCGAGAAGCTGGTATTTCACTGAGGCAGGGTAGAGGCACAAGGGAGCTGACGGCACTGAAATCAGGGTCATGGTTGGGGCAGCTGTTGTTATGAAGAGAAGGAAGGAACCAAACAAGGATATGCAGATTCTGCAGGGAAGAGAGAAGAAAACAAAGTAAGTTGATGCTACCAAAGGAGCTTTCACAAACCCACCAGGGGAAGCAGCTCCAGGCGGAAAGCAGGTTGGTGGTGGAGTCCTGGTGGCTCCAAGGGTCAGGCCTATTTTACTGCTCTCTGAAAGCTCGCTCTACAATGAGAAGGGAAGAGATTTGGGCAACTAGGAAGCAACAAAGACTCTGTAAATATACATTGAATAAGAGGCAGTTAAGGGGATGCTGGGGAGAGGCAAACACATACAAAGCCAGCCATTCTGGCTGGGCTGCAGCCCTGGGCACTAAGGGAATTAGTTGATTCCCTTACTGAACCACTGAGAATTTTTCTGAAAAATCCTGGCGAAATCGGAAGGTGTGGAGAATAGAAGAAAAGCAAATGTAGCAGTGAATTTTCTGACAGGATGAGTGCAATCCTGGCAGTTCCTATCCGACAAGTCTAACCTCTGTTCCACTAAAATAATAGCAAATATTAAGAAAAATACACAAACACAAACCCGCAAATATCTAGAGCAGGGGTTCTCAAACACCCAAAGCATGGGCTACAGCTCACAGGTCTCTTATTGACACACTCCTCGTAAGCACCACCTCCAGCACCTTCTCCCCTTCCGTTCACAATCAGCATAACATTGTTGTAGCAATGACTGCTAGTGCTTATGCGGAGAAGTCAACAGGAAAATACTGGGTGAATTTATAAATTTCTTTTAAAGCAATTTAGCCGCTAGAAACAAGGAGATGGTGCCAACACCCAGCAACCAGCCAGTTCTCCACAGAGCAGTTTGGGAACCACTGACCTAGCGGATTCTGCATATGGGGGATACAAATTACAGCTTGTGTCAGACAAATGTGATTGGTTTTGTTGATTGAAGTGGAGAAGGGAATACAGTAGCTGTAATATATCTGTATTTTAGTACAACGTTTGATACAGTGTTTCACAAAACCTTACTGGAAAATATAATTCAAACTGGATTGGATCGGAACCCCGTGGTGTGGCGTGAGACTGGCAATATGTTTAATGAGGGGCAGTGCCCAGCAAGGGACTGGTATGAATCTGGGATTATTGACAAAGAACTCCTCTATTAAATTCAGAGAGGCGAGCGTACTAACTTGGGAGGAGTTGCAAAGATCAACAAGGGCAAAGAACTAATATGAGGGGATATGGAAAGGATAGAAATACGGGCAGGTTGCAACAGAGCAAGAAGCAGTCTGTAAGAATGCAGCTAATACATCTGGGGGAAAATAATTGGAAGCAGTTATTCAGTCAAAGAGAGAGCTGGAAAGCAGTAATGCTGAAAGAGACTGGGGCAATTGCACAGGAAAATTTGAAGAGGAGCTTGCAATGTAATATGGTAGGAAAAAACCCCAAAGCCATGATTTAGGCTGCATGTGCAGAGGTGTCATGGAGCAGAGAGGTGACAGCCCCTCGGTCAAGGCTCCATAGCAGCTATCCCCTAGAATGCCGTGTTCCATTCTAGGGCCTGCATCACCACAGACACACAAACATAAGGGCAGCCAGCGATCCCGGTGTGCATGGAGGGTCTGATTCATAAGAAAGATTAAAGGTCCTAAATCTGCTGATCTAATTGGGGAGGAGGGGAATATGCTGATGAGAGGTAACTGGTATGCAGATCCCAAGGCCAAAGGCTCTCCTTCTCAGTGTGGCTGTGCAAGGGGCTGGCGAAGGAGGGCCGTGGCTGGGTGGTGTCCCGGTGCTTCCCTGCTGGCACAGCGAGGGCCAGAGGGTGAAGGAAGGGACGCACTCGGAGGCTCAATTTACTGCGGCGCCAAAGGCGCACGTTCTGCCCTGCCCCTCCCCCAGGATAGGGAAGCATGGCCCAGACACTGCAGGACTGGCAGTGGGAACAACAGGTGGAGCTTCAGAAAGGGGGAGGTTCAGGCTTGTTATCAGGTGAGTCTTGCTGCCCATCAGACGTACCAGAGCAAGGGCTTGCCATCCCTGGGAAGCAGCGGGAGTCCCATTGCTTGGGACAAGGAACAATTCAAAGTTATTTACTTGTTCCCATCATATAAGAACTAGGGGCCACCAAATGAAATTAATGGGCAGCAGGTTTAAAACAAATAAAAGGAAGTTCTTCTTCACACAGCGCACAGTCAACCTGTGGAACTCCTTGCCTGAAGAGGTTGTGAAGGCTAGGACTATAACAGCGTTTAAAAGAGAACTGGATAAATTCATGGAGGTTAAGTCCGTTAATGGCTATTAGCCAGGACGGGTAAGGAATGGTGTCCCTAGCCTCTGTTTGTCAGAGGATGGAGATGGAGGGCAGGAGAGAGATCACTTGATCATTGCCTGTTAGGTTCACTCCCCCTGGGGCACTTGGCATTGGCCACTGTCAGCAGACAGGACACTGGGCTGGATGGACCTTTGGTCTGACCCAGTCTGGCCGTTCTCATGTTCTGCACTGACCCACTGAGGCAGGGGTGGGAGATGGGCGGGGTGCTCCTAAGTCACCGCCAGGCACACGATAAACAAAGCTGAACATTTCCAAAGCTAGGGCCAGAACACACCAGCATGGCGCTGCAGAGGCTGGGCCCTGCCAGCCTAGGCCAGCAGGGACTGACAGGCGCTCCCACCTGACGAATTGTTTGGTCACCTGCATGACACAGGCTGGCTGGATCCCACGAGTTCCTAACAAGCTACAGAGCAGCTCGTCCTCAGCACACTGGGCGCACACGCCACCCTCGGGAACAGTGGTGGGGAGGGGAGCTGACACTGCTGGCATCTGTGCTGCCCTCCTCCTAGGCACAGGGCATGCCACTTCCCAACGGCTGCCTCCAACCAGCGAACAGGACAAGGCAGGCAACCTCTGCAGGGTGAGAAAGGCCAGGGAGGGGACATCATCTTCCTCCAGAGGGCGGCAAGAGATAGCACCAAAGCTCCCAGGAGCGTGCCAGGCTCGCACAGAGAGGCCAGAGCTGTGGGGAGAAGTGAGGCACTCACCCACCTGGAGGCCCCCAGCTTTATCATCGCCTCCACCCTCTTGACTTCTGCCCCCTTTGACCCCTCAGTGGAGACCCAGTGACCGGGGAGGAGGGCACTGTGCCATGGGGGGCAGACCCAGCAGGGAGAGGCAGGCACTGGAGCCCAGAGTCCTGATAGATTTTCTCTTAGTGCCCACATCTCCTTGACAGGCTCCTCCCTCCCCAGGCTGTGCCCGCGGCAGGCACCATGCACCATGGCTGGAGAGAGCAGCCACCACATGAATTATTGGAGGGAGTAGGCCGCACCCCCTCCCCCCATGGGAGGTTCTCAGCTGCAGTCCCAGGTCCTGCTGTTGGGCAGCCTCTGCAAGTCCCCAGGGCTCCTCCTGCCCCCGCCCTTGCCGCCAGAGAGCCCCGTGTGCTCAGCACCCTCTCCAGCATGTGGCACGCCCCACCCTGGCCCTGGGGCTCTGCTGGCCTGCTCAGAGAGCTGCTCCACAGGGACCCTGCCCCCGTGAACTGCACGGCGAGACATGCGGCCTCACCTGGAGCCGGCTCCTCGCTGGCTTTGTCGATGGTCCCTGTTCTTCACACCCTTTTGTTGTCAGGTCCCTGCTCCAGTGCAGGTGGGATGATGTTCACCGGGCTCAGCCTCTGCCTCACATGCTTCCCCATCTCCTGCAACAGCAGAATCTCCCCATGTTGCCCAGTCCCATCCCTGGCCCGGGCTCCAGGGAGCAACCAGTGTTGGGGCACACCCAAGGCATATGTCAGAGCCGGGAGGGGGCAGCCCCTTCTCTATAGGGTCCTGGGAAGGCCCGTGGAATAGTGCATTCTCTTTGGGGTGCTTCATTGGCAGAAAAATATTGGCAAGCCAAAGGGAGTTCACCAAAGAGCAACAATAGTTGCTGGGGGGCTGGAGAGAAAAATATAACCCTTCTGCCAGGGGAGCTGGCAGCAACCAGGGCCGGGTTCGATATCTAGGGGTTCCTTTTCAACAATACAACACAACACAGAACTGGCTCCAGCCCCCAGCCAGTAACCTGGGAAAATTACACACCACCCCTGGGCACCTCTGAGAGGCAAAACTTCCCACTCACAAGCACAGAGTCTGAGTGTAGAAAAGAAACTTATAGAGGATCAGAAATTGAATAAGAGTCAGCAATGTAATGCAGTTATGAAAAAGACTAATACGATTCTGGGGTGTATTAACAGGAGTGTTGTATGTAAGACACAGAAGGTAATTGTCCTGCTCTACTTGGGACTGGGGAGGTCTCAGCTGGAGTATCGTGTCCAATTCTGGGCACCACACTTTAGGAAAGATGTGGACAAATCAGAGAGTCCAGTGGAGAGTAACAGAAATGATCAAAGGTTTAGAAAAACCTGACCTTTGAGGAAAGGTTAAAAAAACTGGATGTGTTTAGTATTGAGAAAAAGATGACTGGGGTGGGGGGACCCTGATCACAGTCTTCAAATATGTTAAGGGCTGTTATAAAGAGGATGGGGATCAATTGTTCTCCATGTTCTCCTTAACTTCTGAGGCTAGGACAAGAAGCAATGGGCTTAATTGCAGCAAGGAAGGTTTAGGTTGAACATTAGGAAAAATTTCCTGTCAGGGTGTTTAAGCACTGGAATAAATTATCTAGGGAGGTTGTGGCATCTCCATCACTGGAGGTTTTTAAGAGCCAGTTAGACAAACACCTGTCAGGGATGGTCTAGATAATACTTAGTCCTGCCATGAGTGCAGGGGACTGGACTAGAAGACCTCTTGAGGTCCCTTCCAGTTCTACGATTCTATGTCCACTGAAGGTAGAACAAGGAGTAATTGGCTTCATATCTTCAGCAAGGGAGATCTAGGTTAAATATTAGGAAGAACTTTCCAACTCTCAGGGAAGCTAGGCTCTGCAATAGGCTTCCAAGGGAGGCCGTGGGATCCGCATCATTGGAGATTTTTAAGAACAGGTTGGACAGACACTTAGCCAGGATGGTAGATACTAGGTCTGCCTCAGTGCAGGGCGTTGGACTTCTCCAGGTCCCTTCCAGCCTGACATTTCTAAAATTCTGTGATGCACAGAACTGCTCGAAGGCAGGCAAGGCAGACAGCTGCAGCTGGTTTAACAACCCCAGTGACTCTGCTCAGACTGGGGGCACTCCTTAGTCATCTTGTCCCCTGCTGTCCCACAATACCCTGCTGGTTTATCTTGCACCCATCCTCTGTAGAGGAGCTGCAGAGTGAGCCAATGTGCTGCCCCGACTGAGGCTGCTACAGACCCCAAAGATGGGGCAATGCCGATGAATCTGTGCTGTGGGGGAAGTTCTGCAGCAGGTAGATGCCCAGGAACCTGGCGCTCCCAGCAGGCCTTGGTCTTGCTGGTGCTGATGCACGCTCACCATTTATCATCATGAACATACTGCCACAGGAGGGCCTGTTGCTTTTTGCACAACTCTGCAGATAGGGCCCTGCCCCAGGCTGATGAAATGTCAGCCCGCAGGCTGGTGCAGGAAGCCCAGGCTAAATCAGGAGAGAGGTTGCTATGCAGCAGTCTCCATCCTCAGTGAGGGTGTGGTGGTTGCATTCTCCTAGCCTGGGTGAGGGGCAGAGACAGTTCAGTGCCCTGCACTGCCTTTGGCTGGATGGCAGATGAGGGACAAAGGATGAGTCTGAAGAGGAGCAGCTGGTGATAAACAGCCAGGGTCTGGGACAGGAGCAAGGACATCTGTAAAGTCAGAAACCAGAAATGGGAAATCACACTTCACAATTTCTCATTTCTCAGCACAAGTGAGGAACTGAGATGCTCCCCAAGCCGCTGCTGCATCTCCACGGTGACTCACTGTTACACCTGGAGCTGGGGTCTGCCAATAGCATTCTCCTGCTGTTGCCATGGAAAGCCAGCTAGTGTAACTATGGAGATGATGATGTTGCTGGCACTATGACAGCACTGGGGGCTGGAGGGAGGGTAGACTGGGTAAGGGGATGCTGCCAGACAGCCTTAAGATTTGGTTTATAGCTTTATGTAAGATTCAGCCCCACTCAGACGCCCAGAGAGGCGGAGGAGCTTTGGCCTCTAAGGCAGCAGCTCCTGTGTACATGAAGTCAGCAATGGCCGGGTCTGAGACTGTTTGTGGCAGAGTGAAGAGCACCAGTGGGGCTTAGCCTAGTGCCCAGTGAGTGGGTGTCCACGTCGCAGACCACAGTCACAGCAGGCCTGTCAGGTCCCTGCTTGTTGGCAATCTCGCCAGAGACCAAGGCCTTACTGGGCCATGGATGCTGCATGTAGAGAAGACCTTGCATGGCTGGATTAAGGCCCCTGAGAGGGGACAAGGGCAGGACTTGCCTCTGGGAAGCTCCTGCTGCTGCTCTGGGCAGTGCTGGGGATCCAGGTTCCGAGGTCTCCACCCAAACCAAGAGAGACCCTGTTCTGTTCCCCCCGTGCAGCGAGACACACTGACAGGAGCCACAAAGCGGGCTCAGGGCGCCGAGCTGGAGCCATCTCTCATTTTGGCTTAGGTGCAAGGGCGGGACCCAGCTGGCTACTTGCAGTGAGAAGAGTCCCGCAGTGTCGCTGCCCCAGCAGCCCCGGGGCGCTTAAGGCCGTTCCTTCTGTGACTGGCTGGGGGTTGGCCGGGGTGGGAGAGACTGACTGTCTAAGAGCAGGCCTGGCTTTTGAGTGATGCGTTTGAGGACAGCTGTGTCAGCCTCACTCTGGGAAAGGCCAGGGATTCCCATTACTGCCCCCTGAATACATCCCTGCCTGACACCCAGAGAGAGCTGTGGCCACTGGCAACACAGCTACTCAGACAGAATCAAGTCCGTGTGCAGAAAGATGAAAGGGACCTGAATTTCCAGCTGCTTCCGCAGA
This sequence comes from Emys orbicularis, assembly GCF_028017835.1. Lineage (NCBI taxonomy): Eukaryota > Metazoa > Chordata > Testudines > Emydidae > Emys > Emys orbicularis. Next base: position 131,338,524 of record NC_088689.1, read on the forward strand.
GAGGTGAGGAGAGGCAATCTGGAGCGTCATGCTGGGCCCAGGCCTCACCTGGGTTTCTTCATGAGGCAGTTGTAACAGGCGGAAAAACCCGCTGGCTTCAGTTCTCTCCTTGGGCTGTGCGGTGTGGTGGTTGCTGCTGCCTCTGGGAAGCCAGACGCTGCCTCCAAGCGTTGGATTCGGATCAGGTTTTCAGAGGGTTTCTCGAGCCCAGTCCTGGACTCGACCGTCACAGCTCTCCTGGCACTAGTGCCATGGGCTTTGGCGCATGGTGTCCACAGGCTGAAGTCTCAGGCCTTGACTGTGCGATTCTCTTGGACATAGACGGGCGGACTGAGCCGGAGAGAGAAGCTCCCTGGAAATGGGCTCTGGCCTAGATAGTCCTACAGCAAACCCACTGCCCTGGCTGTGCCGCCACCCTGCGTGGCTCCATCTCCAGCAAGAGCCTGAGGGGTAGCGGTGGGGCCAGAAGCAGGCAGGGATCTGCAGGGGCTAGACGTCGAGAATGGGAAGAGGCTTGGCCCCTGGTCCCAATCCTTGTGCAACTGCTCCAGTGCCCTCCTCCTTCCTCGGGCTCAGCAACACTCGCGCGTCTGGTGCCTGGTCATCGCCAGCATGGGAGCAGCTCTCAGCAGCTTAGCCTTTGCCTAATCACTGATCACACTCTCACACAGCCCAGCCAAGGCCAAGCTGTGCCCCCCCCCCCCCCCGCAATAACTCCCCAGGGGAGTGGGTGGCCGTGGGATGGAGGAAACATGGCCACCACTGACAATGAAAATGGCTCTGGCTGTTGGACGGGATTCCCCTGCCCCTCCCCTACCTCACTAGCTGGCCTCCTTCACCCAGCAGAGATCTGTCTGAGCCACCCCCCTGTCCTGGCAAGAGGAACAGATACGAGGCTCCCCGAGCCGCAGCTGGGGGCTCTGTGGGGGAGCTGTGCCAGCTCTCAGGCCTGGAACGGTACCATGTGCCCTGGACCTAGCAGGGGAGGAGCCAGGGTCAGGGATTGCTTCAGAGCCAGACTTGTGTCTGCTTGGTCCTTGAGGTGCCTGCCCGTGCCAAGGCATGGCTGGGTGGAGAGCAGTGGCACAGCCCAGCGCTCATGCCCTGGAGTGTGGGGAAAATGGGGCGTCACTCAGGCCCAGGAAGCGGGACCTGCGGGGTAGAATTTGGGGCATGGACTTTTCTCAGGACTCCTTAGCCAGGCAGATATTTGGATAAGGTGCCTTGTGGCGTTCTAGAGGAGCCACATCAGAGACAGCACCATTAGCAGCATCTGTCCATATCTCAGACTGAACTTGAGGGGAATGCTGCCCTCCACTGCTCAGAAACCCATCTCTTCATTAGCGTGAGGCACCTCGAGCGCGAAGTGCAGCCGCTCTCTCCATTGGGCCCCCACATTACCCCGCACTCTCCCCAGAGAGGCCCCACGCCCTGATCGCTCCCGTCTCTTCCTGCTGTAGAAATGTGTATCTCTACTTTACAGCCTACAGAGCCCCCAACTGACCTGGGGGTATTTATACTGCAGCTCTTGGGCCTGCAGCCTGGCTCCTCCTGCTGGGACTGGGAGAGCCATCGCCACAGACCATCGATTCCTAGACCGCTTTCCTCCAGGTAGAGCCGCAAGACTCGCTAGAAAAGGCAGGGGGCTCAGGAGGAACCTGCAGAAAAAAAGATTTAGTTTCGGGTTTCTGGAAAAGCCACACGATTTGCAGATGAATTCAGGACCTTGTGGCTACCTCCCAGTGTTACACCCCAAAAGTCATATTGTTATACCCTATCTGGTTACAAGTAAAAGGTCCTCTCTACGTCATCTGAAACTAGAGTTAACCAATCAGTTTTCTACCATGTTTTTCTGCTACCATGGTGTATCCCTTACCTCTTTGTTCTGAACACACGCATTGCAAGGACCAGAGGACGTGAAGGCAGCTCCTAGAGGAGCCCAATCGTGTGTCTTGTCCTTTTCTTTTGGGACATTCCAGTACAGGCCTGTGAGAGTAACTCCCTTCCTATTGCTATGGTAAAGCACTTATGGGTCCGGTCTTGACAGTTGCATTATTTACTTAAGTGACTGCAAGGGGTTATGGGATACTTAGCATAAGCGAGCAGGGTTGTTGTATAAAAAAAGCATTGGCCAATTTAGGCTACATAACTGCTGTTATCTTACTATCATGAGCTTAATACAGGCTGCAGATAATACATATTGATGTAACCCTTCTGCCGGTCTGAGTTGGCAGCAACAAGGGTCGGGTTCAGTATCTAGGGGTTCCATTTCCATAACGCAATGCAAAACCGGCTCGAGCCCCCACCCAGTGACCTGGGACAATTACATACCACCCCCTCGGGCGCCTCTAAGAGGCAATACTTCCCCTCTCGCAAGCACAGAGTCTGAGTGTAGCAAAAGCCTTCTAATAAAGGAGGGAAACAATGCGGCATTATGTTGGGGAAACACCACAAACAGAATTCCTAACACAAACCATGAGCAAAAAAAGACCCACCCCACCAAATTGGGCCGTGTCCTTTCCCTTTGGTTCTTGAGTCCAGCAACCCAAAAATCACCCAAAGTCCCAAAAGTCCAACACCCCAAAAGTCTCTGTCCCTGGTCAGTGCAGCCCCAGAGTTCAAAAGTTCTGCAGAGTTTTACCCCCTTCCCCAGTGGAGATGGGGGGGGGGGAAGGGGGCACGCAGGGTGTTAAGGGCACCTTACGTGGTCCAAGGCTGACTGCCCCACCTCTCCATGGGGTTCTGCTGCAGCCTTCACCACGAGCCGCTCAACTCCACCAGCTGTCCCATGAACTGCTCCGCTCTGCCAGCCGCTCTGCTCGCCGTCCCGTGAGCCACTCCAGCCATCCCACAAACCGCTCCGCTCGCTGTCCTGTGGGCCGCTCCAACCGTCCCACAGAACAGCTCCGCTCTGCCAGCCATTCCACTCACCGTTCCACAAATGGCTCAGCTCCACTCAGCAATATATCTTCAGGCTCCCCCACTAGTTAATACAATACTCAGTGATCTCAGCTCTTAGTGATTTCAGCTTGTAGTAGGGGAGCCCCAGTGCTGGTGCACCATTGGCCCAGAGTGAATTCAGCTCAGCAGCCTGTAATTAGACTCCTAATGGAATCAAAATTATCTCTGACATTCAACAGTGGAGAGAGGAGAAGATGCAATTGGTGCTTCAGGCCCTCAAAAGGGGCCTATACCATCAGGTACAAATACCTGTCCCCAGCCTCTCTCAATTCACTGGGTTTTGGAACCCATGCCCCTTGTCTAGCGAGTGCTACTTAGTTAATGGTGAGTCCCTCTGTCATACAACAGTTCCACTGGCCTTGATTCACATAATCAGGGTAACAACACTTTATTCTTCCTGCCCCAATGACAGAGAAACTGGGGATCCCACACCAGCCAAAGTAACCACTTTCGGTTGCTGTGGGCTCATGCTAGGCGGGTGGGTGTGCCTATGCAAACAAGATCAGCCCCTGAAGTTCTTTTCCACACTCGCCTGCTAAACAACCAGTGGGGCCACTGGACGATCGAGATGCTAAAGGAGCACTCAAGGACGATATGGCCATTGTGGAGAAACTAAATGAATTCTTTGCATCGGTCTTCACGGCTGAGGATGTGAGGGAGATTCCCAAACCGGAGCCATTCTTTTTAGGTGACAAATCTGAGGAACTGTCCCAGATTGAGGTGTCATTAGAGGAGATTTTGGAACAAATTGATAAATTAAACAGTAATAAGTCACCAGGACCAGATGGTATTCACCCAAGAGTTCTGAAGGAACTCAAATGTGAAATTGCAGAACTACTAACTGTGGTTTGTAACCTATAATTTAAATCAGCTTCTGTACCAAATGACTGGAGGATAGCTAAAGTGATGCCAATTTTTAAAAAGGGCTCCAGAGGTGACCCCGGCAATTACAGGCCGGTAAACCTAACTTCAGTACCGGGCAAAAAGAACAGAATAATCAGACCCATAGATGAACATAACTTGTTGGGGAAGAGTCAACATGATTTTTGTAAAGGGAAATCATGTCTCACCAATCTACTAGACTTCTTTGAGGGGGTCAACAAGCATGTGGACAAGGGGGATCCAGTGGATATAGTGTAGCTAGATTTTCAGAAAGCCTTTGACAAGGTCCCCCACCAAAGGCTCTTAAGCAAAGTAAGCTGTCATGGGATAAGAGGGAAGGTCTTCTCATGGATCGGTAACTGGTTAAAAGATAGGAAACAAAGGGTAGGAATAAATGGTCAGTTCTCAGAATGGAGAGAGGTAAATAGTGGTGTCCACCAGGGGTCTGTACTGGGATCAGTGCTGTTCAACATATTCATAAATGATCTGGAAAAAGGGGTAAACAGTGAGGTGGCAAAATTTGCAGATGATACAAAACTACTCAGGATAGTTAAGTCCCAGGCAGACTGCAAAGAGCTACAAAAGGATCTCTGAAAACTGGGTGACTGGGCAACAAAATGGCAGATGAAATTCAATGTTGATAAATGCAAAGTAATGCACGTTGGAAAACAGAATCCCAGCTATCCATATAAAATGATGGGGTCTAAATTAGCTGTTACCACTCAAGAGAGAGATCTTGGAGTCATTGTGGATAGTTCTCTGAAAACATCCGCTCAATGTGCAGCGGCAGTCAATTAAGTGAACAGAATGCTGGGAATTGTTAAGAAAGGGATAGATAATAAGACAGAAAATCATAAGAATTGACTTTTATTTTTCCCAGTGGGTGCTCCACCCCCACTCCGCCCTAAGGCCCTGCCCCGCTTCACCCTCCTCCCTCGAGGCCCCACCCTCACTCCACATCTTCCTGCCCCCGCTCCGCCCTCTCCCCCCAAGGCCGCATGCCAGCTGCCGAACAGCTAAATAGTGGCCCAGCTGAACGGTTGTGGCTGGTGGGTTGACCATCCCCACTATTTTTTTCCATGGATGCTTGAGCCTGGAGCACCCATGGAGTCGGTGTCTATGCCTGAGTCTCTCCTCACTTCATCATCATCATCATGTTCCTATTACGCCTCTGGCGTTTAGGGCAGTGACAAAGCTCTTCCACCCCTGTCTGTGTCTGGCAAGTCTTTCAATGATTCCCCAGCTGTGCCCCAGGTTTTTCAGCTCGGCTTCCACAGCTCTCCGCCATGTTGTTTTCGGGCGGCCTCATTCTCGCTTGCCTTCAGGTGTCCATCTTATTGCTACTCTGGTGATGGAATCAGTTTCCCTCTGAAGCACATGACCGAGCCATCTCCAGTGCCTCCTGGCAATGACGGTGCTCAGATCCTCTTGGCTGCCCTGTGTCAATAGATCTTGGTTTGACATTGTTCTGGGCCAAAAGATACGGAGGATTTTTCTAAGGCAGGTTGTATGGAATGAAAACAGTTTGGACATGTCAGACTTTCTCATTCCCCAGCATTCTGCACTATAAAGTAGTGTTGAAAGTACGCAGCTCTGATAAATCTTGAGTTTGGTTTTGGTGTTGTATTTTGATGATTTCCAGACTGTATTTAAGCTCCACCACCTTGTGACAAGCTCCATCAAGCTAAAACTAAGAAGTGTGGGTCCACCAAACAAGGTACATAGATGTTATGATATTGACAATCTAAAGTCCCTTGAAATACAGAAAACTTTTGTTCTGCAGTTAAAGAACAGGTTTCAAGCACTTGCAGACCTTGATAAAGAGGAGAGGAATGCAGATGAGGAGATCAACAAGAAGTGGGACAAAGGGCTTGGCTACACTTGCAAGTTAGAGTGCATTAAATCAGCCCCAGGCGCCCTAACACCTGAGGTGTCCACACTGGCAAGGCACATAGAGCGCCTGGACTCTGCAGCTGGAGCGCTCCTGGTAATCCAGCTCCACAAGAAGCACAACGCTTGCTGCGCCCTGGCTGAAATGCCCGGGTGTCAGTGTGGACAATGTGTTGCATTATTGCGCTGTGACTGGCCTCCAGAAACGTCCCATAATCCCCTTAAGTCAAGTGGCCACTCTGGTCATTGTTTTGAACTCGGCTGCAGGCATGCAGACATCCCCTTTCAAAGCTCCATTTCTGACAGCCGGCTGCTTATCTGCTCCGGGACAAAGCGAACCATTACTGTGGAATGCTGCTGCTGTGAGTGTGTGTGTGTGTGTGTGAGAGAGAGAGAGGTGGGGGGGGAGGGGGTCTGCTGTTGTCTGAACTTACAAGACAGCAGGCTGACACACTCTCTGCCCCCCCAAAACACACTGTCTCTCCCCCCACATACATACAAGACACTCCCTTTCACACTCCACCCCCACCCCATTTGAAAAGCACGCTGCAGCCACTTGCACACTGGAATAGCTACCACAATGCACTGCTCTCTGTGGCGTTGCAAGAGCTGCTAATGTGCCATGCCGGTGCGCTTGCAGCTGGCAGTGTATAAACACACAGCAGTGTTTTCCCTGCTGCGGTCTCCGAAGGCTGGTTTAACTCCCAGCGCTCTACATCTGCAAGTGTAGCCAAGCCCAAAGTAACAGAAATGTATAAACAGAGCAGTGAAGCCTGTCTGGGCTACAGGCGGACGAGACGGAAGGAGTGGATTACACCCAGCACATGGGACGCCATAGAAACCAGATGAGCCCTGAAGAAAAAAGTTTTAGAAACAAAATCCCAGAAGCTAAAGGACAGATACCACGAGCAGTATAACCAGGCACACCGGGAGGTCAAACGTCTTGTGAGAGCGGACAAACAGCATTATAGTGATAATCTGGCAACATAAGCAGACGATGGAGCTGCTCGTGGTGAACAAGGAACCGTCTACAAAATGACGCGGCTTATCAGTGGTAAATGGCAGACACCAACAAACACTCTCATCGGGAACGAACAAGGACACCGACTAACAACCGAAAAAGAACAAGAAATGCGCTGGACAGAGCATTTCAAAGAATTGCTGAACAAGGAGCCACCTAAAGAGGAAGCAAACATCCAGGAGGCAGAAGATCATCTTGATATCAACACAGACACCCCAACTAAGGAAGAGATCATTCAAGCCATCAAATCCTTAAAAAATGGGAAAGCTCCTGGCAAGGATGACTTGAATGCAGAATTGTTCAAGGTAAATCCTAAATTAGCAGCATTTATCCTGGCCCCTCTATTTACATCAGTCTGGGAAAGGGGGAAAATGCCAGATGAGTGGACCAATGGAGTTATAGTGAAGATACCAAAGAAAGGAACTCTCTGTGATTGGAATAACTGGCGTGGTATCACACTTTTATCTGTGCCAAGCAAAATATTGTGTAAGATCATAGTCCAGCGTATATCAGAGGCAGTTGATAGTGTTCTCAGAAAAGAGCAAGCCAGTTTTCGGAAAGGGCGTGGAAGCACAGACCAGATTTTCACTCTACGAAACATAATAGAACAGTGCTTAGAATGGCAACAGCAGCTCTACATAAACTTCATAGACTTTGAGAAGGCTTTTGATAGCATTCACAGGACCAGCCTATGGCGCATTCTGCAGGCATACGGAATTCCTTTCCATATAATCAACGTCATCAAAAGCTTCTATTTCCACTTTACAGGCTGTGTTGATCACAGTGAGCTCAGTTTTGAAGTCAAAACAGGAGTACATCGGGGTGTATCACGTCTGCAATCCTCTTCAACATTGCCATTGCCTGGGTAATGCAGCGTTCAACAGGAGACATGCTGTGACTAAGTGGGAATGTTCTTAATGTTTTCTTTGAATACTGTGTGGGTGCCTGTGAGGCAGCAGGTAGAGGGGAGTATTGACCTGGGAAGGTTGCAGGGGAGTTTGGCTGGGACTGTCTGCACTGGGGATGGGAGACTGGCCTTGAGGGAGGATACCTGAGACATAACATGAGAATCCAGGAGGGGGGTTGGAGGCCAGGTGACACCTCTGCCCGGGAAATGGACAAAGGCTGGGGGAGGAGCCGGGGGGAGGCTGAGACGGCTGGAGGGAGTTTCAGTTGGGGCGCTGGCTGGGGAAATGAAGGGGAGCCAGAGGGGGCTCTGGCCTCCCTGCCCCCCCCCCCAAGATGGACCTGAGGGGGTCCTGTTGTCTGTGCCTACAAATCCTGTTTTGGACTGTGTTCCTGTCATCTAATAAACCTTCTGTTTTACTGGCTGGCTGAGAGTCCTGGTGAATTGCAGGAAGGGGGGTGCAGGGTCCTGACTCCCCCACACTCCGTGACAACTGGTGGAGCAGTGGGATCTACTGCACCCCGTGGACGGCGCTTCCTGCAGTAAGTGACTGGGGAGCAGTAAAACGAAGGGGGATTGACAGGGACGTGCTGAAGGCTCCGAGAGGGACGGTTTTTTTGGGGGGGGCGATTAACCCCTGGGAGTGTGTGACCAGCGAGAAGGACTTTTGCAATAACAGGGTTAGGGTTAGGGTTGACAGTGTAGTGGTGTAGGTAACACTGCTCTACCCATGGGTGCTTGCCATAAGAAAAGCTCCAGAAATAAGCTGGCTTTCAGAGAACTTGACTTTCAAACTGTGCAGGGGCTGTAGCTGACACCCATATCCCACGATTTTGCCCACAGGGGTGAGTCTATAAACTGAAAAAGTTACTAGTCCCTTGTTCTGCAAGGCTTAGGCCTTGTCTACACTGCAAAGTTTTGGCGGCAGAAGTTATACCGCTTTAATTAAAACCGCTGTTGCATGTCCACACTAGCTCCTTGTGTTGGCAGAGCACAGCCACACTAGCAGCTCTTGCATTAACAGAGAGAGCAGTGCACTGTGGTAGCGATCCCTTCCCTCCCTCTCCCTCCACCTCCCACCCTTATCCATGCAGCTCCCGTTTGAAAGGGGACAGTAAGATCAGGCGATTGGGAGAAGCACTGAAACTGTGTAATCTTCCAAGGGACAAAAGAAAGCTGTTACTAACTTTAGACAACCAACTACACGTTTTCTACTGTCCCATCCCCAGCTGGGACCTTTCTAACACGACTCTCCCTTCTCCCAGTCCACGTAGCCATGGGCCCATTGCTGCCTGAATGCTGGCCGAGAAACGCAGACACAGGCACAGTGATGTTTTGTTAATCTGTTTTTAAGAAATAGCTTTAGCCAAATGTGTAACAGTGGTTCATCAGAAATCAATAATTGATTTATAACCATCTCTTGCTCGGGGCCCATTTCAGGGTGGAGCAGAGCTGGGGCTGGATGGCGGGGGGAAGTTGGAGAAAAGTTTGGTAAGAAGATGGGGCATGACAGTGCCTTGGCTTCAGCATTGAAGTTCAATCTCTCAGAGGCAGCGCAATGCATGGCATATTATCCACGGAGGATAAGCACAGTACTTCAAATGACCTGGATCTTAACATCAGGAATTTAGCACCAGAGCAAGAGGTGAGAATTGGCAGGGAGGGTGGGGGTCCATTTTAACTTACAGCCTCAGGTTCTGGTTCCTGCTGTGGTTTGGGATCCTCCTCAGATTCGGGGGGGGGGGGGGGGGGAGGGAGGGAGAGAAGGAGGGTAGGAGGGCTTCTTCCACCAGCTCCTCCAGTTAGAGATGCAGAATCACATGCTCCTTGTCCTGCAGGACATCCTCCATGGTCCCTGCTGCCCTGTCTCCCTGGCCCTCATCAGCATCCCGTTGGACGAGGCCAGTATGGTTGGTGAGGGGCTTGTGAGCCATTTCAGGCTTTGTACAGGGAGCCCTCGAGAGCACCTGGTCATTGCACGTACAATGAGCCCTCATGAAGTCACTGCCGGAGTCCTTGGCCCTCCTATACAGAAGCCTCAAGTGCTTCATGGGCCAGAGCCAACCGAACACCTGCCTGCTCCAGCCTCCATGAAACTTGGCAGTACAGTAGTTCCTACTGCTCCAGGACAAGTTGTGGAGGATGGTGTAATCCCACCCCACATTGATCAGCACCCGGGTGTGGTCAGCAGGCCAGGCAGCTGCTGTTGGAGCAGGATCCATTGTCACCTGAACAATGTGTAAAGAGTGCTGTGGAAAGCTGTCCTGCAGTAGTCAGCGCAGCTCACTACGGCTTGTCACAACAGGGAGACAGGTACCTTTGTAGACTGGGTAAGGGTCCAGAAGAAAAGGGTTCAGTGCATAATGGCAATGGGGGTGGAGGACTGCAGATGCTTGAGACTAGGTACCCTAACCCCCATCCACACTGCCATGGGGCTGTGCATTCACTCACACCCCTCGTGTGTGCTAGCTTACTCGCCTTCAACACATGCTTCTGGGATTTAGGGGTGGACAACATGGGGGTTAGGGCACAACCACATGCATGGAGAAGTGACGTGAACAGTCGCTAGTATAGACACACCCTATGTGTGACCTACTCTCTGTTCCTAGATGTATTACCTTGCATTTAGCTGTATTACACTGAATCTTTTGTTTAAATTAGTCCATTTTACCAAGCAATCCTGGCTGGTCTGTATAATTGACCTGTCCCCATCATTTACCACACTATGAATTTGTTTTATCTACAAATTTTACCAGCAATAATTTTATATTTTCTTCCAGATTGTTAATAAAGCTATTGAATTGCACTGGCCCAGGAACAGATTCCCCGAGGACTCAACTAGAAACAATCCCTCCCTACGTTAGCAGCAACACCATCCAAAAAAACCAACCCACCACACCAAAGTGTCCCAAAGTGAAGCGAAGGCCTCAAACCTTTCAGACAACTAACCAGATCAGACTGGAAGGCAGGTATAGATATGGAAAAAGTGAGAGTGTCACAAGCAAGGAGGTGGATGGCTCATGAGGTGCATTCTCCTGCAGGAAGTTCCTTTACCCCTTGCTCAATTGGAGGAACTGGCTGCAACATTCAGGGGTGTGACAGAGAACAGCTAGTAGGCACCTGGCTTGTGCTCTACCCAGGAGTGAGAATCCCAAACAGATGATATCTTTAGAGGATGAAGTTACTGTAAAGTCAGAATCAAGAAAGTAGTAAGGGAGAGAAAAAAAAAAAAAAAAGAGTTTAACTCCCACATCTTGGGGCCACACACCACTGTCCTAGAGAAAGGTTCTCCTCCGATCCCTTTCAATAAAACAAGTATTTAGAAGCCTGATCACCTATGACCTTCCTGTACATAGCTAAACTATGAGTGACCCACACAAGGTAAACCTTTGTTTTGTGAGATATGAAGTCTGGTTAAAGGCTTTTTAAATGAAAAGGCCAACTGGGAGAAGGCAGCTGAAGACTCAGACTACTGAGCTGTGTAATGGAACAATGTTGTGCAGCTCGGCCAGAGAGATTGTTTTCTTGTTTTGACACCCAGTGATGTAGGATGTATGCACAAATGCTAAAAAGATTTTTTTTCAATATCCAGGAAGTATTCGATCTATGTAAAGAACCAGAATCTCAACACCTAGAGCCTGATAATTTCTAACAGCAGATTTACATAATAAAAGTTGTCAAGTGGAAAGTTTTAATTCTCTTCATTGAAAGTTATTGTGTCTTCCAGAAAATGTTATGTTGACTTTTCGCCTATCTTGTGAGCATTTCAGTCTTTTGTTTTTTTTTAATTCTACTGCGTATCCCAGTACGATGCCAACTCAAGGCGATCCCTTTTCGGATCAGTACACATCATTAGCTGCTATGGGCTGATGAAATGGTGGGTGGCTAACTACAGGGAATCTCATGATTCAAGGGAAGCAACTCACAAATCCCTGGGAAAGTTCAATTCCAAGGCAGCATGTGATCTCACTGGGGATTTTGAATTTTACTCAATATTCCAGCTGAGCTGACAAATAAGCAGGTTGTGTGACTTGCCCACGATAACCCAAATCAGAATTCAAGATTTGTTCTGCAACTACCAGATCTCCTTTACTGATACATGCAGTTTTCTCCTAGCCTCAAGACCTCTGTGTTACCGAAATATCGGGTCCACCTAGCTGAGAGCCAATAACAGCCAGACAGGGATAAGGAGGAGTTGCTTTATTCTGCAGAAGAAAGGAGAGCCTTGCACCTTGGTACAAAGATTTTGTTTTACACACATTTTACAGATTTTTTATATATATTTAGACAAAGGTTTTTGCCGTGTTAACACTTGATTGGTGGTGGTTAGACCCATGCTTTTGCTATCTGGTTAGTGAAAACCGGCTTGGGACCAGTTTTAACTACTTTAAGGCCTTGAAGGGAAAACAGTTGAAAAGTTCAGGCTACTGTGTACTTGAAGTGTCTGCTTTTTCCTAATGGCCACTCGTTGACATAAAGGCTGCTCTGTTAAGGGGGGGTTATTAGTAACTTTTACAGTCCCCCCTTCGGGCCTGACAAATTTAAAAATTGTCAGGCCTGTTACGCAATTTGTGATTAAGCTGGAGCGACAGATACTGGGTTTTTTTATGGACAGCAGAGCTTTTGATTATAGCATTATACAGGCATTTGGCACATTGTATTATTATTTAGATAATACATAGAAAGAAAAGAATTTATTTAACAATTGTTTGAAAGAGCCCCATAAACCATGACCCAAGGTTTGGAAGGAGGTCCTCAAAACTAAAGGTGTGATTAAGAGATACAGCACGGAAAACAACAGCAGCATTTTTAATGGCTTGTAAATTTTGCTTAATTAAGCCGGAATGATTAGCATAGAAACAACATTTTTTTTTGATGCGAGCACAAGTCCCCCCCAATTGGTTTATATGCTTGGAAGGAGCATTGAGAATGTTTGCACTTTTATTTAGAAAGTTTTTAAGTATGTTTTTATGGCCACAGATTAGATGGTACTTCTGATGTGTCTGTAAGGGCAGTGGGCCAAGCCTGATGCTCTAGATTATTTTGAATGGCCATTAGCTGGTCATCCAGGAAATCCTGAATTTTTGAACATGCTAGATCCCACTGCAATGCCTTTCCAGCTTTAGTGATATTTAATATTATTTTTGTTAGCAATTTTTGGGTCATAGAACTAAGGGCGGAGATAACATGTAACTTACTAATTTTAGCCTGTACCTGGGTTAGCTGTGCCCCAATTTTTTATTATGTTTTGGTTTTTAAAAATATTTTAAACTGCTGCTGCACTATTGGCCCCATCCCATAGGGATCCGGTCAAGTTACTTTTTTTTTTTTTTAGAGGAAATAATTTAAGCCCTTTGTTGTGCTAATTTAATGGCAGCCCCCTGTGAGCAATTTGGGTATGTAGAGGTGATTTGGAAACTGGTTAAGGGTAATGAAAATTTAACAGTTTTTAGTGTAGTGTTAATTACAGTTTATTGATATTTTAATATATATTTTTTTGGTGTAGTACTATATCACATTTTTAAGCATGGGTTTCACAAGTTTTTTTTTGCCAGTGTATAATTTTTTGTTTTTTTACCAGGGTCAGTTTTTAATGTTTTTTGTAGGCAGGAATTTTTGGACTTTGGTGGTTTTAATGAAGCAAGTGTTTTTTTTTTTTTTTTTTTGGAAACAGTTATGGCTCAGCATTATACAGGGGAGAGGTTACTAGCACATCACCCTGTAATGGTTTTGCGTTTTTTAAAAAAAGTTAAAGCCACAGTAGGTCTGTTAGTGGACAAGGGAGAGGTTACTAGCACTTTACCTTTTTTTTTTTTTTTTCTGCTGTCCAGAAGGCACAGCAGAGCTAGAAGGAGAAATAGGCTTATTAGTCGGAGAGCCCTTCCAAGGTGGAGGGGGTTTTTTACAGTGAGAAGCATGGGTCCAGGTAGGCAGTTTTTGGCACTTCACAGCGGTAACAGCACTTGGAAAGGGCCTTTCCAGTGTGGAGCTAAAGCAGTTTTTTGTTGATGGACTTTACATAGACTTAGTTTTTTTGTTTTAATGAACAGCAGGGCTGCTAGGGTCTTTGGGTAGCACTTTTTTTATTTGTGAGAAAAGAAACCTAACACATTTCATTAATGCCTGGCAGTGTTTTGCAGATTTTATAGTTGCTTGGACACATTCAGGCCCCCCTTTTCTTGGCTGTTAGCCAAGTCTTAGCTGTGGGCAGTGTCCTTGGATGGAGCCAGCATTTTATTTTTGGACTGAGCTTGCTAGCTTTTTTTTTTTTTTTTTTTTTTTAAGTTAACTTGGGTTTTTTTTTTTTTGGCTTTTTTTAATTTACAAAGGAAACTTTTATTTTTTATTTATATACATTTTTTTAACAATGAATACATACACATTGCTATTATACAGTACATCAGTTTTATTATTTAATGTATGCTATATATACTTCTTTAGTAAAATAACTTTTATACAGAGCTTTGGAGCAACAAACCAGGACAAGCACACCCACTTTTGAGGAGTCCACTCGGTACAACCTTTGGTGTTTAATAGCTTTTTTTCTCCCCAGCCCTCTGGCTAGAAATCTGAGGTAGCCAGAAGGATCCCATGGGCAATATGGGGAATGGGTTAACCTTCCATGTCCTTGCTTCCAAAGACTGTTGGTATGCAAATTTTAACAACAATTTTGGCCATAGAACACAAAAATAATTTTTATTGTGCCAGTAAATGCATGGTACATTGAATGCTATTTAGCTGGCATCCGTTTTTTTGGATGGTCTGAAAGACAAAAGAACAGAGGTCTATTTCTTTTGCGCAGTTAGTTATTGCTTAAAATATTTTTTTTATATACACATATTTTTGTTGATTTTAGACAAAACAGAGGAATTACCCCATATTTTTTTGTATTTGTTTTATAGGCAGCTCAGGTTTTAGTGGCTTCTACCTTATTAGTTAGAAAATTGCATTAATATAGATGCTTTTTGGCTTGCTTTTAGATTTAAAGCTATTTACAGCTTAAAGATTTTTACTTAAAAATAAAAGGACACAATTAACTTTTTTAGACTTTTGATTGCCTTTTACTTTTAACTTTTGCTTTTAAACACACAGTGATTTGAAAAAGACAACACAATTTATATTGGTAGGTTTGCATTTTTTTTACTTTTGCTACAATATACACTGCACATGTTCTGGGGAAAATGCATATTTTTTTTACAATTTAATTTTTATAACACTAGCCATATTAATTTTTACACAAGGTGTAACTATTTTTTTTTGAACACCGGGTAAAGACCATTTATTTAACATATAATTTAAAGGGCTATTTTTAGAGGGTTTTACCAGAGACCCACTCATTTGCCTGCTGACACTTTAACAGAGAATTACACAGAGAACAGAGGGAATTATGGCCTAATAGGATTCTATTACAGGAATTTTTACTAATACTGACCGCTACAGGGGACGGGACAGAAGGATCCCAATTCAACTTTAGAGCTTTATTGCACGCAATGGCTTTTACTTTGAGGAATTACGAATGAGAGGCTTAGTTTTGTTTACACACTTAACGCTCAATGTATAAGACAGAAATTTATTAACCGGTTAACCAGACCAGACCAGAACCAGATAGTGTTTTTTTATTTTATTAGGATTTACCTTATCGGAGCACGAACCCCAGGGGCTACGGTGAAGCAGAGAAAAGGGGCGAAACACCCCGTTGGCGCCGTTCCCAGTTCGCCGCAGCCGTCCGGAGTCCAATGTCCGAGCTAGGAGAGTCCCGGCGGAGTCGCCAGAAACTGTTACCGAAATATCGGGGCCACCTAGCTGAGAGCCAATAACAGCCAGACAGGGATAAGGAGGAGTTGCTTTATTCTGCAGAAGAAAGGAGAGCCTTGCACCTTGGTACAAAGACTCTGTCTTACACACATTTTACAGATTTTTTATATATATTTAGACAAAGGTTCTTGCCGTGTTAACACTTGATTGGTGGTGGTTAGACCCATGCTTTTGCTATCTGGTCAGTGAAAACCGGCTTGGGACCAGCTCTAACTACCTTAAGGCCTTGAAGGGAAAACAGTTGAAAAGTTCAGGCTACTGTGTACTTGAAGTGTCTGCTTTCCCCTAATGGCCACTCGTTGACATAAAGGCTGCTCTGTTAAGGGGGGGTTATTAGTAACTTTTACATCTGCAATGCTTTAAATACCAGGGTTAAGGGTAGGGGGGCAAAGCAGGGCAGAGAGGCATAAAATCCCTGGCCGTAGGTCTGTGCTCAGGGTGAGGACATTAAAGCCGCTAAAAAATGGGAAGGGAAATTCCAAAATGTTGATTTTCAAGTTAAGTATTTTTATTATCAAAATTATTACATCTCTTGTGAAAGTTCAAATGTTACAGCATGGTGTAAAAACCCCACTAGAGTCAGAAGCTGCAGCCCCCACCTTTTCAAGAGCTTTCCAGGGTGCCTCCCTTCTGCACCCTGCACATGCCGAGGTGCTGGAACCTCTGCATGCTGCTCCCAACCCCCAAATCCACTGCTGCCACTAGGCAGGGCAGAGCCTGCCTGCCCCATGCTGCACACAGCATGAAATGGGAGACTACACACCCAGGTCTAAACTGAGTGAAGTTTACACCTATTTTATACAGTATACAGAGACACCCGCATTCCAGGTGACAAGTTCAATCCCCAACACACACTCAGCCAGACTGTTGGAGAAAGTTACTTTGTTTTAATATTTTAAAAGTCTCCCCTACCTTGAACAAACACCTGATTTCAATTGTGAATTAGAGAACTTGTAACAGCCCTAAAAAAGGAAGAAGACTGTGCATTTGAAAGACAGGGAGACAGACTCACAGCATTATCTTGTCCAACAGAAAAAGGAGAAGGCCCACTGCAGCACCAGGGACTCTACCTGTTGTATATTAGCTAACCTAATATGGTTATAACTGAATATAAAATTAGATAAATAAAAACACGCCTGATATTACAGTAAACAAGTGAGAAAGAAGCTGGCAGTCGTATGGAGCTGAACTGACAGCACACCCCCTTTGGGCTGGCTTTGGCGCCACTCTATGCATGTTACCCCTAGGTGGGAGGATTCACTCTGTGTGATACTTTACACCAACAGCACCCAACTTACCAAGGCCTGGAGTCCCCACCAACCATGCACTCTGGGAGAGACACTCCACAGCCCACGCACAGACCCCAGTACAAACATGACTCATTTGGACAGCCCCCAGAGCAGTGACGCCACAGTGTCACCCCTACTCAACCCCCCCAGTCTCACACAGTGACAATGTTCATGGAGACCTTCCCGTTGATGATACACTGCAGCATACGACACCAATTCAGAGTTTCCCAGCTAGTGACAAACATTCACAAATCCCCGTTAGTGACATTCACAGGAACCGCCCCCCGTTTAGTTACATCCTGCAGAGCCCCGACACCCACCTGTCAGCGACAGTCCCACTCCCTCACTCTCTCCTAGTCCCAGTGCTAACTGACCAGTTCTTGGAGTCTATCACAATGGAAATGGGTCTGGTTGTGGGGGGTCACAGCCCAGGCCCAAAGGTGGTGCGTGTGCTGGTCTGTTGTAACTGGAATGATAACGGATGAAAGCCCCCCTCCCAGCCCCCCCCAGATGCACTGAGAACCTGACCTACAAGAGAGCTTTGGGATTGGAGTTTAACTTCCCCCAGATTTTTCTTTAAATTGTTTTCATACTTAAAAAGATGTCCTTACTGCACAAGTGACTACGGCTATGGGCATGGACAGGAGACAGAGGCTGCATCGCAGTCATTGCACTTAGAACCATTTGCTTTTCTACAATGTACCCAGCTTTGCTACAGTCTCTGCCTCAGAGAAATTTGCATCCTCCTCCAAGGGCAGAGGCTGCCTCTGCTCACAAGTCTCACTCATTTACTCCAGACTCCAGCCTCTGACCCCCTGCACCCCCAGCATCAGGTGCAAGCTCCCAGCATCGGCCCAGAAGCCACTTCCAGAGGTAGCTGGAAGGAGTTATGGGCAATTCGGTCTTCCTTGAATCCAGGCAACCCTAGGAAAGTCCTGTCTGAGTCTTTACTCCTGGACCTTGAAGCTGCTGCAGTCTGTATTGATGGACACTGCCTCCCCCACGGTGTGGATAGTGCTGTGAACTGGAAACCCCTGACCCTCTGGAGCTCTGGTGGAGAGCAGGCTGCCCAGAATTAGGCAGGCTGATAGTCCGCAAGTCTGACTGCAACGATCTGGAACTTTGGGGAGCAGAGCTGGAGCCTGATGCTCCTGTGCAGGGCTGGGAAACCGACCCCAAGGATACTGAGTCTGCAGCAACCTGCTGTGCTGGACTGGCAGCAGCAGAGTGACTCTTCTTCAGAAGGCTGCTATTAATGCTTCCAGAGTGCTGCTGGCTGCTGTAATACCCAGAATTCCCTGCAAACAGAGCTGGGGAGTCCGTGGAAACTGAATGGGCAGGGCTGGAATAGGAGGTGGACGAAAGGGATGCTTCTGACGAGCCCTGAGCGGGGTTGTGTCCTGTTCTCGGTGGAGCTGCTCGGTAGCTGTACCCAGGAGACGGAGTAGAGTGTCCTCTGTAGGGGGAGGAACTCTGCTGAAGGAGAGCCTGGGACTCTGCTCGGGGGCTGTCAGACTGCAGGAGCTGGAGAAGGTTGGGGGAGGGAGAGAAAAAGTGTCAGAGCACAAATATTTCCTCCTCTCTCTACTAACCCCCACTTAGCAACACTGTTTGCTCTTCAGGCAACTTGAGCAGTTGCTGACAATGAACTGCAGGTTCTGATGCTTGCCTGTGACTAGAAATCAATGATGGATCTTACCTGGTAGCTGTATCTAGAAGGGCTGTAAACGGCTGGTCCTTTGAGTGCAGAACTGAGAACTTCTGGGGTGTCTCCATCAGCAGTACCTAGAAGGCATAACACAGTCAAGCCTTAAACTTCACTTCCTGGACCAGGGCCACAACTGATCTCTCCTAAGCTCATCTGTGTGACTCCAGTTATCTTGTTCCACAGTCCTGCTGCAGGTAAGGCAAGAGCACCACCCAGCACCTCAAGTCATTGGGCCCTCTGAAGCCAAAAGAAGTTAGCTAACGGCAATCTGGAGAATCCCAACACCCCACAAGAGCCACCAGCATGAGTAAAGAACGGTTATTTACCCAGTAACTGACCCTTCAAGATGTTGTAGTCGGCATGGAGCACACTGTAGGGGAGCATGAGCCTCATGTGCACAAGATCTTTTAACTTTTTCACAGTAGTATCTGTTGGGGCTGCGCCTGGGCTCTGAGCCTCCTCGTGCTTCTGCATGAGGGCATGAAGTGTGGGGCAGCCACAACCCTCCCTCAGTTCCCTCACAGTTCAAACCCGTTGTTACATTATTGACAAACTGTGACCATATAGATCATTGTTGCAACCGTTATATATTTGCAGCAAATACTGTACAAAGGTGGTTGTGTGAGGTGTCTATGGGAAGGTTATGATTTGCTGGTTATGATTATGCTGTCTGTATGTGTGTATCATTTTTGTAGTTGAAGTTATAAATATTGGCTATGTACTTGTATCTCAATGTGTTTGATTCAAAGGCTGTCTATACTGCCACTTTCAGTGCTAAAACTTTTGTCGTTTGGGGGTGTGAAAAAATACCCCCCAAGCAACAAAAGTTTTAGCGCTGAAAAGCGCCAGTATAGACAGAGCTTTAATCGCCGAGAGCCATACTCCTGGCGATAAAGCTACCACCTTTCATTAGGAGTTGGTGTTTTTAATCGCCGGGAGAGCTCTCCCCCGGCGATAAAGTGTGTCTATACTGCCCAAGTCACAGCGCTGCTGCGGCCACGCTGTAACATGGGTAGTGTAGACATACCTTAAATAGCATTAGTGAAGCATTTGGTCAGCTTCTTGAGAAAGGAATTTGCAAATTAAGTGCCCAGTCAAGAAACATTTAACTGACAAAGGACCTTGGGAGACTCCAGTCCACATAAGAAGTCTTCCTGGGAACATTCAAGGTAGCATGTGAGCCATGGCTGCCACCTGCAAACTGAGTCATGCATGGACATGTGACTTGCCCATGTGACTCCAAACTCCATCTTGCTGCTGTGATGTTCCACAGTAAGAAGATAGGGCTGTCCTGCCACAGGGCAGAGAATATAAAAGGCCCTGGAAACCCCTCCATTTTGTCTTCAATCCTGCTTCTGACCTCTGGAGGAACCTTGCTACAAACTGAAGCTCTGAACAAAGGACTGAATGACCCATCCCAGCTGGGGATGTTCCAGAGACTTGATTTGAACCTGCAGTTTATTCCATCACTGCTACAAGCCTGAACCAAGAACTTTGCCATTGCTGTATGTAATTGATTCCATTTAACCAATTCTAGCTCTCATCTATATTTCTTTCTTTTTATGAATAAACCTTTAGATTTTAGATTCTAAAGGATTGGCAACGGCATGATTTGTGGGTAAGATCTGACTTATATATTGACCTGGGTCTGCGTCCTTTGGGATCGGGAGAACCTTTTTTCTTTTACTGGGGTATTGGTTTTCATAACCATTCGTCCCCATAACGAGTGGCACTGGTGGTGATACTGGGAAACTGGAGTGTCTAAGGGAATTGCTTGTGTGACTTGTGGTTAGCCAGTGGGGTGAGACCAAAGTCCCTTCTGTCTGGCTGGTTTGGTGCCTTAATAGTAAAGGAACGCCAGCCTTGGGCTGTGACTGCCCTGCTCTGAGCAATTTGTCCTGAATTGATGCTCTCAGTTGTGTCCCGCCAGAGGCAGCCTCGTTACACCCGTGAAGCTGAGGACTTCGAAATGTTGGTCTGGAGGGTAGGCTGTGGGATCTACAGGGACTACAACATCCTGCAGAACCAGTTACTGTGGGGGAAGTAACCGGTCTTCGAGTAAGTGTTGAAGTGGATCCCCCTGGAGGTGACTGGCAAACAGTATCCCCTCTAGGCAGTGGCATGGAGGCATGCCAGCCACATCAGTCAAATAGCAGTTGGAATACTGCTCTTCTGAACCTGGCCTCAGACTAGCCACAGCATCCAAGGCGTCATGCTTGACAAAACTGAGTGGGGCGCTCCACAGCACAGCTTTACAGATCTTACACACTGGCAAGTTTCTGAAGCAGGTGGAAGACCCTGCCTCTTCCTTGGGGTGGAGCATGCCCTAACATTTGAAGGGAAAGGCTCGGTAGCCAATTGATGCCAAGTGGACATACTGCAATCTCTGAAAGGTTGCTGAGGCTCCTCCATCCCTCTGACCACTAGTCCATGCTGCTCATCCATGTGGGCACGAATACTGCCAGGTCTGACCCTGAGCAGATCAGCAGTGACTACAGGGCTGTGGGCGTGCAGGTGGTGGTGGTGTCTGTCCTCCTGGTTGAGGGTACGGTCCCAGGCAGGGACATGCACATCCTGGAGCTGAATGGATGGCTGCACAGATGGTGTCAGAAGGCGGGCCTTGACTTCCTTGACCACTGGGTGCTGTTCTGGGAAGGAGGTCTGCTGGGAAGAGACGGGGTTCACCTGACCAAGAAGTGGAAGAACATTTTCATGCACTGACTTGCCAACCTAGCAAGGAGGGCTTTAAACAAGGTTCAAAGAGAGCAGGTGACAAAAGCCTACAGGTAAGCATAAAAAAGGCAATCTTAACAGAAGACTAGATGTTGCTGTGTCGGGGAAGACATGGAAAATTAAAATAGGGTCATAGGAGCAACAAACAGTGGGGGAATCTGCTCAACATCTTAGATGTTTTTACACAAATGCAAGGAGTGTGGAGACTAAACAGGAAGAACTGGAAGTATTAGTAGATAAGATAAATTATGCAATTAGCACCACAGACACTTGGTGGGACAAGTCTCATACTGGAATATTGGCATGGAGGGATATAGCTTGTTCATGAAAGAGAGGCAAGATAAAAAGGGAGGTGGTGTTGCATTATGTATCAACAATATACAGACTTGTTCTGAGGTCTAGAAGGAGATGAGAGGCAGACTGGTTGAAAGACTCTGGGTAAAGATAAAAAGGGGAAAATAGGGATGATGTCATGGCAAGGGTTCTACTATAGGCAAATCACAGAGCGGAGGGGGATGAGGCATTTCTAGAACAAACATGAGAAATATCCAAAACACAAGAGTTGGTAGTAATTAGGGACGAACTACCCAGACATCTGTTGGAAAAGTAATATGGCAAAACACAAAATTTCCAGTAAGTTATGGGACTGTACTGGGGACAACCTCTCATTGAAGAAGGTGGAAGAAATAACCAAGGGGACAGCCATTTTACTTGATTCTAATTAACAGAGAAGTTGATTGCCAATTTGAAGGTGGAAGGCAATTTGGATGAATGTGATCATGAAATGACAGGTTTAGTTATTTTAAGGAAAGAAAGGAGTGAAAGCAGCAGAATAAGGACAATGGACTTCGAAAAACAGACTTTAACAAACTCAGAGAACTGGTAGGTCAGGGCTCACGGGGAAATCAAAGGAATAAAGGAGTTCAGGGGAGCTGGCAGTTCCTCAAAGAGACAATATTAAACACACAATTACAAGCTATCCCGCTGTGAAGTTAAGGGTAGGAAGAGTATTCAGAGGCCAGTATGACTCCATCAGGAGTCTTTAATGACCTGACAATCAAAAAGGAATCCTACAAGAAGCAGAAACATGGCCAACTTGCTAAGGAGGAGTACAAAAGAAAAGCACAAGTGTGTAGGGACAAAATCAGAACAGCCAAGGCACAAAATGAGTTACACTAGCAAGAGTATAAAAATCAGTAAGAAGAGATTCTTTAAGTACTAAGCCGAATATTTTTGGTAAAAATGTGACGCATCAAAGAGCGGGGGTCGGCTTATAAACAGGTCTACACCAAAATTTGATGATTTTAAACTCTATGGAATCATTGAATTGAATATCTAATACACTGTCGTTTTGTTTACCTGGAGCGTTCACCGGCACGGAGCCCCTCAGCTCAGCTGAGCCGCCGCTTCCAGCAGCTCCCATTGGCCTGGAGCAGTGAACTGCGGCCACTGGGAGCCGTGATCGGCCAAACCTGCGGACGCGGCAGGTACACAAACTGGCCCGGCCCGCCAGTGGCTTTCCCTGCACAAGCAGCGGAACAAGTTTGGGAACCACTGAATTAGAGAATTGGTCTGAATTCAAGAAGATTAAATTCAATAAAGACAAGTGCAAAGTACTTTAATGATCTTGAGGATGGCGTGGACTGCACCCTCAGCAAGTTTGCAGATGATACTAAACTGGGAGGAGTGGTAGATACGCTGGAGGGTAGGGATAGGATACAGAGGGACCTAGACAAATTAGAGGATTGGGCCAAAAGAAATCTGATGAGGTTCAGCAAGGACAAGTGCAGAGTCCTGCACTTAGGACGGAAGAATCCCATGCACTGCTACAGACTAGGGACCGAATGGCTAGGCAGCAGTTCTGCAGTAAAGGACCTAAGGGTTACAGTGGACGAGAAGCTGGATATGAGTCGACAGTGTGCCCTTGTTGCCAAGAAGGCTAACGGCATTTTGGGCTGTATAAATAGGGGCATTGCCAGCAGATCGAGGGACGTGATCATTCCCCTCTATTCGTCATTGGTGAGGCCTCATCTGGAGTACTGTGTCCAGTTTTGGGCCCCACACTACAAGAAGGATGTGGAAAAATTGGAAAGAGTCCAGCGGAGCGCAACAAAAATGATTGGGGGGCTGGAGCACATGACTTATGAGGAGAGGCTGAGGGAACTGGGATTGTTTAGTCTGCAGAAGAGATGAATGCGGGGGGATTTGATAGCTGCTTTCAACTACCTAAAAGGGGGTTCCAAAGAGGATGGATCTAGACTGTTCTCAGTGGTACCAGATGACAGAACAAGGAGTAATGGTCTCAAGTTGCAGTGGGGAAGGTTTAGGTTGGATATTAGGAAAAACTTTTTCACTAGGAGGGTGGTGAAGCACTGGAATAGGTTACCTAGGGAGGTGGTGGAATCTCCTTCCTTAGAGGTTTTTAAGGTCAGGCTTGACAAAGCCCTGGCTGGGATGATTTAGTTGGGGATTGGTCCTGCTTTGAGCAGGGGGTTGGACTAGATGACCTCCTGAGGTCCCTTCCAACCCTGATATTCTATGATTCTATACTTCACTTAGGAAGGGGGGGAAAAAATCACATGCACAATTACAAAATGAGGACGACCTGGCTAGGCAGTAATACAGCTGAAAAGTACCTGGGAGTTATAGTGGATCACAAACTGAATGAGTGAACAACGTGCTACAGTTGTGAAAAGGCTAATATTCTGGAGCACATTAACTGGATCAGTGTTGTATATAAAACACAGGAAGCAATTTTCCTGCCCTATTCAGCACTAGCAAGGCCTCAGCTGGAGGGCTCTGCCCAACTCTGGGCACCACACTTTAGGAAAGATGTGGACAAATTGGTGAGAGTCCAGAGGAGAGCAACAAAAACGATAAAAGGTTTAGAAAACCTGTCCTATGAGGAAGGTTAAAAAACTGGGCATACTTAGTCTTGAGAAAAGAAGACTGAGGAGGGACCTGATAAGTCTTCAAATATGTTAAGAGCTGTTATAAAGAGGAGTGATCAACAGTTCTCCATGACAACAAAAGGTATTACAAGAAATATTGGGCTTATAATCTGCTGCAAGGGAGATGTGGGTTAGATACAAGAAAAGCTTTCTAACTATACAGAGTAGTGAACCTCTGGAATAAGCTCCCGAGGGATGCTGTGGAATCCCTGTAACTGTAGGTTTTAAAGAACAGGTTGGACAAACACCTGTCAGAGCTGGTGTAGTCCTGTGCCTCGATGAAGAAGGCTGGACTTGATGACCTCTCAAAATCCCTTCCAGCCCTACATTTCTATGATCCACTTAAACTCTCTGTGATGAGATGGCTGCTTTTCAACAAGCCAGATATAGCCACAAAGAGATGAGGAAGCATTTGGTCCTGTCCAGGTAAGAGAGCAAGACACTGGAAACAGGCAAGAAACATCGCTTCTCAGAACCAGCTTGTCCCTGAGAAAGAAGTGTAAAGCGGTCTGGCCAGGAGGGCATGGAGCTAGTGGACACACTGTGCTGTGATAGCTACCAGGAAGACTACCTTAGGTGTATGTCGATTTATCGAACACTCTGATAGTGGCGTGAATGGAGGCTCCATGAACTTTAGGAGGAGTATGCTGAGATCCCATGTAGGAGTCAGGTCTCTGCCAGACAAGTAAGTATGCGGCAGGCCCTTGCGGAATCTCAATATTGTAAGATGTGACAAGACTGAGTACGACTGTATTGGAGAGTGACACACTAATACTGTTGAAAAGTGGACTCTGACTGAATTAAATGCCAAGCCAACCTGTTTCAGGTGCAGCATACAGTCGAGAATCTGGGGTATCGGAGCCTCAACGGGTTCCAAATGATGCTGGATTTTCCATATGGAGAACCATTTCCACTTGAAGGAGTAGGTCTTCCCAACAGACTGCTTCCTGCACTGCATGAGGATTTCGTATCGAGAAAAGTCTGCCAGTGGTGTGCAGCCAGCCAACTTTCAGGTCAGCTGCAACTAGTGTGGGTCAAAGTGCAATATCGGGCCACTGTGCTGGGATATCATGTCTGAGTAGATTGGGAGATGGATGGAGATGTGCCTAGGCCAGTAGGAAGCTATTAGGAGCAGTGCGGCCTTGTGCTGTCTATGGAGATCAGGGAGATTGGGGTAAAGGCATACAGGAAGTTTGGAGCCCACTGTAGCAGGCAAACAGTTGGTAAGGAGCTTGGACTCATGCTTCCTCTGGAGCTGAATTATGGGCACTTAGCGCTGTCCTCGGTGGTGAACAGATCGATCATGGGAGTGTCACATACATGCATGCTGACATGCAGCTGAGCAGCCCCAGACATGAACGTACTGTTGTTGTTGAGTTCTATCTTAGGTCCCTTGCCGGTGTCTGAAACCTGGTCTCTTGCAGGTGAGCGCTCTGTGATCAAGAGTCAATCACAGCTCCTACAAACTCTATTGTCTGTGATGGTGACAGATGATTTATCATAAGAACGGCCATACTGGGTCAGGCCAAAGGTCCATCTAGCCCAGTATTCTGTCTTCCGAGAGTGGCCAATGCCAGGTGCCTCAGAGGGAATGAACAGAACAGGTAATCATCAAGTGACCATCCCCTGTCACCCATTCCCAGCTTCGTAGTTCACAAAGAGTCCTCACCAGGAGAGCAGAGAGAGCATTTCATAGGACCACAGAGTTAGCAGGGACTGCAAGGGTCATCTAGTCTAACCCCCTGCCAAGATGCAGGATTTGTTGTGTTAAACCATCCAAGACAGATGGCTCTCCAGCCTCCTTCTGAAAACCTCCAGTGAAGGAGATTTCATGAGAATTTACTCCAGGGCTGCTGCTATCTCCTGCTGGGACTTGCCCATTATCAGCCAATAGTTCATACACAAGTATACATCAATTCCCTAAGCGTGCTGCCACCATTGCCAGGCATTTTGTGACTACAACCTGTGCTGTGGAGAGGCCAAGGGGCAGTACTCTGTTGTCACATTCTGGGGTGCAATCTAGACCAGGGAGAGGTTGGGTCACCACCTGGTCCGTAGCCTTGAGTGCCTCACAATGCTTTGCATTTCCAGCTCCCAATGTTATGGGGCAGGTGGTGACAAACCCTCCCTGGTCTGGATTGCACCCCAGAATGTGACAGTGGTGTAGTTGAAATAGGATTTATATACAACTTGCTAGTTTAACTGAGGTTTACACTTTAAGGAGAGAGATGGACAGTGCACAACACAGGTTTTGGGAAAATTCAGGACTGGGACTGTGTTGGGGTCACCCTGCTAGGCTAGTTACCAAGGCTGGTGGAAGCCAAAGTGTGGCTGTTGACAGGCTGCTGGGGTCAGAACTGCTGAACCAGGACTGTCTAGCACACAGACACTGAGGGTGTGACCTGCATGCTGGTAGGTTAGTTGTGAGTATCCCTGGTTGGAAGCCACAACAGCAAAGCACTGTGAGGCACCCAGGGCTAAGGGGCAGGCAGTGACAACTTCTCACTGGTCTGGATTGCACCCCAGAATGTGACACCTGCATAGGCAAT
Source organism: Emys orbicularis (assembly GCF_028017835.1). Classification (NCBI taxonomy): domain Eukaryota; kingdom Metazoa; phylum Chordata; order Testudines; family Emydidae; genus Emys; species Emys orbicularis. The sequence goes on from NC_088689.1 coordinate 131,365,230, forward strand.
GATTGGCTCCCAGTATGAATCTCAGATACTTCCTGTGTGCGAGGTGGATGGCAATGTGGATGTATGCATCCTGCAAGTCAAGAGCCAAGAACTAGTCTAGATCCTAGAGAGATGGAATGGTGGATATGAGCATTACCATCCTAAACCTGAGATGGCACGTGCATTAGTTGAGTCTCCTCTGCTCTAGGATAAGATGGAGGCTCTCTTCTGAATAAGGAAATACTCAGAGCAGAAGCCCGTTCCTCTGAATTCAGCAGTGCAATTGGAGGAGGAGATGATCTCTAGCACCCATCTGTCTGATGTCATTGCTGACCATGCTCAGTGGCATGGGGCGAGCTAGCTTCCAAAGGGGTGCTCTCTGAAGTGGAACTAGTGTGGCTCCTGAGTCCCGTCACATCTGTTGAAGTGCTGTAGGGTCAGGGCATGTCACTGAGGCAGAAGGCTGACAACTTCTATTGTATCTTGGCTTCTTCATGGAACGGTACTTGGGTTGCTCGGAGTGACAGGCTGGTGCCTACTGGGTTAAGGACGGTAAGACTTGTGATATGGGGCTGGTGTGCAAATCCCCAGGTGGGCTTTGAGTCTGTGCCCTCAAAGGGCATCCTCGATCATGGCCCGTACCTCCCTAGCGATGCCTGATGCTTGGAGCCAGAATGCTCTGTGCACAGTCACCGCCATGTCCACAGATCTGGCTGCAGCATCGGAGAAGTCCATTCCTGCCTGTAAAGTTGTCTGCCACCAACTGGCCTTTCTTGATTATTGCCCTTATTTTGAGAGAGAAGATGTCAACGCTACCCCAGCTCAAAAAGTCATTTTTGGCCAGGAATGCTGGGCAGTTTGCCACTTGAAGTTATAAAGAGGCAGAGGAGTAAGATTTTCTCCCGAGCAGGTTAAGCTGTTTTGGGTCTTTGTCCTTAGGGGTTCTCTTGTTTGATTTAGATTTTTCCTGGAGCATTGTAATGACTAAGGAGCCTGGGCTGGGATAGGCATACAAGTACTCAAACCCAGGCTGAGGGACCTGGCACTGTTTCTCCAGCCGTTTTGCAGTCATTGTTACTATGGCCAGCGACCATTACAAGGTCTTCGCCAGGTCGAGCAACTCTTCATTTATGTAGAGGATGGTTCTGGGTGGACTGGGAACTGTCAGAACAAACAACTTATGAGATTTCTCTGATGTGACTGAAGTCTCTCTCTCTCTCCAGAGTCTCAGCAACTCTTATAAGGAGCTCTAGGAAATACACTGGCGAAGTTCTCCGGCCTGTGTTCTACTGGAGGTCAAACTAGATTATCACAATGGGCTCGTCTGGCCTTGGAATCTATGAAGTCATCTCATGCTGAGATCACTGCCTTGTTGGGTGATGAAGACGGCAGGACCTTTGGGAGTGAAACAGGATGCTGCTGTTGCTCTGCCCTGGTGCCAAGGTATACAGTGCACTCAAGGCTTTGCACTGGTACCGGTATATGCCTCAGTACTGATGGCCCTGGTTTTCCTAGTAGCTCATCTTCAGCTGCGGTGTTGATGCTCGGGGTGAGGTGCTGGAGCTGGGATCGGTGTCAGAGAAGGCTTATTTTGTGCTGCAGGGTATTAGTCCTAAATGCTGTGTGGGGTTTGGTGGCTTTATCTTCTGAGGCATCAGGTGGTCTGTCCTCATGGAAGAATACTGAGCTCTGCCTCTGTGTTCGAAGCAGCCCTGCTCAGTGCCAGACTGATCCTGAGACTGTCGTCATCTGCTTTGGTGCTGATAGCACCTGCTGCGCTCGTGTGGTCCTGCTTTAGTGCCGGATCTTTCCTCAGTGGTCTCTTCTCCATGCTGGTCTTTGGAGTTGCTGCTTTGCTAGACTGGATGCTGGTGAAGCTGCCTTGTCCGCTACTTGGACCCTGAATCTCATCTTCTCAGGATCTGAAGAGATCTTCATAGACTGTTCCAAGAAACAAAGCTTCAACCATGCTTCCTTAAGCTTGTGTGTTCTTACAGAGAAAGAATGGCATACTGAGCAGCTGCTTGTTTTCCGGGACTCTCCTAAGCAGACGAGACACCTGCTGTATCCATATTTCTGAGGAATTAGTCCATTGCAGGCTGGGCGAAGCTTGAAGCCTGAAGGTTTGAGCCCATCATGTTGAGAATCCCTGTACAGAGATGCTGACTGTAAAATATTCAGTACAGGGGGTCGATTTAATTCAAGGAGGTTGTACATCAGAGAATCAAAAGCGTTATGAAGGGTTTTTTGGGAAGAGTTTGAAGAAATTTAGCAAAAGCTAAGAACTAGCAGGTTGGACACTTGCTAGGTTCTGTCTCAGTGCTGTGTAAGAGAGAACAGAGCGTCATGGCTGCCCTGGCCTTTATGCCCCTGTAAAGAGGCAGGAGGTGGCATAGGCAGCAAACGTGGCCCCAAAGGACACAGTTTTTGACAAAAATCAGCTGTCACGTGCATGAGGCGCACATGCAGCTACAGTGGGCTCCACACTGCCATACATGAAGAACAGTAAGACACTGCAGATCAGCAGTAAGGATAACAGGTTTCCATTCTAAGTCTTAATCTGACCTCCTTCCCTCCACTCTTCTGTGTGGCAATATCGCATGCATCACTTCCTTCCAAACCCTTCCATTGTTAACCTCTACCCAACAGTCATGCCAGAGATTGTTCCTAATTTTAATATTAAAGACCAAACTTTTTAAAAAGCCTGTATAAGACCAAGAGCTAAAACCTGTGTTCTAATGCTCTCGCCATTTATAGTCATCCTCTGCTCTGACATGTCCAATTTAGATGCAAGGCCCTCAGCGCTAGGAGCTGTCGCTTTATGTCTGTAAAGTGCCGTGCAGGCTGAGAGTGCTGCATGAATTAATTAAACTCCAGCCAGAGGAGAATTTCTTTGCAAATTTAAAGCTAATCAGAGGAGACTTTTTCTGAGCTATGAAAGCCGAAAAAAAGGAGGGTTACTTACCTTGTACGGTAACTGGAGTTCTTTAAGAAGTGCGTCCCTATGGGTGCTCCACACCAGAACATGCACATGCCCATGCACTCTCGACGAGAGATTTTCAGCAGCAGCATCTGCAGGTCAGAGCCTGTGACCAACACGCTGTATTGCTCCGGGGTGAGGGCATGGACCTGCTGCCACTCTAGTTCTTTCTTAACTGGAAAAGAACACTGAGAAAACTCCAAGGCAGAGGGAACGGAGGGCGGGCAGCGGAAAACCCACATCTCGAAGAACTCCAGTTACTTTAGAAGGTAAGTAACCTCTCCTTCTTCAAGTAGAGTCCCTATAAAAGTGTTTCACATGAGGTGGTGATTCCTGAGCAGTACCTCAATTATGGAGAAGGGTGCTAAGGAGGCTGATTGAGTAGAGAGTATAGAACAGAATCACCAAAGGCAGTGTTGGCTCTGAAAGCAGGTATGAGAGTATAGCGCTGGAAAGGGCATGCCGAAGACCAGGTGACTGCCTTGAAGGTGTCTGAGATGCATATGTTTTTAGTAGGGCTACAAGGTAGATGAGGCCCTGGTGGAATGAGCAATCACCCTTGGAGGGGGACAGCTCCCCATAAGCTCTAATGGAGGTTTCTGCAGCGCATTAGGGACTAAGATGAGGTCCGACTGTGGAGTAGGTTCTTTGAGAGGAGGAAGATGGTTGAACAGGCCTTTAATAAATGCCAGTCACTGGATGAGTGAAGACTGAAAATCCCTCACTAGGGGGTGAAAAGTTGTGACAGCTGCCAAATTAACCATAACGGAGCTCAGCTATAATCCTGTTTTTAAAATTTTTAGCAGATAAATCAAGAATGTATGTCAGACAAGACTCAACAGGAAGTATAGATTGGTGGCTGCACCAAACATGAAAATGTTTCCACTGCTGAAGGTAGGTTCTCCACTATGGAGCAGCACTGTTTGTCCCTCTGGAGAGCAGCCTTGTTCTACACCAGAGAGCCATCTAGTAGTCAGGCCTTGAGGGGAAGGTTGGGGGAGGGAGGGAGGGAGCAATCCCAACTCCTTGAAGAACTCTGCTGTCAGGGGAAGGTGGAGGCAGTTGCTGAGACATGCAAACAAGCTCTGGAAACCATACCTGCCTTGGTCATGATGCTGCAATGTGGAGGGCTACTAATTTCTCCTGTTTCCATTTGATCAGGACCTTGAGTAGTGATGGTGTTGGGAGATGATCATGCAGAGCTACATGGGGTCAAAAGATGACTAGGGCACCTCCCGTCAAGTGGCCACTGTGCCCCCTCGCCTCCTGAACAGAATCATCTGCACTTTGCATTGGATGGTGTCACGGAGAGACCTATCTCCAGATGGCCCCAGGTAAGATGTGTCCTTCGGCATACCATATCCTTCACCTCCCACTTGTGTTGAGGCAGAGGGAGTCTGCCACTGTATTCTGCAGTCCTGGTAGGTAAACCACTGAGATCTGTATGTGATGTGATATGCACCAGTTCCATAGTCTTATGGATTCGGTGCATAACGACCGGGATCTTGCTACTCCTTGTCAACTGAGATAATATATTGCTGTTCTGTTGTCCATCATTATTCTGGTTGGGTGGTCCCTGACATGGGAAAGGAACTGCTGGCAAGCGTAACACTATCCTGAGTTCCAGTATGCTGATATGGAGGATTGCCTCCTGTGGCGCCACTCTGACCTACGCTGGGAAGCCTTGGAAGTGCACACCCCGGCCTAGCAGGGAGGCATATGTAGAGATGATCCTTGTGGGAAGGGGCTGCTAAAATGGAACTCCCCACCCATACCATTTGGGGACCTTTCCACCGAGAACTCTCTGATGTATGGACACTCACTTGGATAGACTGTGTTGTTGGAAATGTAGATGGTTCTCAGCCAGGCTTGAGGACACAAAGCGTAGCCTTGCTAAGAGTGTCACAAACATACGGGTCGCCATACAACCCAGGAGTTGCAGGCAAGCCATTTCTGTGGTTTGCAGGCTCTGCTGTACTGTTGAAATGGGGCTGGACATTGTGGAGAACCTGTCCGTTAGCAAGTATGCTCTGGTGGTGGTAGAGGAATCTGGCGTGGCCCCAACAAAATCTATGTTTTTTGTGCGTGAGAGTGTAGACTTTTCCACGCCGAGGCAGAGGTCCAGGAAATGGAACAGAAATAGGGCCCTGTTGGTTGCTGTTTGTACTTCAAGAAACGAGTGACCCTTCAGGAGCCAATCATCCAGGTAAGCAAAGATCTGGCAGAGGTAGGCTGCGATGGCCAAGAGGACTTTGATAAAGACCTTGGGACAGTGGAGAGGCTGAAGGGCAAGACATGATATTGGCAATGGTCCCTGCCAACCACAAAACGTAGGAAATGTTTGTACAAGGAGTGGCCTGCTATATGAAAATAAGCATCCTAAAGTCAAGGGAGACAAACCAACCAATCTTCTGGATCCATGGAGGGAAGTAGTGTTGCTAGAGTTACCATTCTGAACTGTTGAGAGCAGATAAAGACGTTTAAAGTCCTGAGATCCAGAATTGGTCTCAACCCCCCATTTTCCTTGGGGACAAGGAAATACCGGGAATAGGATCATTTCCTGATGAAGGCCAGTGGAACAGGTTTGACTAGGTAGAACTGTACCTCCTGCCTCAAGAGACTCATGTGAAGGGTCCCTGAAGATGGACAGGGAGGGAGGGCATGCAGAATGAGCGGAACTGGATGGAATAGCCTGTAGAACTCACCTCCAGGATCCATCTGTCTGAGGTGATGAGCTCCCAGAAGGACAGAAAGTGGTGGAGAGAATCGCCATAAGGGTGGATGGGAGAAAGATGCATTGTAGGATCCGGAATAGGAAATAGTGCATGACCTTCAACCAACAGGTCAAAATGGTTGCTTCTAGCACGTCACGGACTATGAAGGATGGCCTCTTCTTGGTGAATCTAGGCTTCTTCCTGGTGGGAGATGGGGGTTCAGCTGGTTTCATGGGTTGATAGTGGACTGGGCAAGATTGTTGAGCCGCCTGTGATCTTATATTTTCTTTGTCACAGTCATATAGATGCCCAGAGATCACAGTGTCGCCGAGGAGTCTTTTAGTGAATGAAGGGACCTGTCTGTGGCCTCACTGAATAGCTTGGGTCCTTTGAAGGTAAGGTCTTCAGCAGTGTTTTGTACCTCCTGGGGAAAACTGGAACTAAGACGTTTGATGCATGACCACTGCCATAGATACAGAACACGCAACTGTATTAGCAGCATTGAGTAAGACCAGGAGAGAAGCTTTGGAGATTGTCTGGGGTTCCATTATCAGTGGGTGAAATTGTTCCCTGTGGTCCTGTGGCAGGTTCTCAAAAGACAAAAACTCAATTTGTAAAATCATGTTTTGCCATCAGGGCCTGGTAAATGGCTACTTTGCACTGCAAAGAGGCTGAGGAGCAGCTTTTGTGGCCAAGATCTAGCCATTTTAGCTCCCTCTCGGATGGCGCAGAGCAGGACCAATGTGGTTAGTTTCATTCATCAGAGGCCTTGACAACCAGGGAGTTAGGTATAGGGTGGGAGAAAAAAAAATACCCTGAGCCTTTGGGTGGAATACTGCATTTTTTAATCAGCACATTTACAAGTAGGTGGTAGAGTAGCTGGAGTTTACCTCAGACCTTAAGGGCTGGAGACAGCAGAGCATCATTGGTGGGCAAGGCAATTTTGCCCTGAGGAGGCATATGGAGAATGTCTAACAGGGAATGTTGGGTTCCTGTATCTCTTCCAATGGGATTTGCAAGGCCTCTGCGATCAGTTTCAAAGGCCTTGAAATCATTAGTGGGAGAGGCATAACAACCTTGTATGGCAAGGAGGATTTATGGGAAGATTTTTTCTTCTTCTTCCCCACCTGGCTCTTGCTCCTCTATAAGTCCTTCTGTCGAGCAGGAACCAGGGTCGGTGATTGCTGCTCTTGACATGCCCTCTTATGAGATGGAACCCTGAAAAACTGCTTGCCATAACAGGCCCATGGGTTCTAATTAGCCCATTGTGGTGGGGCATAAGAGAAAGGGCAGGACCCCAAGATTGCTGGGTGTATCTCCTGCTGGGAATTTCTTCCTGGGAGTGCACCTCAAAGGAAGGAAGCTGGAATGGGAAGTTGGAGGAGCCCTGTATGGACTTCTCGGAATCAGATGCAGTGTCATCTCCTGTGTCCACTTGAGGGACAAATGGTGCTGGTATCAGTGACTTTGCTGGTACCGGGGGCTGGAGAGGGCCTGGTAACCACATTGGTATGGAAGCTGAGACTTCGCTGGCTGGTAAGATAGTTCCACAAGAGGATATGTTGGTACTGGCTGAAAATGCCTCTTAGTAACCTCAAAATGCCTGTATGGGGCTGGTGACTGCATCGGTACCAGAGGACAAGTCAGCATTGTAGATGATACGACCAGAGGGTAAGTTGACTCTGGGAGATAAGTCGGTACCAGTGGGAAATGTGTCTCAGTACCTCTCAGCAATGGAGACTCAGAATCTGAAGGTCCTTCTGCAAAAGGCGCCTGGACAGTACGAGGGACTCTGGCTAGGAAACCTCAGGAGTCAGTATATGTAGGGGTATTGGAGACAGTACAGAAGCATGGTCTGGGCGTTTTCCTCGACTGGCTGCAGAAGACAGTACCAATGATGATTCTGGTTTGGTTTTAGAAGAGTTTTTATTCTTCAAAGGTACTGAGTCTGGTGCTAACAGCGATGCCACTCTATGTTGTTTAAGAGATGACTTCTTGGTACATGGCATGGCCTTTTAAACTGGTGTCAGGTTCTTAATATTGGGGAAGGTGGAAGCCACAGCAGTACCAGTGCTGGGACACAAGACATAGACCAAGAGGTTGACTTCCCTATGTTCTGTTCAATATCTTCATCAATGTGTTAGATACAGGGCCGGCTCCAGGCACCAGGCAACCAAGCACATGCTTGGGGCGGCACCTGGTAAGGGGCGGCGGGGGGGAGCGCGGCGCGGCATTCCATGGGGGGGGGCGGGCTCCGGCGGCGCGGCGCTCGGCAGGGGGGGCGGCGCGGGTGCGACGCTGGGGGGGGGGGGGGTTTCCGGCGGCGCGGGGCTCGGCGGGGGGGTGTTCCGGCGGCGCTCGGCGGGGGGGGGGGGGGGGGCGGGATCCGGCGGCACGGCACGGGGCGGAGCGCTGGGGGGGGGGGTTCCGGCGGCGCGGGGCTCGGCGGGGGGTGTGTTCCGGCGGCGCTCGGCGGGGGGGGGGGGGGGGGGGGGGGCGGCGCGGCGCTGGGGGGGGGCGGCACGGGGCGGGGGGCTCGGGGGGCGGCGCTTTTTTTTGCTGCTTGGGGCAGCAAAAAAGTTAGAGCCGGCCCTGGTTAGATAATGGCATAGAAAGCATACTTCTAAAGTTTGCGGACGATACCAAGCTGGGAGGGGTTGCAAGTGCTTTGGAGGATAGGATTAAAATTCAAAATGATCTGGACAAACTGGAGAAATGGTCTGAAGTAAATAGGATGGAATTCAGCAAAGTACTCCCACTTAGGAAGGAACAATTTGTTGCACACATACAAAATGGGAAATGACTTTCAAGGAAGGAGTACAGTGGAAAGGGTTCTGGGGGTCATAGTGGATCACAAGATACATATGAGTAAACAGTGTAACACTATTGCAAAAAAAGCAAACATCATTCTGGGATGTATTAGCAGGAGTGTTGTAAGCAAGACACAAGATTAGGCCTCAACTGGAGTATTATGTCCAGTTCTGGGTGCCACATTTCAGGAAAGACAAGGACAAATTGGAGGAAGTCCAGAAAAGAGCAACAAAAATGATTGAAAGTTTCAAAAATATGACCTATGAGGGAAGATTGAAAAGATTGGCAAGGAGTCTGGTGGCACCTTAAAGACTAACAGATTTATTTGGGCATAAGCTTTCGTGGGTAAAAACCTCACTTCTTCAGATGCATAGAGTGAAAGTTACAGATGCAGGCATTATATACTGACACATGGAGAGCAGGGAGTTACTTCGCAAGTGGAGAACCAGTGTTGACAGGGCGAATTCAATCAGGGTGGATGTAGTTCACTCCCAATAATAGATGAGGAGGTGTCAATTCCAGGAGAGGAAAAGCTCACCTCCTCATCTATTATTGGGAGTGGACTACATCCACCCTGATTGAATTCGCCCTGTCAACACTGGTTCTCCACTTGCGAAGTAACTCCCTGCTCTCCATGTGTCAGTATATAATGCCTGCATCTGTATCTTTCACTCTATGCATCTGAAGAAGTGAGGTTTTTACCCACGAAAGCTTATGCCCAAATAAATCTGTTAGTCTTTAAGGTGCCACCAGACTCCTTGTTGTTTTTGTAGATACAGACTAACACAGCTACCCCCTGATACTTGAAAAAATTGGGTTTGTTTAGTCTGGAGAAGAGAAGAGTGAGGGGAGGTGATAACAGTTTTCAAGTACATAAAAGTTTGTTACAAGGAGGAGGGAGAAAAACTGTTCTCTTTAACCTCTGAGGCTAGGACAAGAAGCAATGGGCTTAAATTGCAGTAAGGGCAGTTTAGGCTGAACATTAGGAAAAACTTCCTAACTGTCAACGTGGTTAAACACTGGAGAAAATTGCCCAGGGAGGTTGTGGAATCTCTGTCGCTGGAGATTTTTAAGAGCAGGTTAGACAAACACCTGTCAGGGATGGTCTAGATAATACTTAGTCCTGCCATGAGTGCAGGGAACTGGAGTAGATGACCTCTCAAGGTCCCTTCCAGTCCTACAATTCTATGGTTCTCTTAGATTCTTATTCTGGAGAAATTTTTTTTAAAAGGTCTGGATGGTGCTGAAGGGCCCCAGGGTTTCTGCTTACTGCAGCAGAGACAGTCACTGGAGCTCTTTAAACAGCCAAAGCTGATGTTCAAGGGTGGGGGGGCGGGAAGAGAGCCTGGAATGCTCCATCAACAGTTTCAGCCTTCCTCAAGTTTTCGAAATCTCCTTTCCATGGGTGAGCAGACCATGGGAATGTGGGTCTCTTCAAATCAGCAGAGGCAGATTCAATGTCTCTCATTGTGGGAAAGAGACCTGGGGCAGGTCCGACAGGGATTTTGGGCATAACCCATTAGTTGAAGTAGTGGATTGAGGCCAAATCCAGAAGCCCAGATTGGGCAAACAAAGGGAAGAGGGAGTAAACCCCCCAAACCACAGAACTGTGTTAAACAGAAAAATTAAATATTAAAAAATTACTACGAAAGAAGCATAAGAATAAATAAGAGAATAAAGCAGAAAACCACATGGTTCTCTATAGTGGACGCTGCAACACTCCCTCTCAAGCTGCAGGCAGCGGAGAAGGAACTGGAGTGGCAGTGACCCCAACCCCCTTGTACCCGCACACCAGAGCATGAAGGCGTGTAGGGCGCAGCTGTGGACCCAAGGACGGTCCTGATGAAAGTTTCTGATCAAGAATGCCCAGGCACGCACACATACTGAAGTTGAGCACCCCTAGGGACACTTCTCGTATAGTGAGTATTTAGCTGTTTGAAAACCCTTGTCCATTTGTAACTCAAAACACTTGCTTTAAAACAAGAACTAGAACAATGATGCTGACTGAACATGTCTCTTCAGTAAGAGGAAGTGGAGACACTTCCTCCAAATGTGTGGGAGCAGAAGACAACCACTCAGAAATTTCAGCTAGTGCAGAATGCAGAAGCCTGCTAACTAGCATTAGCTGGAGGGAACATAATGCTTGTTCTCTAGAATCTGCACTGATTCCCAGCTTACCTCTAGGTGTTGATTTGATCTATAAAACCCCACATGACTTGGGTCCTGACTACCTGAGAGAGACAGCCCCTCCCACAAGCTACCAATGGACAGAGAGATCCGTTGGGGTGCCTCTCCTATGAACTTCTAGATATAAACAACTGGGGGCAAAGCTTGCTCTCTCTCCAGTATTTCTAAGTTGCTTAATAAGGTCCACAACGATTTATTCTAGGTCTCAAGTGAGATCAGAATCCTATTGTGCTGGGCATTGTAAGTGAATCTCTGCCCCAAAAAGTCTGAAATCTAAATAGAAATGGTAAAGGTTCCATTTTACAGATGGGGAACTGAGACACAGAGATTAAGTGACTTGTCCATGGTCACACTGGAAGCCAGTTCCAAGAACCAGGAATTAAATCCAGACCTTTCGAGTCCAAGTCCAGTTCCTTAACCACAAGACCATCGTCTCTTTTGTGGTAAAATCCCAGCTCCTTTGAAGTCAGTCAATGATAAAACTCCCTTTACTTCCATTGGGCCAGGATTTCTATCATAACATCACAGTGCTCCTGGTATTTGATTTCCCCGCTGCTCTGATATAGCCTGAGTTTGTTGATCTCAGGCCTTTGCTTGGTGATGGTAGGTACACCACTCAGGTGGTGTTGAAGGAGCTCAATTCAGTTCAGTTGATCCTGACACCTCAGGGTCATTTGTTATATTTGTAGATCCACCCAGTGTCTTAGTAAGCAGAGGGTGAGAGCATTCAGGGACCCCTTTCCTGCATTCCCTCAAACCCCAGAACCCTGACACACAGTGAGGGCTCCCCTACACCCAGAGATGGGAAGGATGGCTACATGTAACTGAAGGTCAAACTCTTGAAAATTATATACGCAAGAGGTCAGGCGAATTTCACAACTGACCAGGATATTCACTTGGTAGGCGGCAGGGAATAAAGGGGCAGAATTAAGACTATGATTGGAACCTTAACTATCTGTTTCCTGAGTTTAAAGTGTCTATAATTCTCAGCTTACTTTTTGTGAGGAAATTTGGTGCTTGGTATCTTCAGAGAACTGTACAGCTAATTAACTCCACCAGCCTCCTGATGCCAGTACTATCCCCATCGTAGAGGAACAGGAAAACTGAGGCTTAAGGTGGTTTGTCCAAGGTCAAAGAGCAAATCTGTGATCTAGTTGTGGGATCAAATGCTGTAGTCAACTCCAAGGCTTTTCTAGGCCTGAAGGGTGAGGGAAGTAGACTTAAGGGTCTTGTTTGACTCACGAGGAAATGTGCTCAGGGAAAAGCTCCCATAGGATACTGGTGATGTCAAACATGGAGGTGCCACTTACCTGAGAGCCAAGCCCGCAGCTAAATCTATTCTGAACAGAGTCAGTTCCACCTGTCTAAGTATGAAATGCAGCTCTCCTTCAAAAGGCTCATCTGTTTACCTGGATCTCCCTCAGCAGCACTGTCACTTGTGGGTGAGGGCTCTCCTCTCTGGGATATCTTTGCACCACTGCGCAGAACCTTCTCGAGAATACCACGGCCCTCTCGAAGCCGCTCCACAGATGTGGGGACCATCCTGAAAGAGGAAGTAATAAGAGTTGAGGGCTGTTACTACACATCTTTGAGCACAATGACCAAGGCGTGGGGGTTGTGGGCCCCTTGATACACTTACAAGAGGGCTGTTTTTAAGCTCTTAACATATTCTGTTTAGAACGATTAGCATGAAGTCAGTGCTGGAGTGCAAGTCCCTGCCATACAGAGGTGGTAGAAGAATGGGTTCACCAAACAATTATGAGAATTAAGGTTCTGCACTGCTTTTGTGATGTCAACAAACCCTGGTGGATTTTACTCCATCAGTTGCTGGCTACCAAATATGACTACTGTGAAGTGTTTTCTAAAGCACTGCACTGGGACAATGAGATCTCTTCTCTTTGTTGTCAGATGATTGCGAGATATTTGATGTTTTATTGTGGTCTAAGTGAGTTTGGGTCCTCCTCTCTCAGAAAAGGGTATCAAGATTTAACAGCATTTTGGAAATCCTAGGATACACAAGTCTAGATATAGTCACCATATGGAAATGACTTTTTTTGCACTGAAAAAGCAGTTTATTGCAACACTCTATAATAATACAACATTAAGGTAGCTTTGTTAAAATATAAATCAGCAAAAGCAAGGTTCCTGGAGCAGTGTTAACTTAGCCATTTTACCTATAAATGCTACTTTCCATTCCTGTTTTCCTTGTCCAATTTGTTTTTTATTTTTAACACAGTAGCACTTAGAGGCCCCACACAAAATTGGTACAACATAGTGTTACTCACAATCCAAACACACAGTGAAAGTCTCAGCCCCAAAGAGGACAACAAGAGATGAAGTGACTTGCCTCAAGTCACACTGCAGGACAATGGCAGAGCCAGGAACAGAACCAAGGTCTCCTGGGTAACAGTCTGTCCAGTGGATCATGCAGTTTCTAAATGTGTATGCTTGTTATTTAATATGTAATACAGCAGTGCCTGGGTGCCCCAATCAGGGATTGGTGTGGTGCCACATTATTCTAGGCACTGTACATAGATAACAGAAAGCCCATGGTTTTTCTACAGTAAATATGTAGCATAAAACACAGATGTGCAGTCTAGCTGGATTAACATTGTGCAGGAGCTTAGACAGGAAATATAAAAATTAAACTGTGCAACCTCAACGTTGTATTAAGTGGTTTTTGCATTTATTTTCTCTCTCTCTCTCTTTTTTTTTTTTTTTAAAAGGAAAATATAATTTGTGCTCAACATTAGCATTTTAAGGGCCCAAAATGGACACTGAAATTCACACCTCAGTGAGGTGAATGGGGTAGGGGCAGAGTTCACTCCTCACTGAGGTGAATGGGGTGAGGGGGGTGAATTCACACCTTCTTTGCTGCTATTGTTTGGCTGGAGACAGTTTTCTGCAAGGCTGGGTTAACAGGGCAGCAGCACATCTGTTTACATTGTGATGGCTGTATCTTGGCAACTGAAAGAGATAGAAACTTATTTTTTTTTAAATGAAAGCTATTTGCAGATATTGTAGAATGCAGCAAAACTATGGAGACCTCTAAAAATCACAGCAAGTAATTTTAGCTCCCACTTCCTCCTGTCCCTGTTATGCCAGCAAGTATATCTGGAAATGTACAAGGGAGCTGTGCACAGGTGTCAACAGGGGACTTGGAATGAAACTGTTTTATAACCTTTACTCTAGCATGAGCCTTCTGTAACACCATTTAAAAGTGAAATGGGACTGTTCACTCTCAAGCCACACCCATTAGAACCAGGGAAGACGGAAATAGGATAAGAAAGGCAGCAAAACTGGTTAATCCCATTTTAAACAGATACTGATAACACTTCACCCTTGATAACCACATGGCACTGTGGCCCCCAGCCTTAGGCAGTGATACTGGCTCATGAGGCCATAGTGGAAACCAAACCCAGAGCAGCTGAATTAAGCAGGTAATGTAAAGGTGGACACTGGAGCTTGGCTGCCATGTGGAGAGGTGGTCCCACATCCCTATGCCTGGCTGTTGCATTCAGCCATGCCCCTCTCCCAGACAGCAGGGGATGGCACAGATGTGTGTGTGTGGGGTTGCTTTTAAACCTTTAAAAAACAGGCTGTAAAGTGAGCAATCATTTCCGTGCAGGGCCCCAGCTCAGCCAGTCCCAGCTTCTCCCAGCATCTCCATTGTGTGTGGAGCACTGAGACAGAAGGGCAAGACACGCTGTTTTTTTGAAAGAACAATCTCTTTTCTTTCATGCCTTTCTGTGGGGTTGTCATTGCAGTAAACTCACTCCAGCATATGGCTTCTCATGCATTTCCATTGTGGATCAAATCTTAATAGAAACTCTTGTGGACCCCACTTCCTACACCGCATTGCCCAGACCCACCTCCCTCCCCTCCTATGTCAACTACAGCAATTGCCTACACACAGAATTAGTATCGGGAAAATAATGTCTTTTTGCCTTTTAACTAGGGCTGCTGATTAATCGCAGTTAACTCATGCGATTAACTCAAAATAATTAATCACGATTAAAAAAATTAATCACGACTAATCGCAGTTTTAATCACATTGTTAAACAATAGAATACCAATTGAAATTTCTGAAATATTTTTGGATGTTTTTCTATGTTTTAAAATATATTTATTTCAATTACAACACAGAATCAAATTGTACACTGCTCACTTTATATTATTTTTATTACAAATATTTGCACTGTAAAAATGATAAATAATATTTTTCAATTCACCTTATACAAGTACTGTAGTGCAATCTCTTTATTGTGAAAGTGCAACTTACAAATGTAGATTTTTTTGTTACAGAACTACACTCAAAAATAAAAACAAACAATGCAAAACTTTAGAGTCTACAAGTCTACTCAGTCCTCCTCCTTGTTCAGCCAATCACTAAGACAAACAAGTTTCTTTACATTTACAGGAACTAATGTTGCCCACTTCTTATTTACAATGTCACTAGAAAGTGAGAACAGCAGTTCACATGGGACTTTTGTAGACAGCACTGCAAGGTATTTACATGCCAGATATGCTAAACATTCGTATGCCCCTTCATATGTTGGCCACCATTCCAGAGGACATGCTTCCATGCTGATGACGCTCGTTAAAAAAAAATGCGTTCATTAAATTTGTGACTGAACTCCTTGGGAGAGAACTGTACGTCTCCTGTTCTGTTTTACCCACATTCTGCCATATAGTTCATGTTATAGTAGTCTCGGATGATGACTCAGCACATTTTGTCATTTTAAGAATGCTTTCACTACTGATTTGACAAAAAGCAAAGAAGGTACCAATGTGAGATTTCTAAAGATAGCTACGGCACTCAACCCAAGGTTTAAGAATCTGAAGTGCCTTCCAAAATCTGAGAGGGACGAGGTGTGGAGCATGCTTTCAGAAATCTTAAAAGAGCAACACTCCCATGCGGAAACTACAGAATCCAAACCACCTAAAAAGAAAATGAGCCTTCTGCTGGTGGCATCTGACTCAGATGATGAAAATGAACATGGGTCGGTCCACACTTCTTTGGATCGTTATCAAGCAGAGCCTGCCATCAGTATGGACGCATGTCCTCCGGAATGGTGGCTGAAGCATGAAGGGACATATGAATCTTTAGCGCATCTGGCACGTAAATATCTTGCGATGCCGGCTACAACAGTGCCAGGCAAATGCCTGTTCTCACTTTCAGGTGACATTGTAAACAAGAAGCGTGCAGCATTATCTCCTGCAAATGTAAACAAACTTGTTTCTCTGAGTAATTGGCTGAACAAGAAATAGGACTGAGTGGACTTGTAGGCTCTAAAGTTTTACATTGTTTTATTTTTGAATGCAGATTTTTTTGTACATAATTCTACATTTGTAAGTTCAACTTTCATGATAAAGAAACTGCACTTCAGTACTTGTATGAGGTGAATTGAAAAATACTATTTCTTTTGTTTTTTTACAGTGCAAATACTTGTAATCAAAAATAAATATAAAGTGAGCTACTGTACACTTCGTATTGTGTTGTAATTGAAATCAATATATTTGAAAATTTAGAAAACACCCAAAAATATTTAAATAAATGGTATTCTATTATTGTTTAACAGTGCGATTAATCGCGATTAATTTTTTTAATGGATTGACAGCCCTACTTTTAATACAATTTAGCAGATGGAAATAAGGTTAGGCCAGCACCATGTGACACTAGCTCTCTGCAGAACCCTGGCAAGCACCATGTGGACCACAATAGGTTCCTGGAGCACAGTTTGTGAACCTATGCTCTAGGGTATTTGCACATAACGTAGACTAGAGATGTGCCCCTCATCTCCCGCATGTGCCATCGTGCCAAAGGTATAAGTCTCTGTTTGGAGGTCATGGGGAGGTGTATTATTTAGTATCTTTTTCAATAAAAGCTAGCATTAAGGTGTCACAGCAGCCCACACTCAGAGTCAAGGTCTGGCAGCAGAAGGCTAAAGTGCAAATCCCAAGGCAAGCACATGGTCCTAGAGTCTGGAGAATATGCCCCAAAAAAGAAAAATTGGTGGAGAAAAGAAACTTCTCATTGTTTTTTAATTTCCACCACGGATATTTGGCATCTAATCTACAAACGGGCTGGCTCAAGAGGCTGCTGGGATCACTTGTGTTTATACTGTAGAATTCAACTTATATAGCCAACCAGAATGAGTGCTGTGGCCCCGTTCTAAAGCCAGGCGATATATCTAGAGCCATTTCGTATGAAGGCTAACCCAGGATCCATCCCGGGTGAGCAGACACTTGCCAATGCGGTCTGACTTTCTGATGGATTCTATCTGTAGGCCTTTACACACATCTTCTTGGGAAAGCCCCAAGCAGAGAGTCTGACCGACTTCCTATGAAGCAACAACAACCTTGTCAGGAGAGCGAACACTCACCACCTACTGCTGATGTTCTCCTGGGATTTGCAGTGTGAGGTCGAGGAACTAGCCACCCTCAGGTCTGGTGGGCTGATCTCCTCTATGTGAGGCAGGGGGGGATGTGAGGGAGAACAGCCACTTTGTGGGGAGGATGGGGCTCGGACTACTGAGCCCTGCACACTGCTGGCCTCTGTGTCAGTCACAGAGCTGTTGCTGCCTTGTCGGGTCGGCGTCACTGTGCATCGCACTGAATCACTTCCCTCCTTGGCTTCCTGTTTTCGCTTGCGGTACTCCAGCAGAGAGACCTGTGAGAGAAACATTGCCATGAGCCTGGGCACTGAGGCTGTTAGTTGAACAGACAAATCACTAAGTTGGCAGGTCCAGGGGGAAGGATGCTATCCCTTCATATACTGCCCTAGGAGCACTGACTACATATACAAGTAAACATTTTAACATGCATAAAACCGCAGGATAGGGCATCCCTGAGCTATAATCAGGACTAGAAAAACAAGTTGTTTATGAAAAACAAGAGATGATTTGCATCTCTATAGTCCCTTTCATGCGAGGATCTCAAAGCATGTTACAAACATGAATGAAGCCTCCCCTGGGAAGTAGGTAGGAATTTTACAGGTGGGACAGAGGCAGAGATTAAATGACTTGTCTATAAGAATCATACACGAAGTCAGTTTCAAAACAGGGAAAAACCCCACGTGACAGATTAGATACCATCAAGAAATCATAGTTAGCAAGATATTACTGACAAATATGGAATTATGAAAAATATAGTCATTAATTTTAAGCCTATAATAAGAACCCCATGAAGTGACTGCAAATTTACCATAGAATCCACCCCAGCCTCAGAATTGGGTTGCAGAATTTAAATGGTTTCAGAGTGGTTTTAAATGTTCATTTAGAACAATGTACAAAGAAAACAAAGTTTGCATCCTTTTATATTGGAGTCACGTCTTCTTGAATTTGCAGACAGGCTGAAACAACAGCTCAGAGGTGTGACTGTCGTATTTTTCCACAATTAACTATTTAATGGATCATCATTTCAGAAGAAATATGCTGTTAGTAGTGTGCTTATCCCACAATCCCAAACTTCCTCCTGTACCTCCCCAATTGTCAAAAGCCTCAATGGCTTCTGTCCAGTTGCCAAACCTCCAGCATCCTCCTGACAACTTGTGCAATACAGGTCCACACAGTATAAAAATCTGAAGCACTCTGAAAGCTGAAAACAAAAGTGTTCTCTACTTCTATTCTCTATAGGTGACTTCACCATGCTCATCACCACAGGCTCTGAGCACCTTCCAGCACTGCATTAAACAATGTGACTAACATCTGTCATGGCCAATTAGGCCTCCAATCCTGCTAACACCAGAAGAACTGAACTACTGTTTGCAAAAGTGGGAAACTTTTGCAAAATTGCCACACTCCTGGTTTTTGGTCAAAGGCACAAAGCAAAGGATTCTATACGTCAACTGTATTTGGGGGGGAAAACACATTACATAGTCTCATATGATGATAACTCTCTTTCCATTCCTTTAGAATATCTGGAGGATGTTAAACAGAAGCTATTAAAGTTAGACATTTTAAAAATTAGCAGATCCAGATAACTTGCATCCAAGGATTTTAAAAGAGCTGACTGAGGCGCTCACTGGACCGTTAAGGTTTATTTTCATAGAATATCTGGGTTGGAAGGGACCGCAGGAGATCATCTAGTCCAACCCCCTGCTCAAAGCAGGACCAATCCCCAACTAAATCATCCAACAGATTTTTGCCTCATATCCCTAAATGGCCCCCTCAAGGATTGAGCTCACAACCCTGGGTTTAACAGGCCACTGCTCAAACCACTGAGCTATCCCTCCCCCTAAGTCTTGGAGCAATAGGGCAGGTTCAGAAGACTGGAAGAAAGCTAACGTCCCAATTTTTAAAAAGGGCAAATGGATAATTATAGACCTGTAAGCCTGACATTGATCCTGGGCAAGATAACAGCACAGCTGATCAATAATAATTACATTACCCTCTTTTAGTTTAATATAAATCAACATGGGTTTTGGGAAAATAAATTCTGTCAAACTAACTTGATGTCTTTTTTTGATGGGTTTACAAATTGGTTGATATAGTACTGTTGACAAAATATACGTAGACTTGGTACCACATGGTCTTTTGATGAAAAAACTACGACATAAAATTAACATGGCAACATTAAATGAATTAAAGACTGGCTAACAGTATACAGGGAATCATCATTGAGTGGGTGTGTTTCCAGTGGGGTCCTGCAGGGTTTGGTTCTTGGCCCTACGCTATTTAATGTTTCTATCAATGACCTGGAAGAAAACACAAAAAATGGGGGAGTGGTAAATAATGAAAAGCACAGATCACTGACTTAGGGTGATCTGGATCACTTAGTAAACTGGGCACTGGGTGTGTTTTAATACGTCTAAATGTAAATTCATACATCCAGGAATAAAGGAAGTAGGCTATACTTACAGGATGGGGGGGGGGGGGGGGAGGAGGAGAGAGAGTCTATTCAGGGAAGCAGTGACTCTGAAAAGATTTGGGGATTGTGGTGGATAATCAGCCAAACATGAAATTCCAGTATAACACAGTAGCCAAAAGAGCTAACGTGATCTTGGGATGCATAAACAGGGGAATTTTGAGTAGGAGTAGAGAGGTTATTTTACCTCAGTTATTTGGCACTGGTGTGACTGCTGCTGGAATGCTGTGTCCAGTTCTGGTGCCCACAATTCAAGACAGATGTTGATAAATTGGAGAGGGTTCAAAGAAGAGCCATGAGAATGATTAAAGGATTAGAACTGCCTTCTAGTGATAGACTCAAGGAGCTCCATCTACTTAGCTTAACAAAGAGGTTAGGGGGCATCTTGATTAGTCTATACAGCCCTACATGGGGAAAAAATGGTTACCTACTTTTTATAACTGTTCTTCAAGATGTGTTGCTCATGATCCATTCCATTCTAGGTGTGCACGTGCCCATGTGCGTGGTCGTTGGAGATTTTTACCTTAGTGGTATTCGTAGGGTCAGCAGTGGCATCCCCTTGAGTGCTGCACTCATGCGCCAGTATATCAGGCGCCACCACCCTACGCCATTTCAGTTCCTTCTTGCTGACAACTCCGACAGAGGGGCGGGAAGCAGGGTAATGGAATGGACACGAGCAACACATCTCAAAGAACAACAGTTATGAAAGGTAGATAACCGTTTTTCTTCTTCGAGTGCTTACTCGTGTCAATGGAAGTGGGCTCGGAGTTCACGATCTTGCAGCTTGCAGCACTGCCCTGCTGAAGCCAGCATCGTCCCGGGCCTGCTGGGTCAGCACACAATGGGACATAAACGTGTGAACAGATGACCAGGTAGCAGCTTTACAGATCTCCTGGATTGGCATCTGGGCTAAGAAGGCCGCAGAGAACACTTCTGCTCTAGTCGACTGTGCTTTGACTATTGCTGGTGGACTACTCCAGCTCATAGCAGCATCGGATGCAGGCTGTGATCCAGGACGAAATCCTCTGAGCAGACACAGGGTGACCTTTTGTCCTGTCTGCCACTACCACGAACAGCTGCACTGATTGACGGAACAACCGTATCCTATTGATATGGAAAGCCAGCGCCCTCCAGACATCTAGGTGTATAACCTGTGCTCCTCTTCGGATTTACGGGGCTTCGGAAAGAAGACCAGTAAGAAAATGTCCTGGCTGGTATGAAATGGGGCAACTACTTTGGGCAGGAACGCTGTGTGGCCGCAGCTGGACCTTATCTTTGTAGAACATTGTATAGGGTGGTTCTGACGTAAGCACTCTGATCTCAGACACACTGCGGTGGATGCAACCGCCACCAGGAACGCAACCTTCCAGGAGAGAAGGAGAAGAGAGCAGGAAGCCAGAGGTTTGAAGGGAGGCCTCATCAGCCTTGATAGCATGAGATTCAAATCCCAGGGAGGGACCGGATCCAAGACGTAAGTGTAAAGACACTCCAGACCTTTCCAGACCGGGCCGCCATGTCATGAGCGAAGATTGACCTGCCTTGGAATGCAGGGTGGAAAGCCGAAATAGCAGCCAGATGGACCTGATTGATGACAGAGACAAGCCCTGAAGTTTGAGGTGCAGAAGATAGTCCAGGATCAGCTGCAACGAGGCCTGCTCAGCTCGGACGTGTCATTCTGAGGCCCAGCTCGTGAATCTTTTCCACTTGGCCAGGTAATTCGCTCTGATGAAGTGCTTTCTACTACCCAGCAAGACCTTTTGCACGTGGGCCGAGCATTCCCGTTCTTCCACATTCAGGCCTTGGCTACACTCTCTCGCAGCGCTGCAAGTACTCCACCTCTCCGAGGGGAATAGCTTGCAGCGCTCCAGGCGCTGATTACACTGGCGCTTTACAGCGCTGCACTCGCTGCGCTCAGGGGGGGTGTTTTTTCACACCCCTGAGCGCAGCAAGTGCAGTGCTGTGAATTGCCAGTGTAACCAAGGCCTCAGCCATGCAGCAGCCACACTGTCAAGTGCAATGCCTCCAGGTTCGGGTACAGGAGACTGCTGTGGTTCTGGGAGAGCAGGTCTGGCCAGAGAGGGAGTCGCAGTGGCTCGGCTACCGAAAGGTCCAGCCGCATGCTGAACCAGTGCTGGCAAGGTCACTCGGAGGCTATCAGGATATGGATAGCAGGAAAGCATCTGACAGGGAACCCTGTCCATCGCCCGGAGTGAACAGAACACGTGGCATTTCCTGTTTTGGAGGGACGCGAACAAGTCCACCTGGGGAGTTCCCCCCTTTCAGGGGATCATACTGGCTGGCACCGGATGGAGCAACCACTTGTGGCGAGACAAGAAGGTCCTGCTGAGGCGATCTGCTAGCACATTTCTGGTCCCGGGCAGGTGCGCGGCTACCAGATGAATGGCCTGCCGCACACAGAAGTCCCAAAGGCTGACAGCTTCTTGGCAAAGGGCTGACGACCTGGCTCTGCCCTGTCTGTTGATGTAATATGTTGCAGCAGTATTGTCTGTCAGGATGCACCACCTTGCTCCTCAGGTGGGGCAAGAACGCCTGGCAGGCAAGGCAAACCACTCTGAGTTCCCTGACGTTGATGTGGAGGGCCAGATCGTCCCACAACCATTGGCCCTGGATGCTCAGCTTGCCCAGCTGGGCTCCCCAGCCCAGATCCAAAGCATTGGAGACCAGGGTCAGCGATGAGGATGAGGTCGTGAGGGGTACTCCCTCCAACACCGACCCGGGGCTCAACAACCAATCCAGAGACAATAGGATGCAATCCAGCACCCTGATCACCCAGCCTAGATCGTGTCTGTTGTGGGTGTAAACCAATGCCAGCCACCCTTGCAGAGGCCAAAGGTGGAGCTGGGCATGACTGACCACGAATGTACAGGTGGCCATGTGGCCCAACAACTGCAGGCAGGGGTGAGCCGTGGTTCTTGACATGGGAGATCAGGTCCGAAAACGCGCCTCTGGGAGAAAGGCTCTGGCCTGCATGGAGTCGAGAACCGCCCCTATGAACTCTATGTGTTGAACTAGCCTTAAGGTGACAAGTATCAGAGGGGTAGCCGTGCTAGTCTGGATCTGTAAAAAGCGACAGAGTCCTGTGGCACCTTACAGGCTAACAGCCGTATTGGAACATAAGCTTTTGTGGGTGAATACCCACTTCGTCAGATGCATGTAGTGGAAGTTTCCAGAAGCAGGTATAAATATGCAGGCAAGAATCAGTCTAGAGATAACGAGGTTAGTTCAATCAGGGAGGATGAGGCCCTCTTCTAGCAATTGAGGGGTGAACACCAAGGGAGGAGAAACTGCTTTTGTAGTTGGCTAGCCAGTCACAGTCTTTGTTTAATCCTGAGCTGATGGTGTCAAATTTGCAGATGAACTGAAGCTCAGCTGTTTCTCTTTGAAGTCTGGTCCTGAAGTTTTTTTGCTGTAAGATGGCTACCTTTACATCTACTATTGTGTGTCCAGGGAGACTGAAGTGTTCTCCTACAGGTTTTTGTATATTGCCATTCCTAATATCTGACTTGTGTCCATTTATCCTTTTACGTAGGGAATTACGTAGCCTTAAGGTGAATTTTTTCTCATTTATCAACAGGCCCAGGTGATGGCAGGTGGAACACATCAGACGAGGCTTCTCTGCACTGGATTCTGATACCTGCCCTTGACGAGCCAGTTATCGAGACATGGGAAGACCCTTGATGTCTGAGGTAAGCACCACTGGCGCCATTCATTTCGTGAAGACCCTTGGAGCCAATGAGAGGCCATGAAAGGGGAGTGCCGTAAATTGGAAATGGCATTCGGCCCACTATAAAACAGAGGAAACATCTGAGACCTTGGAATATGGAAATAGGCATCCTCCAAGTCGAGGTCAGCATAGCAGTCGCCCAGATCCAGGGAGGGGATGATGGAGGCCAGGGAGACCATGCGAAACTTCAACTTTGTGAGAGACTTGTTAAGGCACCGCAGGTCTAGAATGGGTCTGAGGCCCCCTTTTGCTTTCGGGATTAGGAAGTAGCGGGAATAGAACCCCTTTCCCTTCATGTCCCGAGGGACCTCCTCCACTGCCTCCAGGCGCAGGAGGTTCTCGACCTCTTGAACAAGGAGTTGCTCACGAGAAGGGTCCTTGAAGCAGGAGGGGCAGCCGAAAATTGCAAGGGTGTAACAATGAGACACTATGTCCAGCACCCAATGGTCCAAGGTAACTTGGGACTAGGCCAAACAGAAGGGACGAAGACAGTTGAGGAAAGAGCAGGGTGGATCCTGGAAGGTGACTGGGGTGTTGCTCTCGACTGCACCCTCAAAACGAGCACTTCTGGCCCCCGGGGTGTTTTGCAGAGGCGGGCTGCCTGGGACAGCGGGAGGAGGAAGGGCGACGGCAGCTGAAACTAGTGTCTCTGTCCCTTCTTCTTGCAGATCCTTGATGAGACTGCCAAGGCCTAGGCAGCGGAGGCGTCTGGAACTGCTTTCTTGCAGGCTGCAGTGTATGCATGCCCAGCGAGCGAAGGGTAGTCCTGGTGTCCTTTAGCCCATGCAGCCTCGCATCCATCTGGTCGGAAAAGGGACCGTTCCCATCGAATTGGAGGTCCTGAGTGGAGCTCTGCATTTCTTGGGAGAGACCTGCAGTCTGATGCCAGGAGCTGGGCCTCATTACCATTGCTGATGTCACCACCCTGGCTGCCAAGTCCGCCGCGTCCCACACCATCTGGAGGGAGCAACTGGCAACCGCAGTGCCCTTCTACACCAGGATGCCAAATTCCTAGCCCAAACTCTGAGAAAGGGACTCCTTGAACTTATTGAGGGGTCCCATAAGTTAAAGTTGTAATGGCTCAAGAGGGCCTGATGGTTTGCAATCCGGAACTGCAAACTGGCTGTTGAATAATTTTTTCTTCCAAACAGATCCAACCATTTGGACTCTTTATTCTTGGGGGTTGAACTAGTATGCCCATTCTTGTCTCTTTCAATGGCCACAGAGACCACCAGCGAGCCTGGGGGAGGGTGGGTATAGAGGTATTCAAACCCCTTGGCCGGGACAAAGTATTTCTTTTCGGCCCTTTTTGAGGTGGGAGTAATGGAGGAAGGAGTTTGCCAGAGGCCCTTGGCAATCTTAAGGACACCGTCATGCACCAGTAGTGCGACACGGGTTGGGGTAGAGGCTGACAGGACATTAAACAAGGTGTCTGCCTGCTCAGCCATTTCCTCCACCTCCAGGCCCAAGTTCTCAGCCACCTGACACAGCAGGGCCTGGTGTTCTTTGAAATCATCCAGTGGGCTGGCCCTCAAGGTCCTGCAACTGCCTCATCTGGGACAAGGATGATGACTGCACTGCTGGCGGAGGCTCCAGGGCATCTTCTCCCACAGGGAAGGGAGGCTTAGGAGTGGGCACAGTTCCTCTGCCTCGACCACCTAGCGCGCCTCGTGCACAGAGCCCGGTGCCATCAGTGCTGCCAACTGTTGCTCCAAGGCGGCGGTCCATGAGCAGTGTGAAAGGGGCATCACCACACCTGGCACTCCCCACACACTCCAATAAGGCCACTGCTCTGGCCACTGGCCGTGCTGCCAAGTCAGCGCTGTTGATGTGGCCTCAGATGCCCATTCGCGCTGGTGCAGTCTAGGTGAGCGGCTGAATTGGGCTTCTGTGCCGGAGGACTCCCCTTCTGGTGACCACGGTGGAGCCATTGACTCCTGGGTTTGTTTGTTGACCATTGCCGACCGGTGCCTGGAGCGAGGGGAACAGTGCTGGGGGGACTGGAGACACAACTGGGGGTGCTCCCACAAGGAAGGTGACCTGGACCTGCGCCGAGAAGACTGGCGGGAGGGCAAGTGGCGTCAGTAGTACGGAGACCAGCGTCTTGCTGAAGGCAATCCGTGTTGAGACGGCGGCGACCGTGGTGCCGGTGACCAAGGATGAGCACCAGAGAATCTGGGCTGCGACTCCGGCATGAAGATGGAGAGTGCTGCTTTATCTCAGGGGATCGGCGGTGCTTCACCGCCCGCTGAGGGGTCTTAGCGGCTGGCTTGCCCTCGTGCAGCCCACAGGCTGCATCAGCGGTGTGGGCGGAGGCCTTTGCTCTCTCAGCACCGGGGGAGCCTGTGAAAGTGTCGGTGCCGCCAGGGTTTTTGGTCCCATACTGCTCCTGGGAGTCGGTGGTGGACCTTTCACAGGGCTAGGGGCTCCGACCAGGGAGGTATAAGCACGCAGCTCTGGAGTGGCTGGGCGGCCCAAAGTGTGTCCCTTGCCTGATGACCCATGGCCTTTTTCCCCAGTGCCAGGGAGCCATGCTTTTTGGTCTTATTTTTGGACACCAGCAACAGGGGAATGGTGCTGGGCAGAGCCCGGTGCCGGGGGTGCACTGATGCACTCGGCGAGTTCTGGTGGGAGGGCACGGAAGCCAGATGAAGGGTGGACTCCAGAAGAGCCTGTAGCCGAATATCCAGCTTCTTCTGCATGCGGAGCTGGAAGTTTTTACAAATTCAGCACTCGTCTCTAATGTGTGACTCCCCTAAGCACTCGAGGGAGCTGCTGTGGGGGTCACTTACTGGCATAGGCCTGTTACAGTCTGCACAGGGCTTAAACCCAGGCGATCGGGGCATGCCCCGCCTGCGACAAAGTCCCTGCTGGGACTCTAACTGCTAACTACACTTAACTACTTAACACTAACAAACTATTTACAAGTCAGTAAAAGACATCCTGCTAGCCCGTGCAATGCAAGGAAAGGCACTCCGACTAACCATCATGGGCAGTAAGAAGGAACTGAGAGGGCGTAGGGTCAGCAGCACCTGATATGAGCACGGCACTCAAGGGGGCACCACTGCCGATCCTACGGATACCACTAAGGCAAAAATCTCTGACAATCGCACACGTGGGCACATACACACCTAGAATGGAATCGACATGAGCAAGCACTCGAAGAACAAATATTTAATAATGGGTTCTTAAATCTAACAGAGACACATGTAACACGATCCAGTGGCTGGACGTTGAAGCTATTTAAATTCAGACAGCAAATAAGGCATATATTTTTAATGGTGAGAGTAATTAACCATTGGAACAATTTACCAAGGGTTGCAGTGGATTCTCCATCACTGCTAATTTTAAAATCAAGATTGGATGTTTTTCTATAAGATCTGCTGTAGGAAATTAGTGTGACAGCCCAGCTTAATCGTCACCTAGCCAAGCTATTCACCAAGGTGAAACTGTAGCACTCTTCTCTCCCTGCTCCTGGACATGATACTTCTCATTGGCCCTTCTGCTGCCATACCTCATTTCAAAAATCTTGCCCAACTTGCTGCCTCCTTTCCCCAGGTCTCTGCCTCAGTCTTTTTTCACTCCCACTCAGCACGGGAGTTTGGATTATTTCCCCCCAGATGTATTAGCTTCAGTTTTCCAAGTTGTATCTCATTTTAGCTATTTCTGCCCATGGTTCTACTCTCTCTAGATCAGTGGTTCTCAAACTTCTGTACTGGTGACCCCTTTCACATAGGAAGCCTCTGTGTGCGACCCCCCTTTATAAATTAAAAACACTTTTTTATATATTTAACACCATTATAAATGCTGGAGGCAAAGTGGGGCTTAGAGTGGAGGCTGACAGCTCGCGACCCACCATGTAATAACCTCGCGACCCCCTGTGGGGTTCCAACCCCCAGTTTGAGAACCCCTGCTCTAGATCCTTTGAGTTATCCCTCCCCTCACTGGTATTTACCACTCCTCTCAATTTAGTGTCATCTGTGATTTCTTTAGCAGGGAATACTTGCCTTTTTCCTTTGTGGTGGGTTTTGGGGAGCAGATTTGACTCCTTCACAAACCCTCTCACCACCAGGAGACATGGATCCATGCAATGTCTCTTTAAGAAGCCCCGGCTCATGTCTGCTGAAGTATCCATCTGCAGGAGAGCTGCAACATCCCCCTTCTGAACTCAGGGGCTTCCTGTCTCCCACCTGAGGGGAAGCCCGCAACAATCCATCTACACGGGGCATAGCGTTCAAAGGGGAGAAGGCATACATTAAATTAAACTCTGTCCGAAAAGCCTGATCGGAGCTTCTTAGCAGCAGCTGTGCCTCCCCACTCTTTCCTGGGAAGTTGGTCTCAGAAGTGAAGTGAATGGAGGACTGTGGAGCCAGATCAGAGTGGCCTGAGCTCAGCAGCGATGGCCTCTCTGGACAGGTGTTAGCATTGGAATCCAGGTAGCCCACTTTTGCCAAATCCAGGTCCGTTCGAAGGCAGAGCTAGAAAATCCAACAAAGACATGGGGTGGGAGAGGGAGGGGAAATCAGGAGAAGGGGTAGACACAGGTGGGGAGAGAAACTTTTAAAGTCAGGAAACATTTGCTCCAAAGACAACTCGCTCCTTTCCAGCTCCTCTCTTGATCCCCCTGAGTCCTTTCTTGCCCTGCTCTGAAGCCTTTTAAGGTTCATCTAACATGGGGATCAAATCCCCATGGCACAGCTGCGGCTGGCCCAGGCCAGTTGACTCGGGCTGCAGGGCTAAAAACTGCGGGGTAGATGTTCGAGCTCGGGCTGGAGTCTGAGCCCTGGGCTCCTGCAAAGGTGGAGGGTCCCAGAGCTTGGGCTCCAGCCCGAGTGTCTACACAGCAATTTTTCAGCCCCAGAGCACGAGTCCCACAAGCCTAAGTCAGCTGCGGTTAATCCCATGTACAAATAGCCTAAGTAGAAAATGGCTGGGAATTGAGCATTACAGAATAATCCAAACATGGCTGTCCAGACTGCTGGGCCCTTTCCCTTTCAACTGGGTCGCCTTGACCCTAGTGTCAAGCCTAGGCGCTTGCTGAAAAAGAACTGATGTCTTCAGCTGGCCCCATGCAACATTAACACATGGTATTAAACTACCCGTCCACTAAAGGTGAAGAATAGTTCAAGGACATTCACTGCTCACTGGCTGTCTTATCAGCCAACTACTTGACTATCCAAATACCCAGTAATGAAAACTGCAAGCATCCACCTACAACTTCTCTCTACTATGACAGTACATTGCCCAGGAACCCCAAGCCATGTGCCATCACTTTGATCACAAGACCTGGGAACCGCTGGTACAAACACATTATAATTCAGCATCTTACAGTAGTGAGACATAACTGCCATCCTCTGTTCTATCACAGTGCCTGGGAACTCTGGGCACTGACACGCTTCCATTCCTTCTTTTACCAGATAGCACCTGAAAACCGCCTGCACCAAGATAATGTCCCGCCTTTCACTAGATTACAGCTCTGGGAATCTCAGACAATGAACACAACCGTGTCCCCTTTGACACATCCCATCCCCTAGGAGCCTCTGGCACTGAGACACATCCGCAGCTCCTTTGCTATATTTACAGCACCTAGGAACATCCAGAACCAAGACACAAATGCATCCTCTCTTTAAATTACAGCCTCCAGGAACCTCCAGGACTGAAACAGGAGTACACCCCCTTTTCTTATTACAGTGCTAAGGAGCCAAAACATGGCTGTGTCCTTTCTGCTATATCACAACGCAGGTCCTCTGCTATATTGCAGCTCCCAGGAACCTCCTGCACGGAGTCATGGCTGCACCCCTCCACACGTTACAGTCCCCTGGAACATTGGGCAATGAGTACCAACTGCATCCCTTTCACTGTATTACAGCACCTCCATCAATAAGGGCATAGCCTCTCCTATATTACAGCTCTGTTCCCAGGAATGGAATCATGACTGTATCACTTCCTCACATTTTTAGACCAGCTTTGCAGTTATCTGGTCTCTTTTTCCCTGGTACTTGCTTGACGGACTTAGGCTGCAGTGAGGTGATGATTCTGTCTGAACACAGCAGGTCAAGTACCTGACCTTGTCCCAAGAAGCTGATCAAAACCAATGAGTGATGAAGATGCTGAAGGTTCTGGACAGAGTTCTCACTGCTCCAACATCCTTCAGTTTAAACAGGGACAAGGGTCTCCCATTCCTCCCTCAATCGAAATTGCCCCTTTACAGCTACAAGAAGTAAACACCATATAAACCACTTCTACTGAGCTGAAATTGATGCCAATTATTATAATTCCAGGATCCCCAGACCTTTTTCCTTTCACCCCAATAACCAAGACATTGGTTCTTCACACTTTGCCTCCATTTCTCACCAGTATCTGCAGTATTATTAATACATCCCAGTTTTCCAAATAAATCCACTTTATTTTCTTTAGTCTCCCTTGACAATCCTGCAGTCTCTCCGCATTCTTACTGTGACTTGTGCCCCACCTCCCTCTCCGTTCCCGTTCTCTCACTCTCCTCACTCTCACTCCACCCCACCCTCCAGAACCTCTGGTACACATACACACACACACACACACACAGCCTCAGAGTGCAATTGAGATGGTGTGATAACTACCTCGGGTGACAGGGACTCGGGCCTATGCGCAGGGGAACTCTCAGGGGAGGATACGTTCTAGAGGAGGGAAAAGCATCTTGTTATTCATCTACTTAAAAAGTCAAGAAGCAAAATAAAATAAAGTAAAAACAAGCACAGAGGTTAGCCACAGCTATTCTAAACAGAGACTACCCCCAGGAACTCGCCTCAGTGATTAGAGGGGGATTCAATGAGTTAAGTAGTTTCTAAAGCCTCCTGGAAGCACAAAGACAGGACTGGGTTATTGTGTTCCATGCCACAACTTAGTATCCAAACCAGAGAATAGAAGAAATGTTAGCCAGAAGTATTTATTTCCTTATATTTCTGATGCTGCTAGCCAAAGAGTTTACACCAGGAAATATAGAGAAATCCATGTATGGCATTTAGTCCAATGACATGGGAAAGGCTGGAGTGGAAAGCCTGGCTTTGCCTAAGGAAAATTCCCCAAATGCTGTAGTTAGTATTAGACTTCAAATAAGGGGGAAATAAAATGGCTCCTTCAATTCACCATGAGTTTCCTCTTAGGTACCATCAAAGGAATAGGTATAAACTGACTGAGGGAGCTACAGAGGTCACAGCTGGATACAGTGCAAGGGAGAGCAATCCACCCATATGCAATGGTATGCAGAAGCCTCTCCACCTTCACTTGGTGTTACAGAACATCCCCGTCAGCGAGTCAGGAAGAGGGAAGCTCTTCCAGAGGTAGGGTACTACCAGTGACGGGGATGTGGTTGAGTGGATCCTGCTGGACAGGAGTACGTACAAAAACCCAAAGTGATAAGGACTTTCAGAACCTTCTCAGACAACTGGGGAGACTTTGGATGGGCAGACTCCCTAGGGATAAAGCAGATGAAGGACACTACACTCCAAGTCTCTGCTACAAATGTTGATTGGCCCAAGCAAATCCAAATTGAGGTCCCAACCTCATTTGGTCTTGAATTAGCTCTAAAGCCCTGGTCCGCAAGGGCCTGACCTGCTAGAGGCTTCAGAAATTTGTGGGACAAGCTCCCCAGAAGAGCAGATGCAGCAGATTAATTCAGTATGGAGCATCTCAAAAGTGGCACTCAGAACCATCTAAAGCCTGGTTAACATCAAGCTTTAAAGAGGCACCAAACTCCCCATCAACCCAGTGTCTGGTCACTTTCAGTTCTCTAATCGAGGAGCTTGTCCTATTAGTAACCAGATAAAAGACCCTCCCCCCCTGTTCTCTTCTCCCAGGGCCATGGTCATAGGACTGAAGTGTACAATCTGTATACATGGTGAGATGCATTCTCTTGAGTTAGAACTGGTGGTAACTAAATGAAACCGACAAGACACTAAAATGGAAATGTTACAAATGAGCTGCATTTAGTGAGCTATAAAGCTTGAACACAGAAGCCTATGGTCTACCAAGCTGTTAGGTTTGTTCCCTAGAGGAAAATAGAGGCAGCAAGGGCAAGTGGGAGATAGAGCCCAGTAGGCTCTAAGTTTCTTCTCTGTCACACACAGCAGCAGGAGCAACTAAGGCTATTTTACATGGGACTGAGGTTTGTAGCTAGACTATTGAGGTCCATGGTGCCACTGACCCTCAAACATTCAGCTTGTACCAGTGCAGAGCCCAAGGATAATTGCCAGCTCAAGCTCTATACCTGAATCAGTCCTTCCTCCTACTCCTCAATACTAAAGAATCTTCTCCACTAGCCTTGACAAGTCTCCCTCTACAACAGCTTTCAGCAAAGAGCTCTCCACGGAAAAGCGACAGCACCAAGCTAACAGACCCCATCGGCAAAGGGCTCTGCACTGCTCCAGAGCAGAGGAGGGATCTCTGCAGGATGCTCTCAAGCCAGTGGCCAGGCTGTCATTTACTGGACTGTTCCCACCTGGGTCTGAACGGTAGTGTGATGGCAGCACCAGGGTTGGAGAGTTCCACTTTCCAATGAGAATGAGCAATAATGGAAAATAAAAAGAGAACTGCAAACCACCTGGCACTTCCTGCCAATCGTAGCCACGGAGATGGAACATGGCAAGAGGGAGGAGGAAGCTCCAGACTGGAGGCACTGGCAAGTCCCCCCCAGATAGTGCTGAGCACGGAAAAACACCCGCCAAGCTCTTTACATGCTTCCTAAACTCCTGCAGATAGAGGCTACCACAAAATCAAAGGCAAATGCATATAACGGGAGCACAACAAGTATCAGTACACCTGGGGCATTAAACACTGGGTGGAGGGAGCTGTAAGCCCTTGCAATGCTGAGATCTGAAATGTCTGATGTCCCCCAAGGCCTTGGGGGCTGCTGCATAAGAGAAAGGGAGCAGGGGCTGCGGTATGTCTGACACGCTTGAGAGCTTGGGGTTTGCTGCACTGTGAGAGAAAGGGCATGGGGGGAATGTGCTGTCTCAGTAGGCGAGGGGATTGCTGTGCTGCAGCAAGGGGAGGGGTGCAAGCAAAAGTGAGCTTTTGTGTTGTGTACAGCAAGAAAGTGAATGCAGGCTATGCTGACTGGTACCCCTGGAGAGCAAGAGGGTTGCTGCACTGCAGCGAAATATGACATGTAACAGAGGGAGCAGGAGCTACCACATCTCTGATGGCCTTGGGGAGCGAGAGAGTTGCTACAGCCAAGGGTGCCACAGAGGAGAGAGGTAATAGCTACCCCTGTGTGGGACACTTGGGGTCTTGCTCAGGAACCTAGCCATGTGTCTGAAAGCAGACTGCACCCAATGCACCTCTTCTAGTCTCTCCCCTTTTGGAGCCCCCAGACCTCTATCCCAATTTACCTCAAACTGTAGTGGAGTATTGCAGCGACTAGCAGCCAGAGAGGGAATTGGTGAAAACATCATGCCATAACCATTGCGACTTTCCTCCTCTCCTGGCAGAGATGAGCAGGGTGTGGTGAGTTGTGGGCTCATTGAGCCAGGAGGTGGAGGGGTGACTGGAGATAGTGGCCTCAGTAACTTGGTAACATTCTGCTCCATCAGGTAGCGAGATTTCCACTTCTTCAGGGGGCTCAGCAAGTCTGTGAAACATGAACACAACTGAACTGAGAATCATGATGCACCATTATTAATACCAAACCATGAACAGTACCCGTCCCAGCCAGAGCCCCACAAATGCTCAGCCTCTAACTGCATCCCATTAAAGGCCCCTAAAAAATGAGGAGCTCCCAATACCAATGAAAATCCTTCTCATCCCAAAGGAACATGGAGACATGTAACAAAGGTAACAAAACAACTCAGTTACAATAAATGACATGTGGAAAACAACAGGGCCAGGTGTGGGGAGTGGTGTCAGGACAGGACTGAAACAGAAGGCGAGAGAGAGAGATTACATTTCCTGGCTCAAAGAGATGACGAAAACAAGACGAATTCACTCTATGACTGCTATGGATAAACCACAGCACAAGTCTCACCAGCTGAGCTCCACAATGGCATAACACAACGCCCCGGAAATGATCATTCCCACAAAGAGGGACCCTTGCCTCAGCCCTACCCTCCGAAGTGCACGGCACCACACTTTTCAATTACTTGTAAGCTCTCTGGGGCAATGGCTAGCCTCTGCCTGGCTTTCTGTGAAGAGCACAACCTATTTTGAGATACAGAAAATAATTTGCCAAGGCAGGAAATCTGAGCTGTACACTAGAGAGAAAAAAAACAATGTGACATTTCCAGATCACTACCATGTAGTGTTATCACACCGTGCCCCCAGCTCCTCTGTGCAGGGTGCAAGGGTAGGGTTCCAGTTGCCTCAATACCATTATCCCCCTTCCACATCAGAGTGCCTAGCCCAAATTGCTTCCTCACTCCCAGCCGTGCCCCCTCCAACTACTGAGCTTTAGTTTACCTGGACCCCTCTGGAACTCCTCCGTGCTGCAGCTGCCTTCCCCAGCATCTTTCCCCACATGTTTTTCCTGACCTGTTTATCCCTAGCATCCTCACTGCTAGGTCTTGGCCCCTAGTGTTTCTGAATGAATTTTGACCTCTTTCCCAGCTCTAAGGGCCCCCAATGAGGCAAGTCTCCTCTGTTCCAAGCAGAAGAAATTTGACTCATCCTTTCTTCAGACCCAGGATCCCCATAGGGCAGTAATCTCCTTCCTGTCAGATGGTACCCAGTGCTCACAGACAGGGACTAACAGGGGCACCTCGTCTGGGATTCTGCCTTTATGCCTAGTATTTCATCTGCCTTTTTACCAGGCTGCCAGGTTTGCTGCTTCCTCACAATCATCTTGAGTGCTCTGTGGTTGGTCCAGTTAGCTCATATTCCCTAGATTCAGTCCTTGCTCCCCGAGTCATGATTTTACACTGGTCTCCATTGATCTGCATTTCCCCACTACTGTCCAGTCCTCCAAACCCTGGCATCCCTTTGGAATCTCCCTGCGTCCTTATTATGTGCGGTGCCCCACAGTCAGTCTGGCCTGTGAGCCCAGAGAGCTTGTTTTCAATCCCCTCACATCCAGTGCAGTTCCATGAGGAGTAGAGGTCCTAGAACCACCCTGAATGCTCCACTCAGCCATTCTGGAGCTGGGTGAGTCTCCTACTAAGAGCCCCCTTTGTCTCGTGCTCCCACACTTTTCTAGCCAGTTCCCTTGTCTCTCCTCCTACTCCTGTGCTTTGCCATGAGCCACTTGTGTGGGATGTTGAATCCTGTCCGTTGTTTAGACCAACTCTCTGCTGATCCCTTATTTCCCCTTTCTCGGCAGTGAGACCCTCTCAGGTCCCCTGCTGTTACACACAAACGCTTTGCTGCCTGAATCCACCTTGGCAAAGCCAGCTGCCAACTGGGCTTCCTAGGACCTAACTGTCAGGTCCTTTATGCAAGAGCTTAACATCAATCAGGGAAACCCTAGAAACAAGATGCTCTTGGTTTCCTGGTGTCATGATCTTTGTAAAGTGATGCTGTTTGCCCCTTTCCAGGCCTCAGGAACCTATCCTAAATTCTCTCTATTTTTAAAAGTGTCTTTTAGAAGTTCTCTAGTTTCTTTGCTCACTTTCTTCAGGTTTTGCTCAGGGATGCATAGTATCCAGACCTAGTGTTTTGTTCACTTTAAGTGCATCTAACCTTTTAATAACCAATTCTGTTGTTATCTGTACACTGTCTAGCTCCTCGTCTGTCGTCCTTGGAAAACTGATCCCTGACTTGGGCAGATCTCCACCCTCTTCCTCTGTAAAGACAGATGCAAATTAACTATTTCACAACTCGGCTACTGCTTTTCTCACAGATTAAACGCCAATGTTTTTGAGTAGCTGTTTTTTAAACCTGTGCCTATTACCTATGTACCTGCTGACCCTTGTTAATTCTCTCAGCATACATTAAAATAGCCAGCTGTCACACATGACAGTATGACGCTGTTTACCTTTGTCGTGCAGGACAAACTCTGTATCATACAACTCTGGTGAGAGTGCTGAGAGATGCAGTATCACCACAGTGTCACAGCAAAGGAGTCAGGATGCCTCAAGCTAGGATGAGCCTATGGAAATTGGGATGGGTGATAAAGCTACATCCCCACCTGCCACAAACCTGTACCAACATGCAACAATGCACGTTTGCAAAGCCTTTGTCTCATCCTGTGCGTCAATACCCTTTAATGGCCCACAGCCTCCTATAAATGCATTCACCAGGCATCCCAGCACCGCACTTGAGGGTTCTGGATACATACCTGCATTGTCCTTGCAGATGCTAGAAGAGCTGCTGCTCTCGTTACTTTGGTATAGACATTGGGTTCTGTTCTCTTGTGGAGTAGATGAGGTCTGAGTCATCCCTTCTTCCAGGGCTTGTTTCATCCAGCGCTGCAACAGAACTAGACTACGTCAGCATGCAGTCCCCCAGCGCTTCACATGTACACGTGCAGGTGTACTCAAGAACTCCTGAACGTCTGTATAGCAGGGCAAATGCCTGCAGAGCTCTGCATCAACTGT
Organism: Emys orbicularis; assembly: GCF_028017835.1. Lineage (NCBI taxonomy): Eukaryota > Metazoa > Chordata > Testudines > Emydidae > Emys > Emys orbicularis. Next base: position 131,401,020 of record NC_088689.1, read on the forward strand.
GTCACGTGCGCCCAGCCAAAACAATTGGTATGATAGAATTGTTAAAGCTGGGCCCAAAGACTACTATGAATGGTTCTGAATTGCGGCTCTAGATGAGACAGGTGCTAAGGGTAATAAATCTGTATCAATAATCTAAAGGTACAACCTCATTAGAACACAGACTTCCCAAACCCAGAGAGTAGGAAGCTAGGGAACTCTAAGCAGAGGTTTTTAAAAGCACTTTAGGAAAGTATGGCTATTCAGAACTTGCCCAGAGAATATGCCTTCTGCACAAAGCCCGGCTTCATGCACAGGTGGGGAAGCACTCTGATCCCCACTCTACTTGCTCTGGAAGACACATCAGAACCAAGAAGAGTTTCTACCCTACCACATAGCGCAAGGAAGTGACAAGCTGACTCTAGTGCAATTCTCCCAGGACTGTGTTTGCAGTCAAAGAGCAGCAATGAACATGCAAACCTGATAGTGTGGGAACTACAATTTAAGAGGGGCTAGCCAGGAGGAGAAAAATCAAAGTGGACCCTCCTCAGGAGACTGAGCAGTGGTGGGGGGAAATATATGAAAAATCGTAGCAGGGGAGAGCATAGAGTAAGAGAAGATGATTCCCCATGGATACGTGGAGAAGAGCCAATCTACATCACCTCACCTGCCAAATTTACTGGCTTCCCCACCTGCTGCAATGCAGCTGTGTGGAAACACAAAATTCTGCAGCAAGTGACCTTTGACAGCACAAGATCTCTTCCAACTGATTCCAGTTATTTGAAGTAATGTAAGAAGCTGGGGAGAGAAGCCAAAAAGTGCTAAGGACCACATTGGTGTGACAGTAAAGTGACAGTGAAACTAAACGCGAAAAGAAAGGGAGAGAAATACCCGAATTAAAGATAACACCAATGATTTGTCAGCATTTCAGAAACAGACAATGAAGTGCAGTGGCCTTGTTTTTACCACATTAGCATTGAATTTGATGTTTATTTATATAGTCCCTTCTGAAGATCTCACAGCACTTTACCAACCTATGCCTCATATCACCCTCTTGAGGGGTGTAATCCTATTTTACAGATGGGTAAACTGGGGCACAGAGGACTTGACCAAGGTAACTCACCAAGTCTGGAAAAACTAGAAGAACCACCCAGATCTAGCAGACTCCCAGATCAGCAAGCCACAGGGGCATCTTTCCTTTGACAATCCAAATGGTGGAACTTACACATTCCATGCTAACTTTAAACAATTTAAAAAGCCTTGAATCATGCTTGCTGGACAATCAGCAGATCTAGCAGCTCACATGAGGTGCATCTCTGACACAAGGCGGCCCTGGAGCAGTTATGCTACCACCTTCTGTAAAAGCTAAAGCCTATAAATAGTTTTCAAGGGGATCCCTAAATAAAGTGCAGTACAGTAATACAACACAGAGCCCACAAAGGCTTGGCTCAGCATGGTGAGGCCAGAATCTAGACAGAGAAGAGTGCAGCTACCAAACATTTAGAGGTAACAATGCCCCATCTGACCCCTACAAGAACTTACCATTCTACATTCAATCTGGGAACAAAAATGACACGACATGCATCCGAAGAAGTGGGTATTCACCCACGAAAGCTCATGCTCCTATACGTCTGTTAGTCTATAAGGTGCCACAGGACTCTCTGCTGCTTTTACAAAAATCATAAAACTTAAAAACGCTGGTTTTACGGCTCATTAGAACAATTTGTAACACACCTCACTGCCTGCTAATCCTTAATTGCCCACTTCATTTTAAGTGGTCTCCTACAGCATGTGTGAACCTCTTATGTTTAGTAATCTGCCCCACCTTGTATTTAGCTTGGACACTCTGGTTACCTTCTACAGACCTGATTAAGAGCTCTTTGAAGCTCAAAAGCTTGTCCCTTCCACCAACATAAGTTGGTCCAATACAAGGTATTACTTCACGTACCTTGTCTCTCTCATATCCTGGAACCAACATGGCTACAACAACACTACAAACAAATACCGAACTTCTCCAGACCACTGCTTACAATATAATATCTTCATTTTATCTGCCTGGATTCATTCTAAATTTCAGCCAAGCAGCAGGACAGAGCAAATATGGTTGGATGACAGTGTTACAGCTTCATATATATCGGGGTGGCCAAACTTACTGACCCTTTGAGCCACACACAACAATCTTCAGAAGATCAAGAGCCGGGGCACACCTGCTGAGGCTCAGGGCTTCAGCCCAGTGGGAGGTGCCTGCCGGGGCTTCAGCCCTGCTTCTGCTGAAGCCCCAAGATCTGGCAGGTGGCCCCGTGGGGCTGAAACCCCTACTCCACTGCAAGGAAGAGGCTCCGAGTTCCCCACTCCAGTCTGGTAGGTGCAGAATGGGGGGGGGGAGGGGGGAAGACACATAAGGGGGCTCTGCGAGCCGCACTTTAACTGTAAAAGCCGCATGTAGCTCGCAAGCCACGGTTTGGCCACCCTGACATACATAATCAAAAGTGACAGACCCACTCTCCGTAGAACTGTAAACAGGAGAGACCTCAAGGCTAATTGTATTACTCCTTACACTGACTAGGACCAGCTCATAAGAAATACAGGGATTCACTCTTGCAATCCTGTCCAACCAGCTAATCCATGTAGTGGAGTCAGGAACACCTTGTGACCAAATCCAGTTCCTACAGTCTCATTAAAACAGTGGAATCCATCATACAGAATACTGACCTCTCTATCAGGTTAGGACCTGCAGCAACATTGGAAGATGAAAAATCCCACATCATGCGGCTGCCCCTGGAGCTGCCCAGTCATCACCGTCCCCATCATCACATTGGGAGAGGCGGGACTGAGTTTCAGAGGATGATCTCAGCCTTTCAGCTAGGCTGGCCCCTCACTCCAGAAAGGAGGCAGTGAGAACTAACCCGGCTCCCTGCCCGGATCTCACCCACAGGCTGGCCGCTTCCGAGTCCAACTCCGCAAGAGCACGAGCCCATTCCTCTCCCTTTGCTCTGGTGCTGCCTGCTAGGCACAGGAGAGCCCGGGCTCTAGTGCGCTGGATCTCAGAGGGGCCAGGAGAGTTCTGCTCAGGTGCTGAGCACACCAGGCTCTCTAACCCTTGAACTGCTCCCTGAGCAATTCCTCAACACCTCTAGACACGAGAAGAGAGGTTTCTTTCTCTGCTTCCCGTACAGCCCTGGAACACCCACTCCAAGGGGCACTCTGGCACATTCAGACCCAGACTCCAATCTCCTTCTTTGTTGCTATTTCATTTTTCTGTGAGCTCTGGGAATGGAGACTGAGAACATGCACTAACACACCATGTCCTCACCCTCAACTCCACTGACCTCTTACTCTACCCAGTGTTTCTCAACCTTTTTGATTCCAGGGGCTGGCTTGCTGCCTTTCTAAACTGTGTCAGGGAAATCTCAGGGACTGGCAAAGAGGTTGCCACGGACCAGTTGTTGATAAACACTGCGCTAGAGTATGCAGAAATATGCTGGGCAGGGCTAACTCATTGTGACTGCATAGCGACAAGCTTGACATGACAAGCCTTTACAAGCACGCGCTGATGATAATAGAACGTGGGTATTGAAGCCCTGACAGAAGAGGAAATGAGCAGACGTACCTTTTTACAGGAGCTGTATATCCCATCCAGCTGAAGAGGCCTTCGACGTCTCTCAGGGATGAAAGGCGAGCCAAAGCGGATGTAGTGTTTGGGTGTGGTACAAATCAGTGGGGAGTGGATAAGACCTGGCAACATGTTGAGGGTTGTTGCCAAAACAGTGGGGTCCGTGGTAATACGTAAAGGACACTCGATGGGGCATTCCTGCTTTTCTGCCTTGTCATTCAGCCATTCTGTAACTAGATACTGAAGAAGAGAGCAATTATGAATACAGCAGGAGCTGGCGAAGAATGGAAGTAATAAAACAGAGTATGTAAGGGCGTACTGCCCAAGACACCACCACACCAAGAGCTGAGTTATGTTCTGCAGAAAATGCACAGGGGTGAGGCACCTGATATAGCTCATCACAGAGAGCAGCAATGTCCTGAAGGAAACACGCTGGAGGAGAACTATGTTAGCATGCATCCGAAGAAGTGAGGTTTTTACTCACGAAAGCTGATGCCTAAATAAATCTGTTAGCCTTTAAGGTGCCACCAGACTCCTTGTTGTTTATGTTAGCACTGTGCATCAGATTCACTGCAAGTCTTCCAGAGACTCCTTTTGCATGACCCAACCTTCTCTCTAGGGGCCTGGCAGAGCCCACCCCCTCCCACGTTTGATGAAGACTCTCACACCACTTACCTTTTTAGTTTTGGGGTACTTTACTGTGGCTCGGTTAGACTGGGATCCTGCAGCCAGCATCACAGTTGGGTCAGACCCCATCAATTGCCTACTTTCTCCTGGACCCTCTATGCTGCTGACATCTGCAGCAGTTACTGAGCTGACGCTGCTTCCCTCCTCTGGGACAGCCTGGGAGAGCTCGGTCTGCTGGGAAATGGCCTGCTTCTGCCGTCTCAATCTTTGTGCTGAACTGGTCCGATATCGAGAAAAACGGCTTTTGGGTCGGGGCCTGGAGGGTTTGGCTGGAGCTGGCTTAGTGATCGTCTTTTCTGGAATTGCATCCTACAATGCAAACCACATCATCAGTCTGTGAATTTCTAAGGTTCTCCCCTCTTCTCCTTTATTCTGCACATGGGAATTAGGAATAACAGTTATTTTCTGGCACTGTTTAGCTAGCTTTGTCAGACTGGACCCCATTAACGCTGGGCTCTGAGAGGGTAGGGCTGGGAATGGCTTTATGAATCCTCTTGAAGGGCTGGACACGTTTGTGCCTCAGTTTATTGCTTTTTCTCCCTTTTGCATCTCCACTATGGAATCTGGAAAAGAGACCGACTGGCACACTCAGGAGCGGTCTCAGCTTCAACAAGACACATATCAGAAAGCTGCAGCATGAGACTCACCCCCTGCCTGAAAGGAACTGCTGCCACTCCTAAGCACTGATAGCACTGATTCAGTCCCAGACAGTGATCTGTCCACAGCCCCACCACCACGGGACACTTGGCAATGGGAATTCAGATCCAGCATGGACTTATTAACTGAAACGGTGCGAATACCTTTCTCCATGGCTCCAGTGTCAGCAGCCAGCTGGAGAGCACATCAGTGCACTAAAAGATCCAGACCCTTGGCCATTAGCTATTAACCCTTGCAAGGCACCAAAGGGGCTGTGTTGAACTCGCCTTGGTGTAAGCTATGCAACAGCCCTACCTCCAACTTACTACTGACTGTGTGGACCTCCGTGTGTTCACCCCAACATTGCTGCTGCTGTTAGGAGTGCTTGGAGCAGCCCCACTTAAAGCTGAACTGCTGTCTTCAGTTTCAGGAGTCTCCATTTTCACCTCCTCCAACTCAGAAGCCTCAGGGTTAACGATGAATTCGGCATCTGTGCTGCTCCGATCTGATGGTTGCTCTCGTCTTCTCTTTCTCTTCTCCAAGTTTTCAAACATGTGCATGATGGCTTCTACCTTCCTCTCCTCCCGGGACTAGCATACACAAGAATATATCCGGGTCAGCAATACCAGGCAAGCAAAAGGACAGGAAGAGGTAGGAAAAAGATCAGGAGTACAGTGTGGGGGAGGGGCCTTGGACAGCATATGGTCCACAAAGGTGATGGTGCAGAAGAGGGGAGGGGGATTATGGATTCATAGAGAACTGGAATGCCTCATAATGAAAGGAGACTGCTTGAATCAGACTGTCTCAACTTAAACAAGGAAGGGACCAGCCTCCTGGCATTAGCACTGGCAGACCTGTTTGGAGAGGAGGAGACCTTTTAAGTAACCCAAACAACCTAGCATGTATCTCCAACATGAACAACAGAAGTCAGACGTTTTACTATTGCCTCAGTTGGTATCAGTGGGGCATTCGAGTGCAGAAACCTTAGCATTATGAGAGTTGCTGATGGGGCATCCTTCATGAAGGGCCTTCAACTTTTGTATTCACTGCTTCCCACCCTGCTTGGTTCGACATACCCTGAATCTGTTGATTTTCTGGGCATGTTGTAAAGCCCATCTGTTAATTGATGCATAGACTAGGCCAGAAGGACCATTGTGATCATCTAATCCAGTGGTGGGCAACCTGCGGCCCATCAGGGTAATCTGATTGTGGGCCGTGAGACATTTTGCTGATGTTGACCGTCCACAGCTCCCAGTGGCCGTGGTTCGCTGTTCCTGGCCAATGGAAGCTGCAGGAAGCGGCGGCCAGCACGTCCCTGCGGCCTGCCGCTTCCCGCAACTCCCACTGGCCGGGAACGGCGAACCGTGGCCACTGGGAGCTGCGGGGGGCCATGCCTGTGGACGGTCAACGTCAGCAAAATGTCTCATGGCTCTCAATCAGATTACCCTAATGGGCCGCATGCGGCCCGCAGGTTGCCCACCACTGATCTAGTCTGACCTCCTGCATAACGCAGGCCAGAGAACTTCCCCAAAATAATTCCTACAGCAGATCTTTTAGAAAAACATCGAATTTTGAATTTCTTGGAAATTTGACTTTGTCTAATGTCAAGCCATTGGATCATGTTACACCTGTCTCTCCTAGAGTGAAAAAAAAAAACATCATCATATATTTGTTCCCTATGTTGGTCCTTACAGACTAATTAAGTCACTCTTTATCCTTCTCTTTGTTTAGCTAAATAGATTAAGCTCCCTGAGTCTACCACCATAAAGCATGTTTTCTAATCCTTCAGAGAGACAAGTTGGGTGAGGTAATACCTTTTATTGGACCAACTTCTGTAGATGACAGAGACAAGCTTTCGAGCTTATCAATCATAATCATGGCTCTCCTCTGAACTCTCTCCAATTTATACATCCAGGATTCCAGCAGCAGTCGCACCAGTGCCTAATACAGAGGTAAAATAACCTCTCGACTCCTAATCGAGAATCCACTGGTTATGCTTCCCAGGATCACATTAGCTCTTTTGGCCACAGCTTCTTACTGGGAGTTCATGTTCAGCTGACTATCCACCACGACACCCAAATCTTTTTCAGAGTCACTGCTTGTCAGGAGAGAATCCCCAATCATAGACTTTAAGGCCAGAAGGGACCATCACGATCATCTAGTTTGATCTCCTGCGCATTACAGGCCACACAAACTCAACCACCCACTCCTGGGACAGAGCCCTAACCTCTGTCTGAGTTACTGAAGTCCTCAAACCATGATTTAAAGACTTCAAGTTACAGAGACACTAGTTTAAACCTACAAGTTACCCGTGCCCCATGCTGCAGAGGAAGGTGAAACTCCCCCAGGGTCTCTGCCAGTCTGACCTGGGAGAAAATTCCTTCCCGAACCCCAAAATCGCAATCAGTTGGACCCTGAGCATGTGGGCAAGACCCAGCAGCCAGACACTCTGTAGTAACTCAGGGCACTCCCCATCTCGTGTCCCATCACCGGCCACTGGATATATTTGCTGCTAGGAGTTGTAGATCGGCTACATGCCATTGTAGGCAGTCCCATCACACCATCCCCTCCATAAACTTATCAAGCTCAGTCTTGAAGACAGTTAGATTTTTTGCCCCCACTGCTCCCCTTGGAAGACTGTTCCAGAACATCAGTCCTCTGATGGTTAGAAACCTTCATCTAATTTCAAGCCTAAACTTGTTGATGGCCAGTTTCTATCCATTTGTTCTGGTGTCCATATTGGCGCTTAACTTAAATAACTCCCCTCCATCCCTGGCATTTATATCTCTGACGTATTTATAGAGAGCAATCATATTTCCCCTCAGCCTTTTTTGGTTAGGCCAAAGAAGTCAAGCTCTTTGAATCTCCTCTCATAAGGTAGGTTTTCTATTCCTTGGATCAACCTAGTAGCTCTTCTCTGCACCTGTTCCAGTTTGAATTAATCTTTCTTAAACATGGGAAACCAGAATTTCACATAGTATTCCAGGTGAGGTCTCACCAGTGCCTTTAATAATGGTACTAACACTTCCCTGTCTCTACTAGAAATACCTCGCCTGATGCATCCTAGGACTTCATTAGCCTTTTTTTGCGGCCACATCACATTGACAGCTCATAGTCATTCTGTGATCAACCAATATACCCAGGTCTTTCTCCTCTTCTGTCGCTTTCAACTGATAAGTCCCCAGTTTATAGCAACAAATTCTTGTTATTAGTCCCTAAATGCATGACCGTGCACTCTGCACTATTAAATTTAATCCCTTTTCTATTACTCCACTTTTCAAGGTCATCCAGATCTTCTATGGTCCTCTTCTGTATTGGCAATATCTCCCAACTTCGTGTCATCCTCAAATTTTATTAGCACACTCCCACTTTGTGCCAAGATTATTTATAAAAATGCTAAGTAAGATAGGTCCCAAGACCGATCTCTGAGGAACTCCACTAGTAACCTCACTCCAGCCTGACAATTCACCTTTCAGTATGACCCGTTGTAGTCTCCCCTTTAACCAGTTCCTTATTCATCTTTCAATTCTCATATTAATTCCCATCTTCTCCAATTTAATAATTCCCCATGTGAAACTGTACCAAATGCCTTATTGAATGGAGGTAAATTAAATCTACTGCATTTCCTTTGTCTAAAAGATCAGTTATCTTCTCAAAGAAGGAGATCAGGTTGGTCTGGCATGATCTATCTTTTGTAAAACCATGTTGTATTTATCCCAATTACCATTCACCTTTATGTCCTTAACTACTGTTTCCTTCAAAATTTGTTCCAAGACCTTGCATACAATTGAGGTCAAACTAACAGGCCTGTAGTTTCCTGGATCACTTTTTTCCTTTCTTAATAGGTACTATATTAACCATTCTCCTGTCATAGGGTACGACCCCCAAGTTTACAAATTCATTAAAAATCCTTGCTATTGGGCTCGCAATTTCATGCGCAAGTTCCTTTAATGTTCTTGGATGGAGATTATCTGGGACCCCCGATTTAGTCCCATTAAGCTGTTTGAGTTTGACTTCCTCCTCAGATGTGGTAATTTCTACTTCCATATCCTCATTTTCATTAGCCATGCTGCCACTATTCCCAAGATCCTCATTACCCTTATTAAAAACTGAGACAAACTATTTGTTCAAGTGTTGGGCCATGCCTAGATCATCTTTAAACTCCACCCCATCCTCAGTGCTTAGCGGTCCCCCTTCTGCTTTACTTGTTTTCTTTTTATTTATATGGCTATATTCCTTTCACTATTGGTTTTAATCTCCTTTGCAAGGTCCAGTTCTGGCTGGCTTTTGGTAACTCTCACTTTTTGCCTACATTTTCTGACTTCCAAGAGGTAGCTTTCCTTGCTGATCCATCTGGTCTTTCCTTCCTTGTAGGCTTTCTGCTTTCTCTTAATCACCTGTTGAGATGCTTGTTCATCCAGACTGGTCTGCAACCCTTCCCTACGAATTTTTTCCCATTGCTTGGGATACAGGCTTCAGATAATTTCTGCAACATTGACAAAGTAATCCCAAGTCTCCCCCACATTCAAATCCCGGAGTTCTTCAGTTGAGTCCATTTCCCTAATTAATTCCCTTAATTTTTGTGAAGTTTGCCCTTATGAAAATAGGGGGATGCCACTTGCAGATCTATTTTTGTTTATCCTTCCATTTAGTTCAAACTGAATTAGTTCATGAACACTCGAACTAAGGTTGTCCCCTACAACCTTCTATGAGGTCCTCACTGCTCACCACACCAATCTAAAATGGCATAATCTCTTTTAGGTTCGGCGACTATTTGGTGATGAAATCTATCAGCCATCACATCCAGGAAAATCTATTTATTAGTAGCACTTATCCTTCAATCTCTAGCTGGGAAGTTAAAGTCTCCCATAATCACACAATTCCCAGTAGTATTTATTTCATTAAAAACGTTAAAGACGTCTCAAATTGGATCCTGGGGGTCTGTAGCAGACCCCAAGCACTATCCAAGGGGCACCTCTGGTATCTTTCTTCCCCAAAGTGATTTTGACCCAGACTCCATTTTATCCTTTCCATCACTTCTAATTTCTTTACAATCTACCTCATCATTAATATACAGAGCTACTCCACCACCTTTACCTTTATTTCTGTCTCTCCTGAACAGCACATTACCCTTCAACCCCTATACTCCAGTCATGACTACTATTTCACCACGTTTCTTGTTATCCCTATAGTATCTGTTTTTGCTTCCTGCACCAGTAGTTCTAGTTCCTCCAGTTTGTTACCCAGGCTCTTTGCATTGGTATACAATTTAGTTGTTTCTACTTGGCTTTGCCCACATTCCTCACCCGACTGGGTAGTCATTCTACTGCCAGTATCATAGAATCATAGAATATCAGGGTTGGAAGGGACCTCAGGAGGTCATCTAGTCCAACTCCCTGCTCAAAGCAGGACCAATTCCCAACTAAATCATCCCAGCCAGGGCTTTGTCAAGCCGGGCCTTAAAAACCTCCAAGGAAGGAGATTCCACTACCTCCCTAGGTAAAGCATTCCAGTGCTTCACCACCCTCCTAGTGAAATAGTGTTTCCTAATATCCAACCTAGACCTCCCCCACTGCAACTTGAGACCATTGCTCCTTGTTCTGTCATCTGCCACCACTGAGAACAGCCGAGCTCCATCCTCTTTGGAACCACCCCCTCAGGTAGTTGAAAGCAGCTATCAAATCCCCCCTCATTCTTCTCTTCTGGAGACTAAACAATCCCAGTTCCCTCAGCCTCTCCTCATAAGTCATGTGCTCCAGACCCCTAATCATTTTTGTTGCCCTCCGCTGGACTCTTTCCAATATTTCCACATCCTTCTTGTAGTGTGGGGCCCAAAACTGGACACAGTACTCCAGATGAGGCCTCACCAATGTCGCATAAAGGGGAACGATCACGTCCCTCGATCTGCTGGCAATGCCCCTACTTATACAGCCCAAAATGCCATTAGCCTTCTTGGCAACAAGAGCACACTGTTGACTCATATCCAGCTTCTCGTCCACTGTGACCCCTAGGTCCTTTTCTGCAGAACTGCTACCTAGCCATTCGGTCCCTAGTCTGTAGCAGTGCATAGGATTCTTCCGTCCTAAGTGCAGGACTCTGCACTTGTCCTTGTGGAACCTCATCAGGTTTCTTTTGGCCCAATCCTCCAATTTGTCTAGGTCCCTCTGTATCCGATCCCTACCCTCTAGTGTATCTACCACGCCTCCCAGTTTAGTGTCATCTGCAAACTTGCTGAGAGTGCAGTCCACTCCATCCTCCAGATCATTAATAAAGATATTAAACAAAACCGGCCCCAGGACCGACCCTTGGGGCACTCCGCTTGAAACCGGCTGCCAACTAGACATGGAGCCATTGATCACTACCTGTTGAGCCCGACGATGTAGCCAGCTTTCTATCCACCTTACAGTCCATTCATCCAGCCCATACTACTTTAACTTGGCGGCAAGAATACTGTGGGAGACCGTATCAAAAGCTTTGCTAAAGTCAAGGAATAACACATCCACTGCTTTCCCCTCATCCACAGAGCCAGTTATCTCCTCATAGAAGGCAATTAGGTTAGTCAGGCATGACTTCCCCTTGGTGAATCCATGCTGACTGTTCCTGATCACTTTCCTCTCCTCTAAGTGTTTCATAATTGATTCCTTGAGGACCTGCTCCATGATTTTTCCAGGGACTGAGGTGAGGCTGACTGGCCTGTAGTTCCCCAGATCCTCCTCCTTCCCTTTTTTAAAGATGGGCACTACATTAGCCTTTTTCCAGTCATCCGGGACCTCCCCCGATCGCCATGAGTTTTCAAAGATGATGGCCAATGGCTCCGCAATCACATCCGCCAACTCCTTTAGCACCCTCGGATGCAGCGCATCCGGCCCCATGGATTTGTGCTCATCCAGTTTTTCTAAATAGTCCCGAACCACTTCTTTCTCCACGGAGGGCTGGTCACCTCCTCCCCATACTGTGCTGCCCAGTCCAGCAGTCTGGGAGCTGACCTTGTTTGTGAAGACAGAGGCAAAAAAAGCATTGAGTACATTAGCTTTTTCCACATCCTCTGTCACTAGGTTGCCTCTCTCATTCAGTAAGGGGCCCACACTTTCCTTGACTTTCTTCTTGTTGCTAACATACCTGAAGAAACCCTTCTTGTTACTCTTAACATCTCTTGCTAGCTGCAACTCCAAGTGCGATTTGGCCTTCCTGATTTCACTCTTGCATGCCTGAGCAATATTTTTATACTCCTCCCTGGTCATTTGTCCAATCTTCCACTTCTTGTAAGCTTCTTTTTTGCGTTTAAAGTCAGCAAGGATTTCACTGTTAAGCCAAGCTGGTCGCCTGCCATATTTACTATTCTTTCTACACATCGGGATGGTTTGTTCCTGCAACCACAATAAAGATTCTTTAAAATACAGCCAGCTCTCCTGGACCCCTTTGCCCTTCATGTTATTCTCCCAGGGGATCTTGCCCATCTGTTCCCTGAGGGAGTTAAAGTCTGCTTTTCTGAAGTCCAGGGTCCGTATTCTGCTGCTCTCCTTTCTTCCTTGTGTCAGGATCCTGAACTCGACCATCTCATGGTCACTGCCTCCCAGGTTCCCATCCACTTTTGCTTCCCCTACTAATTCTTCCCTGTTTGTGAGCAGCAGGTCAAGAAAAGCTCTGCCCCTAGTTGGTTCCTCCAGCACTTGCACCAGGAAATTGTCCCCTACACTTTCCAAAAACTTCCTGGATTGTCTGTGCACCGCTGTATTGCTCTCCCAGCAGATATCAGGGTGATTAAAGTCTCCCATGAGAACCAGGGCCTGCGATCTAGCAACTTCTGTTAGTTGCTGGAAGAACGCCTCGTCCACCTCATCCCCCTGGTCTGGTGGTCTATAACAGACTCCGACCACGACATCACCCTTGTTGCTCACACTTCTCAACTACCTGAGTGTTAGCTTCATTGGCATTGGCAATATCTTTCCTCTTAATGTCCATTCTCTTACTCACTGTTGTTTCTTTTCTCCATTGCTATATTCTCTCTCTCTCTCTCTTTTCCTCCTGGTCAATATTAGAATCAGGCACAGAGATTACTTGAGCATCTCCCAATCGTCTCCCCGGAGTTCCTTGTTTAAAATTCTTTTAATCAGTTGCGCCAATCTCCACCTCAGAAGTCTATTTCTCTCCCTATTCAGGGGCAGTCCATCCATTGAAAACAGTCTTCTATACACGAGTGCCTCCCAGTGGACAAACATCCCAAAGCCCTTATTATAGCACCACTGCCTGAGCCATCTGTTGATCATCATAATCTTGTCTTACCTTCGTTCTCCTCCTCTAGAGAGGGACAGAATCCCACTGAAGGTCACCTGAGCCTCCATTTCTTTAAGTGTCTTCCCCAGCCTGGCAAAATCTCCTTTGATATGTTCTAGCGATAATCTAGCAGTATCGTTTGTTCCCATGTGAAGGACAATCAGTGGATTCTTTCTTGATCCCATTAGGATCCTCTTCAGCCTCAGTTCCATATCCTGTATCTTATCTCCTGGCAGACAGCACACCTCTCTGTTTTCCGGATCAGGTGACAGGCCTGGTGACTCTTCTTAGTAGGGAGTCACCAATCACATAGACCTGCCTCTTCCTGGTGTTGGTGTGATTCTCCAGCCTTCCTCCTGTTCTTTCTGACTGCAAGTCCTCTTGTGTTTTGTTCTCTTTTGCAATCTTCTGTGAGTTATCCGGTATCCTCCTGGGGCTCCAAACTCTGGCTATCTCCGTTGACTCTTTCCCTCTTCTTATAGGAATAGCTGCTCTTCTCTTTTTCCTTGCCCTCCCACCTTCTGTTACGCCTGATGCGTCTCTTCTTCATTTTCCAACTCAGCAAACATATTCCTGAGCTCTAGTTCTCCTTCACTAGCTGATCTTTTCCTCTGCCGGTTCTGGTAGTCACATGTTTCCACTGGTCATTTTCCTGACCCAGCAGTCTACCCTCACAGTTCTCCAGTCCAGCTTGCATCTGCGAGTCTTGACATTTCCTTTCAGCCTCGTCTTGCCTTCTCTCCATCATCTGCCTGAATCCCCTACGAAACTCAACCTTCGTTTCAATCCTGTGAATATGACCTACATTCTTTATTCCTACACGTGTGCATTTACATGTAGCTGGATTAAAGCACATAGTGTTTGCTTGCACTCAGTTTACACAGTGACCCAGAACACCCTGAGTCAGTGACCTGTCCTCTTCATTATTTACCACTCACCCAATTCTTGTGTCATCTGAAAACTTTACAAATGATGATTTTATGGTTTCTTCCAAGTCACTGATAAAAATGTTAATAAGCGTAGAGATAAGAACTGATCCCTGCAGGACCCCACTGGAAACAAACCCAATCTGTTAAAGCAGGCATTTCGGAGAGGGCTAAACCATTTTGGGGGAACAGGAAAGGTGGGAGATTTTGAACTGTGATATATGTGCTGGTTGGTGGTAGATACAAGGGGGATGGAGTATGTACTGTTGTTATTTTCATTGCACTTTCAATTAATGTCAAGGACACATCTCAGGATAGACATCCTCTTGAAGTACATATATTTAAAAAAACCTAGTTCTTAGTTGTACAGAAAACTACCATCCAGAAAACCAACCCAGATGCTATAGAGAAGGCACATAGATCTTTGAGGAGACCCTTGAACCAACACTACAATCCTTGCATTTTCCCCAAAAATTTGTAGTCTGAGGATAAACAGCAAGTAACCACACCTGAAAACCATACCAGCTAGGGTTGCAAGGAAAAGGGCAGTAAAAGAGCAAACAGACTGTGTGTTGCCAAAAATCTAAGCAGACTAAGAAGGACTTTTACAACCATGTATGTGCAAAACAAGGATCACTAATAAAAGATGTGGGGAAGACATGCCTCTTAGGGCATTAGCTAGTAACCTTGCAGAAAAGTTGGAGGGAATTCAAAAAAAAGCAAAATGATCAGGGACCTGTAGGGATTGATGTATGGGTGTGATGAAAGATTAAAACAGCTAAGTATATATAAGCTTGGCTAGGCTACAAAGGAGGGAGGGAGGAGGAGGAGGAAGGAGGCATAGGGACATGATAGTAACCTAACAATATTTACTTTGAAGTGTGTGGACACCAGGGAGTAAGGAGAAATTATTTAGTGACCAAGAAAGGAGCTAGGACTAACTGAATGAAACCAAGAAAGGAAAAACATTCTTACCAATTGGATGTTGTAGGCTGTGGGACAGTCCCCCAAAGCAAATGGTGGTTGCTAGATTTTCTCCATCTCTAACTTGTTGGAGCCTAACCAGCTGTGTACAGACACCCTCGGATGTGAAATCTGCCAGGTTCACCCTTCCTGACAAAAGTCAGTGATTTCTGAATATTTGGAATCATGTCACTAAACAACAGAAACAACCAATCTGCCCTGCGTGACTGCTCCATCCTATACACCTGCCACAAAAACGAAACTACGGATCAGAGTAGAAGAGGTACTCACCCGTCTGCTGTGAGCCAGGCCTCCCTGCTCATCCACAGCCTCCTCTCTCTCCCCCTCCTCTTGCTTCTCTTCTTTATCTGCAGCCTGAAGAGAGCAGAGAGAAGCCAGGACTCAGAACAGTCACCATTGCAAAATGAAAATATAGAGCAGTTGGAAAATTACCAGGATTAGTTTTGGTATCTCACTAGAGTGAGGCTTAAGAAAGAGCTGTTGCAGTTCTGGTTCTAGAGATACCAGCGCCCTGTAGGACCAAATTCCTCCACAGTGAATGACCAAACACCTGGCATTATAAAGTGTCAAATTTTACCTCATTGTCGCTGGCTGCAGCAGGTCCCTCTGGAACCTCCTCCGCTTGCTGGTTGCTGTTCTCATCTGATGCAATGCCCTGCTGTTCCAATTCTAGTTCCTTCCTACGGGCTTTCCGACGCCTTGTTTCTGCCCCCATCATCAGTGTGCCTAGAACAGGTGGAGGTAGGTGTTCTGCAGCATTTGGGTTCCGTTTCTGTACAGGGCAATTCCTGTTCCCCTTGTGACATGCACAGTCCACTTTATAGTTGCTGGTCCAAAACACAAACATATCTGTGTCACTCCTCATTTCTCAGCCCTCCTACAGAGACATTCAATGCATCTGCTACTACAGATCTCGCCAGGTGCCAAAGCAAGGAGAGCCTGCTACCTTCCAGCCTCTATCACAGAAGAGACCAGTAGAACTGGGCAGAATAAATATATGAAAATACAATTCAGCAGATAATGGAGCAAAATGTAAGAAAAGAGGAAGGGGCTGGAGGAGGAGGAGGAGGAGGAGGTCTGTGCCAGGAGACCAGCACAGGCTGGTGAGATGAGGGACTCACCAGATGCTGTACTCATAGTCAAAGGCGATGGTGACCTCTGTGTCCTTGGCAATGGAGGCGAGCGCATAGATACACAAGTGGATCATTCCATCAGCAATCACATGACGGACCTTCACAAACAAAGCAGACAGAAACGGACATCCCAAGAGAGATGTTCCTCATTCCAAAGGGGGCAGTCTGCTACCAGGAAGGGAGTTCCTGCATGGTTTGCTAAAATTACCCTCTCAATTTGCCCTAGAAAAAAGCCTGTTTTGCTGCCCTTCCCCATCCTTTACTTTGTCCTATCCTGGACCACTCCCATGCCCTGACCAGAGGAAACCTACAAGTCTCCCCTTCTCTAGCTCTCTTAGGCCTTCAGGAGAAAGGCCCTGTGTGCCCCAATCTCTTCCCTCCCTGTCCCCCATCTTCAGCCTACAGGCAGCCAAATGGGAAAAATCTGTACAACCCGCTGCTGGGTTATCAAGTTCTCTCCCTTTTCTTTACTGACATTACTTGTGGCCACTGCATTCTATTCAGGGCTTGAATGCTCGTGAAAGGGGCTCTACTGAACCGGGTGCCCTGCTGGCCTGTGTTTGCACCCAAGGGGGAGCAGGAAGTTTACCTCTGCGTTCGGTGCGCAGGAACGCCTGATGAACCTGGCGTCGTTGCCAAAGGTGCGCGCATCCACACACATCTCCACACCGTTGAACTTCGAGTAGAACAGCACAAAGGGGTATGGCCTGGGGAAGTAACAAACCCGTGTAATCCCCCAGACTCAATTCCCACCACAAACAGAACAGCCACTCCTTACTCAACAGGAGTATGGGAAGCAGCTCTTCCTTTGCTTCTTTCACTCAGGCACTTCATCTACCCCAGAAAAAGAAGAGATTTTTATTCCATAAATGGAAAAACACATAAGAACGGCCAGACTGAGTCAGACCAATGGCCCATCTAGCCCAGTGTCCTGTCTGCCGGCAGAGGCCAGTGCCAGGTGCCCCAGAGGGAGTGAGCAGAACAGGGCAATTTATCGAGTGATCCATCCTGTTATCCAGTTCCAGCTTCTGGCAGACAATGGTTATGGGACACTCAGACCATGGGCTTTGGTTCCTGATCATCTTGGCTAATAGGCATTGATGGATCTATCCTCCATGAACTTATCAAATTCTTTTTTATACTTTTGGCATTCACAACACCCCCTGGCAGGCAATGAGTGCCACAAGATGACTGTGCACTGTGTGAAGAAGTACTTTCTTATATTGGTTTTAAACTTGCTGCATATTAATTGCCTCGGGTGATCACTAGTTTGTGCGCTATGTGAAGGGGTAAATGACATTTCCTTATTCATTTTCTCCACACCAGTCCCGATTTTATAGACCTCTATCATATCCCCCCTCAGTCATCTCTTTTATAAGATGAACAGTCCGTCTTTTTACTCTCCTCATATGGAAGCTGTTCCATACCCCTAATCGTTTCTTGCCTCCCCAGCTGTACTTTCCCAATTCTAATATATCTTTTTTGAGACGGGGCAACCAGAACTGCGCACAAGTATTCAAGGTGTGGGCGTACCATGGATTTATATGGTGGCATAATATTTTCTGTGCTATTACCTATCCCTTTCCTAAAGGTTCCTAACGTTGTTAGCTTTTTTGACTGCTGCTGCACATTGAGTAGATGTTTTCAGAGAACTATCCACCATGATCCCAAGGTCTCTCTCGAGTGGTAACAGCTAATTCAGAGCCCATCATTTTGTATGTATAGCTGGGATTATGTTTTCCAATGTGCATTACTTTGAATTTATCAACATTGAATTTCATCTGCAATTTTGTTACCCAATCATCTGGTTTTGAGATCCCTGTGTAACTCTTCCCAGTGTGCCTTGGATTTAACTATCTCGAGTAATTTTGTATCATCTTCAAACTTTGCCACCTCACTGCTTACCCCTTTTTCCAGATAATTTATGAATATGTTGACCACCACTGGTGCCAGTACAGATCGTTGGGGGACACCGGTACTTACCTCTCTCCATTTATTCCTACCCTTTGTTTCCTATCTTTTAACCAGTTACTGATTTATGAGGGGACCCTCATCCCATGACTCCTTACTTTGCTTAAGAGCTTTTGGTGAGGGACTTTGTCAAAGGCTTTCTGAAAGTTCAAGTGCACTATATCCACTGGATCACTCGTGTCCACATTTGATGACACCTCAAAGACTTCTAGTAGATTGGTGAGGAATGATTTCCCTTTACAAAATCTGGGTTGACTCTTCCCCAACAAATCATGTTCATCTATGTGCCTGATGGCATCTGGAGCCTTTATTAAAAATCGGCGTCACATTTGCTATTCACCAGTTATCTGGTACAGAAGCTGATTTAAGCAATACATTACATACCACAGTTAGCAGTTCTGCAATTTCACATTTGAGTTCCTTCAGAACTCTTCAGTGAATACAATCTCGTCCTGACTTATTACTGTTTAATTTAACAGTTTGTTTCAAAACCTCCTCTAATGACACCTCAATCTGAGACAGCTCCTCAGATCTGTCACCTAAAAAGAATGGCTCAGTTGTGGGAATCTCCTTCAACTTGATCTGGGCTGTTTTGTATCTTTTTTACTTTTCTATGCATGGCACAACTGCAAGACCCCTTGTGACAGGGTTTCTGGCAGTGTGTGGTTCCCCCCCAGTGGTCCTCAATCACTCCATGCCCCCTGTGCTCTCACACTGGTCATTGAATAGCAGTCTTACTTTTTGAAGAAATGCCCATTGACCTCAAATTGCTGCCGTAACATAACCTTTCCTCGATATTCAATTATAAGGGTATCTAATGCCAAGTCTCTTGCTGCCCTCAAGATCTTCCGGTGCTTCTGAACCCGAGTCACTCTTCCCAGCTGCAACTGCAATGGAAACCAGAACAAAATATGAGAACTCAAAACAGAACCTCAGGCAACAGCCCTGTAGATTTTATCCTATGATTTACATATGAACAAACTGGCTTCTAGTAACAGGACCTGGGAATTCTGACCAGCTCATTAACCACTCACTCCAAGACAGACATTTGGGCAATGGACAATGATTTGGAAATAATGTTTATTCATGGGAATAGGAAAATGTATCTGTGCTTACCCAAAAATGTCCTTTCTTTGAGTAATAAGGTCAACAGATCCATTAGAATTGGTACTTCAGCCTGATTGCAGCTTGGGGGCAGAACCAGACCTGTCAATCATTGGCAGTAGGAGAATGCCCCACCTCCTTAAGTTCCTTCCCTCTAGTTGAGATAATTTCCACAGCCAGGATAATTCAAAACTACTTTCCTAAATTACAAATTGAGGAAAAAGCACAATTTCTCTCACGGCTGAGCATGGTAAATTCTTCCTAATGACAACCACCCCAAATCCTTGCATGTCAATTTCCTTCTCTATTCTGGATGACCCATTTGTCTCCAGGATCTGAGGACCTTAATATTTGAAGAAAGCAAATTTTCAAGTAAGCATAGATAAACTTTCCTATTCTTCTTCATGCTAAGGTCCACAGAGCTGTTACAGTGGGATTGTCAAAGCAGTGTATCTCCAGAGTGGGAAGCAGGATCATCCTTTAAATGTGGACACTCAAAACGAGGTAAATTATACATAAATAACTCCTCCATCTCCCCCCGGACACCAATTCACAAAGACTTCTGCGCCCCCCCCCCCCCCCCCCCCAAAAGGCATTGGCTAAGACTGGATGACCAATATACAAACTTGGTGAACTTATGTATTGATGGTCCGATATCTGTGTAGCAAATCTCAATACTCAAGATGTGACTGCTCCGCCCTGAGACTGTCAGTGCTCCTAAGGGCTGGACTGCTTAACTAAAGGAAGAATATTTCTTGAATTCACTTAGAAACGAATGCTATGACAGTTGTGAGTGTAGTAGTATGATTTTATGTTTGTATTTTATATAATTTAGAATGAAGGATAAAGAATAATAATGTAGCATGTATTAAATGTATTGGTGTATGATTTGATCATATCCTGCCAGCCACCCTTTTTGTTATGCATTAAAATGTTATGCATATAAGAAGCACAGGAGGACTGCCTGTTTGAGTTCAGTGTATGACACTGGGTTCCAAAGGAGAAAGCTCCAAACTTAAAAAACAAAACAAAACCCCCACACTTCTGATTGGAGACAGCAACTACCAGGCGGCTACTCTGATGGATATGAAGTGTAACAACACTTCCTGCAGTGGTTCAATCTGGGCTGTAAGGAGCAGAATGAGATTTCCAGGTCGTGGCTCTATGACTTTGCAGGATTGGAAAAAGACTGATGCCCAAAGGTTTAATGTTGAGATTTGTACAAAACTTCCTTTTTGAACATGCTGAGAACACTCTACTACAGAGATTTGTACGTTTTGCTTGTACACGCTTGTACACCCATAATAAAACCCTCTGGAGGATTTCAAGTCTATGCTTCATTAGTTTAACATGGAGTTAAAATAATGGACTTTGCACCAGCCAGTAGAACAAGTTCTCTCTTGCAGTCCATGAAAGCAATCACTTCATCCAAGTATTTATTTTAAACCAGTCTGGTTCCGGATAGAGAACTGCTTTCAATAGCAGACCTCCTCTATGAGAGAGACATCCAAAGTGCCAATGCTAGGTTAATCAGGCCCGAGAGCCCCAACCGTCTCCAGCCAGAAAGATAAACAGTATCACTGCTGCTCTCTCCTTCCTATCCAGGGAGCAGTGGAAAAGGTGGGAAGACATACTGGAGGGAACTTACCCAGCTTTTGAAGTGTCATTCACTTCCTCACATTCCAGGTCCTATTACATTGAGACCCCGCAGGGTACTTTATTGTTTCCAGATAGAAAAAAAGATGAACAAGATATTTCCGGGTGCAGGAGCCACTCTGCTAATCCTTTAATGGACAGTGCACATACAGATAGGAAACTGTGCTCTGCCGAGGACAGGAGAATTTCTCTGTGTTCTTTGTTATTATGAAAATCCTATCAGACACATTGATTATTGGACCAAAACAGCTTCATTTTCCACACAAAGAAAGAATCATTGTGTTCCAGCTGGTGGATGCTGTATTCACTTTCTGGTATTCATTCCCTGAACTGAATTTGGAAAATCACTTAAAAAAAATTGATATTCTGCATTCACCAGTTGTGAGAGTGAAGAGTATGCAACTGGAACTAGATCTCTGCCAATGCATAGAAGAGGGTGAGATGCAGAGGGGATACCAGGAATTACTGGAGAGATATCTCACAAACCCTGGATCATTGACGCATGCCTGTGTATGAGATCAAAATTCCAAACAGGGGCCTGTAAGAACTGGATTTTTGTTTGTGATACTTCTTGTTTTCCATTATAGCCATCTTCATCTTATGTCAATGTTTTTTCTGATCTGAGACCTTGTTCCGGATAGTATCCATCCTCAGTCCAGGCCTATGATAGACTTTCCTGGCACCATGAATCTGTCCTTGATCCAAGATTCTCTAGAAACCATATCTCTGTGCTTCCTCCACTTTTTCTGTACAGACTCTTATTAGAAATATTGTCTAAGAACAGATAAGTGACTTTCTTCTTCCCTAAAGCCAACATTATTGCTACCATGATCCTGAGAGAGAGAGAGAGAGAGAGACACTCTGGGAGCACATGGAAGATCAAATGGTAAAGATCAAAGTTGGGAAAGGAAAGAGGCTGCCACCCATCTACAAAACACAGGAATGACCAGAACATGGTTAAGTGGGAGTGCAATGCTTTGAAGTGTAGCCTATCGGATTAACCTGCTTGCTTGCAAATATATATCTTTTCTTATAGTTCAAGTATTTGGTTTATTGTAATAGGTTTATAGATTTATATTAAAGTAAGTTTGGCTGTAATGCAAGAGACCTACAGGCCATATCCTGTATGTTAAGCTAAGGCAAAGTTAGCATATCTATATTAAGATCTTTTACCCAGAAACGTAAAGTTGACTTATAGCTTGTTACCTAAATAGATAAGTACCCATGCATATGTCAAGGACCTTTTATCTAGGCCAATAGACAATGAAGAATGGCATAGAGTTTTTTTTCAATTTGTACCCACAGACTTAACAGGTACACCATAATGAAACTTATGTGCGTATGTACAGGTCATCAATATGCACATACATACTAGCCTATGGAGTAAGCGTATCCTAACATTTTGTGGGTGAGGAATGAAATTTGGGCATAGGAGGAAGGATTTATGGCACTTGTGCCCTATAAAAGAGGTGACTCACTTCCTCCACTCTCTCTATCTACGATGACTGCTACTATTACTAGGCTGTACTTGTTCTTCTTAAACTTTAAGTTTCAAGGGAACTAGGCTAAGCTTGGTTTCCCTAAGTTTTATTCTAAGGCTTGGTCTACACTTGCCCCCCAAGTCGAAGTAAGGTACGCAACTTCAGCTACGTGAATAACGTAGCTGAAGTCGACATACCTTACTTCGAACTTACCGCGGTTCAGACGCGGTCCACACGCGGCAGGCAGGCTCCCCGTCGACTCCGCGGTACTCCTCTCGCCGAGCTGGAGTACCGCAGTCGACGGCGAGCACTTCCTGGTTCGATTTATCGCGTCCAGACCAGACGCGATAAATCGAACTAGGAACTTCGATCCCCAGCCGCCGAACTAGCGCGGCAGTGTAGACTAGCCCTTAGTTTATTAGGTTTTGATTTTAAGTTTAAGTTAGTCAAGTAAACCCTAATTTAGTTTTCATAGCGCGTAGCATTAATTTCCTCTAAGCACTGCATCCCTTACTCAAGACTTGAGAAACCTGAACTGCAAGGCTGGTCCTGTGTCTCTTACCACCAGGTTATCAAGGAAGGAAGGGTGTGAGTGTATTAACCAAAGCTTTGTAGCATATAATAGTATATTATCATATGTATCTTTAGAATAGCAGTAATGCAATTATAACTTTGTAACTCTGATTATTTTACCATTTGCTTACTATTTCAATTATTTTAATAAAAAGTCTTTACGACTATATCTGTCTCAGTGTGAGCTTCCTGTCATACCCCTGAGGGTCCTTTGTAAATTCTGTGGAGCCTGATTCGGGACAAGAACTTTTATCTTCTGATCAAACAGATTGGCGAGCCTAAAACCCATACTATTAATATTAATAATTTATTATTATTAAATAAAATAAATAAATTAAATGTCCATATTATCCAAATTAATATTATTAGTACACCCTAAATCAGGCTACAGAAGACAAGCCTCCTTTAGGGAAAAACAGTTACTAACCTTCTATAACTGTTCTTTGAGATGTGTTGCTCATGTCCATTCCAGGCTAAGTGTGTGTGCGCAGTGTGCACCGTTGCTGGAGAATTTCCCCTCAGTGGTATTTGTTGGGCTGGCTGTAGCGCCCTCTGGAGCTGCACGCATATGTGCCAGTATAAGGGGTGCTGCCGGCCCCTCATCCTGTCAGTTCCTCCTTACCGGTAACTCTGACAGAGAGGTCATGGAATGGACATGAGCAACATATCTCAAAGAATATCAGTTACAGAAGGTTAGTAACCATTTTTTCTTCAAGTCCATTCCATACTAGGTGACTCACAAGCAGAACCCCAGGAGGTGGGCTCAGAGTTAATGGACGTGCTGACTGCAACACTGCTCTTCCAAACTGGCATCGTCTCGGGCCTGTTGGGTGATGGCATAGTGGGACGCGAAGATATGCACTGAAGACCGGGTTGTGGCTCTGGAGATGCCCTGGTTTGGGACCTGCATGAGGATCACCGCTGATGAAGCTCGGGCTCTTGTGGAATGAGCGGTTACTATGGCCAGAGACAAGACGTTCACCTGCTCATAACAAGCCCAAATACAGGTGGTTATCCAGGACAAGATCCTTTGGGTTGACACGGTTAGCCCTCTCATCCTTTCTGCTATAGCCACAAAGAGTTGCATGGATTTGCAGAAGGGTTTAGTTCTCTCAATATAAAAAGTGAAGGCCTGCCTAACGTCCAATGAATGAAGCCATCGTTCCTCAGAGTTCTTGAGAGGTTTTGGGAAGAAGACAGGTAGGAATATGACCTAGTTGTTATGGAATTGTGACACCACCTTTGGCAGGAAGGCCAGATGGGGACTCAGTTGGACCTTGTCCTTGAACACAATGTAAGGTGGTTCTGACGCAAGGGCCTTGATCTCAGAGACCCTTCTGGCCGAGGTGATCACCACAAGGAAGGCGACCTTCCAAGAGAGAAGTAGCAGGGATCACTATGCTAATGACTCGAAGGGGGGGAGGGAGGAGAAAGAGGATGAGTTTCGACAGTAACAAAATTAAATTCCCTGGGGGGTGGGAGGATAAGCATTTCAATTCAAAAACCAATGTTAAATGTTTTCATTTTTGAAAATATATTAATTCTGATGGGGGCTTATGAAAAGGGCTCCCAGAGAGTATTTTAATATAAAAAATATACCAGGTTTGTGAACCTGAGGATACAGTTTTTTCAACTTCTTGAGAAACCGGACCGTTATTTCGTGGGAGAACACTGATCTGCTGTTCACTGGGGGGGGTGGAAGGCTGAGATGGCTGCCAAATGTACCTTAATAGACAAGAGGGCCAGGCCCTGCTGTTTTAGGTGGAGCAAATAGTCCAAGATAGACTGAAGGAAAGATTGAGATGGATAGAGATCACGTTCAAAAGCCCAACGAGTGAAACATTTCCACTTGGCCAAGTAAGTAGTCCTGGCGGAAGGCTTTCTACTACCTAGCAAGACCTGCCGATCCTCTTCTGAGCAGACCTGCTCTTCAGGGTTCAGCCATGTAGCATCCATGCAGTTAGGTGCAAGGAGGTGAGATTCGGGTGAGGAAACCAGCTGTGGTCTTGAGAAATCGGGTGCAGATGGAGTGGGAGTGAGAGCGGAGCTGCCACCGAGAGGTCCAGGAGCATGCTGAACCAATGCTGGCATGGCCATGCTGGTGGTGCTATGAGGATAACTCATGCCTTGTCCTGCTTAATTTTTAGAAGAACTGTGTGCACAGGGGATGGGGTGTACAGTAGGTGGTCTGTCCACAAGAGCAGAAAGGCACTGGAGAGGGAGCCTGGCTGTGCCGTGCAGCGAACAAAAACAATGGCATTTTCTGTTCTGCCTGATGGCGAACAGATCCACCTGGGGAGGCCCCCACTTTGGGGGGGGGGGGGGGGGGGGAGATAGCTCAGTGGTTTGAGCATTGGCCTGCTAAACCCAGGGTTGTGAGTTCAATCCTTGAGGGGACCACTTAGGGATCTGCGGCAAAAATCAGTACATGGTCCTGCTAGTGAGGGCAGGGGGCTGGACTCAATGACCTTTCGGGGTCCCTTCCAGTTCTAGGAGATAGGTATATCTCCATATTTTTTTTTTTTATTATTTTTATTTATTATTTTGGAAGATGAATGTGGTGATCTCCGGATGAAGGGGACACTCGTGGTGAGAAGAGGATCTGCTGAGGTGATCCGCCAATACATTCCAGGCCCTCAAGAGATGTGAAGCCTAGAGATGAATGGAGCGTCTCGCACAGAAGTCCCATAGATGGATGGTCTCCTGACACAGGGTTGAGGATCGATCTTGTCCTTGCTTATTGATATAGAACCTGGTGCTGTATTGTCTGTCAGGACTTGTACCATCTTGCCTGAGATCTGGGGAAGGAACGTCAGGCATGCTAAGTACACTGCTCTGAGCTCCCTGATGTTTATGTGCAGGGAGAGTTCCTTCCTGGGACCAGAGGATCCAAGTCCTGAAATTGTTGAGGTGGGCTCCCCACGCTACATTTGACACATCCAAAACTAAGGATACTGATGGTTGTGGGGTAACAAAGGGCACCCCCATTATTACCGATCTTGGATCTTTCCACCAGCCCAGGGAGGCGAGAACCAGGGGAGGGACCATAACCACTGAGTCCAAGTGGTGTCTTCTCAAGGAGTAAAGTGACGCTAGCCACACCTGGAGGGGCCTGAGGCACAGCCTTGTGTATTGAACCATGTAAGTACAAGCCACCATGTGATCCAGAAGCTTGAGGCACACCCGAGCTGTTGTGATAGGGTGGGCCATTATATTGGATATCAGGTCCGTCATGGTCTGGAAACAGGCCTCCAGCAGGAAAGCCCAAGGCTTGGGTCGAGTTGAGCACAACCCGAATAAATTCCATTCTCTGAACTGGAACAAGAGTTGACTTCTGCTCGTTTATCAGCAGGCCCAGTGCTCAGAAGGTGGCTTGGACCGTGCTGATGCTATTCTGTACTTGAGCCTGCGACCAACTTTTGATCAGCCAGTCGTTGAGGTACAGGTAGACTTGTATGCCTCGCCACCTGAGGAAGGCTGCAACAACCAACATACACTTTGTGAAAATGTGCAGGGCTGCCAATAGGCCAAAGGAAAGGGCGGTGAATTAGTAGTGGCGCTGACACACTATAAACCTGAAAAATCTTCTCTGGTCATGGAAGATAGAAATGTGAAAGTATGAGTCCTCTAAGTCGAGGGCGGTGTACAGTCCCTTGGATCCAGGCAAGGAATGGAGGAGGCCAGGAAGACCATGTGGAACCTCAATTTCCTGAGATATCTGTTGAGGCAACACAGGTCCAAGATGGGTTGGAGGTCCCCTTTCGCATTAGGAAATACTAGGAGTAGAAACTCTTCCCTCTCAAGTCTTGAGGAACGTCCTCCATGACCCCCATACGTAGGGGGGGATTACACCTTCTCATAGGTTTCACCCCCACTCTGAACTTTAGGGTACAGATGTGGGGACCTGCATGAGAACCGCTAAGCTTAATTACCAGCTTAGATCTGTATGCTGCCACCACTAAATCATTTAAACAACCGTTTATGAGTCATTTGGGAACTCTGTCTTCCCCCCCAAAATATCTCCCTCCCAAGTACTATAACTCTTCCCTGGGTAGCCTTGAGAGACTTCTCCACCAATTTCCTTGGCCCCTTGGATCTTAAAACAAGGAAAAATCAATCAGGTTCTTAAAAAGAAGACTTTTAATTAAAGAAAAGGGGTGAAAGGAATACCTCTGTGAGATTAGCATGTAAGCTACTCTCACAGACAACAGATTCAAAACACAGAGGATGTTCCCCTGGGCAAAACCCTTAGTTACACAAAAGAAAACCCAATTTGATTATCCCTCTATGCAAAAAGAACAAGTCACAAAAGGAAATAAACATAAGCTAATACATTCCTTCTCTAAGGGTACGTCTACACTTACCTCCGGGTCCGACGGCAGGCAATCGATGTTCTGGGATCGATTTATCGCGGGATCGATCCCGGAAGTGCTCGCCGTCGACGCCGGTACTCCAGCTCGGCGAGAGGAGTACGCGGCATCGACGGGGGAGCCTGCCTGCAGCGTCTGGACCCGCGGTAAGTTCGGACTAAGGTACTTCGAATTCAGCTACGTTATTAACGTAGCTGAATTTGCGTACCTTAGTCCGAAGTGGGGGGGTAGTGTGGACCAGGCCTAATACTCACTACCCTGTTTGATTCCTGGGTCTTTTCACTCCGGCACAGAACTTAATGAATAGAACAAAGGAAGAACTTCCCTCCTTCCTCTTGAAACATCTTGTCCCCCCATTGGTTCCTCTGGTCAGGTGTCAGCTAGGCTAGGTGAACTTCTTAACCCTTAACTGTCTGTTTATGACACACCTCCTAGGAGGAGGAGTTGATCGCGAGAAGGTCCCTGAAGAGGTATTGGTGGGAAAGAGGAGGGCAGGAACTTCAGGGTATAACCAGCTGTCACTGTCCAATGTTGTGAATGACCATCCCAGGCTGAAGAGCGACAGACGGTCCAAAAATAAAAGGGGAGGCAGATTTGACACTGTGACTGGTATAACGCCATTGGGCACACCTTCAAAAGGCCTGCTTGGGCTGACCAGAGTATCTCTGAGACCCGACTGGGAGGCTGAGGTGGGCAGAAATGTTGGCGCCATTTATAACTCCTTCCGTTTCTTTTGTAAGGCTCCTGTCTTGGAGGTGCTGGAGGTGCCGAGAACCAAGTAAGCTGCTAGGGCCTGAAGTGCTTTCTGGAAGCAGACGGAGTGTACAGGCCTAAGGATCGTAGAGCCCTTCAGTCCATGAAGTCTTGTGTCCATCTGTTCCGAGAAAAGAGAGGAGCCTTCAAAGGGGAGGCCCTGGATGGACCGTTGGACCTCATTGGGAAACCCAGAGGACTGGAGCCAGGAACAGCACCTCATGGTGACCACAGAGGCTACTGTCTGGACTGCCAAGTCGGCAGCATGCAGAGCCGCCTGGAGAGAGGTCCTAGCCACGTTTTAACCCTCTCAAACTCCTGTCTTGACTTTTGGGGCAGGGAGTCTTTGAATTTATTCAGGGAGTCCCACAGATATGATTTTAATCTCCCCAGCAAAGCGAGTACAGGTGTTCAAACTCGCCTGCCAGCACAGAATTCTTTTCTCCCCTCTTTGAAGTGGGGGCCAAAGAAGGAGGAGTTTGCCACAGGGCCTGGATTGGTCCCATCACGGTCTCATTGATGGGCAGGGCCACCCTGGATGGAGCTGCTGCAGCCAGGATATCAATAAGACTGTGTGATGTCTCTGAGCTCCTCGATCTCCAAGCCCAGGTTTGAAGCGACCCGCTTCAGAAGGTCCTGATGGGCCCAGAAATCATCCTGTGGAAGCAGGCTACTGGGACCCGCGACAGCCTTGGCTGGGTATGACAAGGAGAAGGCGTGCCCCGGAGGAAGGGCTCCTCCTTCTTCCTCTGCTTTGACTATGTCCACTGGAGGCATCTCCTGGATGTCAGTACTGGAGTCAGTAGCAGAGTCGGGGTTCGGTGCCAAGTGGGAAGGAGCGGTAGCCCATCTTCCGGAGACCACAGAGTGGGATTGGTGGGAGGAAGGACCCAGCATCAGGGGAAACCTCGAGGTTCCAATAGTGCCACTGCATAGGCCAGTGACCCGCTGGCCAGATGCCTGCTGGAGGACTGGTGCTGAAGCTCAGTGGAGCATAGGCTGGGTACTGATGGTGGGCTTTTGGCGGTACATGACGTTCCCCTTCAGACGCTGAAGAGGATTCTTCTCTCAGCAACCACAGTGGAGTAGTACCCACTTCTGCCTCCATGGGGTGCCGGGGCTCCGGGGACTAGTGGTGTGCCAGAGATCGGGATGCTGGGATCAAGTGCGTCTTTTCCCCTAGGTGGTGCTGGGGGATCCGGTGCTGGGAAGGTGCCCAACGCACCCTGTTCCCTCCTGCTTCCAGTCGCCACAGCTGGTGGGTGCCCCATTGGTGTTGGCAGGACCGGAAAAAAGAGAAGAAGCAAATGGTGGAGGCTCCTTACAGCCTATCAGTTCTTCCACATTTGGGCAGCTGCCACGCTCATCACTCCACAGCTATCTGCTGGGGGAGAGAAGGTGGAGGAGAGGCGTGGCAGCCTGAAGGAGAAGCTTCGAGCAATAACCTGGATATTTAGGCATGGCGACCCGCAGTGACAGCTGGGAACGGCAGCCCAACAGCCAGGGCATGGCGACCCGCAGTGACAGCTGGGAACGGCAGCCCAACAGCCAGAGCATGGCGACCCGCAGTGACAGCTGGGAACGGCAGTCCAACAGCCAGGGCATGGCGACCCGCAGTGACAGCTGGGAACGGCAGCCCAACAGCCAGGGCATGGCGACCCGCAGTGACAGCTGGGAACGGCAGCCCAACAGCCAGAGCATGGCGACCCGCAGTGACAGCTGGGAACGGCAGTCCAACAGCCAGGGCATGGCAGCCCAACAGCCAGGGCATGGCGACCCGCAGTGACAGCTGAGAACGGCAGCCCAACAGCCAGGGCATGGCGACCCGCAGTGACAGCTGGGAACGGCAGCCCAACAGCCAGAGCATGGCGACCCGCAGCTGGGAATGGCAGCCCAACAGCCAGGGCATGGCGACCCGCAGTGACAGCTGGGAACCGCAGCCCAACAGCCAGGGCATGGCGACCCGCAGTGACAGCTGGGAACAGCAGCCCAACAGCCAGGGCATGGCGACCCGCAGTGACAGCTGGGAACCGCAGCCCAACAGCCAGGGCATGGTGACCCGCAGTGACAGCTGGGAACGGCAGCCCAACAGCCAGGGCATGGCGACCCGCAGTGACAGCTGGGAACAGCAGCCCAACAGCCAGGGCATGGCGACCCGCAGCAGCAGCTGATGATGACAGCTTGATACTTTCTCAGTCTTGTAGGTCTGTCAGGACACCTCTGCCCCTCTTATATAACTCCCCAGTGTGTATGAGGACAGTTAGATAGTTATAGATTGTCTAGGGGAATGCAGACCTCCTAAGGGTAATTTTACAGAACTCATTACACTCTTGCCTGACAGTCTCTCCTCTATTTGGTTTCGATAAAAAATTATAGTTTACGATTTTATTCTCTAACTTGTATGTGAAATGCGGACCTTCCTTTCCTAAAGAGGAAGAATTCCCCTGGTGGTGGGAGAGATCTGCATGCTTCAAGAATCAGCACGTCTATGGCCTGGTCCTTTCTGCACTGATATGCCATGCTGCACTCTGAAGGTAAGGAGGGAAATGGTGCTGAATGTATTATTCATTTTATCCCCCTTTGGGAGTTTGTCCCTATGATCCTGCTTCAGAAAGAGTAGCAAACTTGAGCTCAGAGATTGCTCTGAAAACATTTCAAGTGGATAGCAATCGCCCTGTGCTCAAGGAGGTTGGGCTTAATTGTCTCCCTTCCCCCACATGGGCCCCTTATAGGTCTGTCAAGGAAGGTACTGGCCTGGGGCTCAGGGATGGGCTTAGGGTGACCAGATGTCCCGATTTTATAGGGACAGTCCCGATTTTTGGGTCTTTTTCTTATATAGACTCCTATTACTCCCCACCCCCGTCCCAATTTTTCACATTTGCTGTCTGGTCACCCTCGATGGGCTCCTCCAAAGCTCTACCTCCTCTACTACATTGGAGCCACATGAGCCATAGAAGTCTGTTTCCATTGGAGGACAGTTGTGTGTTATAGGGGTCAGCAGGGGGAAGGAGTTGGGCTTGTAGATCCCTTGCTGCACTCTCCAGCGTTGGCAGCATCAGTGCTGTATCTGGTGCCCTCCATCTGCAACCCGCAGGGTAAGCGAAGACAGAGGAGGCCATCAAGCTCCACAGCCAAAGGCATGATTGCTGTTGCGGGCTATAGAGACTACAGCACTCTCTTCCACCAGGTGCTCTATCCTTCTGACATCACTCTCCTCATGGAGATGGGGGAGGGGGACTGCCTGCCCCAGAGCCATTTCTTTCCAATCCTGCCAGGCTCCCTTCCTGCCAGGGGATGGGGGGCCAAGACAACCCCATCTAGACTGGGCTTCATCTTGCCCACCAGGGCCAGCTGAGCTCTGCAGCAAGACACTCCATAAGAGGGGGAGCAGGAGACAGAGACCTTTCCTTTCATTGCTGGCCTTTCTGGGCCTAGATTGCTCCCTGAAGCAAGCAGGGCACCAGCTGATGCAAATGCCTCCGAAGGGGAAGTGAAGCTGAGGGGACAATCTCCTCAAAGATCCAGTACAGACCTGGGACACATCTGGGAATTAGACAAGACACATTGAGTCCAACTGTTGGTCTAAAAATTTGAAGCAAAATTTAAAATTTCCCTCAGAAAAGCTTTGCAGTGGGGAGGGCTGATTAAGCCACTGGCTGCTGTAAAAACAGAAAAAACTGGAGGGAACATCAGGAAGTAGGAAATAACCCCCTGCTCCAGAGACTGAAAGATCTGATTCTGCCCCTAATCCGTAAGGCTGAAGTACCCATTGCAATGGATGTGTGGACCTTAGTATGAAAAGAAAATATATTCCAGGAAGGCATAAAACATCCCTTACGTAGCAGCAATGGTTTGGCTAGGCCAGGAAGATTTCTGGACCTATCCCTGAGAAGGGCCTCATTCTTCTATAAACAGAGTTGGGAAGGGTGTACAAGAAGTCGTAAAGACTGTTGGCCTGATGTCTCATGAATAAGGCTACAATTTTTCACGGAGGTCGCGGAAGTCACGAATCCATGACTTCCAGCGACCTCCATGAATTCAGCCCTGTCGTCTGGGAACTGCAGCGGGGGGACTCCGGCTCCCCTGGAGTTCCCAGCTGCTGTGGGCCCCATGCAGCTCTTAACTGCTGCAGGTGGTGGTGACCCTACCCGCAGCTCCTGGCTGCTGTGGGTGGCAGGGCTTCCCTCCCACCCGGCAGCCTCTGGCTGCTGTGAGCGGCGCGGCCCCTGGAGTTCCGAGCAGCTGCGGGCACTGTGGGTCCTTCAAAGCTCCCGGCGGCCGTGGGGGTATCCTGGAGCTCTGAGCCCCCACAGGCGGTGGGGGCCCCCAGAGTGGCCCCGCAGCTGCCAAACCTCTGCAGGCGGTGTGGGGACCCCGCAGCTGGGCTTTGTCAGGGATATTGTTAGTAAAAGTCAGGGACAGGTCACGGGCTTCTGTGAATTTTTCCTTATTGCCAGTGACCTGTCCCTGACTTTTACTAATAATATCCATGACAAAATCTTAGCCTTAGTATGAATTATGCTAACCTCTTCCTTCTAGATACAGAAACATAGGACTGGAAGGGATCTTCAGGGTCATCGAATTCAACCCCTTGATACTGCAGGCAACTTCGTCATATAATCCTATCCATAAACTAAAACTAGTTGGGTTATTTACCTGCACTAATCCTATTGGGAGGCTATTCCAGAAACTCACCGCTCATGGTTAGAAACCTTCTTCGAATTTTCAGCCTGAATGTATGCACAGCCAGTTTATACCCATTTGTTCTTGTGCCAACATTGTTCATTTTGCTTAAACAGCTCATCTCCTCTCAGGTGTACATATAGACACCAGTCATATCCCCTCTCGGCCTTCATTTTGCTAGGCTACACAAGCCACACTCTTTTAGTCTCCTCTTGTAAGACAAGCTCAATTCCCCTGATTGGCATTGGAGCCCTTCTCTGTACCTGTTCCAGTACGAATTCATCTTTCTTGAACCTGGATGACCAGAACTGCACAGTTTTCCAGATGAGGTTTTACCAATGCCTTGAACAATAGCATACCTCCCTATTTCTACTGCAAATACTTATACACATATATGCCTTTATCTGCATCTGGGACTTGAAATGGTCTTCTTGCTCACCCAGCCCAGACCTTGCACCTAGGACCCCATGGGATTGGCCTCCATTTGCTCCTGTATTCACACTGGTTCTTACCTGCATCTGGGACCCAATAACTGTATTATTGCAGGCCAACTCTGTCTTGTTGATTGTGTCCAGCACAGCAGTTTTGCCCACAAATTCTTTATTGGTGCTTAGATGCCGTTCCAGAAGGTTCTGTACATCAGCACTGTACTGGTTAGTAAAGGCTTCTTCATACTGATCTGTCCAGAGCCGTATCCGGTTCTCCCACCCCTCAGCTGTGTTCTCATCCAGGGCATGTGCTTCAGAAGGAGAATTCTGCATCAAAGAACATAGGGTGAATGAATAGCACTTGCTGGGAGAAAACTCGATCCTAGAATCTCGTGGAAGTGCTGGAGCTCACCAACCTTCTTCCTCTATTGCCAGAACTAGAAAAGTGAATCGCTCACCAAGCCCTGGGGCCCCACTCAAATACTCAGATGATCACATGGGTACCCAAGAGGTGGTACCATTACATTTTACACCCTCTAGCACAGAGCATAAAGCTGCTTCTTACTAGCGAGCCATGGAAAATTTTGCATTGGATGAAACCCATAAGGGACACACTGCTTGAATCGTCCTATATGGAGAGATGACAGACTCAGAGGCATGGGGAACAGAGAAACAAGACCAATTTTTCTCACTTGCCTCCTGACCTCCTCCTTTTTCCCTGCTCCTCTTGCCTACTCTTCCCTTTCCAGCCCTTTATTCCCCACTCCTCATTTTGCTCTCGCCCCAACATTCATTCTATACACCTCTACCCCGATATAACACAAATTTGGATATAACGCGGTAAAGCAGTGCTCCGGGGGGGGCGGGGCTGCACACTCCGGTGGATCAAAGCAAGTTCGATATAACGCGGTTTCACCTATAACGCGGTAAGATTTTTTGGCTCCCGAGGACAGCGTTATATCGAGGTAGAGGTGTAGTTCCCAACCCCAAAAACAGAAAGGACAAAACACAAAAAGGTAAATGTTTAAGAATAAAAAGTAGAAATAGGCTAGTAAAAATGCACACTTGTGTAGAGGTTGCAAAAAGGGAAACTTAGAAATAACAGAACAGGTGGAGGATTCAATAGTAGAAATAGACACATAATAAAATAGTTAAAAATAACAAAACATAAACAAACACTTCACTCCAGTTCGGAACATTACAGATGTGCCCATTGTCCAAGCACTCATCATTCTGTGTCTTGATTACTGCAACATCCTGCCCTCTGATCTTGACAAATGCAATCTTGCTCCGCTCATATCCACTAAGAATGCTGCTGCTAAGATCATTTTCCTAGCCTGTCACTTTGACCATGTCTCTCGGTATCTCTCCACCAGCTCCCTGGTCTCTACCGAATTAAACGTAAGTTGTTTGTATTCACTTTCAAGGACACTCAGGATCAATCCCCACTTTACATATAATTTCTTATTTGCTGCCAATTCCTACCTCCAATTGACCCATGATTCCAGCCTCCATCACCTAGTTGTAAAGTTTTCATAAACATGCACCTTCATGCTTTCTCCCAGGCTAACCCCTGCGTTTGCGAGGCACTCACCATAAACATCTGCAAAGCTACCTCATTATCCTCCTTCAAATGCTCCTTTGCTGTGATGCCTACAAAGAACTTGACAACAGTCAGGCTGCTGGTGTGCTAAGACCACTGCCTACCACTAGCACTGTCTCATGGTTTCCCTGTAATCCCACATGTCTGTATACATCTGTTTCTTGTTTCACACTTAGATTGTAAGCTCCTTGGGGCAGGAACTGTCTTTTTGTTCTTTGTTTGTACAGCACCTCGCACAACAGAGTTCTGGTCCATGACTAGGGCTCTAGGCGTGACGATGATGTAATTAATAAATAATTGTAAAATAAATATGTAAGTATACAATATTAGCACTGTTAGCTTGTCCTACCTTCCCTTCCATTGTTTTCACACTGATTTGCTGCATTTTCTCTTAAACCAGACTGTGTTTTACATGTTTGTGCAGCACCCAATACAGTGGAGGGCTCTAATCCTGAGCACAAATAGAGTGGGTGCAGAATCGGGCAATGAAAAGTGGCTAGAAGCATGGAAAGACCTCTGCATGAGACGATATTGAGAAGGCTGGGATTGTAGTTTTGACAGGAAATGAATGAGGCCATGATAAAGGCATTATTAAAAGTGAATGAGAGAGAATATAATTAGGTGCTCCTGTTTACCCTCTCTTATAAGACTACAGCAAGGGAGCCAAACAATAAAATTGGAAGGCAATAAATTTAACAGGGAAATTTTTACATGACATAATTAACCCATGGAACTCTCTGACACAAGATACTGAGGCCAAGAACTTAGAAGGATTCATAAGGACTGAAATGTTTTTGGCACTGATACTTCAGTGACAGGCACCACAGAATAACCTCAGAGCATAATAAGAAAATTCACAATTATATTAGATCAGATAAACAAAGGATAACAATATTCAGAAACATGAGTTACATATATAACTGTCCACTACAGGATTTTGTGCAACTTCCTCTGAACCATCTGGTACTGGCGACTATCAGAGCCAAGATACTGAACTAGGATGGTGAGACATACCAGGTACAATCCAGATTGAGTAGCTGTGTCACCCCTGCCCTCTATCCTGGGGTGCGCTTTACAATGCTTTGCTGCTGTAACCTCCAGCCTGGACTCTACCCTGGTATGTCAAAGTGGCGCAGCAAGCAGAGTTTATGCACAGCTTGTTTTTTTAAACAAGGTTTACACTTTAAACACTGGTATACCAAATTTTAAGTGAGTCTCAAGTGTGATGGCTGGAAACAGTCTGGTGTTGTCTGTGCTGCAAGAACACAAAGAGGGTTTTCTAACAAGCCAGGGAAGACACTTGCTAACCCATAAAAAAATCTGACGAAGTGGGTATTCACCCATGAAAGCTCATGCTCCAATACGTCTGTTAGTCTATAAGGTGCCACAGGACTCTTTGCTGCTTTTACAGATCCAGACTAACACGGCTACCCCTCTGATACTTGACATAAAAAAATCATTACAGAAGGACCAGGGCCCACTGTCAAGGTGCAGGAACAGAAATACAAAGCATGTTGGACCTAGAAGTAATTAAAGCTTCTGACAGTTCTTGGGCTTCGCCTGGGATCTGGATCTCTCAGAAAGACAACACTAAGGTTTTGTGCTGACTGTAGAAAACTCAATGCTGTCACAGAGCCAGATGTGTATCCCATGCGTACAACTGATGATATGCTGGACATTTTAAGCAAAGCTAAATATCTCAGCTCTTTTGATTTAACTAGAGGTTACTGACAGATTCCTTTCAAAAAGTATGCACAGAAAAAAATCTGCTTTCATCATTGATACGGGACTCTATGAGTCCACAATGTTACCGTTTCGGTTAATGCAGGGAACATCCTTCCCCCTAGACTTTTTGTCTCCTGGTACCCAACTGGAAATGTTTTTCAAGAAGGGACTGAAACGGTAAAAGGGAAGGACAAACATGCCAAGGCACCCCCTTTCTCCCTCAGTGCCCATTGCATTCACTGCACCTGAAATGACAACGGGAGAAGGGGTCCTGAACTAAGAAGTTTGGTCAGTAAGATTGCTGAAAGCATATGATGAGAAACGGCACCAGTAGCATTTTAACTTTATTTTCTTATAACCCTTTCTGACTTTTATGCCTCATTACTTGTACTCATTTAAAATCTCTTTATAGTTAATAAACTTGTTTAGTCTGCAGAAGAGAAGAATCAGGGGGGATTTGATAGCTGCTTTCAACTACCTGAAAGGGGGTTCCAAAGAGGATGGATCTAGACTGTTCTCAGTGGTAGCAGATGACAGAACAAGGAGTAATGGTCTCAAGTTGCAGTGGGGGAGGTTTAGGTTGGATATTAGGAAAAACTTTTTCACTAGGAGGGTGGTGAAGCACTGGAATGGGTTACCTAGGGAGGTGGTGGAATCTCCTTCCTTAGAGGTTTTTAAGGTCAGACTTGACAAAACCCTGGCTGGGATGATTTAGTTGGGGTTGGACTAAATGACCTCCTGAGGTCCCTTCCAACCCTGATATTCTATGATTGAATCTAAGACTGGGAGTGTGTTGGGATCACCCTGCAGTCTAACCAAGGCTGGTGAGAGCCAGAGAGTAACCCCAGCGTGGCTGACAAGCTGAAGTTGCACACAGACACTCAGGGTGTGGCTTGCATGCTCGAAGGCTGTTTGTGAACAATCCAAGTGGGAACTCCTTCAGCAAGGCACTGTAAGGCACCCAAAGCTGCAGGGCAGGGGTGACACAGCTGCTCATTAGTCTAGATTGTACCCTGGTACATCACAGATGGACCTTGGTCTGATCTGATAGATAAATGCCACATTTCTATGACAGTGCTTTGGTCCAAATGTAAACCTTTCCCCAGAAATGGTACCTGTGAGACAACCATTACCAATCCAGAAAGCCTGAATACTTACATTCATCCTTCCCAGTTCATGGGGCATGGAGAGGAATAACACCATTTCTGTTATGGACCCAATATTATTTAAACTTATATGGTATTAGATACCAAAGTGATAGACAACTTACAAGTACATTAGATTAGATTAATCAAATGACAGCTTACCTCACTAGATACTGGGCCATGACTCAACCCTGCGTTCTCTCACAGCTGTCCCTCATCAGCCTCACCCTAGGTAGCAGGATGGGGTTTACCCAGCAGAGAGAAATGGATGAGCCCTCTCAGGTGAAAGCAGAGTTCACCAACCAATGGGACTCAGAAAAGGTTCCTTTGTGGTGCGTGAAAGGTCAGGGCTTGTCCAGAAGCTAGTGTTGGAATCAGAGAGCCCCCCACACACAAATCAGGAAAAAAACTACTGAGAGAAGTGACACAATCATGCGGGCAGCTCAGTTCCACTCACCTTCATCCGCAGAGATTTCCGTGAACCTTCTCGAAAGGCCTGTGCCCAAAACAAGAGAATGGTGCCCATCAGTATTTATACCCTTTCTTTAGATTTCTATAAAGCACTCTCCCCCCACTCGATGGAATCCAAGGATCACATCTAAATTAGATAACATTAAACATGTAAATTCCTCCCAG
The DNA here is from genome assembly GCF_028017835.1 of Emys orbicularis. Taxonomy (NCBI): domain Eukaryota; kingdom Metazoa; phylum Chordata; order Testudines; family Emydidae; genus Emys; species Emys orbicularis. The sequence goes on from NC_088689.1 coordinate 131,439,377, forward strand.
CCCAATGGCCCAGAAATCACAGCATTTCACAAAAGATGGCCAATGCCGCAGGAAGATTTAAACAGGAGGTGCCAGACCTGAACAGAAAAGCCCCACAGAAGGACTCCAGCAGACATTCTGAACTGAGAAAGTTCACCCCCCCCGACCTGACTAAGGCAAAATCTTGGGACCACGAGAAAGAGCGAGCTGACCAATCTCATCTGCTTTGGTAAGGAGGAGGGTCGGGGACCATCTCTCATTGAGCTTTATTATTCAGTAATACTAAGAATTGAACCAGTTGGTTTTATCAGCAACCACTGCAGATCGCAGAGGGTTGATGCTATCAACTCCTCAACCCTAATGAGTAAGCTGTATTCTGTTATCTCTGTGACTGCAGATCAAATTCAAGGAAAGCCCAAGTAAATAGCAAATGACACTAATCAAGCTGCTGGTGAAGAAGACACAAATAGCATGTATTGTCTGCTTCACAACACACACAGGCATGATGAAGAACAATCCAAAGCTATTTGAAATCCCCAAACCCTTTCATCAGACTCAGACCACCTCAAAGAAAGCCACCCAGAAGTGCCACAAGTTGTGGGTATTCCAGAAAGGGAGCTGTTAGACAATGAAAAGCACGTATGGAGATCTCCTTCCCAAGAATCAGCTCACCCCATGCAGAACAGTTCTGCCTACCCCCACCAGTAACTGCATCCCAGACACACAGCACACACCTCTGAGAAAGAAGAACAGAGTCCTCTTAACATTTCAGTCCCATCATATCAATGAACCCTCTGCCACAGGCAGATGTGGACCCCTGAAGAGGTTTTTCTGAACTCTGATGAACCAGCAGGGGGAATGGAGATGCAATTCAAAACCAAACCTAAAGCCTCTGAATACCAATGGGCAGTGTAGGGAAACAAAGGGGAAGACAGATCAATCTGTAAGCTCCAGGCTGGGGTGGCCAAGCAGCTCATAAAGATGAGACAGTGGTGGGACATGAGGACTTTCTGCCCATACAGGCATTGCTTACGCAGAGTAACCGAAGGATGACCCACATTTGGGCATGCTGACCACAGCAGGGGTCAGCCTGCACTCACCAATACTGTGTCCCGCATTTGGTCTGGGCTGTTTTTGCCATGCTCAAATACCTTGATTTTCTTGGCCTTTGGTGCAGTGCGAGCTTTCTCCATACTCCTCTTCCTCTTCTTAGGTTTGTTTCTGCGTACCCGATTAACAGTGAGAGTGATGCTTGTGGGTGTGTGCTGCGTAGCTGTGTACAACACTGTGGAGGGGGAGAGCTCCTCATCCCAACTCTCAGTTGCACTACTGTCTCCACCTGCAGGGAGGAGTATCATGTTAGCAACTTTATGTCTACCATGGAGAGATCTGCATGTCCCCTGGTCCCCCTTCACGATGATTTGCTAGTTAGACATTGCTCCCCAACCTGAGAGCCCCACAAGCTCAACCTCCCCTCCACCACTCTCCCAATCTTCTGACACTGCACAAGATGACATTGCTGCATATTTGGTCTCTCTGCCCCCCCAGAGAACTTGCCACATCCCTGGAGTCCCAACGGTGAAAAGGAAAAGACACATGAGTGTGTTTATCACAGCTATAGGTGATTAGAGCACTGAGAGACAGTAACCAAGAATCTTCCGGCCCTGTTGGAGGAGACAACAGTGTCACCATTAGTCTCAGCATAACCGCAGCCTTACCTGACACATTGTCCTGCTTCCGGCGACGGAGTCTGATCACTTTCCCCCTGCTCATTCCCCTGCAAAAGGAGAATGAACAATTGAAGCCAGTTTTGTAAGGGTCAGTCAACCTGAAAGTCAACCAGATGTCACAAGCTGCATGCCCTCTAAGGGGCCTACGGTGGTAAGAGCATCAATTTATCATTCTCATCTCCACTCCTAGTGCTCCCAACACTTGTCAGGTTGACAGAGCAAAGGGGGAGGGCCGATACTTGGCAAAGCACTCGACAGAACACTTCAACCAGCAACAGGAAGTCCATCCCCAACTCAAATGTGATAGTCTGGCATTAGAAGTGAAAGCAGGAGAAGCCGTCCTGTTCTGCGATGCATCAGAAGTTACCTGCATTTGTCACACTTGATGAGGAAGCCATCTTGAGAGAGTGTGCAGTGACACCAGCTGGGAATGGACTCTCCCTCTGAGGAGCTCTCACTGTCCCCCGAGTTCTCCTCGTCAGGTGAGTGCAAGCCATTCAGCTCAGCACGAGGGATGATAGTCTGAACTGGGGGAGATGCTGGAGGGGTCGGAGGAGGAGGAGCTCCATAATTATGATCCTGAAAATAAACATCTCCATCAGAATTATTTTGAACATAGGGAGTTCAAAGTCTCAGGGTATGTTTACACTGCAGCTGCGCTGCTGCAGCACTGCTGGCGAAAGCGCTTTAAGCCAACAGGAGAGAGCTCTCCCATTGGCTTAAGAACTCCCGCCTCCACAAGCGGCGGTAGCTATGTCGATGGGAGAAGCTCTCCTGCCAACATAGTGCTGTCCACACTGCTGCTTAGGTTGGTGTAACTTATGTCACTCCGGGGTGTGGATTATTCACACCCCTAAGCAACATAAATTATACCAAAGTAATTTATAGCGTAGGCATAGCCTAAAACTCAGCTCTAACTCAACAGCCATCCAGGAAACCAACAATCTGAATGGAAAACAGCAGTCTGCAAACAGCTTGAAGCAATAGCTCTGAGAGGCGTGAACTGCACTATTTGTCTCAATTTTTTTACTATTTGTCACTATTTTTCTCAAACCTCTGAGAACAATTCAAATGTCAATATTGACTGTTTCACTGCTAATCGTTTTGAAAAAACATCCAGCTAATGTGCTTATCCCAAAATCTCAAACCACTTTCCATGCTTTCCCTCTGCAGATGTCGTCTCCAACTTCTCCCCAACCTTCCCAAGTTCTGACAGGTATGTGTTTTCAATATGAAAATCTGCAGCACGCTGAAAACGAAGTGTGAAGACAGTGTAAAATAAATTGCAGTTGGTATCAACCACCACCAGCAAGGATACTGTGGAAGGTGTTACACATTCATATACTTTGTTCAACAAAATCCTCCATTTTAAAATTTAAAGGAAGCTGTTGCAGATTTTCCTATTTGCCTCACAGAGCATTACAGGAACCAGGGGATCTTGCCACTGAATCTACATCAAGCTTGCTGAAGAGAACATGGGGCCTTGAGAGTAACAAACACACAAAATGCAGGAAGTTTGGTAGGACTCAGTCACACTGCCGTTGCCCCAAAATAAGCTAAACCAGCAGTTTTCAAACTGGGGCACACATACCCCTAGGGGTACACGAGCTCTCATCAGGAGGTATGCGAGAAAAATCCTGTAATGGAAGACAACGCATTTTATTTAGTACAGAGGTTTAGTACTAGGGGGGCAAGGAGGAACATTCTGGGGGGCAAGCAGCGACACCAGCCCTGCACAGTGTGGCTCGGGGAGGGAACGCCGTCTCCATTCCTTACCGGGCCAATTTCAAACTTTTTGAGCTGAGCCTCCCCTTGGAGGTACAATGTTTGGTTGCGTCCCGCCCAACCAAGACAGACTGGGTGGCCCACTGAGGTGAGGCTTGCCCAACAGTTAGTAAACCTCTAGAAGCTGTTGCTAAAGGGAAGGCAGAAATCGGGGGGGGCACGTGACCCCCGCATGCCCACACCCACGCATTGCCTCTGTCTCTCTCAGATGGAGGTACACAGTAGACTGCATAGTACGCAGCCTACAAAGTTTGAGCTAAACAAAGCAGCAGTGCAGGTTATGTAGGGAAAGGGCTATAGAAGGAGCAAGGGAGCAGAGTGTAAAGGAAGGGGCTGGTACAGTGTAATTAAGGAGTGAGTACTCACTGCATAAGGCAGCCCTCGATAGCTGTGCCTCTGGGTGGCCTCATAGCCATGACTGGAGTACACATTCTTCTCATCGACAGCTGGACTAGCTTCCACGGACTCTGGGCTGCAGAAAATTGCCAGAAATAAGATCCATCAGTATGGAACCAAATTCCCCCTTGTCAGGCACTTGCCAATATCTCAGCATTCTCCTCTTTCCCACTCGGCAGAACTGTAAACGCACTGTTAAGAGATCTCAGGGAAACTGAGGTACATTATCCACTTCACAATGTGGCCCATACATGGAGGATGGGGGTGTAGGATAAACCTGTGATTGACAGACAGAACAGGCAGCTAAGCAGGGTTCATGCTAGATAAGGGGTAACTAACTCATCTCCTCATGCTGAAGCAGGAGAGGAGTAAGAAACATGCTGACACAGCCAGACACATTATGTGCATACTCTCATATTCCTCCACTATCTTCCCATTCACCTCCGGATACAGTTCAAGATTTCCTGCCTTGATTTTAAAACCCTCCATGGACTTGTTCTATCTGGGCCTATGATCCTTATCACACCCCACTCCATGCCCTCTGCCTGGCCAGTGCTGATTTAGTCTCAGTCTCACCCCACTGACACACCACCACCTTCTCCTCCTTTAAATCCAAAAAGAGCATCTCCAAACTGCAGATGAACACACCTCTCCTGCCTTTATGCCTGTTCTTCTTCCCCTCAGCTACTAAGGCTATGTCTACTCTACGGCCCTTACAGAGGCACTGTGTACTGCCGCAGCTGCGCTGCTGTAAGGTCTCCTGTGTAGCCGCTGTATACTGACAGGAGAGCGCTCTCCCGCTGGCATAATTAAACCACCCCCAACAAGTGGTGGTAGCTATGTCGGCAGGAGACGCTTGCCTGCCGACATAGTGCTGTCCACACTGGCACTTTTGTCAGGGAAACTTTATGTCAGTCGGGGGGGGGGAGGGGGCGGAGGAGGTTGGGTTTTTTGGCACCCCGATTGACAAAAGTGCTAGTGTAGACAAAGCCTTAGTGTCACTTAACTTCACAGTGTTTTGGGATATAATTTGTATGGAAGCTACAGTTGTCCTAAAAACATCTTGCACAGTTTGGGATGGTTAAGATTCCATGTTGCAAAGAAGGGTCAATAAAACTCATGGCTTGGACAGAAAAGGGCACAGGCAAAGCAGTTTGGCTTTATGCTTCCTACATGCCGACATGTGTTGAATGGGAATTTTGTTGCTAACTTAAAATGACAATGCATATTTTCACCACACGGTGGCGAAAAATATCAGGTCAAAATCAAGTATAAAGTGTGCTATTGGTGAAGGACTGCAGGAGTCCTGGGCAGAGGAGGGATAGCTGCAATTCAGCACAGGGAAGCGGTAGATAATGAGGGCAGCGACAGAATACCAGAAAGGAAATATCCTCTCAATTGAGAGGCATTCCAAAACAGGAGATGGAAGAGGACATACTACTGCACATGTACAATTATAGGTTGCATTGGAAATGACACAGGAAATAAGTGAATCACATCTGTAGTTCCAGGGCAGGTCTACATTTAAAACACTGCAGCAGTGCAGCTGCGGTGCTGTGTGCTTCTGTAAGGTTGCTACTTTGCCAACAGGAGGCCTTTTCCTATCAGTGTAGGTACTGCACTTCCCCAAGAGGCAGCAGCTCTGTCGATGGGAGAAGCCCTGCCATCAACATAGCACTGTCTACATCGGGGGTTAGGTCTGTATATCTGCATTGCTCAGGGGTGTGGCTTTTTCTCACCCCTAAGCGACGTAGTTATTCCAATGTAAGTTTATAATGTAGACTTGGCCCCAGTCTCCCCTTCAAAGATTATAGCATGGGAGAAGGGGCAAAGCAGACAGAAAAGCAGGATTCTCACTCCTGGGTCTTGTGTTGCCAGTGTGAATCCGGCAGAACTCTAAACACTAAGGACATGTCTCGACTACAAAATTATGTCGACTTCAGTTACATCGGCATAAAGCCGCCACAGTAATTAAATCACTTTTGTGTGTCCACACTACACTCCTTGTGTCAATGGTGCGTGTCCTTACCAGGAGCGCTTGTACTGACTGTAGTGTCAAGTGTGGGGCATTGTGGGATGGCTTCTGAAAGCCAATAACAGTCGACGTAAGCAATGCAGTGTCTTCACTGGCACTGCATTGACCTAGCTACATTAACATTGACTCTACACCGCTTGTGAAGGTGGAGTTAGTCAGTCAGTGTAGCAAGGCTGTTATGTCAACGGGAGCAAAATTTTAGTGTAGACACTTACATAGTTAGGTTGACATAAGCTGCCTTGCGTTGATCTAACTCGGTAGTGTAGGCCAGGCCTAAGGCTTCGTCTATACAGGGACATTTAGGAAAATTAATATGCATTAACTAAAGGTGTGAATTTAAAGTGGATTAGTTAAATTGCATTAAGCGTTTAATTCAGGGCATGGCTACACTTGCAGATGTAGAGCGCTGTGAGTTAAACCAGCCCTCGGAGAGCGCAGTAGAGAAAGCGCTGCAGTGTGTTCACACTGTCAGCTGCAAGCACACTGGCGTGGTCACATTTGCAGCACTTGCAGCGGCATTGGGAGCGGTGCATTATGGGCAGCTATCCCACAGAGCACCTCTTCCCATTCTGGCGCTGTAGCTTGTGGGAAGGGGGCAGAGGGTGCGGGGCATTCTGGGTCCTGTCCCAATGCCCTGTGATGCATCGCATCCCAGCAATCCCTGTGCTTCCATCCATATTTGGCGCCATCTTTCAACGTATTTTGTACTGCACACTCTGTCTTCCCTTTCGGTCTGCAGGAATGGAGCTCGAAGTGCTGAGAAATATGCTGATGAGTCTTGCCAGCACGTCGCATTTGGCAGTCGAGTTACTCCGTAAGCTACAAACTGACAGTGAGGAGTCCGACGATGTTGACTCGCGTAACGCATATGACACAAGATTGCTTGGGGCATTCACGGACATGCTCACCACCGTGAAACGGCGCTTTTGGGCTCGGGAAACAAGCACTGAGTGGTGGGATCACATTGTCAGGCAAGTCTGGGATGACGAGCAGTGGCTGCACAACTTTCGGATGAGAAAAGCCACTTTTATGGGACTGTGTGCTGAGCTCACCCCCAACCTGCAGCACAAGGACACAAGATTGAGAGCTGTCCTGCCGGTGGAGAAGCGGGTGGCTATTGCAATCTGGAAGCTGGCAACTCCAGACAGCTACTGATCGGTCGCTAACCAGTTTGGAGTGGGAAAGTTGATCGTTGGAATCGTGTTGATGCAAGTTTGCGGGGCCATTAATCGCATCCTGCTCAGAAGAACCGTGACTCTGGGTAATGTGCATGACATTGTGGCTGACTTTGCACAAATGGGTTTCCCTAACTGCGGAGGGGCGATAGATGGGATGCATATTCCAATTCTGGCACCAGCCCACCTAGCCTCCGAGTACGTTAATCGGAAGGGGTATTTCTCTATGATTCTCCAGGCGCTTGTGGATCACCATGGGTGTTTCATTGACATTAACGCAGGCTGGGCCGGAAATGACGCATGCATCTTTCGGAACACTGGCCTCTTCAGGAAGCTGCAAGCTGGGACTTTCGTCCCAGAAGATCACTGTAGGGGAAGTCGAAATGCCCATTGTGATCCTTGGAGACCCTGCTTACCCTTTAATGCCGTGGCTCATGAAACCCTACACAGGGAGCCTTGACAGCAGCAAGGATCAGTTCAACAACAGGCTGAGTCGGTGTAGAACGACTGTGGAGTGTGCTTTTGGCCGTTTAAAGGGCCGCTGGCGCTGTCTGTATGGGAAGCTGGACCTGGCCGATGACAACATCCCCACGGTTATATCCGCGTGTTGTACCCTCCATAATATTTGTGAAGGGAAGGGTGAAAGATTCAGTCAGGCATGGAACTCGGAGGTTCAACACCTGGAGCCTGAATTTGAACAGCCAGAGAGCAGGGCTATTAGAGGGGCCCAGCACGGGGCTGCAAGGATTAGGGATGCCTTGAGGGAGAAATTTGAGGCTGAAAGCCACCAGTAATGTTTGGAGCCCTGCATGAGAGTGAAGAGCGGTGGTTCCAATGTTAGTAGGAATCTGTGTTTGCTACACTGACTTGCAGTGCCTGTTGCTTTCCTGGGCTAAGGTATCTTTTACTTAATGCAATAATAAAGAATGTTTTCAAAGCCAAAAAATCCACTTATTGAAAAGAAAATTCATTTATTGAAAAGAAACACAACTGCTTGGGAAACAGAAAGGGCAAGGGATTGGGGTGGGGAACGGTTCAATCACAGATTTGCGTATGTCCTGTTATCTTACTCTGCCTTCCTGTCTGGAGTGCTGTGCAATGAGTGCTGCACTTCAGGCAGGCTAAAATGCATGGGGATGGGGGTTGAGTGCAGTGGGTAAGGGTCATAGTTTGCAGAGCTGGGTGGTGAAGCTACAGGTGTTGGAGGCAGTTGGTGGCGATAAGAACCCGGATGTGGGGAAAGTGGGTTGGAGGTGACATGGGGGCACAAGGGAAAGAGTTTTGGAACAAGGGCTGCGGGGGGGGGGGGGGGGGGGAGGAGGTAAGGTAGTGCTCCGCCTGCATGGCTACGAGCGCCTGTATCAAGTCTGCTTGGCACTCCATAATGCTTAGCAGCTGCTCTGTGCTTTGGTGCCAGCGATCTGCTTTCTGCTGGCAGACCCTCCTTTCACTCTCCCGCCACTCGTGCGCTTTTTGATTTTCATTAAGGGACTGCTGCATTACTTCATGCAGCGTGGCCTCTTCCCAATTCTTTTGAGTCTTTCAGCAGGTGATAAGATGGACGGCTGAGATCTCAAAGTTGCATCTGTAAAGGCAAAATGCAACACTTAACAGAGGCAGCATTGTTCACACCAAACAGAGCAATGATTCGCCCGTACTTAAAGGCAAGCACAGTCTACACAATAGCAGAATTTGCCCATCCCAAAGCGAGCGCACATAATCCACAGGAGCCCCAGAATGGTGAGTAAGCACAGGGGCAAGGGGGACTGTGGGCCATAGTGTTCTCTGGGGTTCTGTGTCTTGGGGAGAGCTAACAGCTGCAGGGGGGCCCTATACTGAATACTGTCCCCACATTTTTCACAGGAGTTCATCCTGGAAGATATCTCGCTACTGAGGGTGACCTGCGAAGCAAGGGAGGGTCCTTCTACTACAATGCTGCTTCCGCCCTGGCCCATATGCAGCTTGCCTGTGTGCAGCAGTGGTCCGACTGCTCCTCACGGCACAGTGGCGCAGACATGTTAGCCTTACTGGGACAAGGAGTACAGTAGCTCTCCCAAGGAACCTGCGCAAGTGCATTGCCCAGCTTCTGCATGAGACCTTTGAAGAGATCACTGAGGCCGATTACTGCAATGTGAGAGAGCACATCAATGTCCTATTCCGCATCAAGACATGCATGCAGCCCTAACCCTCCTCGCCCCAAGAACCTGCACCAAACAACTTCCTTCCCAAAATAAAAGCCGCTTACCAGGCACCTCCTCTAGTGTTTGTCCTTCCCCAAGCACCGGCTACCGCGACTGGCTACCTTCCTCCTGGCTTGAGAACAGCTCCTGGCTGCATGCATCTAGGGATGCTGGGGTGTCTTCCTCCTCCTCAGCACCCTTGCTCCCGCTTACCTCCTCCTCCTGCCTTGTTGAACTGAGCTCTGAAGTGTCCATGGTGGTCCTCGGTGGAGGTGAGGTCGCCCCCCAAGTATTCTGTCCAGCTCTTTGTAGAAACGGCAGGTTGCAGGGGCAGCACCAGAAAGGCTGTTTGCCTCGCGGGCTTTGTGGTAGGCATTCCGCAGCCCCTTCCCTTTAACCCTGCACTGCTGTGCGTCCCGGTCATGGCCCCTTTCCATCATGTCCCTTGATATCTGCCCAAAGGTATCGTAATTCCTATGGCTGGAGCGCAGCTGGGACTGGACAGCTTTCTCCCCCCAAACACTGATGAGGTCCAGCGCCTCGCCATTGCTCCATACTGGAGATCGCCTGGTGCGTGGAGGCATGGTCACCTGCAAAGATTCGCTGAGAGCTACTCCACGCCTGGCTGAGCAAACAGGAAGGGGATTTTCAAAATTCCCAGAGAATTTAAAGGGCGGGTCTGAAGGTTGGTCACCAGAGCGCATTAACAGATCAGGGCGTCCACACTGGCACCACAGCACTCCCGCCGGGGCACAGCAAGCGTTATGCCTCTTGTCGAGGTGGATTACCAGGAGCGCTCCAGCTGCGGAGTCCGGGTGCTCTATGTGCCTTGCCAGTGTGGACGTGTCGTGAGTTAGGGTGCCCAGGGCTGCTTTAATGCGCTCTAACTCGCAAGTGGAGCCAAGCCCTCAGTTCGGTTTATGAATTAAGCTAAACTGAATTAAGGGTGAAATAGCAACTGCAGCCTCCAAGGCAGCTTCAGAGCTAAACAAGGTTAACTTGGCCAGGCCCTTCAGCATACACGGCCACGCAGGGGTTCCACCCTGCCCTGAACAGGAAGGATAAGTTGATGCTGAAGACCCTTACAACACACTGCCTGGCACTGGGAGCTTCATCAGTGGCAGTGCAGCCAGCTGATGTTTATTATTCAGAACCAATGCCTAGCTACCACCAACTTCACGTGCCGAGATCTTCAGGGGTTTGGGAACTCTGCATGGGGGAAGTCCTTAGCTTTGAGAGATTGGTGCAGGATGCTTCAGACGCAAACCTAGTCTGCTAGGACTGTACTGAGGTGGGTGGCACCACCAGAGTCCTGGCACACAGCAGTTGAAGCCAACTCAGGCTTACGTTTTGAGGATTTTTCTTTCAAAGCACATCAGGCTAGCTTTATGCTGGACATATGGAAGTCTCACAGACTGTGCCCCGTAGAAGGGTTGGAGGGATTCTGAATGCTTTGAGTGACATCTGCAGGTAGATCCGACTCCCCTACATGTCCTACTCAATCTCCAGGCAGAAAACATGCTGAATGGCTTAGCCTGTTACCAACATTCTCCTGCTGCAGTTTAAGTTTAAAGTTACTGAGAGCCAAGACGTCAAAGTGAAATAAGGCACTGAGGTAGGAGGTGCTGATGGTAACAAAGCTAGAAATAAAGAAGCAGTCCTGGACTCAGCCCCAAAGACCTTCTGAGGTCTCTGGAGGTCAATGATCCTTCAGATCATAGAATCATAACAGTGTAGGACTGGAAGGAACTCAATAGGTCATTAGTCCAGTCCCTTGCACTAAGATAGGACTAAGTATTATCTAGACCAGTGGTTCTCAAACGTATTTGATCGTGCCCCTCTTCTTCGTGTTTGTAGTAGTTTATCCCCCCCACAAGTACATATACTGATAAAAAAAAAAATTCAATGTGCAACTCTCATTAAATATTAAAAACAATAAGGCATTGATTCAAACAGAGCTACTTAAATATATAGCACATAGCTCTCTGGCCGCCCAGCTCTGAGGCAGCGCCACCGCCAGCAGCAGCACAGAACTAAGGGTGGCAAAACCATACCATACCACCCTTATTTCTGCGCTGCTGGTGGCGGCGGTGCTGCCTTCAGAGGTGGGTACCCGGCCAGCAGCCGCTGCTCTCCACTCTGCCTTCTCACGCCTCCCAAGTATACATTCCGTGCCCGCCCCAGTTTGAGAACCCTAGTCCATCTCAGACAAATGTTTGTCTAAAAAATCCTGTGATGGAGATTCCACAACTTCCCTAGGTAATTTCTTCCAGTGCTTAACCACCCTGACGGGAAGTTTTTCCTAATGTCCAAGCTAAATCCCCTTGCTGCAATTTAAGCTCATTATTTCTTGTCCTGTCCTCAGTGGCTAAGGAGAACAATACTTGAAGAGTTATCACATCCGCTCCCTCCCCCACTATCTCTTCTCCAGACTAAACCAACCCAATTTTTTCAATCTAACCTCATAAGTCATGTTTTCTAGACCTTTAATCATTTTTGCTGCTCTCCTCTGGACCTTCTCCAATTCGTCCACATCTTTCCTGAAGTGTGGTGCCCAGAACTGGACACAATACTCCAGCTGAAGTCTTATCAGTGCTGAGTAGAGTGGAAGAATTATTTCTCATGTCTTGCTTACAATACTTCTGCTAATACAGCCCAAAATGATGTCCTCTTTTTTTTTTTTTTTTGCAACAGTGTTACATTGTTTACTCATATATTGGGGTGTTAATGACAGAACCAATGAAAAATAACCATACTAAAAACCACTGGACTGGGCAGGAAGGGCCATAAAGAGAAAAGGATACTGGTAGCAGGAGTTGCCCTCCCCTGCCTTGTGGTATCCCTGGCAAAGTTCCTTCGCTTTCATATGGCACTGCTACTGATCCCTGTTACACCCCTTTGCTTGCATCCCCAGTGCAATCTGCTATTTCTACAGCTGTTCCGTAGTTGTGCTTGTGTCATGGACTCACAGGACCTAGGCTCTCTCGGCTCCTTACGGTCTCCGGGAGGAACCCCCCTTCATCGCGACAGCCCTTCTCGGGGAGTCCATGATCTCTTGGGGGTTAAGCCCTGGGCTCCAGTGCCTCCTGGAACCTCACCTCTCTGAGCCTCCAGCCTGCTGTTTCTCGCCGTGGGCCCCCTCTGGGAGTCCACTTGCTTGGGACCCTCACAGGTTTCAGTCTGGATGATCTGGAACAGCTCTGGGAGCACCTTAGCCAAGACTCTGGTGCAGCTTGACTCCCCTCACGGCATGATGTCCAGGGCAAGAAACCTCCTTGGCTTTGGAACTTCCTGGGACCAATCTCGGAGCATTCAGCACCCCTGTTCACACCATGAGCTCCCCGCAGTGAGTCCACCTGAATAGGATGCCTGGGGAAGCCTTGCACGCCCCCAAAGGGCCCTATACCCCAACTTCACAGTCAGAAATGACTCTCAGCCAGCGTTGTAAAACAGAAGGGTTTATTAGTCAATAGGAACATAGCTTAGAACGGATCTTGTTAACGCAGAAAGTAGGACCATTCAGTAAAGTCCACCTTGGGGAGAGGGAAACCCCAGAGTCTTGGGATCCTGACCCTTCCCCTGAGTCTGACCCCTTCCAGCTGCCTGGCCTCCATCCTGCCCATAGCCCCTGCTCCAGTCTGTGTCTTTCAGAGTAGCAGCCGTGTTAGTCTGTATCCGCAAAAAGAACAGGAGTACTTGTGGCACCTTAGAGACTAACAAATTTATTTAAATAAATTTGTTAGTCTCTAAGGTGCCGCAAGTACTCCTGTTCTTTTTGCAGTCTGTGTCTTGTTTCCTGGCAAAGTGTCACTTGGTCGCATCTCCCTCCTGGTTCTCAGGTTACAAAGGGGTTTGGCCATTGTCCACATGCAGGCAGCTGAAGCAGTCTCACCTGCCCCGGGGGTCTCAGCAAAAGACACACCCCCTTATCCCCACTGCCTAGGCTTTGGTGTAATACACAGGGGAAACTGAGGTACATACAGTATTCATGCAAAACATTAAGGCTCACAGGTGTCAAGTATCAGGGGGTAGCCGTGTTAGTCTGTATTCACAAAAACAACAGTCTGTAGCTTCAGATGGAGTCATGCATCTGAAGAAGTGAGGTTTTTTACCCATGAAAGCTTATGCCCAAATAAATCTGTTCATATCCTAAACCCAAAGTCCTCCAGGATCAAATAAATCTGTTAGTCTTTAAGGTGCCACCAGACTCCTTGTTATTAAGGCGCACGTACAACATAACAAGGGGAAAAAACCCACTTCCTCACAGCTTGCACAGCCTCTTCTCTCCACAGGCCCTGGAGATGCAACACTTCTTGCCTGTTCCAGGCAGGAGTGCATCTAGTACCTCTCTGTATGTGCTGGACACAAACAAAGGTGAGCTGCTAGGTATGCTTGCCAAGATGGGCAACCAGGAAAGGGCATTTCAAAAAACACAAGGTATCTAAAGGTGGGGGGCTTCCAGTTTCTATCACTCCTAGGTAATGGAGTTTAAAATTGTGAGTAGAGTGGTCACTGTTGTGTGGCCTGGGTACTGTGGGACGTTGGCTGGAGGACTGTTAGTGTTGACATGGGTCACACTGCGTTGACCAAAGTAGGTCGATCATAGTTTTACACAGTTCAGGAAGATGATTTTACTGTGTCACTGTAGTAGGTCACTTACGTCAGTCAGAGACAAATTTGAGCATAGACTCATAAACAGGCCCATGCAAGGCAACTTACATTGACCTAACTTTGTAGTGCAGACTAGGCCTGAGAGATAAAGAGCAGGAGCATCTCCTCCTGTGGGCAGCTTCTTGGTTGAGCACAATCAATATTCCAAGGGACAGTTCACATCCTAACCCAAAGTCCTAACAGAGCTTGGGGTGGTCTGTCTGATGTTGGGAAGCATAAAACCCAGGTATGAGAATCCTGTGCTGATGATATCCTTAGAGAATAGGAAAATGCAAAGGAAAAAAACAAAAAACAAGTGGCCCATCTCTCAGAGAGAGTAGATGCAGTCAGGACTTCACTGAGAGATGCAGGGGAATAGAAGCTGGAAGTATACCGGTGTGACAATCTATACTATTATGATCACCACTTTTACAAGACTATGATAAATTTTGTACAAAGTATGCCTTGTCATTTGAAAACTCAATCTGTTGAACATTATTGTCCTGGTAAAATATCTGTATCAACTTTGTACGTAAAGTTATACGTTTCTACTGCATAACATTGTTGTCACATGTTCCGGAGTTAGAAAGTCAGGTCCAAACCAGCTTTTCAGAGTCAAAGACATACAAGCACCCCAGCTAGGTGTTAAAGAGCAATCACCAGCTTAAACAGCCATTCTTCAGCAACAGGAAAGTATAAACAAGAAATTTACATTTCATCACAGAGATGGCTCAACCCTCACATCCACAATAGACTACTTGTATTGCCTGTACCCCAGATGGGAGTAATCCTCAAAGAGGGGAGGGTGATATAAGAGAGAGACAGACAGACCCCGTGGCCTCCATTTCACCTCTCCTCCCATCTCTTTGCTCATGATATCAACATCTCTCAAAGAACTGAACTAAGGGGGAGTGATCCCAGGCTGAAGAGAGACCCAGCCTGTGAAATTTACATCAGCATATGATGAGACAAAACCCTAGCTTTTAAGGACACTTAGCTTGTTAAGACAGTGAGACAGGATCCCCGGGGTACAACCTGGAACTGTAGGACTGCTGTGCCCCCCTTAACTCTCCAGCCTGGGCTATCTCACACAATGCTATGCCAGTGACAAACAACAAACCCCTCTAGGCGCTGTGATCACTCAGTCATCAGCATGTGGACCTCCACACCCAGCTAAATTGCATGAATGCTCTCTCAGCCAGTCATGAATTATACAGAGAGGCACCAGCCAATCACCGCAGTCCCCAGCCTCCCACCCCGTTTTACACTGCTCAAGACTCTATTGGACAGTGCAAGCTCATTAATTAGTTCGCCACTCTTACAAAGGGTAGTGGATGTGCAACAGCCCTTGTTAACCTGAGCTGAGATTTCCCAAGCACTTCCACAGAAAACACACTGTTTTAGTATTAGTTTTAGTAAAGGGAGCAGCATATCTCTTTTGTATTGGCCTTGGGAAGGAGGAATCCGATACCTTTGGAGCTCCCCCTTCCTCTAACTGCTGTCTCAAGTTCATCTGTTCCCTCCATTCTGAGTTTGCCAAACATGCTGGAGTCTGAAAAGGAGCTCACCTCTGCCTCTGCATTCACTCACACATATTCAGAGGAAACACCACTTACTCGGATCCTGCAGCCATATCTGAGTAGGATGTATCTGGTGTGGTGACTCCCAGAGGGATTGCAATGCTCATGACGTCCGTCAGGGATCACGGAGTCCAAAAGGTAGCGACTGGCCGCTCCAAGGGTGGGGAGGAGCCGCAGAGCCTCGGCCAACACGTCACGGACATGGGGAAACCTAGCAGGGAAAAAACAGTATGTTGCATTTTTGTTAACCTTTGTTATATGCAAGGGTTTTTCCCATACCCACTCCCCCATGGGGACTTCCAGCAGAAGGGGAGAGAGAGAGAGAGAGTAAGCAGCTTTCCAGCAGGTGACATGCACAACCACCTGTGCTTGTTGCTAAACTATCACCCGCAGCTCCAAAGCCCTTCTTTACAACCCAGCCTCAACCTGAAAGGAGCCAATTTGCTACCTTCCCCAAACTAAACTCAGTGCTGATTAACAGACAAGCTGTTCACACCTTTTGCATTCAATTACTAACAGCTGTTACCTATCCCCATAGCCCTTCATGAACCTAGCCCCATCCACTCCCCAAAATACAAACAAACCCCATTCTGAGTGGCAGGGCAATAAGGAGCCAGAAATCTTTATTTACATTCACGTCACATACACTGCCATTGTGTCCAACCTGTGGGCAGATTATGTCTAAATCACAATCAAGGCTGCTCTTTACAAGAGAGCCCATCCCCTGAATTCTGTAATGATTACTTGGGATAGAGCTCATTGATACAGAAGGCCCCAAGCTTCCTGAATCCCACCTTGCACCTCTCCTAACAGCCAAGCTATGTCAGATATTACATTCTTTTCTGATAGGTTAATCCAATAAGGAACACTACAGCCTTACTAGTTCATTTCAGAAAAAGAAGGTGGAATCATGATCACTTCACCCTGAGAGAGCAGTTGTGGCCCACAACTCTGCAGAGTGTGGAGTGAAGAGAACTCCCAGTGCTGTGAAGAGAAAACCCAAGCTTAAGCTCTATATTCACTACCCAAAATTTCTGCAAAGAAAGCATATGGAATTGATGAAAATGTCACAGACTTCTGAGGGGGAGAATACTGAACTAGGTAGAAACCCAGGGTAAATCCCTGCTTAGAAAACAAACTCGAGCATATAAAAGTTACTGTAGGAGGAAGATGTTTGTGATATCCTAAAATGGTAATATAACCATATATGAAGCTGGCAGAAGGATCTAAATGAAATGAATCTAAAGTGTTACAGAGAACCAGATGGGAACACCACCTCCTGTTTAACTTTTATTTTATGCAAACCCCCAAAAGTTTTACACAACGCTGCTGCATTTCACAGATGCAGACAGAGCGGGAGCCACAGGGGAGGGACAGGAAAGACTGGGTGGACATGCGGTCATTGAGGAACCCTCTTTTCTGGAAGGAAAGCCTTGACTTGTATTGAATTCAGGGTCGCCCTGAATAATTTTTTCCCAGTTTAGCCATATACCTCGGGACTGGAATCCAAGGAATTCCTTTATGGCTTGGAGATTGCCAGTCCAAATCAGACAGTTTTCTCGGTAGAGACCCACTTACTCCCTGGGTGTTTTAGGTATGCTACTAACTAGCTAGGCACTCAGTGAACGCTCTTGGGCTATAGAAAGGCTGATGGACAAAACTTTGCATTAGTAGTGATTGTCTCACATGCAAAAGTGCAGTTACTTTCCATGAGCTGGTTTGATATGAAGGCTCTCTGTCTTGCAGTACAAAGACTTTCCCTCTGCACTGCATTGGCACTTCTATTGCTCTCTCCCTTAATAAAGAATCCACCTTTGCTCTGAGCAATAACTTGTGAGAGGGATGCCTGCAGTGGGATAGACGGTAGGAGTACTACATGGAAGAGAACTGGCTTATCACCAACACATAGCGATCTCTGGTAATTTCATGCCATGCCACAAGGAAATGGTCCAAACAGTCTCAGAATGGAGGGGGGAAAGGGGGAAAAAGCACACAAGTAACCCATCAAATCCAAATCTAGCTGGTTGTTCAGGAAGAACAAGCAACAGAAGACCTGGATCTTTGTTTACAGTGTCTCCTTTTACACAGTTTCTTCTGCTAGACTTCTGGAGAAGAGGGGGCAAAAGGAACCAGATGAAAGATAACGCCTCTGAAATTGAAAAGACAATAAAACTGGGTGTCTCCTTCTCTGGCTAGGAGGGTTCAACCCCAAAGACTGCAGATAATCTCTCTCCTACAAATTCTTACCAGTTTTGCTGTTAAACAAATGGTCATTCTCCAAGGGGAGATCCAGGTCTGAGCCACAAATAGGCTGATCAACTTAAGCCAATATTACTGGCAGAGAGTGATGCCAGCCATAAGAATTCCTGCTGATCTACCTGATGCATCATAAGAAGCTTAAGAGGAGGCAGGGGCACACAGGGCTCTGCAGCAGTGCACACCTAAAAACTCTGTGGCTCTGAGCAATATGGCTCTTGCTACCTTCCTTTGAACCTCCAGGAAGGAATCAAGCAAAGGGAGCACGCACTCCCAAAAGATGTAGCTGATTATATCAGCCAGGAAGATCTGATCATTGGCACCATGATTCCTAGTGTACCTGAGTCCATCTTTCTGCCCACATTGTCAAGCTTTCTGGTTTCTGTTGCATAGAGTGATCATCATCATCATCGGCCACCCCTCGATTAGAGGATGATCTCTACCACAGATTTACATATGGATCCTGAGATGACTGAGGAGTCCGATCCTGGAACCACAGATCCGCCTGTAGTAGGTACAGACCTTTCCTGGTGGGTGAGCTGCCTGCTGGGAGAAAGTTCTTTCTTTTTCCTTCCTTAGTGATTAACCCTCAAGACCTGATCTGTAGAGACTACCAGAAAACCAGAGCTGAGAGTACGCAGAAATATGCAAATCCCTGCTGTGGAACCTAATACAACAAGCAATTTACCTTCTTAGTGACAGATGCCAGGGTCAGCTGGATATTGCCCAGCAGGATCCAACATGCCTTAATTGATGTGCAAAGTCACTTTCCCTTTTCTTTTTGGTCACTAGCTCCAGCCACTCAACCACGTGAACCAGCAACTTCTGAAATGGTCTGCAGTCGTGAGGCGCTGACACGCACTAACATGATGCTGTCATTGGGAGAAGCAAAGACCCTGCTGCCTCCTCGCCAGTAGTTAATGACGAGTTGACATCCCCTGCTTCACCCCCATCAGAGTCATATAAGTTGCTGTGAATGCTGGCTAGAAGCTAAGGTGGTGGTGCAAGTTCCACAACAGGAGGGTGCGATTGCACCTTTTGGAAGAGGCAGAAGATCACTGTTTATCTTTTTAAATACATCCTCAGATCTCTACACTGATTTCTTGCCCCTACTCTGATCAATAGCTGGCTGTCAGCAGCCTGAGACTCAGTCACACCAGGAGAGCAGATTCTAACCTCTTAGTTGCTTGTAAATCAACAGGGATGGAGATTTCCAGAGTGGCTGCTGGGCTCAATATTTCCAGGACCTTTTGTAATTTATCAGATATCTTGGTAGCCGTAATGGGTATGTTCAAGTGGAGCATTCCCTTCACCAGAACTGTTCAAATGCCCAAACCATTTTATTGCCACAGCAGTAAACTCCTATTACTGAAAAACATCAGCTGAGACAACCATGAACAAACAAAAATAAAGATAAACAGTTTGGCAGAGTTACTCTGTTTCAATCACCTTTATATTGACCTATGAATGTAAAGTCCCAAAAACCTCTGTGCCAGTGTCCTGTATAGATCTGAGGGAAAGATGACTGGTAAACCAAGACACAGCAGGCAGGACTACACAAATCTGGAAAACTACACACATCTGAACAAAGGAAGTGGGTTGTATGATCCTTATCCTCTACTCTGTTAGTTCCTATCCAATCCACCCTTCCTTGTACACAACCCGTCTCTTTCTCCATCCATAAGAGCTCCAGCCACACACTAATATTTCCCTTAGATAGGGACATGCACTCTCTTTCCTGCTCACAAGGCCCTCTGCAGAAAGCTTACTCCACATCACAGTGACTACAGAAAATTGAATATTTAGTCTCCTATGACATAACAGAGTCTAAATTGTAATTTTATTCCACCACTGAATCAGTGAAGCCCAAACCAGTGCTCAGAGCCGTGGTAGTCTGGTAAATCTAGGAAGCCTTAACACTAACCGACTGGAGTTTCTCTCAGAGGAGTTTTCAGACTACTTCTCTGACAACCTCCCCGCCCTCCCCCAACAATCTCACCCTTCACGTTCAATATGTCTGTGCCTGTAGGGGAGACAGATTGACCAAGCATGTTGGATACTGTATGAGTGAGAAAGGTGGTAACTATCAGACTCTTCTCTGGCTGAGTTCTGAGACCAGAACTGCTACTGGATGCACTAGAGATGCTGAACAGGTGGTGTTCCACCACTTCTGATCTAAATCTTTCCTCTCCAGATGAATGAAAACTAGGGATGAGATATGGGATACATGGACAAGAATGGCTAATGCCAGCGGTTATACTGTAGCTCAAAATCACCTGAACAGCAACAGCTGCACTGCTTATTACAAAGGCTGGATCTCCCTTCTTTTGAGGAATACTACTGAGAAAAAGGGATTGTGGCCACTCCACAGATTCCCTGAATCCCTATCAATATGAATTTAGATATAGGGATGGCACAGAGACTGAACTGTTAGTTGTGCCTCACCTTTTCCTCCTAGCACAGAATGCAGATAATCAATCCATCATAGGTTTCAGAGTAGCAGCCGTGTTAGTCTGTTTCCGCAAAAAGAACAGGAGTACTTGTGGCACCTTAGAGACTAACAAATTTATTTGAGCATAAGCTTTCGTGGGCTACAGCCCACTTCTTCGGATGCATAGAATGGAACATATATTGAGGAGATATATATACACATACAGAGAGCATGAAAAGATGGGAGTTGTCATAATTATTAGATCTATCCGCAGCCTTCCATGTCACTGTGACCCTAAGACTTCCATGCCAGACCTTTACAATGGTTATAATCCCTCCAGCAGAGACAGACCAGAATAAACGCTCACAACTGTGTCCAAGGGCCCCTGCACATTCCACTCTCTTCCCCTTCCTGTTCAATATCCATGTGCCACTAGGGGAAACAGATTTTATGAGCTGCAATACTACCAGGAAGCAGAAGACACTCAGCTTTTTTGTATGTGTTAAAACCCAGTTGCTATTGTTTCTCTGCCTTCTGCTGGCTGAAACAAGGTAAACTGATAAAAAAAGCATCAGGTGACAGACATTAGTCACGTTGCTTATCGCACTACTGGAAGACACGAAGATATTACAGTCATGAGAATGCAGTATAAGAACCTATATAGAATAGAACAGAACAGAAAGGGCAGAGGTTGTGCAGCATTACTGTGGGTATATGCTCAGTCTGCCAACATGATTCAGCTTCAGGATCATGCTGGCTCATGGGTGCTCCTGGATCTTAAAGTAGCAACAGCTAGTAATTCTACTCTCATCTAAATCTGACCAGGTTGCCCTGAACTGTTCCTCTTGAATGAACATCTCACTAGTCATCTATGACTGTGTCAGCTTCAGGATGGATTATGGCAATCTGCTCATTCTAAGACTACATCTGCAAAGCATCCAAAAGCTATAGTCAGTGCAGAAAGCGAGTGCTAGTGCTGTAGCCAGTGCAGTGAGATGAGGAGCTGTGAGCTCAGAACATCTACTAATTCACTTCCAGGTACAGTCCAAGAGGATAGTTATGATCGTTGAACTTTAAATTATCTGGGACCCAGTTATGTAAGAGACTTCCCTCTGCCTCACTCCATCCCCTGCATAACAGCACAGCAGCAAAGAGCAGTTGGGTGCCCTCCAGATCCACTAGAACCTAAGGAACCAGTTCTCATAGATTCATAGATTCTAGGACGGGAAGGGACCTCGAGAGGTCATCAAGTGCAGTCCCCTGCCCTCATGGCAGGACCAAATACTGTCTAGACCATCCCTGATAGACATTTATCTAACCTACTCTTAAATATCTCCAGAGATGGAGATTCCACAACCTCCCTAGGCAATTTATTCCAGTGTTTAACCACCCTGACAGTTAGGAATTTTTTCCTAATGTCCAACCTAAACCTCCCTTGCTGCAGTTTAAGCCCATTGCTTCTTGTTCTATCCTTAGAGACTAAGGTGAACAAGTTTTCTCCCTCCTCCTCATGACACCCTTTTAGATACCTGAAAACTGCTAACATGTCCCCTCTCAGTCTTCTCTTTTTCAAACTAAACAAACCCAATTCTTTCAGCCTTCCTTCATAGGTCATGTTCTCAAGACCTTTAATCATTCTTGTTGCTCTTCTCTGGACCCTCTCCAATTTCTCCACATCTTTCTTGAAATGTGGTGCCCATAACTGGACACAATACTCCTGACACTCCATACCATAACAAAAGTTTGGTGAGCTTCAGGGTACAGCACAAAGCTTCTTTGCTTCATCATAACCTTTTTTTTTTTTTTTTTTTAAACAAGGTGGTTTCCTGCCAGGTGGAGGCAGGGATTGTGTTTGTTAATATGGGGCTGACTCAAATTGTTTATTGTTTATGAGAACACAGTACCTCAAATAAGTACTTTTGTGTTTCAATCTCAAACCTCCCAGCCTCTTTAACCAGACATACTGATACAAAGACCCCTAGCTTCCTACCACCAGCAAGAGAGAGGCTCATATGAACACCCACCCCCACAACTGTCATTGTTAAGATTCACTCCTCTCACAAATTGCTTTGCAATCTGTGACGAACTGGGACTGTTCTTAATGTGGTCTTTGAATGCTGAGTGGGGACTGTTGGCTGGGAAGGCAGGGGAGCGTGGCTAGGATGGTCTGCATTGGGGGATGGGAGACTGGCCGAGGGAGAATACCTGAGCATGTAACATGAGAACCCAGGAAGGGGTTAGAGGCCAGGTGACATCTCTGCCCCGGAAACTGAACAAAGGCTGGGGAGAGAGGTGCAGAGCTGGCTGGTGGAATGGCTGGGAGGCAGACGGGGCTCTGACCTCCCAAGGGGGCTGTGGTGCCCTGGGACCCCAAGATGCACATAATTGGGGGGGGTCCTGTTGCCTATGCCTGCAAGACCTGTCTTGGACTGTGTTCCTGTCGTCTAAATAAACCTTCTGCTTTACTGGCTGGCTGAGAGTCATGGTGAATCGCAGGAAGCCGGGGGTCAGGGCCTTGTGTCCCCCCACACTACGTGACACAATCCTCTTCACCCAGCATACAAACCACTGCCCAGGCAGCGGTTCTCAAACTTTAGCAACCCGAGGACCCCCATTTTGATTTAAAATTTTTCAGGAACCCCCAAACCCTCCTGCTCAGCCCCAGGTCCTGCCCCCACTCCACTCCTTCCCCCATGGCCACACCCCCATCCCACTTCCTCCCACCCCCCTCTCATTCCATCCCCCCGCCAGTGGAGTTCCTCAGGGATCAGTTTTGGGACCAATCTTATTTAATCTTTTTATTACTAATCTCGGCACGAAACGTGGGGGTGTGCTAATAAAGTCTGTGGATGACAAAGCTGGGAGGTATTGAGAAGGACCGGGATATCATACAGGAAGATCTGGATGACCATGTAAATTGGAGTAATAGTAATAGGATGAAATTTAATAGTGAAAAGTGCAAGGTCATGCATTTAGGGATTAACAACAAGAATTTTTGTTATAAGCTGGGGACTCATCAGTTGGAAGTAACAGAGGAGGAGAAGGACCTCGGAGTATTGGTTGATCACAGGATGAACATGAGCCGCCAATGTGATACGGCCATGAAAAAAGCTAATGCAGTCTTGAGATTCATCAGGCGAGGTATTTCCAGTAGAGGTAAGGAGGTGTTAGTACCGTTATACAAGGCACTGATGAGACGTCATCTGGAATACTGTGTGCAGTTCTGGTCTCCCATGTTTAAGAAGGATGAATTCAAACTGGAACAGGTACAGAGAAGGGCTACTAGGATGATCCAAGGAATGGAAAACCTGTCTTATGAAAGGAGACTCAAAGAGCTTGGCTTGTTTAGCCTAACCAAAAGAAGGCTGAGGGGAGATATGATTGCTCTCTATAAATATATCAGAGGGATAAATACCAGGGAGGGAGAGGAATTATTTAAGCTCAGTACCAATGTGGACACAAGAACAAATGGATATAAACTGGCCATCAGGAAGTTTAGACTTGAAATTAGACGAAGGTTTCTAACCATCAGAGGAGTGAAGTTCTGGAACAGCCTTCCAAGGGGAGCAGTGGGGGCAAAAGACATATCTGGCTTCAAGACTAAGCTTAATAAGTTTATGGAGGGGATGGTATGATGGGATAGCCTAATTTTGACAATTAATTGATCTTTGACTATTAGCGGTAAATATGCCCAATGGCCTGTGATGGGATGTTAGATGGGGTAGGAACTGAGTTACTACAGAGAATTCTTACCTGGGTGTCTGGCTGGTGAGTCTTGCCCACATGCTCAGGGTTTAGCTAATCGCCATATTTGAGGTCGGGAAGGAATTTTCCTCCGGGGCAGATTGGCAGAGGCCCTGGAGGTTTTTCCACCTTCCTCTGCAGCGTGGGGCACGGGTCACTTGCTGGAGGATTCTCTGCACCTTGAAGTCTTTAAATCATGATTTGAGGACTTCAACAGCTCAGACATAGGTTAGGGGTTTGTTACAGGAGTGGGTGGGTGAAATTCTTTGGCCTGCGTTGTGCAGGAGGTCAGACTAGATGATCATAATGGTCCCTTCTGACCTTACAGTCCATGAGACTATGAGTCATTCGCTCTCCCCCCCACCCTCATTCACTTTCACCAGGCTGGGGCAGGGAGTTTGAGTGCAAGAGGGAGTGCAAGCTCTGGGAGGGAGTTTGGGTGCAGGGTGCAGGCTCTGGGCTTGGGTGCAGGAGGGGGTGAGGGCTCCGGGCGGGTGGCACTTACCGTGGCCAGCTCCTTAAAGCGAATAGCACATCCCTCTGGCAGTGGCTCCTAGGTGTGGGGGGTGGAGCAGGGGGTCTCCGCGCGCTGACCCTGCCCGCCGGGCACCACCCCCGCAGCTCCCACTGGCAGCAGTTCCTGGCCAATGGGAGCTGAGGAGTTGGCTCTTGGGGCGGGGGTACTGCGCGGAGACCCCCTGGGCCCCCAGGGGCCACCGGGACGTGCCAGCCACTTCCGGGAGCAGCGCGGAGCCAGAGCAGGCATGGAGCTTGCTTTAGCCCTGCTGGACTTTTAGTACCTAAAATCTCCCCTTTGGCTTCAGCAGCCTCTGGGAGATAGAGCCTGACTCCGGGAGACCAGTTGATCAGCAGGGCTGGCAGCCCCAGACATGATCCCGGCCCCTCCCTGCTCCTCCTGCGCGCCAATGGAGCAGTTGATCAGCAGGGCCCACAGACCCCCTGGAGTACCCTTGCGGACCCCACTTTGAGAAACGCTGAGCTAGGAGACAGCTCTGCTTCAAACAGAGGCCATAAGGATTTCTCTCTCGATTAGGAAACAAAGATATTAGCTTATACATTCTATAACTGTAGTGTAGACTTTAAAATGCGTTAAACTGGTTGATTTGAAGCATAGGATGTGTTAGCTAACACTAACAATACAGTAACTCCTCACTTCCCGGCAATTACAGACCGGTAAGTCTAACGTCAGTACCGGGCAAATTACTTGAAACAATAGAAAATTGTCAGACACAGAGTAGAACATAACTTGTTGGGCAAAAGTCAACATGGTTTCTGTAAAGGGAAATCATGGCTTACGAATCTATTAGAGTTCTTTGAAGGGGTCAACAAACATGTGGACAAGGGGGATCCAGTGGACATAGTGTACTTAGATTTCCAGAAAGGCTTTGACAAGGTCCCTCACCAAAAGCTCTTATGTAAATTAAGTTGTCATGGGATAAGAGGGAAGATCCTTTTATGGATTGAGAACTGGTTAAAAGACAGAGAACAAAGGGTAGGAATAAATGGTAAATTTTCAGAATGGAGGGGGTAACTAGTGGTGTTCCCCAGCGGTCAGTCCTAGGACCAATCCTATTCAACTTATTTATAAATGATCTGGAGAAAGGGGTAAAAAGTGAGGTGGCAAAGTTTGCAGATGATACTAAACTGCTCAAGATAGTTAAGACCAAAGCAGACTGTGAAGAACTTCAAAAAGATCTCACAAAACTAAATGATTGGGCAAAAAAATAGCAAATGAAATTTAAATGTGTATAAATGTAAAGTAATGCACATTGGAAAAAATAACCCCAACTATACATACAATATGATGGGGGCTAATTTAGCTACAACTAATCAGGAAAGAGATCTTGGAGTCATCGTGGATAGTTCTCTGAAGACGTCCACGCAGTGTGCAGTGGCAGTCAAAAAAGCAAACAGGATGTTAGGAATCATTAAAAAAGGGATGGAGAATAAGACGGAGAATATCTTATTGCCCTTATATAAATCCATGGTATGCCCACATCTTGAATACTGCGTACAGATGTGGTCTCATCTCAAAAAAGATATACTGGCATTAGAAAAAGTTCAGAAAAGGGCAACTAAAATGATTAGGGGTTTGGAACGGGTCCCATATGAGGAGAAATTAAAGAGGCTAGGACTTTTCAGCTTGGAAAAGAGGAGACTAACGGGGGATATGATAGAGGTATATAAAATCATGAGTGGTGTGGAGAAAGTGAATAAGGAAAAGTTATTTACTTGTTCCCATCATATAAGAACTAGGGGCCACCAAATGAAATTAATGGGCAGCAGGTTTAAAACAAATAAAAGGAAGTTCTTCACACAGCGCACAGTCAACCTGTGGAACTCCTTGCCTGAGGAGGTTGTGAAGGCTAGGACTATAACGGGGTTTAAAAGAGAACTAGATAAATTCATGGAGGTTAAGTCCATTAATGGCTATTAGCCAGGATGGGAAAGGAATGGTGTCCCTAGCCTCTGTTTGTCAGAGGGTGGAGATGGATGGCAGGAGAGAGATCACTTGATCATTACCTGTTAGGTTCACTCCCTCTGGGGCACCTGGCATTGGCCACTGTCGGTAGACAGGATACTGGGCTGGATGGACCTTTGGTCTGACCCAGTATGGCCGTTCTTCTGTTGTTCTTATGTTCACTTAACGTCCTCCCACTTAATGGTGTTTCAAAGTTACGTCGCTGTTCAATTAGGGAACATGCTCGTTTAAAGTTGTGCAATGCTCCCTTATAACGTCGTTAGGCTGCCTGCTCTGTCCACTGCTTGTAAGATTCTGTGGAAGAGCAGTGACTTTAAAAGGGAGCATCCTCTTCTCCGCCTCCTCCCTCTCCCTCCCAGAGCTTCCCCCACTGCCAAACAGCTGTTTGGC
The DNA here is from genome assembly GCF_028017835.1 of Emys orbicularis. Taxonomy (NCBI): domain Eukaryota; kingdom Metazoa; phylum Chordata; order Testudines; family Emydidae; genus Emys; species Emys orbicularis. Next base: position 131,466,211 of record NC_088689.1, read on the forward strand.
GGCAGGGAAGTGCTGGGAGGGAGGGGGAGGAGCAGGGAAGCGCCGCGTCTCCACTCCTCCCCCTCCCTCCCAGAAAATCCTAAGTGCTGCCAAACAGCTGTTTGGCAGCGCTTAGGACTTTTTGGGGGGAAGGAGCGGGGATGCGGCGTGCTCCGGAGATGAGGTGGAGTGGGAGTGGGAAGAGGTGGGCCTGGAGTGGAGCGGGACGGGGACAGGAAGAGGTGGGCCCGCAGCATTCCCGGCAAAGTCGGCACCTGTTCTTCTCCACGGAAGCTGCCGCTGCTGCGAAGGTGCTTCCTAGCGTCCTTGCCTGCAGCACGCTGTGCCTGTGTGGGGTAAGCCAGGGGCACTTCCCAACCACAGTACAGTACAGTATATAATGCCTTTTGTCTGACCCAAAAAAATTTCCTTGGAACCTAATCCCCCGCATTTACCTTAAATCTTATGGGAAAATTGGATTAGTTTAACATCGTTTTACTTAAAGTTGCATTTTTCAGGAACATAATTACAACGTTAAGTGAGGAGTTACTGTACACTTACATTCTAGTCAAGACAAGGCTTAGAAAATGGGCTCTGGAACATTTCTTGTGGGGTTGCCTAGGTCAGTTGTTCTCAACCCTGGGGGCCGCTAAACATGGCCTGTATTAGACTCTCAGGGCCCAGGGCAGAAAGCCAAAGTCCCGCTGCACGGGACTGCAGCCCGGGCCCTGCGCCACACCACCCAGAGCTGAAGCCGAAGCAACTTAGCTTTGTGGTGCCTCCTGTGGTGTGGGGCCCCGAGTAATTGCCCTACTTGCTACCCTCTAACGCCTCCCTGGCTTTTGTATGAAGAAAAAGAATTGTTGTGGCACAGAGGGGCCATGGAGTTTTTATTGCATGTTGCGGGGGCCTCAGAAAGAAAAAGGTTGAGAACCCCTGGCTTAGGTCACAAGTAACCACTACTGAAACAATTGTTGTTCCCAGAGTCTAGTAGGCTGCGTCTACATTGGCTTTTCCCCCACCTACAGTTTCCCAACACTACAGATCCGCCACTGGAAGCCCTAATGCTGACAAGCCAGCAGTTTTTTACCACCATGTTATTACTTATTTGTATTGTGGTAGCGACTAGAGACCCCAATCATGGACCAGGGACCACTGCAATTGGTACAGCCGGTGTAGGCATAACACCAGCAGGCTTTGATTGAGTTAGCTTGATAAAAATAACAAGGTAGCCATATGATGGCATGGGCTAGCCACCTGAATATGTACCGAGGACCCTGGGCAGGATTGTACTTGCGCCACTAGCCCATGCTGCCCTGCTGTTTTTAGCAAGCGATCTAGATCAAAGCTAACTTGTGTATGATTATGTGTGCTGCAATTGTGTCTCCCAACTGCAGTGATGACATACCCTTTGAAGAGCAAGCACTGCCAATTCTCCAGCACAAGCCCTATGCCAACCCTCCTCACGCAGGGTTCAGCTAGTCACAGTAAAGAGGGAACTAACTTACTAAAACTAAAAACAGCCCCCCCCCCCCCCCCAGAGTCTTTGGAAGCATAAGCAATTAGCTCTAAGACAATTCAACCCTCAGTGGTTTAGGGACATGCTGTTTCAATGATTAGTGTCTTCAAGGAACCTTATACTCCCCGGACAATCTCACAACTAGCCAGAAAGCATTAAAATAAAGCCCATGCTTGCCATGTACTATTCTTACATTGAAAGGCACTCAGGCACTTCGGATGACAGGGTCTCTCATATGTACCTAGACAGACACATAGGCTCACCGCAGATACAGCCTCAAATAACTTCGCTCCAACACACTGTGTAGGACTTGGACTTCTACAAATTATTTGGGTTATGCCTTATGCTCCCAATCTGAATCCGCAATTATGCTGTGAAAGCGGGTTGGCTCCACTATAGCTGGCAAGGGAGTGCCTTATCTGCAGCAGCTGTGTCAGGTGGCGGTTGCTCAGAATGGCAGGCAAAAATAAATATGCACCATTATTAATTATCAGTAGCACCTACAATCTGCTGGCTGACTAATGAGACAAGAGCGAGATATAAAACAGTCCCACCCTTCTAACATGACTCTGTATCCAGTAGGGTGCTAGTGCGCTGCCCTCTTCTGTTGGACCTGGGCACGGTGATAGACACATTAGCGACCTCTGGGTTTGATTATTGCATTATACACGGAAATGCAGACACCAGCCATAAAACACTATCTGGTTCAAAATGAAGCAGCCCACTCAGAACACAACACCTCATGGCTTGTCTAGATGGACAGTGGGCAAGCTGGGATGTAAATCTATAGCACACTGACGTGCCACGCATTCACTGGCCATGTGGACCTTGCTACTGCACACTAGAAGTTCCATGGTGTGCAGTATCAGGGTCCACATGACCAGCAAATGTCTGGCACACCAGTGCACTGTAGATTTATTTACATCCCAGTTTTCCATGCCCTAACTCTACGTCTAGACAAACTCTCAGTAATGCACTAGCTCCCTATGGGATACAGAGTCGAGTTAAAGGCTTCTGTTCTTATCTTCAAAGCTATCCATAGAAGCACCTGAAGCTACCTAAAGTTTGGTCTACACATACAACTTGCACTGTTTAGCTACAATCAGTTTTGTCACAGATTTGGTTAAACATGTACAAAGCCCAGTGCAGACACCCTTAAAAACTAGTTTAAATCAATTTAGCTTAATTTGGTAAATTACTGAAACCTACACAGTTACCTCCCTTATGCTATTGAGCCAATTGTAAACAAATCTTAAGTGTCCACACATGGGTTTCCACTAATTTAACAAAATTAACGACAAACTGATTTTAAACAAACCAGTGCAAGTTGCCTATGTAGACAATGCCTAAGTCCTAAGGGACTGCCTCACCTCTGTGATCACAACTGCCCATCACAACAAAGAACCAATGAAAAATGGAACTATCAACCACCAGAAACTAGGAGGTGCACAAATGAGCACTCTCAGGAGCTGGCCTACAATTGTGAAACTCATTCATGGGAGTAACGAGAGAGAGAGTTTACTTACCTGCACAGTAACTGTTGTGCACGATGTGTTGTGCACATATACAGTCCACTAAAGATGTGCGTGCATCCAATCCACTTCAGCTGGCGACTTTTTGCCATTAGCACCATTAGACAGCACATGCGCCCCTACTCTCTTTGTGCTCTCAGGTGACTCCTCTGTTACATCACAGAGGTAACATCCAAAGTAGTGAGGAAGGTAGGAGGGTCATGGATTGCATTTGTGCACAACACACCCCAAAGATCAGCTACTGTACAGGTAAGTAAATGCCTTTTTCTCCTTCCTGTCAATGTCCACATATACATTTCACTGCAGGTAACTCATCAACAGTTCCCTTAAAGGTGGAGGGACTTTGGATCACCTGAAGAAAGATTGTAATACTTACTTGCCAAAGCTGGCATCATCACGAGAGGCTTGAGTGATGGCACAGTGACTGGAGAAGGTATGTACAAATGAACATGCTGCTGTTGTGCAGGTATCAGCTACTGGAATATTGCTCAGAAAGGCTGATTAAATGGACTGAGCCCTGGTAGAGCTGTTTTTCCTCAATGGTGGAGAGATGTTAGCAAGACTGTAGCAGAACTTAATGAAGTCAGAAATCCAATGTGAGAGATTTGCTGAGCTGATAATGATTGACCCTTAACTCTCTCACTGTAGGGTACAAAAAGGCTCAGAGAGGTTCTGAAGGACCTAGTGTGGTCCAGGTAGAATGCCAAAGCGCTAATAAAGGGGTTTCAGGAAAACTACTTCAAGATTAATAGCTTAGGCTTGGTCTACACTACACACTTATGTCGGTATCACTACATCCCTCAGGGGTGTGGAAATCCCATGGCCATAGCTACCACCTCTCAGGGAGGTGGTGTACCTACACCGATGGGAGAACCTCTAGCGTCAGCATAGATAGTGTCTTCACTAAGTGCTGCAGCTGCACCGCTGCAGTGCTATATGTGTAGACAAGTCCTTAGTTCAGATGGAAACTGACATTACTTTAGGGATAAAATTTAAGGTGTGATCTAAGGGAAACCAAGTCTTTATGCAAGACCATGAAAGAAGGGTCAAGCCAGGAGAGCCTGAAATTGTGAAAACCTTCTTGTGGAAGTGATTGCCACCAGAAACAGTCTTCATAGACAAAGGTAGTGAGGTTGTAGCCACAGGTTCAAAGGAAGGTCCTATCAGTTCAGAGAGGAGTAGGTTGAGAACTTATACAGGTACAGGATCAGACAGGAGGATAAATGTTGAGTAGACCTTTCAAAAACAGTAAATGAAGAAGATAGAAAACGGAAAACCTCTCTACTGGCAGATGTACTGCAGAAATGGAAGCCAGATGGACTCTGATGCAACTAATAGAAAGGCCTGATGATTTCGGGTGCAATAGATTGTCCATCACACATGTACCTCTGTAGGATGGGACGCTAAGCATCAGAATGCTTGGAGTGCTTTGAAGAGGCTGATGGCGAAGGTGAAGAGTGATGTTTCTCACCAGGCTTGTGCCTCAGCTAGAGTGGTGCTCTTTGTCGATGCGGAATTCGATGCCTCGCAGTCAGGCCTTGGTTCTGATGCAGGATGCAACGCCTCTTTTGTGAGGTTATCTTTGAGGTGGAAATCTGTTTTTTTTTTTGGCCTGGTGGGGAAGGAGGTACAAACAGGGCATCTGTTCCGCACCAAGACAAACCAAACAGCTTTTGTGCCTATCTGTGACAAGGATAACAAGTGGCACACTGCTTAAAACCCAAGTATTTTTTTCATAATAAATCCTCCAGGTAACTACTAAAACTGCAGCTAAACTAATAATATTACACTAATTATTACTAACTAAAACTATATACACTGAAGAGTTTTGAAGCACTGGATAACAGAAGAAAATTCTCGCCATGGGCAATGAGAAGGAACTGAGAAAGAGGTGGTGGACGTGCCACTTTTATGCCCTCACCTGAAAACACGAGGTGAGCCAGGCGGATGTGCCGCCTAGTGGTCCTACTGGCAAAAGTCTCTGATTTGAGTGCACTGGGGGCACATATACTGGCAGTGGAATGTATATGTGCACAAATCACTTGACGGAAAAGTACTAAACTTTAGCATTTCCTACTGCAATTATGAAGATACAAAAAAAAAATCCCTGCAATATAGGGACAGAGAAAAACTCTGTCGGTGCATTTCTTTCACAACCAGTAAGGATCTCAATATAACCATAAGAACAGCCATACTGGGTCAAACCAATGGTCCACCTTAGTCCAGTATCCTGTCTTCCGATAGTGGCCAATGCCAGATGCTTCAAAGGGAACGAACAGAACAGACAATCATCTGATCCATCCCGTCATCCACTCCCAGCTTCTGGCAAACAGAAGCTAGCGACATTCAGAGCATGCAGTTGCATCCCTGACCATCTTGGCTAACAACTCTTGATGGACCTACCCTCCATGAAATTATCTAGTTCTTTTTTTGACCTTGTTATAGTTTTGGCCTTCACAGTCATCCCCTGGCAACAAATTCCACAACCTTCTCATGGTCACTGCCGAGGCCATGACTGATCGAAGTAACCACAACGTCCAGAGCAGACTGCAACGCAGTCTTAGCCACCAAGCAGCCTTCGATGATGAATGCCCAAAATTCCTCCCATGTGACTGATGGTGGTGAAGGGCAGAGAGTGCCGCCACGATAACATTGGCAATGCTGACAGCAGGGGTGCCAAAGAAGTTCCCAGCGCCAAGGACATCCCTTGTGCTGAGCCCAGCACTGTACTCACTTCCACAGACAGCGGAAGGGAAACATCAGGGTTCAGTGCCACAGACCGACAAATTCAGTAGCCTGCCCAGCCAACAGGGCTATACAACACAGCCTTGGCAAAGTCCTGAACCAAGCGAGAGGTTGGGACAGAAAGGCAGAGGTCCATTGCCACCTTATATGCTGCTGGCTCAGAAACAGCCAGTGCCGGACTCAACCGATGCCCTGGGGCCAGAACCAGAGTTGATAGTATAGGGTCTCAGACTTACTTGCGCAGTACCAGGGTAATGGGACCTGCTCCATCCCGCACACCAGCATTTACACTGTGCCAGTCCACACCTAAGTTCCCTCTAAGCTGCACGGCCGTCTATTAAACCCCGTGCAGGGGCTCAGGGCTGAGGCGGGGCGAGATGCCTCTCCCCCAGCATGGAGTTGCCGCGGTGCGGAGAGGCGCCCCTCCCCGCTGGCCCCAGCACAGACCTGACCCAGACGTGCCGCGGCTGGGGGAGAGAAACCGCTCTCTTGCCCCAGCCCAGCCCAGCCCTGCTGGAGCTGCCGTGCCCGGGGAGAGGCGCCTCTCCCTCAGCCCCAAGCTACTGCGGTGAGAGAGGGCTGGGGGGAGTCCTCTCTCCCCACCGCAGCCCTGGGGCAGCCTGCACTCCAAACCCCTAAGCCCTCTGCCCCACCCTAGAGCCCCTAAGCCCTAGAGACCCCACCTCCAGCCGGAGCCCTCACACCCCTGCATCCCACCTTCTGCCCCAGCCCTGAGCTCCCTCCCACACTCCGAACCCCTCGGCCCTACCCACACCACATGAATTTTGTTATGTGCACCAATATGAAGGTGATGTGTCACACATCATCACCTCCATATTGGTGCACATAAAATTCATTCCGCACATGGACATAAAAAATTAAGAGGGAACACTGGTCCACACTCCTCCTGGAGGAAGCAGATGATTCTCCACACGAGATGGAGTGACCTCAATCAGTCTTATATGACCTTTCCCTCAGCACACTTGATGGGGACCAATGCCTCCATCTCTTTGGAGAAGCTCTAGCTTCAGGATGCGAAGTGGCAGCACTCTCAGAACCCGAGGGCAACCTCTGATCCAATGTAGGCTCAGTGCCGAAGCAGGCTGCATGGCCTAGTCGAGCAGTGCTGCTTTAGATGAAGATCTCTCAACACCTGAGTCCGTTTTGTGAATGATTTGCAAATTGAACCCTGCTTCTTGATGTGGGTATCACCTAAGCACAGCTCACCCCCACACGACAGACAGTGTTTAAACCCTGATGAGGTCCATCACCAGGAAAATATTTAAACTAAGCTAACCAACAGTATACTATGGGTACTACACCTCTACCCCGATATAACGCTGTCCTCAGGAGCCAAAAAATCTTACTGCGTTATAGGTGAAACCGCATTATATAGAACTTGCTTTGATCCGCCGGAATGCGCAGCCCCTCCCCCCCCGGAGCGCTGCTTTACCGCGTTATAGCCGAATTCATATTATATCGGGTCGCGTTATATCGGGGTAGAGGTGTAGTTAACTATATAAACCTAGAAAATTGTGAGGTTAGGAACCACACAAAGCTCTGACTCCAGCCATAAGCAGTAAGAAGGAACTCGGGGGGGGGGGGGGGAAAGGGGGGCGCGCCATCTCTGGTAGCCAGGGACGGCTATGTCCACGAGTGCCACCTCTACCAGTACTGCTAAAGCAGTGGTCCCCAAAATGTGGCTCGCACACCATTAGTGGGGCGCGGCGGGGCCCAGGTCAGCCCCCATGCGGTGCAGGGGCACCACTCAGTTCCACTCTGCCCCCAGCTCCACTATGGCCCCACTCCCAGCGCTGGCCCCAGCCCCTGGCTGCAGCCCCCAGCTCCGCTCCCGGCCTCAGCCGCAGCTCCTGATCCTAGGCCCTAGCCCCAAGCCTCGGCCACAGCCCCTGCCACAGCTCTGCTCCCAGCCATGGGCTCCAGCCGTAGCCCTGGCTCCCAACCTCAGGCTGTCCCGGGGCAGGGGCGCAGACAGGTTCCATTACGGGTATGAGGGGGCATGACGGAAAAAAACTGGGGACCACTGTGCTAGGGAAAATTCTCTGGCTCTGGTGCACTGGTCACGAACATACCTAAGTGGAATACATGGCTGCATCTACTCGAAGAATTGACTAAGCAAAAAGAATTATCAAATGCACAAAATAAACAATGAAAAAAGAAAAATACTTCTATTCTTTGAGTTTTAGAAATCTTAGGTAAGAGGCAATAATAGGGAAAACACATTTTGCAAGCAGCTGGATAAATTAGCTGTCCTAATGGGTCTCTTTCTTCTGTAATTTCTGATTCTATCATTCTTTCCCTCTCAAAAGGTGGAAGAAAACTGTCAGACGTCAATGTGTCACAAGAGTGAGTCAAAAAATAAAAATTTAAAATATTTTAGAGTAGTTACTGAGATTAAGACTAAATTAAAGGTTAAAATTTATAGAGGTCTGTCCTCACGGGAAATATACACTGCATAAGCCAAGACGTGAATTCAAACTGATATAGCTATACCAATAAAATTCCCTGTGTGAACACTCTCATTCCAGTATAAGAGAGTGCCTTTTTCGGTTTAGCTTATGACATGTGGGAAGGGGCCTAAGCTAAACCAAAAAAAAATAAGACACTATTACACTGAAATAAGAACGTTCACACAGAGATTTATATTGGCATAACTGGTAAAAGTTTCTTGCAAAGACAAGCCCTAAATTAAAGAGGCTGTCAGACAAAAGAAGGTTTCAGAGTAGCAGCCGTGTTAGTCTGTATCCGCAAAAAGAACAGGAGTACTTGTGGCACCTTAGAGACTAATACATTTGTTAGTCTCTAAGGTGCCACAAGTACTCCTGTTCTTTTTGCAGACAAAAGAAGGCGTGCTTCTTTCAAATGAAAGTGTGGTGGGGCCACCGACTTGAAGGACTTGCAATGAAAATCCTATGAAGCCTGCTGGGTCATAGCAAAATGATGCAATAAAGGGCAATGGCTAGGATGGAATTCAAACCTATCTTGGCATACTCTTACATGAATCAAAGTATACCAGAGAATCTCTATGGATAGAAATTCCATGCTTGAACAAGAAGAATACAGCAGTAGGAATATACTGCCAACCACCTGACCAGGATGGTGATGGTCACTGTGAAATGCTCAGGGAGATTAGAGAGGCCACAAAGACAGAAAACGCAATAATAATGTGAGATTTCAACTATCCCCATACTGATTGTGCATACATCATCTCAGGAAAGGATGCAGAGATAAAATTTCTAGACACCATAAATGACTGCTTCTTGGAGCAGCTTGTCTTGGAACCCACCTTAAGTGGTGCACAGGATCTGGTCCAAGAGGTATTGAACCACTCGGTAACAGAGACCATAATGTAATTAAATTTAATATCCTGGTAAGGGGAATAATGCCAAACAAACGCATGACAGTAGCATTTAACTTTGAAAAGGGGAATACACAAAACTGAGAAAGTTAATTAAAAAGAAATTAAAAGAAACTGTAACAAGGGTGAAATGCCTGCAAACTGCATGGAGACTATTTAAAAACACCATAATAGAGGCTCAACCTAAATGTATACCCCAAATCTGAAAACAGTAAGAAGATCAAAAATATGCCACCATGGCTACATAGCGGACTAAAAGAGTTAGAGGCAAAAAGGCATCCTTTAAAAATTGGAACTCAAATCCTAGTGAGAAAAAGAGAAAGGAGCATAAACTCTGGCCAGTGAAGTGTAAAGTATAATAATAAGGTAGGCCAAGAAACAATTTGAAGAGCAACTAGCTAAAAACTGAAAAACTAACCGCAAAAAAAAAAGTTGAAGTACATCAAAAGCAGGAAGCCTGCCAAACAGTGGAGCCACTGGACAATCCAGGTGCTAACAGAGCACTCAGGGAAGACAAGGCCATTACACAGAAGCTAAATGAATTCTTTGCATTGGTCTTCACTGCAGAGAATGTGGGGGAGATCCCCACACCTGAGAAATTCTTTTTAAGTGGCAAATCTGAGGAAATGTCCCAGACAGGTTTCAGTAGCAGAGGTCCTGGAACAAACTGATAAACAATAAGTCTCGGGGAGGGATAGCTCAGTGGTTTGAGCACTGGCCTGCTAAACCCAGGGTTGTGAGTTCAATCCTTGAGGGGGCCACTTAGGGATCTGGGGCAAAATCAGTACTTGGTCCTGCTACTGAAGGCAGGGGGCTGGACTCGATGACCTTTCAAGGTCCCTTCCAGTTCTAGGAGATAGGAGATCTCCATTAATTTATTTATTTATTTATTTTAAGTCTCTGAACTAGATGGTATTGACTTAAGAGTTCTGAAGGAACTCAAATATGAAATTGCAGAGCTACTAACTGTGATATGTAAGCTATCACTTACATCAGCCTCTGTACCAGATGTGTAGAGGGTAGGTAACGCAACACCTATTTTTTAAAAAACGTCTTCAAAGGCAATCTTGATAATTACAGGCCAGTAAGCTTAACATCAGTTCCAGGCAAATTGGTTGAAACTATAGTAAAGAACAGAATTATCAGATAAACATGGTATGTTGGGGAAGAGTCAACATGGCTTTTATAAGCTAACAATGTTAGGAACCATTAGGAAAGGAATAGATAATAAGACAGAAAATATCAACATAAATCCATGATATGCCCACAATTTGAATACTGAGTGCAGTTCTGGTGTTCCCCCCCCCCCCATATCTCCAAAAAAAAAAAAAATTGGAAAAATACAGAGAAAGGCAACAAAAATGATCGGGGTATGGAACAGCTTCCACACGAGGAGAGATTGGATTAAAAGACTGGGACTGGTAAATTTAGAAAAGAGACAACTAAAAGGGGGGATATGACAAAGGCCTATAAAACCATGAACAGTGTGGAGAAAGTCAATAAAGAAATGTTATTGACCCCTTCACATACCATAACAACTAGGGGTCACCTGATGAAATTAGTAGGCAGCAGGTTTAACAAACAAAAAGTAGTACTTCTTTGGACAATACCCAGTCAACCTGTGGAATTCATTGCCAAGGGATGATGGAAAGGCCAAAAATATAACTGGGTTAAAAAAAAAATTAGATAAGTTCAAGGAGAACAGCTCCATCAATGTCTATTAGCCAAGATGGTGACTGACCGAACCCCATACTCCGGTTGTCCCTAAACCTCGAACTGCGAGAAGCTGGGACTGGACAACAGGGGGTGGATCACTTGAAACTGTCCTCTTCTGTTCATTCCCTCTGAAGCATCTGGCACTTGCCATTGTCAGAGACAGGACACTGGACTGGATGGACCATTGGTCTGACCCCATATGGCCATTTTTATGTTCAGCTTCACAATTCCCAGGTGAATTCAAACAGTCCACATGAAGTCACAGGAAGTCACTGAATATAGAACTAGAATCGGCAGAATTCACTGGTACTGAACACTCTCCAGAAATTGTGATTGGGGAAGGCTGACCAGAATTTGCTGGGAAATGACTGTAACCACCAGTCCGAGGATCGGAAAGGATTTCTTGATCCTGGTGAAGACTCCACATCTCAAGTCTGGCTGTATGTCCTTTATACATCTATTTAACGACCCCATGTGACAATCCACAGAACTCTGACTGCCTGGCCACTCCCAGAAAGAGCAAACAAAACAGCTCTAGAGCGGATTTCAAGAAACACATTGCATCAGCCAGGTGTACAGGAAGCAGCTGGAAGAGGGAAGCTGACTTACTGAGAGACTCTTAGAACAAGTTTGTTTCAGGAATCCTGTGGAAAGGACAGACAGGAAGAACAGATACTTCAGAGACAGAACAAGCCTCATCTGCTTCAGAAAGTCTTTGTACTAAGGCTCCGGGCCTGGCCATTCTCCCAGAGATGATGCAACCTTGAGGAACAAGGTCTGTGCCAGAGAAAAGTATTCACAGCCTATGCAGATGGCAAGACAGCCAAGGATCTCTGATCAAAACACTTCTGAGCCAATCCAAACATGGCAAGCCCCCCACCCCCAACCTCACTGGATGCAATATAACAAGAATCCTCCATTTCAGAGAAAGAAAAAGGGATCCTATGACAGGGAGGGAGAGGATGATGAAAGATCAACTAAAAATTAATTCTTCCTGTAATACTAGAGTTCACTCTGCAACCCACTTGAGAGTGCAGACTGGCAAGAAACTGAACTACTGTTCAAAGTCTCAAAAACCCAAGCTCTGAATCTCTCTGTAATCACTTTCTTGCCAGTGCAAGACTAAACTCCCTGCACGCAAACAGCAGCTCCACTCTGACTGCTAGCTTCAGTACCACTCTCGTAATCAGGAAGCCATACACAGGAACCATGGCAACACAATACAGTGTGGCAATTATGGAGCCACTCCAAAGTTAAGGTTCAGTCTCACTTTCCATTGTAAGATTCATTTTAACCCTCCCCTGCTAAAATCACCACTAAATATCCTTACACGCTTCAATTCGAGCATGCGTTGCCTGTGGACAGCAGATAATTTTTTTCATTTTTTCAACCAGAATTGAGGTTATTCAAATAAAAACTTTTTAAAAGATATGAGGGAAAGAAAAAATAGATATTAATCTTAGTTTGAGAGTTATCCTAATGCTAAAAAAACAGCTTGTCCAAGACACTTCAAATGGGGGTAAGCTGAAAGATCTTTGTATGTTGAAGAAATGCAAAGTAAGACTGAAGATGTTCAAAAGCACATTTAAAAGTTATGCAATGGCAAAGACATCAAAATCCATGAACTTCTCACAGGTAATAATGGGTTCATACGATCTTTAAGTTCAGACTGCTACAGTGCCCTAATATCACCACATTCAGGCTCTGTCTAGACAACAAGTGCTACAGCACCACAGCTGCAGCTATAACGCGACGGAAGGTATTTTTACGTCGTTGTAGTAAATCCACCCCCTAGAGAGGTGGTAGATAGGTCAATGGAGTAATTCTTCCATCAACCTAGAGGTGTCTATGCTGGGGTGGTGGTGTTGACTTCTTAGGGATGTGAATTTTTCATACCCTGAGTGATGTAGCTAGGTTGGCCTAAGTTTTAGGTGCAGACCAGACCATCAGGCCTGCTATAGAACTCCACAGGCTGCTGTACTGTCCCAGACACTGGAGGCCCCAAAGTGCTTCTGGTCATTTTAAGCACTGAGAGTAATACAAGGCTTGAAAAATGTACTCAACACCTATTAGCCACAGGGCTAAACCCATTAGCCAAACGTAGATACAAAAGATGTGGTGTGGATACCAACCAGCAAGGTCCAGAGACAATGTCACGGTGAGAAGCCCAGATCCTCTGTCATCCCCAGATGCTAGGATTCCTATCTGGAGTTGACCCTGAACACTGCTCAGGGGCTCCATCTTAAGTATAAGCTTCTGGCCTATACAAGTCAAATTTTATTCTCGCTCAGCTTTTTTCTATAGTTGATGGAATGGAGAAGCTCTGTCTTTTCCCTAACTTCAGAGTCTCCTGGCTACTACTTTTGGAGGTGGGGTTTTCCTTCCACTATTCTACCCTTGCCCCAACCTCCTGGCTGTTGTAAGGGAGGAGGTTTCTTCTCTAATCCACCCCCAAGCGGTCTTTTGGGTCCTACTTCCTATTAGTAGTTCCTGCAGATTTGAACAGACAAGGCTGATTAGAGATGGTAAGCAATGGAGACTGCATTAGACCTTGAAGCTGAAAGTCTTTGCTGCACATAGGCCCAGAGCTTTTCCTCCAGCAATTCCTTTGGCATTGAGAAAGGAAATTCACAGTTGCTAAACAATCTATTTCCTGCAGAAGAACAGCTCAGAGTTTCCATGAGCAGATTCTGGGTACAAATTGCAGCTGCCTTTCGATGCATCCTATCTTTGCCAGAGGACAATTACTAAAGTACTTCCTCTTTGCTTTATAGTTGGTGAGCTGGCAATGATTAAGCAACACAAACTAACAGAGCACAAAACATCCAAGTCCTCCAGTGCTGGCTCCTGGGTAAGGAAAATCTGTATACTTCAAATAAGGTTGGAGCTATAGCATATCCCCCAGTTTCTGCTGAACTTTTCATGTCCACAGATAAACTGCTTCCCTTTTGTGAGACTCAGAGGAGTCTACAGCCATCAAAACTGCAGCCAGCAGGAAGATAAACCATAGCAAAGCAAGTAGGCCTACAAATGACCAATGCACCAAAAATAATGAAGCAGGTGAGGAGGTGAAGGCTGGCTGCAAGAAGTAGCTGTTCTTTAGAGCTTCTGGAGAGAAGCTAAGAACACCACAGGTCTGCAGCAGCATTTAGGGCCAAGGAAGCCTGTGGAGTGCAGAAACTCCCAGGCACTGATCCAAACAGCACTGAATGGGTGAGTGAGCATGTAAGGAACACACGTGGTCTGGAGAAATCGCCAATGGAGCCACTAAGTTTCAGAAGGAAGTAAGGCAAAGGGAAAAGCATGAACTTTCAGTGCTCCAAAGCTCTGAAGGGGACTGCAATTCAAACAGCAGGGAGACACAGTGAAGCAAGTACGCGGACTCCATCAGAAATCCTGTCTTTGGACAATTCTTAAGCATTTTTTCAAATATAAGAAAATTCCCAGACAAGAAAAAAACCATTAAACTGCAGTTAAGGTCGAGAGCATGCATTACAGTAACTCAAGGATAAAAGCTCTTACAAGAGCATTGTATTTATAAAAAAAAAGCACTAGAAATCAGAACATTCAGATTTCAGGTTAAAATTAAAAGAAATTCAAACTTCTGAAAGTATGTAAATGTACATTTATCGTCAAATAGCCTACCCCCTGCCCTCTAGTGGGACCACTAGTTATATTGACTTGGTGAGATAGGTTATTTTTTAATGTCTGACTCTTACTAAGGGCTGAGAAGTCTATAGGCTTCTGCTGTGGGCATCTAGAATTTGGAAAAGCTACTGTATGAATAGTCACAGCCATCTCTTCCTCCTTCTCCTCCTATGAGCTTTCAGAAGGGGGGGAGGGATAGCTCAGTGGTTTGAGCATTGGCCTGCTAAACCCAGGGTTGTGAGTTCAATCCTTGAGGGGGCCACTTAGGGATCTGGGGCAAAATCAGTACTTGGTCCTGCTAGTGAAGGCAGGGGGCTGGACTCGATGACCCTTCAAGGTCCCTTCCAGTTCTAGGAGATGGGATATCTCCATTAATAAATAATAAAAAGAAGTCCTCTCCACATTTAAGGTGTGGCTGAAGATACCATACTTGCACAGCTTTTTGGTGGAGTTTTGAAAATGTGAACCAGAGCATACATTTTATAGTTGGTTTCACACATACGTGGCACAACATTTTGTCATCAGGCTAACTTTGCTCTTTTTATATGTTAACTGGTGTCTAAGCACACATGCACTAGCTCTAGCGATTCCTGAATAGGACATAACCCTAAAGCCAGAAGGGACCACTATGATCATCTAGTCTGACCTCCTGTATATGCAGGCCATAGAATTTCCCCCAGAAGGTGGATTAAAATGTTGTTAGAAAGATATCTAGCCTCATTTTAAGAACTCCACCTGACAGTGACTCCAACACTCTCAGTGTTTAATCTGCTCTTACTGCTATAACGCTGTATCATATTTCAAGGTTGAATTTGTCAAACTTGAACTTCCAGCCATTGGTGTAGAGTGGTTATAGAGTT
Organism: Emys orbicularis; assembly: GCF_028017835.1. NCBI lineage: Eukaryota > Metazoa > Chordata > Testudines > Emydidae > Emys > Emys orbicularis. The sequence goes on from NC_088689.1 coordinate 131,481,589, forward strand.
CCCAGTCCTCCAGAGTTATCAGAAAGGTCCAGGATGTGTTGCAGGGGGAGCAGAATAAACGGGACTTCCCAGTTATGGGGGTTCTCTAGTTATGGGGGTTCTCAGGGGCATGGCTCTTTGTGATTACACTACATGGTGTCAGAAGTGAGCGAATCCCTCTCTCTAAAGAAGGAATAAGGGAAAAGAGAGAGATCTCCAGACTTCCAGAGTAGGAAGAGTGTCACAAACGGGGAAAATCAGGGAGGAGATCTATGAAAACTGCAGCGGAAGGAGGGGTAGTCCTGTCTCAGCACAGCAATGGATCCCATAGTACAAATGGCTGCTAGAGAAGTTGAATTTTGGCATCTCTGGCTGCTGGCCATGCTGGATTCAGAGATGAGTGATTGCAGATGGCTTCTGATTTACCAGAGAAAGCCAAAGAGTACCAAGTAAATGCCCTGATATTTGGCATGGATGCTGCTGCTCCTATGTACTGTATCCATCACTGGTGAGGAAAAGAACACATCAAAGTCAAAGAAGCTTTCGATGCCCATGTCATAGACAGATAGAATAGAGAAAAGGGCCAAATTTAATAGAAGGTGCAAGGAACGGGGAAATAGCGGATACTTTTATTACTGCAGTTCATAGTCTGGCTGAACATTTCAAATATGGAACATTAAAAAAAACTAGTAAGAGACAGGATAGTTGGTGGTATAAGAGACTCCAATTTACCATCACAGCTTCAGTTAGACCCTGATCTCACACTAGCAAAAGCAAGAATCCATACTGAAATAGCAATGTGACTTACATGTTAGCAGCATCAGACAATATTGAAAGGAACAGTCAGACCAAATTCACAACGTAAGAACTGTGCACAACTAGAAAGCTGGAGACCAAAGAACCTTAACAGGAGGGAAGAATAGAGAAGTTGTGGAAGATATGGCCAGACACCAAATCACAGCTGGCAAAATGTACAGCAAAAGAAGCAGAATGTAGGAGATGCTGCAAAAATGGGGCATTTTACAACAGCATGCAGGACACCAAGAGCAGTAGGAAACAATTCCAGAGGCAGGGTTGTCCTCAGATAACAATAAGTCCACACTTCACGAGACTATGTCCTCAACAGAACAGACACCACCTTGGTACACTAACATGAACCTACTTTGTCAAAGCCTTAAATTAAAAATTGATACTGGGGCAGCAGTCTCTGCAATTCCAAAAAAATATTATAAACAATCCTGGGATGGAGATCTGCAGAGACCAAATAAGATTAACGTGGGGCTAAGTGACAATACATTGGATGTTTATGGACAGTTCCCTCAGAAACTAGAGAAAGGACGGAACAAGCTCTTCAACAAATAATATGTAATACAAGGACTAACACTTCTCTGCTAGAGTTGCCAGCAATACAAGGACAACACATAATACAGAAACTGGAATGCATTAATGGCAGAAAGAGAACTATACAGGAAACATATCTATGTCTTCACAGATCTAGGAAAGTTGTCAGGGGAGTACAAAACAACTGGTGCCATCAGTGATTCCATTTGCTCTGACAGTCCCACATCCCTATACCCTTGCTAGGGAAGAATTAAGGTGAATGGAAAATTGTGTGGGGATGGTTCTAGTACCAAAGCCCAATATCAACATCCGTACTTGCGTGGACCTGTCTCAACAATGACTACATTCATCACCCCACTTCGAAGTACTGTTTTGATCAGCTTCCATTTGGCCTATATTCAGCACCAGAACATTTCCAAAAGAATCTCTCAGATTATGTCATGTTTGCCTGGCATCCTTTTCCATGCAGCTGATATGTTGGTAATTGCAGAGATAAAAATGAACACGATGAGCGACTACGTGCAGTTTTGAGATGCTTCCAACAGACCAGCCTCCCTCTGAATAAAAACTGTGAATTTGAAAATGAGCACATAAAATGTGTACAATGCAGAATTAACAAACAGGGAATTCAAATAGATTCAGACAAACTAAATACATTATTTGCCTTTTGCGAACCCCAAAATGTTTCTGTAAGAAGATTCCCAGGCATGACAAACTGACTGCATAGACTGTCGGCCCTTCATCCGTTAAGACTGAGCCAATCACAACACGTCTTCCAATCTTCTCTCGCTCAAATTATTTTGGAAAATTCTTATCAAATGCAGCTTATTTAAAAAATATCCATTAAGAGATCTCCATACTGGTCACAAAATGTGGATATGGGGGAGCATATCACAAAATGCATTTAATAAAATAAATGAACTATTGACATCTCCACTTGTTTTGGCACAATACTCAGTAAACTATCCAACTACAGTAGCAGCAGATGCATCTTCATATAGTTTAGGAACAGTGATCAAATGAAAGCAGACAGAAGGAGACCAGAGATCTGTTGCATTTATATCAAGAAGCCTCATAGAAACCAAGCAGCAGTGGGCTCAAGTGGAAAAGGAAGCTTTAGGAGTCACTTGGGCCTGCGAACAGCTCAGTGATTATCTCAGCTTGGATTTTAACAAAGAGCAGACTACAAGCCCTTATTGGTATTACTGGGTTTAAAAGCCACTGGATGACCTTCAACCTAGAATTCAAAGATTGCTACTGCAGCTGATGCAAGTTTCTTTAAATGCTGAACACGTACCATGGAATGCACTCATAGCAGATGGCACACTATCTAGAACCCTGATTAAGCAGCCACCAAGAAAAAAAGGCTTTAGAGAAAGACCGGAAGTATGGCAAGAGACCATCATGGCTTAACCAGGAGATCTTCAATGACCTGAAACTCAAAAAAGAATCGTACAAAAAGTGGAAACTAGGTCAAATTACAAAGGATGAATATAAACAAATAGCACAAGTATGTAGGGACAAAATTAGAAAGGTCAAGGCACAAAATGAGATGAAACTAGCTAGAAACAAAGGGTAACAAGAAAACATTCTACAAATACATTAAAGCAAGAGGAAGACCAAGGACAGGGTAGGCCCATTACTCAATGATGGGGGGAAAACAATAACAGAAAATTTGGAAATGGCAGAAGTGCTAAATGACTTTTTTGTTTCAGATTTCACCAAAAAGGTTAGTAGCAGTTGGACATCTAACTTATTGAATGCAAGAGAAAATGAGATAGGATCAGAGGCTAAAATAGGGAAAGTTAAAAATTAGACAAGTTAGATGTTTTCAAGTCACCAGGGCCTGATGAAATACAACCTAGAATACTCAAGGAGCTGACAGAGGAGATATCCGAGCCATTAGCGATTATCCTTGAAAAGTCATGGAAAACAAGTGAGACTCCAGAGGACTGGAAAAGGGCAAAATAGTGCCAATCTATAAAATGGGGGGAAAAGGACAACCCAGGGAATTACAGACCAGTCAGCTTCAGTACTCGGAAAGATAATGGAGCAAATAATTAAGCAACCAATTAGCAGACACCTAGAAGATAAGGTGATAAGTAAAAGTCAGCATGGATTTATCAAGAACAAATCATGTCAAACCAACCTAATAGCTTTCTTTGAAGGGTAACAAGCTTTGTGGATAGGGAGGAAGCAGTAGATGTGGTATATCTTGACTTTAGTAAGGCTTCTGATACCATCTCGCATGACCTTCTCATAAACAAACTAGGGAAATACAACCTAGATGGAGCTACTATAAGGTGGATGCATAACTGGTTGGAAAACTGTTCCCAGAGAGTAGTTATCCGTTGTTCACAGTCAAGATGGAATGGCATATCGAGTGGGGTCCTGCAGGGATAAGGTCTGGGGCCAGTTCTGTTCAATACCTTCATCAATGATTTAGATAATGGCATAGAGAGTACACTTATGAAGTTTGCAGACGATACCAAGCTGGCAGGGGTTGCAAGTGCTTTGGAGGGCAGGATTAAAATTCAAAATGATCTGGACAAACTGGAGAAATGGTCTGAAGTAAATAAGATGAAATTCAATAAGGATAAATGCAAAGTACTCCACTTAGGAAGGAACAATCAGGTGCACACATACAAAATGGGAAATGACTGCCTAGGAAGGAGTACTGTGGAAAGGGATCTGGGGATCATAGTGGATCACAAGCTAAACAGGAGTCAACAGTGTTAGACTGTTGTAAAAAAAGCAAACATTTTGGGCTGTATTAGCAGGAGTGTTGTAAGCAGGACACGAAAAGTAATTTTTCTGCTCTACTCTGCGCTATTAGGCCTCAAATGGAGTGTTAGGTCTAGTTCTGGGTGCCACATTTCAGGAAAGATGTGGAGAAATTGGAGAAAGTCTAGAAAAGAGCAACAAAAATGATTAAAGGTCTAGAAAACATGACCTACAAGGGAAGATTGAAAAAATTGGGTTTAGTTAGACTGAAGAAGAGAAGACTGAGAAGGGACATAATAACAGTTTTCAAGTATACAAACGGTTGTTACAAGGAGGAGGGAGAAAATTTGTTCTCTTTAACCTCTGAGGCTAGGACAAGAAGCAATGGGCTTAAATTGCAGCAAGGGAGGTTTAGGTTGGACATTAGGAAAAGATTCCTGTCAATGTGGTTAAGCACAGGAATAAATTGCCTAGGGAGGTTGTGGAATCTGAATAATTGAATATTTTTATGAGCAGGTTAGACAAACACCTGTCAGGGATGGTCTAGATTAGTCCTGCCTTGAGTGCAGGGGACTGGCCTAAAAGACCTCTTGAGGTCCCTTCCAGTCCTATGATTCTATGAAAGATGTCTAAGTCTTCGTTGACCTTGTCCCGGTAGCAATTCTAGTGTCTGCCCACCAACTTCAGCAAATTACACTGGTCTACAATTTTTGAGAAGTCGTCTGCTTCAGAGATAAAATGTGCTATTTATTATGTATGTTGATGTGCGGAATTCAAATATGACAATTAAAACAACTGATTGGCTACTGTTTCTAAGATATTTAAGTTTTTACATTTTATGTCTATGTATATTGTGTAGATAGTACAGTTTTAATCATAAATTGTAAACCTAGGTCTTTTCATGTGTTTATGGTTGCTTTACATGATAATATTTCACCTGTCCTGTTTATGTAACACTTTAAAAATCAGCAAAAGGGTTATATAAATAAAATTTATTATGAAACAAAAGGCAAAAAACTATTATGTACATAGTTTAGTCCTATTCAGTGTCTACTCGGCGCTTCTTGGCTTGTCTCTTGTATTCATTAAATGGAGCATCTCTTGTCACTGTCCAGCAACAGTCTGCAAGCATTGATGGGCTCCATTTGCCCTGATAGCGTTTCTCCATTGTTGCAATGTCCTGGTGAAATCGTTCGCCGTGCTCATCACTCACTGCTCCGCAATTCGGTGGGAAAAAAATCTAGATGAGAGTGCAAAAAATGTACATCTTTAGTGACATGTTGCAACCAAGGCTTTTGTATGCCTTGAGGAGGTTTTCCACCAACAACCTGTAGTTGTCTGCCTTGTTGTTTCCGAGAAAATTTATTGCCACTAACTGGAAGGCTTTCCATGCCGTCTTTTCCTTGCCACGCAGTGCATGGTCAAATGCATCATCTCGAAGAAGTTCACGAATCTGAGGACCAACAAAGACACCTTCCTTTATCTTAGCTTCACTTAACCTTGGAAATTTTCCACGGAGGTACTTGAAAGCTGCTTGTGTTTTGTCAATGGCCTTGACAAAGTTCTTCATCAGACCCAGCTTGATGTGTAAGGGTGGTAACGAAATCTTCCTTGATTCAACAAGTGGTGGATGCTGAACACTTTTCCTCCCAGGCTCCAATGACTGTCGGAGTGGCCAATCTTTCTTGATGTAGTGGGAATCTCTTGCACGACTATCCCATTCGCAGAGAAAACAGCAGTACTTTGTGTATCCAGTCTGCAGACCAAGCAAGAGAGCAACAACCTTCAAATCGCCACAAAGCTGCCACTGATGTTGGTCATAGTTTATGCACCTCAAAAGTTGTTTCAGGTTGTCATAGGTTTCCTTCATATGGACTGCATGACCAACTGGAATTGATGGCAAAACATTGCCATTATGCAGTAAAACAGCTTTAAGACTCGTCTTCGATGAATCAATGAACAGTCTCCACTCATCTGGATCGTGAACGATGTTGAGGGCTGCCATCACACCACTGATGTTGTTGCAGGCTACAAGATCACCTTCCATGAAGAAGAATGGGACAAGATCCTTTTGACGGTCACGGAACATGGAAACCCTAACATCACCTGCCAGGAGATTCCACTGCTGTAGTCTGGAGCCCAACAGCTCTGCCTTACTCTTGGGTAGTTCCAAATCCCTGACAAGGTGATTCAGTTCACCTTGTGTTATGAGGTGTGGTTCAGAGGAGGAGGATGGGAGAAAATGTGGGTCCTGTGACATTGATGGTTCAGGACCAAAAGTTTCATCCTCTTCCTCGTCTGACTCAAGTGAGCATGATTCTGGTGCATCAGGAACCGGCAGTCCTCCTCCGTGGGGTACTGGGCATATAGCTGATGGAATGTTTGGATAATGCACAGTCCACTTTTTCTTCTTTGAAAAAACCTTTCCCAACTGGAGGCACCATGCAGAAGTAACAATTGCTGGTATGATCTGTTGGCTCTCTCCTAATCATTGGCACTGCAAAAGGCATAGATTTCCTTTTCCTGTTCAACCACTGGCGAAGATTTGTTGCACAAGTGTTGCAGCATATGTGTGGGGCCCACCTCTTGTCCCGATCTCCAATTTTGCAGCCAAAATAAAGGTGATAGGCTTTCTTAACCATAGTGGTTATACTGCGCTTTTGTGATGCAAAAGTCACTTCACCACAAACATAGCAGAAGTTATCTGCACTGTTCACACAAGTACGAGGCATCTCTGCTCACTTTGGCTAAACAGAAATGTGTCCCTTTGCAAAATCAAACACTGACAAATAAGAGAGCATGACACTATGATTTCTAGAGCTGATATAGGGCAATTTGTTCAGCAGAGTGATGTAAGCTTCGTTATGATTGCATCATCCATGACTTCTAGGAATAACATGATGCAATTCATATCATGTATGACGCAATACCAGCTTCAGATTGCATCATTCATTGTTTTGCCTAAAAAGCAAGTACTGTCCAAACCCAGTCATAGATTTATTCATAGATCCAGTCAAAGATGTATTTTAGTCATTTCTGGTTTAAATTGAGATCCCTTCCCTTTATAACTCACTTTTAGTCATTTCTGGTTTAAATTGAGATTCCTTCCCTTTATAACTCACATCTAGTCCAACCCCCTGCTTTGAGCAGGGGGTTGGAGCAGATGACCTCCTGAGGTCCCTTCCAACCCTGATATTCTATCCTCCGCCATTCCCAAGTCAAGGGTCGTATATACTGACCCAATAGCATATCTTGAAAACTAGAGCCAATCAACAATTTTAAGCATCATTTTCGTTCTCAGTGACCCAGAATTAGTAAAGTTTGACTACTTTTATTTCAGAAGCATTTTGGCTGTAGAGCAGTGTTAGTGATAAACAATTAAAGGATGACACAATGCCAGAAACTTACTCAACTCTGCCAAAGAACGCGAGTTTGAAGGAGTCAACTTCCAACAAACTTACCACCACACTGCCAGGACCAAAACTATCTTTGCACAACCACTGGCCTGCTTCAGACAGGACGGTGCATTTTAATCCCTATGGTACTCTAAAAACAGATGGTCTCCAAAATCCATGAACACCAATATATAAGTGCAGAACATGAACACAATTATTCGTATCGTGGCCTGGTCTGAGTAGGCAAATTCAGACCTTAGTAGAGGGCTGAGAGGTACGTAACTAGGGGGAAAAGAACAAAGCAAAAACAAATTGCCTGAACAGTTACCGTATATACTCGTTCATTAGCCCGTTCGCTTATAAGCCGACCCCCCAAGATGGTTAGGTAAAAATAGCAAAAACTGTATGACCCTTTCATAACCCCTATATTTCAGGGGTTGGCAAACTTTGGCTCCCGGCCTGTTAGGGTAAGCCTCTAGCGGGCCTGGACATTTTGTTTACCTGGAGCGTTCACAGCTGCGGGAAGTGCCACCATTGGCTGGGAACGGCAAACCGCGGCCACTGGGAGCTGAGTGGCTCTGTGCCTGTGAACGCTCCAGGTAAACAAAACATCCCAACCCGCCAGCGGCCTACCCTGACGGGCCGGGAGCCAAAGTTTGCCAACCCCTGCTATATTTTAAAAGCTGACATCACAAGAAACACTCAAAAGTTTTGCTAGAATTATTTTAATGTAATCGAACGAAAAACCTGTTGTTGTTATAATAACTGAACAAATATGTATTCACCTTCAAAATTAGTCAATATTTAAAATCAGTAAATGGATATTTAAAACAAGTAACTTAGAACAATATGAGACTTTAAAAAGTCTTACAATCCTTCAAAGTCTGAATTAGTCTCTGATTCACCAAACAGTTCATTAAACTCGGCTTCAGTCACAGCTGCACCTGCATTGTCATCGTAGATGTCGGCAGTATCGTCTTTAGACTCAGATTCCTTCTCATCATCAGCCTCTGTTGTGTCATCATCAAATATGGCATCATCTTCTGGCCCGTCAAGTGCATTGCTGATACAGCATTTCCTAAATGATTTTTCTACCATTTCCGAGGGAATGGACACCCACGTGACCTTGATCCACTGGGCGACCAGATTGATTTCAGGCTTCATAAGATTCCCTCCCGCCTTTTGTCAACTTCGCCATGCCTGAGCACATCCATTCAGACCACATTTTGCGTAGCCTGTCTTTAAAGGGTTTGTTCAGGCAGACATCAAGCGGTTGTAGAACTGAAGTTAAGCCTCCAGGTATTACAGCCAAAGTAGTTTTCATATTTTTGGCCACATTTTTCACCTCATCCGTCTTGTGTGCCCTGAACATGTCCCAAGCGAGCATAGCAGGTTTCTTGAAAAGTGCTCCTGGTCTCTTATTCCACACTTTTTCCAGCCATTCAATAGTCCCACTTTCATCCATCCATCCCTTTTTGTGTGCACGTACGATGACACCAGCAGGAAATTTCATGTTTTAGGCAAGGTTTTTCTTTTAAAAACAACAACAGGAGGGAGCTTTGATCCATTTGCCAAACACAATAATACCACCGTAAAATGGATTTTTTCATGGCCAGTGGTTTTAATTAAAACTGTTTTTTCACCAACACCGATTACCGTTCTGTTGCTCGGGAGATCGAATGTCATCGGTGTTTTGTCCATATTTCCTATTTGTGACAGTTCAAATGCATATCCCTTTCGATATTTTATAATAAACCTTTGGAAAGATTAAATTTTTTCTTCCAGATCTCTCGGCAGCTTTTGCGCTATCTTTGTTCGCTGACGAAGACAGAGACCATGACGATTCATGAACCGAGTACACCAACCCACTGACGCGACAAACATTGATGGCTTTACTGACTTGTATTTGTCATCTTTCGACATTTGCAGAGCACGCAGACAAATTCCAGTTCTAGTGACAATGTACCCATTTTGTCGACATTCAACAACCCAATTATTAAGATCTTTCTCCAGCTCAGGAAATGAAGCGCACCTCATTGGACATTTTTTCTTGCTTCTTGGCATGTCTTTTAGTGTGGTGTTATTTTTTTGCCATTCTCTTACTTGCTTCTCATTGATACAGAATTCACGAGCAGCGGTGCAATTATTGTTTACTTCTGCATATTCAACAACTTTAAGTTTGAACACTGCGTGATAAGCAGACCTCTTTCTTTTGATTTACCGTTGTTAATTTTAAATACTAGTATGAAAATAGATTATTATTGTAGTTATAGATTTTGTAGGACTTTATATAGGAATGTCACCTGCTTTATCACTGTCAAATTATTATTGTTCTTTGTTTATGTCAAAGCGGCCCTGTAGATTGGCATGTCTGTGGGGATAACAGGTTATTTCAATTTTATTAGAGATTCCATCAATTCTGCACATTATATTTTCATATTGGCTCGAGACTTGAGGTCCAATGGTAGAAATGCATGAAGAGATCAAATTACACAGTAGCGGACTGACACCAGTGCTATAGTACTATCGTTCACTGTATTTTTCTGATTGGCTTGTAAGGCATAGCATTTTGTGAAATGCATGGGTCAAATGACATGCAGATCTGCAGCACTGCTCTTTTAGTATTCCTTTCAAGCCAATCTAGTCCACTAAACAAAGCCTTTGCAACTTTAAAAGGCTGCAGTATTGACATCAATAAATGGGTCGGCAAACTTTCGCTCCTGGCCGTCAGGGTAAGCTGCTGGCGGGTCGTGACGTTTTGTTTACTTGGAGCGTCTGCAGGCATGGAGCCCCTCAGCTCCCTGTGGCCGCGCTGCACCGTTCCCAGCCACTTCCCACAGCTCCCATTGGCTAGGAACGGCGAACCGCGGCCACAGGGAGCTGAAGGGCTCCATGCTTGCAGACGCTCCAGGTAAACAAAACAACGTATTAGATATTCAATTCCATGATTCCATAGAGTTTAAAATCATCAAATTTTGGTGTAGACCTGTTTATAAGCTGACCCCTGCTCTTTGATGCGTCACTTTTTTACCAAAAACATTAGGCTTATGAACGAGTATATACGGTACTCTACAAAGCTACCTAACAGTCCTTGGCAGCATGTAGTAACAGATCTCTTTTTCTGGAAAGGGCACCCACATGACTGTAGTTATTTCTCCACACATATAGACTTGGATACACTTACATAGACCTCAACAGCACAGGTCACACAGAAACTAAAGTTAATATTTGCAAGACATGGAATTCCTGAAGCCCTGACATCTGATAATGGGCCTCAATTTAATTCTGAAACACTCCTAGCTAGCATCTGCACAGAACTTTGATTTTGAATATAAGACTAGTAGTGCACTTTACCCGCAGATTTTTAAAAGACTTCTGCAAAGATCAGTGGACCCACATTAAGCATTCCTGCCATGCCATCAACACCGTTTGCGTGTGGACTGTCTCTAGCAGAACTCCTGATGGGAAGATGAGTAAGAATGCTTCTGCCTGTGGCACTGATACGGCTTACACCTAAGTGGCCCAACCTGAAGGAATTTTGAAAACAGGATGCTGAAATAAAACTTTGGCAGCAATAAAACTTCAAGATTTGTCATAGAACACAAGCACTACCTGAACTGAAACCAGGGAACAAACCGTGGATCCAAGGCTCCCAGACTTATGGAACTGTTCAGAATTTGGCAGAAGCTCCCAGATCTTACCCACTACAGACTCCAAAAGGATTTCTCCAGAGGAATGGAGTTCATCTTCAACATTTCCCAACATAACAAAAAGAGTCTGGGGCCTGTGGGTACTCAGTCAGGAAGTGAAATCCCTCCACAGGGAACTCCACATGCAAATTCAATAGAAGTGAGAACATGGTGTGGAAGACTGATCAGAGCCCCTCAAAGACCTGATCTTTAGAATACTGCTCAGAACTACTTAATTGCAGTTGATAAGGGCACATGGTAGCATAAATAGTTTTAAAAATTTTGAAGTTTATTTTAAATTATTGTGTGTACACACACACACACACAGGTTTATAATGCAAGTTTTAATCTTTCATTATAAAGAAAGGGAGATGTGGAGTGGTTAGAGAGTTCCTGGTCCTCCACAGTTACCAGAGAGGACCTGTATGTGATGCAGTGGGAGCACAACAAACAGGGGGACTTCCCATTCTTTAGTTGCTGAATAGGGCCTGGGTTGTTATGTTTATGTCCCCCACATTACAACTGGATTTTATTGTGCCTTTGTCTGGAAGATTACACACACAGACAAATGTACATATCTTTGCCATGCATAAGTACCTACATACAGTGATCAAATCACCTCTCAACCTTCTCTTAATAAACGGAAAAGACTGAACTCTTTAAGCCTCGCATTGTAAGTTTTGTTTTCTAGCTCTTGGATCATTTTGTGGCCCTCCCCTGAACTCTCTCCAGTATTTCCACACACTTCCTGAAGTGCGGACACCAGAACACACAGTGTTCTAGCAGAGGTCTTACCAAAACTGCATGCAAAGGCAAATTGACTTCCCTACTTTGACTTGCTATTCCCATTTTTGTACGTCTAATAATCACATTAGTCTGTTTGGCCACAGGACTGCACTGAGAGCTTGTGCCAAACATGGTTATCTACAATGTCTGCTAAGTATCAGAGGGGTAGCCGTGTTAGTCTGCTAAGTCTGTTTTTGAGGCTATGCCTATCCTAGGAGCACTTTACCAGTATATAGATCAGAAAGACACTTCTAATTCGAATGCACATCTACTGGCAAAGCTGCACCAGGTACAAGTATAAAAAAAACCACCCCTAAGAGAGAAACAAGCCACATTGGTACAAGTGCAGTTTTGCCAATATAACTGAGTCTGCTCTATGGGTTTCTGCCAATACTCTGTTGGTCAGGGACCACATCTTTTCACACCCCTGACTGATAGAACTGTGCCATCAGAGGCCCTTACCTTAGACATAGCTGAGTCACTGCTTTCCAAGACAGTCTCATACCCTGTAGGCATAGCCTGCTCTGTTGGTTCCCAGATATATTATGTTGCATTTGGCTTTATTCACACACATTTTGTTTGCTTGTGATCATTTAACTAGGTAATTCAGATCATTCTCTAACAGTAACCTGCCCTCCTCACTATTATCCCCCCCAATCTGTTTCATTTGCATTTTACCAGCAAAGATTTTACATTATTGATACAAATTAGAGCCTGTCAATCAGTTAATGAATGTGATTAATGCAAAACAAATTAACTAGATAAAAATAGTCGTGATTCATCGCAGTTTTAATCACACTGTTAAACAATAATACCAATTTAAATTTTATTATAAATATTTGTGGATTTTTTCTACATTTTCAAATATACTGATTTCAATTACAACACAGAATACAACGTGTACAGCGCTCACTTTATATTATTTTTTATTACAAATATTTGCACTGTAAAATAGATAAACAAAAGAAACAGTATTTTTCAATTCATCTCATACAAATACTGTAGTGCAATCTCTATCGTAAAAAAGTCCAACTTACAAATGTAGTTTTTTTTACATAACCGCACTCAAAAACAAAACTTTAGAGCCTACAAGTCTGAAGCATGAAGGGGCATACGAATGTTTAGCATATCTGCCACATAAATACCTTGTAATGCTGACTATAACAGTGCCATGTGGATGCCTGTTTTCACTTTCAGGTGATACTGTAACTAAGAAGCATGCAGCAGTATCTCCCATAAACGTAAATAAACTTGTTTATCTTAGCGATTGGCTGAACAAGAAGTAGGACTGAGTAGACTTGTATGAGGTGAACTGAAAAATACTATTTCTTTTGTTTATCTTTTTTACAGTGCAAATATTTATAATCAAAAATAATATAAAGTAAGCACTGTACACTTTGTATTCTGTGTTGTAACTGGAATCAGTATATTTGAAAATGTAGAAAAACATCCACAAATATAATAAATGTAAATAGGTCTACTATTGTTTAACAGTGAGATTAAAACTGTGATTAACTGTGACTATATTTTTTAATCTCATGATTAATTGCTATTATTTTTTTAATGGTGTGACAGCCCTAATAGAAATATTTATAGGTTTATGGCAGGGTGGATAAAAATCAATTTTAAAAAAACAAAAAACAAAAAAAAAGTTTTATTTAAATTGGATTTTTTGATTTAAATTGGAATTTTTTGATAAAATGCTTTTTGAGGAAAAAACCTATCTAAAGATAGTTTTAATTAAGATACATTATAGCTCAACGATATCATGGAATAGAGATTATAAATTTTAATTCTATAGTATGAGACAATATATTCATGTAATGTTTAAGAAAAGTTTTGTAAATGAGTTCCAATAGTTCATGGATTAGGGACCCAATTTTATGGTGTTCTACAGGCTTCTGTATAGATTATTTAGGTTAATATTTCTATCTACCCAATGAGACTCAGTGCTCAGTCTAGAAGATACCATCAGAGATGCTTAGTTTTGCAGTTCTCAAACTGTGGATTTGTGTCTCCAAAGGTAACATGCTTGTTAACAGCAAAAATGTTTTTAAATAAATAAATAAATAATATATAGAGGTAAGAAATAACAGACCTCAACTCTATTGTCCCTCTGCAAATTTGTGTACACAGTCCAATCCCTTACCTCTCTCTAAAACTGCAAAGTTTCAAAAAGTTCAATGAATAGAAGATTGTTGGGGGCGGAATAGATCTGGATAAGGAGAAGAAGTCTGGAGATAAATGTGAGAAGCGAGGGACATATGCTTGTTTTGTTAAAATATTATAGGTTTGCTGTTGAAGAAAAAAAATCTAGAATACTTAACGTTGTTGTTTTAGTTAAATAAAACAATTTAAATGTCTGTCTGATGATGGTCTCCTCCTAATACAGCAAGAAAATACAAATATTAATGATTAACCTGTTGAATTGGAGAAATTTATGAAGTCATTGGGAAGTGAACTATCTGCTTCAATTACCTTTGGTAAATGAAATAATCAAACAATCATTCATTTTCTGATATAGCTGTAAAACTAATCTGAAAACTTTTCAAAATAAATCACTGTTTAAAAAGGTATAGTGTGTACCTTCTAAAAAATGAAACGTACATCTATCTCTGAGTTGTGAAGAATATGTATTAAGGTTATAACAACCAGTAAGAATGCATTTTTATGTAGAAAGCCATGATTAAATCGAGTCTTCCTGACTAGTGATTTAAATCAAATCCACCCTGGTTCATGGATTCCAAGGCCAGAAGGGGCCATTGTGATCATAGCCTAACCTTCTGAATAGCACAGGCCAGAGAACTTCCCCAAAATAGTTCCTAGAGCAGATCCTTTAGAAAAACATCCAATCTTGATTTAAAAATTATCATTGATGGAGATGGTGCCACAACCCTTGGAAAATTGTTCCAACAGTTAATTACTCTCACAATTAAAATCTTACACCTTATTTGCAGTCTGAAGTTGTCTAGCTTCAACTTCCGCAGCTGCAGCGGCCGGTGCGGCTGACCCCGAAGCCAGTTGCTCAGGTGTGCTGCAGCCAACAGCACCGGCCGCTGCTGGAGTGGCCCTGGGACCAGCCACAATGGCCGCTGCTTGGGCAATTCCTGGGGCCAGCCACACCATCTGTCCCTGGGGATGCCCGAGCAGCAGCGGTCCTGGGAGTGGCCGGAGTAGCAGCCCGGGGGAGCACCTGAGCATCAGCCCCGGGGGTGGCCCCAGGGAACGCCCAAGCAGCAACGGCTCCAGGGGTGGGTAGAGAAGCGGCCCCAGAGGTTGTTGGTAGAGTGGTCCCTGGGGGCCTTGGAGCAGCAAGCCACCAGGGGCAGTCAGTGCCCACCGCTGGAGCAGGGGCTCCCCGAAGCAGCAGGGCACCAGGAGCAGACATTTAGTCATCATAGGTATTTATATTAAAAACCAGGGGCCGTGAATTTTTGTTTATTGCCCGTGACCTGTCCATGACTTTTACTAAAAATGCCCATGATTAAATCTTAGCCTTACCCATTATTACCCGTGTAGGTACTTATAGAGTAATCAAGTCACCTCCTAACCTTCTCTTTGTTAAGTTAAACAGATAGAGTTAAAGAGCTCAATCACTACAAGGCATGTTTTCTAATCCTTTAATCATTCCGTGGCTCTTCTCTGAACCCTCTCCAATTTATCAACATCCTTCTTGAATTGCAGGCACTGGAACTGGATACAATATTCCAGCAGTGGTTACACCAGTGCTAAATAGAGGTAAAATAATCTTTCTACTCCTGTGCGAGAATCCCCTCTGTTTACGCATCCCAGGATTGAATTAGCTCTTTTGGACACAGGGTCACACTGGAAGCTCATGTTCAGCTTATCCACCACAGCCCCCAAATCTTTTTCAGTCACTGCTTCCCAGAATAGAGTCTACCATTCTGTAAGTATGGACTACATTCTTTGTTTCTACATGTACACATTTACATTTAGCCATTTTAAAACACATATTGTTTGCTTGCACCCATCCAATCCAGATCGTTCTGTACCAGTGAGTCGTCCTCTTCACTTTTTGTGTCATCTGCAAACTTTATCAGTGATGCTTTTATGTTTTCTTCCAGGCCATTGGTACAATATTAATTAGAGTAGGGCCAAGAACTGATCTTTCTAGGATCCCACTGGGGAAACACCCATTCAATGATGATTCCCCGTTTATAATTATAGTTTGAGAACTACCAATTAGCCAACTTATGTGCCGTGTTAATTTTATATTGTTCACTTTTTTTTTTAATCAAAATGTTGTAGGGTACGCAAGTCAAACACCTTACAGAAGTCTATGTATATTATATCAACACTATTACCTTTATCAACCAAACTTGTAATCTCAAGCATTGGACAAATAACTGTTATGTGGGGAAAGAGCGTCTTTTTGTAAAACTTGACAACCAGAGAGTTGCGCGACCCTTGTTTCCTGATGAAATTTACATATATTATGGATGATTAAATTTGTGCCAAAGTTTCTGATTGTCCTCAATGAATCATTACTGGTTTTCAGTTAAGGTTGTTTGAGCCAACTTAACTGTGCATTTTCATGTTTTCAGAAGTTATGGGACATAAGATTTAACCTTAACTTTGCATTCATGTCTTGGGTTGTTTAAAAACAAAACAAAACAAAAAACAGGTATTTGTTGATTTTTCTAGTTCTATACATCTGAATGTCACTCAAGTATTTAAAAATTGGACTCTTCTTTCTCTTTTCATTCTCAGCCCATAGGAGGAATAGCTTGTTTATAGAAGAGACAGACAGAACCAACTACTGAGGGAAAGCCACAAGGAAGAGATGAGTTTTGCATTTTAATTCTGAACATGGGGAGGCCCTTCACCCATCAGACTCTTAATCTTAACTTTGTTTTGAGTACGGGAATTAGCTATTCTTAGAATCTTAACAGAGAAAGTGCATACCTGGGGTCTCATTGCACACACAGCTTTCTCTACCAGCACTCCCCACCCACATCCCCGGGGCTCAATATGTGTCCTGTTCTCCCCTCTAACTTCTGCCCTCCCCATCCAGTGCCCCAAAGCAAACACAACCCTGCCTCTACTAGTTTTTAACTCCCATCTCCTTTCCTGGGGCCCTAAGTGCATCCTCACCTCCATCCCCTTTCCTGAGGCCTCAGACTGCACAAATGTTACATATTTGAGGGCCAGAAGTGACCATTATGATCATCACCTGACCTCCTGCATAACACAGGCAAGAGAATTTTACCTAGTCATTCCTACATCTACCACAGTAACTTGTGATTGAAGCAAGCATATTTTTCTACTTCTTAGGCCTGGTCTATACTTAGAAGTTTTACTGATAACTGTTTCAGCTAGGGGTGATTTTTTCCCCTAGCAATTACACGAGCAAAAGCCCTAATGTGAACAGAGTTATACTGGTGTGAAGATGACATACTGGAACAGTTAGTGCCCTTCCCATACAGGAATAGGTATAATGGTGTGAAGCAGCTTGAGATCAATACAACTAAGTCCAAACTAGGGGGGTTGTTCCACTTTAACTATACTGCTACAGTAACTTTTATGTGTAGACAAGCGTTTGTAGTCCCCTCCACATTCGCTCTCACTCCTGCTTCAGATCACAGACTGCACCCCTTTTGACAATAGCTGGAAGCCTCTCAACCTGGGGGGCATGCGGACCAGGGTCCAAAGGCAGAGGCATCACATGAATAATCAGGTCTGGCATCATGATGGAGATGGGCTGTCAGCTACAGACTCAGGTAAGCAGTTTTCACCAGACATTGCTTTAGTCAGGAGGGAGGTGATTTACTGTGTAGATTAGAAGCATTCTACACAAGGTAAAGGAAGATGACCAGGTCACAGAGATTTCAGCTGCTACAAGACTGGAAGCTGCATTCTAGAGAAAGGACAAATCTCTAGAGCCAGCATTTCCTGAGGTATACTATTTCCTTTACGCCCCCCACCCCCTTTCAAACAGCTACAGAGATATTGAATTTTCCCCAGCACAAATACTATAGAGAATACCCAGAACAGCAGCTTTTAGTCAAAGGAAATTCCACACACTAGCGAACTAAGGGCTGAGTTCATTTCCCTACAGATGAAAAAAGGAGAAATCTCAGAACCTAGGATTTTAGCACAGTGGGAAGTTACTGGTGAATTATGGCATACTAAATGTTACTAGACTCTAGAACGCTAAGCATCTACACAGAAGTTTGC
This sequence comes from Emys orbicularis, assembly GCF_028017835.1. Classification (NCBI taxonomy): domain Eukaryota; kingdom Metazoa; phylum Chordata; order Testudines; family Emydidae; genus Emys; species Emys orbicularis. The sequence continues at coordinate 131,499,701 of NC_088689.1, forward strand.
TACACATATTCTAATGTTAGCCCTTATGCCTGCAAGTCTAAATAATTGTTTTGAGCCCATCTTGTAAGTACTAGTGTACCCAGGAACTGGCAAATTAGCTCACACAATACAATTATACCTACTACTGTCCCACAGTACACCAGTCACTGCTCATAGCAATTGTGCCAGGAACTCTGGTAGAGGGTCACAGAGGGCAGTGTCCTTGCATCGTTTTACTATACTGCTGTATGCAGCCACAGGGATGAATGCAAGTGTGGAAGCTCTGTAATATACCAGCTACAGAGGCCAATACTAACATTCTACTTTTCCAGCATAGAGGCGGCAGAGAAGTCTAAGGCAGTCTAAATAAGTCATAGGAGTTTAAATGGGAAGTCCTGTGGTAAACAGAGCCCTAGACTTGGATTCAGGAGACCTGAATTATATTCCTGGCTCTGCTACTGGCCCGCTGGATGACCTTGGGCAAGTCACTTCCCCTCTCTTTGCCAACGTTTCTCCATGTGTAAAACGGGGACAGTGACACTGACTGTTTTGTGAGCTACTAGTGAAAAGCACTGTATAACAGCTAAGTATATTAAGAGAAATGTTGCACTGCTTTAACTAAATGGATTTTAAAGCAATCTCTATAAACTGATGCAAAGTCCAACAGAGACATTTAAACCAGTTTAACCTTTGCTTAAATCAGTCTGGCAATTTGATAATTCACTGACAGAAGCTAAACCAGTTTAAGCATTGGCTAAATTACACCTCTACCCCGATATAACGCGGCCCGATATAACATGAATTCGGATATAACGCGGTAAAGCAGCGCTGTGGGGGGGCGGGGCTACGCACTCCAGCAGATCAAAGCAAGTTCGATATAACGCGGTTTCACCTATAACGCAGTAAGATTTTTTGGCTCCCGAGGACGGTGTTATATCGAGGTAGAGGTGTAGTTTAAGTTGTCAATAAAGAGGGTTTTGATTGGCTTAGCTAAATAGATTTTAATTCTATTTAAACAGTGTAACTTTTCTCATATAAACAAGGCCTAAATCAAAATTTTTCACTTCTAATGACATCCTGCAGCAGCTCAGGTTACTCAAGGTACATTTTTATTTCTTAACCTCACACACTACCCTTGTCTAAAAGCCTCTTCCTAAATTTCAAAGAGCATTTATGCTTGTTCTAAAAGAGACTGTCAATTTGTCATCACTTTTGGAATATACATCAAGGCCATTTTTTGGTTTGTCTGCCATCTTGCCCAAAAACTCTGATGGCATAATTCCTTCAGCATGTTGCACTGGCTCTCACACCCTCACAGTAAAGAGAAATGAACCTATAAGTGCATGGAAAAAGGGAGTCAACCCTCGAACTCTTGCGTTAGAGCGACACCATTAAGTTTCAGATTTGATTCCTTTCCTGAGACTGATTAGCTCAAGTGAAATGGTCAGCAGCTGGTGGGTTCTAGCTGAAAACTACAAGTACTCTACCCAGAGTAAGAACATAAGAACATAAGAAAGGCCGTACGGGGTCAGACCAAAGGTCCATCTAGCCCAGTATCTGTCTACCGACAGTGGCCAATGCCAGGTACCCCAGAGGGAGTGAACCTAACAGGCAATGATCAAGTGATCTCTCTCCTGCCATCCATCTCCATCCTCTGACGAACAGAGGCTAGGGACACCATTCTTACCCATCCTGGCTAATAGCCATTTATGGACTTAGTCACCATGAATTTATCCAGTCCCCTTTTAAACATTGTTATAGTCCTAGCCTTCACAACCTCCTCAGGTAAGGAGTTCCACAAGTTGACTGTGCGCTGCGTGAAGAAGAACTTCCTTTTATTTGTTTTAAACCTGCTGCCTATTAATTTCTTTTGGTGACCCCTAGTTCTTGTATTATGGGAATAAGTAAATAACTTTTCCTTATCCACTTTCTCAACATCACTCATGATTTTATATACCTCTATCATGTCCCCCCTTAGTCTTCTCTTTTCCAAACTGAAGAGTCCTAGCCTCTTTAATCTTTCCTCATATGGGACCCTCTCTAAACCCTTAATCATTTTAGTTGCTCTTTTCTGAACCTTTTCTAGTGCTAGAATATCTTTTTTGAGGTGAGGAGACCACATCTGTACACAGTATTCGAGATGTGGGCGAACCATGGATTTATATAAGGGCAATAATATATTCTCAGTCTTATTCTCTATCCCCTTTTTAATGATTCCTAACATCCTGTTTGCTTTTTTGACCGCCTGACAGACAGAGAATCTCCAGATTTTTGAATCTCTGCACTAGATTAGGATCACAAGGTGAGGCTAAGTGTGGGAGGGTGTGAATTTGCAGAACCCTCATCTCTGGGCTTCATTATTTTTTTCACCTCTTCAACACCACATCCCTCCCACCTATGCCCTATCTCCCATCCATTCAAAACACAACCACTAAAATGATCAGCCTCTCCCACTTTAACTATATCAGGTTCAAGATTTTTGTCCTATTCTTCAAAACCCTTCCCTTCATCACATCACCTAGGGACCATTGCCAGCTGAAGATGCCAGATAGCTCCAGCCACTCCTTTCTACCCTCCACACACCTCCTGCCTCAGTGGGTGGAGTGGCTCAAGAGCATGAGTACCAACCTCAGAGCAGACTGTTACAAACCAGCACACAAATGGCAAACTGATTGTGAAATCTATACTTAGATCTCACCAACCCAGCATCAAGTGTGAACTCCTTAAGCACTATAAAGGCCTTAACATGGAGTCACAGACAGTCCCCTTGGATACTCTGTCTAACTTACCACCTAGGCAAGCCTGCCTTTGTGATAGATGGTCCCTTACACCAAAAATCCCAACAATATTCAGGTTACTCTCAGTTTCAAAGGACCAGTCACTTACCCCAGGTCAATTGTACCTCAGATCTATCACCACACACAACACTTGTAGCCAATCCTATATTAAACATTGTAGTTATGTTCCTGAAAAATGCTCCTTTAAGCAAACGATGTTAAGTGAATCCAATTTCCCCCATAAGAATTAATGTAAATGGGGGGGTTAGGTTCCAGGGAAATTTTTTTCACCAGACAAAAGACTGTATCATATAATATTATACACACACACACTACAAGTTTTAAACAAACAATTTAATACTGTACACTGCAATGATGATTGTGAAGCTTGGTTGAGGTGGTGGAGTTAGAGGGTGGGATATTTCCCAGGGAATACCTTACTGCTAAATGATGAACTAGCACTCGGCTGAACCCTCAAGAGTTAACACATTGTTATTAATGTAGCCTCACACGCTACAAGGCAGCAGGAATGGAGGGAGGAGACACAGCATGGCAGAGAGAGACAGAGACATAGAGTGAGTGTGTGTGAGTGAGAGAGACACACACACACACACCGTGTGTGTGAGAGAGATGCACATTGCCCCTTTAAGTACGCTGACACCACTCTAAGTACATTGCCTTTTTAAGTAGATCAGCAAGTACCTAGTGGTTTTATCTGCAGACAACATTCCCAGTGTCAAAAGCCCTGAATCAGCAGTGGTCTCAAAGGTCATCTAATATGCAGCCACTTCCATATCTTGTGAGTTATTCAAAAGACCCAATCTCTACATGCAATGCCACTATAGCTGCAACCAGAGGCACCCAAACTAACAGCCCCAATTTAAAGATGAAGGGAGGGTAGTGGCAGGATATATTCTGTGAGGGGGGCCAATGACACTGGAATGCACTACCACTTCTTGGCATGCCAAAGACCAGATTGGTTAACTTTCCGGGGATGCTGTAATGCCTGTCTTTTTACCCACACACATTTAGGGAAGGGTCAGAAATATAGGGCCGTGAGATAGGGATTATAGTGCATGTTGGTTTTACTGTTAAGTATTATGGTGGTTTATGTGAGCAGTTATTTGGTAATTTATCTTTCTGCAGACTTTAATTGCCAGGTGAAGGTGTTTTAAACTGAACCGTAATCAAGGACCATACCAGACCTCCAGTAGCCAATTAGAATCCACCAAAAGGCAGTCCCATGTCAGCTTCTGGAGCCTCTCTGCTCAAATGTTTACAGCTCCTTTACTAATCTGTCCTGTGCTCAAAGTACATTGGGAACTAATCTAGAAAAAGTGACAGCCACCACTTTTCTAGCAGAGCCAACAAATGATAAACTTCATAAGTAAGTCAAGGGATCCTATCAACTTAAAGTCCATGTACACTAAACCCCCAAGGTAGCAAGAGCGTGCCAGATATACCACAATTCAGAGGCAAGCACTGTAAGTACTTCAGCAGCTAGGCCTTGCTGGTGCTAGCCCTGGTAGGTTCAAACAACCATTCAGACACATGGCTAAAGGAGCAGATACTTTCCTTGGGGGGCGGGAGGGGTCAGAAAAGGGATAGGTTGCAAATACCATAGGTGTAGAGGCTTAAACAGGTACACTTCAAAATGAGCCACAGTGGTTCTTGTGTGGGCCCCAAGGGCAGTCCAATCAAGGATTAGGGCTCTTCAGGCCCAGTGCCTGGGGGGCCCTCTCCAGTTCAGTTTCTAGTCAAACCAATAGAAGCTTGCAGGTCTCCAGGCCAGACCCAGTGGTATTTCTCTCAACGGGGTCCCACTGCACTGGCTCCCTGCCCAAGTGCTACAGCTCACCCCCGAGTCCCATGCAGACCTGCACCCAGCTGTAATGCCCAGCAGTCACAGCATGTTCCACATGTGGCTCTATGCATAATTCCTGGAGTGCTTCTCAGCAGCTCCTAACTAACACGGCTGGCTCCTGCTTCCCAGACAGCTAGGGTGACCAGATCACAACACTAAAATATCAGGACACAATGGGTTGCCGTCAGCCCCGCCCACAGTCCACCCAGGCTCCGCCCCCACTCTGACCCAGGTCCCGCCCCCTCCCCGCTCAGCCACCCCCCCCACCACGCCCTTCCTCATCTCCCGGTCCCCTCCTGGCTTGCTGTGTCCTTCCTCAGTCCCCCACCCACCGCTCACCTCCTCACCCCGCCCGCTTCTTCACCCTCCCCGCCCGCCACTTGCCCCATGGGCACCGACTTCCCCTCTGCTGGGTGGGTGCTCACCCACCCCTAGCCTCTTCCTGCCCAAGCATCCACCCCCATTCCATCCCCTTCCCCCAAGTCCCTGCCCCTGCCTCTTTTCCACCTCCTCTCCTCTCCCTCCTGGAAAGTGCTAAGCGCCGCCAAACAGCTGTTAGGCAGCGAGAAGCGCTGGGAGGGGGGAGGAGTGGGGATGCAGCACGCTCATGGTAGGGGGGGAGAAGGAGGCGAGGAGGGGGGAGCTTGGCTGCAATTTTTCCCTGTGGGTGCTGCAACCCTGGAGCACCCACAGAGTCGGCACCTCCCTCCCACTTGCCTCCTTACCTGAATATCGGGACAAATGGCGTCCTGATCGTACATTGATTGGGACGCGGGACAAAGGGTTAAATATCGGGCCATCTGGTCACCCTACAGACAGCTCACTCAAATCTTGGTTCAAGCCCTTCCTCCTACCCAGCCTGGGGAAAGAGCAGTGTAGTGGGGAGGGCGCTGATGGGAGTTGTGCTCCCCTGCTTATCAGAGCCATCACAAACCGCATTTTGCCATATGGTGCTGGATTGCAGCACTCAGGTTTTCCTATAGCACCCATGACCATAGAGTCTAACAGACAAGCCCCCGTGAAGTGACAGCAGCTCTAGAGGTCATCTAACAGCAGACTGGACACCCCACGCACATACCAACAGCAGATCCAGCACCAAACTGAGAAGCTGCAACTTTTATGAGCAGATGGCAAACTGCAATCCAGATTATTATGATGAACTGGTGAGGTTAGTGTGACATGGTTTATTTGGAGCTACCCTTGAAAGTTTTCCATGGAACTGCAGCAGTTAATAGTTCACCTCCAAAATTGATTAGGGGCCTTTGCCTGTCATAATAGGTGACATCTATGCTCCACACTGCTGTTATAAAGCAGCAAGTGCACTTGCCGATCTTGCAGGCCATGTTTAAAGCTGTAAATAACCTAATTCCAGCCCAGGGTAATGCCTGAGTAACACAATATGGCCAAATGGCTGTATTTATCTATAGAGACTACAAGTCCCAGCATGCAATAATAAGATGCTTGACTGGAGCATTGCATGCCAGGATCTGTAGTCTGGATAGGCCACCTCTCCACATTAAACACAAGAAGCTTCAATACACTATCATATACAAAAGTTAGAGGTGGGCCCCTAACAAATTTCCAATGCAGCTTCCTTGGGTTCAGCCATACTCTTATTTTACAGAAAAGTCCTTTCCAGCAAAGGTATCTAGAAGATATCTATAATCCTGACTTCTTAAAAAAACAGGAGTACTTGTGGCACCTTAGAGACTAACAAATTTATTAGAGCATAAGCACAAGTACTCCTGTTATTTTTGCGGATACAGACTAACAGGGCTGCTACTCTGAAACCTGACTTCTTAGTAATTTATTTCTATGCATAAATGTGACTATATGACAGTAGAGCCTCAGTAATTCACAATTTTCTATAGTGCTTTGATATTTTACAAGCAAAACAGAGATTATGACTGCAAAAGTCACTGTGAAATAAGGAATTAGCTAATTTCTGAGTAAAAAAGGGATAATCCATCACAAAATGTACTGTTCTTTTATTTGACAAGTATTTAGTTTTGTTTACAATACAGTATATTGTACTAAAGAATATTTTGTAATATATTTTACAGAAGTAATGAGACATCACTGCAGTTCCCTGCTATTAAGTCTTGTGAGAAACAAGGAGAGACTGCCCTATGTGTGCAAATTATGGGGTGTGCAGATCTGTAAAATTTTAGATTTACATTTTCTAAAAATATTTAAAAGGTTTTTCCATTTTAAAACTCAAGTTAATCAAGAATTTTTATTACACCACCACCTTGAGGCCCCAACTGACATTGAACCTCCATTGTGGGAGGCCCTGTAAATACACATAGTAACAGTCCCTGCCCTGAAGAGCTTACAACCTAAACACAGGACAAGCAAGGAGGAAGATAGGAAGCATTACCTCCATTTTACATGAGGAAGTCAAATGCAGACTGTTAGCCCAAAGTTACAAGGGAGACTGTGGCAGAGCCAAATAACCACACCACCTGAGCCCCAGTGAAGCACCCTAACCACATCCCCTGCACCCTTAGAATTCATAAATCTACAAAGATGCTTTGAATTGCACATGGGAAGCCAAGTGAATCCCAACCACATCCTACATCCTACTTAACTTGCCCATTTAAACATGTAACCTTTTCCTAAAGATATAGCTATGGTAAACTTTTTCTTTTATTTTTTAAGTATAGCAGAACGTAGTGGATCACACTTATTGAAATACTAAAAATTAATCTACAATCACATTATTGGAAACATTTATTATGAAGTGCAACTTTACAGGATCTGAACTCAAAACCTTGAAAACAAAGTAGAAACTTATTCACTAAGCAGTGTCTTTGGTTAAAAGCCATAGTGATTTAAAGGCATACTTTGGTCATTAGAGAACTCCGATACTGTTTCATTAATTTAAATGACAAAGTATTAAAAACAACATCACAAAGGGGAAGCAACACCACCATATTTAAGGTTGAGATGAGCTTACTGTTTAATATATGAACTGCAAGTTTAGTTCCAGAGGCATTCAAAATTTAATAAAATAGGTTTTGCTCATTCAACAAAAGAGTAAGACATTTTCATACAATACATAAGGAACTCAAATGTCAAATTATTTTTGCAACACTGGAAGTCTGTGCAAAAAAAAAAAAAACCCACTACATCGTTTAGTATTGTCAAGAAAAACTCCAAGTTCCTCCTTAAACTTGATCTTGTCCTGTGGTATCAATAGATATGCTTTAGTTAAAAAAAGCATGGTTATATATGTGATTTCATATTCATTCTTTATCAGAGACCTGCATACCAAATTGGTTCACTTTAAAAGACAAAAAAGGATTATCTTAGCACCAGCACTCCAAACTGTTTCCTCTGCCACTGACATAACAGGTAAAATATTGCAATCCTGTTGATGCCCAAGACAGAAGAGAACATAGCTCACTCTCCTTGAGTGGTATGAGCTCTGCAGGGTCAACGGGAATAAGCTTGTTTGAATCAGTAAGTTAGCAGCCAAGACAAACAAAACATCAGTTCACAACGGGTAAAGTGGTGCCATTTTCAGTCACTCTTTTGACTATAAACACACTAAGGATGATATAGGGTGTTCCATTCTAAACACCTTTTCAATTCATAGTTTTCTTTAAATTCTTTAAGGGATAAAATTTCTCACAGATTGTCTCAACCCAAAAGATTTTGTTTTTAAGTGAGAAAAAAAAGAATCAGTTCAGCTAGTTCGGAGTTAGGTGGGTAAACAACGTTTTACTTTTTAAACTGCTTTTGTGCGTGTGTGTGAGTGAGTGAGAGAGTGAAATACCAGCTTTGTTCAAACATAGCCCTTCCAAGTAATAATAATAATGCCCATGTGTTATATTGGTTTTCATCCATAGATCTCAAAGCACTTCACAGTCCTTAATATACTTATTCTCTCAACACCCTGTGAGGTAGGGAAGCATCATCATCTTCATTTTATAGCTGGGAAACGACAGCACAGAGGCTAAGTGACTTGTCCAAGGTGTCACAGGAAGATTTGAGAGAGCAGGGAAATGAATCCAGGTCTCCCAGTACCCTAACCACTGAACCATCCATCCCGCTCCAAGTTATGAACCACTAAATCTAAGTACTTAAGCTTAGAATTTCAGGATTTTTGTACATTTATGATTTCCAGAACAATGTTCACTAGAACATATTGCACAATCTATTCTATAAGGTTCACAGCTGCAAATGTTAGTGATAAAGTTATGTACAAATTTCCAATGTAACTTGTTTTCACTTTCTGAAAATTCCTCCTTTGGGGGCTATAACTTTTCAATCTTGATCTCAGCCCTTAGAAGAAGTTTTAAAAAAAATCCCTTTAGCCACTTTCAAGAGTAAAGGAAAATTATAACCCTACTCCAATAACTGAAAATTGGCTGAACAAAAAATCTCCAGACTTGCCACACAGTTCATCCTCCAAGAGGAAGAATGCATCTTTGATAATTACAGAAAAAAATTAGAAACTGGGAGCAGCTGAAAAATTGTTTCTTCAGCATGCTCAGTGGGAATTAGCTAAGATTTCAGCAGCTTAATAAGCCCCACCCCTTTGTAACTCAGTGAGGAGGCCAGGCAAACTGCATATTCTCCCTGCTCAGTAGGGACAGGAGTTGCTGCTAGGAAGACTTGCTGTAGGAATACTGGAAAAGTGCCACTGAAAGAGCAAATTCCTGCAAAACAGCAACTTCAGCAAGGAAAGGAGAAAACTGAAGACATGAAAAATTGTAGATTCCACAATTTCTAGGTGTCTAATTTTTGCTGCATTCCAGTTACCTGCAAATTCTAATATTTCATTTTTTAAAAGTTCCCTTTTCCCATTGTCAAGATACTTTCTGATGTAAACAGTGTCACTGCCATATTACCCCAGACTTGTACTGTCTACAAATGAAATAACAAGCAGCAAAGGTGCTACAAACTAACTGCTGCCACATCCTATTCCTTTAAATGAAGCATGAACTTTAAAGTCTATATTAGCCTAATAACCATATGTAAAAGACCAAAAAAATTAAATACAAAAGTTGTTAATGTAATATGTTTATTTAATGGTGAATAAGTGAAGACAGAACTGTTAAGGTTTTCATATTAATCATTTGCCCATATCATACGTGTATTTATTTAAATATATATTCATTACTTGCTCACAATACTGATTATGTTACTACTATAAAAACCTTCATACTTATATCCTGATTTGTGTACTAAAAACTTATAATCTTAATATTTCATTAGCATATTTTACGTATATTAAGTTATGCATTTAACAACTCAAAGAATGAGTCCAATGTGCATGCACAGGAGCAGAATAACTTTTCGTGAACCTTGACTTTTGAATTTCCTGAACTTTGTGCATTTGTTATGTTTGTATTACCACAGCGCCTTAAAGGAACACCGTTCAAGATATTTAAAATCCACATTTTTGTCTACTATCACATTAAAAAAATAAATATTTTTAAAAAGTTGACTTGCTGCATTTCTCTCAGCTGGGACACTAAAGACAGACAAGTCAGTCTGTCAATTTCATTTTCCGGTTATCATGCACTAAACCTCAGTATTTCAGCTACAGAAAGTGCAGGGGAATGTTTGTATTTTAAAAAAACCTGTTTCCACTGGAAATACTTGCATATTTCATGTAATATTTCTACTAATCTGAAATTTTCTAAGGGTTTGTTTTTAAAGAGCATAAACAGGGTGAAATCTGATCCAACAGTATCTCTTTAATATTGCACTAATGAGCTTTTTTCTAACTTAGCTTGAATGAAAACAATGCCTCTCAAAATGAGAGTTGGCTGCAAATGACAGCTAAGTATATGTAAAATGAGGTCATGCCATCTTGGACTGTAATCTCAGATATCATTAGCTAATCAGTATTACATTCAGGTCAGGACAACTCCAACAAATCCCAGGGTGGTCTAGAAAGTGTTATCAGTTATGTCTTCCCACTGAGTCAGCAGTGAATTAATGCCCCATTTATTGTGTTGGGGGCACTGCAAAATAAAGGCTGACTTGCAACTAGTGAAGATCCCTTTATACTTTTTACACGAGCAAGGAAGTAAGACCTGGTGCCCTGGCGAAATTCTAAATCGGGTAATTACTGCTGTCCTGTTGTAGTGTACTATTAAATAACTGCCACGTTCCACCCACAAGGTGGCTGCATTTCAGTTGTACGTGCAGAGATTACTCTAAGTTTACTTTCTAAAATACTGTGGAATCTACATCTCAAATATAAGATGTTGTGCACCAATTATATTGTTTTGGAATAAGAAAATGATTCCTGACAGTCAAGCAAATTTATTACAAACATTAGTTCAGATAAAATGTACAGTTAATCAGAAAACTACAAACTAACATGATATTTTATGAAAAAAGCCTAGTAGTTATATTTTGTTAGCACAAACCAGATGGGTGTTTGCAAAGACTATGACTGTTTTAAAACACTTGGGTACACTTGTTTTACATATTGCTTTATCATTTTGTTACATGAATTATGTATACAAATTTCAAGTTTTCAGATGTACTAATTTTTAAAATATATTTTTAATCGGGGATATATTTTTATCGGTTATTCAACATGGTACAGACAATGTCCAACACAAGATGTATCTCAAAAAGTAGAGTAGTTAGATTTAAATAGTTTTTTAAAAGTCAATTATTTCTCCTAAAAAGGAAATCTCTATTAAAACCAATTAGACAGTCCACTGCAGTGTGGTGCCTGCCAGCTGCTCTTCACACAATACACAGTCGTGGCAAAAATGGCCCTTTGCCACAGATCCTGCAAATTGTTGCTAAATTAAATATTGGAGGCAGAGTGACATGTTTGCAGAGGTGGCATTTGCCATATATTTCACTATCTACAGCAGGGAAAATGGCTCAGTAACCGAGGGAAAGTATTTCCTACATCTTTTGGTAGGCATCCAAATGCAGAAGAGGCTATATGCTATACATTTTGCTGTGCGGGTACAGCAAAAGGGGGAAAGTTCTTTAGACTGTGTTTTGTTGTTAGTTCCAAAGTTGAGCTGGGCCACTATTTTGACTGTTCTCTGCTCTGTGAATGGAAAATCCCCTCTCAGCAGCAGCAGGCTGGTGTCTGCAGCACACACCCACTGCACACAGCAGAAATTCCAGTCAATAAGGCAAATGGGGCCCAGCCGATGGAAGGGGAGGAAGGAGACATACGAACAATAAGGAAAGCATCTGGCTGTATGACTAACTGGAAAGGAGACTGGAGTCAGATGTAGATTGCAGTCCCAGATCCAAGGCTACAACTGTCTCTCTTGCTATAGGAAAAGAATATCAATTCTCACTGTCCTAATTTTGCATAGAGAGAGACAAGATGGGTGAGGTAATACCTTTTACTAGACAACTTTCAAGCTCCATCGAACTCTTCAGTTCTCTGGAGCACAAAAGCTTGTCTCTTATTGGACCAACTTCTGTTGGTGAAATAAAAGATATTACTTCACCCACCTTGTGTGTCTCATATCCTGGGACCAACACAGCTACAACAAAGTGGAAACTAGTTTTGAACAGACTGGAAACAACTAAAAAAGCCAGCTCAGGGTTTCCAGCCCACATCCTACTGCAATTCTATGAACCAAACAATGAAATCCAGCCTGTAGTTTTATCCAGCTGGAGCAAGATTTACACACTTCTGCTTCAGAGCTGTGGATGCAAAAGCAAAGCCCTTTCTCCGAACAGGAACCAGCCATCTCCTAAGCACAGTACTAATGGAGGCTGCTCTGCTGTCCTTCCCTGGAGACAGCAGCCAACACTACTGAAGCTTCTCACGTAGCAACCAGAGCTCCCGAGCCAACTGCAGCTGCTGTCACTGCCTTGAACACTTACCCACAGGATCCACAGCAAAGCAACACCCTCCTTACTTCCTTCACCTTTGTGCTTCAAGCCAGAAGGCTGGAAACAAAATGACTTCCTGGGCCAGTTACAGAAAAATTCCTAGTACCTCCTTCATAGGTGAAAAGGGAAACTCCTACTCCCTATTAAGGAAATACTGAACTCTTTGTCTAGCCTTAGATTTTTGCTTTTAACAGCAGCACCTCCAAAGTGTCAATTTGGAATTAAAAAAAAAAAAATGCTGCCAAAATCATGGGTTTTGCAACAATAGTCCCATCCCCCACAAGATAATATTAATTCACTCTCCTGCCCACAACCTCTGCCTGAGTGAACCTTAAACACTCCAATTACATAATGGGACAGAGAGAGACTGCAGGAGGCCACTGCAAGGCCTGCAAAGAGCTATTATCTCCTTAAAGCATCATTGGCCTCTGCAGAGAGCTGGAAGAATCCCAATGGTATATTTTAATCACTGTACAATAAAATCCCAGGACCCCTCTGCACAACAGACTATCTGCTGCCTGTTGAGAATCCCCTTCATTACATCAATTTTCCCTGCTTAGAAGCACAAGGAACCACATCTCAGTTCCTTCCTTCTGTCAGAGAACAGGAACGTGAAGTTCTTCCCAGAGCCACTTTCCAGCTTAGAGAGCCAAGCCCAACATTTTACAAGACATATGACATACAACAAAGGAGCTCTGTTTGAACAGTAGGCCATTGGCATCCAAGGACGAGCTGCTGGAGACACAGGTGACCTTGTCACAGTTGTATGCTGTTAAAAACATGAACTGTGTTTTAGTTAGGTCCTGAGCCTAAACAGCCAGGTAGGGAGGCTGGGAATCCACCCAGCAGGAGAAACACGACAGACAACCAAATGCAGGAAAATCCGTGCTGCAGCCTCCAGCACAAGGCAAGAAAAGAGGAGAGGATTATTAGTGAGCACACTGTACAGGCACCATGAGAAAGCAGAAAATGCAGGTCAAACACCTCCTCCCCCATACCCTGAAGGGACCAGCAGCTCAGAGCTGACAGCAGGGACAGGAAAGGAAACAGCAGCCCAGAGCAAGCTGCTTCAAGACAGAGGGTGATCCTCTCATTCCTGTGAAGCAATAATCTTGGAGTGGAAGTGATTAGCACAAAAGGGGGCTTTCCCACAATAGTGACTTTCCCCTCTCCTCTCTACAAGCAGCTCAAAGGCAACTGACAAAGCTCCACTGTACCGACCACCACCCACACAGAGACTTGCCTGGGAACCAAAACAAACTGAATTAATCAGAATCTCTCTCTCTCTCTCCCATGATAGCCACAACTCTGCCCTCCCAAGACAGGCAGATGCACACACGGAGGAGAAACGCCATGATTCCCTCTGGCAATTAGCTAGGAGTCCCCGTCCTCACCAACCCCAGAGCTGGGTAGTCCCCAATACCCTGGCTGGGGCTCCCATCTGTACAAACACCTCCCCACATCCAGACGAGACACTCCTCCCACTTGTTCCCCCACCCTCCTCAGGGCTTAGCCAGGGCTCCCCCCCACACGCATTCGTTTCCACCCCAAGGGCTCGTGTCCCCCCCCGGGGCTCGGCCAGCCCCCCCGCCCCACTCGGTCCCCTCAGACTCGGATAGGGGTCCCGCGGACTCGTCCTCCTCCCCGCGCTCGGCTAAGGGACCCCACCCCCCCTCGGCTAGGCTGCGGGTCCCCCGCGGCCCTCCCCGTTCATCACCGCCCCCTTCCCATCCCAGGCCCGGCTGCGAGGGCCCCGTGCGCCGAGTTTCTCTCGCGCAGTCCCCTGGGAACGGAGACCAGGCAGCGAGCGGCGGCAAGAGCGATCCCTGGGCCGAGAAGAGAGGCAGGTAGGGAGCGGCTGCAGCCGGCCGGCACCCGTGAGGTGCTGCCGGGGACGCAGGCCGCGGGCCCGTCACCCCGCGGGGCGCCCCGGGGCTCCCTTCCCCCAGAGCCCGCCCCCTACCTGGCCGGCCCGTTGCCCGGGCCCCCGCGCGACACTAGGCCCGGCTCGGCGCCACGGCGTTTCCTGGGCAGCAGACGGGACCGAGACCCTCTGCGGCGGCGGCAGCCTCGGCCCCTCCCCCTCAGCACCACTGGCTGCGCCTCTTCCACGGGCCTGGCGGAAACAGCACTGAGCGCACGGGGCGCCCCAGCGCTGGCGCCAGGGGCTATCCGGACACGCCCACCGCCACTCCCCATTGGCTGCACCGTCGCCTGGCTCCACCCATTTCAACCATATCCTGGCAGCAGCACCCCTTCGAGCCTCACCTATTCACACTTTCGATTGGCCCCTGGTCGAGCAGGCCACGCCCATGCCCACATCGCATTGGCTACAATTGGCCCGCCCAGTCGCTCTCGCCACAGAGGCGGCTTCCTATTAGTGTCCCAAGCTGCCACTGCGAATGGAGTAGCGACGACAGAGAAGACGCGCGAGCGGCTGCCTTACGGCTAGTACAGGAGCCCCGCTGCAACTTCGAGGGCGGCTCCTATTGGCTATAGGGTGTATCAGGCCGTCTTGAAAATATGCTCTGGTTGGCCGATCCTCCCGTCAGTTAGGGACAAGTATCGGCGTTGGGCATGGAGTTAGCCGCTCTACGTGACCGGGGGCGGAGCCGGCCTATGATTGGTTCGGCGCCGCTTGCACCACGTGGGGGCGCCTCTCTGCCGGGGTGTAACTCCCGCCTCGGGACACGTGGCAGACAGAAGGGGTGGGGCTGCTTGCGAACCGGAGTCCTGGCGCTCGCAGGGCACGCGCACGCAGCCTTCCGTCCAGCCGAGGAAGGGGGGCCGCGCCACCCGAGGAATGCCCCCTGAGGGCTCCCGTAGGGCGCACGGCTGTGCCGGGCCTGGCTGCAGGTCACGCGCTGGTCTGCGGCGCCGCCGCGAGCCCGAGGCCCTGGGACGCGCCCAGCGCTGCGGTGATGCAGCGGCCGAACTCACCTGACTGCTGCACTGAGAAACGCCCCCAGCATCTCTCCCGGCTCGCGCCGAGACCCGGCCTTCAGCACCGGCCAAACGGCTAGACTCGATCCAGTCAGCCCAGCAGCGGCCACTACCCGGTGCAAGAACGAGTGGGGGGGAGGCTAAGAAACCCCCGGAAGCAAAAGGCTTCGTGCCTTTTTAAACCTTTTACATAACTGTGGATATTCTTAGGCAGAAGAACATCCAATCCTTCTTTCAATCTTGCTAACATTCTTGGCCTCAACAACATCCCCGGGCCAAGAGTTCCAAGCTGAGAGTAGTCCTGAAAAAAGCTTGGCAGCAGATGATTCACTGTTAAACTCCTCATTTAGTGAAGCACATACTAACTGAAGGTTAGTTGCTGGCCCTTTATTTATTTTTTTACACCATGATTGTGATAAGGAGAGTGTGACAAATTTGTTTGCCCCTCTAAAAAAAGGAATGACCTGTCCTAGGCAAACAATTTTCCAAGACTGGCACAAGGCAATGATTTGCTCATGGGCCTCTGCATGAGGAAGTCAGCTCACAGAGGGAAAGGCACATGCACCTGTTGACTAGGCTATGCCCTCTAAACTCAGTCTCCTCTTGCTGTAGGAAAGTGAACACTAATTCCTTGATGCTTTGAGGGAGCCTAATTATAACATAAAGTGTGCTAGGGTCACCTCCTTGCACCTACAATTAGTCTCATTCCTAGCTGCAGCTGAAGGATGAGTCTGGTTGAAGCATGTTCCTCACTGACTTCTCAACTGAAAAAATGGCCTCATCTACCCCAAGGTCTTTGTGGTGGTGTCTCTAGTACAAGCTACCTTTTCATGTTACTTTTACTGAACATTGTAGCATAGAATATCAGGGTTGGAAGGGACCTCAGGAGGTCATCTAGTCCAACCCCCTGCTCAAAGCAGGACTAATCCCCAGACTGAAATTTGCCCCAGATCCCTAAATGACCCCCCTCAAGGATTGAACTCACAACCCTGGGTTTAGTAGGCCAATGCTCAAACCACTGAGCTATCCCTCCCCCCTTTGTTGGCAATGCATTTTTTCCTCATGGCTTTGTTCCTGTGCCAAATGGAGAACATCTAATAGCTGTGCAGCCAGCATGCTTCCTGTCACTTTAGTCATTGCACTAATCTCAAAGATGTCAGCACAAGGCTAGAAAAATTTTTATTAAAAAACTCAAGCCTGATTCACTTACAATTAGGCATATAATGCAACAGCCTAACTCCTCCCATCCTCTTGCAGGATCTAGAGAACATAAAGAACTGATGTAGCTTCCGAGTCTGATCTGAAATACAATCGAGGGCCATCTTGTGGAGGAAATGCAGTATCTGCACACACTGTAGGACAAGATACATATTGTAAAGAAGTCATTTTGGGCACTTAGGGCACAGCAGGAAGTGGCATCTTACTCCCCTCTATACTGCAACAAGTCTATTATGTTCTTTAATTCAGAGTTTATTCAAGCTTTGCCTTGACCCTTAGGATTCTCAGTGAGTCAACTCATGCTCAGCACTCTCCAGTGAAATCCGCATCTCCACTACAGCAGGCACCCTGCCCCATTTTCCAGTCTAGCTACCTTCACTCTAAGGGGATACTGCCCTGGCCTGCTCTCCCCATGACACTTTCAAATGCCATCTCCCCACCCACACCTGGCCCACAACAGACAGTCTCAATATCTTCACCTACCTACTGCCTCTTTAGCAAAGTTGCTGTGGCAAAGGGTTTTCCACCTCATCACTACTGCTGCTTTGAAGATCTCTCTGTTGCTGCATCCACTGAGAGTAGCAGACAGGACACAACAGGAGTGCCACCTAGAGCAGCAGGAGCCAGATGAGACTCTGGGGTGAGATTGTCTGCAATCTCTCCCACCTCTCTGGTGCAGTGCCCTGCCAAAAAATCTAGGGAAACTCTGGAAGTTGGAAGGTTTCCTAAGCATTAAAATTCTCTAGCTGCATCATCATGTGATGTCACGTGGAACAGTCTCAAACTCTGGAAGGAGACACAGTCTGGCACTGAATATCTTGAACTGCTGTGGGCCACATGTCCTCCTGGTTTTACCTAGAGCACAAGGGTGACTATGCAGAGCTTTCAGCATCTCATCTGATGGTTCTTCCAAAGCAGATGTTGTAACCAAATCATACCCGACAGCTGTGCTCACATTTTACCCAGGAAAAGCCTAAACAAATCTGATATCAGCAGGCAAGAATTCAAGTGCACTTTTTTCTTATCAGATATGTTCAAAACAGGCAGTCATTCAAATTATCATTCAACATGCAACTGCTTCAGGACCCCACTGAACTAGTGGGTTCTCTCCTTTTCCCAGAGTCTTAGCCAAAGCAAATGGAGAATCTACCACAAGAGCATTTCCTGTACTACCCCCGAGTCATACATCAAAGGGAGTGCTGAATAAGCCAGGCAACTATAGGAACCACTCTCCCTTCCCCCATGAAAAGGGAAGTGGAAGAAGGAAAGCAGCAGTGGAATATTCTATTCTCTTCCTGAAGGCAAATAAACAAATTGTAACCAAGCCAAACCTGAACAGTACAACAATCAGGAAATACCTCTTTTGGGGCAGGGACTCTATCAGGTTTGTACCGCACCGGGCATAATGAGGAGCTGCTGAGAGCCTCTGGCCACTAGTGCAATGTAAGTTGCACGGTTGTTCTGCAGCATCGCTTTGTAAATCTAGGTACTTTTACACCCTCTATTTCTATAGATAGTGAGCAAACAAACAGGGAGAAAGTGGCAGAACCAGGCACTGGATCCAGATGTCTTGAGTCCTGGTCTAGTGCTTAAATTGTAATGCTATTCTACCACTCTAAAGGGCACCTCCAACTCTTACAGGTGGAGTATCTTATTCAGATTGCACCCATCAGTTCCCATTCACAAACCTTCGATCTTCCCTCCTTAAATGAACATATGATGCAGAACACAGATCTACCAGTTGTTAGGCAGCTACAGTTAACTATAAATATCCAACGTTACTTATGTACTCAATAATTGTGTGCTTAACAGCATTGTTTCCATTAAAAGTCATCCCTGACTTCAGGGAGTTTGTGACTGCCATAAAAATTCTGTGTCACCTCTACTCCAGCAAAGGATCTTAATACCATAACAGCTTGCGTGTTCTACTGCAATCTGCAACATGGGCACATGCCTACAATTTGATGAAAAGTCTTAAATTTGCTATGCAGGTGAAGTACAAACAGATAATAAGTGCTGTTAGTGAACTTTAAGCACCTACACTACCAGAAGCTGGGAATGGGTGACGGGGGATGGATCACTTGATGATTACCTGTTGTGTTCATTCCTTTTTGGCCACTGTCGGAAGACAGGATACTGGGCTGAATGGACCTTTGGTCTGACCCAGTATGGCCATTCTTATGTTCTAACACCGACACTACAGACAAGCATGAGGATTTACCCCCAAGAAACTATTCAGGCACGTCAACACCTTGCTTATTAACAAGCATCCAAGTTTAACGTGGAGACCATATCCTGTAAGCCAAAAGCCTCTCCATAGGAATACAGGAGGTCTGAGCAGGTTCTGGTCACAAGCCTAATGACAAAGCAACGCCTCTGCTTCTTTCCCCCCTCAGTACATGTAACATTTAAAAACAAGGTGTCTTGGAAGTTCAGGCCACAGGTATTAAGATCCAGTTCATGGGACAGCCAGTTTCACCTCTTCCCATTCCGGAACCGTGTGTACGGTGTACTGGGAATGGAGGTGTTATGGGAGGAGAAAAAAAAAAAAGAACCCATTATTGAACCATGCAAACTTGGATGCTGCCGCCATGGGCCAGTACCTACAGACAGACACAATCAGCCAAGCCTACACATAACTAAAAGCCATTACTGTCGCCCAAAACACCCAGGGCTATTTTCTACCAACTGGATTGAATAAAGTTCACTAGAAATTCCACCTAAGCACATGTGCTACAAAACCACAACCAAGACCTAAAAGCAGGATGTTAGGGCTGGGGGGGGAAAATTACCTCCCTCCCCTCTTGAATGTGAAATATTAACCCTAATTTAATGCCCATTTTCCTCACCTAGAGTAATTATTTCAACAGTACATTTCATAATGAGATCAAGCCTGCATCCGTGCCACTGTTCAGTTTATACTGCCAGAATAGTCTTTAGAAGGATAGGAATTGCCAAACCAAGGGTCTATTTAGTCCTATATCCTCTCTGACAATGGCCAGTCTCAGATACGTAAGTGCAAGAAATTCCTGTAGAAGGCAATTATGGAATAACCTGCCCATAAGGGAAATTTCTTCCCAGCTCTGAAACAGGAGGGTTTATTCTCCCTTCAGATCTAGCTGACCCCCATAAACCTACCTAGTACAACTGGGTATGTTCTTAGTCATTTAATCATCCAATATTTGAAACCCATTTTTATGCAAGAGATTAAAGGACATACACCTCCCTCCACAAAAATAAAAAGCCCTCCCATCCTAAGCATGGCAGTGCACATTCCCTGGATTTCAATAAAACTCTAGAATTTCAGGGTGTATCAACAGTGGGAATGAACAGAGCCACAAGCTCACCACAGAGACTTCAAGGAAAGGCAAGGTATCTGTCAGAATTTCATCTTGTTCATAAGCATGTTTCAGAAAATACAAGCCTTGTTTTTCCAAGACAATTTCTAGGGAAGCTAGAGGTAGAAATGTGCAGCAGTCTCTCTAATCCACCTGCAGTAGAGCAGCAATACTACCTCTCACAGTCCTGGTCTAGCAAGACAGACTCCTTCAAATGGAAGGAAGAGTGCTGCCTCCTCACCCTAGCATCATGCTTCCCCTGCAGCTTCAGCAGGCAGAAAGGGGAGTAGCTGTCTGGTTCCCATGACTCGATGAAGGACCTGAGATGCTGTTAACAGGTGCTTCTTTCTCCACATTGCATATAGGTTGCTTGCAAATTCCACGGCATGTAGTCAGGTACAGCACAAAATAATAGGCTTTGGTGCTGCTCTCAGTTCAACAGCCTCAGCTTCCCAGTCACCTGATTCACTATTTCTTCTTCTCCGATAATGGCAAGGACAGTGTAAGATCCAGCTGGAACCTACAGTGGAAAGATAAGCATGCACTTCAGATGATGGTAAACATTCGGTTTTGATTTAAAGACTTCAAATGAGAGTCCACCATGTCCATAAGTTGTTCCAATGATTAATCATCCTCATTGTTAAGAATTTGCACCCTATCTAGTCTGAATTGTCTAGCTTCAGTTTCCAGCCATAGAATCTTGTCTTGCCTTGGTCTGACAGGAGTCCTCCACCATCAAATCTTCTCCCTGTGTAGGTACTTATAGATCAGGGTGGGCAAACTATAGCCCGCAGGCTGGATCCGGCCCGCCAGCCATTTTAATCCAGCCCTCGAGCTCCCGCTGGAGAGCAGGGTCTGAGGCTTGCCCCTCTCCAGTGCTCCAGCTGGGGCGGGGGCCGCTCCACATGGCTCACGGAAGCAGCGGCATGGTCCCCCTCCGGCTCCAACACATACGGGCAGCCAGGGGGCTCCACTCTGCACACTGCCCTGCCCCAAGTGCCACCCCCGCAACTTCCATTGGCCAGGAACCTTGGCTGATGGGAGCTGCAGGGGTGGTGCCTGTGGACAGGGCAGTGTGCAGAGCCGCCTGACCACGCTTCCGCGTAGGAGCCGGAGAAGGGACATGCTGCTGCTTCTGGGAGCCGCTTGAAGTAAGTGCCGCCCAGAACCTGCGCCCCTGAGCCTCCTCCTGCCCTCCAAACCCCTTGATCCAAGCCTAGAGCACCCTCCTGCACCCCAAACCTCTCATCCCCAGCCCCACTCCAGAGCCTGTGCCCCAGCACAGAGCCTCCTCCCACTCTTAACTTTTCATTTCTGGCCCCACCCCGGAGCCTGCACTCCCAACCAGAGCCCTCACCCCCTCCCGCACCAACCCCAATTTTGTGAGCTTTCATGGCCCGCCATACAATTTCTATTCCCAGATGTGGCCCTCGGGTCAAAAAGTTTGCCCACCCCTGTTATAGATTGATCAAGTCACTTCAACTTCCTGGATAAGCTAAATAGATTTAACTTTTTTAGTCTGGCAAGTACACACAGTAAGAACGCAAATCGTTCTTGGGGATCTTGTTGGAACCCTTTCCAACATGTTTTTAGAGTGTTGGCACCAGAACTGGACATAGTATTCCAATAGTCTCCTTAATGCTGTATATAAAGTTAATACCACCTCCCTACTTTTGCATCATCCAAGGATCACATTAGCTCAACCACAACATTGCAATGGACCTCACATTCAGCTGATTTCCACCCTGGTCCCTAAGTCACTATCAGCGTCAGTGCTTTCCAGGACGCAGTCCTCCAGCCTACAAGTGGGTCCAGCCAGCTGGCCCGACGAGGCCAGGGCCAATGGTTAAGGTTCGGTTAACTGTAAGCTTAATGCTTAGCAGTTAACCTTTTACATCCCTAGGACCTACATTCCTGGATCCTAGATGTATGACCTTGTGTTTGACATAGAATATCAGGGTTGGAAGGGACCTCAAGAGGTCATCTAGTCCAACCCCCTGCTCAAAGCAGGACCAATCCCCAGACAGATTTTTGCCCCAGACCCCTAAATGGCCCTCTCCAGAATTGAACTCACAACCCTGGGTTTAGCAGGCCAATGCTCAAACCAGGCATGCTCACTCACAGGCACACACACACTCTTCCTCACCTTCCCCCCAGTGATTCCAGGTTACCACACACTCCACATTGCTCTGTTCTGGAGCAGTCCTCATTATACTGAAACTGACATCTGCAAACTTGACCAACAATGATTTTATATTTTCTTCTAAATCATTGGTAATGACAGTACATAACATTGACCCAGGAACAGATTCCTGCAATATCCAAACAGAAACATCTCTATTGGATAACAATTCCCCAATTTAAATTTATTATTCACTTCATGATTTTGCAGATATATATTTTCAGACAGTCATGAGTACTAAGGCATTTGACTTACAGAAGTCTAAGTACATGGTGTTAACAATTATCTTTATAAACTTGGTTGATAACCTCAAATTTTATCAAGTTTGTCTGACAAGACACATTTTCCATAAAGCCATGTTGATTGGTATTAACTATATTACCATCCTTCAAGTCTTTACTGAATGCACCCCAGATCAGCTGTTCCATTATTTTATATGGGAGCAATGTCAGGCTATGTGGCCTGAAGTTACTCAGGTTATCCTTTTAAAATATTGGCAGAAAGAAGAACATTGTGCCAATCTTGTAGAACTTCCAGAGTGTTCCAAGATTTAACTATCAGCATCAATGGCTCAGAGAGTTCTTCCACCAACTCTTTTAGGACCCATGGGTGCAAGATATCTGTAAATGTTTAATTTTAGCAGTTGCTGTTTAACACCCTGTTTAGTTACTGTCAGAGTAGTAGGTTTTCCATCACCATGGTAGGATGTAAAGTCATCCAGCTTCTTTCCAAATATCAAGCAAATATTTATTGAACACTTCTGCTTTTTTGCATAATTGTTGGCATCACAAGCTAAATGAGTGAAGAGTGTAACACTGTTGCAAAAAAAGTAAAGATCATTCTGGCATGACTTAGCAGGAACGTTGTAAGCAAGACACGAGAAGTAATTATTCCGCTCTATGCCGCGCTGATTAGGCCTCAACTGGAGTATCGTGTCTAGTTCTGGGCGCCACATTTCAGGAAAGATGTGGATAAATTGGAGAAAGTCCAGAGAAGAGCAA
This sequence comes from Emys orbicularis, assembly GCF_028017835.1. Lineage (NCBI taxonomy): Eukaryota > Metazoa > Chordata > Testudines > Emydidae > Emys > Emys orbicularis. The sequence continues at coordinate 131,522,848 of NC_088689.1, forward strand.
CAAAGATGATTAAAGGTCTAGAAAGCATGCCCTATGTGGGAAGATTGAAGAAATTGGGTTTGTTTAGTCTGGAGAAGAGAAGACGGGGGCATATGATAACAGTTTTCGAGTCCATAAAAGGTTGTTATAAGGCAGAGGGAGAAAAAAATTGTTCTCATTAACCTCTGAGGATACTCGAAGAAGCAATGGGCTTAAATTGCAGCAAGGGCTGTATAGGTTGGACATTAGAAAAAGCTTCCTAACTGTCAGAGTGGTTAAGCACTTGGATAAATTATCTAAAGTGGTTGTAGAATCTCCATCATTGGACATTTTTAAGAGCAGGTTAGACAAACACCTGTCAGGGATGGTCTAGATAATACTTATGAGTGCAGGGGACTGGACTAGATGACCTCTTGAGGCCCCTTCCAGTCCCACGATTCTATGATTTTACCATCCCTATCCAACAACAGACTTACATCATTGCTAGAATTTCTTTTGTTTTGGATATTTGAAAAAAAATCCTTTTTATTGTCCTTAGCCTTACAAGCTACAGGTTTCTTTTTATTGATTTCTTTGGCTTCCCTTTTCAATGTCTTCATTTTATAACTGCTAATTTGTTGTCATTGCTACCAGTGTCTACTTTCCCCTTCCAGCTTTTTTTATTTTTTTAAATGTTATCACTTCTTTCAAATCCCTTAACTAGAACAAGGTAACTGAAGAATCATTTAATAATTACTGAATTATGGGGTTTTTAAGACATCTAGTAAAGTTTTCTTAGACTGACTTCCAATTATTATTCATAGTGTTTTAAATTCTTCCTCCCAATCAGTTTTGCTCACAATTGTTTTCAAGCTCTGGGACATTGGCCCTTTTAAAGTGCCGAATGTATTGTATTAGTTACACACATGCACTCAATTCCTAGCTTGGTTACCTGTGTTCTCCCTGCATCCTGCACCAAGTATGTTGGCAGCTCCAGGCTCAAAGCCAATGCTTGCAAATCCATCAGGTGGGCAGTGTTTGATCCTTGAACTACAACCTTCTTCGCACTAACAAGGAAAAAGCAAGTGATCAGAAAGACCTCATACTATCCCGTGACCTCTTATCACAGGCTGCTTGGCTAGGGGAGCAGTGTACAAGCTAAGGAAGTCATTGGCCTAACAAAAGAGTTAGAGATCCATCTCCCATTCATCTAGCAACTGCAAACCCACCTGCTTCAGATATGAGCATAACAGTTATTCTAGATTAATTTATCTGAAATTTAACTTATCTACAAGAGACACAAAAAGCCCAGATCAGAAAGGGTCCTCCCTCCTTTGGCCCTTTCAACTACCAAGTAGAATGAGAACATTCTGAGGTCTACTTATCTTTATCTGTTTAACCCATTTCAGACAACTGCTTGAAGAACCATTTAGACTGAATGCTAAATGAGTGAAAGGGGAGATTAAGAGGGACAACCAAGGGGAATGCAGTGAAGTGCTGTGAAAGCTCTGCTGCTGCTGCCCCTCAAGCTTAGTCTTTGATATTGCCTGTTATTTCAATCCTTCACCCTCCCTCCCAACAAGGAAGCCTGACCAACATGAGTCAGTGCGCTCCGTTTTCTCTCTGAATTTTACAACATATATTCAATAGGGTGGCTGGACACGTGTCTATCACGCACACACTACCATCTTACCCATATTCATCCCACTGACAGATCATCTCCCTCCCAGTGGATTTTTCCTGTATTAACTGGTACAGGCCAACAGCTGCATGTCCGACCTGGGCTGCTATCTGTAAGGGGAAACATTACATCTGAACAGGTGAGCCACTGAAGCTCCTCCTCCCACTGGTGTGATAATAGGGGCACAAGTCCTCTGCATTCACGTACAGCCTTCAGCAGGAGGCAGTCCCATCACCTCCCCAGATTGGGGGGGGGGGGGGGGAGAGAAAGACAAGATCATTTTCCCCTCCATAACAAAATGCTTATTCAGGTCTCAGTGGTGTGTGCAACCCAAGGCAACTGGGCAGAGCAGCACAGGGAGGCCAGGTCCTTCTTTACAGGGCCACGCAATGAGCTGGCACCCAGCTCTTTTCACAGGTGGCTCAGCAGCCTGGGCAAGGCGGGCGACCACCCCCGGCACCGCAGCTTGGCCGGCCAGAATCTGGGCTTCCCGGCTGCTCGGCACTTTACCTTCCCGACGCCCATGGCGAGCTCCGTGTTCACCACAAACACCATCTTGTAGCAGCCGCCGCCATCCGCCTGCTCCTGAAAAAGAAACCTGGGCATGGGCCGCCGGGGCCGGGCTCCGCCGCGCGGGGAGGGGAGGGGGGGGAGAAGAGGGGGAACAGCCGGGGCCGGGCTCCGCCGCGCGGGGAGGGGAGGGGGGGGAGAGAAGAGAAGAGGAAGAACGGCCGGGGCCGGGCTCCGCCGCGCGGGGAGGGGAGGGGGAGAAGAGGGGGAACAGCCGGGGCCGGGCTCCGCCGCGCGGGGAGGGGAGGGGGGGGGAGAAGAGGGGGAACAGCCGGGGCCGGGCTCCGCCGCGCGGGGAGGGGAGGGGGGGGAGAGAAGAGGGGGAACGGCCGGGGCCGGGCTCCGCCGCGCGGGGAGGGGAGGGGGGGGAGAAGAGGGGGAACAGCCGGGGCCGGGCTCCGCCGCGCGGGGAGGGGAGGGGGGGGGAGAAGAGGGGGAACAGCCGGGGCCGGGCTCCGCCGCGCGGGGAGGGGAGGGGGGGGGGAAGAGAAGAGGGGGAACGGCCGGGCTCCGCGCGGGGAGCGGGGCCTACCTGCGTCTCCAGGCCACCGAAGTAGAGCTGCGCCGCCGCCTCCGCGGACACATTCCCGGTCAGGGCCAGCGCCTGGGGGGGGGGGGGGAAGAGAAGAGAGCGGCGTGAGCCCGGCCCCGGCTCACCCGGCCCCCCCAGCCCCGGCTCACCCGGCCCCTAGCCACGCCCCGCCCTGGCTCACCCGGCGCGCCGCCGCCTCAGGCACCCCCAGCTCCCGCAGCGGCACCAGCAGCGCCTCATCTGCCTCCATCCCACAGGCGCGACCTGCAGCCGGCTCCACTCTCCTATTGGCTGCGCCCTGCATGGCCCGGCCAATCCGATTTGTTCTTCGCTTCCATGTGATTCCCGGCCACGCCCACACCCCTGCAACGAATCCGCCCCGTCATCCGCTATCCTCCCTCCCCCCCCCCCCCCCCCCCCGCGCGCAGCCCCACAGGTCTGAGAGTCGCCCCCGCCCCCCCCCGCTGGGCAGCTCCCCCCGCCCTGGCACGGGCTCCTCAGGCCTCACCGTCACCCACCGCCCAGCCCCAGCCAGGGCCACAGGCCTGAGCGTCACCCACCGCCTGCCCAGCCCCTGGCACGGGCTCCTCAGGCCCCCGTGCCTGAGCCGGGAGAGGAAACACAGCACCCGTGTGAATCGGACCCACACCGGCATTGTAATGCTCAGACACAGCATTGGCACGTGGGACTCAGTCACAGGCTATAATTGAAGTCAGAAAGATACGAACAATGATGGGTAACATGCACGTCCGCCGTTACATTAAACAGGATTAAAAAGGAATAGTCTGTAAACCGTCCAGCCTCAGGCCCTGAGCCAACTGCCAACTCAACAGGTTTAAGAAGAAATTTCCCCTATGGGGAGGTTGCTGCATAATTGTCCATTATGAGGTTTCATTCACCTCTCTCTGCAACATGAAGTACTGGCCAATATCTGAGAAAGGATACTAGTCTAGACAGACTACTGGAGGAATTGCCAAACTTAATCCAGGGTCCCTACAGGTATTACTGTATTTAGTGTGTTTACCCTTCAGTTCCCAAGATCCATCTAAGTGTGGTATTTACATATGCTTACAAACCATTCAGGAATAAAGGGATTAATTAAACTGAAGCCTTTTCAGAATTAGGCCTGTTTAAGGTAAAGAACATAAGAACATAAAGATGCATCTTAGAATAAGACACTGCAGCCAAAACAGCTGGAATATCCTTTGATGCAGTATTTGACTAAGAAATCTTCAGCAAATGCAATGGTACCTGGATGGCCAGTGAGATAGAAGCATCCACAGATGTGGTACCTGGGCTGTGGAAATGGCATCAGGGAGTGCAGTACTGGGATCAGATAACGGGAGAGGAGAAGGTAGTTCTCTTCTCCTCCTCCATCCTACCTGTAATCCCAGAGGAGCCGAGTAATATTGATAAAATGATCAGCACGGAAATAGTTAACAGTGTTGACATGCAACTCACCATCATTAGACTCAGAGTTAACACCCATCAAAATGTACTAGATCACCGGTTCTCAAACTTTAGCAACCCGAGGACCCCCATTTTGATTTAAAACTTTTCATAGACCCCGAAGCTGGCTTCTAATTTTCCCCAGGGTGCTCAACCCCTGCCCAGCCCCAGGCCCCGCCCCCACTCCACCCTTTCCCCCAAGGCCCCACCCCATCTTCCCACCCCCACTCTACCCCTCCCCCTCCTCTTCCCGCCCCCTTCCCCAAGCAAGCCCTATCCCCACTCCTCCCCAGCACCTCCTGCACACCACTGAACAGCTGTTCTGCGGCCTGCAGGAGGTACTGGGAGGAAGGGGGAGGAGTTGATTGGCGGGGCTGGTGGTCCTGGACATAACTCCTGGACCCCCTGGAGTATCCTCGCGGACTCCAGTTTGAGAACCTGTACTAGATAGTTCACACTAAAGACTTGCTGGTCCCCTCTCTTCCTCGTTCCTGCCCCAAGCAAAAGGGCTTTTCTCACAGAATTTAAGATTTATGGGGAAAGAAATCCTTCCCAGAGCCTGGCAGCTTCTCCACATCTAGAGTAACTGATGGAGCCCATGAACATTCCCTACTTGGTTAGGGAGCTAGGCCTAAAGATCTGCTTCCGTTCCAGCAGTACCACTACCAGACAATGAAACCCCTTTGTGGAGCCTCCTCGCACAGCTTGTAGTCTGATTCAGAGAAACTACAGTGGGCTTAGCTCTTCTATACCTGCTGAAGGATTAGCTATTTGTGACTTTCCACATTTAGCGGGCAGCAGGTTAGAGATCTCTGCACAGAGGACTAGAAACCTAACTTTTCTTTGAATGTAAGTCTAGCTTCTGCAGAAACCAATATGGAAGTTGAGTTGTGCCATCTCCGTAGACAGATTGATGGCAAGTGCATAGATGTGGCAATAAATGGGAAAGTAATGGAGTAAAAGCACCTAGGTTCAGGAACAGAGGAGATGGATCCATTGTAACAGACAACAAGCTGCTGAGGAAGGAGAGTGAGACTCAATCAGGCTACTTGGATTATGGTGTTAAGGGAATGGAGCCTGGTGAAAGGACAGGAACATAGTGGGAGAGAAAAAGGCTGCCAATGCTTGAATTCCACTATGAATTCTATGGCCTGCATCTTCAACAGATTTGCCATCTGGTATAGTTCTATGTCCTGTGGAATAAACTTATTTTCTGTGTTCCATCTCCAGAGAAAGAGAGTCACAAGGCTGATCTGGACACTGGGTACTCAGCCATGGGTGTTGGAGGCATTTCACTGCTGTTGTCCGTTTGGCTGGTGTGTATTCCAGCATTGGCAGAAGGAAGCTAGTAAATGGAGCGGCCTCATGCTTTGTCCAGTTGTATCTGTCCATTAGGGTGCTGTACAGAGTGCAGGGGAAAAGCCTGGAAATCCGTAGGAGAGCACCTACCAAAGATGACATAAGCACAATACTTCACCATTGAGTATAAAAGCCTCCTAAATCCCTCTCCTCTTGCTGCTTTATTACACACCACCTCCTCCTGGATTCTCCCCATACCACCTTAAATAATTCTCCTGCTCTTCGCTCTTTATACTTATTCAATACCTGTAAGGTGCCACCTGTCAGCCAGTTGTGCTGATCTTTGAACTCCCCCCACTATGTCAACATTGCTCTGGTGATAATATGCCCAAAAGTGAATTAAATATTTTAGATGCAGTCACACCAGGGGCCATAAAGTCAGAGACCATCACCTCCCTGCTCCGTGATACCTCTGTGAATGCAGCCCAAAAATGCATTGGCCCTTTTTCGTTGCCATATCTCACTGCAAACTCATGTATAATTTCTTTATTATGATTATTGCTTTTACAGGCCCAGAAGTCTGGTAGACACTTAACAGAAGACAGAAGACACAGTCCTTGCCCAGAGAGCATGCAGTAAGTCAGGTTAGGCTGACCAGTACCCAATGGGTCAATTAAATTTACAAATATACACAATTAATGAGAAAAATATCAATAATGACTATCTTTTGACTCGCTTCTTGTTGGCACCATGGAAGGAAAAAACGGTTACCTACCTTTTTGTAACGGTTGTTCTTCGAGATGTGTTGCTCATCTCTATTCCATTCTAGGTGTGCGCGTGCCCATGTGCGCGGTTGTTGGAGATTTTTGCCTTAGTGGTATCCGTAGGGTCAGCAGCTAAGTTTCCTGTAAGCTGCGCAGCCGCAACCTACTTAGCGCCATGTAAGCGCTTAGAGAACCTGCACGGGGTCCTGCCGCAGCCGGGAGAGGGACGCCCCTCCCCCAGACCCCGCCTAGCCCGGCTGCCAACCTGCTGCGGCCGGGGCAGCCCAGACCTGCCGTGGCCGGGGAACCCTTCCTCCGGCCCCAACTCCGCTGCGGCCAAGACCTGCCGGGGCGGGCTGGCCTGGCCCAGGACCCAGGCGCGGCCATGCTGGGACCGGGGGAGAGGCATCTATCCTGCAGTCCCAGCCCCGGAGCTGTTGCGGTGGGGAGAGATGCCTCTTCCCCCAGCCCAGGTGCTACTGCGGGGAGTCTGCTCTCCCTGCCGGAGCATCCTCCTGTACCCCAGACCCTTCATCCGCGGCCCCACCCCAGAGCCCACACCCCCAGTCGGAGCCCTCACCCCATGCACCAAGCCCCAGCCCTGAGCCCTTCATGCCCGGACCCACCCCAGAGCCCACACCCCCAGCCAGAGCCCTCACCCCATGCACCAAGCCCCAGCCCTGAGCCCCTCATGCCTGGCCCCAGCCCAGAGCCCACACCCCCAGCCGGAGCCCTCACAAACCTTCACCCCAACCCTCTGTCCCAGCCCTGAGCTCCCTCCCACTCTCCGAACCCCTCGGTCCCACAACCACCACATGAATTTTGTTATGTGCACCAATGTGAAGGTGATGTGTCACACATCACCTCCATAGCACATAACAAAATTAATTCCACACATGGGTGGGAAAAATTAGAGGGAACACTGGTCGGCAATGGCGCCCCCGTGAGTGCCGCACTCATGCGCCGGTATATCAGGCCCTACGCCCCCTCAGTTCCTTCTTGCCAGCAACTCCAACAGCGGGGCAGGAGGGTGGGTCATGGAATAAATAAATTAATTAATGGAGATCTCCTATCTCTGGAAGGGACCTTGAAAGGTCATCGAGTCCAGCCCCCTGCCTTCACTAGCAGGACCAAGTACTGATTTTGCCCCAGATCCCTAAGTGGCCCCCTCAAGGATTGAACTCACAACCCTGGGTTTAGCAGGCCAATGCTCAAACCACTGAGCTAACCCTCCCCAACACATCTCAAAGAACAACAGTTACGAAAAGGTAGGTAACCGTTTTTTCTTCTTCGAGTGCTTGCTCGTGTCAATTCCGTTCTAGGTGACTCATAAGCAGTGCCAATGGAGAAGGGCTCAGAGTTCATGGTCTTGCAGCTTGCAGCACTGCTCTGCCGAAGCCAGCATTGTCCCGGGCCTGCTGGGTAAGAGCACAATGGGATGTAAATGTGTGGACAGATGACCAGGTAGCAGCTCTACAGGTCTCTTAGATGGGTACCTGAGCCAAGAAGGCCACTGATGACGCTTGCACTCTAGTTGAGTGTGCCGTGACTATTGCCGGTGGAGGCACTTGCACCAGCTTGTAGCAGTATCGGATGCAGGCTGTGATCCAAGATGAAATCCTTTGAGCAGACATTGGGCGACCTTTCATCCTGTCTGCCATTGCAACGAACAGCTGCGTTGACTTGCAAAATGGCCTTGTCCTGTTGATATAGAAGGCCAGCGCCCTCCCGACATCCAGGGCATTCCTTTTCCGATTTATGAGGCTTCAGGAAGAAGACAGGCAAGTATATGTCCTGGCCGGTATGAAACTGGGAAACTACTTTGGGCAGGAACGCCGAGTGCAGTCACAGCTGGACCTTATTCTGGTAGAATATGTAGGGCGGTTCTGAAATAAGAGCCCTGATCTCAGACACCCTGCGGGCAGACATTACTGCAACCAGGAATGAAATCTTCCAGGAGAGAAGGAGAAGAGAGCAGGAAGCCAGAGGTTCAAAGAGAGGCCCCATGAGCCTCGACAGCGCGAGATTCAAGTCCCAGGAAGGACAGGCTCCCAGACATGAGGGTAGAGACGCTCCAGACCTTTCAAAAACTGGACTGTCATGTCGTGAGCGAAGACTGACCTGCCTTGGAATGGAGGGTGGAAAGCCAAAATAGTGGCCAGGTGGACCCTGACTGATGACAGGGACAAGCCCTGGAGCTTGAGGTGCAGAAGATAATCCAGAATAACCTGCAGCAAGGCCGGTTGTTCTGAAGCCCAGCACGTGAACCTTTTCCACTTGGCCAAGTAAGTCGCTCTGGTGGAGGGTTTTCTGCTACCCAGCAAGACCTGTTGAACCCGGGCCGAGCATTCCTGCTCTTCCACATTCAGCCATGCAGTAGCCATGCTGTCAAATGCAACACCACCAAGTTCGGGAGACTCAACTGTTGAGTCTTTCACTGTTGCACCACATGCTTCTAGCCAGTCAGTTGAGTTTCTTGCAGAAAGATAGTGAGCATTTGCTGGTCTTCTTCGGAACCAGTGTTCAACTTCAGGATGAACAAGTGACAATGCACTTAACATTGGCCTCCAGTTTGTAGTGTGTGGTATTTTTTGCTTAAATAGAAAGTATGATGCCAGAGCCATGTTTGTTCGCATGAACTGTGTTGTGTCTCCAGCATTCTTAACAGCCTCATTAACACTCACCGGTGTTGTCCTTGGTCAGTGGAGACTCAGAGTTCAGAGCTGCTTTCACATGAGTTCACCTCCCAGGTGGGGGGGCAAGATGGCACCTTGCTTGTTCCTCCAGCTGCTCACTGTTTGCTCTGGCCACTGTTGTTTGTTGTGCCACCGTTCACTCCATCGCTCTGTTGCCAATGGCCCTGCGCAGTCACCTTCTGCTGCCACCTGCCACTGTGACCGCTGCGAGTTGGTCTCTTGAGGTTCCACCCAGCTCTCAGTGATTTCAGCTGAGCTCTCAGTGGGGGAATCTCGCTGCTAGTGCAGACTGGGCCATCTCTTCCACAGAAACACTGTCCCACAGCAGGTCTCAGCACTTAGACCTGATTTCAGCTGTAGCGGTCACTTAACAAAACAAAAGACTATCTATGGAGCCTAATCAGCTCTGTCTTTAAACAGTGGAGAGGGACAGGTCCCCACCCTCTCTCGTGATGCCCTCAATCAGCACAGGCTAGGTACAGTTCTACTGCCCTTTACTCATACAATAAGAACAACAACATTACATTACCCCCCACCCCACATTCAAGTGATTTGTAACCCAAACCCAGCCAAAATCTATCCCTTGGGCAGCACAGCTGTTTGCTGGATACCTAGGTAGATTAGGTGTGAATGTAAATACAATCTGGTCCTGAAGCCCTTTCCCCCAGCCCCTAGCTCATCACTAGCTGTCAGGGAGAGCTCATTTAGACTTTGCTTACAAATCATAATTTGAATTTATTAGGTTGGCCAATGTCCCCGAAATGAATGCACTGACATTGTCATAAAAAACAGCAGCTGTATAAGGAAGCTAGTCTGTTTATACTTTTCAAATCTATTATACGTTTTCAGATACACATATTTTATCATACACTGTATATACTTTTAAAGTATGTATTAATGTTTCAATTTCAATTCAAATTTCCAAACAATCACTAAACTGGCAACACTGCATGTAACTAGTTCACAAAAATGGGGGGGGGGGGGTGTTGGGGATATTCGGCGGGTGAGGTGGGGAAATCCCTGTTTGAGGCTGTTTCACTGGCTGAGTGGAGAAAGGAACATAGTAAGAGACTAAGTGGGAAAGTGGGGAGGGAGAGTGCTAGGTAGGGCCTTGGAGTCAAGGACAAAATGTTTAAACTTGATGAGCCAAGGGAGAGGCAGCAAAGAGATTCAAAGAGAGGAGATGCACATTTTAGACAGACTGGGCTGGAGGCAAAGGCGGCGGAGTTGGGAAGAGAATGTGCTTGTCCTCTGTCAGCATAATACCCGAATTTCAGGCTTCTTCCAGCTTGACTCTCATTTAGTTATTTTCATCCCACATTTCTACTCTCTATCTAGGTCCTTTTGGGATATTTCTTAGTCCTCACTGACTAAGAAACTCCTACCAACTTTAGAATTTTGTACTGGCATCCATCTCCTGAGTAACTCTCAAGTCAATAGGTTGGCATAGCAAGGTCCTAGAGGACTTCATGGAGTCTTCAGCTCTCCTCCCTGCTTACAGAGAGCTTTGCTTAAGATAGCTTTTTGTTTGTTTTTCAAAGAGCAAGTTATTTAGGGGTGGGTCAGAGATCTGCACCTTTCTGCACAGGTGGCGACTTTCCATTGTGCTGGGGGGTGCTTGACCCCCCGGTTCTGCCCCAGGCCCTGCCCTCACTCCACCCCTTCCCACAAGGCCACACCCCTGCCCCGCCCTGCATCTTCTCACCCCCGCTCCGCCCCTTCCCACCCTGTTCCGCCCCCTCCCCCGAGTGTGCCGCATCCTCGCTCCTCCCCTCCCCCCCAGCCTCCTGCACGCCGCGGAACAGCTGATTGCGGTGGGCAGGAGGGAGAAGCGCTGATTGGCGGGGCCTGCTATTGGGCAGGAGGCACTGGGGGGGGAGGGGGAGGTGCTGATAGGGGGGCTGCTGGTGGGTGCTCAGCACCCACCATTTTTTCCCCATGGGTGCTCCAGCCCCAGAGCACCCATGGAGTCAGCGCCTATGCCTTTCTGGATAACTCCCCAGCTCCTATTTTCACCTTGTCTGCTGAAGAATTTTGACGACTGTTTCCAGGAGAAAATAATTTTAGGAGGAATTCTTCCCAGGAGTTCAATGATACGAGCAACATGATCTAGAGAGAGCGAGAGAGAGAGAGAAAGAGAATGGGGGAAAACAAGAAGCTGGATATTTAGATTTTATGATCCTTTCATCAATGAAGTCACTGAAGATGACAGAATCCTACCATCATCTCTGGAGAAATATTTCCCGGCCTCGGGTTCAAAAAGGCACTCGCCGGTCACCATTTCAAATGCCTGGAAATGAAATAGCCTATTAATCCACTCAGTGCCCAAGCCAGACAGTCAAGAGAGTCATTCTTCACCAGTCCCTCCATTCCCTCAGCACCACCCCATTTTTCACTTCTCCAATACTCCATGACACAGGAGTGTTCCTAAGATAAGGAAACACCTGCAGGTGCCGACAGTCCCTGCTCTGCCACCACAGACATCACATTCCCCTTTGCCTGGGTAAATCTCAGTGTGTATCTGGTTCAGTTTGACATAGGTTAGGTTCCATATATAGGGTATTAATTGCCTTGTAATCAATATAGGGACAAGACAATTAAGAGGAGGTTTATCTGCAGTACAACTTTGAACAGAAGTTGGTATTTGCAGCGTGCTTATTTTTATCACATGACTTCTTCAGACAAGACTCGTCTTACTCCCAAATGCAGTAAGATCAACTGATGGCTGAGGACAGATATTCTCACAGGGTTGCTGGTGTGTCATTCATGTTCACATCTGTGGTGCACTGCAATCACCAAGTCCATTGGGCTGAGAGTCCCTACCAGGCAGGCTGTGCTCCAGATATCTGCAGGAGTGCTGTAATCTAACCCAAGAAGAACTTCCAGGGCTCGGTATGGCTGGGTCTGGATCTCTTTGGAAAGGGGCTTGTACTGAAACAGAAAGGACGGACTATGGCTAGTGGTTCACAACTGATTAAAAACAAAGAAAATCACAGCAAAGTCCAGGACATAGTGGTACAGACCATGGATGGAACATGCTGAATGCATATACCCAATCTCATGCAGGATACAGCAGATCTACATGCTGAGCCCCACAACACCTGGGGTGATTTCCCTTCATTCTCCTCATGATTAGACATTTCTACTGGACTAAAACAACGAGGAGGCACCTTAGAGACTAACACATTTATTTGGGCAAAAGCTTTTGTGGGCTAGAACCCACTTCATCAGATGCATGGAGTGGAAAATACAAGAGCAGGTATAAATATGAAAGGATGGGAGTTGCCTTACCAAGTGTGAGGTCAGTCTAATGAGACAATTAATTTAACAGCAGGATACCAAGGGAGGAAAAATAAATAAAGTGGCCCATATCAGACAGTTGACAAGAAGGTGTGATCACTTTGGTCACTCAATAACAGACCTAAAAGTGGCAATTCTTCAACAAAAAAACTTCAAAAACAGACTCCAACATGAAACTGCAGAACTGGAATTAATTTGCAAACTGGACATCATCAGATTAGGCCTGAATAAGGACTGGCAGTGGTTGGGTCATTACAAAACCTAAACCTAATTTCCCCAGTACTAATTTCCCCCTACCGTTACTCATATCTTCTTGTCAACTGTCTGAAATGGGCCACTCTCATTATCACTTCAAAAGTTATTTTTCATCCCTTGGTATCCTGCTGTTAAATGATTTGTCTCGTTAGACTGACCTCATACTTGGTAAGGCAACTCCCATCCTTTCATGTATTTATATCTGCTCCTGTATTTTCCACTCCATGCATCTGATGAAGTGGGTTCTAGCCCACGAAAGCTTATGCCCAAATAAATTTGTTAGTCTCTAAGGTGCCACAAGGACTCCTCATTGTTTTTGCTGATACAGACTAACACGGCTACCACTCTGAAACCTTCTACTGGACTGACATTGTTTGACATTTCTAGTTGTAGAAGCTAACTGTATGCACATACAAGCTTGTCCAAAGCGTGCAGCATGGCCCAGAGTACAGAGGTCAGCTCTGAGCTGGGAGTGCAGAGGACAAACACACATTACAAGATGAAATCAATCTCTCTTTCACAGCACAATAAAACTTTTCAAGGAGATGTACAATGATGGACAGACACTAAGATCAGAGTCAGGAAAGAGAGAACAGGCTCCTTCATCCTGGGGGGTGAGAGCAGTGGCGTAGCCAGCTTCTAAGAGGAGAGGGAGCAAACATAAAAAAGGCGCCCCCCCATTGGCTCCTCCTCTGGCCGCTCCGCGCCCCCCCCCATGGCTCCTCCTCTGGCCGCACTGCCCCTCCCCCCCCATGGCTCCTCCGGCCCTGCCGTGCCCCCCCTGCGCCCCCCCTCGCTCCTCTGGCCGCAGCTGCCGGCCGCGCTGTGGGCCGCCAGCCTGCGCCCCCCCTCGCTCCTCCGGCCACTTTTGGAAAGGCGCCGCTTATGGAAGCGGCTGCTTCCCCTGCACCCCGCTAGCTACACTACTAGGTGAGAGCTGAAACTGACTCACGGTCCAGCATGCGCTGCCTAGGTCTGCAATTTTCACTCCCATTTTCATTATATTGCAATGATCCAATTGATTGGCAAGAATTCCTGTATGAAAGGGAAAAAACAGAGCTTAAATTCACAATTTTTCTAGATACAAAAAATTATGGTTTTAAGAGACACTGGATTTATGGATTATTATAACAATCTGTAACCCACTAATCCCCCTTTTGTCCTATTACTACAGGGGTGTTATCCGGCCACTTCACTTTGAATGATCCCTTAGAATATGTGCTAAGCACTTAAGCTAAACTATCTGATTGATCTTGTATTTAGCTGTGACACCCTGAGTACCTTTCCCAGACCTTAGGAAAAGCTCTCTGTAGCTCCAAAGCTTGTCTCTCTCACCAACAGAAGTTGGTCCAATAAAAGATATTACCTCACCCCTCTTGTCTCTCTGTCTCCAAACTAACAGGTATATAATTCAACACAGATCATTCATGTATGGTTTTGCCTTTATCTAATGCCTTTCAGCCCAAAGGATCCTACAGTGCTTTACAGAGAGGTGATTCCTCTTTACCCACTGCTGAAACTTCTATATGCTTATCCAGTTAGATTGGCAAGAGGATTTTAGAAGAACAGCCTGTAATTGTCTGAAGCGGAGCATTGGGGTCAGCACCAACTCAGAGGGAAGAGTGCCCCTTATTCAGTCACTCACCCCACGATGCATCACAGTTCCCTTAGCACCAAGCCGGGGCACTGGGGCCAACACTGACTCAGGAAAGAGCACTTCCTACTGAGTCCCTCAGATCACAGCGATAGCACTGGCTTTTCTCCTCTGACAACATCAGCAAGAGGAAATGTGACCCCTGCAGGGTACTGACATCTGGCAGACAGAATCTGCTCTGAACATTGAAAGGTGACCAGCTCCCTTTTGATTTTTATCTTGGAAATAGGGTGACCAGATGTCCCGATTTTATAGGGACAGTCCCGATTTTTGGGTCTTTTTCTTATATAGGCTCCTATTACCTCCCACCCCCGTCCCGATTTTTCACATTTGCTATCTGGTCACCCTACTTGGAAAAGACATCCCTTTCCCTCAAATATCTTCCAGATTATGTTACTTTACAATGAAGTGCTTGTCAATATATGTCATACACTATCATGCAAGCCTGATTCAAGCAAAAATCTGTCAGTAATTTAGTGTCACCATTCACCCCAAAACATTAGGTCCATGAAACAGCAGCACCAAGGGTACGTCTATACTTACCTCCGGGTCCGGCGGTAAGCAATTGATCTTCTGGGATCGATTTATCACGTCTTGTCTAGACGCGATAAATCGATCCCGGAAGTGCTCGCCGTCGACGTCGGTACTCCTGCTTCGCGAGAGGAGTACGCGGAGTCGACGGGGGAGCCTGCCTGCCGCGTCTGGACCCGCGGTAAGTTCGAACTAAGGTACTTCGACTTCAGCTACGTTATTATCAGCTGTTATTAACGTAGCTGAAGTTGCGTATCTTAGTTTGAAGTGGGGGGTTAGTGTGGACCAGGCCCAAGAGACAAGCTCTAGAGTGACCAGACAGCAAATGTGAAAAATCGGGACAGAGGGTGGGGGGTAATAGGAGCCTATATAAGAAAAAGACCCAAAAATCGTGACTGTCCCTATAAAATTGGGACATCTGGTCACCCTAGACAAGCTCTGACATAAAATGTGTTACATCTCCCAAATCATTCCTAAAAGGTGAGGAATATCTCTGGTGCAAAGACTCAGAATACAAGTGCTGGTGTTGTGTTTAAATTACAGAAAGGAAATAGCGTTCTCAGAATAAGAACCTAAATAGAACAGAATAGAATGGAGTAGTTTAACACACTGAGAACATGAACTAGATGTTCTCCTCTGAAGATTTCTTGTCAAATGTGACTGTCTGGACCACAAGTGAGGACTAGTTTGCAGTGATAGAGCTGTGTATATGTGTGGGCAGGACTAAAGGGCATCAGCAGATCTGTAGGAGGGAGTGGGGGAAATGCTGCAGGGCTGGATTGAGGGGCATCAACAGAGTCAGAATAGCAGGGGGAGCTGCGTGTCCATCTCATCATGATGTCCCCATGAATTGCATAGTTTTGAGGCTGCTGCTACCTTTCAGCAGATCAGATTTGTTTCCATTCCTGTGCAAATACAATCCCCCTCTCTGATTCTGGTTGTCAGACATGGTTCTCAGATCTATGGTGATAAATTTAACTGGGCAAAGAGTGGCTGGATAGGAATTCCTACTTCGTAAATTTTGCTGTGACTAATGGAAAGCAACTGGGCCTTGCTGGTGCCCCAGTCAGGCAAGGACATTTATTGGGATAACTGTACTCTCTTAGACACGAGAGCCTGTCCCAGCAGCTCTCGATGCCAGGACATTGAGCTTTGTGAAACTGGAGTTTGATCTTGACTGTGGCTGTTGTTAAACTGTCTTGGAGAAAATAGAAGTCACAAATGAGAATGTTTTATTTTAAAGTCACAGAAGCCAGTGCATAAAGCAAACAAACAAACAAACAAACAAAAACCAAGGGAGGGTTTTATTTTCCAGCCTAGGCTCTTTATGAAGGCTGTTGGTCTGGCTGCACTGACTCCAGGCCGCGCAGACTGCCCCAGGTGAAAGAGGACACAGGAAAGACATTAGCCCATTGAGTAACGTTGCATAGGTACTATCCACAACCAGAGGAAGCACTGAGATGAAGAGACCCTGAGAAGTCATTGCAATGCCTATATAAGCCTGAAGAAGAGCAGTAAACACAGGTCTCCTTTAAACATCAGATACTGGAGATGGGCCTTTGCATGGTTAAAACAAAGTACTTTGGGTTACAATTAGCATGAAAAGTGCTATACAAGGTGGAGCTGTATTGTACTGTAAGGCTGTGAGTAACTGCTCAGAAGTGATGGAAAGGTATCAGCAAATGCTCATAATTTTCCAGTTGTTCCTACACACAAACCCATCTGCAGCAGCATGTCTATACACAAACAGACCTAGACTGGGGTTTAAGTGGTTGGTATATGAAACAGATGGGCTTACTCCTGGAAGCAAGAAATGGAAAAGGCCTACCAATACAGGGTCATCTAGGCCAATGGCCTCTCACCAGCCAATGCAGGAATTTATCCTACTGTATATTTACCCTTGGTATGAAGTCTCCATAGGCTGAGGTTGGGGTGCAGTAAGCAGGAATGTTCTTGTTCCTCACAGGAATCCTAGCACCTGTGTGAGTCCCACTTAGAATCACAGAATCATAGAATATCAGGGTTGGAAGGGATCTCAGGAGGTCATCTAGTCCAACCCCCTGCTCAAAGCAGGACCAATTCCCAACTAAATCATCCCAGCCAGGGCTTTGTCAAGCCGGGCCTTAAAAACCTCCAAGGAAGGAGATTCCACCACCTCCCTAGGTAACGTATTCCAGTGCTTCACCACCCTCCTAGTGAAATAGTGTTTCCTAATATCCAACCTAGACCTCCCCCACTGCAACTTGAGACCATTGCTCCTTGTTCTGTCATCTGCCACCACTGAGAACAGCCGAGCTCCATCCTCTTTGGAACCCCCCTTCAGGTAGTTGAAGGCTGTTATCAAATCCCCCCTCATTCTTCTCTTCTGGAGACTAAACAATCCCAGTTCCCTCAGCCTCTCCTCATAAGTCATGCGCTCCAGCCCCCTCATCATTTTTGTTGCCCTCCGCTGGACTCTTTCCAATTTTTCCACATCCTTCTTGTAGTGTGGGGCCCAAAACTGGACACAGTACTCCAGATGAGGCCTCACCAATGTCGAATAAAGGGGAACGATCACGTCCCTGGATCTGCTGGCAATGCACTTCCCGTACTAAACTCTGCAAATCTTTACCCTTTCTACCTACCTGGTTTCTTTAGGCCCAGATTTATACTTTGGCTCCAGGCAGCTGTGTCATGCAGAAGCTTCTGGAGACTCTCCTCATCCAACTGCAGCAAGATATTCTCTGGCTTGATGTCTGTATGGATAATCCGACAATTTGTATGCAGGAACTGTAGCCCTGCCAGTACCTGTGTGAACCAGAGACAGTGATTAACAATCAGGAATGCAGAGACCATTCCTAGGAGCAGCTTTAGATGATGTCACAAGAGAAAGAGTCCAACATAATAGACTTGGTGTTTCACACATATTCTGATGTTTATGAAGAATGAGACACAGATGACATTGAAAATTCTGTAGGAGGCCATCCCTATATAGGGAATCCCATGCATCTGCTTGGAGTCAGCATCTGTGACAGGGTGCTGAGTGAGAAACACTTACTCAGCCCCTGCCACTCCAGCCCCAATCAAGGGGAATGGAATGGGGCTGGGTGAATAGCCCTGTGTCTGCCTGGTAACAGGCAGCACCTGCCAGCCTCATTAGCCATGGCTATAAAGGCTGGGAGGAAGCCAGAGGAAGGGGGGAAGAGAAAGGCCAAGCACAGAGGGAGGTGGGAGTCTTCTGGTCTGTTGCTGGCCAGGCCTGCACTTGGCAAAATTGGCTGCGAAACCTGTACATAGGTGGAAAGTGGTGGCGGGAAAACAACTGTAAATAAAGAACACTGGTGTTGCATCAAGCTGAGGTGTTCCTGACTGATTGGAGAGGGCAACAGGGGCCTAAACCAAAGGGGCCCAGTGTGCACCTCGCTACACGTGGGGGCTTGTCCAGGATCTGAAGCCAGTGCAAGATCTTGGTGGCCAGAGATGGAGGGAACCCTGCAGTGACTAGCAAAGCAACAGGAGGAGATGCAGAAGGCACTGCAAGCCTTCCAGCAATCCCACCAGCTAGAGAGGCAGGCCTTATTCACCTGGCAGGCGGAGCAACAGAAAACTCCCCAGGAATTTATAAAGGAACAGGCCAAAGTGCAGCAGCAGCTCCTACAAAGGTGGGAAGTGAGGGCACCCGCACGACGGTGTTAGGCCTATGTAAGATGGGCCCTGCTGATGACCCGGACACCTTTCTTTGTACCTTTGAGCAGGTAGCCACAGGTGCCAGATGGGATAGGGAAACCTGGGCCCTATAACTGGCTCCCTATCTGGCCAGCAAGGCTCAAGCCACCTATATGGCACTGAGCAACGACCAGGCCAAGGACTACGAGGTGGTGAAGGCAGCTGTCCTAGACCGCATAGGGCTGTCAGCAGAGAAATACTGGCAGAAGTTTCAGTCTTACCTTACCTACCTTGACTGGCTAGAGGGGCATTATGGGAGCAAGTGGTGTGATACAACTCTCGTCCCCTAGTGCCCCTCCTCTACTTGCGCTACATTGATGACATCTTCATCATATGGACCCACGGAAAGGAGGCCCTTGAAGAATTCCACCTCGACTTCAACAATTTCCACCCCACCATCAACCTCAGCCTGGACCAGTCCACACAAGAGATCCACTTCCTGGACACTACAGTGCAAATAAGCGATGGTCACATAAACACCACCCTATACCGGAAACCTACTGACCGCTATACGTACCTACATGCCTCCAGCTTCCATCTAAGACACATCACACGATCCATTGTCTATAGCCAAGCCCAAAGATACAACCGAATTTGCTCCAACCCCTCAGACAGAGACAAACACCTACAAGATCTTTATCAAGCATACGTAAAACTACAATACCCACCTGGGGAAGTGAGGAAACAGATTGACAGAGCAAGACGGGTACCCAGAAATCACCTACTACAGGACAGGCCCAACAAGGACAATAACAGAACACCACTGGCCATCACATACAGCCCCCAGCTAAAACCTCTCCAGCGCATTATCCACGATCTACAACCTATCCTGGAAAATGATCCTTCACTCTCACAGACCTTGGGAGGCAGGCCAGTCCTCGCTTACAGACAACCCCCCAACCTGAAGCAAATACTCACCAGCAACTACACACCACACCACAGAAACACCAACCCAGGAACCAATCCCTGTAGCAAACCTCGTTGCCTACTCTGTCCCCATATCTACTCTGGCGACACCATCAGAGGACCCAACCACATCAGCCACACCATCAAGGGCTCATTCACCTGCACATCCACTAATGTTATATATGCCATCATGTGCCAGCAATGCCTCTCTGCCATGTACATTGGCCAAACTGGACAGTCCCTCCGCAAAAGAATAAATGGACACAAATCGGACATCAGGAATGGTAACATACATAAGCCTGTAAGTGAACACTTCAATCTCCCTGGTCATTCTATTACAGATTTAAAAGTCACTATCATTGAACAAAAAAACTTCAGAAACAGACTTCAAAGAGAAACAGCAGAACTAAAATTCATTTGCAAATTTAACACCATTAATCTGGGCTTGAATAAGGACTGGGAGTGGCTGGCTCATTACAGAAGCAGCTTTTCCTCTCCTGGAATTGACACCTCCTCATCTATTATTGGGAGTGGTCTACATCCACCCTGATTGAATTGGCCCTGTCAACACTGGTTCTCCACTTGTGAAGTAACTCCCTGCTCTCCATGTGTCAGTATATAATGCTTACATCTGTAACTTTCACTCTATGCATCCGAAGAAGTGAGGTTTTTACCTACGAAAGCTTATGCCCAAATAAATCTGTTAGTCTTTAAGGTGCCACCAGACTTCTGGTCTAAGGGGTTGTTCACTCTTGGGACTGAGAGGGACCAGACATCAATCCAGGTTCTCCCCATCTTTCTAAACAAGTCTCTCATATTTCAAACTTGTAAGTAAAAAAGCCAGGCAAGGCATCTTAGTTTTACTTTGTTTTCTCAACTTGTAAATGTACCTTTTACTAGAGTGTTTATCTTTGTTTGCTGTACTTTGAACCTAAGACAGAGGGGGGTCCTCTGAGCTCTTTAAGTTTGATTACCCTGTAAAGTTATTTTCCATACTGATTTTACAGAGATGATTTTTACCTTTTTCTTTAATTAAAAGCCTTCTTTTTAAGAACCTGATTGATTTCTCCTTGTTTTAAGATCCAAGGGGGTTTGGATCTGTATTCACCAGGAGTTGGTGAAAGGAAGGAGGGGGGAAGGGTCAATTTCTCCTTGTTTTAAGATCCAAGGGGGTTTGGATCTGTATTCACCAGGAGTTGGTGAAAGGAAGGAGGGGGGAAGGGTCAATTTCTCCTTGTTTAAGATCCAAGGAGTTTGGATCTGTATTCACCAGGGAATTGGTGAAAAAGTTCTCAAAGCTTCCCAGGGTAGGGAATGGTGGCAGCGGACCAGAACTAAGCTGGTAGTTAAGCTTAGAAGTCCTCATGCAGGCCCCCACACTTGTACCCTAAAGTTCAAAGTGGGGATACAGCCTTGACACCCCCTCTGGTCTAAGTCTAAGCTGACTTAGAACAACGCTTCCTTAGCTCTCGTCCCCTAACGCCCCTACTCTACTTGCGCTACATTGATGACATCTTCATCATCTGGACCCATGGAAAAGAAGCCCTTGAGGAATTCCACCATGATTTCAATAATTTCCATCCCACCATCAACCTCAGCCTAGATCAATCCACACAAGCGGTCCATTTCCTGGACACTACTGTGCTAATAAGCGATGGTCACATAAATACCACCCTATACTGGAAACCTACTGACCGCTACACTTACCTACATGCCTCTAGCTTCCATCCAGGACACACCACACGATCCATTGTCTACAGCCAAGCTCTAAAATATAACCGCATTTGCTCCAATCCCTCAGATAGAGACAAGCACCTACAAGATCGCTATCAAGCATTCTTAAAACTACAATACCCACCTGCTGAAGTGAAAAAACAGATTGACAGAGCCAGACGAGTACCCAGAAGTCACCTCCTACAAGACAGGGCCAACAAAGAAAATAACAGAACACCACTAGCTGTCACCTTCAGCCCCCAACTAAAACCTCTCCAGCGCATCATCAGAGATCTACAACCTATCCTGAAAGATGATCCTTTACTCTCACAGATCTTGGGAGACAGACCTGTCCTCGCTTACAGACAACCCCCCAACCTAAAGCAAATACTCACCAGCAACCACACATCACTGAACAAAAACACTGACCCAGGAACCTATCCTTGTAACAAAGCCCGATGCCAACTCTGTCCACATATCTATTCAAGTGACATCATCATAGGGCCTAATCACATCAGCCATACCATCAGGAGCTCGTTCACCTGCACATCTACCAATGTGATATATGCCATCATGTGCCAGCAATGCCCCTCTGCCATGTACATTGGCCAAACCGGACAGTCTCTACGCAAAAGAATTAATGGACACAAATCTGACATCAGGAATCATAATACTCAAAAACCAGTGGGAGAACACTTTAACCTGTCTGGCCATTCTATGACAGACCTGCGGGTGGCTATCTTAAAACAGAAAAACTTCAAAAACAGACTCCAACGAGAGACTGCTGAGCTGGAATTGATATGCAAACTAGACACAATCAATACAGGATTAAATAAAGACTGGGAATGGCTGAGCCATTACAAACATTGAATCTATCTCCCCTTGTAAGTATTTTCACACTTGCTTCTTATCAAACTGTCTGTACTGAGCCATCTTGATTATCACTTCAAAAGTTTTTTTTCTCTTACTTAATTGGCCTCTCAGAGTTGGTAAAACAACTCCCACCTGTTCATGCTCTCTGTATGTGTGTGTATATATATCTCCTCAATATATGTTTCACTCTATATGCATCCGAAGAAGTGGGTTGTAGCCCACGAAAGCTTATGCTCTAATAAATTTGTTAGTCTCTAAGGTGCCACAAGTACTCCTGTTCTTTTTGCGGATACAGACTAACACGGCTGCTACTCTGAAACCTGTCACCGGACTCCTTGTTGTTTTTGTAGATACAGACTAACACGGCTACCCCCTGATTCAAGATCTTACAGTCTTAAGTAGACAAAGGATGGAGGATGGGATACAATGAGAAGCAACGTTTGAGTGAAGTTGAGCACACAGCTTGTTAGTTCCAAGACGTTCAGATGAATTTTCCCCTGAGGGCAGGAGTTAATTCAGAGTAAGATGGCCTGTTAATTCCCACCTGTAGAGGGTTTCAGATGCTATTTGAGAAACAGGCTAAAGGAGGAAGAGTCCACTTCATCTACACCAAGCCTCTGGAGGAGGCTTGGGGTGCAGGACTGCACACCCAATCTGCCCACTTGTCAAGATGTTCCTCTGACATCTTGACAAGTGGATCAGCAAAGAGCTGTTGAAAAACTCAGAGTTCTGAGATGTACCATGTGATTATAACAGAACTTTGAGATCTCTGTTAGCCTTTTCCATTCCCTAGCAGCTCATGGACACTGTGTAAGAAATGCTGTTTCTGGCATGTTTGTTTAAGTAAAATGTCAAGACTATGCAGCGGATGGAGAAAGATTGTGGTTCCGATCAGAGCATGAATGAAAACATCATTCAGCCATGGCACTTGCTGCAGCTCAGGCCTCTGGTCGTGTTGCGTGGAAGGAAAGAGAGAGAGCTATGAAGCAAAGTGCTAGCAATTTGTAATACCATGAAGAAAGCTATATAGACAAACCTCACAGCCAAACTGGAGCCAACTCAAGACTGTTTAACTAAGTGGTCTTCCTGAATATCTTGCTTTCAGTGCTGGCTATGACTGCACACTGAAGCCAGCTTGTCAACAGCAGATTTTTTAATTGTGGAGGGAGGAAAAAAGAATTTTCCATGATGTTGTCAAAGCTACCGCAGCCGGATGGAGGTTCTTATGTCAACAGACAGTATGGATGACAGGCAGATTTGTTTCATGTGTCCCTGTGGACAGCAGATTAATTTTCAAGAGTTGCTCAGTGAAGTAACACTCCATAATACTGACTATTCTGAGCTGAACCAACTTTCTAAATATGTCATTTTGCAACTTGTAACCTCAACAATATCAGTAGTGAATTTCCCAGGCACAGGTCTACAAAAGGCCACTGAAATCTGAACAAGCAGCTCTTTTAAAATTCCAGTAAAATTAGGGGCTAGGCTAGGCAACCCAAAGGTCACATAAGGACATTGATGACTCTTTCACCGTATGCATTTTAAGATTAGGTACTGCCACACAATTCAGTTTAAAACATATACTTGTATTTCCTGTTAGCTATCAGCTTTTTAGTTATTTCATCATTTTGGTATTTTTTGTTAACTAATTTGGTAATATCTTAAAAATATATTGGATTTTTATTGACTTTTCATAGCAAAAAGTCCTGATGCGTTTGAGAAATAAATCTAGACAGAGCTTACTTCTGCCACTGAAGTGCAGGCACCTCTGGAGCAAGATGAGGAAGTTGTTTCGTAGTGCACAGTAACAGCACACATCAGTTTAATACATAAAGTAAAGAAGTGCCTCAGTAGTGCCTCAGGGTCTGTTTCTGCAACCTGATGCTGCTTAGTTTATGAGATCTGGCAGGTTGATATGGCTTTATTGGGTTTGAAGAATAGCAAATGGTCCAGATATCCCAAGAGATGAGACCCAGGCACAGCTTTTGCTCTATTTGTTCTTTCTTGGATTTATGTCACATTTTTATTTTTTGCTTTCTTTCATGAAGGGACAACTGGCCAGTATTTCCTTGTAATAAGTTTGACCCCTTTGATCTGTTCCTCTGTGGATTTATTTTAATCACACTGGAATAAACTGCAGACAAACCCATCCAGTATATAGCTAGCTATTCCAGTCCTCTTCACTGGAAGATAAAAACACACTAGCCTAAGAGGTGTAAGTGAGAGGGCAGATGTGTAATTGGGTAGGGAAATGATCTCCATCTCACAGGAACTGTATTTAAATTTGGGACAAAACCACATTTGGATTTTATGCTTTAGTAAAATAATCCTGAGTGTTCTAAAAGATTCCTCCACTGCACACCCAATCTGCCCAGCTATCCTCTCTACCCCGCAGGCCTCGCCCGCCCCTCCGTGTCCTCACCCTTCCAGTGCTCTGAGCTCTCACCTGCTGTAAGGCTTTTTTCACAAAGGGCAAGGGGAGACCCTGGGTTCCATGGCTCCTCATCAGACATCGCAGAGAAGGGCCCAGCAACTCAAACACCAAGCACACATGTAGGAAAGTCAGGGATTCACTGAGAGAGAGAGAGAATGCTATCCCCATTCACTTTGATGTTAACTAGACAAGCCACAGACATCCCTCGCTCCCAGCCACCATTCTATGCCCCACTCCCCAGGCCGGCCCCTCGCTCCCACTCCCAGCCACCATCCTATGCCCCCCCACCAGACTGGCCCCTAGCTCCCGCTCCCAGCCGCATCCTATGCCCCCCAGACTAGCCCCCGCTCTCAGCTGCCATCCTACGCCCCATCGGCCAGTCCTTCACTCCCACTCCCAGCCGCCATCCCACACCCCCATCCCCCAGTCCAGCCCCTTTCTCCCACTCCCAGCTGCCATTCTACATACCCCACGCTGGCCCCTTGCTCCCAATTCCAGGCCCGCCCCTCTCACAGGGACACAGCCAGTCTTTTCAACAGCATAGCATTCTGTCTGGCTGATGGCATTGCAAACAGAGAAAGCCACTATTCATAGCTGAAGGATATGGAAGCCATTTGCTCCAATCATTTTAAAGTCATGTAAACAATGGACAATATTCTCCCCTGCCCGGTCCTTCTTCTTCATGCTGCTCACCTGAGAGTGGTCAAAAAAAACTCTTATTTAGTGGAATACATGTATCGGATCTCGCGCTCTGCATTTTACCCTGCCATCCACCACCACAATATCTGAGCCTCTTCCATGTAAAAATCAATAGCAAGGTCCCTAGTGGATTCTATAGTAAGTCTCTCCACTTTTTGGGGCTAATAGCTCTGCTTGGGGTATTTCGTTAGTGGATAGTTGCTTAATTTGGATGCTTTCATGTATGTTTTATTGGTGAAACCCAACAATGAGGGAATTGAACAAACCCAACTCCAATTACATTAGCGGAGTCCGATCCCCTATGGTGAATTCCCTCACAATTATCCAGCCGTATCCCAGGTGAAGGGTAGACACAATTCCCCATAAATAGCCTAGCTGTGTCTGATCAGCTCAAATATTTCCTGACAATCCCCCTCTGGGGGTACTTGCCACCACTAAACCCATCACATCTGACTCCCTTCCAAGGGTATTTCCCACATATATGGAAAGGTTGTTCTTCCACATGGCCACAGCTTATCATGCTCATAAGAATTGTCTCATTGTTTCCTTGTGCACCCCCATCCAGTTGTTCTCTCTTGGCTTATGTTTATATTGTAAGCTCGTTGGGGCAGGGGCCATCTCTTTGCTGTTTGTTTGTACAGCACCTAGCACAACGAGGATGAGATCTAGACACTACTGCAGTGCAGGTAACAAATAACAACAATGGTATCACTTTGAGAACCTGAAGATTAGAATTTTTGGCCCATCATCTGATATAACAAATTCTATTGGCCAGTGAAAAATATGTCAGCATGTTGGCATGTTTCCTTTTAGAAACTTATAGCTCCCTTAAATAATTTATTGTAATTAGGGCTGTCAAGCGATTAAAAGAATTAATCGCGATTAATCGTGCAATTAAAAAGATTAATCGTGATTAATTGCACTGTTAAACAACAATAGAATACCATTTAATTTTTTGATGTTTTCTACATTTTCAAATATATTGATTTCAATTACAACACAGAATACAAAGTCTACAGTAGCTCACTTTATATTTATTTTTGATTACAAGTATTCGCACTGTAAACAAAAATAGTATTTTTCAATTCACCTAATACAAGTACTGAAGTGCAAGCTCTTTATCATGAAAGTTGAACTTACAAATGTAGAATTATGTACAAAAAAATCTGCATTCAAAAATAAAACAATGTAAAACTTTAGAGCCTACAAGTCCAATCAATCCTACTTCTTGTTCAGCCAATGCAACACATTCCAAACATCCTTCCTCCTCATCTAGCCATGCAGCACCCACTTCATGAGATGAAGAGGGTGACTGCTGGATGCAAAACTTGATCATAGTGCTGAGTCAGTAGATCGGGATGAAGAGGCAGTGATATGGGAGGTCAAACCGATAGACCAGTAGGTCGGAGAGCCAACATTGCCTGAGCCAAGCTATAGCAATGAGAATAGGTTTGGTATGATTCAACTTTAGTGTGAGAATGACCTCTGGGATTAGAGAGAAGGCGCACCTCAAAGCAGACCCCTGCATTTGAGGTGGAAGGTGTCACTTAGGGAATCTGTATTGCGACCAACTTGAGAGCAAAATTGGTGGCACTCCTTGTTGTCTCTCATCGCAAACAGATTGATAGTTGGAATGCCCCATTCTGCAAAGATGGACTCAGCACCCTCAACTTCAGAGACTAAATGTGATTGTGGGAGAAATTCCTGCTGAGGTGATCAGCCAAGTGAGTCTGGACCCCAGGTAAGTGAGCTGCTGTGGGAACAATGCTCTCCATGATGCAGAACTGTCGTAACTTTATTGCTTCCTGACACAGCTGGTTGGAGGAGGTTCCTCCCTGCTTGTTCATATAGTATTGCGGTGGTAGCGTTAGTGAGTATATGAGCCAGTGTGCCCCATGTGTGATCCCGAAAAGCTTGGCAGGCATTGTAGGTGGCCCAGAGCTCCAGAATGTTGATTTGGAGGGAAACTTTCTGTTTTGACCACAAGCCAAGAACTTTTAACACCGCTAGATGTGCTCCCCAACCTACTGAGGTGGCATTGGTGACTACAGTCCTGGCTGGGGGAGGATGCACAAAGGGACCACCCTGGCATATGTTGCTCTGAACTGTCCAGTACCATTAGGATCTTCAGAGGAACTCAGACAAACCTGTCCAAAGAATGACAAGTTAGGCGATAGACCAATTTCAACCACACCTGAAGAGGGCGAAGGTGCAGTCTTGTATGCTGGATGATGTAAGTACATGCAGCCATATGACCTAGTAACTTCAGGCATACATGGACCATAGCTGAAGGTTGAGATTGTAGTGCCAGACATAGATGCTGAATTGTTTGAAATCATTCATTCAGCAGAAACACTCTCAAATTCGTAGAATCTAATAGGGCCCCAAAGAACAATTTTATGTTGTGTGAAGAAGTACTTCCATGTTTGTTTTAAACCTGCTACCTATTATTTCATCAGGTACCCCAGTTCATGTGTTATGTGAATTAGTAAACAACACTTCCTTGTTCACTTTCTCCACACCAGTCCCGATTGTATAGACCTCTTTCATATCCCCCTCAGTCATTTCTTTTACAAGCTGAACAGTCCAGGTCTTTTTAATCTCTCCTCATATGGAAGTTGGTCCATACCCCTGATAATTTTTGTTGCTCTTCTTTGTACTTTTTCCAATTCTAACGTATCTTTTTGGAGATGTTGCGAACTGTACTCAGTATTCAGGGTATGGACGTACCATGAATTTATATAGCAGCATTATTATATTTTCTGTCTTATTATCTATCCCTTTCTTAATGGTTCCTAACATTCTATTAGATGTAGTGTGAATTGGGAGAACACATGTTCTCTGAACTTATCTCTCAGTAATCTATAGTCGAGGTACAGGAAAATATTAATTCCTCTTTTTCTGAGGTATGCTGACACTACAGTCAGTCATGTATTTTTTAAAAATGTGAGGTGCTGAAATGAAGCACAGTGTACGGATAGTGTTTCCCCACCATACCATACCTCAGAAATCTCCTGTGGCTCAGGAAAATCGCCATATGGAAATAAGCATCCTGAAGGTTCAGGGTAGCAAATCAGTCATTGTGGTTCAATCCAGGAAAGATAGTTGCTAGGGTGACCATATGGATTCCTACATATCTAGTGTATTTGCTGAGGCTGCGGAGGTCAATAATAGGTCTCGTCCCTCCTTTGAATTTGGGGACCAGGAAATACCAGGAAAAGAACCCCTTTTTCTGATGCTGTAGCGGAACCTCCTCTATAGCTCCATGTGCAAGCACACTCTGGACCTGCTGCAGGAGCAGTGACTCATGAGAGGGGTCCCTGCAGAGGGATGGAGTAGAGGGCAATGGCCGATCACTTGGAACTTAGGACCCCTTTGTCTACGGTAAGCCTATCCCAAGCACTGTACAAGTGAGACAGCCCGTCTCTGAACTAGGAGACATAGATGGAGAGGTCAAAACTAGAATGCTGCCCTGGACAGGCCAGTCAAACTCGAGGCTTGCTGGACACTGGAGGAGGATGACTATCTGTCTGGTGGAAATTCCACCCAGAAGACCTCTTCCTCTGCGATCTTATGACCCTTCCTGGAAAAATCTGCTGTTTCTCAGGAAAGGATGAATGGCAGCAAAAATGCTGTGAGTAGTAGTGCTACTGCCTCCCCTAGCGGTGCCTCTTTGTGGCTGGGGTATAAATATCCAAGGAATGCAAAGTAGCCCAGGAGCGCTTAAACAAATGTCAAGTGTTGTCAATTTCTGAAAACAAAAATGACCATCAAGATAAGTCTTCTATGATCCGTTGAGCATCACAAGCTATGCTGGAGTTCTGCAATGACACGGCCTTCCTCATGGTCACAGCTGATGCCATAATTCCAACCGAAGCATCTGCCACGTCCAGAGATGACTGCAAAAGCCCTAAATTCCTCCCGGGAGGCTTTTGTCAACTTCTCTGTGAATCTGGACATAGCATCCCAATTAAGAAAGTCATAGCTGGATAATAGAGCCTGCTGATTTCCAGTGCTCATCTGCGTTGATGAAGTCATATACGTTTTCCTCCCAATCAAGTCTAACCTCTCAGACTCACAAGTCCACTCCAAAGGATAGGATCTCCCCTATTGTGATCTCTCATTTACTGCTATCACCACAAGAGAGTTAGGAGTTGGAAGAGAGTAAAAACACTTGAAGTCCTGTATGGGGACATAATACCACTTTTCACACCGCTTAGCTGCAGGCGGTAACAACGCTGGGGTATTCCCAAGGGACCTAGCAGGCTCCAAAAGGATTTCATTTATTGAGAGAGCCATTCTCCCCAGAGCTGAGGACTAGAGGATATCCAGCAACTTATGCCTGTTCTTTTGCCTGTATTCAGCCTGGATCTCCAAGGTGGAAGCTGTATGCCTGAGAAGGTCCCGGTATGACAAAGTCCTCAGGCACCAGTGAGGAAGAATCCAGTATTGCAGAGTCACCCAGAGGAGAAGAAGAAGAGTGCAGGGCCAATGGAGACTGTTGGGGATGGGGGCAGCTCCTACATAAGAGGTTCAGTCTGGGCTAGCTCAAGAAGAATAACCTCTGACTGCACTTGCAATAGAAGTGGCTCATGGATAGAAACTGCTGCTTGGAATTACTGATCTTGACCTGGACGGCATCAAAGAGCAGGATCTCCCAGACCAAGGCACCCAAGGGTTCCGTGGAGGCCACTGGAACAACAAGGGTAAGGCATTGATGGCCAATAGGTTGTAGCCCAGGATCCCTATTCCTACTGCAAGAACAGTGCTGATCCTGGTACCACTGGTGATCCAAGGATCAAGAAGAGTGCTTCAAAGGTGAGGGGGAAGTAGAAGTAGTCATCCCCACACCAGAACTTGAGGAGCCCTGGGAGTCATCCGGTGGGAATGGAGCATCCCACCCCTGAGAGATCAAACAAACTATCAGCCTTGTCCAGAACCAAACATGAAGAAATCGTTGGTGTTGAGGATGCATGAGTGGTTGGTACCAGGAGAGGCATCACCCTTGTAGCTGGCACAGGAGCACACGAGGGAGCTGGAAGCGAGTCAGTACTGAATCCAGTGAAGGGGTCTGTAGCAAGGACAGCATCGGTGCTGAAGACAGCATCCATGTCAATATGCCCCTCACGACCACAAAGGATGATGGCTGCAACTCTGCAGTCCAAGCCCCGGAGAGTGCGGAATGCAGCAGCCAACCCCACCAGACGGCGCCAACAGGGCAGCAGAAGACGACGATGTAGAAGGCACAGCAACTGACAGCCCCTGAACTCTAGGGGAATCAGGAATGGAAAGGCAGAGCAGGTCTAACGCTGCCCAATATGCCAATGGTGTGGAGATGGTTGAAGGAAAAGGCCAGGCAGGGACCATCGAATCGTGGAAGTAAATGCATGGCTATGCAAGTGGTGTGAGCAAGAGGGTTTTGGCTTCTTTGACAACAAGCTGATGTTCCAGGAATGAGGATTACTGTGCTAGGATGAGCTCCATCTACCAAATACTGGGAAGAGCATCTTTGGACATTGTCTGGCTAACTTGATAAGGAGAGCTTTAAACTAGGTCTTATGGGGGATGGTGACAAAAATACAGGCAATGCACATCTAGGCTCAAGTAACAAAGAAAAGGGGAAGCGGCTAATTTCAGCAGAAGGATCTAGAAATCACAACTGCATTAAAAAGGAAAAAAGAAAAGCAACAGGGCAATCCGCAAAATATCTTTGATGCCTGTTCACAAATGCAAGGAGTATGGACAACAATCAGGATGAACTGGAAGTCATGGTATATGAAGAAAATTATGACTTAATTGGCATCACAGAGACTTGGTGGGACAACTTGCACAATTGGCGTACCGGCATTGAGGGCTATTGTTTGTTCCAAAAGGATAGGTATGGGGAAAAAGGAGGCGGCGTTGTGCTGTACGTCAAGAATGTATACACTAGTTCTCAGGTCCAAGGGGACGTGAGCAACAGACCCACTGAGAGTTTCTGGGTGAGGAGAACAAGGGAAAAGAACAGTTATAGTGAGGGTCCATTATAGACCACCAAATCAGGAAGAGGAAGTGGATGAGTCATTCTACAAGTAGATAAGATTAGCTAACTCACATGAGCTAGTATTAATGGGGGATTTTAACTTCCCTGATATCTGTTGGAAGACTATTGCAGCAAAACATAATACGTCCTTCAAATTCTTAGCGCGTGTAGGGGACAGCTTTCTGATTCAGAAAGTTGAGGAAACAACTAGGGGGTCTCCATTTTGGATCTGGTTTTGACCAACAGGGATGAATTAGTTGAGAACGTGAAGGTGGTTGGGAACTTGGGAGGAAGTGATCATGATCTGATAAAATTCAAGATTCTATGGAAAGGAGGATGTGAGAACAGCAAAACAAGGACACTGGACCTCAGAGTTGAAATCTGCCTTTGACTCAGAGAAATAGTAGGCAAGGTCACATGGAAAGACCAATTAGGAAGAAAAGAAGTCAAAGGGGGCTGGCAGTTCTTAAAAGATGTAATACTAGAGGCTCAACATCTTGCAGAGGAAACACAAGAAAAGCCACAGGAGGCCAATGTGATTGCACAAGGAGCTTTGTAGATATCTAAACCCCCAAAGGGATAAATACAGGAAATGGAAGGAGGGGCATGGAAGATGATACGAAGGCAAAACTGCTCAATGCCTACTTTGCGTCAGTTTTCTCACAAAAAAATAAAGAGTGACCAGACGATTAGCAAAAGTTACCACAAACAATGAAGAGGAAGGGATGCAGATTGGGATGAGTAAAGGACATGTCAGAGATCTTCTGACCAATTTGAATGAATTCAAATCAGCGGGGCCTGATGCTATTAACCCAAGCGTACAGAAGGAATTAGCTGAAGAAATTGTGGAGCCCCTGGCAATAATATTTACAAACTCATGGATGACAGGAGAGGTCCTAGAAGACTGGAGAAGGGCTAACGTTGTGCCCATCTTTTAAAAAGGGGGGAAAGGAGGAGCTGGGGAACTATAGACCAGTCAATCTGACTTTGATACTTGGGAAGCTACAAGAGCAATGT
This sequence comes from Emys orbicularis, assembly GCF_028017835.1. Lineage (NCBI taxonomy): Eukaryota > Metazoa > Chordata > Testudines > Emydidae > Emys > Emys orbicularis. The sequence goes on from NC_088689.1 coordinate 131,554,906, forward strand.
ATAAAACATTCCATTTGTGAATACCTGAAGGACAGAGGGGTGATCACCAGCAGCCAGCATTGATTTACCAAGAACAAATCATGCCAAACAAGCTTGATTTCCTTCTTTGACAGGGTGACTGGTTTGGTGAATGGGGGAATGCAGTGGACATAATATACCTGGACATCAGCAAGGCTTTGGACACAGTCCCACATGACATTCTGATAAGTAAGCTGGAGAAAAGCAGGCTCGACAGAACTACCGTTAAGTGGATACATAATTAGTTAAACAACCGCAAACAAAGAGTAACTATTAATGGAATGATGTCGGGTTGGTGGGAGGTCTCAACTGGGGTTCTACAGGGATCTGTTCTGGGTCTGGTGTTGTTAACATCTTTATTAATGACCTAGATGCAGATATAGAGAGCAGACTGATCAAGTTTGTAGATGACACAAAGCTGGCGGGGGTGGGGGGAGGTTGCCAATACTTTGGAGGATAGATCTTAAAATTCAGAGGGATCTTGATAAATTGGAGAACTGGGCTATAGACAACAAAATGAAATTCAACAAAGACAAATGTGAGGTGCTACGCTTAGGGAAGAAAAAACAAATGTACAAATACAGACTGGGGGAAAACTGGCTTGTCAGCAGCACTGCTGAGAAGGATCTGGGAGTTGTGGTGGATCAAAGCCTCAACATGAGTCAACAGTGCAATGCTGTTGCCAAAAAAAAAAAAAAAGGGCAAATGCAATTTTAGGTTGCATTAACAGAAGCATAGCATGCAAGTCACGGGAGGTGGTAGTATCCTTCTATTCAGCGCTGGTTAGACCTCAGCTGGAGTAGTGGTGTTTAACTTTGGTCACCAATGCATAGAAAGGATGTACAGAAATTGGAAAGGATCCAGAGGCGAGCGACAAAGATGATCAAAGGGATGGAATGCAGCCATACGAGCAAAGGCTGAAGGAACTGGGTATGGTTAGTTTGGAAAAGAGGAAATTAAAGGGGGGGTGGGGAAATCTGACAGTGGTCTTCAGATACTTGAAAGGCTGCCACAAAAAAAATGGAGAAAAGTTGTTCTCTTTTGCTACCAAGGGCAGAACAAGAAGCAATGAGTTCAAACCATAGCATAGCAGATTTAGATTAAAGCACAGAAAAAAATTCCTAACTATAAGAACAGTAGGACAGTGGAACAGAGGCCTCGGGAGGTCGTGGAAGCTCCTTCACTGGAGGTTTCCCAAAGGAGGCTGGAGCCACCTGTCTTGGATGGTTTAACACAACAAATCCTGCACCTTGGCAGGGGGTTAGACTAGATGACTGTTGCCGTCCCTTCTAGTCCTATGGTTCTATATTGCCGATGCTGCCATCATCAATACCAGACTCAACAGATGCCCCATGGCCAAAACCAGAGGCAGTTAGATGGCCTGGCACCAGGAGTCCAGAAGGAGCTGCTCGTTAGCACTTAAAAGGGCTATTTAACACGTTGAAATGCTGGGTGAGGGGAAGATCAAAAAAGGACTCATCTGCAACACTACACCTCCCTGCCAGGTGACCACGCTGGGTCAGACTGGAATGGTGCCAGCACTACTAAGTTACATTAACAATGAACTATATACAATAAATTCCTAGAGAAACTGAGGAAAAAACATGTAAAGTAAAGCACCACAGAATGCTCAAACTCTAGCCAGAGGCAGTGAGAAGGAACAGAGAGGGGTCAGGGCGTCGCTATCCTTAAATAGCTAGGGGAAAGGCAAGAGCCACAAGGCATGAGCACCGCCCATAGGTACCGTTAGGCAAAGTTCTCCAGCTTCAGTGCACTGGGCGCATGCACACCTGAGTGGAATACATGTCTGCTCCCACTCAAAGAAGAACAGAATGATCACTAAACATACCAGAAATAGAACCCCTGGGGTGGAAGGCTGTTTCAGAAGCAAATGCTGGACCTGAGGCTCTTTTCTACATAGAGTTTGATGTGTTCTCCCTGCTGCCAGGCAGGCTCCCATCAGGCTGAGACCTGTTAGAGGAGGTGGACTAGTACTGCAGAGTTCTGAAAACAGCTGCAATCCCCACAGTGCAGAAACCAAATGAGCCAACACGCTCCCTGGAGTGCAGCCAGGGAAGGTACATACACACTGGAGGAGAGAGATTTCATCCTGGGCAGCCTCAGCAAAGCTCTCCCCACCCTTGGCCACCTTCACAGCTACACGCCTCTTCTCTCTGTGAAAGGAATCACACCAGCAGACCAGTGCACAAAAGTTCTGTCCAGCCCAGTTTCCCATCATACAGCCTGGAGGAGTCTCCATGTCTTTCCTTTCCCTGTAGTGACCCACCCTAATGCCTGTGCTCTGTACTGAGAGAGGCTGCCCTACACCTCTCCTCTGCCTCTAACATCCCCACCCTCATACCTTCCACACACAGCAGGGTGGAGACCTGTATTCATCTCCCTCTGGCAACTATTACTTTAATCTTAGAGCTCCATCGCCCTCTGGGAGCAGGAGAGGTCTGGCCAGGCTGAGATAGAGCATATTATAAATCAGAAAAGTAAATATAAAGGAAGACCTGTCCCCTTCAGGGCCAAACACGAATCCAGTAGGGTTTCCTGCAGGCACAGCTCAGCACCGCAGACTACAAAGCATTCCACCCACCAATGTCATCTCCCTTCTCTCTAACCTAGGCTGTTTGCCTAGTGTTCAAGCACCAGCTCCCTTCCTAGAGACCCTTCCCCTCTGATTCTTGCTGTCAGACTCACTCCAATGGAGCCCTCTTGTCATGGCTGCTTGGGAAATAATGCCTCACAGCTGACCTAGCTCTGCTGATCCCCCCCCCCCCCCCAAACACCCACATCCCTGCCTTCAGGGCGGGCTATTCCTCTGGGCTGTTCCTTCCTCTGCCCAGATAGAGAGGGTCAATTCCTCCCCTTTCCCCCCTGGATGGACTCTGAACATCCCTTTACAGCCCCATTCTACAGAGTTCCCCTCCCTTTGGAATAGTCTCTATTGTGCTACTCACACCATGTCCTGACACAACCAGACTGTAGAGAAGTAGCCACAGCCCAGCTTGTGCACCACCTGGTATCTTCCACTCAATGTGTCTCCCTTCTGCACAGGGTAGTAGCCTCCTACAGAGATGGATCACCAATAGCCCCATTAGTGGGACAGGTCTTCAAAACATTACCAAACAGAAAGAAGGACTGACCTCAACAATTCAGCCCAGAGTCTACAAATCTCCCAGGCTGAATGGCAAGGAGGTTTGGGTACCAAACTGGTAACACTCCCTGGGACTCACCTGCACAGTACTCTGCAGGGTCCTCCTGGCATCCCCACCCCTCCATGCCAGAGGCTTGCTGCAGTCCTCAGGATGAGCAGGTGAGGGGGAACAGGGATCTGACACTTGGAGCAGACACAGCACGATCTTCAGCATTTTACTCCTGTAAATAGAGTTATGTATGTGCATACCTGTTGGTATTTCAGCCAAGCACCCGTGCCCTCCCCTCTGCAGCTTACCTAGTCTTCCTTTCAGATCTCATCTTTATCCCCTCTCCCTCTCCCTCTACATCCCTTGTTCCTTCCCCTCGGTTTCCTCAGCATTGGATCTGGGTGATGAACATTTCTGGCATTTCCTGAGGGATTAGAGATTATTTTAAGATTTCAAAATAGGGACATTGAGATGTCTCAAGCTGAGCAGAGCTCCTTGCTGGGTGCAGCTAGAACAGAGAGAGGCAGGAGTCTCAGGTTTCTTGCTGCCTTGCTCGGATTTCCAGAGGATTAGTGGGGATTGAAGGAAAGGGCCAGGCATTCCCTCTGACAGGCTACAGTGCTGGCCTGGCCTCCTGCAGAGAGCGCACAGATCAAGCTCAGCAGAGGGAGGGGGCAGGTCTCTAATGTGCACACAGTCTAATTGAGCTGCAGATTCTCACATTCTATTTTAGTATTAAATAGTCTCTATGCATTGGAAACTCCAGTACTCTGCAGCCCAGCCCAGGACAAAAGCTAATTGGCTATAACACAGATTATTTTGAAATAATGCTCCAAAACTCTGCGAGACCACTGTTTTTGGCACACTAGGAGTCAACCATTTTAAAAATAACACCCAACGTAGCAATTCATGCTAAGGATTTGTCTGTGTAGTGGCCATCTGGCAATTTTCACTAACTCGAATCCTAACAAAAGTGATATTAGTTAGTCTGATTAGATTATTAGTATGTTAGAAATATTGCCCTTAAATTCTGAGGAGTTAGTTGGTGAAACCCAAGGGCTAATCTACACTTGAAATGTACTAGACTAGTAAGAGTGTCCATATGAGAATTTATCTGGAATAACTATTTTAGAATAATTACTGTATTCCAGAATAGCTATTCTGGTATTACCAAGGGTAGGCAAGCAATAAGAGCATTTCCCCAGCAACTCTGGAATGGAATTGTGGCTTCTTCTGTCATTTTTGGTTCTTCAGCTAAGAGCGTTTACCACCTCCTGCTCTTCCTTTGTTAGCAACAAAGCTGCCTTTAAGGACTAAACCTTACAAGGTGTAGCTGCATTTCTTGTTGATGCTGGGTGAGCGTGGGGTATGAGCAGATTCCCTGGCCTGTGGCTACACTTCTGTAAAGGGAGTCTGGGACTGCAAAAGTCTCCACTGCTCTATTTTCCCCTACCTGAGGCTGAAGCAAGGAAGAACAGGTTAGAATGCAGCATGAAAAGGGACTGTGGCTGCCTCTAACCCACTTCCCTTCTTAGTTCTGTAACTGAAGCGTAATGCATTACCTCAAGCCTCTGTCTCTTTTTAGGTACAAAGTTCCAGAAGCCCCCATCCTTCACTTGTCACTCTCTTGTAAATAACTTTCCATGACCAGATTCATACCAATGTAACACTGAAATCACTGGAGTGATCCCTAGTTTGCACTGGGGTGAGTAGAGTGGGCCTGTTCAATCTACTGCCATGCCCGTAGAGCAGCACAGAACCCTGCCATCTATCTCCTACCACTCTGATAGGGCATTAAGGAGCAACTACCAGAATTATTTGACGTCTGGAAACCATGCCTTATAGATGAAGATTCTCACATATCTCACTATTTACATCACTAAAAAAAAGGTTAAGAGGTACGCAATGCTCTAGTAACAAGCCCTACACCGGGTAGATGTTGCTGATAGTAATCTCTAATCTAGCAGAAAAAGGGATAACAAGATCCAGTGGTTGGAAGCTGAAACTAGTCAAATTCAGACCAGAAATAATGAGGCACATTTTGAATAGTGAGAGTAATTAACCATTGGAACATCACCTAGGGCTGTGGTGGCTTCTCCAGCACTCAAAGTGTTTAAATCTAGACTACGTATCTTTTTACAAAGAGATGTTATAACTCAAACACATGTTATGGGATAAATGCAGAAATCACTGGGTGAGGTTTTCTTGACTGTGTTATGCAGAAGGTCAGACTAGATCAGGGGTGAGCAAACTACGGCCCATGGGTGACATCTGGCCGACCAGCCGATTTTATCTGGCCCTCGAGCTCCCACTGGGGAGCAGGGTCTGGGGCTTGCCCTGCTCCCGCACTCGAGCCGGGGCGGGGAGGTGGCGCTCAGCGCGTGCCACAGCTCTGTGCAGCTCCCAGAAGCAGCGGCATCTCCCCACTCTGGCTCCTATACGTAGGGGCAGCCAGGGGGCTCCGCATGCTGCCCCTGCCCCAAGCACTGCCCCGCAGCTCCCATTGGCCGGGAACTGCGGCCAATGGGAGCTGCAGGGGCGGCACCTGCGGATGGGGCAGCACGCAGAGCCGCCTGGCCGCACCTCTGCGTAGGAGCTGGAGGGGGGACATGCTGCTGCTTCTGGGAGCTGCTTGAGGTAAGCGCTGTCTGTAGCCTGCACCCCCGCCCCCGTCTCGGGCCTCAATCCCCTGCCCCAGCCCTGATCCCCCTCCCGCCCTCCGAACCCCTCTGTCCCAGACTGGAGCACCCTGTTACACCCCAAACCCCTCATCCCCAGCCTCATCCCAGAGCCCGCAGTTCCAGCCGGAGCCCTCACCCGCCCTGCACCCCAACCCTCTGCCCCAGCCCGGAGCCCCTCCTGCACCTTGAACTCCTCATTTCTGGCCCCACCCTGGAGCCCACACCCCCAGCCAGAGCCCTCATCCCTTCCTGCACCCCAACCCCAATTTTGTGAGCATTCATGGCCCACCATACAATTTCCATATCCAGATGTGGCCCTTGGGACAAAAAGTTTGCCCACCCTTGGACTAGATGATTATATTGGTCCTTTCTAGCTTAAAAAATAATCTACAAAAGGAGCAGCAGTGCTACATTGCTGGAGATGCTGTCCTGCACAAGCCAACAAGCTCCATCTTCCAGTGTCCCAGAGTGGCTCTAGGGGCAAGCAGCCCTTCTCCTGGGTTTGCGCCATCTGCAGGCACCCCTGTGAGGTACACAAGGATCCCTGGCATACTCAGTTTGGGAAGATGGTTGTAGAGAGTAAAGCAGTTGAACCCACAGAGAGCAGTAGATTCTTCTTTCATGTGTGAAAGAGACATATGCCAGGACACAATTGGGCAGGGCTTTCTAAGTAAGCATCCCTGCAAGCCTTGGCACATGCAGTAAAAGCAGCCCCTTGCGGATCTAAATACCATTGGTTCTTGAGAGACTTACCATGTAGTAGCTCATGGAGGCAGAGCTCATGGCTCTACTTGAGACCTGGGGCGTTCAGGAGCTCCTGGAAGTGCGATACCAAGAGCTCCTGCTTTCCTTTTTAGTCTGGTTTAGATGGGAGGGGTGTCCTTGAGTGGAGCGAGTTCCTCTGCACCACCGGAGGTATGTGGTGAAGAAAGGGACATGGGATCAGATCACAGCAAGGCCCCTGGAAACAGCACTGGCTTCAGAATAGTTAGAAGACCTTGGACAGCTTGGGATAGGGTCATTTTACTGTACTCATAATTTTGCACCTGTTTTAACAGTTTCCTGCTTCTAACTCTCTCCTAGCAGCAAGTCTATCCAGCCACAAAGTAAACCCTTTGAAAGCTCCCTGGAGGCTATTTATAGATAGGGTGACCATATTTTCCTATGCTGAATATGGGACACCTGGTAAAATTACTTCTATTCAAGCGAGTTCAACGGCAATCAATCAGAACTATGCAGTACAAACATTCAAATTAACATCAAGTTGACTGAGCCTGTTAAAAAGAAATACTGCATAGTTGGATTCTTTTTATTTATCTTATCTTTAAGGCTTTAGGGTTCATATGGGGAGGGGTGACACACACACTCCTACCCCCCCCCACACACACACCCCAACACACAGAGGGTGGGTGACCGACTGACCCTCCCCTCCCTGCCTGGTGCTCTCCACTCTCCATGCTTGGCTGGGCCCCCGGTATGGACTCTCCTATCCCGGTACCTGGTGCAGCGTCTTCCCAAGGCAACACATGGGGGGGGGGGGGGGCACGCAGAGTCTCTTGCCCCCCGCTCTCCAGATTTCTGCCAGGGTTCACATCAAAATGTGGCCAACAGCAGCCTTTTGGCACTGTGCCGGAGGGAAGGGATGGGAGCTGCTTCCAGCTGCAGGGGAGGTGGGGGAAGAAATTACCTGGCCCATGTCTTTGCAGAGCTCATCTCCCCCCCTCCCCCCCCCCCCCAGCCCGTGTGGCTAGAAGCAGGTGGGCCCTTCCTGCCTGCACAGTGTCGAAAGGCAGCTAACACCTCCAGGCTGCTGCTGGCCACCGACATAACCCAACCGCCTCCTGTCCCCTGGCTAAGCACAGGCAAGAAGGGGTTAATCCCAAAACCATGGACCATGGCCCAGGGAACCTGACTGCAGGGGTTTCAGCGAACCCAGCCAGAGAGGTGGCTCAGCAGGGGAGAGTGTCTAGGGGATGGAGCAGCCCTGCGCTCCATGGGACAGGACCTGGGGCAGTTGAAGAGGGTGCTAAGCCCCTGCCCTGGGGGCTGCTGTGGAGCATGAAGATTCAGGGCGTGAACAGGCTGGAAATCGCTCCTCCCTGCCACTCCAGAGCTTAGCTGAGGGGTGGTGCGGCGTCCCCTTTGGCACATGCAGGGCTCAGCACCTCCTGGCCAGCGACCCGGGCCAGAGGGTCTTGGGCTTTCCTGGGGCGTTAGCCCAGCCAGAGGCAGTGGGGGAAGGAAGGCGCCTGCCGGCCAGGCCGAACACTCCAACCAGGGGCTAGTTCTCTGCACAGTGCTGGGAGCTGGACGAGACCCACTGGGGGGGATGTGGAGGAGCAGCGGGGCTGCAGGAGTGAAGGAGCGTAGCAGGGAGAGGACAGGAAGAGGGGGAACACATAAAGGGCCAATGGGTGGGCAGCAGAGGCGACACGTAACTGGCCACCGCCTGGCGCCTACTCACACTCATCAGCCACCGCAGCTTGCAGTGCGCAGCCAGTGCCGGCCGGAAACAGGACAGGGGAGGGGGGACAGGGCCCTGCTGGCTGAGAACTGGCACGCAGCGGGGGCTGCGCTGACAGACCAGCAGGGGAGCGGCTGGTCCTGCGCGCTGCATCTTCACCCCGCCACCAGCCTTGCACCCCCACCCCCATCGGTGGCCACTGGACCACCCCCACCCCCGGCCATGGGTGGGTGGGCGGATGGCGAGCAAGGTCCCGACCAGCAGCAGGACCCACCAGTTCTGATGGGGGGGAGACAGAAAATACGGGACAATTTGCCAATTTTTAAGAAAAAGTCGGGACATCTGCAGTAGGGCTTAAATTCAGGACTGTCCCTTTAAAAGTGGGATGTCTGGTCACCCTATTTATAGAACAAAGTTTACAGCTTAGCTGAGATGGAAATACAAAATCTTTCCTCAACGCTGAACAGCTCAACCCCAGGGGTCATAACACACACAGCTCAACGGCAGTCCTAGTGCGCACAATGAGCAGCAGACACGGCCTTTCTAGTAGGCCCCTCTCTGCGTTTTGCCTTGCCCCTCCTTTCTCTGTGTGGGGCCAGCACTCTCTGGCATATGCAGCTCAGGAAACATAGGCGCCAACTCTGTGGGTGCTCTGGAGCTGCAGCACCCACGGGGAAAAATTGGTGGGTGCTGTGCACCCACCAGCAGCTCCCCGCCCCGCCGCCCCAGTTCACCTCTGCTTCCGCCTCGCCTTCGCCTCCTCCCCTGAGCGCGCTGTCCCCGCTTCTCCTCCCAGCACTTGCAGCCGCGAAACAACACGCTTTGGGAGGGGGGAAAGAGTGGGAACGCGGCGTGATCAGGAGAGGAGGCAGGGAAGAGGCGGGGCCGGGGATTTGGGGAAGGAGTCCAATAGGGGCAGGGAGGGGGCGGAGTTGGGGTGGGGAATTTGGGAAAGGGGTTGGAATGGGGGTGGGGCAGGGGTGGAGTCAGGGCAGGGCCGAGGGGGCACGAGCACCCACCGGCACCAGGAGAAGTTGGCGTCTATGCCAGGAAATGTGAATGGAATTGTCTGTGCAATCACTACCGTACACATCCCAGAACCACACTCCCATTTGCACTTATGTGCATGCACAAAAAGCTGGTTATGCAGTGTTCCAGCAGTGGCTCTGCATCTTTTCTCTACCACACCCTCTCTTTCAAGTTTTGCAGGACTTTCCCCCCTGGTGTATCAAGAGATTGTGCTTTTAGATGTTCTTGTAGCACCTTGCAGAAAAATCTTGGAAGGGGTTTATAATTGCCATAAAATTCACTTCCCCCAATTGAAATAATTAGAGTGGTAACAGTATCAGGACCCTTTGGGCTGCATAAAAGAGTAATTAGTTTTAAGATAAAGGCTTGAATTAAGTAGAAATGAAAGATAATTTAAATTGAGAAAAATCCAACATGGCTGACCAAAATGATGGATATAGGGAAAGGGTAAGGGAAGATTCCATCTCTGAGAGATACAGTGTGAGGTAGTAGGAAATTCCATTTCCTGTGACATACTAGGAAATTCCACTTCCTGTATGGAATGACTCAGCAAAAAGCCCTAAAATCCAAGATGGCGTCAGGAGAGGAGCTTAAAGATGATGTCCAAAGAGGATGATCTACAGGTACATGTGACTAGGAGGGGCTTAAAGCTAACATCACAAAGGAGGGACTGGGGAGGAGCTAGAAAGCTGATTGGCTGAAAGGATTGAACCGTGAGAGAGCACACAGTATATAAGGGCAGCAGCCAATAGGCTGAGCTGGTAGTAGTGGGTTCAGAGCTTAAAGAACAGAAGCTGCAGCCACCTGCAAGCAGCAGCAAGAGAACCCTGAGGTTGCCTAGGCAAGTACTACCATAAGCAACTCAGCCAGCAGCTACCAAACCGCCTCAGCAACCAGCAGGCAGCATTCGCCTCTGCAGCCGCCTTTACCTCAATGGCAGTTGCCACCGCAGCCAGCAGCTCCTGCTGAAGCACCCACCTGTACCAGAGCAGCAGATCACCATTACTCTCAAAACCAACAGACTCCTTGACAGGACAGAAGGACCTCTTAGACCAGAGGTTCTCAAACTGTGCTCCGAGCTCCATTCAGGTGGTCTGTGGAGAGTTCCCTCTAAGGTGCGCGCCTGGGCGGCCGCACACAAGAAAATGAAGGGCCACCTACCTAATTAGTGGAGCCGCGCAGGTGTGGCTTCACTAATTAGGTGCCTGGACCCTGGAGAAGGCTCACATGTAAGGTAAAGTGGTGGCCTTGGGGGGGGGGGGAACAGGGGGTAGGTGGGAGTGGGCAGTGGGGTGAGAAGAAGGAGTGGGGGGAATTTGGGATGTGCAGGGCTGCGGCAGCCAGAGAAAGAGGCGACTTTCCTCAGCTCCAGGGCTGCGGTTGCCGGGGAGAGACCCTCCCCCTCCTTCCTAGCCCCAGCTCAGGGGCTGCTGTGGTGGGGGAGAGAGGGCACATCCATCGCATTAGAAAGGTAAGACTACTGATATTAAAATATGAGTTTTGTGCTTTTATTTGTAGAACAAACGTTTTTTTAATAGCGCTTTTATCCAAAGAGCTTTACAATAGTTAACGAACGGTACAAACAACACTTGGAAAGATCATTAAGTGGTCCGCCGAGACCCTCAGCAATTTTCAAGTGGTCTGTGGGGGAAAAAAAAAGTTTGAGAACTACTGTCTTAGACGATCAGAGGGAATTGTGGTGTCTGTGTAAGCCTAATCTTCTATTTACTATCCAAGAATGTATGGGTTTCACCTGTAAATAAAGATGACTGCCTGTGGTTTGAGTGAGATCTTCCCCTACTACCCATCTGATAACCGCCTGGCCAGCGCTTACTGGATGTTAAATGTTAGGATGTTAAGGGTTAAGTGTGAATAGTTAAATGTTAATCAAATGTTAAATGTCTAATGATAGGTATTAATGTGGATGTCAAGTAATTGCTTTTAACTGTGACTGTACTCATAGGTGTATATAGAGGCCACGCATATTTCATTGTATTAAGTATTGTATTACTAGAATGAAAAACTCTTGTATATGAGGAATCTCTCTCTCTCTCTCTCTCATTTATTTATTTATTCATATATATATGCTACGTTGAAACTGTTATATTTATTTTAGGTGTGTGTTTTCTTATATAGTCTGTCTTTTATTTTGCTGCGCCATTATATTACATGTAATCCTATTGTGTTTCCTTATGTTCTATGCCTTCTGTCTTCCTTTATTAAATTTCCTGTAACTTATCTCCTTTTTAATAAAGATTATTTCTGTTTTCAAAGAACTACTGTTTGTGGGCCTCTCCTTGAGCAGAGGGCTGTACCCATGTCCTTTCAGGGGTCAGCAAGACTAGCTTGCTCTGCGGAGCCCTCTGCAGGTCAGAGACAAGCTCCCTGGTAATACTCTGGCAATTCCTTTAGGGCAGAACACAACCTTGGTTACCCTTTTTGGGAAATTAAAAGCGCTATTGTAGGTAATGTAATTGGCTTTTGAAATCTTAGGGTAAGACTAGGAGCTCTCCACTCCTCCTAGACCCTCAGTTTTTGTATTATTCAGCACGTAAATCTTAGATTATGCAGCAAAACTCCTTATTTCAGTGAGTGGGCTACAATGAGCTCTGCAGTACTAGGCAGCAATATTAACTGCGAAGTCATTCAATAAGCTGTGCTGTTCCTAAAAGGGAGAAGTAGGGGGCAGGCACTGTCATGAGAGGCAGTGGGGGCATCTTAAGAGGCTGGCAGGGAGAGCAGTGCATTAAGAGATGTACAGCTGGGGATGGTATCTGACATGGCCCTTAGCTGGCCAGAGTTCAGGCCTAAAGAGTTTCAAGTGTCAGCCACCTCACACTTTCTTGGAGGAAACAGGATCAGCCCCCTCTACTCCATGCTGTTGCAGGTCCCCCTGCTCTTCAGCCAGCTACAGTTTTCCCCTCCTGCAAGCTCCTATACAACAGCCGACAAGCTGAGGGCTGGAAAATGGATTTGGTTTTATGCACCATCCTGGCAGAAAGAAATTGTGGGGCCCTTTATACAGTTGCATAATCACATTATAGAGGGCCCTGCTCTGAGTCCTGGGAGACCCACATCCCTTTACGCCCTACCTATTCCCCCAGGTCCTATAGCAGCTAGTATTTGCAACAGGAATAATTGCAAACAAGGGTATTAAAATGACATCATACACCTTCCTCCCCCATTGTGCACTGCCTCCTTTCAGTAAAGCTGGGCATTCTTTGGGTCCTTCTCTCTTCCAGGGACCCGTACCTGGATCTTATTCCTAAATATGTCTTGCTAATGCTGCACAAGCTGACTTGCTATCTGTTGGGGAAGTCACGGGGGAGGGGTTATCACCTCCTAAAATTAGATCTTCCAGCTAAGCCACAACATTGCACGGGGAGGTCAGGCTGTGAGTTAGAGAGTAGGTCTTCTCTCCCCCCCCCCCCCCCCCGCAGCTGCTGTTCCCTGACCTCTAACCCTTCTTCCTCCAGCATTAAGAATAACTGCCAATGAAGATAGAGAGTACAGTGAGGAAAATCCCTATGGGGACTGGCTCACTCCAACCCCACTAGAGAAATCCTCATTCCTAATTTGGAGCTGGGCCTTGCCAAAGAGCCAAACATCCTGGACTGGCTACACCCACAAGGGGCACACAGACAGGCCTGCAGTTGTGATAGAGAGCCCCCCACCATGTGACTCAGATGAGGAAGGTCACTGAGGCAGGGGGCAGAGCTCCCCCACCTTCTGGCTTGTGTTTTCTTAAACACTCAGGCAGCTTTTGCCTGTATTTTAGTTTGAATGAGGACACAGTCACACCCCATGGCTCTCTGCACCAGCCAGCCACACCCCTAACAGTCCCCACCTCCTGTCAGCACTAGATTGGCTCCAGGGCACTGTTTATTATCAATTAGTTGCAAAAATTTTACAGTATTTACATAAAAGTCAGGCTCTGCCCCTGACCCAGCTCTGTGGCCAAGACAGGCTATGAAGACTCAGATCACATGTCCTGGTTGTACTGACATTTGGTCCAGGCTCTGCCCAGGGATCTGAGGCAGCCTTAATACAGGGAAATCAGATCCAGTGAACCCAACAGGTACTGGCACACTATGGGCTAGACTTCCAAAAGGGCTCCCCACCCAGAAGCTCTGATTCTCCTCAATGGAGCAGGGACAGAGGGTCACCATTGTTTTCCATAGGAGCTGAAAATCTGGCCTTATGGAGAGTGGGCTGGAATTGATTCTTCTGTCCTCTACGCACACTTCATGGAAAACAAGCTGCCTGACTCAAGTAAGCAAGTAACGTGGGAGGGGAGTAAGGACAGGAGGCAGAAACTAATGGAAGTGCAGCAAGTGACAGGAGGTGAGAATGTGGTGGCAGTGAAGTGAGGGACATAAGTCAAAGGGGCATGTAAAAACAAATCCAGCTGCTGCAGATCAGTAGGGGATGGCAATGGGTCAATGACCACCTTCCTCCCTGCCTTGAATCACCGGTGCTCCGATACTATAGTACCTGAGCAGGTAGATGGAATGGAGAATCACAGCAACTCCCCAGTGCCTTCCTTTGGGGCCAGACAGTATTTTGACAGTAAAAGGTCTGACTGCAGGTAGGAGCCTGTATGCACATTTTTGTTCCTATAACACTTGTCAAACTCATACCTGAACGAGAAACGGAGGGAGAGGAGCCGCTTCTCCCCTTCTCTCCTCCTGGCCGAGACCAGCTCTCTGATTCCTGCTGTAGCAGGTTACCTAGCAAGCTCTTCAGGGCAGGAGACAGAGCTCTGCTCTCCTCAGAATGCACCCTGGAGCTACAGGCATGTTCCAGAGTAAGAATCACCAGCAGTCTCCACAGACAGCAGCCTCTGACCCGTTCCAGGATGGGGCTCAGATTAGGCCACAGAAAGGTAAGATGACAACACAAAATCCATCTCTCTTGTGGCTTTGAGGAGCTGACGACTGAAAAGATGAAACAGTGTTGGCTCCTCTCCCCACTGTCACTTTGTCCTTGTGGGTACAGGTGTAGACTGGCCAGACTTCCCGCAGCTACAGGTCATCCTGCAGAACAAGATCTTCATACATAAGGTAGCGCTTCAGTGGGGGTGGGAGATCAAATCCCCCAATGGCTTCAAGCCTCTGATGCCCAAGGGCGGTTCGGATACGCAGGCGGCTGAGGTGTTTCAGGGAGCGCGGCTGTCGGCAGCAGGATTCGATCCAGGATATCAGTGCAGTTTGTGAGACCAGACGCTTAGGGGGGGGCTCCTGTCTTCTGAGATAGAAAGAAAGCAGCTGGGGTCAGGCTTTGTTCTGGATGAACATCATCTGATAAACAAACTGAGGGAGGAGAGTGGGGCTAGAGGGTGAGGGCAGGTGCTTGTGGAGCACAGCTGAGGTAGGGAAGGTGGGGTGGAGCTGAGGGGTGAGGAAGGCCAGGGGGTAATTAAGGGCTGGTGCTGTGAGAGGCCACATGAGGTCGAGTGAGCGAAGTCAGCGTTTAGAGTGAATAAATACTCAAGCAGAAGGGTCTCAGCCTGCTTGCTTTGACTAGCAGGGAGGGGGTTAAAGCCTAAGCACAGCACGCTGGGAAAGGGTGGGGTGGGGTGAAGGGAGTTGCTGGGGGCAGAGGACGACTGTGCATGTGAGGGGAGTCGCTGGGACATCGCATGCCGAGAGGGAGGGGGCAGGGGACGACTGCATGTCCGAGAGGAGTTGCTGTGATGTCCCACGCTCAGAAGAGGGGTGGGGGACGACTGCACATGTGAGGGGAGTTGCTGGGACCATTGAACTTTGTGAATTTCAGCATGAATTCACACTAAAACGCAAAAGGAACACCCTGGAATAAACTTACTGGGGGAATATTGGTAACAATAGTAGGTACAACATATTTTTCAGATAGAAATGTGATTCTTCAAATGAATTATGTCATTGTAACAAGGTAGGTAAAGTCCTTTGGGATGGAAGGTGCTGTAGTAGTGTTGGATGATGGAACAATTTAACAAGTCTTGATTTGGTCCTAAGGGGAGCACATGATCTGGTCCAAGAGGTGAATATAGCTGGACTGCTCGGTAATACACTTCTACCCCGATATAACGCTGTCCTCGGGAGCCAAAAATCTTACTGTGTTATAGGTGAAACCGCGTTATATCGAACTTGCTTTGATCCACCAGAGTGCGCAGCCCTGCCCCCCCCGGAGAGCTGCTTTACCGCGTTATATCCGAATTCGTGTTATATCGGGTCACGTTATATAGTGGTAGAGGTGTAGTGACCGTAATGTAATTAAATGTAACATCCCTGTGGCGGGGAAAACACCACAGCAGTCCAACACTGTAGCATTTAATTTCAGAAAAGGGAACTACACAAAAGGAGGAAGTTAGTTAAACAGAAATTAAAAGGTACAGTACCAAAAGTGAAATCCCTGCAAGCTGCATGGAAACTTTTTAAAGACATCATAATAGAGGCTCAACTTAAATGTATACCCCAAATTAAAAAACAGCAGGAGAACCAAAGAAGTGCCACCGTGGCTAAACAACAAAGGAAAAGAAGCAGTGAGAGGCAAAAAGGCATCCTTTAAAAAGTGGAAGTTAAATCCTAGTGAGGAAAATAGAAAGGAGCATAAACTCTGGCAAGTGAAGTGTAAAAATATAATTAGGAAGGCCAAAAAAAGAATTTGAAGAACAGTTAGCCAAAGACTCAAAAAGTAATAGCAAAAATTATTTTAAGTACATCAGAAGCATTTGTCTGGGGATGTAGCTCCATGGTAGAGCACATGCTTTGCATGTATGAGGCCCTGGGTTCATTCCCCAGCATCGCCAGGTTTTAATGTTTTAGTTGGCGTTGGTCCTGCTTTGAGCAGGGGGTTGGACTAGATGACCTCCTGAAGTCCCTTCCAACCCTGATATTCTATGATTCTATGAAGCAGGAAGCCTGCTAAGCAACCAGTGGGGCCACTGGACGATCGAGATGATAAAGGAGCACTCAAGGATGAGAAGGCCATTGAGGAGAAACTAAATGAATTCTTTGCATCGGTCTTCACGGCTGAGGATGTGAGGGAGATTCCCAAACCGGAGCCATTCTTTTTAGGTGACAAATCTGAGGAACTGTCCCAGACTGAGGTGTCATTAGAGGAAGTTTTGGAACAAATTGATAAATTAAACAGTAGTAAGTCACCAGGACCAGATGGTATTCACCCAAGAGTTCTGAAGGAACTCAAATGTGAAACTGCAGAACTACTAACTATGGTTTGTAACCTAGCATTTAAAACAGCTTCTGTACCAAATGAGTGGGGGATAGCAAAGTGACGCCAATTTTAAAAAAGAGCTCCAGAGATGATACTGGCAATTACAGGCCGGTAAGCCTGACTTCAATACCGAGCAAAATGGTTGAAACTATAATAAAGAACAAAATTGTCAGACACATAGATGAACATAATTTGTTGAGGAAGAGTCAACATGTTTTTTGTAAAGGGAAATCATGCCTCACCAGTCTACTAGAATTCTTTGAGGGGATCAACAAGCATGTGGACAAGGGGGATCCAGTGTACTTAGATTTTCAGAAAGCCTTTGACAAGATCCCTCACCAAAGGCTCATAAGCAAAGTAAGCTGTCATGGGATAAGAGGGAAGATCCTCTCATGGATTGGTAACAGGCTAAAAGATAGGAAACAAAGGGTAGGAATAAATGGTCAGTTTTCAGAATGGAGAGAGGTAAATAGTGGTGTCCCCCAGGGGTCTGTACTGGGACCAGTCCTATTCAACATACTCATAAATGATCTGGGAAAAGGGGTAAACGGTGAGGTGGCAAAATTTGCAGATGATACAAAACTACTCAAGATAGTTAAGTCCAAAGCAGATTGCGAAGAGCTACAAAGGGATCTCACAAAACTGGGTGACTGGGCAACAAAATGGCAGATGAAATTCAGTGTTGATAAATACAAAGTAATGCACATTGGAAGACATAACCCCGACTATACATATAAAATGATGGGGTCTAAATAAGCTGTTACCGCACAAGAGAGAGCTCTTGGAATCATTTATCAGGGGGTAGCCGTGTTAGTCTGTATCTACAAAAACAACAAGGAGTCTGGTGGCACCTTAAAGACTAACAGATTTATTTGGGCATAAGCTTTCGTGGGTAAAAACCTCACTTCTTTGGATGCGAGAAGTGAGGTTTTTACCCACGAAAGCTTATGCCCAAATAAATCTGTTAGTCTTTAAGGTGCCACCAGACTCCTTGTTGTCTTGGAATCATTGTGGATAGTTCTCTGAAAACATCCACTCAATGTGCAGCGGCAGTCAAAAAAGCAAACAGAATATTGGGAATCATTAGGAAAACGACAGAATATGACAGAAAATATCATATTGCCTCTATATAAATCCATGGTACGCCCACATCTTGAATACTGCATGCAGATGTGGTTGCCCCATCTCAAAAAAGATGTATTGGAATTGGAAAAGGTTCAGAAAAGGGCAACAAAAATGATTAGGGGTATGGAACAGCTTCCGTATGACGAGAGATTAATCACGATTGGGACTTTTCAGCTTGGAAAAGAGACGATTAAGGGGGGATATGATAGAGGTCTATAAAATCATGACTGGTGTAGATAAAGTAAATAAGGAAGTGTTATTTATTCCTTCTCCTAACACAAGAACTAGGGGTCACCAATGAAATTAATAAGCAGCAGATTTAAAACAAACAAAAGGAAGTATTTCTTCACACAATGCACAGTCAACCTGTGGAACTCTTTGCCAGAGGATGTTGTGAAGGCCAAAATTCAAAGGGTTCAAAAAAGAACTAGATAAGTTCATGGAGGATAGGTCCATCAATGGCTATTAGCCAGGATGGGCAGGGATGGTGTCCCTAGCCTCTGTTTGCCAGAAGCTGGGAATGGGCGACAGGCGATGGATCACTTGATGATTACCTGTTCTATTCATTCCCTCTGGGGCACCTGGCACTGGCCACTGTCAGTAGACAGGATACTGGGCTAGATGGACCTTTGGTCTGACCCAGTATGGCCATTCCTTTGTTTCTTAATCTTTTACATTTTTAGAGCACCTTCCATCTCAAGGCACTTTACAACTATTTATACAGCTTTACAGACACCCATGAGAAGTGGGGGCTGGAAAACCCAGCAGCATAAAGCAACAGTACAAATCAGTTTATATTAGGAAGTGAAGAATCCCATATCCAATTGAAACTGCAGGGGAAATCTAGGGAGGTAGAATGTAATAATCCACGTGGGCACTGGGGCTAACACTCCAGCTCTTGTCAAAATCTCCATGTAACCTTTACTGATAACAGACAGCCAGGACCTTGCTTTTTGTTCTCATATGGAAGCTGGCACCTCCAGCACCATGTTGGGGCATCGCTTCAGAGATGACTGAGGGAAAAGTGCCACTTACTGACACGTCCCATAGCATGTAGGTGTTCCTATGGTAATCTCCCCCCTGAGTACCAACCAAACCCAATTGTGCTCAGATTGTGAACATGGAAAAGAGCCCAGCTCATGGTGGGGCAGTTACAGACCAGGTTTAGAGCATCTCATGTGCCTTTGTGAATGTCTCACTGAAAAACTTAAATACCTTGTTCTTGTAAGTGATGTCAGCGCCAGCCTGCACCAGAAGCCAGATACACTCTATCTGCCCACTGCAAGCTGCCAGGTACATGGGAGTCACTCCCCAGTTATCCTGAAGGTTCACATCAGCACCATGCTGAGGGAAGGGGAGAAAACAACTCCATTTTAAAATTACGTACATGTCTGAATTACCAAAAAGCTGCAATAATCAGCCCAGGTGGCCAGACATACAGGCACCCCCATCCCTGCCCTACAATGGTCATTGAGTCCTGAAATTAATGTTGGTGCTAAAGATCACACACAAAGGCATATAGCATATACTGCAGGCCTGAGCAGGCAGAAAAGTGAGCAAGCCCTGAGTGACTGAGTGAGAGAGACAGCTCAGAAGAAAACTGGGGTTCTCAAACTGGGGTCGTGACTACTCAGGGGATTGCGAGGTTATTACGTGGGGGGTCACAAGCTGTCAGCCTCCACCCCAAAACCCTGCTTCGTCTCCAGCATTTATAATAATGTTAAATATTTAAAAAGTGTTTTTAATTCTTAAGGGGGGGGGGGTCGCACTCAGAGGCTTGCTGTGTAAAAGGGGTCACCAGTACAAAAGTTTGAGAATCATTGGCCTAGTAGCAGGGAAGGTCTTTGGGTTTCCTTGCTGGAGACAGAAATAGTCCTTGAGTTGCTCTATTTCCTTCTCCCAGCCCCAGCTCCACAAGTCACTAACTGTTTTGTATCTTTCCCATCTGCTGCCTGTATAATCAGATCCCCTTCAGATGCACAGGGAGCTGCTGCTACTCGCCCACAGTGTAACATGGGCAGTAGATCTGAGACATTCATAGGGACAGATTATAAAACAACTGCTTATTTTGGCATTCTTGCACATTCCTATGAAGCATTTGATGCTGACCACTGTCAGAGACAAGAGACTGGACTAGGTGGACCCTAGGTCCAATCCAGTGTGGCAATTCCTACATTCAGACATCAGGACACAACCCAAACTAGGTCAGAGTTCTGCAACTCTCTTTAGTTATAAGCCCAGTCTGCCACATACTCTGTGTGTCTGATTGCACAGTAGAGGGTCCCCAAACCAAATAGGGCAGCCTCAGAACTTCAGGGGACATATGAGTTATTGTAGAAGGGTTATTACAGAAGGACTCATGAGCAGGACCTGCCTTGGTCTCTCATTAGCTTTTTGGAAACTTCCCATCATTCTGTTTCATTATTTAAATAAAAACAATTGCTTTAATATTTGTTTCCCATCCCTGCAAACAAGAGACTCATCCCATCTATCTCAGTGGGACACTGACGAGTAAGAATTACAAGCATCTAGCACAGAAAGAGGATTCACACAGGTTACTGATGTCTCTAATGCAGTGATACTCAGACCCCAGTGGGTCACGAGCCAAATTAGTGATCAACATTACCCAAAAGAGCCACAGAAGTGATAATTCATTGAAAGCATCCTGACTGGTTAATAATTAAATCACATTGTGTTTTAATATAATGTGCTGCAAAGAGCCACAGGAGACACATTAAAGAGCCACTTGCAGCCCCCAAATGTCAGCCTGAGTGTCACTGCTCTACTGTGATAAATCCTCTCCTATTAGCACTCTGAGACCAGCTTTACTATATTTACTAGGTGTTATTTTTACTTCAAGGAAGGGCTCCACATTTCTTTGCTAGAGATGGGGGAAGGGGAGGAAAGCTTCACTTGACCCACTTTTCCTTGCTGAGGTGTCCTGGATCTGACCCCCCCATCCAGATGTTCAAGGCCACTGCTGAGATGTGGACTGTCACGTGCAGCTGTAGCTGCAAACACTTAATACATTATAAAAGGCTGCTCCTTGAAAAAGGGGGAAGGATTTTAAGGTGAACCTTCTTTGATCACAAATAGCTTCCTAGCATGGTTGGAAACTCTGTTCTCCAAGATACAAATTAGACATGTGGCCCAGGGTGGAGGATGGGCAACAAGCTTAGGCTCAAATTTCCTAAAGTGAGTGCTGATTTTGTGTACTTGCAGTTTTGGATGTCTAATTGTAAACACCTAAGGCCTTATTTTCAGGTGCAGCTCCCTTGGACTTCACTTGGAGTTGTGGGTGCTCAGCACCCTGAGAAAAATCAGGCCCCTATATTCTTAAATTGAATATCTCAAAATTGAGATACCTATTATTAGTAGCTCCTTTTGCACAACAGGGGCCTTGAATTGGGCTGTTTTAGGTGCTGCCCAGTTAGAAGATTTTCCACATTTGAGTTCAGAGACAGTCTGAGAATCGCAACAGGTGCCACATCATATGGTGATTAGGTGGCGGTGGATTCAAAACACCTGACCTGTATCAGCAACAGAGTGCAGTCTGGGAAGAGGCCAATGGCTGCATGAAGGGGCGTTCCTCCATGTTTACAGCACGTGTTCACACTGGCTCCATGTTGCAGCAGTAACTCCATGGAAAGCTTCTGCCCTTTATACGCCTCCCAGTAGAGTGGAGTCTTGCCATAGTAATCCTTCCTGTCAACCAGCTCCCTGTCTGAAAACCAAAGGGACATCATCAGCAAGCTCACAGGGAAGCTGCCTCTAGCACAGAGAACTGACCATGATGGTCTGGCTAGAGGCTGGCTTAAACTAGGGTATTTGAATCTTAAACCTTTAAACAGCAGAGACAAGAGACACTTTTCCTCTTAAATAACTAGTACCAGTCACTGATAGACTGGACACTATACTAGATGGACCATCGTTCTGATCCAGTCTAGCAACTCTTATGTCCCTATGGGAATGTTTGCATTCACTATAACACCAGTAGCCAGGAAGGGCTCTCTCACGCCTGCCCTGCTTTAGGAGAATGACATACCTGAGGTCACTAGGAGTCGTTGCAGTTTCTCCATGTTGCCCCTGCTAGCCTCGTAGTGAAGATCTGTCCATCTGTAATTGTAGCTTGGAGCCACCTGATAATGTCTTGGGGATGACTGGGAGTCCAGGTGTGCTTTGCTGCAGGCGGCTCTAGACAAGGAGCTGATGTAGAAGCCCATCTCCTTCACCTGAAGAAATCTCTCTCAATAAGCACCATCCACCTATACTAACAAAGAGAAAATAGGGCACACTCAGGAGAAAGTATGTCCAGCTCTCACATTCTCCACCTCCCTCCATCACACCATGTGGGGTAGATTCAGGTTAATAGGATTTCATGGCTTTAGACATTAGCTAGCAAAAGAAATAAGGCATCTACAAGAATGACAAGAGACAAAGGGGGAATTTAATTAGACTTCAGTACAATGGCCTCAGCCTCCCTCAAAAGCCCTTAATAGTTTGGGAACATGTGTAATTCTGTGGGTAAGTTAATGACAGAAAAGTATGGAAGGTGTCACTTGTTTTGTAAATATCTACAGAATCATAATTTCAGTGGTATCACCCTTTGTGCTGTGGCAGGGGGACTCACTGTCCCCCTTCTTCCCTGGCTCCAGATCCTCCAGTTGGTAGAAATTTTGATAATACAACATTGTTGGAAATGGATCAAGTTGGGGTCTCATTCAAAAGCCCTTTCTCAGATGAACACAATGATACCAAACATGACAAACCTAGAACAATTATAACAGGTTATGTAGACAGACAGTTGAGAAAATGTTTTTAAATCATTTTTTTAACTACGCTTTAACACAGGCATGTCAAACGTGCAGCCCTAACAAAGTTAATTTGTGGCCTTCGACTGACAGTACTGTGTTATAGTTAATGCTCACAACATGATACCTGATTAATGTTTTTAATGTTACAATTACTATAAATGGAAGGAGTGCTTCAACTTGATTTACCATCATTGACAAAAAAGAACCAGTTCAGTGGTATTTATCAGCTTTCTTTATTGTGCAAAAAGAGTTACAATGAGGCTCTGGGTTGTCAAATTGTCTGGAGTGGTTCACGGCCAATATCAGGGCAGACTGTCTAAAAGCAGGGCAGACGTGCCAAACTCGTTATATGCTCAAAAATTAGACTTCACTAACCTAGTCACAAATGTGAACTCCCGAAGCACTATAAACAGTCTAACCATGGAGTCACAAACAGTCCCCTTGGGCACTCCAGTCTATCTTGCCACCCAGGCAAGCTGGACTTAGCGACAGTTGGTTGCCATATACCAGGGGTCGGCAACCTTTGAGAAGTGGTGTGTCAAGTCTTCATTTATTTACTGTAATGTAAGGTTTCGCGTGCCAGTAACACATTTTACATTTGCAGGAGCCGGTGGATGGAACCCCAGACTGGCAGTGGGCTCAGTTCCGACAGCTCCTGCCAGCCGGGGTCCCGTTCCTCCAGGCAGGCAGCGGGCTAAGTGGGGCTGGCGGCTGGGACCCCGGCTGGCAGTAGAGTGCCACTAAAAATCAGCTCGCGTGCCGCCTTTGGCACGCGTGTCGCAGGTTGCCGAACCCTGCCATATACCAAAGGTCACAAAAGATTCAGGTTGCTTCCAGTCCCAAGAGACCAGTCACTTATCCCAGGTCAATTTGTACCTCAGCTCTCACACCAAAGCTTGTAGCCAATTCTATAGTAAACTAACTAAAGATTTATTAACTAGGAACAAGAAATATGAGAGTTATTTACAGGTTAAAGCAGACAACATATACATGAGTTACAATCCATGGTCCAAAAGGTGACAGAGTTGTAGTAATCTGTCAGCACTGAATGTCTTTTAGGGTTAACCCAGGTTGACTCTTGGGATCTCTGCTTTTGTTTCCTAACTCCAGCCTTCTGAGAGCACAAACAGCAAAGAGATAAAGAATTTTCCTGTCAGCTATTTTTATTTCCTTCTTCCAGAATTCAAGCTGATGAGACGAGCTTTCTTGCACATACCACCTTCATGGGTGTGAGAGAGCCATTAACCTAGTCTTTGTATCGTGATGTTCCACAATGGCCCACTTAGTTTTGATAGTTTCTCTGGATGGATGGGGGAAACCACTCCTCCTCTACCTGGGTTCACAAGTCCAGAGATGAAGCAACAGAGAGTCCTGTGGCACCTTTAAGACTAACAGATGTTTGGAGCATAAGCTTTCGTGGGTGAATGCCCACTTTGTCGGATGCATGAAGGTGCCACAGGGGAGACTGTTGCTTTTTACAGATCCAGACTAACACGGCTACCCCTCTGATACTTAAGTCCAGAGATGGCATTTTTACTGTTATAAAGCAAAACTTACATACTACCTTATAGCATGGGATACAGACATTACAAGAAAGATTAATGCATGCAGCAACTTACAAGCATTTTACAGAGTCTAAACCAGGGCTTGGCAACCTACGGCACGCGAGCCGATTTTGAGTGGCATGCAGCTCCCTGCCACAGTCCCGACCCCCAGCCCCACTCAGCCCCCCCGCCCACTGCTCTCCCCTGAGGGGGCAGGAGGCAGAAGCTTGGTTCTGTGGTAGCCAAGCTTCCCCCCTCCCCCGCTTCTTCCTCCAGCGTGGTGCTTTCCGGCCCCGCCTCCTCTCCGTCCCTGGCCAATCAGCTGATGGCCCTAGCGAGGGGGAGGGGGAAGAGCGGCAGCGTGCACACAGCTCCCTAGAGGAGGCAGAGAGAGGTAGGGACGGAGCCTGGGGGAAGGGGGTGGAACAGGGCATATCCCTTCCAGCCCCCGCCATGAGCCGCTCAGGGCAGGGGGCTGGGAGCACCCCCACGAGCCAAGCACCCCAGCCTTCTGCCCTGCACCCCCCACCCCTCTGCCCTGAACCCCCCCACCCCACACACCCATCCCTCTGCCCTGCACCCCCCATACCCCCCAGCCTTCTGCCCTGAACACCCCACACACCCCAGCCTTCTGCCCTGAACCCCACACACACCCCAGCCCCCTGCCCTGAACCCCCCCATCACAACACACACCCAGCCTTCTGCCCTGCACCCCCCACACACACTCAGCCTACTGCCCTCCACCCCCCACACCCCTCTGCCCTGAACCCCCCCACACCCCAACACACACCCAGCCTTCTGCCCTGCACCCCCCCCACACCCCAACACACACCCAGCCTTCTGCCCTGCACCCCCCACACACCCCAGCCCCCTGCCCTGAACCCCCCCACCACAACACACACCCAGCCTTCTGCCCTGCACCCCCTACACCCCCCAGCCCTCTGCCCTGAACCCCCATCCCAACACACACCCAGCCTTCTGCCCTGCACCCACCACACACCCAGCCCTCTGCCCTGAACCCCCCCCACCCCCAGCCTTTTGCCCTGCACCCCCCCACACCCCAAGCCCTCTGCCCTGAACCCCCCACACCCCAACACACACCCAGCCTTCTGCCCTGCACCCCCCCAGCCCTCTGACCTGACCCTTGAACCCCCCCACACCCAGCTTTCTGCCCTGCACCCCCCCAGCCCTCTGCCCTGATCTCTGAACCCCCCCACACACCCCCCAGCCCTCTGCCCTGACCCCTGAACCCCCCCCCCCCAGGTCTGGGGTCCCGGCCGCAGGCCCTGATCAGCCCACTGCTGGCCTAGGTGAACAGAACCCCAGGCTGGCAGCGAGCTGAGCAGGCTGGTGGCGTAAGATCAGCATTTTAATTTAATTTTAAATGATGCTTCTTAAACATTTTGAAAACCTTGTTTACTTTACATACAATAGTTTAGTTATATAATATAAACTTATAGAAAGAGACCTTCTAAAAACGTTAAAATGTATTACCGGCATGCAAAACCTTAAATTAGAGTGAATAAATGAAGACTCGGCACACCACTTCTGAAAGGTTGCCGACCCCGGGTCTAAACATTAAACACATCTTTACAAGTCTAACACCTAGCTTGACCAATACTAACAAAGGTGAGTTGGTCTGGTTTCCAGCTATGAATCTGTCAATGTTCAGCTGACACTTACAGCCTTGGCAAGAGCTAGCACCTTGTCCGCAAACGGTATTCATGTAGTTATATAACATACATTCCTTACCATAATTAATTACAATTCCAAAGTAATTGATTACAAAATCAGTATTTACTTTGGTCTTGATCATTTTTAGGCCTCCATGGGAAGATGAAGAGTACCGACTAGTAGCTGAATCTTTGGAGAATACCAGCACGGAGGACCTGTTTAACAAAATGCTTGGTGGCACTCTACATAAAAAGTGCACCATAACTGAATTTGGCAAGATTGGAGAGGAAGTACATCAAGCATCAGGAAAAAGGTTGAATATGCCAGGAAAAATACCAGCTGTGCGTGAGACTAGCCTTATACTACGGTCCCATGGCATGTGTTCACGAGGGACACCTGCTTCTTCTATGATAAGCTGGAAGCCCAGAGGCATCCATTAAGTACAGCTTCAACACATAAGACAAGTGAGAAACTGTATGAAGTAGTCACTCTTAGCGAGAACATTGCATAAAAAAACCCGGTTACCTACCTTTTGTAACTGTTGGTTCTTCGAGATGTGTTACTCATGTCTAAGGCTGCGAATCATTCATGGAGGTCACGGCTTCCGTGACCGCCGTGAATTTTGCAGTGCTGGTGCGGCTGACCCCAGGACCACCCCAGCAACTGGGGAAGCTGCCCTGGAACAGCAGTCCGGGACCAGCGGCAGTGGCGGCAGGGACCCTGGCTGCCCCCTGCCCGGAGTGGGAGCAGCAGGGGGCCCCAGGCTGCCCCCTCAAGCAGCAGCAGCACGGCGCCCCGGGCCGCCCCCCCAGTCTGGCTGTTCTTATGTTCTTACGTTTCCATCCTACACATTTGCAGTTCAGTGCCCTAGGAGGAACCACACACTCCCTCCCAAGACCAAGTCTATGATGTAAAGCATAACATGAACAAACCGGAACATACTTCCAAGCAATCCCTAGGAGGGCTCGGAGTTCACCAAGTCGCAGACTGCAGCACCACTCTGCCAAATGCGGCATTGTCTCTAGCCTGCTGTGTGACGGTGTAGTGAGACGTAAAGATGTGAATAGACGACTACGTCGCCGCTCTGCAGATGTCTTGAATAGGAACCTGCACCAGAAATGCTGCAGATGAAGCTTGCGCTTTTGTGGAATGCGCCGTATGCTGGGGCCGGTATCTCTGCTAGGTCGTAGCATGCCCTGATACAAGCCGTGATCCATGAAGAGATATTGGGGACGACACCGGGATCCTCTTCATCTGCTCAGCAATCGCAATGAAGAGGTGTGTAGATTTCCAAAATGGCTTTGTCCGCTCAATGTAAAAGGCTAATGCTTGTCTGACATCCAGGGAATGGAGCATCCGTTCCTGGTTATTAGGATGTGGCTTAGGGAAGAACACTGGCAGAAAAGTGTCCTGATTGGCATGAAATTGTGAAACTACCTTTGTGAGGAAAGCTGGGTGCAACCACAACTGCACCTTGGCTTTATAAAACACAGTATAAGGGGGCTCGGATCTCAGGGCCTTGAGCTCAGACACCCTCCTGGCTGATGTTATAGCCACTAGGAATGCCACCTTCCAAGAAAAGTAAAGTAGGGAGCATGTTGCTAGGGGCTCGAAGGGAGGACCCATCAGCCTCGAGAGCACAAGGTTGCGATCCCATGGGGGCATCGGCTGCCTTACCTGAGGGCTAAGTTCACTCTAAGCTGCGTTGCCGCGCAGCTGCCTATTAAGCCCCATGCAGGGGCTAGGGCTGCGGCGGGGAGAGATGCCCTCCCCCAGCACGGACCTGTCGCAGCAAGGAGAGGCGCCCCTTCCCACTGGCCCCAGCGCTGACCTGCCGCAGCCAGGGAGAGACGCCTCTCTCCCTGCCCCAAGCTGCTGTGGTGAGACAGAGAGAGAGAGAGAGAGAGAGGGCTGGGGGGGAGTCCTCTCCCCACCGCAGCCACAGGGCAGCCTGCACCCCCCGAATGCCTCATCCTTGGCCCCACCTCATAGCCCACACCCCAACCCCTCATCCCCAGCCCCACCCCAGAGCCCTCATCCCCCTCCATCCTCTGCCCCAGCCCCGAGCACCCTCCTGCACCCCAAACACCTCATCCCTGGCCCCACCCGAGCCTGCACCCCGAACTCCTCATCCCTGGCCCCACCCCAATCCTCCCCCCCCAGCCCTGAGCCCCCTCCCACTCTCCAAACCCCTTGGCCTCACCCCCACCACATGAATTTTGTTGTGTGACACGTCACCTCCATATTGGGGTACATAACACAATTCATTCCGCACATGGGCGTAAGGTACAGTCTATGAAGCCCTTTGAGGAACAGGCATAAGAACATAAGAACATAAGAAAGGCCGTACTGGGTCAGACCAAAGGTCCATCTAGCCCAGTATCTGTCTACCGACAGTGGCCAATGCCAGGTGCCCCAGGGGGAGTGAACCTAACAGGCAATGATCAAGTGATCTCTCTCCTGCCATCCATCTCCATCCTCTGACGAACAGAGGCTAGGGACACCATTCTTACCCATCCTGGCTAATAGCCATTTATGGACTTAGCCACCATGAATTTATCCAGTCCCCTTTTAAACATTGTTATAGTCCTAGCCTTCACAACCTCCTCAGGTAAGGAGTTCCACAAGTTGACTGTGCGCTGCGTGAAGAAGAACTTCCTTTTATTTGTTTTAAACCTGCTGCCTATTAATTTCTTTTGGTGACCCCTAGTTCTTGTATTATGGGAATAAGTAAATAACTTTTCCTTATCCACTTTCTCAACATCACTCATGATTTTATATACCTCTATCATGTCCCCCCTTAGTCTTCTCTTTTCCAAACTGAAGAGTCCTAGCCTCTTTAATCTTTCCTCATATGGGACCCTCTCTAAACCCTTAATCATTTTAGTTGCTCTTTTCTGAACCTTTTCTAGTGCTAGAATATCTTTTTTGAGGTGAGGAGACCACATCTGTACACAGTATTCGAGATGTGGGCGAACCATGGATTTATATAAGGGCAATAATATATTCTCAGTCTTATTCTCTATCCCCTTTTTAATGATTCCTAACATCCTGTTTGCTTTTTTGACCGCCTCTGCACACTGCGTGGACATCTTTAGAGAACTATCCACGATGACGCCAAGATCTTTTTCCTGACTCGTTGTAGCTAAATTAGCCCCCATCATGTTGTATGTATAGTTGGGGTTATTGTTTCCAATGTGCATTACTTTACATTTATCCACATTAAATTTCATTTGCCATTTTGTTGCCCAATCACTTAGTTTTGTGAGATCTTTTTGAAGTTCTTCACAATCTGCTTTGGTCTTAACTATCTTGAGTAGTTTAGTATCATCTGCAAATTTTGCCACCTCACTGTTTACCCCTTTCTCCAGATCATTTATGAATAAATTGAATAGGATAGGTCCTAGGACTGACCCTTGGGGAACACCACTAGTTACCCCTCTCCATTCTGAGAATTTACCATTAATTCCTACCCTTTGTTCCCTGTCCTTTAACCAGTTCTCAATCCATGAAAGGACCTTCCCTTTTATCCCATGACAGCTTAATTTACGTAAGAGCCTTTGGTGAGGGACCTTGTCAAAGGCTTTCTGGAAATCTAAGTACACTATGTCCACCGGATCCCCCTTGTCCACATGTTTGTTGACCCCTTCAAAGAACTCTAATAGATTAGTAAGACACGATTTCCCTTTACAGAAACCATGTTGACTATTGCTCAAGAGTTTATGTTTTTTTATGTGTCTGACAATTTTGTTCTTTACTATTGTTTCAACTAATTTGCCCGGTACCGACGTTAGACTTACCGGTCTGTAATTGCCGGGATCACCCCTAGAGCCCTTTTTAAATATTGGCGTTACATTAGCTAACTTCCAGTCATTGGGTAC
Organism: Emys orbicularis; assembly: GCF_028017835.1. Taxonomy (NCBI): domain Eukaryota; kingdom Metazoa; phylum Chordata; order Testudines; family Emydidae; genus Emys; species Emys orbicularis. Next base: position 131,584,503 of record NC_088689.1, read on the forward strand.
CGAAGCCGATTTAAAGGACAGGTTACAAACCTTAGTTAATAGTTCCGCAACTTCAAATTTGAGTTCTTTCAGAACTCTTGGGTGAATGCCATCTGGTCCCGGTGACTTGTTAATGTTGAGTTTATCAATTAATTCCAAAACCTCCTCTAGTGATACTTCAATCTGTGACAGTTCCTCAGATTTGTCACCTACAAAAGCCAGCTCAGGTTTGGGAATCTCCCTAACATCCTCAGCCGTGAAGACTGAAGCAAAGAATCCATTTAGTTTCTCCGCAATGACTTTATCATCTTTAAGCGCTCCTTTTGTATTTTCATCGTCAAGGGGCCCCACTGGTTGTTTAGCAGGCTTCCTGCTTCTGATGTACTTAAAAAACATTTTGTTATTACCTTTGGAGTTTTTGGCTAGCCGTTCTTCAAACTCCTCTTTGGCTTTTCTTATTACACTCTTGCACTTAAGTTGGCAGTGTTTGTGCTCCTTTCTATTTGCCTCACTAGGATTTGACTTCCACTTTTTAAAGGAAGTCTTTTTATCTCTCACTGCTTCTTTTACATGGTTGTTAAGCCACGGTGGCTCTTTTTTAGTTCTTTTACTGTTTTTCTTAATTTGGGGTATACATTGAAGTTGAGCCTCTATTATGGTGTCTTTAAAAAGGGCCCACGCAACTTGCAGGGATTTCACTTTAGTCACTGAACCTTTTAACTTTTGTCTAACTAACCCCCTCATTTTTGTATAGTTCCCCCTTTTGAAATTAAAGGCCACAGTGTTGGGCAGTTGAGGTGTTCTTCCCACCACAGGGATGTTGAATGCTATTGTATTATGGTCACTATTTCCAAGCGGTCCCGCTATAGTTACCTCTTGGACCAGCTCCTGCGCTCCACTCAGGATTAAATCTAGAGTCGCCTCTCCCCTTGTGGGTTCCCGTACTAGCTGCTCCATGAAGCAGTCACTTAAAGTATCGAGAAATTTTATCTCTGCATTTCGTCCTGAAGTGAAATGTTCCCAGTCAATATGGGGATAATGACTGTCCAGCTGAGTCGGGATGGAAAGCCGAAATAGCGGCCAGGTGCACCTTGATTGATGATATCGCCAGGCCTTGCTGTTTTAGATGAAGTAAACAGTCCAGGATGAAGGGAATTGATGACTGTAACGGAAGAGTGCCCTTCTGCAGTGACCAAATCGAGACCCTCTTCCACTTAGCTAGATAAATGGCCCGAGTGGATGGCTTTCTGCTGCCAAGGAGAACCTCCCTAACTGAGTCTGAGCATGTAAGCTCTAATGGGATTAGCCATGGAGTTTCCATTCCATGAGGTGGAGAGACTCTAGATTGGGATGCTGGAGGTGACCATGGTCCTGCGTGATGAAGTCCGGGACCAGGGGCAGAGTTATAGGCGTGCCCACCAACAAGTCTAGAAGCATGGTGAACCAGTGGCTGACCTGGCCATGCTGGTGCTATCAAGATTATTGATGCTCCCTCTTGTCAGACCTTCAGCAGGACCTTGTGAACGAACGGGAAGGGCAGGAACACATACAGCAAGTGCCCCTTTCAAGGGAAGAGAAAGGCGTCCATGAGTGAGCCCAGGCCTTCATGGGAAGGAACAGAACTGCTGACACTTGCTGTTGCACCGTGTCATGAATAGGTCTATCTGGGGAAATCCCCACCTTTGGAAGACGTTGATAGCGACATCCAGGCGGAGGGACCACTCGTGGCCCTGAAAGGACCTGCTGAGATGATCGGCCAGTTCATTCTGCGAGCCCGGAAGGCTCCAAATGTATTGAGTGGGTGATTCAGAAGTTCCACAGCTTGAGAGCTTCCTGACACAGGTGAGAGGAGCGACCACCACCCTGTCTGTTTATATAGAACATTGCTGTGGTATTGTCTGTCAATACCGATACACATCTGTAGATGGGTTTGGAACATCTGGCAAGCGAGGCGAACCGCACACAGCTCCCTGATGTTGATGTGCAGCAAAAATTCCCTCTGGGACCAGAGACCTTGGGTCCTGAATCTTCCTAGGTGCGCCCCCCATCCCATCGCTGACGCATCTGTGACTAGGGACAGCGATGGTTGAGGCCTGGAGAAGGGTATACCCGCACATATTGCTTGCAGGTCGAGCCACCACAAGAGGGACTTGAGGAGTGAGTGTGACCAATTTGTCTAGGGAGTCTTGGTTCGGCCTGTATACCTGGGCTAGCCAAGCCTGAAGGGGATGGAGACGCAGCCTGCCATGCTGTACCACATACGTGCAAGGAGCCATATGCCCGAGCAGTTTCAGGCAATTTCGCACCATAGTAATGAGGAATCTTCTGAGATCCTCTTATGATGGTGCCCATGGCAAGGAAGCGAGATACCAGGAGGAATGCCCTGGCCTGATCAGAGTCTAGGAGAGCGCTGATCAACTGTATCCTCTGAGTGGGGGCTATGGTTGACTTTCCCACATTCAAAATAAGGCTGAGCCTGTGGAACGTCATCTGCACCCAGCTCACGTGGGCCTCCACTTGGGCCCAGGAGCGGCCCTTGATTAGCCAGTCGTCTAGGTACGGAAATACTTACACTTGCCGCTTCCGCAGGAAGGCTGCCACAACCGCCATGCACTTGGTTAACACCTGAGGAGCTGCCAAGAGGCCGAAGAGGAGGACCGTAAACTGATAGTGGGTGTTGTTGACCATGAAACGGAGGAACTGTCTGTGGGAGAGGATTATGGACATTTGAAAGTATGTGTCCTTCAAGTTAAGGGTGGAGTACCAGTCCCCCAGATCAAGGGAGGGAATAATGGAAGCCAGGGAGATCATGTGGAACTTCAATTTCTTCATGAATTCGTTTAGGTTTTGCAGGTCTAAAATAGGCCTGAGCCCACCCTTGACTTTAGGGATTAGGAAATACTGGGAGTAGAACCCCTTGCCCCTGAACTCCAGAGGGACCACCTCTACCGCCACGAATTATAGGAGCATTTGCACCTCCTGCACTAGAAGTTGCTCATGAGAAGGGTCCCTGAAGAGGGACAGGGAGCATGCGTGAGAAGGCGGGAGGGACCAGAATTGGAGAGAATATCCCAATTCTACTGTGCTCAAGACCCATTGGTCTAAGGTGATTTGAGCCCAGGCATGGTAGAAATGGGATAGATGATTCATAAAGGGAGGGGAAGAATCTGGGATCTCAACTGGTGAGTCGCCCCCGGGTGCACCTTCAAAAGTTTGGTTTGGAGGCTGAGGGCTGCTTTGCTGTGCCTTGGCTCTGGTTAGAGGAGGACTGAGAGGGCCTCTGCCTATTACTCCTGCCCCACTTCCTGCTATAGTCCTGCCTAGGATGAGCTGAATAGAAACGAGGGGCAGGTTGCGGCTTAAAAGGCTTTCTTTGGAGGGTTGGCGTATGAACCCCCAGGGACTTCAGGGTTGTCCACGAGTCTTTCAGGCTGTGGAGCCTAGTGTCTGTTAGCGTCAAGAATAGTCCTGAACAGTCAAAAGGCAAGTCCTGGATAGAGTGTTGGATGTCGTGTGAGAGCCCCGACACTTGAAGCCATGAGCTCCATCTCATGGCTATCACAGTTGCCATCGTCTGGGTTGCTGAGGCCACTGAGTCCAGGGAGGCCTGTAAGGAGGTACTCGCGACGACCTTGCCCTCCTTCAGGACAGCCACAAACTCCGAGCGGGAGTCCACCGCTGAAGTAGTTCCTGAAACGTAGACAGCATGTTCCAGGAATTATAACTAGTTGGCAATGCGAAGCTGAAGCCCCCGGTAGAATACCCCTTCCTACCAAAGAGACATAGCTTCTTCGCTTCTTTGGATTTAGGAGTCTGCCCTGGTTGTCCCTGCCTTTCTTTCTGGCTAGTGGCTTCCACTACAAGAGTGCCCGTATGAGGATGAGTAAACAGGCACTCATACCCCTCAGAGGGCACAAAGTATTTTCTCTCAACCCCTTTTGCCATGGGGGGAGGGAGGAAAGAGAGGTGGGTGTTTGACACATCTTAGTGGTGTTATGGATAGTCTTAATGAGGGGCAAAGCCACACTCAAAGGACCTTCAGGGACCAGAAAGTTTTGAGCCACCCTCTTGAGCAACTTTTGGTGTGCCCTGTTGTCCATGGCAGGCAGTGTGGTGGAAGTGCCCGCCACCACTTCATCCGGGGAGAATGAGGAAGATGCCCGTGGAGGCACCAGATCTTCCTGCCCCTCCGGTTCAATGTTGATAAATGCACACATTGGAAAACATAAAAGACAGTTACCTGTTCCGTAACTGGCGTTCTTCGAGATGTGTTGCTCAGGTGTATTCCACTATAGGTGTGCGTGCTCGCCACGTGCACCGGTGCCGGAAGTTTTTCCCTTAGCAGTATCCGTAGTGGGGGAGCACCACTGCGACCCCTGGAGTGGCGCCGACATATCGTGCCATAAAGGGGGCTGCGTGCTCCCCCCACCCTCAGTTCCTTCTTGCCACCAGTGAAGGTAGTCGGAACTTGCTCCAGCCTTGGCTGCAGCATTTATAGCCTTAGTGGTATCTAGTTCACTGAACTGCTTCTTTGCTGAACTTTTCTTTTGTTAGTTCCTGGCTCGGGGCATGCCCCGTGGCCCAGGCTTCAAGTCGTGCGACTCTTGTCGCAACTCTATGCCCAGAAGCAATCCACACACTCAGTGCCTTCGCTGTCTGGGCGAGGCTCACATTAGTGCGCATTGTAAGATTTGCCGCTCCTTCAAGCCTCGGACAAAGCGGGAGCGTGAGATCCGACTCCATGCTTTGCGAATGGAGTCAGCATTGGCCCCGGCACCGGCGTGTCGACCCGACTCCACGCCCAGCACTGCGTCTTCGGTGCGCAGCGAGGCACCGGCGACAACTCGGCACCGCTCTCCCAGTAAGAAGCAAGGGAAGACTCAGCGGCGCCGAGAGAAGGAGAGGGGTGAGGCCAGACCCGAAAACATAATCCCAACATACAAAATGATGGGACTAAATTAGCTGCTACCACTCAAGAAAGCTCTTGAAGTCATTGAGGCTAGTTCTCTGAAAACATCTGCTGACTGCAGCGGCAGTCAAAAAAGCTAATAGAATGTTAGGAACCATTAGGAAAGGGCAAGATCATAAGACAATAAATATCATAATACCACTATATAAATTCATGGTACAACCACATCGTGAATACTGCATGAAGTTCTGGTCGCCCCATCTCAAAAATGATATATTAGAATTGGAAAAAGTACAGAGAAGTGCAACAAAAATGATGACGGAGATGGAACAGCTTCCATATGTGGAGAGATTAAAAGAACTGGAACTGTTCAGCCTGGAAACGAGACAACTAAAGGGGATATGACTGGTGTGGAGAAAGTGTTACTCACCCCCCTTCTTATAACATGAGAACCAGGGCTCACCAAATGAAATGAATGGGCAGCAGGTTTAAAACAAACAAAAGGAAGCATCTCTTCACACAGCGCACAGACTACCTGTGGAACTCACTGCCGGGGGATGTTGTGATCTAGTATAACTGGGTTCAAACAAGAACTAGGGCAGTTCATGGCGGACGGCCCAGCAACCCTGCAATGGCTTTGAGCCAAGGGGGTCGGAGACGCTGCCCCGGGCGGGCTCTTGCCGGGCAGAGTCCAGCCCAGGCTGCTGCTCCCCGCCCGCGACGGGACAACACCAAGGCCGGGGCCTCGCTGCGGGCTGGGCGGGAGCGGAGCCCCCGGCCCGGCCCGCGGGGTCTCCGCCGCTCGGGGCGCCCCAGGGCCAGCGGCGGGGCGAGGCGGGGTCCCTGGCAGCGCCCGACCTACCTGGCGGGGCCCGACGGCAGCGCGAGCCCCGGCGCCAGGGCGGCGTTGTCAACGGCAACACGCCACGTGACCCGAGCGCGGCCGCGCGAGCCGGTCGCTGAGCCCAGTCCGGCGGCCCGCGGCGCGAGCGCGGCTCGGGCCCCTCCGGCGCAGGCTGCGGGCGCGGGTTCGCCTCCTGGCTCCCCCTAGAGTTGCTGCCCCGCTATCTTGACAGTCCCAGCTCCCCGAATCGCAGAAGGCCAAAGTGCCCGAGCAGACACTGCAAGCGGGGCTAACCAGTGGCCTTCCCCTGAAGAGAGGGGGCGGGGACCAGCAGCTCACCCCCACCCCTGTCACATCCACAGCGGGTCCTGGAAACGCCTGTTCCTGGGTTGCCCACCTGGTGCATCCACCTGTACCACGTCAGTGCAGCGAGCGCCACCCGCCCCTGCCTGCAGCAGAGCAGAAATCATGGATCTTCTCGGCTCTTCACGGTGGAGGCGGCACAAACCCAGAGATAGACACATGCAAATTGCAAGAGGATGCAAAACATGGGACATGAGAGGGATGAGACTCAGTGCCTGGTGGAAGCCAAGGTACTGCAGCAGTCATATGAGCAACAGGGACCTGCTGCTTCTACAATGGAGTTGGTGCTCGGGCCAGGAGTAGCGGGTGAAGACCCCCTGCCCCCCTGGCCGCAGGGACGTGCTGTGTGAACTGAGACTGCTCCTCCCCCTCCCTCTCCGCTGTTCCCCGGTGTTAAAGAAGCGCTGGGAGGAAGGGGGAGGAGTTGATCGGGGGGCCCATGGACCCCCAGGGGTCCCCTTGGGGACCCCCAGGGGTCCACGGACCCCAGTTTGAGAAACGATGCCTTAGGCAGCAGTAGTGTGCTTAACACTGAATGTGGAGATTGTGTGGATGTTGCCTGGTACAGATGTCTTAATGTTTTAGTGCTGACTTCTGGTCACCATATTTTGGAGCATAAGTAGCAGCCAAATTATTTGAAGACACAAAACCATGACACCCATTCCATGTTGTATATTAATGTTTATTGAATCACTCATGTAAGAATTCTCTCTTTATTAAAATCATTTGGGTTCTAAACTGATTATTTACAGACATAACCTCTTGTATCACCAATAGATTCCTACATCTCACAATAGTATCTACAGTTATTACACTATGTAACAACATTCATATTTTCAAGCTTTTTATATTAATTATTAATTCCAATTTGTTGAGAAAGAGAGCATGCTGGGAGCTCCAAGAACTCAAAAAGAAGGGGTAGGATGTGGACGTGGGGCTGGCCAGGCCACAACTAGAAAATACAAAATTGTCAGTCAAGAGAGGATGTGTATGTACAGCCCTCCCACCGCCAAAGGGGCAGAAATAACCAAGCAAATGCACCCGGTGTCCTGAAAACCCAGAGAAATCAGCCCAGGGAGAAAGGCACCAAAAAGTGACATCTAACGGGAACCAGGGATCAGACTGAGGCAGCACGTGGTGCTTCACTGAACCAGATCCCATCAGCTTCTGCAGAATTTAAGCTTTCATTCTACATTTTTAAGCGCTTATGGTTGTAAAGAAAAACTTCTGAATGTGACCCCCAAACCTGTGGCCAGCTTGAATCTGAAGCTGGAGACACAAACTGTAGGGTCTCATCATGTAAGGTGCCAGGAACCCCTATTCACCACAAAGGGGGGGGGTTAACTGAAATCTATTGATGACCATTTATATCTCAACACTGATTACCATTTCAGTTTCCCCTCCCCTATTCTGACAGCTGGAAGCTAACTTCTCCCCCTCGTCCCTCAGGCAAAAATCACTTCATATCTGAGAGAGAGGCTCTAAGGTCTGTCAAAAAGTTATGTTTCATGGCAAGAAATTAATAAAACAAAATGTAAAGCACTATCTCTGTGTCCTGCAGAGACAGAGACTAGGTGTATGCAGCAGGAGGGCATGACCAAGCTCCTTTAGAAGCTATGTCCTGTAGGAACATGGTACATGTCCAAAGGCGATCTAAGGAAATACAAATCCCTGGGGCTTTTGACACAGCAACCATGGAGATAGGAAGGCTGGGTGGAACCTCCCAGAGGTAATTAGGAATCTACCCCCCCCCCCCCAAACAGGAATTCTTATTAAAGACTTTTGTATAAGCATTAATGAAACCTCACCCTGTTGAGGTAATGGACTCTACCATGTGGAAGAGGCAAGAATGGAGAGATCAGAAGGGGCATGTCTGAACCTGCAAACTGACCAAGTCATAGGGACGTTAAAAAGGGGGTCCAGAATACAGCAAGAGGGAGTTGGTATCTGACAGTGTGATGGTGACAGATTGGAGGAGAAATGTATGCTATCAACTTTTCTGTTTTCACTGTGACTAAGCTGAGAATGTCGTATCCTATTTAGCATTTGAGATGGGTCAATCTGGAGATGTTAAGCAGTTTATTTTCTTTTGACACCATTTTTGCAGTGTTTTTAAATGACTCTTCTTTTTGTTAATATTATTGTTATATGGGTAAATCACACGCACGTCCCTGGAGAAACAAGAAATCTGTTATCTCCACGGAGAGGTACTGAATGGTACCTACACCCACCTCAGTCCTGGCCAAGGTACACAGACAAAGGTGTATGCTACTTGACCTGTGTTGCCATCATGCTCTGGCAGGCCAATTCAAGGGGAGAAGCTGAAGGATCAAGTAGGAGCCAAGAGTTGGCGGGCAGAGGTTGGTCACAGAGACCAGCACATGACTTCAGGTTAATGTAAATCCTGGATAAACAAGAGAATTCCTCTCCTCTCAAATTGACTGGCAGGACTTTGTGAGAGCGCAGAGAAAAGATTTTCCAAAAAGTGGGAGAGGCAAAGGCACTGCTGGGCCACAAACAGCGGAGGAAAGTATGCTAGCACTGCACAGATGGGATCATCACTCTTACCCATCCATCCATCCTCCCACGTTTGTTTCACCTGCCTATTAAGTTTTGCCTGAACCTAGGCTTGTAAATTCTCTGGGGTTGGGGCTGTTTTTTATTGTGTGACTGCACACAGCTCAGCCCAACAAGGCTCTCATCTGGCTGGTGCCTCCAGGTAACACAAACAACCACCGAGACACCGTATTTCTCTGCTGGAGTCTAGCCGTCTCCATGTGATCAGCAGTTCCAGGCAAAAGGAGTGGATTGGCAGTCGAAGTTGCACTCTGTACGTGGTCTGTTTCAGCTATGCAGGGCTGGTGTCATTCAGCACTGGAGCTATTCCTGGCTCCACAGAGGGGGGGACAAGTGCGTAAGAGGAAACCAAAGACACGTGCTCAGTTGGGGAGACATGGCTGGGGGAATGAAAGAGAGAAATCTCTCCCCTCTGAGCAGCAAGGAAGCAAGCGTTACCTCAAGCCCTGATTAGGTGCGGAGGGAGGGGAACTCCTTTAGTCCTCTCTGAGAGGATGGAACCAAACTCAGGCCAAGGGTGGGAGGGTCTAGGGCACAGCCTGAGTTTGGTTCCATTCAATTTGGAAAGAGGGAACCCTGCCAGAGGGGCTGGTCAATTTACAGAGCATGGTCGCTGTTTGGTCCCCTCTCCTGGTGCTCATCCATTGGGGCACCTGGGCACTTGGTTCCTTTGCTCTGCTCTTTTGGGGGCTGTGGCGACAGTTCAGGATTTCCACTAAGATTTTACGTGGGCAGGAGGTCACTAAACTGGAGCCACACAGGAGAATTTGAGAAGACATTCAGCTTCAGGGGAGTATTTGGAGTTTCATTTTAGGCCGAGATAAAGGTGAGGAAAGTATATCTGGCTGTGAGATTGAGCCTTGAACCATTTCAGCTTAGTGGGAAATCTGGGGAAAAGCCAATTGTTATTGTGAAACTCCAGATGTTTCTGAAAAAGTCAGAAGCCCCCGATCCGCCCAGTGGGGCAGAGACTAGGCAGAAGCAGTTTGACACAGGCAGTGCTTAGCCCAGGGAGTTTATGATGATGACAATGTCCAAGGAGATGCTCATCCAAGTGAAGTATTGTCTCAGAAAAACAAAATTAACATTCCCCTTGAGCATGTGAATACTTTGTAATTTTGAGGGTATTTACAGATCCACTTCAGAGTACCAAAATGGCTACAAGCCAGAGAAAGGAAATAGGTACAAGGCCTTCACTGTGCTTTCCAAGTGGCAGGACAGCATCTGACCACAGAGAACCAGAGGGCCAGACATACATCTAGGTTAGAGGCACTTCAGTAAGTTCACCTTGCCCTCTCCCCAAGCCATGCTAAATTCAGTCCAGGGGAAAGTGAGTATGGCTCCATAGATGTCAGTGCATGGTGCCTGCTTACACTAGGACTAGGTTGAGCCTACTGGGTCCACATTTGGAACTGGTGAGCACGTTAGTCTCATTAGCATGAGTCGCAGACAAGCAGTGAGGAAGACTAGAATCCTGGGACCAAGTGACTTTTCTCATCTCCCCCCCAGTCTATTTCTCATCCCTACATTCAGTATTTCGGGGTGCCAGGCGCAACCCCTCCAGTGCGCTGATGGCCATGCTGTGGGAGATGCTCCTCAGCTCAGGCCATGGAACTGGTGGGCTACACTGCAGGGGGGTTGCTTCTAGGGCTGTATGCTGGAGGAGTACACTCTGGTCCCTAGGGATTGGCCCAGGTGTGGTAAACTCTCTAACAGGCTACATCAGTCCCAATGCCCCAGCTAGTTCCATGAGGGCTCAGGAAGCTCACACACTTACTGTCCAGCACTACCATGACTGCAGTAGCCTGGGCTATTACCATCATAGTAGTGGTGGTTATACAATGTTCAGGGTAGCAGGCACAGCACTAGTCTCTCCTATCCCTGGTGCTAGTACCAAAATGAGGCTAGAGGCTCACATGAAGCCATGTATGGTCTTTAACTTTGTTCTGAAGCTCTTGTGTTATCCAGCTCCTTGGCAATATTGTTTGGAAACTTGGCACATTCACAACGTGTGGGAAGAAGGTGCCTGGTCTCTCTCTCTCACACTGTGGTTTGTAGAAACTCCCAGAGTTTAAAGTACATTTTAAAAAAGGAAGAAAAAAATCTGTAAAAAAATATTCTCTGAGATGTAAGGACATTTGTACTTTGCATTTTCTTGGCCACCTCCTCCTGTGTCACATGCCAGCTCCCCAGAGTGTCTGGTTCCAAAGGCAGTGGGACACCTTGTGTGTAGCTATGAAGTTCCAATGAGCAGCACTATCCACCTCTGTTCAGCTACCCAAGAGCATCACAGTATGTTTGTCTGGGTCACAAATCAGTGACTTTGTTCTCCACAGCAGCTGCGATCTGCTGCAGTCGGTATCCCAGCTGCATCTTCTGGGCTGTCGGGTCTTCTTCCAAGGCTGTGATGATCTGCAACAAGACTCAGAGCTCACTGGCAACCTCCCTTGTGCACAGAATACTATTAGCAGCAGATTCCCCTGGCTGAGGGCAAGCCTCAACTCTGTTGCAGCTATGGGTATTGGGATTCACAGTGACGGTATGTCTCAGAGGGACCCCCTGCAGCCTTGTCATCCCAGTGGTAGTCCCCTCTGGGCACCCTATGTTTTCCTCTGTGCTATCACCCACTCCTCTCCCGCAAACAATGCTCATCCCTTTTATTTTTATTTATTTATTTATTTATTTAAATAATTTTGTTTACCTACAGAAAAAAGTTATGCAAAAACCAAGGGGGGGGGCCAAAGGCAAAAAATCTTCATTTTAAAACAGCCAATAAAAACTGCTAAGTGATAATAGAGTAGTCACTTGACAGATCATTTCCTCTGTTGTTTGTAGTGTTACTGTAGCCATGCTGGTCCCAGCATATTAGAGTGAGGTAACATCTTTTATTGGGCCAATTTCTGATTGGTGAGAGAGACAAGCTTTCATACTTAAGCTCACCAAACAGAAGTTGGTCCAATAAAAGATATTACATCACCCACCTTGTCTAACATCATTTCCTTAACAGTTAGACACATGGAAATGCATACTTCTTACACTGAAAATGTAACAAAGTCATTATTCTCATTAAGTACAAAGAAATGCATGTTTCATTACAGCAAAACAGCCTTAACTCTTCCCCAAAGTAGATAATATTCTTTCATCAGTAATCTCAAATAACACAAAGCCCTCTGAAAAAGAAACAAAAATTAAATATGTAAACATTAAACAGTCTCAAATGTAAGTCCTCATGCATAATTTTCACCATAAAAATCTATATTGTACACTTTACCTATTAAAATACACATAACAATATCAAGAAACTGCAATCTCAAATACTTCTATTGTTAATTAATAAATATTTTAACTGATCATATTTCCCTTTTAAGCTATGCCTTAAACTAAAATATTTAGATACCAAAAAAATCAAGATAACAAAAACACATCAATATTGACAATCCCTGGGTGAGAGTGAAGGCTCTTTTGTTGTGACAAAATATACATTTCTTCCTATTTGATGAGGTCAATTAATCTGGCCTATATTTTTAAATGTGTTTAGGCATTACTGCACTCAGCACTGCACCACCTGATTTAGGAGTCTAAACCTCATTTTCAAAAGGGATTTAGGCTCTAAGTACCTAAAGCATGTTTGAAAGTGAGGTTTGGGCACTTCAGTCACGAAGTGTTGCAACACTGAGCGCAGTATTGCCTAGATACCTTTAAAAATATGGGCCTATGTACTATGAGGGCAGTGGAACATTTATGATGTCCTTAACTATTAATTTCTTTGTTCACAAATCCAACAGGAGGCAGGACTAGATGAACCTATGAAGGGCAAGCATAAGATAACGGTGGGGAGGGATGTGTCTGAAATCGCCCACTGAGGTTGGGGCCAGTAAGCCAGAGCCGCACTCACCTGGTCATAGTACTTGTTGATGTATTTGTAGAGTTCATGCAGAGCCACCACGGAATTGAGTTCACCTGAGTAATTCTATGGTAATATAACAAACCTATAATTAGCCAAAATCTCTGGGCAACACCAAGACAATTGTTCACACAAGTTCTGCTGCCCTGGGAGCTCAGTGGGTAAAGCTCCAGAAAGCCTCTAAAGCCAGCTTGGGAGCAAGGGCAAAGGGATTTAGAGAAAAACCTAGAAAGTAATAGTGGCACGCAAGGACCACATTTAAGGGGAAAGGGAGCAGAGACCCAGTTGCTCCTGCACTCAGAAGCTTTAGCTACATGGGGCTTTTCCCCCCTAAAACTTTCCATTGGTGCTAGCAATGGTGTTGGGGCTAGCACAAACAAGACACCAGCAGCCACTGTTTTTTAACCGCCATGTGGTCTAGACCTCCTGTGAGCCAAGTCATGATGCAGTGGTTAAAATGTCTGGCCCCTGCCAACACTAACACTGGAATTCTAGTGGGATATTCTAGGGAAAAAGGCTAATGCAGACCCTGTGTCAGGGAGGCAGACTGCCCAACGTGGGACCCAATGGAAAATGCACTGATTTCTGAAATAAGTTGCTTTATTTACCCTTGACAGCTCAGCCAGGGCAGAGTTCATTTCCTGGTCACTGGCGGAGATGGTCTGGCGAATGTCCGCATAGTACCTACGCAATGGGAACGCATGGGCAGTTAATGCGGTATCTGCTCCTCTGCTGCCTCCTCCCCCTGCCAAACAACCCAGCTGTCCCCACCTGCTCACTCAGACTTTACCTTTCTACCATCTGCTTGTAGCGAGGAATGTCCCGGGCATAGAGCAGCTTGTTGATTGGCGAGTCCTTTAAAGGCCAGAAACAGACTGACAGGTTACAGAAACCAAGACCAGGGAGAGGAGAGACAAATGCCGGGTTCCCACGGGGGCAGGCAGCCTCTGTCCCTTCTCTACTCTCACAGAGGTGGGCAGAACCTGTCCCTTCCCTACAAGATGTGCAGAGAAGAGGCAATCCCCTCCCGCAACAGGGGCAGGGAGGCCCTGCCCCAGGCTCCAGGTACCCACAAGGGTTGCCAATTATGCAAACATTTCTCAACATGAGCACAGACTAGGGACCATTCCCTGCCACCTCCAGAGTGGGGAGTTCAAAAATCTCACTGTGCTGCACACACTGGCTGCTTCACCCCACCTCCATGCTTACCCGCCCCAGCTTGTGGTCGGCAATAGTACAGGAATCCATGAAGGTCTGGGCAATGACCAGGAGCACGGCATCTACATTGTCCGATGTCTGCACATCAAACACAAACTGTGGATTTTTGATTATGTTGATCCAGAACCTGAGGGGTAGGCTGCAAAGAGGAAAGATGAGGAGAGGCAGGGATGAGTATCATGCCCTCAAAGCAGATACTACCCCTGCTTATTGCAAAGCACTTCAGCATCAGCATGGAGTTCCCAATTCAGCTAGAACAGGAAGGTTCCCAAGCCACTGACAACTGGCCACAGAGATTAAATCTAATGGAAGACCCAGCAGCCAGTGCTGTGCATTCAGAAAAAGGCACAGATGAGCCTCTCAGAAAGCAGAATCCCTTTTGCTGTGAGAAGTTTAACTTTTATCACATCACATTCCCAGAAAAGCCATCCTGTGAGGCCTCTCTCAAACCCAGAGTCTATGGACAGCCACATGCACGTCAAAAGCTGCAGGCTGAGATCTGGAGCTGTTAGGGTTAATAAGGCCATTCTGCAAATCAGGAAACCCCATCTTACTGTACTGCTGAGTCACTAATCTCCTCTTTTACAAACACATCTCAAGGTAGATCTAGGGCTGTGGTTCTCCAACTTTCCTAGTGCAGACCACATCTTTACAGAGATACTGTCTCTTGAGCACCTTCCCCATCTCACTCACCACCACTTAATGCCCTTGCTCGCATGCAGGGCAGTACTCCTGAATTTATAGCTGTCTTTAGTGCACTAAGTGCTTTGTCCTCTGAAGGAGAAATTACTTACCTGTTCAGTAACTTAAGTTCAACATATTTTGTCCCTCTGAGTGCTCCACTGTAAGATTTGCACACCCTTGTGCGCTCAATTGAAGATTTTAGTTAGCAGAGTCTGTGCCTGCCTGTGATAGCCCTGTATTGAGAAGGGCTATCGAGGTGCACTGAGCCCGGATCAAATGACCAGTCACTTCCGGAGTAGAATCCACCTCGGAAGCTTCATAGTAAGCTAGCATACTCCCAGATACCCACATACAGTCTCTGAGTTGAGATCAGCTGGCCTCTCTTCCTCTTAGCAAAGGAACCTGAAAGGCTTAGTTCTGCCAAGGTAAAAGGTGAGTGCTTGCCTTACATCCAGAGTATGGAGATTAACTTTTTCCCTCAAAGAATGAAGCTTTGGGTAAAAAACACGAAGTCGAATGTCCTGGTTGACATGAAACTCTGAGGAGACCTTAGGCACGAAGAGAAGAAATATATCACCGTATGTGCAATGTGCCCAGTCATTTGATGGCATCATTATCAGCCAGGTGGAGATCTGGTAGCCCACCACCAAAATAAGTCAGTGGGCACTCATCAAGGATATACAACATAGTCTGATGTTTACCACAGCTGCATCGTGGGTCATTAAAAAAAAAACATTTAAAGAGATTGCAGCCAATCACTGGCTGCATAGTTGCCCTGTCCTGTTCAAAACCAGTTCAGTGATGACCACAGATGCCTTGGCAGAAGAGAGGATGAAGGCATAGGATCACCTTACCATTGTAGAATTTAGTGATGATGGGGGAGGTGAGATCAGCAATCCCCTAGCTTGCCCATCATTCTGCCCGACGTGATGGCTACCATAAACGATGTTTTGAACAAGTAGCAGAGGAATGAATATGTAGCCATAGACTCAAAACGGAAGTTCCTTAAAGTGTTGTGAGAGAATTTGATGTGCACTTGTCACAATCTTTTACTGACAGCATATACCACCAAAGAGCTGAGAGAAACAAACTAAGGCTAAAACGACAAAGAAGCTACAAAAGCAGTGGGCACTACTCTGAACTGTCTCGAGACAAAGGTGGCTGAGAAGGAACTGGAGTGGTAGCGAGTTTGCGCCTCCCTATATATGCTCACAACAGAGCGCGAGGGTGTCTAGTGTCCAGGTGTGGACCTATAGACACTGCTAACTAAAATCTCCAATCAACAGTGCATGGGTGCACTCATCCTACAGTAGAGCACCCATAGGGACATATACTCAAAGAAGAACAAAGGTAATTTCACACACACTACTCTGCATTTCACCTCTCCCAATCCATCTCTCTCTTTCTCTCCAATGGAAATAGGAGCTGCCAGCACCATGTGACCACCAGCAAGTACTCCAGGGACCACAGTTTGGGATTCTCTGCTCTAGGGAAGTGTCAGGCTGCAACTTTGGCTCCATACCTATTTGTCTTCCAGATATGAATGGTCTCAGGGTCCAGGATTCCATGATGCATTGCTTGGTCATCTAACAGGTCAAAGAAATATTTGACAGCCAGAGGGACAGGGCGGCTGGTGCTGAGGATTACCTGGAACAAGTCATCCACAAACTTCTGCAGGGTCCCCTGTGGACAAGCCAAACAAAGATAATGCAAAATGAATAGGAAGAACGTAAACAAATATTTTAGCGCCTGGGTAGGGAAAAGGTTTTCATAGAATCCATGGCCAGAAGTGATCATTGTGATCACCTAGTCTGACCTCCTGTATAACATAGGCCAGAGAACTTCCTCAACGTAATTCCTAGAGCAGATTTTATGGAAAAAAATCCAATCTTAATTTAAAAATTGCCAGTGATGGAGAATCCACTACAAGCCTTGGTAAACTGTTCCAATGGTTAATCACCCTCATGGTTAAAAATTTACACTTTTCAGTCTAGTTTCACCTTCCAGCCATTGGATCATGTTAGACCTTTCTCTGATAGACTGAAGAGACTAATATCACACATTTGTTCCCCATGTAAGTACTTATAGACTGTAATCAAGACACCTTCTCTTTGTTAAGCCAAATAGACTCAAGGAGCTCAATCTATCACTATAAGGCATGTTTTCTAATTATTTCATCATTTTTGTGGCTCTTCACTGAATCCTCTCCAATTTATCCACAGACTTCTTGAATTCTGGGCACTAGAACTGGACACAGTATTTCAGCAGCAGTCACACCAGTGACAAATATAGATGTAAAATAACCTCTCTTCTCCTACTCAAAATTCCCCTGTTTGTGCATCCCAGGATCACATTAACCCTTTTGGCCACAGCGTTGCACTGGGAGCTCAGGTTCAGCTGATTATCCACCATGACCCCAAATCTTTTTCAGAGTCACTGTGTCCTAGGATAGTCCCCCATCTTATGAGTATGGCTCGCATTCTTCGTTCCTTCATGTATATATTTACATTTAGCCACATTAAAATGCATGTCGTTTGCTTAAGCACAGCTTACCAACCAATCCAGATCACTCTGAATCAGTGACCTGTCCTCATTATTTATCACTCCCCAATTTTTTCGGTAACCTGAAAACCTCATCAGTAATGATTTTATGTTTTCTTCTAGGTCACCGATAAAAATTTTAAATAGCGTAGGGCCAAGAACTGATTCCTGCAGGATCCACTGGAAATACACCTACTCAATGACGATTCCCTATTTACAATTACATTTTGTGGCCTAAGAGCTAGCCATTTGTTAATCCATTTAATGTGTGCCATGTTAATTTTATATCTTTCTAGTTCCCCCCAACCAATCAAAATGTCATGTGGTACCAAGTCTAACACTGTTACCTTTATCAACCAAACTTGTAATCTTATTAAAAAAAAATCAGTTTAGTTTAAAAGGATCTATTTTCCATAAACCCATCTTGATTGGCATTAATTATATTACCCTCCTTCAATTCTTTCTTAATCTAGTCCTGTATCAGCAGCTCCATTTTCTTTCCTGGGAGCAACGTCAGACAGGCAGGCCTATAATTACCTGGGTCATCCCTTTCGCTCTTTTTAAATACTGACATTCTTCCAGTCTTCTGGAACTTTCCCAGTGTTCCAAGTCTTACTGAAAACAAATCAACACTACCAGTCCGTCGAGCTCCTCAGACACCTCTTTTAAAACCCTTCGATGCAAGTTATCTGGACCTACTCATTTAAATGTGTAATTTTAATAGCTGTTCTTTAACATCCTCCTGAGATACTTGTGGAATAGAAAGTGTTATCATATGATATGACATCATTTGTTTTTTCCCCCCAATACAGAACAGAAATATTTTATTGAACACTGCTGCCTTTTCTGGATTACTATTCATAATTCTACCATTTCCATCTAGTAATACCATTGTTAGGATTCTTTTTGTTCCTAATATACTTAAACTCCTTACTGTCCTTAACTCTGCTGGCCATAGATTTTTCCTCATGTCCCTTTGCTTCTCTTGTCAGTTTTCTACAAGTCCCAGCTTTTGATTTATATTCATTACTATCAATTTCCCCTTTCTTCCATTTGCTATATATTATTGTTTAATTTTTTATAGCTGCCTTCACTTCCCCTCTAAACCTAGTCAATTCTTTAACTAGTACAGGCTTCTTCCTTGACTGTGGGACTGTGGCTTTTGAGCATCTAGTAAAGTGTTCTTAAGCAATTCCCAATTATCATTCCCATTTTTCTGATTAAATTCTTCCATCCCAATTGATTTGGTTCAATTGTTTTCAGCTCATTGCAGGTCACTTCCCTTCATTCAGAAGTAGCCCTCCCATCAAATCAGAACCAGATTATATGCAAGGGGAATATTAAACTTGATCCTCAAATGGCTGGGAAACCAGAGGAAGTGTCTGAGGGTGGGTAAAGTGAGCAGAACCATGATAGGAAGAAATCAGAGATGGCCCATAACAAAAGTAACCAGCAAGATGGTGCAGTCCACAGGGCCGGCGCAACCCATTAGGCGACTGCTACAATTTGGGGGGCGGTGACCGCGGTGGTATTTCGGCGGCGGCACCTTCCGCCGCCTCTGTGGGGGGCGGCATTTCGGGATGGGACCTTCTGCCACCTAGGGCGGCAGAAAAGCTGGCGGCGCTCCTGGCAGTCCACATGCTGAAGACTGCTCATAGGTCAAGCTGAGGGGAAAGGGTCCTTCTTCAGATGCAACGAGGAGAGGATTTTCCATACTATGGTCTGAGTGAAATCCAGACTGAACTCAGTAAAGACGACTGTTATTGGGGAAAGGATAAGGGAGGGGAAAAAAATCAGGATTCTTTGCTGAGCATGTCTTTATTTCTGTAAGCTAAGAACAAGGAAACACAACCTTCCACAACTGGGTGCACGTGAGGAAGGGTGGACTTGTGTTTAAGACACTGGACAGACTCAAGAGATTATTTTCCCAGCCATGTCACAGAATCCCTGCACAAGACACTAGTCTCACTGTGTCTCATGTAGCCAATGATTTTAGTTTATTGTTCATTTATTGTGCGATGTTACGATTAACTAAAATATCATATATAATCATTGTATTCCAAATAGATTTAAATTGTAGAATTATAGAAATATAAGCAACAGAGGGTCCTGTGGCACCTTTAAGACTAACAGAAATATAAGATTGATCAGTAGTCAGAAGGGATAAATATTTATTAGGTATCTAAGTAAGTAGGGCTGAAATGTAAGGCCTACAGGGTGAGGCCTGTGAGATTTTAGCTTAGCCATACTAGGCCATAGGCTTAAGAAATGCTTGACATAAATAAGTGACCAAAGAATGACCCTATGCCACAAGATTATAGGAAAAGATGTACCAATAGTGCGAAAAATTAACAGTAAAAGTAATTTTTTTGCTTACAAGATATCTGGTAGTCACATTTTTCTAACACATGCCCTAACTGCAGGTACACTATGTGCATAAATGCTAATGAGGTATAGTCAAAATCACATTATAAAAAAGAGGGTGCCCAGATTAGGAAAATTAAGATTCCTAGAGGAAACTCCAGCAGGAACCATCCCTCTACTGCTGATCAATTAGCAAGGCAGCCATCAGAATTTAAGAATATCGTTAAGAATGCGAGTATGATGATATTTGTAACTTGTGCATAGGTCTGTATAGAATTTCTATATGTTTGGTTAATCATAACTTTTACAAGTTTTATTAAAGGGACAGTTAAACAGACTAGACCTTATACTTGTGAGTACATGTGTGGTCACTATCCTGGGTCTTTATGTGTCCTTGAGACTATATCTGAAGCAAATAGCAAAGGTGACTTTCACTCTGTTGAGCTTTAAACTGTAGCCACCAGAGCTGAACCCACGGTAGTGTAATACTGCATTACAAAATTCACTTTAAATAAAATAAAAGGCTACACTCAGTTCCCATCTACAAAGAATGGTCACTTACCTTCAATGAGAGGCTGTTGTCCACATGGATCCCACTGTAGGTACGCATGTGCCCCATGAATGGGAGATCAGAATATTTGAACAGAAGTGTCTGTTCAACTATGCCTGCACCATGCGTGTCCTCGTGCCCCGGTCTCCCACCCGAGGGCATAAAGGGCAGAGCAGCTACAACCGTCACTCAGTTCTGTCACTAATTCAGAATGGCAGGAAAAAAGACTCGCAAAAAGCAGGGCTGGAGGGTGGGCCGTGGGATCTGGGAGGATGACACGTCAAAGCAGTAAGATAAGTAACTGTTTTCAGTTCAAGTACACGTGCATGTGGATCTCTTCCTAGGTGACTGATGAGCAGTGGCCCATCTGGAAGGTGACACTGAGGCGTCCAAACTGACACTGACTGAACCTTGACTGTGACGCTACCTAACAAATCTGGCATCTCATCTTGCCCCAAGTCAAGGGCATAGTGGTTAACAGCAGCACGGGGCTGACTCCACGTAGCTGCCTTGTTGGGTTCAGATAGCTGAAGAAGGCAGAAGAGGCAGCCTGTGCTCTACTGGAATGAGCTCTGATGTTTGAAGGGTAGCAGCCAGGTGATAGCAGATTGAAATACACCGGGTAATCCACGGAGGTATTCTCTGGGAGATGGCCTGCCCCTGAGAGGCACCAGAGATGGCAACAAGACAAGGAGTCTGTCTGAAGGGCTTTGTCCTTTTCCGATAATAGAACAAGGCTCGTGAAACATCCCAGGTGCAAAGTTAGTTTGTCCCTGGAGAGGAATGGGGTTTGGGAAACAAAGCAGGAGATTAACAGATTCATTTCAGAGGAGGTCTGACAACTTTAGGAAAAAACTGGGAATGACGTGTCACCACCACCTTCTGGAATGTTGAGTAAGGAGGGTCAGCCATGAGCAATGCAAATTCACTGACCCGTCTGGCTGATGTGATGGTGAGCAAAAAGGCGGTCCTGCGAGTAAGGTGCTATAAAGAGCACACAGAGAGAGACTCAAAGGGGGCTCCATTGGGCTTGTAAAGACAATATTAAGATCCCAGGTCAGAGGGGGTTCTCTGACTGGTGGATAAGCAAGTAGAAATCTAGATACTGTGGGATACCGAAAAAAAAAAAAAGAACACGACTACATGGGGTATGCTGAGATTGCTGCAAGATGGACTTCGAATGAGCTGAACAAGCATCCAGAGTGTTTCAAAAATGCAGAATATAAATCGAAGATTTTAGGTACCGAGGCTTTCAATGGTTCACGGCTGTGTTGGGCTACCCAAAATTAAAAATCCTTTCCATTTAAAGGAGTAAGTCTTCCTCATGAAGAACTTTCTTCTTTGCAGTAGGATATCTTGTAGCGCAATCTCTGTCAGTAGCACTCGGACAGCCTGGATACTGGCTGGTTGATACAATGATTTGTTATCTGGTTGAAGTATCTGACCTTGGTTTTGTGATACTAGGGTGAAAATGGAGCTCTATAGAGCTCCACTCATGGTTGGCAATGGATTTTCTCTAAATCATTGCTGGCTCCTGGAAGATGAAGAGCTATTGGGGTTATCCTGTGTTGTTGACATTTCTTTTCATCCCACAACATCTTTACAGGCATGAGGAGCAGTATAGTGTCACCATTCATTCTTGTCCATGGCTTGTTCCTCCATTAAGCCCAGCATCGTCACATCCCTACGTATGGTGTCCCTCCATCTAGTTGGTGGTTGGCCTCTAGTTTGGATTGACCTTGGTTGGGTTTGCATTATCATCTTTGGCATCCTGTCATGTTTGTCTTCTACAGTTTCTTTACCATCATCATCTCTTTTTGATTGCAGCCAATCCCATACCCTGATTTCACATCCTACTCTCCTTCTAATTTCTTCATGTGTCTTTAAATCATTCCACTTTAAACCTGCCCATCTTTTGAAGAACTCTCCTCTCCACTACATCCAGCCTTCTGATGTCTGTTTAATTTAATACAGCTGCTTCCAGACCATAAGGTAATACTGTTAGTATATCGGTGTGATAAATTTTCACTGGGGTACCAAAGGTAGTGATTTTAGTCATCCATAATTCTGTCAGTTTCTGTGCAGTACCTGTGGCTAAGGCACATTTCCTTTTAACCTCATCTTTGATGGAATCCATCAGCACTGATCAAGCTTCCTAGGTACACATAAGATTCCACTTGTTCTACAACTTCACCACTGCTGCATTTCGAACACTTAATCTGTTGTCCCCTTCTCCAAGGTGCAGCCACTTTATCTCCTCGACATTTAATGTAAACCCAACTATTGTTGACACCCTGTCCATAAACCAGTCGTGGGCAACCTGCAGCCTGCACGCAGCCTGTCAGGGTAATCTGCTGGCGGGTCGCCAGACAGTTTGTTTACATTTGCACAGCCACCCGCAGCTCCCAGTGGCTGGGAACATTAAACTGCAGCCACTGGGAGCTGCAGGCCGCCGTGCAAATGTAAACAAACTGGCGGCCCGCCAGCGGATTACCCTGACAGGCTGGGTGCAGCCCGCGGGCCGCAGGTTGCCCACCACTGCCATAAACTGATTGCCTCCTGACACGCAGGAGTGATGAATGGGCAAGTCCTGGCTTGTTTGCATAGTACACTGTAGATGTGTTGTCTGAAAATCTGCATGGTGGAATTGTGTAAAACAGGACGGAATGCTACAGAAGCTAACAAGTTCACTTGCAATTTTAGAACGTTTAGATGCAGGTTCATGCCTTTTTGGGACCAAGTTCTGCGTATCTGGAGTTGGTCCAGATGCATCTGTGATCAGCATCAAGGTGTGGAGAAAGGTACCCCTTTCTGAAAGTTCTTGGGGGCCTGACCACCAATTCAATGACAATTGGATGTAAGCTGGAAGCATGATGTGCTTGTTCTTTTGATGTCTCATGGAGTGATACACTAGTCTCAGCCAGCCTAGCAATGGATGTGGGTGAATTCATCATGAGACCCAGCTCTCTGAATGGCAAAGGACATAGTTTAGGGCTGTGGTGACTTCCTAATGAGACCTGCCTTTGATCAGCCAGTCGTCTAGGTATGAACGCATTGTCTCCTCAGAGGTGCCACCACCACAGCTAGGCATTTTGTGAAGACACTTTGAGGTGGAGAGACTGAATGGCAGCACCTTGTGCTGGTAGTGATTGGCCCCACGCAGATACTTCCTGTGGGCTGGATGGATCACAACAGGGAAATATGAGTCTTGGAGGTCAGAAGCCATGAACCAGTTTTGAGCTTGAGAGAAGGGATGATGGAGGCAAGCATTGCCACCCTGAATGTGAGATGGCGTCTGCATTTGTTCTGTCTTCTTGGGTCTAGGATGGGATGAAGACCCCCCCCCCTTTTTTTACTTCAAGATAAGGAAATATCAAGAATAGAACCTCTTCCTCTGAACTCCAGAGATGCCTCCTCTTTGGCTCCTAGGTGAAGCAGAGAAGCCACATACATCTTTGGCTTTTTTGAGACGAATCCCTGAAAAGGGATGTGGGGCAAGCCTGAAATTGGATGGAATAGTCATCGGAGACAACAGACAGAAGAGTTATCAGAATCTATGCCTAGTGGAAGAACGTAAGCCAGCATCCAAAACGTAGGGTGTGGGGATGGCTCCTGAGTGGTTCAAGTGCGGCTCTTCACCCCAACAATAAATGCATCTAGATCCACAAGAAGGTCCATGAGGGCAAGCTCATCTTTTATTTCCTTGCTGAGGCCAAAACAGAACTGGCGTAGCTAGGCCAGCTCATTCCAAGCCATACCTGCCACCAGACATCAGAAGCAGGCTGCATACGTTGCAGCTGACCCTGAGGCCTGACAGACTCCCTGTAGGGCAACCTCTGCATTGTGAGTTCAGCGTGGGTCATCAAAGGTTGTCACAAAGGCCCTCAGGAAAGTGTCCCAATTGGCCAGTATGCCACCTTTGCCTGATCCATCAGGCAGGCATTGGGCCATAGCAGGAAATGGAGCCTGCACTGGCTCATAAAACCCTGAAACTGCTAGGGGTCCCATCGCAGCACTCTGGTAGCAATACCGTGGGTTTGGGTTCTGAAGGCAACATGGGCCATGGGGCTGTGGGAGATGTTCCCGCTTGCAGTCCTGTGGTCTGTTCTTGCAGGGAGCGGTTTTCTGCCTGAAGCTAGCAGGGCCGGCTCCAGGCACCAGCATAACAAGCAGGTGCTTGGGGCGGCCAAGGGAGAGGGGCGGCACCTGCGGCAATTCGGGGGCGGCAGGTCCCTCACTCTCTCTAGGAGCGAAGGACCTGCCGCTGAACTGCTGCCGCCGATTGCGGCTTTTTTTTTTTTTTTTTGCTTGGGGCGGCAGAAATGCTGGAGCCGGCCCTGTAAGCTAGTCCACTGTGGCCAGTAAGGCTTGGTTTTTCTGCCTGTAGACCAGTGATCTGCTCCTGGAGGCTCAGTGTTTCCATGGGCCCTGCGGTGCTGTACTTGTGGGCTCCATACCTTTTTCTGGTAGGATAAGCCTATGAGGAGACCAAAGTGGTCTGAGCAAACTGTAATGCCCAGTGGCTGAGGTGGGCTGGGGGCAGTCCAGAGCAGTAGTCAAGAACTGCTGAGACAGCTTCCTCTACCTGTTAAGGCTTTTATATAGTACAGATACCAATAAGAGTGTCGCCTGTCCATTCACTCAGGGGCCTGGATCCTTTAGGCCTTTAGCATGAAGGCTGTTGGGCAGTGGCGCTGATTCAGTGCATCGCCATGGCACAGCAGCTAAGGCTGGTACCTAAGAACCTGGCAGGCTGGGTTCAGTACTGGGGTCCTGATGATTGTTTGAGGAGTTATAGCTTCAGAGGGGTCCCAGGTCTTCCTCATTCTTGTGGAGAATGAAAAACACAACGAGCTGCAACCTAGCACATGGCTCTCATCAAGACAAAAAACATACAGTGGCTGTGGTCATCTGGGAGTGGAATGAGACCATTGCAGGATGGACATGGTTTGAAGCTCAAGGGCTCTGAATCTGGCATTTTGGCCCACACAGAGGCACAGAGGACCAAGGGACAAATCAAATTTAGCTTTTGGGCTTTTTATATGTCTAGAATAAAATAAAATAGGGGGGAATTTTAAAGAGAGTTAACCATAACTACCTAATTTTTTGCAGCTGAAGCTAAGGGCAGCAGGCAAATGCCGCTCATTCCATCTTGTTGCCGCAGGGGGTAAGAGGGGACTGAATGACGATTCCAACTGCCCTGCCTTTTATGCTGTTGGAGGTGAGGTGCACGAGCATGTGCATGGTGCAGGCATGACCCAATGGACATTGATGTTCAAAGGATTCTGATCTCACATGTATGGGGCACATCCACCTAAAGTGGGATTCACACGGACACATCCTCGAAGAACACGAGAATAATAACATTTCTCTCCTTTAGAAGATTGTTGGAAGGCTAACTCCCTTAGCATATGTAACTTAAGATATTATGGTGCTGGAGTTACAGGGAAGTCAACAAATAAATACATCAGTAATCTGGGCAACAAAGAATTATTTCCTCATGTGCAGTGCTGCACAGCTGGCAAAACACACCCTGGGGCTTGAGGGTTTAGCACCAAAGCACCAAGCCTTGGCCATTGTGGAAGGAAGTATCCTAGCCATGACCTAGTTTAGCTAATCCAACACTATGTTCTTTCCTACCTTCATAGAGAGGAGACGTGTCAAATAAATTTCAGGAATGGCCTTGGCTCGCTCCCGATCCCGTAAGCTTCCTCGCCTGTGTTTGGGGAGCTCTGGCTCTTCAGTTGGTTTTACTAGGTGCCAAAGTTTTATTCCACCCTCATCTGCATCCTCCAGCATCGGCGTTTCTGAAACATAAATACTACTGAAATCTCTAGGCTCCACTCAGAGACTGGCCACATTGCTCGGAGCCACTTGCTGCCCTTACAAGAAAAAACAAGATTTCTCTGCACTAAGGGAACATGCAGCAAGATAGAGATTGTGCCCAGGCCCTAGGTTTATTAACTGGTGGGCCTATTAGCTATGGATTGCACCCAGCCCCTGTGGTTAGCAACTAGAAGATTCCAGCTCAAGCTGGACTCTCCTTGCTGGCCCTGCTTCCCTGTTTTTAGGGGCCTCTGGCTCCCAGACACTTACAGAAGCCCCCGGTGCTGACAGTTTGGATATCCTGTCAATGCTAATAGTGAGGAAGGCCCAACTCACCCAGTAGCTATTGGGGGTTACCATAAAGCTATGTCTATTGCCT
The DNA here is from genome assembly GCF_028017835.1 of Emys orbicularis. Classification (NCBI taxonomy): domain Eukaryota; kingdom Metazoa; phylum Chordata; order Testudines; family Emydidae; genus Emys; species Emys orbicularis. Next base: position 131,610,641 of record NC_088689.1, read on the forward strand.
GGGAGAACAAAGTCCTAGCTTGCCAGCTGATGGGCTCTGTGAAACTATTTTATGAGGCCTTAAGCATCAGACTCACTCTCTCCAGGGAAGTAATCCTGATTCTCCCTGGGGATATGTTTGGTCAGACGTGGGACCAGAGCTACAGTTGCTCCATCAGGCACCTGTGTACAAGCAGAACTCGGGTTAACAATATTCTGCACATTTCTCCTTCTCAGTGTGACAGACAGGCTTTATAAAATTAAACAGCCCACCCACGAGGAAGAATGGTTTCCTGGTTAGAAGAGGGGACTAGGACTCAGGACCCAGGGTTCCATTCCTGGCTCTGCTACTGACTCACTCTGTGAGCTTGGTAAAGTTTCTTCAACACTTAATGACTCAGTTTCCCCATCTGTAAAAAGGGCTGTGAGGTGCTTGGAGGCAAGGTAAGGGTAAGGTATTTTAAACATTATTTTTCATTCCCAGCAGCCTGATCCCAGCTCTGGAGACCACCATCTGCTATACTGGGCATGTAGCCCTTATATTGACTTCAGCCAGTAAGCCTGTCTCATGCTGACAGAAGAGGTACACAATTGCAGGTCTGCAACATGGTGTATCAACAATGACAGCAGTGAGATACAGTCTAGTGCAACCCAACTTCTAAAACCTTAAATAAAAGAAGATACTGGGAAAGAAGGGGGCGAGCCGTATAGAGGGAGAGTGACGGCAGATACTGCGGTGAAGGGTGCATTTGACAGAGGCTAAAGAAGAAGTGGAAGATAATGGTCCATTCTGGCCTTAGAATCAATTACACAGAATGAAGTGCTGAACAGCACTGCTGCTGTTTCCTAGCCCCACAAATTTTCCAAGTACCCAGAAAGGGACCCATTTGTCTAACCGTTTTCCCTCACATTCTCACAATCCTTGTGTGACTGCTGCTTGGTTCTTTGATGGTGACAAATCTATGGTAGGAGTAGGAAGAGGTGCACAAAATTTGCTTTCAATTGTGAGTGAAGGTAGGATTTGAGTCTCAATTTCCAGAGTCAAAGGACTCGGGCGCTAACCAACAGATCCACCAAGCCTGCCCTGATTACAGCATCTCCAGAAATTAGCTTAGGGATATATATTCAAACATCAGACACCCGTTTGCCTCCCCAGCATCCATGCCTCAGGCTGTCAGAGGTGGAGATGTAGAGTACAGAGGAGGTTACACTGACTGAACAGCGGTTCCTGTGTCAGGAGCAAGTCAGAGGCTTCACCACATCACAGGTGGGGCTAGAAAGGTTCTTTAAATGGGATCAGGCAGGAGTCAGATCTAGAGGTGGAGTGTACACCTGAAATTGAAGGTCACTGAGAAGGGGAAGGGAAGAAGGATACTCAGTTCTGACCTTGTAGTGCTGAAGAGTGTTCAGGCGCTTCCAGGTTCCCTGAATGACAGAGGTCACATCCTCATCGGAAAGGATCAGGTGACCAGCCAGACCTGATCTCCACTCTACAGTCATCAAAACACAGAAAACGGAAAATAAAAATAAAATGTTTACTGTGAAAGCTGAACTGTCTTTAAAACTTTCTTGTATATTTCACTTTCAATAAGCAGAAACCAATGCCAGGTAAGACTAACAACATGCCAGAACTGTATCACCAGGGCACTGCATGAGTGCTGAGAGTTTAATCTCGTAGCTGTTAGGAAACGCGGGGTAAAGTTCCAGCAGTAACAAAACTCTATCCCTTTGGATATGTACATCGCAATAATGTAACCACGCAACTTCTATGCTGTAATACAAAACAGTACAAATGTGCAGCATATGTTACAGGAAAAAGGTATGTTTAAAGGCCCTGTGTCTATTAGGATTGTTACTTACTATTTTATAACATTATTTGACACAGGGCAGCAGATTATTGTCAGAATGTCTGGAACTTCACAGAAGATATGAAGATATTGTCCTTGCCCCCAAAGACCTTTAAATGAGTAAAGGCATCCCAGCCACCCTGCTAGTGCAGACATGGGCATCTTACCCTTGCCTGGCACTCATTGTGCGTAGGCTACAAACTTTCTAAAGCTGTGATCACAGCAGCCTCTCTGTGCGTAAGAGAGAGGGGCCCAACAACCTGTTTGCGGCTGCTGCTGCCTTCTTTCTACCTGTCTGCATCCGTGGATTAATTGCTGCAATGGCGATGAATGGTTTGAATGAAGAGTGGAGTTCTAAGTGCTACAGAATTCAATATAGGGGAAACTCAGACTTGTGTTTTCAGCCTTCCTTGCCAATCTAAAACCTGAGCTTTCAGCATCAATATGGGATCATTACTCATTGGTAATTCTGTTGGCCATAGTCATCCTCTCCCTCCCGACCAAGCAATGGCAATTATAGACAGGAAGATTTCTCCACATCCCAGAGGCCAGGACGGATGGGAGAAGAGGGAGGCATGACAAGAAGTGTGTCCAGAGTAAACTGCAAACTCTGAATCACGCAATGCATTACTGAGCGAGAGCATGTCCTATGAATACAGCGGTGTGCAGATGCCTCACTGCTTCCAACTGAGAAAAAGGAACAAAAGAGGAGGAAAGATTGGAGAGCTCATCCCCCAACAAGAGCCCTGCATTTCATTAGCCCACTTAGGGCCTGATCCTGAACTGCTGAAGTAAATGGGAGTTCTGCCACTGGCTTCAATAAGAGCAGGATTGAGCCCATAACCTTCTAGCACCTCTGGACTATTCCCATGCAGTCCCCTACACCCTGAGTGCCCTCTCTGATCTTGTATGCTTTTCATAAACATCCCTTTCCTCATTCAAATCCTTCCTCAAAAGACCACCTTCCTCTACAACCCTTCTGACAATAACCAGCCAGGCCCAGTAGCTACTTCCAGTGACAAAGGTGAAAAGAACACCAGGTACCATGCAAACAAGAGGTGGCGGCAGAAGATTACAAGTATCCTCTTTTCCGCCCCACTTCCTGCTATTATCCCTCTCCCACATTGACGATGTCACACTGAATCCAGGCTAGAACGTAAGCTCCGTGGGGCAGGGACTGTCTCCATTCTCTGCTGAATGGACAGTGTGAGGCACACCAATGGCACAGGAGACAGTTATTAGATATATTAGATAACTCCACTCTTCAACCTCATCACTGAGTCTTGGCATCAATGAATTGTGCTCACCAAGGTCCAGGGAGTCTGGGTCGGGGCGGTGACAATATGGCGTTGCTTTATAGATCTGATCTAGGATTTTCTCCTTCACCTGTGTTATAGTGTCACAGTCTAGCACTTTCACAGAGACACCCTGAGAATCCTCTGCCTCTCCCACAGTAGCTTCAGTTTGAGACAGAGCATTTAAAGTCTGGGGAAAGAAAAGAAAGCTGAAACGGCTGCATACAGTGATGAGCCTGATTAGCAATCACACCTGCACTCCCCTCCCCCCACAGTTACACTTACCATTAGCAAACCACTAATAAGTGATAATATTAACAATAAACCTTTTACATTTCCAGACCACTGGGGAAGGGAATACCATGAATATAATGAGCCAGATTCTCAGTCCTGCTTCAGTGGCATGAAGGGCATGTAAAGCTGGCTCAGCAGGCTTCCTGAAGGTTGCCTCTATGTAGGGGGCCTCCTCAGCTGGCCAAGAGTTGCTGTAGCCTCTTATGGCCTCTCCTTCTTCTCCCATGATTCCGCAGTGGATGTAGCCGGTGAGGAGGAGATGTGGCTAGAGTACTGCTCTGCTCTGGCAGTCCCTGGCTGCTAGACCTCTTAAGGCCATCGATAGCAGAACAGCTCTGAATTACACTGGGAACTATGCCAATCCCAGATCCTGGTGTAAAGCTATGGCTTCCACTGGGCAGTAACAGGACACTAGCGAGAGGGTGGCTTTAGTCCTGACTCAGGGTAGATTAGGACAGTGGTTCTCAATCTTTTTTCATTTGCAGATCTCTAATAAATTTCAAATGAAGGTGTGGATCCCTTTGGAAATCTATTGTCTGTATATATAGTTGAATTTTGTTCACTCAGTTTTCAGTCTAAGTCTTTCGTGGACCCCTTAGACATAGTCCACAGACCCACAGGGGTCCGTGCACTACAGGTTGAGAACCACTGGATTAGAAGATGGTGTTTCATTGGTACAGACCAAGGAGGGAAGAGAATGCACAAAGAGATGTGCAGTAGGGAGTTCTCACCAGAGTCCGGTACTCCAAATCCTCTCGCAGAAGGCGGTTATCATTCAGGGTGTATTTGGCTTTCCCTGTCACCCAGTCCACTGGTCCCTTATCTACTTGGTGCTTGATTCCCCGGAAGAGCATATAGAGCGGCTCCCCGACAGAGTCCTGGCAGAGACAGAAAGAGGCTCAACTCTTGAGAGAAGTCACTTTCATTTTGCCTGACAGTGACCTCAGGCCTCAGAACATGGACTCCTTTACCCCCAGGAGCATAGCCAAAGGCACCAGTCAACAAAACAACTCAAAGAATCTAAATCGGAGGGTTCCACCCACCCCATCTCTGCTCCATGTTCTGGAAAAACGGTCTGGTGGCTAAGGCACTGAACTGGAATTCATGAGACCTGGATTCAATTCCATGTGTGCCACAGCATCCCCGAGTGACCTGGGGCAAGACACCATGCCTCAGTTTCCTCATCTGTAAAATGCAGGTCTGTAGCCAGGTTCACTTGGGAGCCTGCATAGGCCTTGTGGGCAGATTGTGGCTCAACCGTCCCCCAAAGTCTGGGATGGCCTTGCTAGGCAGTCCACAAACCTAGCATCTGGGTTATGGTCCTTCATTCCCCAGTGTGCCCCAGGTTCTCCCAGCCGGACGGGGACATGGGACCTCTCCACCAGGTCCCAGTGCAGGGCCCATGGGGGAAGGGGCAAGGAGTGTCTCAGCACCCTCTGGCCAATACATCAGACCAGCTTCCCCTGGGCCAACTCCTACCTCCCCAATCTCTCTTCAGTTTGGGATGTGGTCACAGCACTCTGCCTCTCCCTAGCAGAGTTCCCAATGAGTCTCAACAGTTCAAACAGCCAAATGGGGAATTCTCAGTTCACTTCTCAGGGTCCAGGTGTTCTCCATTGTCAGGGAGCAGGGGCCTCTGGCCAGGTCTTACCCACAGTCCAGACCCTTCTGCTGTAGGCTGCTCTTTCCCAGAAGCAGCAATCTGGCATCCTCCCTACGGACAGCCTCTCCTTCACTCTCCCCCTGCTTGACTGTCAGAGTCTCCTTTTAAGCAGGTCCTCCATTTGGAGCATGCTCACCAGCTGCTTAGGGGTAGGGTCCTCTTGGCCCACAACTGCTCCTTCACTGCCTTAGCCTTTGTGTGGGGTCTTTAAACCACATCACAAGCTCACACCTTTCCTCCCGCACAGGGGTATTGTGCAGATCATCCCACTAATGTGTGTGAGACACTCAGCTATTACAGTGGTCGGGCTGTGTCTACCGGACCAACGTGTGGGCATGCAACAGTCCAGCTCAGCCCTTGGCTGCAGGCTTGTGGAAAAGTGCAGATGAGGGGGCTGATGAAGTGCTGGATGCTGTGCAATCTATGCTGTGAGCAACCCAGCTCTTCTTTCCTGCTCACTGCACACAGGGTAATTTGTGACACCATTTTAGCAGGCGCTCAGACTGCTGATCTATATTAGTGTAGCAGGGTTGGGGCATTCTTTTAGTCTCCATTTCTCTTGGCTTCCCCACCCTTCCCAGGGATGGAGAATTCTTACCCTTACAAAAGCATACAGACAGATGGACATCCAGTTGGTGAGCAGCTTCTCTACTACTGTTTCTGTCCTGAAAGAGAACCCCAGGCTGGTTACTGTATGTTACCCTCCACAGGGAGGCACCAGAACAGAGAGTGGGGTGGATGATAAGGATCAGGACATGCTTTCTAGGCAAAGCCTATTTGAGGACCCCACCCGAGTACAAATTTCAAGCCTTCAGCCTGAATGGGGCACAGAACTTTTAGTGTGTGAACAGTAAGGCAAGCAATTAACCTGCAGTCACAAGAGGCCATTAATGCCTCTACAGGCTGCCCGAAGGACCCAAACATAAAATTCTGTGCTGTATCTCCAGCACCCTGCAATGGGACAGAACTCACAACAGGGCAGTCAGGTGTCTATGCCCCTCTGCTATATCTCAGACCTATAGAAAGACTGATTTAGGAATAAAAGGACCAGATATCTTGCAAGGTATCAATCATGCCACCAGCTCATTGCAGAGGGAACAGGGTTTAGAAAAAGCTCAGTGTTGGCCTAACTGTGCTCCCACTGAAATCACGGGCTAAACTCCCAACAACTTTATCAGGAGCAGAGCCAATGTTGAATGCTGTGAGAAACTCCACCCTCCGTGAGGAAATATCCTCTGCCCTGTAACATCCAGCAGCACCTGCTACAAAACCCTTGTTGGAAGCTAATATCTGGGAATTGGGAGGATGAGATCTGCCAAAAAATTCCCACTGAGACTTGTGTGTCTCCAGATGGCTCGTTGCACACCTCCTCATCCACTCTTTGGCGAAAATGCCTCCCTAGAAGCCCTGGTTCCAGCCTCTCCCTCACACAATATCATACAATATTCTACTCAGCCCCCCAGCCCCAGAAGCTCCTAAATGCTATACAACACAATATCACATATAAATCCATAGTCCCAGTTCCCTGCCCCCCACAATATATCACAGATCCACATCCCAGCTCCTCCCCCACAATATCATACACAGAGACACAGTCCCAATTCCCTGCCCCCCACAATATAACACACAGACCCACAGTCCCAGCTCCTCCCCCACAATATCATACACAGAGACACAGTCCCAATTCCCTGCCCCCCACAATATAACACACAGACCCACAGTCCCAGCTCCTCCCCCACAATATCACACACAGACCCACAGTCCAACTTCCCTGCCCCCCACAAAATCACACACAGACCCACATCCCAGCTCCTCCCCTACAATATCACACACAGACCCACAATCCCAGCTCCCTGCCCCCCACAACATCACACACAGACCCCTAGGGAGATTTCAAGGTACTTCTTGTGTGAAATGACTCAGCAGCGAAGGGGAAGTGAGCTAGGCAGAACGGGAGCACCAATTAAATGTCACCTCTAATTGTTGCAGGAAGGGACCAGAAGGGGATAGGATTCGAGCGGCAGGAGTCAGAGGGCAGGAAGCTGGTGAGTAGATGCCAGTCCCTGGAGAGCTTTGAAAACCAGGGAAACAATTCAGAATAGGATTCAGAGATGGTCAGGAAGGGGCCCAATGACAGGGGTGCCATGGCTCTGCTTCCTTGAGAAAGTGTCTGCCCACAGCGTTGCAGACCCAGTGACATTTAGAAAGTGATGATATAAGCCACCATAAAAAGGGGATTGTGCTTGACAAGACAGGAAGGGGTATTAAGGTTGGCTAAGGGCTCAGCATAGCCCAAGGCAAGGGGAGACAGAAGAATGACCACATGGTAGAGAAGCTGAAAAAGGGAAATGGGGGCAGAAAAAAGGGAGTTCAGTGTATAGCATGAACTTGGAGGAAGGAGGATCTGAATGAAGGATTCTTGCTCTGTCTCATCACTGTCTACAGCTGGGATCTCTTATTTCTGTTGCCTCCTCTTTGGTAGAGCTTCATGTCTGGACACCTACTGGATCTGTATCTGCTGCACAGCACATTGTCTCATTGTTACTACAGAGGGATTACGGAGCTCTATGACAGCCAAGAAAAGTTCTGTCCAGGAACCAGCCTGAAGACAGTGGGACTATTACTGAATCACTCACTCACCTCCGCAACATCAGCTTTGGGTTCTTGGCCACATACTGCTCAACGAGGTCATTCAAAAGAGTCTTTAGGATGTCAGTAAAGTACTCTAGCTTCCCATGCAATGAGACAGTGAGAAGGGATGCCACATAGGCCCGGTCCCTTGGAGAGAATGTGCGCTGGATTTCTAGAGTGTGGATAAACTAAAGAGAGAGAGAGAGAGTGTCAAAGATGAACAAATGCTCTAATCTATTAAAATAGGGTAACCACAGCTATGGACTTTCCCAGTAGGAGGTGCTGTAGGAAGTGTTGTAGATATGGGGAACATCCAGCTATTCCAGTCTCTTGCTTTCCATCAGGAGGCACTTTGAAGAATGCTGTAAGGGAGCTCACAGTCCCTTATGTCGCTCTTGGCAACAATTGCCTGTGAAATGGCACAGGAGCCAGTTACTGCAGGGAACTAAGGAAGGGATGTTACCTTGGTAAGGAAGAGTTTACTGTTGAGGAGGTTGGAAAGCTGCACCAAGCCCTGCTCCACTGTTTGCCGCCGACACTCGGGCATGTCCAGGCCTCTCTGCAGTGGTGACTCACGGTGTCCTGGAAAGAAAATACGTTCTGCGTAGGATCTGTAATCCAGGAAGGGGATTCCGGTACCAACGAGGTCACTGGTGAGATCCATCATCTCCGTCATCAGGTCTGAAAACAAAGGGAGCTTCTGTGTTACAAAGTTAGACCAAGAGAACGTGTGTCCCAGAGCGTGGAACATGGGGCTGTGGGCTGGGAGGTAACTAGATCTAATGGAATGGAATTGACAAAGGAAACACACAAGCTAAATATCAGTGAGATGCTTCATCCTGTGGAATCCTCTCCAAAAGGAAGGAGTGGAAGCCCTGTCATGTGGGGCATTTAAAACTAGACTGTTCGGAGCACTGGCAAATGGTCTGTAGGGAGCTCTCCAGCCCTGGCTCCTGGGGAGAGACTGTAAGGTCTGACAGGTTGTTATTCTTGTTTGCAGCTGAGGGCCATCTTCTGGGTTTAAAAAAAGCAGAAAAAACTCTACCAAGCAAACTAGTGATTGCTAAAGGATGATGTTTATTAAAGGATTGGCCTTGTGTTTAGTCAGGCTCAATGATAATTGGCGGTATCACAGGTCAGAGACAGTATTATACAGTCACTACAGCACCATGACTTTCATGTGTCTCATTGCTTTCCACCTCTAACTAGAAATCACAGTATTAGTCTCTCCAGTAGCTCCTAGTGTCCTCCCCTCCCCGTGCTCCTTGCTGCTAGTGATAGAATTACAGTTTGTGGATAAAGGGGGACATTAATGATCCTATCTCTAGATTCTGATGTTCAAGATGAAGAACTGCAGAGATCAGTATGGGCCAAACTCTGTTCCCAGTTACACAAGTGCCACTAAAGTTACACAAGTGCCACTCCACTGACCTCAAGGGCATGTGGGTAGCTGAGCAGAATTTGGCTGTAAACTTTAACACACTGACATGGGAAGGTGTATGATTGTTCGCACAGAGGCAGCTACTGAGACAAGGGCCGTAGGGTCTGGGGGACGTGGAAGGGCCAGAGATGGTTCCCCAACACCTCTATTTGCAGCTGCAGGGGAGGGAAGTTCTCTTACCTGTGAACTCTTTTTTGCATCTGTCCCGAACACTTGTTTCCAGATTTTCCAACTGGATTTGAACTTTCTTGTAATCCCTTAGAGCCTGTTTGCTCTTCCTCCTGTAATGGGAAGGATTGCTGGAGACCACCCGGCTGACTCACTGCAGATGGGATTTCCACCAGGCTGGCCTTAATTTAACACAATTTAGGTTTTGGTTTCTAAACTACCCCATGTCTACACATCTCAGGGGAAAAGATGTTTCCCCAAACTGTTCCTCAAACTGAGAAAAGGATGGGCCTTACCACATGTGCTAAAGAACGGAGGGCTGGCTGGGCAAAAGGAGCTAGCACAGAGCTGGATCACAAGTTGGGCATGAGGGGCCCATCCTCTTCAGAAGAATGGAGGAGCCTCTCCCTTTTGAGGCCTCAAACTCATCCTTGCTCCTTACGAAGTGACAAAATTCCTGGCTAATAACTCCAGGCTGCTCCAGACCAACCTGCTAATAACAGCATCCTACACTGGAACTCCCAGGCTGACAGCCTTTTTTAGACCAGATTATGTAATCACCTTCTGCACAGAAGCAACTCTCTGGTTTCCTGTTTCCAACTCTGTGTTGTGTCTTATATGGAGCAATCCTAAGTGCATCATTGGGGGCTTCCATACAATTCATCCATGCGTCTAACTAATTTTATCTGCAGCATTTTTTGGAAATGAATTTAGGGCCTGCCTTCTCTTTCCATCGGCTCCACCGGAAGATCTCAACTGTGGAGTTGGTAGAGGTGGCAAGGGAGGGTCCGTCACAGTAAATCCACGTGCCCCAAGAGGGAGCAAAATAGGGGAGGTATCTCTGAACACTGGATAGACCATAACACCCAAGAGCAGAGGCCAGTGGCATAAATCCTTTTGCAAACCCTCAGCTTACACTGGAAGGTGTGTCTGGGGTTTACTTGCAAACTCTGAACTCCAGAGGCAAGTGGCTTTTCAGGTGGGAGCTCTGTCACCAACGCCAAATCTGCACCCTCTGAAGTCCAATGGGAAGGCTGTAGAGTCTCACTCAAAGTAAGGAAAATCGAGGGACTAAATTAGGTCCCAAATGTAGAGGCCTAGCTGTGCCCATTGAACGTTCCTATTGAAGGTGATCAGGGTGCCAAAAGATCCTGCAGACCATCACTGAAGGTATGTCTACAAAAGAATCCAAGGTGTGCTTGCAGCTCAGCTAGGCATACCCATGCTAGCTTTAAGCTAGCTAGCATGCTAAAAATAGCAGCGAAGAGGCAGTGGCACAGGCTTCAGCATGGGCAGTGCAAGACGCCCAGGGACCTGGGTACATACTCATGATGCTGAAGCTTGTGCAGCCATGTCTTCACTGCTATTTTCAGCAATGCTAGCGAGACTGCAGTTAGCTTGGGTATGCCTTCCAGATCTGCAATCATCCCTCCAGAGGCAGCATAGACACACCCTCAGGCACTTCTCACCTGTAGATGAAGACAATGATCAGGACAATCAAAGCAACAAAGGAGGCTCCGACACCCAAGCCAATCTGGGCCTCCAGGGGGAAGGTGAGCTGGCTCTCTGTGTCATATTGCACTCTGCCCAGCAGGAAGTTCAAATTCCCCATCTGCACCTGCAGAAGAAATGCAAGCCCAGGCAAGATCAGAGCGTCAGACTCTCCTCATCCTGCAGACTGAGTCATGGACTCCAAGGGAAATGCTTGACTGTCTTGCCCTACCCCACACCACTATCAGCACCACAACAAGCACTTCCGTCTCCCCCTCTCCCCCACCAGTGACTCTGTGTTCCTCTTCCCCTCCCCCTACCAGTACCTCCATCTTCCCTTCCCCCCACCAATGCCTCCATCTTCCTTTTCCCCACCACCATCAGCGCTTCCGTCTCTTCCCCTCCGGAACCTGTCTCCCCACCACCTCCCCCGCCCCTCCATTTCCCCCCTTTCCCCACCACCAGCACCTCCGCCTCCTCCTCCCCCACCACCAGTGCCTCTGCAAAATAAAAGACCCGCAGCAGCAAGTCCCAAGGCACGGGTCAACTGACTCCGGCTCAAGCTATGGAGCAAAAAATAGCAGCGCTGAAACCCAGGGAAGGGGGAAAGGGTCTCAGAGCCCAGGGAAGGGGGGGGAGCATAGAGCGAGCGCTGTCAGTTAACCCAGGCTCTGAGACTCATTGCTGTGGGGTTTTTTTGCTTTGTAGATTTCTGCCCCCACTGATTCAGTATTTACACTCCCACACCCACTGCTGTCTCTGCTGCTTAGCTGAGCTCTTACTGTAAACTCTGGGAGCGAGTCCGTTCCCTCCAGCTTTGTGCGATGTCGTGGAGCTGGCTGCTCGGATGGAGGTTCACAGTACAGATGATTCCTTGTCAGGGTTTTTACAACACAGACCCCTTCCCCAATCATGGCCACCACTTCCTCCTTGGAAATGGCCAGGTCTAGATTTTCCCCCTGGAACACAGGAGGAAAAGGATATAAAACCTGGGCCTCTCTGGGAAGGCAGCTCTGCAGAACCCCTGGCTTTAGAGAGGCTGCACGGCAGTGGTGAGCTGGAGCTGGTTCGCACTGCTTCGTGGGAACTGGTTGCTAAATTTAGAAGCCCTTTCAGAACCGGTTCTCCTGCGCGGGACAACCGGTTCTAAAAGGGCTTCTAAATTTAACAACTGGTAAGTTGAAGTGACCCAGGAGCGTAGCTGGGGGGGGAGCAGGAGGAGCGGCCGCTCCCCGTGAGCACATTATCCAAAAGTGGCGCCTTAGGCGCCGACCCCGTGGGTGCTCCAGCTCCCTGCCCCCCGCGCACCTCCGTTCCGCCTCCGCCTCCTCCCCTGAACGCTCCGCCCCGCTTCTTCCCCTCCCACCCGCTTCCCGCCAATCAGCTGTTTGCACAGGAAGCCAGCGGCGGCTTCGCGCTCAGGCCCAGGGAGGTGAAGACGGAGTGGAGGTGAGCTGGGGCGGGGGGGGCCGCCCGCGCCGCAGCAGCAGGTAACCCGTGTGTGTGTGTGTGTGTGTGTGTGTGTGTGTGTGTGTGGAGGGGAATCGCTCCCCACCCCAGCTCACCTCTGCTCCGCCTCCCTGGGCCTGAGCGCGAAGCCACCGCTTGCTTGCTTGCTTGCTTCTCTCCCCTCCCAGGCTTCCCGCGGGAAGCGGCGGGGCTGTGAGCTCAGCCTGACCCAGTGCTCCAGGCGCTGCGCGGTGGCGGCGTGGCCTGGCTCCAGCTGAGTGGCACAGCTGTAGTGCCGCCAGCCACCTCCAGGCAGCGCGGTAAGGGGGGCGGGGGTTGGATAGAGGGCAGGGAAGTTCATGGGGGTGGTCAGGGGTGGAGGGTGTTTAGGGGTCAGGGCGGTCAGAGGGCGGGGAACAGGGGGGGTTGAATGGGGGCAAGGGGTCCCGGGGGAGCAGTCAGGAAGGAGGGGGGGTTGGATGGGGCAGCAGGGGGCAGGGGTTCCAGGGGTGGTCAGGGGACAGGGAGAAGGGGTGGTTGGACGGGGCAGGGGTCCCGGGGGGCCATCAGGAATGAGAGGAGGGGTTGGATGGGGCGGCGGGGGGCAGTCAGGGGACAGGGAAGGGGGGTGGATGGGGCAGGGGTCCCAGGCGGGGCATCAAGGAACGCGGGGGTTGGATGGGGCAGAAGTCCCGGGGGGGCGGGCCACGACCCCCTTGTGGGGTGAGGAGGGAACCGGTTGTTCAGATTTTGGCAGCTCATCACTGCTGCACGGGATTTAACAGGTCAACCACAACATAATTTATTCATAAATGATCTGGAGAAAGGGGTAAACAGTGAGGTGGCAAAGTTTGCAGATGATACTAAACTACTCAAGATAGTTAAGACCAAAGCAGATTGTGAAGAACTTCAAAAAGATCTCACAAAACTAAGTGATTGGGCAGCAAAATGGCAAATGAAATTTAATGTGGATAAATGTAAAGTAATGCACATTGGAAAAAATAACCCCAACTATACATACAACATGATGGGGGCTAATTTAGCTACAACGAGTCAGGAAAAAGATCTTGGCGTCATCGTGGATAGTTCTCTAAAGATATCCACGCAGTGTGCAGAGGCGGTCAAAAAAGCAAACAGGATGTTAGGAATCATTAAAAAGGGGATAGAGAATAAGACTGAGAATATATTATTGCCCTTATATAAATCCATGGTACGCCCACATCTCGAATACTGTGTACAGATGTGGTCTCCTCACCTCAAAAAAGATATTGTAGCACTAGAAAAGGTTCAGAAAAGAGCAACTAAAATGATTAAGGGTTTAGAGAGGGTCCCATATGAGGAAAGATTAAAGAGGCTAGGACTCTTCAGTTTGGAAAAGAGAAGACTAAGGGGGGACATGATAGAGGTATATAAAATCATGAGTGATGTTGAGAAAGTGGATAAGGAAAAGTTATTTACTTATTCCCATAATACAAGAACTAGGGGTCACCAAATGAAATTAATAGGCAGCAGGTTTAAAACAAATAAAAGGAAGTTCTTCTTCACGCAGCGCACAGTCAACTTGTGGAACTCCTTACCTGAGGAGGTTGTGAAGGCTAGGACTATAACAATGTTTAAAAGGGGACTGGATAAATTCATGGTAGCTAAGTCCATAAATGGCTATTAGCCAGGATGGGTAAGAATGGTGTCCCTAGCCTCTGTTCGTCAGAGGATGGAGATGGATGGCAGGAGAGAGATCACTTGATCATTGCCTGTTAGGTTCACTCCCTCTGGGGCACCTGGCATTGGCCACTGTCGGTAGACAGATACTGGGCTAGATGGACCTTTGGTATGACCCAGTACGGCCTTTCTTATGTTCTTATGTTAACAGGGCAAGCTGAAAGTTCTACAAATGCCCTATTAACTCCCTCCCTAGTCTCACCAGGAAGTAAGCTTGCCATCTGGGAGCAGGCAGCATGAAACCCTAAGAAGATGAAAGTGCTATGCATGGACAGGCATCCTCTGTATTGGAGATTCTGGGAAACCAAATTTGCAGATATTCAACATAAGAAAAGGGCCTGTCAACGCGATACAGGACTAGCTGGAATCTTTGCTAGATAAAAAAAAATCTCATCCATCATTATAGGATGTCACTGTTAAAAATTTGTGCCTAATTTCTAATTGGAATGGGTCTGGCTTCAGCTTCCATGATTTAGTTGGCGTTGGTCCTGCTTTGAGCAGGGGATTGGACTAGATACCTCCTGAGGTCTCTTCCAATCCTAATATTCTATGATTCCAGCCATTGGTTCTTTTTCTGTCTTTCTCTGCTAGATTAAGGAGCCCTTTAGTACTGGGTATTATTTCCCTGTGATGATACTTATAACTGTAGTCATGTCACCTCTCAAGCTTCTTTTTGATAAACAGGTAGAGCTCTTTAAGTCTCTCACTGCAATCTATTTTCTCGAGCCTTCTAATAATTTTTGTGGCTCTTCTCTGCACCTTCTCCATTTTTTCAACATCTTTTTAAAATGTGGACATCAGAACTGGATGCAGTATTCCAATATCAATCTCACCAATGCCGTATACAGAGATAAAATCACCTCCCTCCTCCTACTCACTGCTCCTCTGTTTGTACGTCCAAGGATCACATTAGTCCTTTTAGCCCAGGCATTGCACTGGGAGCTCAGGTTCAATTCCTTGTTCACTGGGACTCAGATTCTTTCCAGAGACACTGCTTTCCAGGATATGGTCTTTGCATTTGGCTCTATTAAAATGTATTTCGTTTGAATGGGCCCAATTTACCAAGTGATCCAGATTGCTGTGTACGACTGCCCTGGCCTCATCATTATTTAATACTCTGTCAATCTTTGCGTCAGCTGCAAATTTTATCAGTAGTGATTTTATATTTACTCTCCAATCACTGATGAAAATGTTGAATAGCACCAGACTTAGTACAGACCCCTTGAAGAACCCCACTATAAAGTCTCCCATTCAATAATGATTCCTCATGACAACTACAATTCTTATGTGTGCTTTGTTGATATTGTATGGTGCTAATTTTTTAATCAGAATGTCACGGGGTATGAAGTCAAGTGCTGTAAAAAGTTTAAGTATATTACAGCTTTATCAACCAAACTTGTAATCTCGAAGAATGAAATCAGGTTTGTTTGATAAGACCTATTTTCCATAAAATCACGTTGACTGGCACTAATTATATTCCTCTCCTTTAACTGTTAATAAATTGAATCCCATGTCAGCTTTTTCATTATTTTGTCCAGGACTGACATCAGCTTAACTGACCCATAGTTACCTGAATCATCCCATTTGCGCTTTTTGACAACTGGCACAGCACTAGCACTCGTCAGTCTTTGGGAATTTCCCCACTATTCCAACAGTCATTAAAAATTGACATCAGTGGGACAGAGATCTCCTCAGTCACTTCTTTTACAGTTCTTGAGTGCAAATTATCCGGGGCTGGTGGCTTAAACATGTTTATCCCTAGTAGATGTTGTTTACCATTTTCTTTAGTTACTAATGAACTGGAAAGTAGTTCAACATCTTCATGTGATATGAGTACATCATCCTGTTTCTTTCCAAATACAGAACAGACACATTTATTGAACACTCCTTTTCATACTCTGTATGCAGCTGGCCTCCTCACCCAGAGTCTTCTTCCAGACACAGTTTTATCCTACAAATGCAAAACCTCAAACACAAACAGTTCCTGAGCCCACCCTGGGCTATAGCTCCCAGTGGCTTTTCCCCTTTGCCTCTCTCAGAGCCTAATGCAGGAGTCTGCATCTCTCCTGCTGCTCTTCAGTCCTCCTCCAGACCATCTGTCTGGAAGTTACCCTTCCACAGCGCCTACCAGAGAAGCCAACTGCTCTTCTGCAGCTTCCACTACTAACTGAGCTCTCAGTAGGCACATCAGCCGGGCCTAAGAATTGAACAGGGCCACATGATCCCTAGCCAATCATAACCAACTGGGAGAGTAGCTGATCTGTCACAGGCGAAGTTGGGCACAACTCCCCTTCAAGGGCAAGCCGTCCCATGATAGCATCATTATTAACAGTTATACCATCTCCATCTAGTAGTGGGCCTATACCATTGCTAGGATTTTTTGTTCCTTATATATTTTAAAACCCTTTAATGTCCTTCATCTCGCCTGTCATAGATTCTTCCCTGATGTCTTTATCTTTCCTATCAATTTTCTACACTTCATAACTTCTAATTGCTATTGATTGCTGTCTATTTCCCCCTTTTCCATTTGTTCTATATTGCAGTTTTATTTCTAATTGCTCTCCTCGAGCCCCACAGAACCCTCTAGCAACAATGCAAGGCACTAACAAGCTATGCACACAGCACAGGGCTCTTTTTTGTTGCACTCCTTCCTCAGCTGTTGGGCCATTTCTCATTGTGTGTCAGATTGTATCTCCTTTAGGCTGTAGGCTGCTAAAAGCAGGGATTGCCCTTCTTACCGTATGCCAGTGAAGTGCCATTAAGACCTATGGCACTGCCGGGATATCAGAACAGTCCCAGGCCATCACTTAGGAAGTAGGTTTATGTGGTGTTTATTGAGATTTTGAGCTGGTTGTAGCCTTACCTCCACAGAGATGACACTTCCTGGCTTGTGCCGATATGGTTTGGCAGGGTCCTCAGCATTCAGGGGTTTCAGGATTGGATTAACTTCATAGGAGAAGGGTGTGGGATGCAAGGACTTGAAATCGAAGCTTAGATTATCCAGAATAAATTCCAGTTTGACCTGGACAATCCGCAACAGCAGGTTAATGGCCGGAGTTTTACACAGGACAAGGTAGGAGGAGTTAATGAGACACAGTTCTTCAAACTAGGAGCAGAAGGGAAGAGAGTCAGGAATCTGAAAGAATAAGTCAGCCTCTGTTCTAACACTGCTGCTCCCTTGTGGCATCCCATCATCAGGGTTCTGTGAGACAAGTGTAAAGCAGAGCACAGGAATCCCCTGCACTCACCCTGTCTAGGTGCCATCCCAGTCACCCATCCCAGATGCAGAGGACAAGTCTGAACTTTAAGGGACTCTCCAAGGTGATTTTAGTGGTCTCCCAACTCTTCGGGGCGGGGCATTCCCCATAGAGAGCTCCTAGCTCTAGCATTCACAGCCCCATTGATCTGACAAAACGTGTTTATTTACTTTCGTGGCCAGCTGCAAAGCCTATCTGTTCACTGGGGTTTTCTGTGCTTCAGCTGCCTGGGAAGCTGCATACCCCTAGGGGGCTGAGGATGCTGCCGCTTTGATTTATCAATGATTTTTGTTACTTTCGTTGCAATGTTTTTACATTTTGTAAACATGGGAAAAGATTAATATCTAAATATATCAGATAGTCTCTGTTCCCCCACTGGAATTCATAGCCACAGATAAAACCTGTCCAGAATGATGGGGAAATATGGCTTTCGATAAAGCATATGAATTGTCACAATGGAGCAGATCAATGGCCTGACCGGTCCTGCATCCTGTTAGGTGGCAGTCCAGGATGTACCTAGTATACCCAGAGAGATTCACCCCGTGGTCACGAGTGCTTTTTAAATGAGTATAATAATAATGCACCACCACCTATTTCAGAGAAAAGTGGCCACCCGATAATGCAATCTGCCAACTGTGCAATAGGACTCGGCAGGGGATGGGCAGAGGTCAGCATTTCAGAGGAAGTGGGGATGTGCACCAAGCCCTCCATTGCTGCACATATCCTCACTAACGTAGAGCACATGTGCAGCAGTGTAGGTCCAGCTTGGTGTTGTGCTATGGCTACCAGGCTGTTACATGACATCCTACTACGTTGGAGCCCCTACTGAGATGGACTCTATACAGTCTGAGACACTAGAGCAGCTGCTCCACAGGGACTCTTCTTCTGGGGTAGTCATGATGGCAGGTGAGGTGCTGTAAATGGCAGGCAGAATTGTGGGTATAACAACTTCATTTAACTTTGATTTTGTTGTCATCTCTCTGTGTGGGGCAGGGCCTTGGGATTGCTAAGGCAGAGCCGTGCTAGGACAGGGTGCAGTCTGTTTTTGTGGGGGCACTGTGCAGACAGGTCTCACAATGTAATTGCAGATTTCCTCATGCCTTTCTGCACAGGCTCTGGGGAGAGATGGGGATTTGGGAGCTGGAA
This sequence comes from Emys orbicularis, assembly GCF_028017835.1. Taxonomy (NCBI): domain Eukaryota; kingdom Metazoa; phylum Chordata; order Testudines; family Emydidae; genus Emys; species Emys orbicularis. Next base: position 131,629,020 of record NC_088689.1, read on the forward strand.
TTTTACAAAGTGGGGAGGGGGGTGTTAAACTTTGAATTTGGAGGACAATGTTTCACCAAGGAAGACTTTTTGTTTCTCATGTTCACAGTTAGTTTGTAGGACCCAAGAAGGCTATAACAAGGGGCACAAGAGCCCCTGATATAGGTCGTCTCTGGCCATTAGGTCAGTAGCACTGACAGAGGCCTTCAGCCTCAATTCTATTGCATGCTTTGCCAGCACAAAGGTCAAGATACCTGCTGGATGCTGCACAGGGCATTCTGTGAGCACTCGGTTTCTGGCATGATCCTACGCCATCTCCCCAGCCCTCTCCGGCGGCGTTCTGATGGTGAAATCGTAATCCGGATCTTTGGATTTTGAACAACATCTAGGTTATGTCCATGAACTCGGATCACTCTCCCACCGCTGCAACACACAGAAGCAGTCAGAGTCACATATTTAGTCACCACATAACAACCCATGAGCTGTGTCATCCCCGACCTATGGCTGGTGCCAACCTTTGTAGGGAATGCATCCATCCGATGGCTCAATGCACAAGTCTGGACTCACTCTACCCACATGCTCAGATACGAAGGTGATAAGTGCAGTAAAACTACTTAGGCATCCATACAGACACAGTTAATGCACTGGTATCTGCTGTGGGAATGTGTGAGCATGCATGCATGCGCAGCTCTCAGTATTCCTGATGCCCTGTGGGAAGAGTGGTGCACTTGCAATGCCAGGGGTGCATCTCTCAGTACCTGAGGAAGCTCTTGGCTGGCTCTGCAAAAGTGATATTGGGATCCAGAGTGTATTTGAAGAGGAAACCTTCTAATCTCCGTTCCGTGTGTCCATATTTGATAGTTACTGGAAGCTCCACAGACATGTTACTGGGGCTCGTCTGACACTGTAGCTGATTCTCCTGCATCTCAGAGAGACTAAGAGACACACAGAGGAGAGACCAATAAAGGGTTAACACAGCTATTGCAGAAACATCCTCTGAAATGCTGCGCCCTTCATTTTGCTGAAAGAGCTCCAAGCATCCCCACAGCTTGTTCTCAGGTTTAACGCCCCCCTTCTTAAAGGCCTTGTGTCCCATCTACTACCCTTACAAACAGGAGCACTCAAGACAAAGTTCTGAGCTAGCCATCACTGCTGCTAGAGTGAATGGCTGAAGTGCTTTCTAGTGAGAAGCCTGGGCCAAACCTGAAGGGAATGGCGCATGGCACTTTGTTTACAGTTACAAACTGCAGCTAGACAGCAGCTCTTACATGTGGCAAGGGAGGTCTCCAATTAGAACGCTGATCTCACTGGGGCGCCCAGTCAACAGCTTGGAGCCTAGCAGGGTAAGGCAAGTTCCTCCAGCTTTAGGGCCTTGAGATGGAGCAATGGACTTCAGGTCTGGGTTCTGAATGGAAAGAAAAGAGAGAAATGAATGAATGAGAAACACTTAGCAAAATAAGTGAAGGAAAGACATAGTAGAGAGACCCTGATAGTGAGTTCCATGTGCTCTGAGACTGCAGCTTGCATGTTCTAACCACAGCTCTGCTGTTAAAGAATAGAAGCAGCAGAGAGGGGGATTAAGGTACCAATAGTAAACACTAGCTGTGCACCAAAATCTCTCTGCAGGTAATGAACAAAGATGGACACTGCAGGCTACAGAAATATCAGCCTCAGACATGAGCCTGAGATTAACTGTTTAAACAGACTGTAATAACAGTGAAAATCAAGTAAATATGCTGGATACAATCTAGTGGATTCTTTCTCCAAAACTGGATGTAACGTGGATGTGTACCCTTTGGTGATGATCTCCAAAACCCACTTGTCTGTAGTGATCGACTCCCAAGCCCACGTGAAGTGGTAAAGGCGGTTGCCGAAGGGAGGAAGGCAGGTGAATTGGTGCAGCTGCTAAGGATGAAAATCGTAATTCAGGCCCTCAACCAGCCAGTCAAAGTTGCTCCTTGGAGGAAGAAAGATGTGAGGTGGAAGGCTGAGAGGTGGATGGTTTCCTACTCTGGAATTTCTGTCTCTCTTGATGTCATTCATCAGCCACTGGGATGTCAGGAATTGGGCAGGATGGGATCTTTGAACCGTTTGGGACTTGCTAAACCTTCTCTTGTAGGCAGGTATATAGGTCCCAAGAGAATGCAAAATAGCCTTAGAGTCCTTTAACATGCACAGAGATTTGTCCGTGCTGTCTGCAAACAGTTTAGACCCATCAAAAGGAAGGTCCTCTACCCTATTTTGGAAAGCCAGAGAGCTGGAGCCACGAAGCCCTTCTCATAACTACAGCAGTAGAGAAAGAATGGGCGGCAGTATCAAGGGAGGCTTGTAGAGATGTTCTGGCAAGTAGCTGACCCTCCACAATGACTGCCAGAATTGCTCTCTATGCTCTGCTGGTAGGCAATCAACAAAAGAGTTCAGTGTGCTGTAATTTACATGATTATATTTCACAATTAATGCCTGGTAGTAGGGGACTCTAAGGCTAGGTCTACACTACAGCGGGGGGTCGACCTAAGATACGCAACTTCAGCTACGTGAATAGCGTAGCTGAAGTGGCATATTTTAGGTCGACTTACCTGGCTGTGAGGACGGCGGCAAGTCGACCGCTGCCGCGCTGCCGTCGACTCCGCTGCCGCCTCTTGCCGCGGTGGATTTCCGGAGTCGACGGCAGAGCGATCAGGGATCGATTTTATCGCGTCTTCACTAGACGCGATAAGTCGATCCCCGATAGACCGATTGCTACCCGCCGATCCAGCGGGTAGTGAAGACGTGCCCTAAATTGTAAGGAGGCTGACAAATAAGACTTTCTACCAAGTACATCTAGATGCTTATGGTCTTTTTCATGGGACGTGGATTTAGCATAGTGCTGCCTTCCACGGAATATTTCTTATCCACTTCCTTGTAGATAGGTGGAATAATAGCTGAGGTGTGCCAGACAATCTTCACATGGTCCAAAAGGGCCTTGTTGACAGGCAAAGCTATGTGGGCAGATGAGGGTGAATGAAGGATATCAAGCAACTTACAATGATGTTCTTTAATCTCCTCAAGAGGGATCTGCAAGGAGTCAGCAATTCTCTTGATCAGATTCTGGAGCTGTTTAAAATCATCTGCTAAGGATGGAGGAGGAGGCATGACTGCTTCATCCAGAGATGAAGAGGAGATGTTGGCTGGAGGAGATACCTCTTCATCAGCTCTAGCTTCCTGCTCCTCAAAGGTTTCTTTTTGAGGATCAGATCTACTAGAGAGGGCAGGCAATGATGGTTGCTTATCTTTGCAATGGGTGATGCTCAAAGCCCTGGAAAGTTGTTGGTGAGAGGTGCCCAAGGGTCCCAGTATGGCCCAGGAGGAGGTGCATAAGGCATAGGAGGGGGCATCCATGGGTGCTCACACCAGCAAGGTAGTGGCTGCGACCTTGTGCCACGAGTGGTCACAGCCTCATCAGAGACTTCTGGAAAGGAGGCCTCTATACAGGTGAGGAGGAGAGCCCTAAATCAATATTTGGGATACCAAGGCAAGGTCTTCATCAGAATCCTCTTCCTCAAACTCACTATGGAATGGTGGAGTGCTTGGAGAAATCTGAGGTGAAACCGTTGGTACCAGGTGACCCTCCAGCAATCTTGATGTCCTCGGTACCGAAAATAAGTCAGAGAGGAGGAGTGGAGAATCGGGCACCTCAGATATACCCAGGTCCTGGGGACAACAAAACTCCTGCAGTACCGAGCATACTATCACTACCAAATCCATGATCTGCACCAAGGTAATAGTGGTCAAGGGAGCTGATGGTACCATAAGTCTCAGCCACTCCGAGGGAAATGCAGTCAGAGCCCGAGTGGGCTTCTTCGGTACCAAGGAAGCAGAGGAGCTCCTCTTGTCCCCTTGGTCCACTAACAGTACCCGATGGTCTCTGCGGGCCCAAGACTTTGCCATCTTTCAGTCTAGCAGTGCCCTGAGTACCTGAGGAACTAGCAGCCTTGTGTGTACCTGATTGGAGTGTGGATGGTGCTAAAGTAGCTGAAGACTCGGCTTTTTCTAGGTAGATTCCCTACCCGGTGAATTTGAGGCACAGTCTTGGGAAGACTTAGGAGAGGAGTCTTGCGTCTTCCTCTTAGATGCCCTGGAGGAGTGCTCACAGATAGTGGAGGCAGCTGGTTTGCTCGCAGACTGGTGTATGCGGGGCAGGAGGGGGGGAGGGGATGACAGACACAGTCCCCCTGGGCCTGGGTCAGAAGCTGGGGAGGAGACTAAGTTTGACCTCCCTGTCTTTTCTAGCGCTAGATTTCAATGCCAGACAGACGTTAAACTTCTGGGCAATGTGAGATTTCCCAAGGCAACAGATGCACCAGGAGCGCCCATCACTTACTGGGATTGCCTCCGGGCATGGCAGACAACATTTGAAACTGGCAGAACCGGACATAGCCTCCCAGTGAACAAGAAACACCTTGTATACTAACTAATATCTATCTAAAAGGGAAGAAAACTCTTGCCTGGAGTCCTGATGCAGCGAGTCTTTAAATTTTGCCATAGAGTCCCACATATTGTCATCATACCTCCCACGCACAGCTTGCTGGTTAGAGATACAAAGCTGTAATCCGCCCATTGAATAAATTTTTCTGTCAGACAAGCCTAGCTTCTTTGAGTTGTTTTGTTTGGGGGTAGCGCTTGCCTGGCCTTGTCTGTCTGTCTCTCATTGGCTGCTAGGGACCCGGAAGAAAGGTGAGAATGTAAGTATTTGTACCCCTTGGCCGGCATGAAGTATTTCTTCTCTGCCTTCTTTGAAGTGGGAGGGAGAGAAGATGGGGTCTGCCACAGGGCTCTGACCGGATCCATAATGACCTTGTTGATGGATAGGGCCACTTTAGATGGGGCTGCTGCAGCCAAGATGTCAATGAGACTATGCGAAGACTCCTTGAGTACCTCAATCTCTAGTCTGCAGTTAGAAGCTACCCTCTTTAGAAGATCTTGATGGGCTCTAAAGTCATCTTGTGGCAGCAAGCCACTCGCCCCAAGATGGCTTCATCTGGGGGGGAAGAGCAAGAGGCCTGAACTGGAGGTGAAGCTTCCTCCTCTTCTTGTGCCCCTATTACGTCCCGCAGGCCCACATCTTTCGGTGGGATGGCAGTCCCAGTACCGAGGGAAATCCCCATGGATTCCAAGCCACTGGACTTGTATCGGCCATTGTCCTCCTGGTCAGGTGCCAGTGGCGTGACCTACACCAGGTTCTGAAGGGATATAGGATGGGTACTGGCAGCAGCTCTCAGGATGGGCGTAGGGTTCCACCTCAGACTCTGAAGAAGAGTCCTCCTGAGATAACCATGGGGGACCAGTACCCCTCACTTCTGCTGGTCGGTGCTACGAGTCCAGGAACCAGTACCATATTGGGGATGACCTCATAGATGATAGAAGGGCCAGTTTGTCTCTGGCTGATACTGTGGGCCCCGGTACCAGGTAAGAGCTCAGGGCCACATGTTCCCTTCTGCTTGTCGTGCTCATCGGAGCCAGTGGTTGCAACATTGGGGTCAGTGGTACTGGGAGTGATAGTAAGTCCCTGGCCGCTGCAAAGGCATCCAGGGTGGAAGGTACTGTGATCCCGCTAGTGCTGTGATGACTTCCTGGTGTCAGTAGCGGGTCCCACACTGGCCTCAATGACCCACGGGGTGGAGTCAATGGTGCTGCCAGTGGCCCAGAGGTGGTTAGATGTATTCAAGTCAGCAGGGCCTGATGAAATTCATCATAGAGTACTTAAGGAACTGGCTTAAACAATCTCTGAGCCATTAGCAATTATCTTTGAGAACGCCTGGAGGAAGGAAGAGGTCCCAGAAGACTGGAGAAAGGCAAACATAGTACTTATCTTTAAAAACGGGAACAAGGAGGGCCCAGGGAATTATAGACCAGTCAGCCTAACTTCAATACCTGGAAAGGTACTGTAGCAAATTATTCAACAATCCAATTTGTAAGCACCTGGAGGATAATAGGGTTATAAGGAATAGTCAACATGAATTTGTCAAGAGCAAATCATGCCACACCAATTTAATTTCCTTCTTTGACAGGGTTACTGACCTATTGGCTAGGGGGGGAAGCAGTAGATGTGATATACCTTGATTTTAGTCAGGCTTTTGACACAGTTCTGAATGGTATTCTCATAAGCAAACTAGGGAAGTGTGGTCTAGATGACATTACTATAAGGTGGGTGCACAATTGGTTGAAAGACCGTACTCCAAGAATAATTATCAATGATTTGCTGTCAAATTGGGAGGGCATATCTAGTGGGGTCCTGCAGGGGTCAGTCCTGGGTCTGGTACTATTCAATATTTTCATTAATGACTTAGATAATGGATGGAAAGTATGCTTATAAAATTTGCAGATGACACAAAGCTGGGAGGGATAGCAAGCACTTTGTAGGACAAGTTTAAAATTCAAAATGACTTTGACAAATTGGAGAGTTGGTCTGAATTCAACAAGATGAAATTCAATAAAGACAAGTGCAAAGTACTTCACTTAGGAAACTAAAAAATCAAAGGCAGTTACAAAATGGGGAAACTGTCTAGGTGGTAGTACTGCTGAAAAGGAACTGGGGGCTATAGTGGACCACAAACTCAATATGAGTCAATAATGTGATGCAGCTGCAAAAAAGGCGAATACAATTCTGGGGTGTATTAACAGGAGTGTTGTATGTAAGACACAGGAGGTAACTGTCCCACTCTATTCAGCACTAGTGAGGCCCAGTTGGAGTACTGTGTCCAATTCTGGGCACCACAATTTAAGGAAGACGTGGACAAATTGGAAAGAGTCCAGAGGAGAGCAACAATAATGATAAAAGGCTTAGAAAACCTGACCTATTAGGAAAAGTTAAAAAAAAACAAAAAAAAACTGGGCATGTTTAGTTTTTAGAAAAGAAGACTGAGGAATAAATTGATAACAGTCTTCCAATATGTTAAGGGTCGTTATAAAGAGGACAGCAATCAATTGTTCTCCAGGTCCACTGAGGTATGACAAGAAGTAATGGGCTTAATCTGCAGCAAGGGCAATTTAGGTTAGATATTAAACTCTAGAATAGGCTTCCAAGGGAGGTTGTGGCAGCTTTTAAAAACAAGTTTGACAAACACCCGTTAGGGATGGTCTAGGTTTATTTGGTCCTGCCACAGCGCAGGGCACTGGACTTGATGACTTCTTGAGGTCCCTTCCACCCCTATATTTTTATGATTCTATGACCTACACAACTCCCACTCTCCAAGAGAATCTGTGAGCAGAGAATAGCAGTGCAGCTGCAGTCTTATAGAAGCAGTACGAGAGAGGTTTGAACTGAGATGTTACCTGATAGGCAAATATGTGCCCAGAAACTCCATGTCCTCCTCCAGGTACTTCCACTGCAATGTGCCCAGATCTCTCAGCCCAGCTTCCACCGGTGATGCACACAATACTGCAGGGAAATCAGAGAACAATGTCACTCGAGAGGTGACATTTTGGGGTGCAATGCAGACCAGTGAGAGGTTGTATCACTGCTTGTCCTGTAACCCTGAGTGCCTTAAAATGCTCTGCTGCTGCAGCTCCTGGCCTGCATGCTCCCAGATAGCATCTAAGCATGCACTGAGTGTCTTGTTGCTGAGCAGTCCAGCAGCCTGCTTGTTACACCACAGCCACACGTTGGTCTCCATTAGTCTAGATTTAAAAATTTTATTAGAGTGAATGTTTAAAATGAAATATACACGAGTTAAGAGGCAAGGTACTGTACATCTGGGGTCAGGCTTGGGTTATGAAGGATTACAGGTGTCGGTTGCAAGGGTGAAGAGATACATACATATCACATAGCCGGCACAGACCCAGATTGGGGTGCCAGAGTTTTTAAAGTGTCAGTGGATAAGTGGGCTCGGGTACGCCACCCATGGAATGAATAAGGAGTCCAAATCAGTATCGGTGTAGTGGATAAGTACATGGGTGGGGTGCGTCCCTTGGTCTGTCAGGGAAGGAAGTGGGTTATTTCCCTGGTCGGCGGTCTCGGTTACTCAGTGTGGTATTGACGGTGTCCTGTGATGTGTTCCGTATAAATGTCTCTGGACCACCTGATGGTGTCGGACACCATGAGCTGTCTCATGAGCCGGGCATAGCGTCGACCAACTCCGCACGCTCTCAGAACCGGCTCGTTGTGGGGGTCCCAGGAGTCCAGGGCTCCCACAGTCAGGGCGTGTATCTGGACCTCGTAGCCCTGGGCTCTCAGGGTCTTGGCCAGCGGGGTGTACTTCGACGTCTTCCGTGCTCGGGCCTCGTGGAGGGCCGGTAGCTGGTTTTCAAAAGGCACCGCGACGTCTAAGATGAGGACCTTCTTCTTTTCTGCATCCGTCACGATGATGTCGGGTCGCAGTCTGCTGTCTGTCCCGGGGATGGCGGAGTCGAGGGTGATCTTCCCCAGGGACGGCGGGATGGCTTTCACCAGCCGGTTTTGGATGGTGTTATGGCGGTGCCGCCAGGCTCCGGAGTGCTGTTTGCATCCACACAGGACGTGGGGCAGGGTCTCGTTTGCATAGCCGCACTTCCTGCAGCGCTTTTTACTTCTCACCAACTGACCCCAACACACACCCCAGATCTGAATTTCCCCAAAACCATCTGTCCTGAAATGTCCAGCCTTCTGCTGGACTAAAGTCTGTTGCTCCTTTAAAGAGAGAAAAGCACAGTAGCTCGTTGCCTTAACTGGAGTTAACAATCACTTCAATTAAAAAAAAGCTGGGTTGGTTTAGATCAAAAATAAAACATGTTTATTAACAAGAGACAGGTTTTAAGTGAATTCAAATACAAGGGATAAAGAAAAATAGTTACATGCAAATAAAAGTAAGATACACTTTCTAGTGGCTGAGACTTAACTCATCATGGTACAGCTGGGTTCAAGGTAGATTTCTTATAATTTTTTTTCTTTCCAGCCGTGGCTGACTCTCTCTCAGTCAGGCACTTCCACAGCTGTACAAGGTGCTTGTTTTCATTGTGTTCTCAGGTGAAAGATCTTTGCCAAATCAGGTTTTTCATTTATATTCAGTTCCCAGAGTCTTCAACCCCCTTGGTTGAAAGACTCATCTGGCCCCTTGTATCTGTCCAGTGATGGATGCCAAGATGGCTTCTTCTCTCACCTTATATCTTCCCAAACTGACTGCTTATTTCAATACGGTCAAGTGATGAATCATTTTGGCATTCAACCATTAAATCAATGAGGTGGATGCCTCATTTTCTCCTTCCACACAACAAATCATGTTACCATAGCTTCCCTGCTGTGATAGGCTTTTAAACCTATTTATGTGAACCAGCTGTTTTACTGTGAGGTCTTTTAACATGATACATACCTTCATTCACCTCTTCTATCACTTCAAACGGTCCCTCCCATGAGTTTTTCATTTTGTATTTTTTCACAGTGCTTAGCACTAACACCAAGTCCCTTATTTCAAAAGAACGTTTTCAAATATGTTCATCATACCACACCTTTTGTTTGTATTGGCTGTCTCTGAGGTTAGTTTCAACCATCTCCATCATGTCTTTTAACTACTTCCTGAATCTCTGCACATATTCAGTTACCGGTTCTCCCTATGCCTCAGTGTCCACTTCCCAGGAGTCCCTGATGAGATCTGGGGGTCCTCTCACTTTCCCTCTGTATGTCAAATGAGGCAAATACTGTGGGTTCCAGGGGAACTACCCTATAAGCGAACAGGATGACATTTCATCCCAATCATTGGCTCTCTTGTTTGCGTACATTCCCAATGTTGATTTCAGTGCCCCATGGAACCTTTCCACCCAACCATTTGTCTCTGGATGATATGGGGTGGTGTTTAGTTGTTTCACTCCACACAACTTCCATAATTCACTGAATAGCTGGGACATGAAATTTGACTCAATCTGATCAAATCTCTTCAGGGAAACCCACTTTGCTGAAAATAGTGAAAAGGGCTTTTGCCACAGAGTCAGCCTCTATGTTAGTTACAGCAACTACTTTGGCAAAATCCACTAACACCTGGATATATTTTTTGCCCTTTGGGTAAGATGTGGCATAGGGCCCACAGTGTCCATTTCTACCCCATAAAATGATTCCTGTATCACAGGCAAGGGGTGTAGGACTTTTTGGGGTCCTGCAGGTCTTTTTCTTCACAAGATCTACAAAAGTCTCCCACATCAGTCTATATTCCTGGCCAGTAAAAATTCTTCTTTAACCTATTGTAAGTTCTCAGTGCCTCCAAGTGACCAGCAAAAGTGCAGTTGTGGGCTAGCAACATTAAATCCCCACAGTGCTGGGCAGGCACAATTAGTTGCTTGTAAGGTTTCCCAGGACTTTCGTTCTTTCCACATTGCCCTTCACTGGGGTCCCCTTTAGGACCTGTCCCCTTATAGAACCTAGAGGGAGATCTGTCCTTTGTTCATCTGCAAAATACTGCCAGCTGACAATAGGGATAGCTTCTTCAGTAACAGGGCTTAACTCCTCCCGTTAGCTCTGAGAGCACGTTTTCTTCTGCTACACAGGAGTATGAGGAGTACTTGTGGCACCTTAGAGACTAACCCACCTTAATTGATTAGTCTCGTTAGAGTTGGTATGGCAACACCCATTTTATCATGTTCTCTGTGTATATATATCTTCCTACTGTATTTTCCATTGCATACAGCCGATGAAGTGGGTTTTAGCCCACGAAAGCTTATGCCCAAATAAATTTGTTAGTCTCTAAGGGTATGTCTACACTACGAAATTAGGTCAATTTAAAGAAATCGATTTTATACAGTCGATTGCATATGTCCACACTAAGCATATTAAGTTGGCGGAGTGTGTCCTCACTACCGTGGCTAGCATTGACTTTCGGAGCGTTGCACTGTGGTAGCTATCCCACAGTTCCCGCAGTCTCCGCTGCCCATTGACATTCTGGGTTAAGCTCCCAGTGCCTGATGGGGCAAAAACATTGTCGCGGGTGTTTTTGGGTACATATCGTCAGTCACCCCGCCTCCGTGAAAGCAACTGCAGACAATCGTTTCGTGCCTTTTTTCCTGGGTTACCTGTGCAGATGCCATACCAAGCAAGCATGGAGCCCGCTCAGCTCACTGTCACCGCTGCTGTTGTGGGCAAGTCTACTGTGGGGGCTGTTGTGATCCAAGTAGCCAATGCGATCACTGACGTTCTGTTATCAAGGGTAGTGACTCTGGGAAATGTGCGGGCCTTTTTAGATTTTAGGTGCATCATATTCCTGTCCTTTGTCGGTGGTGAAGAAGTCTTGCAGCCGTACATTCCAGTCCGGTCGGCGCTGTAACACCCCATAGCACTTCTGTGGTTGACACATATAACAGCTCCAGGGCTCTTGCTCTTTTGCCTTGGCCGAGGTACCTTGCCCTACCAGGACCTCCAAGCATTAGACACAGAAGCACCTGCAGCAGCTGGCATTGCTACACAGCAGCAGCTCCTTGCCTTCGCAGCAGACGGTGCAGTAGGACTGGTAACCGTCGTCATCCACTGCTTCCGCTGCAACTCTGCTCTCCTGCTCCCCAGCGACGAGCTCGGGGGATCTGTTCTGGTCCTCCTGGGTGCTGCTGGCAGCAGACGGTGCCGTAGGACTGCTAACTGTTGTCATCCACTGCTTCCGCTGCAACTCTGCTCTCCTGCTCCCAAGCGACGAGCTCGGGGGATCCGTTCTGGTCCTCCTGGGTGCTGCTGGCAGCAGACAGTGCCGTAGGACTGCTAACAGTCCTCATCTACCGCTTCCGCTGCAACTCTGCTCTCCTGCTCCCCAGGGACGAGCTCGGGGGATCCGTACTGGTCCTCCTGGGTGCTGCTGGCAGCAGACGGTGCCGTAGGACTGGTAACCGTCATCCACTGCTTCCGCTGCAACTCTACTCTCCTGCTCCCCAGCGACGAGCTCGGGAGATCCGTACTGGTCCTCCTGGGTGCTGCTGGCAGCAGACGGTGCCGTAGGACTGCTAACCGTCGTCATCCACTGCTTCCGCTGCAACTCTGCTCTCCTGCTCCCCAGCGACGAGCTCGGGGGATCCGTTCTGGTCCTCCTGGGTGCTGCTGGCAGCAGACGGTGCCGTAGGACTGCTAACCGTCGTCATCCACTGCTTCCGCTGCAACTCTGCTCTCCTGCTCCCCAGCGACGAGCTCAGGGGATCCGTTCTGGTCCTCCTGGGTGCTGCTGGCAGCAGACGGTGCCGTAGGACTGGTAACCGTCCTCGTCGGACATGTAGCTTGGCTGGGGGTTCTGGGAACATCTTCCCTGCCCGACTCCTAGCAGCCTCCAGGGCATGGTGTACGGCTCCATCACTTCCCCTGCAACTCTGCTCTCCTGCTCCCCAGCGGCGAGCTGCTTGCTGTGTGCTCCATAGTATCTGTGAGAGTAAGGGGGAGACATTTATGGTGGGGTGGGAGGTTGAGGCAAATCACCTGGCGTCCGATTTTGAGCAGCCAGACACCAGGGCGATTAGAAGAGCACAGCAAGGTGCGCTGCACATCAGAGAGGTTTTGAAAACCAGTTTCATGACTGGCCAGGCTTCGGTGTGACAGTTGTGTGTGTTTCTCTTTGATGCAAACCCGCCCCCTTTGTTGATTTTAATTCCCTTTAAGCCAACCACCCTCCCCCCTTCGAAATAAAGTAAAAGACGGTTACTCACCGTTGTAACTGTTGTTCTTCGAGATGTGTTGCTCATATCCATTCCAGTTAGGTGTGCGCGCGCCGCGTGCACGATCGTCGGAAAACTTTTACCCTAGCAACACCGGGTGGGTCGGCTGTGGAGCCCCCTGGAGTGGCGCCCTCATAGCGCTGGATATATACCCCAGCCGACCCAGCGCCCCCTCAGTTCCTTCTTGCCGGCTACTCCGACAGTGGGGAAGGGGGGCGGGTTTGGAATGGATATGAGCAACACATCTCGAAGAACAACAGTTACAACGGTGAGTAACCGTCTTTTCTTCTTCGAGTGCTTGCTCATATCCATTCCAGTTAGGTGACTCCCAAGCCCCACCTAGGTGGCGGGGTCGGAGTGAGACATTGCTGCGTGCAGAACCGCTGACCCGAAAGCAGCATCGTCTCTGGATTGTTGCACCAGCGCATAGTGAGCAGCGAATGTGTGTACCGAAGACCAAACTGCAGCTCTACAAATGTCCTGGATCGGGACTTGAGCCAGGAAGGCAGTTGAGGAGGCCTGGGCCCTCGTGGAGTGAGCGGTGAGGCGTGGCGTCGGGACACCGGCCAGGTCGTAGCAAGCACGAATGCAGGACGTGATCCAAGAGGACAGGCACTGTGAAGAGACCGGTGAGCCTTTCATCCGGTCGGCCACCGCAACGAAGAGTTGCGTCGTCTTCCTAAATGGCTTTGTACGGTCGATGTAGAAAGCCAGGGCCCTGCGTATGTCCAAAGAATGCAAACGCTGGTCTTGGCGAGTAGCGTGTGGCTTTGGATGGAAGACCGGGAGAAAGATATCCTGGTTTACGTGGAAAGGTGAAACCACCTTCGGAAGAAAGGCAGGGTGGGGGCGAAGCTGCACCTTGTCCTTGTGGAACACCGTGTATGGGGGCTCGGACGTCAGTGCTCTGAGTTCAGAAACACGCCGTGCTGAGGTGATGGCTACGAGGAAGGCCGTCTTCCAGGATAAGTACAGGAGTGAACAGGTCGCCAATGGTTCAAACAGAGGCCCTGTGAGCCTGGAGAGAACGAGGTTGAGGTCCCACGTCGGAACCGGCTGGCGTTGTTGTGGGTACAGCCGGTCTAGGCCCTTGAGGAATCTAACGACCATCGGGTTAGAGAAGACCGAGGACGCGAGTTCTCCTGGGTGGAAAGCCGAAAAAGCGGCGAGGTGAACCCTGATTGAAGATATCGCCAAGCCCTGCTGTCTTAGGGACAGGAGATATTCCAGTATGAGAGGGATAGGTGCCTGCAAGGGGGACGTAGCTCGTTGCTCACACCAACAGGAGAACCGCTTCCACTTGGCTAAGTAAGTGGACCGTGTAGAGGGCTTTCTACTTCCCAGCAGGATCTGCTGGACGGACTGCGAGCATTGCCACTCTGTCTGACTCAGCCATGGAGCATCCACGCTGTGAGGTGGAGCAATTGCAGGTCGGGGTGACACAGTCGGCCGTGGTCCTGAGAGACGAGATCCGGACTCAAGGGGAGCGTGATCGGCGCTTGAACCGACAGTTCCAACAGTGTGGTGTACCAGTGCTGCCTCGGCCAAGCGGGAGCGACTAGAATTACTCGTGCATGGTCTGTGCGGATCTTGAGCAGTACCCTGTGGACCAGCGGAAATGGGGGAAAGGCGTAGAACAGGTGGTCCTTCCACGTTAGAAGGAAGGCGTCCGACAGAGAGCCTGGAGCTCGCCCGTATAGGGAGCAGAACGCCTGGCACTTCCTGTTGGCCCGAGATGCGAACAGGTCGACCTGGGGAAATCCCCACCTCTGGAAGACGGAATAGATGATGTCCGGGCGAATTGACCACTCGTGCGTCTGGAAGGACCTGCTGAGACGGTCCGCCAGCGTATTCTGGACTCCAGGAAGGAACGATGCCGTGAGATGGATCGAGTGGGCGATACAGAGGTCCCACAGGCGAATGGCTTCTTTGCATAGGAGCGATGAGTGGGCTCCGCCTTGCTTGTTGATGTAAAACATGGCCGTGGTGTTGTCGGTGAGGACCAACACACAACGGCCCTGTAGGAAATTGAGGAATGCCTGGCAGGCTAGGCGCACCGCCATCAGCTCTCGGACGTTGATGTGCAGGGCTAGTTCGGACGCGGACCACAGGCCCTGGGTATGGTGCTCCCCGAGGTGAGCGCCCCATCCTAGAGATGAAGCGTCCGTGACTAGGTGGAGGGAGGGTTGTGGGGCGTGAAAAGGCACTCCTGCACAGACCGCCGCGCGATCCAACCACCAGGTGAGGGAGGCCAAGACCGAGGACGGAACCGTGACCAGCATGTTCAGGTCGTCCCGGTGAGGACAGTACACCGACGATACCCAAGCCTGTAGTGGGCGAAGCCGTAGTCTGGCATGCCTGGTTACGTAGGTGCACGAGGCCATGTGACCCAACAGGGCAAGGCATGTTCTTATGATGGTAATCGGAAATGCCCGGAGTCCTTGAATGACGCTTGCGATGGTCTGAAATCGGCTGTCTGGCAGAATGGCTCGGGCACGTCTGGAGTCTAGGATTGCTCCAATGAACTCTATCCTCTGGGTTGGCACTAGAGTGGACTTCTCTCTGTTGAGTAGAATGCCCAGCTCGTGGAAAGTGTGTGTCACTATGTGGACGTGAGCCTGAACTTGGTCCCTGGTGCGGCCGCGCACCAGCCAGTCGTCCAAATACGGGAACACCTGTACCCCTTGTCGACGAAGGTATGCCGCGACGACTGCCAGACACTTTGTGAACACTCTGGGAGCCGAGGACAAGCCGAAGGGAAGGACTGCAAATTGGTAGTGCACCTTGTTTACTACAAATCGCAGGAAGCGCCTGTGAGGCGGGTAAATTGCTATATGGAAATATGCGTCCTTCATGTCGAGGGCGGCGAACCAGTCTCCAGGATCCAGTGAAGGAATAATGGTCCCCAATGATACCATGCGGAACTTCAACTTTACTATGAATTTGTTGAGTCCGCGCAAGTCTAAGATGGGCCGTAGACCCCCTTTCGACTTGGGGATCAGGAAGTAGCGGGAATAAAACCCCCTGCCCCTTAATTCTAGCGGAACCTCCTCTATGGCCCCCATAGAGAGGAGCCCAAAAACCTCCTGTGTAAGGAGTTGCTCGTGAGAAGGGTCCCTGAAGAGGGAAGGGGAGGGGGAGGGGGAGGGGGAGGGGGGGGAGGAAAACTGGAGGGCGTATCCCCTCTCCACCGTGCGAAGGACCCAACGGTCCGAGGTTATAAGGGACCAAGCACGGTGGAAACGGGAGAGGCGATCCCGGAAGGGGGGAGTTGAATCCTGGGTACTGGTTATGGTGCCGTCCTCGACCGCACCTTCAAAAGTTTTGCCTAGGCCCTGAAGGTGGCCTAGGCTGGCCCTGGTTCTGACCGGGTTGAGGGCCGGTCGACCTTCGCCTACCGCCTCGACCCCGCCTTCTGGTAAAATCCTGTCTCGGACGAGGCGGGGGAGGGTAGAACCTCTGAGGCTGGGGCCTGAAGGGTCTGCGCTGTGGCCCTGGGACATGCATCCCCAGGGAGCGCATCATTGTCCGGGAGTCTTTGAGGTTCTGGAGCCTAGAGTCCGTCTTCTCAGAAAACAGGCCCTGGCCTTCAAAGGGTAAGTCCTGCAGGGTCTGCTGCAGTTCTGGCGACAAGCCTGACACCTGGAGCCAGGAGATTCGCCGCATGGCTATACCCGAAGCCAAGGTTCTAGCGGCCGAGTCAGCTATATCTAGGGAGGCCTGTAGGGAGGTGCGTGCCACCCACTTACCCTCCTCTACTAAAGTCCTGAACTCTTCCCTTGATTCCTGGGGGACCAGTTCTTTAAACTTCCCCATTGAGGACCAGGTGTTAAAGTTATACCGGCTTAAGAGCGCCTGTTGGTTGGCCGCTCTAAGTTGAAGCCCCCCCGCCAAATACACTTTGCGTCCGAACAAATCGAAGCGCTTAGCGTCCTTCGATTTTGGCGCTGCCGCCTGCTGGCCATGGCGCTCCCGTGCATTCACTGATGACACCACCAGTGAGCACGGTTGGGGATGGGTATACAGATACTCGTAGTCTTTGGAGGGGACAAAGTACTTCCTCTCCACGCCTCTGGCCGTGGGTGGAATAGAGGCCGGGGTTTGCCAGATCGAGGTGGCATTAGCCTGTATGGTGCGAATAAGCGGTAACGCCACTCTGGATGGGGCATCCGTTGAGAGGATGTTCACTACCGGGTCGTGAACCTCCACGATCTCCTCCACCTGGAGGTCCATATTGCGCGCCACCCGGCGCAACAGGTCCTGGTGGGCCCGAAGGTCTATAGGGGGCGGGCCCATGGCGGATGTACCCGCTACCGCCTCATCGGGGGAGGAGGAGGAGGATGCCCCCGGTGGCAAGGGGTCCAATGGCGGATCCTGCTCCAGGTGTTCCTGGAGCTGGGCATCGCCCGCCCCCGGGTCCAGGGCCTCCGTAGGCGTGGGCACTGGAGCCTCCATGCCCCCTGGGGGGGGCGGGAGATGGTGGCCTCCGGGGCTCTGGGCTCGGAACGTGCCGAGCGGGAGGCAGATGGCGGAGCCCCTTGCGCTTGGTGGTAGGCCCATGGGGTCCAAAAGGACCAGTGCGCAGGTCCCTGTGTAGGGTCCTCGGCCGTCTCCTGCGAATGGCCGAAGTCCGCCGAAGCCGCCTGCCCCTGAGGAGGGTAGGCCGATCTAGAGGCCCCCTCAGAGGAACGGGATGCAGATCTCGACGGCCACGGCGGTGCCGAGCGCGATGCAACCGGCCCCGGATGGTGCGGTGCCGATCGGTGCCGGTCGTAGGGCGATCTGTCCCTGCGCGGTGCCGGAGAGTGGTGCCAGGATCGGGATCGGTGCCGGTAGCCCTGCCGGTGCCGCGATCCGGATCTGGAGCAGGACGACGACCGCGACGAGACCCGGTACCGGGAGCGGTCCCTCGAGCGGCGCTCATACCGGTGCCGGGAGCTACGCCTCGAGTCCGATCGGTGCCGGTGATCGCGACGGTGCCGAGATGTAGAGCGGCGTCGCGAAGAGGATCTCGACCGCGAGTACGACCGGTGCCGAGGTGATAGTCGGCGCCGGGACTCCGAGCGGCGTCGGGACCTGCTCCGAGACCTGGAGCGGTGCCGAGAGTCCACGGCTGGAGACGGTGGGCGCACCAGTGCAGGCTTGCCCCTGGACTGCACTATGCGTGGAGCCACCGGTGCCGGAAGTTGCGACGGTGCCGGCTCCGTGAGGGCAATAAGGTCCCTCGCGGTCGCAAATGTCTCCGGGGTTGAAGGGAGACAAGGTTCCACCACCAGCCTAGGTGGTGAAACAGTCCGCACCGGACTCAACGGCCTCGGTGCCGGAGTCGACGGTGTGGCCGCCTGCTTCTGGCGGTCCAAAGGCGGACGCGGCTCTACCCCCGGCACCGGGGGAGCCGGCGTCTTCAGGGCAGCAATGTCCTGTGCCTTGCGGGCCTTCTTATGGCCCGGAGATAGGGATCGGCGCCGAGTCCCCTGAGGCGGGCGCGGTGCCGAAGTCGGCCGGTGCCGAGAGGACTTGTCCGCGGCACCGGTCGGAGCCACCGGGGTGCTGCGCACCGAGGCACTCGGTGCCGGGGCTGGGCACGCCGAGGGAGGATCCGGGCTGAGTGCCGCCTCCATTAGGAGCTGCCGAAGCCTAAAGTCCCGCTCCTTTCTTGTTCGAGGCTTGAAGGCCTTGCAGATCTGGCACTTATCTGCTTGATGGGATTCCCCGAGGCACTTCAAGCAGGAGGTGTGCGGGTCGCTCGTTGGCATAGGCTTCGCGCAGGACGCGCACGGCTTAAAGCCAGGAGCCTTGGGCATGAGCCCGGCTATGCACCGGGGGGAAAAGGGGGGAGAACAACCCCCTTAACCCCCGCTAACAATTTACAACAACTACAAAACTAAATAAACGACTATCTAAAGAACTTTAACTACTATACACAACTATCTACAGAAATGAGAACGATAAGCTAGGGAGTGTGGAGACCAGCTATGCCGTGCTCCACAGTTCCAACAACCGTCAGGGGCGGTAAGAAGGAACTGAGGGGGCGCTGGGTCGGCTGGGGTATATATCCAGCGCCATGAGGGCGCCACTCCAGGGGGCTCCACAGCCGACCCACCGGGTGTTGCTAGGGTAAAAGTTTTCCGACGATCGTGCACGCGGCGCGCGCACACCTAACTGGAATGGATATGAGCAAGCACTCGAAGAAGAACTATTGTTTTGAAACCATGCATTCTTTCTTTATTAATTAAAAAAAATGAGATAACGGACAAGGTAGCCCGAGTGGGGTGGGGGAGGAGGGAAGGACAAGGCCGCATTGCTTATTGTAGCCACACTAAAAATCAAACTGTTTGAATGACAGCCTTCTGTTGCTTGGGCCATCCTCTGGAGTGGAGTGGCTGGGTGCCTGGAGCCTCCCCCTCCCCCCCCCCCGCGTTCTTGGGTATCTGGGTGAGGAGGCTATGGCACATGGGGAGGAGGGTAGGCGGTTATACAGTGGATGCAGCGGGGGTCTGTGCTCTTGTTGGCTTTCCTGCAGCTCCAACAGATGCTTCATCATGTCCGTTTGCTCCCCCAACAGACGCTTCATCATGTCCGTTTGCTCCCCCATTAGCCTCAGCATTGCGTCCTGCCTCCGCTCTTCAAGCTCACTTAATTCTTTCCTGGCCTCTGCCACTGAATGCCTCCATGCAGTAAGCTGTGCCCTATCAGTGCGGTAGGACGGCATGAGCTCGGAAAACATGTAATTGCGAGTGCGTTTTTTTCACCTTCTAATCTGCGATAACCTCAGGGACGGAGATGATAGGGGTTGCGTAGAAACATTCTGCGCTCTACGATTCTGGGGAGACTGCATGGTTACCTGTGCTGCTGAGTTCGCCACGCTGACCAAACAGGAAATGAAATTCAAAAGTTCCCAGGGCTTTTCCTGTGTACCTGGCTAGTGCATCGGAATTCAAAGTGCTGTCCAGAGCGGTCACAATGGAGCACTCTGGGATAGCTCCCGGAGGCTAATACCGTCGATTTGCGTCCGCACTACCCCAAATTCGACCCAGCAAAGTCGATTTTAGCACTACTCCCCTCGCCAGGGAGGAGTACAGAAGTTGATTTTAAGAACCCTTTAGGTCGATGGAACGGGGTTAGTTGTGTGGACGCATTCATTTTTAAATGGACCTAATGCGGCTAAATTTGACCTAACCCCGTAGTGTAGACCAAGCCTAAGATGCCACAAGTACTCCTCGTTCTTTTTGCTGATACAGACTAACACTGCTACCACTCTGAGTCAGGAGTATGAACTGACCTTCCAACACTTGAATGCACACTGCTTTCTTCTGCTGAAACAGAGGTGGAAGTATATTCTTCTCCCACCACAGTAGTTTCTGTGTTTTCACCATCTTGTCTGGGATTATAGAACAATATTCCTTTTTACTATGGGTTACAACATGAACAGTCTGAGTCATGGTTAAGTCGTCAGTCCCCACCAGTATTTCCATAGTAATGCAATCCAACATCCCAACTTTTAAGATACCTTCTGTGCCTTCCCATCCAAATGCACTATAGACAAACGTACAGGAATTTAAGATCTTCCCAACACCAAAATGTCACTCTCTCTGACCATGCTTTCCCTGACCAGAGAAATCTGAGCCCCACTGTCACTCCGTATTATGCAATCTCAACTTTAATAAATTCCAAGTCTACCACATCTGGGTCAGACCTCACAAATTTAATCAGGGGGCTCTAGGCTCCTTGGTTAATGACAAATGCATTAATATGGGTTATGGCTTAGATTCTTTTAGTTTAAGGCACTTATTTCTCATGTGCTGAGTGGAATTACACTGGTAACATGTTCTTGGACCATTCTCCTAAACAGGGGGTCTGTGATGGTGATTTCTAAGAGGAGATGAATTCTGGGGAGGTAAATTCCTGGCTCACAACCACCCTCTCTCTTCCCATGGACAAAATGGGGCCTTCCACTTAACACTGGGCTTCTGCCCTTCCCTCTGTGGTTTGCACTCACTGGATGCACTGGCTTGTAAAGAGGAATCAGGCAACCCTACCAAAGAGGGGAGTCATCGTGCTACAATCCCCAACCTAAGTATAAGGCCTCTTGGCAAGACATTACTAAATGCTGCACAGAGTCATCCGTTCACTGATAACAGGCAAGTGCACCTCCTGCCCTGTGAGCCCTTAGACTGGTGCTGGAGCTACGGCTGACAGCAGGAGTTCCCATGGCCACTTCCCAGAGGATCCTACTCGATTCCCAGGGGTAAGGGAGCTGCTGACATGGGACAGAAGCAATGTAATTGTAACAGTCCTTGCCATGATAAGAGGTTACTCAGACATTCTGCTTTGCTCTTTGCTCCACCTCCCATGTCCATTCAGTTCTTCTCCCTCCCCTGCCCATGTCTCCCAGATGCCTGCTCCCTTGTTATCCTCCTGTGTTTGCTGCCATACTCCCTGGTTCCTTTCTGCCTGCTCCCTTGATTGTGCTTCCCAGCAGCCCTGCTCCCCTGCACTTGTTTTCCTGTGGCCTAGGCCTCCTCTCACCTGCCTGTGTTGCCCAGCCACATTCTTATGGCCCCCTTCCTTCACCTGATCTCCTAGACATACTGTCCAGCTACCTGATTCTCTTCTCTCATGGACATTCCTATCCCATTTCTGGCTCCAGTCTCTGAAGGTAGATCTTGTTTCCCTTCCTCCTCCTCCTTTAAAGATGCCTCTAGAAATCTTTAGACTCCAGTTTGTGATGAAGAGCCTTGACACAAGGACCAGGTGCCAGCATCATGTGCCCTGCCAGCCACTTGCTGGCTACCAGCAAGTCATCTGGAGCCCACCAGGGCTCCATGGAGAACAGTTTGACTATCTCTGGCTAAGAGGATTTTGCCATCTGAAAGCTGCCTCATTTTCACCCTGGTTTTGCTGGTAGGTGGAGGTTGTCATTATGATGATGCTCCAGCTCTGTCTGGAGGTTGTAAGCAGGAATAAGAATCATGGTGTCACCTCTATCAACACTATTCCCATATTAAGCTACCTGTTGGCTGTGGTATGAGACAGTATTTTTTCAGCTGTGTAACTTGCACAAGCAACAGCCTTTTCTATCCTGTGATTAACTTGCACAAGCAAAAGCAACACCTGGCCTTGGGGTCACATGGTTTATTTAGCAGGAGAAGCGCTCTTCTGGCACTGGCAGCTTGTTCAGAATGTGGCAGCATGATCTGCTCACTGGCTTGAGTACACGTGACCAAACTAAACCGCCTCAGAGCTCTTTACATTTGATGCCTGTAAAGTGATGGATTAACCTTGGGCTCAATGGTCTTTAAAGCCCTTAGAAGTAGGCCCTGGCTGTATCTCAGACTTCCTCTTTGAGACTCTTCCTGACAGGTTGTACCTGGCACCCTCTCCCTATAAGGAATCCCAGTGCCTCATTTCAGGTTGTCAGGTGATGAGGTCTTTGCTACAGAGGAGCTCACTCCCCATTCACATTAGTCTCAGCCTCTTGCCCTCTAAAATTTAACTGATGCCAACAAAGGTGTTTTGGCTTTTCTTGAACATTTCCCTCCTTTCCCCTCCCTGTTTTTCAGAGCATGTTTATTTCAGTCTGATATTTTTATCAAGACTGTATTACATTAGCTGTTTTTGTTGGGAGTGATGAGTGCTAGGGGTCAGGCCTCTTTAAAATAAACAGCTTCTGTTCAAATTCAATGCCCAAGAGGTGAGTAGGTGGGGAAAATTGCTTTACTGGGGTGTCACTGCTCTTTGGAAGGTGCAAAAGGCAGCTCAGTTCCTGAGGCAGAAGGTACTGATCCAGGTTACCGTGGCTAGGGAGGGGGTGGGAAATTACCCCATTCTGATGTCAGTGGCTCAGTGGGAAACCCAATGTCTCATTCCCTGTGGGAGTTTCACAGATACTCTACCTGCTGGAGATTTCATATTCTTGAGCATCTACAGCACAAGGAATTCCTGCAACCGTAACAGTTTCTGCAATATCCTGATGTTTCTGGCCAAGGTTTGAGCCAGCAATAGTGAGTCTAGTGCCACCTTCAACTGGTCCAGACAGGGGATAAACCTGCAAAGATACCGAAGCATGTGTTCATTTCATAGCACCTCAGATGCTGGCAGCCTAATATGGTGCTGGACCCAAAAAAGCCTAAGTTCTGTCCTCTTCCTGGGATGGACATCGGAGACACTTTTTGCTGGCCAAGACTTGTGTCAGGTTCTCTTGCTATAGAGTAGCTGCTCTAACATCATAAGCAGGAAGGGCTACTCCTGGGGGAATTCTGTACCAAAAAATTAAAAATTCTGTGCACAATATTTTTAAAATCTGTAAAATGCCACATATTTTATTTGTCAAAATAATACAATATAATCAACGGGAGCCCCAGATGCCCGGGGCTGACAGCAGGTGGGAGTGCTCAAGGGGAAATCACAAATTCTGCGTGAAGAAAAAAAAAATTCTGTGAGGAACATTAATTCTGCACAAATTTTGCATTGTACAATGGTGCAGAATTCCAGCAGGAGTAAAGTGCTGTAAATGAGAGACCTAGGATCCGTGCCCTCCTCCTTCCCACACTTCGGTCTTATCACTGATCTTCACAAAGGTATAATTCCATTAAATTCCCCTTTAGAACAGCTGTGGCAGCCCATCCTTTGCCTGCTCACTGCTGCACTGACTGCTTCTCTGGGGGCTCTGGTGATGAGGAGCTATTATATAAGCTGCTATCTATTACTTGTATTGCAGTAGTGTCCAGAGGCTCTCCCATAGGTTCAGTGCCCCACTGCGCTAGGTGCTGCACAAAAACACAATCAAAAGACAGTTCATGCCCCTAAGAGTATATAGGATAAATAATGACAAGAAGCATCAAGTGGGTATAGCATGTAACTGGAGGGAGGACAAGGTGACAGCAAGGGGGACACAGGGTTACAGACACATACTCTACGGTACTCAGCAAGGGATAGGTCAAAAAGATTTTTATTTTTTTAATAAACCAGAATTATTATTAACCTCTGCTCCCTCTTCCATCCCTGCCAAGTCACTGTCACTTCACCTTGTGCACCTTCATTATTTCAGTCTCGGCTATCACTATGCTAGTCTATCCCAATCACTGGCTTAGGACAGCAAGGGTATTCCACTCTTTGGACTTCATCCCCAATTCCTGGATCCAGCAGCTTCCTGCATATTGGTTTCAATTGGTCTGAGGTATACATTTGTTTCTTTCATCTTGGCTACTACAGATTGGTTGCACTCTAGCACTTTGTGTCAGGCTCTCCGAACTCTCAGTGTTGAAGAATTAACAGTGGGAGAGGAACCGTTGTTGCTATTTGGACTATCAGTGAGGTTTTTTTGGCTGCTTTGTGGAACCCCCATTGCCCTTGAGTGCAGTACAGTAAAGAGTACTGGTTACTCACTGAATAAATGAGTGGTGCAGGACATATGTCCACTATCTCTTCTGTGCAGGATCCTCGGAAGATGCAGCTGGGCCGCTCCCCTCCACACCACACACAGTTATACTTGGAGTCAGCCGTTTGGCAGCGGCTGCAATCAGAGTGTCCCATGGAGCAGTTATAGAGAGTTACTGCAGAGGAATGACATTCAAAAGGGCATCTATGAAAATCCCAACAATGCACAGAATGACCCCAGCAACCAAGCATCTGGCATCAACACACAAAATAACAACTCAGAGCCTGTAACATCCAGGCTTAAGGGCTGCCCCTGATTTCCCAGTGATGGGACTATTGTAGGACACACTGAACAGCAACAGTCTCAATTTAAATTTTCCCAGCTACCCCTTGTCCCATTTCCTAAATCCCTCTTTTGCTGGTGAGGTGTCACTCTCCTACCATAGAGATCCACAGCGCTGTCCACTCGGAGGTGTTGCTTCCTCTGCACAAACACCACAGCATTGAATTCAAGTTGAGGTGCCAAGTAACTATACTGCAAAGAGACCAGAATGTCAGGGTATCAAAGGGACCAAATGAGGCCACTAACTAACTGGGTGAATAAACAGAAGTGCCTCAGTGCTTCACACAGTAGTTTAACACACATTGCAGCAAATAACTTGCCTCTTTCATTAAGAGACAAAGGGCCTGACTCTCAAAGATGGGCAGGGTAATTGCACATGTAAATGTGTGCATGCAAATGGCTATTTGTGTGCCTAACTGACCACCTGCAGATGCACACGCCCAATTGCATGTTAACATGTGTTATTTGTGCAAAAAACCCACTCCAGCTGAGACATCTTATGACAGAATGAGTATGACTCACCTCTCTGTGAACCTGGTCAGTGTTCCCACATGAACCAAAGTGATGAAAGCATTGATTAAGTAGCAGGTGATTATCAAATCAACAAGGGGATTCAGCGCGTTAGCTGAGGATGTTTGAAAGAGACAGCAAGAGATGGGGAGGGCTGGAAGGAAGGGCCAGAGAAGCTTAAGATCTCAGACAACTGTGATCTCTTCCTCTCCACCCCGCTCCATGCCTTGGTAGTAGGGAAAGACTTGGGGAAAAGCTTTGTGCTGTGGGGAACAAAAACTTTTAAAGTACATTGTAAATAAAACACAGAACTTGTCACTGGCGTGCATGAGGATTCTTTGCAGTAAGGAATCCAGTGTGAGGGAACCCCACCCTATGAGAACTGGGGGCTTGTCTGAAATCTTCTGTGCTGGGCAGCGGAACAGCAAAAGGAGTTTCAGAAAATCTTTCAAGCATTTCAGCAGACCCAGCAACAAGCAAAACAGTCCTTGTTATCCTGACAGGTGGAACAACAACAGAACCTACAACAATTTATTGCACAGCAGGCGCAGGTGGAGCAACAGCTCATAGAGAAGCTGGTGAATCCCATGGCAGGGAGCGATAACCGGGCAGTGGGCACAAGACTGTGCAAAATGGGCCCAACGGATAACCCTGATGCCTTTTTGTTGACATTCGAGAGGGTGGCATGAGGAGCGGGCTGGGAGAAGGGAGTATGGGCCCTCCAATTAGCTCCCTACACTTGGGAGAGGCACAAGCTGCCTACGTGGCACTGAATGATGCACAAGCAGCTGACTATGATATAGTAAAAGCAGCCGTATAAGGTGGCTCCAAGGTGAACTCTCGAATATCAGATACCCGGCGGGCTGACATGACTGCGACCAGAAACGCGACCATCCAGGAGAGGAGAAGGAGAGAGCAGGAAGCCAAAGGCTTGAAGGGGGGACCCGTGAGCTGTCACAGCACCAGATGCAAGTCCCACAGAGGAACAGGATCTCTGATGTGCGGGTAGAGACACAGCCAGATTCCTCAAGGGCCTGGAGTGATATCCTGAGAGAAAACCGACCTGCCCTCGAGTGGTGGGTGGAAGGCAGAGATGGCTGCTAGATGGACCTTGATGGATGAGAGCGACATGCCCTGAAGCCTGAGGTGCAGGAGGTAGTCTAGAATGATCTGCAATGGGCCTCGCTCGGGACAAACCCCCTTATTCGCCATCCAGCAGGTGAATAGCTTCCATTTGGCCAGGTAGGTCACCCTAGTGGAGGGTTTTTACTGCCCAACAGGACTCGTTGGACCTCAGACGAGCACTGCCGCTCTTGTGCGTTTAGCCACAAGGCAGCCAAGCCATCAGATGAAGCGCTGCCAGGTTTGGGTGCAGGAGACTGCCGTGGTTCTGGGACAACAGGTCCGCCCTGAACGGCATCTGGAACTGGGTAGCCACTGAGAGATCCAGCAGAGTGCTGAACTAGTGTTGGTGCGGCCACGCCAGCGCTGAGGATGACCTTCACCCTGTCCTGCTTGATTTTCATGAGGACTCTGCGCAGCAACGGCACTGGAGAGAAGGCGTACATCAGAGCCCTGACCATGGGAACAGGAAGGCATCTGACAGGGATCCCCTGTCGCTGCCCTGGAATGAGCAGAAGACGTGGCATTTCCTGTTCTTCCTGGACACGAATAGGTCCACCTGGGGAGTTCCCCACCTGTGGAAGATAGAACTGACCACCTCCAGGTGAAGGGACCACTCGTGGCGAGAGGAGAATGTTCTGCTGAGGTGGTCTGCCCAAGCGTTCCTGGCCCCTAGGAGGTGAGCGGCCACGAGGTGGATGTCGTGCTGCAGACAGAAATCCCTGATGTTGATGTGCAGAGACCGACTGTGACTGGACAAACAGCCTTGAGTACTAAGATCACCCAGGTGGGCTCCCCAACCCAGGTCCGAAGAGTCAGAGACAAGAGTCACTGACGAGACTGGGACCGCGAAGGGGACTCCCTCCGGCATGGATGCGGGATCTTGCCACCAGGTAAGGGATGACAGTATGCTGTCCGTCACCCTGATCACCTGGTCCATACTGTGCCAGTTGGGGACATAAACCAATGCCAGCCATGCCTGTAGGGGCCTGAGGCGGAGTCTTGCATGCCAGACCACGTAAGTGCATACTGCCATGTGATCCAACAGTCTCAGGCACGTGTGGGCAGTGGTGAGTGGTTGGGCATGCAGAGATGAGATGAGATGTGGTCCACCATGGCATGGAACCAACTTTCAGGGAGAAAGGCTCTGGCTTGAGTGGAGTCGAGTATCGCCCCAATGAATTCACTGCTTAGTGAAGAGGGAGAAACAGTAACAGGAAACTTGGAAATGGCAGAGATGCTTAATGACTTCTTTGTTTCGGTCTTCACCGAGAAGTCTGAAGGAATGCCTAACATAGTGAATGCTAATGGGAAGGGGGTAGGTTTAGCAGATAAAATAAAAAAAGAACAAGTTAAAAATCACTTAGAAAAGTTAGATGCCTGCAAGTCACCAGGGCCTGATGAAATGCATCCTAGAATACTCAAGGAGCTAATAGAGGAGGTATCTGAGCCTCTAGCTATTATCTTTGGAAAATCATGGGAGACGGGAAAGATTCCAGAAGACTGGAAAAGGGCAAATATAGTGCCCATCTATAAAAAGGGAAATAAAAACAACCCAGGAAACTATAGACCAGTTAGTTTAACTTCTGTGCCAGGGAAGATAATGGAGCAAGTAATTAAGGAAATCATCTGCAAACACTTGGAAGGTGGTAAGGTGATAGGGAACAGCCAGCATGGATTTGTAAAGAACAAATCATGTCAAACCAATCTGATAGCTTTCTTCGATAGGATAACGAGTCTTGTGGATAAGGGAGAAGCTGTGGATGTGGTATACCTAGACTTTAGTAAGGCATTTGATACGGTCTCGCATGATATTCTTATCGACAAACTAGGCAAATACAATTTAGATGGGGCTACTCTAAGGTGGGTGCATAACTGGCTGGATAACCGTACTCAGAGAGTTGTTATTAATGGTTCCCAATCCTGCTGGAAAGGCATAACGAGTGGGGTTCCGCAGGGGTCTGTTTTGGGACCGGCTCTGTTCAATATCTTCATTAACGACTTAGATATTGGCATAGAAAGTACGCTTATTAAGTTTGCGGATGATACCAAACTGGGAGGGATTGCAACTGCTTTGGAGGACAGGGTCATAATTCAAAATGATCTGGACAAATTGGAGAAATGGTCTGAGTTAAACAGGATGAAGTTTAACAAAGACAAATGCAAAGTGCTCCACTTAGGAAGAAAAAATCAGTTTCACACATACAGAATGGGAAGAGACTGTCTAGGAAGGAGTACGGCAGAAAGGGATCTAGGGGTTATAGTGGACCACAAGCTAAATATGAGTCAACAGTGTGATGCTGTTGCAAAAAAAGCAAACATGATTCTGGGATGTATTAACAGGTGTGTTGTGAGCAAGACACGAGAAGTCATTCTTCCGCTCTACTCTGCTCTGGTTAGGCCTCAGCTGGAGTATTGTGTCCAGTTCTGGGCACCGCATTTCAAGAAAGATGTGGAGAAATTGGAAAGGGTCCAGAGAAGAGCAACAAGAATGATTAAAGGTCTTGAGAACATGACCTATGAAGGAAGGCTGAAAGAATTGGGTTTGTTTAGTTTGGAAAAGAGAAGACTGAGAGGGGACATGATAGCAGTTTTCAGATATCTAAAAGGGTGTCATAAGGAGGAGGGAGAAAACTTGTTCACCTTAGCCTCTGAGGATAGAACAAGAAGCAATGGGCTTAAACTGCAGCAAGGGAGGTCTAGGTTGGACATTAGGAAAAAGTTCCTAACTGTCAGGGTGGTTAAACACTGGAATAAATTGCCTAGGGAGGTTGTGGAATCTCCATCTCTGGAGATATTTAAGAGTAGGTTAGATAAATGTCTATCCAGGATGGTCTAGACAGTATTTGGTCCTGCCATGCGGGCAGGGGACTGGACTCTATGACCTCTCGAGGTCCCTTCCAGTCCTAGAATCTATGAATTCTATATGTTGCACTGGGGTGAAGGTCGACTTTTTGTCATTTATTAATAGGCCCAGATCGTGGCTGGTGGAACAGACCACATTGGGATGCCTCTGCACCTGATCCGAGGACTGGCCCCTTATCAACCAGTCATCGAGGTACTGGTAGATCTGGACTCCCCAGATCTACTCATGTAAAGTGTTTGTGAACACTTTCAGGGCAGACGAGAGACCAAAGGGCAATGCCATGAACTGGAAATGGTACTGGCCCAACATGAAACAAAGGAAACGCCGGTTTCCCGGGAATATAGAAATACGGAAGTATGCATCCATTAAATCAAGGGCAGCATACCACTCTGCCGAATCCAAGGAGGGAATGATGGAGGCCAGGGAGACCATATGAAAACTTTTTGAGAGACTTGCTGAGGCGGCGCAGGTCTAAGATCGGTCTGAGACCCCCTTTTGCCTTCGGAATGAGGCAGTAAAGGGAGTAATACCCTCTTCCTTCTATGTCTTGTAGAACCTCTTCCACTGCCCCTAGGCTCATGAGGTTTCCAACCTCCTGAATGAGGAGTTGCTCATGAGAAGGGTCCCTGAAGAGGGACTGGGAAGAGGGATGGATGGGTTGGTCGGCTACAAACTGCAGGATATAACCCAATGAGACTGTGTCAAGCACCCAGCAGTCCGAGGTGATATGGGACCAGGCCAACCAGAAAAGGTGGAAGCGGTTGAGGAAGATGGGGAGCAGATCCTGTGCAGTAACTGGGGCATCATCCTCGGGCGCACTCTCAGAATGACTTCTGCTGATTACCTTGATACCTGGAAGGACCGGGCTGAGCAGGTGAACGAGACGATGACTGGTGGCATCACTTAAAACCCGTTTTTGTCCTCCTTTTTTTAGGAGCTGGAACGAGGGGTACCCCAAGACCTTGTGGAGGCGGCAGGGGGCGGAACAGCTTCCTGGCCTGCTGAGGACTATGAAGACCTAAGGAGTGGAGGTGGCCCGGGAATCTTTAAGGCCGTGGAGCCTAGCATCAGTTAGCTCTGAAAAGAGCCCCATTCCCTCAAAAGGGAGGTCCTGGAGGGTATACTGCATCTCCTGGGATAGCCTGGAGGTCTGTAACCAGGAGCTATGCCTCATGGCTATTGCAGAGGCAACCACCCTGGACGCCGAGTACTTGGCGTCTCAGGCCATCGGGAGGACACTGCCATGCCCTCCTCTATCAGAGTGGCGAACTCCTGTGCCTGATCCTGTGGGAGGCTCGCTTTGAACTTGCTGACCGAGTCCCACAGGCTGAAATTGTACCTGCCAAGTAGTGCCTGATGGTTAGAGACCCTGAATTGGAAGCTCACTGTGGAATAAATCTTTCTGCCAAATAACTCTAGTCTCTTGGCATCTTTATTTTTGGGGATGCCACTCACCTGACCCTTTAGTTGATGGCAGACATGACCAGGGACCCCTCAGGAGGGTGCGTGTATAGATATTCAACCCCCTGGACGGTGACATAGTACTTCTTTTCCGCCTTTTTGGATGTGGGCGGAATGGAAGATGGGGTCTGCCATACCGACTTAGCGATCTTCAGGACCCCTTGGTGAACAGGCAATGTGACCCAGGCTGGGGAAGAGGATGGAATGACATTGAAGAGGTCATCGGGCTCCTCAGCTAGCTCCTCAACCTCCAAGTTCACGTGGGCCGCCACCCTTTTATGGAGGGCTTGGTGCTCCCTGATGTCATCAGAGGAGCAGCTAGTTTGTGAGGGCCCCGCCACCGCCTCCTCTGGGGACGATGAGGATGACTGCACCGCCGGAGGCTGGGGGGCGTGCCCTTGCTGCATTGGGAACTGCTCCATGGTCCCCGGAGCCTGCCTCGAGGTCACCGCTTCAGATTGGGCCCCTTGCTCCAACACCGGTGCCGGCTGTGCCAGGGGTAGCTTGTCCAATGTCGCCTGGGAGGAGTGGTGGGAGTATGGTGCCGGCATTACAGGCACCCACCGTGGGTTCCAGTATTGCCACTGGGCGGGCCATTGCCCCTGACCCCATGTTGGTGCCACGGGCGCCTTGGCGGGCTCCCAGTTGGGAGAAGATTTGTCCTGGACAGGGGAAGGGCTAAACTGTCCCTCCAACCCAGACCACTGTTCTTCTGGGGACCAGGGCGGGGCCATGGAAGCCTGAGTCTGTCGACTGACTCTTGTCAGCAACCGGTACGGGGAAGGCGAGTGCCAGTTCCTGCCCAAAGAATGGTACCGTAGCCCTGGCGACCGGTGCCGCGACCAGGAACGGTCTCGCGTCTGAGGAGACCGACACCTAGGCGACCTGCAAGGCGATGGTGACTGGCACCTTGGTGATCTCTGGTGGGAGGACTGTCAGTACCGAGAATACGGGGATTGCCATCGCGACTCTGGAGTCCCGTGTCTTGTAAGCGGAGACCGTGGCGTCGGAGACCTGGGCCTCCTGGCCGGAGACCAGGGCTGCAGTACCGGGGTCCTTGGCTGTGGCAAAAGGGAATGACACCTGCAGTCCAGGGACCGGGGGCATTCCACTGCCTTTAGGGGCAGTCCCATCACTGGCTTGGTCGTCTGAGCTGGTGACTTGGCGGGATCTACCATGTGGCCAGGCATCTGCGGTGCTGGTTGGCCTAACTGTTCTTTGGCCGCCAGGCCCACCTTGGGCACAAATGGCCCTGCGATGGGCCAGAACCCCCTACCGCTCCCCAGAGTCAGAGGTAGATCCCTGGCTGGACTAGGGGGTCTGACCAAGCGATACCCCCGAGAGCCTCCATTGCGGGCACGAGGCCTAGCTCAGGTCCTTTGCGCAGTGCCTGCAGACCAGACAACTTAGACCTCTTCTTCGGTACTGGCCAGGGGGAACAGTGCCGGCTGGATCCCAGTGCCAGCGGTGCACGGTGTACCGATGCTGAAGTACCGGGTGTGGAGTCCGAGTGCGAGGGCTCCGATGCTGGGCGCAGAACAGCCTCCATAAGGAGGGCCCTTAATCGAATGTCCCGCTCTTTTTGAGTTTGGGGATGAAAATTTTTGCAGATCCGGCACTTGTCTTTTCGATGGGACTCCCCCAGGCACTTCAGACAACTCTCGTGAGGGTCGCTGATGGGCATTGGCCGGCTGCATTCAGAACACGTCTTAAAGGCTGGTGAGCGGGGCATGCCCCACTCCGGGACTCTAACTACTAAACTACTAGCAATAATCACACCTCAGATTAGCTAACTAATCACTGACTAAATAACAAAGGAGAACGATCTGAACAGTGAAGAACCGCTAATGCTCTTGCTAAGCAAGACCAGGCGCTCCAACCAACCGTCACAGGCGATAAGAGGGAACTGAGAGGGCGTAGGGCAAGCGGTGCCTGATATACTGCCGCATGAGCGCACCAGTCCAGAGAGCGCCACAGCCAGCCCTACGGATACTGCTAAGGCAAAAGTCTCCGACAACTGTGCACGTGGGCACGCATACCTAGAACGGAATCAACATGAGCAAGCACTTGAAGAAGAAGGCCACCGATGAGGCTTGCCCCTTAGTCGAGTGGGAGG
The DNA here is from genome assembly GCF_028017835.1 of Emys orbicularis. Taxonomy (NCBI): domain Eukaryota; kingdom Metazoa; phylum Chordata; order Testudines; family Emydidae; genus Emys; species Emys orbicularis. Next base: position 131,661,420 of record NC_088689.1, read on the forward strand.
TTACAATTGCCGGTGGAGGCACTTTCGCCTGATCATCGTAAAATTGGATGCAGACAGTGATCCAGGATGAAATTCTCTGGGTAGACACCGGACGACCTTTCATCCTACCCGCCACCAGGACGAACAGCTGCGTTGACTTACAGAACAGTTTGGTCCTTTCGATGTAAAAGGCTACCGAATGCAATCTACGTTCCTTCTCAGACTTATGAGGCTTTGGGAAAAAGATTGGCAAGAATATGTCCTGACTCGCGTGAAACTGCGAAACAACCTTGGGCAGGAAAGCTGGGTGCGGCCACAGCTGGACCTTGTCCTCAAAAAACACCGTATAGGGCGGCTCCAAATTAAGTGCCCTAATCTCAGAGACCCTATGGGCAGATGTTATTGCCACAGGAACGCCACCTTGCAGGAGAACAGAAGAAGGGAACCGGAAGCTTATGGCTCGAAGGGGGCCCCCCACGAGCCGTGCCAGCACTAGATTCAGGTCCCAAGCAAGGACAGGGTCCCAGACATGAGGATAGAGTCACTTCAGACCTTTTAGAAACTGGATCGTCATGTTGTGGGCGAAGACCGACCTGCCCTGAAATGGAGGGTGAAAGGCTGATACAGCGGCCAAGTGGACCTTAATTTATGAAAGGGACAAGCCCTGGAGATGGAGATGTAGAAGGTCGTCCAAGGTTAACTGAAGTGAGGCCTGCTTTGGCCTAATACCCTGGTCCGAGGCCCAGCACATGAACCATTTCCATTTGGCCAGGTAGGCTGCCCTGGTGCAGGGCTTTCTGCTGCCCAACAAGACCTGTTGGACACAGGCCAAGCACTCCTCCTCTGCGCATTCAGCCATGCAGCTGCTAAGTCATCAGGTGCAGCGCTGCCAGGTTCAGGTGCAGGAGACTGCCGTAGTTCTGGGACAGCAGATCCAATCAGAGAGGCAGCTACAGCGGGTGTCACTGAGAGGTCCAGCAGCATGCCGAACCAATGTTGGCGAGGCCAAGCCGGGGCTATCAGGATCACCTTCGCCCTGTCCTGTTTGATCTTCATGAGGACTCTGGATTAATGGCACTGCTGGGAAGGCATACATCAGAGCCCCCAACCATTGGAGTAAGAAGGCGTCTGACAAAGAGCCCCTGTCGATCCCCCAAACCGAGCAGAACACATGGCATTTCCAGTTCTAGCAAGTCACGAACAAGTCCACTCAGGGAGATCCCCACTTTCGGAAGATCACACTGACCACCTCAGGTATGCACCCCCATGTAGCTCCGGGGTACTCGGTGCCGGGTCATGCTTCTTCGACTTCTTTTTAGGCACCAATGAAGGGGAGAGGTGCTGGGTAAAGCCCAGTGCCGGGGGTGCACTACACACCAAGGCCGAAGTACCGGGAGTCGACTCCATCTGGGATGGCTCCGAGGCTGGGCGGAGAGCGGCCTCCATGAGGATGGGCCTCAAATGGATGTTGCACTCTTTCTGTGTTCTGGGACGAAAGTTCTTATAGATGCAACACTTCTCTTTTACATGTTATTCCCTAAAGCATTTCAGGCAGCTGCTATGGGGGTCACTAACAGGCATAGGCCTGTTGCAGTCGGCGCAGGGCTTAAAACCCAGAAACCAGGGCATTCCCCCCTGCCTGGGGCAAAGTCCCCACTGGGACACTAACTTACTTACTACAGTGCTTAACAACTACTTCACTAGCTAACTACTGTAAACAAACTATTTACAACACTAAAATGTGAAGCAAAGGAGAAAAACTAGTGATCGCTTGCTAGGCAAGGGAAAGGTGCTCCGACCAACCACCACGGGCGGTAAGAAGGAAATGAGAGGGCGTAGGGCCGGTGGCGCCAAATATACCGACACATGAGCGCACACTCCAGAGGGTGCCACAGCCGACCCTATGAATACCACTAAGGCAGAAATCTCCAACAACTATGCAAGTGGGCGTGCACAAACGTAGAATGGTGTGCATGAGCAAGCACTTGAAGAATCCATGATCTTTACCCCCGACCTCCTCACCATAACATCCTCGCCTAGCCTTCCATGACAACCACAGGAGTCAAATGACCCCAAGTCCTCACCCAAAGCCATTACCATGTTTCAACCCTCTAGGCCTCTCAAAGGCAATCAGAGAACCTGCTACAACAGTTGGGTGCCCAGACAGGGACCTCTAGGGACAGCTGCATGCGCCATCCACTCCAGGCTATTTACAAATCCTCTCCACATGCCACATAGCAGCACACACCCTCCTCACCCCCCTCCAAAACCACCCTCAAATCTCTCATCCTGGTAGAAACAGCCCACAATCTCTGGGCCAGTATCCCTCTCTCTCCTGTTGCAAAGGCCAGGCGTAATACATTAATGTTATCTATAACTCTAGCACCCTCAGCAGGCTGGGATTGTACATGCTACATATCTCATGCTTGCATCTCTCTTACTTTCTGTTATTTTGGTTTTCTCCCAGAGGCTTTCTGCAAAGGAGCTGTCCCCAATTCCAGAAGAGCCCACAAACAGGTAAACAAAGCACTGCTAGTGGGAGTGATAGAGTGCTAAATGAAAGGGCAATGGAGCTAATCTTTTGGATATCATAGGAATGGTAGTGAGATATGTTACAGGGATGGCATTGTTCTCTGCCACAATCATGGCATTATCACTGTACTATGGCACAGATAAAACTAACCTTCTGCTAGCTGAAGACTTAATTATTATTACTTATCTTACAGCAGCCTCAGGGATCAGGGCCCTGTTGTGCCAGGCACTGTACAAACACAGAACAGAAAGATGGTCTCTGCTCCAAAGAGCTCACAATTTAAAGTAGTTTTTAGTCTTCTCTCCAGTCAGACTAAGAGGATCATCAACAAAAACCTGGATGAGATTGGATTAGTGGGAAGTCTGGATAGCTTTTGCCATCTCAAATACTTACCTGGTGTAGCTGACATGTGATGTAGCAGAGTGATCGGTTTGCTTCCTCCCCCTCAACATAAGCATCCATCACCACTGTCCTCCCCTCCACAATCAGGACACACTCATAGTCCCATTGCTGATCCTACAGCCAGGAAGAGAGAGACAGCTTCACCAGTATCCACTCACACGACCAAACCAACAAACAGAGACTTTCAGGCACACACACACCTATGCTCCCCCATAAAACTTCTCCTCCTGTTCCCATCTCAGAGCCCTTTTCCATACCACTCCCTACGCATGCAACATGCTCCTTGTTCTCATTTGCCATGCCACCTTTCTCCTGCATTCTAGTCCCTCCTATACTCTCCCTTCTTCATGATCCCCACATGAGAGGAATCAAATCAAGACCACAAACAAATTAATTCCCAGAAGACACACACTGTATGCTGGGGAGAGGAGAGGGTTCCTATCAAAAGACTTCAGCCCAGAAGCAGGGGGATTAGGGGGGAAAAAACACCAGAGAAAGAATTAGAAAAATGAGCCAGGGTATGTGTCAGTCACCAACCATGCGTGTATGTACAATACACACTTCAACAGAGAAAGGTAACAATTAGTCTGTAACTGAGCGAAATAGGCCACATGCCCTGAAACCTATCAGGTTCCAGCTGTAGTTTGTACATAAGTCTATCAAGGACTATCATTCCAGAGAGGTTATTGAAGTAGTGTTTAAACTTTGGAGACCAATATAATTTTCACCTGTGACTGTAAATGCAGCCCAAAGGAACCAGAGTTTTTGAGGATCTGTAAGGCTTAATTTTAACTCTGTTGTAGAAGCTTCAAAAGTGGAATAGCCACACGGACATTTTACTACATCAGGAGAAGGGGACAGGGCAATGAAAAATGGAAGAACTGCGCTCAGCTTTTGAGGTTTAAAATGGAATGAGAAGGGACTCAGCAGGGACCCACCCTGGATACACAGTCCCCACATGCTTCAGCGAGGTGCCCTTAAATTTGACGTATCTAGGAACCGAGGTGCCAGAGGCTGCCCACAGGGTGCCTTGCTCCAAGCAAACCTCTTCTCAGTGGGAAGCAACAGGCACATACCTGATACAGATGGAAGTTTTTCCCCAGCAGGGTTATCTTCTGCTCCACGTTGACTGGGAGCAGAGAGGATCCCTGAATGCCCTGCACACAGGGACAGGCTCCAGGACCCCAGCTAAACTCCTCATTCTGAAAAACAAACACCCATAGAGAGCACCTACGGCACAGGGAATTGAACTTGACTGGAACAATTAACACAGGCAAATACAGGAATGAAATTTCATCCTAACAGAAGGGGAAGCTGGGCTCACTGGGTATGTTTATACTTGGAGCTGATTGCCAGCAAGCCTAGACATACTCGCACTCTTTAGCAGGCTGAGAACTACAGTAGAGCTGGGGTAGGCCAGGCAGTGGTGAGTGGCAGCATGGACTAGCCATGCCAAGTACATAGCAACAGGCTCAGACGGGTTTGTACTAAGCATGGCTAGCCCATAGCCTCCTTGGTACTACCCATGCTACTGCAGCTACACTTCTCTTTTTAGCAACCTAGCTCAATGACAGCTACAGCGAGTATGTGTATGCAGGCTGGGAATCACACCCCTAGCTCATAGTGTAGACCCAGCCATTTACTACAGGGATAAGGAGAGCAATATAAGACCCCAAAGACAGCGAGCAGGAGAAAGTAGACACTACACAAGCCCTAGGAATGGTGTACCAGGAAACCCGTCGCTTGGGTACTGTGCAGCTTCCAGGTAAATGGCCACGCTACAACACCAAAACCCCTTCCTTCCTAAGGCTGCCATTTCCCACTCTGAACACATCACCATCCTTGGGGTCTCCTGGAGGAGAAGGAGGAGCCAATCTTCCTTCCTGTGACGTAATGTCTCCCAGTTTGGTGACCTGCATCTGAATTTCAAAGTAGACCATAGCTCTAAAGGTAGGTCTGAGAGCTGCATCAGAGACTCACCAACTCCAAAAATCCAGGGGCATCATATTGATAGTCAAAATCAGGGTGCAGAATTCTGGGGAAATCAGGGGCATCCCTCTCTGAAGAGTCTCCATCGCCTGAGAGAAGAGTGGAAGCAGAGAAGGGTGACGTATCATTCTCGGTCTGCAGTGAATCCATCCAATCCTCTGTGTCCTTGAACTCTGTGCCTTCCCCAAGTAGCCAGTCAGGAAGGACTGAAGATGGGACCTCAGAGGGAGGCAGTTCTGTCTCTAGGTTTCCTGGGAAATCAGCAGAGGAGGTGGGGGCACTAGAAGTTTGGTTGGGGGTGAAAGGAGATGGGATGGCAGATGTGGGTGCCTCAGAGGTTGGTAAAGTAGTAGTGGGAGGCCACGTGGAATTTGTGATGTCAGGGGGAGGGGTTAATGCTGCCACAACTGGCTGCAGAGTATTGAAGGCAGCAGTGGTGGGTGGGTCAGTGAACCACACTTCTGGGGCTGTGGCTAGTTCAGAGGTAGGCAGAGCTGTATGGTCTGCAGTCTCTGCTGCGCTAGTAGTGACAGATGCTACAGTAGGATTTGTGGCAAGGCTGGTAGTAGCGGGCTTGTCTGTTAGGGGTAGCACCGTAGATTCAGTGGTGATCTTGAGAAAGGTGAGAATGGCTGTAGTTGGAGTTGATGCATGTGTGTGGCTAAAGGTCCCTGTGGGATGAGCAGTCATGGCAGAGACTGCAGGCAGAGTGGTGGGGACTGACTCTGTGATGGGAGTGTGGGTAACCACCATAGTGACTGGGGGAGTGATGGGTTTGGTGGCCACAGTCAGCGTTTTGGTAGAGGTCATGGTGGTGGAAGCAGCTGAAGAAAGAAATGGACTTGAGGTTGGAATTTGTGTCTGAAGGGAGCCATTGAGATGGGGGTAGAGAGAGAGAATCACAGAGTGAGCATGAAAACAGCAACATGTGAGAGAAAGACACAAGCAAAAAACAACAGTCAGTCGGATTCCATGTCAAAAGGGAATTCCCAGGAGGCCATTTGACCCTTCTGAGATTTCTACTGAGAGAGAGATGAGCCTCTCACACCAGTTGGCTTCGCTGAGCACAGGGAATAAAGGCTAACACTGTACATCCTACAGAGAGATTCTGAGGGCCTGAAACTCTCAGAGTATGAAGGATTAGCTCAATTATCAGCTTCTCCTCTTGTACAGCTTCATCCACCCTTCCCCACACCAAGAGACACCTGTCCCTCCCAGCTGGTGCTCCCTGCTCATCTTCTTCACCCTGCAACGTGCCCCAGCCTGACACACTTCTCCCCAGGCCAATTCTCTCTTGCTCCCTGCCTGCCTCCCTACTATCAGTTCCCTGATGGTTTTCTCCCAGACTCCTGATGCCTCATAGCTTCTCTAGATCCCTTACATCAGGATCGCAGGCTGGGCATGAGGGAGGGTTTCTGGATGAGTTATGACTCACTCTGAATAAGAGGCCCATCCTGCCTCACTGCCCTGCTGCTGGAAACCTTTCCTCAGCCCCCACCCCACAATACCTGAGAAAACTCTACAAAGCAGCCAGGCTCTGAGGGTTCAGGAGCCCCTCTTTAGTATCAGAAGGGGACACATACTCCTCTTGACACTCTCAGCCCACAGCAGCAAGATGGCTGCCATCTTAATCTGAGTAAAAACATAATCTTTCTGGACTTCAGTGGCATTCTTTGCAGATGGGATCTATGCATGAGACAAACCCTCTCATTGTAGATAATGGTCCCCTCTTCACAAGTTGCTTTGTGGGTGCAGAGGTGTTGGTGGATACACCAGTTACATCCCCAGTGACTGCTCACACATCCCTGACACCTGAAACAACAGTACAAGATTAGCCTCTGAGGAGGTCCAGTAGACAGATAGGAATGGCCAAAGCCTTTAGACAGGGAACCAACATGTACTCACGGTGCTGACTTCCACTGCAAAGCCACTGCGGCACAGTCATAGAAAGAGAAATCCACTGAAGCAATGAAGACATTATGGAAACGCACCACTAGCTTTATAGTTATGTGCTCTGAAAAGGGAAATAAATATTGCACCTCTAAAATACTGGAGCTGTGACAGGTCCCCATGCTGCAGTATTATTAGACAGACAGACATATGGCACGCTTTATAGAGGGACACACTGTCTCCATAGTTTAGTTGGGAAGCGAGCCTCCCAGCATAAGCCCGATTTTCATCCTCCCTTTTATATATATATATATATATATATATATATATATATATATATATATGATTTCCATTGGTTTGGTTTGCCCATGCAACCTTAACTCTGCCCTCTTTCAGAAATATCCCAACATGCCCCATTCACACATATATCATTCCTCCGCCAACAGTGACTGAAATGTACATGTTCTTCACCTCCTTTACAACCCATTCACTCTCACCCACAGGACAAATGGACAGAAAGGAAAAAAATACGGTCGCCCACACCACCTTCCGTCTACCCTCTTTGAGCAATGCTTCAATGCGCACATACTCACAGTGGCCCTTGGCACTTTACGATTCAGGGGTTCCAGACCTGGTGAACACTGACACTTAGCGAGCTCCCCAGAAACAATACCATATGTGTACAATTTAAGAACCATGTGACAGATTTTAAAACTCCCTTATATTTACTCACAGGATACCAACTCAACCTACACTTTCACTTAACCATCATTAAAGCATTAGAATTCTCTCATATTCTACCTCCCCACAGACATTCTGACAAACTTCGCTGTTCCTTCTCCTGATGATTTTGTTTACCATTCACTTTATACTTCATTGATGGAAAATGTTGAACTGACCTGTTCCTGTTTTCAAAGCTGGTGCTTGGCTGGGATCTGGGGAGGGACACACGATGCCTGACTCTGTCAGAACTGCTGGACTCTCGTAGTCTTCAAAGTAACATGAATAGGCTTCTTTCTCATGCAAGGATGGTAAATCCAAGATAGTGAGGAAAATCTGCCAATCAAATATTAATATAAATCCATAATTTGTCCCTGCATAATCCACATTTTTCTAGTTAATATAATTCTGTTTTCCTAATCTCTAATTTTTAAGAGACACAGAAACAAGTAATTGATCCATCCATCCACTGTCTTTCTAAGATGGCTCCCACTATTGTATCTAATCTCATTCTCCTTGCTGCCATTTTCAATGCCTTTTCCCATTCCTTAATGTCCTTCCTGTAAGCAAGCACCCAGTTCTCTAGATGGAAAGTGGGTTCCCACCGGCTTTTGGCACATTGACAGAATTCTCATCCATGAGACACCTCAGTTTCCCATTGGCTCTTCTAGCAGAGGTCAGACACTGGGCTGATAATTTTAACTTTCTTTCATTATCCTTTTAATAATCAGCACCATGAAGCTTTAGAAATCTATAAGCATGCTTACACATGCCAAGCCAAGGACAGACTTTGCAGTAGCAGCACAAGGCAAGTAAGAACCCCCAAAATGTATCACTCTCATAATAATATATGCATAGACATCTGACTTGACAAAGTCGTGATGGAACCCATTCCTCCTGGGGCCACCATGACACGTACGTGCCCTGAGTAAGGCACTCTCTGGATGAACTTCAAAGCTCAGTGATTCAGCTTCCACCGAAGTCAATAGGAGATTTTCTCATTTACACCAGAATGGAAGGTGGCCGACCGTCTGCAAACATGAAAGGAGAAAGCCACCATTTGTATCACAGGGGTATGTTTTCCAAGTACAATGTCACTGCTCACATTTCTCTTTTCTTCTCTGCTGATATTAGCTGGGCTTAGTGACTGGATGGATAAACATTGCTGTGTAGAATTAAAGCTCCAGAGCCACTGCTCACTCACTATGGATCTGGAGCACTCAGAGCGACGATTGCACCTAAAGAAAAAGATTTAGGAAACCATCAGCGTGCTCTCCAAAACTGAGGAGGGGATGCATTCTTTGGCTACAATATTGCTGTGAGCAGGACTCTCCCCAGCAAGAGTGGTAGGGAAACCAAACACACCAACTACAGTAGTGACAACAAGCTAAGGCATGTAGCCTCAATAGCCCCAACAGTGCTATGGGAATCCAAATTTGGGCATGAATGGAAATCTTGGCCACACTGGGTACATTAGATATAGCACAACTTCATTTTGTAAATTATATTTACAGTTTACAGCTGAGTAAACCTGGCCACTAAGATTAAAGGTGGAGGTGAAAAACCTGAGAGGAATAAGGGACATAACAGAGGGTTATGAACTGAACACTGTGGCACTGCATAGACAGAAACAGAGAAAAGGATAGCCAAGTGGAAGTAGAACCATGTTTGATGAGAGCTGGAGTTCACAGCATTGCTGGCTCCACTACCAAGGACTGGAACAGAGTGTTGAAGGCTGAATGAGGAGAGAGGATGAGCCAGTAGCAGCAGAAAGGAGAAGGCTGTTAGCTGCATGGAACAGACTAGTTTCCTTGCTGTGGTCAGTGAAACCCAGACTGAGATCCACTGGGAAGAATACAGTGCATGGTGACTGAAGAGAAGCGCAGAACTGAGTGAAATGCAGTGGCTCCAATTTGCAGGAACTGGAAGGTGCCAGAGAAAAAGCAGCTAATGGTGGCATTTCAGGGAGGTAGTGTGGGGAGACAGAATCAGATGATAGAAGGATGAGGGATTAAAGAATGAATGAACTCAGAGGAGATGTATGTACCACATGCAGCAGCTAAAAGTATTCCAAGTAGGGCGATACAAGTCTAAATGCATGTTGCACAAGATCATATAAATGTACGAATAGAAGAGTTAACATCATCGCATACTGTACCTTATTGGCGTTTTCCAGTAAAACTGATAGAACTAAACAAAAGAAAATTAACTAGCTAATCCCAAATAATCATTTCTCTGAAGAGCCTTGTTGAGGAAGTGATCAGAGATCTTACCGTCCCTGGAGAACACACCAGCCACAGTATGGATCTTTCAGTGTCAAACACGATTCACAGTCCAAGTACTGTGAACATTCTAATATGGGAACCTTTACCACCTGCCAGAGAAAGACAAATTAATCTAGTGAAATTCCAGCTGAAAACCCAGCAGCTCCACCCACAAGTCCTACAACTTCTGCTCATTCAACATCCTGTTAGCTACCAGAATCATCTGAAACTAAAGAAACAGGAGCCAAATGTTCAAAAGTGGCTGTTTCCCATATTAGTAGAAGAGAAATTTGTCTCATTGGATGGTGTTGGCTGCTACAAAAATGCCAAGGCAGAGCTAAGACACAGGTGCTGCTATTATATAAACTACTAGTAGTACAATCTTTTTCAAAGGCGGAAAACTCTGGTATTGTGAAAAGGTCAGATTTTAATGTCACAGAAAGACTGATGCACAATAGATTCCATCCCTCTTTTCTCACAGAAGTTGTTGCAGTACAGAGTTATGCAATGGATCCTTGATGACACCCTGCAGTATGTGCTTCAGTTCAGTTCCCAATAAATATTATAGTGGACCGCCTGGTCTAGTATAGTTAAGGTATAGGCCAGCTGTTTGTTTAAACCTCAATTCTTCTAAGTGCTCTAAAATCTACATAGTTACTCAGATTGCCTTGAAATTTGATATGGCTCATCGGGCACTGGTCAGGGTGTTCCAAATTTGTGGTCATTTTGACCAAGGGGTTCCCAAAATACAAACCCCCAAAAAAGTATTTTCTTAATGTTGACATATTTTTGCCCAAACCTAGGGATCAAACCATGGCTCTGATCCTGATACAAGGCTCTCACTCACTTGAGGGTTTCCCCCAAAGAGTGCATGGCACCCACTAGCCTTCTGGGGGAGCAAAATTCAGAATGGTATTAGCCGAAGAGCTTGGCTCCTAATTTACCCTCATGCCTAATGCTCACAAGCAAATAAGATTACACTGAACATGCAAAGATAGAGAAGCCAAGAGAGTTTGTAGTTTAGGAAGTTTAATGGTACCTAGATAGCTCATGGGGATAAGCAGATGACTTAGATCCTAAACTGTGCCCAGCTAATGACACTTCAAATCCCCGGTAGGGCAAACATCTGGAAAAGGTCTGAGCTGGAAGGGCTACATGTTGCACGAAATGGTAGGGGAGAGGTTGGAGAAGAAAAGAAACACCCCCGTCTTCTCTCATGCATGTAAATTTACTAAGCCCATGTAATAAAGCTCTCAAGATTTTGGGACATATAGACGATGTCTGAAATTTCTCTCACTGGCTCTGTTAACAACTACACACTTAAATGCATGATCATTATCCCCATTCCACTATCACAAAATGTACAGGAGAGAGAGGAGCACTTAGGAATCATAGAGTAATGGTGTTGAGAGACTCCTGCACTGCAACTATTGCTGGCTCTGGCAGTGGCCTGCTGAGTGACCTTGGGCAAGTCTCTTCACCTCCCTGACATTTTCCTTAATCAACAAGTGTTGTAGCCAACATGGAGGAATTCTACATTAGATCTTGACAGATAAAGAAGGTCTGATCACAGAACTAAAATTAATGGTAATTTAGGTACACGTGATCATGATTTGATCATATTTCTAATGTGGACCATCATAATAAAGACCAGACCAGGGATATAAATATATACTTGGTGCTTTAAAAATGCCAATTTCACAAAGCTGAAAACATTTATCAGCCAAATCTGCTGGGAGGAAGAATTCAATCAGAAAAATATAAATGATCATCCAAAATTGTTTAAGATCACTTTCACAGACGCCCAAAAAGCCACAATCCCACAACTGAGGAAGAAGGGTTAAAAATCTGACCTGGTTTAGGGGGGAAGTGAAGGCAGCTATAAAAAAACTGAAAAAGATCTATATTTAATGGAAGAGAGGGGAAGTTGATAGTAATGAATATAAATCAGAAGCTAGGAATTGTAGAAAATTGATAAGAGAAGCAAAGGGACACAAGGAGACATCTATGGCTAACAGAATTAAGGACAATAAGGAGGCGCTTTTTAAGTACGTTAGGAACAAAAAATATCCTAACAACGGTATTGGTCCATTAATAGATGGAAATGGTAGAATTATCATAAACAACACAGAAAAGACAGATGTCTTCAATAAATATTTCTGTTTTATATTTGGGAAGAAAATAGATGATGTAGTCATATCATATGATAACACACTTTCTATTCCACTAGTATCTCAGGAGAAACAGCAACTACTAAAGTTAGATATTATAAAATCAGTTAGTCCAGATAATCTGCATCCAAGAGTTTCAAAAGAGCTGGCTCAGGAGCTTGCTGGGCCGTTAATGTTGATTTCAATAAGTCTTGGAATACTGGGGAAGTTCCAGAAGATTAGAAGAAAGCTACTTTAAAAAGGATAAATGGGATGACCCAGGTAATTGTAGGCCTGTCAGTCAGACATCAACTTCGGCAAGATAGCAGAGCGGCTCATATGGGACTCGATTAATAAAGAATTAAAGGAGGTTAATATATTTAATGCCAATCAATATGAGTTTATGGAAAACAGATCCTGTTAAACTAATTTGATTTTTTTTTTAATGAGATTACAAGTTTGATTGATAAAGGTAATAGTGCAGATGTAATATCCGGAGACTTCTGTAAGTCATTTGACTTAGTAGGCATGACATTTTAAAACCTGAATGATACAAAATTAATATGGCACACATTAGATGGATTAAAAACTGGCTATCTGACAGGTCTCAAAAATTAATTGCAATGGGGAATCATTATTGAATGAGTGTGTTTCTAGTGGAGTCCTATAGAGATCAGTTCTTGGACCTATGCTATTTAAAGTTTGCAGATGACACAGAAATTGGGGGAGTGGTAAATAATGAAGAGGACAGGTCACTGATTCAGAGTGCTCTGGACTGCTTGGTAAACTGGGCACAAGTAAACAATGTGCATTTTAATATGGCTAAACGTAAATGTATATATCTAGGAACAAAGAATGTAGGCCATACTTACTGGATGGGGGACTCTATACTGGGAAGCAGTGACTCTGAAAACGATTTGAGGATTGGTGGATAATCAGCTGAACATGAGCTCCCAGTGTGACATTGTGGCCAAAAGAGCTAATGCAATTCTGGGATACACAAATGGGGGAATCTCAAGTATAAGGTGTAAGTTTATTTGACCTCTGTGTTTGGCACTTGTGTGACCGCTGCTGGAATACTGTGTTCAGTTCTGCTGCCACAATTCAGGAAGGATGTTGATAAACTGGAGAGGGTTCAGAGAAGAGCCATGAGAATGATTAAAGGATCAGAAAACATGACTCAAGGAGCTCTAGTTATTTAGCTTACCAAAGAGAAGGTTAAAGGGGAACTTGATCACAGTCTATAAGGACCTACGTGGGGAACAAATATTTAACAATCTGCTCTTCAATCTAGCACAGAAAGGTGTAACGCAATCCAATACCTGGAAGTTGAAGATAGACAAATTCAGACGGGAAATAAGACGTAAATTTGTAATAGCGAGAGTAACTAACCACTGGACAAGTTACCAAGGATCACAGTAGATTCTCCATCACTGACCATTTTAAAATCAAGAGTGGATGTTTCTCTAAAACCTATGCTTTAGGAAATATTTTGGGGGAATCTATGGCTTGTGTTATACAGAAGTCAAACTAGATGACCACAATGGTTTCTTCTGGTCTTGGAATCTACGAATTTGTAAATAATGTATGGACCTGAGCCTCAGTTTCCCATATGTAAAATGGGGATAATGATGTAAAGTTCTTTGAGATGTACTGATGAAAAGCGCTATATAAAAGCTAGGTCTTTTTGTTACTGTCTAGACACAGTAGTTTATCTACTGCAAACCTAGATGAGAACTGTGATGAACTGGGGTTATGTCTGTATAAATGATGAATTCTGATTGATATTGTGAAGTTGTACTGTGAAAACCTGCTTTATCATGAATGCTTATACGTATGTCGATCCACCATAGCTGACAGGACCTGTAGCGGTTACACACCAGACAGATACTACAAAAGGTGCTTAAGACCTAATGACCCTAGTCTGGTGAAAACATCTGGGAACAGTGGGTGAGCTGCATCCTTAGAAAACCAGTTTAGCTGACTCCTCTGAAGGGAGGGGGGGAAGGTAGGAACAGTGGCAATTTACCAGGAGTAGAATAAAAAGACCAGGTGACCAGGAGAGGTTTAAATAAAAGAAATACACAAGAACAGGGGGAGTCAGACAAGAAGCAGCAGCTTGGGGCAAGAGAGAGCATGGTCACAGAAGCTGGATAAGGGGCTCCAAGGGAGAGGTCATTCAGCATTTAGCAGCCTCATGAGACAGGGAGTCTCTGCCCTGTTTCCTGAGGCCAGATAACCACAAGAACTCTGGACAACCCAAGGGATTCATACCCCAGCCAAAAGAATGCCCTGCAATGCTGAGGAAACTGAGGCAGGGACATGCGTTTAATCCTGTGGTTTACATTATTACGTATAAAAGAGCATAAAGGCATTAGACTATACAAAGTGCATGTGTGTTGTCTGCTTCAGGACTACTGCATGGCCCTGGGAATTAAACTGTACATCAGAAACGTCACTTCTTTGGGGCAAAGTTTTGGGAGAGGGGGATGTTTATGTAACTGTGGTCAGTGCTGATCCTGGGTCCTAGGACAGGTGGGTTTGAAGCCCTGTGATGCACATTCATCCTGCAGGGTTTAATGCAAGCCAGATGGGCCAATTAACAAATTAGGTAGCTAATTAAGGAGGCTCAGAAGGGGCTGCTGGGATAAAGCAGACACTCCCAGGAGAAAGGGAGGAATGAGTGGAGACTGCAGCCTGCAGTCAATCCCTGGGAAGAAAGAGGAGGCTTTGGGAACTGGTAGGCCTAGGAAGAAAAGGGAAACCAGTAGTCGGAAGCAGCCCAGGGATAGAGCAGTGAGGCTAGAGAAAGAGGGCCCAGACTGCTGGGCTGAACCCAGAGAAGAGGGCGGGCCCGGGTTCCCCTACCAGCCACTGGGTGAGTGGCACCAAGACAGTGAGCGGGAAGACTGCCTCAGACTATTGAGGAGCTAACCCCGCCCAGAAGCGGAGAACACAGATAGTGACAAGGCCAGAGGGTCAAGCCATGGAGAGGATATTGTGGTTCCTGAGGCCGCGAGAGGGGCTACAAGCAGATAGCAGAGACGAAATGACAGTGTGCAAACTGCAGCTGGGAAATGGGGGCAGCATCGGCCTCAAGCTAATCCCCAGAGTACCAGGAGAAGGCACCAGCCCAGCAGCGAGTGATGCGCCCTGTGACAAGCCCCATTTCCAAGACGTGGTAGCAGTCCGAGAGTCAGTGCCCAGGAAATGTGCCAAAGAAGCCAAGGGAGGAAGCAGTGCTGCAGCCTGCTGAGGTTTTAGAAGTGTAACACATGCCAGGGGATCCAGAGCTCAGAAGCTTGGATTCTCCTCACAGCAGTCCTAGTGGATGGCCAGAAAGGAGTACTCACTAGGATCTGTGACAACTACAACTGCCTAAATGGCTACTAACTCCTACAAACATTCCTCTTTCTCTTTTAAAAAAAAAATTAGGAAATTCGCTGATGGAAGGCATCATTAATGCAGAGTTAAGGTTGTCTGGCGGTATCTCATGCCCTCAAAAATATCAAGTTCAGCAAAAGTCAAACCTTTGAAAGAGAGGAAATACAGAGTTAAGGTACACGCCAACAAAACATTAAATCTGCCCTCTTTGAGTAAAGACCCAATACTTCCATAGCTCACATACCTGCACTCTGCTTTTCCAGAAAGTGCATATCACTCAGGGAATTGGGCATGTGACAACTGCAGCAGAGTAATATGCCTTCTCTTTTCTAAGGCAAAATTTGTTTTTAGGTGAGCTGTTCTGAACAGGAGCTACCTACACTATTCTACACTCAAGCATTGGGCAACCACACACTGGTTAAATTTTACAACTCCCTCACCCCCTTTTACACCCCCTTCATTCTTACTCATAGGATTCCAACTAACATTACACTTTCATTTACCTATCATTAAACACACTGACTGGGTTTCATATCCCACCTCACTGCTGACAATCCCCATGGCAAGCATAGCCCTGTACCCCCACTCCTGACGCAACCTACACAACTCAGTGCTGAACTGATGCATTCCTTTGATCACATATGGTGGAGCAAAGACTTACATGTCCTCATATCACCATCATAGCTCTGTGATGCTCCTTAAAGAAATCTCCAGACCTCTTCAGATCACAATCACATCTCTATCAAGCTGCTCCAGCTAATGCCTCCACTATTCAGTATAGCTATTCTTAACACAGCGAATGCAGAATGCAGTTAATTCCCTGGGGCTATTCCCAGCCCGGGGGGTGGGGGGGTGGGCAAGGCAGAGTTAAGGTTGTGTTGGTGTGTACTTTAACACTCAAGGAAGACAAGACCGCTAAGGAGATGGTCCATCAATGGCTGTTAGCGAGGATGGGCAGGGATGCAAAACCATACTCTGAAGTGTCCCTAGCCTCTGTTTACCAGAAGCTGGGAATGGGCGACAGGGGATGGATCACTTGAAGGATCACAGGATCACTTGAAGAGGAGACACTAAATGAATTTTTTGCATCAATCTTTACTGCAGATGACGAGAGGGAGATTTCCACATCTGAGCTATTCTTTTTAAGTGACAAATCTGAGGAACTTTCTCAGATTGAGGTGTCAATAGAGGAGGTTTTAGAATAAATTGATAAATTAAATAGCAATAAATCACCAGGACCAGAGGGTATTCACCCAAGTGTTCTGAAGGAATTTAAATGTGAAACTGCAGAATTACTAAATGTGATATGTAATTTATCGCTTAAATTAGCCTCTGTATCAGATGACTGGAAGATAGCTAATATAAAGCCAATTTTTAAAAAAGGCTCCAGAGGCCCTCTTGGCAATTATAGGCCAGTAAGCCTAACTTCAGTACCAGGGAAACTGGTTGAAACTATAGTAAAGAACAGAATTATCAGACACACAAATGAACATGAAAAGTTGGGGAAGAACCAACATAGCTTCTGTAAAGGGAAATCATGCCTCACCAATCTATTAGAATTCTTTGAGGGGGGTCAACACGTATTGGACAAGAGTGATCCAGTGAATATAATGTACTTGGACTTTCAGAAAGCCTTTAACAAGGTTTCTCACCAAAGGGTCTTAAGCAAAGTAATCAGTCATGGGATAAGAGGGAAGTCCTCTAACAGATGAGTAACTGGTTGAAAGATAGGAAACAAAGGGTAGGAATCAATGGTCAGTTTTCACAGTGGAGAGAGGTAAATAGTGGGTTCCCCAAAGGAGTCTTACTGGGACCAGTGCTGTTCAACATTATAAATTATCTGGAAAAGGGGTAAATTGTGAGATGGCAGTTTGCAGATGATACAAAATCACTTAAGATAGTTAAGTTCAAAGCAGACTGTGAAGAGTTACAGAGGGATCTTACAAAACTGGGTGTGTGGGTAATAAAATGGCAAATGAAATTCAACGTTGAGAAATGCAAAGTCATGCACATTGGAAAACATAATCCCAACTCTACATACAAAATAATGGAGTCTAAATTAGCTGTTACCACTCAAGAAAGAGATCTTGGAGTTATAGTGGATAGTTTCTGAAAACATCTGTTCAATGTGCAGTTGTCAAATAAGCTAACAGAATGTTAGTAACCATTAGGAAAGGGATAGATAAGAAGACAGAAAAGATCATAATGCGACTTTATCTATCCATGGTACACCCTCACCCTGAATACTACATGGAGTTCTGGTCGCCACATCTCAGCTTGGAAAAGAGATGACTGAGGAGGAATTTACGACAGTTACTAACCTTTCTATAACTGTTGTTCTTCAAGATGTGTTGCACATGTGCATTCCATGTTAGGTGTGTGCACGCCCTGCGCATAGTTGCCAGAAATTTTTCCCTCAGTGGTACACATCAGGTCAGCTCTAGCACCCTCTGGTGCCACGCGCTCATGGAGCAGTATAAGGGGACTGGCCAACCCCACACCTTCTCAGTTCCTTCTTGCCAACTAATTTTGTCAGAGGGGTAGGACAGTGGGTCATGGAATGGACATGTGCAACACATCTCAAAGAACAATAGTTACAGAAAGGTTAATAACTATCTTTTCTTCTTCGAGTGCTTGCATAGGTCCATTCCATGTTAGGTGACTCATAAGCAGTACCCTAGGAGGTGGACTTACAGTTCATGGACATGAAGACTGCAACATTGCCATACCAAACCTGGCATCATCAATAGCTTGCTTGGTCATGGCATAGTGGGAAGAAAAAGTATGCACCAACAACAAGGTCGCCACTCTGCAAATGAACTGGACTGGGATCTGAGCCAGGAACGCCACTGAGGAAGCTTGTGCTCTCATAGAATGGGCAGTCAGGATGGCAGGTGTTGGGATGCCCACCTCCTCACAGCATGTGTGAATGCAGGAAGTGATCCAGGATGAAATTCTCTAAGCCGAAATGGGTAGGCCTTTCATCCTATCTGCTATTGCCACAAAGAGCTGTGTGGATTTACGGAATCGCTTGGTCCTTTCTATATAGAAAGCTAGACCATCCCTAACATCCAGCATGTGCAGATGCTGCTCCTCCCTATTCTTGTGAGGTTTCGGGAAGAAAACTATCAGGAAAATGGTCTGATTACTATGAAACTGTGAAACCACCTTCGGGAGGAATGCGGGTTGGGAGCGAAGTTGTACCTTTGTCCTTAAAGAACACCATGTATGGGGGTTCTGAAGTAAGGGCACTAATCTCTGAGACCATCCTTGCTACCAGAAAGGTGACCTTCCAGGAAAGCTACAATAGAAGGCACGATGCCAGCAACTCAAAGGGAGGGCCTGGGAATCTTGACAGGACCAGGTTTAAGTTCCACGGGGGAATGGGTTCCCGGATCTGCGGGTATAGCCCTTCTAAGCCCTTGAGGAAGCGAATGGACATTTCGTGTGAAAAAACTGACTGACCCACCACCGGAGGGTGGAAAGCTGAGATGGCTGCTAGGTGTACTTTAATAGATGAAATAGCTAGGGCTTAGTGTTTCAGCTGAAGAAAATACTCCAGCAGAGTCTGGAAAGTGACCTAATGGTCGAGAGGCCTCGATTGGATGACCAAATGGAGAAACACTTCCACTTGGTGAGGTAACATGGCAGACTTGCTCCGAACAGGCGTTTAACCATGGAACTTCCACATGGTCAGGTGGAGGGTGTTGAGGTTCGGGTAGAGCATTCAGCCATGATCTTGCGAGATCAGGTCCAGGAGGGGAGGGAGTGGCATTGGGGTCGATACTGACAAGTCCAATAACATATCAAAGCAGTGCTGGCGTGGCCAGGCTGGACCTATAAGAATAACTCTTGCCCTGTCCCGGTTCACCTTCAGTAAGACTTTGTGCACGAGAGAAATGGGGGGAAAGGCATGGAACAGGTGCTTTGCCCAAGGGAGTAGGAAGGCATCATTGAGTGAGCCTGGTCTGTGGCCACACAGAGGGCAAAACTGTTGACATTTCCTGTTCTGCCTGGTCGCAAACAGGTCTATCAGGGTATTTCCCCACCACTGAAAAATGACCCTTGCTATGTCGGGGCAAAGGAACCACTCTCGGTGAGAGAAGAAAGACCTGCGGAGCTGAACTGCCAGTTCGTTCTGGACTCCTGGAAGATGAGAAGCTTCAATGTGGAACGAGTGCTTCACGTAGAACTCCCACAAGCGAACGGCCTCTTTACAGAGGGGGGAAGAGCGGGCCCCTCCCTGCCTGCTGATGTAAAACATGGTGGCTGTGTTGTCTGTAAGGACTTGTACAAGCTTGCTTGCAATGTAGGGTAAAAACACCTCGCATGCTAGGCGGACCGCTCTGAGCTCTCTGACATTTATACGTAAGAAGAGCTCTTCCTGGGACCACAGACTTGGTGTCCTGAGGTGCCCCAGGTGAGCCCCCAACTCAGCTTGGATGCATCTGAGATTACGAATATTGAGGGCTGGGGTCTGATGAAGGGAACGCCCAAGCCTACTGACCGGGAGTCCCTCCACCAGTCAAGGGGGGCAGAAACTGTGAGCACCAAGTCCAAATGATGATGTTTCGGTAAGTACACCAAGGCTAACAAAGCCTGAAGGGATCTGAGGCGCAGCCTCGCATGCTGCACCACGTGTGTGCACGCAGCCATGTAACCCAACAGCCTGAGGCAGAAATTGGCTATTGTGACTGGGTGGACTTTGACCTGACATATCACTGACTGGAAGCAGGCTTCTGGGAGGAAGGCCCTGGCTCAGGTAGAATCAAGCACCACTCCAATAAACTCTATTCTCTGTACCAGGAGGAGTGTTGACTTCTGCTCGTTTATCAGCAGGACCAGTGCTCGAAAGGTTATTTGGACAAGGTAGATTCTGGCTTTCACCAGGGTCTTGGACCTTGATCAGCCAGTCATCGTGGTATGGATATACTTGCACCCCTTGCCTTCACAGGAAGGCTGCCTCTACTGCCATGCATTTCATGAAGACCCGAGGGGTTCCTGAGAGGCAAAACAGGAGGACGGTAAACTGGTTGTGGGTCTGGTTCACGACGAACCTGAGAAACCTTCTGTGGCCTTGGAAAATGGAGATGTGGAAATAGGAAACTTTCAAATTGAGGGCGGCATACCAGTCCCCTGGATCCAGGTAGGGAATGATGGAGGCCAGAGAGACCATGCAGAACGTCAGCTTTTTGAGATAACTGCTGAGGCAAAGCAAGTCTAGGATGAGTCGAAAGCCCCCTTTGGAATTAGAAACAGCAGGAATAAAATCCTTTTCCTCTCAGATTCTGAGGTACGTCCTCCACGGCTCCTACCCAGAGGAGGGCTTGCACATCCTGGGATAAAAGTTGCCCGTGAGAAGGGTCCCTGAAGAGGGACAGAGATTGGGGGCAGGAGGGAAGGGTGGAAATAAACTGAAGCATATAACCTTCCTCCACCATACTCAGCACCCAACAGTCTGTGGTGATAAGGGACCATGCAAAGCTGAAGCGGGAGAGATGGTCCAAAAACAATAGGGGAACAGGATCCGGTATAGGAACTGGTATAACGCCCTCAGGCACCTCATCAAAAGTTCTGTTTGGAGCCTCCTGAATATCTGGGAGGGCCAGGTAGCGAGACTGAAGCGGACAGGAGCATTTGTCTGCGCCTATAACCTCTGCTTCACTTTTTGAACAGGTCCTGACAGGAGGCAGAGGTGAAAAGCGGGCCAGTTGTTGGGTCCTGAAGTGCTTCCTTGAAGGTGCTGGGGCATAGAGACCCAGGGACTTGAGGGTGGCTCTGGAGTCCTTCAGGCTGTGGAGCCTTCTGTCTGTTTTCTCCGAGGGGAGCGAAGCTCCCTCGAATGGAAGGTCCTGAAGAGACTGTTGAACCTTAAACTCTGATATAGAGTCCCAGACGTTGAAATTGTATCTCCCTAGCAATACTACTAGTTGGAGATGTGGAGCTGTAAACCACCAATAGAATAAACCTTTCTACCAAAAAGGTCCAGCTTTTTTTATTCTTTTTCCTTAGGGGTGGCCCCTTGCAGCCCCGCCTGTCTCTTTCATTGGCCTTCAAGACCAGAAGGGACCCAGGAGGGGGGTGGGAGTATAAGTACTCGTAGCTTTGGTGGGAACAAAGTACTTCTTCTCTGCTCTCTTTGAACTGGGGGCCAGAGAGGACAGTGTGTGCCAGAGGGTTTTGACTGGCCCCATGATGACCTCATTGAGAGGTTGAACCACCTTCAACAGGGCCATCGCAGCCAAGATGTCGAACAGGCTGCGTGAGGACCTCCACTTCCAGCCCTAAGTTCAAGGCCACTCTCTTCAATAGCTCCTTCTGAGCCTTGAAGTTGTCCTGGGGCCTCAAACACTGACATCAAACATCCCTAACACTGCCTTGTCTGGGGAGGAGGCCTACACTGGCAGGTGGCTCTCCTTCTCTCCTTCTTCACTGACCAGAACCCGCTGCTCCAGGGCCTGGGTCAGACGCTGCATGGTGTGACCGAGGAGTCCGCCTCTCCGACACCATCAAGTAGGAACAGCCTGAATGAGGGCCAGGCATCAGGGGGAAAACCCCATGGGTTTCAAAAAGGCCACTGCATTTGCATGGGCCAATGCCCACTGCACCAGGCACTTGGAGGAACCCCCGTACCAGGATCCACTGCCATGTAGGGCTGACTGGTGGGGCACTGGTAACGGCCCCTCGGCTGGGTGCACGACTCCACTTCAAACTCCAATGATGAGTCATCTTTCAGGGACCATGGAGGTGCTGTACCCGTCAGCTCCAAGAGCCAGTGCCAAGGATCCGGGGATTGGTGCTAAAGTGGGGAAGCCTGTGTCGACATCAGCAGGGCCACTTCCCTCTAGATGGTACTGAGGGCAACATGCTCTCTTCTGTTTGCTCTCATCACCGGCACCAACTCTTGCACCGCCCGCAACGGTGGTACCGAAAGCACCAGCAAGTCCCTGGCCGCAATGAACGCATCCCACCATCCCGCAGGCACCATGATGTTCCCCAGGTGCCAATGGCTGATCCGGCACTGCATTCAACACAGCCTGTAAACAGGGTGGACTCAACGGTGCAACCAGCAGAGCAGGGGCAGGGGAATGGCCAGACACAGACAGCACTCCACTGCGCTCCTTGTGCTTGTTCTTGCTTGTTCTTTCTTAGATCTAGGGAATGCCACCTCTCAGACCGCTGCTTCTTATCCTTCTTTCTCAGCACCAGTGCGGTGCCAAGAGTCCTGTGCAGCAGGAGGAGCACTCCTTACTGACGCCGAGGTACTTGGCACCAAGTCCGACCAACTCGGCTCCAAAGTTGGTCTGAGTTCCCTTCCATCAGGAGAGACTTTAACCTGGCTTCCCAATCCTTCTTCATAACCCAGCTTCAACTGGCAGCAGATCTGACAGCGATCTCATACATGAATCTCCCCCAAGCACTTTAGACAGCTGGAGTGCAGGATGCTCACAGGCATGGGCTTGCCGCAGGAGGCACAGGGTTTGAAGCCCGGAGACTGGGGCATGTCCAGGTATGAGAGCGGCGGAAACGCAGCTAATAGTTGCGAGAGTCCAACTAAGTCCTACCTGAGAAACAACAACTGGTTGAGAAAGAAATGGGATAGAGAAACAGCGAAAAACACCGAGAATCACCTGCTGAAGCAAGAGGAACAGTTCCAGCAATCATTAGCGGTGGTAAGAAGGAACCGAGAGGGTGCAGGGTCAGCCAGCCCCCTTATACTGTGCCATGAGTGCGCGGCACCAGAGGGTGCTAGAGCTGACCCGACCCGTACCACAGAGGGAAAATTTCCTGGCAACTGTGTGCAGAAGAGAGGTCTATAAAATCATGAATGGTGTGGAGAAAGTGAATAAGAAAGTGTTATTTACCCCCTAGGGGAAGCTAGGTCACCAGCTGTTGAGGTCTCCTCTTTCTCTCCCTGGAGAGAGGGCTGAGGATTGAAGGACATTGTAGGTAGATGTGCTGCACAGGGATTGTGAAGATGGCTTGGTGGTGGTTACATAAATAAAAACCTCACACAAGTGTTGACAATTAAGAGACATCCAAGACTGGGAGTGAACCCAAGGCAAGGCGGGAAAGGAGCTTGCCCTGTTACAGACCCTAAGTTCTTTTTCTCCACACTGCTAACATATCCGTTACTATCTAACTGTCGGTCTCTGTAGCATAACAACCCCCTTTTACGCTCATCCATCATTGCTGACATAACTACATGACTGGTGCACAAGGGCTGAGATACCAATCCCTGGGATGGCAGGATTCCCATCATATTTCACAGCCATGGCATGAGGCCAGGCCCCTGTGGCCACAGCCTGAGGCTGACTACAGACACCACTTTCCCTCAGGACATACTGTGGGCCCCAAGTGCTTTCATTCCTTTGCAGTAGGGATTTCATTGCTCTCACCATTGACTGGGTCATGACGTACAGGTGCTGCTGCGACTGGTCAAAGAGCAGGTCTCCACTCACCATGCTGTTCAAGTGGATGACTAGAGAAGCATATGTATTAGCATCTCCCATTGCTCCTAAGTACACCTGTAAGAGACAGAGTCGTAGTCGGCAGGCAGGCAAAATGAAGAGGGAAGTGGGTGGCCAGACAGGTTTGTGGACAGCTGCTGTTTGTCTTATCTCCTTGTTACATCTTGTCATAAACTAGACTGTAATTACTCTGGAGCAGAGACAGTCTCTTATCTGTACAGTGCCCAAAACAATGGGCTCCCACAGCCTGATTGGTGGCCCTAGGTGCTACAGAAATGTAAATGTATAACAATAATGGGGAAAGGAGATATACAAATGGATGAGCAGGTAGGTATGTGGGCAGGCGAAGGGGAAAGTGCGCTTTTGCAAACAGATTTGAGGGCTGATGGGCAGACATCTGAACAGGCAGAGAGGAGTGGACGAGTCAATAAGTGAACAAGTGGTCTGGTGGATGGGAGAAAAGTGAATGAATGAAATTAGCAGGGCAATTGCCACCTCCTGGACATAGCTATTGACTGATGTAGTGCTTAAACCACAAGATTTTTCAGGATAGTTTGTGTGTTCACAGGGTGTAGGATGCCCCATCCTGGCCACGCCAGTCCCATGAAAACCCTGAGATTATAGCTGAGGTGGTCAGTCATGGGTATCTGGGAACCATAAACTTGCTGTGGAAAGAACTAGTTATCAAGCCACTGAGTGACCATCATGAGAGAACATGCTGTAATCACATCCATCACTGCTGCCTACTGGGAACACTAAGGTCTGGAGTCGGGGCTTGGTGGTGAGAGTTTCGGATCTTGGTCCTTGTGGTACTAGGAAGGGGGAGACAAGGCAGGGAAATGTTGGGGAAAACAGCTGGAAGATGTAGTGAGGAAAAGAGCTTCCCCGTTAGCTGAGGCTGTTTTTCCATTATATGTCACACAAGTTTGCATTCAGGGGGTGGAGTTGAACCTACACTTCTTTGGAGTTACCATATAACAGCAGTGGTGAGAATTACTCTTCTTTGCTATGTGGGCAGAGGTGAAAGTGGGCCGGTATGCCGTACCAATAAGAGGTGGCTGCTGGTACGGGCCTGTACATAGGTGATGTTAAAGTGCTGCCGCGCGTGGCAGCACACTAAGATCATTGCCCCTTTTGCCCCCCCAGGGGCTGCCGGGGGAAGGGAGCGGGGCAAAAGGGGCAGCTGCCCTGGGTCCTGGTGATTTAAAAGGGCCTGGGGCTCCTGGCCACTGCTGCCAGTACTGCGGCAGCATCCAGAGCCCCTGGCCCTTTAAATCGCCACCGGAGCCCCTGCCGACATGGGCCGGGCAGCACTGAAGGGCTGGCTGGGGGAGGCTGAGGCCCCGCCCCTTCCAGGAGCCCTGAGCCGGGCCCCCGTACCAGTAAGACTTTTAAGTTTCTTTCATTCATGTACGTGGGGCTATGAGATTGGGACCATCTCTTTCAGCTATGAATCTCTATGCCTTGACAGTAGACACTGCAACATGCTCTACCTGGAGGTATATCTTAAATCAACCCAGAAACTGAAAAGTGTGGAAACTGTGATAACCTAATTGGTATGTGGTGTGCCTCTTGCTAGCAGCATATGGAGCGTTTGTTCTAGGGCCTGTACTGGCTGCCTACAGGTTTCCAGGGGAAATTTATAGGAGCTAAGTTTGGTCTATAGAGACCTAAGTGTCTTAAGTTATATTGCATTGAGGAACGATGACCATGTGGTTAAGGTTCTGGACTGGAACTCAGGACACCTAGGTTCTGTTCAAAGCTCTGTCACAGGCTGTGTGTGACCTCAGGCAAATCACTCTGTGCCTCAGCTCTCCATATGTAATGGGGAATATTCTTTATTTCAGGGGATTTGTTAGGAACAATTCAGTGTTTCTGAGGCTTTAACGACATGGTCAGAAGGACTAAATAAGCACCTAGACAGAGACATACTGCTGTAACTGTGGCCAGTAAAGGCACTTGAATGGTTGTCCTGTTGGTATAAGAGAGAGGGAACTGCCAGCAGGGTATTCTCCGTGAGGGGCCTCCATTTGGAATTTATTCTCATGGCTGATCTCAGATTGCACTAACCTGTCAGCAACCAAGGCCTCATCTATGTATTCAAGGACGGTTGTGATACAAGACACAAAAGGGATGAAGGATGGTTGAGTAGTTAGTATGCTAGCTTGGAACTTAGGAGACCCAGAGTCAATTCCCTGCTCTTGCACAAACTCCTATATGACTGTGTGTAAGTCACTTGGGCCCAGATTCCCAAAGGTATTCAGGCTCCTTCCATTGTTAGGAAGTGGGTCATTTGTGGGTCTTGGCCTTAGTCACTCCATGCCTCAGTTTCCCATCTGTAAAATGGGATAAAAGCATTACACTATCTCACTGGAGTATTGTGAGGATAAACACATTAAAGATCTCAGGTGCTCAGATACTATGGTAATGACTGCCATATACCTAAGAAAGATCACTGGCATTTGCGAGTGGGTTGGGATGGTTGGTTATTTTGTGGTTTGGGGAAAATGAAGGGGTTTTTTTTAAGAAAGTAATTATTTTTAGATACAGGCCCAGGATAGAGGGCTTTTTCTTTGTGTTACAAATTTATGTATTTATATGGCAGACTCAAACACTCAGTGGCAATCCTAGAGATGGACACTCAAAGAAGAGGTTTAAAGCAAGAGTAGAGTACAGCTCTTAAAAGCCTTGCAGAGTAGCACCAGTACTGGCTCAGAGAAGATTATAACCGAAACTGTGTTTTGTATAAGCAGTTCTGCTTATTTTTAGGGATCCATGTCAGTCATGGAGGTCACGGAAGTTACGTATTCCGTGACATTCCATAACCTCCGGGCCTTCTGCAGTGGCCAGTGTGGCTGACCCTGGGGTTGCCCGAGCAGCTGGCCACAGGGCCAGTTGCTCAGGCGGCCCCAGGGACAGCCACACTGGCCACTGCTGGAGTGGCTCTGTAGCCAGCTGCACTGGCTGCTGCTCAGGCAGCCGTGGGCAGCAGCCACTTCAGCTGGCCCCAAGGACTGCCTGAGCAGTGGCCCCAGGGGTGGCCAGAGCAGCTGCTGCTCGGCGGCCTCCTGCAGCTGGTGCCACTGGCCCCAGGGCCCCCACCCCCGAGAGGTGCCCCCCCCGGCCTCCTCCCCCTCGAGCAGCAGCCCCCCAGCTAAAATTTAGTCAAGGGTATTTATAGTACAAGTCATGAACAGGTCACAGGCCATGAATTTTTGTTTATTGCCTGTGACCTGTCCATGACTTCTACTAAAAATACCCATGACTAAATTGTAGCCTTACTTATTCTTAATTGAGAGCATGCTGAGTTTGAGCACAAGCCATCAGATGGCGCTGCTATCCAGCAGAGACTTACTTCTCTGGAACAATGAATGGGCAAGACAGAAGTTGTTTCAGCCCTTAGTAATAATAGATTGTGGCATGTGAGTGACAAACATCACAGGGAGGCAGAACAATTCAGTGTCTTCTTGTAGGTTTGTCAAGATAATTGATCTGAGTGACTAAACAGTTCTACTTTGGGAATTATGATTCTCTGCAGTCTTTCCCAAGCCCCAGTGAAGTAGATCAGCATTAATATCCCGAATTTGCAGAGGAGGAAATTGAGGAACAGAGACATGACATGTCACCTAGGGAGTCAGTGGAAAATCTGGGAACCAAAGCCAGATCCCAACTCCGAGATTCATAGATTCATAGATTCTAGGACTGGAAGGGACCTCGAGAGGTCATAGAGTCCAGTCCCCTGCCCTCATGGCAGGACCAAATACTGCCTAGACCATCCCTGATAGACATTTATCTAACCTGCTCTTAAATATCTCCAGAGATGGAGATTCCACAACCTCCCTAGGCAGTTTATTCCAGTGTTTAACCACCCTGACAGTTAGGAACTTTTTCCTAATGTCCAACCTAAACCTCCCTTGCTGCAGTTTAAGCCCATTGCTTCTTGTTCTATCCTTAGAGGCTAAGATGAACAAGTTTTCTCCCTCCTCCTTATGACACCCTTTTAGATACCTGAAAACTGCTATCATGTCCCCTCTCAGTCTTCTCTTTTCCAAATTAAACAAACCCAATTCTTTCAGCCTTCCTTCATAGGTCACGTTCTCTAGACCTTTAATCATTCTTGTTGCTCTTCTCTGGACCCTCTCCAATTTTTCCACATCTTTCTTGAAATGTGGTGCCCAGAACTGGACACAATACTCCAGTTGAGGCCTAACCAGCGCAGAGTAGAGCGGAAGAATGACTTCTCGTGTCTTGCTCACAACACACCTGTTAATGCATCCCAGAATCATGTTTGCTTTTTTTGCAACAGCATCACACTGTTGACTCATATTTAGCTTGTGGTTCACCATAACCCCTAGATCCCTTTCTGCCGTACTCCTTCCTAGACAGTCTCTTCCCATTCTGTATGTGTGGAACTGATTGTTCCTTCCTAAGTGGAGCACTTTGCATTTGTCTTTATTAAACTTCATCCTGTTTATCTCAGACCATTTCTCCAATTTGTCCAGATCATTTTGAATTATGACCCTATCCTCCAAAGCAGTTGCAATCCCTCCCAGTTTGGTATCGTCTGCAAATGTAATAAGCGTACTTTCTTTGCCAATATCTAAGTCGTTGATGAAGCTATTGAACAGAGCCGGTCCCAAAACATACCCCTGCGGAACCGCACTTGTTATACCTTTCCAGCAGGATTGGGAACCATTAATAACTACTCTCTGAGTATGGTTATCCAGCCAGTTATACACCCACCTTATAGTAGCCCCATCTAAGTTGTATTTGCCTAGTTTATCAATAAGAATATCATGCAAGACCGTATCAAATGCCTTACTAAAGTCTAGGTATACCACATCCACCGCTTCTCCCTTATCCACAAGACTCGTTATCCTATCGAAGAAAGCTATCAGATTGGTTTGACATGATTTGTTCTTTACAAATCCATGCTGGCTGTTCCCTATCACCTTACCACCTTCCAAGTGTTTGCAGATGATTTCCTTAATTACTTGCTCCATTATCTTCCCTGGCACAGAAGTTAAACTAACTGGTCTGTAGTTTCCTGGGTTGTTTTTATTTCCCTTTTTATAGATGGGCACTATATTTGCCCTTTTCCAGTCTTCTGGAATCTCTCCTGTCTCCCATGATTTTTCAAAGATAATAGCTAGAGGTTCAGATACCTCCTCTATTAGCTCCTTGAGTATTCTAGGATGCATTTCATCAGGCCCTGGTGACTTGCAGGCATCTAACTTTTCTAAGTGATTTTTAACTTGTTCTTTTTTTATTTTATCTTCTAAACCTACCCCCTTCCCATTAGCATTCACTATGTTAGGCATTCCTTCAGACTTCTCGGTGAAGACCGAAACAAAGAAGTCATTAAGCATCTCTGCCATTTCCAAGTTTCCTGTTACTGTTTCTCCCTCCACACTGAGCATAGGGCCTACCCTGTCCTTGGTCTTCCTCTTGCTTCTAATGTATTGATAAAAAGTCTTCTTGTTCCCCTTTATTCCCGTAGCCAGTTTGAGCTCATTTTGTGCCTTTGCCTTTCTAATCTTGCCCCTGCATTCCTGTGTTGTTTGCCTATATTCATCCTTTGTAATCTGTCCTAGTTTCCATTTTTTATGAGACTCCTTTTTATTTTTTAGATCATGCAAGATCTTGTGGTTAAGCCAAGGAGGTCTTTTGCCATATCTCCTATCTTTCCTACTCAGCGGAATAGCTTGCTTTTGGGCCCTTAATAGTGTCCCTTTGAAAAACTGCCAACTCTCCTCAGTTGTTTTTCCCCTCAGTTTTGATTCCCATGGGACCTTACCTAACAGCTCTCTGAGCTTACCAAAATCCACCTTCCTGAAATCCATTGTCTCTATTTTGCTGTACTCCCTTCTACCCTTCCTTAGAATTGTGAACTCTATGATTTCATGATCACTTTCACCCAAGCTGCCTTCTACTTTCAAATTCTCAACGAGTTCCTCCCTATTTGTTAAAATCAAGTCTAGAACAGCTTCCCCCCTAGTAGCTTTTTCAACCTTCTGAAATAAAAAGTTGTCTGCAATGCAGTCCAGGAACTTATTGGATAGTCTGTGCCCCACTGTGTTATTTTCCCAACATATATCTGGATAGTTGAAGTCCCCCATCACCACCAAATCTTGGGCTTTGGATGATTTTGTTAGTTGTTTTAAGAAAAGCCTCATCCACCTGGTTGGGTGGCCTGTAGTAGACTCCTAGCATGACATCACCCTTGTTTTTTACCCCTTTTAGCCTAACCCAGAGACTCTCAACACTTCCGTCTCCTATGTCCATCTCCACCTCAGTCCAAGTGTACCACAAGTGCATCCTTCCTCCCAGAGATAAAGAAACAATGGGCACACAATAGGACAGTGTTCCAGTCCTGCCGGAGTGCTCTGGAATACCATTCCAGCACTCTTTTGGGGAATGGGAACAGCGTTCTGCTTCTTCTGCTAATTCTAACCACTTCCCAGCCTCCATGCAGGGGCTGAGTGGGGCCCCAATTCCAGTGCTGGTGGAGGGCTCCAGTCCTGGGCCAGGGGGTTCCCTCCCCTCACTGGATGCAAAGGGTCCTCCAAGCCAGCAGGTGCTGGGCCCCGGTAGGGGGCACTCAGAGGTGGGTCAGCACAGAGGGAGCCTGGGATGCTGTAGCTGTGTAGTAGTAGGATTTTATGTTTGTATTTTGCATCATTTAGAAGAAGGACAAAGAATAATAATGTAGCATGCATTAAATGTATTGGTGTATGATTTGACCATATCCTACCAGCCACCCTTTCTGAAAGCA
Organism: Emys orbicularis; assembly: GCF_028017835.1. Lineage (NCBI taxonomy): Eukaryota > Metazoa > Chordata > Testudines > Emydidae > Emys > Emys orbicularis. The sequence continues at coordinate 131,691,977 of NC_088689.1, forward strand.
GAAAGTAATGGCCTAGTGTGCCATGGGTAAAGATGCATCAGCCAGAATCTTGTGTTTGAAGCTGATTTCAAGGCAGTGACAGACCTTTAGGGTCACCATCGTGTTGTAGGTTTAGCATTTTGAAATAAGTAAAAGAATGCAATGATTGTTTTCTCCTGCATTGCAATTTGATGTTCCTGTTCAAATGCTTTGTGTAAATCAATCCTGTTTTGTGTGTGAATGAGGAAGGTGTGTGTTAGAAGATAAGTGCGAAGGCTATCACCGGACCAGATGTTCTAGGGAGGAATCAGGGACGGATGTAAAGGCGCCAGGAGATTGCAACACGCTCCTATTGAGATGTCAGAGGAGGGCAGATTGCCGACTCTAAAAGATGAGACAGGCACCCATCAATGGGGACAAGATAGCTGTGTTCAAACCCAGCATGGGGTAACTCCCTGAGAGAGTGATGAAAGAAAAAAATAAAGGATGAGAAGAACAATTTAAGAAAACAAGCACTCGTCAAACAGCAATTGATTACAGCATGACGGTGCAAAGCTCATTGGTCCCAATGAAGGAAGATCACTATATAAACAAGGTGCTTTGCCATGAAACTTTGGGTTCGTCCTGCCAAGACTTCCCCAGAGCATCGTGTCGCGACCGACAGAAACCGGCTCCTCTCTACCCATGATCAACCTAGCTGGCCACCAGGTTGATCCGGACTCTGGATTGGTAACTATAACATCAACTGGCGGGACAGTGTGTGTGTGTGTGTGTGAGATTGAATGCATATGCTAATTGTTGTATCTCCAATAAATGCGGCGTATTGCCATTTACCCTGAAAAAGATCCCGTGTGCTTCTTATAAGCATAACAGCTGGACCAGGCAAGTGAGCTTAGGGGCCAGATCCACCAGGAGCCCAGAGCGGAACTGGAGTTGGGCGATGTTGGGAGCTAGACAGAAAAGCCGTCCAGACAGCAGAGCCCCCAGCTAGGCAAACATAGGGAGAAGACAGGGGTGGGATGGGCTATGCAGGGAGTCACCCCCTGCTCCTCTGGGCCTCCCCAGCTCCCCCTATCATCCTCCCACCTCCCCGCAACTACATCTAGCTCCCTTTGCTCCTGTGTGCCCTCCTAGGACATTGCACTGCCTCCCCCACCCCCCCAAATATGTACCTCAGCTCCACCCCCATTCAAAGTGAGCTTCCACCACCTCTGGGGTTCTGACACTTCTGTTTTTAGGACTCCAGCACACAATAGGAGCACCTCAGTTGTCACCACTCCACGCCTGACCCTCACCAGTAATGCCTTTTCTTTGTGCTGCCTGTCCAAGCCAACTCCTACCTTGTGCAGTTGGCCTCTGCTGTCCCCCAGAAAAGCAATGGTGTGGCCATCTTCCACATTCACGGCCACAGCAGTCAGACGGGCTTCCGGCTCCTCCAGGATGGGGGCTGTTTCAAGAGGCACCCGACTGGCCATGGGACTGGGGGTGTGGTCCGAGCCGCAGGGGTATGCGTCCAAAGTGTCCTTTGTGGGAGAGGAAAGAAGAAAGGAGAGACCATTCCAAAAAGGAAACCAGGATCTTTAATAGCTATTACTCCTTTGCCCTCCCTATCCCCTTCCACCCAGGCATCTCAGTGTTCATCCCAAACGTAAATTATTTGAGCCTTAAATCCCCTTGGAGGCAGATCAGTATTATCCCCACTTTACAAAGGAAGGTGAGGCACAGAGAGGTTAAGGGATAAACCCAAGACCTGACTGTGAATCAGTGACAATTTGAGGCAAAGTGCAGACATCACTCCCCCTCAACAGATCCTGGGTGGCCCCAAGCACTTTATTCCTTTGCAGAAGAATCTAGGTCTCCTAGTACTCAGACCTGTGGCTTAGGTAAATACTTGAGACACACACCTAGGTGCTGGAAATTCAGCAGAGAGAAGTTTTTACTGAGACATTTCCTAAACACCACCCCAGTGTGTTTCCAGGGGATGCTGTGCGATCATCTTTCAGGTGAGTTTAGATTAAACTGATTTTCTTAAAGACTTTTTTCATACATGCTTCTCCTCTTGGAATCACTGCAAGGCAGAGTGAAGATTGTCTGAATGCCCTAATTGTACATTACTTTTTAAGTCTATACTACGGGGACTATACTGGCACAACTATGGCACTGTAGCTATATAGGCATAATGCAGACTACACCGATGGAAGGGACTTTTCCATTGGTGTAGGAACTCCACCTCCCCAAGTGATGGTAGCTAGGCCAATGAAAGCATTCTTTCATTTACCTAGTTGCATCTATACTGGGGGTTAGGTCAGCATAGCTACTTCACTCAGGGGTGTGGACTGTTCACACCCTTAGCAATGCAGCTACATTGATCTAAATTTTAAGTATAGTCCAGGCCTAACTGTAACCTTAACCCTGAATTCCCTGGGTTTATAACACTTGGTTTTGAGATATTCATGGATTCCAAAGCCAGAAAGGACCACTGTGATAATCTAGTCCAGGGGTGGGCAAACTTTTTGGCCCGAGGGCCACATCGGGGTTGCGAAACGGATTGGAGGGCCGGGTAGGGAAGGCTGTGCCCCCAAAACAGCCTGCCCCCTGCCCCCTATCCACCCCGACAGCCCCCCTCAGAACCCCCGACCCATCCAAGCCCCCCTGCTCCTTGTCCCCTGACTGCCCCCTCCCAGGATCCCCTGCCCCTAACCGCCCCCCCTGGGACCCTATCCCCTATCCTCTTCCCCCTTCCCCCACAAGCCCCTTTCAGAATGTGGCCCTGCGAACATGGGCGGAGGACTCAGGAGGAGCAGGGGCAGCTGTGCAGCCGGAGAGAAGCAGCGGTTTCCCCTTCAAAGCGCCGCTTCTCTCCGTCCGGCTGCGCGGCCGCCCGAAGCTCCTCCCGAGTCCTCTGCCCACGTTCCCCGTGCTCCCGCCACCCGCACCTGCCGCCTGCTACCCTGCCCCGGCAGTGCACCCTTCCCCCCCGCAGGGGGGGGGCCAGTGCTGAGCTGCCTGAGTGCCCGGCCCTGGGTCACCCTGTTGTTGGGGGGCCCGTGCCAGGGCATCCTGTGTTGACTTGTAAATCTGCCCCTGAGCTGCGCTGTCCGGCCAGAGCCAGCCACACTGCTGGCACGGCGAGCTGAGGCGGTGGGGAAGGGGGGATCAGCAGGGGAGGGGCCGGCCAGGACGGCCCCGCGGGCCGTAGTTTGCCCACCTCTGATCTAGTCTGACCTCCTGTATAACTCAGGCCATAGAACTTCTCCAAAACAACTCCTGTTTGAACTAGACCATATATTTTAGAAAGGTTGATTTAAAAATTGCCAGTGTTGGAGAATCAACTTCAACCCTTGGTAAACTGCTCCAGTAGTTAATTACCCTCATTATTAAATATTGATGCCTCATTTCCAGTTTGAATTTGCCTAGCTTCAGGTTCCAACCATTAGCTCTTGTTATATCCTTGTGGGCTAGATTGAAGAGCCCATTGTTAAATATTTGATCACAGTTCATAAGTACCTACATGGAGAATAAGTCAACTCCTTAACCTTCTCTTTGTTATGCTAAATAGACTGAGCTTCTTGAATCTATCAGTATAAGGTGTATTTTCCAATCCTTTAATCATTCTTATGGCTCTTCCATGAATCCTCTCCAATTTACCAACATCTTTCTTGAACTGTAGACACCAGAACTAGACACAGTATTCCAGCAGTGGTGGCATTGGTGCCAAGGACAGAGGTAATACAACTCCCTACTCCTACTCAAGATTCCCCTATTTATGCATCCAAGGATCACATTAGCCTTTTCAATCACAACGTTGCACTGGGAGCTTATGGTCAGCAGATTATCCATTATGACCCCCTGCCCAATGTCTTTTTCAGAGTCACTGCTGCCCAGGATAGAGTCCCCCATCGTGGCCTACATTTTTATTCCCAGAGGTATACATTTACATTTGGCCATATTCAAACACATGTTGTTGTCTTGTGCTCAGTTTACCAAGAGATCCAGATTGCTTTGTATCAGTGACCTGTCCTCTTCATTATTTATCACTCCCTCAATTTCTGTGTCATCTGAAAACTTTATTCGTGATTATTTTAAGTTTTCTTCAGATAATTGATAAAAAATGTTAAATAGCATTAGGGCCAAGAACTGATTCCTGTAGGGCCCCATTAGAAACACACCTGCTCAATGATAACTTTCCATTTACAATTTGATTTTGAAACTTGTCAGCCAGTTTTTAATCCATTTAATGTCATATAAATTTTGTAGCATTCTAGTTTTTAATCAAAATGTTGTGCATTACCCAGTCAAATGACTTGCAGAAGTCTCAGTATATTACATCTACACAATTACCTTTATCAACCAAATTTATAATCTCATCATAAAAAGATATCAAGTTAGTTTAGCGGGATCTATTTTCCATTAACCCATGTTTGGCATTAATTACATTACCCTGCTTTAATTCTTTATTAAAGAAGTCTCATATCAGCCATTCTTGTTAACTTGTCCAGGATCGATTTCAGGCTGACAGGCCTATAACTATCTGGGTCATCCTGTTTATCCTTTTTCAATACTAGCACAACATTAGTTTTCTGCCAGTCTTCAGAAACCTCCCCAGTGTTCCAAAACATATTGAAAATTAATGGGCCAGCAAGTTTCTCAAACAGTTCTTTTAAAACTCTTGGATGCAAGAGTTATCTGGACTAGCTGATTTAAAAATGTCTAGCTTTAATAACTGCTAGTTAACATCCTCAAGAGCTAATAGTGGAATGGAAAGTGTGTTATCATATGATATGACTACATCATCTGTTTTCTCCCCAAATATAGAACAGAAATATTTATTGAAGACTTCTGCCTTTTCTACATTATTATTGACAGTTCTACCATTTCTATCAATAATGGACCAATGTCATTGTTAGGATTCTTTCCATTCCTAATAAACTTTAAAAAACCCTCCTTTTGTCCTTAACTCTGCTGGCCATAGACGTTTCTTTGTGTCACTTTGCTTCCCTTATCAACTTTCTACAGTTCCTAGCTTCTGATTTATATTCATTACTATCAACTTCCCTTTTGTTCAGTTTATATATATATATAGTTTTCACACCCCCTCTCTATGCCAGGTTGACTTTTTAACCAATGTGACCTTTCTTGAGTGCGTCTTTTTGGCCATCTAGTAAAGTCTTCTTAAACACTTACCAATTATCATTCATTTTTTTTCTGCCACTGATTTGGCTCATAATTGTTTTCACCTTTTGTGAAATTAGCCCGTTTAAAGCACCAAGTTTATTTTATATTACTTCTTTAAACTTTATTTTGTTTGCATATAGCAAATGTGATCAAGTCATGATCACTTGCACCTAAGTTACCACTGATTTTTAATTTTGTGATCAATTCTTCGCGTGTGTCCGAGTAGCCTGGTAGCCCGCTGAAGCATGAGCAGTCTGTTGAAACTACAGGCAATGGGAATGCTCCCAGTCAGATAGCAATATTGAGCAGACTGGAGAGACTGCTTCCCTTAGGAGCCTATATACCTGCTTTGGGGTCATGGGTCCTCACCTGTGGTTGGCTGAACCCTGGCTGAATGGCGTAGGGCCTATCACAAAACCTGCAGGTAATTGCCTCTGATGACTCATCACACTCTCTGGCTCAGGGCTGACTCATCAGGCTTAAGCAGTCTCAGTCAGACTCAGAAGTATCACAGTCTGTCAGCACTGGGTCTAATACAAAATTCCCTATGTCGGATGCAAACTTTGTGTTAGGAAATTGTCATCTATAATATTTAGAAATTCTGAGGGTGTTTCAGTAATGGCAGCATGAGACCGCCAGTATGTGTCACTCAGAATGAAGTCCCCCACAATCATGCAGATTTTTTCCCTGTTATACATAAGTGTTTAAGAAGCAATCCTGTTCCCTAATGTGATTTCATGCTCTGTAGCTGACACACACTAGTACCCCATCTTGTGGTTTATCTGTTAAGACAGAGATCCATAAGCATTCAAGTTCTTTTCTTCCAAGTTATCAGTGACTCAGAAACAAGTATTGCCATTTTTGGCATGGAGTGCCATTCCCTCTCTCCTTTTGCCCACTTGATCATTCCTAACTAGATTATAACATTTTAACATTCCAATCAGGCAAATCACCCTACCAGGCTTCAGTAATACCACCTAGATCAAATTTATGCTAATAAAAGAGCAATTCCCATTCTTGTTTGTTATTCAAGCTCCTAGCATTGGTGTATAGGCAATTAAAGAATTTAATTACAACAACCCTGTAATATGTTTAACCATTAACTTACTTATGGGTGCTCTCAACCATAACTCCTTTGTAACTTAGGGGTTTTTTTGTGTGTGTGTGTGTGGGGGGGGGAGGGAGGTCTGGGATTTTCATTAGTTTTTTTTACACTATGATGTTTCATATATGGACACTAAACAAGAAACCCAAAAAGAATACTCCCATACAGTATTTTAAGGCTGCAGAGAAGGCTCCTAGGTCCTGAGTCCTCCAGGGAGTAGCCAGCCCCCAAAACAAGGGCGCCTGACTCAGGGCTTCCCACTCAGCCCCCCAGCCCCAACCAGGCACCATGCAGAGGGGGTTGGCATAGCCAGCACAGCCCTGGGGTCCCAGCTGGCTGAACTCAGCTCAGTGCTCTGGTCTGTGCTGCACTGCACACCGCCCCAGTCCCAGCCCTGCCCTTTCCCCTCCCCTCCCAGAGCCTTAGGCTGTCAGGCAAAGGGCAGGTGGGTTCAAGACCAGCTTCCTGCTGCTGCTCCCACACACCTGGGTCCTAGTGCAACCGCCAGGGACCAGGGTGGGGCTAAGGAATGTTTGGATTTCTGTTGAGGCAACACCCAGAGGCCTCATGCTGGGACAAGGCTCAAAGCTGCCTCCCTGGAGCAGGCGTGGGAGACTCCCAGCTGAGCAGAGCCGAACCCCTCCGGGTCCACTCCTAAACACACAAGAGACAATGGACTGGGGCCTACTGGGCTAAGCACAGGCCTATGTGCCAGGAGCTCCACTCTCACTCTCTCTGGCCCAGGGGAGTCACTGCCTCTCCCTTTTAATTATTTTATTCCCAGCTGGGGTTGTGTGGAAAGACTTAGGGTGAGCCCAATACAGGGATGGCATGGTTACCTCAAAACCAAGTGTTACAAGCCCAGGAAATCCAAAGTGAAGGTTACACTTCAATCCAAAGTGTGAGGTAAGCAAGGGGGTTCCAGATTTTTTTTCCCTGAGGCCCACCTGTGCAGCTGCAATAGGCACTGCCACCCACTATCAACACTTCTTGAGGAAAAGTATTAATTTTAATTATTACATCAACATAAACAGTTTGATAATGCCTCCTTCCACCTCGCCCACCAGGCAGGCAAGCTATCCTCCCCTTAGGCTGATCAAATGGGAAATCAGGCAAGGAGCTGCCAAGCACGCAGCCTGGCCTCCCCGGGCCGCTACACGTCCATCAGGGAGAGGGGCACCATGGGGCGTGTGTGGCCCCTCACCTCAGCAGGGACCAGGGCCAGCGAGAGGGTGAAGAGGCCACGCAGGTGCCACAGCCAGCCCCCACCAACACCCTCCACCTCAGCAGCCCGCTGAGTACCTTGAGCACGTCACCTGGCAGCCCAGCCACAGTCTCCCACCCAGCACCCTGGTGCACCTCACAGGCACCCCCTGCCCAGGAAGGAAAGGTTTCAGGGTTGCCAGAGCCGGGGGCCAGGCATGGGCTCGGGCCAGGCCTAGCCATTACCTGTGGCGATCCTGATCACAGCATTGTCCAGGCGGAAACAGAGCAGCACCGCTGAGCCCCAGTCCCAGGGGGACCACAGGGCTGATGCTCCGGAGGGCCCGACAGCCACAGATCTCAGGCTGTGGCAGCTCAGAGTGGGAACAGCCGTGAACCCTCCAGCCTCCTCTAGCTGCCCTGGGAGCCGCTGCCTCTTGGGACCGGTCCCTTCTCCTTTCCATCCACCCACCGGCTCCACTTTGCCCTCTGCTGCCCGCCTGGTGTGCTGGGCTCCTCTGGCCCTGGGAGGGGCCATCCCCAGCCACCGCTCCACCAGCAAAGGGGACTGGTGGCCAGCTCCCAGCCTGGGACTCCTCCTCACCGTCCGCTTCCCAGTCGGACATGGCGGTGCTACATGTCCTGCAGGTGGGAGGGGGCCTGCCGGATGAGGGGGCGTGACTCGAGCTGTTCAGGGGGCGACTGAATCTTTAAATTGTGCCCCCCACTATCAACTTATACAGTTTCGGGGAGCAACACCCTCTACATCCCTCTCAAACGCCTCACACTGTTGCACCAGCAGACCACGCAGGACTGTGTTGCAGCCCATCTTCGGGCCACAGTCCACAGTTTGGGAACCCCTGAGGTAAGCAATGCCCAGCTACGGGCCCCAACCCTCACTCCACCCTGCAGAGATTCCAGGCAATAGTCAGAGGGCTAGGGCTACTTTTGTGCTCCCAGATTTGACTAAACCGATGTTTCTAGATATGTTTGATTGTTTTCCTCTTCTCCCTTCATGGCATCACTGCAGGGGACAGAGTGAAGAGTATGTGAATGCCCTGTGCACTATTTACCTTACTTTGTTTGTGTTTCTTTTAGGTGTAACTGCATCAACTGAATTTCCTAGGTTTAGCGAGACAAGGTGGGAGAGAGAATATCTTTTATTGGACCCACTTCTTGTGGTGAGAGAGAGACAAGCTTTCAAGTGACACAGAATTCTTCCTCGGGTCTGAGAAATGTGTCACAGCTAAATACAAGGTGGAACAGATTGTTTAGCATAAGTAATTAACATCTATTTTAAGGGACCATTCAAGGTGAAGTGGCCCTTTAACACCCTTCCAGTTATGGGGGACCACAGGAGGGAAAGCAGCTGGGGCAGTTGTTAATGGGTTATAGATTGTTGTAATAAGCCATAAAATCCTCAGAACATGTACAGTAGCTGTGGGTAGGATATTCTGTATTTTTCAAACAGACCAAGAGGTTGGGAATCCCTGCTTTAAGTGTACAATGTAACTCTGTCTTAAATACGGAGTCACAACCAGTGCCTCCATAAGTCAATCACTCTTTGAATCTTGCTAAATACTTGGCCTCAATGATATTGTGCAGCAGTGAGTTCCACAATCTAATTATGCCTTGTGTAAAAAACTCTCAGGCTCCGACTCCATGGGTGCTCCGTGGCTGGAGCACCGATGGAAAAAAAATAGTGGGTGCTCAGCACCCACCAGCCACAGCTGATTAGGGCGTCGCCAATCATCTAATCTGGGGTGCCGCCAAACAGCTGCTTGGGGGAGGGCAGAGAGCAGTGAGAGGGCAGGGCCCTGGGGGAAAGGGCGGTGTGAGGGCAGGGCCTGGGGGCGAAGCAGGGGTGGAGCACCCCTGGGGAAAAGTAAAAACCAGTGCCTATGGAAAAACTATATCCTTTTATCCGTTTTAATTTCACACATTTCAATCTTATTGAATATTCCCTTTTCTTGTATATAAAACAGAGAGAACAGACGCTCCCAATTTACCTTCTCTCTAGGATTACCATTTTGTTTATTTTAGTATGCCCCCCTTTTTTCCTCTACGCAAACCCAAACTTTTCTATCTCTTTTCTAAACATTTTTTACATATCCCTAATCATTCTTATCGCCCTTCTCTGAATTCCTCTAATTCTACAATATCCTTTGTGTGATTGGGTGAACTATACTGCACACAGTATTCCAGCTGAGGATAACCCTTCGCTTTATATGATGGCATTATGATATTCTTGATATTATTCTCCATCCCATTCCTTATGCATCCCAAGTACATTTTTTTAACTGCAGCTATACATGGAGCAGAAGTCTTCATGGATGACACCTAGGTCCTTTTCCCAAGTCAATATCATTAATTTAGAATCCTGTGACGTGTACAAGTAATTTAAAATTTTCTCTCCAATGTGCATTACTGTGCATTTACCAACACTAAACTTCATTTGCCATCATCATGTTGCCCATTCACCTAGCTTGATCAGGACCCTCTGAAGGGCTCAAAAATCTTCTCCAGATTTAGTGTCAATAATTTTGTGGCACACAACTCACACCCTTTCCAGGTCATTAACAGATACGAGAAAAAAGACCAGACCTAGTACTGGCAACCCCTGTTAACCTTAAGGCAACCCCTGTTAACCTTCTGCCATTATGAAAATTCACCATTTATTTTTACTCTTTACCTATCTTTTACCTAGTTTTTGATCAAGGACAATACTTTGTTACTCATCTCTGACTACTTAACTTGTTTAGTGGCCTCTAAAGAGAGCCCCTGTGAAAGGCCTTTTGAAAGTCTAAATCAATTCTGTGAAATACTTCTCCTTTACCCACTACTTTATTGACACATTCAAAGAATTGTAATATATAAGCAAGACATGATTTTCCATTGCAAAAACCATGTTGATTAGACCCTATCATATCATGATCTTCCAGCTGTGGTATTATTCTATTTTTAATTACTGTTTCAAACAATTTACCATGTTTAGATGCAAAACTTATTGGTCTATAATTCCCCAAATCACATCTAGAGCTTTTTTAAAAAGTGGGTACAATATTTGCTATCATCTAATCCCAAAATGTAGTACCTGTTTTTAATCAGAGATTGCATATTTCTGCTAGCAGCTCAGCTACTTCATTCTCAAGCTCCTTCTGAACTCTTGTGTGTATACCATCTAGGCCTGGCAACTTATTGCTTTTTTATTTATCCGGTTACCCAATTATTAGGCAGTTTTTAAAACTGCAGCCAGTAATCTTTTCACCATATATAATGTTAGGCATTTAAGTCTGTATAGCTGGGATGTCATGCTCCTAGCCACAAAATGTGTTTACACTGTCCATATGGCAGACTGAGATTGTACCACATCTGAATTTCCATTTAAAAAAAGTTTCAAGCCTTTATAGTTGTGAAGAGCCTTTTGAATGGGACCCTGATGCTGTATTGTCTTATACATCCTAAACCAACAGCTCTACAAAATGTGTGGACTACTCCATTTATCTTAACTGAGTGTTAACACTGAACCCTAATGATGACCAACTTTTACCAAAAGCTTAAAACAGGTAATTATTCATGTAAACAGCCAAAAGGGAGGAACAGCTGTGCCCAAAACGGCCCAGCATCATCATTCTCTCTGTGTGATGGTGAATGCAACAGCAACTTTTCTAACAAAGTCTGGTTACTTAATAAGGAGATGATCTTTGCACAAACTTCCCATCAGTATCAGTGCACTGTGGGGACCATGTGTGGGATTAACTATGTAACCCCAACCAATGGACCACAATGAATATTTGTCCCTCTCCACAGAATGGGACCGAGGCTCTTCTTTTATTCACTGACAACAATTCTGATAGTTCTATAGCTATAACCATTTATACTGTGAAAAGATTTCAGTGAGTAGAAATGTAGCAGAGAATACTTTAAGCCAGAGATCTCACAAGCTGTGAGATCCCAGTCCTCCGTCCATCTCTCCCTCCCTCCCTGCTGCCAGCAACATCTCGCAATGCAATCCAGTTAGAGTACTGAGCCCACAATGCATATCATGTACTTCATTGTCCTGTCCCTGGTTCTGTGCAGCATTCACAAGAGCTATGTAGCCCTTATAAGTCCTGCAGCAGCCTCAGTCATGCTTTTAATTAATGGTGACCAATAGCCTCTGCATAGGTAAGGTTGCTACCAGCATTTAATTATAAGGCTTATTTTCCATACTCTCACCCTAAATCTGAAAACATACAGGCTTATTAATTAGAATGTTCCAACAAACTTTCAGGGTGAAGTTGCTTTTCCTGAAAACTTTAGAGAGAGCAGAGTAAATGCTTTTCCAGTTGAAGGGTGGATAAAAATCAATGAGTTAAAAAAAAAAAATCAAAAAATCAAATTTTTTTATTTAAATCGGATATTTTTGATAAAATGTGTTTTGAGGACAAAACCTATCTAAAGATGGTTTTAATTAAGATACATTATAGCTCAAAGATATCTCATCATGGAATAGGGATTATAAATTCTAATTCTATAGTATGAGACAATATATTCATGTAATGTTTAAAAAAAAGTTAAGAACATAAGAACGGCCATATGGGTCAGACCAAAGGTCCATCCAGCCCAGTATCCTGTCTACCGACAGTGACCAATGCCAGGTGCCCCAGAGGGAGTGAACCTAACAGGTAATCCATCTCCACCCTCTGACAAACAGAGGCTAGGGACACCATTCCTTACCCATCCTGGTAAGAGCCATTAATGGATTTAACCTCCATGAAAGAGAACTAGATAAATTCATGGAGGTTAAATTCATTAATAGCTATTAGCCAGGATGGGTAAGGAATGGTGTCCCTAGCCTCTGTTTGTCAGATGGATGGCAGGATTACCTGTTAGGTTAACTGGCCGCCCTTCCTGCAGCCCCCATTGGCCTGGAGCAGCGAACCGCGGCCAGTGGGAGCAGCGATCGGCCGAACCTGCGGACGTGGCAGGTAAACAAACCGGCCCGGCCCGCCAGGGGCTTTCCCTGAACAAGCGGTGGCCATAGTTTGATAACCACTGGACTAGATGACCTCCTGAGGTTCCTTCCAACCCTGATATTTTATGATTCTATGAATAAGAACCATTCAAGAAATATATGTTTGCTGATGTTTTAAAGCAAGTCACACCAGTGAACTGGTGGAAGTCACTTAAGCACTTGGATTCAGAGACTGTTGAAGTGATAATCTCACTTATAACAGCAGAAGCTTCTTCTGCAGGTGTAGAAAGAATATTTTCTTCCTTTGGACTAATTCATTCCAAATTGAGAAATCGTTTGGGACCTGAAAAAGCAGGAAAGCTTCTTTTTCTTTTCCAGATTATGAACAAACAGGAAAATGAAGGTGAGGACGACTGAGTTAGCTGCAGAAGCCAATATTTTAAGTTTCTCATGTTGACCTGGCTGACACAGTCGCTTTCATTTTTTGTTTTGTTTTTTGTTTTAAATATTTCATGTAACTATTTTAGGTTAAAACAATTTTAACAAAAACAAACCTGATTTTAAAAAACTTGAATGTTTAAATTCAAAAATTCATATGCTTGTTTTGTTAAAATATTATATGTTTGCTGTTGAAGAAAAAAATCCAGAATACATAACGTTGTTTTAGTTAAATAAAACAATTTAAATGTCTGTCTGGTGATGTTCTCCTCCTAATACAGCATGGCAAGAAAATCCTCCAAATACTAATGATTAACTTGTTGACTTGGAGATAGTTCACCTCCCAGTGACTTCATAAATATCTGCTTCAATTACCTTTGGTAAATGAAATAACCGATCAATCATTCATTTTCTGATATAGCTGTAAAACTAATCTGAAAAGTTTTCAAAATAGATCACTTAAAAAATGTATAGTGTGTACCTTCTAAAATTAAACCTACATCTATCTCTGAGCTGTGAGGAATATGTATTAAAGTTATAACAACCAACAAGAATGCACTTTTATGTAAAAATCCATGATTAAATCGAGTCTTCCTGACTAGTGATTTAAATCAAATCCACCCTGAAGGGCAGTATTGAAATGGTTGTGAAATGTCTAATATTTCTATCCCCATATACTGAAAATAGAGTTCGATGCTAACCCGGGAAAAGGTTTCCAACATAAACCTTGTGCAGAAGCTAGTTTACAAGGAGACACAAAGTACACATTTAATTAGCATTATTCCTAAATAATGTATGAGCTGCCGCCATTGAAGTTGAAGGAGTTAAACTCCCTCTGAATAAAATGTTCATTGACAGCCGCTTCCACTCACACACTGAATGAAGCAGGCTGGAGCTGGCACAGAAGTTTACATGCTGTTAGATAAAATTTTAATGACAACCGCGTCCACACATTGAATGGTGGAGGATGAAGTCTGCTGAGAAATTCACATGCCATTGGATAAATCTGTTAATAAGATCCCATGTCTTATGTGGCAGATAAAACCTGAACTATACAGCAGGGACCTTGGAATACTAGACCCCTCGATATCCCTCTCCCATCCAGTTCAATCAGGACAGTATTATGCGCTATTTGTTTTGGAAGGAGGATTTTCAAAACTGCCTGTGAGAGTTGGTTACCTAACTCCCTCAAGCACTTTGGAAATCCCCACTCTTTGATTTCATTCATTCTGTGCAGCACCACAACTTCAGCATGCAGATTGTATTGAAAATGCATAAAAACATGAAGGTCTGGGGTTCAACCCCCGTGGATGACCATGGTGTGTACATGTCTCTGACCATCTGTATGTTAGTTTGTTAGGTAGAATAGGAAGCCTAAGGGCAAAGAGGGTAGCTGTGGAGTAGAGGGGAAGGTGACTTCAGGAATCATGGGGGAGGGCCAGGTAAATAGCTGATGATCTTAGAATCATAAAACTGGAAGGAACCTGAGAGGTCATCTAGTCCAGTCCCCTGAACTCGTGGCAGGACTGATTATCTAGACCATTCCTGACAGGTGTTTGTCTAACCTGCTCTTAAAAATCTCCAATGATGGAGATTCCACAACCTCCCTAGGCAATTTATTCCAGTGCTTAACCACCCTGACAGGAAGTTTTTCCTAATGTCCAAACTAAACCCCACTTGCTGCAATTTTAGCCCATTGCTTCTTGTCCTATCCTCTTGTGGGGGAGGTTTAGGTTGGATATTAGGAAAAACTTTTTCACTAGGAGGATGGTGAAGCACTGGAATGGGTTACCTAGGGAGGTGGTGGAATCTCCTTCCTTAGAGGTTTTTAAGGTCAGGCTTGACAAAGCCCTGGCTGGGATGATTTAGTTGGGAATTGGTCCTGCTTTGAGCAGGGGGTTGGACTAGATGACCTCCTGAGGTCCCTTCCAACCCTGATATTCTATGATTCCTCCTCCTTGTAACAACCTTTTATGTACTTGAAAACTGTTATGTCCCCTCCCAGTCTTCTCTTTTCCAGACAAAACAAACCCAATTTTTCCAATCTTCACTCACAGATCATGTTTTCTAGACCTTTAATCATTTTTGTTGCTCTTCTCTGGACTCTCTCCAATTTGTCCAGATCTTTCCTAAAATATGGCACCCAGAACTAGACATAATACTCCAGTTGAGGCCTAATCAGAGCAGAGTAGAGCAAAAGAATTACTTCTCATGTCTTGCTTACAACACTCTTGCTAATACATCCCAGAATGATGTTCGCTTTTTTTGAAATAGTGTTACACTATTGACTCATATTTAGCTTGTGATCCACTATGACCCCCAGATCCCTTTCCGCAGTACTCCTTCCTACACAGTCATTTCCCATTTTGTATGTGTGCAACTGATTGTTCCTTCCTAAATTGAGTACTTTGAATTTCATACTATTTACTTCAAACCATTTCTCCAGTTTGTCCAGATCATTTTGAATTTTAATCCTATCCTCCAAAGCACTTGCAACCCCTCCCAGCTTGGCATGATCCACAACCTTTATACGTGTACTCTCTATGTCATTATCTAAATCATTGATGAAGATATTGAACAGAACTGGACCCATACCTGATCCCTGCAGGACCACACTCGTTATGCCTTTCCAGCATGACTCTGAACCACTAATAACGACTCTCTGGGAATGGTTTTCTAACCAGTTATCGCACCCACCTTATAGTAGCTGCATCTAGGTTGCATTTCTCTAGTTTGTTTATGAGAAGGTCATGTGGGACAGTATAAAAGCTTTATTAAAATCAAGATATACCATGTCTACCGCTTCCCCCCATCCACAAGGCTTGTTACCCTATCAAAGAATCTCTACATGAACTCTACAGCGTCCCCTGCTTCTCAACTCACAAATATTCTTCCTCATTTCAGGCCCCCTCTGCTCTGAGCCTCCCCCTTCACTCCTAGGCTCTCCTGCCAGCCTTCTAAACTCTGCTACAAATACAGCAGAAATGGTACACTCAAAAGTGCTTTTGGACCATATAAACATTATTCCCGAGACCTAAAGTCTGCAGTACCTCTTGCATGCTTTGTAAAACAACACTTAGAAGATGACTGCATACTATGTACTATTCTTTAAAGGAAGTCACTAGATTAACACCCTACTCTACTGAAAACTGGCATGGGGATTTCAGTAACCACAAGTGGCCAAGGCCTCAGATTTTAGTTCTCAGATTAAAAAAGAAGTAATCTCCAGCACCATGCTGGAGCACTGAATCCAGTAGTGTCTCAGAGGGGAGACCCAACACCACTTCCTGCACTATTTAGGTTTTCCTTAGCAGTCCCCCTTCCAAGAACAGAGCAGGTCAACTCCTATTTAGCTTCTAAATGCTGATGATATCACAGTACAAACAAAAACAGTTAGTATACCTATTTGAATCAGGGTTTTCAAGCTATTTCATACTATCAACTCATATTCCTTTCCTGCAGTGAATATGTCCCATCCTTCTGTTGCCATAGAAATGTAAGTGATGCCCATAAAGAGGATTATGCACGTCTTACAGAATCCAAAAGAAAGAGGAGCTAGGTTGTGGGGACAACTATTCTTCAAACACAAAAATTTCCAGGACTAGTGATTTATGGTGAAAGAAAGAATTGCTGCCAAAGAGACTTGATTTTGTTTAAATTATCTCTTTGCTCCTGTTCTCTTTAACATGAAACCTCTGTAATGTATATTGTGTTCTTCACATTTGTCTGGGATCCAAGGGGTCAGGCACATAACTACACCCCACCCTATGGAACAGATTCAGCAAAATCATTAAAAACTACAATTCAAGACACTATAACTAGGGGTTTCAAGAATCAATGTTTCCACAGGTTGAATCCAATCCTGGAGGCTGGCCCTTCCATATGCATCCCACATGGCAGGATGTGACCCATTTCTTTCAGTTCTCTCTGCTGGTAAACCTGCTGAGGGAGTGGAAGAACAGAGGCATCAACAAGCGGTGGTAGGAAGATAGGAGAGGCTGAGTTTGAATGGAAAGTATCAGTTGTTCCCACATCATATTCTAATAGTAGCGTGGGAGCTATAGACTGTTCTTTCAGGGTCCTTTAAGATACTAGCTCCTACAGACCCACAGCTGGGGATGGCACTCAGTCCATAACATATTTAATTATAAATCCCTGGAAAATGGGGTTCACACTGGAATTGCAGATAGCGTCGCATGGCATTAGAGAGCCACTATGACCCACCACCACCACCACCCACACATGCACACACATCCGTCCTGATTCTCCTTTACAGGAAGGCACCTTTACACCATTCTGTCACTGTAAAGAAGCCTTGAAAAGGGTGCAAAATCGGTTACACTCATTTTTAGGCCTGTTTACACTGCCAGAAGGATGTAAAACACAGACACAATGTAAACAATAATCAGGCTCAGGACAGCCACTTACCGCTGGCAGCTGGACACAGTTGGAACTGACATCGTATTCAATATATGCCACTTCTATCCCCTTCTCTGATTTCCCATCCTTCGTATAACAAACATCCCTGGTCCGAGTGGTCAGTTGGTCCACTTCCTCCATTGAATAGACACAGAGTGCAGACTCCTCGCTCAGTCTGCCAGACGAAGCCTGCCAGGCAGAAAAGGCAGTGAACAGCACTTCTCCTTGGGTGCTGAACCTCCCTCTTCTCAGATCACTGCCTGGTTGGGTGACATAAGCAGCCTGCAGTAGGCTGTATGTTTTCTCTTTGCTTCTACAGAGCAGTGGTAATTCCACATAGGAGTAATAGTGAGAGTCATCCAGACAGATTCGTGAGATGTAGGTCTTGTACTCCCGTGACTGGGACTTCAGATCCCGGCGATAAAACAGGAAGTAAACGCTGGAGCGGTGGGTAAAGGATTTGATGAAATGGTGGTTATACTCAGAGAGCCGACCCACAGCCAACTTAGCCGTTTCTTCATAGGAGAATATGGAGTGAGAGTCTGCCCCTTGCATGTCCCCCACATGGGCCCTGAGATTTCGGGTGGTGATAGGAGGGATACCCCCTCCAACCCCTCTGCTGGTATACCCTCGTCCCACAAACAGCAGGGGCACGTCATCTTTTGAGTGGCCTACTAGTCCCACAGTAGTGATATTTGGGTCATTTGCAGCCACATACTGAGTGTCTCCAGGGCTCTCCGGTCGGAAGAGAACGTGGTCAATGGATCTGAGGCTTCTTTTTTCACAGATCCCCTGGTGCACACTGCCACACACAATGAGCTCCTCCTGCACAGAGTTCACCAGTAACAGCTTGTTGTGATTGTCAGTGTTGTGTGCCTGGGGACATTCCAGCTTTGAGACAGGGGGGAGACAATCTTTGCTGTCCAAAACTGGCCCAGTTTGAACTGCGCTCTCCATCATCAGGTCTGATGTCAATTGGAAAAGAAAGTTGGTGGCCCCCAGATAAAGGGTCCCAGACTCAGAGTCTATAGTCAGGTGAAGGAATTTTGTGGTGTTGTGTGAAAAGGTGACATACTGCAGTCCCCTTGGAATCACTGCCCCCAGGAAACAGAGAGCAGGAAGAAGGGAAGTTCCCAGAGACATGGTAAACATTCTGCAAGAGAGAGAAAGCTGTTACCCTCTGGAGCTAGGAGCGAAGGTTTACACAAATCACAGTCCTTCAACATCGTACTTTTATTATGAGAAGAGGTGGGTGAAGAGAACAGTGGCTAAATCTAGAGACCAAATAGCCAGAGATATAACAACAAATGAAAAATTATTAAAGAATATCAAAAGCAGGAAGCCCATGGAAGCATCAATGGCTTTGTTTGTGCAGCAGGGTGTTAAGGTGACAAGCACAGAGTAAAATAAGATTGTTGAGAGGCTGAAATATTACAGATATTCCTGGGACACTTTTACCAGATGACTTCATTTGTTGGTGGAGATCCCCATTACCAAGATTTTCATTGTAGGCCCAGAACTTGGATTGGTTATCTGAGAAACAGGGAATCAATATTCATGTTTCCTCAAGAGAAATCTGGCCAAAGCATAGATCCTGTGACCCAACAATGCCACCTCTGGCAGAAGATCCTATTTATACTGTAAAAACTAGCATGTCAGGGAGTTGATTCAAACTCAGAAACCCCGCACAATAGCTAAAACACAGTATGTCCTGGCAATACAGACAGAAGTGAGCCTCGTTTAACCATGCTCCTGGACTGTACTACAGACATAGGCTTTAGCAGGGTTGTGTATTGTGAGTTCTCCAGGACAGGGGCTATATGTTTAGAGAGAACCTAGTACATTATGAGTATTACTCAAGAGCAATATATCATGATGATAATACACCATGGTTCAGAAAAAAATACAGCTCATTTCTGGCTACACTATAGAACTGAAATATATTTTAAACTTTTTTTTACAGTATAGGTGGGTCTCAGTTTATAGAATCAAACTGTTCTGCATTTGAATCAAGCAAACGGTCAGTGTTCAGAGAAATCATATTGTTCTTTGCATCCTACTTCTTCCCTCTCTTCTCACACCTCCAATCCCAGCTTCAAGTTCTCTTCCTCAGATTTTTGACCCCATATAGTAGCATTTCAGATTTCAGATCAATGTCACTTGAAAGTCTCACAAGGATAGTTCCTGTTCTGGGTTTTTTACTCAGACTCATACAAAACAGACCCTGACAAGCTCCCAGGAACAATGCTGGTTCTTATTACACATCCTCCAGTTTCAAAAAACATACATTTCCTCGAGCTCCATTCATATCCTATTAAAGAACATCTGCAGCAATCAATATTGACCCTCAGCACTAGTCCAATAAAGGGAACAAAATAAGCCAGGCTTCTCTTATTGATCAATTCACAGACTAACACTATTCTGCATCCATTGCTATGGTAACCATCCATCTAGGTGTGAAAGGTCATAGTTGGCTCAGCTGTACCAGTAGAACCCCAGGGAGAAGCTTCAAAGATCAGCAGCACTCATTTCCCTGAGGCCCTTTGGAATATCCCTATTAGGATCACTCCTTCCCATCCCTGATGCATCTTACTCTAATAATATTTAATGGTCATGGCAAATGTTATCAAAATGTAAAACTGAGACAGATCCCTCCAGTCTGTCTGAGGGCACCGGACAGTCCGCCCAGACCAGAGCATCACACTGTGTTTGGGTTTGATTCTCTGTGCCCCTCTCTCGTTGCACCCTTTGGAAACAAAGGCTCCTAGCTGCTTTTCAGAAAGATGGCTACTTTATTCAGTGCTGAATGTGATCACAGGCCTTCTGGAGAGTAACTCAATCCTCATTTCTTAGAGCAGGGGTGGGGAACCTTTTTTCTATCAGGGGCCATTGACCCACAGAAAAAAAATCAGTCGCGGGCCATATACAGCCCCGCAAGGGTGGGGGGCATGGAGGCTTGGGGCTTCCTGCCACAGCGGGGGAAGGTTTGGGGTACAGGAGGGGGCTCCAGGCTGGGGCCAAGGGGTTTGGAGTGCAGGAGTGGGCTCAGGGCTGGGGCAGGGGGTTGGGGAGTGGGGTCTGGGAGGGAGTTAAGGTGCGGGAGGGGGTTCCGACCTGGGGCAGGGGGTTTGGGGTGCAGGCTCTGGCTGGGCGGCGCTTACCTCAGGCAGCTCCTGGTCAGCAGCGCAGTGGGCTAAGGTGCTGCTCCCGGAAGCGGCCGGCATATCAGGCCCCTAGGCCCCATATGGACTATAAAGTGGATAAAAAGCTGGCTAGACTGTCGGGCTCAACAGGTAGTGATCAACGGCTCAGTGTCTAGTTGGCAGCCGGTATCAAGTGGAGTGCCCCAGGGGTTGGTCCTGGGGCCGGTTTTGTTCAACATCTTTGTTAATGATCTGGACGATGGGATAGATTGCACCCTCAGCAAGTTCACAGATGACACTAAGCTGGGGGGAGATGTAGATACGCTGGAGGGTAGGGATAGGGTCCAGAGTGGTCTAGACAAATTGGAGGATTGGGCCAAAAGAAATCTGATGAGGTTCAACAAGGACAAGTGCAGAGTCCTGCACTTAGGACAGAAGAATCCCATGCACCGCTACAGGATGGGGACCGACTGGCTAAGCGGCAGTTCTGCAGAAAAGAACCTGGGGATTAGAGTGGATGAGAAGCTGGATAGGAGTCAGCAGTGTGCCCTTGTTGCCAAGAAGGCTAACGGCATATTGGGCTGCATCAGTAAGAGCATTGCCAGCAGATCGAGGGAAGTGATTATTCCCCTCTATTCGGCACTGGTGAAGCCACATCTGGAGTATTGCGTCCAGTTTTGGGTCCCCCACTACAGAAAGGATGTGGACAAATTGGAGAGAGTCCAGCCAAGGGCAACGAAAATGATCAGGGGGCTGGGGCACTTGACTTACGAGGAGAGGCTGAGGGAACTGGGCTTGTTTAGTCTGGAGAAGAGAAGAGTGATGGGGGATTTGATAGCAGCCTTCAACTACCTGAAGGGGGCTTCCAGCCCACAGCGCAAAGACTTGCTGCGAGCTGGATGAAATGAAGCAGCAGGCCGAATCCGGCCTGTGGGCCGTAGATTCCCCACCCCTGTCTTAGTGTATTAAATTCTCTAAGGACAAAGCATCACATTATAATTTATTTATATCACTAACCTTGCGAGTCTCTGAGTAGCAGCAGCTCTCTCCTCATTTCCTGCACAGGCTTATCCAGGCAGCATCTAAGCCAGCGTGGAAATACAGAGCTGTTATTTTGGGACACATTGCAGGCCCCCATTTGTTCTCTGCAGGCACTTCCACCCAATCTTGAAAGGTAATTTTAAAAAACCAGTCAGTCTTAAAGAGCAACAGCCAGAAATGGGCAGACAGGAGATGACTATGAAAAAGGGCAAGATCGAGCCTCCTTCAGAGGAACTGTTCATCTCTTCAGAATCCATGGGCTAGTCACTCTCTGGCAAGACCACAGCTCTTTCTTCATGGAAAGCTATCACTTCCCATCACCTGTTGGAAACAACCAGCAAGCTCCACATGCTATCCTGGCACCTCTTGGAAAGCATTAAATTGCTTTCCAAAACCCCAGCTTTCATTAAAAACAAACAAACCCTTCAACCGTTATAGTTGCAAAGAAAACCTCACAACTGTGACCCAAATGTGTAATCGATGCAGAGTCTGGAACAATAGCTCTGAGAGGCAAGGGTGCTGGAACAATTTGTATAGTGGGGGTGCTGAGAGCCATTGAAACGAACTGTAAACCCTGTATATGATGGAAACCACTTCAAGCCACGGGATGCTGCCACACCCCCAGCATCCCTAGTTCCAGCACCTAGGCTGAGAGGTGTGAACTACCCCATTCATTTCATCAAAGTGTAAACTCAGCTGCCTAGTCAAGCTTATTAATGCTTTCATTCCTCATGCAAAAAAGGAGAGGGTGGGTCACAGATTTGTACAAACTGCTGCCAGTAGGTGCCACAAGGGGTGGTGCATGCTGGATGCCACCACTGATTTTGTTTTCCCCCAACAAAGTAGCCAAGCCCACGTGGCTTAGCAGAAGCCCTGGGTATACTGAAGCCTCACTGAAGCCATGAGTATATTGAAGCTCAGGTGCCCATTTGCCCTCAGAGAGCACACGTCATCATATTTTGACTGTCCTTACAATCTACCATGAGCAGTGTCTCATTTTGACAACTCACATGGGCGGAGCTCAATTCGTGGGTAGAACTTGGAAGAATACTGACACTTTCCCCTCCCCACCCCCAATCTGACTCCGTTTGATCTTTGTGCTGAGCTCAAAGTGATGCTGTTCGTCAAGGAGCATTACAGCAGGAAACAAGTCTGCAATGCTGTGAGGGAAGATCACCACTTGATGAATGGTGAGACTCAACTGAGATGTATCTAATTTAGATAGTAAACTCCTTGGCACAGGGACTGTTTCCCCTCTGAGTTCAATACAGCACCCAGCACACTAACAAGGTACAGATAATAATAGCAATTGTAACAACAACTGGAAAAGCCAGGTTCTAATCTTGGCTCTGCCACTGACTTGACAAATCTTATAACCTTTCTGCTATTACCCCTGTAAAATGGAGATATTACTGCCCTGCCACAAAGAGGTGGTCTGTGATACTCTGTGGGTGGATGGTGTTACAGGTACTATCCACTATTAATTACAGGGCTTTATGAAGCGCTGAAAACACTCCATGTGCTTGTTGTAGGTAAGCAGACAGCATTGCCAGGACACACACAGACACGGAGCACTGGCACGCTGCCCTCAACACACACATACACAGATTCACATCACACCAGCACTGGTTACATTTAGGTTACACACACAGAGGGGCTTTTATTCTCAGTGGATAATGGACATTTAGAATTCGCTGCTCCCAACACTTCTGACAGAAACTGCTTCGGTAGGAATCTCAAACACTGGACTCACCTCAGGTTCTCCCTCTAGTATATGGGGAAGGAGTGGATTGAAGGATTTTATTGAAGTGTCTGTCATGGAGAAACATTTATATCTGTTGATAAGTATTTCTTAAAGTCAATAAGCAAGTTATGGAACTTTTACATAATGTCAATATCATAATATCAGACTCCTAAAGCAGCCAAAGCAGGGGAGGAAATGATGAAATTTATACATCAACGTTAAGAAAATTAAGTCAAAACCAACGAAGAGTCTTTGTGGCACCAGACTAACAAATTTATTTGGGCGTAAGCTTTCATGGGCTAAAACCCAGTTCATCAGGTTTTAGCCCACGAAAGCTTATGCCCAAATAAATTTGTTAGTCTCTAAGATGCCACAAGGACTCCTCGTTGTTTTTGCTGGTACAGACTAACACGGCTACCACTCTGAAAAAAATTAAGTCAGTATATCTAACATGATTAATTTCCTATGATGCTGGAAGGTCCTGCAGGCACTGGAGGGCCTGCTGGCCTTCGTAACCTTCGGGCCTTCCTAATCTTCCTGTGTTCACAATTGCCCATTGCTCTTCCTTTTAACCCCCAACTCTCCAATTACATCTCCCCAGCACTGAATTGGCAAAGGTCCCCTTCCCACTATAAAAGTTCCTGAGACACAAGACTGACTGATAATAAGGTGGGGGCATCTAAAAGTAATACAATTGAAACACACAAGCTGTTAGTCCTGAGGCATGTCCATCTGTCTGTTGGTCATATGGGATATTCAGATTCTGCAGAATTGAAGATTTTACTTTAAAAAAAAAAAAAAAAAAAAGTTCTATTCCTCCTGGTTGTGAAGCAAACCTTCACGATATATACTGAGTATAAAGTGAGACAGTGTTGTTTTCCTGACTCTGCGAAGAGCCCGAAACAGTGGCTCACAGATGTGTGAGCTCCACTGCAAAGCACTACTTTAATCAACTGTTTACTCTAAAGGCTAACGATGTCAAAAATTCAGTATAAACTTCAGTTTCAGCAAATGGAATGTGGAACTGGTGTAAATGAACGCACAAACGGAGTGGCCGAACACCAGTGGTGGGAGCATTGAGAGACAAGAACAGGGACAGAGGTGCAGCTAGTCCCGTAACTGTGACAGGGAGGTTACCATATATAGTCCTAAATGTTCTGCTATCACGTAGACCATTATTAAAAATGGAAATCAGCCTTCTCCACTTAATGTGTTTGACATTTTGCTCAGGACAGAGCCCTGGAACGCTGCATAGCCCTGAGCCATAATCTCTAAAGTCTGAAGCATTTTTTCTTCTTGCTTTCCAAGGGTGAGAGGTTTAAAGATATTCCCCAGTGAAAGGGCTTCAAAATGAATACTTAAAGCAGTGATTTGAGAAGGTACTGGCTGATGAGAAGACTTTCCCTGGAACAGCATACAGCGAGATGGCAGATCTGAGAGGTCTGGACCTCTCAGAAACAGGGAGATGGTTGTGATAATTTATGTTCTGTGAACTGGTTCCACTTCATCCCTAGAATTATGTGCATATATTGAATATAGTGCCCATAGCTGTCGTGTGATTATTAGGTGAATTACGTAAGGGATTGTGCATGTTAACTGCAGTTGGGTGTGTGAGATTACTGGGGGTACCACTGAGCCCACCAATTCCACCAGCCTGGACTCCCTTACATTGTCCTGCTGAGCCAGGCCCTCAAGCAGCACTTAAGTGCACATCCCCTCTCGGATGCAAACCCAAAATAGTATTGTCTTGTGCTGCACAGAGAACTGTACAGTGTAAGCTTATGAAATTCTCCCCCTCCCTCAATGTGGAGGAAGATATGCACAGCTTTTTGCCCCACAGTTATGAATTCCACAAACTAGTTTTAGAGAAAACAAAAACAAGTTTATTAACTACACAAGATAGATTTTAAGTGATTATAAGGGCTAGCAAACAGATCAAAGTAGATTACTGAACAAATAAAACAAACATGCAAACTAAGCTTAAACTGGTTACAAGTAGTAATTTCTCACCCTAAATGTTGTATTAGGCATTTCTTTCACAAGTCAGACATCTTTTCCAGCCTGGGCTCAGCTCTTCTCCCCCACTTTTTTCCTTTGTTTCTTAGACGTTTCCAGCATCATCCTGGACGGGGATTCAGTGAAGAACGAACACTGATCAAGTCACTCTCCAGCCTTAAGTAGGTTTTACATATGGCGGGAACCCTTTGTTTTCCAGTGTGGTCCGCTCTCCCCCCCGCATGGAAAAATACTGGTATTCTATCATGGAGTCCAGTACCAGGTGACATGATCACATGACCCTCCAGTGTCAAAGCAGCCATGAGTCAAAGGTTGTTTGTAGCATCCCAGGAAACTTCTCAGGAAGGTGGGAGATTAGCATCTTCAGAGACCTATTGTTCTCCCTAATGGTCCACCCAGACTAATTGCATTCTGCCGGGTGGGCGGTTGCCCAGGTGTAAACCCACTTGTAATTGATACATAGTCAATAATCCTAACGGCAAATACAGAAATGATATACGCATACAAATAGGATAATCATATTCAGTAAATCATAACCTTTCCAATGATATCTCACATGACTCATCTTGTATAAAATACATCATAGTTATGCTATAATAATATTATAACAATATTTCCATGAAGAATATGGGGTGTAATGTCACAGGGACCATGATGGTGCCGACGCTGTGTCCAAATCCCTTCCACCCCTACCATCCAAGCGCTTGCCGCTGGGGGAGAGGTGCCGGGATTCGGGGTCTCAGTGCCGTCTGTCCTGGGACTGGCAGTGGAGCTCGGCGGATCGGCAACAGTACACCGGCAATCGACCACCTAGAGCTTTGGGATCAGTACCGGGACTCCGGCGAATGAGAATGGGATAGCAGAGAGCACCATCTCGACCCCGGGGATCAGTGCCACAAGTCCAGCAATCAGCGTCTCCGATCTCGGGCGTGGTTCCAGGGTCCGATGTTGTGGCTCCGGTGACCTCCGTTGCCCCAAGGAATGACAACCATGCTCCAGCAACCGGTGGCGTGGTTCGGTTCTGCGCCAACTGTCTGGCGAGCGATGCCATGGTTCAGGGGACCAATGCAGAGTCAGGCAAATGGTGCCAGGAGCTCTGGTCAGTAGGGGAGAGTTGAAAGCGTGTCCCCGGTGATCGCTGCTTTGATGCCAACTGCCGCAGTGACAGGGAGTGATGCCGCATGGATGGGAAACGTTGTGCAGGTCCCAGTGCCAGCTTCACTCTCGAGAAGATGACGTCTTGACGGGGCATCGGTGGCACCAGCAAAGACATGTCTTTAGCAGCCTGGAAAGCCTCCGGCGTGGATGGAACCTCCAGGTGCCGGGGCCTCTGCCACTACCTGGAGTGGCTGGTGGGTCCCTGGGGGGGCTAGATAGCCTAGCTGGCGAAGTAGGTGCCTGGCTGAGCTCCAGAAAAGATGTACTACCATGCGCAGGCCTATGCTCCTCTCCGGATTTCTCCTTCCTCGTTTGGGACATTGGGAAGCGCCCTCTCCCTGTGTGCATCCTCTGCTTCTTAGCAGGCACCGTGGACAGGAATTGGTGCCGGGCAGAGACTGGTGCCAGCGGCACACTTTGCATTGGTGCAGAGTCTGATCTCAGCAGCTCGAAGACCAGCGCGAGGGCCAACTCCATGAGGAGCGCTCTTAGTCTTATGTCCCACTCCTTTTTAGTTCTTGGCTTGAAGCTTCTGCAGATGCGACACTTATCACTAACATGGGTTTCTCCCAAACACTTCAAGCAGCTTTGATGTGGGTCTCTGACCGACATAGGCCTTTTGCAGAGATCACAAGGCTTGAAGCCCAGAGCCTAGGGCATGCCCTGTCCCTGGGGTAAGTCCCTCAGCAGGCTTTCTAACTTATCTACAGTCACTGTTAAGCTAACTATCAAGAGAACAATAAAAACTACTTATCTAAGAACTATTTACACAATGGGTGATAGGCAAAAACCAATGGGTAGAGAATGCTTGCCGCATGGAGATGTTCCAGCACCATCACTGGTGATAAGAAGGAACTGAAGGAGGGGGGAACCGGTGGCGCCCCTTATACCGGCGCATACACGCGCCACTCTAGAGGGCGCCAGAGCTGGTCCCCTATGGATACCATCTGAGACCGGTGATCTGAGCCCTGGTTTAATCTACCTGTGAGCAAAAAACACAAACCAAACACACCATAATTCCCAGAATGTGTCAACTTTAAGAAAAGCAGTGTTTTTTTTTTCCTGTGGGCTGTATCTAGGGAACCCCTTGGTTTAACCACTCCAGTACAATTCTCGTGTCGTACGGGGGTGCAGGAGTACTGATAAACTAGTTAGTGATTTTATGCGTCAGTCACTAGCTTCTCTCAATATGTATCTCAAAGTGAAGAAAGAACTATTCCCTGGCCAGGTAACATGAACATTTAATAGATTTTAAGTCCCAAAGGAAAGGAACATTATGATTATCTAGCCTGATTTCCTAAGAACATAAGAACATAAGAACATAAGAAAGGCCGTACTGGGTCAGACCAAAGGTCCATCTAGCCCAGTATCTGTCTACCGACAGTGGCCAATGCCAGGTGCCCCAGGGGGAGTGAACCTAACAGGCAATGATCAAGTGATCTCTCTCCTGCCATCCATCTCCATCCTCTGACGAACAGAGGCTAGGGACACCATTCTTACCCATCCTGGCTAATAGCCATTTATGGACTTAGCCACCATGAATTTATCCAGTCCCCTTTTAAACATTGTTATAGTCCTAGCCTTCACAACCTCCTCAGGTAAGGAGTTCCACAAGTTGACTGTGCGCTGCGTGAAGAAGAACTTCCTTTTATTTGTTTTAAACCTGCTGCCTATTAATTTCTTTTGGTGACCCCTAGTTCTTGTATTATGGGAATAAGTAAATAACTTTTCCTTATCCACTTTCTCAACATCACTCATGATTTTATATACCTCTATCATGTCCCCCCTTAGTCTTCTCTTTTCCAAACTGAAGAGTCCTAGCCTCTTTAATCTTTCCTCATATGGGACCCTCTCTAAACCCTTAATCATTTTAGTTGCTCTTTTCTGAACCTTTTCTAGTGCTACAATATCTTTTTTGAGGTGAGGAGACCACATCTGTACACAGTATTCGAGATGTGGGCGAACCATGGATTTATATAAGGGCAATAATATATTCTCAGTCTTATTCTCTATCCCCTTTTTAATGATTCCTAACATCCTGTTTGCTTTTTTGACCGCCTCTGCACACTGCGTGGACATCTTTAGAGAACTATCCACGATGACGCCAAGATCTTTTTCCTGACTCGTTGTAGCTAAATTAGCCCCCATCATGTTGTATGTATAGTTGGGGTTATTTTTTCCAATGTGCATTACTTTACATTTATCCACATTAAATTTCATTTGCCATTTTGTTGCCCAATCACTTAGTTTTGTGAGATCTTTTTGAAGTTCTTCACAATCTGCTTTGGTCTTAACTATCTTGAGTAGTTTAGTATCATCTGCAAACTTTGCCACCTCACTGTTTACCCCTTTCTCCAGATCATTTATGAATAAATTGAATAGGATAGGTCCTAGGACTGACCCTTGGGGAACACCACTAGTTACCCCTCTCCATTCTGAGAATTTACCATTAATTCCTACCCTTTGTTCCCTGTCCTTTAACCAGTTCTCAATCCATGAAAGGACCTTCCCTTTTATCCCATGACAGCTTAATTTACGTAAGAGCCTTTGGTGAGGGACCTTGTCAAAGGCTTTCTGGAAATCTAAGTACACTATGTCCACCGGATCCCCCTTGTCCACATGTTTGTTGACCCCTTCAAAGAACTCTAATAGATTAGTAAGACACGATTTCCCTTTACAGAAACCATGTTGACTATTGCTCAAGAGTTTATGTTTTTCTATGTGTCTGACAATTTTGTTCTTTACTATTGTTTCAACTAATTTGCCCGGTACCGACGTTAGACTTACCGGTCTGTAATTGCCGGGATCACCCCTAGAGCCCTTTTTAAATATTGGCGTTACATTAGCTAACTTCCAGTCATTGGGTACCGAAGCCGATTTAAAGGACAGGTTACAAACCTTAGTTAATAGTTCCGCAACTTCACATTTGAGTTCTTTCAGAACTCTTGGGTGAATGCCATCTGGTCCCGGTGACTTGTTAATGTTGAGTTTATCAATTAATTCCAAAACCTCCTCTAGTGATACTTCAATCTGTGACAGTTCCTCAGATTTGTCACCTACAAAAGCCAGCTCAGGTTTGGGAATCTCCCTAACATCCTCAGCCGTGAAGACTGAAGCAAAGAATCCATTTAGTTTCTCCGCAATGACTTTATCATCTTTAAGCGCTCCTTTTGTATTTTCATCGTCAAGGGGCCCCACTGGTTGTTTAGCAGGCTTCCTGCTTCTGATGTACTTAAAAAACATTTTGTTATTACCTTTGGAGTTTTTGGCTAGCCGTTCTTCAAACTCCTCTTTGGCTTTTCTTATTACACTCTTGCACTTAAGTTGGCAGTGTTTGTGCTCCTTTCTATTTGCCTCACTAGGATTTGACTTCCACTTTTTAAAGGAAGTCTTTTTATTTCCTGTAAGCAGAGGGCAGAGAATTTCACCTAGTGATTCCTGCATCAAGCCCATAACTTCTGGTTGAGGTGGAGGGAGGTGTGCAGCTTTTTTTTAAATTTTGTTTTGTTTTTAAGTCATCCACTCGAGTTAAAGCCTTCAAAATGAAAATATATCCATCATGTAGCTAGGTAAGTTGTTCCAATGGGTAATTACCTTAATTGTTAAAAATGTGGTCCTTATCTCTAACCTGAATGTGTCTAGTTTTTCCAGCAATAGGATCTTGTCATGCCTTTTTCTGCAAGATCAGTGGTTCCCAAACTGTGGGTCATGACCCATGTACCAAGGCATCCAAGAGAAAGGAAAAAGAAAATGCAAGAAGCTCTGGGGCAGCTAAGCAGAGCCATCACCACCGAAGCAATAGCGCACTCTTACAGCAGCAGCTGCATGCCATCTATGGCCAGCAGTCAGTCACAAACTTAATATGGAAGATGCAGGAGCAACACGGTGAGATCAGGAAGGGGGGAAATCCTCCCCTTCCAGTATACGGAGTGGCAAGCCAAATAAAATGACCTGATGGGCTGGATGTAGGCCCCAGGCTGCCAGTTGCCCGTCCCTTTTGGTCCTGGTGGTCTGGCCCCTGTGCAAGTGCACCAAGTGGACATTGGTTAATCCAGGCCTAGCTACCTACTCTCAGTTCAAGATGGAGTGTTCAAGAACAAATCAGGTGAAATCAACTGTGACAGGTTTCAGAGTAGCAGCCGTGTTAGTCTGTATCCGCAAAAAGAACAGGAGTACTTGTGGCACCTTAGAGACTAACAAATTTATTTGAGCATAAGCTTTCGTGGGCTACAGCCCACTTCATCAGATGCACAGAATGGAACATACAGTAAGAAGATATATGTACATACAGAGAACATGAAAAGGTGGAAGTTGCCATACCAACTCTAAGAGGCTAATTAATTAACATGAGCTATTATCAGCAGGAGAAAAAAAAACTTTTGTAGTGATAATCAAGATGGCCCATTTCAGTCAGTTGACAAAAAGGTGTGAGGATACTTAACATGGGGAAATAGATTCAATTTGTGTAATGACAGGGTGCCGGGCAGGATCTACTGAGCCAGCCCTCTGTCACGCCAGCTCCACTTAAGGGAGGTAAATTGGAGCTGGCTAGAAAAACCTGTGCCTGATTAGCAAAGGGGAAACAGCTGCCAGCCCAATTAGCCTGGGGTATATACAGGCCCAGAGGAAAGAAGGAAGGGGGGAAAGCCAGAGACTGGAAGGAGAGTAGTAGCCCCTCTTCCACCTGGCTGCAAGACAGAAGCCCTTAAGGCTGAAAACCCCAAGCTGTATATGGTGCGAAGGGGGTGGGATTGCACGCTGTAAATAAACTGCACCGGTAATTGCTGAGCCAGAAAGTCTCTGAATGGTTTTTGGAGCAGAGCAGAGGCAGGACCAAGAGGGGCCCTGCTACACCAACCCAATAGCTTTCTTTGACAGGGTAACAAGCCTTGTGGATGGAGGGGAAGCAGTATATGTGGTTTACCTTGACTTTAGTAAGGCTTCTGATACTGTACAGCCTACCTCCCCTTAGACAAACTAGGGAAATATAGCCTAGATGGAGCTACTATAAGGTGGCTCCATAACTGATTAGAAAACCATTCCCAGTGGTTCACAGTCAAGCTGGAAGGGCCTACTGAGTTGCGTCCCGCAGGGATCGGTCTGGTCCAGTTCTGTTCAATATCTTCATACATTATTTAGATAATGGCATAGAGAATACACTTATGAAGTTTGCAGACAATACCAACATGGGAGGGGTTGCAAGTGCTTTGGAGGATAGGATTAAAATTCAAAACAATCTGGACAGAAGCTGGGAATGGTTGACAGGGAATGGATCACTTGATTACCTGTTCTGTTCATTCCCTTTGGAGCACCTGGCATTGGCCACTGTCAGAAGACAGGATACTGGGCTAGATGGACCTTTGGTCTGACCCGGTATGGCTGTTCTTATGACAAACTGGAGAAATGGTCTGAAGTAAAAAGGATGAAATTCAATAAGGACAAATGCAAAGTACTCCATTTAGACAGGAACAATCAGTTGCACACATACAAAATGGGAAATGACTGCCTAGGAAGGAGTGCTGCAGAAAGAGATCTGGGGCTTATAATGGAACACAAGCTAAATATGAGTCAACAATGTAACATGACTGCAAAAAAAGTGAACATCATTCTGGGATGTATCACCAGGAGTGTTGTAAGCAAGCTCCACTCTACTCCACACTGATAAGGCCTTGACTGGAGTATTGTATCCACTTCTCTGTGCCACATTTCAGGAAAAATGTGGACAAATTGGAGAAAGTTCAAAGGGCAGCAACAAAAATAATTAAAGGTCTAAAAAAAAAAAAAAACATGACCTATGAGGGAATATTGAAAAACATTGGATTTGTGTAGTCTGGAGAAGAGAAGACTGAAGGGAGACATGAAAACTGTTATCAAGTACATAAAAGGTTGTTACAAGGAGAGTGAAAAATTGTTCTCCTATTCTCCTTAACCTCTGAGGCTAGGACAAGAAGCAATGGGCTTAAATTGCAGCAAGGAAGGTTTAGGTTGGACATTAGGAAAAAACTTTCTGTCAGGGTGGTTAAGCACTGGAGCAAATTGCCTAGGGAGGTTGTGGAATGTCTGTCATGGAAGTTTTTAAGAACGGGTTAGACAAACATCTGTCAGGAATGGTTTAGTTATCACTTAGTCATGCCTTGAGTGCAGGGGACTGGACCAGATGACCTATTGAGGTCCCTTCCAGTCCTACACTTCTATGATTCTATGATTATGCAAAGCCAACTTGAATACTAAGAACCGGGGGTTTGCGTTAACAGAGGTGAGCACAAAGGTGGTCGCAGCATGAAAAGGTTTGGGAACCACTGCTAGATTAAAGAACTCTCTATCATGAGAATTTTTCTCCCCATGTAGGTATTTTATAGACTGAGCAAGTAAACTCTTGACCTTCCTTTTGGATAAACTGAAT
The DNA here is from genome assembly GCF_028017835.1 of Emys orbicularis. Taxonomy (NCBI): domain Eukaryota; kingdom Metazoa; phylum Chordata; order Testudines; family Emydidae; genus Emys; species Emys orbicularis. The sequence continues at coordinate 131,724,758 of NC_088689.1, forward strand.
AGTCTCTCACTCTCAGGCATGATTTCTTGACCTCAAATCATTCTTGTTGTTCTTCTCTGACCCCTTTCCAAGTTGTCAATACCCTTTTTTAAAGAGTGGACACCAGAATTGAACACACGTGGCAGGGTCAGCTTCCACAGTGCCCTTGTGCTTACTGGGGCACTATTCACCCTACTTCAGTTCCCTCCCACCTCGGGGAAACTCCAGGCACCACCTGGAAAGTGCTGCTAAGACACAGACAATAGTCCCACAGCCAACATAAACAAGAGGGTCTTTGGCCCCTTTTGGGCTCAGTTCTCAGTTGTTACTCTGTGAATCAGTGCTTTGTAGGGTAGCTGGATTTTTCCCCTCTGGGAGTCCCCCTTCTCCCAGGTGGAGTCAAAGTAGCCAAGCATCAATTTTCCTCCAGTCTATCTGCCTGGGATTTACCCTTCTCCAGGGCCTACCAGAAGACTCAACTGCCATTCTGCAACACCCCCAGACTGAGCGCTCTCACCCTTTGTAGGCATCCCAGGACCCCCTTCCCAACTAGCCCTAATAATTAAACAAGAGCATCTGATTTGTAGCCAATCAAGATCAACTGGGAGGGTAACTGACTGTCACAGGTGAGGTGCGGGCCTGACTCCCCTTAGGGGTATGTCTACACAGCCCGCAGCAGTGAGCCTCACTGGGTGGACACTCAGGTTAGTGGAGCTTGTGCTAGCATTCTAAGAAAAGCTGTAATGACAGCACTTTGAAGTTGCAGTTCAGGCTTACACCTAGGGAGAGGAGTGGGCTTCAGAGCCTGAGCTCCAGCCTGAAACTTGCTTCCACAGGCTACGCAGACATATCCTAACAGACCTGCCTGCCCCATATAGCCAGTAAGGCCCAGATCCACAAAGGTATTTAGGCTTCTAACTTCCTTTGAAATACCTTTATGGATTTGGGCCTATCATCTCCCTAATGCTGTAAACAGTCATAACATCTCCCCTACTTCTACTCAATATTCCCCTTCTTATATATCCAAGGATCACATTTGCTTTCTTAGCCATTGCATTGCACTGTAGATTCACATTATGTTCAGTTGCTTGCTCACTATGATCCCAGAATCCTTTTCTGAGTCACTGATGTCCAAAATACAGTCCCCCATCTTAGCCCCCCATTCTTGGTTCCTATATAACCTTGCATTTAGCTCTATTAAATGCGTGTTGTTCAAACAAGCCCAATTTTCCATGAGATCGAGACAATTCTGTAGGAAAGACGGTTACCTACCTTTCATAACTGTTGTTCCTCGAGATGTGTTGCTCATGTCCATTCCATGGTAGGTGTGTGCGCGTCCACATGCACCGTCGTTGGAATTTTTTGCCTTAGCGGTATCCACAGGGCCGGCTCTGGCACCCTCTGGAGTCCCGCACTCATGCGCCGGTATATGAGGTGCCGGGGCCCCATACCCGCTCAGTTCCTTCTTGTCGGCAACTCCAACAGAGGGGCAGCAGGACAGGTCATAGAATGGATATGAGCAACACATCTCAAATAGCATCAGTTACGAAAGTTAGATAACCATCTTTTCTTCTTCGAGTGCTTGGCTCATGTCAATTCCATGCCACGTGATTCTCAAGTAGTATTCCTGGAGGTGGGCTAAGAGTTATGGTTTCACTGTTTGCAATACAGCTCTACCAAAGCTGGTGTCGTCTCTGGCCTGCTGGGGGATGGCATAGTGGGATGTGAAGGTATGGATAGATGACCAGATAGCGGCTCCATAGATATCTTGAATCGGCACCTGGGCCAGAAAGGCTGCTGACGAGGCCTGCACTCTGTTGGAATGGGCGGTTACAATCGCCAGTGGTGGCACCTTCACCTGTTCATAACAAAACCTAATGCAGGCAGTTATCCAAGAGGAAATTCTTTGAGCAGAAACAGGGAGACCTTTCATTCTGTCCGCTGCTGCGATGATAAATTGCGTTAACTTACAGAATGGTTTAGTTCTTTCAGTGTAAAAGGCCAGTGTTTTTTGACATCCAGAGCGTGCAACCTGCAATCCTCGTTAGACCTATGAGGTTTTGGGAAGAAGACTGGCAGAAATATGTCCTGATTAGTGTGAATCTGCGACACCACCTTAGGTAAAAAAGCTGGGTGCGGTCACTGTCGAACCTTGTCCTTACAGAACACCATGTAGGGCAGTTCAGATGTGAGCGCTCTGGGCCGATACGATTGCCACTAGGAAGGACACCTTCCACGAGAGGAGCAAGAGGACACAAGAAGCCAATGGCTCAAAGGGTGGCCCTGTGAGTCTTGAGAGCACTAGGTTCAGATCCCAAGGTGGGATAGGGTCACAAACTTGAGGGTAAAGTCACTCCAGACCTTTCAGAAACTTGACCGTCATGTCCTGGGGAAAAAATGACCTGCCCTGGATCGGCAGGTTTAAGGCTGAAATGGCCACCAAGTGGACTTTAACTGACTATAAAGACAGGCCTTGGTGCTTGAGTGTAGGTGCCCCCTGAAGCTGTTGGCTCTCCCCAAGGCACAGAAACCCAGAGAACAGTGCAGCCCTGAAACAATCAGTCCCCCTTACTCACCATTTTGAGGCTCCCGTGGGATATGTGCGCTCTGTTTCGGACGGGAAAATTATGCTATTGTGTAGACCCTGTGTGTTTTCTACTCCTTAAGTGCGGGGGGAATCATTACTCTGTCTGGTATAAACAATGCTGCCTCTGTTAAATGTTGCATTTTGCCTATACAGCTGCATCAACCTTGAGACCTCAGCCATCCCTCTTATCGCCTGCTCAGAGACTGCAAAGACTCAGGAAGAGACCACGAAAAAGCAAAGAAGACATGCTGCAAGAAGTGATGCGGCAATCTATTAAAGAGAATGAGAAAGCACAGAACTGGAGGGAGAGAGAAAGCAGGATCCGCCAGGAAAATGCAGCGCACCAGCGGCAAAGCACTGATCGGCTCATAAGCATCCTGGAGCGCCAGGCAGACGCTATCCAGGAGCTCGTAGCCATGCAGAAAGAGGAGCAGTACCGCAAACGCAAATGCCACCCCCCCCCCCACAGCCCTTGTTCCAAAACTCTTTCCGTTGTGCCCCATTGTCACCTCCAACCCACTTTCCCCAACTTCCGTGTTCTTCACGCCACCCACTGCCTCCAACACCAGTATCTTCACCACCCAGCCCTGAAAACCACGACCCTTACCCTCTGCACTCAACCCCCATCACCATGCAGTATAGCTATCCTGAAGTGCAGCACTCACTGCACAGCACACCAGACAGGACATACGCGAATCTGTGATTGTACCGTTCCCCACTCCACCCCCTTGTTTCTTTTCAATAAATAATTTTTTTTTCTTTTCAAGAAATGGATTTTTTGGCTTTGAAAACTTTATTATTGCATAAAGTAAAAGACTTCTTAGCCCAGGAAATAAACAGGCACTGCAAGTCTGCTTAGCAAACACTGATTCCTAAAGATTGGAACTACTGCACTTCACTCCCGTGCAGGGCACCAGATATCACTGCTGGTTTTCAGCCTCAAATTGCTCCCTCAAGGCATCCCTAATCCTTGCAGCCCCGCGCTGGGCCCCTGTAATAGCCCTGCTCTCTGGCTGTGCAAATTCAGCCTCCAGGTGTTGAACCTCAGAGGTCCATGCCTGAGTGAAGCTTTCACCCTTCCCTTCACAAATATTATGGAGGGCACAGCACGCGGATATAATCGCGGGGATGCTGTTTTCGGCCAAGTCCAGCTTCCCATACAGAGATCGCCAGCGGGCCTTTAAACGGCCAAAGGCACACTCCACACTCATTAGGCACCAGCTCAGCCTGTAGTTGAACCGTTCCTTGCTGCTGTCAAGGCTCCCTGTGTAGGGTTTCATGAGCCACGGCATTAACGGGTAAGCGGGATCTCCAAGGATCACAATGGGCATTTCAACTTCCCCTACCGTGATCTTCCACTCTGGGAAAAAAGTCCCGGCCTGCATCTTCCTGAACAGCCAAGTGTTCCGAAAGATGCATGCGTCATGCACCTTTCCGGGCCAGCCTGTGTTAATGTCAATGAAATGCCCACGGTGATCCACAAGCGCCTGGAGAACCATAGAGAAATACCCCTTCCGATTAACGTACTCGGATCCTAGGTGGGGTGGTGCCAGAATAAGAATGTGCGTCCCATCTATCGCCCCTCCACAGTTAGGGAACCCCATTTGTGCAAAGCCATCCACTATTTCCTGCACGTTATCCAGAGTCACGGTTCTTCTGAGTAGGATGCGATTAATGGCCTTGCAAACTTGCATCAACACGATTCCAACGGTCGACTTTCCCACTCCAAACTGGTTTGCGACCGACCGGTAGCTGTCTGGAGTTGCCAGCTTCCAGATTGCAATAGCCACCCGCTTCTCCACTGGCAGGGCAGCTCTCAATCTCGTGTCCTTGCGCCGCAGAGTGGGGGCAAGCTCCTCACACAGTCCCATGAAAGTGGCTTTTCTCATCCGAAAGTTCTGCAGCCTCTGCTCGTCATCCCAGACTTCCATGACGATGTGATCCCACCACTCGGTGCTTGTTTCCCGAGCCCAAAAGCGGCGTTCCACGGTGCTGAGCATGTCCGTGAATGCCACAAGCAATTTCGTGTCGTACGCGTTACGCGGCTCGATAGCATCATCGGACTCCTCACTCTCACCGTCACTTTGGATCTTAAGGAATAGATTGACAGCCAAATGTGACGTGCTGGCGAGACTCATCAGCATACGCCTCAGCAGTTCGGGCTCCATTTCCCGCAGACAGATCGTGCTGCACAGAAACCGTTGAAAGATGGCGCCAAAGGTGGACGGAAACAAAGGGATTTCTGGGATGCGAAGCGATGCATCATGGGGCGTTGGGACAGGACCCAGAATGCCCCGCACCTACGCCCCCTTCCCACAACCCATGGCGCCAGAATGGGAAGAGGTGCTCTGTGGGTTAGCTGCCCATAATGCACCGCTCCCAATAGCGCTGCAATTGCCGCAAATGTGGCGACGACAGTTCGCTGGGCAGCTGTCAGTGTGGACAGACTGCAGCGCTTTCCCTACTCAGCTGCACGAAGTCAGGTTTAACTCACAGCGCTGTACATCTGCAAGTGTAGCCAAGGCCTCAGCTGTTTTCCGCTGCCTCTCCCCATGGCTACAGCTCCATGCAGGGAGGGGGCCTGGCGGCACCATGTGACCAAGCAGGGCCAGCAAACCCTGGCAAAAGTCTGGGAGGGGTATGTGGAGCCAGATTGGAATTAGTGTGTACTTCATTGCGTTCTTTATCGGCTCTATTACATGAACATTAGATACACTCCCAGACTCCAGTGACCTGGGCCAGATCCTTGGGGCCAGCCCTTCTGCACCTGGGGCAGCTCTGAGAAGGGATAGAGAAGGGCTTTAAGCTACCTTTAACCACCTGTTCCCCATAACTAGAGCCCTCATTAATTCTCTAAAATATCATGCCAACAGGCCAATACAGAAGACAGGGATTGGCCAGACACAATGGCTCCCCAGCCACCTTCCCATTCCAGGATTGGGAAGTATAGCAGCTCCCACTCCACCATGGCCTTACACCACTCAGGGAATCCTCAGATAGCCAGTCAAGTCAGCTTTCCAGTTCTTTTGCACTGCCAGAGTGGGGCAAGGTTCCTTTCACAAAGAAAAAGAAAAGAGCTACATTTGCAGTGGGCAAGAAGTCAGAGAAGAGGAAGTATCTTATTTTAAACAGATGCAGTTAAGGAGGAGAATTGACTGAGAGGGACAAAAGGAACAGCTAGATCATTATTTAACGTTAAAAAATAGGTGCTGGTTGTTTACTTTTCATGGAAGCCTGATTCAGACGTTCGTTACCAGCTAACTCCTAGGCCAAGAGCTATAGAGAAGTCTAGCTACTAAAACAAGATAAACAAGTCAACTTAATGGCATATGCAGGGAAGAAAGCAGCTCAGCATGGAATGCAAACCAGGTTCATCATGCTTGAGTACAAAGCCATAGATTACTCCCTTTATAGAGAGCAGGCTGCTGTGGACTTGAGTGAAAACTAGAGAGGCTGAGGCATATCAGGCAGCCAGAAGAACCAACACAGAGACTGCTGCTGCAAGGATCCCTGATGGAAGCTGGATGAAGTGGAGAATTCAAAGCTCTTTTATTTTTATTGTGGTAGTGCTTAGAGGCTAAGGCCCTTCTGTGCTAGGCACCACAAACATACAACAAAGACAGTCCCTGCCCCAAATATCTTACAGTCCAAGTCTTTCGATCTCAATGCCATAGAGAAGCACCTTATCCCAAGAGCACCTTATCCGAAAAGTAGAGGAAAGAAAATGAAGTACACTCTGGAGGTGAAAGTGGTGTAAGGAGACTAGGCAAGAGGAAGCAGCAGCGAGTTCTACTGATGAATGACAAAACTAAGGACTGGAACAAACATCCTATAGCCTGGATAGCACCAACATAACAGTCACCCTGCCAGGACACAAATGTGACACAGATGTCGGCTAGTATCACAAAGAGCCACTACTGTCCCCTTCATTTAACTCCCTCCTGATGGCCCTCTAACTACCTGAATCTATTATCTAATTCACTGATAAGTAACTGTTCATTTCTGTGGAGGGAAGGGATTGACTGTTGGAAGGGTGGGGATACCAGGCACTGGAACTGCAGCTGGGCATTGACTGTGGGCAGGGGGAACAGATGAAGGGATTGGATAGGGCAGACAGGCTGGTGAGGGGAACTTAAGTGCAAAAGCAAACAAACTGATAAAAAATAAATCATATCACTTATATACCGTACTGCTTTTCCACACCGTGTCTTTTTATGCTGTACACTCTCCTCAGGGCAGGGACTGCATCTTCCTCTGTGTTTGGAAAGCGCCATTTTCAATAGGACTACCACAATATAAATAAATAATTCTTATAAAGAAAGCACAGAACTGTGGGCTACACAACACTATTATGAGAGGGATATAAATTGACAAAAAAAGTAAGCAGCAATCAATTGTTCAATGTCATGCTGGGAGGAGGTTTCAAGTGGGCCTGGCAGGCATCCAATACCATTAAATATTTTAATTAAATATTTTCAGGGCCAAGGGGGAAATACACTGGTCGAATTCATGGATGAGCCAAAGCTTGGAGAGATCAGAGACTAAGGACTGAATCTAAACAATGCATGACCTTGATAGATAAATTGGAAAAATAAGCTGAAGTGTCCAGCACCTAGTTTAACAGGGACATATGGAAAGTGGGTCAACTTCTGAAATGCATAAATACTGAATGGGGATAACTAGTGAGGTCAGTGTGTCACAGAAGGATCAGAGTAACAACTGAAAGAAACACCAACTGAGTCAATAATGTGGCTAAACTGAGGAAGGAATTTTCCTTCTGCTACTAAAGACTGATGAGATCTCTATTTATTGACTGAACACTTTATGGGATAAATAAAAACACCATCTTTTAGATATGACATGACAAGGGAATGGGAAACCAAACAGTGAGAAAGAAAGGGACAATGCACTGATTCAGTCTAGCCATGGACACATTGTAGTGGGTCATACATATACATATTTGTCACACATGAACTCACACACAGAGAACTATGTTAAAATAATCATTTAGGTTACAAAGTCAAACACTAAAAAGCTATGCAATGCCAGAATTAAGGTTGCTCATGCTGCACGCTATTCAAATTCTTCTCTGAAGACCAAATTATTAATTGCCACATATGCTTTGCTCTGGTGCTCATCGCTATACTATTTGAGTGCTCCACAGACATCAGTGGTTTTATTTTCACAACACCCTTGTGAGATGAGCAGTTATTCCCATTTTACAGATGGAAAACGGAGGCACAGAGTTTAAGGTCAAGAGTATCCACTTATTTTAAGGACCAATTTGAAAGACTTAGGACCTGACTTTTCAGAACTCAGCACTTTATATGTTCAAAGCATAGCTCCAATTGACCTCAGTTGCAACTATGAGTGCTCAGCACATGTGCAAATCAGATCAGGGCCTCAAGTTAGGTGCCCAGAAAAATAAGAAAGACACAGTTAGTGACTCCCTGTGAAAAGTTTAAGTGATTTGCCCAGCATCACACAGGAACTCTGTGGCAAAGACAGGGACAAAGTCCAATTCTCCAAGATAGCACTCAACTCCCTTAAATGTGAGGCTGTCCTTTCTCTTCCAGCAATCCCTGCCTCTTCACTACACACCTTCCAACCTCTGAAACAAACGAAGCAGGGATCCTACAGACAACAGTCTCCTTCACTACATATTCCTGATTCATTCCCAGCACAGGTCCAGCCTGTGCACTGAATGAAGTAGAGGTCTTGTGGAAATGACTGCATGTAATCATGTAATTAAAGTCTGCAATCATAATGCATATGAACAAGGGGAACAAACTAAGGTTGCACAGGCATTTCCTAACTTTTGAGTGCTTGACCGTGCAACCTTAATAACAATATTTTAACAGTTTTTGTGTACAATTTCCTGCGGGGGGGGGGGGGGGGAAGAAGAAGGTTGTACAAAAGTAAACAAAAAACAAACATGCCATTATGTGGCACCATACTGACACCACATACTTGGGTCATCCAGCATGGTTGGACCCTTTCGCTCTACGAACAGACCTCTGCCCCTTGAGCTAACAGAGTAACTGACAGCAGTAACAGCCTGTCATCCTCTATAGAGTCTATAAATAAATTTGTTAGTCTCTAAGGTGCCACAAGTACTCCTGTTATAGAGTCTATGTGGACCAACATTAGAAGGGGATGGGAATTTCTGTCAGAGGGTTTCACAGAGATCTGCTAACAGCAGAGAAGCTGAAACACTCCGGAATCTTGGTTACATTCCAGGCTCTGAAGGAAGTGTGTTCTAATGGGCACAGACTCTTCTGCACATTCCCCCAAGTTTGACCTCTTTGCCCCACACTCTCTTATCTGTCCCAGCCCTGTGTCTTCCCCAAAACCTGGCTCCACTCCTCAGGCTTCTCATCCCAGGCCCAGCCTCCTTGCCCAGCAAGTTCTAGTCTCACCCCTCTCCATACCCTGTCCAAGTCCCAGTCTCTGCCCTCTTTCTTCCAGTCCCAGTTTTATTGTCCAGCTGGTCCCAGTTTCCTCCCAGTTCCTCACTGATCTCAGTCTCCTCTGGCTCCCAGTCTCAGCCTCCTTGCCCAGTGATTCCCAGTCCCTCCTGCCAGCCTCCAGTTCCAGTCTTCCTCCCCTCTCCGCCTCTTTGTCACAATCTACCCCTCCCCACAGATCTGGCTCTTATCTCTTCTAGATTCAAATTATTACTCCTGAGGGCATTCTGCACATAATATTTTAAAATTCTGCAAAATTCTGCAAATTTTATTTGTCAAATAAATGTGGAGGCTCCAGCATGGCATTGGGGAGCACAGGCCACTGGCTGTACAGAGGTGGGAGATCACTGTGCAGCTCCCCCCGGGACACAAACTCAGCGGTGAGGCTGCACCCAACCCTGACACAGTGCAAGGACCTGGCCTGCCCCTGAAACACCCCAGGGCCCTGCCCCTCCATGCCAGGTGCACCAGGTGTGGGCAGGCAGGTTCAGCAAGGCGGGATCCAAGTGTGGAGGGGCTTAGTGTGGGAGGTGTGGGTTGAGAGGGTTCTGTGTGGGACAGTCTGGGTGCAGGCGGCTCAGTGGGTGATCCGGGTGCGGGGGGATCTGGATGCACAGGGGGTTGTTGGAGGGTTCTGGGTGCAACAGTAATGGGACTCTGCAGGGGGGTCCAGGTGAAGGTGGTTGGGGCTCAGCGGGGGGGTCTGCGTGTGGGGGGTATAGAGCTCAGAAGGGGGGTCTGGATGTGGGGAACTCAGTAGAGGTCCAGATGCCGGGGGAGTGGGGCTCACTGTGGTGAGGATCCAGGTGCAGCTGGTTGGGGCTCAGTAGGGTGGAGTGCAGCGGGGGGTGGGGAGAGTGAGGCTTGGCAGGAGGGTCTGGGTATGAGGGGGTCTGGATGCATGGCGGTTGGGGGATCAGCTCCCAGTACAGTGATCCCTCCCCCTGCAGCTGAGGAGCGATGGGTGCAGGAAGCGGGTGGGTGGGGGGAGGGAAGTGGGCAGAGCTTCCTACAGCTGGGGGAGAAATCTGGGGGTGGGTCTGACACAGCCCCGGATGCCATGCAGGGAAGAGGAAGTCCCATCCTCCCCAGGCTGGCCAGGTCTAGCAGCTGAGCCCGGTGCAGGGTAGGAGCTATCTGCCGGGTCTTCCCCAGTCCCGCTTCCTGCCCCACGGTGATTTACCTCTCTGCTGGCTGCCCTGGGCACCCAAAACATACTGCTTGGGGAGAGTCATTTGACTGCTCTTGTGGTTTCCCTTTGCTTCCACATCAAAAAGTCATTTTTCTGCGGAGAAGCAAAGAAATCTGCAGGGGACATAATTTCTGCGCATGCACAGTGGCACAGAATTTCCCCAGGAGTAAATAATTATACAGCTTCCTCCTCCACACTGCCTGGGCTCAATAGGTGGGTAATTGAGAGCACAAGAGAGTGAGGCTCCCTGACCTCGGTGCTAGTGCCTGGTCCTGATCCAAACCACAGCAGCCTAGAACTGTAACTGCAGGGAAGGTACTGCTCAGAACCAGGCTGGAGCATGCATGATACTTATGGAATCTTTGCAGAATTACCTGCAAACAGCAAGTCACTGAGCATGTGCAAACTGCGATTTTTCAAAGGCTTATAACTTGGTCAAAGTTGTGTAGATTTCCTCACAAATGCAACCTCCCCACCACCACCAAATTTCTATTTCCTGCTTTCCAGAATAGGGGGTGAAAAAGTGGTCAGATTTTTTAACATGGAAAAAACACTATATTTTCCTCTAGTCACCTTCTTGAAAACAGCTGAATTGTTTTAATTCAACCTGAGGCTGACACCTGGCATGGAAGATTTTAGCCCAGTTAAAATTTGGCATAGTTATAAGCAACTGAAAACTAGGTCTTAAGAAGAAGTGTCAGGCAACTTTAAGAAAAGGCGATGCTAACAGACCACCCTATAAAAGACTAAACTATGTTAAGAGAATGTCAATAAAGTTGCAGAGTCAAACACTCAAAAATTAGGAAATGTGAAATCATAATGCACACACACAAAGGGGCCAAATGTAGATAGCAGCGTATGGGTGTGTGTGAGGGAGGCAGCTGCAGGGAACAGGCTGGGATATATGAGCAACATATGGGTAAGGTTTTGAGCTATGAGGACTGAGGGGGAAAAGACAATCTTCTAAATGCTGCAGAGGAAGAAACAGTGAGTTTTGGACCCAGCCTGGTTATAAGACGAGAGGGAGGGGCTGGAAAGGAGAAGAGTGTGTGAGACAGGTAGGGGGGACTGACCATTCTCCAACCTTCTCTGCACAGCTGCAAAAATCCCACTCCTCTCCACCCACACCCCATAGCACTGCCACAGCGACACCCAAACATGACTGTGATAGAGTGAGATTGGGGGTGCAGTAGAGGAAGAAGACAAATGAGACTTCAATAAGAAATACCCATGCTCTCTCAGGTTGAGGGAGAAGGCAGAAGCTCTATACTGTTCCACTCCTTCCTCTTCAGAAGAGAATGGGGAAGATGCCTCCAGAAGGAGAGGGAGTGAGAGCCTGCCATTTTCTCCTGAGCCCTCTATATTCAGATAAACATCTAACTACCAAACTTTGAAATGTTCACATTCAAATAATTACAATAATCTAAAATTAAAGAGATGTACACAAAACACCCAAGTAGCTGGGGTTCCACTGGTCCCAGACCCCCGCTTAGAGACGTGCCCCTGCTGCAAGACATTTACAAGTATTGGTATCTATTATCTAGCAATAGGGACAGTTCTGCAATGGATCAAGCTGCCAAGGGAGGTTATGAAATCCTCTGAATTGGAAAAATTTGGGATCAAGAAATTACACCCATTTGCAAAGATGGTTTAGGAGTAAGATTGATCCTGCACACTACAGGGTAACAGAATAGATGACATTAGAAATCGCTTCCTATACAGATGTTTGTGTGATACAACAAACGTTTACCATTCAGCCTGGCCATTCTGCTTGTATGCTGTACCCCTTCTCCTCTCTCATCACACACTTCATGGGATCAGATTTTCAAAAGAGCTCAGGGCCAGATTTTTGAGATAATTTCAGCTTCTATTCAGGCACCTAAATAAGGGTTAGATTTTCACAAGTCCTCAGCACTCAACATGCTCCCAGTGTGCTGAGCCCTTTTAAAAATGTGGCCTTATTTAGGTTTTAACCTTTTAAATTGCAAGCTGTTTGGAATAGGAACCGTGTCTTGCTATACATCTCAGCTCAATTCAGATGCAACTGTAATTTAATAATGAGATAGACACTGCCAGATGAATAAACCCTTTTGAACGACATACAGCATTTGACGCAAACAAGATTTTATTCCATTTTTTGTTTTCCAGTGTTCAGGGTATAAGTAATAAGAATACACTTGAAATTGCATTGCATGAGATGGTCCGTCTTTTAAGTAGCAATTCTTGTTGGAGAGAGGGTTATAACAGCTCAGAGCGTTAAAAAAAAAGAATACCTTGCAGTGGAAGAGTGCCCCACAATTCTTCTCTGCTCAGAGTACTTGCCTCCACACTGTCTTCCCTAGCTGTGGGAGTTTTTTTTGCAATATGTACCAGAACCAGGACTCTTGACTTCCCCTCCACTCAAAACAAAGATTTTCACTTTCCCTTCCACTAACATGCCAACACCCAAGGTTTGAAATACACCCATCACTGGTGTTAACTACTTTCTTTCTTGACCTTTGTAAAAAGTATATGGTATTTGAAAGTTCTTACAGCACCAAGATCTATATAAATCTACCCTGCTCATCTTGACTTGCCTCTGGATGGGCAACCTCTCCACATGGCATGAGCCAATCCCTGGGGTTTTTTCCAGAGATGTGGGGACCAGTTCTTATTTACACTAAGGCCCCTTTACACTGCTTGAGTAATTACATTTACACAGCAAGAGCAGTGTATAGTGGCCCTAGGGTAAATGAGAACCAGGCTCTCCATTATTCTTTAAAAATGATTTACAAAGCCAATCTAGATTACAATTCTGTGCTGAATACTCCAAATAAACCACCAGAGAAAGAATATTCAGCAGATACTTAGTGAAACCTCAAACCTACCTGGTTTAGGTCAACCTATCCAAACATGTTGCAGCTCTCAGGCTCCTGTTCCAAGTGGTGCGCAAGCATGTACTTTTCTGGGGATGTGATGCCACAGCAGCCACAGAATCTTGCTGAAACCAGCCAATGAGTTCAGGAAAGTCTGCACTTTCTGCAGAAGTGGGCAGCTTTGTAGATTTTTAAATATTTCATAAGATAAAATGTTTTAAAAGCTTTTCTAAACTGAAGTTTTCCAGGCCTCTTGAACATGGGCAACTAGACCAATCTCACTTCTCCAAGAGTGGCCAATATCAGAAATCTCAAAAGATGCATAAAGTACTATAATATGGGGGAAATTCCTTCCTGAGAACACCTGGCAATGTGTTAACATCTTGAATCATGTGGATCAGAAGTCTGTAATTTTTATCCTAATTAGTGTTGCTGCTCTTATTCATGTAAATAATGTAACCCTTCTCTCAATCAAACTATTTGCCTCTATGCTCTGGAGCACAAAATTCCAGAGATTAACTGTATGAGGAGTACAAAAAGTATGAAATCTTAAATTTGGTGCCTTCAAGTTCCCCCTTGCTCTTGTATTAGTGGAAAAAATAAAACAAGACCCCAACTAGCCTTTAGATTTCAAACAAATAAACCAACCTACCTTATCTCCTTCTCTTCTTCTTTCTAAACTAGACAACAATGGTGATTTTAATCCCATTTCATATGGACCAACCCACTCTGCTGCCTGTAATCATTTTTACTGCCCTTCTCTAGACCTTCTCTAGTTCTTCTGTGTCTTTTTTATGACAACTTATCCAAAGATGTGAAAGCAGTATTCACAGGACAGTTGTAACACCGATTTATTATATCCACTGCCATTCCCTCTCCCCATTTAACAAACAAAAATACCAACCAACCCACCCACTTCTCTGAACCATCACAGGGCAGTCAGCAGAAACCTTCACTGACTGCTAGATCTTTTCCTGAGACAGTAGGGCATTGGTTCCCAAACTGTGGGTTGTGACCCCAAATGGGGATGCACCATCAGCAGATGGGGTTGTGTAAATCCCTAGTGCAGTGTTTCTCAAACTGGGGTTGCCGCTTGTGTAGGGAAAGCCCCTGGCAGGCCGGGCCGGTTTGTCTACCTGCCCTGTCCGCAGGTCCAGCCGATCGCGGCTCCCACTGGCTGCGGTTCGCTGCTCCAGGCCAATGGGAGCTGCTGGAAGCGGCGCAGGCCGAGGGACATACTGGCCACCGCTTCCAGCAGCTCCCATTGGCCTGCAGGGGCAAACCACAGCCAGTGGGAGCCGCGATCAGCTGGACCTGCGGACAGGGCAGGTAAACAAACCGGCCCGGCCCGCCAGGGGCTTTCCCTAGACAAGCGGCAACCCCAGTTTGAGAAACACTGCCCTAGTGTGTGGAGGATGCCACTTAGCTTCGCACAGCGTGACTTCACATTTATGGAGCATACGAGATCATGATGGATGGAGGATACCATTCTGCTCTACAAAATGGCATCCCCCACAAAGCACTCCCAATACATATGAGGGTATGCTGTGCAGAGGCCTCCTCCATGCAGTGTGACCTCACATGTACAGTGCTCTTCAAAATGGCATCCTTCATGCTGTCTGGGGTCAAGGGAGGTGAGAAGATGATTAGATAGCCCAATCAGTCCTTCTCATCTAACTTCTCTGATAGGAGATGAGGTGATGAGAGTTTGGGGGCGGCTCCTGAAGAGTGCAAGGACCTTACGAGGAGCAGCACAGTAGTTTTGGATTTACTTTGATTCAGTGGGAAAACAGGTTGGCTCTACTGGAAATTTTTAACAATGAAGTTTACGTGCACAGGACCTCTCTTCTCTCCCCTAACCATCACAGGGAAATGGAGGGAGGGGAGTGACAGCCTTTCTCCCAGGAGACACTGGCAGAATATCTACTACTGGAGTGTCAGAGTATAGTGGACCGTTGCTTGGATACGAGTGATAACTCAGGGTATGTAAATGAGATGATTTAACCATGGTGATTAGTGCTCCCAAGTACAGAGCTGAAAGCAATGCTAAGTTATAGGTTCAGGAAAGAACTTTCCCTAAGCACATACTGGCAGGAAACAAGGGCATTTTCCTCTTCCACTGGAGTACTGAGCACAGATCATTTGGTAGGATCAGATGGGTGTCTCCTACAGTTAACGTTTCCTGCAATATCAGGGGGATTCTGGACACTGACAGGCTTCTGTCCTCTGTCTGTATTCCTTTATTTCTATGCTGCATATGATTATAGGTCCAGAAAAGCTAACCTTATGTAGCTAAATAATCTGTTATTTCTTTATTCTCTATTTAAAACACAATCTTTGTCATTTTGGTTTAGTGTCCAACCCGCTCTCTCTCGGTTTTATTTGCACTGCTCAATGGTATAATGTAAAGCTGAGCAAAGCCAGACCCCCAATCTTGGTGATTATATTAGGATTTATTTTTTGGATATGTTATCCCAAATACATTTTCCTATCACTTGATCTTTATCATCCAAGAGTTTACTCAGTGTTACTGCTGAGATGGAACAAGACATAACATACTGTACTCCTGAAAGAGATGGGCTTATAGACTGCTGCCCTCACTATGGTCTCTGAATTTATTTTCATGGTACTCTCACCATAGTAGCTAGCTGTACAGTAAATAGCCTTCTGCCAGCCTCCTGATATAAGGCTCCTTCATGCACATTCTTCATGCTCCAACACAACACCCCTTTATGTGTGGTGCAAAACTCCACGAATTTCATTTAGTGAGCACCCTGTATCAGGGGTTTCCCTAGAAGAAGGGAAGTCTAATAGATGACAGTCAGGGGTCTGCTAGCTGCACTACTCACAGGAAAGTCAAGGGATAGGAAGGGATGGAAGTAAGATCCAGTTCGTGGCCCTTACAAAGCCATTCAGTTGGGGCTCTCAGCTGTAATAGCCACAATTTGGTATCCAGATATCTCTCACTCACCTACCCCAAATTGTTCTGCTCTGCTAACTGGGAGGGAGCTGCTCCCACAGGGTGGGGAGATGGAGGTTTCCTGCTGAACAGGAGAGCAAAAACGTGATCTGGCCTCAGGGAGACATCAGTTTCCCAGGGGGCTCAAGATATTAACACCACAGAGCTCAGCAAGCACAAAGCAGCTCACACCACACAACACATGGCAATGGAGTACAAGCAGCAAACATTACACTAGCATCTCTACCTGTTCCAGGTGGAGTGAGACTCCCTGAGGCTGCATATTTGGCAGCACTGTCTGGCCCAGCCTTGGCATAAATCACAGCAGGGAAAGTAGGAGTTTGTCTGATATTTGCTGGCCTGCGTCCTGTGAAAGCTCCATTTTTGGGTGGTTAAAACCATCCACTTGTGCAGCAGTTTCTAACTTTAAAAGTCACTTGTTACATTCTAACACTTCAAGAAACAAGCTTCAGAATCTGATGTGCAAAGAGACTTCTGGCACCAAGCAAGACACAGAGTAGGCCTGGGTACTGCTTTAGTTTATAAATCATATACCGAATCCTAGGAAGGGAGGAAGTGGTTGCTGAGAAGAAGAGCCAGTACAGAGATGGGAAGATGAAAATGGGGAAAGAGCATTGATCAAACTAAAGTGTTAGTGAATGTTTCTATTTATGAAGGGTACACAAACTCAAATGTGCTTGGGAAACCTAGCCCAGCTAAACAGAAACTCAGCTGCAACCATTAGGTCTGATGTGTTTGGCATGAAACAGACACTACAAAGGAGCTGACAGACCTGATGGCCATTCCACTCATCACACTGACTAAGATAATCAGAAACATGAATGGAAAAGGAGAGCCCATCCCCTAGAACCTGAGTTGTAGCATTAGTCTATAGAGTTGCATAGTACAGAATCCCGATGCTTTCCACTTACCATTTGGACTCTGGGCAGCCTTGAGACACCTTCATTTCTCTTATTGATCAACGTACCTCAAGCTGGAAAAAACAGACAACATAAAATTTGAAGACTATTTTCTTCAGTAAATGAAACCTTCTCTGCCCTTGGGCCCTGCTGTGGGCTCTTTCCCCTACAGAAGACAAGGTTGGGCCAGCTGCACAAAGTCCAGGAAATCCAGGGAAACAATGGAGTCTATTTCTTGCCAGGGCAAGATTTTGGCTAGCGGTCCAATTCACCTTTCCAACCAAGGGTACAGAAGACATCCCCAACTGGGTCCTCAGGAATGGCATAGTAACAGTACATGCTAACTTTCTTCTAATGAACAGGGATAAAATGTTTTGTTCTCATTAGGAAAAGTACACACACATTCCTGATTAGTGAATAATGTCTCTGCCTCTGGGAGATTAGCTCAGAGTTGTGCAGCCTGGAATTCGTTCTATTCAATCTATTCTAGTTCCCTTGAACAGCTATTCCCCAAGGATTACAGGTCAGGCCCACAATCTCTCTCACAACACTTACCCCCATGGTTATGAAATAGCTCAAGGAGAAAGCACAACAAGGTGAGGACACTGGCAAGCACTAATATTCAAAACTGGAACATGCACAATTGGGTCCCATCCTCTTCTACTAAGTTCTATGCTCCACTCAGTATACAAAAGCAAGCATATGAAACGTGAACAAAAAATGCTAGTCAGAAGGGGGTTAAACTACAAACAAATGAGGAGGGTAAAAAGGAAAGAGGAGAACTCTGCATAAAACTGAGATGTTTAGAACAAAATTAATCAAGGACCCAAAGGAAGTGAAGAAAAGAAATTATTTTATACACCAATGCTAGGAGACTGGGTAGCAAACAAGAATTGAAATTGCTCCTTTATGAGTATAAATTTGATCTAGTTGATATTACAGAAACATGGTGGGATGACACATGGTGGGATGACAACTGGAATGTTAAAATCAATGGTTACAACCTATGTAGAAAGGATCGAGTAGGCAAAAAGGAAGAGGGAGTGGCCCTCTATGTCAAAAATAACAATACCTTCTTTCTGAATCACTGATAACTCAGAAAAAAATTATCCTGAATGTTTATGGACAAATGTCCTAACAGATTAAACACAAAATGGGGTATTTATTGGTGTCTGTTACAGACCACCAAATCACAGTAGGGAACAGGATGGCTACTTCATTATGCACCTATCTACAACATGTAGGAAAAAAACCTGCATAATCATGGGGGACTTCAATTTGAGTGACATACGCTAGAGGGCTCATGCTGCCAGTACTACAACATCCTTGGCATTGCTAAACGTAACAGATGACAATTTCCAAACTCAAAAAGTGTTGCAGCCAAAACAGAGGAATTCTTTATTAGACTGTGTACTAGCAGATAAAGAGGAACTGATCACAGAATTAAAAGTTAATGGTAACTTAGGTACAAGAAATCATGACTTGATCACATTTCTAATGTGGAAGCAGAATAAAGTCCTGACCAGTAATATATATACACACTTGGTGCTTTAATAGGTCCAGTTTCAAAGTTGAAAACAATTATGAGCCAAATCAGTTAGGAAGAAGCATTTAATCAGAAAAATGTGAATGATAATTGGGAATCATTTAAGAACATATTACCAGATGCTCCAAAAGCCACAATTGAGGAAGGAGGGCCGTGCTGCTTAAAATAACAACCTGGTTTTGAGGCAAAGTGAAGGCAGCTGTAAAAAAATAAAAAAATATATAACAAATGGAAGAAAGAAGAAGTTGGCAGTAATGAACATAAATCAGAAGCTAGGAACTGTAGAAAATTGATAATGGAAGCAAAAGGACACAAGGAGAAGTCTATGGACAGCAGAATTAAGGATAATCAGGATTTTTTTTAACTATACTGGGAGCTAAAAGAATCCTGACAATGGGGTTGGTCCATTACTAGATAGAAATAGTAGAATTATTAATAATAATGCAGAAAAAGCAGAAGTGTTCAATATATATTTCTGAAGAGGAACAGATGATATAGTCTCACCATATGGTGATGAAAACACTCTTTCTATTCCACTTGTATCTACGGGGAATGTTAAACAGAAGCTACTAAAAGTTAGACATTTTACAATCAGCAAGTCCAGATAACTTGCATCCAAGAGTTTTAAAAGAGCTGGCTGAGGAGCTTGCTAGACCATTACAATTTCAATAAGTCTTGGAATACTAGGAAAGCTCCAGAAGACTGGAAGAAAGCTAATGTACCAATGTTTAAAAAGGTTAATCAGGAGGACCTGGGTAATTATAGGCTGGTAATTATAGGCTGATATTAAACCCCATCAAGATTATGGAGCAGCTGATACAGGACTTGATTAATAATGAACTAAAGGAGGGTAATATAATTAATGCAAATCAACATGGGTTTATAGAAAATAGATTCTGTCAAACTAATCTGATTTTTTTTTTAATGAGATTACAAATTTGGTTGATAAAGGTAATAGTGTTGACATAGTGTATCAGACTTCCCTAAGGCATTTGACTTGGTGCAGCATGACAGTTTGAATAATATACTAGAACGATATAAAATTAACATGGCAAACATTAGGTGGATTAAAAACTGGCTGAGAGGTCTCAAAATGTTACTGTAAACATGGAATTGTCATCGAGTGGGTATGTTTCCATTGGGATCCTGCTGGGATCAATTCTTTGCCTTACACTATACCATTTTTATTAATGACCTGGAAGAAAACATAAAATCATCACTAAAAGTTTTCAGATGACACAAAAATTGGGGAGTGATAAATAATGAAGAAGACAGGTTACTGATTCAGAGCAATCCGGATCACTTGGTAAACTGGGCGCAAGTAAACAATGTGTTTTTTAATTAGGCTAAACAAAAATGTATACATCTAGGAACAAAGAACGTAGGCCATACTTACTGGATGGGGGACTCTATCCTGGGATGCAGTAACTCAGAGAAAGATTTGGGGATCATGGTGGATAATAAGCTGAACATGAGCTCCCACTGTGATGCTGTGGCCAAAAGGGCTAATGCAATCCTTGGATGCATAAACCGTGGAATCTCAAATAGGTGTATGAAGGTAATTTTACCTCTGTGTTTGGCACTTGTGCGACTGCTGCTTGAATACTGTGTTCAGTTCTGGTGTCCACAATTCAAGAAGGTTGTTGATAAATTGGAGAGAGTTCAGAAAAGAGGCATGAGAATGATTAAAGAATTAGAAAACATGCCTTATAGTGATAGATTAAAGGAGATCAACCTATTTAATTTAACAAAGATAAGGTTAAGGGATGACTTGATTATAGTCAAAGTACTTATGGGGGAACAAATATTTGATAATGGGCTCTTCAATCTAGCAGAGAACGGTATAACATGATCCAATGTCTGGAAGTTGAAGCTAGACAAATTCAGACTGTACATACGGTGGAAGTTTTTAATGGTGAGCGTAATTAACTATTGGAACAACTG
This sequence comes from Emys orbicularis, assembly GCF_028017835.1. Taxonomy (NCBI): domain Eukaryota; kingdom Metazoa; phylum Chordata; order Testudines; family Emydidae; genus Emys; species Emys orbicularis. The sequence continues at coordinate 131,745,207 of NC_088689.1, forward strand.
AACAAGGGTTGTGGTGGATTCTCCATCGCTGACCATTTTTAAATCAAGATTGGATGTCTTTTTTTTTAAAGATATCCTCTAGGAATTATTTTGGAGAAGTTCTATGGCCTATGTTATACAAGGGGTCAGACTAGATGAATACAATGGTCCTTTATGGCCTTAGAACCTATGAAATCCAACCCGCATGGGGCAGCTCCTAATACAGTGAGGTCCCACCTACATCTGCTACAGGAGGTGGCCTCTGTTCTGTGCTTCCCTCATAGATTCCACCCTATGAAAAACCAGACCATAACAGCCCAAGAGTTCAATCTCTTGCTCCAGCCACAGTGGACAATGCTGGATGCTTAAGAGGAAAATGAAGAGCCCTGTAATGTATGAATGAGCAAGCTCCCTTCTAGTTTGCATCATACCTATCCTTATTTAAGATTCCAAAACTGCCAGGGTGGATTTGATTTAAATCAAATTGTTTTAAATCATGATTTAAGTCACTAGTCAGGAAGACTCAATTTAATCATGGATTTCTACATAAAAATGCATTCTTGTTGGTTGTTATAACCTTAATACATATTCTTCACAACTCAGAGATAGATATAGGTTTCATTTTTAGAAGGTACACACTATACATTTTTAAAGTGATTTATTTTGAAAACTTTTCAGATTAGTTTTACAGCTATATCAGAAAATGAATGATTGGTTATTTCATTGAAGCAGATATTTATGAAATCATTGGGAGGTGAACGATCTCTAATTCAACAGGTTAATCATTAATATTTGGAGGATTTTCTTGCCATGCTGTATTAGGAGGAGAACATCACCAGACAGACATTTAAATTATTTTATTTAACTAAAACAACAATGTTATGTATTCTGGATTTTTTTCTTCAACAGCAAACATATAATATTTTAACAAAACAAGCATATGAATTTTTGAATTTAGTTAAACATTCAAGTTTTTTAAAATCAGGTTTGTTTTTGTTAAAATTGTTTTTTACCTAAAATAGTTAAATGAAATATTAAAAAAAACAAAAACAAAAATTAAAGCGACTATGTCAGCCAGGTCAACATGAGAAACTTAAAATACTGACTTCTGCAGCTAACTCAGTCATCTTCACCTTCATTTTTCTGTTTGTTCATAATCTGGAAAAGAAACACAAGCTGTCCTGCTTTTTCAGGTCCCAAACGATTTCTCAATTTGGAATGAATTAGTCCAAAGGAAGAAAATATTCTTTCTATACCAGCAGAAGAAGCTACTGCTGTTAAAAGCTTAAGTGACTTCCACCAGTTCACTGGTGTGACTTTCTTTAAAACATCATCAGCAAACATATATTTCTTGAATGGTTCACCCTTAGCTCTGAAGTTTATTATAGCTGACATTACGGAGGGATTATTGCTGGATGTCCATGTTATAGCCAACTCTTCTTCTTCAGCAGTTAAGGTTTGACCCTGGTACCGAGTATTGAGAATATTTGCAAGAAAATGAGCTGGAGATAGTGCTTGTCCCATTTGTTTTTTTAATGCTTGTAATTTATCTCTGTCATTGAATAGTAGTCTTTTTAAGATCTCACTCAGTTCCTTCCAAATTTCAACAGCATCAGCAATAAAACAGCTATTTCTCTGCATTTTGTTCAAGGCTACAGAAATAGGCTTCAGGGTACTCAGCATGTGTTCAACATTTCTCTTAAGCCCAATGTTGAGAACTTTGGCTGTGACAGTGCCATCTTTTTTTTCACAGTTTTGTTCACAAACTGTCATCAGATTTGACCAGTTCTTGATATATTGCTCAAAACAGCCCACTGCTGAGTTCCATCGCACGTCTTGTGGGAGCGTTAGCTTGGTTCCTCCCATTTTTTTCAGAGCAGCTGCTGCAAAGTGGTTGTTATGAAAGTATTTTGCAATTTCAACATTAGCCTTTATTTCTGGAACACTGAAGTCTTTGGCTAGGAGGTGCATCAAATGAGAACTGCAACTCTCTTCACTCTTGGATACATTTGCTGCATTGTCTGTGACCAAGCTGCGTACTAGACATTTGAATTTTTTGAAACCTGAATTTTTACAGTTTGTTATAGCTTTTACTGCTACTTCTTTTAAGTATTCTGTTGTGTGTGCATTTTCTGATGTATCAATTGTTTCTGTAAGGAAGACATTCCCTTCTTCTGTTGTCACACAAGCACATACAACAGGATCATTGTGGACACTGCTCCGCCCATCAAGACTCAGGTTAACAATTTCACCCTCTAGACCTTTTGCACACTGCTCAATTTCTCTTTCATACACTTTATCCAGCAATTTGCCTGCAACCTCTGCTCTGTTGGGTGGACTGTATCCTGCTCTTAATGACTGAACCATGTTAATGAAGTGTGGGTTCTCAACCACGTGGAAAGGAGAGTTTGTTGCATAAACAAACTGGGCATTTTTTTCATCAATTACCTCTTTTTGTAATCTGATGGTTCTTATCACAAACTTATCTATGGTTGTTTCTGGATGAGAGAGATTTTTTTTCTTTTTGCTACAGGTGATATACTGTGGCTATGTGACATACATGATGTGACTGAAACACTATCATTGGCAGATAACTCTGAAACTATAGAAAATGATGGTGATCTTGAAGCTGGATAGTCTTCAGAATACTGTATGTTGAGGATGGATTCTCCTAAACAAAAAAAGTCAATGCAGTTATTTTATTATTATTACCATACGGCTCATTTAGTATTCCTCATTGCAGTCACTGATACTCAGTACTACTTTAAAGGTGAAATTGTAAAAGGAAGATCTGCCTATTTCAGCTGTTTATTTTTTATCACAACTGCATCTAAAATGATAGTACCATAGAGTAATAGCTGTATTTTTTGCTCAAACATGAGAATTCAAGAATAGTCCAGAAGGAAGACAGGCAGTCCTTAAGAAAGAAGTATGAAATAAAGTTTACCAACCTGAAGATCCTGCATGTTCAGACATGTTCCTTTCATCATCTTCAACACAACTTCCGCCTGAGAAGAAACACTTCTCATGATGCTGTTTCATTCGGGCAACCAGGCCTTGCATTTCTTTGTTGCACTGTTTGCATTTTGCACAATGCCTGTCTTACTGTGGTGTTTAAATGCTGCTTGTATTATTAGAACTGGGAGCACTGGCTGTTGGGAGTATGAAAGGACAGGAAACAGGAAGGAGGGGGGAGGAGTTGAAGAGGCGGAGTGAGAGTTACAGAGTGTGCAGCAGCAGCTTGGTAAAGAGGTTTCCACTGTAAAAATAAAGTCCTGTTGAAGCTTGTTAGTACCTTGCCTGCTTGATGCAACATTTTGGCAAGGAGGGTGGGATCTTCTGCCTCTGAACCCACCTGCACCCTTTCTGCAAAGCCCAAGTGAGCCTCCAATTGCTTTTACTGTCTGGATCCATATGTTTGAGACTTATCTGCTTGCAATCAGTGCTACAGAGATTTCTGAAGTAAGAAAGCGTGCTCTGCTAATCCACTGCCTTGGAGCAGAAGGGCAGCATATATTTTACACTTTTCCCCTTGCAGACCATAAATATGAGACTGCACTCACAGCATTAAAGAACTTTTTTGTGCCAAAAGTGAATGTAGTAGCTAATCGCTACAGATTTCGCCAGCGTGAGCAGAAATCAGGAGAGACTATAATGCAATATATTGCTTCCCTTAGGAGTCTGATTGTAACTTGTGACTTTGGGAATATGGCAGATGAGATGATTAGAGACCAACTCATTGAGAAAACAACCATACTTCGTGTAAGAGAATGCTTACTTCTAGAACCACAACTTACACTAGAAAAAGCAATAACCATTGCTACTCAGACTGAGTCAGCTACAGCTGAAGCCAAAATAATGAGCAAAGATACAGGAGGCACAGTTCAGGCTGTGACTCCTTTGCAGAAAAGTTCACTATCGCTGCAGACAAACAATTGCAAGAGGAAAACTAATTAAAAGCCACTGAATCAGCAAATGCAAAATAGAGTAAAAGCATGCTTTCGCTGTGGATCCCGCAATCATTGCAAAAAGATTGGGCATTTTGCTAAAGTATGTTGCAGTAGCCAGTTCAATCAACAGGTGCATGCAGTTACAATACCAGATGTTACTGTGCTGAGTGTGGACAAAATCACTACTGCACATATTCCAGAACAGATAAAGTGCACTGTAAACGTTTCCGCCATACCCTCAGGCAAATCACACTCTATTCAGCTAATGTTGGACACTGGCTCAGCAGTATCTATACTACCTGATTCCATTTATTTGCATTACTTTAAAGTTGTGCCTCTTACTGAACCCAAACTTCAGTTGGTGTGCTATTTGAAAAACCATATTCCAGTACATGGCTGCCTGCAAGCAATAGAGGGGTAGCCGTGTTAGTCTGAATCTGTAAAAAGCAACAGAGGGTCCTGTGGCACCTTTAAGACTAACAGAAGTATTGGGAGCATAAGCTTTCGTGGGTAAGAACCTCACTTCTTCAGATGCAAGAAGTGAGGTTCTTACCCACGAAAGCTTATGCTCCCAATACTTCTGTTAGTCTTAAAGGTGCCACAGGACCCTCTGTTGCTTTTTGCAAGCAATAGTTACTTTTGGTGATTGCTGTGTAACTGCAGAGTTCTACATTGTCCACAAAGGCACTCCTATCCTTGGCAGAGATTTATTGGCTGCTTTAAATCTCAGGGTAGTTAATGGACGAATTGATCTTACTCAGCAAAGCACTCTTGCGGTACACGCACCAGTTTCAGCTGGGACCCAACACCAGGTTGAGGAGAAACTCGGCTGTGCTTATGGGTTTCTGCATGAAGTTAAAATGCGGAATAATACGATGCCTGTACGACAGAAATTACGGCGCTTACCATTTTCAGGCAGGGAAGCGGTTTCAGAGGAACTTAGAAAAAACTTGTTCAAAATGACATTACTGAAGAGATTAACTCCTCAGAATGGGTTTCACCTATAGTAGTGACGCAGAAGAAGGGTGGAGGCATTCGCCTTTGTGTGGACTTAAGGGAGCCAAATAAAGTTATTGTGATTGACAGCCATCCTCTTCCTCACATAGAAGAAGTATTTCCAGAACTCCGTGGAGCAAAGATGTTTTCTACTCTTGATTTGCAAAGCGCATACCACCAGGTTATGTTGCATGAAGAGAGCAGAGACCTCACAGCATTTATTACAAGAGGGACTATTTCATTTTAAACATGTTCCATACGGTCTCGCATCAGCCCCAAGTGCCTTCCAAAAAATGATGTCATTGATTCTGAAAAATCAACATGGAGTTCAGTGCTATTTGGATGATATTATCATGTTTGGAAATACTACTGAGGAGCATGACAGTAACCTGCAGTCTATACTAAACTGCATCAGCAAAGCAGGCCTCAAGCTCAATAGGTCCAAATGCAAATTTAGACAAACTGAACTCTCCTTTCTGGGGCATACAATTTCATAGGCTGGACTAAAACCTGATCCAGATCATATACTGGCAATTTCAAATGCTCCTCCTCCAACAGATTTGCAAACCTTACATTCCTTCTTGGGTCTTACCTCCTGGTATGCAAAATTCATTCCCAATTATGCTTGTCATTGAACCGTTACGAGAATTACTATGGAGAAGTTCAACCTTAGTGTGGACAATGGATGCACAAGCTAGTTTCGAAACAGTGAAAGACTTGATTGTACATAGTCCAGTACTTGCAGTATTCAGTCCCGCATTGCCCACAATTGTAACTACTGATGCTTCTGATTATGGACTTGGGGCTGTCCTCACACAACTTCATGAGGACAACACAGAGAGGACTGTTGCATTTGCTTCAAGGACACTGAGTAATGCTGAGAGAAAATATTCTACAGTCGAAAAAGAAGCACTTGATGTGTCTGGGCTATCGAAAAATGGAGAACTTACCTGTTGCGCACAGACCACAGCCCTTTGACGACGTTGCTCACCACGAAAGGACTGGGAAGAGCATGATATCGGATTGCTAGATGATCTGCAAGACTACTCTCTTTCAATTATGACCTGGAATATAAGCCTGGAAACAAAAATGTGGTAGCTGATTGCCTCTCTCGCCTGCCTTTGCCTTCACCAGATGGTCCACCAGAGGATGAGGATGTAATAGTTGCACTTATTACAAGCACTCTTACTGCAGTTACAAGAGAACAATTTCAAGCTGCTTGTTCAGCATGTCCAATTCAACAAAAACTACGGGAATTTCTGACAAAGAGATGGCCCAGTAACCCTAAAAACCTTGACCCAGTTTTGCTGCCTTATTTTAGAGTTCGGGATGAACTTTCTTTGCTCGATGGCTGTGTGCTACGAGGTACCCACCGGCTACTTGTTCCAGAAGAATTACAGTCAAAACTCATACACCTGGCACATGATACTCATCAAGGAATTGTCAGAACCAAACAACGACTACGGGATCTGTATTGGTGGCCAAGGATGGACTCTCAAACTGAAGCACTCATAAAATCCTGTGTCACTTGCCAAATGCATGATAAGACAGCAGTGACATGTACCTTTGATACTGCTCCAATTGACTGTCGTTATGCCATCACTTTAATAGACTATTTCAGTAAATGGCCTGAGGTAGCGTTTACATCGCAAATCTCTTCTGCTACCGTAATTAAGTTCCTCTCTTCAGTTTTTAGCAGGGAAGGTAACCCCAAAGAACTGGTTTCCGATAATGGTAGTCAATTTACTTCCCTGGAGTTTGAAACTTTTCTAGCAGAGAGGAACATTTTACACAGAAGGTCATCCCTATATTACCCTCAAGCCAATGGGGAAATCGAACGGTTTAACAGAAGTTTGAAAGACAGTTTGCAAACAGCTAAACTGGAAGGGCGATTGTGGGTACCCTTCACTACTGATGCAAGCATACCGGGCTACACGACATGCCACAACGCAAAGATCACCCGCAGAGTTACTGCATGGGAAACAGATAAATACTAAACTGAACACTGCTGGATTGTTAAAGGCACGACCTGATGCCCCAACTGAGGATGATCTGAGAAAAACAGTTGAACAGAACCAAGCAAAGTATAAGGCTTTCACAGACAAGGGACGGGGTGCTAAGGAACCAAAGTTTGAGTGTGGTTCCTTCGTTAGAATACGAAAACCTGGAATTTTACGCAAAGGGGACCATAAATTCACAGCTCCTCTTAAAATCATAGAGAAGGGACCTTACACCTATCGACTTTCTGATGGGCGGGTATGGAATGTTTCTTATCTTGCACCTGCCTATGAACCAAGAGGAGATTATGCCAACACTCAGTCTGCATTGGATGACTTCACCCTAGAACCAACACAACAAGACATTGCACGGGAACCGGGGCTTGAGAGACGGCCTGTCAGATCCAGACGACCACCTGCCTGGACTAGAGACTATGTTATGTAGTATCTACAGTGTTTGCAGTGTAATATTTTTGCTAATAGTATAGTGTCGTGTTCCTGTGGTTAGAACAATAATGTTTATTTTATTTGGGAAAGTTTCTTAAGAGAGGAGGGAATGTGGTGTTTAGATGCTGCTTGTATTATTAGAACTGGGAGCACTGGCTGTTGGGAGTCTGAAAGGACAGGAAACAGGAAGGAAGGGGGAGGAGTTGAAGAGGCGGAGTGAGAGTTACAGATTGTGCAGCAGCAGCTTGGTAAAGAGGTTTCCACTGTAAAAATAAAGTCCTGTTGAAGCTTGTTAGTACCTTGCCTGCTTGATGCAACACTTACACACAGGTAGAGGAACTTCATTAAAATATTCCCAAACTGGGTCTCTTTTACGGCCTGCTGCCATTATAGGTTTTCCCTTCTAGTGAGAGAATAGTATGGAAGATGTCAAATCAATGAAGGCTACACTCAGAAAGACCTCAAGACTTCTGGAATATGCTGCTCAAACAGTTTCACTTTTATTTCTACTGCCTGTCCCTCGCTTCTCACATTTATCTCCAGACTTCTTGTCCAGATCTATTCCAGCCCCAACCATCTTCTATTCATTGAACTTTTTGAAACTTTGCACTTTAGAGAGAGGTAAGGGATTGACTCTGTGTCCACAAATTTGCAGAGGGACAATAGGGTTGAGGTCTGTTATTTCTCACCTCTACATATTATTTATTTATTTAAAAACATTTTTGCTATTAACAAGCACGTTATCTCTGGAGAGACAAATCCACAGTTTGAGAACTGCAAAACTAAGCATCTCTGATGGTATCCTCTAGACTGAGGACTGAGTCCCATTGGGTAGATAGAAAGATTAACCTAAATAATCTATACAGAAGCCCCTGGAACCCCATAAGGTTGGGTCCCTAATCCATGAACTATTGGAACTAGGGTAACCAGACGTCCCGATTTTATCGGGACTGTCCCGATATTTACTTGTTTGTCCCGATTTACTTGTTTTACGATGTTCGGTCGGGACGCGAATTGTCCCGATATTTTGCCCTCTGGTGCACAGGAGGAGGGAGCTCGCTCCGCCCCGGCCCCACCCCTCCCTCCTCATTGGATCCCTCCCCAAATCCCCCCCCCCAGCCCTGCCCCCTCACTGCCCCATTGGATCCCTCCCTAAATCCCCACCCTGGCCCCGCTTCTTCCCCAAGCATGCCGCATTCCTCCTCCTACCCCCTCCCTCCCAGGCTTGCGCTAATCAGCTGTATGGCGGCGGAAGCGCTGGAGGGAGGGGGGAGAAGCAGGACTCGACAGCCCGCTCAGGGGAGGTGGAGGCAGAGCGGAGGCAAGCTGGTGCGGGGGGGCAGGGCATGGAGCTGTCAATTTTTCCTATGCTCTGGCGGCTCTTTTTTGTTTGTTTGTTTGTTTTTTCCCCTCCACCGCCGGCTCTTGGGTTGTTGGTGGGTTTTTTTGCTCCACCGGCACCCCGCCCCCCCCCCGCGTCCCGATATTTCACGTCTCTCATCTGGTCACCCTAATCAGAACTCATTTACAAAACTTTTCTTAAACATTACATGAATATATTGTCTCATACTCTAGAATTAGAATTTATAATCCCTATTCCATGATGAGGTATCTTTGAGCTATAATGTATCTTAATTAAAACTATCTTTAGATAAAATGCTTTTTGAGGCATCAAAAAAATCCGATTTAAATAAAAACCTCAGATTTTTAAAAAAAAATCATTGATTTTTATCCACCCTGAAAACTGTCCACCTAAACTGAGCCTGCAATTCTGATGCTTGCTGTACTTTAACTCCCTCCCTCCTATCTTTCCTCCCCAACTAAACTTCTGTCAGACTTGCCCATCTCCAAGTGATTTCAAAATTCTTGATCACCACCCCAGAAAACGGTTTGAAAGGGGGTGAAGAGATATGGCGGGGTCTGTATTAGGGAATGAAGGATACTGTATTTTGCAGTTAGGAATGTGACTCACGCAGTTGAGGGACTTGCACATTCTCTGGTAAACAATGCTTCTTCAAAAAGAACAGGAGTACTTGTGGCACCTTAGAGACTAACAAATTTATTAGAGCATAAGCTTTCGTGGGCTACAGCCCACTTCTTCGGCTGTAGCCCACGAAAGCTTATGCTCTAATAAATTTCAGAGTAGCAGCCGTGTTAGTCTGTATCCGCAAAAATAACAGGAGTACTTGTGGCACCTTAGAGACTAATAAATTTGTTAGTCTCTAAGGTGCCACAAGTACTCCTGTTCTTTTTGCGGATACAGACTAACACGGCTGCTACTCTGAAATGCTTCTTCAAACGCTGCACTGACTCAGCCAGATGAGCCTTATATTATTCTGAGGTGTGAACTGTGTATGGAAGTGCTAGGATAGAACTTCCCACCATGCACTGGTAGCATATTTCCAGCTGAAAAGTAAGTTAGTTCCAATCTGTCTACGCAGGGACCTGACACCTGAAAACCCTCTCACTCTCTGCCTTAGGAAAGGAAGTATTTCTGACCTTTGCTTATTTCGCAACAAAGCACTTTACTGAAGGCTATTGAATGAACAATGATATAAACCAGGCCTGCACAACACGCGGCCCGCGTGGGCCCACTGTGCGGCCCGCAGGCAAGCGGTGGGGGGCGGTTTCCGGGTTCACCCCCTGCCCGGGGGGCCCGACCTCACAGCCCCGCGCGCCGCGCTCTGACTGCCCTGACAGTCAGAAGCGCGGCTGCCGGGTTCGCCCCCAGCCGGGGGAGGAGGGCAACCTCAGCCCCGCGCGCCGCGCTCTGACTGCCCTGACAGTCAGAAGCGCGGGGCAGGGGGCGAACCCGGCAGCCGCGCTTCTGACTGTCAGGGCAGTCAGAGCGCGGCGCGCGGGGCTGAAGTCGCCCCCCCCCCCGCGCGCCGCGCTCTGACTGCGCTGACAGTCAGAAGCGCGGCTGCCGGGTTCGCCCCCTGCCCCGCGCTTCTGACTGTCAGAGCGCGGCGCGCGGGGCTGAGGTCGCCCCCGCCGGCAAAGGTGCCACAGGACCCTCTGTTGCTTTGTGCTGAAAGTGTGTGTGGTGTGTAGAAGATGGGCACAGCCCTGAAAGTGGTATGGTCAAGAGCTTCAATCTCCATGACCCATGTTGCTGTAGGTGTGGCTGGTACCACCGCTGCCTATTAAGATTGCCTGACGCTTCCCATTATAAGACCCATTTTTCTGTTCTTTATAACTTTAATCACTTGGGATGGAATATTTCTGCCTCGGATTCCAAATTTTTTGGAAAATTTAAGCCAAAATGGTTCAGCCATTTATGAGAACAAGGCTAGGGAAAAATGCATTTGTTTTGCCCATTCTGGTGACCTTTTCTTTTAAAAACTCTAGTACACCCATGTTCTGGTGCAGACTCTTGAAATTTGGAAGGACTACATTAACACAAACTAGGTGTCTCTTAATTCATGCTAGTGGGGAATACACAGGGCAGTTACAGCACCACACTTCAGTGTGCACTGCAGCTCATGCCTCCATAGTCCGCATTGCTGGTCCATGTAGACAAGTCTGTACATTTGAGCAGCTAATTTCCCCGAAGATTCCATCTGCGCAGGACTGAGCAGGATTTCCCCTGCGATTGCAGCTCTGGGCTGCTGCAAATCGTGTTGGGTCCGGGCGCCTGAACTGAGAGCAGGGAGATTCTCTTATGCTGTCAGTCAGTGGTGGATTCTCTTATGCTGTCAGTCAGTGCTGTCAGAGCGCGGCGCTGAGGTCGCCCCCCCTCCCCCCCCCCCCCCCCCCGCCGGCAGGGGGCGAACCCGGCAGCCGCGCTTCTGTCAGGGCAGTCAGAGCGCGGCGCGCGGGGCTGTGAGGTCGGGCCCCCCGGGCAGGGGGTGAACTCGGAAACTGCCCCCCACCGCGGGCTGTGAGGTCGCCCCCCCCCCGCACACGCGTCGCCATCTCCCGCGCCTCCTGCCTGGCGTCCAGCGTCACTTCCGGGGCTGCTGAGGCGGGAAGCGCTGGCTGGGCACGAGGCAGACCTGGTAAGTCCGAGCGAGGGGGGAGGCATCCGGCCTGGGCTCTAGCCGCAGCTCACGGGGGCTGGGGTCAGGGGGATGTCCGGGTCAGGGGGATGTCCAGCTCAGAGGGGCTGGGCTCAGAGCTAGGGGTCAGGGCTGCGGGGGGATGGGGTCGGGGGGGGTGTCTGGCTCAGAGGGGCTGTGCTCGGAGCTGGGGGTCAGGGCTGCTGGGGGATGGGGTCGGGGGCTGCTCAGCTCACAGGGGCTGTGCTCGGAGCTGGGGGTCAGGGCTGGGGGGGGATGCCCAGCTCAGAGAGCCTTACCATGCTGCTAACCCCCACCTCCCCCGTCTCCCAGAGCCTCAGCGCGCCGCGTCCAGGAGCGGCCCTGGACAGCGCTGCAGCGGCCTGGCTCCAGCGGGACGTGAGCTTCCGCTGCTCGGCTGCAGCTCGCAGCCCCGCCCTCTTACCACACGGCTCTGAGCGGGAGGAGCTCAGGCCTCTCTGGAGCAGCGCCGCTGCAGCGCTGTCCAGGGCTGCTCCTGGACGCGGCGCTAGGATGACCAGACGTCCCGATTTTATCGGGACTGTCCTGATATTTGCTTGTTTGTCCCGCGTCCTGAATGATGTTCGGTCGGGACACTGGACAAACAAACAATTTTGCCCTCTGCTCTGGCGCACAGGCGGAGCCCGGAGGGGCTCTCACCCCCCCCCCGCCCCACTCCGCCTCCTCCTTCCCCCATTGGATCTCTCCCCAAATCCCTGCCCCCAGCCCCGCCCCGCCCCCTCACTGCCCCATTGGATCCCGAGCCGGGCCTGGGGAGGAGATGCCCCTGTGCAGCAGCCTGGGCACACGGGCCATGGCCGGCCGGGGCCGGGAGCGCTGCAGTGCAGCGCGGCGGCTGCTCCAGCCCTGCAGCCCACGGGGCAGCACGGTGCGTCCGGGGGCAGCGCGGAGCGGGCAGGGCCCGGGTGGGCGGCGCGGCCCAGGGGTGTGGGCCACCCATCAGAGACACGCGGCGGAGAGGGGCTGCCGGGGCGAGACTTGTCCCAGGCGGGGCGGCCGGCGTACAGGGGCGAGGAGCCGGTCAGGGTCCCCCAAACCGATAAACTTCCCCGCCGCTGCCGGGGAGCCCCGCACCTCTCCCGCTCGGCTGCGCTCCAGCGGGCCGGGGGGCCAGAGGCTCCGCGGGGAAGGCAGCTAATGCCCCCGGACCCTCCAACGGCTGGATGAGCTAATTCCCGAGAAGACCAGCAGGAGGCGCCGCCGGGGTGAGTCCTGCTTGCTTACACGGGGGCTGGGCGGCGCTGGGGGGGGGGGGGAGATGGGGTTCGGCGGGGCTGGGTGGCGCGGGGGGGGCGTTTCAGTACGGCCGGGGGGTTTCGGCCCTCGGCTATTTTCTTTGGAGTAATATGGCCCTCGCCGCTTTACGAGTTGTGCAGGCCTGATATAAACCAACCTTGGCTGGCAATCTCTATACAGCATCCATTAGCTCAGATTTCTCCCAGTCCAGTGAGCAAAGCTAGAGGGGGCTGATGTGCTGTTCTCTGACTTCAGGACAATTTAGCATCATTCCAGGAATTATTTCCCTCCCCCAGCCCTAGTCAGAAAGGAAAAGCCCTGGGAATGGAGCTCACTACCAGCGAGGTAGGCTCACCCAGTAACAGCTGACAAGTACTTAACTCTCTCTATGCTGTCTGGAAGCACTCTATAGAGATGCATACTGCTCCAAGGCAGTACAGTGGCTGTATCACTAACACTTTCCTTCACCAAGGGGTTGATAGCTCTAACAAAGGCACAGATTCACAAACACCACACATGGGGTCAAGGTCATTCTCTTCCCTTCACCACAAGCAAAATGCTACGAGAAGAGTGGGGTGGTTAGACCCACTGCCTTGTGATTACTCTTATCAACCACCCATTCAGTCCCTGCTAAGGGACTCTCCTGCAACAGCCCCATCAGAGTATAGCACTTCCTACTGACCAGACTGACACTGAGGAGACAAGTGGGGAAGGGAAAGGGTTCTTTTCATCTCACCACTCCTGCATCTTCATACAAAGCTGTCCAGCAATGTCCATCCCAGGGACTGTCACCTTTCCTCACAAGAGAGGTACAGTGGAAACCGTTCAATTCATTGGCCAGAGACCTGAATACCCTTCACCTCCTCTATTCACAACTCTCTCATTAGACCTGCTCCTCCTGCTCAGAACCTCATTCATATGGTCCTGCCAGACCAATTCCTCCTCCCACATCCAGCATTTCAGGAGTTAAGGTTAGCATCCCCATTCTCCTGGCCTGTATGATGCTGGTTAAATCTAACACTATTCTTTGCAGTTTGATAAAGCATGTGAAAACTGAAGGCCTCACACATTCCTCCTTTCATAGCTTGGCCAGCTGCCCACAAGCTGTCACTGCCTGGCACCCAGGGCAAACGGAGAGAATGTCAGGGAATTAAGGCCAAACTGTTAGCCAATTGCACTGAACCTCCCCATCCCCCACACCCTCCCTTCCAGGGAGCCTGGATTCCTTCTTCCAGCAAGGGGATAATGCCTGTATGGCTGTGGTGGTCCCCTCCACAAGAGAAGCCGCCCTCTCCCATACTTGGCAAAAGCACTTGAGCTTGGAAGGTTCCTATCACAGAAATGCTCAGAGCAGCTCTTATCATCAAGGCTTGAGCTCAGGGATTTGTGCTTAGCAGTAGCACAGGAACTCACCCCTGGAATAGCTCACCACAAGGGCCGCTAATAGGATGGGTGGTTAGCTATTTCTATAAATTGCAAGGAAGGTTGGAGACAGAAGCAAGAACAGAATCTGATTTGGAGGCAACGGCATTTGGAAGATATGACATTTATTACTGTAAATCACACTCCTCCAACACCCATTCCAGACCCACAGCAATGTCATCCTAGTCCCCTGCTGCAACTCCACCCACCCATCCAATATTTATCATAGTTGCTCCCTATCAATACAAGTTTCCCAACCCTAATTTTATTTATGTTTTTCAATAGCTTCTTTTATACTCACTGTCCCCTCAAAGTGAATTCTATTTTTTTTAAATAGAGCAGGAGAGGGGAGACACATTCAGACCCCAAAACCAAGGATGGTGGAGATACTGAAGTCTCTGAGTCAAACACATAAAGGAGGCTGTTCCAGATGGATAGGAAAAGCTCTTGCACCAATAATGGCAAGATTGTACATTACCCCTCCTAGTGCCACGAATCAGGAGTTCTGGGTATGAAGCCTTAGAAACCTAAAGCCACGGTAAAAATCAGCCTTAAGCATCGCTTGAAAGAGGTAAGTTCACTCTGATATAAAGACAGGAATTCAGTCCCTCACCATTTGCCTCATCTCCTTCCCTCTAGCAACGACAGACTGAAGTCAGAAGATTCTGGAAGTGAATCATTGGCTAAGTAAGTGGTGTAGAGTAGAGGGCTTTGGTTTTGTGGAACATTGGTCCACCTTCTATGGGGAGAGGGGGCTGTATAGTTAGGATGGCCTCCACCTCAGTAGAAGGAGGACCAATCTCCTTGGGGACAGACTGACTAGACTAGTCAGGAGGGGTTAAACTAACAGCATATGGAGAGGGTAAAAAGATGAAAGATAGGAGTGCTCAGTTAGCTCAAAATTGAGATGTTGAGAAGAAAATTAATCAAGGAACTAAAGGACATGAAGAGAGGAAATTCTTGAACTGCTGATACCCAGGCTCCTAATATTAGTATTAAACAAGAGCATAAATTTGATCTTTGATAAAAATTGATATTATTGAAATGTGGTGGGATGATTCACACAACTGGAATGTTATAGTCAATGTTTACAACCTATTTAGAAAAGGTCGAGTGGGCAAAAGGGAAGGTGGGGTGGCCCTCTATGTCAAAAATGGCATTACCCGTTTCCAACTTGGAACCTAATCACTTGGAATAAAATTATCTTGAATGCTTATAGATCAATGTCCTAACAGATTAAGCATGAGATAGGTACTAGTTGGTGTCAACTACAGACCACCAAATCACAGTAGGGCATAGAATGACCACACTATTATGCACCTATCTACAACATGTAGGAAAAAACCTGCATAATCATGGGGGGCTCCAATTTGAGTAACATATGCTAGAGGGCTCATGCTTCCAGTACTACAACATTCTTGGCATTGCTAAATTATAGATGGACATTATATGGCATTATAGATGACAATTTCCAAACTCAAAAAGTGTTGCAGCCAAAACAAGGAGTCTACTACAGGCCACCTAACTAGGTGGAAGAGGTGGATGAGGCTTTTTTTAAACAATTAACAAAATCCTCCAAAGCCCAAGATTTGGTGGTGATGGGGGACTTCAACTATCCAGATATATGTTGGGAAAATAACACAGTGGGGCACAGACTATCCAATAAGTTCTTGGACTGCATTGCAGACAACTTTTTATTTCAGAAGGTTGAAAAAGCTACTAGGGGGGAAGCTGTTCTAGATTTGATTTCAACAAATAGGGAGGAACTCGTTGAGAATTTGAAAGTAGAAGGCAGCTTGGGTGAAAGTGGTCATGAAATCATAGAGTTCACAATTCTAAGGAAGGGTAGAAGGGAGTACAGCAAAATAGAGACAATGGATTTCAGGAAGGCGGATTTTGGTAAGTTCAGAGAGCTGATAGGTAAGGTCCCATGGGAATCAAGACAGAAGGGAAAAACAACTGAGGAGAGTTGGCAGTTTTTCAAAGGGACACTATTAAGGGCCCAAAAGCAAGCTATTCCGCTGAGTAGGAAAGATAGGAGATATGGCAGAAGACCTCCTTGGCTTAACCACAAGATCTTGCATGATCTAAAAAATAAAAAGGAGTCTCATAAAAAATGGAAACTAGGACAGATTACAAAGGATGAATATAGGCAAACAACACAGGAATGCAGGGGCAAGATTAGAAAGGCAAAGGCACAAAATGAGCTCAAACTGGCTACGGGAATAAAGGGGAACAAGAAGACTTTTTATCAATACATTAGAAGCAAGAGGAAGACCAAGGACAGGGTAGGCCCTATGCTCAGTGTGGAGGGAGAAACAGTAACAGGAAACTTGGAAATGGCAGAGATGCTTAATGACTTCTTTGTTTCGGTCTTCACCGAGAAGTCTGAAGGAATGCCTAACATAGTGAATGCTAATGGGAAGGGGGTAGGTTTAGAAGATAAAATAAAAAAAGAACAAGTTAAAAATCACTTAGAAAAGTTAGATGTCTGCAAGTCACCAGGGCCTGATGAAATGCATACTAGAATACTCAAGGAGCTAATAAAGGAGGTATCTGAACCTCTAGCTATTATCTTTGAAAAATCATGGGAGACAGGAGAGATTCCAGAAGACTGGAAAAGGGCAAATATAGTGCCCATCTATAAAAAGGGAAATAAAAACAACCCAGGAAACTACAGACCAGTTAGTTTAACTTCTGTGCCAGGGAAGATAATGGAGCAAGTAATTAAGGAAATCATCTGCAAACACTTGGAAGGTGGTAAGGTGATAGGGAATAGCCAGCATGGATTTGTAAAGAACAAATCATGTCAAACCAATCTGATCGCTTTCTTTGATAGGATAACGAGTCTTGTGGATAAGGGAGAAGCGGTGGATGTGGTATACCTAGACTTTAGTAAGGCATTTGATACGGTCTTGCATGGTATTCTTATCAATAAACTAGGCAAATATAACTGAGATGGGGCTACTATAAGGTGGGTGCATAACTGGCTGGATAACCATACTCAGAGAGTAGTTATTAATGGTTCCCAATCCTGCTGGAAAGGTATAACAAGTGGGGTTCCGCAGGGGGTCTGTTTTGGGACCGACTCTGTTCAATAGCTTCATCAGCGACTTAGATATTGGCATAGAAAGCACGCTTATTAAGTTTGCAGACGATACCAAACTGGGAGGGATTGCAACTGCTTTGGAGGATAGGGTCATAATTCAAAATGATCTGGACAAATTGGAGAAATGGTCTGAGATAAACAGGATGAAGTTTAAAAAGACAAATGCAAAGTGCTCCACTTAGGAAGGAACAATCAGTTCCACACATACAGAATGGGAAGAGACTATCTAGGAAGGAGTACGGCAGAAAGGGATCTAGGGGTTATGGTGAACCACAAGCTAAATATGAGTCAACAGTGTGATGCTGTTGCAAAAAAAGCAAACATGATTCTGGGATGCATTAACAGGTGTGTTGTGAGCAAGACACGAGAAGTCATTCTTCCGCTCTACTCTGCGCTGGTTAGGCCTCAACTGGAGTATTGTGTCCAGTTCTGGGCACCGCATTTCAAGAAAGATGTGGAGAAACTGGAGAGGGTCCAGAGAAGAGCAACAAGAATGATTAAAGGTCTAGAGAACGTGACCTATGAAGGAAGGCTGAAAGAATTGGGTTTGTTTAATTTGGAAAAGAGAAGACTGAGAGGGGACATGATAGCAGTTTTCAGGTATCTAAAAGGGTGTCATAAGGAGGAGGGAGAAAACTTGTTCATCTTAGCCTCTAAGGATAGAACAAGAAGCAATGGGCTTAAACTGCAGCAAGGGAGGTTTAGGTTGGACATTAGGAAAAAGTTTCTAACTGTCAGGGTGGTTAAACACTGGAATAAATTGCCTAGGGAGGTTGTGGAATCTCCATCTCTGGAGATATTTAAGAGTAGGTTAGATAAATGTCTATCAGGGATGGTCTAGACAGTATTTGGTCCTGCCATGCGGGCAGGGGACTGGACTCGATGACCTCTCGAGGTCCCTTCCAGTCCTAGAATCTATGAATCGATGAAAAACGGATAAATTCTTTATTAGACCTTGTCCTAGCAGATAAAGAGGAACTGATCACAGAACTAAAAGTTAATGGTAGTTAGGTACAAGTGATCATGGCTAGATCAAATTTCTAATGTGCAAGCAGAATAAAGTCCAGACCAGTTATATATATCCCTACTTAATTTGCTATATTACAGAAATTGCAGATCCCACAATATTAGGCTTCTACTGCAATTTTGACAGCAGAAGCCCCCGCTCTCAGCCCCTGGCAGCCACTGTCATCCATAGGTCCTGCTCTCAGCCCCTGGCTGCCGATCGTGGGAGCCGCCACTCTCAGCCATGGGCTCCCGTTAATATAATAATAATATATGGAGATATACCTATCTCATAGAACTGGAAGGTACCTTGAAAGGTCATCAAGTCCAGCCCCCTGCCTTCACTAGCAGGACCAAATACTGATTTTGCCCCAGATCCCTAAGTGGTTCCCTCAAGGATTGAACTCACAACCCTTGGATTAGCAGGCCAATGCTCAAACCACTGAGCTATCCCTCCCCCCCCGTCATCCTGCAGTACTATAGATAGATGGATCAATCAATTGATATAAAAAATACACACACACTTGGTGCTTTAACAGGGCCAATTTCACAAAGTTTAGAACAATTATGAACCAAATCAGCTGGGAGGAAGAATTTAATCAGAAAAATGCAAACAATAATTGGGAATCATTTAAGAACATCTTAGCAGATGCCCAAAAAGTCACAATCCCACAACTGAGGAAGCAGACCGTGCTGGTTAAAAAAGGTAAAGGCAGCGGTAAAAATAATATATAACAAATGGAAGAAAGGGGAATTTGACAGTAAAGACTATACGCTAGAAGTTAGGGATTGCAGAACCATGACAATGGCAGCAAAAGAACACAAGAAGTCTGTGGTCAGCAGAGTTAAGAACAATAAGGAGGAGATTTTTAAATATATTAGGTACTAAAACATTCCTGACAATGGTATTGGTCTGTTATTAGATGGAAATGGTAGAATGATAAGTAATAAGGCAGAAAAGGCAGAAGTGTTCAAAAAAATATTTCTGTTCTGTGTTTGGGAATAAAACAGATGATGAAGTTGGTTGGATATTAGGAAAAACTTTTTCACTAGGAGGGTAGTGAAGCAATGGAATGGGTTACCTAGGGAGGTGGTGGAATCTCCTTCCTTAGAGGTTTTTAAGGTCAGGCTTGATAAAGCCCTGGCTGGGATGATTTAGTTGGGGATTAGGTCCTGCTTTGAGCAGGGGGTTGAACTAAATGACCTCCTGAGGTCCCTTCTAACCCTGATATTCTATGATTCTATGAAGTCTCATCATAAGGTGAAAACTCTCTTTCCATTCCAACAGTATCTATGTAGGATGTTAAATGGAAGTTACTAAAGTTAGACATTTTAAAAACAGCAGGTCCAGATAATTTGCATCCAAGAATTTTAAAACAGCTGGCCGAGGAGCTTGCTAGGCCATTACTAATGAATTTCAGTAAGTCTTAGAGTACTGGCAAAGTTCCAGATAACTGTGAAAAGCTAATATTGTGTAATTTTTAAAATGTTAAACAGGATGACTCAGGTAATTTTAGGCCTGACATTGATCCCTGGCAAGATAATGGAGCGGCTGATATAGAACTTGATAAATAATGAATTAAAGGAGGGTAATGTAATTAATGCAAATCAACATGGGTTTATGGTAAACAGATTCTGTCAAACTAACTTGATACCTTTTTTTTTTTTTTATGAGATTACAAGTTTGGTTGATAAAGGTAATAGTGCTGACATAACATATTAGACCTTTCTAAGTCATTTGACTTGATGCCACATTACATTTTGATTGATAAACCAGAATGATATAAAATTAACAAAACACACTTTAGAAGGATTAAAAACTGGCTAACTGACAGGTCTTAGAATGTAACTGTAAACATGGAATCATCATTGAGTGGGTTTCTCTCCAGTGGGGTCCTGCAGAGATTGTTTCTTGGCCCTACGCTATTTAACATCTTTATCAATGACCTGGAATAAAACATTAAACAGGGATAGTCTATTTTTTGTCAAGGTACAAATTTCTTGGTCAAGATACAATCAAGATCCAGACTCCAGAGAAACATTTTGACCACTGCAATAACAATAATAATAATAATAATAAAAAATTAAATAAGATTTTGTCATCTGTTCAAACGCATTTGGCAGTCCAGATTTGGCTCACAGTCCACCTATTGACTACTCTTGCATTAGAACATCACTGATAAAGTTTTCAGATTACACAAAAATTGGGGGAGTGGTATATAATTAAGAGGACAGGCCACAGATACAAATCCATCTGGATCGCTTAGTAAACTAGGCGCAAGTAAACATTATGCATTTTAATACAGCTAAATGTAAACGTATACATCAAGGAACAAAGAATGTAGGTTATCCTGGGAAGTAGTGACTCTGAAAGAGATTTGGGGGTCATGATGGATAATCAACTGAACATGAGCTTTCACTGTGACGCTGTGGCCAAAAGAGCTAATGTGATCATGGGAACCAACAGGGAAATCTGAAGTAGAAGTAAAAAATTTATTTTACCTCTGTATTTAGCACTGGTCCAACTGCTGCTGGGATACTGCACCCAGTTCTGGTGCCCATAATTCAAGAAGGATATATTATTAACAAATATGGGAGGAGTAAGAGCCACAAGAATTATTAAAGGATTAGAAAACATGCCTTACAGTGGTAGGGTCAAGCAGCTCAATCTATTTAGCTAAAAGAGAAGGTTAAAGGATGACTTGATTACAGTCTATAACAACCTACATGGGGAACAAATATTTGATAATTGGCTCTTCAATCCAGCAGACAAAGGTATAACACAAACAAATGGCTAGAAGTTGAAGTTAAACAAATTCAGACTGGAAATAAGGAGTAAATTAATCACTGGGAAAAGTTACCAAGGGTCATGGTGGATTCCGCATCAATGACAATTTTAAAATCAAAATTGGATGTTTTAAAATAAAATAAATAAATTAATGGGGATATCCTATCTCCTGGAACTGGAAGGGACCTTGAAAGGACATCGAGTCCAGCCCCCTGCCTTTACTAACAGGACCAAGTACTGATTTTGCCCCAGGTCCCTAGGTGGCCCCCTCAAGGATTGAACTCACAACCCTGGGTTTAGCAGGCCAATGCTCAAACCACTGAGCTATCCCTCCCCCGCTTTTTTCTAAAAGGTCTTCCCTAGGAATT
The DNA here is from genome assembly GCF_028017835.1 of Emys orbicularis. Classification (NCBI taxonomy): domain Eukaryota; kingdom Metazoa; phylum Chordata; order Testudines; family Emydidae; genus Emys; species Emys orbicularis. The sequence continues at coordinate 131,766,547 of NC_088689.1, forward strand.
ATTTTGGAGAAGTTCTGTGTCCTAGTCTGACCTCCAGTATAACACAGATGATCACAATGGTCCCTTTGGCCTAAGAATCTATCAATACTTCCTGATTGGGTGCATAGTTCACCTCAGCTAATCTATCTTCATATGCTGAGCTCAGCAATTTTTAAACACAGTAAGAAACCAAGCACACTTGTTTCATTCATCCTACATTAACACACTACAGTATTAGGGTTACCATATTGCAGTCCTGGAAAAAGAGGACACTCCAAGGGGCCCCAGCACCGCCCCAATTCCGCCCCTTCCCCAAAGTCCCCGCCCCGACTCCGTCCCCTCCCCTGAACGCTCCGCCCCCTGCTCCTCCCCCTCCCCTGCTTCCCACGAATCAAATGTTCGGAGAATGGAGTGGTCTCAAGTAGTCAAAGACCCTTCTTCCCCGTCCCCTCCAGTCTAGGTCTATCCTATTGCTGTCTAACCTGCCCCAGCTCCTCATCTGATTTCAACTGCCCCCCACTACCGCTCTGGATTCCTTGTCCCAGTTTCCTGGTCCTGTCTCACTCTCCTCTCTCCCCGCCCCCATCCCTCAGATGGGATGTTCGTTCCAGATTGGCAAAATTATAAGGCTTCCCAACATTTCAACACTTCCCATTCTTAATTTTCGGTTGCTTAACTATAGGCTAGTTCTGCCTACAACAAAGCATATTCAGAACTTCTGATTAAAGGGATTATAAGTGTAGCAACCTCCATCATAGCTAGTCACCAAAGATTGAACCCGAGCCATCCAGACTTAAAAGCATGAGCTTCTACTACTTGAGTTCAAGATATAACTCCCTTAGCTGGTAGCTATACAGTTATCCTCTAAAAATCCACCAGAGGAGGGCACAAAATGCATGTTGGACAGTGAATTACAAAAGTACCAAATATTATGACCTGCAATACTTTTTACAATGAACATCAGCGGGGGATAAACTGGGAGTTTAAGAATATTTGGAAAACAATTTTAGAATAACATTCAGTGCTGTGATTTAAAAGAAAAAAACCTGTTAAAACTCATAACTTAGCAGCATTCAGTGTTTGAAAAAAAAAAAAAAAAACTTCTAGGAGGGATACAAGTTAAAAATGTTGAAACAGGAAAATGTTATGCTTAGTTACCACTTGGGCAAGGCGGCGTGCTATGTAATACTTGCAAGATTTCACTGTAATGTTTTACAATATATAGCAGTGCAATGCTGATTCCATTGATATTGTTGAGCAATTCATGCTGATTTTATTTCAGCCCACATCTTAATAGTTTTGAATACAAGATCACAATTTTCAGCTCAGTTGGTCTGAACATGCAGAGCTTTAAAATTGCTATGCTCTAAACTGTATATTAACTACAATTTTATAAACCTGCATGTCAGAGAACTGTGTGCCACTACTACTAGACAGTGGCACAAGGCAATTCAGTGTGAATCACAGAAATGTAGAACTGGAAGGGACATCAACAGGTCATCTAGTCAAAACCCTGCACTGAGGCAGGACTGAGTAATAACAACTAGACCATCCTTGACAGGTGTTTGTCTAACCTCTTAAAAAACTCCAATGACTGCTATTCCATAACCTCTCTAGGTAATTTGTCCAGTGCTTAACTACCTTTACAGTTAGGAAGTTTTTCCTAATGTCTAACCTAAATCTCCCTTGCTACAATTTAAGCCCATTGCTTCTTTTTCATGCATGTCCTGAGTGGGACGGGGGTGGGTCCAAGCAGTGGGATTGGGGGGAGGGAGGTCGAGGGAGTCGGTGGGTGTGTGGGGATGGACCGGGGGAAGCAGGGTGGAGGAACTGAGGGGGACAGGACTAGGACTGGGGCGGGCTGAGGGGGATAGGACAGGACTGGGATGGGGGGGAGTAGGATAGGGGCTGAGGGGAGCATGAATGGGACAGGGTAGAGAGAGCTGTGTAGAGTGGGGTGGGGGAAACAGAGGGGCTGGGGAGGGTCAGGGGTTGGGGAGAGGGACAGGGTCTGGAGGGGATGAGACAGAGGGGAGCAGGACTGGAATGGGGGGAAGTTGAGGGGATGGGACAGCAGGGGGAGTGATGGAGGTGGGATGACAGGGGAGGCTGAAGAAGAGATCTGGGGTAGGGCAAGGCTGAGGGCAGTGGGTTGGGGGGGAACAGGGGGACTGTGGGGGAGGCTGTTGGAACGGGGGCAGGGACTGAGGGCAGTGGGTTCGGGGTGGGAGGTACAGGGGGAACTGCGGGGGAGGCTGAGGGAACAGGGTCAGGGTGGGGGCTGAGGGCAGTGGGTCGGGTCTACACTGGCACCTCTCAGCATTGCTGTGCCGGGCGGCAGACCTGCACCAGCGCTACCCTGGCGATGGAAGAGTCCTCAGTGGAAATGCAGACTTCATGACACAGACCCTCCTCGTCACTTCAAACCTGGCGCTGCTCTGGTCAGTCGCTAGGCTCTTGTCACTTTCAAACCGATGCAGGGTATCTAGCTCTTTTTCAGTGCTCAGGTTAAGAAAAGCTTCTGCATTTTGTGAGGGCTTCAGCATTCACTTTCCTACTTGACAAACTGTCTGCCTGACACATTGCTCCCAGGACATTCATCTTTATTCATTATCGGCAGGTCCATCAGATTAAGGAGCAACACAGGGGGAAGCAACACAATGGTGTCATGGATTTTTAATTTTTCAAACCACTTTGGCCTCAACAGGGATAACAGCAAATCTGGACAGAGCAGATGGGTGTCAGGATGCGTTTGGGTATTTTTTTTTTTTTAAGTGAAAATGTTTGGGTCTGAGCAAAGGCTGCAAACTTCCCTTTGGAAACCTCTGCTGATCTTTTGCCCCAGGGGCTAACGACAGCCTGGAATCCGGGACAGATTTCCACATCCATGCAGGGTGAGATGATTGGGGGGGGGGGGAGGGGAGGGACTGTGGGGGAGGCAGAGGGAACAGGGTCAGGGGGGCTGAGGGCAGTGGATTGAGGGTGAGGGGCACAGGGGGGACACTGCGGGGGAGGCTGAGGGAACAGGGTCAGGGTGGGGGCTGAGGGCAGTGGGTCGGGTGAGATGATCGGGGGGAGGGGAGGGACTGTGGGGGAGGCAGAGGGAACAGGGTCAGGGGGGCTGAGGGCAGTAGATTGAGGGTAGGGGCACAGGGGGGACACTGCGGGGGAGGCTGAGGGAACAGGGTCAGGGTGGGGGCTGAGGGCAGTGGGTCGGGTGAGATGATTGGGGGGAGGGGAGGAACTGTGGGGGAGGCAGAGGGAACAGGGTCAGGGGGGCTGAGGGCAGTAGATTGAGGGTAGGGGCACAGGGGGGACTACGGGGGAGGCTGAGGGAACAGGGTCAGGATGGGGGCTGAGGGCAGTGGGGCTGAGGGGGGGCCCCCCCAGAGGGATCTGCCAGGGGGCCAGGTGAGCCCAGCAGTGCTTACCTGGAGCGGCTCCCAGGAAGCATCCAGTAGGCAGGGCCCTCCCAGTCCCTCTGGCTCCTTCCTACGGTTGGGTCGGGGAGGGGGGGGGGGGTCTCTCTGCCTGAGTCTACAGGCCCCGCCCCGCTGCAGCACGCAGGGGAGCGAGACCTCCTCGCTGCCTCTCTGTGTGCCAGGGCAGGAGCAGGGCTGCGCTCTGCAGGCTCCTGCCGGCCGGGCGGCGGGCCCCGTGGGCTGACACCGCCGCGCCGGGAGCTCTCAGCTGCGCATTGCCCCAGGGAGGAAAGGTGAATGGCGCCGGCAGCACCGGCTTGCCGCGGTTCCCCCAGCGCGGCTGCCCTGTCAGCGCTTTTGGGTCTTTAAATTCCCCCCGTCCGGGGGGAAATCCTGGACATTTTTAGCTTTTTACAAATTCCCCCCGGACGGCTATTTAAAGACCCGAAACCCGGACATATGGTAACCCTATACAGTATTAAAACCACACAGGGAAGCCCTCGAGTCAAGAAATGCCTTAATTAAAACCTTCATTCTGCTCCTTTATGGATATGTTATTTAGAATCGTATACTAGCTCATAGGCAATATCATTTTAATACATTCTGTCTCAGGGTTTGTCTTCACTACTGGGGTAAGGAACCTAAGTTACGCTACTCCAGCTACGTGAATAACGTAGCTTGAGTCAACGTAGCTTAGGTCGACCTACCCTGGTTGTCTTCTCTGCGCTGCGTCGCCAGCAGGCGCTCTCCGGTCGACTTCCCTTATTCTTCTCCGAGAGGTGGAGTACCACGGTTGATCAGAGAGAGATCTGCTGTCGATTTAGCGGGTCTTCACTAGACCCGCTAAGTCAACTCCTGCTGCGTCGATCTCCCCATAGTGAAGATCAGCCCTCAGTTAATGATACACAACACCTTCCTATACTTGTAGCACCTTCTCATATTGTTGTCATGCTTGTATACATCTGTGTTGATGACATTAAAGTCTGCTACCACACCTATATCTAGATAAAAATATACTAGAAGATTAAGGTTGAAAAAAAATCAGGCACTCAGAAGTTAGGAAATGACAGAATTAAAGTTACCCTTTTGTATATGCATTATAATGCAGTCTTTAATTACATAATTGTCCTCTACATTTTCCACAGGATCCCGCATCATTCAGTAAAACTCTCACACAAAACCCTGTGAGTGTGAACATAATGATATAACATCTGACCAGTTTCCCCCAAGAGTTAATTTGAGCCAGTCGATCTCTTATTGAGCTTCATGATCCAGTAACTGGTTCACGTTATCCCATATTTTACACAAACAGGGAGGGGGATTATGGGTATTCTTTCAGTTCTTCAAGAGGTGGCAGTGGACACTCCCTGACATCATCTACCCAGAGCCTAGGCACTCTGGACTATATTCACAGAGGTATTTAGGCACCTAAATCCCAGCTTTAGGCTCCACTGTGATTCATAAAACTCTTGCTGAATCCTGTAAGCATCTAAACATACTATGCACTTAAGTGCTTGTCTACATAGAACGCCCAGGGAAAGTTAGTCTGAATTAGTTATGGGTTTGTCTACACTAGAAACGCTACAGCAACACCACTGTAGTGCTGTGCTGTAGACTTACTAGAGCAACAGAAGGGGTTCTTCCATCACTGTAGTAAATCCACTTCTCCGAGAGGCAGTAGCTAGGTCGACAGAAGAAGAATTGTTCCCTCAACCTAGCACTGTCTATACTAGGGCTAGGTAGGCTTAAATACATCTCTCAGGGGTATGAATTTTTCACACCTCTGAGCGACGCAGCAAAGTCAACCTATTTTTCTAGTGTAGAACAGCCCTAATGGCATGAATTTAAAGTGGTTTAGTTAAACTGCATTAAACCACTGTGTGGATCTCCTTTGGAATTAAAGTGGCCTTAATGTTGTTTAGCTTAATTCACTTCCAAAGAAATTCTGAATTTCAGAAAGCTGCAAGTAGGGACTTTCTTTCCAGACCAGAGGATTACCATTGGGGATGTTAAAATGCCAATAATGATCCTGGGAGACCCCGTCTACCCCTTACTCTTGTAGCTCATGAAGCTGTACACTGCCCACCACAACAGCAGCAAGGAGCACTTCAACTACAGACTCAGCAGGTGCAGAATGACAATTGAATGTGCCTTAGGCTGTTTGATAGGCCACTGGCACTATCTACTCACGAGATTAGACCTCAGAGAAAAATTTTTCCCAATGGCTATAGCTGCCTGCTGTGTGCTTCATAATATCTGTGAAGCAAAGGGGGGAAAATATTGCCTCAGTGGAAGACGGAGATGGAACGGCTGTCTGCTGATATTGAGCAGCCAGATACCACGGCTATAGGAACAGATCAGCAAGGAGCTATACTGCTCAGGGAGGCTTTGGAAGACCACTTTAATAGTGATCCACAGTAATGTGTGTTGCTGTACTATGCTGTGTCTGGCATTGTTGCTTTGCATCCTGGTATGAACCTGGTAACGAGTGTGTGTGTGTGTGTGTGTGTGTGTGTTAACATAACATTGCAAATGCACCAATTGCTATTATCTGTGAATGATGTCAGCCCCAGCCAGCATATGTTGTGAAGTAATAAAGATGAATTTAGTTTCCATAAATAAACTTTTATTCCAAATCCAGGCAAAGAGGCATATTTATAACTGAATGAAACGTTATAAATACAGGGGAAAGAACCTTGAAAGGGAAAGAACTGTCACTTCCATTTCATAAACACATACACCAATCGTGTCTCGCACAGGTCAACATATGTTGCGAGAGCAACAAGGAGAGCCCACGTCGTGGTGGGCGTCTGCTATAGACCACCAGACCAGGAGGATGAGATAGATGAGGCTTTCTTCGAACAACAAACAGAAGTGGGTGGCAACCTGGGCAGCAGTGAACATGAGATGGTTGAGTTCAGGATCCTCACAAAAGGAAGAAAGGGGAGTAGCAAAATACGGACCCTGGACTTCAAAAAAGCAGACTTTGACTCCCTCAGGGAACTGATAGGCAGGATCCCCTGGGAGGCTAATATGAGGGGGAAAGGAGTCCAGGCAAGCTGGCTGTATTTTAAAGAAGCCTTATTGAGGGTGCAGGAACAAACCATCCTGACGTGCAGAAAGAATAGCAAATACGGCAGGCGAACAGCTTGGCTTAACAGTGAAATCTTCGGTGAGCTTAAATCACAAAAAGGAAGCTTACAAGAAGTGGAAACTTGGTCAGATGACTAGGGAGGAGTATAAAAATATTGCTTGAGCGTTCAGGGGTGTAATCAGGAAGGCCAAAACACAACTGGAGTTGCAGCTAGCAAGTGATGTGAAGGGTAACAAGAAGGGTTTCTACAGGTATGTTAGCAACAAGAAAAAGGTCAGGGAAACTGTGGGACCCTTAACGAATGGGGGAGGCAACGTAGTGACAGAGGATGTGGAAAAAGCTGAAGTACTCAATGCTTTTTTTGCCTCGGTCTTCACAGACAAGGTCAGCTCCCACACTGCTGTCCTGGGCAATACAGTATGAGGAGGAGGTGAGCAGCCCAGGACTATTTAGAAAAGCTGGACATGCACAAGTCCATGGGTCCAGATCTAATGCATCCGACGGTGCTGAGGGAATTGGCTGATGTTATTGCAGAGCCGTTGGCCATTATCTTTGAAAACTCGTCGCAATCGGGGGAGGTCCCGGACGATTGGAAAAAGGCAAATATAATGCCCATCTTTAAAAAAAGGGAAGAAGGAGACCCCAGGGAACTACAGACCGATCAGCTTCACCTCAGTCCCTGGAAAAATCATGGAGCAGGTCCTCAAGGAAACCATTTTGAAGCACTTGGAGGAGAGGAAGGTGATCAGGAACAGTCAACATGGTGATAAGTTTGAAATTGGTAACTCTTAGCTAGGATAGCCCAGCCCTTGGTGCAGCCACCATTGTAGGCACTTTATTTTTCTCCATTAGATAAGAACAGGTCTGCTGGTGGAACTGGATGCCTCAATACCAGTTCAGTTGCCACCCACGTGGGTATAAAGGTGTTAGCATGCTAGAACCCATTTGACATCTGTGACATGATAAAAGTATGAGTAATTTTGTAGGAGCTGGGAGTGCATCTCCCCCCACCCCCTTGGCTATAGGGAGCTGGAGTTTGTGATAGGTGTGGACATTGACCGGAACCGTAAAATAAACAATATAGTGAAATTTTCTAATACAAGATGGAGGGATATATACAGGTAGGCCACTTAGAATATAGAAGAACCTAGGCAGAATATTAATTTTTATGGTGTTAACCCTTCCCCACAGGTTCAGAGAGAGGATGCTAACCTATTTGTATCACTAGTTATATGAGAGAGTACAGGATCTAAATTTATTTTCACTAGTTCATTAATGTTTCTTGGTACTTTGATACTTAGGTACTTGATTGCGTCAATTTGCCTATGGAAATTCCAATGAGGCAAACCCCCCACTACATGACACCCGGGAGTTTTCCAAGAGTTTCAATTTTTCCCAATTTATTGAGTAACCAGATATTGCTCTGAATTAATTCTGAATTGGTGATAGGAGAGCTGGAAGGGGTAGCAGATTTGTTTATTTCTAATGGCCAAAACAGTTTGAAGGATTCAGAGTTGAGGCAGGTCTGTTGAACTGGATGCAGCTGGCACATTTTTGGCAGGCATTCTAAACCTTTCAGTGTGGACTGCATTTTAATAGACTGATAGATCCTGTCTGTCTACACATTTTCCCTCCTACTTGCCATAGTCCAGCTGCTGCATCCTCCTCATGATTATGTAACATCTTTAGTGCAACTACAGCAATTTCTAACATGGAAAAGAAACAGTGGAGAAATTCATGTATTTTAGCTCTGTCCTAAGACCAGAAAAAAGGCACCCAATGAAGATGAAACCAATTAACTAATAATAGGAATCTTTTCTCTAACAATACCATCTACAGAATTCTCACTTGGGGTCCTAACCTTCCAGTGCTAGACTAGTGGGAGCCTCACAGCTCTCAGGAAGGCTGCTATCAAATCTTCTCTTCTGCAGACTAAATAACCCCAGTTCCCTCAGTCTCTCCTCATAAGTCATGTGCCCCAGCCCCCTAATCATTTTCATTGCCCCTCGCTGGACTCTCTCCAATTTGTCCACATCCTTTCTGTAGTGGGGGGCCCAAAACTTGATGCAATACTCTAGATGTGGCCTCCCCAGTGCCGAATAGAGGGGAATAATCATTTCCCTCGATCTACTGGCAATGCTCCTACTAATGAAGCCCACTATGCTGTTAGCCTTCTTGGCAACAAGGGCACACTGTTGACTCATATCCAGCTTCTCGTCCATTGCAATCCCCAGGTCCTTTTTTGCAGAACTGCCGCTTAGCCAGTCGGTCCCCAGCCTGTAGCCTGAAGTCCCCCACTAGAACCAGGGCCTGGCAGGCCTCCTCCAATAAGGGGGTCAGTGTTCTGGATGCCTATAGCCAATTGTCTGCTCAGCAGATAGGTTGAGGGTAGAAGTGAACAGGGACCAGGCAACCTCCACGTCGTCTGGCAGATTAGCTAGAGCCAAGAATCTGTTGCAGACGTCAATACAAAACCTGTTGGCTAAACCTGGCACACGGAGTGTGTCGATGTCAAACTTCTTCACCATCGCAGAGGGCTTATCTGCTTGTTGGAGCATCAACACCATACCAGCGACCACTAGATGGTGATCTGTGTTCGGCGCGCATTCCGCACCATGATATACTCTACAGGAGGCGAAGACATGCCACTGTGGTCCAGCTCCTTCTGAGTAAAGCCATCATGAGACATCCATGATATCTGGCGTATACGTCGCTGCTTGAACCATGACCCAAGAATGGAAAGATTCTGGGAGGCACAGAATGTAAGCAAGCGGCGAGAGTTATCATTGGGTGTGCCTGAACCATAATGACCAATGACCACCAGGATCACGAGATTATCATGTGGAGGGACTGTGCATACTAGATGTTCCAATTGATCATAAAAATGATCTTTAACTGAGTCAACAGATTCCACTGTCAGCACATAAACTATTATGACAGTGAAGTAACCGTGACTATGTTTAAGACGTGCAGTAAGTAAACGAGGAGACCCTGGGCGTCCAGGTTGTCAGGGAGGACTTGGCCTCGCCTCACAGTAGTAGTGCTCCCCCATATAAATGGTTGGGGCCACCAGAATACAGAAGTAAAGAATCTTCCACCTTGTGACGTCTTTGATCTATCAGCCTTGCTTCTGTTAGTTCTGCAATTGATATACCAAGATGTGTTTTTTTTCCACATGAGACAGCAACCTGATGACCATGCCTGTGAAGAGTTGCAACATTCACAGAATCATAGAATATTAGGGTTGGAAGAGACCTCAGGAGGTCATCTACTCCAACCCCCTGCTCAAAGCAGGACCAACACCAACTAAATCATCCCAGCCAGGGCTTTGTCAAGCCGGGCCTTAAAAACCTCTAAGGATGGAGATTCCGCCACCTCCCTAGGTAACCCATTCCAGGCTCCCAGCAGGTTGCCCCCGCTCCTCGTTCCCCCGCCGGGAGCAGGTGGAAGCCACCCGGGGCTTCTCCCCCTTCCCTGCTGGGAGCAGGTGGAAGCCGCCCAGGGCTTCTTGTCTCCCTCCCTCTCCCCCCCACCCCGGGAGCCGGGGAAAGCTGCCCGGGGCGTTTCTCCCAGGGAGCAGAGTCCAGCTGCACCGGCTTCTTGGCCCCTGCCACCTGCTCCCCCCCAGAAGCAGGGCAGCCCTGTCAATTTCACGGCTCACCCCAACTCCCAGCCGGGAGCAAGGTCCAACTGACCAGCTCTCCATGGGAGCCCAGGCTTTCTTATCAATTTCATGGCTCCTGCTGTGAAATTGACAAGACACTGCATCCCTTAAATCGGCTGTCTATACAGACACTGTCGCTCTAACTACACTGACATAAGCCTTACGCCTCTCGTGGAGGTGGCGTTATTATGTCAGTGTAGTAGACCACTTACATCGGTGGGAGGAAGGCTATGGTGTAGACACTGATAATTAGGTTGACATAAGCTGCTTTATGTCAACCATCCCTAAGAAATACTTCTGCTAAGTCTGTGTTCCTCGCTTTCCTGCCAGGTTGTCCCTTAAGGGGTTAAACTACAAGTCAGGGTGTCCACAGCTAGGTGGAACTCATCAGGAGAGCATGTGTAAGCAACAATGGGGGCATGGGAGGTCTGAGGCACATGTTTCCAGGTCTAAGGTGGAAACTGGACAGCAGCGTCCCACATCCCAAGGAAGGGCTGAGACAAGAGCTCTGATCCTGGGACTCTGCCCTAGAGACCCAGAAATAGAAACTAACTAAACTCTACCTCGATCCAATTGGTTTGAAAGCACATAGAACCCAGTGGTTGGGTCCACTCACAACAGACTGGTGAACCTACAGTGAGCTACTGGGCCAGGTTGTGACATTTGCCATCTAACTCCATTGAAGCTCCAACCGGTCTGAATGAAAAATCAGATGCAATCTGCAGTTAAGTGATAAGCAGAAGAGCAAGAGTTCTGAGATCCCTCCTAAAGCTCAGTGTACCATGGGATATCCTTTTAGGACACAAACAGTTACTTCCTTATTAGGCACTCTCCCCCACTCCAAAACTGGTTCCTTTGGACCCACCTACTGAGGGCTGAGTCACTCTGGTTTTAATGTTCTCATAATAGGGAGGTGGTAAAAATCTCATCCACCATCTGGAATAAGAGCCAATGCCCAGGCAATCGGAGGCACAAGATCTCTTAAATCTTCATCTAACTTTGCATTTACATTGGCACTGCAGGATAGGAAAATTTTGTATTGCTGTCAAACAACCCTTCCAGAGGCTAACAAGGATTGTTAACTGGTTCTCTGTGCCAGAGGGATTGTCATCATAAGAGTCGATTCTCGAGGCTGAGATAAGTCCCAGCAGCAGGACTGTGCAGTCTAAGGAAGATGGGCTACAGTGAAGACTACCCCTCTGCTCTTGCATAAGAAATAGCCCATTTTTATGCATGACTGCCCAAGTCCACTGCATGATTACTTCTGTCAAACGATTGGCAACAATCTATTTTTTCAATGGGGGAAACCAAGAAGGAGCTGAGCTGGGATTGGGCAGAAGGAAACCTCTGAAGACATCAGGGGAGGGAGAGGGAAGGGAAAAGAAAAAAATTCATATAAGAATTCTGAAAGTTTCTCTGTAACTGCCTGTCCTTTCAGTGCATCTCCCAATCACAGGCAGACACTGTTTCACATGACTCAGCTACACTACACAATACGGGCAAACTCACTTTAGAAAGAGAATGAACTAACTGATTCTTTATCCTTTAGTTGGAGCCAAAGTGACCTTTATAGGCCATACAGGAGCCATACATTCTTCATCTTAAAGGAAGAATTAACCTCCCTGACAGAACATGTTTAGTAACGTTCCTTTTTTCTACAGTTCCTGAGAGACCAAACCTCACTTCCCAGCCTATCATCCTTCTGTCCAAAAGCAGGCCAAGAAAAGGAAAGCACATATAGAAGAGCAGTCTGAAGAAAAGACTTGGAAATGAGCAGCAACGCCAGATATAAGGTCGCAATCAGCACTAGAGAGATTAATCTTAATTTGTACATTCATAGATTCAGAATAGAAGGCCAGAACGGACCACCAGAGCACCTAGTCTAACCTTTATATCAGAGGTCACCATCACCACTCAGTACCTGTACACTATACCCAACAACTGAAATTAAACCAAAGTATTACAACTCTCGGGAGACTGTCACAAGCAGAGAATAGAAGGGACTGAGGTGCACTAACACCTAAGGCCCCTGCAATGGCAGGTAATCAATTAAGTAAAATATATCCTCACAAGCAACCCACGCCCTACACTGCAGAAGAAGGTGAAAAACTCCCTAGGTGACTGCCAGTCTGACTTGGGGGAAATTCCTTCGCAACTTCACATATGGCAATCAGTTAAACACTGAGCATATGAGCAAGAACCAACCAGCCATGCATCTGATGATGTGCTGGAGAGCACCACTGGTCATCACGTACAGCCCCCAGCTAAAACCTCTCCAGCACATCATCAATGATCTACAACCTATCCTGGAAAATGATCCCTCACTCTCACAGACCTTGGAAGGCAGGCCAGTCCTCGCTTACAGACAGCCCTCCAACCTGAAGCAAATACTCACCAGCAACTACACACCACACCACAGAAACACTAACCCAGGAACCAATCCCTGTAACAAACCCCGTTGCCTATTCTGTCCCCATATCTACTCTAGCAACACCATCAGAGGACCCAACCACATCAGCCACACCATCAGGGGCTCATTCACCTGCACATCTATTAATGTGATATATACCATCATGTGCCAGCAATGCCCCTCTGCCATGTACATTGGCCAAACCGGACAGTCTCTATGTAAAGAATAAATGGACACAAATCAGACATCAGGAATGGTAACATACAAAAGCTAATAGGAGAACACTTCAATCTCCCTGGACATTCAATAACAAATTTAAAAGTAGCCATCCTTCAACAAAAAAAACTTCAAAAACAGACTTCAAAGAGAAACTGCAGAGCTACAATTCATTTGCAAACTTAACACCATTAATTTGGGCTTGAATAGGGACTGGGAGTGGCTGGCTCACTACAAAAGCAATTTTCCCTCTCTTGGTATTGACACCTCCTCATCAATTATTGGGAGTGGACCACATCCACGCTGACTGAATTGGCCTTGTCAACACTGATTCTCCACTTGTAAGGTAACTCCCTTCTCTTCATGTGCCAGTATATTTCATAGAATCATAGAATATCAGGGTTGGAAGGGACCTCAGGAGGTCATCTAGTCCAACCCCCTGCTCAAAGCAGGACCAATTCCCAACTAAATCATCCCAGCCAGGGCTTTGTCAAGCCGGGCCTTAAAAACCTCCAAGGAAGGAGACTCCACCACCTCCCTAGGTAACGCATTCCAGTGCTTCACCACCCTCCTAGTGAAATAGTGTTTCCTAATATCCAACCTAGACCTCCCCCACTGCAACTTGAGACCATTGCTCCTTGTTCGGTCATCTGCCACCATTGAGAACAGCAGAGTTCCATCCTCTTTGGAACCCCTCTTCAGGTAGTTGAAGGCTGCTATCAAATCCCCCCTCATTCTTCTCTTCTGGAGACTAAATCCCAGTTCCCTCAGCCTCTCCTCATAAGTCATGCGCTCCAGACAAAAATTACAGATATTTATGCCTGTATCTGTAATTTTCACTCTATGCATCTGAAGTGGGTTTTTTTATCCACGAAAGCTTATGCCCAAATAAATCTGTTAGTTTTTAAGGTGCCACTGGACTCCGCATTGTTTTTGTGGATACAAACTAACAGGGCTACCCCTCTGATACTTGACTGAAGCATGTGACTTTAGGAACATAAGACAATCCAAAAGGAGCCCTGATAGCTGCAGAGCCCTGTCCCCCACCATCACAAACAACCCCAACATACAATCCCACTCATTAATTTGTCACAGTCTCTCAAATTGTTTGCACCCATAACTCCTATAGGGAGCCCATTCCAGAATCTCCCTTGACTGCTGTTACAAACCTTCTTCTAATTTCCAGACTAAATGTATCCATGGCCAATTTATACCTACTTGTTCAGGTGTCAACACTGTCCTTCAATTTAAACAGCTCTTCTCCCTCCCTGGTGTTTATACTCCCCTAAAGTATTTAGAAAGCAATCATATCCCCTTTCAGTCATAGTTTAGCTAGGCTAAACAAACCAAGCTCTTTTCGTCTCCTTTCATAAGACAAGCTCTCCTTCTCCCTGATCATCTTAGTAGCCCTTCTCTGCACCCGTTCCAGTCAAATTCATCTTTCTTGAACATGAGGTGACCAGAATTGTACACAGTATTACAGATGAGGTCTCACTAGTGCCTTGGACAATGATATTAATACTTCTCTTTCTCTACGAGAAATGCCTCACCTGATACTCCTAGAATTGCATTGTCTTCTTCACAGATGCATCACCTTGGTAGCTCAGTCATTCTGTGACCAACCAACACACCTAGATCTCTTTCCTTCTCAATCACTTTTAACTGAAGAGACCACAGTTTATAGCACAAATTCTTATTATTAGACCCAAGGTGCATGACCTTGCACATTAATGGTTACATCAGCTTCACAGCAAGTAAGGTAGCATGACAGGGCAAGATTGTTAAAGTGGCGCTAGACAGACATTGACTAAGCACATGATGCCTGAGACTTGTCTACATGGGAGAGTTTTTCATAACATTTTCCCACCAAAACTAAAGTGGAATAACTCCGCTTTGTTTATGCCAACTTAAACTTTCTCTGGTGAATCACTACATCCATACAGTTCTGTGCTTTTATGAAATAACTGTACATCACTTGGGGAGATACCTGATGGTGTAGCACTCTGAGACAAGGCTCTTTGATTTCATTGTAGGACGCCTTCTGGAACCTACTTGAATTTGGGGACTCAGGCTCAAACTAAACAAACTTTTATAATTCCTCTTCGGACACCTCATAATTCATCTGTTTTTTGCAAGCCAGTACCATTTTCAAACTGCTGTCAGGCAGCACAGGGGGAACATGGCTAAGTGGTGCAATCCTGACTGACATTAATGCAAACAGGCTGCTCCATATGTATGTGGGAGGTGGGTGTCATGCAGTGAGATGGCTTTGGATGGGTTGTGAGATAACTATTTCATGCCCCAGTGACATAGGTAGAGGAGGATGCAAAGGTTACTTCTGCAAGATGTGTTCCAGGAGCAGCTTTCTTGGACTGCTGCTTCTGGGATCAGCCAACTAGCACTCTGTGGTGAGACAGGATAATGACACAGACCTGAGATGACCAGCAATGGCAATATAACTTCAGGATGCAGGCAGCTACTTTCCTAGAAACCCGTGCAGTCATCTTGGAGCTGCAGCAGCTGAACACCAATGTGAGCTCCCCTCAGCATGGAGAAGCACGTGCCCATCACCATCTGCTCACCACTCTCAGTTGCTACAGGTCAGCAGCAACCCAATTTGGTGTGGTAAATTAGCTGCCTGGGCTGTTGTCATCAAGGTGTACACTGCTATCCAGAGATGGAAGCCTAGATCATAAAGTTTAGCAATCCGCAGGAGGTTACTGATGGATTTACATGGTTGGGATTCCTGAATTATACCGGGACCATTGATGGGACCCACCTGCCTATTCTTTGCCCCCCACATGAGGCCTAGAGTTCCATCTACAGAAATTCCATTTCTCCATGATGTTGCAAGGCCTGGTTCTTCACCATAGAAGGTCCACCAATATATACGTAGGATGGTCTGCAAAGGTCAACAATCCTAGGATCATTAGGAACTCTAGCCTGTTTCCTTAAATTGAACATTTGCTTCCAGGATCACTATGGACATTAATGGCGTTCCAACTAATACTGTCATTCTGGGGGACCCAGTTTATATCCACTGCTACCCCGGTTTATGAAACCTTTTACTGGACACTTGGACAGGAGAAAGGAGTTGTTTAACCAAAGCAGCAGAATGACAACAGAACACATATTTGGAAGAGTGAAGGGAAGGTGGAGCTGCCTCATGACAAGGCTGGATGCTTATGAGTAAGGTTAAAATTTTGTCACGGTTATTTTTAGTAAAAAAGTTATGGACAGACCACGGGCAAAAACAAAAATTCATGCAAGCCAGTCATGGGGGACTGACAGCTCCAGCTCCCCACCCATAGGGGCGGCTGACATCTCTGGGGCCCCCTGCCGCTCGGGGTGGCTGAGAGCTGCAGGGCCCTCCCAGCCTCCAGCTACTGACAACTCCAGCCCCGCTGTCCCGGGGCTGAAGCTGAAGATGTCATGGAGGTCTCTGAAAGTCACGGAATCCATGACCTCCATGATAAAATCTTATCCTTACTTATGAGCAATATCTGCCTTATGTGATATGTGCTTACTGTTTTGCACAATATTTGTGACAGTAAGGGACAGAGCCTCACCAATAAGTGGGAGGCAGAGGTGGAGAGCCTTTCTATATGTTGTTATGAACAGTCAGAAAAGGTGCATCTGCAAGGTTCCCCAACTGTCCAGGTGTGACCAGGGTCCTAATGGGGAGCCAGCTGTGGTCACTCAATTAGGGTGAACTGCAAAGAATGGGGCAGACAATCCCCCAAAATCTGGTGGATATTCCAGTACTTAGATTTACCAAGCCAGCATAAAACAGCTTCTTTAATTATCTTACTGGTTACTCAGAAGTTCAAACAACACAGTTCCCTTAAAGTGATCCAGCCTCACGCCTCCATCCAGGTACCCAAGTCAAATATGAGGATTTCTGAAAATCTTATTTCATCATATAAAATAAAAGGTTCTACCAATCCCAAAGGCTCAGACACATTACCTCCCAGGTTAATGAATATTCCAGATCTTACCCAAACACATGCTACAGACAATTCTTGTTTAATAAATTTTAGTTTAGTTAAAAACAAAAGAGAGAGAGAGTATGGTTAAAAGATCAATATACATACAGACATGAGTTCAGTTCTTAAGATTCAGATTAATAGCAGAGATGGTGAGCTCTGTAGTAGCAAAGAGTTCTTTCAGAAATAGTTCATATGTTATAATCCAATGTTCAAATATCATATTCAGGGCAAACCAGCATAACTGGGACCTCAGTATTGCGACTCAAACTTCCCCCGATGAAGCTTAAGCAGATCTGAGATGACAGAATCAGGACCCAAGGATCTTTTATACAATTTCATGTCTTTTGACAAGTTGTAGTTCCTCAAGGAACAAAAGGTAATTTAGGATGACTTTGAAGGAGGTCCATCACGGTACTTTAGCTATAGAATTAACATAAGGCCATTTGCTTGTTCCTCCACCATTCACAGTACATTTCAAAGAGAGATGAATACAGAGATATCCTGTGTTTACAATTCATTTAAATGCTAGGATGTTCTTTTGATCTCTGAATTATCAGAATACAGCATAGACAGGGACTGTTGATTACATGACCCTACTCATACATATGTAAATACACAAAAACACAACCATTACCTCCCCACATGTCTTTCGAGGGTTATTTATTTTGCAGGATGTTTAACCCTTTCTGGCCATATGTCACACCAGGTTAACAAGGTCAGGGTTGCATTGTGTTCCTACTTTGAGGCTAGGAAAGAACAGTGAAAAAATGAATGCACTGTAACCAAGGAAATGAATAAAATGTGTGTGTGTGTGTGTGTATAAAGATTTTATTAGGAATAGATGTTATTAGGGGAAGTTGTACCTCAATGACATTTTTCAGCCAAGTTTTTCATAATGAAAACCTTTATTGAATCAACATAACATTGCAAACTTAAAATCAATGGAACTGTGGCAGAACACGCCTAAAGTGCTGAGCACACAGGTTTGTGCCAATGGGCTCTCAAATGTGTAGGTAGGAAGGGCAGGGGTCAAAACTACTCTATCTCCTTGAAGGTAGAATGTGGGAAGGGCCCGGTATTTGCGGGAATCTAAGGGGTCTCCAAGTATCCTGTGTTTTCTACAGGATGCAAGAGATGGCAAGATTGGAGTGCTTGGTGTGAACATAACACCACAGTATTCTCCAGCAGAACTGTTTGCCTCTGCATCATGTCCAGCAGGCTTCTTGCATGTCCTTTTCTTTGTCCAGGCACTCCATTTGAGAGCCTTTCAGATTGTGGCAAAAACCTTCACTCCTTGGACCTCTGCTGAAATGGACTCACAAGACTAGCAAACATCCTCCCTTGTCCTTTCACTTCCCTTGGAATTTTGTCACATGTTCACTACCTGATAAAGCCCCTTCCTGTTTGTGGGGGCAGGAGCATTTCAGGTGCTAGAAGAACAGAGAAACAGCACATGTAGTTATTGTCCCAAACTTCATGCCAATGATAAAAAAATTGCTTATTTTACTCAATTTTGGAATGCCATTCCCATCTGCTTTTTCCTGTCTGAGGAGCATTTGTAGATGGTAAGATGTTTTCCATCTTATTTCCCCTTTCTTATAGAACCTTCTGTACAATGCTGGGTAGGTGGGCAGCAGAGACCAGATTAGTAACTGCATGTGCACCTCTACAGCACCTCTACAGACTGTCCTCACATTGGGGGACATGCCTCAGGGTAACTTCAAAGGGCAGAGAATGGTCTTGTTCAAAAGGGGAATGGGCAAACCAGACAGATATGCAATACTGCTGTTTACCAGGACGGTTCAGCTGTGCGAGAGTGAAAGGAAAGCATCACCTATATAGGCACCTCTGAGAAGGTTGTGTTACCTTGCAATATGCATGCCAAAATACAGCATATTTGCCTTAAATTCTCTTTTATAACACCTTCATATCAGCACAAAGTGCACTGCCAAATAGACTTCAAGGAAGACAAAATAGAATCTACGGTGTTAACGATGCTGAGGGTCTCATTAAAAATAGGCACAAATGCCTTACGTCTATACATTTTTAAAGGTCTCTGTAGCCTAATTTTGGCAATTAATCTCAAAACGTAAAGAGCACTGATCAAACTGAGGCAAGGTACCTTTTCTATTGCCTTTTCTCTTTCTGTATATGAAATTCCAATAAACATGCTTGCCATACAAAGTGTTTGATTTTTAAACCTCCTCAGTGCCACCATCTTGAGCAGAGCAGAGGGTTGACAGTTAACCAGAAAGCAGATGCCGGGGGTGGGGGGGGGGCGCTGAAGGAGCATGGCAAGGGGGGAATCTGACAGTTCAGGGAAATAAACATGTTGGAGCTTAAGTTCTTTATCACAGAGGTCACTTAGAGCATGCTCACAGGGAATGGGGGCTGAGCATGCAGAGAGGCTCACAGCTCACATCTGCTCAACATGGTGGTGCCCACCTGGTACCAGAACAAAGTTGTTTAAATCCCCCTATACATATGTACTGTAATAAAGCACACAATACTTACTAGCAGAGCTCCCCTCAGTCTCAGGCTGGTGTCTGCCTGAGTTTCCGAGGGCGTTTCCAACACCTCGGTCTCTCTGGCTGTAGGTTGGGCATACAAAAGAGATTTTGGCTGTCCAGGAAGAATCTTCTCCAGGTTGAGGTTTGTGGCTGCTTGGGTGCTTTCCTTGGTTGACTCCAAACTGTCCAGAACTCCATTCTGGGTTTCAGCGGTGGCAGCCCTTGCAAAAATCCAATCCACATCCTCATAGTATGGGCAAGTACTTGGAGCACTGTCGGAGGTCCTGTTCTTGTCCTTGCATTCTTACAGTTCTGCCAGAACTCGTTTGCTCTGAAGCTATACTGGGCCATGTCCTGGGAGTACTCCTCCTCCTCCATTTTCTGCGCCAACTGCTTGTAGAGCTTGGAGTTCCAGTGACTTCTATTCAGATGAGACTGGACACGTCTCTCTCTGTAGAGGGCAAGGAAGTCCAGGAAATACTGATGGGACCAGAAAGAAACATGGGGCATAGCTGCTATGATGGGTATCTGATTCCGTGTGTGTGAACTTGCCATAAGCTGGAACCACAAAGGGGTGCATCTGCCTACATGCCAGCATTTAAATGGAGGTGGTGACATCCAGTCAAGATGACCTCAGAACAATAGAGGGCACAGAGGTAGACTGCTTACCTCTGGATCAGCCTATGCAGTGTGGAACAGCAGCAGAAAGGACTGACAGAAGCAGAATAGCTAATCCAAAATACAGATGTGTCCACACAAATCTTACACTGAAAACTCATTCTCAAATAGAGTTATTTCACTTCCAAAGCAGATTAACTAGTGTGGGATAAGACACCAGATAATACAAAAATATAATTTGTATGTGGACAGAAGGCTCCAAAAAGCTAGTTATTAAAAATATAAAAACAAGAACGGCCATACTGGGTCAGACCAAAGGTCCATCTAGCCCAGTATCCGGTCTTCCGACAGTGGCCAATGCCAAGTGGCCCAAATGACCTTTCAAAAATGATGTTTCCATGTAGACAAGAACTAAAAGTGTAGTCAGCTCTCCCCCCGCAACCCATACCCCACTGCCTTACCATACAGCAGGAGGATAACTGTACTCCTGCCAGTAGTGCCCAGAGGCAAAGGGCTGGGGTGGGGGCATTAGAGGGCAGTTTTCACTGGAACAAGTTTGACAAAGAAACATACTTCATCAGGCTCCCATTGTTATTAACTGAATTCCCAAGCAGTTATATTGAGTTAAGGTAGTAAATCCATCTCCAAAACTTGCGACTCTCAAATGCTGAAAAGTCCTGAAATTCAGAATTAAGATGACAAGTACACCCCCCAACTTCACCTCCACATCCCTATCATCCTGTGTAGGTCTACTTGTTATAGACATCATCCCAGATAATTTATATCTCACAGCCTATATAATCTGGTGTTGGCCTACAGATTTTAAGAGGACAGTTGCAGCATGGTATCTAGATACTTATTTGGCTCTCCTTCACTGTAATATTGAACATATACATAAAAGAACTGTAAGGGCATATGGGGGTTAATGCTCATTGCCACAAAAAGCCTGCCCAAAGTAAAGTAGAACCAATTAAATTATGTTAAAATTCCCCCAACGCCACAAGGATGAGAGAACTCCACGAAGGTGGGATGGGGACAGATATGTTTGTAGATATTGGACATGCAGAGTTGTTGTAGTTATGTTGGTCCCAGGATATCAGAGAGACAAAGTGGGTGAGGTAGTATCTTTTACTGGAACAATTTCTGTTGTAGATATTAGGTGTAAAACAAAAAGCTACCATAGCTTTTCTATCAGAGATGGTGGAAGGTTAATTAGAAGAAAGTCTGGGGCCTGGTCTACACTACGAGTTTAGGTCGAATTTAGCAGCGTTAAATCGAATTAAGCCTGGACACGTCCACACGACGAAGCCCTTTTTTTCGATTTAAAGGGCCCTTTAAACCGGTTTCTTTACTCCACCTCCGACGAGGGGATTAGCGCTGAAATCAGCCTTTGCGGGTCGGATTTGGGGTAGTGTGGACGGAATTCGACGTTATTGGCCTCCGGGAGCTATCCCACAGTGCTTCATTGTGACCGCTCTGGACAGCACTCTCAACTCAGATGCACTGATCAGGTAGACAGGAAAAGCCCCGCGAACTTTTGAATTTCATTTCCTGTTTGCCCAGCGTGGAGAGCACAGGTGACCACGCAGAGCACATCAGCACAGGTAACCATGATGGAGTCCCAGGATCACAAAAGAGCTCCAGCATGGACCGAACGGGAGGTACGGGATCTGCTCGCCATACGGGGAGACGAATCAGTGCTAGCTGAACTCCGTAGCAGTAAACGAAATGGCAAAATATTAGAAAAAGTCTCAAAGGCCATGAAGGACAGAGGCCATAACAGGGACGCACAGCAGTGCCGCGTGAAAATTAAGGAGCTAAGGCAAGCCTACCACAAAGCCAGAGAGGCAAACGGAAGGTCCGAGGCAGAGCCGCAAACATGCCGCTTCTATGCGGAGCTGCATGCCATGCTAGGGGGTGCAGCCACGACTACCCCAACCGTGTGCTTTGACTCCAATGGAGAATCACGCAATAGGGAAGCGGGTTCGGGGTACGAGGAAGATGATGATGATGAAGACAATGAAGATAGCTCACAGCAAGGAAGCGGAGAAACCGGTTTCCCCAACAGCCAGGATATGTTTATCACCCTCGACCTGGAACCAGTAACCCCCGAACTCACCCAAGGCATGCTCCCAGACCCTGAGGGCACACAAGGGACCTCTGGTGAGTGTACCTTTGTAAATATTACACATGGTTTAAAAGCAAGTGTGTTTAATGATTAATTTGCCCTGGCAATCGCGGCCAGTACAGCTACTGGAAAAGTCTGTTAACGTGTATGGGGATGGAGCGGAAATCCTCCAGGGACATCTCCAGAAAGCTCTCCTTCATGTACTCCCTAAGCCTTTGCAAAAGGTTTCTGGGGAGGGCTGCCTTATCCCGTCTGCCATGGTAGGACACTTTACCACACCAGGCCAGTAGCACGTAGTCTGGAATCATTGCATAACAAAGCATGGCAGCGTATGGTCCCGGTGTTTGCTGGCATGCAGACAACATCCATTCCTTATCTCTCTTTGTTATCCTCAGGAGAGTGATATCATTCACGGTCACCTGGTTGAAATGGGGTGATTTTATTAAGGGGACATTCAGAGGTGCCCGTTCCTGCTCTGCTGAACAGAAATGTTCCCCGCTGTTAGCCACGCGGTGGGGGGGAGGGGTGAAGTGATCATCCCAGAGAATTGGGGGGGAGGGGTAGTTGGGTTTGTGCTGTATGTTAACCCGGAAACTGCAGCCCCTCCTTTTACATTGCAAACCCATTTTAAATGGCCAACTCAACGGGTGCTTGGTATGGGAAATGAGGGCGCTGCTGTTTGAAACCATTCCCACATGTTATGAAGGTTAAAAAAGCCAAAAGACTGTGGCTTACCATGGCTGCCTGCAAGCCGAATTCTGTTGCCTGGCACTGCGTGAGTGATCTCTCACACCAAACCGGCAGGCCCTCAACATAAGAGGAAAAATGCGACCTTGTAACGAAAGCACATGTGCTGTGTAATGTGAACAGCAAAATTTAACGTGAAAGAGTGTACCCATTGTTCTCTAAAATGTGTCTTTTTTAACCATCTCTCCCTTCTCCTCCACCAGCTGCAAATGCTTCTCCTTCGCAGAGGCTAGTGAAGATTAGAAGGAGAAAACGGCGGACTCGGGATGATATGTTCTCAGAGCTCCAGATGTCCTCCCACGCTGACAGAGCACAGCAGAATGCGTGGAGGCAGTCAATGTCAGAGTGCAAAAAAGCACAATATGAACGAGAGGAGAGGTGGCGGGCTGAAGAGGATAGGTGGCGTCAGCTTGCTGACAGAAGGCAAGAGTCGATGCTCCGGCTGCTGGAGCATCAAACTGATATGCTCCAGCGTATGGTTGAGCTGCAGGAAAGGCAGCAGGAGCAGAGACTGCCGCTACAGCCCTCCTCCCCAAGTTCCATAGCCTCCTCACCCAGACACCCAAGAACACGGTGGCGGGCCCTCCGGCCACCCAGCAACTCCACCCCAGATGATTGCCCAAGCATCAGAAGGCTGGCCTTCAATAAGTGTTAAAGTTTTAAAGTTTTAAACTGCAGTGTGTCCTTTTCCTTCCCTCCTCCCCCACCCCTCCCGGGCTACCTTGGCAGTTATCCCCCTAGTTGTGAATTAATAAAGAATGCATGAATGCGAAGTAACAATGACTTTATTGCCTCTGCAAGCGGTGCTCGAAGGGGGGACGGGAGGGTGGTCAGTTTACAGGGAAGTAGAGTGAACCGGGGGGGGGGGGAAGAGGGTGGGAGGGTTCATCAAGGAGAAACAAACAGAAGTTTCACACCGTAGCCTGGCCAGTCACAAAACTGGTTTTCAAAGCTTCTCTGATGCGCACCGCACCCTGCTGTACTCTTCTAACCGCCCTGGTGTCTGGCTGCGCGTAATCAGCGGCCAGGCGATTTGCCTCAACCTCCCACCCCACCATAAATGTCTCCCCCTTACTCTCACAGATATTGTGGAGCGCACAGCAAGCAGCAATAACAATGGGGATATTGGCTTCGCTGAGGTCTATCCGAGTCAGTAAACTGCGACAGCGCGCTTTTAGATGTCCAAATGCACATTCTACCACCATTCGGCACTTGCTCAGCCTATAGTTGAACAGGTCCTGACTAATGTCCAGGCTGCCTGTGTACGGCTTCATAAGCCATGGCATTAAGGGGTAGGCTGGGTCCCCAAGGATAACTATAGGCATTTCAACATCCCCAACGGTTATTTTCTGGTCTGGGAAGAAAGTCCCTTCCTCCAGCTTTTGAAACAGACCAGAGTTCCTGAAGACGCAAGCATCATGTACCTTTCCCGGCCATCCCATGTTGATGTTAGTGAAACGTCCCTTGTGATCCACCAGGGCTTGCAGCAGCATTGGAAAGTACCACTTGCGGTTTATGTACTTGGTGGCTTGGTGCTCTGGTGACAAGATAGGGATATGGGTTCCGTCTATTGCCCCACCACAGTTTGGGAATCCCATTGCAGCAAAGCCATCCACTATGACCTGCACGTTTCCCAGAGTCACTACCCTTGATATCAGCAGGTCTTTGATTGCGTTGGCTACTTGGATCACAGCAGCCCCCACAGTAGATTTGCCCACTCCAAATTGATTCCCGACTGACCGGTAGCTGTCTGGCGTTGCAAGCTTCCACAGGGCTATCGCCACTCGCTTCTCAGCTGTGAGGGCTGCTCTCATCCTGGTATTCTGGCGCTTCAGGGCAGGGGAAAGCAAGTCACAAAGTTCCATGAAAGTGCCCTTACGCATGCGAAAGTTTCGCAGCCACTGGGAATCGTCCCACATCTGCAACACGATGCAGTCCCGCCAGTCTGTGCTTGTTTCCCGGGCCCAGAATCGGCGTTCCACGCCATGAACCTCCCCCAGTAACACCATGATTTGCACATTGCTGGGGCCTGTACTTTGAGAGAGGTCTATGTCCACGTCAATTTCCGCATCACTCTCGTCGCCGCGCTGCAATCGCCTCCTCGCCTGGTTTTGCTTTGGCATGTTCTGGCTCTGTATATACTCCAGGACAATGCACGTGGTGTTCATAGTGCTCATAATTGCCGCGGTGATCTGAGCGGGCTCCATGATCCCAGTGCTATGGCCTCTGGGCTGAAAAAAGGCGCGAAACTATTGTCTGACGGAGGGAGGGAGGGGCGAGTGACGACATGGCTTACAGGGAATTAAAATCAAGAAAGGTGGCTGTGCATCAGGGAGAAACACAAACAACTGTCACACAGAATGGCCCCCCCAAAGATTGAACTCAAAACCCTGGGTTTAGCAGGCCGTTGATTTCACGGAGGGAGGGGGAAGCAAATGAATACAGAACAAATCTGGTCCATCTATCTTTTACATCTTAGGCTGGCAGCAGACGGTGCGGCATGACTGACAGCCATCGGCATCTTCTGGGTGCTTGGCAGAAGATGCTGTATTACGATTGCTAGCCATCATTGTCAAGGCGGTTCAATAGGACTGCCGGCAGGACTGAGTCTCCAGGAGACAAAACATGTCTGCCCAGGTGCCTCTGACCGAACTCACTGAGGAGTACGACGACGAAGGATACCAGTCGTAATACACCATCTACTGCCAAAAGGCAAGGAGCTGCTGCTGTATAGCAATGCAGCCCCACGTCCGCCAGCACCCAGATAGCCGGTGACGGCTACCAGTCATACTGCACCGTCTACTGCCAAAAGGCAATTAGCTGCTGCTGTGTAGCAATGCAGTACTACGTCTGCCGGCACCCAGATGACATATGGTGACGGTGAGCTGAGCTGAGCGGGCTCCATGCTTGCCGTGGTATGTTGTCTGCACAGGTAACCCAGGTAAAAAGGCGCGAATCGATTGTCTGCCGTTGCTCTGACGGAGGGGGAGGGGCCTGACGACATGTACCCAGAACCCCCCGCAACACTGTTATTGCATCATCAGGCATTGGGATCTCAACCCAGAATTCCAATGGGCGGCGGAGACTGCGGGAACTGTGGGATAGCTACCCACAGTGCAACGCTCCAGAAGTCGACGCTAGCCTCGGTACTGTGGACGCAGTCTGCCGACTTAATGCACTTAGAGCATTTTATGTGGGGGGAAACACAATCGACTGTATAAAACCTATTTCTATAAAACCGGCTTCTATAAATTCGACCTAATTTTGTAGTGTAGACATACCCTGAGATCCTGCAGAATATGGTACAGCATACTGGACATATAGTTCATATTGTCAGAGTAAACGATAGAAAGTGAACAGCTGTAAAGTTGTGATTATGGGTGATGGGTCATAATGGCAGTGTTGGGGACCTTAATCAATCACTTTCATAATATGTTTGCTTTCTTTAAGAAGTTTAACTTCCACTTTGAAAGTCAGGTTTCCATGTTTATGGGGGAAAGACTTGTGTTTTTAAAATTACAGTATTTTAAGTGTCTGCACATGTAATTTTCACATTTACACCCACAATTCTACTTCAGAAACTTCTTAAAATCCTAAGGAAATTCCCTGATGCAGAAGTGATTTGAAGATTTGCCCTAAAACTTCTCCATTGACTTCATAAAGTCCCTACCAGAACCCTCACTAACACAAAGCTCTTTTTCCACTTCACAGCTTTCTGTTGGATCTCACAGTCAAGTAATAATTCTGAATTGAGGGCATCAGGAGTTTTCTTTATGACTTCACTGCAGGATCCATGAACATCTGACTGCTCCTGGATCAAAAATATTAAGTCCCTCCACATCTGAACATGTCTCATTCCTCACCATGCTTACTATTTCCAAAATGTAACAAGTCTGATCTATGCAATGGTTTCCCCCTCTTCATATCAAAATCTCAGGCTTTTTCATCACTGCTAAAAAAGGTGCATTTTTCACCTTTGGGTAACTAACATACATGAGCTATCCCAAGGTTAAAAAAAAAAAAAAAAAAAAAAAAAAACCCACAGTGAAGACAAGTTCCTTTAGCTTTACCATGAGGTAAACTAGATGAGGTCAGCACGAAACCCTCCACCTAGGTTGGTCTCACCTAGTTTACCTTGTGGTAAACACTAAAGTGACTTATGTCCATGTGTTTTTACTATGGGATAGCTCACTCATCAAAAATACACCTTTTTCAGCAGTGAAGGCAAGGCCTTAGATTCCATTATTTAAGCAAAAGGGAAACACAAAGCACCTCAACGCATTAGGAGACTCATCCAGTAATCACGGATGCATGTCACCACAGGTCAGTCCATTTTGCTTATAGTTTCCCAAAGGAAAGAAACTTTGTCAAATTCTGACAGGTCCATCCATTCAGTGCTACACTCCTGTACAATTTATGAGCCATTTGTGCACTGCAGTAATTGCACACAGAACAAATACAATTGAAGGACACCGCACAAACATTGAAAAAATCAAAATGAGAACTGCATAAATCTCTTCAATGAACATCCTTACCAAGTGTGGCAAAATCAAAAATTAAGAGACAGAGTCCTATTAGATTACCCAAGCCGCCTCCCTGCTCATTATTATAGGCAGAGCAATGCCTAAAGTTAAGGTTGCCTAACACTCCCCATTACAGAGCTCCTGTTTTTAGTTGCTTATAACTAACAAACTATCCATTCAGGCTGAAGTTTTTCCATGCTTCATTTCTGGCTCAGGTTGATATATATTTTTTTTATTTCAGCAAACAAGAGTTCGGCCATTTCTCAGAACAATAATAAAGTCAAATTCATTTACAAAACCTTCATTAAGATGGAGTTAAAGTTGTTGCTGCACAACAGAGCATTCTACTACATGTGCCGTAAGATGTGGGATCTCAAAACCACCAAATCAAACATTAGAAAAAAACAATAGGACGTGTTCTGTTAAGGTGCTACTCCACACAAAACCAAACCTGACTATCAGCATTTATGCCAAAGGCTCCTCCTGGACAGATTTCAGATGTGTCCACTATCCCAGAGATTGAAGGAACCATATTCTTTTCTCTTTCTACAAGATTGATCGTATAGGGGTTTCTAGGCTATGATCCCACACAGATAGCAGAAATGCTTGCAGAGGCCTCTGGGAGGACCCTCTGGATTGTATCTGAACACAACACCTTCAGATGCAGAAGCTGAAGGCCTTTCCTGATCATCATAGTGAGGTGCTGGAGCAATGTCTGCACAAGATTTCTAACCTTTGTACCACTGCTGAAAAGACTGCACAATCTGGCCCCCAGACAAGTTAGGCCCCCTGAGAGAAAGAATAAGTAGCTTTTGGATTTGTCTACACATAAGCGTTGATATTGCACTTTAAATTCACACCCTACCTTAATCCACATCAGCTTTCAAATGCAGACAAGCCATGTGGCTCAACTGATCGCAAACCCTTATTCCTGAATAACCTGATAACTCAGACTCCCCAGGGTAGCCTGCCAGCACTGGGATCAAACCAGGTCATCCAAGTAAAGAAAGATATGATTCCCTTCTTCTCTGAGGAAGTTATCAACACTGCCAGGGCTCTGAGGAAACTCAGATGACAGGCTAAACAGAAGACTGACATTAAGACAAGCTCTTCACCCACAACTGGAGGCATGCTGTCTTGAAGCCAATAGAGCAGAAGTTGCCCCACCCTGGGCTTGCTGGATAGCAGGGGAGAAGTGTTCCTCAGAGGAAAGAGTATCTGATTGCAGGATTCATGGGAGACAAATGAAGAGCCATGGAACATATCAATCTAATCTGAAGGGCTTTTACCAGTTTACTGGGAACAGTGAGGAGGGGTCAGAGCAGCACACCAGGTCTCCAACATTCACATAGGAGAATATGGTTCTCTGAAGAACCTAAGAAAGAAAATAGCTTGTCCATCATCCTCTTCCTAGCTCTGGCTCTCAGAGATATTTAAAGAGACAAGCCATATGAGAGAGCTGATAGGCCTATTTGTCCAAGGATATTTGCCATCTGGCAGCATCTACAAGTTGGGACGGAGGAGAAATGGGATGGGATCAAGGTCTAAGTCCAGTTCACCTTCCTCCACAAGCCTTTGGTACCTAATTAGGCAGTTGGAAACTGCAGAAGTTCAGTGGAAAAGCCTATAGACAGACCCCCAAAAAGAATGGAGGGAGTGGTTGAGAGGATAGGGCTTCATCAGGAGCTCCCTTTGAGGGGATTTGAGTGGTTGGAAGGGGAGAGACAGAAGAGAAAACAGATTGTAGAAGCTTACTGATTCCAACCTAGGACCTTCCCTACTGGGAATAAGCACTGGTTGGGAGCTGCTTCTTCATCTTCCTCCAAGCTTTCCTCATCTGGGTTTGTCTTCTATAGCTGATGCTGCAGCTTTATTTGGGAATGGACCAATCCTGCTGCCAGCTGAGCCAGCTCTGAGAGGTAGTGGCAGTACCTGAAGGAAAGCTGCAGAGAAAGCCTATAAGGAGGAGGTCTGGGTAAAAAAATTCCTTGCTGGGACTAGTCATCACCTGACTGACTAACACTGTTCACATGACTGGTACCTCAGATGCAGATTATACACAGAACAAGTCCAGCACAGGAGCAGAAGTGCTCACTTAGCCGCCCCTCCCCACCCCCACTCTGACTTTACCCATAAGGACCATCTCTAAAAACAACAGGGTAGTTTGATTTCCATGCCCACTTAGTGCTCACCCCATCTCACGACACTGCCAAGATGCCAGCAAGTGTTAGCTGTGATGTTTCGTCAAGCAGATGATGGGTTGACTAGGAAATGGTTCAACACGTCACCCGAACTCATTTTGTGCAAGCCAGACTATTTGGACTAATAAGTGAAGGAAAAGGCAATTTCAGCAATCCTCTGAGCCACATAGTCCATCTGGATTTATGAGGATTTAATTTCAGGCATCACATAGAAGGCCACATTGTGCTACCCAATGTGAATGACAAGGTAATACCTGGATAGCAAGCCAGCTAGGAACAGAATTTGCCTTTTGAAGTAATGAAACAGGAAAGCAGCAACACCAGGAAAGTGGATGGGATCCAGGAGCCAAGCTCCCTTTATAGCCAGTTATGTGGAAAACTGATTGAAGGGTTAACTGCTGACAGTTTATACCCACCTCACTTGAGAGTTATGCCAGTAATTTTAATCTTACTGTTATTTTTAAGTTAATCGTATTAACTTTACATTTCCTCTAACGTGTGAAAAGAATTAAGAGAATGTTCATATATGAACATCACTGTTACATGCTTTCTGATCACATTCCAATTCTGAACAAGTCCCCACTCCAATTCAGCCCTACACTCACAAGTGAACATAGTCTGATTATACATCACACCAGCCAGTGAAATGTATAATCAGGCCACTGCACATTCACCACAATACCTACTCTATCTAAAGCCCAATTCTTTCTACCCCATCCCCACTCAGGATTCTTCAAGTCACTTCCAATCCCTCAAGGTGGCTTCTGCAAAGCCAAACAATCATAGGTGCTGACTCCGTGGGTGCTCCAGGGCTTAGCACCTGCCGGCAGCCAAGCTCCCTCCCTCTTCTCCCCAACGGAAAAGGCGGGGCAGGGGTGGGGCCTTAGGTGAAGGGGTGGAGTGGGAGCGAGGCCTGGAGGGAGCAGGGGCAGGAAGTGGCAGGGCAGGGGTGGGGGCTTGGAGGAAGAGGTGGAGTGGGGGTGGGCCGAGCACCCCCAGGGTAAAGAGGAAGACAGGGCCTATGCACACAATCCCATGCTTAATTTGAAGCTTCGAATACTTTGAGGACAGTGATCTTAATTCCGCCCCACCCCCGTCAGCCTTAGAATGCAAGACAGCCTAATAGCAGCTCACGTTGAGTTCCTAGATTCTTCCTGGATCAGTGTTAGTGTCAGAGGACCCCACCATCATCTGGCAATGTAAAAAAATGCATTATTAATTTAAGGCCCACTGATTTGCGTCTTTAACATGCGAGACAGGATACAGGATACCTGTGATTTCAGTTCTGTTCAAAAACTCAGAACACAAGTGTGCACAGCAGACAAGCCAACTTTACAGAACAAATAGAATGCTCACATTAGCTGTAGTGATGGCATCAAATGTTCTCACACATTCTGGATAATGATTCCACTCTCTATTATTGCTACACTTTAGATTCTGCTCCCGGCACCAATTCTACACCAGGCCCACTCCCCTGAGAGGTAAAGTAGTGACAACAGCTAGCTTACAATTAGAGATTCAAGGAATATCTCAAATTGCATGGATGTAATACATGTAGCAAATGGATGTAACACATGTAACACCTATTCAGGAGGCTCCAAAGCATTTGCTGTGTCTTGAATGAGAAAATGCATTCAGGGCAGAAGAAGTGAAGAAAGGATACAAGCACTTAGCCCTGGTCTACACTACGAGTTTAGGTCGAATTTAGCAGTGTTAGATCAATTTAACCCTGCACCCGTCCACACAACGAAGCCATTTTTGTCAACTTAAAGGGCTCTTAAAATTGATTTCTTTACTCCTCCCCGACGAGGGGATTAGCACTGAAATTGACCCTGCTGGGTCGAATTTGGGGTAGCGTGGACACAATTTGACGGTACTGGCCTCCGGGAGCTATCCCAGAGTGCTCCATTGTGACCGCTCTGGACAGCACTCTCAACTCAGATGCACTGGCCAGGTAGACAGGAAAAGCCCCGCGAACTTTTGAATTTCACTTCCTGTTTGGCCAGCGTAGCGAGCTGATCAGCACAGGTGACCATGGAGTCCCAGAATCGCAAAAGAGCTCCAGCATGGACCGAACTGGAGGTACTGCATCTGATCGCTGTATGGGGAGACTAATCTGTGCTATCCGAACTCTGTTCCAAAAGACAAAATGGCGGAATATTTGAAAAAGTCTCCAAGGGCTTGAAGGACAGAAGTTATAACAGGGACCCGCAGCAGTGCCGCGTGAAGCCTACCAAAGAACCAGAGAGGCAAACGGCCGCTCTGGGTCAGAGCCCCAGACATGCCGCATCTATGATGAGCTGCATGCCATTCTAGGGGGTGCTCCTACAACTACCCCACCCCTGTGCTTTCCTTCTCCCCCACCCCTCCCAGGCTACCTTGGCAGTTATCCCCCCATTTGTGTGACGAATTAATAAAGAATGCATGAATTTGAAACAACAATGACTTTATTGCCTCTGCAAGCGGAGATCAAAGGGGGGGGGGGAGGGCGGTTGGCTTACAGGGAAGTAGAGTGAACCAAGGGGGCGGGTTTTCATCCAGGAGAGACAAACAGAACTTTCACACCGTAGCCTGGCCAGTCATGAAACTGGTTTTCAAAGCTTCTCTGATGCACAGTGCGCCCTGCTGTGCTCTTCTAACCGCCCTGATGTCTGGCTGCGCGTAATCAGCGGCCAGGCGATTTGCCTCAACCTCCCACCCTGCCATAAACATCTCCCCCTTACTCTCACAGATATTTTGGAGTACACGGCAAGCAGTAATAACGATGGGAATATTGGTTTCACTGAGGTCTAACCGAGTCAGTAAACTGCGCCAGCGAGCTTTTAGATGTCCAAAGGCACATTCTACCACCATTATGCACTTGCTCAGCCTATAGTTGAACTGCTCCTTACTACTGTCGAGGCTTCATGAACCATGGGAGCAAGGAGTAGGCTGGGGTAGGTGCGACCGCACAGTGCTGCTGACTGGGAGAGCAGCCTGAGGCAGAAGCCTCCAGCTGGCATGATATTCCAGGCAAGACTGAATCTCCATTAGACTAAACTTAAAGAAGAGAATGACCTGGAGTCATTCCCATTTTTGTCCAGGCGCCCCCGACCGACCTCACCAAGGCCAGCCAGGAGCACCCATGTCTGCCCAGGCGCCCCTGACCACCCTAACCGAGGTCAGCCAGGAGCACCCACGGGACGACGACTACCAGTCATATTGTACCGTCTACCGTCCGCAAGGCAAGGCAAGGGGATGCTGCTGTGTAGCACTGCAGTACCGTGTCTGCCAGCAGCACCCAGGAGACATACGGTGACAATGAGCTGAGCGGGCTCCATGCTTGCCGTGGTATGTCATCTGCATGGGTAACCCAGGAAAAAAGGCAAAACACGATTTTTTGCCATTAATTTCACGGAGGCCTGACGACATGTACCCAGAACCACCCGTGACAATGTTTTTGCCCCATCAGGCATTGGGAGCTCAACCCAGAATTCCAATGGGCGGGGAAGACTGAGGGAACTGTGGGATAACTACCACAGTGCAATGCTCCGAAAGTCTACGCTAGCCTCGGTACTGTGAACGCACACCGCCGACTTAATGCACTTAGTGGGGACACACACAATCGACTGTATCAAATCGATTTCTAAAAAAATCGACTTCTATTAAATCAACCTAATTTCGTAGTGTAGACATACCTTTAGTCTCTCACTCTGGTAGCAAGTTCACAGTACCAACAAAAACTCCCCACCCAGTCTCCCCTCCACAAAGTTCCACATGCAATGTTTGTCAGACAGCCTCCTTTTAAAACAATTCCTTTTACCACAAAGGTCAGTCAAAAACAGAATGGAAAATGCAGACAATTTAACCTGCTTTAAGTTAATAATTTAATTGCATTTGTAATATGAGATTTACTCAGTCAGTCATGAAATTTGGATTCTGCAGAAGGCAATTTTATTAGGACAACTTTTCCTTTTTAGCTAGGCAGCAGCGTATCAGAGCACAAGGGGCTGGCTGCTAGGGTTAATTTTATCATTGAAAATTTTAGAAAAATGCACCAGGAAATAGTGGCAAAAATGGCAAGTCATAAAAACTATAACACACACCATGTGCAGGCAATGTTTTAAACCCAAGATAACCTTTATTTATCTACTTTTAGTGAAGATCAAATATGCATTGGGAGAACAGTGCGCACTTCTGTATTTCCCCCTATTCACAAATAAACAAAATCTATTCCTACACACAGTCCCTCCCCGAGGGGGAGGTGAGACAGAAAATGGCCTAAGAAGCAACAGAATCAAAGCTATTCATGCAAAGCTACTTTAGGATGAGAATTTAAATACACAGAAATAACAGGAGTACTTGTGGCACCTTAGAGACTAACAAATTTATTAGAGCATAAGCTTTCGTGGGCTACAACCCACTTCTTCGGATGCATAAAGAGTGAACCCACTCTTTATGCATCCGAAGAAGTGGGTTGTAGCCCACGAAAGCTTATGCTCTAATAAATTTGTTAGTCTCTAAGGTGCCACAAGTACTCCTGTTATTTTTGCGGATACAGACTAACACGGCTGCTACTCTGAAACCTGTAAATACACAGAAGTCAGCCATTGTCAAAGTTAGGTAACATGGCTGTAGGAGCCTTAAACTGAGCCACCTGTTAATAGTATGTTTAATTCCTGTTTTAATGTGCTCTCCCCAGATCAGGTGTAGCAGTTCGGAGACATAGGACAGATGTTGGTAAATTGGGGCCACAGAAATAACTTTTGGAGGCAGAGAGGAAGTTAAGAATTGAAAAGGATTGTGGAGATCAGAGAATGAGGAAGGAGGGAAAACAGGAGAACTGAATGGAGTGGGGAAGGTGGGGTATATTGACGAGCTTCTCCCATCAACCTAGTAGTGTCTTCACTGAAGCAATGCAACTGCACTGCTGCAATTTTTTAAGAGTAGACCTGCCCTTATACACTGTAATCAAGTGACCTCTAAATCTCCCTTTTGATAAGCTAAACAGATTGATCTCCTTATGTCTACACTTAAAATGCTGCAGTGGCGCAGCAGCGCTTCTCCCATTGACGTAAGTAATCCGCCTCCCAGAGAGGCAGTAGCTAAATTGAGGGAAGAATTCTTACATTGACCTAGTGCTGTCCACATTTGAGGGTTAGGCTGATATAGCTATGTCTCTCAGCGGTGTGGATTTTTCACACCCGAGCCGTATCCCTCTAGTTATTTATGTCCATGTGTCGAATGAATTTTGTTATGTGCACCAATATGGAGGGGATGTGTGACACACCACCTTCATATTGGTGCACATAACAAAATTCATGTGGTGTGGGTGGGGCTGAGGGGTTCGGAGTATGGGAGGGGGCTCAGGGCTAGGGCAGAGAGTTGGAGTGCGGGAGGAAGGAGGGTGAGGGCTCTGGCTGGGGTTGCAAGCTCTGGGGTGGGGCTGGGGAGTTCGGGGTGCGGGAGGGAGCTCAGGCTTGGGGCAGAGGGTTGGGTGGGGGAGGATGAGGGCTCCAGCTAGGGGTGAAGGTTCTGGGGTGCAGCTGGGGATGAGGGGTTTGGGGGTGTAGGCTACCCCGGGGCTGCGGTGGGGAGAGAGGACTCTCCCCAGCCCTCTCTCATCGCTGCAGCTCAGGGCAGGGGGAGAGGCGCCTCTCCCCCGGCCGCTTCATGCTGGGGCCGGCGGGGAGGGGCGCCTCTCCCATGGCAGGTCCGCGCTGGAGGAGAGGCATCTCTCCCTGCCGCAGCCCTGAGGGGGCTTAATAGGCCGCTGTGCAGCTTACAGGGAACTTAGCCCCTGAGAGACGTAGCTATACCAATGTAAGTTTCTAGGGTTGACTATGCCTAAGGCATTTTCTTCAGCCCTTTTATCTTTTTTGTGGCTCTTTTCTGTACACAATTACATCTTTCAACATCCTTTAAGAATGTGGACACCAGAACTGGATGCTGTATACCAGCATCAGTCTCACCAATGCTGTATACAGAGGCAAAATTATCTCCCTACTTACTACTCCCCTTTTTACACATCCAAGGATTGCATTAGCCACTTTTGCCACAGGCGCTCATGTTCAGTTCCTTGTACTCTATGATCCCTAGAAGACTTTTCAGAGTCACTGCTTTCCACACATAGTACTCCATTCTGTAGGTATGGCATGCATTGTTTGTTCCTAGATGTCTAACCTAGAACTTGGCAGTATTAAAATTTATTTTGTTTGAATAGGCCTAGTTTACCAAGTGAGCAAGATCACTCTGCATGACTGCCCTGTCTTTGTTATTACTTACCACTCCACCAATCTGTGTGTCATCCACAAATTTTCATCAGCAGTGATCTTATATTTACTTCTAGATTCATATTCTAAGGCCAGAAGGGACCACTGTGATCATCTTGTCTGACATCCTGTCTAACACAGGCCCATAGAACATGAGATCCACTGATGAAAATTTTGAATAGTGGCAGGCCTAGCACTGATCCCTGCAAAACCCCACTAGAAGCACCACCATTCAATGACGATTCCTTGTTGACATAGGCGTCGACTCTGTGGGTGCTCTGGGGCTGGAGCACCCACGGGGAAAAAAAAAACAGTGGGTGGGACAGCGCCTCCCCCACTCCCTAGTGCCTCCGGTGATCAGTGCCTCCCGCCCGCCGGTGATCAGCTGTTCCACGACGCTGGTGGGGGGAGAAGTGGAGGCGGTGGGATGGGGCAGGGACCTGGGGAAGCATAGCCACTGGTGGGCCTGGGTGGGCCACAGCCCACTCGCTTAGGATCCAATCAAGCCCATCCAATTCAGGGCCGGAGCCCCCCGAATCTGCAGGCTGGGATTCCCAACCCTGGCTTTGTGTCTGTCTGCCCATCCGTGTCCCTCTCCTGCCGGCACCACATGCTGCTGCCCCCATCTCCAGCCCTGCGCCTGGAGTGTGCCTCGTGGGGGCGGGTCTGGGTGGAGCCGGAGACCAGGGCAGCAGCGTGTAGCACCATCATGAGAGGGATGCAGCCCGTCGCCAAGCTGGGGTTGGGAGGGGTGGGCGGTGCTCAAGCCCCGGCAGCGCTCCCCTCTGTCCCATGGGTGCGCTCCGCAGCCTGTGTGCCCCAGGCAGCCTCATCTTCAGGTGCCTGCTGAGCGGTAAGGGTCGGTTGGAGGGCGTGGAGGGAGGCAGAGTGGGGGCAGGGTCTGAGGTGAAGTGTGGGCAGGAAGAGGTGGGGCAGGGGGTGGGGGTTTGGAGGAAGGGGTGGAGTGAGGGTGGAACCTAGGGCAGAGTGTGGGTCGAGCACCACCCAGCAACTCGACGCTTATGCTTGTCGACAACTACTTTTGAGATTAGTTAGCCAGTTTTTAATCCATTTAACATGTGCATTATTGATATAGTATACTACTGATTTTTTAGTCAGAATGTCACAGGGTCAAACACCTTACAAAAGTCTGTTACATCCATGCAGTTACCTTCTCAAACTTGTAATCTCAAAGAAGGAAATCAGGCTTAAAAGGACCACTTTTCCAGAAAACTATGTAGACTAACATTCATTACCTTCCCATCCTTTAATTCTTTATCAGTTGAATACTGTATCAGCTTTTCCGTTATTTTGCCCAGATTTAATGTCAGGCTAAGCAGCCTATAGTTACCTGGGTCATCCCACTTGCTCTTTTTGAATACTTGCACAACGTTAGTACTCTTCCAGTCTTCTGGAATTTTCCTGCCATTACAAGATTTATTAAAAGTTATCACTGGTACAGATACTTCTTTTAGGATTCTTGGGTCAATTTAAATCAGCGGGCCTGGATAACACAATTTATCCCTTGTAGATATTGTTTAACATCATCCTTTATTATTAAGGGACCAGAAAGTACTTGATCATCCACAAGCGAAGTAAGTACATCATCCTGCATCTTTCCAAACACAGAACAAATATTCACTAAACATTTCTGCATTTTCTTCATCATTATCATCAATTTCACCATCCTCATTTAGTAAAGGTCCTATATCATTGCTAGAATTTATTTTCTTCTTCATATACTTAAACTCTTCGTTGTTCTTTGCCTTACCAGGCATAATTTTTCCCTGATATTTTTAGTTTCCCTTATCAATTTTCTACACTTCATAACTTCTAATTTATATCAACTGCTATCTGTTCTCCCTTTTTCCTATTTGCTGCCTTGTTTTTTTTTTTTTTTTTTTTCTAATTACTACCACTTAACCAGGACAGGCTTTTAGCCAAAGTTGTCCTCTCTCTTGATTGTGGAATTGTAGCTTTTTGTCCATCTAATAAAATCTTCTTTAAGAACTCCCAATCTTTCACATTTTTCTGTCTAAATTTTTCCTTCAGCTTTGGGAAAGTAACCCTTTTGAAACACCAAGTATACATATTACTGGTTTGGCTCCTCCTCTGTTTGGCACTTTGAATGTAACTACGCCATGATCTCGTCCATAGGCAGACACCAACTTCCAGTCCAGTGACTCATTCATCTTTATCAGCCACAATTAGGTGCGAAATAGGATTACCTCATGTTAGATTCAATACCTTTTGAATTAGAAAGTTACCTAAAAGTTTCAGAAACTCATCATGTTTTACTACTGGCTGTATGAAACTTCTAGTATATGTCTCCCAAATTGAAGTTTCCCATAATACCAATTTCTTTCTACACATTACATACAGGTGTTTAATTATGAACTCATCCTGTTCTCTGATTTGATTTTGTGGTGTGTAACAGACCCCGACCAGCCTGTACTTTGTCAGTCAGCACATCCATATGCATTCAAAAAACTTTGTGGTTCTGAGTTATCAATAATTTTAAATCAGGTAATGATGTCTTTCGTGTATGATGCCACCACCACCACACATTCTGTCCTTCCTATGATTTTACATTCCAGTCATGTAAATCCTCCCACCAGGTTTCTGCAATGCCAATTATATCAAGTTTCTTCTCATCAATAAGAATGTCCAGCTCCTCTTGCTAGGTGTCCAGATTCCTAGCATTGGTGTATAAACAACAAACATTTCTTCTCTTCACATTATTTGACGGAGTCCAAGTTTATACCATATTAGGCCTCCTTAGCACCCTCCCCTGTGTTTTGTTAGTTTAACACCCTTCTGGCTGCTCCAGCTTGTCTCCAATGGAGAAAAATAGCCCCCACTACCTGCAAGATATAGGCCATCCCAGTAATACACTGGGATTTGGTCCAATGTTCCACAAAACCAAATCCTTCAACTTCACACCAGACATACTGCCAATGATTCATCCACAATATTTTTTCTAGAAATATAAGGGATTGAAATGAGGAAAATGAAGAGCCTAAGGGGAGGAAGATTACAGTCACAGCAGAGAGAAAAGTTTGACAATGCACTTCCAAAGAGAAAACGATGACTCCTCCTTCCCTGGGAAAGTTTCTGACTTGCCACTGCTGAGTGGTTTTCAAAACATAAGGCTGGGACTGTCTTCTTACGGCTTTGTACAGCACCCAGCACAAAAACCTTCAGTCTGATTGAAGTCTCCAAGCACCAATATAAGTTAATAATGACCTCTAACTCACCCCAGATTTTCCACAACCAACCTACTCCCCATCATCCCATTTATATGCCCAGACCATCAGCTAGTTCCCACTCTGCCCACAAATTCACCTGGCTCCTGGACTGCCTGCAAGATTGAGAACCTGTAACATAGAGGAGTATGGTGCAAAAAGCACAGGCCAGGAGAACACAAAGTGAAACCCAATATTAGTGCATCCTTCATGGCTCCTGGGGAAGAAAACTAAAACCAGAAGAGGCAGTTTCCAGCTACAAGAGAACAGACTGGTGCTAAAGGGTTAACAGAAGGGAAGCGGATCTGAACCATGGTTTGGAAGTCCCATCTCAGATGTCATTTTTTTTAAATCTGAGACTCTTTGCTCCCCAATCAAGGGGAGTCAAGGCAGACAGAAATCCTTTAGAACAGTGTTTTTCAATGGACCCCTGTGGTCAACAGACCCCTGGGGGTCCACAGACGACGTCTAGGATTTCCAAAAGGGTCGAACACATTCATTTGAAATTTTTTAGGGGTCCGCAAATTAAAAAAGGTAGAAAACCACTGCGTTAGAACAGAGGCACAACCTTCCCTGAGGAGCCCTGCAACACTCACACCAGATACAACTAAAACCAGCAGAAATATTACTACAAGTGTGTTCCAGCTTCTAGGACTCTATAAGCACTCCTCTTGACTGCAACTAGAAGGCACTTAACACAAAAACATTATCACAACTAAACATCACACAGGACCCACTGGCTATCTGTAAGGAAAATAGTCTGAACTGAAAATAGTGTTTCCATCTCTATAGTGACCTGTGCAGAACTGATCCAGGCGACAAGCATAAACCCTCCTCTTCACTCTCCACCCTAGGGGCTGGGTCAGATGAAGTATTTAAGCAGCAGCTGTTACCATGAGACCTAGAGGATAAATCTGTGCCCATCCCCCACTTCACTGCTCATTCACCTCCAGCCCGACAACAGAAACAAAGCCAGA
This sequence comes from Emys orbicularis, assembly GCF_028017835.1. NCBI lineage: Eukaryota > Metazoa > Chordata > Testudines > Emydidae > Emys > Emys orbicularis. The sequence continues at coordinate 131,806,521 of NC_088689.1, forward strand.
TTCTTTTCTTCTTTTGCTTTCCCTCCATTAGCCAGCCGGGTAGATCAACACTCATCTCCTGGGAAAGTAACAAGCAGACACCATAATCAGCTTCTAGCTACAACACAAACTCCACGTAATAATACAAGCGGTCCATCTACACTACAAACAAAAATGAGCCAGGGACCCAATTACACCGTGATTCCCTGCTCGCAGATAGAGTTAAAGTTGTGGGAAGGGAACTGGAATGCAGCTAGCAGCCTTTGATTCTTTTCTCTTTATTCAGGAGCTCCTCCTCCACGCCACCAATCAGCTCGGCACCCTTTAAATGGCACAGACCCTTCCTGAAGATCCGATTCCTGGCCCTACTGTGCCACATCTGACTCTGCAAAATTACCACCACCAGCTTAAGTCATTTAGACAAAAAATACCATTCCCTATCCCCACCAAAAAAACAAACCAAAAAAAAAAGCTAGTTTCTAGACTTCTTAACACTTCAGCAGGTTCTGACTGCTGAATGACTCCCAAGTTTAAAAATAAATAAATAAATAAAAAGGCAAATCTCACAACAATCTAAGAAGAGAGCACTAAAAAGCTGTCAAATTTCCACTTTCTTGGATTTTTATGAATCTCAGTTCCTTAATAAAAATCAGCTTCATTTGTGACAAATACTTGGCTGTGAATGAAAGTGAAAGACCAGCTCAGTACAACATAGATGGAGTTCAGAGATTCCATTAACAGCCTTCTCTCTGTTCCAGCTTTCAAGCCACAAATCTTTTCCTGTCTCCTGTTCTGAAACATGGGGGAAGGGGGCCCAGAAGGGTGTCATAGGGAGAACAACAACAGTTTACTAGGTAGGTATATATTTAGGTGTCCAGTGTAGTAAACCAACTTCGCTACCAACACACCTGAGAGTTCTAGAACTTTGTTATTTAGCTAAGGAATCAGTTACTTCTGACTTCCAGTTTCCAGCCCAGATCAGCCTCTCTCCATAACTGTTATTCTGCAGTACATCAAAGGCAGGTAGCCATAAACTCTGAGATAAGACTAAAATGGGCTCCCTTGAACCCTGTGTGGTGAACTCCAGCCCCCTCCAAGATTATCTGAGATAGTTTATGAGAGACCCCATCCACACAATAAGGGTATAAGACATACCCTCCACCACACCTCTCTCTAGGACCAATTGCAGCATAAACCTGGAGTTGAGTCAAATCCTGGTAACTAGATTCAAACCCTTCTCTTTTCTGCTAGAATTAACATGACACATTTCTGCTTCATTTTAAAATACCATTTTAGTTCATTACACTGTATGCCTCCTTGCCAAACCCTCACCATCTCACCAGTGGTTAATTAGTGCCAGGGTTGAGCCCTGCACCTCTAGGCTTGGCAGTTCATAGCCCTGGCACCTCTGGGCTTGCCACATTGATTATGAAAGTAAAAAAATTGCTTGAGCCCAGGGCACCTCTTTCATTACAAATTAAGCACTGCATCGGGCATCCAACTCTTTGTGCCATGCAAGTTCTTAGACATTCAACTCCAGACCCAGAAGTTTCCCTCACCATCTACAATCCAAGGTAGAGTCATCCAGGAGCTGGGAGAGCCCCCTTCAACCCCAAATCTATCCAAGGCATACCTGGGGGGCTGGGGAGATGCACAAGAGAATAGTACTTCGGCTATAATGTCGGGGGCAGCAGGTGAGGGCAGCCAAATAAGAGGTGCTGTGATCCGGACCGTGGCAGAACGTCGGTACCTATAGCTCTAGTTACTTACTAGGTAACGGGGCCATGTATCCGAGCATCTCCCACGTTCAAGGCCCAGAAGACCGGCGAGTGTGAGTCCTTGACAAACATAACGTGGGTCCTGCCGGGAGATGCCGGGCAGGGCCAGGACCCTGCGGGAACGGGGACCTCGGACCTTATGCAGCACAGGCGTGGGGCGGCTGAGCCGGACCAGGCGTCCACCTCAGCCCTTCCCCAGGCCAGGCAGCTCTGGCCGACTCCCCTCGGGGGCCCTGGCACCGTTCCGCAGCTCGTGAGCCACGCGAGGCAGGTGCCAGGGCCCGTCCGTCCCACCGGGCTGGGCATAGCGCGCGCCAGCGGCTAACGAACCTTCGTCCGTAAGGCGCAGGGGCGTGTGTCGCGCGCTCACCGGCCCGAGTGCCGCCGGGCGCCAGGGCAAGACGCCGGGACCCCCGCGGGGAGGGACGCGGGGCAGCAGCCGGGAGCGCCAGGGCAGGAACCCCTTGTCACGCCGGGCCACGCGCAAGCAGCCGCTCCTTACCTGGCCACCCGCTGTGACGAACAGCAGAGCTCGGCCCAGCTCCCCCCGGCGGCTCGCGCCCCCAAACCGAACCGAACCGCTCCGCGGGCAGTGGATTGCAAGCCCCGCCCCCAGCAGCCTAACGCCGCATCCCCACCCATTCCAGCCAACCACAGTACGAGCCCCACTTCGACCCCGCCCCTTCCTCTGAGACCCGCCTCCGAGCGTCGCACTCTACCAGTAGCCCCTGCTCCTTCAAGCCTGGCCCCGCCCCCAGATTCCCACGTGGCTCCAGTGTTGAGTAACTCGTTCACGTCTTACAGAACAGAGACAAGATCTGATTGGCTCCTGAGTGTCCAACGGGAGGGATACGGATGGGAGGAGTGACGCCTCGGGGGAGGCCAGCAGAGATATGGGGCGGGGAGGCTACGGGGGGGCAGCAGGGATGAGGGAGGCCATGGGGAGCAGAGGGATGGGGGGAGGCTATGGAGCCAGCAAGGATGGGGGGGAGAGGGAGCGATGGGGGGAGCAGAGGGATGGAGAGGGAGGAGGCCAAAAAAAATAGCGTACCACCACCACGCAAACCCACGGCAACCACAACCGCAAGGCAATTCCATAACCCCCCCTTTCACAGCCACTTACAGTATCTGGAGAAATAACACATATAGCTAAGACTGATAGCATCACTTTCTTACTTAAACTGCAGAGGTGGAAACACTGCAGCATCTTTAGCTAGACACAGAAACTTTAACATTAGATATCGCAATGTACTGTGAAAATAATGCAAATATTTAGACCCATGTAAAAACACCCAGCCGATTAAATTATTTTTCTGGCAACTGGCAAATTCATAAAAAGCCTGGCAAGGCCAGGCAGGATGGAGGGAAGTCATGGGAGGACAGAGGGATACAGGAGGGAGGCCATGGGGCACAGAGGGATACAGGGGAGGAATATGGGGGAGGGGAGGAGGTCATGGGGGCAGGGCCGGCTCCAGCATTTCTGCTGCCCCAAGCAAAAAAAAAAAAAGCCGTGATCGCGATTGCGATCAGCGGCGGCAATTGGGGGGAAAAAAAAAAGCCGCAATCGGCAGCGGCAGTTCAGCGGCAGGTCCTTTGCTCCTAGAGGGAGTGAGAGACCTGCCGCCCCCGAATTGCCGCAGGTGCCGCCCCTCTCCCTTGGCCGCCCCAAGCACCTGCTTGTTAAGCTGGTGCCTGGAGCCGGCCCTGCATGGGGGGCAGAGGCAGCCCATGAGTTGCAGCAGGGATAGATGGGAGGGAGACCCTGGGGGCAGATGGATATGGGGGGAGGGAAGGAGGCCATAGGGGACAGAGGGTTATGGGGGGGGAGGCGGTTATGGGGGGCAGCAGAGATATGGGGGAGGGAAGGAGGCCAGGGGGGTAGAGGAATAGGAGGGAGGGAAGGAGGCTATGGGGGGCAGAGGGATACGGGGGAGGGAAGGAGGTTGGGGGAGGCAGAGGGATACGGGGGAGGGAAAGAGGCCATGGGGGCAGTTGGGATATGGATACAAATACTGTAATGATAAATAATAATAAATAATGTGTAACAGAGGCGTAGCGAGCGCCCTCCGTACCCTCCGACCGGAGGGGGCCCCGCAAGGAAGGGGGCCCCTAAAAGTGGCAAAATAAATACCGCATTCCAGTTTCTGCATTGTAAGGGGCCCCGCCCAGACATATGTTCGGAGGGGGCCACGTTCGGAGGGGGCCACGTTCTTTGTTGCTACGGCCCTGATGTGTAATAACCATGTCATAAAAATGATATTTCCAAGATCACTGCTTTTATAATTTATACTCAGGTAAAGAAGAAAATCCCTGGAAATATTCATTTTTAGGATGGGGTTCGCGAGACTTGACATTTTAGTGAAAGTGGTTCACAGGTTGTTAAAGTTTGGGAACCACTGTTCTAGTCTGATCTGCATAATACAAGCTAGAGAATTCACCCGTAATTTCTGTATCAAGCACAATAACTTGTAGTTAAATTATAGACATAGACATCTAGTCCTGATTTACACATTTCAAGTGATAAAGAATCGACCTTATATTTACATACGTTTTTCCAATGGTTGATTAAACTCACTGTTAAAAATGTGCATCTTATTTCCAGTTTAGATTTGTCCAGTTTAAGAGCCAATGACTGGAAGCTGTTTTTGCCTTTGTCAGCTAAATTAAAGAGCTGTCAGAAATCACCCCATCTGGATTCTTATAACTGTGATCAACTCATCTCTTAACTTTATCTTTGACAAACTAACCAGAACAAGTTCCTTAAAGTGTCTCTTACTATGTATCATGTTCTCTAATCCTCAAATTATTCTTCTGATTCCACTCTGAACTCTTTCCAATTTTTCAACTTTTTTTTTAGTGCGGTCACTAGAACTGGACACACTATTCCAGTAGTAGGTTCACCAATGCTGTATACAGAGGTAATATCACTTCTCTATTCCTGATTTTTATATTTATGTGTGGGTCGTATATATATCATATGTTGCATTACACTTTTCAACCACAGCATTGCACTGGGAGCTAATGTTCAGTTGATTATCATGACCCCAAGTCCTTTACAAAGCGCTGCTTTCCAGGATACACTCCCCCTTCCTTTAAGTACAGCCTACATTCTTTGTTCCTGTATGCATGATCTTGCATTGGCCAGTTAAATACAGGGACTTGCATGCCCTACATAAAAATATACCCATGGACAGGGACGCTATGCCCTATAGAGAGGAGGGAGAACAGGCCCTATAGAGAGGAGGGAGAACACAAAGGACTCATTGGGTTCAGTTGATTGAATTCAGTTGCATGGGCTTAGTGCAGAAATTATTGGGTGAGGTTCTATGGTCCATGTTATGCAGGAGGTCAGACTAGATGATCATAATATTCCCTTCTGGCCTTAAAATTTATTAATTGTACACAGACTATCCTGCACTGTGTGTGCATCAGATTTTTTACCCAAACATCTCAGAAATGGACAAAGTAATTTTGCTGAAGCTTTCAATTAAAAAGAAGTCACTTTTCCGTTGACACCAGTCCTGAGGAATTCCAGACCAACAGGAGCTACTGTCAGAAAATTGTGAACAAGTTAGAATGGAGGGAGGGGGGAATTAAGGAAACTCCCAAAATAACCTTAACTATAGCATGTGCAGCAAAGAAATGCCATTATATAATAAATGTTTCTGCTGGAGTTTTTGAAAAGCAGCCACAAGGTATCTTGAGGAAAGGTGGTGAAAGATATTCTGGCAGAACCTGTAGAAAAGCAGAGGCCAAGACCAGTAGTCCATGGAGTTTTTGCTGCAAAAGGCATGCACATGCTGCCCAGCACCACCCAGTATTTGGGAATGATGTCCACTGTGTGGTGCCTTATAACCACATACCAGTGAACTGAGTTGTTCAAGACATGAAATAAACATCAGTGTCCACAGAACTTCAGGAGGAAGAAGGAGACATCTCTGTACTTGTGTGGCAAGCTAAACCTGACACTTAGCTCCAGATCACATCTAAGAGCCTACTTCACCATGAAAAGCAAGCAACAATTACCCTATGGAACCTGACTACCCCAGATAATTACTGGCCAGTTGAGTACCAGATGGAGGGTGGGAAGTCTATAGTTGGTGCTGTTGTGGCATGCCGGGCAGTACAGTGTCGTCTAGGGACATTCAGTCAAAACAGCCAATGTGCCAGACATCAAGGGGTCTGTTTTGGGACCGGCTCTGTTCAATAGCTTCATTAACGACTTAGATATTGGCATAGAAAGTACGCTTATTAAGTTTGCAGATGATACCAAACTGGGAGGGATTGCAACTGCTTTGGAGGACAGGGTCATAATTCAAAAAGATCTGGACAAATTGGAGAAAAGGTCTGAGGTAAACAGGATGAAGTTTAATAAAGACAAATGCAAAGTGCTCCACTTAGGAAGGAACAATCAGTTTCACACATACAGAATGGGAAGAGACTGTCTAGGAAGGAGTACAGCAGAAAGGGATCTAGGGGTTATAGTGGACCACAAGCTAAATATGAGTCAACAGAGTGATGCTGTTGCAAAAAAAGCAAACATGATTCTGGGATGTATTAACAGGTATGTTGTGAGCAAGACACGAGAAGTCATTCTTCCGCTCTACTCTGCGCTGGTTAGGCCTCAACTGGAGTATTGTGTCCAGTTCTGGGCACCGCATTTCAAGAAAGATGTGGAGAAATTGGAGAGAGTCCAGAGAAGAGCAACTAGAATGATTAAAGATCTTGAGAACATGACCTATGAAGGAAGGCTGAAAGAATTGGGTTTGTTTAGTTTGGAAAAGAGAAGACTGAGAGGGGACATGATAGCAGTTTTCAGGTATCTAAAAGGGTGTCATGAGGAGGAGGGAGAAAACTTGTTCACCTTAGTCTCTAAGGATAGAACAAGAAGCAATGGGCTTAAACTGCAGCAAGGGAGGTTTAGGTTGGACATTAGGAAAAAGTTTCTGTCAGGGTGGTTAAACACTGGAATAAATTGCCTAGGGAGGTTGTGGAATCTCCATCTCTGGAGATATTTAAGGGGTCAAGAAACTTTATCTTTGCATCCCGTCCTGAGGTGACATGTACCCAGTCAAAATGGGGATAGTTGAAATCCCCCATTATTATTGAGTTTTTTTAATTTTTATAGCCTGTGTAATCTCCTTGAGCATTTCACAGTCATTATCACCATCGTGGTCAGTAATATATCCCTACTGCTATATTATTATTATTAGAGCATGGAATTACTATCCATAGAGATTCTATGGTACAGTTTTGTTCATTTAAGATTTCTACTTCATTTGAGTCTATACTTTCTTTCACATACAGTGCCACTCCCCCACCAGCACGACCTGTTCTGTCCTTCCGATATATTTTGTACCCTGGTATTACTGTGTCCTAAGTTCCCTGTAAGCTGCACAGCTATGCAGCAGCCTATTTAGTGCCGCACAGGCACTCAGGGAACCCGCCCGTCCGGGACCTGCCGTGGCCAGGGGAGAGGTGCCCCTCCCCCGGCCCCAACCCAGCCCTGGACCTGCCACGGCTGTGGGAGAGGCGCCCCTCCCCTGGCCCCAACTTAGCGTGGCCCCCAACCTGCCGCAGCCAGGGAAGGGGTGCCCCTCTCCCAGCGCCAACTCAGCCCCGGACCTGCCACAGCCAGGGGAGGGGCAGCCCGAACCCAGCCCCAGCCCGGACCCGCGGTGGCTGGGGTCAGGGTGCCCCTTCCTCAGCCCGAACCCAGCCACGGCCCGGACCTGCCGTGGCCAGGAGAGGGGTGCCTATCCCACAGCCCCAGCCCCTGAGCTGCTGCGGCAGGGAGAGGCGCCTCTCTCCCTTAGCCCAGGTCCTGCTGCATGGAGAGAGAGCTGGGGAGAGTCATCTTTCCCAACTGTCTCCCCGGAGCACCTCCTGCACTCCAAACCCCTCATCCCTAGCCCCACCCCAGAGCCCGCACCCACAGCCAGAGCCCTCAACCTTCCCACACTCCAACCCTCTGCCCTAGGGTGACCAGACAGCAAGTGTGAAAAATCAGGACGGGGTGGGTGTGGGGGGGTAATAGGAGCCTATATAAGAAAAAGACCCAAAAATTGGGACTGTCCCCTATAAAATAGTGACATCTGGTCACCCTACTCTGCCCCAGCACTGAGCCCCTCAGCCCCAGCCCCACCCTGGAGCCCTCACCCCCCCACACACCCCAACCCTCTGCCACAGCCCTGAGCCCTTCATCCCTGGCCCCACCCCAAAGATTGCACCCCTAATTGGAGCCCTCACAACCCTGCACCCCAACCCTCTGCCCCAGCCCTGAGCCCCCTCCCACACTCCAAACCCCCTCAGCCCCACCTCCATCACATGAATTTTGTTATGTACACCAATCTGAAGGTGATGTGTCACACATCACCTCCATATTGATGCAAATAACAAAATTCATTTTACACATGTGTGGGGAAAATTACAGGGAACACTGACTGTGTCCCACTGATTATTCTCATTCCACCAAGTTTCTGTGATGCCTATTATATCAATATCCTCATTTAATAGGAGGCACTCTAGTTCACCCCTCTTATTATTTAAACTTCTAATATTTGTATATAAGCACTTTAAAAACTTGTCACTTTTTAGCTGTCTGCCATTACATGATGTAACTGAATGGGACTCGCTTTCATTTGACTGTTTCTCATCAGATCCTGTATTTTATCATCTTCTATCCTCTCCTCCTTACTAGGACATAGAGAATCTCCATTAATAGAGCCTCCCCTAAGGGATGTCTGTGTCCAAACCACGTGCTCCTCCGCATCTGTCGATTTTCCCCCCAGACCTTAGTGTAAAAACTTCTCTACAACCTTTTTAATTTTAAGTGCCAGCAATCTGTTTCCGTTTTGGTTTAGGTGGAGCCCATCCTTCCTGTTCAGTCTCCCCCTTTTCCAAAAGTTTCCCCAGTTCCTAATAAATCTAAACTCCTCCTCCCTACACCATCATCTCATCCACGCATTGAGACCCTGCAGTTCTGCTTGTCTAACTGGCCCTGCGTGTGGAACTGGAAGCATTTCAGAGAATGCTACCATGGAGGTCCTGGACTTCAATCTCTTACCTAGCAGCCTAAATTTGGCCTCCAGGACCTCTCTCCTATCCTTCCCTTTGTCACTGGTACCTACATGTGGCACGACCACCTGCTCCTCCCCAGCACTACACATAAGTCTAACTAGATGTCTCAAGAGATCCGCAACCTTCGCACCAGGCAGGCAAATCACCATGTGGTTTTCCCAGTCACCACAAACCCAGCTATCTGTGTTTCTAATGATCGAATCCCCATAACTATTACCTGTCTCTTCCTAATAACTGAAGTTCCCTCCCCCGGAGAGGTATCCTCAGTGCAAGAGGATACCACATCATCATCTGAGTCCCAACTATGGGATCATTTCCCTCTGCTCCAGTTGGATGTTCTCCTTCCCTGAGACTTTCATCCTCCTTAACAGCACAGAGGCTGTCAGACTGTTGGATGGGCCCATTCTACTGTGTGCCGGAAAGTCTAATCTATGTACCTCTCTGTCTCCCTTAGCTTCTCCAGTTCAGCCATTCTGGTCTCCAAAGCCCATACACAGTCTCTGAGGGCCAGGAACTTAGCATTAGGAAAACAAATATGCACTGTGACGGGTTCCCCCCAGGGTGCCACCTGAAACTGGGGTACCACTGAGCCCTCTGACCCACGAGCCTTGGCTCCCTCTCACACTGTGCTGCTGTGACAAGCTGCAGACATGCTCCTGATCTTACACTTCCACCAGCATACACACAGGTAGGGACATACCGACCCAGCTGCAGTTACATGCAGGCTCTCTGACCAGCCACTGCATGTGAACCAACAATAGAGAGACTACAGCCAAAATAATCATCCGCTTCCCAGCCTAGCACCCTAGAGCTGTACCATCCTGCCCTGGTCCAAACCCCAACCAGTATGAATTTATTGTCCAATTCACCTCCCCCTCAATGTGGAGAGGAATATGCAACAGCCTTTGCCCCTTGAGCTATGATTTCCCATGCATTTCACTCAAACTCACTGGTTTAGATAAAGCAAAAACAAGTTTATTAACTACAAAAGATAGATTTTAAGTGATTATAAGGGATAGCGAATAGATCAAAGCAGATTACCTAGCAAATAAACAAAAATGCACACTAAGGTTAATATACTAGATACATTGGATATGAATTAGCAGATTCTCACATAAACTGATGGTACCTTGGTATTACTGTGTCCCACTGAGTAGCCTCATTCCACCAAGTTTCTGTGATGCCTATTATATCAATATCCTCATTTAATACAAGGCACTCAAGTTAACCCATCTAAGCAGCAGTTCCTCAGAAAAGGACCTGGGGATTACAGTGGACAAGAAACTGGATATGAGTCAGCAGTGTGCCCTTGTTGCTAAGAAGGCCAACAGCATATTGGGCTGTATTAGTAGGAGCATTGCCAGCAGATCAAGGGAAGTGATTATTCCCCTCTATTTGGCACTGGGGAGGCCGCACCTGGAGTATTGCATCCAGTTTTGGTCCCCCCCCCCCCCCCCACTACAGAAGGGATGTGGACAAATTGGAGAGAGTCCAGCAGAGGGCAACAAAAATGATTAGGGGGCTGGGGCACATGACTTACGAGGAGAGGCTGAGGGAACTGGGGTTATTTAGTCTGCAGAAGAGAAGAGTGAGGGGGGATTTGATAGCAGCCTTCAACTACCTGAAGGGGGGTTCCAAAGAGGATGGAGCCAAGCTGTTCTCAGTGGTGGTAGATGACAGAACAAGAAGCAGTGGTCTCAAGTTGCAGTGGGGGAAGTCTAGGTTGAATATTAGGAAACACTATTTCACTAGGAGGGTGGTGAAGCACTGGAATGGGTTACCTAGGGAGGTGGTGGAATCTCTATCCTTAGAGGTTTTTAAGGCCCGGCTTGACAAAGCCCTGGCTGGGATGATTTAGTTGGGGTTGGTCCTGCTTTGAGCAGGGGATTGGACTAGATGACCTCCTGAGGTCCCTTTCAACCCTGATATTCTATGAATCTATGATTATGTAGACTTCTAGTATTTGTATGTAAGCACTTAAAAAAACTGTCACTTTTTAGCTGACTTCAGACCTGACTTGAGATTTAGACTTAGAAGTCTCCTCTGGAGCTAATCATATAGTTTCTCTTATCTGTGTTAATGGCAACTTAGAGTGATAAATTCATCTAATGGGCCAAATTCAGAGGTGCTATAAGGCAGCATCTCTTATAGATTAGTAAGTGAGTGAGTCTAAATTGGTGTAACATACATGCTGAGGGGACTGTGTAAGCTATATGCTTACTTAGGCCCCAGCTATCCTACAAATATAGCCATATTAAGGGACTCAGGTACAACACACTTCTGAGTTATAGGATAGGCAGACCTTAACTGTGGTTCTGTAACATGACTAAAGCTTTGGTCATGTCTATGCCTTAGCCTGGTTACAGAACAGTATTAAGGGCCTATGTATGGTTCAAACTGGAACCATGGCAGGGGACAACCATGTTGTATGACTGGGTTTTCAGAGGTAAAAGTATCTAATGTAAGTTGACTCTTGATCTTTCCTGTTAATTTAGCCTAAGTCTATACATTAAAAGCAGCAGTAACATGATTAGAATGAGCTATTAGGAAAGCAAAAAAAGGCTGGACTGAATTCTAGTAAAATACAGAATTAGCCTTCTGCCCAGGATGCCCATCAACTTTCCTTCCTCTGATGCAGCTGAATGTCCGGCTTGCCTTCCACTATGTTAGAGACATGGTGCCCTTCTATAGGTTTGTGAGGCCTCTTACACATATTTCTGACATTTCAAAGGACTATAGCTGGTAGAAGTCCCATTTCTTGAAATGTCACCAAATATCTATTCTCCTCCCTGTTCACCACTCTGCCTGTGCCTCCTCTCTCAACAGCCATAGGGATGTGAAGGGAAAAACAGTTTAGTGACTGCTACTTGATTTAGCATCTGACAGTCTCTCAGTGGCCCTTACAAAGTATGAGTGTTAGGAGAGGAGGGCTGGTAACAATCTCTGGGTCAAGTTTCCTGGAGTTTTGTTAGTGCTGAAGAGTCGCTTATGTCCATATAGCCTGAGCCCAGCAAAGCCCTTCAAACAAGATTCACTACACTCTAGCTGCTCCTCTACATCTGCCTTTCAACCACACCCACACAGACATACATTCTACTTCTACGGTCTTTCTCACAGAAAATGCTGCTCTGACTAGGATTGTGTCTGTTTTACGGGGACTCTGTCACAAAGACATTTTCTCTAATCAGAGAGGCGTTGTATCTAAACGCAAGTTTACTTTCACAAAAATCCAAACTGGTAACTAGGAAACAGAGCAAGAAACATTTTCACTTTTCTCCAATCCATTCATGACTTTAAACACTAATCCCCTTTGTACCTCTCCTCCAGAGCCAGTCCAAACCTGCAGCCCCTTCAGTCTGGTACAGAGCTTCTGCAAGCTTCATTTAAAGAGCAGAGAAGAAAAACATGAAAGAGAATTGGAAAAGAGTAGCCTTTCTTCCTGTCCCAAGCTCGGTCTGGAGTGGAGAACTGTGTTTGTATGTTCTGTATCTTTGGAGCAGTGTAGAGACAGGGCTTTCAGTAAGAGGGACTGCCTGTCTGTCACAGTCCAGAGCATTCATCCGCAAACACTGCTCTCCATTCAGAGGCTGCCAGGCTTGGGTGCAGACTGAACCAGAGAAACTGAGAGAGGCTGAGAAGGGAACTGAGGTGGGGGGAGGGTGTGAAAGGAGACAGAGGGGAGAAGAAGGGGGGGCTAAGAATTGTGAACAGAACAGACACGAGAGAGGTTACTTTATAAGAAGAGAGGAGAAGACAGACAAGAAGTGAGAGGAGAGGAAGTGGGAGAAGAGAAAAGGGACAAGAGGGGGAAATCAGAGAGCTAAGAATACATAAAGCAGGGGAGGATTGCACAGGGGGTCTTATGCGGTTTTATCATGGGGACTGCATCTTGGTAAAGCAATGAGGTGGACACTTCCACTCCCCCATCCTCATTCACAGGCCCATTAGTGAGCACCCAACATCCTTGTGACAGCTACAGAAACTGTTTACATGGAACAAATCATGTCAGGAAACTTTATTTTTAACTGACTTTAATTAGGTACATTTTGTCCTTGCAGGCCACAGTGCTTACAGACACCAGCATCTTCAGCATTAAATATAAAACTCACTTCACTCACTGTTTCCTCCATAACTCACCAAGACCCCATATTCAAAAAACAGAGTCCCTGCAGAAAGGGAAGGAGAGATTCTCATGTTACCCTTAATAATCTGGGAAGCTCACATAACAGTGTGCTGGCCATGGCAAAAGAATACATCGACGGTTGGGAGGAAAAAACAAGAAACCAAAACCACACTACACTGACCTTTGTTCTTAATTTCATCCATCCACACAGGTGTTCAGTTCTTCTCCCTTGCCTGCCCTGCTGCCCAGCCCCCTGGTTACTTTCTCCCTGTTCCCTTGCCCAGGCATCCCAGAGACCTGACTCCCTGCTCCTTTGTGTATATTGCCCAACTGTTTGATTCTTCTACTATCCAGCACGTGCTGTCTGGCTGTCTATCCCCCTGAACGTACTGCCCAGACAGTTGGTTGCCTTCCCCACTGGACATTTCTCTCCCTCTAGTAACTCATGATAGTGGAGGGCAGCTCCAGTCCTGCCAAAGAACTCATTCACCAAGGGTGGCTCACATTTTCCTTCACATAGCATCAGTCTCCAGTGAAGACAACTTTGTTAATTCCTTCTTGTTTCCAGCTCTTTCTACAGGCATTGAAAGAGCTGAACCAAAGAGCAGCCAATATCAAGTGATCTGCTAGACCTCCAGTGACTAGCACTCTAGTGCAAAACCTTAGCAGTGACCTCACCAACGTTAAGGCAGAGTAACTTCCAAGATGTATGGAACATCTGAAAGCCGCATGTACCCATCTGTTGACACAAGAGAATCTGAGACTACCATTGAAGTTTTGTGCCCAAGGGCAAGTTTGATGAAACAGAGATATGTGTTGTTTTTTTGGTACTTGTTGGAAGTGGAAGCAGAAGCCTTATGCAGGTAACCCAGGCTTAGGAAAAAAGGGGTGAAAAAGGCTTGATTTCTTTGCCATTGATTTCAGGAAGGGAGGTAGGTAGGTAAGTGCATCATGGGAGGCTAATGCCATGTTCCCATAACCACTCGCACAAACGTTTTGGTCCATAAGGAATTGCAAGCCCAACCTAAAATTCCACTCGGCTCAATGTACTATGGGATAGCTACCCACAGTGCAGCGTTCTGTGCTTCGATGCAAGCCCTGCTAGTGAGGATGCGCTCCATCGACACAATGAGCATAGTGGGGACACGCAACATCAACTTGCTTAAATCGGAGGCTCAATGTCGACTTACATAAAATCGACAACTTTGTAGTGTAGACATGCCCTTAAGGTGGGAAACTGAGGCAAAGGCCAATGCCCAGTGCACTGTGGGGTTGGGTTTTTGCTTATGGCTGCATGCTTTTGAATGTGGTTGTGGTATTTTCTCAAACTATTGCTTGGTGCTAGGGTGACCAGACGTCCCGATTTTATAGGGACAGTCCCGATATTTGGGGCTTTGTCTTATATAGAGTCTGATTACCCCCCACCCCCGTCCTGATTTTTCACACTTGCTGTCTGGTCACCCTACTTGGTGCCCTTTCTTTTTTATTAAAAGTTTTCTTTTGTTACACAGACTCAGTGCATGCGAGAGGGGAAATATTGACTCTTAAAGCTGCCCAGGGGTGGTGCTAAGCTTTCCCAGTTTACTGGGTGGGGGCTCAAGCCAGTTCTGTTTTGTATTGTTAAGAGGAACCCCTAGATACTGAACCCAGCCCTTGTTGCTGTCGACTCCACCTGGTGGAAGAGTTACAAATCCACGAGCGAATACACCAGAACTAAGACATGTACTGGGGATGGTAAATTACCTTGGTTGATAGCTACAAGACCTTTCTACAGTGACAAAACCACTGAATTAACCTTTAAAGTCCAACACTTCTTGGCTATGGGAACTGTTGTATTAATTTAGAGGGCATATATGGGCCAAGGGTGCTAACATAATCAAGTCACTGTCCAATATTAAACAATGTTAAAAAAGGTTCAGGGTCTGATATACAGAGACCACAGCCTTTTTAGCACCACAGCAAACATAACATTAAAAATCTTTGTAACCTTTTATTAACAATGAAGAAAAGAGGGAGAAAAACAGTTAACACAATTTAAATTTAAAGTATAAAGCAAGGCTTTAATATTAACATCCCTTGTTCCCCTTCCCTTTAGCTGCAGAGGGTTTTTAGTAGGAAAAAAATCCTTGTTTGACAAATAGATGCCAATAACTGTCCTGTTGGGGAAATGAGACATTCATTGAGATGGGCTGGAACTGTTGTTGTTATTAAATTCCAATCCTGTTTCACCCCAGCTGGTGTTTGGGATTTAGCTGGAGCAGGTAAAGGTGGTGATGTCAGGAACGGAGCTGAGGGGCTGAAGCCCCAGCACTCTCCCAGGTCTAAAGCCCCCCCCAGCTTCACCCAGAGCCCTGACTCCCCCCACCTTGCAGCCCCAACCCCCCGTGGCTGAAACATACCCACAAGTGAATGAAGAAGCTGAGAGAGCTCTACAGACAGACAGCAAAATCCTGCAGCAGGAAAATCCACTCCTTGCTCTTTTGAGCTATTGATTAACACTGATAACTGCTACTGGATACAGTCCAGCACAATTCCTGATGGGAAGACAACTCAGAACTACTTTTCTGACATTGGCAAAGAATCTATTTCCAAAGTGGTAGACATGAAGAGAGTAGCCAAACTGGATAAAAAAAAAATCAAAAGGAGCTTATGAACACACACAGACATCAGTCAGAGAACTACCGGGTCTATAAACTCATGACCATATTTGTGTCAAACTGGATGGAGATAAAGGATGGAGAACTCTAGCTGTCATAAAGAAAAAGACTTCAGCACCCAGATCATATGTGATTGACGTAGACAGTGGACTGTTCAGTAGAAACCATCAACATCTTCTGTTTGTTCCTTAGAATGAAATAGCAACAGAACAAATTCTACAGATGGAAGAATAAGAAGGAGACAACTCAAAGATTCCAAAATGACTTGAGACAGTCATTGACAATAATAGACAGCTGACCAAGTTGTTATACGTTCAGGTCGAGTAATTAAAACACTGGTATGATTCAGAGACACTTAACAGACTAATAGTACTGAACTTCAAAGTGTAAATTTTTTAATTGATAGGAATTTAAAACTTAAAGGGGGAGATGCAATGGAATGCTAAAACTGTAGTATACTGTTAAGCTATTAGGTATTACATATGTAACATAACTTACCTTAGCTGGTAACAACCATACCAGGCAGTGCATAAAGTATCCCACAGAGAACATAATCTAGTACAGTGATACTCAGACCTCAGTGGTTCAGGAGTCAAATTAGCGATCAACATTACCCAAAAGAGCTACACTAGTGTGAAGTCATTGTTTCATTTACTCTCTCTCATATATATATATATATATTAATTCTCACAGCAAAATGACTGACCAAGTATTCTACAATTGGTTAATAACAGAGTAAAAGCATCCTGAATGGTTAATAACTTAGATTGATTAATAATTAAATCACACAGTGTTGTAATAACATGTGCTGCAAAGAGCCCCAGGAGACAGATTAAAGAGCCACTTGTGGCTCCTAAGCCTCAGTCTGAGTATCACTGCTCTAGACCTCTCTCTATGATGAAAGCTCTGTATTCAGTCCATATCTGGTACAGGAGCCTGACCTGATAGTAGCAGCCTTGCAATCTACTGTATACAAGAACTGTATGACACTAACTGTTACAAATCAAAGTATTTGTGTTTATTAGATTATGCTTCATAATAATGTAAATGTGTAGCCCCATTTAAGTATGCAGCCTTGGGTACTAGGATGGCTCCCCAACATGCCAACCTCTTCGCCATAGGCCACCTTGAAGAAGAATTTCTGGACAAATGTACCATGAAATCAATGATATAACTGAGATATGTCAATGCTATTTTCATCCTCTGGACAGATGGCTTAAACTCCTTCATAGATTTCCATCACAACTTCAACAACCACCACCCGTCCATTATAATAAATAATATAATATATGGAGATATCCTATCTCCTAGAACTGGAAGGGACCCCAAAAGGTCATTGAGTCCAGCCCCTGCCTTCACTAGCAGGACCAAGTACTGATTTTGCCCCAGATCCCTAAGTGGCCCTCTCAAGGATTGAACTCACAACGCTGGGTTTAGCAGGCCAATGTTCAAACCACTGAGCTATCCCTCCCCCCTGGGTACCACCACCCATCCATAAAACTCTCTGTGGAACACTCCCACACTAGCATTAACTTCCTGGACATCATAATCAACTTCAACAATGGACCTCTACAGACAACCCTATACAAGAAGCCCACAGCTCACCACATCTACCTTCATAGACCCAGTAACCACCCCAAACACACCAAGAAATCCGTTATCTACAGCCAGACACTCAGATATCACAGAATATGCTCCAAGGAGAAAATCCAGAATATACATCTTACACTCAAAACCACCTTCACCACACTATGTCTGACCTATCAGTCCTTGTTCTTAAGGGAAACCTGCACAACATTTTCAAAAGATGAGCCTTGGAGCTTAACTTCATAACTCTGTTAGACACTAAAAATCATGGACTGAACAGAGACACTGGATTTATGGCTTATTACAACAATCTGTAACCCACTAACCCCTCTTTTTGTACTGTAACTGCAGAGGTGTTACCAAGCCAATATATTTTGAATGGTCCCTTACTTATGCTAAACTATCTGTTCCACCTTGAATTTAGCTGTGATGCTTAGAGTACCTTTCCCAGACCTGAAGAAAAACTCTGTGTAGCTCAAAAGCTTGTCTCTTTCACCAACAGAAGTTGGTCCAATAAAAGATATTACCTCACCTACCTTGTCTCTCTAGCCCCATTGAAAGTGCTTTTCAGTAATCTATGATGACACACATATTATAAACACCTCCATAGAATGAAACCCTCTCTCTACAGTAACGCTTTGGGCCCCCCCTAAAGCTCCTGCGTTCATCTGGCCCTAGGCATGGGTGGAACTGTGCCCAAACTCCCTTAAAGAGGCCAGCTCATGCCCTTGTATGGATAAGGCCTTTTCCTGTAGCCATATTGTAAGGTCTGAGGCCTTTGTCTGCAGTCATATTAGGAAAGGTGCAGCCATGAACTAAGAAACAGGAAGTCACATCCTCACATTCCATCTAAATTACATTAAAACAATGTAATATCAAGCTGTTAAGAAGGTGATCCTGTCTTAATAGTACCCACTATCACCAGACAGAAACAGATCCTTAAGAATGTTAAAGAAAACTTTGTCTGTTGCATACTAATTTTCATAGAATCATAGAATATCAGGGTTGGAAGGGACCTCAGGAGGTCATCTAGTCCAACCCCCTGCTCAAAGCAGGATCAATTCCCAACTAAATCATCCCAGCCAGGGCTTTGTCAAGCCTGACCTTAAAAACCTCTAGGGAAGAAGATTCCACCACCTCCCTAGGTAACCCATTCCAGTGCTTCACCACTCTCCTAGTGAAAAAGTTTTTCCTAATATCCAACCTAAACCTCCCCCAACTTGAGACCATTACTCCTTGTTCTGTCATCTGCTACCACTGAGAACAGTCTAGATCCATCCTCTTTGGAACCCCCTTTCAGGTAGTTGAAAGCAGCTATCAAATCCCCCTTCATTCTTCTCTTCTGCAGACTAAACAATCCCAGTTCCCTCAGCCTCTCCTCATAAGTCATGTGCTCCAGCCCCCTAATCATTTTTGTTGCCCTCCGCTGGACTCTTTCCAATTTTTCCACATCCTTCTTGTCGTGTGGGGCCCAAAACTGGACACAGTACTCCAGGTGGGGCCTCACCAATGTCGAATAGAGGGGAACTATCACGTCCCTCGATCTGCTGGCAATGCCCCTACTTATACAGCCCAAAATGCAGTTAGCCTTCTTGGCAACAAGGGCACACTGTTGACTCATATCCAGCTTCTCGTCCACTGTAACCCCTAGGTCCTTTTCTGCAGAACTGCTGCCTAGCCACTCGGTCCCTAGTCTGTAACAGTGAATGGGATTCTTCCGTCCTAAGTGCAGGACTCTGCACTTGTCCTTGTTGAACCTCATCAGATTTCTTTTGGCCCAATCCTCTAATTTTGCTTGGTGTAAATCAATTAATGTGGTGGGGTATGATTGGTTAAAGAATTGTTTTACAATGTTAGAATTGGTTAGAAAATTGTTTAGTAATATTTTAGTAAAATGATTGGTTAAGGTACAGCTAAGCAAGACTCAAGTTTCGCTATATAAACTGGGGTCCAAAAGGAAGTTCTTTGAACCCAACTCCAGGACACAGCCCCAAGATCAGCGCTGCCAGACCTCAACACCGTGCCAACCACACCGTGCAGTAGCTGAGGTCACCCAGATGACCTGATCCTGACTGGCCATCAAGAAAAGTTAATCTGCCTTATTGGGAGAGGTGAGCATTGTATGCTTAGCGTGTGCATTCTGTTTTGGTGATTGTTAATAAATAGAGGTAAAGTAGGATATTATTGTGTAAGGCTCTTTCACTGGTAAAAGACCCTGCAAACCCGCAGAATGTAAGGTTACGTTCTGAGCCCATAGAAGGGTAAAGGTGGGTGCCCTAAAGGTTATGCCCTGAGCCCTAGGAACGGGATAAGGGTGGGTGCCTAAATTAAGAGGGTTATGCCTTGAGCCCAGAACTGGGTAAAGGTGGGTGCCCCACCTCTAGAGTGTGCAAGTAACAGAGAATTGTGTGTGGGTAACACCCTAAGAGGCAGTTTACCATGGCCAGCTGTCCAATGTACTTATATGGCATCCATTCCCATCATGTGAGTGCCTCATATTCTTTAATTAGTGTATTTATCATTGCATCACACCTGTGAGGCAGGGCAGTGCTATTATTCCCATTTTACAGATGGGAAATTGAGAGACAGTTTAAGGGTAATATTTTCAGAGGCAACCAAGTGCCTTAGGTGTCTAAATTCCATTGACTTTCAATGAGACAAATTCTTAATCAAGAACTTTTGAAAATTTTACTTTAAGAGTTTTGCCCAAGATCAGACAGGAAGTCAGTGGAGGACCTAAGCTAATATCCTAACCACTGGATCATCCGTCCTCTCGTGGTTGTGGTGTGAGTGGGCCTTAAAGGGAATCTGAAGGGAGACAGTGCAGCAGTGGCATAAACTGATTGGAGGCGGAAGCTCCACATGTAAGGGGGTGACATTGGAGTGAGGACAAAAGTACTAGGGGGGAGAAGCAAACAATTTGGTATGATAGGAGTTCCAGCCTTCCAGAGACCACACAACCTCCCTCATCTCCTGGTATAGAAACCCCCCAAATTAGGTAAGGAAATTAGTCAGTTCCTTCATTATAGCCATCTGGGAACACATTTTCCTAATTTAATTTCACTTAAAGCAAAACATTACAATAAAAAAGAAAAAGCCATCAGACAACAAATATTATATAGCTTGATATAGAATCTTTTCCAGCACTTGGGTTTTGTAGAAAAGAGATAAAATTTGATGCCCCTGCACAGAGCAATGCTATGTACCTATTGGAAGCTTGTATAGAACTAGAGCCAAATGCTAACGAGCAGGCTCTCTTTGTGTTCTGTTCATAGAGGTCTTAGTCACATGGAAATTATGACCTTGGACCTCAAGATACAACATAAATGGCTACATAACCTGAAAGAACATCTAAAGAAAATCCATTTTCTCCTTTATGCAGACTAGTTTTAAGGCTGATTGTTTTCAAGCAGTTGCCTTGGAGATCAAATGCTGCAAGTTTGGAAAGGAGGCACAAGCTAAATAGATAATTAGAGCTCATGAGGTGAGGTCAATTTTCTCTCTAGGAAGCATGTTGGAAATCAGCCCATGAATGCTAATAAAGTATAACCTCAAACTTTTACTGCCTGCAATGCTGGCCTGTCCAGGTCTATTGTCACACTGCGATACAGGGCCATTAAGCAAGTTCCTTGAAACAGATCCTGAATTTGTTGTATATTAGGAGTTGGGGTTTCATACCACAGAACTTTCTATTCTTTGCCATGTTAGATAGCAAATGCAGTGCTAATAATGAGAAATACATTTTTAAAATATTTATTTTACTATGAAATGTGAGGGTTTATGTCCTTTAAAATGTTTATAATCTGTATAACTGTGGATGTTCTCATCCATATAAATGTGCAAACTCTTTTTAGTCTGTTAAGGTCTTGGCCTCCATGAGCTTATTGCAGTGAGTTCTACAGGCTAATTATGCTCCTTTCCTGACCCGATGATCAGGTTATGGCATGACACATGAGATTCAGTTACTCCCATCCTGGTATGTATTACTACAAATGTTACCATAATATAACTTGGACACCTAAAGTCAGGCATTTAAATCCATATCCATATTCAGATACCCACATAAGCAGTCTGATTTTCAAAGGTACTGATCACCTGCAACACAGCCTCTTAGAAATTGAGCCCACTTATTTCAGGCTATGTCTACACAATATTGCCTATGCCAGCATAGTTATGCCCTCAGAGCCTCCTAGTGAAGACACAGCATATGTTGGGAGAAAAAAGGGAGCTCTGCTGCTGTAGGAACACTACCTCCCGCCGAACTATGTTAGCTATACTGACAGATGTACTCTTCTGTCAGCATAGCTGAGTCTACACTGCAGGTTTTGTTTGCATAATTATTAGGGCTGTCAAGCGATTAAAAAAATTAATTGCGATTAATTGCATTGTTAATAATAGAATAACATTTATTTAAATATTTTTGGATATTTTCTACATTTTCAAATATATTGATTTCAATTACAACACAGAATACAAAGTGTACAGTGCTCACTTTATATTTATTTTTGATTACAAGTATTTGGACTGTAAAAAAACAAAAGAAATAGTATTTTTCAATTCACCTAATACAAGTACTGTAGTGCAATCTCTTTATCATGAAAGGTGAACTTAAAAATGTAGAATTATGTAAAAAAAAAAAAAAGCATTACAAAATAAAACAATGTAAAATTTTAGATCTTGCAAGGCCACTCAGTTCTACTTCAGCCAGTTGCTCAGACAAACAAGTTTGTTTACATTTGCAGGAGATAATGCTGCCCACTTCTCACTTTCAGGTGACATTGTAAACAAGAACAGGTGTTCACATGGCACTGTTGTAGCTGGTGCCGCAAGATATTTACATGCCAGATGCGCTAAAGATTCATATGTCCCTTCATGCTTCAACCACCATTCCAGAGGACATGCGTCCATGCTGATGACGGGTTCTGCTTGATAACGCTCCAAAGCAGAGTGGACTGACACATGTTCATTTTCATCATCTGAGTCAGATGCCACCAGCAGAAGGTTGATTTTCTTTTTTGGTGGTTCGGGTTCTGTAGGTTCTGCATCCGAGTGTTGCTCTTTTAAGACTTCTGAAAGCATGCTCCACACTTCGTCCCTCTCAGATTTTGGACAGCACTTCAGATTCTTAAACCTTGGGTCAAGTGCTGTAGCTATTTTTAGAAATCTCACATTGGTACCTTCTTTGCATTTTGTCAGCTCTGCAGTGAAAGTGTTCTTAAAACAAACAACATGTGCTGGGTCATCATTAGAGACTGCTATAACAGGAAATGTATGGCAGAATGCGGGTAAAACAGAACAGGAGACATACAATTCTCCCCCAAAGAGTTCAGTCACAAATTTAATTAACGCATTTTTTTTTTTTAACAAGCATCATCAGCATGGAAGCACGTCCTCTGGAATGGTGGCCGAAGAATGAAGGGCCATACGAACAGGAGCGGCGCCAGGGTTTTTGTCGCCCTAGGCAGCAGTGCTCCTCCTCTGAGCATTCGGTGGTGGGGGTCCTTCCGCTCCGCATCTTCGGGGCACTTTGGCGGCGGGTCCCGGAGAGAGTGAAAGACCCGCTGCCGAATTTCCGCCGAAGACCTGGAGCAGAAGGACCCCCCGCCGCCGAATTTCCGCCGAGGACGGCAAAATGCCGCCCCCCCCCAAATCCTGCCGCCCTAGGCGACCGCCTAGGGTCACCTAGTCGAAGCGCCAGCCCTGCATACGAATGTTTAGCATATCTGGCACTGTAGTGTGGTGGACACCTGCTCCTGCCCTGAGGGGCTTAAAAGAGCCCTAGGAAAGGGCTGTGGCAACAGAAAGCAGCCACTGGGCTGATTGGGGGAAGCAGGCAGAGCTGCGGCCATGCCCCAAACAGAGCCCAGCTGGCCCCTATAAGAGGCTGCGAGCCAGGAACCCAAACAGTCTCTCTCTAGCTGTAGAGGGAGACGGGCCTGGCTGTAGGGAGCTAGAGACAAGGTAACGGGAGTGGAGCAGGGCTGGGGGAAGGCCAAGGGAGCTGGGGAGCTCTGGCCTGGAAACCCCCCAGGCTGTGGCCTAGTATAAGGCCAAAAAGGTACTGGGTGGTAGAGGAAGGCAGCAGGTCCAAAGTCCCCTTGCCAGTGATGAGTGGCATACACTGCAGTCTACCCCAGGGAACGGGGGCTAGTTGGTGACTGGCAGTAGCCTTACACTGAGGCAAGGTGGGGATAGGGGGGTTCCCCTGGGTGGGGAGACCCCGAGACCGTGGGGTTACTGCTAGGGGGCAGCACCCCAGATAACAGGGCACCGGAGTCCAGGGAGGGACGCGGGGGGCCTAGTGGTAGTGGGACAGCGGCCTGCAGAGGGCGCTCCAATTAGCTGGAAACGAGCTAATTCTCAAGACACCAGCAGGAGGCGCCGCAGGGGTGAATCCGCACGCTTACAGGCATGCAAATACCTTGCAACGCCAGCTACACTAACACCTCTTCTCTCCTCGCTTGTAGCAGTGTAACTCAGGAGCAACTCCAGTGAAATCAGTGGAGTTACACTGATATAAAATTAATGACCCACAGGTGGTTCACCAGCCTGGGAAGCAGTCTGATGAGTGGCACTGTGGTTCACCAGCAGATATAAACCCAATCTGACAAGCCAGAGAAAGCACGTCAGACTGGCAGTGCCAGCAGGAATCTGAAACACACTTCTTGAGTTGAAGAAGGTACTAAGAGTCTAGCCAGCATAGCTATACTGGCAAAGGTGCTGTAGTGTAAACAAGACCTGCATTAACCATGTTTTTGGGCAGGTAATTTCCCTTGTTTCTTGAGAAAGAAGTATTAGTGAGGAGGCATGATTGGAGGGCACCTATGGGAGTGGAATGATCTGCCACTTTAGCTACCAGCTCTGTCTGCCTCCTGGCCCCCCCACGCCCCTTGGAGGGCTGGAAGGGCCATGGGAAGAAAGGAAGATGGTAACTGATGGGCTGTGACGAGCACATCTACCAGTTGGAGGCAGCAAGATGAATAGCTGTATCTACTTCAGGGAGCTAGTGCAAAGGAAGGGGCTCTGCACAGCCCTCTGCAGTACAGAAGTGCTGTTGATGTGTGGCATGGCCCATTCACCTCAGTGGGGTGTGCTCAGATGAATTAGGATTCTCCAAAGAGATTAACAGTATAACACAATAGCTCCGGGTGGTGTGAAATGACCCATTCATCTCAATGGGAGTTCCCCTCTACCTCAATTTCAGTTGTGGAATACCATTGTTCAAGGTAATCTCACTATGCATGTCAGTTTTAGAGCAACTAGGATATTAAAATCATCTTCTTATGGGGGGGGGGGGGAGGAACAGTATCTGAGGAACAGCTGAACCAAATTATTCCAAACTTGCACCATTGCCCCTGTTGGGGCATACCAATATCCTAGATAATCTCATTATGCATGTGGATTTTAGAGTACTTTGAAAATTAAAAATAACGAGGAGTACTTGTGGCACTTTAGAGACTAACAAATTTATTTGGGCATAAGCTTTCGTGGGCTAAAACCCACTTCGTCAGATGCATGGAGTGGAAAATACAGTAGGAAGATATATATATATATATATATATACAGAGAACATGAAAAGATGGGGGTTGCCATACCAACTCTAATTAACAAATCAATTAAGGTGGGCTATTCTCAGCAGGAGAAAAAAACTTTTGTAGTGATAATCAGGGTGGCCCATTTCAAACAGTTGACAAGAAGGTGTGAGTAACAGCGGGGGGGGGGGGGGGGAGGGAGGGGAAATTAGCATGGGGAAATAGTCTTTAGTTTGTGTAATGACCCATCCACTCCCAGTCTTTATTCAAGCCTAATTTAATGGTGTCCAGTTTGCAATTAATTCCAGTTCTGCAGTTTCTCATTGGAGTCTGTTTTTGAAGTTTCTACGCAAAAGAATAAATGGACACAAATCAGACGTCAAGAATTATAACATTCAAAAATCAGTCAGAGAACACTTCAACCTCCCTGGAGACTCAGTTAGACCTAAAAGTCGCAATTCTTCGACAAAAAAACTTCAAAAACAGACTCCAACGAGTACTCGTTCTTTTTGCTGATACAGACTAACACTCTGAAACCTGAAAATTAATAGATGCTCATAATGCGGGGGGAGGACATGTATTGGGAACTTCTTGATCAAATTAACTAAATTTGCACCATAAATTCTACCCCAGTCCATAAATAGCTTTTTAATTATTGCTGCCCCAAAAGGGAAGTGGGTGGTGGAAATTATCCAAAATTGATCCCGAGAGAGTAATATCAGGATCAGAGCCATAGTTTGAGCCCCAAGCATGTGGGGGGAAAAAGAAAAAAAAGGTTAGAAGAAGTGTAAAATTTGGATATCACATGATTATTTTAGTAGGACTGTATCTCACTTAAATGACCTCAAAAATCTTGACAACTAAACCAACCCTGTGGCTATTTTCAAGACAAGATTTTTTGGAGGCCCTCTTTCGCCTAATCAGCTTTCTCTTACCCTAACCTATGCTGTTGTGCTCCCAGCACTCTGTTCTATATGTACTTGCAATGGTGGAAAGGGACAAATTTTCACACCCAGATCCAGTCTTTCAGGCCCACAAAGTCAGCAGTTACCTTGATTTTGGGGAATTAGGAATGTAAAGGATAATTTCATTTTTAAAGGTGATCTGTAAAGGGGCAATAACTGAGACTGTGCCTTTGTTTGATTTTCTTCTGATGTGTAAAGAAGGCATGACGATTTGGGAGCTTAGGTGTTTTGTTTTTGTTTGTTTTGGGGAGGGAAGACACATTTATGTTGTCTCCTTTTATATTAAAAATCCAGGTCCTGCCTAGCCTGGGGGACTCATGCTTTGGCTTTGTCTAGACTAGAGTTGATGGTCCTGTTATAATTTGAGCTAATAGATTGTAAATGCTAATTGTGTTGATAACTGAAGTTCTCCACAAATGTTTGTTCTTGGACACAAAGTTTTGTGGTTTGCCTGAGGCTGAGCCACCATGTCCTGATACTTTGCGAAGTCTAGATTAGCATTTACAATCACTTAACAAGCAATTGGCAATCAATTACAACAGGAGGACAAATGCTCCAGCCCTGGAGCACCCACGGAGTCGGCACCTATGATGCCGAAACACTATTCTGGCCTTGGCTATACTCGGGACTTCACAGCACTGCGTGCAGCGCTGCAGGCTCTGATTACACTGGCGCTTTACAGCGCTGTACTCGCTGCGCTCAGGGGGGGGCGTTTTCACACCCCTGAGTGCAGCAAGTTGCAGCGCTGTACAGCGCCAGTGTAGCCAAGGCCTCTGTCTCCATAGCTGTCTCTACACTAGGGGATTTGCCAGCATAGCAATGTTATCAAGAGTGTGGTTTTTTTTCACACCCCTGACTCACAAAGCAATGCCAGCAAAACTTTATAGTGTAGACCTGTCCTAGGGTAGCAAGTGATGGATAAGGGCTGCAGGGAAAGCATGGGATAGACTTGAATCAGCAAAAGGGGATGCAACAGTCATGTGCCAATCATCTCAATCACATTTGTATATCTGCACCTAGAATCATAGAATATCAGGGTTGGAAGGGACCTCAGGAGGTCATCTAGTCCAACCCCCTGCTCAAAGCAGGACCTAATCCCAACTAAATCATCCCAGCCAGGGCTTTGTCAAGCCTGACCTTAAAAACCTCTAAGGAAGGAGATTCCACCACCTCCTTAGGTAACCCATTCCAGTGCTTCACCACCCTCCTAGTGAAAAAGTTTTTCCTGATATCCAACCTAAACCTCCCCCACTGCAACTTGAGACCATTACTCCTTGTTCTGTCATCTGCTACCACTGAGAACAGTCTAGATCCATCCTCTTTGGAACCCCCTTTCAGGTAGTTGAAAGCAGCTATCAAATCCGCCCTCATTCTTCTCTTCTGCAGACTAAACAATCCCAGTTCCCTCAGCCTCTCCTCATAAGTCATGTGCTCCAGCCCCCTAATCATTTTTGTTGCCCTCCGCTGGACTCTTTCCAATTTTTCCACATCCTTCTTGTAGTGTGGTGCCCAAAACTGGTCACAGTACTCCAGGTGGGGCCTCACCAATGTCGAATAGAGGGGAACTATCACATCCCTCGATCTGCCGGCAATGCCCCTACTTATACAGCCCAAAATGCAGTTAGCCTTCTTGGCAACAAGGGCACACTGTTGACTCATATCCAGCTTCTCGTCCACTGTAACCCCTAGGTCCTTTTCTGCAGAACTGCTGCCTAGCCACTTGGTCCCTAGTCTGTAGCAGTGAATGGGATTCTTCCGTCCTAAGTGCAGGACTCTGCACTTGTCCTTGTTGAACCTCATCAGGTTTCTTTTGGCCCAATCCTCTAGGTCTCTCTATATCCTATCCCTACCCTCCAGCGTATCTACCACTCCTCCCAGTTTAGTGTCATCTGCAAACTTGCTGAGAGTGCAGTCCACGCCATCCTCCAGATCATCAATGAAGATATTGAACAAAACCGGCCCCAGGACCGACCCTTGGGGCACTCCGCTTGAAACCGGCTGCCAACTAGACATGGAGCCGTTGATCACTACCCGTTGAGCCCGACAATCTAGCCAGCTTTCTATCCACCTTATAGTCCATTCATCCAGCCCATACTTCTTTAACTTGCTGGCAAGAATATTGTGGGAGACCGTATCAAAAGCTTTGCTAAAGTCAAGGAATAACACATCCACTGCTTTCCCCTCAACCCCAGACCCAGTTATCTCCTCATAGAAGGCAATTAGGTTAGTCAGGCATAACTTGCCCTTGGTGAATCCATGCTGACTGTTCCTGATCATTTTCCTCTCCTCTAAGTGCTTCAGAATTGATTCCTTGAGGACCTGCTCCATGATTTTTCCAGGGACTGAGGTAAGGCTGACTGGCCTGTAGTTCCCCGGATCCTCCTTCTTCCCTTTTTTTAAAGATGGGCACTACATTAGCCTTTTTCCAGTCATCCGGGACCTCCCCCGATCGCCATGAGTTTTCAAAGATAATAGCCAATGGCTCTGCAATCACATCCGCCAACTCCTTTAGCACCCTCGGATGCAGCGCATCTGGTCCCATGGACTTGTGCTCGTCCACCTGTCCTTTCATCATTTAGTTATCTATCATCTGTTTAGGCTCTAAACTCTTTGGGACTGGGAACAGTCTATAATTAGGCAGCTAAAGCATCAAGCACACTTTTGAGACACTATATAAATAATTAGTAATAGAAGTGAGTCAGTAAGTTACCAAAAATATTTTAATTGCACCCTCAAGCTGTACACACACCTTGAATGGGTAATCACAAGATCATATTGCTGTAACCTTCATCCTTCCTTGGACATCCCATCCCTATTGTTTGTCACTTCCACTCACTGTACCCTATTTAAAATTTAGATAAAAATCTTCATGGTAGACATTTTTATTTGTTTGGTAAATTGCCCAGCAGAGTTTTGGGTATGGACAAATTGAAAAATCAATAGGATAAGTAATAAGCTTGAATGGGGGAGAATTATATATGGAAGCCAAAGGGTATAAACACAAATAATTAAAAGTAAAAAAAAATAATAATAATAATTTGAACATGAGGAACAGTCTCTCAGAGTAAGCTCTACAGGATTGCAGAATAAACTAGAAAAGACTATGGCAGAAGAATCTACCAAAATGAAGTTGTGGAACTCTCATTGCTTGAGACATTTAAACTCGACTGTACAAATCACTAGAGGTAAAAAAAAAAAATACTGCAAAAAGTAAGCCTGCCCAGGGGGGGAAGGACTAAATGTTCAAATGTATTTTCCATTTCTATGA
Source organism: Emys orbicularis (assembly GCF_028017835.1). Taxonomy (NCBI): domain Eukaryota; kingdom Metazoa; phylum Chordata; order Testudines; family Emydidae; genus Emys; species Emys orbicularis. Next base: position 131,835,490 of record NC_088689.1, read on the forward strand.
ATTATGGAGAAAGCAAGATTAGAAACTGTTAATACAGATTTTTGACTAGCACTAACTCCGAGTGTTTAGGGTGCAAATGTAATTTTATTAACCTAGTAAATTATGTTTCTCTCCATTGGAAACTAATTTCCTTTCAATAAAAGGTATAGCACAGGAAGAGTAACAGCAAACACAGTGCAGGTTAGTGCAGTGCTGAAGATTGAATTTCTCTTGATTTGTGTTTCCAGTCTCCGCTCTGCACCACACAATTCTAGAATCACATCCTGCATGGCTAAGGCCTGGCCCTTTACCTCAGCTGAAGAGCCAAGGACCACTCTTTCCACAGGTCTAGAATGAACTGCATGTTTAACATTTTGTACCTCAGCAGTCATTTGTCCTAAATTTTCTTCCAGGGTGCTAAGCTGCTGTTGTAAACTCCCCATGCAGGAACTGACTTGTTTAGAGTAGTTTAGATGTTCTTTTAAAGAAACTAAAAGAGGGTCTATTTTTAATGATGCACTCATGCCTTCTGTCCCAGTCCCAGCTTCCAACATGTTTCTCAGGGTGTCAATGAGGTCACTGAGATCCTTCTGTTGTATGTAGTGGCTGGACGCCTGTTCTTTGATGGCCTCCTGTAAGCTTATCGGTCCCTTCTGTGCTTCGAGAACTAAGGCTTTTAATTCTTGCAGCCTTACTCGGTTGATATATGTGGAACCAAGGACACCGATAATAGCTCCTAGTACAGAACCAATAATGGACCAGTTCTTCGTTTTTTCTGCTCTTGTTCTCTCTTTTTCATGGCTTTCCCTCACAGCTGCAGAGAAGAGAGAGAATTTTTCCCGCTCAGATTCCTCTGCACTTAAATAGGCAGTTCGGTACCTCTTCTCTTCCTGCAAAAAACACAACATATTGAAGAAGATGTGATGTGCAATTATAAAATCACATTGAAGTCTACATCTACAAATTAAATACTTGGTTTGGTGTATACATACGTTTTCCTCTATGCACAGAACTATAGTGGAATTTAATATACCTCAGCTGTGTCCTGGAATCATTTCTATCTCAGAAATGTCTTATTTTATTGTAGATTTCCTTAGTCAAATCTAGTTATAACAATCTGAGATGTAATTTCCAGTGAAAATTAAAGACTAAAAATGATGATCAAGAATTACACTTTAAGCTTTGCTGTGCAGAGATTTGTCACATATAGGTCTGTCCTTGGTAGCCTCCTCTTCTCTCTTTACAATCTATCTGTGGATCATCTTATGTGCTCCCATTGCTTTAAATTACCATCTTTACACCAATGACTCACAAATCTACCTTTCCACTCTTGATGTCTGCCTCCATTCAGTCCTGCATCTCAGTCTGTTCCTCTGATGACACCTCCTGGATGTCTCACAAGCAATCTGAAAATAATGTGGCCAAACCTGCACTGCGCTTTCCTCCAAAATTCTCTCTCCTTACTTTCATTCTGTCAACACTGACACCATCATCTTTTCCTGTCAAATAATACCATAACCTGAAAGTCCTCTTCCAGTTCTCCCTCTCTCACACAAAATACCCAGGCTTGGTCTGTATCTTGACCAGAATATTTTGAGAGTCCATTCTCTTTTCTTTTTTCTACATTGCTAAAACTTGTCCAGGCCCTCATCTCCCAAATCTGGATTACCAAAATTGCCTCCTCTCTGGCCTTCCATGATACATTGTCTGACTCAAACTGACCCATCTACATTACCTGACCCAATCAAAACACAGCTAATTGATCATCTTCCTTGATCTTCACTGACTACAATCACTTAATTTCCCTTTGAATCACTCCACTGGTTTCCCCTCTTCCACAATGAAACCAGGGTTTGGGGGCTGGCATGAGCGGCTGCTCTTCCCCCAGCCCCGTGGTGCCTGGCTGGGCTCGCTGCGCTGAGCGTGTCTAGTGGCTATGCCGTGGGCTCACTCTGAGGCTGTGCAATAAACAACCTGTACCCCCCCCCCCCAAAATTATATCAAGTTCCAATGTTTTCTCCTCACCAGCAAGCCCTTCACAGCTCTGCCCCTGTGTACTTATCCACTGCTGTTCTCTTACTGCTTTACCCTGTAGCCCACTTACAATGCTAGCTTCAACCACCCATATGTTTGCTTCTCAAACAAGAATCTGCAAACTTTCTTCTACTCTGCTTCTTATACATAGATTCATAAATTTTAATCCCAGAAGGGACCATTATGATAATCTAGTCTGATATTCTGTATAGCACAGGCCAGAGAACTTCAACAAAATAATTCTTACAGCAGATCTTTAAAAAAAAACATCCAATCTTGTTTTAAAAATTGTCCGTGACGGAGAATCCATCACGATCCTTGGTAAATTGTTCCATTAGTTAATTACTCTTGCCATTAAAAATGTATGCCTTATTTCTAGTCTGAATTTGTCTAGCTTTAATTTCCAGCCACTGGATCATGTTATAGCTTTCTCTGCTAGACTAAAGAGCCCATTATTAAATATTTGTTCCCTATGTATGTTCTTATAGACAATCAAGTCACCCCTTAACCTTCTCTTTGTTAAGATAAATAGATTAAGCTGCTTGAGTCTATCACTGTAAAGCATGTTTTCTAATCCTTTAATCTCTCTCATGACTCTCCTCTGAACGCTCTCTAATTTATCAACATCCTTCTTGAATTGTGGCCACCAGAACTGGACACAGTATTCCAGCAGTGGTCACACCAAAGCCACATACCGATGTAAAATAACCTTTCTATTCCTGCTTGAGATTCCCCCGTTATGCATCCCAGGATCACATTAGCTCTTTTGGCCACAGCTTTGCACTGGGAGCTCATGTTCAGCTTATTAGCCACCATGAACCCCAAATCTTTTTCAGAGTCACAGCTTACCAGGATAGAGTCCTCCATCCTGTAAGTATGGCCTACATTCTTTATTCCTAGACGTATATATTTACATTTAGTCAAATTAAAATGCATAATGTTTGCTTGTGCCCATTTTACCAAGTGATCCAGATCATTCTCAATCAGTGACCTGTCCTCTTCATTATCTGCCACTCCCACAATTTTTATGTAATCTGCAAACTTCATCAGCAATGATTTTATGTTTTCTTCCAATTTATTGATAAAGATGTTAAATAGTGTAGGGCCAAGAACCAGTCTCTGCAGGACCCCACTAGAAATAGACTCACTCAGTGACGATTCCCTGTTTACAGTTACATTTTGAGATCTTTCAGTTCGCCAGTTTTTAATCCACTTAATGTGTGCCATGTTAATTTTATATTATTCCAGTCCTTATTCAAAATGTTGTGCAGTACCAAGTCAAATGCCTTCGACTTCTCTAAGTATATTACATCAACACTATTACCTTTATCAACCAAACTTGTAATTTCATAATGTAAAACAAATATGAAGATAGCTTGACAGGATCTATTTTCCATAAATCCATGTTGATTTTCATTTATTAAATTACCCTCCTTCAGGTTCTTTATTAATTGAGTCCTATATCAGATGCTTCATTATCTTGCCTAGGATTGGCATTGTGCTGACAGGCCTATAATTATCCAGGTCATCCTATTTACGCTTTTTAAAAATTGTCATAACATTAGCTTTCTTCCAGTCATCTGAAACTTCCCCAGTGCCCCAAGATTTATTGAAAATCAGCATTAATGGGCCAGCGAGCTCCTCAGCCAGCTCTTCTAAAACTTCTGGATCCAAATTATCTGGACCTGCTGATTTAAAAATATCTAACTTTAGTAGCTTCTGTTTTACATCCTCCATAAATACTAGTGGAATGGAAGGAGTGTTATCACCAGATGTCAAGACTGCATCATCTGCTTTTACCCAAATATAGAACAGGAATATTTACTGAACACTTCTGCCTTTTCTGCATTATGATTGATAACTCTACCATTTTCATCTATTAATGGACCACTACCATTGTCAGGATTCTTTTTGTTCCCAATATAATTTAACAAACTCCTCTTTATTGTCCTTAACTCTGCAGGCCATAGATTTCTCCTTGTGTCCCTTGGCTTCTCTTATCAATTTTCATACATACATCTCTCTCTTGACAGACACACAGCTCCCTTCACGTCCTCTCTAAACCAGGTTGGTTTTTTAACCAGCACAGCTTTCTTCCTCAGTTGTGGGATTCAGGCTTTTTTGGCATCTAGTAAGGTGTTCTTAGATGATGGCCAATTATCATTCAGATTTTTCTGATTAAATTCTTCCTCCCAGTTGCCTTGGCTCATAACTGTTTTCAGCTTTGTGAAATTGGTCCTATTAAAGCACCAACTGTATATTACTGGTCTAGACTTTATTCTACTTGCACATTATAAATGTGATCATGATCACTTGTACCTAAACTACCATTAACTTCTAATTCTGTGATAAGTTCTTCTTTATCTGTTAGGATAAGGTCTAATATAGTGTTCCTGTGTTGGCAACAACACTTGTGGCATTAGGAAATTGTCATTTATAATGTTTTGAAATTCCAAGGATGTTTTAGTACAGGCAGCATGAGACTTTTAGCATATGTCACTCAAATTGAAGTGAATGGAAAGCCCTCCCTGAACACACCCATAAGACTACTACCCTCTCCTTCATATTCCTTTTCAAGACCCATTTCTGCTGTGTGGCCTACGAGTCACCCAACATTTAATGACTAAGCTAAAGAGTCAACATTTAAGCAATTAAAAAACTATAACATTTTAAATGCATATACACATTTGGAATACTTGATTATCTCCTTCTTCCCCAGCCTACATATATCACTTGTGTTCCTAGGCTGCCATGTCAGCCTTTGTATTTGTACAACATCTAGCACAGAGAAGCCCTGTTCCTAACTGCGGCCTCTGGGTACTACAATAATGTGATCTGCAAATGAAATACAAAAAAATTCCTTACGTTAAAAAGAAATGGTTAAAGTTTCAAAGTCAAGCAATCAGAAGTTAAAAAACACCTCACCTCTTGAGCACCTCATAGTGTCTGGGTGGTATACCACAGTCCTTTTCTCATCCTTGGAACCCCTTGTAGGCTGCCAGCTAACCTTAGCAGTTCTTCAGTGGCCCGGCCCTCTGGCAAGTCACAAAAGCCAAATGAACTCCTTCTGGAGTATTAAAGAGTCCAATAATGAAACAGTCTATTTGCCCTCACTGAGGTCTTCAGCCCTAGCTCTGAGCCCTTTAAAATCAGCCCTTTGTTCAGGCTCCCAAATAAGGGTTGTCCCCTTCTTAGGGTTTACACCGGGGCCAGTAGGGGAACCTGTGCCTGTCCACTACTCTAGGTTCCAAACCAGGGACCCTACAAACAGCCGACACATACTATTGATTCAATTTGTTGCTGCTGCTTCCCGGGGCCTTTTCCTACCTGGCCCTTTTAGCTTCACCCTTATCTCAGGATTAAGGTTCTTACATCCTCTCTCTCTCTCTCTCTGCAAACGCAGATTTCAAAATGCAGTCAGAAAGCAAAACTCTGGCTATCCCTCAAATTCCTTTGGCCAGAGAAGAGCACCGTTCCTTGCCCTTCTGGTGTCAGCCAGGCAGGGCGGGTGCAAGGATGTTTCGCGAAACTTCCACCTTGCGCCCCCCCCCCCGACCCCCCACCCGAGCCCTGTGGCAGCTCTCCGCCCCCCCATCCGCCCTAAGGCGCCCCCCCCACGCGGCAGCTCCCCACCCCCCCTCCGCCCTGAGGTGCCACCCCCCAGCAGCAGCTTCCCCCCTCCACCCTGAGGCGCCCCCCCTGCAGCAGCTCCCCCTGGCCTGGGGAGCCATGCGGCAGCTCCCCGCCCCAGCTCACCTCTGCTCCGCCTCCTCCCCGAGCAGCCGTCGCTGCTCCACTTCTCCCGCCGCCCAGGCTTGCGGCGCCAATCAGCTGTTTGGCACCGCAAGACTGGGAGGGAGAGAAGCAGAGCGGGGCGGCATGCTCAGGGGAGGAGGCGGAGCAGAGGTGAGCTGGGGCGGGGAGTTCCCCTGTGTGCCACCCCCCCCTTACTTGCTGCAGGCGGCCCTCCCCACGCCCCCCAGCCCCAGCTCCCTCCGCCTAAATGCCGACGACGACCGGGGCAGCCAAAGATCCGGCCGCCACGGTCGCCGCCGAAGGACCCAAAATGCCGCCCCCCAAATGCTAGTGCCTAGGCGACCGCCTAGGTCGCCTAATGGGTTGCACCGGCCCTGCAGCCAGGAACAGAACTGCTAAGGCCCTGTAGCTCCTTTTATCTGAGCCTGCTGGGCTCTGACTGGCTGTCGCTAGCCCTTCTAGCCCTTGAAGGACCAGTTCTCTCTAGCTTTCGAGACAGCTGCTCCAGTGAAGTCTCTCTAAGCAGGCCTGGAGGACTCACCTTTGCTGCTCTTTTCCTTCAACCTCGCTGCTTCCTGGGGGTGTAGCAGCGCAGTAGTGCCTCTAGCAGGGGCCACAAAGGCCTGGTACACCCTATCACAGGCCCCCTAGTACATACGGTCTTTAATGACAAGATCCACATTCTAGATTTTCCACCGGACCTCTACCTCATTCTGTGCCCAGAAAGGACACGGCTCAGCAAATGAAGGAAAGTGTTCAATATTTCTTTTTAAATTCAATACTTTCTCTGCTAAATACAGAATTATTAATTTACTCACAGACCTTTCTCTGTTATCACCATATATCTGAATATGAGAAATACAGAGTTTATCTTCACATCTTTGTGACATAGGGAGGTATTATTAGCACCATGTAACAGAAGGGGAACTTAGGCAAAAAAGGATTAAGGCCAAATTTGCATGGACACTCAGTAAGTGGATGCACAACTTGAAAATAATAATAGTACCTTATATAGTGCTTTTCATCCATGGGTTTCAAAGTGCTTTATAAAGGAAGTATCATTATTCCATTTTACACATGGTGAAACTGAGTTGGAGAGGTGAACTGACTTGTCCAGTAGGCCAATGGCAGAGCTGGGAGTAGAATCCAGGTCTCCTAAGTCCCAGTCCAGTACTCTATCTGCTAGGACACATTGCCATATTTGAGGCAATTTGGACCAATTTTTCAGAAGTGATGGGTATCCATGGCACCCACTAACTTCAGTTGCACTTCTGAATGCTCAACAATTCTAAAAACAAGGCTGACAGTTTGAAGCTGGGCACCCAATCATTGATACATCTAAAATTAGTGGATACTTATGCAACTTCGGCCCTTAATCTTTCTATGAGTCATTTCCCAGCTGACACTATAGGCTAGTGGATTAGAGTTAAATCTGGAAGTCAGGGGACTGGTTCCAACACCAACTTGCTATGAAACCTTGGATGAGTCACTTGCTCTTCTGGAGCATGTGTTTCACTATCTGTAAAACAGAGATAACAAGAACTGCAAACATTCTGGTTTAAGTGACTTGCCTAGCAGCAGATCCAGGCATACTGACGTGCAATTAACTGCCTTAGATACAAGATCATTCTTCCTTCTTACAGTCCCCTTCCTTATTCACTACACACCTTCCAACTTGGGCAGCAAATGAGGCAGGGGCCCTACAGACAACAGCTAGTCTCATTCAGTACACTACCCTGAATCATTCACTGAGCACTGTCCACTTTGAGCATAGCATGAAGAAGTGGACCTGTGAAAAAATTGTATGTGATCACCGAATCATAGGGTTAGAAGGGACCGCAAGTGTCATCTGGTCTAACCCCCTGCCAAGATGCAAGATCACATACATAATGCACATGCACACGGGGGAAGAAGTAACCTTGATTATAATATTTCCTAACTTTTGAGTGCTCGGCTTTTCAACCTTAATATTCTTTTAAGATTGCATGTGAGGTATGGGACCACACACTGAATGAAGATTCCCCGAGCACCATCCATTATGTGCACTGAATAAAGCAAGAGTCCTATGGAAAAATAGTATGTGATCATATAACTAAAGACTGTATCGTGCATATGCACAAGGGGGCAAATATAGGTTGGCAAAGACAAGGTTAAATATAGGATTTCCTAATATTTCAGTGACTTTGCAACCTAAATAACTTTTTAATCATAGCTTTTGTGTATATATAATTATATACACACATACACACACACACACGTGTGTGTGTGTGTATGTTTTTTTTATATATATATATATATAATGTGTGTGTGTATGTTTTTTAGAGATATAGTGTGTGTGTGTGTGTGTGTGTGTGTGTGAGTGTGTGTGTGTATAGATATATAAAAAAAAACACACACACAGGGCTATTAAAATCCTTCCAAGTCTAAATAAAGCTCTAATACCTATCCTATAAACTCCAAATGAAGTTACAAATGTAACCAGATTTCATCTTGAAACTTGAGCATACTATGCATTTCTGATGCCTCAGCTTTTACAACTGTCTCCTAGATCCTCTCCATTCCACTAAAACAGTCCCCAATAAAGTAATTGTAATCACTGCCTGTGACCCAAGAACTTCTTAATGCCAATTGACAAGGAGGTGCAGAGGGGTTACAGGCCTCACATGGGCCTGCTGTATACATTTTAGTTCACCAGAGAGACTATCATGTGAGGTCTGTGTCACTCTGGTCATCAAAATCATTGTAAAATGTATATACAAATACTAGGTAAGGAGTTATGTATACATACTGAAAATATGTTCTTTAAAAGTCTGTAGGTACTGGTCACCAGCAAAGGTGAAAACTGGTTTTCTGTCAGATGATAGATGTTTATTCATCTATCTGTTCACAAGTAAACAGAGTATTGCCTCATTCAGGATGGGCTTCTTACCACCAGTCTGAGCTGAATGCAGATAAAGGATTGTGAGGCCTTCAGGAAGAGAAAAGCAGGAGGGGGGAAACCCTATCTGGTGGGCACACTTCAAAAGTTTTCTTAACTATATTTGGGGGCAGAGAAGACTCCCAAGCACCCTTCACTGAGAAAGTATAAAAATGAATAAGGGGTCTCAGCTAGCCTAGGTTGAAAACACTGAAGAGAACTTTGGGTGAGATAAAACTCCGTTAGCCTGGGATATATTTATAATGAAAACAAGAGTAAGTTTATTGTCAAAGATTCTAGTAATAGTGAGTAAGAATATTGGGAACAAACGGTTATGTATGAGACAAAATTTTAACACTTTCTAGAGACTAAATTTAACAGGTTAACTTCCTGTTTGCAGTGTTGTTGTAGCTGTATGGGTATGAGATATGAGAGAGAGAAAGTAGGGGAGCTAATATCTTTTATTGGACCAACTTCTGTTGGTGGAAGTTACAGGCTTTTGAGCTACGCAGAGATCTTCTTCAGGGAGATAGGTACTTCCCTCCTATATGGGAGGGAACCATTTCCTCCTTGGCTTGGTCAAAGACTGTAAAGCATAATATTAATGGGTATCCATAGCTCCTTATGTAGTGTTAATGCAGACAATTTACAACAAAATTAATCACAAGCGTGTCATTAGCTTCCAGAAAATACCTTACTTGATACACTTTTATAATACAGTAATATTGTATACAAACAGTTGATTCAATTGCCTTTCATTTAGGATTCAGCCCCCCAGTCTTTATAGACCAGTAAACCTTTGCAATGTATTATTTTAAAAGTAAAACTCAGACCAAGCTACTCTCTCCCGCTGCAGGTTAGATGCCATGCTGTCTCCTCCCCCACTTGTTAGCTTGATATCTTTGTTTACCTAATTTGTAATTAGACTTTCTTTGTCTCTGCCTGATGACTGGGCTGGACAGAGAAGCAAATACATATTGCTTTGTCTAAGGCAGCCTGTGTTTATGCATTGCTTGCCAAACACATTTTAAGAATATAATTCTAGCACATATTTATAATTGTTTGTACATCCCTGGGCACGCACCATGCAAGAATATTAATGAGTGAGTTATTAATTTTCCAATGATATATTTACATGACAACTTTTAGATACACATTATAAGCATAGTGAGTTGGGGTACATTGAATTGGTCACTCCTTACCTGATACCGGTGAGTTCCTTCCCCTCTGGCACTGGGATGCTATTAGAGTTGTAATTCCCCCATCACATAAAGAGATGGAGAAGTGGAGCTGGGTTACATATGAACAAGGAGAAAGCTACAGAGATACCCACTTCCCTTGTCAGAGGATGGAGGGAAATGGAGGAAAGAGTGGAAAGCCTCCAACAGTATCTCCCCCCCGTCAAGATACTTCATTGATGCCCTACGTTTTACCACATCAATTCACATTCTTTGTGTTGGCCTTTAAGAATCTTCACAGCTATACTTCTGTCTTCTTATATTTCCTCTTTTATGCACTATGCGTTGCGATTCAAGTCTCTTTGATACTCCCTTTGTCTTCTTCTCCATCCCCAACCCCATTAATCCCACGTCCCAGCAGCCAAGGCTGTGTAAAGGAGGATAGAAAGCCCCTTCCCAGCAGCCAGGGCAGAGAGGAGGATAAGAGGGAAAATAGGTTGAGCAGTGTCCATGTGCCGGCAGATAGGAAAAGAGAGCAAACTTTGTCTTTAAATTGCCATGACATATTTCCAGCCCAAGTGATACAGATACTTTTAGATCTGGCAATTGACCTCCATCAGCACAAGCATAGACAAGCATCATACGAACAAGCATAGCCTACAAAAATAAAGAAATACTACTCTTTACACAGATAAAACAACTCTGTGGCTTTAGTATTATTAAGATTTATACATCTGTGTAATGGGACGCAAAGATATGATCAGTAAATCAGAAGTTAACTTTCACCCAACTTCCCCTTCTCTTTACACAGGGGCTGAGAAGGGAAGACTATAAATATGGCTTGCTTGGGAGGCAGAGGCAAGAGAATACCTTCAAAAAGGGAAGGTTCCACCCCCAGGGCTAGAAAGACTTTGCTGAACCTCTTACCTGGGGAGTTTTATTGTTAACTTTCTGATTATATTACATTATTTTACTTTTTTTTTGGGGGGGGGGTTGTTACAAGCATTAATCCTTGAGGTAGAGACTTGGCTGATTATAAGTGTTTTTTCTCCTGTGTCATTCCATAATCTTGCAGTCCCTTTCATGCAGACTGTTAAAACACTCTAGTGGGTGTAGAGTTTCTCACATAAGGGCCTCCAGCTTCATATGTTGCTGTTTCCTCTCTGGAACCCAACATTTTCATATGATTCCACCAAACAACCAATAAGACTGTACCAAAAAACACTAACGTCAGAAAAAGTCAGAGTTAAGATTGTCTGCACAATCTTAATTCTGCCCTCTTGTGTATACACATTATGACACAGTTTCTCAATTAATATCCTATACTTGTGATTACCCAATAGATTTGCAACCAGGAGTGCAGGTCTCATTTGAGCAAATCTATGCTATGTCAGAACCCAAAGCACTGAACCTCTGGCTCTGCCTAGATTACCAAACCTTGAATCAAATCACAATCAGGAATCAATACTGCTGCCCCTAATTCCCAAGTTGCTAGATCACGTGGGGGCTGCCTGAACATTTACAAAGCTAGGCCTTCAGGGGCCTACAGCCTCATGTGTATTACAGTGGGAAATGAATGGAAAACAGCATTTAGTCTCTGTTATGGCCACATCAAGTATTCAGTAATGCCATTTGGTCTAACAAACGCTTGGGGCATTTTCTAACATTTCTTCAGTAATGTGTTACAGGATATATTAAACAAATATGCTGTAGTCTCTCTCGACAATATATTAATTTTTTCTGACAACCTAGAGCAGCATAATTTCCATGTCACGACATCTTAGAGAGACTATGTCAATATGGCCTTCATACTAAATTAGAAAAATTTGCTTTTAATCAAACCACTATAGAGTTCCTGAGTTTTATCCTGTCTCCTGAAGGAATCAAGATGAATCCGTGCAAGGTACAGGTGTTTGCACTTGGGTTGTGCCTCAAAATGTACATGACCTGCAATGCTCTTCTTAGGCTTTTCCAACTTTTATCGTCAGTTCATCCCAAACATCTCAAAGCAAATCACACCTCTCACAGCCCTACTCCACAAGAATGTTCAGTTCCATTGGCCTCATGAGGTCCAAACTGCTTTCAAACAATTAAGGCTAGCCTTTACTACTGCTCCTATACTGGTTCACCCGGACACCATGCAGTTGTTTGTTGTAGAAGCAGACACCTCCAGTATGGTGATTGAAGCAGTACTTTCACAAAGACAAGGGGCAGAGCAGATTTTACACCCTGTGCTTATTATTCCCAGAAACTCAATCTTGCAGAGAAGAAATGTGAAATCCTGGACAAAGCACTTCTAGTAATCAAAAAAGCCTTCAAAGAATGGCATCATCCCCTCGAGGGGATGTCTTTTTCACGGTTCAACTTCATTATCTCCTACCATCCTGGCAAAGACTTAAAAATGCCAAAGCTGCTACCTTATCCCAAAAGGGAGAATATTACCCCCCAATCAAAAGGGTCTGAGCCAGGAAATATCTCACATACTTAAACCCCATAATTTCCTGAATGTTGCCACCCCACAGGATTTATTTTCTATAATCCATTCTGCCTCTGCTTTGAGAATACCTTCTGATGAGTTAGCCACACTAAACAAAGAACCACATGACACTCAGGAGAGAGTCATGTTTCTGAAGGGTCATATCTACGTTCCCCTTGGTCCCCTACATGTGGAGGCACTACAAGTGTGCCATGACTTCCTGCTAGTGGAACATCTGGGGCACCTTAAAACCCCATGTTTGGTATCCTGTTTCTTCTGGTGGCTCCAAATATATTCTACAACATAGTTGTTTGTTGCTTCCTGCAACATGTGTGCTCCTGCCAAGACACCACATGATAAACCCCAACAAGGGCTTCAGCAACTATCGCATTAGATTTTATTATAGAACTGCCAGGGTCCAGTGGGTTTACAATCATCCTCACAGTTGCAGACCACCTTACAAAAATGGCCCATTTTGTTCCCTGTATCCAAAGAAACAGTCCAGCTATGGATAACCCATGTTTGTCCATATCCATGGTCTCCCAAATAACGTTATCTCTGATTGAGGGATGCAATTCATCTTTTGGTTCTGGTGGGAGGCACTGCAAATTCTGGGGGTCCATATATGCCTCTCCTCTGCATAACATCCTCAGACCAATGGTCAAACAGAGTAAGTAAACAAAATCTTGGAACAGTATCTATGATGCTACACCAACTACCATTTGGATGATTGGTCCTCACTATTACCATACGCAGAACATGCTTCCACAGGTCAGAGCCCTTTCTTCGCAAACTACAAGTTCCACCCAAAATTACCTGTATCCTCATCCAATCCAGCAGCATCAGATTGAATTCAACAGATCCATCAGACTCAGGAGAGACTGAAGGGCCATCTTGAAAAAACACAACTGGATTATAAAAGGCATGCAGACCAGCACAGTCAACCAAGTCCCCCTTATTCAGTATGGGATAAGGTATAGCTCTCAACAAAACATCTTTGTACAGACAGACCTTCCTGCAAACTAGATTCCTAGTTCCTGGGTCCCTATCGAATCTGATGACAAATCAACCCAGTCACCTTTGAGCTCCACCTGCCTCAACCCTCAGGATCCATCTGCTTTTCCATGTTTCAATGCGAAAACATATACAGAAAACCCCTTCCCTCAGTGGGAGCAACCACTTCCTCCACTGGTATGCGTGCAAGGCCATGAAGAGTACATCATTGATGAGGTCCTCGATTCCAAGTTTAAGTAGGACAAACTCTGGTACCTATTCAACTGGGAAGGGTATGGCCCAAAGGTGCGTATGTGGGAACTGGCAGAAAACATTTATGCCTCTACTCAAGGTGTTCCACAAAAACCACAGAGAAACCCAGTCCAGCACCCCCCCAGGATACCCCTAGGGGAAAGGGTACTGTCATGACCCCATGGGTCTTGAACCTGGGTCTGCTGGGTTCCCAGTTGGCTGTCAGCTCCCTGCTCCCACCCAGCAGCTCACTACTAACTGATTGACCAAAGAGATGATGAAACCTGAAGCTACATTGGGAGGCTCCTCTGGGTCCTGATTGTAGGAACACCAGGACCTCTGACTGGATTTAAATAGGAAGCCCTGACCAAAGAGAGGCTCAGGAAGCTGTCTCCACAACTGGGCTCTACCTGGCTGCTATATCAGATCCTGCCTTCTCACCTCACTCCTGAATCCTGTTTCCCTCCTTTGCTCTTTGTTCCTGCTTTCCTGATCTGTTCCTGGTTCCTTACCTCTGGTCTCCAACTCTGGCTCCAACCCTTGGCTTGATTCCCCAAATCTGATTCTGGCTCTGACCCTGATTCCGATCCTTGACCTGATGCCCAACTCCAACTTGTGCTCCAACCACTAGAGCTGGCCACCTACATCCTGGCCCCAACAAGTGCATGTAAATGCCATGATCTTCAATTACTTATCTAGACATCTCCAGAACAAGAGACACTTCCAGAAAACTGTTTCACACACCTTAGGACAGTGGTTCTCAAACTTTTGTACTGGTGACCCCTTTCACATAGCAAGCCTCTGAGTGCTACCCCCCTAATAAATTAAAAACACTTTTTAATATATTTAACACCATTATAAATGCTGGAGGCAAAGCGGGATTTGGGGTGGAGGCTGACAGCTCGCGACCTCCCAGGTAATAATCTGGTGACCCCCTGAGGGGCCCCAACCCCCAGTTTGAGAACCCCTGCCTTAGGAGGTCCACTAGAGCAACATTTCTCTAATGCGGCCACCAGGGGCTTTTTGTGCAGCCACGACAGCCTCCTGGGTGGTGATGGGTGGGGGGCAAAGCATCGGCCCCTCCCACTTCCTCCTTTTTGCTCCTGGATACGCTGCCCTGCACTGCCTCTGGAGAGAGGTGGGGCACAATGCTGCAGGAGCAAGGTGAGTTCTTGACCCACATCGGGGGGAGGGGGTTTGAGCAGCAGGCTCCAGCGGTGGGACCTAAGGAACCTGGCCGTGTGGCCCCGGGCTCTGACCGTGGGGCAGCGGGTACTGACCCCCCTGGCTCTGGCTACGCAGCCCTGGCCTCCAGCTCTAGGCTGAGTGCAGCCCAGAATTTAGCTACTTCACAGATCTTGCCTTAACTGTCTATCCCACTAATTTGTTGATTAAGGAGGTTGATTAAGGAGGCACAATCTCACAACATAAAAGACGATTAACTATCAGACCATTAAGACTGTGTGTGTGTGAATGCATTCACTGAGGAGGAAAATGTGTACAGTGACAAGGGTAGGGTCAGCAGCATCCAGTATGATGCCACATGGTACACATGCAGAAAATAGGGATGTAAAAGTTAAAATACTTACTCAGCAGACACTTTGGTCTTAATGGATGAGACATAAACTTGGAAATCATGAGACTGGTTCTGATATCAACTTCCTGTGAAACCCTCTATGAGTCACTCTCTCAGAGCCTCTACTTCACCACTTGTACAATGGGGATAACAACAAACTATATCTTAGCCTTGACCTAGACAGTGGTGACAGCGTTAGCCCTATGTAATGTATGCAGTCACATGAGGCCCTGTTCTTCCAGGGGTCTCATAACACACTGACCTGACCCATCAGCTAGAGTGCTATCCTTGATTCTTTCTCTTGTCCTTTCGAACTCTGGTGCCAGAATTAGTGGAAGCCCTTCTCACATCATTGCTTGGAAAGCTGCATGTCAGCTCCACCTAGTGGCATTCTGATCCAAGTAGAAGTGCCACTTATTTTTGAGTCTGCACAGCCTTTAATAAGGTTAAGGAGTTCTGCAATCAGACAGGCGGCAGCAGGTGTGGTTATCATGGACACCCAGGTGGGAATGGACAACATCGTAAGTGGGGAGGAAGATGCATGGGGCCATGCAGATATTATTTTACCTAGAGCCAGTCCTGTCAAGCAGATTAGCTGCTCATGAACTAAATTTTGCCTTTAAAAATGTATTCAATTCTAGACTTTCTTATTGAATTCCAGTTTTACAGGGAACACTGTCCCAACTACCCCTGCCTCCTTAGGCAGACAATTTATTCTCAATGTTCACTTAATCTTGGGTTTTCTTCCACAGCTTTACTAGCATATTCCAGCCCTAACCTATATGATCCATCTCTCTAACGTGTAGTGTACCAAATTCATCCCAAGTCAATGGCACTAGAGATTAATTTAGGTTTCAATTTTAGAAATAGGATTGGCTATTTGCAATAACGATCAGTAGAGGTAAAAACAAGGGACCCACTGTCCCCAAGCTCCAACTCTTGGCATATCCCTTACCTGCAGCAATCTGTGTTCCAGGGTAGCCAGTTCTAAGTACTGGGTGTCTTCCCGGGATACTCGATCCAAACGATCGCGAACTTCCTTCAGTTTGATTTGATGGGCTTCTATGCTCTCACGAGCTTCTCGTACGATCCCTCGAGCTACCATAAACACTTTTTCAGCCTGAAAAGAGCGAATGCAAACAAGTTCCTGTTTATCACTGAGTAGGTCTAAATTGCTGACTTCATGGATGTGAATTTGGAGAAGGGAGATTTCTCAGTTAACAAAGTCCAGAAGACAAGCTACTAGGCTTGACCACATTCATAATATTAATTCATTCCTCAGTTCATTTCCAGCAAAGATATATAGTTGTTCTTTTTCCGAAGTTCAGTGAAGGAATCTCCTTTCTACTGGTGAACTGAGTACTGTATCTGCAGTCTTTGTGACCCAGAGACCTCGGTGTCAACTAGCAGGGGGTACAGGGATGAATAAGGTTTACAGTAGGGCTGTCACATGATTTAAAAAATTAATTGCGCGAATACAAAGTGTACAGTGCTCACTTTATTTTTTATTGTAAATATTTGCAATGTAAAAATAAAAGAAATAGTATTTTTCAAGTTTCAGAGTAGCAGCCGTGTTAGTCTGTATCCGCAAAAAGAACAACAGTACTTGTGGCACCTTAGAGACTAACAAATTTATTTGAGCATAAGCTTTCGTGGGCTACAGCCCACTTCTTCGGATGCATAGAATGGAACATATATTGAGGAGATATATATACACATACAGAGAGCATGAAAAGGTGGGAGTTGTCTTACCAACTCTGAGAGGCCAATTAAGTAAGAGAAAAAACTTTTGAAGTGATAATCAAGATAGCCCAGTACAGACAGTTTGATAAGAAATGTGAGAATACTTACATGGGGAGATAGATTCAATGTTTGTAATGGCTCAGCGATTCCCAGTCTCTATTCAAGCCAAAGTTGATTGTATCTAGTTTGCATATCAATTCAAGTTCAGCAGTTTCTCGTTGGAGTCTGTTTTTGAAGCTTTTCTGTTGCAAAATTGCCACCCTCAGGTCTGTAACTGAGTGACCAGACAGGTTAAAGTGTTCTCCTACTGGTTTTTGAATGTTATGATTCCTGATGTCAGATTTGTGTCTATTAATCCTTTTGCGTAGTGACTGGTTTTGCCAGTGTACATGGCAGAGGGGCATTGCTGGCACATGATGGCATATATCACATTATGATATATGCCATCATGTGCCAGCAATGCCCCTCTGCCACGTACATTGGCCAAACCGGACAGTCTCTACGCAAAAGAATTAATGGACACAAATCTGACATCAGGAATCATAACAAAAATAACTGCATTCAAAAATAAAACAATGTAAAACTTTAGAGCCTACAAGTCCACTCAGTTCTACTTCTTGTTCATCCAATTGCTCAGACAAACAAGTTTGTTTACATTTGTAGGAGATAATGTTGCCCGCTTCTTGTTCACAAAGTCACCTGAAAGTGAGAACAGGTGTTTGCATGGCACTGTTGTGTGACGAAGTGGGAATGTTCATAATGTTTTCTCTGAATACTGTGTGGGTGCCTCAGTTTCCCCTATGCAGTTCTTAAGTATCTAGGTGGTGGGAGAAGGGGGTGTGATTGTTGCAGAGCCCTAGAGGGCAGATGTGATGCTGGCTGGACAGAAAATGGCTGACACTCTGTCTCCTGGCAACTAATGACCTGGGCCCCTCCTCTACAAAGGTGCCAGCTGAAGGTGTTGGAGAACAAAGAGCTCAGGTGACTTCCTGGCCCGGGAAAGAGACAAAGCCCAAAGGAGGAGGGGCTGGAGAGTTTTTCAGTTTGGGGCTGGCTGGGGACGTGGAGTGAGTGCAGACGTAAGTGTCTGGCTCACTGCCCCCCAAAAATGGACCCGGCTGAGGGGTCCTGTTCTCTGTACCTACAAGCTCTGTTTTAGACTGTGTTCCTGTCATCTAATAAACCTCTGTTTTACTGGCTGGCTAAGCATCATGTCTGACTGCAAAGTTGGGGTGCAGGACCCTCTGGCTTCCCCAGGACTCCGCCTGGGCAGACTCGCTGTGGGAAGCGCACGGAGGGGCAGAGGATGCTGAATGCTCCACGGTCAGACCCAGGAAGGTGAAGCCGTGTGAGCTTCTTGCCCTGAAGACAGTCTGCTCACAGAGAGGAGACTTCACCAGAGTCCTGACTGGCTTTGTAGGGAGCAGTTCCAGAGCATCGCCTGGGGACTCCATGACATGTTGTAGCTAGCGTTGCGAGATATTTACGTGCCAGATGCGCTAAAGATTCATATGTCCCTTCATGCTTCAATCACCATTCCAGAGGACATGCGTCCATACTGATGACGTGTTCTGCTCGATAACGATCCAAAGCAGTGCAGACCGACGCATGTTCATTTTCATTATCTGAGTCAGATGCCACCAGCAGAAGGTTGATTTTCTCTTTTGGTGGTTCAGGTTCTGTAGTTTCTGCATCAGTGTGTTGCTCTTTTAAGACTTCTGAAAGCATGCGCCACACCCCGTCCCTCTCAGATTTTGGAAGGCACTTCAGATTCTTAAATTTTGGGTCGAGTGCTGTAGCTATCTTTAGAAATCTCACATTGGTACCCTCTTTGTGTTTTGCCAAATCTGCAGTGAAAGTGTTCTTAAAACGAACAACATGCTGGGTCATCATCCGAGACTGCTATAACATGAAATATATGGTAGAATGCGGGTAAAACACAGAGGCAGGAGACATATAATTTTCCCCAAAGGAGTTCAGTCACAAATTTAATTAACGCATTATTTTTTTAACAAGAGTCATCAGCATGGAAGCATGTCCTCTGGAATGGTAGCCAAAGCATGAAGGGCCATACGAATGTTTAGCATATCTGGCACGTAAATACCTTGCAATGCCGGTTACAAAAGTCCCATGCAAACGTCTGTTCTCGCTTTCAAGTGACATTGTTAATAAGAAGTAGGCAGCATTATCTCCTGTAAATGTAAATAAACTTGTTTCTCTTGGCAATTGGCTGCACAAGAAGTAGGACTGAGTGGACTTGTAGGCTCTAAAGTTTTACATTGTTTTGTTTTTGAGTGCAGTTATGTAACAAACAAACAAAATCTACACTTGTAAGTTGCACTTTCCCGATAAAGAGATTGCACTACGGTACTTGTAGGAGGTGAACTGAAAAATACTATTTCTTTTGTTTATCATTTTTACAGTGCAAATATTTGTAATAAAAATAATATAAAGTGAATATGTACACTTTGTATTCTGTGTTGTAAGTGAAATAAATATATTTGAAAATGTAGAAAAACATCCAAAATAGTTAATAAATTTCAATTGATATTCTATTGTTTAAAAGTGTGATTAAAACTGCGATTAATTTTTTTAATTGCAATTAATTTTTTTGAGTTAATCACTTGAGTCCTAGCTCACAGGAATCCCCTAGATCTGGTATCTACATAGTAGTTCACCAAAGAGGGTCATGTGAGGTCTTTACTGAAAGCCTGTGTCACACTCGTCTACATAATAATTGTGAAAGTACTGCTAACATATAAGGAGTTACATGTATATACTGAAAACTATGCTCTTAAGGTCTATGTCTTTGGTCTGGTCACCAGAAGGTGAGAAAACAGGTTTCTTCAGGCAAGAGACGTTTATCTATATGTCTGATTACATGGAAATTGAGTATTGGTTCACAATGGGCATCCATTTACATTCTGAGAGGGAATTTACGGAAGAAATAAACCAGCAGGGGGAAAAGTCCTGTTTACAAGTGAAGACCATGGATTTTTGAACTAGTATAACTGTAACTATAGGTACAGAGCTACACTCTGAATATTTTACTGAGGGGACAAGCTGAGAGCATGGCAGCCTATCTGGCTGAAAAACGCTGGTGGGTATTAGTAGGTTCTAGAATGAGTGTTATGATTTTATTTTATATATAATCCTTTATTTCCAATACTTCCATCTACTTGTTATTATTTGAATCTTTGCTCGGCATTAAATAAATTTCTTGTTGTCATTAAAAACGTATTTAAGGACTGTGTGTTGAGCAGAGTGGTGATCCTGAGGTGAAACTAATAAGTTGGTGTGTACTATTCTTTTGGAAATAGAGTATCTGTTAATTCTGGAAGCATCCAGTGGAACAGGGGCTGGGCACTCCAGAGGGATACGTGGAAGACTTGGGGTTTGGAGTGTACCTATCATTAACCTGTAAGGAAACAGCAGGGCCCGCGGAGCCCTGGAAGGCAGTGTTTGTGTAACCACAGGCTGGTGATATTGGGGAACTGAACCACAGCAAGGATAGACAAGACTTCCTCATGCTAAAGGCAGGTGCTGGTGAGAAGCCTCCCAACCCTGGGTGCACCAGAGAAGTGTAACAGTTTTCCTTTATATTTCAAAGCTAGAACTTATGTTTTAACAAGACAACTCATCACTTGTAGCCTTCCACATTGTCTCTGTATGTTAACAATGCAAAGGATTACCTCTGTCACTTTTCCTTGAGCATCTCGAACTTCATTAAGACCAACAAACTCTTCATATCTATCCCACCAACTTTTGACTGTTGTAGAGATTCTTTTGAGCGAGTTTCTTCCCAAAACTTTCCCTACTTCTGTCATCCGATGAAAAAGTATCATGGCCATTTCCACTGCAGTCTTAGTCTCAGGCCTCTTAGGTACTGGGGAGCAGTAAGTCCTCAGTACATGTAAATTCATTCTTTGGCTCCTCGGTATAAACGAATGGCGATATTGCATGCCATACCACACTGAGGATATGGTACCATTACACCTCATGAGATCTAAATCTTGAATCCAATCACTGATTAAAACCACTGCAAGGATAAAGAAGCAAAGAAGAGTCACCAAATGAAAAAGAAATGAATACATACCTCTTAAATCTAAGTTACATAAGGCTGTAAAAAGATACGTATGTGCTTGTTAAAAATCAATAAATTAACACTAATGATGGCTCCACAACCATTACTTACCTAGGCTGCACTAGGATACTTTCCATGGTTTTCATCAAAATGTTTACGTATGGCAGTTCTGTCATATATTCTTGCCTTCCTGCTATTCATAAATATTGCCATAATGCCTCCTGATTACTAATTTACTCAAGGGACCTTGAGTAGTGGACTTTTGCAGAATTGGAAGCAATAGCAACTGCCACAAAGAAGCATAGCACTCAAGCACAGAAGTAATTTACCTATGGATCTGTCTACTATACACTTCCACACTTGAGCTTAGCACTATTCCATTCCTGCTACTGATCCTGGGACGAGGTGGGGGGAAGCAGAGGGAAAAAAGGGAAAGACAAAAAAAGAACAGTGAAGGGGGGGGGGGGAAAGACACCTTCCCCCAAGAGAAATTAAATACTGGGGTGGGGAAAGACAAATACACAAGGGGCAGAGGTAAAATAGTGGGAGTGCCAAATGTAGTATTCATCATAATTTTTCCACATGTGAGTATCTGGAAAACTAAAATCTAGACATGAACCACCAAGATCATCAAAGTAGCTAGTAGTGGCTCCACAGAAAGGGTTGCTTTCTGAAATAGGCTAGAAAGGTGTATACATTGTTCCCCACTCCCCCTCCAAAAGTAGATACCCTATTATTGTGAAATTTCAGTATTAATTTCTATGCCTTTTGAATTTTTGTTTGGCTTCACTTTACAATTTTTAATTGGAAATCTTTTAAATTGGACTTTGGCTGAAATTTATCCATAGCCATTTTAGTTTTCATTGTTGACAGAAATCTTACAAAAACATTGACTCTCTACAGAAAACTTGGTAGCAAGTTGGGTCCCAAGTAGATCTGGTGCAACAGGTAGTTAAATAGGATTTAGGATTCCTTTTAGCTGATTGATGAGGCTGGGTGTGTATAGATAAAACCTTCTCAATCAGAAGCTGCACTTTTTTTTTTTTTGGTCAGATTTTATCCTACAATGGAGAAGCAGTCATGTAGAACTGCTTAACAATAAAACATTCTCATCAGCAGCTGCACTTCCATCCACCACAGGACTGCCCCCAGTTAAGCTTTTTTTTTTTTTAAACCCTAGGAAATTAATACAAGCTTTTTGCATGGGACTGCTGATAAACTGCCACACAAACACACCTCGTTTAATTAACTTAGAGTTAAGATTTTTTCAAATATATTTCCTCACACCAGTGCAAACACTAACTAGAGGGTCACAAGTTTCATTGCTCAAGTAGGCTGAGCTCTGTGTTATCCAGTTTAAGTGAAAACAGAGGGCTGGACTGGCTCAAGTGGAGGCAAAGGCTCACCTGTCCATCCACTGTATTGTGATGCAACATAACCACTGAAGGCAGTGAGTTCAATGAATGTAGAAGACACCTTGCTACAATGTTGACAGCCTGTGGAAAGCTGATCACCTGTTCATTATAACGAAGGCTAAGATTTTGTCATGGTTATTTTTAGTAAAAGTCGTGGACAGGTCACGGGCAATAAACAAAAATTCATGGAGCCCATGACCTGTCCATGACCTTTACTAAAAATAAGTGTACAAGCTGTGTGACAGGGGCGCACAGCCCCAGCTGCAAATCACGAAGGTCCGGTAAAGTAACGGAATCCATGACTGCCATGACCTCCGTGACTAAATCGTAGCCTTAACTATAACCAAACCATTGGCCAAGAATTCTGTACACAGAATTCTGTACACATACTACAGGGTGTACTCTAGCAATCCGCTGTTCTTTAACCAAAGTTAGAGTACATAGTTCAGGAGGCTGTGGGCCAGGATCCATGTTACTTTCAGCAGAAAAAAATATTTAATTGCATTTCTATACTTTCTATGTCAGTTACAAGTGTCATCAGCTACAACAGCCCCTATAAATCTCTCATCACAATTGTCACATTCATTCCATGTTAGAGATTTTTGATGCTTATCAAAGAGAGAACAATCATCATCTTGATTACGTCTGTCTACTTCAGGGTGGATTTGATTTAAAATCATTAGTCAGGAAGACTCGATTTAATCATGGATTTCTACACAAAAGTGCATTCTTGTTGGTTGTTATAACTTTAATACATATTCTTCACAACTCAGAGATAGATGTAGGTTTCATTTTTAGAAGGTACACACTATACATTTTTAAAGAGATTTATTTTGAAAACTTTTCAGATTAGCTATAACTTTTACAGCTATATCAGAAAATGAATGATTGTTTGGTTATTTCATTTACCAAAGGTAATTGAAGCAGATATTTATGAAGTCATTGGGAGGTGAACTACCTCCAATTCAACAGGTTAATCATTAATATTTGGAGGATTTCTTGCCATGCTGTATTAGGAGGAGAACATCACCAGATAGACATTTAAATTGTTTTATTTAACTAAAAAAAACAACAACGTTATGTATTCTGGATGTTTTTCTTCAACAGCAAACATATAATATTTTAACAAAACAAGCATATGAATTTTTGAATTTAGTTAAACATTCAAGTTTTTTAAAATCAGGTTTGTTTTTTGTTAAAATTGTTTTTACCTAAAATAGTTAAATGAAATATTTAAAAAAAAACAACAACAAAAATTAAAGCGACTGGGTCAGCCAGATCAACTTAAAATATTGGCTTCTGCAGCTAACTCAGTCGTCTTCACCTTCATTTTCCTGTTTGTTCATAATCTGGAAAAGAAACACAAGCTGTCCTGCTTTTTCAGGTCCCAAACGATTTCTCAATTTGGAATGAATTAGTCCAAAGGAAGAAAATATTCTTTCTACACCAGCAGAAGAAGCTACTGCTGTTAAAAGTGAGATTATCCCTTCAACAGTCTCTGAAACCAAGTGCTTAAGTGACGTCCACCAGTTCACTGGTGTGACTTTCTTTAAATCATCATCAGCAAACATATATTTCTTGAATGGTTCACCCTTAGCTCTGAAGTTCATTATAGTTGGCATTATGGAGGGATGATTCAAGGTTTTTAAGGTCAGGCTTGACAAAGCCCTGGCTGGGATGATTTAGTTGGGAATTGGTCCTGCTTTGAGCAGGGGGTTGGACTAGATGACTTCCTGAGGTCCCTTCCAAGCCTGATATTCTATGATTCTATGGATGTCCACGTCATAGCCAACTCTTTTTCTTCAGCAGTTAAGGTTTGACCCTGGTACCGAGTATTGAGAATATTTGCAAGAAAATGAGCTAGAGATAGTGCTTGTCCCATTCATTTTTTAATGCTTGTAATTTAACTCCATCATTGCATATTTCTCTTTTTAAGATCTCACTTAGTTCCTTCCAAATTTCAACAGCATCAGCAATAAAACAGCTATTTCCCTGCATTTTGTTCAAGGCCACAGAAACAGGCTTCCGGGTACTTAGCATGTGTTCAACATTTCTCTTAAGCCCAATGTGGAGAACTTTGGCTGTGACAGTGCCATCTATTTTTTCACAATTTTGTTCACAAACTGTCATCAGATTAGGCCAGTTCTTGATATAATGCTCAAAACAGCCCACTACTGAGTTCCATCGCACATCTTGTGGGAGTGTTAGCTTGGTTCCTCCCCCTTTTTTCAGAGCAGCTGCTGCAAAGTGGTTGTTATGAAAGTATTTTGCAATTTCAACATTAGCCTTTATTTCTGGAACACTGAAGTCTTTGGCTAGGAGGTGCATCAAATGAGAATTGCAACTGTATGTTATTAGCTTGGGACTCTCTTCACTCTCTTCTAAATTTCTTCTCATCTTGGATACATTTGCTGCATTGTCTGTGACCAAGCTGCGTACTAGATATTTGAATTTTTTTTCAGTTTGTTATAGCTTTTACTGCTACTTCTTTTAAGTATTCTGATGTGTGTGCATTTTCTGATGTATCAATTGTTTCTGTAAGGAAGACATTCCCTTCTTCTGTTGTCACACAAGCACATAACACAGGATCATTGTGGACACTGCTCCGCCCATCAAAACTCAGGTTAACAATTTCACCCTCTAGACCTTTTGCACACTGCTCAATTTCTCTTTCATACACTTTATCCAGCAATTTGCCTGCAACATCTGCTCTGTTGGGTGGACTGTATCCTGCTCTTAATGACTGAACCATGTTAATGAAGTGTGGGTTCTCAACCACGTGGAAAGGAGAGTTTGTTGCATAAACAAACTGGGCATTTTTTTCATCAATTACCTCTTTTTGTAATCTGATGGTTCTTATCACAAACTTATCTATGGTTGTTTCTGGATGAGGGAGATTTTTTTTCTTTTTGCTACAGGTGATATACTGTGGCTATGTGACATACATGATGTGACTGAAACACTATCATTGGCAGATAACTCTGAAACTATAGAAAATGATGGTGATCTTGAAGCTGGATATTCTTCAGAATACTGTATGTTAAGGATGGATTCTCCTAAACAAAAGAA
Organism: Emys orbicularis; assembly: GCF_028017835.1. Classification (NCBI taxonomy): domain Eukaryota; kingdom Metazoa; phylum Chordata; order Testudines; family Emydidae; genus Emys; species Emys orbicularis. The sequence continues at coordinate 131,860,962 of NC_088689.1, forward strand.
GTCAATGAAGTTATTTAATTATTATTACCATACGGCTCATTTAGTATTCCTCATTGCAGTCACTGATACTCAGTACTACTTTAAAGGTGAAATTGTAAAAGGAAGATCTGCTTATTTCAGCTGTTTATTTTTTATCACAACTGCATCTAAAATGATAGTACCATAGAGTAATAGCTGTATTTTTTGCTCAAACATGAGAATTCAAGAATAGTCCAGAAGGAAGACAGGCAGTCCTTAAGAAAGAAGTATGAAATAAAAAAAGTTTACCAACCTGAAGATCCTGCATGTTCAGACATGTTCCTTTCATCATCTTCAACACAGCTTCCGCCTGAGAAGAAACACTTCTCATGATGTTGTTTCATTCGGGCAACCAGGCCTTCCATTTTTTTATTGCACTGTTTGCATTTTGCACACATGCCTGTCTTACGCACAGGTAGAAGAACTTCATTAAAATATTCCCAAACTGGGTCTCTTTTACGGCCTGCTGCCATTATAGGTTTTCCCTTCTAGTGAGAGAATAGTATGGAAGATGTCAAATCAATGAAGGCTACACTCAGAAAGACCTCAAGACTTCTGGAATATGCTGCTCAAACAGTTACACTTTTGTTTCTACTGCCTGTTCCTCTCTTCTCACATTTATCTCCAGACTTTTTCTCCTTGTCCAGATCTATTCCGGCCCCAACAATCTTCTATTCACTGAACTTTTTGAAACTTTGCACTTTAGAGAGAGGTAAGGGATTGACTCTGTGTACACAAATTTGCAGAGGGACAATAGAGTTGAGGTCTGTTATTTCTCACCGCGACATATTATTTATTTATCTAAAAACATTTTTGCTGTTAACAAGCACGTTATCTCTGGAGACACAAATCCACAGTTTGAGAACTGCAAAACTAAGCATCTCTGATGGTATCTTCTAGACTGAGTCCCAAAAGATTAACCTAAATAATCTATACAGAAGCCCCTGGAGCCCCATAAAATTGGGTCCCTAATCCATGAACTATTGGAACTCATTTACAAAACTTTTCTTAAGCATTACATGAATATATTGTCTCATAGTATAGAATTAGAATTTATAATCCCTATTCCGTGATGAGATATCTTTGAGCTATAATGTATCTTAATTAAAACTATTTTAGATAGGTTTTTTCCCTCAAAAACCATTATCAAAAAAAATCTGATTTAAATTTAAAAAATCAGATTTTTTTTATTTTTAAAAAAAATATGATTTTTATCCACCGTGGCCTGCTTGCAATTGTAATTAAGGCTCTAGCCCAGTTTTCATCGTATAGTAATTTAACTGACGTTCTCTCTGCAATGCCAATCTCTTTTCACATCCGGGCAAAGTTTCCATAGCATGGTTGATTGTGTTACACACATTAGCTTGCAGATGCCTTTTGTACTCAGGAGTTTCACATTGACTGTGTTTAGATTGTCACTCAGCCATTGCAGATGCAAATTGTTTGTTATTGGCATTACATAGGTAGTAAACTGTAAAAATTTAAAAACAACGTAGTATACCCAAATAGGAGACAAATATAGATGGGTACTTATTTTAATCTCACTCAAGGAGTACTGAATAACCCAAACGTTTAAAGTAGGAGTATTTTCGGTTCTTTTTACACACAGCCTCCCTCATGCCAAGGTTTCTGTGTGTTCCCTGTTTCCCCCACTCCTCTGTAAGCGGGATCTCCATTCTAACCTCTCCCAAAACAGTCCTCCATTCTCTCCCCCTCACCATGCCAGGGGCTGTGTGTGCCCCCCATTTTCTCCTCCTTCTATCCCAGGATCTCCCATTCTCCCCCCAAATGCCAGGAGCTCTGTGTGTGCATCTACATATATACAGGCAGACAGGGAAATGCTACAGAGGTGAGTGTAGCCTGTTAATTCATCCAGCTGCTCCCAGGAGTTGGCCACCAAAGGAGTCAGGGAGAGACTAATTCAGAGAAGTGGCCTCGCAGTTCGTAACCACCGGAGGCAGTAGGTCAAGGTGGCATTTTAAATGGCGGGAGACAGTCAAGGATGTGCGGCTGTGGCTACAAGAAAGAAGAGGACAGGGAGGAACTCCACACAGCTAGAAGTTTCCAATTGATACCAGGTCCTCAGTGTAGAAATTATGGAAGATACCTCTTTAGATACAAATAGTCCAAGGGAATTCAGAGATGCACAGGACATCTCTGTGGATGGCAGCTCAGCCTAACCTGTAAGAAAAATCAAGCTTGTCCACAAAGATTTCTCCAACCGTCCAAGGAAGACAGATGATCCTGGCTAGGGATTCGGTACTCTAAGACTGGATAGGTTTTTGAGTCGATGGGAAGGGATCCATTGGCAGTAATGACACTGTGTCATGGACTATTTCACAGATAATAGATTACTTCAGGGAACTTGAAAGCGTGCTGAAGAAGAAAAATGTCCAAGTGATCTTCTCTCGGATTCTTCCTGTCCCATGAGCAAAGGAAGACAGAAGATTCTGGAAGTGAACCTCTGGCTAGGTAAGTGGGGTAAGGTAGAGTGTTTTGGTTTTGTCAAACATTGGTCCACCTTCTACAGGGAAAGGAGGCTGTAGAATTTGGATAGCCTTCACCTCAATAGATGGTGATCCAATCTTCTCAGTCTGGCTAAACTAATAACAAGAGATGGCCTTGTCTTTCTTGAGTGCTTCTTTAGCACTTGGATCGTCCAGTGGCCCCACTGACTGTTTGGAACGCTTCCTGCTTCTGATGTACTTAAGAGTTTATGCTCTTTTCTATGTTCATCACTAGGATTTGACTTCCAATTTTGAAAGGATGCCTTTTTGCTTCTGTGACACTCTATACCTCGGGGGAGCACCCTGTAACCTCCATATTCATCATTTGTATATAAATGTGATATTTCATATAAACCATGATGTGTAAGGTATCATGGGAAAGGTTATGATCTGCTGAAAGCCATTGTTCTATCTAAATATGTATATCATTTAGTACATATGAAGTTATGAGATTGTGTTGTACGGTTGTCACTAAAATATGCTGTGAGTTGGAGATCGACCAGATATTAGTTCCCCAGAGACGACAACAAGGGAGGTAATCAATGCCAAGGCGAGTGTTGAACAAGAAAGGATCTTGAGCGGTGCAAGACGGTACATCCCTGTGGTATAAGGCTGGCAGCTGGGGGGATTTGGCTGGTGCCTTTCTCTGTGTAATTTGTGAATGGCTCTGGGAGCATTCATGCAATCTGGCTGGATGGAGTTGTACTGAGTGATAACAGCACCTGGAGGGATTTGCTGTTTGTCACCAGTAATGCATTGTGAGAGACAACTCAGATTGGTGAGTTAAGGAGCAGAGTAGTCCCATAGTCCCAGGTTGCACACCGGGCATCCCATCACAGCTTCTAACTGACTCTTTTACTCTGCTGTGTAGCCATGGTGGCATTTTGTGGTTCTCTTACTGGTTTTTTTGGTGTATATATTTAGTTTGAGTCTCTGTTATGGTGTTTTTAAATAGTCTCCATGCAGTTTGCAAGCACTTCACCGTTGTGATGGTTCCTTTTCATTTCCATTTAACTCACTTTTTTTTTTTTTTTTGTGTTCCCCTTTTTGAAGTTAAATGCTACTGTGGTAGGTTTCTTAGGCATTTTTCCCCAAGCAGTTCAGCTATAGTCACCCCCTGGACCAGATGCTATGCTAAACTTAGGACTACATTAAGAACTGCCTCTCCTATTGTGGTATCCAAGACAGGCTGCTCCAAGTGTACCTAGTCAACATGAGAATAGTTGAAATCCTGCATTATTGCATTTCCTGCATTTGCAGCCACTCTAATCTCCCTGAGCATTTCACAATCATCATCCTGGTCAGGTGGTCCATAGTATACTCCTACTGCAATACTATGATTGTTCAAGCATGGAATTTCTATCCATAGAGATTTTAGGGTACAATTTGATTCATTTAAGATTTTTACTTTATTTGAATCTATGCTTTCTTTCACATACAGTGCCACTCCCTCACCAGTGCACCCTACTCTGTCATTCCTACATATTTTGTACCCTGGGACAGTAAAAGCTTTTTTATCTGACACTTCACCAACTGGCAACCTCTATAAACTGGCATTTCTGATCTGCACTGAAAGTCCGGTTTATAGTGTGGTTGGTGCGGGGCCGGCAGGGGGCTGGGGTGTGGGAGGGGCTGCGGGGCGTGCTCTGGGAGGGAGTTTGGGTCCGGGAGGGGGCTTGGGGCAGGGGGTTGGGGCACAGGAAGGGCTTGGGGTGCTGGATGAGGGGGGGCACTCACCTCCAGCGGCTCCCTGCAAGCAGCTCCCTGTCCCTGCTGCTCCTGGTGGAGGTGCGGCCAGGTGGCTCTGCAGGCACTCTGCCACTGTCCCCCCCTCCCTGAGCGCTGACTCCACAGCTCCCAGCCCATTGGCCGGGAACCGCAGCCAATGGGAGCTGCAGGGGGTGGCGCCTGCAGATGGAGACAGTGTACCTGCTTGCAGAGCTGCCTGGCCGTGCCTCCGCCAGGAGCAGCAGGGACGGGGAGCTGCCGGAGGTGAGCACCCCCCCTTCCCGGACCCAAACTCCCTCCCACGCAGCCCCTCCCATGCACAAGTCCACCCCAAACCCCTCCCTCTGAGTTAACTGGCATTTTTAATTTACCAGAACCCCTCGTTCCCCCAGCATGCCAGTTAAAAAAGCTTTTACTGTATGACCATGTCCCATTGATTATCCTCATTCTACCAAGATGCCTTTATTATCACTACTCTCATTTCACCCATCTTCGTCAGAGGTGAAAGTAAGCCAGTACGATCTGGTACGGCGTACCAGCAAGAGCCGGCGGCCGGGCTTGGGCTGGGATTTAAAGGGCTCGGGGCTCCCTGCAGTGACAGGAGCTCCGGGCCCTTTAAATCTTGAGAGGCCCCGCCTCTTCCGGATGGGGCCTAACCCCTAATCTTCGTATTTAGACTTCTAGCACTTGTACATAAGCACTTGCACATGTTGCAATATTCAGTTGCTCATCTTCACATGTTATGTCAAATAGGACTTTAGATTTTACAAAAACCATGATATAAATTAATATTCAATCCATTTTCAACTTTGAAACCTTAAAAACTACTGTGCCAGAAGGAGTCAAAAGACTGGGCTCACCTCAAAAAAGAATTCAAAGAAAGGCAATTATTGATATTTATACAATTTCTAAACTAAGAGATTTACATGTAAATCTCCATGTAATTCATGACAAACTAGTCTGAACTCTTGCATAATGCAGACCATTGAGATTAATCTCATAAGCATTTCCCCCAATACTCCCTCTACCCCCTCCGTGCCTCCCTCCAATACTCCCTCTACGCCCCCCGGCTCACCCCTCCCTCCAATTCTCCCCGCGCGTTCCACCCATCTCCCTGCAACCCCTCGTCGGTACCTGCCCGGCTCCCCTTCTCTGCGCGTGCCGCGGTTCCACACCCTTGTCTCGCCTATCTCGGGCACGCGCAGTGCTGACCACTCTCGGGTGAACTCGGAAGCGGGCACCTGAAACCGTATGGTGGCCGCATAAAGTCAGACGGAAGTGATAAGCCGACGGGCTTGTACTTCCGGGATAGCGCTGTGCTTGTGAGGGTGCTGAGACTTGAGCCACGCTATGTCGGGCAGAGACGGTAACGGGGTCTCTAGAAAGCTAGTGTTCCCTTTTCTCCTGCCGGCCCTTAGGGTTCGCTTTAATGCGGCTAAAGGCTGAGCCCGTCCCATTTCCCGGATCGGTCCCAGAGGAAACAGAGACTTGTGGGTTTTGTGTTCCCGCCGTCCCTTCGTGCGTGGCTCTGGAGTGGGCGCCGCTCGCGCTCCCCCCCTCTTTTCCCTTTCTCCCCGTGAGGGCTCCGGGGCGAGTGCAGCTCGCCTCTTTTCTCCCTCCTCCCGTAAAGGGTCCGGGGGTGGGGGGTTCGCATGCGAACACCCGGCTCTGCGCCTCACTGTTTCCTTTTCCTTTGGTGTAGGTGGTAAGAAGAAACCTCTGAAGCAACCGAAGAAACAGGCAAAGGACATGGACGAGGTGGGAGTCAGTGCTGAGCTCTTCCCTTCGTGGGCGGGCTGAGGGTCTGGCTACCGGGAGGGGACTTTGCTCACCTTGGAATAGGGTTGGGGGGAGCAGTGGCACCTGTAACTGGGTTTTGTGGAGATAAATTTGACTGGTAAAGTGGTCATAGTGAGGCTGTGGTCTAATGCAGGGGTTCTCACAACAAAATTTTTGGTGGCCTCAGAGTGCAGCCACCAACTCTTATTGGTGGCTGGTCTGACAAATTTTCCTGAAATGCTTGGGGCAGGGGGTTGGGGTGCAGGAGGAGCTTGTGGTGCCAGATGCGGGGGTGCTCACCTCCAGCGGCTCCCTGCAAGCATGAGAATGGTCCGACCCAGTATGGCCTAAGGGCCATCTAGCCCAGTATCTTCTGGCATTGGCCAATGCCAGGTGCCCCAGAGGGAATGAACAGAACAGGTCATCATCAAGTGATGAATCCTGTGTTTCCCATTTCCAGCCTCTCTTTACCAGAAGCTAGGGACACCATCCCAGCTCATCCTGGCTAATAGCTATTGATGGACCTATTCTCTGTGAACTTATCTAGTTCTTTTTTGAACCCTGTTATAGTCTTGGTCTTCACAACATCCTCTGGCAAGGAGTTCTACAGGTTGATTGTGCATTGTGTGAAAAAACACTTCCTTTTGTTTGTTTTAAACCTACTGCCTATTAATTTTATTTGGTGACCCCTAGTTCGTGTTATGAGAAGAAGTAATTAACACTTCCCTATTTACTTTCTCCACACCAGTTTTGAGTTTATAGACTACTATCATATCCCCTCTTAGTCATCTCTTTTCCAAGCTGAAAAGTCCCAGTCTTATTAATCTCTCCTCATATGGCAGACACTCATACCCCTAATCATTTTTGTTGCCCTTTTCTAAATATTTTCCAATTCCAATATATCTTTTTTGAGATGGGGCGACCACATCTGCATGGAATATTCAAGATGTGGGTGTAACATGGATTTACATAGAGGCAATATGATATTTTCTGTCTTATTATCTGTCCCTTTCTTAATGATGCCCAACGTTCTGTTTGCTTTATTGACTACAGCTGCCCATTGAGTAGATGTTTTCAGAGAACTATCCACAATGACTCCAAGATCTTTCTTGAATGGTAACAGCTAATTTAGACCTCATCATTTTATATGTATAGTTGGGATTATGTTTTCCAATGCGCATTACTTTTCATTTACCAACATTGAATTTCATCTGCCATTTTGTTGCCCAGTCACCCAGTTTTGAGTGATCCTTCTGTAGTTCTTCACAGTCTGCCTGGGACTTAACTGTCTTGAGTAGTTTTTGTATCATCTGCATATTTTGCCATGTCACTGTTTACCCCTTTTTCCAGATCATTTATGAATATATTGACTAGGACTGGTCCCAGTACAGACCACTGGGGGGCACCACTATTTACCTCTCTCCATTCTGAAAACTGCTACCCTTTGTTTCCTATCTTTTAACCAGATAGCAGTCCATGAGAGGACCTTCCCTCTTATCCCATGACAGCTTACTTTGCACAAGAGCCTTTGTTGAGGGGCCTTGTCACAAGGCTTTCTGACAATCTAAGTATACTAGATCCACTGGATCCCCCTTATCCACATGCTTGTTGACCCCCTCAAAGAAGTCTAGTAGATTGGTGAGGAATGATTTCCCTTTACAAAAGTCATGTTGACTCTTCCCCAACAAATCATGTTCATGCCCGGTACTGAAGTCAGGCTTACTGGCCTGTAATTGCAGGGATCATCTCTGGAGCCCTTTTTAAAAAATGGCATCACTTAGCTATTCTCCAGTCATTTGGTACAGAAGCTGATTTAAATGATAGGTTACAAACTACAGTTAGTAGTTCTGTAATTTCACATTTGAGTTCCTTCAGAACTCTTGGATGAATACCATCTGGTCCTGGTGACTTATTACTGTTTAGTTCATCAGTTTGTTCCAAAACCACCTCTAATGACACCTCAGTCTGGGACAGTTCCTCAGATTTGTCACCTAAAAAGAATGGCTCAGGTTTGGGAATCTCCCTCACATCCTCAGCCGTGAAGACGGATGCAAAGAATTCATTTAATTACTCTGCAATGGCCATATCATCCTTGAGTACTCCTTCAGCATCTCAATCATCCAGTGGCTCCACTGGTTGTTTAGCAGGATTTCTGCTTCTGTTGTACTTAAATTTTTTTTTTGCTATTACTTTTTGAGTCTTTGGCTAGCTGTTCTTCTTCAAATTTTTTGGCCTTCCTAATTATATTTTTACACTTCGTTTGCCAGGGTTTATACTCCTTTCTATTTTCCTCACTAGGATTTAACTTCCACTTTTTAAAGGATGACTTTTTGTGTCTCACTGCTTCTTTTACTTTTTTGTTTTGCCATGGTGGCACTTTTTTGGTTCTCTTACAATGTTTTTTAATTTGGGGGTATATATTTAAGTTGAGCCTCTATTATGGCATCTTTAAAAAGTTTCCATTCAGCTTGCAGGGATTTCACTTTTGGTACTGTACCTTTTAATTTCTGTTTAACTAACTTCCTCATTTTTGTGTAGTCCCCCTTTCTGAAATTAAATGCTACAGTGTTGGGCTGTTGTGGTGTTTTCCCCGCCACCGGGATGTTAAATCTAATTATATTATGGTCACTATTACCAAGCGGTCTTGCTATATTCACCTCTTTGACCAGTTCCTGTGCTCCATTTAGGACTAAATCAAGAATTGCCTCTCCTTTTGTGGGTTCCAGGACTAGCTGCTCCAAGAAGCAGTCATTAGTGGTGTCTAGAAATTTTATCTCTGCATCCCATCCTGAGTTGACATGCACCTAGTCACTATGGGGATAGTTGAAATCCCCCATTATTATCAAGTTTTGTTATTGTTTTTTTGGGTTTTTTAATTTTTTTTTCATTATTATAGCTTCTCTAATCTCCCTGAGCATTTCAAAGTCACTATCACCATTGTGGTCAGGTGGTCAGTAATATAGCCCTACTACTATATTCTTATTATTAGAACATTGCATTACTATCCATAGAGATTCTGTGGTACACTTTGGTTCATTTAAGATTTTTACTTCATTTGATTCTATGCTTTTTTTCACATATAGTGCCACTCCCCAACCAGCACAACCTGTTCTGTCCTTCTGCTATATTTTGTCCCCTGATATTACTTTGTCCCATTGATTATTCTCATTTCACCAAGTTTCTGTGATGCCTATTATATAAATATCCTCATTTAATATGAGGCACTCTAGTTCACCCATCTTATTATTTATTCTTCTAGTATTTGTATATTAACACTTTAATAACTTGTCACTTTTTAGCTGTCTGCCATTACATGATGTAATTGAATGGGACTTTTTTTCATTTGACTGTTTCTCATCAGATCCTACCTGTATTTTATCATCTTCCATCCTCTCCTCCTTACTATGACATAGAGAATCTCCATTAATAGATCCTCCCCTAAGGGATGTCTCTGTCTGAACCATGTGCTCCTCTGCACCTGTTGGCTTTCCCCCAGCCCTTAGTTTAAAACTTCTCTCTGATCTTTTTAATTTTAAGTGCCAGCAGTCGGATTCCATTTTGGTTTAGGTGGAGCCCATCTTTCCTGTATAGGCTCCCCCTTTCCCAAAAGTTTCCCCTGTTCCTAATCTAAACTCCTCCCTACACCATCGTCTCATCCACGTATTGAGACCCTGCAGTTCTGTTTGTCTAACTGGCCCTGCGCGTGGAACTGGAAGCATTTCAGAGAATGCTACCATGGAGGTTCTGGACTTCAATCTCTTACCTAGCAGCCTAAATTTGGCCTCCAGGACCTCTCTCCTATCCTTCCCTATGTCACTGGTACCTACATGTACCACAACCACTGGCTCCTCCCCTGCACTACACATAAGTCCTTCTAGATGTCTTGAGAGATCTGCAACCTTTGCACAGGCAGGCAAGTCACCATGTGGTTCTCCCGGTCATCGCAAATCCAGCTATCTATATTTCTAATGATCGAATCCCCCATAACCATTACCTGTCTCTTCCTAATAACTGGAGTTCCCTCCCCCCGAGAGGTATCCTCGTGCACTGAGGATACCACATCATCATCTGGGTCCCAACTATGGGATCGTTTCCCTCTGCTCCAGTTGGATGTTCTCCTTCCCTGAGACTTTCATCCTCCTCAACAGCACAGAGGCTGTCAGACCAGGGGTGGGACCGATCTACTGTGTCCCAGAAAGTCTCATCTATGTACCTCTCTGTCTCCATTAGCTCCTCCAGTTCAGCCACTCTGGTCTCCAAAGCCCGTACATGGTCTCTGAGGGCCAGGAGCTTAGCTTTAGGAAAAACAAATATGCACTGTGACGGGTTCCCCCTGGGTTGCCACTGAGCCCTCTGACCCACCAGCCTTGGCTCCCTCTCACACTGTGCTGCTGTGACAAGCTGCAGACACGCTCTCGGTCTTACACTTCCAACAGCATACACACAGGGACATACCGACCCAGCTGCAGTTACATGCAGGTTCTCTGACCAGCCACTGCATGTGAATCAACAATAGAGAGGCTACAGCCAAAATAACCACCAGCTTCCCAGCCTAGGACCCCAGAGCTGTACTGTCCTGCCGTGGTCCAAACTCCAATCATTATGAATTTATTGTCCAGTTCACCTCCCCCTCAATGTGGAGAGGAATATGCAACAGCCTTTTCCCCTTGAGCTACGATTTCACATGCATTTCACTCAACCTCACTGGTTTAGATAAAACAAAAATAAGTGTATTAACTACAAAAGATAGATTTTAAGTGATTATAAGGGATAGCAAACAGATCAAAGCAGATTACCTAGCAAATAAAAAAAAACCCACATCAATCTAGTATATTAAGCTTAATTGATTGGATATGAATTAGCGGATTCTCACCCTAACTGATGGTACAGGCAGACTTAGATTCTTAAGGCACAAGCTGCATTAGTTTTAGAGCTTGGGTTTCTCAGGTCTACATATACAGCAGTGGTCTCCAACCTTTTTACACCCAAGGTTACTTTTTGAGTTTAAGGGCAACCCAGGATCTACGCCACCCATTACCGAAAGCCCCACCCCACTCACTCTATTCCCCCCCCCCCGTTACTTGCTGTCCCCTACCCTCACTCACTTTCACCGGGCTGCGATAGGGGTTTGGGGTTCAGGAGGGGGTGTGGGCACTGGGCTGGAGCTGAGGAGTTCACTGTGGGTGGGGGCTCTGGGCTGAGCCTGGGGCAGGGAGTTGGGGTGCAGGAGTGAGTGGGGTGCAAGCTCTGGGAGGGAGTTTAGGTGCAGGAGAGGGCTCCAGGCTGTGGCAGAGTATTGGGGGGCGGAAGGGGGTGGGGGTGCTGGCTGTGGGAGAGGGGTCAGGGTTTGGGGTGCAGCCTCCTGCCGGGCAGCACTTACCTCCGGCAGCTCCCGGTCGGTGGTCCAGCGTGACTGCTGCTAAGGCAGGCTCCCTGTCTACCCCGGTCCCACGCTGCTCCCAGAAGGGGCCAACTCACCCTTGCGGCCCCGGCCGGGGGGGCATGTGGCTCTGTGCACTGCCGCTCTGTGCAAGTACCACCCCTGCAGCTCCCATTGTCCGCAGCTCCCTGTTCCCAGCCAATGGAAGCTGCGGGAGCAGCGCTTGCAGGCAGGAGCAGCGCGTGGAGGGAGACCCCTGCCCCCGGGGCTGCGCTGGCCACTTCCGGGAGCGGTGTGGGGTTGGGGCAGGCAGGGATCCTGTCTTAGCGGCAGCCCTGCTGAGCTGTCAGAGATCACGATCAACTGGGAGATCCTCTAGGATCGACCAGACGATCACGATCGACTGGTTGGTGACCACTGATATACAGGCTAGAAATCCTGTTAGCCTGGGTCCAGCACTTCCCCCAGTTCGGTCTTTGTTCCTCAGGTATTTCCAGGAGTCTTCTTATGTGGGGAGTGAAGAACAACAGACTATGTCAGTCCCTACCTTATATAGCATTAGCATATGGCAGGAACCCTTTGTTTCAAAACTTGATTCCCAGACTGGTTTGTGGAAAAAATACTGACATCCCAAGATGGAATCCAGAGACATGTGGTCTGGTCACATGCTCTTGCAGTGTTATAGCAGCCATTGCTTCCAGGCTGGCCAAAACTTTCACAGGAAGGTTAAGTTCTACCAGGATCCATTGGCTTTGCTGATGGCCCATCAGCAAAACCATCTGGCTTCTTCATTTTTGTACCAGAAAGGCTAGCTGTGGGTGTCACCCAGAGTAAGCACGATTGAAATACAGATACGTAGTCAGTCACCCCAAGCTCCCTTCTGTGGCCTCTCACCCCCCTGCTTGCCTCTTGACCACGGCACCAGGTAAGGCTGGCACTGCTGAAACCCTGCTACCCTGGGCTGAAGCCCAGAGCTGGAGCCCTATGGCTGGAGCAGGGGTGGGTGAAGCCCAGAGCCCTGAAGCTGGGAGAGTGGGGCCTGAAGCTCAGAGCCGGCCACCAGAGCCCCAAGGCTGATGGGAGAAGAAGGGGGTTAAGCTTGCCCCGGAGCCCCTCAGTACTGCAGGGAGTGACCACTACTTTGCCCCCTCCCCCATCTCTGCCCAGGAGGCTGTTGTGGCCGCATGCAGCCACAGTGGCCGCATTTGAGAAACTCTGGCTAATGGAATGTGCTGAGACTCTGCATAGAGCCATTAAGCAGCTGCCGCTGTTGTAAATCCCAGACTCACTAACTTTTTGGTCTGCGACGTCGCCTTCTTGTAGACAAGCTTGTAGCAGGGCTTGCCTACGTTTAGAGCACTGCAGCAGCTGTGCTGCTGTAGCGCTTAGTGAAGATGCTACAGCGAATGAAGAAGCTTTCCCGTTGGCATAGGTACTCCACCTTTCCAAGAGGTGGTAGTACTGTCTACACTAGTGGTTAGGTTGATATAACTACGTTGTTTCAGGGTGTAGAAAATCCACAACCCTGAGCAACGTAGTTTTACTGACATAAGTTTGTATTGTAGACCAAGCCTTAGTTGTGGACAGTGGTCTCTCCCTACTCTAATCCAGATTTGCAGCAGAATTTTCACTGATATGAATAGCATTTTATGGCTACTTAATGGTTCGCTTCTGGGCTTAAAATCTGTTAATCTATAGGTAGATATGTGGAACGAGAGCTTCTCCTTCTGACATAGCTTTTGCCATTTGTGGAGGTGATTTTACTATGCCGACAGGATAGCTCTTCCATTGTCATAGAGCAGGGGTTCTCAAACTGGGGGTTGGGACCCCTCAGGGGGTCGTGAGGTTATTACATTGGGGGGTTGCAAGCTGTCAACCTCCACCTCAAACCCCGCTTTGCCTCCAGCATTTATAATGGTATTAAATATATTTTAAAGTGTTTTTAATTTATAAGGGGGGGGTCACACTCAGAGGCTTGCTGTGTGAAAGGGGTCACCAGTAAAAAAGTTTGAGAGCCACTGTCATAGAGCTTCTTCACCAGATGCGCTGCAGTGGTGCAGCTGTACGTATAGACATGGCCTGTGCCACTGGGTTGGTGGTATTCCACAAATTTGAATTCCAGCATTTATCTGCATTCACTCCACATGCGTTCACTGTTAGGTGTAGCTCTATTAAATGGTGGAATGATTAGTTGGAGCATCTTGGCAGAGTTGTTGCTATGATGTGAAGAGAAGTGCATGTGCGTCTTGCGGGATCAGGTATGTCTCCTCTCAGTGCTGAGTTGTATAGATTGCATCAATAGAGGTGCCCAGGAGTCGTCCTGTCATGGAGATTGTTTTAAAGAGCATAATCATTTTAAAATACAAAATGCATCACTAACATGTTTGTCACCCACCATTCTACTAATATATTGCATCCCTTCTCAGGTTGGATTGTTTTAAATCAAACCAGTACAAGTCAGATTTTAATCGTGGTTTAAATCAGCAAGCAGGAATTCTTGATTTAAATAATTTATTTTAATTTTGTTTTGCATTTGTTGTTTTGGTTATTTTCCTAAAGAAAAAGTTGATTCTCATTGGTTGGTAACCATTACAAGATTTTAATTTGTAACTAAGTATTGCCTTTATGCTAAACTTGATACTTCTTGCTAACAAGGAGGATACACTATTGATGCAGACTTATTTAAGCAATTACATAACTTAATATGCATTTATTCAGATTCTTAAGTTTTACATTTTTATTATGCTAGGAAATCATAAATGATGCATTTCTCATTTACTTGATTATTAATTTTGTGCTCATGAGTTGTGTCCAGCTGCATTTGGATGGAAATTAGAATTATTTTAAAATGCATAAAAACTGCATTTTAAAATGCATTTATATTAAATCAAACAACCTTAAATGTGCTGGCTACATACTTTTTTCTTAGGTTTAACACAACATGCATTTGCATTTAAAACAAACTGATTTTTTAAACAAAGGAAGTAGTAACTGTAGTTAGTTAATTGAACTGACTGTTTCTGGCCTTCATGTCCTTCAAGATTTTAGAATTAGTAGATCTCATCCTTTCACACCTATTTTTTTTTTTTCATTCATAGACTGCAAGAGAAAAACAAGCTTTCCAGCTCTTTCAGCTCCCAATCGGTTTCTTAACTTTCAATTAACTAATTGTTGAACTGAACTAGTTGAATAAACTGAAAAGAAAAAAATATTCTCTTTACACCTACAGAAGAGGCTAGTGCGGTCAGTTTTGTTTAGCACATCAACAGACTCTGATTCCAGATGCTTAATCGGTGACTTCTACCAGTTCAGTAGTCTGATGTTCTTCAACATTTAAGCAGCAGACATATACTGTTCAATACTTTCTATTTAATATAAAAGATTCTAATAGATTGTAGTATATTTAGCCCTTAACATATGTCGTCATATCTTCAGATTTAATTTTAAAATGGTTTTATTTTAAAAAGGACAAGTAATTTAATTTCAATTAAAAATAACACTTTGGGGTGGATTTTTTTTAAGTTAAATTGATTGTTTGTTTGTTTTTTAGCCAACCTGTAACAGTGTTCCTTAGCAGCACTCCATCCTTACAGGAGCTGTGTGTGCTGTTGGCATGTTGGGTATTGCTCAAAAAGGGCAGGGTTAAGGTTATATTGAGAGTCTGGTACGTATTTAACTTCTTATTTCCTGGTTTCCAGAGGTTAGTTTAGCCACTCTCCATATTCTGGTAGGGCTCATGGCAGCACTGGGCAACCTTAATTTTGTTACTTTTTGGGTATTTAATATTATATGAAAGGGCATATCAAGGGTCCCTCAGGGATCAGTCCTGATCCAGTTCTGTTCAATATCTTCATCAATGATTTAGATAATGGCATAGAGAGTACACTTCTGAAGTTTGTGGATGATACCAAGCTGGGAGGGGTTGCAAGTGCTTTGGAGGATAGGATTAAAATTCAAAATGATCTGGACAAACTGGAGAAATGGTCTGAAGTTAATAGGATGAAATTCAATAAGGACAAATGCAAAGCACTCCATTTAGGAAGGAATAATCAATTGCACACATACAAAATGAGAAATGACTTCATAGGAAGGAGTACTACGGAAAGGGATCTAGAGGTCATAATGGATCCCAAGCTAAATATGAATCATCAGCATAACGCTGTTGCAAAAAAGGGAACATAATTCTGGGATGTATTAGCAGGAGTGTTGTAAGCAAGACACAATAAGTAATTCTGCTGCACTCTGCACTGATTAGACCTCAACTGGAGTACTGTGTCCAATAAAAGCCCAGAAGAGAGCAACAAAAATGATTAAAGGTCTAGAAAACATGACATGAGGGAAAATTGGGAAAAAAAAAAAAAATTGGGGTTGTTCAGTATGGAGAAGAGACTGGCGGGGTGGGGGACACACACATGATAACAATTTTCAAATATATAAAAGGGTGTTACAAGGAGGAGGGAGAAGAATTGTTCTTAACCTCTGAGGATAGGACAAGAAGCAATGGGCTTAAATTGCAGCAAAGGAGGTTTAGGCTGGACATTAGGAAAAACCTCCTAACTGTCAGGGTGGTTAACCACTGGAACAAATTGCCTAGGGCAGGGTTTCTCAAACTTCATTGTACCGCGACCCCCTTCTGACAACAAAAATTACTACAAGACCCCAGAGAGAGGGACTGGAGCCTGAGCCCCCCACCGTGGGGGGTGCCGAAGCTTGAGGACTTCATGGGGCTTGGATTTTGGCTTCAGCCCCGGGCCCCAGCAAGTTTAACAGCCCTGGCGACCCCATTAAAATGTGGTGGTGACCCACTTTGGGGTCCCGACCCACAGTTTGAGAACCGTTGGCCTAGGGAGTTTGTGGAATCTCCGTCATTGGAGGTTTTTAAGAACAGGTTAGACAAACACCTGTCAGGAATGGTCTAGTTACTACTTAGTCCTGCTTTGAGTGACGGGAATGGACTAAATTAGTGGTTCTCAAACTAGGGCTGCCACTTGTTCAGGGAAAGCCCCTGGCAGGCCGGGCCGGTTTGTTTACCTGCCGCGTCCGCTGGTTCGGCCGATCGCGGCTTCCACGGGCTGCGGTTCGCCACTCCAGGCCAATGGGGGCTGCAGGAAGGGCGGCCAGCACGTCCCTCGGCCTGCGCCGCTTCCTGCAGCCCCCATTGGCCTGGAGCGGCAAACCGCAGCCCGTGGAAGCCGCGATCGGCCGAACCTGTGGACGCGGCAGGTAAACAAACAGGCCCGGCCTGCCAGGGGCTTTCCCTGAACAAGCGGCGGCCCTAGTTTGAGAACCACTGGACTAGATGACCTATTGAGGTCCCTTCCAGTCTTACATTTCTATGATTCTATGGCTATCTTTCTTTAGAAGAGATTTATAATTTTGGGGGTCTTTGTTTTCTGGAATTTTACGATTTCCAGTTGCTTACCTCCAGTTTACTGTTTTTCACAAAACCCTTGTCAGTTCACTTCAGTGGTCGGAGGGAAGATGCTAACAAATGTTGACTTTTCTTCAGGAAGATTTGGCCTTCAAGCAAAAACAGAAGGAAGAGCAGAAGAAACTTGAGGAGATGAAGACAAAAGCTTCTGGGAAAGGCCCCCTTAGTAAGTGGCCCACTCAATAACTGGCTTGCCTTAAGGATAGGAAAAGTTAAGGAATTATCTTTATGGTTTTTTGCTACACTGACATAACAAGGACTATACTTTAGGTTATTTTCAGGGCTGTCAAGCGATTAATTGCCGTTTTAATCGCACTGTTAAACAATATAAGAATACCATTTATTTAAATATTTTTGGGGGTTTTCTATATTTTCAAATATAGGGTCAGGGCTGGGGACTGGGGGCTCCAGTCTCCCTCTCCCACCCATGGGGTTTGTGGCACAGGGCTCCAGTCCCCCCCCATCACCCAGGAAGCTGTGGGTTGGGGCTGCTTCAGCCCCCCTGCCGCCAATGTCTCCCACCCTGCCCCAGGTATGCAATTAATGTGTTAAAAAAGTTAATGCATTAATTTTGCTTTCAGTTAATTAATTGCAGTTAATGCCTGCACTTGACAGCCTTCGTTATTTTACGTTCCAAAGTGAGCTGGTTTTAATTGCAAATTACTCAAGTTATTAAACACACACACAAGAATATGTGAGCAACAAATGGAAACCAGAATGATTCAATTAAGATTTCTTACTTCATCTGTTTTAGTTGTTTGAGCACCAGTCCTGAGTGATTTACAATATTCAGTATAACTAAACTTATTACAATCAATTAGCTCAATAGATTCATTGGTCTGCCTGGACAGACACAAACTAGTCCATTCTAATAACTGTGCCCGTTGACAATCCCATTACTACTTCATCTCACCAACACTGTTTTATTATAAAAATAAAATTTTATCTTAAATGTGCAGGATGCATAAGAAAAAGTTCATCAAACATGTTTTGAATTTAAAACTGTTTTAATATAACAGTTTTGCTATAGTTAGTGAATTTAACTGGTTGTTTCTGGTCACCACGTTCTTCAAGATTTTGGAACTACCAGGTCTCATCCTCTCACACCATGTTATTACTCACAGATTGGAAGAGTGAAACAAGCTTTCCAGTTTTTTCAACTACCAATCAGTTTCTTAACTTTGAATTAACTAGTTGTTGAACTAAACTGAATGAATAAATTGAGATAAAATTATTCTCCTTGTATCTGCAGAAAGTGGCTACTGCTGTGAAAAGCTAATTTAGCACTTCAGCCAACTCTGGTTCTGTGTACTTAACCATTGACTTCCAGTAGTTCATTGGTTTGACTTTTTTTTAATACTTGGATAGCAAACGTGTCCTGCTTTTTTTTTAATGTAATGTACATGATTCTAATAGCCTATGTTTAGGCCTAAACATACTGTAATCTATCATAATTGCAAATTTAATTTTAAATGTTTATTTTTAAAAATGGTATTTAAATACAAAAAATGATTTTGTTGACTTTTTTTAAAAAATCATTTTTTTTTTTAAATTCACCGTCTCTTCTCCCTACCTTCTATTGTCTGTCTGCCCTACATTGTCCCTGTCCTGAAGATCTTACAATCTCTCATGTTTCTACATTACTTAGTCTTAGCGCATGCGCAACATGCCTCAGGTAGCACATGACCAGGATTCATCACCGAATTTGGTCTGCTGGTTGGATCGTTAGCTTCCTTGGTCCCAGCCAGGTACTGATAGGAAGTGTGACATGAATGCTGATCCATGTGCCACCGCCCCCCCCCCCCCTTCCAGTTCTTAGTACAGCAAGGCCTTGATTCTGACTGGGGCCTCTAGTTGCTATTGGAAGGTTGCTGTTGTCTGTATTCTTACACCCTTAAATACACCTTGATTATGTGGGATGAGGAGACACTCATGCTGTACCCACATAGCATTTGCTCTTCTGCCAAAAGGTTTCTCAAGACTAATTAGGGTCCTTGACAAGGGAGTGGAGCCATTGATGGGGGCTCATTTGTTCTGAGAATTCATCAGCAAACTTTCTGAACTTTTGTTAATCTGTATAGTTTTTCTCCCCGGACATGGTGTGGGAGGGGGAGAGGAGAAAAATCTGTTATTGAAAAAGCTGTTGGCAAAGCCTTTCAAGTATATTTTCTGACTTAGTGGGCCAAATTTTGCTGTTACACCCACGTGACCCCACAGTGGTTACCAGGGCCAGAGAGGTGAATGAACAGATTTTCAGTGTTGTACATCACACAAAACAGTGCTAACATCTTCTGTAATAAGAGGACAAAGTAGAGGATTTTCTTCAGTGGATGCAAAAGGTCTCTGGATACATAGTCCTGCTGACAAAATAGGTGCATAACTGATGTTACAGGAATTGGGTCTTAGTGCAAAGCTTGTAATGCAAAATAAAGCATGTGTTGATGAGGAAGTTGAGAAAGTAGTGTAATAAACTATACAAAAAACATTAACTCAAAGTCAGGTGAAATGTAATACAAACAATGTGGTTGAGGTGAAGGTTCTTAGATGGGGGATTGAGTGGAGGTGGTAATAAAGGAAGTTGTTGTAGAAGAAATTGGCATGTGGGACTAAACCTCTGTATAGGCTTCAGATGTCTGTATTGTGGTTTTCTTTCTTTTGGCAGCTGGTGGTGGCATCAAGAAGTCTGGCAAAAAGTAGTTACATGCTGTAGAAGAAGCAGTCTGCTCCCATTGGTTGCTTGTCTATGCAATGGATCTGCAGATTCATGTAGTCAAGAAAATTCACTGTCATTTGAGCACCTTGTACATTTTGCTCAGTCAAAATAAATTGTTTTGTTAAGATGTGGTGTCTCGCTGTGTTGCCCTGTAGACTGACTTTCAAAATGCATTACTGGTTTGAACTTCATAGGAGACTACAGTTGAAGACCACTTGAAATTATAGTTGGCCCATAGGGTAGTGGTGTTTAGTTCCAGAAACAAACTTATTCAACTTCTGCACTGCTGATACCTGTATGCAATTCAAAGTGTCTGATTTATACAGCTCTACAGTGCTTGAGTCCTGGATAGCAGAGAGACTGCCTCCCATGTACTGCTGTGACTGAGGTGCTTGAATACCTGTATGTACATTTTTAGTGACCGGACTTTCTCATTGAGGGTCCCTGTTCCTCCCCATCTGCTTCCTGAAAAATTCCCACTGTTCTCTCTTTGCTTGTGGAAGAGGGATGGAGTATTATCTAAGAAATACCTTTGTCTTGCTCTAATTTTAATAAATTACATTTGTGTATCTTGTACAAATTTATTATGATTGGTTACACTCTTTAAATTAATAAAAATTTCCAGTGATTAATACCTGAAGTATTAAGTAGGCTAAAAAAATCCACTATAAAGCAGAAGCATAGGGAGTATTTAAAGATGAGCATGAAGGGAGGAGCTGGTTAGGGTTGGGTTTGAGGGTTTGCATGTGGGGGGTGGGAGAGAGACCACTTGCTGTGAGCACTGGGAACCAGAGGACACTTAATGCAAGTAGCTAGGGAAGACTAGTTTGTCTTTTCTATATGGGACGAGTGGTTTAAGATGGATGCCCAGGCTGCCACTTTGTAAGTAAGCATGCTGGGAGGAGCAGATAAGTGAGGAATAAAATGTAAAGAGTGGTTTATGTCACTCTTTTGGGGCATGCTTCAAGGTAAGTGTCTGGGGAGGAGGGGTTAAGTAAACACCAGGAGAAAAAGTTTAGGATGGAGACAGAAGAGGAGGTTTTTAGTGTGTGCGGATCGAGGATAAGGGTCCAGAGTGAGCACTTGGGGACAGGAATAGTTTACAAAATGAGCACCATGGAAGGAATGGGTTAGGGAAACTGGAAGCTGTTTTGGGTGAATGCATGGTCTTAAAGTGCTCCTCAGACGGCAGTGGAGAACAGTTTAAGTACAGTTTAAGTCAAGTACAACTGAAGGAGTGGTTTATGGTTCAGCACATAAGGGTGATGGCTTAACTTGAGCACCTGTGCTTTAGCCTAAGGACTCTCCATGCTCAGGGTTTGTCTCCACTTACTGGTGGATCACACTGCGGCAATCGATCCAGTGGGGGTTGATTAGCGGGTCTAGTGAAGACCTGCTAAATCGATTGCAGATCGCATGCCGGTACTCCACCGGAATGAGAAGAGTAAGGGGAGTGGATGGGAGAGCATCTCCTGTCGACATAGCGTAGTGTGGACCCCGCGGTAAGTAGATTTAAGCTATGTTGACTTAAGTTATGCTATTCCTATAACTCAAATTGCGTAACTTAGATCAACTTTCCCCTGTAGTGTAGAACTGCCGTCTGAGGAGCACTTTAAGACCAAGTAACAAGGGAGAAGACATTGAGGGTACGCACAGTTTGAGAACCTGACTAGCAGCCAGGTGAGGGCTGAAGCATATTGAATAATTTAGCTCTAATGTGCAACAGAAGGCACAAACCAGCTTCTAGTTGGATAACTGCAATACAGGCTTAGGGTTAGGGGTAGGGTTGGGTTTAGGGTCAGAGTGAGGTGAGGGGTTAGGAGTGAGGGTTACGGGTTAGGGTTGGGTTTAGGGTTAGGGGAGGGTGGGGGTGGGCTAGGTGTTAGGGGGCTGGGTTTGGGTTTAGGGTGAGGGTTAAGGGTTTGGGGGTGGGGGTTAGGGTCACGGTTCGGTGTCAGGGTAGGGTTAGGGGGTAGGGTTGGG